>NC_132785.1:88387618-91345118 GCF_048418805.1 Vulpes vulpes
GATGCTTCCTGAAAGAATAAAATACAAGCACGTTTCTTCAACCTGAACAGAGAATTACTGCTCTAATTTAAGAAGTTAAATGCTGAGGCAGAAGCACAGACCCAGATCCAGCATCCTGAATCCTTTTGTTTCTTGGAACCAAGTTAGCTTAGGTCGTGAACCACGGAGGGCTGGCTGTGCCTCTGGAACTGCTAGCAACACGGGATCTATTGTGATGTGTTGTGTGACTCAAGGAGAACAATTAATTGAAAGATGTTTCCAGTGATTATTTTCTAATGCCTTGGAGATCTGTTTATTTGTTTTGCAAAAATTTCATCAGCTCTAGTTGCTACTTAAGATAGATGAGCCCAGGAGAGCAAATCTTCACTTGCCACTGATTTTCTTCGAACTACAAAAAACAGAAAATGTGCTCAGGAAAGAAGCTGGGGGAAGCTGATGGGCTATTTTCCTCTTTGCTGCTTCCCATTCACCCCTAGTCTTTACATTTCTGGATGGTGTTAAAGACACCCCCATGAGTGGCCTGATAAGCTAATTCATTCTTTCCACAGTACAGGGCATCGCCTACCTTTTGGGGACTAGTGTAGGCCTGGGCATAAAGCCCTGCTCTTGTGGAGCTCACAATTAATTTTCAACTGTAATTCAAAAAAGAGAGTGACGCACTTCCCCTCTCCACCAAATCTACCAGTAAGCATTGCTTCCTTCTCCTTTTTCTCCCACTTTTCAGTCCTGTGCTAGACAGGGTGCAGTATAAGAGAAGCACTGCATGCCACGTGGTTCTTTTCGGTGGGAAGACAAGACTAATAGTGGGAAAACCACCAGAGAGCAATTAAGGGTCAAACCAAGGCCCGATTATAATGAGTGGGAAGGGCAAAAAGAGAGGAAAAGTCCCTGTGGGAAGATCTGGGTAGAGAGGCTTCAACAAAGAAGAAATCCTTGAGTGGATGTGAAGGAAGGGGAGGATTTGGTTGGGAGGGAGGAAGGGAGGAGAAGGTACATGTTAAGTTAGGTGCCTGCTGATCAGTACATGTTGGCCAAATGAGTGGGTACAGAGGATGGATGTGTGGCTTGTCTCATTATTTGGAATAGCTGTCTTGCCAGATGGGGTTAGAGTTGGGCTTCCCATAGCTGGTGCTTCTGAGCATGAACGTGAATGATTTGCCCTGTAGCCACTCAGGTTCCAAGGTAAGAATGATCCAGTTAGGTTCCGTGGCCCCTGTGGAATGCTGTGCAGTTACAGCCACAGCTGATCAAAGGGCAGGCGAAAGAACACCAGAGCATCAAGGTGTCTGTTTGATGTGGTTGGCCGTTGGCAGGGATTGGGCTGAAATTGCATCCTCCACTCGAATAAGGTCTATTAGCCACTGGTGACTTTTGATCCCCTACTGATCCAGGAGAAGTCAAATTGACAAGCCCTAGTTAAAAGAAGCTGCTGTGCATTATTGATGCAACGAGGGATCTGGTCACTCTGTTCTCTTCCCGCAGTGCTTCCCACAGAAGTGCCTTGAGCTATTTGAGAGAAGGGTCCTATATGAATTATTCTTTAAAAACAGAAACATATTTCCCTCTACCGCCTCTGCTTCCCCAGCACCCTGCTACCTTCAAAAGATAACTTAGTGGGAGGTTAACAGGCGGGGTAGCGTGAGTTCAGAGTCAGGAGGAAGAAAGCCCATGCCAGCCAACTGGAAGGAAGCATAAGAATCCAGACTATGTTTAGTTCTGCCCATTTGGGCTTGATCTGGGGCTCAAAGTGGCTTCTCTAAGTTTTGGTTTCTTATCTCTAAAATCAGAGCAACAGTGTCCTCTCCTTCCTAGCACCTTCATGGAGGCTATTTAAAAGTATTATGAAAAAATCATTTATATTATTTCCTTGCTAATTTTATGTGTAGGCAGTTACCTATGTCTGATGTACTTGGAGAGCACCCCTCACCCTTTCCCCATGTTTCTTTTCCATTCCCAGCAGAATTGCTAGAGATTCATTATCTTCTTCTCCCTTCATGCCTTTTTCAAATGTATAAGCACTCTGAGTTTTTAGTTATTAACACTTTTGGGAGGATTTTTCTTAGAGGTCTCTCTTTCATGACTTTAGAGTCAGAAGCCTCCTGAGAATACAGAACAGGAAGGAAGAAGAACGTGGGAGGAAGAAGGGACCGTGAGGAAGGCCAAAGCTGCAGAAGGGGAGAAGGGTGACCCTGAAACAACTTTCTGAATTGTTGCCAGAAGCTGTTGCCAGGGCTGAATTTTGCCAGAAGCCAGTCTTGTTCTCGGGGTTCATGTTTGCCTGCATGGATGGCAAGTTGCACTTACCAGGACCGTGACAGCTCACTAGAGATCTGCCTAGAACTCTGGGGTCACACTGACCTGGGTACACACGACTCTGCCATTCATTGGCTCTGTGGCATGGGGCAGGTTACTTAAACTTCTCCGTCTCCTCCTTTGCAAAGTACAGCCATCTTCTAAAATGCTCTGGTCTAGCAGAAATCAGGGCAGGGGAGACAGTTCATGCAAAATGCTCTCCAGTCCCACAAACTAATGATCTGATTATACAGAGCAGTCTTCACGCTGACAGTTCAAAACAAGGGAAGGGATTTATTTAATGGAGGATGTGGACAAAAACTGGAAGCAGGAAGTGTTGACACTGACTTCCTGTGTTCCTCATTTCTCAAAGGTAGGAGATGTTCAACTCTCAGAGATGTGGCATAGAGACAGAAGTGGCATCAGTGACCCCTCACGGACAAGTCATAACTTGTCTTCCGATGGCTCCTGGTCTGGGTGGTTTGTGTCCCAGGGAATAAATAGTAGAATAAACAAGATGTGCATGGCCTGCTGCGTCCCATTCCCTGACCAGGCCCTAGCCCTGCTGTAGCGACAATCTCCTGGTACGACCTTGTTCCCAACCCTGCTCCCCACAGTCTCTCTTACCAGAAATGTTGCATCAGAAGTGGACTTTTTTCTTTCATTGGCTCGTTTCTTGCTAAGACCCAGCCAGAGGAGTGGGGATCTGATGGTTTTTCACTCACTGCTTTTGACAAATTAATAGTACATACAGCACTAAATTGTGATGTGATTAAAATCTGTGGCAACTGTTAAATAGTCTGAATCCCGGCAGCCTGGGTGGCTCAGCAGTTTACCACTTGCCTTTGGCCCAGGGCATGATCCCGGAGACCCGGGATCGAGTCCTGTGTCGGGCTCCCTGCATGGAGCCTGCTTCTCCCTCTGCCTGTGTCTCTGCCTCTCTCTCTCTCTGGATCTCTCATGAATAAATAAATAAAACCTTTAAAAAAATAGTCTGAATCCTGTTTCCTGATGACTTTGGGGTCCAGCCTTGGTCTTGTGTGGGTATGCACTGAGGGAACAGGCCTGACTCCTGTTCTGTCCTACCTGGGCTTGACATACCCAGGCTTTCCTCTCCTGTTCCCCCCTTAGTGTGCAATCCTGATCTGTCCTAATCGCGTACAATTCTATAAAGGGTGTTGCTTAAGTGCCAAGTTACCTTTAATTCCCAGTGTTAGTCTCTGAAATTTTATTTGGATGCTAAGAGAAAGAACAAATGACAAAACTTGGACTGATTTGCCTTGTTTCACTCTATCTTGCAGATCTTTTCCACATTCCTGTTCAACGCTTGGAAGAAAAATTGCCTCTCTGTATCACAGCTTTGCCAGTAAACCATTAAAAGAACACATTTTTCCACCTCTGATGAACATGCTAATATTTTTAAATTTTTGTAAGTATATATCTTTCGTGAATTTGCCCATAAATATTTTCCCAAAGAAAGAACTCACTGCCCTTAAAGTTGCCTAAGTGACAATAAAAAAGGCATGTCAGCTATAAAATTGTGGCTAGACTTCAGTGGTCTGAAACCTATTTAACAGTGGCTTTGGGGGCTCGTTCGAATCCCTGCAGACTGTGAGGGATGAATAGACCAACATGACCTTGTGGGTGGGGTTTCACTGCTTGGTGTATTCTCTACCCTTTTGCTTTTTCTTTTTAGCTATATCCCTTGAAAGAGAGAAAATGAGGATTTGGGGGTGGGGAGAAGCTGATGTGAGGATTCTGTTTTCCCACATTTTTTCTACTGAGGGCTGTTAGTCAATGTATCACGCAGTCCTAGCACACAGGTAATGCTTTCACCTGCTTGTCCCCAGGGGTTTGTTGATTCTGGACATTTCATGGTTTATGGCTAATGATTAGGTTTTATTTAGTGGAAAAAGTAACACTTGACGTAGGTAGCAGAATAGTCATTACTTTCTTCTGTACCCTCTTACCTTTTTAGGGGAATGGTCTCCTTTGTTTTTGGTGTGAGACAAGGATAAGGACTGAATAAAACTCTATGATGGTCTGTCACACTGGTGCTATTTTAAAATCGAGCTTTAGGGGGTTTTGTTGTTTTGTTTTTGTTTTGGCAACTTCCCTGTGGCCTAACCCTAGTTTATAAAATAAAATACTTTGCTAGGAATTTAATGTAGTAGCTTGGAACTTAGAAACCATGGTAACCATGAGACTACTTTTTTTTTTTTTAAAGATTTTATTTATTTATTTGGAGTTGGAGTTTTTCTTTTTTTTTAATTTATTTATTTGAGAGAAACAGAGAGAAGGAGAGAGCATAAGCAGGGGCAACTACAGAGGGAGTGGGAGAAGCAGGTTCCCTGCCAAGTAGGAAGCCTGATGTGGGGCTTGATCCCAAGACCCTGGGGATAATGGGATCATGACCTGAGCCGAAGGCAGATGCTTAGCCGACTGAGCCACCCAGGTGCCTCTACTTTTTTTGATTGTGAATAAAAAACATGGAATTTGATTCTGGGAGTTGATAATGAATTCTACTTTCTAGTCAAAGCACCATTCCTCGTGGATTTAAAGAAACCAGAGTTAAAGATTCCTCATACCGTGAACTTCTATATCAGAGTTGAACCTGGGGTGATTCTGGGAATCTGGTGAGTGCACTGATGGATACTGGGTTGCTTGATCCACATAGATTTCATATTATAAGGGCAAGGATGAGCAGTGCTGTGTTAGCTGCCTGTGGAGAGGTTGGGGTTTCTTGGAGTCACCTGGAAGCTGTTTCATATACCTTCCCTTTGTAATATTTGACTTGCTTGAAATTGCTTTTCAGTAATTTTACCTTGGAGTGTGAAGTCTTTTGGGTGTGGCCCTGTGCTTTGGGTCTTTTACCAGGCCTGACAGAACTGGCCCTGCCCCAGTCTTCTGCACACCTGGCACACCAAGCCACACATTTAGAGGATATGCTCTGTCTGAAACACTTCTATGTCTCTGCTCCCTCCTTTCTTTTTCTTTTTTTTGAAATCATTTCTTCTTTTTTTATTTTTTATTTATTTATTTTTTTAAAAATTTTTTTTTTATTTTTTATTTATGATAGTCACAGAGAGATAGAGAGAGGCAGAGACACAGGCAGAGGGAGAAGCAGGCTCCATGCACCGGGAGCCCGACGTGGGATTCGATCCCGGGTCTCCAGGATCGCGCCCTGGGCCAAAGGCAGGCGCCAAACCGCTGCGCCACCCAGGGATCCCCCATTTCTTCTTTTTTTAAAGATTTTATTTATTTATTCATGAGAGACACAGAGAGAGAGGGGCAGAGACACAGGCAGAGGGAGAAGCAGGCTCCATGCAGGGAGCCCGACGTGGGACTCGATCCTGGGTCTCCAGGATCACACCCTGGGCTGCAGGCGGCGCTAAACCGCTGTGCCACCGGGGCTGCCCTCTCTCTGACTTTAAACATGCAATCATATAATGTTTAGGAACCAATATGAGTTCACATAACTTCTTCCTAATCCGCACAGTATATAGTTCAGTTAATAGTGTTGGAATTTTTTTTTTAAGTTGGAGTTTTTTTAATTTAATTTTATTTATTTATTCATGAGAGAGAGAGAGAGAGAGAGAGAGGGAGAGAGAGAGGCAGAGAAATAGTGTTGGAATTTGAAAATCTTTTTATTCTTTGCTCTTGCATTGGCTTATCTAATTGGCAGTGGTGCCAGTCCTCTCAGTACAGAGGCCTGGGAGTTTGATGTCAGACTTCTGCCCCTAAACGGTTGAGAATACTGAAGACTTTTTATTATGTGGCCAGTTCCCCAAGTCCTCTTGTGACATGTCATATGGCAGTGTTTGTACCTTTAGAGTTCACTCAGTGTTTTAACAAGATGGTGGAACTAGAGCATGGGCATGTGTTTAAAACCACAAAGTCCCTGGTTTCTTGAGCAGAATAGCTTCGTTTTATATTAAAGTTCTTCTTTTCGTATCTAAACTGGTCTCCCTTTAAATTCTTCCAACTTGTTTCTTCAGTCAAACCAGTAACAGGTGGCACATACTAATTGTCTTTGACTTGTTTCCACCCAATGGATTGCATTTCAACAGACTGTACCTAAGAACTGCAGTCTTAGAAGATTAGTAGATGTAGGAGTCAGAAGAACCAAAGCAGTAAATGGTTAAAATGGGTTGTTTCTGCACATGAGGGAGGTGGAGTAGAGAAGTAGTCGTTGTCACTGTAAGAGGTTTGTGATATTATATTTTAATTTTTACTCTGTGCACCTATTAGATAGAAATTTATATTTGTAAACATGTAATGTATATTTATACATACATAAACCTATAAATCTATATCTTTCATTGACATAAGGGGCGTTTCAGATTTTGGCAAAGAAAGCGAGTTCTTTCTGTAGATGTTTGTTAAAATATTTTCTTGCTCTTTAGGCACACAGTTCCCAGCTGCCGGGGGAAAGATGCTAAGGGGAAGGACTGTGGCTGGTACGAAGCAGCCCTTCATGATGGCAATCCAATTATTGTTTATCTTCACGGCAGCGCGGAACACAGGTCAGTGCCTTTGCTTGGATTTTTTTTTTTTTTTTTTTTTAAAGAGAGAGGAAGTATTTCAGCCCTGTGTGGAAATGAAACGCAGAGCTCCATTTTCAACTCTGTAAGCTATGCCTCCATGTATTTTCTTCCTTTGTTGAAATTTGAAGGTGTGCTGGCAATAGGCTTCTTTAAAAAAAAAAACTATATATTCTGCATGCAGACTAATGTAGATCTTTAACTAAAAGGGGGACTAACTTCCAAAATTTGGATATTGATTTCAAAGAAGTCATATCTTTAGGATATTTATTCCCAAGGAGTGTCTGAAATGATGAACTGAGCCTGTGGATGACTGGAAAGGGAAGAGGCATGAGATAGGGGAAAAGGAAGAGCAATTTCCTTATTGATGGTCTTCTCACAGAACTACATGGAGATTCCTTGGTTTAGCATGAATCCTATTAATCAAATATATGGATTCTCTATGAGAGATCATCTGGAATTCTGACCATCGGTACTGGGGACCATCGGACTGTTTCTGGTCTAGAATACTGATGCCGCAGCCACTCTCTGTTCTTCCAACCTTGCTTTGTAACAAAGAATGCCTCCCTGAAGTCCTGCTCCCCTTTGATGTGCTGCCAGAGCCTCCAGTGGGCCTGTCATTATGGTGGGTGATGATTATCAGCTGTGACTGGATAGCTTGCGGTGGGGGAGGGGCGATGAGCCTCCGAGAGCCACAGACCGAGCTCTGTCTCTGGAGGGACATTGCAAACTAAGTGATGAGCTCGGGAATCTGCCCCTTGGCTCCCTTTCCTACGTCTCTTTTCTTCACTGTCTTTTTCTGTCTTGATGGCTTTCTCAAGACTTGCCTTGGCACTAGGCAAAGGTGCCCATTTTAGAGCGACATTTACAGAGACTCCCCATGAAATTCAACATTTTTCAACACTGTTGAACATTGTTCTGATTGTGCAAACTTGGGCATGGTGTACGATGTGTGTATGTATTTAAAGGATCATTTGGCTCACCCATTCATGTCTGTCCCTCTTTGTGAATCTGCTATTATCCCAGATTTACTGCTCTGGGGTTAGCCCCAGCTTCCTCCTGTCCTCTGCCAGAAGTCTCAGCTTGCTATCTGTAGTACTGAGCCAAAAGGAGGCCAAATGGGAAGTAATAGGAACCTTGTTGAAAACAGTGGTTCTAGACTTGGGACCCAGAGAAACCTGGAGGTCCATGAACTTCTTCCCCAAAATTGTGCTGAAAATTTCAGGTATGGATATATATTTCTGGAAATGAATCCATAGCTCCATGACCCACTACAGTTTAAGACACTTGGCTCTAAATCAAAATTCAAATGGTTTTTAAAAGAATCCTCTGTATTTTGAATCATTCTTGTCTCTCTTTTATTAGTGTGGTTAATAGAGGGTAGATGGTATGGTTATTTTGGGAAAAAGCATTTCTTATACCTCCAGAGCCGCAAGTCTCCTTCATTTCATCTTGTACTTAATGGCAGAGTGAACAGGGTACAGGCAGATTTCAGTTTAGTGAACATGACTGTATCATCCTTTGTTCTGAAAAGCCACTTTCTGGAACTGATTTTCCTTCAGCTTCTAAAAGTTTTCTTAGAGATAAGTTTTGCTGTGTAGCAGGGAAAGGAGATGGATTGTCAGTAATTCATTACATCTTCTGTTGAGAAGCACTAGCCATCTGGGCATCCAGTGCTCACGCAGAGGAACACAACAGCAGTGGGGAGCCATCCATCATTCACCCTGACACATCCAAGTGGGCTATGACACCAAAAAACCATTTTCCTTTCTCCTAGTTATTTATTTCTCTAACCTGAAAAAGAAAGGCATGAGATCTGATGCCAGAGGCATGATAGTGATTTTTATTGGATTTGTCATTGTAATTCCTAATTCTTGCTCTTTTTTTTTTTTTTTTTTAACTTCCACTACAGGGCAGCTCCTCACAGACTTGAGCTAGTCAAGGTATGTCTGAAGGGGCTTCAAGGTACCAATTTTACGTCTCTGCTTTTTCTCTTATGGGCTATAGCCGTAGGTCTTCCTCAGCCCTCAGCACGGGCATCCACTGAGAGCTCCGGAAGGTGGGTTTGGTGTCTGGGACTCAAAGTCCCACACATGGATTTCTCTTCCTGCAGTGGCCACAGGGGATCAAAACAGAAGTGAACATCTCTGACTCCCAAAACACTTTCATGAATATATTGCCTTCATCACCGTATAAAGTTGAAGATCCCTTTTATCCGCTTTTTCTGAGGCCTGGGAGAAGGGTGGAGAGAGTATATTAAATGTGAAAATTGGGGATCCCTGGGTGGC
The DNA here is from genome assembly GCF_048418805.1 of Vulpes vulpes. NCBI lineage: Eukaryota > Metazoa > Chordata > Mammalia > Carnivora > Canidae > Vulpes > Vulpes vulpes. The sequence continues at coordinate 88,396,743 of NC_132785.1, forward strand.
TCAGTGGCTTAGCACCTGCCTTTGGCCCAGGGTGTGATCCTGAAGTCTCGGGATCGAGTCCCACGTCGGGCTCCCTGCATGGAGCCTGCGTCTCCCTCTGCCTGTGTCTTTGCCTCTCTCTCTCTGTGTGTCTCTCATGAATAGATAAATAAAATCTTAAACAAAAAAAAAATCTTAAAAAAAAAAGTGAAAATTACTCCTGTGAGAAACAACCTTTTTTCTGTAGTAGAGGATAAATACATAGAATGTATGCTTTTAAAAGTCATTCAGGCTCTGGCTTCTGCCCCACAGGAAGTTTTGCAAGTGGGATGGTGGCAACACCGCTCTTCTCACCAGCCTGTTCCCCAACTGTAGCTTGTTGGGGTGGCCCCTGCATTTCCAAGTGTGAGGGAGACATGGCCATAGCTGACTCACAGCGGGTAGGGCAGCTGTCTGTTTATCTTCTCCCATATCCCAATTGGGTAATCTTTCCCTCAGGTGACCAGGCTTGTCCAATTTTTGACCAAAGGACCTGCTATCTCTTCCCACTCACCAGCTCCCACCTGAGAGCCGGTTCCTAGTGTAACAGCATTAGTGGGGCCTGGCCTCCCAGGCCCAGTATGGCCAGCACCTCCTTCATCCCCCTTCCCTTATTCAGAGAAGGAAGCTCCTCTGCTGTCTACTCCTCCCTTTCTTCACTGGCTTCTCAGAGCTCTTGGGTGGTGGGCTGGATGCAGTTCTGCCTGGGATGATCATGTCTATTAATTTTTAGGTTTGCTTTCCACCCTGCACCTCACTTTCTGTACTTCGTACATGGAATGGTGGTGAAGGTGATGTCCATGAGAACATATGTTTTTTCTTTCCTTTCCCACTCTCAGCAAAGCTGAATTATATATCCCCTGCGTGCACAGAAGGGAAGAGAGTTGTAGGTGTAGGTGTGAAAAGTGGCCAGGTCACCCTTGTGGTAACTGGGATGGGAGGGAGGGTGTGATAAGACTTCCTCCAGGCAGATTTTGGATTCCTTGTGCCATAGTCATCATCTCCTAGCCTGACCAGTCTTTGCTAGCCCTTGGTTCTCTTCTTTAGATGAGTGATTTCTTTCTTTTTTTTTTTTTTAGTGATTTCCTTTAAAAATCGAATCTTTACTATTAAGTTGTCCTTCTTCCTTTCTTTCCTTCCTTCCTCCACTTTCTCTCTCTCATTCATTTCATTCATTCATCACATCAGTCATCCAATACAGCTGTTTTCGTTAATTCGGAATCTCACCTAATAGTCTTTATCTCTTTATATAAAGTTTTTAATGTTACTATGATTAGATCTGTATGTAATTTCATGTTGTTGCTCTTTACCTAACATTACATTATAAACATTCTTCCATGTTTTCCCTAGTTATTATAATTACCTAATTTAAAAGGTGATCATTCTCCATTCTATTTGTAGACTATTGCTTATTAACTATTCCACTGTTGTTAGATTAAAATTTTTCCCCTTAAAAATCATTTAAATAGCGTTGCTAGAGAAAACTTTAAGCATTTAGTTTATTCTTTTTTTTTTGAATTTTTTTTTTTTTTTAGAGATAAATTCTTAGGAGTGAGTTCTGTTCTTGAGTTGTTTCATCAAGTGGCCATATTGTCTACAGTATCACAGACAATGCATGAACATTGCCACTTCCTGGGATGCTTACATGCTCTGTGTCTTGGATAACTATTTTGGAGGCTGTGTAGCTGAGATAGACATTAAAAAGTCTCATTTCTTTCCTCATTATTGGGTGAAAATATATTTAAGGATTCCTAGTGAGACTCAGCCACCCACATCTGTGCTGTGGTAGGGGCGGCACAGTGTTCAGACATAACAGACCCAGGAGTGAATCTTTGTTCTGCCTCTAGCCATTTGGGGGACCACAAGCAAGTTACTCAAATCCTCAAGACTCAATTTCTTTACCTATAAAATGGGGATATTACCTACCTTTAGGCACTGTTGTGAGGATTAAGTCAAGTTTTAAAAGCATATGCACAGCAAATTTTTGTTCCCTTTTCTCTCTCTTCTATCATTGTAATTCACTTCATTTAAAATTATGTTTTTATGTTCCTTCCTCATTTATCCACACGAGATGTGGCAGTGGTTTCATATAATTGAGTGATCTCTTTATTTTTGATTGATATTAACTCTTTATCTGTTCATATTTAATAGAAGTATCTTCCCATTATTTATCTTTAATACAACTCTGTGTAGACTTTCTGTTCTGAAGGGAATTCCTAAAATGGACATTTACTTTGTACCAAGATACTTCAATACTTTCATCTCATGTAATCGTCCAACAGTTCTGAAGGTAGTAGCTACCATTGCTCTTCATTTTTCAGAATACTGCTCACACATTCAGATGTTAAGTGGCTGGCTCAAGGTCACACTGAGGGTAAGGGGTGGAGCCAGGGCTTTGCCAGGCTGTCTGAGCCTGCTCTGCTGCCGCCTCCTTTCTTTCTCCTTGTGTCTGACCTTTTCATGTTCCAAGGCAAACAGCAGATTTCATCTATTCTCTGGCTAGGAAACCATCACAATGAGGATTATGGAAGTATTGAGGAGGTTAAACCACTTTTTCTAATTAAAATGATAATAGCTCCTTTGCCATCCAGGTGCTGAGTGATGGTGGCTTTCATGTCCTGTCTGTGGACTACAGAGGTATGTGTTAAGGATGGCATATAAAGATTTTTCAGTAAGCAGGAGAACTTTGGGTGGCCCTCATTTTGGAGGTAGTGAAACTCTGCTTGCCTTTCCTTGTTACTAGGGTTTGGGGACTCCACGGGTGAGCCCACAGAGGAGGGGCTGACTTCAGATGCCGTCTGTGTCTATGAGTGGACCAAAGCAAGAAGTGGCACCACACCTGTGTGTCTCTGGGGCCACTCTCTTGGTACAGGGTAAGTGGGGTCTGAAGATGGCTTCTTGGTGGTGGTGGGAGTCCTTGGGGCTTTAGTGTCCTCAAAGGCAGCAGTGAGCAGAGGAGGAAACACTGAGCTAGGGGCCTGGGCTCTGGTTTCTCTCATATCCCACACGTGGCTAGAGACATCGCCATTGCAGTGTGCCTGTTTGTAATACAAGGGAGGGTGTATCTCTGTGGTTGCCTATGACATTGAAGCCCATTCCAGAACTCTCCTTGAGAGTGTTAAAGAGAAGGATTCTTAATTTAGGGCCAGGGGAATCCCTCGAAGTCCTATGCAAAGTTTTATGTCTGTGTTCCTACCAGAGGGTCCAGAGTTTTCATCAGATGCTCATAGGGGATGTTGCATTTTGTACTATTTACTTGACTATAATGTCACTGCTTCACATATGTACTAATTTTCATTGCCTTACAGAGTTGCAACCAATGCTGCAAAAGTACTAGAAGAGAAAGGTACTATAAGATGCCTACATGTATAATATCTTGGCTTGGGGTGGGGAAGTAAAGAGAGCCTACTGACTATTGTGCACACTCTGAACACAGAGATACCTAAAGCACCCTGACCTTAGACAGCCTCTGATAGTGTAATCAACTTTCTTTTCTTCTATTTAATAGAAAACAATAGTTGCTTTTCAAAGCCATGAAATTAAAAATAAATACTCAGGAAGACTTAAAATTCCCTTTGAAAAAGCCCTTACTGGGACACCTGGGTGGCTCAGCTGTTAAGTGTCTGGCTTCAGCCCAGGGCATGATCCTGGAGACACCGGATTGAGTCCCATGTTGGGCTCCCTGCATGGAGCCTGCTTCTCCCTCTGCCTGTGTCTCTGCCTCTCTCTCTCTCTCTCTCTGTGTGTGTGTGTGTGTCTCATGAATAAATAAATAAAATCTTTAAATGAAAAAAAAGAAAAAGCCCTTATTGTGAAGTAAATGTTACTATGGAGTAATTTGGAGTACAGGAGAGGAAAAATTCCCTTATGAAGTAGCAAGCTGGACTTGCTTTCTGCAGCCTCTCTTCCGTGACATTTATATCAGTGTTTCCCTGAGTGTTCTGAGAGCTGTCTCAGAATCCCTGGAGGTGCTTATCATAAACATAGGTTTCCTGGATCCTAGCTGTTTTCATGAATTAGAATTTAGAATTAGAATTTTGGTGAATACGACAAGGTGATTGTGATGTACATTAAAAGTTTGTCATCTCTAAAAAGAAAAAGTTTGTCATCTTTTGCATTATATCATAAACTTGTCAGTACCGGTCAGGTTGAGTTATGTGAACATTTTAAAGCAAGTCACCTGCTATACAGTGCTAATTAATTACGGAAATAAAGCAGGCATTATTTCCTGCTCCTCTAAGCTCTCATAACTCCCCATGCACACTTTCTGCACAGTGTTGATGATGCTGTATTATCTGACCAAAATTCCCACATAAATGAACACTTCACTTCTTGGATAATACAGTAACCTTAGAATTAGAACACTTTAAGTCCATTAACATCCCCAATGTATGAACTCTTGCTATCATATATTTTAATTTTCTCTGTATCACACACTCCATAAAAGATTATTATTCTTATATTATAAAATCAATATTTAGATTTACCCTTTCTTTGCTTTTTATTACTTCTAGCATTTCTGTGCTTCCATTTGGGATTTTTGTTCTGCCTATCTGTGGTAAAGAATTCCCTCAGTTTTAGCCTGAAAATATCTTTATTTTATCTTCTTTTTTTTTAAGATTTTATTTATTTATTCATGAGAGACAGAGAGAGAGAGAGAGAGAGAGAGAGAGAGAGAGAGAGGCAGAGACACAGGCAGAGGGAGAAGCAGGCTCCATGCAGGGAGCCCGAGGTGGGACTCGATACCTGGTCTCCAGGATCACACCCTGGGCTGAAGGTGGTGATAAACTGCTGAGCCACCCGGGCTGCCTCTATCTTCCCTTTTTGAAGGATATTTTCACTGGGCATAGAAATCTTGGTTGGCAGTTATTTTATTTCAACACTTTGAAAACAACATCCATTTTGTTCTGGCTTTCACTGTTCCATTGGGAAGTCAGCTTCCAATCTTCCTGCTGCTCTTTTGAAGATAATGCTTTTTCTTCTGGCTATTTTGAGATTTTTTTTTTTTTTTTTGGTCTCTTTCATCATTTTTACTGTGATTTTCCTAGGTGTGGTTTTCCTAGTACTTATCCTGCATGAAGTTCATAGTGCCATGATGACTGTGGTTTGATAGTCATCCATTTTGGAAAATTGGTCATTATATCTTTAAATCTTATGCCTACCTCATTTTTAATTTTCTCTCCCCCTGGGACTCTAATTATATGTATTTTTTTTAGATCTGTTCCTACATCCTGTATGTCTCCAATGTTCTTTCCTGGGTTTTCCAGACATTTTTCTCTTTGTACTTTAAATATATTTTGAAAAAAAAAATATATTTTGACATATTACACAGTTCACTATGTAATATCAAATTTTATTAAATAGTACAATTTTAACAAATATTTTACTATATTAGTTATTATATTAAAGTGCATACATGATTAATGCCAATATCTAGATCCTTTGTTGATCTATTTCTATTATCTGTTTTTTTGTATTTTTTGGCCTCTACTTTTTGTATGTCTAGTTATTTGTTATTAAACACTAGATACTGTTTATGGAAGTTGTAGAGATAACTTGAGGGGCTAGGGGTAATATTATCTTCTTCCAGACAAAAGTTACTTTTCTCTTGAATGACAGTTAAAATTGGGGGGATATCATCTTAATCCAATCAGAAACTGAGCTGATTTGAAGCTGGACTTCAGTTATTTTTAGTTCACCATTACTCCCAGGGTGTAGTCTTTTGAAGTCACAAAAAGCCTGAGAAATTTGTTAGAGTCCTCTTTCTTGTCAGATTCTGGACTCTAAATTTTGTTCTTTTAGTCCTGTAGGAATGCTCAAAGTTCTGTCTAGTTCTAAGCCTCTAAGAGAGGCCACCACTGTTGCTTTCAAAGTTTCATCTGCTCTGAAGGGAAAAGCAGCTCAAACTCTTGTGGATTTTTTCTTTTGATTATTGACTCTCAAAATCTCACTGATTTTGTAGCCTTCAGATGCCTCCAAGCATATGTATGTATACACAAATATGCATATAGTAGTCCTTCCTTATCCCTGGGGGATATGTTCCCAGACCTATAGTGGATGCCTGAAACCACAGATAATATCAAATGCTATGTATACTGTTTTTCCTATATGTATATAGCTATGATAAAGTTTAATTTATAAATTAGACATAGTAAGGGAATAATAACATACTGAAAATAGAACAATTATAAAAATATAATAAAAGTGATGTGATTGCGGTCCCTTTCTTAAGATACTGTACTATACACACAGTTATTCTTGTGGTGATGTGAGATGATGAGGGAATGATGTAGGAATCGTGATGTAGTGTTAGACTACTGCTGACCTTCTGGCAATATGACAGAAGCAGGATTATTTGCTTCTGGGCTGCTTTTGACTGAAGGTAACTGAAACTGCAGATAAAGGGCAACTCCTGTGTACATATATAAACACATATCCCCATCTGACACACATTTTCTAGTTGTTCTTTGAGGGAGTGCTAGCCAAAACAACCCAGTCAGCCTCTGGTACAGTCTTAATAATGGGCTACAGGACACTCTCCCTTCCTATAGTACTTTGCCTTCTCAATTGTCCAAGTCATGAAAACTTGTGTTTTAGAAGGTAGTGATTTTAACTATCATGAATATAGAAATCTCCTAGGGTGGGGATGCCTGCTAAAAATGCACATTCTCACTCTCCTCATCTCACTCTGAGATTCTGACTGATTCAAGTCTAGTGTGGAGTCTAGGAATTTGCATTATTAACAAGCTTCACAAATAACTTTGGTGTAGGTAGTTCATGTACAAGACCTTGAGGACTCCTTATTTAGGAAAGATAGTATTTAAATATGATAGGGGAGTTATTTCTTTTTTATTGTTTTCAAGGATTCCCAGTTGACGCTATTATCCTAGAGGCTCCATTTACCAACATATGGGTTGCAAGTATCAATTATCCTTTGTTAAAGGTGAGTCTCTGATTCAGAAGATGTAAAAGTGTAGGCTCTTTCCACACACTTATGCTTATTAATCATTTCCTTTTCTTAATATTATATGTTTCTAAGTTATTCTAACCTGATACAGGTTATTAACCAGTTCTTATTGAAGAAGGGCACAATGGCTTTTAGATTTTGTAGTTCTTTTATTTTCTTCTAATAGGTTGAGAGTAGTGGCTTATTAAGAATCACAACTTTTTCCCTCCTTTTCTATTAATTGTACATTTTATCATGTAGTTTTTAAATATACTTGACTTTATTATTCTTCCTTTCTAAAGTGAAAACATGACTCATATATAGTTTTTAGCCCTATGATTATCAGCCATATGTTTTTCATTTTTTAAAGATAAAAGTCTTTAGAGAATTTAAGGAAGCTGCCAAATGGTTTTACACATCATCTCAAGTAGAGAAGACAATCTTTTTAAGAAGAAAAAGTTTAAAGAATTGGGCAACAAAATCTAGTTTTTTATCTGTTGTGTAGATTATCCTAATTTCATAATATCCTCGCATGCCTAATGCTCAACTGCTTATAATCATACTGCTGTACAAATGTTAGCCAGTGAGCCAATGAGCCAGAGAAAAAGAAAGGATTCTCAGAAAGGATACAGGATCCCAAATTTTAAATTATTGATTAATGTTAGAAGGCATTTTAAGGGTACTTTAATCCAACTGCCTACTTTTGGAATCTTTTTTATAATAAATCATAGAACTTTCCAAATTTGTTAAATATTTTGGGAGAAGGTATTTCATTACTTCTGGGGACAGCAGTTCACAGAACCACATAATCTTGAAAATGTCAGTACAATAAATTCCATCTCGATACAGGAATCCTCTGAACAATAGAAAATACCAAATGCTGTGTAACTGGAGATACAATAAAACACTTTCAATTGGTTTTAGACAATTAAATATTCATTTAAAAATAACCACTAATTGAGCATCTATTATATTACTCTCAATTATTACTAATAAATTCACTAACTTGTAGGTATAATTCAGATATAATCTTTCCATATACTTTTCTTTTTTGAAATTCTAATTTTGAAATTTAACATAATAGGAAATATATAATTTAACAAATAGTTATGAACTGAACATCCATGTAACTAACATTTAAGTCCAGAAATTAGCATCATTAGCCCCCCAGAAGTCTCCTGTGTGTCCCTTCCCAATCCAATTAGTCTCGCCTTAGTTGTAATACTTAGACTGAGTTTGTGGTAATCATATCCATGCTTTCCTTTATAGTATTACCATCTATGTGTGCATCTCTAAGCAATATAATTTTGTTTTTGAACTTTATATAATTAGTAGAATTATATAGGATGTATTCTATGTTTTTCAACCAACATCTATTTGTGGGATTTTATCCTAGAAGCATAATTATAGTTTGATCATTTTCATTGCTTTATAGTATTTCATTGTACAAATATACTACAATTTATTGACCTATTGTTTGTGGACATTTGAGTTGCTTTCTGTTTGTGGTAATTAATTATATTGCTATAAAATATCCTTGAATATGTATTCTGCAAACGTGTACACATTTCACTGGAATATGCCCTAGAGTGGAATTGCTGGATACTAAGATATGCATAGGTTAAGCTTCAGTAATTAGAGTGCCACACATTTTTCCAAACTGGCTTTACCACTTTACTCTCCCACCTGTCGTGTATGAGGGTTCTAGTTGCTTCACATCCTTGTTATAATATGGATATCTCACTGTGGTTTTAATTTGTTTTTCCCTTATGACTAATGAAGCTGGGCATTTTTTTCATGTTTATTAGTCATTTAGATATTATCTCTTGTGAGATACTTGTTCATGTCTTTTGCTTATTTTTAAATTCTTTATTTGTAGTTTTTCATAGGATGATTCACCAGAAAACTATTTGTATTGCAAGTATATTCTCTTATTTTGCCTTTTTGTTTCCTTAGTGATAGCTTATGATGAAGAGAGTTTCCTAAATTTAATGTGGACCAGTTTATCAATTATTTTTTATGGTTAATATTTTAAGGAAAAGTATTCTGCTTAATACAACTCTGGGTATCAAAGAAGAAGGTATGAAGATACCCTTCTATGTATCTTATAGAAATTGTTTTACCTTTTACACGTAGAACTATAATCTACGGGTATGGGTTTTTGTATATGTAGGAGATAGAAGTCCATATGGATATCCAGGTGTAATACTAAACAAACCTTCCCTATCAACTCTGCAGTGCCAATGTTTGCATCTATCATGGCTTAATATATATGGATCTGTTGTAGACTCTCTCATTTCTCTCCTTTGTCTGTGTGTCCATTCTCATATGAATACCACATCACCTAATTAGTGTAGCTTTTTGTTTGTTTGTTTTTTGGCTTTTTTTTTGGCTTTTTTTTTGGCTTTTTTTTTTTTTTTTTTGAGGGGAGGAGAGGAGGAGAGAAAGAGTATCCCAAGCAGGCTCCTATCCACCATGGAGACCAATGCAGGTCTCGATCTCATGATCCTGAGATCATGACCTGATTTGAAATCAAGAGTCGGATACTCAACCAACTGAGCCACCCAGGTGCCCTTAATTACTGTAGTTTTATGTTTTTATAACTGGCTATGTAAGTTCTTCAGCGTTGATCTTCTTATTCAAGACTTATCTTGACTATTTTTGATCCTTTGTATTTTGATGTATATTTTGACATATACTTAGCAATTTCTATTAAAAATTTCCCAGGATTTTGATTGGAATTGCATTAAGTCTATATATAATTTGGGGGAATCGATACCTTTCTAATATTGAGTCTTCCAATTTATGAACTTGGTATTTATGTTTATTTTGATAGAGATTTTTCTTAATTTTTGTTTTAGGTCAGCTTCTCCTAGAAGCAGAACCCATAGCAGGGATTTAATGTGCATGATTTATTGAGAGTGCTCTAAAGGCAAAACCTGCAAGGTCATATAAATGAGGGCTGTAGGATAGGGTTGGGGAAAGAGCAGAACAAGATGTGATTTCAGGTGAAGTGTAGCTTTGGCCTGATCCACATGGGACTCTAAGCTTGAGTCAATGAGGGTGGTTGTTTCTGTCATCCACAGGATTAGAGGATAGGTTGGGGGAGGGTGATATAACTTTCTGGGGCACTGCCTTTTGTTATCCAACGCTAAGGAGAAAGGAAATAGCCAACATTTACAGCAATAATTAATTTTATTAGTCTCTTCAAAGAACCAACTCAGACTTTGTTGATTATCTGTATTGAATGCTTTCTATTTTATTCTGGTCTTACCTTTATTATTCCCTTTCTTCTGTTTTCTTTAGATTCAATTTATTATTTAAAAAATTTCTAGAGATGGTACTTTGATAATTTATTTTCAGTGTTTCTTCCTTTCTAATATATGCATGAAGGCATACTCTACCAAAGCCACTCTTCAGATATATTCCACAGTTTTCAAGTGCATTTTATTTTTTTTTAAAGTTCTTTTTTTTTTTTTTAAGATTTTATTTATTCATGAGAAACACGGCAGGGGCAGGGGGGAGGCAGAGACACAGGCAGAGGGAGAAGCCCGCTTCCTCCAAGGAGCCTGATGTGGGACTCGATCCCGGATCCCGGGATCATAACCTGAGCCAAAGGCAGATGCTCAATTGCTGAGCCACCCAGGCGTCCCTTCAAATGCATTTTAATTATAATTTAGTTCAAAACATTTTGTAATATTGCAACTTCTTTGACCTGTGGGTTATTTAAAAGTGTATTTTGTAATTTCTGTACATTTGGGAATTTATGTTTTCTCTTGACTTTTAGCTTAATTCTACCATGATCTGAGATTTCTCTCTATATGATTTCAGTTTCAAAATTTGTTCAGACTTGTTTTATGTCCAAACATATGGTCAATTTTGGCATATGTTCCATATGCTTGGAAAGAATATGTTGTTTCTGGTGCAGTGTTCTATATATACCAGTTAGGTCAACATTATTAATCATGCTATTCAATTCTTCTATATTTTCACTTTTTTTTTTTACTGCTTTACCATTATTCAAGGAAGTGGTACTTTAATACCTCACCATGATTGTGGAGTTGTTAATTTCTATTCTAGTTCTGTCAATTTTTGCTTTAGCTTTTTCAAGTATATGTTATTAGGAACAAACATCTAGTAATAATGTAATTTTATATCTTCCATGTGAATTGATCCTTTTTTCATCATGAATATCCTTTTTGATTAATAATGCTTCTTAAAGTCAGTTTTGTCTGTGTCTGATATTAATAAATCTGTTTTGAATAGTGTTTGTATATTGTTTGCTATTCTTTGACTTTAAACTTTTCTGAATTCTTGTATTTCATGTATATCTCTTATCAACAGCAGATAGTAGGGTTTTGTTTTCTTTTCCAACAAGCTTTGTCTGTTAATTGTAGTAGTCCATTTAACTTAATGTAATTATATTTAGATTTATATCTATTTTCTTACTATCTTCTATTTATGTCATCTGTTTTTATTTGTGTTCTTTTGCCTCTACTTCTTGCTTACTCCTCACTTGACAGATGTGTCTCAAGTAGAAGAGTGGTGTTGAGTGTCAGTTTCATCTCTCTGAGATTTCCTTCTCTCTGGGATCTAGACAACTCAAGGTGCCTTGGTAGGTCTCTGATACCTTCACAAAAAGGCTCCTTAAATATTTTTTTCAAGGTTTCCTAGTTGTCTTGGGCAAAAAGTTTGGTTTGTAATGATTCTACTATTATTAGAAGTGGAGAATCTTCCAATATTTTTAAGTTTGGAACTTAAAATGTCATGAAATCTTAGTTTAATAGGCACCTTTATGATTTAAAGTATGGAAGTCCTTTAGTATCATGCTGTCTATAAGAGCTATAGCTCTGGTGTCAGACTTCCTGGGTTTGATTTTTCAGGGCTGTCACCTAATAGCTGGATAACCTTGGACTAATTGGTTTTAATGCTCTAATTCCCTCATCTATAAAACAGGGGTAATAATATATTCCAGATTACTGTGATAATTAAATGAATATATGAAAAGCATCTATAATAGTGCCTGGAACAGAGTAAACACTGAATGACTATTAACTATTTTATCAGTGGAATGCCATAAGTCTGAACATTACTGTTAAATAAGAAAGTGTAGGAGGCGTGAGACATACAAATAGAGTAAAAGGCATGGGTCCTTACTCTCAAGAAGCTTCCTGTCTATTTGGGGAGATAGGAAATTAATGGCGAATATAAAGTAATGGCAGGGATTTCCATATGTCACTTTGGAATCAATTTCATTATTCAAAATATGAAGGCATCATGACACAGGGAAAAAGAGAATGTGCTGTGGAGCCAGACAGATTTGGTTTCTGTCACTAACCCATTATGACCTTGGTAAGCTATTTTCCATCTCTGAGTTTTCCCATTTTTAAATAATGGGGTTGATATTGCCTACTACCTAAGGTTGTTTAGAAAGTTAAATCAAATAAGATAATCATTGCAAAGTACCCAGCTGCTAGTAGGGACTCAACAAATGTGTTTTCCTTTCCCCAGCTTTTCTATTGCTAAGTGGACTAAGTACTTTTTATTGCTAGGGTAGGACCCAGAACAGTAATATCAGGGTAGGAAGAATCAGGAATGAGAAGGGTCTCATGGGCAGGTATGGTCAGTAAAGACTTACAGAGAGATAGGATCTAAGTTCCTTTCTTGAAGATAAAGGAGAGCAGTTAGAAAACAGAGAGAAGGGCAAAGTGTGAGCCAAGGCATATGGCTGGAGTGGGGCAACTATGAGCTATAAAATACCTTAGAGTCCTATAAGGCTTTCATGAAAGATCTTGCGCATTTGTCACCCTTTTAAATCCTCAAAACAACTGAGTTTTGCATTGTTGCCTCACTTAGAGCCAAGGGAAATGGTGGCTCAGAGGCTTGCCCAATTGTCACACACCCTAGAAGAGGAAATGGAACTCAATCCTACATCATCTAACTCTAGGCAGACAGACTGGAGGTATGCAGCCTCTGGAATGAAGGCTTGTGGTCAGATGTGATGGGCTTGCAGCCAGGAGTTTCTTGTTTTGAAGTAGCTTGTGTGGTACTGCCAAAGCTCTGTGACAGTACATGTCACATTAGTCTTTTAGGAATGTATTTGGTGGCATTCTGCAAGAGAATGGTGGCAGGAAGACCAATTAGGGGCCCATCGCTGTGGTCTGGGCTGGAGGGGATGGTGACCTCTGAGTCTCAAGGTGCACCTCCAGCTGGGGAGGAATAATGGAAGTAGGTTGACTTGGGCCTGCTTTCTTCTTATTCCTTTGGAATTTGAGATGAATTGCTGAAGGGCTTCTCTTACTGAATTTTCCTCAGAGGAGTCCTGATTCCAGGGGTGGCAGGATCAGGAGACAAAGACAAAAGAAAACAAAGCAAGAAATCTTGCCCTTAAGTTATAGGTAAGAGAAGGGAAAAGGAAGATGTGGAAGGATAGGCAGTATTAGGATCTCCAGATTGCACCTGAATGCAAATCATTTGCCATGAGACCATGCAAAAAAAAAAAAAAAAAAAAAAATGCAAGCCAGACGAACTCCCATTGAAAACACGGAAGTTTCCCAGAAGCAGCAGGCCTAGGCCAAAATTGTGAAGCAGACGTTTGTTTTCACTGGACCCAGTCTACCTATTCTGTACCAATTTCCCTACAATGACATGAATTACTTTTTAAAATCAGGAAAACAATTTTTTTTAAGTTCATTATGTTTAGAAAGACACTATTCTGTGTATTACCACAGTTCATAGTAGAAGACTAGAACAAATGAAGTATTATAGCAGCTGACTCTAATTTCTCCAGATCATAAAGGTGCAGTGAGACATATAAACTTAAAATTGCTTCTACAACGAATAGAATTCTTTCCTTTTATGCTGGCCCCAGCCTACCTGTGCTGTACCCAGTTCCTTTGGCCATGTCCCATGTATTATCTAGCAGTCTCCTCCCCACTCCACTCTCAGGCACAACAGAGGAATACATGTGATACTTTTCTGGTCTTTTCTCTTGGCAGATATATTCCAAAGAATAAAATCAGAATGAAATTCAAGTCACATTAAGATGAAAATGACAGATAATAGCATACAGTGTATGCCAGGGATATGTGCACAGTAGATTCATTCCATCTTCAGCAAGTATTCTAGTGTCTGTTAGGTTCTAGGAACTTTCCTATGTTCTGGGAACACCACAGGGCCTGACTTCCTATGAAGTATAATATCTTTACTGGGAAGACAGAAGATAAGTACACAATAAGCTGATTTTTAGGAGTGAGAAGTACTGTGAAGGCAGTGACCAGTGTGTGTGTGGGGGGGTTGGTTAGTAGGGAAAGTTGCCCTGAAGAACTGAGCTGAGACTTGCGTGACAAGAGGCTGACATGGCAAAATCTGGAGGTTCTGAGCTGGAGGAAAGGAAAGGCAAGGGCCCTGAGGTGGGTTTGAGCCTGATATGTTCCAGGAGCAGAAGGCAGCAGGGCTTGAGGATAGACAGCAGTGCATTTAGTGAGAGGACAGACAGGGCAACAGCCAGATTCTGTGTGGCCCTGAAAGGCTAAGGTGGTGAAAAAAAGGAAGAAAGAAACAAATCATACATAATCCCCACCATCCACAGATGATCACTGTTAACATTTTGTTGTTTTTACTTTCTATCTTTCTTTAAAATATAAATAGCACCACTTTTTCTTCACACTTGTAAAGGAACAGTGATAGGCATAATCTAAAAATGCTTCTACAGTAAACATAATTTAACTGGTTTTGTTATAGAACAGAATATTCTGATTAGTCAAAAATTCTGATGCCAAACTATGGAAAGAGCCCAAATGTCCATCAGCTGATGAATGAATAAAGAAGAGGTGGTGTAAATATATACATATGGCTGAGTAATATTCCATTGTATATATATACCACCTCTTCCTTCCTTCCTGTACTTTCCAATTTCCCTTCAATGACGTGAGTTACTTTTAAAATCTTCAGTTTTGTTTTTAAAAAAGTTTATTATATGTAGAAAGTTGCTATTCTCTACATTACTACTATAGTTCATGTAGGAAAACAACAAATGACATAGATACAGGCCATGTTTTAATTTTTTTCTTTTTTAAAAATAGATTTACCGGAAACTGCCAGGATTTTTACGCACACTTATGGATGCCCTGAGAAAAGACAAAATAGTCTTCCCTAATGATGAAAAGTAAGCTAACGATGAAAAGCTGTCCATCATTACTGTAGCTGGGGATTCTAGAGGGTAAGCAGTGACTGTAAGTCATCAGAGGGTCAAAGCAAGGCCCTGTCAGACATGCGCTATTAAGTCAGCAGAGTGGATCAGAGTAAAGAGCTGGAGCAATTAGTTCTCCAAGTCAGGCAAGCTGGACTTCAAGTTTGAGCATCCTTCACATATTTAGAAACAGATTTTTTTAACTATCATGTGAATTACTGAATGGGTAGATGAGAATTCTTAGATGGGTACTAAACTTTGGGGTAACATGTCCACAAATTTTTAGCATTTGATATTTTCCTCCTGTCTAATTTGATGACTTCACTAATTCAGTACTTTCTCTGAAGTCATAAAAGGAGCTGTAGATTTAGGGTCTATCAGGACCTTTTAAAGGTACTCTGGGGTCTAGCCTAACATTCCTTGGGAATCCCTGACTTCTAGGCCTTATTCCCCATGTAGCCAAAACCCACCCCGCATTCAGCCTATTGACCTAACAGTAAGTCCAAGGACCAGAATTTAGCAAGTCAGCCTCTTGCAGCTGGACAATTTAAGAGTGCCTCCAAATGGGTGGTTGTTATCAGTACTTTATGTTGACACACTCGAGGGCTCTAACCTTCTCAGGAGTAACAGTGAGTCACTGACAGGGTGGATGGGTATCGAATTTAGGAAATATTGTTTGCGATAGCTGCCAGAATGTGGAACAAGTCTTCTTCGTGCTTTCTGAATTATCAAATTAGGAGGTTGATCAGGAAGGTGATTAAAACCTGTTAATTGAGTGTCCATCTGTACATTTATGGGGAAAAGTAAATACATTTTTATCAAGAGTTCTCTTTAGTCCTGTGGTAGTTCTTGTTATTTTTGAGTTGTTTTGTTTCTTTTGTACAGTCTTTTAATTAAAATGTTCCAGATACTATGAAATAAGGATGAATAAGGAAAAAGATGAGGTTCTTTTAACTGCACAAATTCCATGTTTTTAGTATTTTTCTTCATTATTTAAAAAAATAATATAGAAATAAATTTAATTAAGTACTTAATTAAACTGTATAAGTAAAGAGAGATAATCTTGCCTAGAAGACAAAACAGTTACTATATGAAGTTTACTATGTAGAAGTTGTCATTTTTGAGAGAGGAGAGATCTCATATTTTGAGGCAAACCGCATGTTTTGCTAAAGCTTTAACTTAGAAGAAGAGAAATCTCAACATATAATTCTTAAACTGAATGCTTTTCTTCTATTTGTCCCTAGTGTTAAATGCCTGTCTTCTCCCCTTCTCATCATACATGGTGAGGATGACAACACAGTACCTTTGGAGTTTGGAAAAGAGGTAAACTAAGAGCTCAGGGCTCGCTGAGCATACTGTACTTACATCACCATTTTCTCATCTAGCCAGACTTCAATTAGAGCCTACAGGAGGGTCTTAGACGTTATAAGGGATTCTCTACATCCCTAACTAGCCATGCTGCCTGGTGTTACAGTATGCATCAATGTTCTATGCTACTTAGCTTGAAGGAGTGTTTGTGGCAGATTCTGGTTCCTCATCTGAAAGTTTATTTGTGGATCTGCAAGTATAGAGATCTCAGGCTGCTCTGGGACCCTCCCTGTAGTCTCTCTCATGGTGGCTCCAGAAATGGGATGCAGTTTCTTTTCTTTTAAACAAATAGAGTGGGTCCATTGCAGTTCTTATCCCCTTGTAGGGAGGGTGTTGGCAGAAGGATGAGGTTCCACCAGCATTCTGTGTTAGCTGTGGAGTTCCTTAGCGTTAGAGGTAGCCAACCCCAGGATTGGGGGTGGAGTAAGGCTGGGGAGGGGCAGTGGAGAAGGGTCCCCTATCTCTGACGTAATGGGACTAACTCCCCAAGTTGCCTGTTTCTGTACACTTTTAGGAAAATTATTATTTTTAAAGATTTTATTTATTCACGAGAGATAGAGAGAGAGAGAGAGAGGCAGAGACACAGATAGAGGGAGAAGCAAGCTCCTTACAGAGAGCCCGATGTGGGACTTGATCCCTGGACTCTGGGATCACACTCTGAGCTGAAGGCAGATGGTCAACTGCTGAGCCACCCAGGCGTCCCCCCTTTTAGGAAAATTAAACTAGAAAAACACCAGCTTTGATGGTCAGCCTTTGAGTATCTGCCTTTCTGTCCTGTGCAGCTCTATGAAATTGCACACAATGCATATGGGAACAAAGAGAGGGTCAAGATGGTGATCTTTCCTTCTGGTTTCCAGCACAACTTCCTCTGTAGAAACCCTACACTACTAAAAACTGTGAGGTAAGAGCTGCTTTGCTCAATGTGATTATCCTTCTCTTACAGGCAATTAGACACTGAGGGGGGCACTTGATGGGATGAGCACTGGGTGTTATGCTGTATGTTGGCAAATCGAACTCCAATAAAAAATATATATATATACAAAAAAATAAATAAAGGCAATTAGGGCTGTTCTGGCTTACTTAGACCAGAAAGCATGTGAGCTGATCTAGCTCCTTTTTTTGCAGAGATTTCCTGAGCAAGCAGTGGGCATGAGGTCTGACAGTAACGGAAATCTGCAGTGAAGACTTGGTCCAAACACCACCCATGATGCATATTTTTTATGTAAAATTGTACTGGGCTGCTTCGATGAGCTGAAGTCACTGACATTTCTACAAGTCACTTGCCATCTAGTAAGGGAAAGCATGGATGTTGGGCATTATTGAAAGTTCTCATTTAGCTTATCATAGTCTACTTTGGAACAAATGGAAACCTCACTGTAGAGTATCAGAATTTAGTAAAATTTGGATCCCACTGAAAAATGTGTGGTTACCAAACATGCTAGGGACATTTGTGAATAAAGTCTTGGTTGGGTCTTAACAGTATGGTGCACTAATGTAGTTAAGTAGTTTGTGTTTCAGCTAATTTAAATGGTATTGAAAAGTTCCAAGTATTTTCTAGCTTTTTGAATAGCACTGAAGAAAGTCCTAGCATGCTACTCAATCAGCCATCAAATAACGAGTTTTGGCACTCATGTAGCCCTTGTAAAGTGACACTTTATTTTTAGCCCTAAATACAGTCACATACTTTCCAGAAATTCTTAATTAGGTTATGAGCTGACAAAACAAAACAAAATCAAAGAATGTTGTAAAAGTGTTTAAATCCAGTAAGAAGTTTTTTTTGTTGTTGTTGTTATTGTTTTCTAGAGACATTTTACAACTTACTTTCCATTGGCTTTGTTCACCCCATTGCTAGATTCATTGGATAGGGAAATCTTGAGATCTGAAGGCTCCATGTTCCAGATGTCCCTGGCATATTCCTTAATTGTTCGGTCACTAGAGAACTTCCCTGCGGCAGCTATGTTTTTGAGTACCATTGTGTTCCAGGCCTTTGGATTCTGTAAACAACACATACATACATGGCCCATGGCCTGAGTGCCTGTTGAACTTTATGACGAACGCTAGGCCAAGCATATCCAAGCACATTTCATGGGGAGAATGAGAGGAGTAAGATGTAGTGAATCATAAATACATTTGTTTCACAGTTGAGAGCAAGATAGGTCAGGTCATGCTTTTCTCCTACTTAGAGTATATTTGTCTTAATAATGAAAAAATGGTATTTTTCATTTTAAGAGAAACCATGGATGTAAATCCCCTAATTTGTAATTGTTGCTATGGTTACAATATTTTGGCATGCAAGCCTTATTTCCCATGCTTTACTTTTTATTTCACCTCCTTTTCAACTGGGGGGGGGGGGGGAAGGAAGGGCTAACATTCATTGTCTGCTGGATGCTGTGTCAGGAGAGTTAACCTGTGGCTTACATCATATTTGAAAAGCACTGCTCTAGAATGGTAGCTATTGTGCAGGCAAATAATGTAATGGGACAGTTTACTGACCTACTTCTCTTTTCTTCTTCTTCCTGAAGGTAGATGCCCCAATTGATTTACACTGAATCCCAAATACCCCATTGGGGTTTTAAAACAGGATCAATTAAAGCCTTATACTTAATAAAATATATAATATCTGAATTTTATAATTTTTATGTAAAAGAATATAAGAAACTATTTATTTTATAACCTCATGATTTTGTAAAGAACTTTAAAAGTTAATTAAAAATGACCAGAACAGGGGTACCTGGGTGGCACAATCAGTTAAGTGTCTAACTCTTGGTTTTGGCTCATGTCATGATTTCAGGGTTGTGAGTTCAAGCCCCGCATCTGGCTCTACGCTCAGCTCATAGTCTGCTTGAATTTCTCACTCCCTCTCCTTCTGTCCCTCTACCTGCCCCTTGCCCTGCTGTGCTCTCTCTCAAATAAATCAATAAATTTGAAAGAAAAAGACTAGAATATTACTCAAAGCTAAATGAGTAATAAATTTTTTTTTAATAAAAGAAGTTTAATTTATAAGCATCTTAAGATAACTTGGTAAAAAACGAATGAGGCTCACAATTACAAAGATTTTGCTCATATGCAAACTGCCAGTCCATTTAAATTTGGCATAACTGATCTGGTTAATGTGGTAATTTTTTTTAACATAATTTAGTTTGAAGGATGAATGATGTATTTATGCCCTTGACAAAGGGGATAAGTATGGTATTGTGATTAAGAAAATATATTTCCAAAAAATAAGCAATTATTTTTTAGCAATGCATTATAAACATTTAAGAGAAAAACCAAAACTATGATTATCCTATAAGGTATTGCAACACGGAATCTAACACTAGTTTATTCAGACTTTGAAAATTTACTAAATAAGAGGAGAATAAAAACTTCCTTTTCTTTACTTTCTTTAGCTATTTAAATGGATAATGAATAGGCTTCCCAATATGTTTCTAAACCTGACAATATGATAATTGTTATGAGTAAAAACTTCAGATTTGCCCTAATGAACAAGAAAGAATGAGCCAAATGCTGGGCTTTGAGATGGGCATCTCTGGATTTGGGCCATAACATTACCAAAAGGGATCTACTGTGAAAAACTGACATTCACATTTGTCCTTGCCCTTGTTCATATTTTCCTTTCCTGCTCTATTTATACTTCCTGTCCTCTGTAGACATTCCATACACAAGCAGGAGTTGAGATCAAGAGGAAAGAGGTAGAGTTGGCCATTTTCTTCGTCTTTGAGTTCTTGGAAGCAAGTAGTGAGCCACTCAGCTTAACTTGGGTACTGCCCCTCCTTGCTGATGGTTATTAACTTGAGTTTACTCTGGGCTATACATTTTTGGGGGACTGGATATGATTCTACCAGAAGATAAGGTCTGTAAAGCAGCATGGGCCTTGACAGATCCCATTTTAAAACCCCTTTGGGACCTGTGGGATGACTATAGGAACTACCTGGTCACCTGTTTTGGGAAAGGGATAGAGAGAAATGTTAGTGAATCATGTTTTAGTTGGAAGTAGGTACTCATGTGTCCAAAGGGTGTGAAGATTTTATGGAACCCTGCTATTCTGCTGTAGAATGGCTTTTGAATTGGAGGGCAAAAATCGAGACTACTAGGGGCAAGGGCAATCATGCCCAGAAAGCTCAAGGTATCAACCTCAAGAAAACCATCCTGGAGTCCTGGAACAGAACCAGCCTCCTTCTGTATCCTGTATCCATCCCGCTGTAGTGCCTGCAATTACTTAAAAGTCTTTCTCATCAGAGATGGTCAACCTTTCCATATTTATTAGCATTTACTAAATGTTCCTGGAGGGCTGGGCTATTATTTAATGAAGATGCATAACCTTGCATGTGAAGGGTTACTCACATGGCTCTAGGTTTTTAAAAAATTTTTTTTATTTTTATTTTTTAGTAAAGCACATTCTTTCTTGGTTCCTTTCTTTTCCTTAAGTTCAAATAAGAAAGCTCCCTTCTCTATCTACATCTATATTCTATATGTAGCCTCACTCTGGGTAGTCCAGGAAAGGCACTATTTTTGCAATTTTCATAGAATAGGGTCAGTCCTTATCCTAATTAACTGAGGCTCAGCCTGAGAATTATCTTAGCAAGTTTTCAAATATGATGGTGATCCTCCCTACTGCCAGAATCTCTCAGAGAGGGGCTGGCATCTGTATTTTGGAGAAGCTGCTTTGGTGATTCTGATGTATGCTTTTGGTGAAGGACCCCAGCATAGTGCCTCCCACAGAGAACTGTCAAAGCCTGTCAAATAAATGAGTAAGTAAAATGAATATTTAATTTGATTTTATAGACTTAGCTTTCAGGGCATGCCTGCTACAGGGTAGACACTCAATAAATACTGAATTGTGATTTTTTAAACTTGGATATTAAAAAATTTACAAATGCTACTTAGATGTCAAATCCCAGCCTCTGTCTGAATTTGGGAAAAGTCAAGTTTGATATGAATATCCTAGACAGTTGCCTCATTTCTCTTTTTGGATTAACGGGGCTCTGTTATTTAGATTTAATAAAAAGAAACAAAAATTTTAATTAACCGAAGTAAACTGGTTTCTTTTATAGGTCTCAGCAGTGTACTCACCATGTACAGCTGGCTGACTTTTTCTTGACACTTGACATAGGCTTCATAGTCTGCGAAGACTTTAAACCTGTATTTTATAATTGGAAGGAAAAAAACAAAACAACAAAAACTTCATTAAAATATGTGTGCTAAGATTCCACTTAAAATTCTCTTTTGCTTTTTTTATTTTTTAATTATTTTTTTAAAGATTTTATTTATTCATTCATAAGAGACACAGAGAGAGTGAGAGGCAGAGACACAGGCAGAGGGAGAAGCAGAAGCAGGCTCCATGCAGGGAGCCCGATGCGGGACTTGATCCCGGGACTCCAGAATCACATCCTGGGGCTGAAGGCAGGCGCCAAACCGCTGAGCCACCCAGGGATCCCTTGCTTCTTTTTTAAAAAGACTTATTTATTTGAGAGAGAGAACATGGGCATGAGATGAAGGAGGGGCAGAGTGGGAGGCAGAGAGAGAGGGAAAGAGAGCTCCATGCTGAGCATGGAGCCTGATGTGGGGCTCGATGTCATGACCCTGAGACCACGATCTGAGCCAAAACCAAGAGTCGGATACTTAACTGAGCCACCCAGGGGGCGCACTCCCCCTCCCCCAAATTCTCTTTTGCTTAACGTCAGGCATGACTGGTTTACCAAACTTAAATTTCTATTTACAAGAATTTTAACCATCCCTCAACCTTTATATGGTTCTTCCCACATGTAAGAATGTCAACATATGGATTTATCTGAAAGCTGGGTATACCAGTGGAAAGAGAAAAATAATACCATATTTATGGGTCTTGTTCTTAACCTTCCTAGCATAGTTAGAATATCTAATTTTTCCTTCCACATGTAGGTTAGCTTCTCAGATCACACATCTATGCTAGTTATACAGATGTGTTGTAGTTGGTTTAAGATGTTCTTATCCCCTTTTCATGGCCCAAATAGCACCATCTTCTTGGGGGAACTCACCTGTCATGATAAAATAGCATATTGATTAAATCTTTGAAGAGGTCAGGCTGCTTGGGAGAGAAGAAGCCATTGTCAATTTGATCAATGGCCAGCTTCAGCTCTGGAAGTGCTTCATAATATTCTTTTGCGTCATACCTGTGGGGGTGATAAGAAAAAGGTTCTGTTAGTGTGTGTGGTTAACAATACACTAGACAGGCACCTTCCAGGGAAAATGGCAGAGTAGGAGGACTCTAAGCTCATCTCGTCTCAAAGATACAGCTAGATAACCCTCACATCAGTGTAAATAGCTGAGAAAATGATCTGAAGACTGACAGAACAAACTCTTCACAGCTAAACATAGAGAAGTCACATCAAAGAGGATGGGAAGGACAGAGATGTGGTTGGGAGCTAAAGTGACCCATGGGACTATCCTCAAGAGGGAGGGATGCCATGGGCATGGAAAGGGGAGAGAAACAAATTCTCACACTAGGGAGCCCACATGGGAAGGACAAATCCCCATAAGATTTTTCTCTAAAAACAAGAGGGGTTGAATTTTGTGAATTTTTACAATCAGCGGAGCTTACCACCTGGGGCTTTAAAAATCAGCAGGCTTGGCTCTGGGAGAGTGAGGACAGCAACAGGAAACCAAGTTCCTGCACAGCAAGGGTGCCCCATGGGGATATAGTATGGAAGCAGCAGTTTAAAAAACACCTGGGCTATACTAGAGGGAGATTTGTTTACTAATGTCAGAGCATGTGCTAAATGGACAGGGATCTTCTGGAGACTTCTCCAGGAATAAAGGAGCTGGTGGGCACTATTTCCTTTCCTTGATCCCTAGCCTATCCGCATGGACACCTGTGGGAACAAGTGCAATGCCAACACTCGCTACCTAACTTGCTAACAGTGCACCCAGCCCCCTGGTTCTCCTGCAGATATGCCCTACCAGTCAGCCCTCTGCCCTAGGTCCTTTTACACAGCAGACCTTTGCAAACCTTGTTGGCACTGTCCACCCTGCCTCTGTGTTCTCCTGTGGTCCTGCCCCTTACAATATGCTCTTGGCTGGAGCCCACAAGGGGTGCCACAAGTCTGCAAGCAGACCCAACAGGGGCCAGCATCAAAGTGAATTTGGTCCCCAGGGAGAGGGAAAGATAACCATATACAACAATCAGATTGCAGCCCCAGCAGTGGGCTGGGGCAGACAGCTGGTCTGATTGCAAGCCCTGCCCACCAATGAAAGCTCAGGGGATGATACAGGGAGAATGCACTGCAGTTTGGTGTGACTACAGCTCTGGCAAATGCCTGGTCTGACTCCACTCAAGTCCAAGGCAGCCCCAACTTGGCTCATGACACAAGGACCAAACCATGCCACAACAGGCAAAGAACCATTGCAGACAATTGGACTGAAGGAAAAAAATGGCTCAGCTACAATAGCAGGCAGGGCGCATGCAGCATGCATAGCACCAGGTTCTGGTGAACAGAGGATGATGCACCACTAGAGGGCACTACAGGACCTCTTATTCATAAGGCCACTGCTTTCAAGAACAGATGTAGCCGACTTTCCTAACACATAGAAACAGACATAGAAAGTTAGACAAAGTGAAGGACAGAGGAAATGTCCCAAAGGAAAGAACAGGACAAAATCATAGCAAGAGACCTAAGCAAAATGGAAATAAGTAATATGCTTGATAGAGATTTTAAAGTAACAGTCTTAAGATACTCATGGGAGTTGAAAAAAGAGTAAAGGACCTTAATGAGACCCTTAATAAAGAGAAAACATAAAAAAGAACCAGAGATTAAGAACTTAATAACTGAAATTAAAAATACACTAGGTGGAATAAATAGTAGAATAAAGAAGCAGAAGGGATTAGCTACCTGGAGGAAGAGTAATGGAAAACAATCATGTTGAAAAAGAAAGAAAAAGAATAATAAAAAATGAAAATAGATTTAGGGAATTCAGCAACACCAACAAGTGTAATAACACTGATATTATGGGATCCCAGAAGAAGAAGAGAAAGAAAAGGGGGCGGAAAATTTATTTGAAGAAATAATAGCTGAAAACTTCTCAAATCTGGTGAAGGAAATAGAAATCTGGATCTAAGATTTGGAATCAATACTAGGAGATCCACCCCAAGACACATAGTAATTAAAATGGCAAAAGGTAGTGATAAAGAGAGAATTTTAAAAGCAGCAAGAGAAAAGAAAACAGTTATATACAAGGGAAATGCCTAAGGCTATGAGCTGATTTTTCAGCAGAAACTATACAGGTCAGAAGAAAGTGGCATGATATATTCAAAGTGCTAAAAGAAAAAAAAATGCAGCCAAGAATATCATTCATAATAGAAGGAGAGATGAAGAGTTTTCCAGACAAACTAAAATTAAAGGAATTTATGACTACTAAACCAACCCTACAAGAAATGTTAAAAATAATTGAGTGGAAAGGAAAGACTAAGTAGGAGTAAGAAAAGGAGGAAGCACAAAAGCAGTAAAAAAAAATCAGTCATGGGATCCCTGGGTGGCGCAGCGGTTTGGCGCCTGCCTTTGGCCCAGGGTGCGATCCTGGAGACCTGGGATTGAATCCCACATCGGGCTCCCGGTGCATGGAGCCTGCTTCTCCCTCTGCCTGTGTCTCTGCCTCTCTCTTCTCTCTCTCTCTCTCTCTCTCTGTGACTATCATAAATAAATAAATTTTAAAAAAAGTTAAAAATCAGTCATGGGATCCACAAAATGAAAAGATGTAAAGTATGACACTATATACCTAAAATGTGTATGTCGGGGGGGGGGGGTGGGGTGGGGAGTAAAGAATGGGTTCAAATTTAAGCGACCATCAACTTAGTAGAGACTGCTAAATGTAGATGTTATATACAAACCTAATGCTAACCACAAATCAAAAACCAGTAATAGATATTTAAGAAGAAAAAGGAACCCAACATAACACTAAAGAAAGCCAACAAAACCATGAGAGGAGAGAATAGGAGAAGAAAGGACTAGAGAACTGTAAAAACAGCCATAAAACAAGTAACAAAATGGCAATATGTACATACCTATCAACAATTACTTTGAATGTAAATAGACTAATTGTTCAAAACAAAAGACCTAGGCTGATGGAATGGATAAAAAAGCAAGACCTAGGGATGCCTGGGTAGCTCAGCAGTTGAGCCTCTGCCTTCAGCTCAGGACTTGATCCCCAGTCTGGGGATGGAGTCCTACATCGGGCTCTCTGCAAGGAGCTTACTTCTCCCTCTGCCTAGGTCTTTGCCTCTCTGTGTCTCTCAAGAATAAATAAAATCTTTAAAAAAAAAAAACAAAAAAAACCTAAGACCTAGCTATATGCTCCCTACAACGGGTGTGCTTTGGACATAAAGACACATGCCGGTTAAAAGTGAAAAGAGGGGGAAAAACGTTCATTATATAAATGGAAATGAAAAGAAAGGCAGGGTAGCAGTAATGATATTGGACAAAATAGACTTTAAAACAGTCTGTAAGAGACAGACTACATAATCATGGGAACAACTGAAAGATAAAATAATTGTAAACATTTATGCACTCAACATGGGAGCTCCCAAATACATAAAGCAGCTATTAACAAATGAAGTAATAGTAGTCCAATCATAGTATAGGACTATAACCCCCCCATTTACATCAATGGATAGATCATACACACAGAAAATCAATAAGGAAACTGGCTTTGAATGACACATTGAACCAGATTGGATCTAACAGATATATTCAGAACATTCCCTACTACAACAGCAGAATACACATTTTGTTCAAATGGACACATAACATTCTCTAGAATGGATCACATGTTAGGCTATAAGATAAGTCTCAATAAATTAAAAAAGATTAAAGTCATACCATGCATCTTTTCCAACTACAACACTTTGAAATTAGATATCAACCACAAAAAAATCTGGAAAGAGCAAAAATATACGAACTTAAATAACATGCTACTAAACAATGAATGGGTCAACCAAGAAATCAAAGAGAAAATTAAAAAATACATGGAGGCAAATGAAAATGAAAACACAGTGGTATAAAATCTTTGCGATGAAGTAAAAGCTGTTCTAAGAGGAAAGTTTAAAGCAATACAGGCCAATCTCAAGAAGCAAGAAAAATCTCAAATAAACAACCTAACCTTACACCTAGAGGAGCTAGAAAAAGAAAAACAAGCAAAACCCCAAGTCAGTAGAAGTAAGGATATAATCAAGAGGAGAGCAGAAATAAATAATATAAAAACTAAAAAAAAAAAAAAAAAAAAACCCCAATAAAACAGAGCAATGAAACCAGGAGTTGGTTCTTTGAAAACATCAACAAAATTGATAAACCTTTATTCAGACTCATTAAAAAAAAGAGAGAGAGAGATGACTCAGATAAACAAAATCAGAAATAAGAGAAGTACAACAGATCAGTAGTGAAACTGACTCAGTAATCAAAAGACTCCCAATAAACAAAAGTCCAGGACCAGACAACTTCACAGGTGATTTCTACCAAACATTTAAAATACCTATTCTTCTCAAACCATTCCAAAAAATGGAAAAGGAAGAAAACCTTCCAAATTCATTCTATGAGGCCAGCATTACCCTGATACCAAACCTGATGAACACACTATAAAAAAAGAACTACAGGCCAATATCTCTAATGAACACAGATGCAAAAATCCTCAACAAAATATTGGTGAAGTGTGTCCAACACTACATCAAAAAAACTATTCACCACAATCAAGTGGGATTTATTCCTGAGATGCAAGCAAGGGTGGTTGAATATTCACAAATCAATCAATCTGATATATCGAAACAAGAAGAGAAAAGATAAGAACCAGATGGTCATTTCAATAGATGCAGAAAAATCATTTGATGAATAACACGATCCATTCATGATAAAAGCTCTCAACAGAGTAGGTGTAGAGAGAACATGCTTCTACATAATGGAAGCCATATATGAAAAACCAATAGCTAACATAATACTTAATGGGGAAAAACTGAGCTTTTCCCTTAAGGTCAGGAAGAAAAGAATGTCCGCTCTCACCACTTTTATTCAGCATCACTGG
Organism: Vulpes vulpes; assembly: GCF_048418805.1. NCBI lineage: Eukaryota > Metazoa > Chordata > Mammalia > Carnivora > Canidae > Vulpes > Vulpes vulpes. The sequence continues at coordinate 88,424,309 of NC_132785.1, forward strand.
AAAGCACAGCAATCACACAACAACAACAGCAACAAAAATAAAAGGCATCCAAATCGGGAAGGAAGAAGTAAAACTTTCACTATTTGCAGATGACATGATACTATATATAGAAAACCCTAAAGATTCCACCAAAAACCTACGAGAACTGACAAACTCAGTAAGAGCACAGGATACAAAAATCAATATATATAATTCTTTCATTTCTATACTAATAATGAAGCAACAGAACAAGAAATTTTTAAAAAAATTCCACTTACAATTACACCAAAAATAATAAAATACATAAACTTAACCAAGGAGTGAAAGATCTGTACTCTGAAAGCTAAAACACTGATGAAAGAAATTGAAGATGACACAAGAAACAGAAAGACATTCCATGGGTACGGGTCTGAAGAACAAATACTGTTAAAATGTCCATACTACACAAGTAATCTACACATTCAATGCAATCCCTATCAAAATATCAACAGCATTTTTCTTTCTTTTATTTTTTAAAATTTATTTATTTATTCATGAGAGACACAGAGAGAGAGGCACAGACACAGGCAGAAGGAGAAGCAGGCTCCATGTAGGGAGCCCGACATGGGACTCAATCCTGGGTCTCCAGGATCACGCCTTGGGCCAAGGGCGGCGCTAAACCGCTGGGCCACCCAGGCTGCCCTCAACAGCATTTTTCATGGAACTAAAATAATAATCCTAAAATTTGTGTGAAACCAGAAAAGACTCTGAATAGCCAAAGCAATCTTAAAAAATAACAAAACAAGAGGTATCACAGTTCCAGATTTCAAAATATACTACATAGCTGTAGTAATCAAAACACTATATGGTACTGGCACAGAAAGAGACACATAGATCACAATTATATGGTCAATTAATCTTAGACAAAGGATGCAAGAATATGTAATGGGAAAAAAAATCTCTTCAACAAATAATGTTGGGAAAACTGGTCAGCTACAAGCAAAAGAATGAAACTAGACCACTTTCTTCCACAAAAGTAAACTCAAAACAGATTAAGGACCTAAATGTGAGATCCAAAACCATAAAAGTCCTAGAAGAGAGTGCAGGCAGTAATTTCTCTGACATGGGACATAGTAACATTCTCTTATTTATGTCTCCTGAAGCAAGGGAAACAAAAGCAAAAATAAACTTGGGACTACATCAAAATAAAAAGCTTTTGTACAGCAAAGGAAACAATAAAATTATAAGTCAACCTATACTGGATAGGAGAAGATTTTTGCAAATGACTTATCTGAGAAAGGGTTAGTATTGAAAATATATAAAGACTTGTACAACTGAACACCAAAAAGACAAATAATCCAATTAAATATGGAATGAAGACATTAACAGACATTTCTCCAAAGAAGACATACAGATGGCCAACAGACACACGAAAAGACACTCAACATCGCTCTTCATCAAGGAAATGCAAATCAAAACCACAACAAGATATCATCTTGCACCTGTCAGAATGGCTAAAATAAAAACTCTAAGAAACAACAAGTGTCACCAAGGATGTGGAGAAACTCTCATGCATGGCTGGTAAGAATGCAAACTGGTGCAGCCACTGTTAAAAACAGTATGGAGGTTCCTCAAAAATAAAAAATAGAGCTACTATATGATTCAGTAATTCCACTACTGAGTATTTACCCAAAAGAATATGAAAACCCAAATTCAAAGGCATACATCCCTTTGATGTAGCATCATCAAATAATTGCAGCGATATTTACAATAGTCAAATTACGGAAGCAGCCTCAGTGTCCACTGATAAATGAGTGGATAAACAAATAGTATATATACACAATGGAGTATTACTCAACCATAAAAAGAATGAAATCTTGCCATTTGTAACATGGATGGATCTAGAGAATATAATGCTAAGTGAAATAAGTCAGTCAGAGAAAGACAAATACTATATGATTTCACTCATATGTAAAACTAAAAGAAACAAAGCAAATGAATTAAGAAAAAAAAAAGAGAAAAACCAAAAACAGACTCTTAACTATGTAGGGAACAAACTGATGGTTACCAGAGGGGAGGTGGGTAGGAGGATGGGTTAAATAGGTGATGGGGATTAAGGAGGGCACTTGCCATGATGAGTATCAGGTGATACACAGAATTGTTTAATTCTGATTAACACTGTAATCTGATACACTGATACACTGTATTGCACACCTGAAACTAATGTAGCACTAACTTAACTATACTGGAATTCACAAACAGAACAAAACAATACCCTAGATGCTACATTAGCTGTGAAAAATGCACTCAGAAAAATTAGTATTTACAGAAGCCATTATTATCATAGAGTTCAACAGGAGTATAATATTTGACTAGATCTGGAAAAATTTTCCTCCCTAAATTTGATTAGTTCCTTCTAACTGAAGACCCAAAAGACAGTAAATAATAAAAATAATCCAATCTGGTAAAATACAGTAAAATTCATTTCAAAAGGATTTTATGGCCCTAAGCAGATATTATGTTAAGTGGACCAGTTGCGTTTTGGACTCACAAATCCCCAAATTTGTTCCTTAGTGGAAATTTACTTCTAAAGTCAAGGTAGTAGTCAAGGAGGTAGTAAGCAAGTATATTCAACATCCTCCAAATTTTTTGATCCCCATAGTTCCTTTGGGCAGAGCTCCTTATTTGTTTGAATTCAGATTAATAAACTTATCTAGATATTAACTGAAACAAGTACTCATGGGTGCTTCTGTACATCCAGACCGATCCTCTATCACATTTGGGTCCATCTCTCTGAAATCTTAAAAGAACACTAGATGGTTTAAGTTATAGGCAAAAACAAACTAGCAACTGGTTCATCTTTGGATCCAAGTCACAATCCTAGATGCAGAGAAGTGACAGCTCCCAAAGGCTGGCTCTACAATGGCTGATAACAAATGGCATTGACTTCATGTACCTGTGCCTAAACTCCTTTCACATGCACTTGCTAGGTTTAATCAAACTAAGCTGTGAGGAGGCTGCCCTGGTGCAGGGGAGATGTTCTGTGGCCACATTTCATGTGACCCAGCCTCAGTGGGATACCTGGGTGGGCAGGCATTCTCCTGGGGGTGCAGGGCACCTGCTTGATGAAGAGGAGCTGCTCTCTTACCCTTTCTTGTCCAAAGTAGCCACATCATCTACTCTCATGCCAAAGATGAACAGGTTCTCTTCCCCAGCTTCCTCTGCCATTTCCACGTTGGCTCCATCCATGGTCCCGATGGTCAAGGCCCCATTCAGCATGAATTTCATATTGCCTGTTCCTGAGGCTTCAGTGCCTGCCGTGGAAATCTGCTCCGACAGGTCTGTAGCTGGAATGACTGGCAAGCAAGGCATATTAAAATCAGTGATTCTGCCTCTTTTAGATCTGCTTGTATTGTATCCGAGTACTTATCTAGCTGGCCTGTGTAGATCATGAAAGTAGTCCATGTACATCAAGACAACATTCATATGGTATTGAAGGATGGATCTTACTCTTCCCCTTGACTCAGGCAACTGCTTTTGTCCATTTTTTGATGTGCTCTCTGGGTGGTTAACTAACCACAGTGCTAACTAACTATATGCTTATACTACTTTCTTGGTCTGTAAACTAGAGAGCACCTATTGCTTTCTGCTGTAAAAGTTGACACTATGTTTCTCTTCTTCCAACTTGTGTTATGGTTTTATTTTTATTTCTTCTGCTTTATAACTTTATAAAATATATTGAAACTTCTCTTTTTGATTTTTAAAATTCAGTTTCTTCTGATCCTTCCTTTATGATCTGAGGAAATTGGATTGTCTGCATTCCTTCTACCCTTCCATCTCTCACCTTTCCATCTTCCCCACTTTCACGGCAGGGAAATATGCCCAGTGCACCTGAGGTGTGAGGTGTGCCTGGGGCTAGACACCAAGCTTCTGACCTTTCAGCCTAATTTACACACAAATTAATGCTGCCAGAAGGCCCCTTTCTCCCTCTTTGACTTCAAAGTTCAGAGCCAATTCTCTGTTCCGCTTTGAAGGCTTATTTGTGGATTAGATATATCTTCATTTGCATCGGTAGGAACCTGGCTCTTTTCTCTTTAGGCATACAGTCTTAAATAGTAACATCAGAAGACCCAAAAATATCTCAAAAAAGAGAAAGGTCTGTTTTCAATTTGGGACTTGGGTGAATGCACAGTTGGCATTTGCATGTGGATGGTGCTTTGTAAGCACATGATGCAAATAAGCGAAAAGAGCAGCAGAGAAAGAGATGTTGGCTTTTTGCCAGTCTCACTGTCCCCGTGTGGGAACTCTATGCATGATCAGTGCCCATCTAAGCACATCTAAGCCTCATGCTTGGCAGCCTGACATCTGTCCTCATTCCCTGTTGCCACGTGAACAAATGATAGCCCTTCTTCATTCCATGAAGTGGCCAGAAGTATATCGGGGGCTGGGGAATTGGTGTTCTGTTGCAAGACTGGAGCTGGGAATGGAAGACCTTTCCTTTCTTTTCCTTTGTAGAGCACAGTCTGCACTTTGCCAGAACTTAGGGGAGCTCTGACTAGCTAGCTGGTAGGAAAATGAACTTGCAAATGTAATCTGTGATACTGACATGGGGATAGCAATCTCATTGCCAGCTGGATCAGCTTAAAGACTTTTAGCCTGGGCCCTATTCTGTCCAAGAGTGACACTTTCCTTCCTAAGTTACTGGCCCCCTGAACCCAGCTACCTCATTTTTCCATATCATGTAACTTTTCCCTAAAATTTGCCCTGGCCTGGCATGACGTGTGATGAGGATACTACCTTTTTCAGCCAGAGACACTCTGTAGTTCTCCAAGAAGATGACTTTCAACTTGCTTCCAACCACAGGGTCATTGTTCACCACCTCTGCCACTGAAGTGATCAGCTTTATGATCATTTTGGCCATGTGATACCCTGGGGCAGCCTTGGGGAAGAACATCAAACACACTAGCAGAATGCAGTGAAGAAATGGCAAAAGATTAGGGCCCCCACGTCCCCAGGGAATGGAATCGGCTTACTTTACCACCAATTATGACCGTTCTGGGCACAAATAACTTCCTAGGGTCTTTCTTAATGCCTGAAAAAGATGTAGAAGTGGATGGAATGGAGGACAGCTCGTGGGGGCGGGGTGGGGGTGAGACCCCGCCTAGAGTGCTGCTTCCACCTCCCGGGGGCGGGGGGGCCACAGGACTGACTCACGGTTGTACATGGTGACCACGTGCAGGCAGTTCAAGAGCTGCCGCTTGTACTCGTGGATCCTCTTCACATGCACGTCGAACATGGAGGATGGGTTGATCTTCACTTTGTACTCCTTCTCCAGGAACTGGGAAAACTTCAGCTTGTTCTCCTGTTGAGACAGTGCGTGATGCCAGAGCCCTGTTTGACTCGGAAGCGTCAGGTGGTCTGTTTCTAAAAACAGGGGCGTAATGAAGCCTCCGAACTAGGGCTGCTGCAGAGAAACTGCGGGGAGGAGCCCCACCTGCTTCACATTGGCGATTTCTCGGAGGAAGACGTCGTCGCCCAGGAAACTGTGTAGCTTTGTCAGCTGGCTCAAATCCTTCACGTAGTCTTCTCCGATTTTCTTTCAGTTTAAAGAAGAGGTGGTGGTTTTAATCAGGGATGACAGTCCAGCCCACACAAGCAGTTTCTGTAAGTCTGTGGCGGGTGCCTGCTACGGGACAGCTGACCTACCGCACAGCACACACAACGGCTATACTCACAGAAGAGGCTGGAAATGCTGTGTGGGAAGAACACTTTGCTAGTATCTTAAATGTAGTGTGAGTAGCAGCAAGTGTTAAAAGCAGGAAGGCTGGGGACGCCTGGGTGGCGCAGCGGTTGAGCGTCTGCCTTTCGCTCAGGGCCTGATCCCAGGATCGAGTCCCGCATCCAGCTCCCTGCATGCAGCCTGCTTCTCCCTCCCTCTGCCTCTCTCTCTCTCTGTGTCTCTCATGAATTAAAAAAAAAAAAAAAGAAAGAAAGAAAAGGCAGGAAACCTACTTAAAAGGGGTAACATGGAACCAAGTTTCTACCAATTATTTTTATGATCTTTGCTTACTAAATAGGCTCACACCATCTTCCATCTATGCATCCTATGAGTACTGTTGCTAGCTACAGAATTTGTGGACTCCTTGTTTAAAAATTAAGAATTTCAAGATGGCTACAGAGGAGAACTAAATCGAGCATGGAGACTTGGGGGACAGCACAGACATGACACTTGCTGAGGGCTGATGTAGCTGCCTGCTGCAGCCTGGATTCACGAATTAGAAGGAAATTCTACCACCTCTTGCATTGTGGTCAGGACTCCCCTGACTTTCCACTTACTTCTGCTATTAACTCTGCAAGCCCTGGGTTGCAGAGTAACAGCCAGCGCCTCGGAGTGATCCCGTTGGTTTTATTCTGAAATTTGTCTGGTTCTAGCTCACTGAAGTCCTTGAATCTGGAGACAGAAGAGACACATCACTGAATCTGTCTGAAAGAGCTGGTTCCTGTTACATTCACGAAGCCAAGTGAAGGCTTAGAAAGATTAAAGGTGGAGTAAGGGGCTGGCAACAGCTCCTGCTCTCACTCTAAAATAGAAATCCATTTGCAATTCAAAATAATTATAAGAAAAATCCAAATCAAATCACCTCCATATGATTTCCTGGCCCTGATATATATATATATATATACACACCAGACTTTTCAGCAGAATAGGGTTTTTTTTTTTTTTTTTTTTTGCTCCTAAATCTAGAATTAGGATGGCTCAGAGAAGAAGGCATTTTCTTTCTGAAGAGAAGTTACTTTGAATACAAGAAAATACTTCTGCACATTCTGACCTGGCCTTTCTTCATCCCAAGAGGCAAACCTACATTTACCAGCACGAGTGCATTCATGGAGTAATGTTCGACTCACAACCATAGGAATGGAGACTCACACTTGGTTCTTCACAATGTCTGAGTGAATTTTAGCCACGCCATTCACAGCATGGGAGCCCACAATGCAGAGGTGAGCCATGTTGATCCTTTTGCCTCCGTCCTCTTCTATCAGAGACATCCTTCTCAGACGGTCGACATCTTTAGGAAATAAGGCCGCAATTCTCTAGCCAAAGGAAGAGAAAGGCCTTGCTGGCCACTCAGGTTTAAAGCAACACTGAGAAAATGTCACTTCCCCAGAAAATTCTGTGATGGAACAAATATGAAACTTCATTCTCATAGAAGGGGGCTGGGTTTGCAATGTCACTCTCCATTCTGTTTCCAAAAAAATGTCTTTAATGGAGCCCCCCCATTAGTCTTGAATACTTTTGATGTATCAACAACTGACAGATGTTTGGGCCTCCAGTTTGATCAGAGGGAACATGATCGCCACCCTTAATATCTCAAGATCTCATTCTCAAAAGGGGTGTGAATCTCTAAAAATGACTTACATCTAAATGCTTCTGATTTATCTCATAAATGATTTGCAAATGTCGAGGAAGCAACTTCTCCACCAGCTCTACAGGCCAGCGCTCCAGGGCCTCTGGGAGCACCGTGTGGTTGGTATACGCAAAGGTCTTCTGGGTAATCTCCCATGCCTGAAGGAAAAGGAGAAGAGTTAGCTGCTTCCCTCTGCCAGAAAGGCTGCCTCTCAGGTGCACACCCCATCACACAAGACCAAACATTCCCTCAACTCCTGCCATTCTGCAACCAGGACAGTTCATCTGCACAGTTAGACATGTTCAATTCTGCCAAGTTCTGAATGATCCAGAGACTTGGAATATGTTTTGTGTGGGGGTGTGGGAGGGGAGGAGGGAAGCAGCCATTTGTAAAACTGTCTGATAAAATTGAAGACAACATACTGGTAAGTCTTCTCTACTATCCTAACATGCCACTTATTAAATAGGCAAAATCTGAGCAATACAAACAAGCAATGTTCTGAGAAATACAGAGTATGTTTAAAATACCGATTTGCAAACTGCTGGGGACACTTTCAATTAGCTGTGTTCTGAGGTTGGAGAATTTAATTTAGAATCCTTTTAGACACAAAAATGGTAATCACAATGTAAGTCTGAGCTACTGAGCTGTGTCCCATTAGAATGTATTGATTTATTTCTTACTTTTACTCCCTGGAAAGCAGTAAGGACACAGAAATGTTAGCACGAGGGCAGACTTTACATTTAACCATTGGAAGTTTGTAACAGTAACTTATTTTGAAAATCGTATAAGGAGCTTCTGGCAAAATCTCTGAACCACAGATATTCTATTTAATTAAAGGAAAAGGAAGCCAAACTCTCCAGACCTTGGTCCAGGGCAGCTTTTCAATATCCACAAAAATCCTCATCAGCTCAGGGATGGCAAGTGCGGGGTGCGTGTCATTCAGCTGGATGGCAACCTGTATGGGGAAAAGGCATCAGCATGCAGGTGACGGATGGCCCAGGGTCTGGCTCCCTTATCCTCATGAATGTCCACGCAAAGCACCAAACAAAATGCCCGCCTTCTGTGAGGCACTTTAAGCATATCACACCTACTCAACTTCTTTAGCACTGAAAAAGAGGAGTAAATCTGATGGGAAGTCTTGGTCCCACAATTGTCTCTGCCCCTGTTCACAGACCGAATACTTGCCTGATCTGGAAAGGCATCAAATGTGGTTTTGGCACTGTCGGTAGAGCCAAACTTGGAGGCTTTGAAACGTCGGATGACATCTTGCAAGGTAGCCGCCACCACAAAGTACTCCTGCTTCAATCTTAGCTCCTTTCCTTCAAAAAACTTCAAGCCAGAGAGTGAGTGAGAGTGGCTCACACCGTTAGGCGGGGCCAGAATATGTCAGGGATCTCCTGCCCAGAGAACTTTGCAACTAAAGCTCACAGGACAAGTGGAGAGGGCAGACGTTAGACTTCGCTCTTTCCTGAAGTGTAAAGGGGTTTTAAAAAGGCATACAAATATCAGATAAAGGGAATGGGAGATAAGACAACAGCAACAACCTTTTCAAAGCTAAAAAATTGAGGGGTGAGTGGTAATTGGGCTAGAAAACCCAGGAGAGCTGAATCTTGACCTGGTAGAAGAGCCAAAAAAGCAAATAAACGTATGCGCCAAAGCCCCTCAGGTTCAGGACTTGGCAGCACTGGGTGCCTGTAGAAGTAGGGATGAAGATGTGGTACAAGGTTAGTTGTGCACCTAAGAAGCAGGATGAACCTCAGACTTCATCCCCAGTTCCCTCAGCTGAGCAATCTCCTTCTCCTACTCAGGCAGAGGCCCAATATGTATTCTCTGGAGAAGGTAACACAGGGCTCTCTAGGCTGGAGGGAGGCAGGTAGAGTTGAAAGCAGGGGTACCACTCTGTACTGAAAATGGGGAGAAAGGAGTAAAGTAAAAGTTTATGTGCCGGATTGTTGGGACTCTCAGCCTTCTTCTCCCAACCAATTCTAGAACATAGGCAGCTGATATCAGTTCTGCCAGGAAGGAAGCTGCAAGAACCTTCTCTTCAAGGTGAGAAAGATTAGCAAGAGCAGTCCTGCACAGTGGGGACCTCAGACAAGACATGGAGGATGAATCAGAGAACTCTTGACTGAATCACTGAAGAACTTAGGGAGCACATCTAAGATTCTGCACTTTTCTTACAGGTGATCAGATTTTAAAGAGCGTTAAGCAAGAAAAAAATAACTAGCTGCAGGAAGAGGACAGTTGCAAGATTCCTGGAAGAGAGACTAATGTCTGGACGAGGGCTATGGCCAAGCTGGGGAGAGTGAATGAGTTTGTTTTTGTAATTATAGTACCAAAATGATTTATCAACTCGTACTGATAAACAGGCATGACTCTGACAGTTAACTACCTTTTACTCAATTTAGTTAACTTTGCACCCTATGCTAACTCCGTATCCCCTGTGAATTGCTGTAGATGGTTATTTCCAAGTAAAGTTAGGATTGGCTCTTACTGAAGATAGGAGGATGAATTTTAAGCCCCTTGCAGTTAAATAATACTACAGGCTAGGTTTGGCTAGACAAGTTGGCTTGGAGGGATTCTTACTTTAATTGACCACAAAACAAAACAACTTTTTTACTTTTGGGTCAGAGATTTTTCTGACATGTACTGAAGTCACAATGTCTTTCTCAAAGGAAAAGAATAACATATGCCATTAAGTTTCTGAAAATGCTGCAGCAAACTTAATCTAGAGACTATACCACTAAGTGGATGCTCAGTCTTAAGGACCATTTATGTCCTAGTCTCCCAATCCTTGTTTCGTGCCATCTTTGCAGAGTAGAGTACTACTCCACTCTTGTTGTAGAGGCAAGAGTTGTTGTTTCTGAGACTTATTATTAAAAGAGTAAATCATTATAGCTTCAAGAATATAATTTTACCCACATATAAGATAGAGCTAGGTATATTTAAACCAACTAAGAATCCATAGTTGTCATCTCATCTGTGATGCAGTTCCAAGTTTAAAAAAAAAATTAAATTTTAGCTATTTTTGGTGTAAAATTAGGAACAATCACCTATAAAGAAAAGTTTCAAGAGATGAATAATGGCATAAGAAACAATGTTTGCTCCTGGATCTGGTCCAAGGTCCAGACCCCACCTTGCCTGAGTGTAGAAGGCTGGGAAGAACCTGTCAGTAAAGGGAAGAGGCCACACTGGAAATCTCTGGGGTGTTCTGACTCTTGGAAGAAAATTCTGTTTGGAAAGAAAGTAGTAATTCACCAGTGTCTCACTTCATCTTTTTACCAGGTTTTGTTTTGAAATGTACACACATAACCTCCTAATTAGTTGTGAGGTCAATAGTCAAAGGCAAAATACCAATTCTGACTGCATGAGTTGTACAGATTTGTTTTCCTTACTTGGGTGGGAGGGGAAATCTAGATAATTCAGGAAGAGATATGGAGATTATTGTGCACTGAAGAAAGAAATCAGTATTGAAGATGAGCTTTATGGACTGTGGCAAAGTGCTTCTGAAATAAGCTGTTTCTGTCTCCACTGAGAAAGCAAGCTTGACCACTCACATTATCATTGGGATAGAGGACCCGGGAGATGTTCTCCGCCAGATTTCGGTCCAGTACGGCCTGAATGTAGTCTCCAACGTTAACTGAGGGGAAGGTTAGAAAAATGAATAAATAGACAAGCTAGCCACTGTGTTCGAAGCCCCTTGACCTCACCTGATGTGTGCTGCGTGCCATGTGGATGTAGGGGATTCCTACAAATTCTGAAAATCCAAAAGGATTTCCACAGACCATCATGCTGTGATTCACATGAGAATATAAGAGGGCCAAAGAGAAGAGCTGTTTTTAAAATGTCCTCCATGTGTGCTCCATAACATGGCTGCTCACTGAAGACTTCCAACCAGAAACTCAAGTCTTTTCTCCCAAGTTCAATTTGATACTAACTGGCTATCAGAAAGATTACACACACACACACACACTCTCTCTCTCTCTCTTTCTCTCTCACTGACACATACAGAAACCATATATGTCCCAGTCCTTGAGATCCTTGTTTTGTGTCATTTTTTTTTAGAGCTGGTGCTGATCTGGTTGCCTCTGAGATCAAAAAGATTAAACACGCATGAACGTTCATGGGAGCCCAGGCTGTACTCACAGTCTCTGAGGTTAAAGTCGTTTGGCGCCCGAGCGGACCAGAGGCGCATAGTATTGACGGTGTTATTCAAATACCCAGGCACTGGGGTATCATATGGCAGGGCCAGGACCACCTGTGGGATTAAACCAAAGCAGCTGCTCAGTTCACCACTACATGTGTGGTGATGTAGGCTGAACAGTGGGCCAGGATTTGGCAACTGGGATTCTGTTCTTAGCTCCATCACCAGACCAGACTGTAGGAGGCCTAAAACAAGATAAGGGTCCTAGGTCTGAGGGAGTCTTAGGGGCTATGTGGAGCCTTCTCCCACTGGAGCAATCTGGATAACTGGAATCATCCAGACTCATGGTTCACTATATCATTCCCAGGTTGACTTTGCTTTGTGTCCCTCACCCTAATCTGGGTACAGCTCTTTCATGTTTATTTAAGTCATTATTCTGAGAATAGTAAAATATGATATGCAAAGTAACAAATGTGAATCCATACCCATTAAAAAATAGTAATCAGGCAAGGTTTAGTGTAATTCAAAGATTTTTTTTAAAGTTAGTCATGAGAGACAGAGAGAGAGAGAGAGAGAGAGGCAGAGACACAGGCAGAGAGAAGCAGGCTCCATGCAGGAAGCCCAGCGTAGGACTCAATCCCGGGTCTCCAGGATCACACCCTGAACTGAAGGTGGTGCTTAACTGCTGAGCCCACCCAGGCCGCCCTAGTGTAAGTAATTCAATGATCTGATTTCAAATATGGTGAAAATTAATGGAACAGAAATATATGAAGATAGATTATAGATGACGTTGAAAATAATATGCAAGATTTTTCAAAGCTGCATGAAGAACAGCTATGTTAGTGAACTGACAAATCAGCTGATAGTTAACTGGACGGGTGTAAGAGGTGAGCTTTAGAAAATGTATCTCAGGCTTTGTGATGGTCACTGAGACAGAGAAGAACAGGAAGATAACTATGTTGCACGTAAATTTAAAATTTCTGTGGGAAAAGACTCACCTCTATTCCCTGCCTCATCAGCCAAGCTCAAAGGAAGGGGAATGACAGAATGATTGTACTGGAGGATGCCAGAGATCATTTAGTGCAACCCACTCATTTTGGACATGAGAGGAATGAGGCTGAGAGAGAAGTGACTTGCCCACAGTCACAGTCAGTGGTAGGGTTGAAACCTAAACGCAAATCTCTAATGTGGTCTGTTGAATTATGAATGGATGGAGCATTATAGCCTGTATGAGTCAATCACCACTATTCAGTCATGCTTCCATGAGTACCATGACCTCGAAGTAATAAATCATTCTTTTTTTAAATGCCTTTTACTAGGAAACAAAGGTCTCTGGAGATTTTTTTTAAAGCACATTGTGATCCATGGGGAAAGGTGTTTACAGAGTGGGAGTGAGTCTGGGTTCAAACACGATTTGTTCTTTTGACCCTTAAAGTGTAATTAAGGCAGCTGGGGAAGCACACAACTCGGATGTCCCTTTAGAGAACTTCAGGCAGAACTTGTCACCTGGGAGCTCGAGCTGAGCCCAGACAAAGCTGTGCTTTCTTAAAGATGGTCCCATTGTGGTGGGATCTTGAGAGCTAGGACTTGTCCCGTGAGCAATCTTTAATCTCAGGCCCTACCAGCCTGGCTGCTTGCTCTGAGGTATATGGCCCACTGAGGTTCTTCCTAAGAATCCTCCTTCTTTCCCCTTTTCTCTTCGTAGGTGCCATGCCTCCTCCACTCCACCTCCCACGCCCTGTCATTCACAGGCATTGCCCCAAAATGTCACTTGGACTTCTGATTCTCTCTGGTGTCTGTTTCCCAGAGGACCTGAGGTGAAATACAAGTGAAATGGATTGCTCGGTTTATTGGAAGTTGCCCACAGCATGTGTATACCATGCCTGTCCTCATGCTCTCTGACCTCACCAGCTACAGACCTTGAGCTGACTTGGGCAATGGCTTCTATAAATCCATAAAGTGCTGCACAGCTTGGGGCAGCTCACCTTATATTGCATCTGCCCCATAACCTTGCCTTTGTGGGCACAGAAAAATATACTGTTTCTAACTGAACTTTCGGATATATTATGAAAATGGCTAGAGGTGTTCCATAAATACAAGGTAGCTCAACAGTGGGACCTATTGTAAACAGAATATTTTTCAGGACTGATTGTGTAAGCTATATACATTTAAATAGGTCAGAAGTCACTGGAAGTTTTAGACACTAAAACTAAATATTTGTATACTAAATACTCACTAGTTTAATACCAACTACATGTGTGAATTCTTTGGATATATTAATGATTCATTTGTTTGCTGCTCTCCTGACCATATCTGTAACGAGCTACAACTTAGATTGTGTTCTATTGTTTAACCAAATGTAGAAAAAGAGAAAGAGAAACTTATTTTGAATTTACAGTACTAGTTTATTCCATAAACGATTATACTATAATGATCTATTTTAGCTTCTAATCTGCTATTTCCTATGTTGAATAAATTCTATCTACCCTCATATAGAAAAATCATTTTTAAATAGCCTTTTTTTTTTCTGAACTGTGAAGAGCTTTATGTGGATTAGCAGAATAAATTATCAGTTTAAAAAATCAACTATAAAGTGGGTCTTGGTTCTTCTAAAATAAAATAAAGCATTTATTCATGGGGAATAATCCACAAGCCAACTGAATTAAGCATTACAGTACTGAATTTCACTCACAATTTTGCCAGCTAAAAATATTAACTTGCTCTTTACCATTTTCTTTACACTTTTAAAGAATGGCCAGTGACATATCCTTCCTAGCCTGAGATCGTATTTATTAAGCAAATATCTCAAGTAAAGCCTCCAAAGATTGGACAATTCAGTCTAGTATTAATAGGAGTTATTAATCAGAAAATGAGAAGACAGCAAAGCACAAAGGATCACTAGGGGTGCTGAGAAGTGAATTAATTGGTCAGCAACATGGTAATGCTCAAATCTAGTGGCAGGATAAATACCTATTATGAATTAAGTCTATCTGGATTGACACTAGCTTTATTTCTCTAAAAGTGATTTTGCATAAAATAATAATGCATTTTGCAATATTTTGTATTATTTTCTTGACTTTGCAATAGATAAAAATTTTGGCAATCCTTTGAATAAATACTTCAGTTTTTAAAATATCTACCCTTGGGAGAGGGGAGGAAAAAATATTTACCCCTAAAAAGTCACAAGTAAATGTATCTATAGCAGTGAGGTAAGGAATGACATTTAAATTTATTTAATCTTGGTATCAAAAGCTTTATATAATACTGGAGAGCTAAGCATACTAGGATTATAGAATTGTTAATTTCTGATAAAGCTGATTGCAAAATGACCCTAATATTCACTAGACCTTGGGGAAGTTGCTTCTCTCTTGGTCTAAGCAACCTTGTTTTCAAAGAGTGGGTTCACTACAAGAAGGAACAGATTTATTGATAAAAACATATTCTATTATTCAATATACAATATACTATTCTCAATATCATATACACATCATCCTCTGTGCTATACTATACAAGGCACTCATCATGAGGACACTCTGAATACCTGGGTGTCGATCCATTTGGTCCCAGTGTTGGTGTGCTCCACTTTCCCATAGAAGTGCACGGGCAGCATGAACTCAGGCCGGGCCTTCTCCCAGGGGTTTCCATGTCTGAGCCAATCATCTGCCTCTTCTATCTGCAAAAAGGACATGGCAGGGAGTTTATTTTTCAGGAGAGGAACTTCAATGATCTCAAAGCAAATTATGTAGAATCAAAACTATCTTTGACTAAAGCAATGCAAGAATACTGTTTTGGTAAGAAAGAATATTGGTTCTATCAATCTCAATTTACCTTTGATAGAGTATAACAACCTAAATCAACAATAATCATACTTGTCAATACATATGACTACATTTAATTCTCATAGCCCAACCCTATAGGATGGAGCTACGATTTTTCCCTTTTACAAAAAAATATTTATTTATTTGGGAGAGAGGAGAGAGAAAGAGAAACAGAGCAGGAGTGAGGGTAGAAGGATGGAAAGAGAAGCAGACTCCCCATTGAGCAGAGAGCCTGACGTGGGGCTCAATCTCAGGACCCTCGGATCATGACCCAAGTCGAAGGCAGATGCTTAACCGACTGAGCCACCCAGGCAGTCCATGACTTTTCCCTTTATAAAGATGAGGAAATTGTAACTTGCTCAAAGTCACTTTATACTTTACAAAGTGACCCCCATGATGTTTGATATACTATCAAACAGATAGTATATGGTATGGCTGAGATTTGACCTTAGTTCTATGGGTTCTAAAGCCTGTGTCTTAACATCTGTGAATACAATTGTCCAGCTTGAGGGATAGAGAGAAGCTATCCAGGGATGTTTACAATTGGATACCGGAACCTGATGGCTCCCATATGATGGAGAATCTGTCAAGATTCTTTTGCCTAGAATGCACAGACCAGTTCAGAAATACTAATCATAGAGAGCTCTCTTAAGAAAGCTTATTTCAATATAGATATAAGGTACCATTACATCTTGTTGAATTCAATCGCTTTAGTAATTTTGATCTGATAAGGAACATTAATTATGGTTCATTTTGAAAATAACATATACTAAGATGTAAGGAATTTATTGACAATTTTAACATTTTCTCATGTATTTATAACCACATATTTCGTATAAAAAATTTAAAAATCATAATTTATATTTAGGGTATTCTGGACATCAAATGAATTTTGGTTTGCAACAGATGTGCCAAAACAAAACAAAAATGCACTGGAGAGGAGGGATGTATTTTTAAGGTAAAGATATTATTAGTAAAAACATTAAAATATTACATATATATTAAATAATGCAATTTTGTTTTGACAAGAAAGGAGGAGTAAGGGCTTTTAGTACAAAGTACTCCTGTCAAAGAGATTACCCCAAATCTGGTTATTTTACTTATCTGATTCCTCACCTTCCCCTTTTAGAAAACTTAGCTTTAGTTTAAAAAGATTTTGTTTACGAATTATGATGGACTGCTGGATGTTTCATGACTACCACCCACATATGAATTCAGTGCCTGCCCCAGGGATAGTGTGGAGACAAACACAGCTACTGTCTTTTGAGATATTAGACAAACCACTGGCGTCAACAGACAGACAAGTAAATACACATGCATTTATTCAAACATTGATCATGACTTTATGTTAAGAAAGCCAGTGAGCTACCCAATTATACTAAGTACCAGCATAATGGTGAATGAAAAGGAGACTTAGAAACAAAATCTGTAAATGGTAGATCTGGGAGTTCGAGAGACATGGGAGGCAGGAGGATGCATCACAGGTAGGGTGAAGCCTAGGGAAAGCTGGAGCAAGGTTTGAGCTAATCAGCTGAGCAAACCTTGTTAAAAATGCAGATTCTCAGTCTGGGGAGTGGTCTGAAATTCTGCATTTTTAACAAGTCCTCAGGAGCTACGTGGTGATACGAAGTCAGTAACTGCAACTCACAATTTAGACTTCTGCTATTCTAGTCAGAAGGAGAACAACAAAAAATAAAATAAAAATTTAACAGGAAACGGTTGCATTTCATCAGTTGTTAATCTTTCATCTAGAGTCCACAAGCTTGTGTTAAAAACTAGAAACTCCACACAAATGAGAATATCCGCAAAGGATCAAAACATCCTGACTTACCAAACACTTTCTGCGGCTCTTAGGCAAGGGAAGGTGGGGGTTTTCAAATACTGGTCAGTGTGAACACTGCTTCCTGTAACAGGAAGACACTTCATTTCAGCGCTCGGGACTGTCGTGAAACATACCTGAAGGTATGCCACGAAACAGGACAATGAGGTAGAAATAGCTTTCCTCTCAAAAGCCATGTGTACAGGAGAGCTGACAACGTATTTTCTGCTGAGAAATGCAGCGAGATCATATTGGTTTGCCCTCAAGCAGCTTTCAATGCTCTTACAAGAGATGAACTCTGGACTTGCCACCACTGGCCCACTCCTATGCAAGTCAGAGCCTGCGTTTGCTCTTCTGAGGGTACACAAAGTGACAAGGCACATCAGCAGATTACTCTTAATGATATCAAATGATGGTCTAGTTTTTCCCTGCTGAATAATGGCTGATTTTAAGTTCACTGGGGTAATAAGTTCTGTAGAAAGATAGAATTCTTAGCCTGCCGTTCTTTATTTTGAGTCTCTTCCTGATTTGGCAAGGAATCAGATAATTAATTCCCTCAAGTTCACAAAGCTTGTTTTTAAGGTAAATTGAAAAACATTTCATAACCACAAGTTGGTCTGAGCAGATCAAAGGAGAAAAGAGAACTGCCCCCTACCACTCCCTCTAAATCCACAGAAGCTGCGGAATGGTGATAAACGTCTTCTCTACTTTTCTTTCTTTCAATAAATCAATAAACTGCTCTGTAAATTTAGATTTCCACATAGCCAATGATCCCTGAATGCACTAACATGCTGAGCCATACGAAGGGTGGGGGCAAGATGGAAGGCTTTATTTACATCCAAGGGGGCTGTTGGGTCTGAGCATCCCAGATGAAAGATAACTGAGACAAAGTGAGCATGGGTCTGTGGAGTGAGAAGTAGTGTGCCAGTCAGGCGAGGGGGGACAGCCTAGACTTGGCACCTCCCTAGAGGAATGACTCAATGGAATCTGTACTATAGCCAGCACAGAAGCAGAGGTCGGCCCAGGGAGCTCTGTTAGTGACTGAATTCTAAGAAATGCTTTCCCTCTCAACGGTGGGACACACAGGACATGAAGACCTTACAAGCAAACAAACTTTGTTTTCTGATGGAACAAATCATTGAAAACTGTTTCCGGGGAACACCACAAATTCAATAGTGGTAACTAGAAGCTTATTGGGCAATGTGAATTGTGCATGACTAGTTACAGCAGACTTGGCACAGGTTCTGAGGAGAGGGAAGGGTTCTGTAGATGTTGTTTGATTCAACTCTAAGACACCTGCTGTGAGCACCTTTCTGCTCAGAACTTTGGTAATGATTGTTAAACTTTAATGCCAGGCTGTTGCAATTGTCTTTCCCTTCCTCCTCCCAGGAGCCAATTATTTTCATAGAACACTATTACTGATAAACTTTCAATGATTCTCGTTAGATAGACTTCAAGAATTTTTTTAAGTCAAGAATTTTGGCAATAAAATGATTTCCTGTAGGGGGTTCACAATGAACACTATGTTACTGTAAATCTTCCTTCAAGAGAGACTTCAAAAAATATAAGTCCATTAACCTTCAAAAATCTTCCCAGCTTGGGGCACCAAGCATGCAACTCTTGCTCTTGGGGTCATGAGTTTAAGCCCCACATTGGATGTGGAGCCTACTTAAAAAAAAAAAAAAAAAAGACTCTTCCCAGCTTGTGCCATTTTCTTTAGCAATGATGTATCTGATGTGCTTGAGGGCATGCCCACCTAGAGGCATGCTGCTTTCCCAGAAGATACATTTTGTTTTTTTATGGAAATAGTTTCTTTTTTCATAGTATAATGTATTTAAAATACCACCCCAGTAAATAATGTATATGGTAAATACTATTATGAGTTTTTCTGACTCCGTTTCAAGTCATCATGAGAGTGGTGATGATGGCTAGTGAGGTCAGCTTTGGAGACTAGCAAAAGCCACACAGTCTCTCATTTTTATGCACATCAGAAATATATACTTCCTGGGTCTGACAGGAGAAAAAGGGATGGTTTCCTAGAATAAAGGCCACTTAACAGTAACAAAGGTACCAGGTATGATTTTCAAAGAGCAAACTTTCATTAAATTCTGGGGAAAATGTGCTTCAAAAATTTTTTTTTGAGATTGATTTGCTGAGTTTCTTTTAAATTTTTCATAGGATAGTAAGGAGATAAGAAAGAAAATCCTTAAACATTCTGGGGTATAATGAATACCACATGGAACTTTCAAAGACTGAAAATGGATACCATATATTGCTTGGTCAGATGGTGTCAAAACATTGGTTGTCCTGGAAATGCAGGCTAAACTAGATTTCTCACACTGGAACTCTAGGTTAGTTCATTGAGGAAGGGAACTCGTTATTTTGTTTTTATAAATTTTGTGATTGTTATTTTTTTAAGATTATTTATTTATTCATGAGAGACACACAGAGAGGCAGAGACATAACCAGAGGGAGAAGCAGGCTCCCCGAGGGGATCCTGATGTCGGACTCGATCCCAAAACCCCAGGATCATGACCTGAGTCAAAGGCAGATGCTCAACCACTAAGCCATCAAGGTGTCCCTAATTTTATGATTATAAAATACACATTTCTTATGGAATATGAGTCATGTGGAAGAACAAATATAAGATAGTAAAAGTTACCTGTAATCCTATCTCCCAGAGATAACTACTGTTGAAACTGATGTATTTTTTCCTAGTATTTTACCTTTTTGGCTTCTTTTGGATAGTCATACCATCCATATGATTCCATACCTCCTTTCCTCAACTAACATAAAGTTTCCCATTTCATTAAAATTAATACAAATATAATAATAACTACATCGATATTTATTATATAATACCATAATTTATTAAATTATCCTCTTTTTCTTAGGCAAAATTAACATTTTACTGGGAGCCTATCTGTGTACCATACATTTTACATATATTCATAATGGTTTTGTGAAGCTGGTATCTCCATTTTGCAGATGAGGAAATTGAGGCTCAGAGGCATCAGGTAAACTAATCAAAGCAACACACCTCATAATGAGTTGCAATTAGGCCTCAAATTAGAAACCAGATCTCAATTAGGGCCTACATATTTTTCCCTACACAGTGCTGCCCTCTAATTTATTTATGGATACCTAAAACACACTGGTCCTTAACAAAATTTGGAAGTTTATCTTTCAAGATGTTCCTAGTATTATCCTTCTGAGACTTTTCCTTGGTGCATTCTCTCATCCCACCAAACCTTTTAGTTCCTTCTTGCTTAGCTCAGAGAGTGTCAAAATCCTGATTGCAGGAAGGAGAATGGCGCTGACACTAAATTTATTCTCATCCTTCCTCCCCCTTGCGATTAGTTCCAGCCTAGGTCGCCCTGTCCTACCCTGAGCACTCTTCTATCTCAGACTAACTCATAGAAGTGTGGGAGGGGCTCAGAGAATGTGGGCTTTTTGGAAATCGAATCCAGCCTCTTTTTGTTAATGATGTGTGTGTGTAGGGGAAAAAGAAAGGGAGAGAGAAAGCGTAAATCATACTTAGCATCAGGGAAGACTATTCAGACTAGGGCGATTGTAGGCTCAAAGAATGACCAAAGATAAAAGAAACAAATACCTAAGAATCCAGTTTGGTTATATAAAAATCAAAGGAAAGTGATTTGTATGGACTGATTACTACTGTGCAGATTTCTGCAGAACACTATAACTATACATATTAAATAGGTGCCAGATTTATTGGACATAAAAGTTACAAGACTGCCTGCTTGTATCTTATAAAAAAAAATTAGAACAGTGAGCTTATGTGTCTTGTAAGATAAACAAATTAAGGAGGGCGAGACTGAGTATAGAGAAGAATACTGAACGTGGACCTGGAAATCTGGGGATATAGAGCCATGTTTGCCAGCAGTGTGATCTGAGGTAACTCCACTGCTTAAGAGTCTCCATTTTCTCACCTATAAAATAGCAGCATGCTTCCTACCAGCAAGAGTTATAGGGGAAGGTCATAAGTCAAAAGATGTGCTCCTCCTTTTGCATGCTGCAGAGAACAGATGTCACACATTGTAGAGGGTCTGCATTCAGGTGTCAGTGATGAATGTTTTCAGAGTATTCTTATGAGTCAGACATTATGTGAGGTGCTATGGCAGGCTCTCAGCTCTTAGGGAACTCACATCCCAAAGGGGGAAGACTGCTAGTTTTTAGTGATGTCAATTTAATGCCAGAGATATTAGAAGAGCTCTATATTAAGTATCTGTAAATTATAAATCACCCAGAATGCTATGAAGGAGAAGTATTTTAATAACAAGATTTTGAAAGATGGCTCACATACCTGCCATCCATCTCGGATCTTCTGATTGAAGATTCCATATTCGTATCGGATGCCATATCCATAGGCTGCAAGTCCCAGGGTTGCCATGGAATCCAAGAAGCAAGCTAAATTAAAGAGAGCACAGGCAAAAGGCAGAGTCATCAAGGTTAGTCCAAATTTTATCTTTTAAAACAAAACAAATTTCATCTTTCTTTAAAAAACATGGCAGCCATAAAACATTTTTCTCTGAAAAACCACATGTGTATTTTAAAGCACAGAGATAGCTGTACAGTATTAAATTTTTTAAATAACATTTTAAAATTATAAAATGAGTATTATAGAAAAAAATCAGAAAATACAAAAATGTATAAAGAAGAAAACAAACAGCATTTACTATCTCACCATACATGTTGTCTGTAACATTGTGTACATGTTGGCATTTCATTTGAGAATGATAAGGAAGCTGGCCTGCCTTAGATATATTCATTATTGTGTCTGTCACTCACACTGCCCTTTCTAAGGGAAGCTGTCTCTATGGCCCCTGCTTGAAAAGATGGCCTTAGGAGAGTATTATTTACATGTGACCAGCTACCCAACTAGCTGTGGCAGACTATCTTTCTGGTTAATGGAATTCCAATGTTGTTCAGATATCAGGTGGTCACATGCTTCAGGGAGGCTGGGCCAGGAAATGAATCATGCTTTGGTCTAAGCTTCAAAGCCAAATCTAGTAATTCTATTTCCTTCACCAGTGATTGGTTTTGGCATGGGCACACAATGGCCTACAATCTAATGAGAGGTTCTGAGAAGTCTGCTGGGTGCAGTGAAAGATTTCCTTGCTCTTGCCATTTTTTCCCCATGAAACAAAAGCCAAAAGAACCACAAAGATCCCGAGTCCTGAAGAATCATGGAGTCCTTGCTTAGTCAGTGATAACACATGTCTTTGTTGGTTGAACTCACTGATGAAAGATTTTCTGTTTCCTCTAGCCAAAACCATTAATGACAGACCCCCCCCTATCCAGAGCAGCCAATCAAAAGGCTGGGCAGGGGTCTATGTTGTGGCCAGGTGCAATCTGAGAGGTTACTATTGTAACTGTTACTGATTGTTCCTTTCAGGAATTTGAACTGAGAAATATACAGAGAATGAGGAAATGTACAATAGGATCTAAAACTGAAAAGAGCATTTGTAGATCAAACAGATACCGGCTGAAGTAGGTTCAAGTAGGTTCACGGTGGGGCCCTAAAACAGAGAATCTACAAAGGCCAATGCCTTCAAGTTACTGTAACATCACAGTGGTCTTTCAGTCCCTGTGCTGCCATGGCCTGACTCTGCTTAGTTCCTGCTCTCTCAGAGCTGTGGCCATTTGCTTTTTCCTTGCTTTTGATCAAATTATTTTCAGAGCCTGACCAAAAGGGTCCCAACTTTTTCAGTCATGTCAGAGATGAGGCCATCTAATGAGAATCACTCAGCCTCATTTACCACTTCACATTGTGACCTTAGCCAATGGAAGGTCATTAATATCAGGTACAGAGTGGGGTTAACCCAGACAACAAATAGGCCTGGGGCTTTACATAAATGAAAGGCAGGCTGGTTGTCATTCTTCAATGTGTATGCCACTGGTTCTGCTGGTCTTTCTACAGCCTCATGGAAAGCCTACTAAATTGCTCAGTGGTTGACTTTACAAGGTAGTATTTTTTAATACTAAAAGCAATGTCCATGCACACTGCAACCAATGTAGTAAGGATTGCACACTGCAACCAATGTAGTAAGGATTAAATACCATGAAATACACTCCAATGGATTTTCAGTAATTTGAAAGTGTGTGTAAAATTAAGAGATACTGAAATCGTTTCTGAAAAAAGAAGAAATAGATTATTTTTCGTAGAGTGCAATCTGATAAAGACCTGTATGGTGGTACATTTTTATTATTCAATTTAAATTTCACAAGTACACTGTATATTAATTATACTGGAATTAAAATAAAAAAATAAATTTCACAAGCAATATATCCTCATTGTAAAAAACATTAAAACATTAACGACAGGGTGAGCACCCTCAGTTTTGCACTCCTCTCTAGGGAAGATCAGAGGGAGCAGTTTAGTATTTCAAATTCCAGACTTTTTTCCCTATGGATTTACACATATACTTACAGAAAATATTTAATTTTTAAAAAACATAAATCATATCACACTGTGTTGCTTTTAATGCCACTTGCTTTTTTTCCTTCCCCTTTAGAGGTCTACCCAGAGAAGTGCATACAGATCAATTTTATTGTTTTTATTCTTTTACTGCCTATTTTTTTTGCAGCATATATGTTCCAATACTTACTTACCTATTCTTAGATCAAGGGAAATTAGGTTATTTCTAATATTTTGCCTTAGCAAACAATAATATAATAATTTTTTCACATGCCTCCTTGTGCACTTTTATCTTTGAATATATCTTTAAGAGAGTAAATATCAGGAAGTAGAACTGCTTGGTCACAGGGAAGCATATTTTTAATTTAATGGAGTTGGTATTATCTTTTTAATGTTTTCCTTTATATCTGTTGAAAAATCATTTCCTGGATAAAGCACTCAAACTGGATCCATACAAAAAAGATATTAATGAACTAAATCATCATCATCTCAATAATATGACAAGAGTATCATTGCCTACTAGTCAATCAGAAGCAAACTGTTAAGAGCACAAGACAACAACATAATGGTAAAACAACTTAGGTCACAGCTCACAAGTATGTGAAGTGAGTAGCTGTGGACAAGTGCCAGTGACAGAAAGGGACCACTTTGGAAACCCGTAAGTGCACAGGAAGGAGCAGGTTAACTGTGGGGTTTTAAGCAATGTCTCCAAGGGTTTTAAGCAAT
Source organism: Vulpes vulpes (assembly GCF_048418805.1). Classification (NCBI taxonomy): domain Eukaryota; kingdom Metazoa; phylum Chordata; class Mammalia; order Carnivora; family Canidae; genus Vulpes; species Vulpes vulpes. The sequence goes on from NC_132785.1 coordinate 88,448,619, forward strand.
GTCTCTTTTGTTCCAGTTCCCATCTCTACTCTTTGTATAGAGCTGATCAAGCCATAGTGCAAACTCAAAAACATAGACTTCTATAACCAGGTCATACCTTGCACTCCTCCTAGGGAGCCCATCTGTCTCTGAGAAGCCATCAACTGGCTAGATAACACATAACACACTCATGACGTCACTTACCGGCAAGCCTCCCAAGACCACCATTGCCAAGCCCAGCATCTTCTTCAATTTCTTCCAACTCCTCCATATCCAACCCAAGCTAGAAACAAAAGGAAAACAATGCTGGATGCAGACACAAATGTGGTCATCTCGGGAAGCATGGTCGTTTCCTAAAGCTCTGGGTTGGGCACCCAGGGTCATCTGTGTAATCAGTTCTGTCAGTTCCCTCACAGAGTGTTCTGGCCTCAGATGCCCACTGCAGATGTTCATGACTGCAGATGCAAACCGTATGAGATGGCCCAGCAGCAGTGTGGGACGAGGGTGGGCTCCAAAGGTCCATTACTGGCTCTGTTACTTAGCTCTCTGACTCTAGGAAATGTAAATCTCTACACTTTTCCTCTCTTATTAAAAAAACAAGGATAACAATATCTGCCTGATTTAGGGCTGTTATAAATTTATTTTTATTTATTTTTATGTTTTAAAGATCTTATTTATTCATGAGAAACACAGAGAGAGAGGCAGAGACACAGGCAGAGGGAGAAGCAGGCTCCATGCAGGGAGCCCAACACCGGACTCAATCCCGGGTCTCCAGGATCATGCCCTGGGCTGAAGGTGGCACTAAACCAGTGCGCCACCTGGGCTGCCCATGTTATGAATTTAAATGAGCTTATACAAACAAAGCATTTAGAATTAGTCCGAACAGATATTTCTCAATAAATGTTAGCTACTACTATTTCTTAAAATTATTTTCTTGTGTGCTACGTAGAAAATGTCAGGAATGGTCTAGCACCATGTTGACACTAACTGGGCTGAAGGATTTTGGAAACTATCAAAAAGTATGAGGTCAGACTTTCTGGGATGGGCTAAAGTTCATTTTTCATGACCACAACACATTATTTACTCAGTAGGGTCAATGGTTGTTAACCCAAAACCAGTTACTGAGTCACTGCCCATGAGACCTAGGGCCAAGGAACAGTCTGGGAAACAGCCTGGGGGCCAAGTAGACAAGGGCTAAAATCCTCTGCTTCTTTCTGTGGTGGGTAAGGGACTCTGGGAGGCCAATGAGGACCTGTGAGCTTGGTGATGGATGGAACCGGTTGCCAGCCAGCTCCCTGCCCCATGTGTTTGGCTTGCACAGCCAGAGGCCCCTGGCACCAGCATGGACTCGTGTCAGAATTTCGTGGACCTGGAGATTGCTTTGGGCCACTCATCTTACAATGAGGAAACTGATGGCTAGATAAATTAAGTGACCTGTCCTATGTTGACTAGATAGCAATCTAGCCTATGCTTGGCTAATAATGTTCTGTTGTGCAAATGACTGTATTCTTATCTGAAAGTGATGCAATCCATTAAATTAGGCATTATTTAAAATGGAAACATAATTTACACACTTACAAACATAAACACAAATTAGAACCAAGCTTGAAGTTAATGCCCCAGTTTCCATGGAGCCACATACTTGGATCTCCACCCTTACAACCAAAAGTGGCTTCCTCACACAAGTCTTGATAACTAAATCTTCTGAGAGTTCAAAAATGGCTTTGCCTTTGTTTATTTTTGAAGGGGCTTCCAAATTTGCTCCCCGTGACAAGAGTTCAGCAGGGTCCTTGCACAAGCCAACAACACAATGGTTAAGTAATTTAGGTAATACCACAAAATTTATGTGACTTGAGTAGCTGTGAACAAATAACCATAAGGTAAAGAAGAGGCCACTTTGGAACCCACTCAGTGCCAATGCTAACACTCAGGATTTTTTCAGTTCTAAAAATGGAAGTCTAAAGTAGGCTGTAAACTTTGAGGCAGTTGATATAGGTTACTTCACCCCCTGGTTAGATGCCAGGCCAGGGGAGGTATATTGTTTTCACCTAAAATCAGGGGAAGCAAAGAGAAGGTAGATGGAAGGGGAGCTGCAATGATTCTTTCATAGAAAATACCTAACCCCCTGTGAAGGAAACCAGCCCTTAGTGACAGCAGCTGGCCACATGAGACAATCCCAAGGGAAAGGAGCAGTTTAAATGGTCTCTCATGTAGAATATGTCTTTGCAAATACATATTCCTCCTTTCACTCACATGAAAAGGATTAAGAACTATTTGTTTTTTGGCATGGAGATCCTTGAAGCTCAGGGGAGAAACCATTAAATACACTCATAAAAATAAGTTAGCATATTAAGTTTAAAACCTCAAGCTCCTCATTTAAAAAGGAAGTGTATTTTACATCTCATTAAGCAGTAAAGAAAGTATGTCAATGTAATTGAAAAAACTTATTATTTAACATGCTGCTTTGATATGTGAAAAATAATAGTCAAATTTCGATCATTTTTAAAACTAGATAGGAGGAGTGCCTGGCTGGCTCAGTGGGTGGAGTGTGTGAGTCTTGATCTCGGGTTGTGAGTTTGAGCCCCACATTGGATGTAAAGATTACTTAAAAACAAGTTCTTAAAAAAAAGAAAAAAAAAAAACAAAAAAAGGTAGATAGGAGTCCAAAGTAAAACTTTGGGATTCTGATAGCAGGGGCTCAGGTACTTTTAAAAAACTCGTTCAGATGCTAATTCCTAACATGTAATTTGCTGGAGAATGCTGTCAAAAACTGATTACAGAAGTAAATCTCTGAGGCAAAACCAGTTCTTTAACATTTCTCTTAAACCAGAGAGCTCCACTAGTTTATATTTCTAATTGTAATAGTCATAGCTAAAGAAACAATTTTTCTTTTATTTTTTCAGTGCTACATTCCCAAGGTTCCTGAATTGAACTTGAAATTTAAGGGGAGAGAATGAAAGAAATACGGCAACAACATACCTGGTAAATGGCCTCGTCACAGGCATTCTGCAGGCCAAGGTTTATCATGGTGTTCTGTAATGTTCGGCCCATATAAAATTCCAAAGAGAGGTAATAAACCCTCTGAAACAAAGACAGGACATGTTAATGCTATAAGGACAGTGTTACTTGTCATCATAAAAACACAAAAGGTCACCAATAAGAAACTAACAAGCGAGACTAATACAGGTTCAAGTGAGACTCCTACAGATGGATGAAAGGCTACATAAAAGCATGACTGACAACTGGCTTTGAGAAAAACCATTTTATACCCTATTTTTGGCAAAGAAGTTTTTATCCCCAGGGAGGAAAAAGGCTAACTCATCCAACTAATTAGGTTCAATGTTTGGTGTGTGTGTTTTCCTCCCGGTTCAGGTACCTCATGAATTAAGCATTTGTTTTGGACAAACAGAAGTCAGACTGCCAGAGCTCATCACTGATTTGTAACATATTTATACAACAAGAGTTAGGTGGGGTTGACTGTGATCATCTCATCTCATCCAGGAGACCTAAAGATTAACTCCTTCAAGATACACACAATGGCTATAGTATAGCCAGTGTGATTACTGCCGGTAATACTAGAATAATTTTATTCTAGAAAGGCTATGCATAGTCTGGTAATAACAAAATACTACCTCAGGCTTATTGGTTTTTGTTCTCTGCGAAATGGGAAATTTCTCTATCAACTTAGAAACTGTTTGCCTCTGACATAAAGCCAGATAAACACTATTTGAGTTGAAAGTGAAAAGTGCCAAGGTCAGAGTTGCCTAAAACCTTTCAAAATACAAGATCAGTTTACTAACTTAAAATAAGGAAGATCAGTGAGTAACTTCATCATCCCCTTTCACAATACCTTACTTTCCATATCACTTCTCCTTTTTCTTTTCCGCCAAACTCGAAACAACAAACATCTATAAATGCATCAATATAAAGTCACTTCAAATTTTAGGGATTCCTTCATTACCTAATAGGAAGAACTCAAAAGAAAAGTACTCGGTCAACCCAAAAATATAAAAAGAATATAGCTCTAAATCACAAATGCTTATTACAATATTTAACTCATTAGTTATACATATATATTTAAAATAAAATATTAGTGAAAATGTCAACTTAGGAATTTTACTTTTTCTCACTTTCACTTTTTTTAAAAATTTTGTTTATTTATTCATGAGAGGCACAGAGAGAGAGGCAGACACACAGGCAGAGGGAGAAGCAGGCTCCCGGCAGGGACCTGACATGGGACTTGATCCCAGGACCCCGGGATCACAACCTGAGCCAAAGGCTCAACTGAGCCACCCAGGTGGCTTCCCACCCTTCCCACTTTCATCTTATGGAACAATTGAATTCCAAGCATTCCCATGGATTGTCAACATCCATTTCTTAGTGGGTCATATAACATGATTTTCCAGACCATATCCTCATTATTTTTATGCAAGGTGTTTGAATATTTATAATGCTCTCATTAGGGGTCTCATCAGCTTATTAGATGTCTCTGTGTGAGTCAAAAAAAGGTATCTTTTCTGAGGCAGAAACAGGCCAAAGAGATGCATGGTGCCACTCTCTCCCGCGGATGTACCTTGTACAGGAGGCTACTGCATCCCAGGAAGAAATATCTCAAGCCATAAGCATAACATCAGGGCAGTTTTTCCCATTCTTCCCTGTGTATTCATGATCTTGATAATAAAATCCCTATGTATTGCTTTTTATGTTTTAGTGATCTCTGAAAAGCTTGTTTGTAAATAGAGTATATATATATCCAACACTTGCAATTGTGAATTCACACCCTCAGATGACTACATCTGTGTTAAATTTCTTTGCTTTCCTTTTTAAAAAAAGATTTTTTAAATTTATTTATTTTAGAGAGGGAGGGAAGGAGAGAGAGAGAGTGGTGGAGTGGGGAGGGAGAGGGATAAGCAGACTCCCTGCTGAGCACAGAGCCTGAGCCAGAGCAGTAGCAAGTCCACAGGGGCTCAACCTCCTGACCCTGAGATCACAACCTGAGCTGAAATCAAGAGTGGGACACTTAACCTAGTGAGCTACCCAGGTGCCCCTCTTTATTTCCCTTTTAATGATTCCAAATTAGCATGGACTCTAGACATTTTAAGACACTTCAAGGTCTTCCTAAAAAAAATGTTGCTTAAAATAAAATAATTGAAAAAGCACCAGGGCGCCTGGGTGGCTCAGTGGTTGAGCGTCTGCCTTTGGCTCAGGTCTTGGTCCTGGTGTCCTGCAATCGGGTGTCCTGCAATCGAGTCCAGCATCAGGCTCCCCACAGGGAGCCTGTTTCTCCCTCTGCCTATGCCTCTGCCTCTCTGTGTCTCAAATGAATAAATCTTTAAAAAAGAAAAGGCACCTCATTACATGACAGACTACAAGCACATGAATTTAAGGTGCTTTTCTATTTTGGGGAAAACTTCACTTCATATTTGCGGATATACCAGACCTTGAAAAATGGACCTCTCCTGTCCTCTTAGTCAGTGGTCTCTAAAGACTTAAAAACATACTCCTAGTTGTAAAGTGTTTGAATATCTCTAGCACACCTTATAAATTACATGCATGCACTACTATTACTGATATTTTATGTATATTTTATACAAAGTGGACATTTTCAAAAGGCTTACAAAGATAAAATAAAGACGATATAACAATAACCAGTATTATAAAAATAATGTTATTTTTATTCCTAGGATCAATCAGCAGACCTGGGTACTTCTGGGAAGCCCTATGAACAGGCTGCAACACAACTGTGACTTGCGGGACAGGCAAGAGTTGAGAATGGGGACACGGGGGGGAAAGGCATCCCATGTGACAGGTGCATTGTAGGCAGAGACCCAGAAGCAAGGAGTACTGAACATAAACGGGGATGGAGATAGGTTCAGTGGGAGAGTAAGGTGAGCCCAGGCAGATAGGACAGGAGGGACAGGTTTACCTGGACCGAGAAGGGCCTTAAATGCATGACTGTGACAGGCAGTGGGTGCCAAGATATCTGAGAAGGCCATATGTGTTGCTTTAGGAAGTTTAACTGGACAACAGTGCACGGAATGAGATGGGATCACACATCCAAATGCCTTCAAGAGCCAGGCAGAGAAAATAAATGTGTAATGGAGGTCACATGAAACAATGAGGAGTCGTGGGCCAAGAAGAGGGGGTGTATGTATCCTGCTTGCAGGCACTGAAAATTTAACTGCCTAAAGGTGTCTTGCTGGCCAAATGAGAGACAACAGCTAGCCACATTCAGCTGCACACTGCCAGCTTTACCACTTGTGGGAAGCAAGGTAATCAGTTAGAGGTCCACTTCATACACCAGTACCCTGGGCCTCCAGTGCAGAGAAGTGAGAACGCAGGAGAGTGGGTACTTTAAGAGAACCCACAGGTATCAACAGAATTTGGCAACCTGTTGAATGGGGGATAAAGGAGGAGATCAAAGGTGAGATTAAAGTTTTGTGTCTAGGGAACTCTCAGGGTGGCAATACTATTAAAATTATAAACAGAAGACAGGCCAGGATTCAGAGGGATGATGATTTGCGTTTGAGGGAATAGAAGAGATCCAGGTATGCACACTAGGTACTCAGAAATGTAGAAATAGAGTTTGAAAAGGAATTGAGGCTAGAGGTCCAGATTTGGGATTCATCTGTACAGTTACCACAGAGCAGGGGAGATGGGAAGAAGGCTTGGACACACTTACTGACTCCACTCTGTGTCCCAGTGAGGGCAGGGACCTTCTGTTAGGGAAACGGTTGTCACAGAGGGAAATACTTTACTGATGTGTGTAGAATGAATCTTGTTTGCTGTTATATCCCCAGCGGATCACTGCCAGAACACCTAGTTCTCTCTGTACTCAGGTAGGAAAGCACTATCCAATGAAGAAACCCATCAGAGGACAGGAGAACAATAAAGCACCAGATAATCCATCAGAGGAGAAACATACAAGGTGAGTACGTTCTGTGGTGCTAAGGGCTATGAAGGTAGGTGTAGGTGTGTGTGTGTGTGTGTTAGGGGGTGGGGTGAGGTTCTAAAACTTCCTCTCATAGTCTCACTCTCCAGTTCAAAAACTTAAAATTATTTTTAATGGGAGGTACAGTCCCTTCTATACAAATAAAAAGGATACAGTAAATATAAGTATACACTAAGTGTTTTCTAAGATAATATTTTAGCATTTGCCACTTTTGGGTAGAGGCCTAGGCCTCTGGGGGTGCAGAAGCACTTGGAAGCTTTGTTAGAGCTTCAGTTTCTTACTACAAGAATTTACTTTCCTTTGTTCGTGGGTTCTTTGGACTAGTCTTTTTCCCCCATGTTTTTATTTTTCCCCCCATGTTTTTACATATTAAAACCATTCCTAAAAAAAAAAAAAAAAACATTCCAAATAGATGTTTATATTCATTTCCCACTGCCTCCTGGATATATCTCTTTCACCCTTTCCAATATGCCTCCAGCCAGTTTTTCCAGTTTCCTCTCCCAATACATTCTCACACCCACCTCGCTCTGCACAACACAATACCTCTTCCTGCCAGGTCCTTTCCAACCTTCCCACCCCACCTTCCCACACTGGCCAGGTGTCCCCTCTGTGCGCCCCAAAGCGCCCTGAGGACCCTTGCTTTCTAGCGCCCAGGGCAGTGGGGAGGGGGGGTCGGTGAGCAGCCTTGCCCAGCCGCTCCTGGAGTAGGTCTCAGAGTCCAGAGCGAGTCCGGGCCCTCCGCCTCCACCCCGCAGGCCACAAGGAAGTGCGGGAGCTCCACACCCCTCCCGAGCAACTGGTGGGAGTGACGGGTGCGCTCCGACCGCGGGGCGGGACCTCTGCCCCTCCCTCTTCACCCCACTCAGACCCGGGGAAGTGGGGTCAGCCCCGCATCCCCCAGGCCAGCGTCTCCAAAGGCTCTCGGGGCACTGGGCACCTTCCTTCGACTCTTTTTTTGCCTCCTCTGCACTCCTCCCCCGCCCCGCTACCCCGCGCCCCAGTCTTACTACCGTCGGACGGTCTCGGTGTTTATCTCCCCTCCCTAAACATCAAACTTAGCCAAAGCGGGGCTTTCTTTTGTGGGTTTTGCTCAGGGCCGACTGGCCTAGGACGGTGCCTGGCGTACACACGGGGGGCGCCGAGTACCTCCCATTAAATGCTGATGTGGATGCTGCAGAGTTTGTGGACTACGCGGGCGGGCGAGGGAGGCCTGGGCGTCGGCCGCCCAGGGGGCCCCGGAGCGCGGGGGGGCGCGGGGCGCGGGGGGCGCGGGGGGCGCGGGGGGCGCGGGGGGCGCGGGGCGCGGGGCGCGGGGGGCCGGCGGGCGGCGGGGCCGAGCCGCGGTGCAGTGCGTGGGCCGCGCAGGGGCCGTGCGGCCCGGGCTCGGGGGCGCCTCCCCGCGGGGAGCCGGGGCAGCGGGAGCCAAGAGCGCGGCGGGGACCCCCGCCTCCTCCCGCCCGGCGGCTACCTTGGGGCACTTCTCGTAGTAGTGCTGCTGCGTGCGGATCCAGCGCCCCACCAGGTGGTCGCGCACCGTGTGAGCCAGCGCGAAGAAGTAGTCGCGGGGGGTGGCCACGTTGCGGTCCTTGACCAGCGTGAAGTGCAGGTGCCGGTTGAAGCCCTTCTTCAGCTCGGCCACGTTCTCCACGCCCACGATGCCGCGGATGCTGATCTGCCGCCGCTTCTCCTGGTCGGTCAGGGGCTTGGCCATGGCGGCGGCGGCGGCGGCGGCAGGACCGGGGAGGAGCGGGCTCCACGCTGCGCGCCGCCGCTTTTGAGTCCGAGGAAAGTTTGGGGTCCGCCCCTGGGCGCGGCGCCGCCCGGCTCCGGCCCGCGGGCCAGGGGAAGGCGGAGGGATCTCCCGGGCCGCCCCGGACAGCGCAGCGGGCGAGGCGGGGGGCGGCGGCGGGGCGCGCGGGACCCCTGGCGGCCGGAGTCTGCGCGCCCGCGGAGCCCTACGGGGCAGGGGGCTGGGGGCTGGGGGCGAGGCTGCGGGGAGGGCGGGGCTCCGGGCTGGGGGCGGGGCTCCGGGGAGGGCGAGGCTGCGGGGAGGGCGGGGCTCCGGGCTGGGGGCGGGGCTGCGGGGAGGGCGGGGCTCCGGGCTGGGGGCGGGGCTGCGGGGGGCGGGGCTCCGGGGAGGGCGCGGCGGGGCTGTGCGGACCCCCACTACAGCGGGCGGCCTGCTCCCGGATCTGGGAGTCCCCAGAGAGCGGCACTGGTCCTGTCAACTCTCTCGGGATGCTCCGATGCTAGGAGGATGTCGGTGTGTGGAAGCACGCGTTGGCAAACTTTTGTGTTACAGCTGTTTATTATTATTATTATTATTATTATTATTATATTATTATTATTATATTATATTGTTATATTATATTATTATATTATTATTATATATTATTATTATTATTGTTATTATTGTTATTATTTCTCACCTGGAAGGGGTTCCACCATAAGCATCTGAAGGCATCAGCGCGCTTTCACTTCAGCTGTCCCATCGTCCTCCTGCTCCGTCCTTGGCATTGTCCCATGGGGCATCCCAGACCTCAGAAAGAGATCCCAGGGTGCCTCCTTTGCTTCCAGTTATTTTTCCAAGACTCAGGGATTCGGATTTCTTGACTCCTCAGACCCATCCCCAGTTTGCCCTATCAGAAGCTCACCCTACTGCTCATCTGCAGAGACAGGTTAGTAAGAATCAGAAAGTCCTGAGGTGCATCTTTGGGTTGATTAGGCCCCGGGAGCTTTTATGTCAGGCCTCCTGTTTGAATTACCTTCTAAAGGGAGGTTGGGGTGGAGTACAGAGAAAAAAGAAGGGTATGTGTGTGGGAAATGAAGGGATAACTCACCCAGCCAGTTGCCTTGTTTACATAAAACAAAGCAGTCTGTGTTAATCTACAGTATAGGCTGATCTTTGCACTGGTCACCTCCAGCTTTGGTGGTGGTAGTGGTGGTGGTGGTGTGTGTGTGTTTAAGCCTTGGCAAAGGCAAACGCATGGTATTTTAGGATGTCGGAGGCTTTTTCTTCTTCAATAAAGGGTAGTGTTAATCTGTTAGACTCTACTAGAAACAGTCCATTGCCAGAATTGCCAGCCTTGCCAACAATGACTTGTGTTATTCCTGGGTCTCAACTACTCCCCCGTGGGTGCTGTGATGAAAAGGCACTTAGGAAGAGCTGAACAAACTGTCCAGACCTCACAGGACAAGTCTAAGTTGCCCGTTATAGGAAAAGAACCCTGGGAAAGTGTGTTAGTCCAGGAGATTTTGGAGAATCAGATTCTAAAACATGATTAAACAGGCAAAGATTTTATCAGGGCAAATGCCAGAGGGAGAGAAAACAGAGAAGGAGCCAAGTTAGCTGGAAGAGCATCAGACTATGAGGCAAGTCTGACCCCCCAGGGAAGGAGAGAGGGACTGAAGAGTGGGAGGGGGCATCCCAGGCTGCCCTGCGGTCCTAGGAAGAAGCAGCAAGGCCACCAGGCTGTTCTGGAGCCAAAGTCAACTGTCAGAGGTGTCCCTGTGCTGAGTCATCTGTGGGAACTTGCCCTGGAGGCAAAGCCTCTGCACAGGCAAAGCGAGACTATTTGCGGCCCTGGGTCAGGTCAGTTATTGCTGCCTGCAATCGGAGATCTCTGAGCCCCATTCTGGTGGCCACCACAGAAAGATATCAGATAAACATAGGTTAGCAGTTACTGTGTTTCAGGGTGGAGCTTACTGTGTTGGCATACCACTTTCGGATTCCTCCAGACTGCAGCGAGCATTTCCCGAGGGCTCCGGCTAGGCACTTCATGGGCATTCCCTCATTTAATCCTCTCACCAGTTCTGTGGGGCCAGTTGTAGCTTTCTTCCCACTTGGCAGATGAGGAAACTGAGGCTTAGTGAGGGTAAGCAGCTGGCTCAAGGTCACTGAAGGAAGGAGCCAAAGAGGTTTTCAGACCTCTGCATTTTGCTTTTCCTCTTCCAAAACAGGGGGTTGGGAATCTTGTTTTGTAAACCCAAATTCTGACAGCACCTCAGCTGACCTATTTACCCTATCCACTTGATTGTTTCGTCCTGTTCCCTGGCCTTTTGACCTACTTCTAATACGTTTTGAAATCCAGGGAAACATCAGAAGTCCAGAGTGGCCCCGCAACAGATCACTCGCACTTTGGAGATGGGCATCGTTGAAGGTGAGCTGAGGTTTCTGTTCAGCGAGCATATTTAAGCACGTTCCACTCAGTATATTTAATGTATGAGTCTGTCAACCAAGGTTATTACCTGGGCTCTGCTGTTTTAAATATTTAGTAAGATGACTGAGAGCCCAGATTTATTACACTATTGAATGCCCTAAGAATCTGCCGACAGCATGGCTGACCGAATTGCCATCTCTGTAATTGGCTGTGACTGTGACCATTCACTTGGTACCTGAATATATTTGGCTTATCTTAAAGCAAGTGAGGGTTTCTGACACTTTCACGTCCTGTCATATTTGATTTGCTCATTAATACAGTAGTTTGACTTATTAGATGTGGTCCAGTGGGAGTTCTCTAAAAGCCAGAAATATTTAACAACCTGTCTTTTCCCTGTCCATCAAATCACTGACAGTCTTAATGTGACTACTGTGGAATATGCTGAGACTGGAGAATCCCTTAGTGCCTCAATTTCAATTTCTGTGAAATAAGACTAAATCTCTCTGTCTTAATCAGTCCACAACATAGCTAAGCCCCCCCCAAAAGTACACGTGGAGAGATACTGGATATGTTAAAAGCATTCTTAAGACGTTAACTTTGGGTTTGGGATGATGTTTTGGAATATTAGAATTTTTTGGAATTTTCTCTTGGTAGTTTACTTTTTCCCCATCTCCCTTGAGGAGCCGCTCTAGTATTGGTGCTTACAATCTCTGAGGAAAGACATGAGCCTGCCTGGTTTGGGACAGCTGGCCTAGGTTCCCTACCATTTGGGAGATGCATGAAGAGTGAGGACCAAGAGGTTGAGGAGACTGGGGCAGGGGTGAGAAGATGACATGACAGGTGTGGGAGGAAAAGTGATGCTGCTGGTCTTGCAGCAAGGATCCTGGAGCCTGCTTTTCTAGGGAGGCAGCAGAAACCCCAGGTAGCCTGAGTATGTAAAAGCAGCCTGGGATGTTGCTCTGCTTCCTTGGAAGATACAGGGAAGTAGCAGGACCCCAGGGAGGATGTGGTTGCTTGGAGACTTTCCACAATCAGGGCTTAGACAAGTTCACAAAGACTCCTCACTCCCAAGAAGCCATCGGCTGAAAGTTGGTGTGAAGCTGACTTGGAGAATCTCCAAGGAGAGAGATGTCAAGGCCTGAGGCTTGCATCCTGCACCCCTTCCACTGGTGCCTTGGTCTCTAAATGAAGGGACCGCTTGACTGAGATCACATTTTTCCCCTTCTTGAAGAAATGGGGGCTCAAATGAGAAATTAAGCTGACATATGATAAAAAGCTGCAGTTTTTGCACAACTGAGTTTATATGCTGCTTGTGCTTGCTTTACTACTAATGCAACAATGCATGTTTCAGAAAAAGCTTTAACTTATTATGGGAAAGAACGAGAAGGTTAATTCTGAGAAAATTTTGCAAAGACTTATGAAGAAATTCTGACAAATGAAGGGAAAAGAGAAATGTGCTAAGCATAGGGTTTCAGCAGAAAATCATAATGCAACATGCCCTAGAGACAGCATCCCAGTAAGCTTGTCTCAGGCTCTTGGTCACGCAGACACCTAAGTGAGCTTGCATTTTGACTTGCCTTTTGTGCACAATTGATTAATCATAAGCATTAACCATATAAAACATAAACCATATAAAATGGTGGTTCTGGGGCACCTGGGTAGCTCAGTGGTTGAACTTCTGCCTTTGATTGGGTCGTGATCCCGGGATCCTGGGATTGAGTCCTGCATCGGGCTCCCTGCAGGGAGCCTGCTTCTCCCTCTGCCTGTGTCTCTGCCTCTCCTTCTCTGTCTCTCATGAATAAATAAATAAAATCTTTAAACACAAAAACAGAAACCATGGTTCCCTGAAAAGCTGTGGTTCTCCTATGCAAATTTTATTTGTTTTTAGAATTTAGTTTCCTTAGGGGGTAAATTTAAAGAATCACCAACACCAGGTTCTCAAATGCAAAATACTTTCACATTTCTGAGCTGTTTAATTACTAGCCTTTAAAGCTTTAATCAGTAAGGTGTTTAGATACTGAATGCTTAAAACATACAACACAAGAGAAAAACAGCTTCCTTTTCACTTAATATTTTCAAGGATGGAGCCTGGGAGTTGGGATGGTATATTGAAAGCTGTCCTCCAACACAAATGCAGTTTTGCATGTTTAGTTTTCATACCATAATCTAGCTGTTTTTCATTTTCAATATTTCTAATTCATTGATTTATTAGAAAAATATTTTTAAGTGCCTACTGTGTATCCAGCATTGCACTGGGCACTTGAGATACATCAATGAACCAAACTGACCATAGAGTAACCAGATACATTGTTTCCCCAGTATTCTGTTTTCTGGGGACTACCTCTCCCTCTTTACCTCCCCCTCACCCTTATACATTTAAAAATAAGTCTATATACTTATTCTGGGAGTGGTCATTTTACAATCTGACCCAGGTTTTACCACCATGACTATAGGACTTCCCTGTGGTCATGTCACAGATGAAAGAAGGACCTAGAAGTATTGGTGAACTTGGAAAGTCAACAAAGGAATCATTGAATGATCACCGACTATATACAAGGTACCATGTTCTCTGCTAATGGTACAAAAGATACAGGCCACCGTCTCAGCCTTACCAAGAACTTTAAAACTATGTTAAGGTACCACACTCACATGAAAATACAAGGCAGGGGGCGCCTGGGTACCTCAGGTGGTTAAGCACCCAACCCTTGATTTTGGCTCAGGAGGCTCTCCCTCTCCCTCTGCCTCTCTCCCCCACTCTCTCCAAAAAAAAAAAAAAAAAAAAAAAGGAAAGAAAGAAAGAAAGGAAAAAAGAAAGAAAAGAAAATACAAAGCAGAATATGCTAAAGGAAAAAAATAATTGGCCCAGAACGTAAGTTCACAGGAAGGAAGGAGCAACAACCTTGTCTTTGTCTTGAAGTCAAATGACAACAGCTGTTTCCCTTTCTTCCTGGAAGTTCTGTGCCCTCTTGAATGATAGCATCTTAGTCATGGAATCATACATAGTACACTTCCAGCTTAAAATGAAAACACCAAGTTTCACTGCATTAATAATTTTCATGACAAATCATCTTTTATGTTTCTGATGAAAAGATTTAGTGTGAGAACTGCTAGAGACAGATTCATACCAGCAGGTGGAGGAATTTGCCATTTGAACTTGATATTTCAGGTTATCCAGTGGTTCGGCAAGGTTGTGGTTGCAATTTTAATCACTGCTTTATTTCCCTTTGTTCCAGATATTTATGTGCCAAAACACCCTAAAAGAGATACCCATATTCTGAAGAAGATAAATAAATATTGATCATTTTCATCACTCTAGCCAGAGCATAAAGTAGATGGCCCTTTCTCCCTTTCAAAATATTGGATGTAAAATATTGAAATCTAAAGAAATAGTTTATTCTGAGACAGAATATTAGAGAAGTCTTAAAATTAAAAAAAACAGCATGGGATCGTAACATTCTTACACTAGATTTAGAACACACTCAAAGTTGGGTGTGCTAATGGGTTTCCCAGTCAACCGTATGAGTTTGGTTTTCAAGCTCATCTGGGCATGTCTGAACTGATGAAACGGAGCCTGAGTGAAGCCAATGTGCCCAGGGGAGTTTGAGGTCATCTGGAAGGAAGTCAAGTCATGCCTGTTGTGGGGTTTGGGTATGTATGAGCTTGTCTAACAAGTTGTTGGTGGCTGGTGAGGTCTGAGGAGCTTCCTGGGTGACAAATCACCCTAAGGACAGGAGGGCAGCCCGGGTGGCCCAGCAGTTTAACGCCACCTTCAGTCCAGGGCCTGATCCTGGAGACCAGGGATCGAGTCCTGCGTTGGGCTTCCTGCATGGAGCCTGCTTTTCCCTCTGCCTGCATCTCTCATGAATAGATAGATAAATAAATAAATAAATAAATAAATAAATAAATAAATAAATAAATAAAGGCAGAAGGAACCTGGTGATTAACTTGAGCCAAAAGGAAGCCTTAGTTGTCAGAGGGGAGCGGTGGGTCTGATTGGGACATTGTAGCTGTTATTTGATTGTGTTCTTTAGCTACTTAGAAGCATGGGCTTCAAGGGAACAAAGAGGGCTGTCCATGAAAACAATGAATTTTCACACTAAGTTTTATAAAAAAAAAAAAAAAAAAACTCAGATCCCAGGAATACTGTTTTCCCTTTCAACATGAACTAGTGAGTCATTCTCTTGCACTTCACTCTTGCACAGCTTGGAGGGTCGGAAGAGCTGCTCACTCAAGGGGCAGAGGGTTGCCCACAGAATTGGGAGCACGTGGAGACACCTTCTGGAGACTCCCAGAAGTACAGGACTTGTTATGCAGGGGTTGGAGGTTTGGTCGCAGGAACCAGTGACATTGTGTTGGAATTAATGGAATGCCCTCTGAATCAGAGGTTTGTAAGAAGAAGAGAAATAGGCATTATGGATATACTATTAGCCCGGTTCTTAGAATCATAAAACATTTACTAAAAGAATCTTCATAACTATGTCTTTCTTGATGTATAAGCTCTTTGGCAAAACTGCTTTTCTTGGGTAGTATTTTTAAAGCACTAAAACACATGCTGGTGAATAAATCTTAAGTTTGTATCACAATGAATTTTATAATTGAATAACTCATGAAAACTCACATATATTGATCTACAGAACATTATGAGCAGCCTAGAAGCTTCTCTTGGATGTACTTCCACTCTCTTTCCCTCAGGATAATCACCACCCTGATTTTCAACATCACAAATTACTCTTGCTTTTTTTAAACTTTGCATAAGTTGAATTATACAGAACATCTATATTGTCTGATTTGTCTTACTCATCAATATTATGCCTGCGAGTTTCACTTCTGTTCTTGCCAAATCTCTAGTTTTCTTTTTTTAATATTTTATTTATTTATTCATGAGAGACACAGAGAGAGAGGCGGAGAAACAGGCAGAGGGAGAAGCAGGCTCCCTGAAGGGAGCCCGACGTGGGACTCGATCCTGGGACTCCAGGATTATGCCCTGGGCTGAAGGCAGCGCTAAACCGCTGAGCCACCGGGCTGCCCAAATCTCTTGTTTTCATTCCTGTATAGTATTCCATTATAGGAATGTAGCACAATTGCATTTATCTCTCCTACTGTTGGTGGACATTTGGGTGGTGTCCAGTTTTTGATTATCACGAACAATGCTGCCATAAGGATATCGGTACATGTTTTTCCTGAACACATGCCCTCATTTCTGTTGGGGATGTAATGGCTAGATCTGATATATAAGTTTTAACGTCCCTTTTATTTCTTCCTGATATAGAAAATGTAGTTTGATTATAGATTTACAGTCCTCTTGAAGTAAAGATATTGAAGTAGTGATGAAAGTAATTTGAGGCTAGGAAGAAAGCATTGGCATTACTTAGACTAGCTGGGTATGGATACTTTTGAATCATTGTTATCATAAGTTATAATGAATGGTAACAATGTAAACCATGCCCTTGTTCATGACACCTTAGGATAGTTTTCCACTGCTACCTAGAGTATTCTAGGATATTTCCTCCCTCTCGGAAGCTAATTTTTATTATGAACCTTAGGAAATTTAGCTTAGGAAAATAATTAAAATTTAAAACAATTCTTAAAATTTTTTTTTCAATTCTTTTTTTAAAAAAAGATTTTATTTATTTATTCATAAGAGACACACAGAGAAAGGCAGAGACACAGGCAGAAGGAGAAGCAGGCTCCATGTGGGGGACCCAATGTGGGACTCAATCCCAGAACCCTGGGATCATGACTTGAGCTAATAGCAGATGCTCAACTACTGAGCCACCCAGGAATCCCTAAAACAATTATTTCTGTCCATCAGTGGAGATGGCTAAAAGTTGGTTGTAACACTCTCAGTGTGTGGTGTTTACCACTGGAGGTAACTGATGAGAAATATCAGTGGGTCCTAATTTTTCTATTTTTAGTTAATCTGTTTTACTTGTTGGCCATTGTGTTTCATGAATTAAAGCTATAAAGACCAAATGGAAGGGAACAGTGCTGAGTTTGGATCCCCAGAAACAAATGTTTTATGCTGTAGGCCTCACCCAGAATCTGTGGCCAAAAATATCCCTGGGGTTAAAGTTCTCTAGTAGCTCTTGTCCCAACACTGCAAATTCTGAATCTAACCTACTAGACTGTCACTTGGATTTGTTTAAAAACTAACATTATTTATGCTTGTCTTCTAATTAGGAAACTACCATGCATTTATACTAGGAAATAAGAAATGACTTGTGAAAATATAACAAACAAACATTGCATGTAATAGCATCATTCTTTGTTAGTATTTTGGATTAATTTCTTTCAGTTTTTAAATTGCCCAATTTTTTTTTTTACATAGCTCTTTTCTTCATTACATGTTTTTGAGAACTTCCTATGTATTGATGGCACAAATAAATAGAATCAGAGATCCTGAAATCTGTTACAGGGCCTCCAAGACTTGAGCTTACCCCACAGAATCCAGGACAACTCTAAGATTAGAGATGGTAGGGTAGGGGGCTGGCCAGAGTGACCTCCAGGAGACGGTGCAGGAAAGATAACATAGCAGCCCTGAGACAGCTGTCCTTAGAAAGGCTTGCTTTCAAGTTGGGCCATTGTCCAGCATCTGGAAACTTAGAATTCAGGAGTTTTCTGACCATTCCCTAACTGATAAGGAAGGTTTGCTGTATCCAGCCTAGACTGTTTGGGCAAATGATACGTTTATGCTGAACACTTACTCTTCTCCTGGGAGTCTGGAATTTTGACACATGGCAGGTCCCTATGTGAGGGACCTCCAGTAAAAACCTTGTATTCTAAGTCTAACAAGCTTCCCTGGTAGACAACAGTTTGCATGTGTCACCATATATGTTGTTGGAAGAATTAAGTACTTCTTGTGACTCCACTCGGACAGGTTTCTAGAAGCTGGTTCTAGGTTCCTCAGGACTTTGCCCCTGCATCTTTTTCTTTTGCTGATTTTGCTTTGTATCCTTTTGTTGTGCCAGTGAGTATAACTGTATCCTATGAGTTCTTCTAGCAAATTACTGAACATAAACTTGGTCTTAGGGACCCCTGACATGGTGACCCACTGGGAAATAAAGTTACCCAGATGAGTCATTGCCTCTCCTTTCATGGTGACCTTAGGATAAAGCTGAGAATACAACTCCTTGAGTGGGTGTCCTCCAATGCGATGCTCCAAAAGTAGAAAATTAGGCAAGATAAGTGGTTTAATTTACCAGGTAACTTATAGCCACAGGAGAGTTGGGGGAGACTGAAACCGAGGAATATCTATATATTCAATTCATATCCTCCTCTGCCCTGATCAGTCCTATTGCTGGAGAACAGTCTCACTGGTTTGAAAAAAAAATTCCAACTACCACTATAGTTCAATATACCTCAACACAAATATAACTAAAACAAGGCAGACCAAAAGCATGATAGGCATGGATTCAATAGACAGAACTGACCCACAAAAGAGAGAGAGTTAATACAGGAAACAGAGGAAATCTTAAAAATATGTACAAATATGTAATAAAATGGAGATATTTTTATTTATAGAGCTCTTCTTATTGAGAGCACCGTATGTGTTAGAAGAAATGTGTTGCTTGGGTCCTGGCTTATTCTCAATCAATCCTGAGCATTTTGGTTTACTCTCTAATCCCAAATCACTTGGTCTCAAACACTGAGACACTTCTCACTTAAAACTGGCACTAGTTTATAGGAGTTAAGCATCTGAAGAAAAAAAAGAGTCTTTAAAGACTTGGCAAGGAGGGTGGTAATAGAAGAGAATCCTGTCACAACACAGGAAATATCTTTTTTATTATTTATTTATTAATTTATTCATGAGACACACACACACACACACACACACACACACACACACACACACACACAGAAAGAGACACAGGCAGAGGGAGAAGCTGATTCTCCCTCAGAGCTCAATCTCAGGATCCCAGGATCACGACCTGAGTCGAAGGCAGACGCTCAATCACTGAGCCACACAAGCACCTGAAATATCTTGAAATTGGTGATCTGATATCATTGTGCACAAAGACCATCAGCCACACTGTCAGAAGGAGTTTCTTTCTAGCTGGTTCTTTCCTTGAATCCTGTTCTGCTTCCATGTTCTTAGAGACCACCCTTTTAGATCAGAGTGGCTTTTTTCATCTCCTCTTTCCCTTGAGATCCCCAACTGCAATCTCTGGGCTTCCAGGAGGAAAAAGAAGTCTCTTAAAATAAAATGAACAAGCAAACCCAAACCTATCTGCCCAAACATGAAACACTCATGTTACAGCACAGAACAATTTAGCTCCACATTCTCTCAGTCATCTATCCTTGTTGTGAGTTTCCCTTAAAGTATTTTAATAAAACAACAATAACAACAAAACAAAAAACAAACAAAAAACAAAAAACAAAAAGGAAAAAAAAAGCAGTTTTCCCTCAGAGCAGTTGTCCACAGTGTCCTCAATGTAGCAATAGTGACAGCTCAAAAAATTTTAAGCTTCCCTTCCTTTTGTTCTGTTTCAGTAAGAAAGGTAATTTTCCTCAACAAGAATATTAGCAAAACACCCTTAGCATGGCTGACCTCTGGAGATCTTCCTGCCTCAAGCCTTCTTGTGCCAGCATCACTTCCATGGCAGGGTACACCCGCTCTGCCTCCAACTATGGGTGTTCTGAGAGGTATAGTGCTGAGTGGAAACAAAAAGAAGAGGTGGTGCCCTGTTAGGAGCACCGGGACATAGCTCTCTGGGTATTATTTTGTGTACTCAGGCCCTGGATTTCTGAGCTGGGTACTGATAACAGGGTAACTCACACACTTTCTCTGTCCATTCCAGGCACCCAGTGGCTCTGTCCCAGAGGGTGGAGTCTCTTTGTTTCAATCAGTTCTCTTTGCATCTGATGTTCCACAGTCCAGCCCCCTTTGTGCTGACATGGGGCTAGATGGGTTTTAGGTCCTGCCAAATGGTGGACAGGATTTCTTTTGTTGAAATTTTATATTTCAAGAAGCTCATATGAATATGAATATCTACGTGGGAATTTGCAAGAAGTTGTATTGGAGATTATTACCCTGATATGGCAATAACCTCGAAATTGAAGGCTGGGAGATTTGATTAGTGAGGGAAGTAGAGGAAAGATTGAGCTAAATATGGTTCCTGAGGTAGGGATGGGGTTAAGTTGCAGCTGTTGGAAGCTTTCCATACTTAGGATACTGTATTTCTGGTGAGGAGGGATGAATGGAAAGGACAGTGACAGGTTACCAAAGAGATATCTTGTTTACTTTGAAAATTTTCCTGGAGTTGGCTTTGGTCTTAATCCTCCCAGACACTGGATGGGAGTGAGCCTAAACAAGAAATCCTCTTTACATTACTTGGTGATCCTCTGAGAGGGCCAAAGCCAAAGGCCAGGGTGCAGGAAGACCAGGTCTCTATCCGAATTTCTCCAAGTCCTTTAAAAGAATTAAATTTTATTGTAGTGAGAACATTTAACATGAGAACTATTCTCTTGACAAATTTTTAAGTGTACAACACAATATTGTGAACTATAAGTACAACGTTGTATAGCAGGTCTCTAAAACTCATTCATATCATTTAACTGAAACTTTATGCCCAATGATTAGCACTTCCCCCTCCCTACTTCCCCCAGCCTATAGCAACCACCATTCTACTCCTTGACTGTATATATTTTAGCACTTCCATGTTCAATGCAGCATTATTCATAATACCCAAGATATGGAAACAACCTAAATGTCTGTCTACAGATGAATGGTTAAAAAATATGGTATATATGTACATTGGAATATTATTCAGCCTTAAAAAGAACTGAATTCTGTTGAACAGAATGGATGAATCTTGGTGACATGATACTGAGTGAAATAAGCCAGTTTCAGAAGAGAGAACACTACATGATTCCACTTAAAAGAGGTATCTAAAATAGTCAAATACTTGGAGATAAACCATCTTAATCCATTCCAGGAAAAGAAGACTTATGTCCCTCTAATCCCATATCACTATCTGATTCCAGTTGATAACATCTTCATGCCATGTGTGCCACTTGCATGAACAGATGGAGCTGAGAAACTTGGCCAATATCAAGTGTTAAAGGAGTGTACATAGGTAGTTGTGGCTCATTTGTTCATGTGTCTAAGGAAGCATATAGGAAATGGTTGTTTCCTATTGGAATAATGCTAAAAAAGACAGGTCCCTGTCCTCCAAGAATTAATTCACATAAAGTATTTTTCTAACAAGACTTAAAACTTGAAAACTCAAAAAAAAAAAAAACACTTGAAAACTCTTTAAATCTATTTTTGAGGATCCACAAAACACATGTAATTTTAAAATTGGAGTTGTAATTTGTTATTCCATACCCCAAGTGAAACAACTTTGCATGTAAGGGAGGAAGCTGGGCATCCCACTGAGGGTATATGTGGATTAGTGCTTCTTTCCTATTTGGAAAGTAGAGCAGAATGGTTAGGAGTGAAAGCCCCAGAACTGACATGTGGGGTTTCCAATCACACAGCTCTATCACGTACCAGCTGTGTGACTCTGGGTAACTTACACAAACTTTATTTGCTTTAATTTCCTCATCTTTAAAATGGAGGACAACAATAATGCCAACCTCATAGGGCTGTTATATCGGTTAAGTGAGTTAATAAATGGGAAGTGTTTAGAATAGTGCTTGGTACATTGTGAGCACAGTAACAATTGCCATTAACAATTACTTACCCTAAGAAACATCGGTGTGAACAATACTAAAGGAATGAAAATCTCGTAAAGTTATTCAAGGCTAAAATACTTTGCAAACCTTTTCCCCTTCCTCATCCACATTGTAAGTATAATAGCAAGGTGTATTTAATTACATACTGACCATTCTGCATTGCCAGGATCTGCAAGAGCTTAACCAAGAGGAATCCCGATGAGATACTATATTAGGCATGTCACTTATTTTTTCACTTAATCCTTATAACTATTATATCATGTAGGTACTATTATCTCCAGTTTATAACAAATTAAGGCTTATTGAGGTTAATTACCTGGTTTAAGGTTATATCTAATGAAGTGGTTAATGTGGGTGGGAAACCTGGTTTTTGTGACTCACTCAAGAATCCATGTTGAGACAGATTTTCAGACCAGCAAGATCCAAAGAATGATTTAAAATGTTTTTTTTTTCAAATTAAGTTAATGTTTTTATCAACTTAAAAAGTAAACAGCATATAAATAAATATGGGACGAGGACAACCATGTTATAGAATAACAGTGAGTTGCAAATGAGCCTTCAAAACCACAATTTGACAAAAATGAAAACTAAACAATGATTACATAATCCAATTTCAAAAGTATATACAAACTCAAACATTTTATTTTTATTTATTTATTTATTTATTTATTTATTTATTTATTAAAATTTTATTTGTTTATTCATGAGAGACACAGAGAGAGGCAGAGACACAGGCAGAGGGAGAAGCAGGCTCCATGCAGGAAGCCCGATGTGGGACTCGATCCCGGACTCCAGGATCATGCCCTGAGCCAAAGGCAGACTCTCAACCACTGAGCCACCCAGCCATCACTTATTTTTATTTTTAAATAATTTTATTTAAATTCTAGTTCCAATACAGTGTAATACTGGTTTCTGAAGTGGAAGTTAGTGATTCATCACTTACATACAACACCCAGTGCTCATGACAACAAGTGCCTTCCCTATCCATCACCCATTTAGTCCACCCCTCACCAACCTCCCCTCCAGGATGCCTCAGTTTGTTCTCTACAACTAAGTCTTGGGGCAGGTGGGTGGCTCAGTTGTTTAAGCATCCAACTTTTGATTTTGGCCCAGGTCATGTTCTTGAGGTTGTGAGAATGAGCCCATTGTTGGGCTCCGTGCCCAGCAGGGAGTCTGCTTGAGATTCTCTCCCTCCCTCTTCCTCTGCCTCTTGCCCCCTGTGCATGCGCTCTCTCTCTAAAATAATAAATTAATTAATCTTTGAAAAAGAAGTTCTCATGGTTTGCTTCCTTCTCTTTTTTTCCCTTCCCATATGTTCATCTGTTTTGTTTCTTAAATTCCACACATGAATGAAATCATATAGAATTAGTCTTTCTCTGACTGACTTATTTTGCTTAGGATAATGTACTCTAGCTGCATTCATGTCATTGTGAATGGCAAGATTTCATTTTTTTTGATGACTAATATTTTATCGTTTGTACATGCCACATCTTAATCCATTCATCAGTCGATAGAAATTTGGGCTCTTTCCATAGTTTGGCTATTGTTGATAATGTTGCTATAAATATCGTGGTGTATGTACCCCTTTGAATCTGTATTTTTGTATCCTTTCGGTAAATATCCAGTAGTACAATTGCAGAATATTAAGGTAGTTCCATTTTTAACTTTCTGAGGAACCTCCATACTATTTTTCAGAGTGGCTGCACCACTTTGCATTCTCACCAACATGTAAGAGTGTTCCCTTTCTCTGCATCCTCACCAACATCTGTTGTTTCCTGTGTTAATTTTAGCCATTCTGAGAGTCATGAGGTGGTATCTCATCATGGTTTTGACTTGTATTTCCCTGATGATGAGTGATGTTGAGTATCTTTTCATGTTTTGATAGCCATCTGGACGTCTTCTTTGGAAAAATGTTTATTCATGTCTTCTGCCCATTTCTTTATTGGATTTTTGGATCCAATCTTTTTGGATTATTTGTTTTTTGGGTGTTGAGTTTGATAAGTTCTTTATAGATTGTGGATACTAAAGCTTTATCAGATATCTCTTTTACTAATATATTCTCCCATTCTGTACCCTGCCTTTTATTTTTGTTGACTGTTTCCTTTGCTGTGCAGGAACTTTTTATCTTGATGAAGTCCCAGTACAACTTTGCCTTTGTTTCCTTTGCCTCCTGTGACGTGTCTAGCATGAAGTTGCTCCAGCCAAGGTCAAAGAGTTAGTGGCTGTGTTCTCCTCTAGGATTTTGATGGACTCCTGTCTCACATTTAGGTCTTTCTTCCATTTTGAATTTATTTTTTTATATGGTGTAAGAAAATGGTCTAGTTTTATTCTTCAGCATCGGGCTGTCCAGTTTTCCCAATACCATTTTTTGAAGAGACTGTCTTTTTTCCATTGGATAGTCTTTCTTGCTTTGTTGAAGATTAGCTGAGCATATAGTTGTAGTCATTTCTGGGTTTTCTGTTCTGTTCCATTGATCTATATGTCTGTTTTTGTGCCAGTACCATACTGTCTTGATGACCACAGTTTATAAAAAAATATTTTATTTATTTATTCATGAGAGACACAGAGAGGCAGAGACATAGACAGAGGGAGAAGCAACTCCTCACAGGGAGCCCCATACGGGACTCGATCCCCGGACTCTGGGATCAGGACCTGAGCCAAAGGCAGATGCTCAACTGCTAAGCCACCCAGGCGTCCTGACCACAGTTTTGTAATACAGTTTGAAGTCCAGAATTGCAATGCCTTCAGCTTTGCTTTTTCAGGATTGCTTTGGTTATTCGGGGTCTTCTGTGATTCTCTACAAATTTTAGGATTGTTGGGACACCTGGGTGGCTCAGTGGTTGAGCATCTGCCTTCAGCTCAGGGTTTGATGCTGGAATCCCAAGATCGAGTCCCATATTGGGTTCCCTGAATGGAACCTCTTCTCTTCCCTCTGTCTATGTCTCTGCCATTCTCTGTGTGTATGTCTCTTGTGAATAAATAAATAAAATCTTAAAAAAACACAAATTTTAGAATTGTTTGTTCTAGCTTTGTGAAAAAAGCTAGTGGTGCTTTGATAGGGATTCCATTAAATGTGTAGATTGCTTTGGGTAGTATAGACATTTTCATAATGTTTGTTCTTCCAATCCATGAGCACAGAATGATTTTCCATTTTGGGGGGTCCTCTTCAATTTCTTCATAAGTGTTCTATAGTTTTCAGAGTACAGATCTTTTATCTCTTTGGTTAGGTTTATTCCCAGGTATCTTATGGGTTTTGGTGCAATTGTAAATGAAATAGATTCCTTTTTCTGTTCTTTCATTATTGGTGCATGGAAATACAACAGATTTCTGTACATTATTTCTTATTACTTTGTTGAATTCATGTATTAGTTCCAGCAATTATTTTTGTGGAATCTTTTGGGTTTTCTAAATAGAGTATCATGTTTCCTGCAAATAGTGAAAGTTTGAAAGACTTCTTCCTTGCTGAATTGGATAACTTTTATTTTGTTGTTGTTGTTGTCTGATTGCTGAGGCTAAGACTTCCAGTACCATGTTTTTTTTTCCAGTACCATGTTTGTTTTTATTTTTTTTATTTTTTTATTTTTTAGTTAACTTTTATTGGTGTTCAATTTACCAACATACAGAAAAACACCCAGTGCTCATCCCGTCAAGTGTCCACCTCAGTGCCCGTCACCCATTCCCCTCCAACACCCATCCTCCTCCCCTTCCACCACCCCTAGTTCGTTTCCCCGAGTTAGGAGTCTTTATGTTCTGTCTCCCTTCCTGATATTTCCCAACATTTCTTTTCCCTTCCTTTATATTCCCTTTCACTATTATTCATATTCCCCAAATGAATGAGAACATACACTGTTTGTCCTTCTCCGATTGACTTATTTCACTCAGCATAATACCCTCCAGTTCCATCCACGTTGAAGCAAATGGTGGGTATTTGTCATTTCTAATGGCTGAGTAATATTCCATTGTATACATAAACCACATCTTCTTTATCCATTCATCTTTCGATGGACACCGAGGCTCCTTCCACAGTTTGGCTATTGTGGCCATTGCTGATAGAAACATCGGGGTGCAGGTGTCCCGACGTTTCATTGCATCTGAATCTTTGGGGTAAATCCCCAACAGTGCAATTGCTGGGTCGTAGGGCAGGTCTATTTTTAACTCTTTGAGGAACCTCCACACAGTTTTCCAGAGTGGCTGCACCAGTTCACATTCCCACCAACAGTGTAAGAGGGTTCCCTTTTCTCCGCATCCTCTCCAACATTTGTTGTTTCCTGCCTTGTTAATTTTCCCCATTCTCACTGGTGTGAGGTGGTATCTCATTGTGGTTTTGATTTGTATTTCCCTGATGGCCAGTGATGCAGAGCATTTTCTCATGTGCTTGTTGGCCATGTCCATGTCTTCCTCTGTGAGATTTCTCTTCATGTCTTTTGCCCATTTCATGATTGGATTGTTTGTTTCTTTGGTGTTGAGTTTAATAAGTTCTTTATAGATTTTGGAAACTAGCCCTTTATCTGATATGTCATTTGCAAATATCTTCTCCCATTCTGTAGGTTGTCTTTTAGTTTTGTTGACTGTATCCTTTGCTGTGCAAAAGCTTCTTATCTTGATGAAGTCCCAATAGTTCATTTTTGCTTTTGTTTCTTTTGCCTTTGTGGATGTATCTTGCAAGAAGTTACTGTGGCCAAGTTCAAAAAGGGTGTTGCCTAAAAAAAAAAAAAAAAAAAAAAAA
This sequence comes from Vulpes vulpes, assembly GCF_048418805.1. Taxonomy (NCBI): domain Eukaryota; kingdom Metazoa; phylum Chordata; class Mammalia; order Carnivora; family Canidae; genus Vulpes; species Vulpes vulpes. Next base: position 88,475,113 of record NC_132785.1, read on the forward strand.
AAAAAAAAGGGTGTTGCCTGTGTTCTCCTCTAGGATTTTGATGGAATCTTGTCTCACATTTAGATCTCTCATCCATTTTGAGTTTATCTTTGTGTATGGTGAAAGAGAGTGGTCCAGTTTCATTCTTCTGCATGTGGATGTCCAATTTTCCCAGCACCATTTATTGAAGAGACTGTCTTTCTTCCAATGGATAGTCTTTCCTCCTTTATCGAATATTAGATGACCGTACATTTCAGGGTCCACTTCTGGATTCTCTATTCTGTTCCACTGATCTGACTTCCAGTACCATGTTAAAGAGTAATGGTGAGAGTTGACATTACTAACTTGTTCCTGACCATAGAGGAAAAGCCCTCAGTTTTTCCCTATTGAAGATATTAGCTGTGGGTCTTTTGTATATGGCTTTTATGATGTTACAAACTCAAACATTTTAAGACGTTAAGCAGCAAAATGAGACATCCCAACACCAAAGGAGAAAACTGAAGGCAAATGGTTACCTGATGGCACAAATGCCTCCAGAAAATATTATTGTTAATAATCTACAGGAGAGGAACTTTCAAGAGTTTATGGTTCAGATTCCAAATGTTTTTGGGTAAAGTGATCTGAGACTGATTCTTGAGTGTGATATAATTCTGAGTAAGATATCTGAGCATGTCCTTCAAAAGGTATCATGAAATGAGTAAACAGGAAATCTTGTCCCTTCATGCCTTTCAACACACAAAGACCAAACCATATTCATGAATATCGGACTCTTTCTAGTAATGCAGAATGTAAAGGAGCTGACTGGTATATAAGGAGGTGTGGTACTTCTATTTCCTTTACATATGTTTTGGCTCAAGTCAAAAGGCCTACAATTTAATGAAATAAAGGAATGCTCATGTTACATGCTGAAGGACACTTACCATGAATAGTGAATCTACAAATATTACTTTCAAAGCCTAGAGTTATCTGTTAGCAATGCATATTATCAAGAGGTTTTATAAAATGTCTAACCATGACTTAGACATGAGTGCTATGTGCTAAGTCCAGAATATTGATAAAAATCAGCCAGCATGTCACTGACTTCATTTTATTTTAATTTTTGAAAGAGAGAGAGAGAGAGAGCACGCAGGGGGAGGGGCAGAGAGAGAGAGAGAGGGAGAGAATCCTGGGCAGGCTCCATCCTTAGCGCAGAGCCTAACACAGAGCTTGATTTCATGACCCTGAGATCATGATTTGAGCCAATATCAAGAGTAAGACGCTTAACTGACTGAGCCACTCAGGTGCCCTCAACTCTCATTTTAAATAGGCATGTGAAAATGAGAATGCTGCTGTATGGTACTGAGTAGTATATACTGAAGTTAGTGTGCTTTAATGAGTATCTGCTCTACATTAATTCCCTTCAATTAAAGAAGCACATGAAATAGAAAAAAAATCTTATCAGTCAATAAAAGGAGTTAGTGTTTAAAAATGACAATGGAGCACTTGCAGCTTCATTTTTCAAAACTTCACAAAGGTGCAAACAATGTACTGCTTTCCAGGCTCACATGGACAGATCAGTACTGTTATGTCTGGTCTTCCTAGATGCACCGGCATCTCGTGGCAGTACTTTCTGCAAATCTGATAGAGCAGCAGCTCTCTCCTCTTTTTTTTTTTTTTTCCTCCTCTTGATGTCTATCACAGCATGCAACTGTGTGTGCCTGGTAGGGGTCTGTGGAAGGGCAACGGTAGGCGTTTTTGGAGTCTGACAGTCGTCAGAGTCACTGCCACCTTCCAAGTCAACCTGTATGTAATTGAGCTGCCTGTGTTCTAAACTTGGGCATCTGATATCAAAGTTAAAGACTGTCAGCATACAGTCCCAATGTCTTGAATATTCCATTTTGTAAGCACTTGCTGGCACTCTTACATTCTCTGTATTTACAGTTATGATCTGGATCTAGATTAGTATGGTGGCCCTTTAGAGATGGGATCTATGGTCCAAAGTTGTCATCTTCATCCCTGCTTAGCTTGGGCGCTTCCTAGATAGGAGGCAAAGATGATAAATTTTCATAGTTTAATAACACAGTTCTTCTCTGAGCTGAAGTATTGATATTCTGGGTAACTGAGGTAATGCCAGATGTTAAATGACCTCTCCTGACCCCTGAGGCACTAGGGATAGATAGCCCATTGATATTTTCATACACCAGTTTGTTAATAGAGGGTGCAATTCTTCACTCATCATTATCATATTTAGTGTCCCATTCTGTGCTATTGTCACCACTTCCGCTGACTTGGTCTCTTTCAAGTTGTTCTAGTTTCTCATTTTACATTAACTACGTTTGAACAGGAGTTGGTCCTAAGACAAATTTGACTCCTTTGGATTCAAGAAGAATCTGAGGGTCTCTGTCCTCAGTACTACTTGGTTGTGCTGCTTTCAGCACTAGAAATCCTCACCTCCAATGGGACATGCACATTTGTATGGTTTTTCTGCTCTTCTTGAAACTCCTGTAGTGTTGATATAGGTATGTACTTGCTCCCCAAATTTCAAAAAAGTTTTTTTTTTTATCAGCTATGTGGATTTTTATGCTATGAGAAAAAAAAAAATTCCCAGTTCAGTTCTGAGTAGCTTAGAGGCAGTGATATCTTGTGTTCATTTCTTGGAAAAGATGTATTAGGTAAAATCGGCTCTGGCCTCAGTTTCAACTGAGCTGTGGAAGTTCTGTTGTTTTTTGAGCTAAATCAGTTGGCTTCCTGCTATTTCTAAAATATTTGCTTTTGTAAAAAAAGAACATATCCCAGTAATTAAAGGCACAGATTTAAACAGCATTCATTCACTCAAATCACTGCATAGATATAACTGTCACTTTCCTTTGCTCATTTTGCTGCCAGCACCCACCCCCACTTTTCTGGAAACAGCACTCAGATCGAACGTGGTGGCTTGGATCCTGAGTCATGGTGTTCTGCTGTCCTTCAGCCAAGAGTCAGACACAGGACCCAAGCAAAATCATACTCTTTTTGGAAATCAAATCTTGAGCAGAGAGAACAAGATGGGAAAGAGCCAGAGAAGGCCAACTGCTCATCACTTTCTGCTCTGGTTCCCATCTTTCTGAGCTACCATTCTAGTACCTTCTATCTGTGCCTTGAGGTCAGCCAGAGTCAGGTTCCATTTTTTTGTAACCAGACTCCTCTCTGGTGTATGTGGCCTGCGAGAGCCTCGGTGGTCTAGCCCTGCTCAGCTCCCGAGCTCACCTGGCGCTGCGCCCCCTCTCACCACAGGCCAGCTGCACTGCATTGCTCTCTAGCTCCTTGGACACACGGAACTCGTTCCCACCTTGAGCCCTCTGCCATTGCCCATGGCTCTGTTGCTCAAATGCCACCTGCTCGGAGAGGCAAATGCTGACACTCCAAAGCTTTCCATCTCATTAGCCTGTTCAATTTCTGATACTAGTATTTAAAATTATCTCTTGTTTTATTTACTTACTTATTATTTGCATTTCCCGGTTAGAATATCATGTCTAAGAAGCTAGAGACCTTGTCTACTTTGTTTACTGGTATCGCTAGCATTTCATAGCATGTGGCACTTAATAGGTGCTCATTAAATATGTATTGAATGAGTGAGTGTGTTGTATGTAGTACACCCTGGGTAGAGCAATCTTGTGTCCTATGACTAAGTGGTTAATGAAGAGCATACATAGGCTTTGGTATTAGGCTGTCTGGATTTCAATCTTGGCTCTAACGCTTGCTGTGTGGCCTTAGGTAAGTTACTTAAGCTCTTTGTGCATCAATTTTCCCATTTCTAAAATGCTAATAACAAAAATGTATAAGTAGGATGAAGATTAAGCAAGTCTTTGGTACATTGCATGGAAAACAATGAGGTTGAATATACGGCTACCAATATTATTAGAGTGTTTCTCAATTGTAAGAAGCTTTTGTCAGAGATTGTAAAATGTGCCACTGGCTTCATATTAGTGCTTCTGGAGAAAACCAAAATCAAATACAACATTAAATGAAAACAAATCGGGCAACCCCAGTGGCTCAGTGGTTTAGCACTGCTCTCAGCCTGGGGCGTGATCCTGGGGACCTGGGATGGAGTCCCATGTCGGGCTCCCTACATGGAGCATGCTTCTCCCTCTGCCTGTGTCTCTGCCCCTCTCTCTGTGTGTCTCTCATGAGTAAATAAGTAAAATCTTAAAAAAATTAAAATAAATGAAAACAAATCTACAAAAACTATTTGCAACATCATACTTTATCTCTACAAATACATGCTGTTTCCTTTTTCAGAATGCAATCATACCTGGCATCAAAAATGCCTATCAAGTGTGGTGGCCATGGGCTGTTCCATGTAATATAATGGTAACCTCTGCTGATGATCTGGACCTTGTTAGCATCTTTGTGATGCAGCAGAATAATTTAAACCCGTCAAAGAATTTCGTGGGTTATGTGGTAGTTTGTTAGTTTGTTTGCATTTCCCTTTTGGCTACATTGTATTATTGTTGCGAATTGAATTATAAGTAACTCTAAGTAAAGAGCTTTTCTGGGAAATAGCTGGACGCTTTTGACAGATTTGGACATGATAGTTTTTGATACATCAATTGGTCCCAACAATTGAAAATCTTGTAATCTTTTCTCAGAATTTTGGCAATTTTTACTGCTTTCAATCACAGAATCCAGTGTATGGTTATTAATTTTGTGCATACACTAATTTTTTTTCTGTTTTCTATTTTTTTTTCTATATTTTGCATTATAGTAGAATCTTTTAAAAGACCTCTTTTTTTAAAGATTTTATTTATTTATTCATAGACACACAGAGAGAGGCAGAGACACAGGGAGAGGGAGAGGGAGAAGCAGGCTCCATGCAGGGGGCCCGATGTGGGACTCGATCCCAGGTCTCCAGGATCACACCCCAGGCTGCGCCAAACTGCTACGCCACCGGGGCTGCCCTTAAAAGACCTCTTTTTAAAAAATTTTATTTATTCATGAGAGAGAGAGAGAGAGAGAGAGAGAGAGAGAGAGGCAGAGACACAGGCAGAGGGAGAAGCAGGCTCCATGCCTGGAGCCTGATGCGGGACTCGGTCCCAGGACTCCAGGGTCACGCCCTGGGCCAAAGGCAGACACTGAACTGCTGAGCCACCCAGGGATCCCCCTTGAAAGACCTCTTAACTGATAATTGTCATGTGAATTTAAATTTACCAGCTACCTGTACACCTGAAACTAATATAACACTACATGTTGGTTATCCTGGAATTAAAATTTAAAAATAGTAAAAATAAATAAATTTACCACCTACCAGTGCAGATAACTTCCCAGAAGCAACAGGCCAAAGAACTGACCCACCCCTACATCTTATTAATTTCCCAGACATATAGACAGTGCAAACTGTGTGTATATGCCATCCACACATTCTCTCTCTACCTCTGCCTTCTCATGCCTGACTGCACACCAGAATCATCTGGGCAACTTGAAAAAATCCCACATTCTCAGGCTGAATGCCAAGCCAATTAATGTAGTATCCCGGTATCACTGTTTCTAAAATTCTTTAGATGATTTCAATGTGCAGTGGAGGTTGAGAAGCACTGCCGTACCAGTGGCTGGTGAGATTCTTTTGACACATGTGAGATGTGTCTTAATTGCAGAGATGTTAATGTGTGGAAAAAAAATCTTTGCATCTGAAAAAGAAGAAAATATGATATTGTTTTGTTATTATTAGCCTAGCCCCAGGAAGCTTCAGACCATGAAAAATATATTGGGTCAGACCCATTTTTGTAGAAAACGGACATTCCTTTGTTGCCCTTAATAGCACCTTTGGTAGTTCCTACTAGGAATGTGTCCCAGTGATGACGTTTCCTCTAGTTACTGCCAGAAACCTGACAAGGGGCTTAAAGATGAAGCCTGACAGCTGAGACCTCTAAAGAGTAAAAATCATGTGCGGAATGCATCTGAAGCTCCTTGTCAATGAGCCTGCACCTGTTGTCCCCTTTGAGCCCCTGATTTGGCATCCCAAATGCTCCAGGACTGGCCTTGAGTGTGTTGTCTGATCCAGTGGGATCTTCTCTCTACCCATTCCCAAGGCATGGAGAACAGATCTCAGATTCTCTTAAAATCGAGGAAGGATTGGATGATAGACAAGCAGCTTACACGCAGTCTGAGTATTTATTGCAGGTGGTAACTGCACTACATTTCAATACTTGGTCTTAGTTGAAATCTTGAAAACTTGAAAGTTAATAGTGGCATAGAGTTTTGGCTGATCCTCACAAGTTTCTAAGATTGACTGATTTCTTTCTGATAGATACTTGTGATTTTTTTTCCTGCTGGTCTATCAGGTCTGAGCAAGCCCATCACTATATCTAAATATTAAAGTCTGCATGTTTGTATAGACTATCGCATTGCCAACAAAGAAACCAAATTCATGAGAAACTGCACTTAACCTTCACCTGCTCATCATTTTCAGCCTGCCAATCAATAAGACTGGAGACTTATTTCTTCACATCTGACATCCACATTGTCCACCAGGGCAATAGGAAAATATATTGAGTGGAGTGTTCTTTTCACAGATCTTATGTGGAAATCCTCATTAAGGAAGGAAGCATTAGGATCCTCATTTACCTCAGACAACTTTCTCATTATACACTTATTAACTGCTAGGTTGAAAATACAGGCCAAAACCAGAATGCAGAGTAGTTAATATTTAATACCTTAATCTTTCCTTAAAAGTAGTTTGTTAAATAATGACATAATAAATCAATGCAGCTGATAAATCTATAGTACTAGAAGTAGGTTTAGGCAGGATAAAGATGGGCCCTGTTAATTAAAGAAGAAAACAGATGGGCATGATATATAGGCAGGGATAACAAAAGAGGAACCAAAATGTAAAGTATAATTTGGAGAGGGGTTTTAGAAAATTGATAAGCCTATTATATAAAGTAATTTACAGTGATTTAAACCTCCTTGAGAAAGATCAGATGAATATTTGTAATCTCTTCTGGTTTATTAAAGTTCTAAATATTTTGTTTAACACCTTAATATCTGGAATGTAAGTATGATTAAGAATATAATTTTGCTTTCCAAATAGCTAGCCAATTTTCAAATATTTTTCAACAATGCCGAATAATTTTCATTTCCTCCTTCCTGATTCTCTGCTCAATATCTATTAAAATCTCTATTTTTGAGTTGTAGTTGATTTTAGTAATAGTATGCCATTTTGATTACTGTGGCTTTGAAAATAGATTTTAATGTGTCATACGAATTAAGTGACTGCTTTTGCTCAGAATGTCCTTGCCTACAGTCTTCTATTCATTTAACAAATGAATTTAACATTTTGTCAAGTTCCATAGATAGTTGTCCCAGGAATATGAATCATTATTGACACTCAGTTGAGATGTTAGTAATAAAAAAGGGAGGGGATGGGATGGTGGCATTATGAAGAGTCTGCACACAAACGAATAATCCCTAACACTTCAAAGCACTCATCATGGGCCAGGTACTGTCCAGAGTGTTTTACACATATTATTTGATCTAACCCTCAAAACCATTCTATTGTTACCTCTACTTTAGACTGTGGAAAATGTGGGTGAGCTTTCATTCCATGCTCCTGAGCAACAGCTGGCACAACATGGGGCCAGGACCAGAAATTAGACAGTGACCCCCAGATGCTGCTCTGTCACTACACTTTTCTCCTCTCAGGGTTGTCTGATAAGGCAGAGTATAGAGGTTATTTAATAATTAATACTCACATTTAACCCGTCTTTCCTCTCTATTGCACAAAGTACTTATTTATGTGTGATCTCATGTTGTGCTCCTTTCTTTGTGCAGAACTCAAAGAAATGCATGATTGAACACACAATCCTTACCAGAGAATTTTAGCCAGGGTGGTCAGTCCACTGGTTCATACCTTCATGAAGTTTCTCTCATCAAGATGGTTTCTTTAGCTGTATGCTTTATTTTACATATTACAAATGGTGGCTATATATCAAAAGATGGTTTGTAAGTTGTTAACAAATAATTAAAATAGAATATTCAGCCATCCTTATTAGTGGAATAGTAATTTATTATATTCGTTATTAGAGAATTTTAGACAAATATATTGGTGGAGAAAGGGCAAGAACAACCAACCAAAATATCAACTCTTCTAGATTTCATGGTGAACATTTATTTTTACCTGGTGGGAGAAGGAAGAAAAATATGAGTAAGATTCATAACCACTGGGGGTAAGAGCTTCCTTAACGGGAGTCAGGTTTTCTACTTTTTCCACCACCCCGGCCTTTCAGGAAAGGGATAAGTTAAAGTCCATGTCAGAAAGGTTCAGAATAAAATGGAGAGGCCATCTTCACCATATAGGAAGAGGAAGCAAATCAAAGCCCTTTCACCACCAAGGGAATATGGGAAGGAAAAAGTAGGGTCAGGAGATCTGCTCCTAGGTCCCTGAAACCCTTTCTTCTGCCTTGGGCTTTATCTCAGAGGACAGCCTGGGGGAAATAGGAACAGACTGGGGTGTAGTTGGAGGGAGGCTATAGGGAGATCCTGGTCTTGTCAAACATGGCCCCTCAGCCTTTCAAAGTGTATAATTCAGTGATTTAACAATTACAAGGTCATGCAACTATCACTACTAGTTCTGTGCTATCTAGTTCTTACCTGAAGCTTTTCTTAGCACAGCTGTGGCAGAGTGGTACAGATAATACATCTGAAAACTCCACTGATCTTTCTGTGCATTTAATTAGGGGCCTTCACTGTTCAGTCTTTTCCAATACCTCAGCTTCTGTGTGTATCCCAAACACTGGTTCTTTGGATAAAGACACGATTTAGGAAGTCTCAGTTACCTGTGATGTATTATGTCAGACTCAGGCTTCCCTAAACGCCAGTGGAAGTAGCTGGCACATATATTTGAAGATATGTGCAGGTGTCTTTAGTGTATTCGTATAGATTACAAAGTAGTGTGATCTGAGAACTTCTTTAATTACTATAGTTGCTTTGATTCATGATCAAAATCCTGATTCAACAGAAAATTCTCCTTTCTTATCAGTGAGCTGAATAGATAAGCAAAAGATTAATGTGCACATTAGAGGCAGAAAAAAAGGATTTCACTTCCCGAAAATAGGATGATATCTTGCAAATCACTTCTTTGTTCCATGAGGCAATGCCAGGAATCAGAAGTTCCATTAACCTCACTGCCATGAGAAGAGTAGAAAGCTGCTAACATGTTCTCTTAGAGAATAGGAGGGAAGAAAACCACCACAGTGAAGGGACCCATAGAAGACAAAGGGTAGTGGGTGAGGAAACAGGGATGTGGAAACCTGGTGAACACAGAGCAGGCGCAGCTGCCAGTTTCCTAGTGTGGCGTTCTGATGTCATACGGTGGATTAGGTGCTTGTAGGAGATATTTTTTCCTTAAAAAAACAAACAAACCCATGAAAAAACCCCAGCTCATTTTATAAGGGTGATGATAGGGGTGCCTGGGTGGCTCAGTCAGTTAGTTGAGCATCGAACTCTTGGTTTCAGCTCAGGTCATGATCTTGGGGTTGTGAGATGGAGGCCCCAAGTTGGGCTCTGTGCTCAGTGGGGAGTCTGCTTGGGATTTTCTCTCCCTCCCCCTCTGCCCCACCCCCCCTGCTTGCACTCTTTCTCTCCAATAAATAAATAAATCTTTTTTTTAAAGCGTAATGACAGTGTAAAGGAAATCAGTACAGTTGTGATTATTTATTTATAAAATATTTTATTCATTTATCTGAGAGAAAGAGTATGCACAAGCAGGGGGGAGGGGCAGAGGGAGAAGCAGGCTCCCCACTGAACAGGGAGCCCAATGTGGGATTCTATCGCAGGACCCTGGGATCATGACCTGAGCAGAAGGCGGACACTTAACCAACTGAGCCACCCAGGCGTCCCTGTTGTGATTATTTAAAAACAATCTTAATGTTCAGTCATTCAAAGTAATGTTGAAGAAACCAGATTTGAAAAAGTCAGTGACCCTATACTTTGTAGTACAAGTTTATGGCCTTTTTCAGGAGTAGGTTTGTGAAAGTAAGTTTCTGAGATTTGGAGGTAGACCCACACAGCATCTAAACTATAGATGTTTCACACGAAGAAGTTAAGGTTCAGGAGGTATGTAGGTACCACCAGGAGGCAGTATTAGGGTTCTCAAGGAAATCAGGTGAAGACCAAGTGCTTTCAAGAACTCTGGAGGAAAAAAAAAAAAGAACTCTGGAGGAATTTCCAATTACACTTGACTGAAGACCTATTGCTCTGACAAAGGTGAATTGTCATCCCCAATAGACGAAAGCTAAGAAATTCTCAAGAGACACAGGATATTGTCTCATAAAAATCTTTTATTGGCACACTGGGAATACCCATTTTTTTCTAGTACAGTAGCTGTATGCATCTACAATGGCAATTCTGTGTAAACTATGTGTTACAAGTCACTAGAAATCTACTTAGCAGGATGAATTTAATAAAGAACAAGAGTAGCTATGAGTCTACAGCGGCCCAGCCATCGAGTCTCATCGGAGAGTAAATCAAATATCAAACTAGTGTTGTCCTGCAACAGAGTTTTTCTGTAGCCAAGAAACCAGATGGACATAAACAGGATAGCACCCATTCAATAAATTAGGTACACTTAAACTAGAAAAACACTGTAACTGATAGAAATGATCTAAATAAAGCACAAAAGGAAATAATTAGCTATTTACACATATTACTTCTTGCCAAAACTTTAGTTGGTTAGCTTTCCCAACATACCTCTTCTCATTTTTCTGTTATTCTTGTTTGTTCACGTGGAATTTCTTGGCTCACTGGCAGATATGTAGACAATGTTATCAGAACCTCTTTCCATGTTCTACATTTTCTAAAGCTTCATGTCAAACTAAAGAATCTGAAGGTACCTATGTAAGTCTATCTCTATAGAGAAGTAATAAGAATTATTGTTCTGCTATTGGTCATAGCAATGACATACAATTTCATTTTCTTCCAAACATGATTTGAACTACTCCAGAAAGTTAGGTTGTGAATGGCAGCAGAGTGGATGGGTTTGTCATTTGTAACAGGCACAGATATACATGGAGACAAGTGTGTTTATCCTGAGAATGGGGATGCCGTGGACTGCAAATTAAGATCCCCCATTACTGAAAATGGGTTCTCTCTCTGGTCACTACTTTTTTTTTTCACATTTATTGTTAAGGCTTTGTGTCATTGCAGCATTAACAAATAAGAATGCCGACATCATTTCTGCCAAAGGAGGGCTCTGTGATGAATGGCAGCAGGTACCATAATTAAAATAGTGTAGCTGAAAAGGCATTGAGTTGGTATGTTTCCGGTGCCATGGCCAGAATGGGTAGATTTTTAGCATCTTCCTTGGAGATCTGAGAGATCTTGCCAATGAGCCTCTTTGCCCCATGTTTATTTCCTTTTCTAGTACCTATAACAATTTGTAATTGTATTATTTTTGGTTTGCTCTCCTATGAGAATATAAGCTCCAGAAGGGCAGTAACCACACCTGTGTTCACCACTGTGTCTCCATTGTTTAGAACAGTGCCTGGTCTTTAGTAGGTTCTCAGTTAAAAACTTAGATTAAATAAATAAACCAAATCATAAATCCCCTGGTCTGCCTATGTCTAGAGATTTTCTAGTTTGTTTCAATGACCAGGGTTGGCCTGTCCCAATGACCCAGCTATCCTAATGATCCTACCTGCTGTGAACCTTTGTGTAGCCATGTGGCTGATATTTTTGTGCTTCACAGGATAGTAAAACTTCTCAATGCTGCATTCACTCTGCCCACCTCTCAAAGATTAGCTATGCAGGGCTAGCACTGCACGAGAGGTAACAGCAAGAAACTTCTAGGAGGTAAACTGCAAGCTCCAGATTCACCTGATTCTTCCCCACCTCTCTCTACAACCTCTTTGTCAGAGAGCTTAAGAAAAAGGTTATCGGGAGAATATTTTCTTGGCAGTAACAGTTCAGTAAGTCACCAATAACGTGATCAGAAAAGAAACAAAATATAACTCACCTACAAAAAAAAAAAAAAAAAAAACTATGTAAAATAAAAGCAAAATCTCGGAGTGGAAACCAAGTGCCACGGTGGGCCGTCTGGGTCCTTTCTTGGTGAGAGTTGCCGGACTCGGAAGTGAACGCAGGCATCAGAGCAGGAGAGAGGTTGGAAAGGAAGGGGCAGAGCAGAGCTGAGGGGCATGAAGACGTGGGACCAGCTTTCCTCTCCTCCTCGCCCTCTGCTTCCAGCTCTCCGGCACCCCGCATCCCACCGAATGCTGGCTGAGCTCCTGCGTCGCTCTCGGGCGGAGGTAAGAACGGGCAGCTGGCGCCTCCACAGCCCATCCTTAGGCTATTGATGCTCTGCTGGAGTAGAAGTCAGGGACCGGGAGCCCGGTGTGAAGCGTGACCTGGGGGACGAGACTGTGAGTCCTGGAGGCACGCGGGAACCCTCCCTGCACGCCCCTCCCCAGGCCACAGTGGATGTGTCCCTAATTCAACAGGGGGCCTGTTCATGTTCTTTAACGTCTATTCTAGTAGACGTTAAAGAGAATTCCAGTAGAATTCAGCCTGTGCTAAGAGCCTGGCCACCGGTGGTGGGTTCCCAAATCCTGGAGACACTTGTTAATATGGTTCTCATCCACCTGCCTCTTTTAAGGGTCCTGGGAAGGCTGCGTTCCTTGTGACTGAAGACACGGGCAGTGATCTGCAGGTAGCAAAGCCTGTTGGCCCCGGGCGCAGTGACACTGCCAAATCCATGGGTAGAGAACCGGTGAGCGGATAACCCTTCTCTCATCACTTGTCCACTAGTTACTCCAATTAGGATGAGCCTTCCGTTGGGGGGAAGAATAGGTGGTTGCCAGGTTTAAGAAACATGGGCACTTGTACTGTTCCCCTGGCTCCTATGTGGCCTGGCACCTCCTCGGTGGACAGCTGTGAGGACGAGGCTGGAACTGTCTCCTGCAGGACTATCGTTACTGTCATTCTTCCCCTTCTTGTCCCTGTCTCCCCAGCCCAAGGATCTTTCTCTAAAGATACTCAGGACATCCTGGAAAACACTGAAGAGCACCGAGTACAAGATTCTTTGGAAGGGGAACCAGCTGAAAAATGTGGAAGACTTTGAAGGAGGTTTTTCTAAGACTCACGTCTAGGGCAATTTATGGTTTCCTTTCTTCCAATGTAGAGGCTGAACTCTGAGAGATTAGATTTCAGCCTCCCAGAAAACCCCATCTAGTTGCAGGAAGAGAGAAGGGCAGAGGTCACTGGGTTGCAATCACTTTTACTGCACACACTGATAAATAACATTTTTTTTGTTTTGTTTTGTTTTGTTTTGATAGCTCCCAAGACTGTGGTTCTGAACAGAGGAAAAATCACCTGCAGGCTTTTGATTCCCACAGCCTAGCTGTCTGCTGGATGAGGTGAACAACTGATAATGAGAGCTCTGGCTGAGAAGGGCAGGGGAAGCTTGGCTTAGCAGTGCCTGCCAGGCACCCCACGACTCTGATCTGTACCCCCATCCTGGCCTCTTGGCCCCTTTTGGCTCCCAGGAGGCTCCTTATGCCTTAGAAACTTTGTGCTGGTTGTCCCCTCTGCCTGGAAGGCTCCCCACAGCTCACCTGTGACTGGAGTAAGGCCCACCCACCCTGAGCAGCCCCACTGAGACTGCAGCTGCCTTCCCCACCCCAGCATTCTCAACCCTCCTCGCCCTGCCCTTGGCCTGGTCTCCTTTGCACATATTGTCTTCTAACTATGTCATTAACACCACCATTGTGCTTATTATTGATTCTATCTGTAACAAGGGCACGATTTTTATGTTTTGTTTTCACTGATTAACAACAATACGTATAATAATTATAATAACCGTGCCTTACGTATGAAAGGCACCCAGCAGTTGCTTGTTGAATGAATGCATGAGAAGAACCTGTTCGTTTGTCATTTGTAGTAAATCGTAAGTAAGTGGCCCGCAGGCGGGGACTGCTTTCTATCCCCGTGGCACCTAAGAGAACGGAGGAAGAGTGCGGAGAAGATGCTCAGGATTTTCTGATAATGATGCTAATACGTCAGTCTCATTCCTTCACCTCTCGAGTGCTCGCTCATGGAGCTTTGCATAAGTCTTTTTCATCTGTTTTCGAGCCAGCTGGTTCAGGAGTTTCATTCCTACTAGGGATGAAACTCGGCCTCAGGGCCGATCAATAGCAAACCGTGAATTGAGTTCCAACTTCCCACTTGCTGTTAATTAGACTGTCCGAGCTTAACGAAGGGGCTGATGCTGATCTGGAATCATCTCGGTTGTCATCGGGGATCCCTTTGCCCTCTCCTTTCCTCCGTGTCTTGGTCTGGGCCTTACCGGGTTGGCTTCCCTCTCTCAGGGATTAATGTACCACCCGCGGGCCGCCTTTGGAGTGGAGTGGGCAGGCGCTGCCGGAACACGCGGGGGCACGGTGCTTACCTGCACGTTCCTGTTCAGGCTGACCGCCGGGAAGAACAGGCCCTCCACGTTCTCGAAGGCTATGGGACCCTGCTGTTCGTCGTTGATAAAAAATGTCAAGGTTTTCCTATTTAAGTCGAGGAGGACCCCGATTGTGGCCCCCTTGGCGATCCCTCCCTCTGTTCTGTGGGAAAAGAAAATGACTGGGTTTCACTTGTCATCAATCTAGAAGCTCCCTTTTCGGTACACAATGTACAAATCCCTCTGTACTAACCAGTGATTCTCAGCCGGTTTAAAAATATCATCCTCCACATCCCAGGAGTCTTTTTAAATATTTTTTTTTCCCTAGTCACCCTCCTCACATGAAATTTTAATGCCACAGATATTCTGGGTATCTGTTGATGTGTTGTGTGTCTATCTGTGCTCTGTAAATAAAAAGTATGATTTTTTGCTTACCCCCCCCCCCACACCAATTTTCACTCTTTTGGGGGGAGATATCACTCCCTGTGAAGAATATAGATTCAGCAGTGCTGCTCTGCTGTTGCTGAGAGTGAACTCCTTGCCGGAGGGTCTCTACCGCTGAGCCGCAGCAGTAGGAAACAAACCGTTCAAGTCCAAGAAAAAAAAAAGTAGGCTTTGGGCTATCAGAGCTCTGTCTACAGCTGTGTCGCACACTTTGCACAAATGGTGTGAATTAAACATCAACTCCAAAGTGACTTAATTTGAAAGTCAAAATAAAGAAGCACTTAAGCTGAATCTGAAGCATATGCATGAAGAAAAATTGGATTTGGAACCTTATGCTACCCATTTGACAGAAAAAAAAAAAAACACCTTATTCCAGAAAGATGTTAATTTTGGGCATGTTGAGCTTAAATTGAGAAGGCTCTCTAAAAAAATGACAACATTGAAGATGATTCTCTTCTGCAAAATGAAACAATCATATTGTAGTAGATGGAGGAGTGATTTTAAAAGAACCTGCACTGAAATGTCATTTTAAAGCAAATTATGTCTTATGCTTCGATTGATGGTTTTGCAGAAACCATGAACATGGATGATCTGGTTTGCCTTTTCCATCCCTCTTTGAGGTCTAGTAATATTGAACTTCATCTTTATCTCAGCTGAGCACAGAAGGGTGTTATTCTCTTCCCCTGGCCTGCAGGCTGCACACAGTTGTTAAAAGACGAGTTTATAAATTGCATCTTGCTAATTCACAGCTTCAACAAGGACAGCACAGTTTGCACGCAAGCAGACATGTTCAAGTTTAAGAACATGTCTCTTTGCAGTGTGACACTTGTGTTGTTATTTACTTCCTCACTCACAAATAATATTATTTACTTCCTCACTCCAAGATAAAGAAGCTAGAGGAGAAAAGTAAGTGTGGTACACAGGGGAATGCATTAGGAATCTCGTGATTGATCATTCTCCCAAATGTAAATCACCAAAAACAACCACTTATCCACATCTAGTAGGATTTGATATCGGGCTGAAATGGTATGTATGTTTACTTTAAATGATAATAAACAATACACATCTGAATGGATCTGTATAGAAAATAAAATGTCCAAGGGAATGGGAGTTGGGGAGTTGGAGGTCCCAGGAATCCTACTGGCTAGAGAAGGAGCAGTGATGATCATCCAGAAAAAGCTGAGAGTGGAATCCACCAGCCTGCCACTGCCAGACTCGCTTTCCTTTTGATATGACTGAATAGAACTGTATTTTTTCCCCCAAAACACCAGTGAGAGTGTATCTTAGAGAAATCTTTGAGAATAAGGTGCATGAAAATCCATGCAAGACACCTCCCTACCTACACAAACCAAATGATAAAGGAAGTCTAGGGGGAAAAATACAGTTTGGGTTAAATTATAATTGCCTGTATTTTGGTGTGAGAGGCAAACCTAGGTAGACCTCTATGTTCTCTTTCCCCAACAAACCGGGTGCTCTGAATTTATACAGTAGTAAGAGAGTTCTACAAATTCTAAAGCTATCCAAACTGGCATTTGTAAGATTTAGTTTGATGAAGTGCTTCTATTCTGGGCAGTGATATTGATAATAATCATAACAAGAAGAAAATGGCTTCTGTTTTCAGATACCTCTAATGTGAGGCGTTTTCACATATCGCATTTAATCTGGAGCACACTGTGTCTGGAAAAATATTATTATCCCAATTTGGTGGATTTTGAAAACTAAGCTGCTTTCCCAGTAAGTTGTAGGTCTGGATTTTAGGATCCTGGTATGTTTTCCTGGAATTGATATGTGTGGGGATTCTTAGTTTCTAGCCACGGTGGAATGTAACACTGAAGGGCCTAGGAAAGTGCTCATGTCTCTGGCATTATGCAAAAAAAAAAAAAAAAAAAAAAATCAATCAATAAATCCATCAATGAACCACTGAGGAGTCAGGGAAGAGTAGTAGAACTCCTGTGCCACTTACTGAAGACCACCTGCCTGGCTTCCTCAATGTTGTTTATTTAATAGGACTTTGAAATTGGGCTCTCAGTTTTCACCAGAAGCCAACGTGAAGAAGGCTTGGTTTGGGGGCTGCTGGGTACCTGTTGGTGTGCGAGTTGTTGTGCATGAACCAGCTCCGGTTATTGTCCACATACATTGCCCAAGCTTTGTCGTCCTTCCCTAACATCACATCCTTCATCACGTCGATGCGAGCCACACCGAAGGCAGGGTCAGGGTGGTTGTCGTAGCGATCCACAGTTAGCTCCCAGTAGTGGACGCCCTTGGAGAAGCCAGTCTTCCCCAGCACCACCCGGTCATCATAGCTGCTGCAGGTCACAGTCAGGTTGTCATTGGAGAAGATGATGTCAGAGTGTGCCGAGCCAGGGTCGAAAGCAAACCAGGCCACTGAGAACAAGAGAAGGGAGTGGGGTTACTGAGGCAGACCCAGAGAAGGTGGTATCGCAACGCACTCCTGCACGGGTGAGGAGCGTCGTGTCCCGTTTTCATGCTGCCATGCAGGAAGGAGGTGTCCGGGGCCAGAAGGGGCCGTGAGTGAGCAGACAGGGGCACATCCTGGGAGGCGGTACTCTCTGCACCCAGAAGCAGACGGAGGACACAAGACCGATTCAGCAGGGGTTACCTGACTCAGACTGCACTCCCAACCAGGTGATCCGGGAGTGAAGTGGCATCGGTTTTGGAAGGTGCAAGTCCCTTCACCCGGTGACTGGGACAACAGTACACCAGAGACATAAAGGGAGAGGGTGCGCTAAGATGCCTGTGTAACCCTGAGGCGGGGAGGCTAGGATCTACGGTCCTAGATGGAGGAGGGACAAAACACACTGAGTGAAACCAGGAAATATCCCTTCAGCAGACATGTAGTCATTCTGACAACTTGCTCAGCTCTAGCGGAAGCTCAAAGGCTGCAAAGCCATGAGTGACTGTGACATGGAGGTAAGACAGGTTGCTTCCTTCGTACCTTAAAAATAACAGTTTGCATGTTACTCCTAACACTGACATGTAGCCGATTTTGCTGGAGCAGTAGGTATTTTGGATATTAGGTGAAGATAGAATGACATCTTTGCACACATCGTTGTGACCCAAGTCCGAAATGTCGCCTACCAAGAACATACTCCAGAGAGATGTCATTGCCGCTGTATCGAACCTGTGAGCTACCTCACATGCACTTTGGTCTTTGCTATTTGTAACAGAATAAGGTTATTCCATACCTGCTAACAGCTTTTTAATGTCAACTGTTGTCATTCCAAGTGAAAGGCATGGGAGAGAGAAACAGGAAGCAAAATTGACATCGATAAGAAAACACGTCTCTTTTGATAGACTAATAACCAAAAAAGGGCTCAATTGAAAACACTACACATGCTACTGCGGTTGATCTGACTTGCACCTCTACCCACGTTAGCACTCGTAAAGAGTGCTCTGCATTGACGTATAAGAAAACTGGAGGGCAAGTGCCATCCTCTCTTAGGGTATAAAATTTTTAAAAAATGCCTAAGTATTTGGCAAAGTGTTATAATGGGCTTTTCATGACCATGAGACAATTTTATTGACACACAACAAACTGCCGCCATTTATTTGGTGAAGGAAATTGAGCATGCCAATCACACGAGGAAAAGATGACAATCACGGTAGTTGTACTTGCCTAACTGAGTGTAAGGTGCGGACTGCGGCTCAAAACTGCATCCTATAAAGAGATACTGCACATCAAAGCTATGAAACAGCAACCAGGCGCATCAACATTATTCGTATACACTTCAAAAGCACCAGCTGAAAAGAGTCACCAGAGGCCTGATTCATGAAAAACCAAAGCCCTTTCTCTATTAGTTTACTTTGCTGGGTAAAAATGAGTTCTTTTGCTCTTTCAAAATGAAAAGTATATCACCCTCCCCCCATTTAATCAATCCTTCTCCAACTGATTCTAAACCATACAGCTTAAATTTCTATCAGCCTCCCCTCCCCAGCCAAGCTCAATCTTTTCCACTAAAGTTTCCATATTAAAGAGAAGGCTTAACTGTTTAAAAAATGGGGAAAATCTGGGGTTGGAGGGAAGCAAAATAAATTAAATAAAAGAGAAAAAAGAAAAATTCACCTAACTGAAAAGGAGAAATGACTGGATCTTAACAAAACCCTGTTCCATATCACTATTTCATGCTCTTCTAACTCTGTTGATAAGCAGAGGGCCTTTGTCGAGACTTGATATGTACATATGCGACTGAACATAGAATGTAACCTATATGTTAATAAAAACATCTGATAATTTTTCATAATGACATGAATTAAATGTAGTGAAACAAATTACTTCATCTCCTTCTTGGATCATTTCATTACATCAGTTCTTCTTACCTAAGGGAGGGGTGGGGGCTGGGGGAGATAGAATGGTCTCAGAGAGGGGTGACTCAGGGATTGAAGATCTGTCTTCAGCTCAAGTTGTGATCCCGGGATCCTGGGATGGAGTCCTATATCGGGCTCCCTGCATGGAGCCTACTTCTCCCTCTGCCTATGTCTCTGCCCCCCGCTTTTTTTTTCTCTCTCTCTCTCTGTGTCTCTCATGAATAAATAAATAAAATCTTTAAAAAAAAAGAATGGTTTCAGAGAGAAGCACCTGTGGAACTTTCCCACACCCCCTTCCTCAAGATTTGGATGCCCCCTACCTACTGCATGTAGAGTGGTGTTAGGAACTGACCTGGAGAATGTATTTTTGATGACCACTAGGGTACCCCTAGAGAGGGTCTAGGGGCCTTTCAACTCAGTAAGGCCTTTATACACTAATTTCTAAAACAATCGAAGGATAATACACTGAATTAAAAGAATTTTAAATTAATACAGCTTTGACTATAAAAAAGGACTAATGAGGGATCCCTGGGTGGCGCAGCGGTTTGGCGCCTACCTTTGGCCCAGGGCGTGATCCTGGAGACCTGGGATCGAATCTCACATCAGGCTCCCAGTGCATGGAGCCTGCTTCTCCCTCTGCCTATGTCTCTGCCTCTCTCTCTCTGTGTGACTATCATAAATAAATAAAAATTTTTAAAAAAGGACTAATGATTGAGTCAAAAACCAAAATTGAAAGGTATAACCTTACTTTTGGTTATTTTACTTTGGAATGAATTCACATACAAAAGAATCTTTTTTTTCCCAACTCATGGCTGATTTTTGTTTAGCTTCTATCACTTAAATTCCTATCCACAGGTAAAAGGACAGAATACAAGGAGCTTTAAAGCTGAATTTCATATCCAGCTTTGGAAATAAATTTATAGAATCTGAATAGGGCTTTTAAAAATTTTAAATGAATCATGCCTCGTGCAAGTCTTTTTCAAAACAAATGTTCTGAAAACTTTTTACACTATTTAAAACATACCACCATACATTTTAAGAGTCAATGATACAACTAGAACAATGCTGTCAAATACAGCCATCACATCGTCCCAGACCCACATTTCATTTTATTCTTGAGACAGTATACATTACAAAGACTGTAACAGTATTTCAGTACATTGGACACAAGTGAAAAGAGTTCCATAACAAAGCATGTTTGAAAGCCAGTAGTGCACAGAAAAACAATAAGAAACGTAAAAGCACAAAGAAAAATGTCATTTTAAAGAGAGCTTGAAGTCCCTGCATCCTTTTTGCACTGTCATGCTGTGGCCTTCTTCATTCCAGGATGTGGGATGAGCAAAAAAAATAAAATAAAAAACAAAAGAAATCTTTGGAAATGTGAAATGTGCATCATGTGTATCCACGATTACAATATAGTCCTGAAGAGATCAAATAGGTCTGCATCTCAGATGCTTTAGGATTCTGTGGGCTAGCAGAGTTGATTGCACAATAACGCATGTCTAGCTTCCCTGAAATCAACCTGAAGCCCTGTCACAACCTGCTTGGCTGTGGGACACTAGGGGGAAGCTAGCCTTTTTCATGACTTGGATCTTTGGGCCTTCAGCCAGTTAAGGGTTTCTAATTTGGCTAGTGATGGTCCCTCCCCTTTGCTAGGAAAAAAATCTGCCATGAGCCAGACTGTCCTACCAGTGAGCACAGGCTTTTGCAGAAAATACTTTCATTTTCAGCTCTCTGGTTTGCCTGCTTTGTAGGATGCATTCTGCTGTTGTTGTGTTTTGACTTGATTTTTTTCAATAAAGATCTCTTGAGTCTATGTTTAATCAGACCCCTATGGGCTGGATGCACTGATCCAGTCTCCCAGACATGGCTGGTTTCCTGGATACAGCAGGGTTGCAAACCTCCAAACTAAGGCCACAGCCTCCACTCAGCCAGCGCCTCTGCCGTGCTATGCCACTGCATGTGATGACAGAGCAGGTTATCCATGGTGGAGCCAGCTTGTGCAAAAAGAACAACTTCACTCGTCACTTTCCAATGCCATTATACATTGACCACAGCTCCATGGTTGGGCCTTACACCACACGAACAAGAACACCACAAAGCTCCAGCATCCAAATGCTCCTCATACTGGAAGCAGGCCACAGACATAGAGACCAGCTCACCGCCCTCTCCATGCACATATGAATGGCAAGAACAAAACAGGTATTTCAGAGATGCCATGGAGGCACAGAGAGATCAAGGGGAAAGGTCAGACGAGCTCAGCTCACCCGGTGCATTGAGAGACTGCAAAGAGGAATGCAAGCTCAGCTGGTGGGGTGAGGATCGGAAATCAAAGTAGGATCTCCCGGGGAAGCTGGGTTGTAGATTAAGGGTGGAGGAGAAAGGACTCATTCTACGGAGCGGCAATCTTTCCGAAGGCACTGGAAAAGGGAGTGTCTGTTCTTCTGAATCTGTGTCTAGATGTAAGATCAATGCAAACTAGAGATCAGAAATCTGCTATGGTTCCCCAAGACCTGCCTTACCAATGCATTTGCACAAAGCCTCACCCATCCCGCAGGTGCCACAAGGCATTTACAAAACCAAAGTGGCTTTGGGCCGGGAGGGCATTCTCAGCAGATCAGGACTCAAACATCATGGACAAGTGCTTTCATTTGCCCCTATTTTTAGTGGTAGATAAAGTATCTTGGAAGGTTTCCTTTTCATTAAACTTTTTAGAGTTGAATTTAGAAACTCTAGAGGTAGATTTTACCCATTGATGACCAAGAGTAATACTTTACCCGCCTTCAGCTACCTTGGAATTACTACCTGTGCGGCAATGGCCTATTAAAGGGTTTCTATTTAGATGATGATTTTCTTTAACCAATTCTTTGCTTTCCCATAGTTTTCCCTTTTCTCTCTTATATATATATTTCCACTTCTAAATGGATGAGATGATTTTTCTATACTAGCATACTCAATACTTGTTCTTTGAATAAAAGAAGATAGGACTGAACAAGTAATCAGATAAGGAGTCTTACCTTTGTTTCTGAATTAAGATCAGACCCCAGGGATGCCACTTGGACATCTCTGGTTCTCTAATAATAAACAGTCTGTGGGACAGTGGTGAGGTGCGTTGGTGGCAAAAATGTCTTTATTTTCAGATACTTGGGTATGGTGTGAAGATCACTAAATTACAAAAATCACTCCTTTCTGTTTTGTCAAACAATAGTTGGTTCTATGTAGTAGGGTGGTTCCAGTCAGAGATAGATGTTTTACCAATTGGGCCTTCTTAGAACACAGTGTGGACAATAATAATTTAAGAAGTAGAGATGGCATGATATGGTAACATTCTATGTCCAAAACCGAGGAACTATCTTTTCATTACAAAAACAATTTTGTTTTAGGGGATTGTTCCTGAAGATGTTCCTGAGAATATTTTTCTGGCTTGAGTCTGTCAGCATGCTTCTCTGTGTTGAACATACCCTTGTCCTATAAAAATGCTATTGTGGGCATGTTCAAGCCAAAATAAGTAGAGTGTGTGTATAACATGATAATATTTGAAAAGCTCAGAACAAGGGCACTGACTTGTTTTAATTGAATACTGTCAAGAGTCAGCTGCATTTTAGTTTCTCCATTTACAATATTAAAGTTAGCTTTTCAGGCTTTAATCTTATCCTTGGAAAAGTTTTTGTTTTGTTTTGTATTGCTTTTCAAGAAAATTATAAAAAGATCTCAGAGTAAAGGAACTGTTATTATGGAGTTAAGGTGTTGTATTCCCAAAAATATATATTCAAAGTTTCTTCTATCTAAACTTCATATAATTTGGGTTACATGACATAGTGGTCATTTCTTTGTTCAGAATCATAAATCAGAAATGATTCCTCTTATAATTGTCTCAAGGGGGAATTAGTCTTTTAGTTTAATGGAAAATTTGAAGTACAACCCAGCATCATAAACTGACATGGGCTTTGATTAGGGAGAGAAGGCCGCATTTATGTCATAAGAGATTTTTTATTAATAAGAATTTGCTTGGAAATGTATTTTCACCAGGTGGTAGCAATCAATTCATTATATTGAAAATATTTGTTGCTTTAAAAATTAATGAAAAGGATATGCATAGTGAAATTAATTCTAGAGTATATGAACCTCCAAGTTGTCATCTGAAAACCAGTGAAGAAATGCATACAGAATCCAGACCTTGGGTAGCATTTCTGAGCCATCATGAAACATACTCACCTTTCCTATTCTGAGTACCAAGTTGGTGACGGCACCACTCTGTGGGGTGGGGCTGAGAGTAGCTGTGGTTATTCATGGGATTAATTACTTGACACTAGAATAGTTATTGTTTTTCTAACCTTTTATGTGGATCCATTATTTATTGATGACCCAATTTGCCTTGACTCCTCTCACTTTTGAATGATGTTCTCTTTTCAGGCAAGCTTATTTAATACCCACATTATCCAATCATCCCATCTCTTTTTTTTCCCCACCTATGGCCTCCCATACCCTTCAGCTGGGCCCTTACCCCATTTTCTCTAAGGAGCTCCTAAAAAATATTTCTTATCTCATCATTAAATCTTTCCAAATGAATTATGAGAGGGAGAATGTTTTCCACCTAATCCCAGGTTTAGCCAGACTAAACAAGCAAGCAGTGCTCCTTTATGCCCTTCCCCATAGACACATAGTACAAATATTTGGTCAGTTGCCTGTAAGTCATCCATGTTACTTGATATTATCTTAGATTTCCGGAGTCTTAGAGGAAGACACTTGGGAAAATCTGGGGACCAATCATCAAGCTTTCCCTTGAAATATCCTGGGTTGAGGAACTCATTGTCTCTGGGCAGTCCCCTTCAGTTTACTGCCATTGCTTATATTTGTCTGGATATACCTCTTTGGGAGCTCCACTTATCAACTGTAGCATTATTCTCTGGGGCCAAGATCACTAGTTTTTCCAGTATTTGAGTGCAGTCACCAATCCCCTTTAAATCTTCCCTTTTCTGGGCTAAAAATAATCTATTTCCAGCCCTTTTTCTATGCTATGAATTTCAAATCTTAACTCTCTTTGTCTTGCCCTTCTGGACATACTAAAAAACATGAACCAAAGACACTAAGACAATATTGGGCATAGTATTGCCACTTCCTGGTTTAGTCAATTACACAACTCACAATGAACATACACACAGCTATTCAAGGGTATATTTTATGCTATACCCATGGGATGCAGGAAGGATACATCCCACTTCCTCATCTCCCCTTGAAAGCACAACTGAGAAGGGCACTTGACGGGATGAACACTGGGTGTTATACAATATGTTGGCAAATTGAACTCCAATAAAAAAATATTCAAAAAAAAAAAAAAAAAGCACAACTAATGAGATTTGTAGAAGACTTCTCAGCCATTAATGTTCTATTAGCCAAGACAGATAGGAACAGGGTTTATCTCTACTCACTCTCCACCCAAACAAACACATGATATGGAAGCTGTTTCAGGTCATTGCTAGTATTCAGGATCATTATTATTAATTTTTAATGTATAGATAGGTCACTAGAAGAAAAACAAGTCGCAACTTAAAAGATTTTAAATTTCTTGTCACATTTCACGACTTGCAGTGACCCTGTCTGCTGAACAGTTTTGCTGAATAAAAACAGCTTATCGGGGAAGACCAATGGAAAGAGAAGTAGAGTGCCAGCTGAATACTGGCATGGTGACTCTAGGCACAACTGGAATTCTGGGGTGAGGACTGTGCTTATAAGGGGAATGTGTCAAGACACACTTTCAATCAACTTTGTCATTGACCACTATTTTCCTCTTGTCCTTGCCCAGACTGCTTTCCCTTTCCAACTGGAATTGGCTGGATTCTGGAGTCAAGGCCTATGCTTAAAAGAAGCCATCAAGAATAATCAAAGCAAAGAGCAGCTGGGGAATCACACTTATTATTTATTGACTTTGGGTTCAAGGTGAAAAAAGAATGTCTAGGTGGTATAGTCCTGTGTGGCTTATGGTACACGCTTCTTTTATTTATTCACTTGTTAACATTTATTGAACATCTACCATGTGCCATTGTATTAAAACTGGGCAGGTGGGAAACATGAAGTTGAAGGGAGAGCTGACCCTAAGAAAAAGACTAATTTAGAGAAAATCTTCTAGGAGTAGAATTTCTTGACTTATCCCAACATGTACAGGGTATGAAAGATTTCTGCATTGTGGTAGAGTGATTTGGAAATATTCCTCACCAGTCTGTGAGGTGTTATTTTTGGAATTTGAAGAGGAAAAGCAAACCGACAGGGCTTCCTTATGACAGTGTACATTAATGCAGCTCTCTCTCTTTTTTTCTGCGACTGGTAGAATTCTTGGTTATCTTTTTGTCTGGTAGTGAACAGCTTCATAACTCAGGCAGCCCTGGGGTATTGGTCCAATAGGACGGGCGTATTTCAAAGCCCAGAAAGATGAGATATATCAGAACTGCACAAGCAGCATTAAAGATGAGTTTCAGTTCAATTATAAACCAGCTATAAAATAATTCGCTTTTGTTGGGAAGAGTTTAAAGAGACAAATGAATGAAGGAGGCTAAGTTTCCTTAAATGATCTAATACGCATACAAAGTCACAATTATGTCCAACTTGTACATAAGTTACAGTGAAAGGTGGTATTTTAAGCTCTTTTAAGGGTGGCATTAATTGCAGTTGAGGAGTGAGAAACAAATCTGTTTTTGAAAAAATTCCTTATAAGAGAAGAAATGAAATAGTCTCTTACCACCCCTGGGACAGTTGCACACTTTGTCACCAAATCCTCCACTCCAATTTAGAATACCATGGCATTATTTATAAGTAACTACCATCAGAAGAACTAAAAATTCCTGTATTTCAAATAGATAGAACAGATTCCAAAGGACTAATCTGCTCCCCAGAGTATCAACTGCAAAACATATTCCCCAGAACCAAATATAGGGTCTGGATTAAATTCAGTACTATGGGAAAATTCAAGAAATTCACTGGGGTATCATGCATGTGGTCAAAATTAAAAGGAACAGACTATCTCTCTTTTCTGGGCTCTGAAAACTATCACATCTCTTACTTTGGATTTTGTAAAATCTACCCAAATTTGTTCAGGTATGATTTACCTACCTTGAGGATTTTGTCCTGGGAATGCACATTCTTCTAACTAAGTAATGTTTTGGGAGCTCTGATGCTCTGAATTAAGAAAAATAAAGCAGAGGCATAGGAAAAATGATCTCCAGTGGATGATATACTCTTCCCTATACAATCCTTTATCAATAATTTTCTATTAGTGTTGAATTCTCAGTATCATAAGCAGAGCTCTAAGACCTATTAAGACCCTTGCACAAGGCGGAGGTGTCTATGCCTGTTCATAGCATTTTCTGAAACAGTTAACAGATTTCAGCAGTAATTTTGAAGAGAGAAACCATACAAGAAAAGCAGGGGTACAAGTTGAAAAGAACTTGGAGGTTATCTGCTCTAAGTCCATAGTGATAGAGATAAAAACAAAAACAAAAACAAAACAAACCCTGCTCTAAACCAAGAAAGCCCTCCCAATACTCGCCCACCTGTCAACACAAAAACAACAAAACAAAACCCACTGAATTCCAGAAAGGTTAAAGGACACTGCCCAAGTTACACTGCCTGCCGTGGTAGGACAAGATAGGGACCCAGGCAGGATCAATTCCAGGGGAATAAAATTTTGGGAGTGACAGGGCTATTGCTTCTCTTTCTGTGCCTTGGAAATGTATAAAAGGTAGTTTATACCACAGGCCATGGCGTCGTAGGGCATGAACAAAGTTTGTGGAGATGAACCTAGTTATCATTCTTTAAATCTTGTACTATATTGAGTGAGGGTGACTCTTCTCCAAATGGAGTGTTCTATGGACTGGGGCAATTAGGGATTGAAAGCCAATACATCATCCTCTCCTTTGGAATTTTGGTCTTGGGGGATGGTAAGTAGAGGAGTTCCCTGCTGGTCTTCTGAGACTGGGTGAGGTTCTTCACCCCACCTGCCCAAGGTTACAAGTTCTCTCGGGGGGGGGGGGGGGTTTAATACATCAGGATTTAAGAGCGCTGTACTTACATTGCTCCAAAATCGCTATAAAATATCTGCAAAGAGATTTTGGACAGATGCATCTGGGGCCATATGCTGCTTACGTCACTGAATATTCTTTGGGTTAATTTATTTCAATGCGTGGAAGAAGGAGATATCACATTGGAAGGGGTAGTATGATGCTAATAGCCTAAAAGGGATAATAGGCATTTTAATTTTATGAATAACATCTTCTATGCCCTTTTTTAGAAAGCATTTTCTAAGATGTAATTTTAAGAATCCTAACCCTTTTATTATCATTAGAGAAGATAATCCTGAAAAGTGTTGGGGAGATGACTCCTGTGGACATTCAACTAAGAAGATGCTCTCAAGCATCTTGTCTAAAGCCCGATCCTCCATTTATCACCATTTACCTTCTCTTCAGTTTCCTCAACAGTTGAGATCTGGAAGGCTGAGAGCTCTTGCCAAGAATGGCTCTGTGGTTTCAGTCAGAGCGGCTGCAAGTCCCAGACCTCATTTGGTAGGGTCTTTTAAGGACCTGGGAGATCTGGCTCTGATATTCCTTTTCTTTCCCAAGTAGCCACCTGTCCCTGCCAGCCAATAGCATGTTCTGTTACCAACAGAGGAGAAGGGCCTCTCACTTTGGGGAGGGAGGGTGAGTGGGTGAGAAATTGGAGATGCAGAGACAGAAGAAAAGGACAGGACCTGAGTAGGAGCTTGTATATGATGCTGGAAAGGACAGCCTCTCCACACCTCCTTCTTAAAGGAAGAGTGTTATTTTTTTTTTCACCAAAATTCTAACATGACTCTTTGAAAGTGTAAAAGTCCATTTATTGCTGGGGTTTCTGGATAAACACATGAGGCAGCTACACGATGCTGCTGCATTTTGACAAGATGTTTTCACTCACTTAGCAAACAGACTTAGGATAGATTTCCCTATTTCCTCCCTGTGCAAATAGCACTGTTCTAATGTCAGCCCCAAAATGCACCAGGCAGTGCGGGTTGGAAGGCCCAGGTCTGACATGTCACTTAATGTCTCAAAAGCTTAATTTTCCCATTTGTAAGATGAGATAATAATCATACTATTTCCTCCTAGAGTGTGTGGTAGGTGGAATAAAGGCATGCCCAAAATGTCCATGTCATATCATCCTTGGAATCTGTTATCTTATGTGGTAAAAAGAACTTTGCAGATGTAATTAGAGTAAGGATTTTGAGATAGAGAGATTATCCAGATGGGCCAAAGGTAATCACAAGGGTCCTTATAAAACAGAAGCAGGAAGCCCAGAGTCAGAAAGAGATTGGAAGATGCTACACTGCTAGCTTTGCAGATGGAGGAAGGGGCCATGAGCCAAGGAATGCAGGTGGCTTCTAGAAGCTGGAAAAGGAAAGAGAACAGATTCTTTTCTAGAACTACCTGAACAAATATAGTCCTATTGATACCTCACTGTTTGCTTAGTGAAATCCATTTAGAATCTGACCTCCAGAAATGTAAGGTAATAGATTTGTGTTGCTTTAAACTACTAAGTTTGTAGTAATTTGTTACAGCAGCAATAGGAAATTAATACACAGGGTAAGTCTGGAATATTGCAGCAACAGAACAGGAGGGGGGGTTTGCATTAGCAGTGGGGATGGAGATATAGTCTAAAGTCTTTATAATTATTTTAGGGTGAACAAAAAAAAATTCCTAGTTTTTCCTTAGGACCTTATAGCAAAACATAGAATGGCTAGTTTTTATACAGTTCTTCTACTGGATTTCGGTATTCTTAAAAAAAAAAAAAATTTGTTGGCTGTCATGTTGCTGTCATTTTTCATGGAATCTTTTAATGGACAATGAGAAAAGTTTCTAGAAGTTCCCTGACACAAAATGAAATAGGGTTTATTGCAATAGTTTTCTCATGGTATTTTGTATTGTGATTCAATAAAGCCTTCTGAGATATACCTAATCCGTTACCAAGGATTTCAGATAAATACTGACTTTTAAATGTTAGATGAAAATATTTTTACAATTCATTTTACACTTTCTAACTTTCTTAACCAGAACATAAACCACAGAATCCTCTCTTTTGACTTTTTTTGTGGGGGGGTCTGTTCTCAATTTTCCCAGTTACCTTCCCTACTCACCAATCCCTTTCCTCTCTTGTAATGTGATGCTCCTCATCTGCTGCAGTCTTCCCAAGTGGGTCATGAGCTCAGTGGACTCATGTATAAAGTAAGAGTAAGCAATAACTGAGTGAGACCAAGGACCCCGCTGTAAGGACAGCACAGAAATGTCTATACCTGAGCTTTGTCCTTTTTACCCCAATCAGAGGTCATTGTCACTTCTTGATTGTAAGATAACTATCTAGATTTCAGGTGAATATCTTAGCTCTAGAGAGGTGAGGTACCATAAATTTTAGGCGCTCTGAGTCAGGAGTCATGGAGTTTAGGAAGGAGGAATGGAGTCTCTATGCTCTAGGGCAGGGGACACACCTCATGCATCTTTGTGATCCTGGACCCAGCACAGTGCCTGACAAAACTTAGGTGCTCCATTAATGTTTTTAAATGAGTGAGTTTTCTTTATCATAGTCCACTCAAGGCCAATTTTGAAGTTTTTGCCTTGCATACAGTTAATCCTGTTTGGATTTCTGTCTGTCCATCTGGTTCTCTGTCTACCCTCCTTTTTTGGATCATATTCATTTTCCCTGAAATATGTTGTAACTTATTTCATGTAACTATTAGATGTAAAACCATCAGAATATGACTTCTATGGAAATACAAATGTAAAAGGCCCTGTTGCTTGTTAGTCAAAATTAAATTCTAAATAGCAGAATTAAAGTGATTTAAAAAAAAATGGGATGGTTCATACATTTCTCGTATAAAATCTAGCTGGAAAGCAATTGAGAAACACAGATCAAGGACTTTAAAAGTGGGGGATCCCTGGGTGGCACAGCGGTTTGGCGCCTGCCTTTGGCCCAGGGCGCAATCCTGGAGACCTGGGATCGAATCCCACGTCGGGCTCCCTGCATGGAGCCTGCTTCTCCCTTTGCCTGTGTCTCTGCCTCTCTCTCTCTCTGTGTGTGACTATCATGAATAAATAAATAAAATCTTTAAAAAAATAAAAAGAAAAGGACTTTAAAAGTGTTTATACTCCTTGGTCCAGTAATTCCAACTCAAGAATTTGTCCAAGGAAGGTAATAAAGATTTGTGTTGGAGAGTATTGATTGAGTAAAAGTGCCACCCTTCATGTTCTTATTCCCCCAAAGGACTCTCACCTCTGCTAAGACGGTTGAAGCATTCCTTGGTAATTTTTTCCCCCCAAGAGAGGGGTCAGTGAGAGATCCTCTTTTCAGCCAGCTGAGAGTCTTAGTGAGTTATTTGAGCCCCAGGAATGTTACCTTTGGTCTATTTCATTTTCTCTCCAGATTCAAGAACAAGAAAAAGGTAAGTCTGTTTAGATAGGTAGAGGGAAAATAGGTTAAAGTAAATAGGAAAATATCCTATTCTGTTCTCAGCCTTGTATTACAAAAAAAAAAAAATTGTCTTTCAGGAGTAGAGTCTCCCAGACAGAATAAGCCCCAGAACTACGTAGGAAGAAGGCCTTGTTACATAATGGATATTCTTTTGCAGATAGTTTCAAAGACTGTGACATAGCCATGAGGGCTATTAAATGAATTACTTTAAAAATATATACAATGAGGGATGTGTGCCACATTTTAAAATTTCATTAAGGTTCTTAATTGCTTACAGTTATATTTCTTCTTAAGTCAAGGTAATTTGGCTTAGATCTGTGACTGGCTTTATTTGCATGGCTCTCTTAGGTACATTCCCAAGAACTCTGCCTTCAGGAACTAATCACACTTAAACTCACCTAGTAATGCATTTTTCTTTCCTTTTCTCTTTTAATAACACATTCTTTATAATTTCCAATGAATTAAATTATTTTTCATTGTTTTCTTGACTGATCCCTGGATATAAATGATGTCTTCCTGCTAGTCTTCCTTCCCAGTGGTTATAATTACTTGTAAGTATGTAACTGGTTGTGTCTGGTTTTTCAAGGCCTATCTCTCCTCGTAGACTGTAAGCTCATAAAAGCAGGGGTGACATCCGCTCAGCCCTCTACACCCACAGTGTAGCACACAGTGAGCCTTTACCAAGTACTACCCAATAAATAGATAAACAAACAGAACTGCTTCTGGAAAAAATGATCAGCATTTATAACAATGTGGACATCTGATCTCCCCTGCATAATGTTACCTGTAAGTCAGCAGATGGTTTTATGATAGTTCAAAGAGTATAAATGACAAGTGGTTTAGACTTTGGACTAAATGCATGTAAACACAAGCTAGACTTGCTATCACATATGAATCAGATCCTTCTGTAATACAGACTTTTGTTTTGAACTTTGGAAAAGGGTCAGCTGTTGCTAAGAAGACTGCTAAAGATCTTGTTACAGTAGAAAGCTGAAATGAACCACCACATCATCCCCAAGAACAGCAAACAAAAAGCAACGTCCAAAGCAAACCTTTCCAGGAACTGTAGGAAGAAAGATTAATAGAGTATAATATAAGTTCAGTTAATTTATTGAACCCTGTCAATGGCATTTTTCTCACTGATTTCTAAAAAACAAAAAAATATATATATAATTTTTTAATTCTATAGGCTTTCTATATTTTTACAAGGTTGATCAATTTTTTTTAAATTAGCTCTTCATTATATATTTTTTTCTTGCTTTCTAAACCTTGTCTCACCATGTGAATGAGTTAGAATGAGGGAGAAACAAATAGAACAAACCAAAGTTATGGAGAAAGTATGTGTGTGAACTTTATTTCATCATGAGAAAATCACTTCTGTGCAGTAACAGAGAATACTGATATATCTACACGATGATAAGGTTTTCTTTGTATTTAGATACATACCTTATATTTGTACACAATATATAAAATTCATGGAGGAAATTAATTTCTACAGTACAGTTTCTTTGTTGGAAGAGGACTTGTTCCGTTAGTTTCTTTTAGAAAATGACCCCCAGTTCTGTGACTGTGGTACCAGGGATCGCAGTTCCAATCCTGTAATTTATTAGACACCATAATCTTATGAACAATAAGAGAAACTGAGAAACTACATCCTCCTGCAGGATGAAAAGAGAAACATGAATGCTCAAGCTGCTATGCTAGTAACTGATTTTAGCGGAAGAATATGATTTCCATGATGTATTATGAATAGAAATTGTAGGTCTCATGATACATATTAGCAACATTGCTGCAAACTGTCTCCCTGCTCTGATGGCATGCACTTCACTCGTCAATCAAACCGCCTTTTACGCCCATGGGAAATGAGGCCATCATCATGAAGGGCCTTCTGCATTTGTAGGCAACTCTTGGAGGGCTTTAGCATTTAGGCAGGGTACTTGGGAAAAGAGGCAACAGCTCTCAAGGAGACAGGTCATCCCAGAGAGACATTACTAAAATGATCATTCGGGAAGCTGTCGCTACCACATCCCTCTAACCCAATGGGAATAGGTCGTGTGGGCATTTTGCCTTCAGTGAATCCTTTGCTTTGAATAGCATCCCTCACAGACTTACAACTGCTCCCCAAGCATGGTTTTTATGGCTAGGGGCCCGTCAACCTTGCTGTGGGATTTGAAGTTGTGCTTGTTTTTAACCATGTGAACCATTTTAAGGGTGATTGGCACCAGCCAAGGTTTGTGGGAAGTGGGAAAAAACCACCACCACAGTTCTTTGAGCTAAACATCTTGAATTTGAACAAAATCAACACAATTAGTTCTGCAGAGGGAAAGTATGGGGAATGCCAGGGGGGGTGACTTCTATGATTAAAATGACACCCAAAAGGTCTGAAAATGCTTTGGCACCGACCACAAATACCTCTTCATAAAGGTTTAATTTCATGTGCTGTGATTGCTTTTTAAATGAAAGTGTTAAAAGCCTCAGAGGTGATACCTGGTCATCAAATGCAAGCCCCTCTTTTGAGAGGAATGGGTTGACTTTGATGACCAAAATATTTACAGTACGGCCAAGAAGCAAAAGTTCTCTGGGGCTTGACCTTGTACGATGGCCCTTGATGGCCTAACCCAGCCTAACAGGATGGGCAAAGGTGAAAATGGCGAGGTAATGCGGAGTTGCTGGTCATTTCCTGTTTGGTGCCCACAGGAAGCCTCAGTCGTGGTGCCGCCGGCCTCAGCTTTGGGAGTGAGATGGAAGCGGTCCGCGCTGGGGAAGCCAGGAGTGGCCGACAGGCCCTCTCCAAACAGCTCTAGCACCCCGCACCCCTCGGAAACACGTGCAGTAACACAAATCCACAGCTGGAAAGAACCTTGGCCCCACCCTCACAAACAGGCAAGTGCTACAAAGCAATTTAGAATCATCTGGGTAAAACTGGCAAATGATGTGTATCGTGGAGAATGGGAGCCTGCCCTAGAGCCTAGAATACATTTGTTTCACACACTGGGGGTGGGGGACATTCAGGCCTTCATTTTTTCAGCGTCTTCAACTGCAGCTTATTTAGTGTTATCAAAGGAAGCCGACGCCCCAGGCCATTTGAACTGCCGCTGTGGACTCTTTGGTTTGATCACATCCACATACCATGGGCTCTCTAACGCACGGCAGGAGAGGAACAGCGGCTTTGTGCCAGAATGCAGAGCAAGTCATGGAAACACTTCAGAATTGTGGGCAGTGGTGGGGTTACCTCCGGGCTTGGCAGCCACGTTAGATGCCTCGCAGTTCTCGCTCTGAGGGATACTGCTGAAGGGCCTTACCCTCAGACGTTTGGAGGACCAGGGTCTTGCTGTACTGGCTGACTCCTGTTTTATTGAAGGCCTTGATGCGGGCATTGTATGTGCTGTTGAAGTGAAGACCGTCCACGGTGCACATCGTCTCCTTTCCGACATACACTTCCTGAGGGTCAACAAATAATAGGCTGCTGTTTAATGCCAGCCCTCGGGAGGGCTTAGGGAGGCAGCGTCACTCTGTGGTTAAGGAGCTAGCATTTTGGTGTCAGCCTGATCTGGATTCAAATCCTGTGGGATAGCAAACCACGTAATTGACCTTTTCATTTTTTTTTTAAGATTTATTTATTTATTATTTGAGAGAGAATGGGGAAGGGAGGAGAGGAGGGAGAGGGAGAGACAGAGAATCTCAAGTAGACTCCCCACTAAGTACGGAGCCCAATGTGGGGCTTGATCTCATGACCCTGAACTCATGATCTGAGCAGAAACGAAGAGTTGGATGCTCAACTGACTGAGCCACCCAGGAACCCCTAATTGGCCTTTTAAAGTCTCAGTTTCCTCATCTGTAAAATGGGGACAGATGAGTTTATGAGGTTTATGAGGTTGCTATGATGATCATAGAAGGAGGTCCTGTGCACAAACCAACAGAGTGCCTTATGTTTAGCATGGGCCTGTCAGCTTAATGCATGGTATTTACTAGTGGTTAGGGCTTAAAACACTAAAATTGAGTGCTTAGAGTTAGCATTATGCTTATTACTATTACCTTGGCATCTATACATATATTATACCTACCCAACTCTTTACCCATCAGTGTGATTTGTAAAAACTTGTTTGGAAAACATGAGGGTGGTCTCTATGCTGTGTTTATAACTCCACTGGTAACTTCAGGAACTGTGACAAAAATTACACTCAAAGTCATAGGCGTATAGGTTTTATCACAGTGCAGAGGGAAGGGGGGAGGAAATGAGCGGGAGGAAGAATGACATTTCAAAGGCTTAAAATAAATTGCAGCATGATGCATCTTTAGCATAGGTTAGGCATGTGCCTCCCTCTTTAGCTGTATGCTTTTGCAACATTATGCTGATGTAATGAGTAAAAATAATTTGTATTCAAAGCACAGCCTTAAAATGATAACTCTCTGGTGGGACACTAACAAGATGGGGGTCTGGGATCCTGGCATGCTAAGAATTTTATATGGATTATCTAACTGACTCTTAAAAACAAGAGTGAGGTACAGGTTCATATTACAGACGAAGTCCTGAAGGCTCAAAGAAGTGAGAAATGGGCACAGTCACACTGTTAGATGGTGGAATTGGGACCTGAGTGCAAGCAGCTGGACTCCAGAGCTTGTAGTATGGCATGTGCTTTCTCTTAAGGAGGGTAGAGTAGTTTTTATTCAGAGACTCTTTCCTCCATCTTTGATGGTTCGAGAAGAATGTAGGCCTCAGATGAAGGAGAGGCAGACTCTGCCAGGATGGTCTGGCCTCGGGGGAGGTGGGGAAGCTTGGCTTGAGACTCCACAATAGGTCCTCTGAGGTGGTCACTGGCTTTGGTTAACAAATAACAGATTCTCTACTCACCCGAAACTGACCACCATTGCCATCATCCAGCTCCAGAATGTAGCCTTCGGCAGGCACCGTGGACAGAGGTGGCTGTTTCCAGGACAGCGTGGCACTGTTGTTGTGGGTACAACACTCCTCCAGCTGCAGAATGGGGGTTGCTGGGACTGGAGAGGAAGCTAAACAGAAATTAGTGTAACTCTGGCTTCTGTTGAGTTGCAAAAATTTCAGTATCTTGGAATGAGAAACATCCCCCTCATCAACCAAGTAGCTAGCCCAGGGGGGACCTGACCTGGATCCCTTCCAGAGTCTCTAGGAATGGGACTGGTTCCTGAGCCACTGTGCTGCCTTCTGCCAAACTCATGATGATACTTCCTACCTTACCTGCCGGGGAGATAATTGCTCTGTTTCTCACCCCCTTGGGCACTGAAGACATCATCCCTAAGGGGAAGGTATTTTATGGGGGATGGGTTTCCAGCTCAGCCCACTAAAGCCTATTTAACCCATGGCATGGCTGAAAAACTTATCATTAAATTTATTCAGAGCCTTGACCTCCAGTGTATAAACTTGGAACTGCCTATTCTGAGCAGGTTTTTGTTTGTCTATTTGTTGGTTTTACTAGCGATTCTACTCAAGGTCTTGTGTGTAAGTAGCTGTAATAGTGAATTTTTGAAAAGTTAGTACTAAGTGACATAAAAACAGTGATTTCTCCATATCAAAACTTCTAAGAACTTGACCTCATTCTTTGAAGGTAGCTATGCTAGCTCAAGTCCACTTTCTGCAGGTGTAGAACAGCCAACTGTGAGCCTGGAGAGTAGTATGGGAGCAGAAGGGGCCCAGCAGGGGAGGGTCAAAATGTCCTTACCACTCTGTGATAATCTGTCACAGTATTACTAGTCACAACATGCCCCTGTCCCCATTTTGTGCTGAGAGTCTTTCCTATTACTTCAAACTGTAGAGTGGTTGAGCCTTTAGACACACATATATGGAAGTGTTGGATAACAACAGTCCCAGTTCCTAATATGTGAACTCAATGTATGTATTTGGGAGCAATGTTTTTACCAACTGCTTAGCAATGTTTTTAGCACCAAAACATTAATTTATTTGTGTAGCACTTTAACAATAGAGAGAACAGTTTGGACCACATCCAGGGACATTTAAATGAACAAATGTTAATTATAGAACACCTGGTATGCTGTACCAAAATTGGACTCTGTGTCATGCATCAAATTATCTGCTCCCTGCCATCACCTCAGCCAAAAATGGTTTATTTAATAGCAGTTTAGGAAACAGGTTCTATGGTGGATAGCCTAGAAAACAAAAGCAGTGACCATAACACAAGAGATGTGAAGGTGAGGCAGGTTGATTATACTTATGAAAAGACAAGAAAACCAAGCCTGAGTTACTACATCAAACATAATGAAATCAAAAGTATGACCAGTTAATTGGAGGTGGTGAGTTTAGTAAGGGAAAACGTGTTTCAGGTTTCAATGGCATAGAGTTCTGTAGGTCTTATAAGAGTGGCTTCTACAGCCTCAGAGGTTCCCGAACATCTGGAATCAGAGGAAAGCAGATAATTCATTGCTTTGTCCAAGGAATAGACTATAGGACTGGATGGGAAGGGGAGGAGAGAGAAGATGTAACTCCTAATGATCATCTACTCATAAACAAGATATCACCTGAGAGTTGTAATTGGAGGGTGAACTTTAGGTCATCATGTATTAGGAAACTACTTTGTCATCAACATTATTTCCCTAATAAAAATAATAAACTTTAATATATTAACCAGGGAGTAAATTATGATAAATTTAAGCAAACCGTTCTTCAAAGGGCTTCTAGAGATGGAATGATTCTCCCTGGGGATATTTGCTCTTAGCTGTCCTTATGAATCAGAGCCTACAATAAAACAACCTATTCCTTGGATTCTCTTTATTTTATTAGCTGCCCATCAATCTTCAATTTCCCTTTATTAGGAAATCTTTATTTCCCTTCATTTTCCCTTTATTTCCCTTCATTTCCCTTTATGTTTCAAGGAAATCTACATTTCATCAATTTTAAAATCAAAGAATAAGATCACAAGATGGTTTCAGCTTGAATCATGCAAATGCTTGCAATGTCTCTGATAAGAAACTCAAGTTTCCTTGTATAGACATTAGGTATAATTAACAGATTAATTGAAATACTTGGTGTCAGGTGTAATTAAAACATGGGAACTTCATTTGTAAGTCCTCAGTGGATACACTTTATTTTTTAAAATTTTTTAAAGATTTATTTTTATTTATGATAGACATAGAGAAAGAGAGAGAGAGAGAGAGAGGCAGAGACACAGGCAGAGGGAGAAGCAGGCTCCATGCCAGGAGCCCGAGGCGGAACTCGATCCCGGGACTCCAGGATCGCGCCCTGGGACGAAGCAAAGGCAGGCGCGAAACTGCTGAGCCACCCAGGGATGCCCGTGGATACACTTTAAAAGACCAAAAAGATAATAAAAAGTCTAACCACTTACTGACCTTCAGATTTTAGTACTGTTCAGAATTTAAACAAATTAAGCAAACAAATAAGCAAAATGAGAGAAGGAGGGAGAGAGAATAAGAGAGAGAAACAAAAATGAAAGAACATAGAGACATTTGCATGTCTAAATCTATTTCTCAATGTGCTTAGAATTATTTTTTCTGTTTCCTTATTTACCACAAAGTGATGTTGCATATAAGAGGCAAGTGTGACAAAATTACAGCCTCATTAGCAAAGACTAAGGCTGACATTTTAGAAAAGCAGATTTTATAGTGGGTGTTATTACCCTATTTCACTTTATTAGGTATAAAATAAATGGTCTATAAGAATCCAGAGTATTTTCAAATTAACTTATTATTTGTGTTTTGGAAATACAATTTGGATTGCATCACAGTTCCTGGGCTGAACTCTAAGAAATTTTTATTTCATTGAAAATTCTGTCATTCGGCTGCCATAGCTGTCTTAATCTTAACACTTTGACCACTCTTGGATGTTTTTGTTTTTCCTAAAGAACTAGTGGTACCTGACCTTATCAGAAGTCTATTGCTCAGCATTCTTTTAGCTCATAAAAATCAAGCTTCAGGCTAAAAATTCTCTTCTTAGTTATAAGGGGTAACTGTTCTTACAGACTTCCTTGAAGGTGACTTCGTAGAGCCTTGGCTCAAAATTAAATTCTGCAATGGTGTCTCCTTAAAGTTTTCAAATGTCTTACCATTCTAGTTCAAATTATAACTTACATCTTTCATATTCATTTAATTTTTTTTCAAGTCCTTCCGATTGTCAACACAATGGTGCAGGATTCCTCTGTGAAAGGTCATAGGACAAGAGTGTGACAAGGACATGGAAGGACACATGGCCACCCACTCTGGATGTGGAAACTAATGGCTGCTGATGTCTTCTGAGCACTTACCAAATACCTGGTAGTGTGGTGAGAGGATGCAGTCACTCATGTGGTTTTCACAGCACCTCCACAATAACAGATGCTGTTATTATTTCTAATTGGTTGATGAGGAAACTGAAACACAGAACATCTTCATGGCTACTAGTGGCAGAGGCGGGATCTGAGGACAAGCAGGCTGGCTCCAGGGCCTGGGTGCTTCAACTGCACTACACTGTCTCTCCAATCTAGTGTGCGGTAATAGTGTACTAGAGAGAAGTCCCTGCATCCAATTCCAAGAGGAATGGTTTCTTTTGCTTCCTGTATCATGAGTGGTAAAGTTCCCCAAGACTTGCTGCTATGGATTAATGAAATATTTCACCATACATAGATTAATGTATCAACTTATTGTATTGCTATGTTGTACACCTGAAATGAATGTAACGTTGAGTATCAACCATACTTAAAAAATTTCAAAAAGAAAAGAAAAGAAAGAAACATTTCACCATAAGAGCTAGGGTGGTTGGGAATGCAATTCTACTGAGTCATCTTGTTTCACTGTCCCTTGGTGGACCATCATTCCTTTGTATTGGCTGACCAATACAGTTGGCATCTCAGGGAAGTTTAGACTTTAGAGGAACAACAAGCCATTTCTGCAAAGCTCTCATTATCACACTGTTAAAGAGCAAATGTGAAATACGTGATGACACGTATTTCAGGCCTCCAAACCATGAATGGATCACAAACATGAACAGATTAGAGGCGAGTCAGCATGTGTGCACATCCCCATCCCCGTCAAATCTCTGGGTGCTCTTTCTCCATGATTTATAAGATGCTCTATTCACATCACACCAACCTTGCTTATGACCTTGGTGCATACTCAGGGCTCTTACGTTTGACATGAGTTAATAAAGATAAACGTGTTCTTAGGTGACTAGAGGCACTTAAGGGATTAACAGTCATTGGTCTATATGCTAAAAAGGCTTGGGGGAGCATTAGGTCACTGTTTCATCCTGGTTCAGAATGAACATGCAGGCATTTCTTTTCAGCACTGACTCATGAATCTTGGGACACTTTCTGTACTTAAAACAATTCTGGGATAATACCCTTCTGGGGATGTTTGAACAAAGAAGGTACCGGCATTCTCAGTTAGATCTCAGTTGCTTGAGGGTGATGTAGAATCAGAAAGAGACCAGTTAAGTCCTTAACTAATAAGAGAATAATTTTCTTGCTGAGTAGTTGCTGGCTTAACTGGAAACATTTAAAAACCAGCAACAGAGCTGTGTTCTTTGATATCAAAGAGAAAAAGGCATCTGAGATGAAATTTCAAAACCAGAGAGATGTTAACATTTTTAGTCAAGAAATAGATATTTCTGTTGTTAGAGTCAGAATTAAACACATATTTTAAGTAGCTTGGAAAATATTTTAACTTTCTACTGTAATCTGCTTAGCATAATTAGAAAACGTATGTTGAAGTATATGCATTGTATTAATGGTCAGATTACTTTAGCACTATTCCCAATGCTATTTACATTTTGGCCATTTGTACGTGTATTTTGTGGTACAGTTTCTTGAGATGTTTTTACTGAAAGCTGTGAAAGTGCAGTTTATTAAACTGACCAAGCATATCCTAAAGAAAAGCACTGTCTAACACTATACCAAGTACAGTTGGGTATGTTAACAGATATCAGAGAGGCCAGTAGGAGTAGCCTTAACACCAGGCAATCAAGTTCTATTACGCAATGACCTTTTGGTTTTTTCTTCCCATCGAAAACATCTGACAGATAAAAATTATTCACAGTCTAAAAAGGACTTGGCTCTCACTGAATTAATTAAACTTAATGAGCATAAAGCGAAGCATATAAATTAACTCTGCAGAAGGATACTAATCAGAAGTAAATTAAATTAATATGAAGTGTTAAAAAGAAATGGAAAATGGAATAATCCAGTCTCATACGAAATGGCCTGTTACATGAACTTCATAAATAACTGCTTTGGATAATTTTGTGTTCCAGGTGAATATTTGCTGTAAGTGTGTTCTGGGTTTTGGTCTTTGGAGTGTTTGGCACTGTTTGCCATGTGTGCAGACTTTGATGGAGGGTATACACAGCCATGTTCACGCATATTTCTGCAGGTAGCCTTAAACGGACAAGTGACACTGCTTTAGGAATGTGGTCTGTGAGGCATAGCACATGAGTCTGCAGTTCCCATGCCAGATGAAGGGCCTGTTTATTCCAACACAATTGTTACCATCCTGCCAATTCGCCTGGACTCCACTTTGGGCAGATGGACATGATTCAGAAGGACAGCAAATGGGGGAGGAGAGGCCTCTATCAGATGGTGAAAGCAGTTTAAAGCCCAGAGGCTTTTACCCTCTACCTGCTCCATCATCAAGGCTAATTGGGTTGGCTAATTTTTTTCCCCTCTTCCTCCAAAAGCCCTTCCATTGCCCTTTCGTGACATATTTTCTCCTCTGTGCTATTTGTGACATAATCTTTCAATGATTTTACTTCATGGAAAGAACTGGATACAGACAGGCTGATGGAGGGGGATTTTCCTGGGGCTCCATATATTACTCAGGTGGCTGTATTTCACGGACCACCATATGGGTGTTAAAGGAAAAATTTTAAATAGCAAGAAAGACATTCTACAACAAAAAAATCAAATTTCTTAAGTTTAAGAGAGGAATTCAGTTATTCCTTGAAGAAGCCAATTCATAAGACACTAATGTTATAGCACAAACTGGAAGTTGTAGGTGCAGGTTCTGGAAACTTACTCCTTGGGTCTGAATCCCTGCCCTGACATTCACCAACTGTGTGATTTTAGGCAAGTCGTACAGTCTTCCAATGCCTCAGTTTCCTCAGATGCCTACTAGGGTTGTGAGAATAAATTGAATTAATCCACATGAGGCACTTAGGAGAGAGTATCTGGTTTGGTAAGTAGTCAGTAAATGCTAAACATTTTTGTTACTGCAACCATGTACTTTTATTTACAATCTATATACTATTTACTCCAAAATTTAATTAAGGCATCATCCCAAAGCAATGCATAGTAAATGAAAGATGAGAAAATGGGGTCTAATAAAGGAAGCATGTAGATTTTTCTTAAAATATCTTTCTTTTTAGGGGATCCCTGGGTGGCTCAGCAGTTTAGCACCTGCCTTTGACCCAGGGCGTGACCCTGGAGTCCTGGGATCGAGTCCAACATTGGGCTCCCTGTGTGGAGCCTGCTTCTCTCTCTGTCTGTGTCTCTGCCTCTCTCTCTCTCTCTCTCTCTCTCTCATGAATAAAGAAATAAAATCTTAAAGAAAAAGAACAAAAACTTTTTTAAGCACTGAATTCTAAGTCCTTTCTTATGTGGCTGCTTATTGGGAGAAGCAAAGAGCAAATCAATTTCTTCAGTTTTAAAAAAGATTAGAAAATGACAGAATACAGAGATGAAGAGCAGATAGGCGGTTGCCAAGGATTGGAGATGGAGGGGATAGGAATGGGTAGGACTATATGACCACAATGGGGTAGCATGAGGGTGGTACAATGATTCTGCAACTTGATTGCAGTGCTGATTAGATGACTCTATACACATGACAAAATGGCACAGAGTAATACGTATACACTGTACCATTGTTAATTCCTGTGTTTTTTTTTTTTTTTTTAAGTGGGTTCCACTCTGGGTGTAGAGCTCAATGTGGGGCTTGAACTTACAACCCTGAGATCAAGACCTGAGTTGAGATCGAGATTCAGATGCTTAACTGACTAAGCCACCCAGGTGCCCCTAATTTCCTGGCTTTTATATAAGATGATAATTATGTAAGATGGAACCACTGATAAAAACTGGGCTAAGGGTACACTGGACCTCTCCTTACTATTTTTGCGACTTCCTGTGAATGTATAAATATTTCAAAATGAAAGTTAAAAAAGTCAAAATATTTTTCCAATGAATATTACTTATACTGCCACAAAAATATTGCATAGTCAGCTTTTTAGTTTTCTTTGAAAGAGTTCTTTTCCTTAAGATAATTTTAGGTACTTGGACTTCCTCCCCACCCCTAGCCACCCAAAAAAATCTCAAGGAGATCTTGCATATCCCTTAACACATAAGCCAAAAAATTTAAAAAGCTAAAATTGATTTCAAATCTTCATATTCTTCCTGTAACCAAGCTTGGCATTTCCTGACCAGTATTGGAAAGCCAACTAGGATCCTCTCAAATTCCCACTAATTCATGCTCAACCATTTGCTCAGGACCTATCCATGTGGAAGTAGTCATTTCGATCCTGAACTGCCTCGATATACGTATCAATGTTTCTGGGTTACTTTCTGTAACAAGATTTTATTTATGCACAGTGATGCAGTCTTATCACCTTATTTATTTATTTTTTTAATGTCAGCTATTCCCTGACACTGGGCTTGTGACATCCCTAAGACTCTTAAAGAGTCAAGCATTGAGTTTATCTGAATTTATCTGGCTTTCTTAGAGGCAGGTCACATGGATGCAATGCTATGTTTCTCTTAGGTGATAAGATAGGAGCTACTCCAGATTTTTGTATCATTACCCAGAGGTGTGTGTGTTTACTTCCCCACCTCTTAGGTCACTGATAACCTGGCAGCTGCCTTTTGTTTGCTGCAATCTGGCACAAAGCCTCAATCCGGCTTTAAGCATAGTATCTGCTTGGGATGTTGCTCTATTTGGGGGGATGCAGGGACGCACCTTTCATCTGCACAAAGTCGAGCTGGTGAATGGATTGTAGCAGAGGGCTGTTGTCGAGACTCAGGTCAAAGTCCGTGGTCATCCTGGGAGTGAGCGTGCCTTTCCCCCACTGATCCTCAGTCAGATGCACTCTCCTTATGAGGGCGTCAGAAATCTAATCACATCAAAGATCACAGCCTAAGAAATATAACATCACACTGGACACAGAACACTGCCCCAC
Organism: Vulpes vulpes; assembly: GCF_048418805.1. NCBI lineage: Eukaryota > Metazoa > Chordata > Mammalia > Carnivora > Canidae > Vulpes > Vulpes vulpes. The sequence goes on from NC_132785.1 coordinate 88,518,879, forward strand.
CACTCTCTGGGAGCATTACCAAACCGATTTGAAACCCACACCTTTCCTGTCTACATGTAGGCAGTGAGAAGCCTACTATGACAATGGTTACCCATGCAAATCTGGATGCTTTTGTGAGTCAGAGGGAGCCACTATAAATAATTAGCAGCTGTAAATTGCTCTAATAGACAAACCTGGATATATGCTAATGCCTTTTATGATTAATCAATGAAAAGCCAACAACATTAAATAATATGTTGGTGATCAGTTAATTTTAGTAGAACTAAGAACCCAAGTTTCTAATAGGAGGTGGGGGTATTCTGTTAAAGCTTGGAATGAGTTTTATAAAATAGTTTAGCGGGGCTGCATATGGTAATCTGTAAATTGGAACTTCTTACGCTTTAAGCCCATCATCTTCTGTATCATTTTATTCTTTGATAGAGAACTCTTTCATTTCTTATATTTAATCTCCCTTTGTCACTCTTGGCCAGTATGATAAAACGTGAACTGGAAAGGATCTATGTATTCCTTAATAAAAGCTCCCTTAATTTTTGAGATCAAAACTTAAAGTAAAATTCAGCTGACATCATCACGTCTAATTAAAACAATCAACAGTGAAAAAATCATGAGAAATCCAAAGAATGAAAAAACTTCACTTTATTTGGGAAATCATTGATTAGCTGAACTGGCTGGTAGGAACTGTCAAGAAGGTAGAAGCCTTGCATATGTAGACATTTCTAGCTGATAGAGCTGTCCAAGATATTAGTGGAAAGGGACCCAATTCTTAGGCAAGGCAGTAACTCTGCTTTGGAGGAACTTACAGGGAATTTCATTTTCATGATTAAACGTGAACAAAAACAAACTTTAAAAAGGCCATGTACTTCTCAATCTTGTAGCACATGGTGGCAGAGACTTTCAGTAAGTCACTGGAGTTTTGCTGGTGCCCACATATTCATGGCACTCTGAAGGTGGGTTCCATTGTGGAGGGACCCATGCTCTCAGCAGGGGCCGTTGGGAGTCTGACCTTGGCATTGTAGACTGAGTTTCATGGGCCATTGAGAATCTGAAAGAGAAACTAGTTGACACTTACCTGCAAAAAGCCACTAGGATCATTTTCCTTAATGACCTCCAGGCAGTACTCCATGAGACCTGTGGTCTGGCGCAACTTCACTGTGCAGTGAGAGATCTGATCTCGCACCACCTAAGATTGATGAGAGAACAGAACAGTCCAAAGTGGCACAGGGTTTAAAAAAGGAAGCAAACTGGGACTTTGGAAAGCTTCTTCAAACCATAATCCAAGAGCATCAATGGATGGAACTAAATGTATGAGAATATTTTGTGGCAATGTCTGCTGTGGACAATGGCTCTGGAAGACAGATTATATAAAGGCTATTATTACGGGGACTTGTGACAACAGGACCTATCAGAAAGGTGCACAGATGCTGGAAGCCTGGGAAACTGGTTACTGTGGTGCCTGGAAGGACATCTTCCTCAGGTCCCTCTTGCTCCCCATCTTCCAGGAAACTATTACTGAGAGCTGTTTTAAGTGGGAGGTTGTGGAGAGTCTACAAAGGAGCTGAGTAACCCGAGATGCAGCTGCAGCATCTGCTCTGTGAACAGTCACCCACCCTGTGCCTGTCTCTTCTAAAGAGCAAATGTCCCCATCTGAACCCAATTCCTTCTCATTATGACTCTTTTTTCTGAGTGGGTGGTGGGATGGGGTTAGAGGTGAAATTTGCTAAAAGACAATGAACTAATGACAACAAGGAAGCCAAAGATGGGTGCAGAATTAAGTTTTGAATATAACCCACTTCAAAGCAATCACTGCCTCATTTGGGAGAGCAGTTTTAAAGGCTCTCTATTTACCATGCTGCGAGTGTGCTTTAACCTAGAAAGGCATCTCTCTGAACACACAGTTCCTGCCTCTGGGGAAGTTGTCTTTGCAGTGTCAAACACAGGATAGTCCTTGAAGAGTTTCTTTCTTTAAAGATGTTCATTTTCCATGTCCTCTGCTCAGTGACCCAAATCTAGAAGTGGTTTCTAAGGCTAGAGTTGAACAGGAGTTTTCTAGGAACCTTAATTACTTATATCCTTGATATTTATATTACTTTGAAAAGCCTCAAAAATATCCAGCCTTCTGGATTTTATGAATAACTACAAGGAGTTTTAATAATAATTGTTGAAAAGCTTTTTCTTTGTTCCTTCTTTTCAGTTTTGGTCATACATTTTCCATTAAAGATTATTACATCTACGTTCAAAAACAATTGGAAAATAAACCAAAAAAAAAAAAAAAAAAAGCAATAATCTCGTCACTTTAATGCAAATTTTTAAAGCATTTTGATATTTCCTCTTGGGTTTTATCCTTGAGCTAGATATATTTATAGTTGCAATCATAATATGTGACAATTTTACCTCCTTCCCACTTAACACTATAACATAGGCATTTTAAATGTTGCCACCATCAATAAATGTTACTGGCTCCATAAATATCCCACTGAGTGGGTTATCATAATTTATTTAATCATTCCTGTTCCTCTATTTTTGGACATTTAAATTCTTCCTATTTTTTTGACAATGCATCCATTTATTATTGCTGGTCTCTGCTTCTGTTTTTTTTTATCGTGATAAAGTATATATAACATAAAACTCACAGGTTTAGCTATTTTAAATTGGGTAATTCTGTGGCATTAGATACATTCATATTGTTGTCATCACCATCCCTTTTCAGAACTTTTTTTTTTTATCTTTCCAAACTAAAACTTTGTATCCATTAAACAATAGCTCTCCATTCTCCCCTCCTCACTGGCGCCTGGCAACACCACCATTCTACTTTCTGTCTCTATGGATTTGACTCTCATAGAAGTAGAATCATATAATATTTTTGTTCTTTATGACTGGCTTATTTCATTTAGCACAATATTTTCAAGGTTTACCCATGTTGTAGCTGATGTCAAAATTTCCTTCCTTTTCAAAAAGCTTTATTTATTTATTTATTTATTTATTTATTTATTTATTTATTTAAGAGAGAGAGAGAGAGAGAGAGAGAGAGGGAGTGTGTGTATGTGAGTGCATGAGTGGGAGGGGCAGAGGGAGAGGGAGAAAGAGAAACTCAAGCAGAATCCATGCTCAACATGGAGCCTGATATGAGGTTCGATCTCATGACTCTGAGATTATTCCTGAGCCAAAACCAAGTCGGACGCCTAACCGACTATGCCACCGTGTTGCCCCTGAATTTCCTTCCTCTTATGACTGAATAATATTTCATTGTAGGTACATATCACATTTCTGTTAGTGGACACTTGGGTTGCTTCTACCTTTTGGCTATTATGGATAAAGCTGTTATGAAAATTATATGCAGAAATCTGCGAAAATCTCTGCTTCACTTCTTTTGGATATATATTCTGAAGTGGAATTGCTGGATCATATGGTAATTCTATTTTAGTTTTTTGAGAAATCATCATTCTGTTTTCCGCAGCAGCTGCACTGTTTTATATTCCTATTAGCAATGCACAAGGGTTCCAATTTCTCCACATCCTCACCAATACTTATTACTATCTGTTTTTTTAAAAAATAATAATAGCCATCCTAATGGGTGTGAAATTGTATCTCATTGTAGTTTTGATTTGCATTTCCCTCATGACTAGTGATGCTGAGCATCTTTTCATATGCTTATTGGCCATTTGTATATCTCCTGTGGAGAAATGTCTATTCAAGTCCTTCACCCATTTTTTAATTGGTTTTCTTTTATCTTTTGATGCACAAAATTTATAAATTTTCATGAAGTCCAATTTGTCTACCTTTTCCTTTGTTGCCTATGCCTCTTGAGTAATATCCAAGAAATCACTGCCAAATCCAGCATGAAGCATCTGCCCTATGTTTTCATCTAAGAGTTTATAGTTTCAGTTCTTACATTTAAGTCTTTGGTCCATTTTGAGTTAATTTTTGTATATGGTGTTAGGTAATGGTCCAACTTCATTCTTTGGCATGTGGACAGCCAGTTTTTTCCAGTGTCATTTGTTGACTGCCCTTTCCCCATTGAATGGTCTTAGAACCCTTGTCAAAAATCATTGTACCATATGTGAGAGTTTATTTCTGGGCTCTCTGTTCAGTTGCAGTTGTCTATGTGTCTGTCTCCATGTCAGTGCCACACTATTTTCATTGTTGTTGCTTTGCAGTAAGTTATGTAATCAGGAAGTGTGAGAACTCCAGTTTTGTCCATTTATAGGATTGTTGAAATTAATTAATTAATTAGTTTGGAATCTCCAGATTTTTTGGTAGATGACTTATTACCACTTTTTAATTTAAAAAAATTAAAATAAAAATTGCAGTGTAGGATTTAACATCTCTGGATCAGAATTGGTGAAAGAAACCAACTTTGATGTGAAGATCGTTTTGTGATTTTGGCGGGGAGAGGGGAGATCAAATTTAAAATTCATTGGTTGGGACACCTGGGTGGCTCAGTGGTTAAGCTTCTGCCTTCAGCCTAGCATGTGATCCTGGGGTCCTGGGATAGAGTCCCACATCAGGCTCCCTGCATGGAGCCTGCTTCTGCCTCTGCCTGTGTCTCTGCTACTCTCTCTGTCTCTCATGAACAAATAAATAAAATCTTTAAAAATAAATAAATAGAAAATAAAATTCATTGGTTGACTTATTTTCTTCTAATGTCTGGTGTAATGTCTGGTATTATGTCAAATCACCACTACTATCTGTTGGTCTGGGCTCATGGAATGCAAATTATTTTATTTTTTTAATAAAAAAATAAGAAGGTTAAGCTTCTGCTTCTTAAGGGGAAAAAACCCCACAGAACACCCAAAAGTATAATAAAAAACGCAGGACAGGTGACAGCTATAGGCTACTCGTCTCTGCTATCTTAGGCATTACTAAATTGTTCCAGAAGATATTTTGATATTTTGGTAGCCAGTGCATCAGCGCTTCTAGGTAGCAGAAACTCAGCAGTCACCAATCACTATGTGAATGGCATCTGTCCTAGGACAGTGCTTACAAAACTGACTTGTACTCAAATCTGAAAAACAAGCACGGACTAGATCTGGGCATTGCAACCCAAAGTGAGTCTGCTATTGAGGCAAAATAGACTTGAAATGTTGTGTTTACTTTCCAGAACATTTAGATCAATGATAATTTTATGACCCAAATGTACTGAAATAGATACATTAATCAGGCCTCATAAAATTCTATGTCTGCTTCTATAAATTTCCTTCTCAAGCCGGATTTATTTGATGCCAAAGGAGCTGAGTGTGGGGTTTCTCTGACTACTCTTAAGAAGCTTCATTGTAGCAATGCCAAAGAGTTGGTGAGTTTTAGTGGGAGTTTGCCATTGGCTCCTGTATTCCACGGTTCAAGCTTCTTGGAAGGACTCAGTATCCCTGAGTTCCTGGCTCTCAACTGTATTACAACAATGGATTTTGGTCCATCTTTTTAAATTTTAATCAACCCTTTCACAATGATCCCTGTAGCCAGTGATAAAAATCACTGCTAAAAATTAAACTACAGTGTTCCCAGAAGCAGCACTTTGGGTGTGTTGTAATTGACATTTAGTTTCTGAATTAATTTGGCAAGATTTCCCATCCTATGGAAATCAGCCAAATAATTAGATATTTTAAGAGTATAATATTTTTCTAGTTGTTTTTAAATAAGCTCTCTTGTTACCTTCTTAACTCTGTTTTATTTCTACTACTATTATTACTTATTTCACATTATATTTTTTTTTATGGAAAACCAATTCCTAGGAAACTAGGCCATGTCACTTTTTCTTTGAGTTCCACATTTCTGTGCAGTTGCTCTGATGCTCCAGAGAAACCATTGGCACCATGTTTGCAGCTGGCTGGAGTTGAGTTCCTTTTCTTAGGAAGGAAATGTGCAAATTGCAAGAGTGACACACACAGGGACTGGGAAACAATCTTCCTGGTTTCATCTGCATGATGGCCTAAACCAGCTCTCTGGGGACAATGAATTAATCTTTAGTTCAGTTTTAGAGAAGGCTTTCACAATTTTATTAGCAGTTCCCATCTGTTCAGGATGGCAAATCCTATTGATCGTTTGAACGTTTTATTTTGTTAAGTGGCAAATTTATTAAGGTCATTCCTTGGATCAAGATATGTCACTGATACCTATTTGGCAAAGGAGGATTTGAGAATGGATAGTTGTGTCCCTCTGAATGCTCAAGTTTTTTTAGTAGCATAGAGCCATCCATGATAGCTTATACAAGTGTAAAATTTTGTTCTGCCTATCCACAGCTACATTTCCCATCGCATCTCTAGCAGACCAATCTCCTTCCTCCACTCAGCTCATATAACACAGCCAGCAACAAGAACTGAAGTTAATTAAATTGAATTTCATTATTTTATTCAACCTGACCTTGACACCCTTTCTCTGTCTCCATTCACCTCTCCATCTTATGTATGGCTCTTTAAAATTTATTCTTTTTAATAAATACTTTCTCTCATACTATTTTGTCTCATCATGAGGTGTGGAGGGATACTACTACTGAATTTTTAGTCTAAGTAAACACTAACATTCTCTCTCTCCTATTTCAAGAAATTCTTTCTTAAATATAATATATACCTTCTTATCACAGTTTAAAACAGTTTCCCCTAAGTATAAGGCAATCCTTTTTTTTTTTTCTATGTAAGGTACAAGTACTTTCAGGATGCAAGCTTGAAGAATTGATTCTCCATAAGTCCTTTTGGTCAGTGGGAGGGGTTTCTACATGTACCATCATTCCTACAGCAAGATGACCAACTAATGCTTGGAACTGACTCATTTGTGAGTCATAGGTGAAGTGCTTTGAATATGAGATTCATCTAGAAAAATAACAAATTCTTTTGTTTTTTTTCCCCTAGAGTAGAATATCATCTCCAATATTATCATTATATTCACTGAAACTTAGAGGAATTTAAGGTTGAACATTTTAAATTTCTCACATGCCACCATTCTCCCACATGCTGATTATGCAAATATTTCCCCCATTCTCTTGATACCACTCTTTGTACTAATCTCATTAATGTTTATCAGTTGCCAATGTTTACCCACATTGGCAACTAATCATTTCAAAGACAACTCTTGAGGCTTTGAGTTTTTAATCAAGAAAAGGATAATTTAGCCGTATCAAATAAATAAAACATGTACCTGTTTGAGGAAGGCTTGAGATTTTAACAGCAAAACTGAACTTTCCATTCCAAAAGTGTGAATGCACCAATAGCCTCATCAATTGAGGCTCAAAACATTGAGTAGAATATGCAAAGCAGGCTCTTAGTATGTAGTATACTATATCCTTATACAGAGAAGTTAATGAAGAAATACAAGTCGTTTGTAGAGATTAGCATATTGATGTGGTCTCACCCACACAGGAGAACATTTGCCATTTATGGTGGGCCTCAGTAAGAGTGATGCATGCAATGTGGTACTTTGTAGGCTGTGAGGTACAGGGAGACACAAGATCACTGTCATCTTCAAAGTATGTGTTTAGTGCCCTCTGGAGGTAAGGAATGTGACTCACGCCTGGGTTTAGGCAAAGGGCCTTAAATAATGTCTGTGACTGCCCTGCATTGACATGGCCAAAGTGGGCAAAGAGTGTTCAGAAGAGTGTTCCCTAACTTTGGTGAGCTCCAGTTGTGTGAGGTGGCATCCTAGTGATCCCATGGGCACCCCGGGTACTCTGTTCTGTACAGTCCCTCTGTGACTTTTGCTTCTATGTGGTAGGAAGCAGAGATCACAGAATTTGCCAAATGAATTCATTAATAATAGCCTTATAATTAATAATTATTGAAATTAAAATTTTAGAGTTGGCCCTGCAAGGGCAGTCAAAGGTTTCAAGTGTTTCAATGTGCCTATTTTTTTTTCCAAATGTTTTCATTTTAATGGACTTACAGAACCTCTTGCCAGTAGTTTTGTTGGGATTGAGCTGATTATTGGCTTAAATTTGTTGCTTTTTCTTTCTAGTAATTGCTGTAGCCAGTCAAATCCTCTATAGTTATTTTTTAAAATTTTGTGAGCTTGGATAGGTCTGTCTTCCACATATACTCCCTCCCTCTCCCTTTCTTTCTTCTCTATCCCCCAGATCCATCTAAAGCAAAGAAAGGATTACTAGCCTGTTTTCAGGCAATGGAAAAATAGCTTAAGTAAGCAATCTGACAAGCCAGTAATGTCCCTAGTGTAAATTTGTACTCTGACTGATATGACCATTTAATTAAATTTTTTAATCAACATAATGGGAACACAACAGGCAGTACATGGTAAATAATAACAAAGATGATGATAATAATGATAATGATTCTAACAAAACCCAACAGTACAGTTGGCTTCAAAGTCAAACATCCTGTATATAGTTATAATGGAGATACAGAGGTTCTCTGTAAAAATGAAATGTTGTAAAAACCAGTAAACTTTATCATTATCTTTTAGCATTCTTTCTGGGTAATTTTATTGGTATGTTCCTTTACCAACTACACATGGAAATTAAAGATTAGATTTTTTCAAAATATTTTTAATAACTATAATTTTTTTTCTTCCAGAGAATCTTAGAACCGAAAGGTAACCAAGAAGATATCTGTCACCTCATATTATTCAGCATATGAATTTACTCTAAAATATTGGAGCAATATACATTTAAGATGATTGTAGAATTATTTCAAATTCTGAGTTGCATAAATAAAAATAATTCTTAGATATTTCTTTGGGCTTACTAAAAGAGAAATGACATTTGTAAGTTCCCTGAGAAAAGCACAGACCTTATTAATGGCACATTTAAGTGTCACAAATTCCCTGTGAGGACATTTTAAGGCCTTACTCAGGTCAAGAACCCAGGAAGAATGGAATCAAAACATATACCTCAAACAAAACACCTGGGGGATCTGGTTTTTTGTGCTTATTGTGGGCGATATTGCCCAAGTAGTCCCAAACACAAATTAGGAGTATTTCTTAAAAGCTCAAAAGCATTTTTTCCCCTTCAGTAGCTTTCTGACATTTGATTAGTTCACCACATTCTGAAAATAGATAGTTGTCTCCCAGTGTTTTTTTTTTCCCAAACCACAGAATAGTATTAACTGTAATTTACATTTCAAAGCATTCCTAAAATACAGTCACAGCTGCATACAAATGTCTCAGAGCCTTTTTACGAACTTTAAAAATAGCTCACCAAACTTTGTGAACTATTTTATAGGATGATCAATTAAAAACTCAAGCCACTTTCCTAAGTTCAGAGACAGTCACATCTGTGTATAGACTAATTCTATACCCTGTACTCTGGTATTACAGAAGTTAAGTCCCGAGGAGCACTTCTTCAGTGGGCTGGGTGCCACCATACTTGCAGGCATTCTTTCTCAATAACAATAATAATAGCTAACATTTCCTGAGGACTGTGTGCTAAGTGCTTGGCAATGCTCTGGGAGGTGACAACTGCTTCTGGCCTGATTTTACACACAGGTGAAAGTAACTGAGTCATAGACTTGCCCACAGTTAGAGACCTGGTAAGTAATAAAGTATGTCCTCACACCCCGTTCTCTATGACACAGAAGCTGGGCTCTTCACCTCTCCGCTCCAGCTTGTCTCAGAACCAGAACCATTCAATCTGCTCAAGCCATCAGTGCTTTCAGAGAGGGGCATGAGCAGATTATAAAGACTGTCTTTATACACACTCACTTTCCAGCATCCCCAGCCTTTTGGATTGCTCAAGAAGAGAAAGTTGCCAGAAAAATACACACACAACTCTCTTCTTTGTCAGCAAAAAGTAGGCCCCTAGAGAACTCTGCCAAAGGGAAGCGGAAGACCATAAGATTATCCCTGCCAGCCTGTGAGTGATGGGTTAGCCAACAAAGACAGAAAGAAGTACTGTGCTTGGCAAGCGAAGTCTATAAAAGGCCAGTCTTTTCTCACAAATCTGAGTAGCAACAGAAATGACAAGAAAGGGGAAAAGCAGAGGAGAAAAGCAGAGGGAGGGGGACTTGGAGGCTGGGGTCAGTACTCAAGGTGTCAGCACTGCTGTCTGTCTTTAGCAGTGACGTACAATTTGCTGAAAACAGCAGAGAAACAAATCACTCAAGATAGAAGACAGAACAGCTTGGCTGCCGTGGGGTACAACCTGCCACCTGCTTGTTGTTTCTGTAGCCCTTTGGGATCTGGGGCAGGGCACTCCACCCTGGGCAGGGTGGAATGAGAGCAGGCAGCTGCCTCCACTCCACTCTGTGGCCCTGGGCGCCTTGGTGCGCCCTGTTGGGGCAGGTCACCTGTACTGATGGACTGTCACCGGGCCAGACATGACATCTCAGCCATGAGTAAAAAAGCCGCTCCTGTGCAGTCTCTGTGCCCACAGCACAGCCCATAATGGATTTTCACCCAGTTTCATTCGGCAGAGACAGCACTAAGCAGGGGGCCCTGGGGGGCTTTCTCGCCCCTTTGCCCCTGTCTGATATGGATAAATGATGCTTTCTCAATCTGTGATTCCCTTTTCTGTTCAGATCGCTGCCCTTATGGCTCTCCCATGTAGAAAACCCAGAGTTGCCACTACAGTCACTATATGATTTATCGGTTCACTGTGTTCAGTTTAAAGATGCCAAGAAAGTGTCTGAAATGTTTTAAAAAAGAGATTTCCACTGAGAAAAAGTTAATGTTTGGTGACTACATACTGAAATGGCTGGTCTACTCTTTAGAGGGAAAATCCAGCTGTCCAGCTCATTTCCTGTAGACAGCTGTGGTTTCATTTTATTTTTTTATTTTTTATTTTTTTATTTATGATACTCAGAGAGAGAGAGAGAGAGAGAGAGAGAGAGAGAGAGAGAGGCAGAGACACAGGCAGAGGGAGAAGCAGGCTCCATGCACCGGGAGCCCGACATGGGATTCGATCCCAGGTCTCCAGGATCGCGCCCTGGGCCAAAGGCAGGCGCTAAACTGCTGTGCCACCCAGGGATCCCTGTGGTTTCATTTTAGACAGCTCTATGTGATTCAAATGATATTTGGGTTCCACCATCACACTAAAAATTCTAGGTTTCTAAAGGGTGTTAAGTGAAAGGCTATAGTGACAATGTTTTAGTAATGTTAGAGCAGGTGATGGAAACAGGTTTGAGCTTATTCAAAGACGAACCTATCACTAGGTTTTCCAGTTAGGTCTAACTAAGTGAGACTAGTGATAGGTCTTACCTATCACTAAGGAACAGGAATGGCGTCTCTGGAAGGAGTGTTATAATCACCAGCCTCGGTTCTCTGTCCAAACCAACAGCCAGAGGCTCTCTGAACATTAGAGACCTATGCAATTTGCTTTACAAACTTCTGGTCCAGATTTAACTTCAAGCCTTGCAGTTTTCTTTATGAAGGACTCTACTGTGCCTCTCCTGCTGTCTCGTCAGGAATGCTCAGAGAGACCTGGCCCTGACAGAGCACCAGAGAAGGTCAGGCCAACAAACGTCATGATTGCGGGGAGCCCTTAGGAGCTCTCCCAGGCTTGGACCTTGTTACCCTCAGCTTGCCTCCTGCCTGTTTCAGTTCTGCAAGCCTTCAGGGTGACCCCTGGGCAAGTCACAAAGGCAGGGGAGAAAGGTTTATATTCCAGCCACATTATTAATAGCCCTGACTTTGGGGAAGGAAGAGAAGGTGTATGGCTCTAAATATGTTTTGCAGCAGGTGGGCAGTGGAAGAGGGAGCCTCTTAGAGGAGGGAGCTAAAGCTGGGGTTTTCTTACTTTTGGAGAAAACTGTGAAGCTTCCCTGGGGAGTGGTTGTTCTGTAGCATGCTGCCTGGCCCCTGCCTTCTTCCAGAGCCCCCTGGGGCTCAGGGTCCTGGTGTGTGGCTGAGGCACAGAGTAAAGTTGGAAGGTTGGTGACTCTGCTTCTCAGGGCTCAGAATGCCTGTTTTACTGCAGGTCTTGTCCAGGACTCGTACCCTAGTTAGCACCTAGTTTATTGCCTTGTTTCTGGTACCCATGGAATGAGTACTGGCCCGGCTTGAAGTTCCCTGCCACCAAACTTGAGTCACAAATCTTGTAAGCTGTGTTTTCTTATTTCTTCACTTTGAAACTCTTCCTTGGTTCTCCCACTTGAATCTCATTTGTTTAGATGGGGCCTTCCCTTGTTCTTCAGGGACTACAGCCTGTTCTAAACTGCTGGGGTATCTGATGCTTACAGGCCTTTTCATGAGCTCCCTTGAGGTCATATCCATTCTGTGCTGCCCACTATTGAAGCTCCCTGATGTTGACTGCCTAACCCCAACAGAGAGCCTGGAGTTAGACATCACCTCACCTTGTACCCTAATCAGACCAGCACAGCATATCCTCTACCCTCCACACATTGGTAGCTACCCTGGGGCTTACTGGCAATGAATGCGGACCTCTGTTGACTGCTTACTTCTCATCTTTCCAGCCTGCTCTCACATCTTGTTGCCCTGCTCCAATGGGGGCAATGGATGGGGTATCAGATGTCTCCAGGAAGACCAATCTTTTTGCCAATAGGGCCCCAGATTTGTAATCAATTGATTCCACTGTGTGATGACAAAAGTCTGCAGCTGTCCCATTGCACAGTTTACTTCAGAAGTTAAGACAAATCTTGTTTGTTTTCTGGAAGGTATGGTTTCCAATCCTATTTCAAAAATACATTTTGCCTCTGTATGGTCACTCTGGTCACCCTGTCTAGAACTTCAACTTCCTTCCCCAGTATTCCCCATTCCCTATTCCTTATTATTTTTCTTAGTGCTTTTTTACTAAATACTGCATATCTTACTTACTTATCTTGTTTATTCTTTGTCCCTTCTGGTGGAATATAAGCCTTATGAGGGCAGCAGTTTTTATTATTTAATTATGCCTGCACCAGAGCAATTCTTGACCCAGGGGAGTCACTCAACTAATATCAATGAGGTAAATTAGGGAGTGCATGGTGAATGAAGGGATGCTGGCTTCTTGCCCTCTGGGGCATTGGCCACCCAAGACTGTGGGCATCTGGCCTACCCATCTAGCTTGTCCATCTTGTTCCCAGGAGCTGGGCTCCTTGGCTTTCTGCTCTCTCCATGGCACAGCACTCACCTTCAGCTTGTGCTCATGCTCCTTGTTAACACGTGCAAGCAGCTGGGCTTTCCTTCTGTTAAGGGCATCGATGAGGGCATCACATTGGGCCACCAGGCAAGCCTCAAACTCCACGCTGTTCTCCTGCATGAGAGAGCACATGTCTTAGCCCCAAAGCACCTGGGTTCCTTGGGCTGCCAGAAAAAAAAGAGCTCCCCTGTCCATTTGTGGGATGGAGATCCCTGCTGAAGGAGATAAAAAAGAACTCTGTCCACAATGCACATTTAGCATTTTAAAAATAACTGCACAAATTTCATTCTACAGTGGTAATATTCACTTGAATTTTACATTGAAAAGGATAAGCATTACTTAATAAATTAATTTTTATCAAAAGGAGATCATCTCCACAGTCCACATTATATTGCATAAAATAAAGCTTGGTTTGTAGAGCTGAACAGGAATCCTTCTGAGGGCTGGCATATGTCTACTTACGTATGGTGGAAGGTGGCATTCAGAGAGGTTGGCTGCCTGAAAGGGTGGGGTATTGTGAAGGCAGGAGAGTTAAAGAATCATTAAATTCAAGAAGAGAGAGAAGAAAGAGGATGGCAGTGGTCTTCAATATTAAACAATAATCCAATAACAATAGAAGTTTATTAGAATAATCATGGGCAAATTACAAAAGTACTTGCTCCTTTCATTAAGGAAAGCAAATAGTTAATGCACATAGCTAGCTGATCAAGAACAACTGGTACATGTAACAAGCATCATTCAGCTATAAAAGTCAAGCCATGAACCAACTGCTTGTGGGAGAAAACTATGTTTGAAATGAACTATAAAAAAAAAAAAAAAGAAAAGAAATGAACTATAGCTTCTCCATGATGTTTAAATTGAATCCTGGATCTAACTATTGACTTGATTTAAATCTATACATGCCATAGACATTTTCTTTCAAGTAATTCTCTCCTAAATCATAAGGATTCATTAACAGTAATCCTTTCAATAAGTTACATGTATAATTTTAATTACCAAACCATAATCTGAAAAACAATTGTAACAGAGAAAATGAAAGATGAATACTCACATATTCATGAATAGCACTGAAAAAATAGCATCCAACTGAGTCAACCGTAAGCTTTTGGGGACTGGCGAGGAAAGAACAGCTTAGCCTATCAAAATTTAATTTATTCCCCAAATCATAAAGAACTTAATATAAGGATATACTGATAGATATCTGATAATTTCTCAAGTGCAAGGTCTTCTTCATTTAAGGTGTGCATTAGTAATTGCTAAAGCAATGACTCCTACGTGTAAAGTTTCAGCTTTCATGACAATTGCTTTTGAGTACTCAGAGAAGTCTTATGGAAAACATCACTTAAGAGCTCTCTCTGTCCCATGCAGGGTAATATTGGGAGGATGAGGGCAGGCTTCTTACAGGTTCTGATTTAGAGCAGAAAGAAAGCTTTGCTCTGACGAAGAGGTGGGGTGCAGAGGCAAGAGCAGAGAAGAGACTGACTCTGTTGCAATAACCTCTGTTGCTCTGGGAAACAGAAGGAAGTGTGCAAGTGGTAGGTTGTTGGGGAACCAAAAATTTTAACATGAGCACACATGCAAAAAAGGATGAGGAAGTCAGTGTGAGATGCTTTGAAAGGCTGGCTTACATTTAAAAAGATATTTCTACCTTCACATGGGTTAAATATTAACTCAGACAGCAATTTACTGGAGGCCAGAGTGAAGGTTATTTCTGTGGGGCAACCTCAAAACATAAGAACAGTAAACAGAGAAGGTCATTATTTAAGCATCTTGTGCAGTTATTGGCTTCTTCCCTTTAGCAATAGTGGAGAATTCATGGGCTCTTAAATGCTGGCTGATCTGTGTGTCATTGTGTTCAAATAAAGTAATCTGAAATTATAGCTACCAAGGGGGCTCATGGTTGGAAAATACTTAAGTATCTAAGTAGAGAAGAAGCATTACTATGCCAGGAGGGAAGGAAGGAGGAAAGGAAAGAAGGAAGGAAGGAGGAAGGAAGGAATGAACGAAGGAAGGAAGGAAGGGAGGAAGGAAAGAGGGAGGAAGGAAGGAAAGGATGGAGGAAGGAAAAGAGGGAGGAAGGAAGGAAGGAAAGAAGGAAGGAAGGAGGAAATGTGACCTGTTTGTTACCATCAGATAAGATATAACTA
This sequence comes from Vulpes vulpes, assembly GCF_048418805.1. Taxonomy (NCBI): domain Eukaryota; kingdom Metazoa; phylum Chordata; class Mammalia; order Carnivora; family Canidae; genus Vulpes; species Vulpes vulpes. Next base: position 88,534,035 of record NC_132785.1, read on the forward strand.
TTGGAAGGTGTTTTGGGAATCTGAAGAGTTTAAAAAATGCAACAGTTATGACTCTGAATTCACAAGGAGACCTCTTTTCTAAATCCAGAGTAATAGAGGACCTCAGTCCCAAAGACAGGAACTATTTGGAAAACCAGGCTGTGTTGCCACCTTGTTGGCAAAATATAACCACCTTGAGAAGGGGGCATATTTGAGTTGATCTGTACTCATGTTTGTATTAGAAGAGACAGAGGAGAAAAAAATAATTGGAATTTCCCCACAACACACAAAAGTAGAAGAAATAGACAAACTTCCCCACTACACAGCTACATCTTAACCTGTGGAGGTTTGCTTTCAGTCTCAGGTGCTGCCAATACCTGGATCTGCTGGACCATGTTGCGGAGCTGCACCAGAAACTCCTTGGCTTCTTTGGCCCTGTCTGACAGTCCATTCAGCGCCTGAGACAGCTGGCTCTGCAAAGATAAAGAAGGAAGCCATGGAGCTGTAGTCATAGAAAGTAGCAAAAAGATTGTACAGAGTTGTTTCGATCCAAGACCCCAGCGTCTTCAACCTCCTCAGATTCTTCTTGTCAGAGCTTGGGACATGTAGTCAACATTTGTAAAGAGGATTCTGGTAATAAAGGTATCCAGACATCCTTCCGCAGGCTCCTGAGAACTTTCTCTTCTGAAGCAGTGAAAACTCCGGGCTATCGCAAAGGGCCTCACCACCTGATATCTGCCTGAAATTACTTCATCTCATTAATTAGTTAATTAATTCAGCAATAATTTATTTAATTTAAAATTAAAAGAAAACAGTGAGTCAGATGATTTGATAATCGCCAAAGTTATTTAGGCCAAAGTGCTATTGGTCTGGGCCTGAAGTAGGAAGATTAGAGTCAAGAACAGGATGAGAAGAATGAAGGGTTAGAGCACTGGTGTGACTCTCTGGGGCCGCTCCAATGGAATGACAGATACAAAAGCCACAACTGCATTCCTCCTCATCAAGGTTGCCTTTCTTCTCCCAATTGCAGCCCTCCCTGTTGCCCTTACTCCTCTCTACCCCTAAACCAAGGCAGACTCTTCCTGATTTCCCACACTGTCCTGTCCATATGGGATGCAATTCTGTTGGACGGCTGTGTGTGCATGTAAACACTTGCTTTTTTCTCCAGCCTCTCTGCCTGCTGGGGTGGCCACGGGACACACTGCTAAGTGATGAGACGGAAGTGGCTGTTGGCTGGAGGTAAGGAGGGTTCTGAGAAAGCTCTTGCTTTTCTCTCACATGAGACCAGTGTGTCTGGTGCAGCCTCTGCCCTTGTGTTCCCGACTTTATGGTAGATGTCTTAGGACTCTCACTGAGATGGCCAACGTGGTAAGGGAGGAGGGTTGGAAGGAGAAAGAGCCTGGGTTCCAGGGGCAGCTTTGAGCAGCTGGATAACCCTTGAAATCTCCTACCACTAGGCTTCTTGTCTATGGGGAACATTTAACTCCCAGTTAAGTTTCTGTACTGGGGTTTCCATTACTCCCAGCCACTACCATTGTACTTAATGCAAGAGTTCTTCTAGCAGCCCAGGCATATCCTTCCATCTCTCCTGTAAATTATAGAGACAAACTCCTTTCCCACAATACCTTCTTTGAAAGCTAAAGCCCACTCTCTTCCTTGCCAACACAATACTTTAACCACTCTTCCCTTTCAAGTAAAAGGACAGAATCTTAAGATTATATCTCTTGATCTAATGAATGTTTCTCTTGTCTCTTTTTAAAAAACTTTAAATCCAGTATAGTTAACATACAATGTTATATTAGTTTTAGGTGTATAAGAGAGTGATTCAACAATTTCATTCATTACTCAGTGCTCATCAAGCTAAGGGTACTTTTAATCACCTTCAACTTACCATATGTAATTCCACTACTGGATATTTATCCAAAGCATACAAAAACACGAATTGGATAATATATACACACCCCTATGTTTATTGCCGCATTATTTATAATAGCCAAGATATGGCTCAGCCATAGAAAAGAATGAAATCTTGCCATCTGCAATCACATGGATAGAACTAGAGAGTATAAGGCTAAGTAAATATTTTTGTCTTATATTTGCCTTATTAAATACAAAGTTGGGCACTGGATGTCCCCAAAAATATGCATGCCAAATGCTTAATAGAAGCAACGTGGGGTGGTAGAAAGAAATAGGCCTTGGAAGGGCTCAAATCCTGCCTCTGTCCTTTACTAAATGTGACCTTGAGAAAGTTCCCTGTGCCTGAGTTACTCCAACGCAAAAAAAGCATAATAATGTTTTGTCGTTGGGTCATTGTGAGCGTTTAGTGCATTTACCAATGTAAAAGCTCCTGTTAGCTAAGGGTAATGGCTAAGGGATCTACTCTGAATTCATAAATGCTGCCAGTTACTTGCTGAAAACCTTTTATAGATAGTATTACCTCCTCCAAAAAATGAGAAGAATATTACTATTCTTGGGTGTTATGAGCATTGCATGAGATACTAGATTAAAGCCCCCCCCCAAAAAAAATAAAGCCCAGAACCCCTCTGATGCATGGTACATGATTAATAAATGTTGGTTGTTATTAACTCTTTTTTTTTTTTTAAGATTTTAATTATTTATTTGAGAGAGAGACACAGAGAGATAGCATAAGCATGAGAGGGGGGAGGAGCAGAAGAAGATGGAGAAGCAGGGAGCCTGACATGGGGCTTGATCTGGGGCTTCAGGAACCCGAACCAGAATCATGACCCAAGCCTAAGGCAGACGTTTAACCGACTGAGCCACCGAGGTGCCCGGGTTGTTATTAACTCTTATTCATCTTCTTTCTTCCTGCTCACAAATGCCTGCAGCCTGATGGGGGAGATTCGCAGAGCATATTCCTGGAACAGGATCTGTTGGAAAACATCCTTCATCACTAATACTTTGATCTATGTACTCAGACTCAGGGAGGCTAGACCAACACAGCTGAGTAAAAAAAAGCACAAAGTGAGCCTACAATGCTGGAAGGACCACTCAATTATTTATTACCAGGTTTCAGCTGCTCCCATAATTTGGGGTAAAAGCTTTCTCCTAAAGAACTTTTCCCAAGTCCAGGGGATGGAGGAGGGTAGGAGGGTCTCATTTAGAGGAGCAGGCAATAAAATGAGAGACATATTCTTAAGGAGACATTTTTCTTTTCTTTTTTTTAAAAGATTTTATTTATCTGTTCATGACAGACACACACACAGAGAGAGAGAGAGAGAGAGAGAGAGAGAGAGAGAAAGGCAGAGGCACAGGCAGAGGGAGAAGCAGGCTCCATGCAGGGAGCCCGGTGTGGGACTCAATCCTCTGTCTCCAGGATCAGGCCCTGGGCTGAAGGTGGCGCTAAACCGCTGGGCCACCGGGGCTGCCCAAGGAGACATTTTTCATAGTTACTTTAGAACTCATATCCCTTTTTCTGAATGAGCAAAAGTTTGCTGGCTACCACAGTTTTCTTCCCCCTTTTATTATAATCTCTGTCTTAGTAACCACATTTGGATATTGGAATATAGAAACCAAGTTCATTCAGCTATACAGAACTGAAGCTACATAATTTCTTATATCCCCACCTGGCAATTAATTGTACAATATGAGTTAGACCTGACACCCATAAAGAATTGTTGACCAGTCACTGCTATCCACTTAGAAAATAATTATTCCATAGTATGCAAATAGTGTTGGCCTCATCCACTCCCAGGTTTTTATATGGCAAAGCAATAAGTGAGCTGAAAAAAAAAATCAATTCGTTTGCAGATTACCTCTCTTTGTGTCTATATTCAGTCTCAAGAATGCCTTCTATCTGGTTAATGGTTCTGGTATTTGATAAACAACTGCATTATATGATAAAGATCTAAAAACCTTTTTCTTAAGTTTTGCCAACTTGTAGAAATTGAGCAGGAGACAATGAAAAATCTTGGAAACTATTTATCACTAGAAAATGTTCTTATTATAAGGATTTATGTGTGCTTGCTTTTATAGGATAGTCTTTTGATCACACTTATAAGCTACATCTGATGTAGAAGAACATTATTATTATTGATTGATTTTGTTTCCCAGAAGCATTTAAATTTCTGCTCCGGGCTCACAGAAATGTTTTGTATTCAGGACCACAGACCAGCCCTGTAAATTTATATCAGAACACCAAAGATGCAAATATTTAGTGTGTGTTTTCATTACAGCACCTTTGGCTGTATATGTACCCATTAGAAGCAGTTTATAATGCCAAAGCAATGCCATTCTGATTTCCTGGATAGTTGTTTTCCAATTTTCTGAAAAGCTGTCATGATCAGAAAGTGAATGAGAGTGGGGAAATGTAACCAAGGAGGCAAGAGCTCAGAGCATGCTCTGAATCACCAAATCTTCCATCCCAGAAAAAACGGCAAGTTGCTCAGAGCGTGAAGGAGAGAAACAAAGCATTCTACCTCCTCCCTCCTTTCTGTGCTGCTTTCTTTCCAACTTCCACCCAGATTCCCCTCACATTCCAAAGGAGTGAAGGTTATAAGGGATCAAGAACTCAACCTGGAAACCCTGGGGGAGGACGGTCCACACCCTATTATTATTTAGGCTTGGTAGATGGGTATGGGATTCATTTCCTCCTGACCAACTCCTCCGTTGGCTGAGCATCTGCCGAGCTGCCAAGTATGCCCACATGGAGGATGGTGTCTCTTTTCCTCGCTCTGCCATGAACATCATTCATGTGTCATTTCCTCCCTTAGTTTACTACAAATATTGGATGGAGACAATTGGGACACATGAAGGAAAGCTTCCTGGCATCTGTGATCTGAAGTTTCAAGCATGGGACGGGTCAAAAAGGATCAACCCCAAAGAATTCATACAAAACAGATGAGGCCACACGCAAGCAACAGTGGCTTGATAGTCCCTGTGACTGTCACAGTGCACTCCACTCAGGTGCTATGGCCGATGCCACCTCCTTCTCAGGTACCAGGGTCAACACAAAATGCAGAAGCAAAGTGACAGTTGATGTGATGTGACTCTGAAGTAAGGCCCCTAGGAGAAGAACAATTTTTTCCTGGAAGAAATGCTGATTTTTAAGTCTTACTACATTAAAAAGTAAAGGCAATGGGGCACCTGGGTATCTTAGTTAAGTGTCTGCTTTCAGCTCAGATCATGATCCCAGAGTCCTGGGATTGAGCCCTGAGTTCGGCCTCCTGCTCAGTGGGGAGTCTGCTTCTCCCTCTATCCCCTACCTGCCATTCGTGCTCACACTCTCTCTCTCAAATAAATAAATAAAATCTTCTTAAAAAAGTGAAGGCAAAAAATTCTAGTAAGTTATGAAATATTGATCATTTCTTATTAGAAGAAGGGACTGAAAGGTGCTTCTTTTTATTTTTTAGCCATTAAATGGATATTTTCTTTTTGTTTATTTATTTATTTTTTATTGGTGTTCAATTTGCCAACATATAACATAACACCCAGTGCTCATCCCATCAAGTACCCCCCTTAGTGCCCGTCACCCAGTCACCCCCACCCTCCACCCACCTCCCTTTCTACCACCCCTTGTTCGTTTCCCAGAGTTAGGAGTCTCTCATGTTCTGTCTCCCTGAAAGGTGCTTTTTATGTGCATCCTATTTAATCTCAATCACTACCTTGCCATTTTGCAGACGCTCAGAGTTGAATTTAGTTTTTACAACTCACATATAAAAGAGCCCTAGTCTGACTACAGAGTTGTGCTCTTTGCTTCCACCGTCCAAAGAAGAAGTAGAGGAGTCGTCTCATACTCATACAGGAAGAAATAAAAACCACACATGGTGAGAGCATGTAAAACCAAGGAAGGTGAATTGGTAAGGGGATTATGATTGATTATGAGGAAATCTGATCATGTTTAACAGGCAGATAAAACGTAAACCATAGCATATCTAGTTAACCTATGAAATGTTCAACTGCTTTTTTCCTGCATAAAGTTTTTTAGTAAATTTGAATAGGATCTGTCAATGAGATCCATGGGTCTCACGGGAGAAGGCCAAAAGCTTTGGACTGAGGTCCAGCGCTGGCTTTATCACCCACTGACCCAAGACCTTGGGAGGGATTCCAGTAAAGGAAGGAATAAGAAGTCACCAAGTGACTAGAACTTGGGGAGCCTTTGAGCTGAACTCTCAGGGGGACTGATTCTCCTTCTGACTAAAACTTCTGTTTCTGGACTGTACCTCTTCTTCACATAAAAGATCTCTCGTCTGGTTTCCCTGGTTATGGAAGACCCTGGACCTACCCCAGCCCCAGCTGATGAATTAGATGGGCAGGAAGACTCACAGGCTGGCCTGCCTGGAGATGAGGGCCAGCAGCGGGGCAGGGGCAGTAAACAGATTGTGATATGTAAACAAATAGTCTAAGTACATGTATGTACGTGTATGTGTGAAAATGAATGTGTATGTATGTGAGGAAGTATGAGCACAGAGTGTGTGAGTGTGTAAGAACGTGTGTGAGAATACATGTGTATATGAGACATCTCATCAGTGGAGTATAGGGAAGCTCTTGGCTTTGGGTAAGGCTACCAGCCTTGGTAGGGGCCTTATGGGCAGTTGATTTGGGTCCACTAAACTGCTGATTATTGATGATTGGTTGTGATAAAGACCCTCTCTGTGGCTAAACTGTAGCCAGGAAAGTGACCAACTGTGTCACTTTGCCTTCTTCTGTGCCTTCTTCTCAACCTTGGCCTATAAAGACTTGATCAAAACACTAACATAGTTTCTAATGGCTTGTGGCCACATCTCTAGGATGACCCTAGCCCCCTTAAAATGTCAGCCTGAGGAAACTCAAGGCCCCTACATGAATTTACTGGTTGTTTCAGCCAATACCTGAAGATAGGGCCCCTGTCTCCTAGTGTCTGTAGGAGGATAGACATCTAAAGTCAATAAGCACCAGTGAGCAGCCCCAGATGGGTTTCACATGGCCCACCCCCTTCCCACTCTAATTTCTCACTTCCCTGCCTCTCCTGAGCCCTAGCTAATCCCCTTCCCACTCCCTCCTTCTCCCTGTAAAATGCCTTGTCCCTCCTGTACAAATGGAAGTTGAGTTCAGTTCACACTGAACTCCCACTATTGCAACAGTATATTACTGATTGAAATCTGTCTTCACCACTTTCACTGGTGTCCTGCTTTGTTTATATCTGATAGTGGCTAACCCTGGCCCTGACCTAGGGCAAGCTGGGGTAATTGTGAGCAATGAGCTGTCCCTTCAGCAGGCCCGCGTTAACCTCAAGGGTAGGGAAGGAAGCACATCCAAGTTCCCCTGCCTAAACTGGCCCATTTCTCATATATTAAACCAATCTTACCATTTTTACTGTGATTGTGACTTATAAGCTGTGTGGAAGACAGAAAGGAGGAAGACATTATGCATCTATAATCTAGAACACTGTTCCATATAATCCCCTTTCCCATTCCTCAGTGCTAGATCTGCACACACAAGTATGCAAACATCTACACCAAAAGTTAATGCGTAATACTACTTACCACCTTTTTAATAACAATTCAAACCCAAATATTCTGTTTCAGTTATTCTTTAAACCATAAACATAGACCAGAAATGTTCTTTTTTTTTTTTTTTTTTTTTTACCAGATAGTAGCAACTGACTGAGGTAGACAGGGCAATATGGACTAATCTGGCACTGGGGTTAAGAAGATAGACTTTAAAGTCAGATGGACTTAGGTTTAAATCCTAGCCTTTTTTTTACTAGCTGTATGACCATGAACATATTACCTAACTGTAGTGGATACTCTGCCCTGATTCCCTTTTAAAGGCTGTTGCACATAGATGGAACTGGAGGGTATTATGCTGAGTGAAGTAAGTCAATCGGAGAAGGACAAACAGTGTATGTTCTCATTCATTTGGGGAATATAAATAATAGTGAAAGGGAATATAAGGGAAGGGAGAAGAAATGTGTGGGAAATATCAGGAAGGGAGACAGAACATAAAGACTCCTAACTCTGGGAAATGAACTAGGGGTGGTGGAAGGGGAGGAGGGCGGGGGGTGGGGGGAAATGGGTGACAGGCACTGAGGGGGACACTTGATGGGATGAGCACTGGGTGTTTTTCTGTATGTTGGTAAATTGAACACCAATAAAAATTAATTTATTAAAAAAAAGAATAAAAAAAACAAAAACAAAAAAAAAATAAAGGCTGTTGCAACTCTATGATCAACTAATCTTTGACAAAGTAGGAAAGACTATTCAATGGGAAAAATATGGTCTCTTTAACAAATGGTGTTGAGAAAACTGGACAGCCACATGCAGAAGAATGAAATTGGACCATTTCATTTCCTCACACCTTACACAAAAATAGACTCAAAATTGAGGAAAGACCTAAATGTAAAATAAGAATCCATCAAAATCCTAGAGGAGTGCATAGGCAGCAACCTCTTTGACCTCGGTTGCAGCAACTTCTTGCTAGACATGTCTCCAAAGGCAAGGAAAACAAAGGCAAAAAATGAACTGTTGGCATTTCATCAAGATAAAAATCTTTTGCACAGCAAAGGAAACAGTAGACAAAACCAAAAGACAACCCACAGAATTGGAGAATATATTGCAAACTACACATCAGATAAAGGGCTAGTAATCAAAACCTATAAAGAACTTATCAAACTCAACACCAGAGAACAAATAGTCCATTCAAAAAACGGGCAGAAGACATGAACAGACATTTCTCCAAAGAAGACATACAAGTGGTCAACAAACACATGAAAAAATTCTCAGCATCACTTGGCATCAGGGAAAAACAAATCAAAACCACAATGAGATACCACCTCACAGAAGTCAGAATGGCTAAAATGAACAAGTCAGGAAATGACCGATGTTGGTGAGGATGTGGAGAAAGGAGAACCCCCTTACACTGTTGGTGGGAATGCAAACTGGTGCAACCAGTCTGGAAAACAATATGGACATTCCTCATAAAGAGGTTCCTCAAAAATTTGAAAATAGAGCTACCCTATGACCCAGCAATTACACTATTGGGTATTTACCCCAAAGACACAAATGTAGTGATTGGAAGGGGCACCTGCACCCCAATGTTTATAGCAGTTAATAGCAGCAATGTCGACGATAGCCAAACTATGGAAAGAGCCCAGATGTCCATCAACAGATGAATGGATAAAGAAGATGTGGTATATATATATATATATGTATATGTATATGTATGTATATGTATATGTGTGTGTGTGTGTATATATATATATATATATATATATATATATGACTACTACTCAGCCAATCATCAAAAAAAATCTTGCCATTTACCATTATGTGGATGAAACTAGAAGATATTATGCTAAATGAAATAAGTCAATCAGAGAAAGATAGTTATCATATGATCTCACTCATATGTGGAATTTAAGAAACAAAGCAGAAGATCATAGGGGAAAACAGGAAAAAATAAAACAAGATGAAATCAGGGAGACAAACCATAAGAGACTCTTAATCATAGAAAATAAACTTGCTGGAAGAGAGAGGGGTGGGGGGACATGACATCACTGAATGTGGAGTTAGAAGAGATGTATACTATCAACTCTTGAGCAGTGAGCAAGTATGAACTGATCAGCATACCTGCATACCAGTGGACATACCCCATACAGTGACTATGGGCTTCAGAAAGAGAGCATATGTAATAGAACTTCAGACTACCTACTGTGATAGAACATGAGCAAGGAATAAAGCTTTGCCACTGAGATTTTAGGGTTTTTTTTGTTACTGTAGCAAAAGTGACTAATATAGATAGCAATTATAATATTTTCCTTCATGATTTAATTTAATTAATATTCATAGAGTTTTATCATGGACGCAGGCACAGTGATTCATGCTAGGAAAATAATGATAGAGAAAGTAAACACAATCCCTTCACTAAGGAACCATCATTGTTTTGAAACCACAACCATTCTGAGCTTAATAATTTTTATTTAAAAATTCTCTCTTATGTGATCTCTAATGAAGCAGAAGACTAGACTATTCTAACATCCAACAACAGAAAGGTAACTTCTCCACCTCTGAGGACAAATGAGAAGTATCTGCTTTCCTCACCAGACATAGCCAGTTCTGGCTAGAGTTTGAATTCTGGATGTACTCTACACAGCCTTTATCCATGAAACTTAAAATATTTTTCTGCCTTAGGAAACTCTCAAGCTGGAGATACAAATCAACATAGAGGGTTTTTCCAGCAAGATAGAAGAGTCACTTTTTGCCTCAAGGCAAAAAACAAAAAACAAAAACAAAAAAAACCCCAAAACAAAAAAGAAACTGTTGCCTCACCCAATGTTCATCATTTCTTGGGGGAAAATCAATTTGCCATGTCTCTATGGATTTTGCAGAATTCTGGAAGCTGTGAAAGAATTCAGGCAGCAATTGTTGCAATGAAAGGCATGAAACTTTAATAAAGCAGCAAGTATATAGGCTGCAAGGTCAACACCACTCTGCCCAAGGCTCTGTCAGAGAACATGCCTTTCTATGGATATTTAAAACCATGTTATGTGTGTTGTTAGGCAGTTACTAAGTATTTATAGCTGAGGATCAAAAACAAGCCTTCCTTGGGCTAAGCCTTTGTGTAAATATTGGATTTTACATCCCACAGATGGACTACCAGATAGATCTCCTTTGTATGTATGCTGCCTTTTCTCTTTGGAAAATTGTAGGGCTCCACTCAGCAGGCTCTGAGTCCTTTCCCAGAAAGCTGTTTTCTCTGTGGATCCCTCTGGCTGCCTTCATGTCCACACTGGTCTGCCATGACCTTCCAGGTGGTATAGCATTCCACACTGTCTGATACTACCAGGGCACAGTTTTAAGATAAGCAAAATAGAATTGAGGTAAATAAATTTTCAGTTTTTTATAGTATTTAAGTGTCCCAGATAGAAACTCTCATTCTTCAAACAAGGGTTTTTCTTTTTCTTTTTTTTAATAATAAATTTATTTTTTATTGGTGTTCAATTTACCAACATACAGAAAAACACCCAGTGCTCATCCCATCAAATAATTAAAAACGTGCTCCTAGAAATATATATGATGAGGTGAAAAAAAATCACTGAACTATTTTTCATATAGAAATGCTTTTCCTGTGCTCTTTCAGAGACTTAAGTGTTAAGTGCCAATGCAGGAATGACTACTATCTGTCCCTCAAGCTTCTAGTGATGAGAATGAAATAACTAGTGGGAGCAAGATGTTTTTGTTTTAAAAAATAACTTTCCCTCCATATTTCAAAAACAGAACATGCTCCTTTCAGAAAAATTGGAAAATAAAAGATTTAATAGAAGAAAAAAACAATCTCACCTGATATATTAATAGCCTTGATAATGAACCCTTGATGCTTATCCTTGAAATCTTGTATACATTGATACTGTCTATCGACAGCCAGATATGTATGTCTCTATATAATGTGTACCAACAAAACTGGGATAATATCGTATACCCATTGCTGTTTTTGAAATCTGCTCTTTTCACTTCATATGCTATATTTTCCCATCTCACAAAAACTATGTAACTCCCCCCCCTTTGTAATAGCTATATAACACTTTGATAACATTTACTATGTGGCAAGCACTGCTTATAATGCTTTGTACATATTAACTCCTCTTTGTTTCATAACACAACCCAGCAAAAGTAGGTACTTTATGTTACTCAGAATTTTTGTAGGTGATAGAATTAAGCAAGGAAGGTTATATGGTCCAAAGTCCTAAAATTGTTAAGCAGAGCAGTATCCAAACCCATGAGGTTTCCGGCCAGCATTTATTCTGTTAACCACTAAGTTTTAGGGTAACCCACTATGTAGATGCATCATAATTTATTTAACTACTCTCCTGTTTTAGAACGTTTAGTTTGCTTCCATCTTTTGCAAAGAACTGACATGAATTTCCTGGAGTAAATCTTTCAACACATTCTTGATTATTCTCATTTTCAGAAATGAAATTTCAAATTTACTCATATTAAATGTTATCATGTTATTAAAATGTCCCTGAGTGCTCATTCAATTTATACTCCTGATAAAGGTGATGTAATACCTGCCTATATAATGCACTGGAAATATTATCATTTGTATTAATTTTTGTGATCAGATAGACAAAGACTGGAATCTCATTTCTAAAATTTGCTTTAAAATTACCAAGTTGAGAGGAGGGAGATTTTTTCCAAAAGCTTCTTATTGATTTTTTTCCTAGTCAAGGTGAAAATTCTCACTGATATTATTTGTAAAGCATTTGAGAGAGAGAAGTCCTAGCCCAGAGTGTTACTAGTATTACTGAAGTGTTTGTCAAGGAAATTAGCTTCTTCCCACTGTTGATGACTATCTTGAACAAGGCTGGCCTCAGGACACTTGTTTGCTTACCAAGAAAGCCATAGGGACCAAAAACAGAAAAACAACCTAGAAAATTTGGGTGGCTCCCAGAGAAGTGAAAAGTCATGGCTTAATAGTTTTAGTAGAATTTGGTCAGATGGTCTGGTTCACAAAATCTCTACTCTTTAGAGATTATTTTGTGGACACATACATGTATGCAAGAGCTTCTGGTAAAGATTCAATGAGCATAAGAGAAGAATATATTCTTTGCTTCTCAGAGAGTGTATATATATTTTTTATATAATATATAAATATATATATAATAAAGACAATATGCATAATATAAACTTTATAACACATTTGTCAACATAATTAAACTTGTTAACCAGATTCTTGCTTATTATTTGTCTCTTTGGCCTATAATATTCTAAAATAAAGAAGTGATTAAATTTCCCACAAAGATTGTGCTTTAATCATGTTCTTTATTTATAAGAGTTTTTGTCTTATGTAATGTGGCTGTGTTATTTGTTCTATCTTCTTTGTGCATCATTATATCTTTTAACATTAGATCATATCCTTTTGTGTTTCACTTAATTCTTTTGGCCTTGAACTTTATTTCATCTGACACTATTAAATTTTCCCTCCTCTTTCTCTCTCTCATATAGCTTGGCCCATCCTTTTTTTTTTTTTTTTTTAGATTTATTTATTTAAGGGCAGGGAGGGGCAGAGGGAGAGAATCTTCAAGCAGACTCTTCACTGAGCGTGGAGAACATTGCGGGTCTCAATCTCATGACCCATGATACTGTGATCTGAGCTGAAACCAAGAGTCAGATGTTAACTGACTGAACCACCCAGGTACCCCCACTTTGCTCATCTTTTATTTTATTTTATTTTATTTTTATTTTTTTTCATCTTTTATTTTAAAACTACGTTTGTTTTTAACTCAATGTGATTTTTTTTACCTTATCATAGGGAAATTTCGGCTATTTACATTTATTATATTAATTGATATAGTTGGCTTTATTCCATCTTTAGTGTATATATTTCTATTATCCATTTCCTTTAAAAATTTTTCATAGCATAATCACATTTCTTTTAACATCTAAAATTACTCACCAGTTAATTTGGATATTTTGCTATGTTTTTCTATTTTGCAAGCTGTTACCTTCCCATCTTTCATCCAATGTAAACCTACATTTGTCTATTATTAAGTCAAAATTAACTAGTAACTTTGATCCTCCTATCGAACTACATTCCCTCAAATGCTTCCTTTAATGTTTATTAATGTCTTGCACATTAAGAAATATTTAATATTTAAATATCTAAATAACTCCTGGATCAAATAGGAAATTAAAGCTGCATTTATAAATTTTCTATATATTAATGAGGAGAATCAGTTTATGAAAGTATATTTTTTTTTCAAATATGATTTTTTGCAGGGCTAGCTAGGCAACTCAAACACTATAACATTGTTCCCTTTAGAAATACTGTTCTTAGATGGAACATAAAAGAATGGATGAGGAGCCCCTGGGTGGTTCAGTTGGCTAAGCGTCCAACTCTTGATTTTTGCTCAGGTCATGATCTCAGAGTTGTGAGACTGGGCCCTGGGTAGGGCTCCATGTTGGGTGTGGAGTCTGCTTAAGATTCCAGAGGAAAAAGAGGTGGCTTTTTTGCACTTACGTTCTCTATCCAGGGCTTTTTGGCACTTAAATGCTATGCCCAGGATGGCTCTGACACATTGTTCTTAAGTTTTAAGAATTCAATAATTTCAGAATTGTTTTTTAATGAAATCTCAGCTTACTTGAACTTATCTTAGAAAAGCTATAGTTGGGGATCCCTGGGTGGCTCAGCGGTTTGGCACCTGCCTTTGGCCCAGGGCGCGATCCTGGAGTCCCGGGATCGAGCCCCGCATCAGGCTCCCAGCATGGAGCCTGCTTATCCCTCTGCCTGTGTCTCTGCCTCTCTCTCTCTCTCTATGTCTATCATAAAAAAAAAAAAAAAATCTTGAAAAAAAAAAAGAAAGAAAAAGAAAAGCTATAGCTTCCAAAAGCATGGGAGTCATTAGTAGGCTGGTAAATGTTAATCACAATATCCGAATTTTAATTCTGACCTCAGGACCCCACTATATCATCAATGCAGACATTAGCAAAAATTCTTTTTCTTTTTTTTAAAGTTTTTAAAATTTATTTAAGCAAACTCTATACTCAACATGGGGTTCTAATTCATGACCCAAAAATCAAGCATTGTTGTTGCATGTTCTATCGACTGAAACAGCCAAGTGTCCCCACACATTCTTTAAAAACAAAAGGTACACAAAGACCACTACAGACCCACCAGACTGACAACATTAAGTGCTGGTGAGGATGGGGAACCTCACACACTGATAGTGGGAGTTAAAATGGTAAAACCATTTGAGAAAACTGGCTCTTTCTAATAAAGTTAAATGTACACCTACCCTACACAACAGCATATGTCCCAAAAGACTTGGATAAAATGTTCATAGCAGCTTCATTTATAATAGCCCCAAAGCTGGAAACAGTGCAAATGTCTGTCAACGGTAATATGAATAAGTTGTATATATTCACACAATGGAATACTGTTTAGTAATAAAAAAGTACAAGTTAATGATATACACAAAACATACATGAAATTTAAAAAATTATATGGAGTAAAAGACATGAGACACAAGAAATTACACATTGGTTTTATGTAAATTTCAAGAATAGGCTATTTCAAGAACTAACCTATAATGATAGAAGTCAGGAAAATGAGGAGATTGACTGGAAAGTGTTGTAAAAAAATTCTCTGAGGTAGGGATATGTTCTATCTTGATTGTGGTGGTAATTTTATATATATATATATACACACACACATATATATACACACATGTATGTGTATATATATATTTATACATATGTATATGTATGTATATATAAATATATACACATATATAAAAATTATATATATACACATGTATACAAATTACATATATATGTTAAAGTTTATTGAGTAAATTTAAAATTTGTATATTTTACTATAATTTATGCTTTTCAAAAATGGATATTTTTGATCCTGAATAGCCAAAGCAAGAATTAAAAAACAAAGTTGGAGGCATCATACGCCCTGATTTCAAGCTATATTACAAAGCTATAGTAATCAAAACAGTATGGTATTGGCATAAAAACAGACACATGGATTCATGGAACAGAACAGAGAGCCCAGAAATTAACCTACACATATACGGTCAATTATATTATGACAAAGGAGCCAAGAATATACCATGGGGAAAGGACAGTCTCTTTAATAAATGGTGTTGAGAAAACTGGATCACTATCTTACATCATATAAAAAAATTAACTCAAAATAGATTAAAGGCTTGAGCATAAGACCTGAAACCACAAAATTCCTAGAAGAAAACAGGTGAAAAACTCCTTGACATCAATCTTGGCAAGGTTTTTTGGATTTGATACCAATAACTAAGACAACAAAAAGCAAAAATAAACAAATAGGATTAGATCAAACTAAAAATCTTCTGCACAGCAGAGAAACCATTAACAAAATGAAAAGGCAACTTGCTGAATGGGAGAAATATCTGCAAATCATTTTTCTGATAAAGGGCTAATATCCAAAATAGATAAGGAGCACATACAACTCGATAGCAAAATAACAAATAATCATGTTAAAAATGGAGAGAGGGTCTGAACAGATATTTTTCCAAAGATGATACAAAAGGCCAACAAGTACATGAGATCACTAATAACCAGAAAAATGTAAATCAAAACCACAAAGTAGTATCACCTCATTCCTGTTAGAATAGCTTTATCAAAAAGACAAGAAACAACAAGTATTGGTAAAGATATGAAAAAAACAGAACCCTTGTGCACTGTTTCTGGGAATATAAATTCGTGTAGCCAATGGAATATTGTATGGAGGTTGCTCAAAAATTAAAAATAGGACTACCATAGGATCCAGTAATCCCACTTCTGGGTATTTACCCAAAGAAAACGAAAACACCAACTTGAAAAGATATATGAAGCCTCATGTTCACTGCAGTATTAATTACAATAGCCAAGATATGGAACTAACCTGTCCGTTAGTAGATGAATTAATAAAGAAGATGTGATATATCTCTCTTACACACACAAAATGTAATGTTATTATTCAGCTACAAAAAAGAATGAAATCTTGCCATTTGTGACAACACTGATAGAACTTGAGGGCATTAACCTAAGCGAAATCAAAAAGAGAAAGACAACTACCATATGACCTCACTTATACATGGAATCTAAAACAAAACAAAAAAGACCCCCAAACTCATAGATACAGAGAACAGATTGGTAGTTGCCAGAGGTTGGGGGTAGGTAGGTGGTGGATGGGGATGGTGAGTGAAATGGGTGAAGAGTGTCAAAAGATACAAACTTCCAGTTATAAAATAAATTGAGTCATGGAGATATAATGTACAGCATGGCAACTATAGTTAATAACACTGTACTGTATGTTTGAAAGTTGCTAAAAGAGTAAATATTAAAAGTTCTCATCACAAAAAAATGTTTTTTGTAGTTACATGTGATCATGGATGTTAACTAGATTGAATGTGGTGATCATTTCACAATATATTCCTTATCATTAATAATATATTCCTAATCATGTTGTCATACACCTGAAACTGATATAATGTTGTGTTTCAATTATACCTCAGTACTAAATAAATAGGTTAAAATAATGGACATTTTTCCCCAAAGATAAATACTCATTATATAATTAAACTCTGTTTACTAAGACCCCATGCTTTGTAGAAAAAAAATGTCTTGAGATGGTCTTATTTTTTCAATTTAATTTCTGAATTTAAATAGATATTTGCAAAACCCTCAAGCATCTTATAATGGGCCAATAGAAATGTTTCACTCAATTTTGTTTAATACTTGATACTGGGAGCCTTCCACTCACAGGCTCTTATTGCCTTGGATGATCTCATGCCCTTCCCCTGGTCATATTGGCACTTTTCTTCTGTTGTAAGTATCCAGCAACACCTGAAATCCAGTTACCTGGTCACTGCTAACTGGTCTGTGCGCCCTCTCACAACGACGTGATTCTAATTTTAAAGATGTGTCTGATAAAGGTCATTTAGGAGGAAATGTATGCCTAATTCGAAAAGTGGCAATTCCTCAGAGGAGCAGGAATGATTGGCGCTATGGAATAAGAAATGGGATGACACATACCACCTCTTCGCCCACCCTCAGAAATGTCCTATCTTTTGGGAAGGCACAAAACCATCTCATAATGCAAATGTGCCCTTTGTGGCCAACTTATGATGTCATAAATTATAGGAAGAAGAACTTGTGTGCAGACATTCTTGATTCCTTTACATTGACTATGAGTTTGAGAGGCATGTTATCTTTCGTTTTGCTGATAAATCCACATGTCCTCTCTCTCACAGTCCTAATGTTCAATTTATAAAGCCCAAATATTAAGAAATTAAATTATTCTTAATATAACTCTCCTTTTTACTACCATTGCTTTGGTTACTTTGAGAACAAAGTAAAACACAATCTTATTCTAATAAATGATCGTCTTTAGCAAAAGAGAAAATCTTTGGGATATCTCAAATAGCTTCTCAAATATATTTTGTTTTTTCTCCCTCAGTATTGAAAGATTTGTTAGGATCCAGTACTTATAGTCAATTTCCAACCAACATAAAATTAATAGTGATCATCAATAACGTTCAGGAAAATGGATTTAAGCCATGTCTGATTTCTTTTCACCCTTTGCCTCTGCGGCTCTGTCAATCTCCGTGCAAGTCAATTGCAGTGCCAGCCTAGTGAAAAGGGAATGGTTTCTATGACAACAGATTTTTGCTCTGCTAGTTAGAATCTAAGATTTGACTCCCACAGAAATAAATCTCACCATGGGAATTGGTTGATTTTGTAAACGACTAAATAACTGTGCAATCATTTCCAAAGAAAAGCCTGTTAAAAGCTTGCATGAGCAAGGGTAGGTTATGCAAGGTGACTGCTGAATCTGCCACCAACATCACACAGAGAGAGCCGGGAAATGCCTGTTTTGAGCTGCAGCTTGCTCCGTTCGGCACCCACCAAATGTGGGCTGCACAGCCTGGCCCTCTTGTGAATTTCAATGATGCTTTAATTCCAGGTGGAGGGAATAGATTTGAGAGCACCTCACAGAAAATGGCAAGTGTTCGTCACCAAATGTCTTCAAATGTCTTTCCTCTTATTTCCAGAAACTATTAGTTCCTTGAAAGGACAGGATTCCCAGAGCTGTGATTAAGGCAATCAGCACAGTATGACTTTAATTGCTTATTGCCTATTTCTCAGTTAAATTAAGTGCTGCTATTGTATAAGAATACTCTTTTAACTATCATTTCCCCTTTTTAATAATCCGCTTTATTTATTAATTTAAAATATATAGGAACACTTACAGATTTTTAACTTTCATTTTAAAACCTAACATGCTGCTAAGTGTTTCAAATAATGGTTTGTAAATATATTTTCCTAATAACATTTATACAAATTATAATGGTTAATTCTGATCTATAAGAAAATAATTGCTATCAATCTAGTGGTATATGATTAAAGTGAATTCCATTAATTCCATTCCTGGATCCAGTAAGCCAGGTTTCCTTCTGAACAGTGGGACTTGCTGCTGTAGCAGGAATTTCTGTTGCGGTGAGGTGGTATCCTCAGCAGAGATGTGAAAAGGGAATGAGTGTATGGCTTGAATAAGGATGCAAATATTCAGGACTGTGATGAGGACGCTCTGCAAAGTGCAAACTCAATAGCTAAATCAACTCTCTCCTACATAGCACGTTGATGCATTAGGCTCAGCAAGCTGGTTTTAAAAAGCCATTGCAAGTATGCAACAGAATCCCAGCCTGTTGCTGTCCCCACTGAGCAGAAGATAATTATGGCCAATTCTGGTAAAGTCTGCACCTCTATGCTGTACGCCTTCCTTGTCTCTTCAGGCTGTTCCCTGATGCCAACTCTCCTTTTTCTTTCTCCTCTCAAAGCTTAGGAAGGATCTAATAACAGTCACTTAAGAATGATGGGCCAAGGAGCCCATTAGCCTTTCATTGAAAATCATGTGTATTAAATTTTTATCTAAACCAAAGATTTCCCTTTTACATTTTTCATTTCTAGTTGTCAAATGAAAGACTTGGTAGTTAAGGAAATTTTCAGTAATATTTAGAAAAGTGGGAACAATTTTGCTTAGGAAAGGGGACCTTGAAATTTTATCAATTTTAGCTTGCTGGTCACAAAGGCAAGCCTGATAACATCTTTTTAGGATGAAGTCTCTCTCCTTCCATCCCTCCCATTGGGCATCTTCTCCTTGGGGTAAGAGCATCCCTGTGAGGTCATTGGAGGCCTAGTCATATCAGCAGGTAAGAATGGAGGAAATGATCCCTTCATTCCGAGCTTTTCCCAAGAGCCAAGCCTAACATGGTGCAGACATGCTGGCAGTTCCTCTTCTTGCAGATCTGTCTTATTGTGTTTCTACCTCTAAATTTCTGACAAAAGAATGTTGTTATTGGAGTACATCAATTTGATGGCATTTTATGGAGTGCATCTTCCTGAATGTCTTATATTTAGAATATCACCTTTTGACTATTTCTACTTATATATTTAAAATGATAGAACTCAGATTTGCAAATGGGCTAATCAATGAGTCAGGTGTGGTGAGAGGTGAACTATTGGGGAAGGTAGAAACCAGAGTATGTAGAATATGTGGTTTCATGAGCAGAGTACAACAGAGACATCAAGTTGGGGGAAGGAATAATATCCAAAGGAAGGAGACAGTGAATAGTAGGAACAACAGAAAGAGGAGAAAGGTAAAGAGATACACAGAGGGAAGATGGAGAACAAGTTAAAATAAAATATCAGACCATGTGGGATGCTAGGGAAATGCCTGTGGTCTCCAGAGCACTTTGATCAATTCTATCAATGGTCCAGAAAGCTAGGCAATGTGGTGTCAACTGGGTCTAACCCTGAGGGACCAGCAATGCCACAGAGGTTATATGAAATCTGGAGAGAAAATCAAATATTAGGACTTATAACTTAAAGATTCTTTTTTCTCCCCACTGTGTAACTTAGAGATTCTTTATCTGTTTCTTTATGACATGCAATCAGAGTCAGCAGAAGTAGGCAGCTCACTAATTACATGAATGCTTTTCAGTTCATGGTGGTACAAAGAAACTGGAAGAGGTGGTAGCTTCCTAATGTGTCAAGGTAGGTGAAATTACATCTCTCTTTCCTGTATGTATAGTTAGGATGGGCCACAAGAGAGATATAAAAGATATACATAAGTCAGGGATTACCCACATAGCAGTCATAATGAACATAGTGACATACGTCAACATATCAATTTTGAAAATATAATGTTCACTGGAAAAGAAGCAAATTGCAGTATAATAGATGGATTAAGAATTCAGACTTTGCATAACATTTTAGAAATGGAGGACAGTTTGGTGGTTGTCAGGGGTTAGGAATGGGGTTGGGGGATGGGTTTGGAGCAGGTTGAGCAGACAAAAGAGAACATATGGGTTTCAAAGGGCTACATGAGGAATCCTATTGATCATCTTGACTCTGGTGGTATCTATATAAACTTATACAAGGGATAAACTTGTATTAAACTTAATGTACACACACACACAAGTAAAAGTAAAATTGGGACATCTGAATAAAATGGGTGAATTGTATCAATGTAAATACCCAGTGATATTGTGATATTGTACTATAGTTTCATAAAATATTATCACTGATAGAAACTGGGAAAAGTATAGAAGGGATTTCTCTATAGTCTTTCCTACAACTGCATATTAATCCACAGTTTTCTTAATTTAAAAAGGAAGAAAGAAACATTGCTTCAAATGAGAAAAACCTGGAAAATATTCTTGGCCTCTTGTTCTATGACAGAAATTTTAAAATTTGCCGGCACAGAAAAGCAGGGTGATTCTCACTAATAAAATTACTTTTAAAGCCAAGGGGGAAAATTCAGGCTTTGGAACCAGATTGCTCTCCCACTTACCATTTTTGAAACTTTGGACATATTAAACTCTGAACCTTAGTTTCCTTCTTAGTAAAATGGGATAACAATAGTACCCACATCATTGAGTTATTGTGAGAAGAGACTGGCTCAATATATTTAATGTTCACAACAGGGCTTGGCACATCTTAAGTGCCCAGTAAGTTGTTGGTTCTTTCTTTTTTTTTTTTTTTTTTTAAGATTTTATTTATTTATTCATGAGACACCGAGAGAGAGAGAGAGGCAGAGACCCACGCAGAGGGAGAAGCAGGCTCCATGCAGGGAGCCCAACGCGGGACTTGATCCCGGGACTCCAGGATCATGCCCCAGGGCCAAAGGCAGGCGTTACACTGCTGAGCCTCCCAGGGATCCCTCTTATTATATGAACGCTATGACTCTACTGATACAAAGTTTGAAAATAGGTGATACTAGAATAGGAATTCATATGTATACAGTGAGACTATAAAGAAATGCATGGAGGTGAATAATATAAATTCAGGACAGAAATACCTCTGGTGGGGATCCCTGGGTGGCGCAGCGGTTTGGCGCCTGCCTTTGGCCCAGGGCGTGATCCTGGAGACCCGGGATCGAATCCCACGTCAGGCTCCCGGCGCATGGAGCCTGCTTCTCCCTCTGCCTGTGTCTCTGCCTCTCTCTCTCTCTGTATGACTATCATAAATTAAAAAAAAAAAAAAAAGTTAAAAAAAAAAAAAGAAATACCTCTGGTAATGAGGAGGGGAATACCCTGGGGAAGGACACACAGGGATCACCATTTGTCTGCATAGTGTTATTTCTCAAACACCACCTCCTTTGAGACGCCGTCCTTAATTGCCCTGCCCCAGGTGAGATAATCAGTTAGCACCCAGATAGTACCTTATCTACCTCTGCTGTAGCACTCCTTCTTCTAGTGCTGTGTATTTCATTGGAGCTCCTTGACAGCAAGAATGGGTGCATTATGCCATGGCTGACTATTGAGAAATGAACATAAATGCTTAGAAAACCATTCTGTAGGATAATGAAATCATGGGACTGATTTATTTTCAGAGGTGTTGCAAAGTTATAAAGCAAGAAAGGACAACGAACACTCTGCAGCAAGGTATTTGATGGGTAATTAATTAAAATATTCACGATGCACCTAACATGCGTAAGGCATCAGTCTAAGCTCTGCCGTACAAAGACAAACAGGATAAGGCACATACTCAAAGGGCATATGGTCTAGTATAGGAAAGACTTGCACCTATGATCTGTCTCTAGTAAGGAAAATGGACAAAGAAAGATATCAACCAAATGTTATGGGAGAATCTGAGTCTTCTAATTTCCCCAAGTGAGAATAGCACAAGACATTTTAGAGAACAAGAATACACTTTCAATGGGACTATATAGCTTTTAGCAACATGTTATATAAAAAATGTTTTCAATGGAAATACATAGTCTTTAACAAAAAGTTATATTTTATTCTAATTTAAAAACCCCTAAATAATACTCTATTTTGACCATATATAATCTTATGTAAAATTTATTATTTTAAAAAATCCCCTTAGCAAATGTTATAACCATGCAGTATATGCCTTCATTCAGGCACTAAAAGGTAACATTTTCCTTTCTGATTAATAGCTTGTTTGTTCCAAGATGCTATTTCCTAAATTTAGCTCACACAAAATGCTGCTGTTAAGTTTAGAACAATGAACATCTAGCTATACCAAATTAAATTCCCCAATTGTTGTGCAGTGCTGAGGTTTTCAGAATTAAAATGGTTGTCTGGCAGCTTACAGAAGAATCATCACTTCATGGGCAATCTTTGCCTTGTGAATGTTCAGCTGTATGTGATGTAGAGGCTGTGCTGAATACCATGCAGTTCTGGCCTTAAAAGCCAGTCCTGAGAATTCTTATCTCACAGATCTTATAGATAGGGGCTGTATTCAATATGACAGTCTAGGAAGAGAGCCA
This sequence comes from Vulpes vulpes, assembly GCF_048418805.1. Classification (NCBI taxonomy): domain Eukaryota; kingdom Metazoa; phylum Chordata; class Mammalia; order Carnivora; family Canidae; genus Vulpes; species Vulpes vulpes. The sequence continues at coordinate 88,557,273 of NC_132785.1, forward strand.
CCAACCTTTTCTACAGTGAGTAGGATATTAGGATGAGTACATCTCCTCTCAGACTTTCAATACTCTTCTTAGTAGAGCACTGTTAAGAAAGTTCATGCATTTGTCTGTCTCCCTTCTATCACATCTTCCTCTAGAATGTGTGCTATGTAAAAATCATTGGCTTCTTGGTGGAGATACAATAAGACCAAAAAGGACTAGACTCGGGATGCCTGGGTGGCTCAGCGGTAGAGCGTCTGCCTTTGGCTTAGGGCGTGATCTTGGAGTCCTGCGATCGAATCCCACATGCCGGGCTTCCGGCATGGAGCCTGCTTCTCCCTCTGCCTGTGTCTCCCATGAATAAATAAATAAAATATTAAAAAAAGGACTAGACTCTGTTTTTAAGATACTGGTGATCCAGGAAAGGGCAGGCATGCAACATATTAAATGTAAAAAAGTGTTAGAGTTCTGCGAGAGGTGTGCATACAGGGTACCATGGAATCAAGAGAAGGAAGTATCTAGTTCTACTTTGAAGTGGGTGTGGGTTAAGCAAGGCTTCAGAGAGGAGGTGAGCTCAATAGGTGTAGCATTCCCAAAACAGGGAACATAGTAAGCAAAGGTATGGAGGTGCAAGATGGCCTGGCTTGGCCAGGAACCATGAGCAGTTCAACATGGCTAGAGCACAGCAGTGAGGAGACCTGGTCCAGAGATGCCTTGATGCTTTTTCTGCTTCCCACAGCAAGTACAGCCATCGCTGATCAAGTTGTTGCTAAATTTCTTAAATTAGCAAGCATGGGCATTAATCTTGATTTTATTCTGCTGGCTTTCAGAAAAGGTCTGACCTATCATTTCATTAGCAGTACAATTTACCTCGTACCCAGTGATATGCAAGGCAAGCCTGCCTTTTAAATGTATAATAGAATCCTATTTACCCTGAAGTTTTAATCCTTTGATATAGTATCATTAAGATAGTGCTCCACAATTTCAAGAAGCCCCAAAGATAGTTGATTTTGGCATGAATGATGAACAAATTCAGAGACAAATTGCTGGGTTAGATTCTGAATCCACAGATTAAAAGTCATCCCATCTCAGTCTTATCATTTACATTAACACAGTTTATGTGAGTGCCATTATGGGCCTTTCTTACTCATTCATCAAGATTGAAAAGATGATACCAGGTCTCACTATGACTTGCAGTAATGTGAATGTTTCTTGGCAGCTAGAATCTGTGCATGTAGTGGAGTCCTGCCCTGCCTAATCCTCCCAGACACATTCATTGCAGTGCTGCCACCACTGGTCAGAGCATGGTTAATGGCCTTCAGAAAGAGTTACCATCAGTTTGTTTTTTCATTCACTCACTCAGCACATACACACATTGAACACTTCCTCTGGGATATACACTGTTCCATGCACTGAACAAAATGAGTTCCTTCCCTTAGTGATAGTAGCCTTGAAGAAAAATAGAGCAGGGTAAGGGGAAAGGGAGGGAGAAAGAAAGAGTGTGTGCATGAGCACACTAGGTAATGTGGGGTCACTGGAAAAGCTTTTCTCAAAAGGCACTTTTTAATCAGAGACCTGAATGAAGCAAGAAAGCAAACCATGTGAATATCTGGGAGAAAAACTAATCCAGGCAGAGGGAATGAGCTTGGTATATGGGAGAAGTGGTGAAAAGACAGTGGTTGAAATGGGGGAGGGGTGTGGTAAGAAAGAGGTTCAGAGTGAAGGGCTAGGTCATGTAAGGCTCTGTAGTAAGAAATTTTGGAAGTAGTTGATAAGAAGCTATTAGACAGATTGATATGATCTGATTTACCAGTTCTATAAAAGAGTTATAACCACTTAACCTAAGTGGTTCCAAATCCTCCCCTTGGAAGACTATATTTTCCAAAGTTGACCGTATCTATATATTTATCTCTTCCTAACTATACTTCTAACAATATGATCCCCCAAGAGAAGGAATTCATGGAGTCTGGAGAGGCTCTTGGAGTATGACACAGGTAATCTTATGTACCTTCCAAGGTTAGGTCATAAAAAGGATAAACCTTCTTATTCCAATCTCAATCTCTCTCTCATTCTCCCTCTCCCTCTCTACTCCCCGCTCCCCTCCACTCTCTCTCCCTTCTGCCTCTCTTTTCCCTTTTCTCTCCCTCCTTTTTTCCATGGATGCTCACCATTGGAACCCAGCTGCCAGCTTGTCAGGGAGCCTGGCCTACATGGAGAGACCTATGTGGAGAGGAATAGAAGCTCCCTGAAACAGCCAGCACTAACTTGCTAGCCATGTGCTAGCCTCCTTGGAAAGGAATTCTCCAAACCTACTCAAATCTTATGATGCCTTTGGCACCAGATAACAACTGACTGCAATCTCAGGAGAAGCTCTTAGCCAGAATTACCAGCTATTCCTGATTCCTGACCCATAGAAACTGTTAGAGATAATGAATTGTTTTTGGTTGCTAAGTGGTGCCTCAGAACTAGATCATGTAAGGCTTTGTAAGTTATGGTAAGGATCTTGGATTTCTAAGTTTGATGGAAAGTCATTGAAGTATTTTTAGTAAAGAATTGATATGCTCTGATCTACCAGTTATAAAAAAAATTATCATAGCCAGATAGCAAAGGAAACCCTCTTTGTCCGTAAAAATTTTATATTTTTTCTCTTTCCTCCTATTTCCTTATTTAATCTCTTCTGTCCTCACTCTCTCTTTAATGTTTCTCTCTCTCTAGCTCTTTCTTTCCCTTACTCTTCTTGGCTCCCTGCCCTTCTCTCAGTTATTCTTATAACTGCGTAAGAATCCCTCCGTGTACTGCATAAGGCCACTCAGAGGAACATGTTCCTTGGCCAAACCATCCCTGTAGAGAAAAGATCAAAGAGGAATTTGGGTTGGGTGGAGTGGGCACAGGCAACTCTTACCTGGCAAGCCTCTGTTGTACATTGGGATTGAGAGATCAGAGATTTGTACACAAAGTACCTAGGAAGAGATGAATTCACATAACTTGCTAGTGTGGGTGTACTTGGCAGAGAAGTATAATGCAGATAGCTAAATCACCCTAAACTTGGATTGTTAGTGAGATATAAACGTGGGTCCCCTGAAGAAAAAGATGGCAGTCAGACAATCCATACTTAAAAATTTTTATATGACAGTCATAATGATCCAGTTCTGAATTCTATTAATATCCTTATCTGACTTGTCATTAAATTAATTCTTTCAACATATATTTTCCCAAAATCATTAATATGTTGGCAAAAAGGCCTCTAAATGTTGTAAAGCAAACTGCCAACTCCCTAATATTTGAAGAGACTCTTTAAAAATAACAAAAGAGCCAAAGTCTGTAAACAAGATCATAAATTACTTTTTAGTTAATAAGGACTCCACAAAACCTTTTTACCCCCTATTGTGTGTCTGCTGGAATTCCTTTTCTCCTGGGAATTAAATGTGATCATCAACAGCCTCAAACCCCTAATTTTTTGGCTACTGTTGCTATTACCAACATTTAATTCGTATTTAATCCCTATGGATTTGATTCTGAATGGGAAGGAGACAATGATTCTGATTGCCTGAAGCACACCACTGAACTGACACATCATCACTCTTCAATGAGGTAAGTCCTTGATTTCAAAGTAGGAGTTTTGATGTAGGCAGAGAGGTTGCCAAGATTATGACACTCAGTTTAGCTGCTGCCACTATGTACTCAGACTCTATTACATAAGCAGTTTTCTTCAGCCCTCATTTTAGACTCCAGATAAGATATTATTGCCTATAAACTCTATGTGTGGAAGATTAGGGTTGGGCAGGTCACATCACTGTACTGGTGCTCCGTATAAGCCCCAAACCTCATTCTTGGCACTGACGGAGGGAATATGTCACTTTAGTATCTTTAGAGCAAAAAAAGAAAACAAAACTCAGAATCAAAAAGAATCTTGAAAACTGCTTTACACAAAGCAGTGCTACTTCATATTTATGAAATGTTTTATTAATGATAAGACAGGCTTATTTTAGGTACTCTCAGTATTTATCAGACTCTTAAGAGTTCCAGGACAAGTCAGGTTAATAAATACTCATTTGCTCCCAAGGTCCTGAGGGTAATCCTCTGCTTCGCTCAGCAATTTCTTTTAAAATGTTGTCTTTGTGGAGGGGTGTGTGTGTATATGTCTGATGTTGGGGAAGTGATACACAGTGACAACACAGGATACTTCAAATGTGGAAAATTTCATTCAATACTCAGTTTGTAGTGCACACTTTATGCTCTTTAGAAGTACCTCACACATATGAGCTCAACTGTAGAATTGATAAGAACAGCTATCCTTATGGATGAAGTTACAAATTATCACCCAAAGATAAAGACTATCAAATGTAAAGAAAATATTTATGGGCAAAGAGGACCCTATAAGGTTTGGCTATCTTACAATCTTTAACAAAGGAAATTGTCAATTTTATCAGCTAGCATCTCTAAAGATAAATGAATGGCCAACCTGAATTTAAAAATTCATTATTTTAAAATTTGGTAATTGAAATCCAGAGATGATCACAGAATTTATTAATCTTTCTCTAGAAATCATTTTGACATCATTTTGAGAGTATGATTTATGACTCACTCAGAAGAGAAATAATTGAATCTTACTTATACTCATTTGGTTTATTACTGTGAAGCTACAGTTATTTCATTAAGTCTAAATGCCATTAATTTTAAGAAGCAGCATTATTTTATGTTCTGATAAGAAAGAAGAATAGACAATTAAACTAAGAACAATATTTTCTTGTCACATTGTAGGATGTATCCTGTTTGTGGAGATGATAAAAATGTGAAAAATAAAATGTGGTAGGCAGAATAATGGGCCCCAAACATTTCCATATCTGGATCCCTAGAATGGATATGTTAGGTTACATGGCAAAAGGAAATTAAGGTTGCAGATGGAATTAAGGCTGCTAATCAGCAGATGGGGAGATTATCCTGGATTATAATCACAATGTAATCACAAGAGTCCTTAAAATGCAAGATGGGCAGAAAAATCAGAGGGAGCTGTGATTAAAGAAGAATGATTAGAATGAAGCAATGCTGCTAACTTTGAAGATGGAGGAAGGGGTCATGAGTCAAGAAATGTGAGTGGCCTCTAAAAGCTAGAAAAGGCAAGGAAATGGATTTTCCCCTATAGACTTTAGAAAAGTATGCAGCCCTGCTGCCACCTTGATTTCACCAGTATCAGACTTCTATCCTAGAGAACTATAAAAGAATACATTTGTATTGGTTCAAGCTTCTAATTTTGTATAATTTGTTATAGCAGGGATAGGAAGCTAATACAATGTACATCTTAGAATCAATGAATACAACATAATTTGCACAAATTTGAAATTATAATATTTAACTTTTACTAGATATATAAATTCATGAGAATTCAATTATTATTCATAAATAAATAGTCTTAGACAATCCTGAAAATCTTATGACACTCCTCTGCCTTAGGGGTTAACTTTAATTAGTATGTATAAATTATACATTGGGATGTGTAAATTATAAATTGTATGTCCAAAATCCAACCTCACTACTCAACACTCCTTTCATGTCTCTGATGTTTTGTTCACTTCTATTTATTGCAGACATGGAAAGGCAAATCTTTGCAATGGATAAAAATTGTGCATATGCATTCATAGTCCCTGATCCAGCTAAAAAGTTAGAAGATTACAGAAGTATTAAAACCTCTCTAATCAGAAATTAGTTTTATAGTTAGTGAATCTTTATCATGCAATGTACACAGTAATTGGCTTATTAAGCTTTAAATATTTTAAAAATTTCAAATTCTTTGTTAGCCTTTGGTCCAGCACATAATACATTAATTCTATACAAATGCATAGCTTGCAACTGTACTGCATAAATCCAAGACTGAATCTCTAATAACAAAACAATAAACTCATCATGAAATAATTCCCAACACCAGACATGCCACACTCTAAATCCCAGATCTCATAATCTAACATATAAAACGTTGACATTAAACAAATGAGTCCAGCATTTTTCAGGCAGTTTGGAAATGTCACCTCACATGTGCACAGCAAGCTATCCATCAGAGAGCAAAGCACTCTGAATACAAAACAGATGACCAAGGCAGTTTGTTTGGATCAACAGCTCAACAAACCATCAAAAAAGGCTATTGCAGTATTTTGCTTTTTTATGCCATTATCCTTCTTTCCAGTTTCACAATTCCAGGATCTTAATTGCAACTGGTCCAAGATCTTGACTTTTCTGGTAACCAGTTTTTTTCTTTTCATTTCTTTGTTTCCTCTATCAGTGCTATCTTGTCATATGGAATACAATTTGCCCAAGCTTTTCCCTTACCTCCTTCAAATCAAAGGTCAGTGTGTCCAGCTTCTGGATCAAGAAGCAAATACTATTAAGGAAAAATAGAGAATCAAGGGAATATCTTATATCTGTTAATATTCATCTGACATGGCATGGCTTAGCTTCTGCCTACCAGATAGGAGAATGAATAATTAACCCATCTCCCATTCATTAACAACCGTTCTGGAGCCTTTTACTTTCTGGAGCATTTGGGTAGCCAGCATAGGGCCTCAGACATATTCTGCTGCATCACCACTGATGCCGTACTCTAAAAAACCCCATCACCCTTTGGTAGAAATTGCTGTTCACACTTTCAAGGGGAAGCAAATTACTTGGGTGGCCATGACAGCAATTACTTAGCTAATGAATTGTTCTAATACTGCCTAATTATCAAGAGTGCTGCTCTTTTTACAAAATTAAAATGTTTCTGTCTTCTAAAATAATTCAAAGAAATTTACAAATGTTTACAAATTAAATATTCCTTTAGTTATCTTTAATGATGATGATTATAATGAAAATCTTATTTTCTTGCATAGATGAAAGGATTTGTTTTCTGGAAGTCAATTAATATTATTAAAGAGTTCCTTTTTATAGCAATACTGTATCTGCTAAAATAGAACACTAAATTTAAAGGACTGCTTTGTTATTTTTGAAATTTTTTCTTAGATTTTTCACCTTTAAAATCTGCTTATCTACTGTTTGATACACTAAGAATATGACACCCATAGAGTAGCATTGTACAACAGCAGTTTTCAGAAGGTATGAAAATCATATTTTATTTTTGTTATGAAATCAAAATCATGATCTTTTGATTTATTCATCTTTCTTCTAGTACTGTACTCTATTCACTTAAAAAATAGGTCAAGTTTACAAAATCTGTAAGTTAAAAAATTCTTTTGAGACTAAAACATTTGTATAAGATTAAACCTTCTCCCTGGAATTTAAGTATGAAAGAAGAGGTGAGTGGAAATGATCCCTGAGGAGCCAAGCTGATACATGAGTTTATCCACTAAAGACTAATTAAAGATAATTTACTCAAATGAGAGAACTTTGGGTTCTGATGCCAAGCAGATTTATATTATTTTAAATTGAATTCTAACAACCTTGTTTATTTACTTTCTAATTCTACAACTTATTGAAGGTAACACTTCTATAAAAAGATTAACAGCTGATGGTCTGTTAGTAAAAAGACTGAAAAACAAGTGAAAATGAAAAAAAAGTCTGCTGGTAATCCAGAGGCCTTGGCTAGCACACAAGATTGAGGATGTCCCAGCATAAGAGCACAACACAATCATGCACTGGAAGTCAGAGGCTCGTCTAGACATAACTACTTAATAACTGAGTACCACTGAGTGAACATGCAGATGCTGGGAGACTGGCAACCACAAAGGAAAGGGTTATTTCTGCCTTGCCTATTCCTTCAACATTACTGGTTGGGAAGACCAAATGAGATCAAATAAGTATTAGGTTATTGATTCAGCTGCATATAAATCCTCTCTACCAGAATAAAAGACTGCATTTCTTAGCCTCTCTTGCTCCTGAGTGTAGCCCTAGTATAAACTCTGGCCATTGGATGTGAGGAGAAGGCAACCTCCAGAACATGCCCTCCCTTTGCCTTTTTCTACTGCAGTGGTGAGAATGCAGGTAGGGTGGTGAACCATCCTGAGCCATAAGGAGGATGGCAAAGGACCAAAGACACCTGTATTCCCAATGACTGCTTCAGCAGAACAGATATACTCTGCTCAGACTCTTATCTGAAAGAAAGAAATTTCTGTCTTGCGGATGCCCCTTCAATTCAGCTGCATGTGGAGTATCTCTATCACACTAATTCAGAATGACAAATGCCCTGAAGATTCTGGATGGGATTTGTTATAAGATATTTGAAAAATAAGAAAAATATTGCTTATTCAGAAGCTTACATAGCTTATATTCTTAGCTCTCCAAGTATAAGAAAGAATTTTCTGTGATCATTTGCATTTTTTAGAGACTAGTAATAAACAAGGATTCAGGAATCCTTGGATTGACTACACAGTTCCCCAAGTTCCTTAGGGCAGATCAGAGTATGTCCATAAAGGAAGAAACTGATGAAGAGGAGGCTTAGTTGGCCAGGCCTAGACCAGTCCAATGTCAGCACAAATCCCTGCCTTCTCCCCACGATGGTTCTTGGGAAATCAGCTCATTCCTCTGAGGAGAAAAACAGTGGAACATAGAAGATCAGAGAGCAGAGGAAGGGCAGAGATTTTTCATTTCCCCTAAACACCAATTCTACAACTTTGCCTCATGTTACCATGGTTACCACATGACTTTTGAATTAATTTCTACAGAAACAGCAATTGTGGCATAGCACAGAATTGCAGCTACGCAGGTGCCCTCATTATTAATAGAAAATACAGGCTATCTGTTAAAGATACACACGATATATTTTTCTTTTTTTAAAAAATGATTTATTTATTTATCCCAGAAAGAGAGCAAGAGAGAGAGAGAGAGGGACAGAGAATGAGTGGGGAGAGGCGAAGAAGAAAGAATCTTCAATCAGACTCCCCGATGAGCGTGGAGTCACACGTGGGCTAAATCATGACCCATGAGATCATAACCTAAGCCAAAACCATGAGTGGATGCTTAACTGACTGAGACACCCAGGTACCTCCACAAAATGTATTTTTCAACAATTAATTTTAATTGTTCACCAATATTCAAATTGGGAGCACAATGAATCACCTCCTTCTGCTTATAACGCATCTAAATTTGTAATGGGTTTTCTACCTTTTTGTTTCTTTCTTCTATAAATCAAATTGCACTTGGTTGTGAAGATAATATTTCAGAAACATTTTCATCATATTATCTATCAAGAATCTAACTATTATTTTGTTTGGTTATTCTCACTCCCTTAGACTACCCTTTGAAGTCTTATTCTGGCTCATCTTCCTGTTACTATCTAGTTAATTTCTTTACTCCCTCAGTAGTGACATCATAGCATTCTCTGCCTATATCATATTTTTATAGAAGCATATAGCATGTATGCTTTTATTCAACATAAAGTTTCTGAGATTCATTCATATGTATCACAAGTTCATTCCTTTGTACCATGGAGTAGCATTCCATTATGTAGCTATTCCACAATTCGTCTATCCATGGTCCTATTTATAGACATTTCGGTTGTTTACAGGTTTAAGCTATTTTGAATATGACTACCATGAACATTCTCATACAACTTTTACTGGACATATCCACTTGGGTAAATATCCAAGAGTAGTATTGTTGATTCATAGCATATATAAATGTTTAACTTTATAAGAAATCACCAGTTTTCTAAAAATCATTTTATTCCTCCACCAGCAGTGGATGAAAGTTCTGGTACCTTCATATTGTTGCTGATATTTTGTAATGTCATCTTTTAAAATTAAATTAAAAATTAGATGATATAAAATTTAATGTATAATATAAAATAGTGTCTTATTGTAGTTTTAATTCACATTTACTTGATTAATGATGTTGAGTATCTTTTCATGTGCTTAATTGCCATTCCTATTTCTTTTGTAAAGTGTCTGCTCAAGTATTGTCATTTTTGGGGCACCTGGGTGGCTTAGTGGTTGAATGTCTGCCTTTAACTCAAGTTGTGATTCTGGGGTCCTGGGATCGAGTCCTGTAGTCGGGCTCCTTGCAGGGAGCCTGCTTCTCCCTCTATGTCTCTGCTTGTCTCTCTCATGAATAAATAAATAAAATCTTTTTTAAAAGTACTGTCATTTTTATTTGAGTATAGTTGACACACAATATTACATTAGTTTCAGGTATACAACTTAATGATTTGACAAGTTTGTACATTATGCCATGTTCACCACAAGTATAGCTACCATCTGTCCCATTACAATGCTATTACAATGTCATTGCTGTATTTGTTATACCTGCTTTTTATTACTGTGATTTATTCTTTCCCTAACTGGAAATCTGTATCTTCCTCAAGTCTTGTCATTTTTATTTTTATTTTTTTAAGATTTTATTTATTTATTCATGAGAGATACAGAGAAAGGCAGAGACATAGGCAGAGGGAGAAGCAGGCTCCTCGCAGGGAGCCTGATGCAGGACTGGATCCCCAGACCCGGGAATACGTCCTGAGCTGAAGGCAGGATGCTGCCGCTGAGCCACCCAGGCATCCCAAGTCTTGTCATTTTTAAATTGGAGTATTTATTTTTTATTGCAGGAATATATATGCCATATTCAAATTCTTTGACACGTATTTTATTTATTCCTAGTCTGTGTCCTGGTGCCTTTTGGTTTATAAGAATTTAAAATTTTGATGAAGTTAATTTATGTATTTTTTCCTTTATGGTTAACACTTTTTGTGTTCTTTCTAAGAAATTTTTACTCTTTCCAAATGAAACATATATTCTCCCATGTCTTCTAGCAGCTTTATGATTCTAATGTATCCTTCTAGGACTATAATTTAAACTATTTTTTATACATAGATTGATATAAGACTTGAGGTTTGCATTGTGTTTATTATCTATCTATCTATCTATCTATCTATCTATCTATCTATCTATCTATCTTTGCATACAGTAGCCAGTTGTTTCAGTATCATTTATCCTACTTAGGTTTCTGTTACCTTTTTTGAATCCTTGGGTTGAAACAACTTTTCAAATTTGGATAATTCACAGACATCATCTCTCCAAATATTTCTTCTGTACCATTCCCCTTCTCCACTATTCTGGGACTCCAGTAATATGTTTGTTAGGCCATATAATATAATTCCACAAATTTCAGACCCTCTGTTTTGGCTTTTTGTTTGTTTGCTTTCCCTTATTTTTCTTCTTAGTGTTTTAGTTCAGATGATAACTTCTTCAAGTTCACGGATTATTTCTTCTGCTATATCCAGTCTGTTATAAAGCTCAATTAATAAATCCTTTACTTATGATAATAGGGCTTTCTACTTCCAATATTTACATTGGTTCCTTTTTATGGTTTCCCTCTCTCTGCTGAAATTACTCATCTGTTTGTATATGTTATCCAACTTTTCTACTAAATCTTTTTGTATGTGTATCACACTTATTTTGATATCCCTGATGATGTCAGTATCTGGGTCACTTTGTGTCTGCTATACAGAGGGCTTCCTGTCTTGACTATGTGTCATGTTTTCTTGATTCTTCACGTCTCACAATTTTTGTTTATATGCTAGCAATTGCATTGAAAAAAAAAAAACAATAAAATGCCAGCTTTGCTAATGGTGGAATAACTTTTATTGAAATAACCCTTATACAAGTATCAGTTATAAACCATAGGAAAAACATGTATTTAAAAAGTATTTGAGGGGTACTTGGGTAGTTCAGTTAGTTGAGCATCTGACTCTGATTTTGGCTCAGGTAATGATCTCAGGGTCATGAGATTGAGCCCTGTATCAGGCTCTGTGCTCAGCATAGAGGCTGCTTAAGATTCTCCCTTTCCCTCTGCCCCACCTCCTGCTCATGTGCACTTTCTCTCTCTCCAAATAAATAAAATATCAAAAAATAAAAAAGAAGAAAAAGTATTTTAAGGCATTGGAAACCAACCCAAAACAGGTACAAATCATTCCTTATTTACCACCTCCTTCCAACTACTTTCCTTTTTTTTTTTTTCTTTTAAATTTTTTTAAAATTTTTATTTATTTACGATAGTCACAGAGAGATAGAGAGAGAGGCAGAGACACAGGCAGAGGGAGAAGCAGGCTCCACGCACCGGGAGCCCGACGTGGGATTCGATCCCGGGTCTCCAGGATCGCGCCCTGGGCCAAAGGCAGGCGCCAAACCGCTGCGCCACCCAGGGATCCCTTTCCAACTACTTTCCATCTCATTTTAGTATTTTATTTTATTCTTAGCACCTGTCCTTATCTGAAAATATACTATTTATTTGGGTTTGTGTTATGTCTGTTTATTCCAACACAATATAAGCCTCATGATAGCAGAGATATTCTTGTTTACTGCTGTATCCCAAATTTGTAAAAGTTACTGACAATGGTAGGTACTTAATACCTGCTGAATAAGTGAATTAAGGTTTGAGTGGTAATCAAAATTCCCTGTAAATCAAAATTACCTAGAGGGCTTATCAAAACAGATTGCTGGGTCCCACCCCCAGAATTTCTGAAGCATGAGTCCGGACTGACACTCAAGAATCTGCATTTTTAACAAGTTCCCAGCAGATGGTCTAAAGACCACACCCTGAGAGCTGAACTAGTATTTACTGGGTGTCAGCTATCTTTTTAGCACTATGCTAGGATCATGAGGATTAAGGAGAAGAAACACAGGGTTCTGGTCCCCAATAAGTACAACTCTATTTAAAAAAAAAAAAAGAAAAAAAGGGCAGCTGGGTGGCTCAGTGGTTTAGCGCCACCTTCAGCCCAGGGCCTGATCCTGGAGACCCAGGATCGAGACCTGCATCAGGCTCCCTGCATGGAGCCTGCTTCTCCCTCTGCCTGTGTCTCTGCCTCTCTCTCTCTCTCTCTCTCTCTGTCACTCATGAATAAATAAATAAAATCTTAAAAAAAAATAGAGTTTTAGGATGCCTGGGTGGATCAGTCAGTTAAGCATTGATATCAGCTCAGATCTTGATCTCAAGGTTATGATTTCAAGCCCTGTGTTGGGCTCCACACTGGGTGTGAAGCCTACTAAAAAAAATAAAATAGAGTTTATGTGTATGTGTGTGCATGTGCATGCATGCTCACATGTACACAGAATAAAGTCAATGTATGTGAGATGTCAAATAGGCAGCATAAGTGGTAGGATCAATAAGATCTCACAAGAAGAAGGTACAACGAAAATAAATACCATGTGACATTCATTAAGAGCTTCCTGTGTGCCTAAAATGGGCCTAGTATCTTACATGGAAAATATTAGTTAAGTCTCATAACAACCTTGTATGTATTATTTTTAATCCTCACTTAGCAGATAACAAAAATGAGGCTCAGAAAGGTTAAAGAACTTCTTGAGAATTTTAACCTTAGTTTGCTTATCTCAAAACCCAAGAACTTAAAAAAAAACAAAAACAAAACAACAACAACAACAACAACAAAAACCCAAGAACTTAGCCAGTCACTGTTCTGCCACCATGGGTGGGTTGAGTTGAGAAGAACAGAAGAACGGGAAGTTGGGTAGAATTAGAAGAGGAGGAATTAGAAGAAGCTAGGCTATGATGGAGCCAAGGCTTAATCCAGGCTTCCTGGCATTCTAGAACACCTGTTTATTCTATTGCCATGCTTCCACGCCTCTTCTGATAAGCTCTTACAGGAGTTGTTGGGTGCTTAGCAATGATCTCTGATAAAAGAAGCACTGTCTAACATTTTTAAATGAGGGCTAAAATGGTATGAAGTTAACAACATGATAAAAAAAAATCAGTGTCTTCAAGTATTAATTCGTAGTGATGGCCTGATGGAATATACAAAGGGTAAACTAGTGTACAATGCCCAGTTAGGAGACTATTGTGGTAGGCTCGATGGGAGGACATAGGGGACTGAGATAAGGATTTTAGTAAGAATAAAGGGGGAGTTGAAGGTAAGAACTGGTAGGTTTAGAAGTAGAATACATATGAATGAGAAAGGGAAATATCTGAGTATTTGGAGGATTTAGGCCTGGATAATCAGGAGAGTGGCAGTTTTAGGAACAGAGAAAAGTTGAGTCATAGATGCCTTTATGTGGTTCATCTGTCTTGGTCTAGACCAGTGGTTCTCAACTAGGGGTGATTTGGCAATATCTGGAGGCATTTTTGGTTGTCACAGCTTGGGGGTAGGTGGTGAGTTAGATGCACTACTGGCTTCTGGCCAGCGGGGGCCAAAGGTTCTATAATTGTCCTACAGTGCATAAGACATCCACCTTCCAACAAAGAATTACCTAGCCCAAAACGTCAATAGTGCTGAGACTGAGAAACTCCGCTCTAGGCTACAGGGACAACTCGTAAACCTGAGGCCCTCAGGCAAGTCAGACAAGGTAAGGAGATATATTTAGTCTGTTCTATGGTGCTGTTGTTTTTAATTTAAATCAACATCTAAAACCAGGAGAATTCACATTAAAATGATCCAGATGGCGGGCTTCTCTTGGAAGATCTGCCAACTCTGGCTCCAAATTTCTCCTGGGTGATATCTGACTGTAACTGCACCTTCCTTAGTTTGCCAGCCTCATGACTCCCATTTTCTCTGTTATCATTGAGACCAAACTCAGACACCATTTGTCTTTGTGTTCACACTATTATTTCTTCATGGTGCAACAATACAATTGATCTTTATTATTCAGATTCCATATCAGTAAATTTGCCTATTTCCTAAAATTTATTTGTAACCTGAAAATCAAAAATCATAGGACTTTCACGGTCACTTATGGAAAGAGCAGTGAAAAAGTCTGAGTTGTCCAATGCACACATCCTAGCTGAGGTAGATGCTCTGCCTTCTTGTGTCAACTCTCATACTGTACACAACTGTCCTTTTCATGTATATTTATTTAGAGCTCTGGTTTTTGCATTTCCGTGCTTTGTTGGTAATCTTGCTATTTAAAATGACCTCCAAGTGTAGTGTTTAAATGCTGTCTGATGTTCCTAAGTGCAAGAAGGCTCTGATGTGCCTTATGGAGAAAATGCATGTGTTAGATAAGCTTTGTTCAGGCATGAGTTGTAGTGCTCTTGGCCATGAGTTCAATGATAATCAATTAACACTATGTACTAAACAAAGAATTTATAAATAGAAAAGCACAAAAGACAAGGTTATATATTGATCACTTGTCAAAAATATGACCAGAACTCACAAGAACCTAGCCCTAAATTTCCATAGGAGCAATGGTTCAATATTCACTAAATCGATGTTTTTGGTGACTTTATACAACATAAATACCTTGAATAATGAGATTAACCTGTATGCCTTTTTCACAAGTGGATAGACCATGGGCCACATGTTACTTGAAAAAAGGGAAAGTGTATTTCTTTCTGAAGGTGAAAACTATTGCTGTCCTGGACTAACTATGAAAACCTTGTTTGTATCATCTGGTTCCTATAGGCATTTAACTTATAATCCTAGGATTGTTTTTTTTTTTTTTTTTTGGCTTATTTATTTATTTATTTTTGGTTGAGATGAAAGATGTCCAGAACCAGGATAAAAAATGATGAATCAGAGATTGAGACAATAAGAACCATCATATAATATAAATAATTTTGGGAAAAGTAATACATTTACATTTTAGGGCTATTGCAGAAGATGGATTAAGAGTCATAATGCCTAAGAAAGTGAAGGCAAGTAGATACCATCTTTTAAAAATTTTTTTAAAGATTTTATTTATTTATTTGAGAGACAGAGTGAGAGAGAGAGAGAGAGAGAGAGAGAGAGAAAGAGTGTGTGTGTGTGTGTGTGTGTGTGTGTGTGTGTGTGCGCGCATATGTGTGCATGCAAGTGAGGGAGTAGCGGGGCGGGGGGGGAGGGGAGGAAAAGGGAGAGAATCTCAAGTGACACCGCACTCAGCACAGAGCCCCATGAGGGGCTTGAACTCACCACTCTGAGATTATGACCTGAGCCAAAACCAAGAGTGGGTCACTTAACTGACTGAACCACACCGGTGCCCCAAGTAGATACCATCTTAAATGCCAATTCTGATAGATTGGTATTGGTCTCTCAGCATGCTGTGATAAGAATTCTGAGCTGCATTTGGGTTACACCTGGACTTACAGGAAAAGTGCCATGATTGACAATAATGGTTGCCATGGGGCAGAATAGAGGAGTGGCAAGATGCTTTATATTTGCCAATCCTAGTCTCAGTAATGTAAGGAAGTACCACGAAGGGACAGCATAGGGGTAAGAGAAGCAGAATGCACAAAAGGAAAAAATTTTCCTTCCCAGTTTTGCTCTGGGCTGCCCATACCATGTGTAGTGAAAAGGCACACATGGCAGGACCACTCAGGCCTAGTCTTTGAGGCAATATGCCTGGGCCTTCAGGTGGTTCTGAAAATATCCCCAATCTTTTCTGGAACATTTCAGGAAATTTCTTTCTCTTTCTTCATGGGGAGACTGAAACAGTAGCCTTAATATTTTATCTATTTTGTTACCTAAGAAAGAATAATGAAGGTAAAGCAATTAGGCTTCTATAAAGAAACTGTTTGGTATGTTTGACCCACATTCAGTTATCCAAGGAAAGTTCTTTAATCTCTGAAATAGTCAACTATTTTTTTTAACATTTTTCTATATTCATGCCATAGAATCAGTTTTGTATGAATAGGTTGCACTCCCATATCTAAATAAGGATTTTAAAAAATAAGACAGCTCACACAATACATAGGAGGAATTCAATTTTTAGTGAACATGGTTTTTTAAAAAAGGACTTATAGATAAGCAATAGGTTTTTCTCTTGAGATAACAGAAAGGAAAATGAAGCCTTACCTCTGAAAAATTTTAAAAATTCATATTTAATAAGAAATCAAAATTACTTTTTTTGAGGTAATTGAGGCTTCAATTTATTTTTTTCTTACAGACTATTTGAATAGCTCTTACTTTCATTTAAGAAAGAATTGTTCAGTTTTGAAAATGCATTTGCATTTGTACTGTTTCTTCTTTAAAAAAACCCTTCTCCCCAAACTGCTTTATAATATTTCTAAGTGAAGTTATGAAATAAGCACAAAATCTGATAGAGGCTTGATAAAGAGCAATGTACAGTGTAGGAGAAACTCTACATTGAGAAAAAATTACACAAGAAAACAGGGAGACAAATCTTTCCTAATTAATATCTTTGGCCCACAAGGAAAAGCAGCTTATCTCAGAATTGAGGCCTTTTCTTTCTTTTTTCTCTAGTATTCGTAGGTACAAAAAAAAAAAAGAGAGAGAGAGAGAGATTTAAAATGCATGTAAGTAAGAAAAAGGCAGACAACGGGATGCCTGGGTGGCTCAGTGGTTGGGCATCTGCCTTTGGCTCAGGGCGTGATCCTAGAGTTATGGGATCAAGTCCCACAGAGGGCTCCCTGCATGGAGCCTACTTCTCCCTCTGCATGTGTCTCTGACTCTCTCATTCTGTGTCTTTCATGAATAAATAAATAAAATCTTTTACAAAAAGAAAAAAAAGGCAGACAATTCAATGAAAAAGTAGGCAAATTACTTAGACTCCACATGAAAGAGGATATTCAAGGGACCAGAAAATATATGAAAACGTGCTCAATACCACTAGTGACCACAGCACTGTGGCACTGCTATATACCTACCAGGAGAGCTAAAATGAAAACAGTTAATAGCAAATGTTGGTGGCAATGAGGAGTACTACTGAGGGAATATGACACCACCTTTTGGTAACACTGGTGGCATGTACTAAGGCTGAGCTTATGCATACTCCATGACCCAGCAACCTCCCTCCTGGAGGTATAACCGGCAGAACTGCTTACATTTGTGCATCAAAAGATATGTTCTATCGTGTTTACAGATGCACCACTCACAATAGCCAAAACCTGGAAACCGCCCAAATGCCCATCAATGGTAGAATGGATAAATTGTGGAATATTCCTAAAATAAAATACTATAAAGAAAGAATGATCTAAAATTACATACAACAAGGTGAATGAATCCAATGAAAATAAAGATAAGCAAAAGATGCCATGCTGCAGTGCATGCTGAGTACTTTCATGTGAAACACAAAACCAGACAAAATTAACATGCTGTTATAAGACAGGGTACTGGTTACCCTGGATAGGGATGGGTTGTGCTGTTGGCTGAAAGGCAGCAAGGAGAGGGCTTCTGGGGGACTGATAATATTTTGTTTCTTGATTTTTGCTAATTATATAGGTGTGATCAGTTTGTGAAAACTCACTGAGCTGTACATTAATAATGATTTCTACACTAAAAATTTCTGTAACTTTTTTTTTTTTCCAGCTGCAGGCTTAAATAATTTTAGAAGACTTGCAGTCTGGCACTTCATCCAGTCTGACATAAAGCAAAAGAACTCACAATAAGTAGGTGGTGTCCTAGAGCTGGTTTGTTCTGACTCTCTGCTCAGGATCAGTGCTCTCATGTCAGGGTAGCTGGAAGTCAGCCATGGTAAAAGCTGCAAATCAAGGATTTGCATATTTACCAGCATACCACTGAATCACAGCAATAATAATAACAAAAAACCAAATATCTACTTTTCCTGCATAAGTAATAATCACTTGAAATAGAAGGAATTTGGCACATACCTTATTCCCCTTGGAAATTTAGCAACTAAATGGCTCTTCCTCTGAGATAAGGGAATTTAAGGCCAGGTTCATTTCAACACTTAATCTTCAAAATCCCCATGATGGGGGCATAATCGTATTTACCCATTTTGCTTCCACCTTTGACCTCTTTCAACTTAAATCTTACTTCTCGGGATCCCTGGGTGGCGCAGCGGTTTAGCGCCTGCCTTTGGCCCAGGGCGCGATCCTGGAGACCCGGGATCAAATCCCACGTCGGGCTCCCGGTACATGGAGCCTGCTTCTCCCTCTGCCTATGTCTCTGCCTCTCTCTCTCTCTCTGTGTGACTATCATAAAAAAATTAAAAAAAAATCTTACTTCTCATTTCAGGAAGTAAATAGTCAAAAACAGCTTGTTTATTCCTTCTTGACCACCTCCCCCTCCACCCCATGCTTTTCTTCCTCTGCAAGGAAATGATAGTGAGTATCCTATGTAGACAAAGGTCATTACAGGTCCACCGGTGGGTTGTTCCACCTGGGATGGAGAAGCAGAGTCCAATGCTGGGCAGTATGGGCTTTCCTCTCCCCACTTAGCTGCCTGTGTGCATTGTACCTCAGCTGTCAGCCACTTCTACCCTGCTCTGGAGCCATAGTGCACTGTCACGGCCAGGGTAAAATGAGGAGGATGGAAGATGTTGCTGCTAGCTGGTCCAACTTCTTTTGATTTCCAAATGTTGAAATTCCAACTGAGAAACTTGAAATAGGAGGAAAACTAAAGTGTCTCTTCACAAAGGCACAAACAGCAGGTAGCAGACAGTTTTATCCAAGAAACTCTTCTCAGGAACTGAGCCAGAGAAACATCAATAAATGTAGATCCCAATTAAATTCGCCCCTGACAGGGACCTTAGCTCTCATCTAATCCTACACCCTTATCCTATACACAAGAAGCTGGAGGTCCAGGGGAGTCAAGTGGGCTGCCCAAGAGGGAGATACAGGATCAAAACAGAGGCCCCTAGCTCTGTGTGTCCTGCTCTTTTTCTTTTTATTAGATGTGGCCACCAGTATTCTCAATTTCTTGATGGACCCGTACCCCACTCTTATTCCATGTTAATGTTTCTGATTTAGAGATGTACCTTACAATTCTTTTGAAAATTATTTTTCTTTCTGCTTTTTGTTTTTGTTTTTTTCTAGAAAACAATTTAAGAGGCTATTCTTAACTTGTTGGAGTCCTGGAATCTAGCATCATGGCTTTACAATAGATATTTATGTTTGAAAAATATATACCATTTCTTTATATTGAAAATGTCTTCATACCTTTAAAATATAATTTGTCTTACATAAAGTTTTTAGGAACACATGCCCGTTTGGGGCTGCATTCAGAAGCAACGTGTTGCCTGTCAATCTTTTTTTTCCATTTTTGCTGCCCTCCTTGAAGTCACTGCCCAAATTCCTTGCAAATACTCAGAAGTGAGTGAGAGTCAGGAAGGCCTTGAGCAGACTCTGGGCAAGAACAAAGAGCAAATGCAGATGGCTGAGCTGCCTTAACTCTCAAGATGTTTGGGAGAGGAATCTGATCCATCTGAATTTCTCATTGCTCTTGGCCAACTTTTGACTAAACCAATGTGATGGTTAATTTTATGTGTCGACTTAACTGGATCACGGGCTGCCCAGATATTTGGCTACCCATTATTTCTGAATGTGTCTGTGAAGATTTGAATTGGTAGCATTTGAAATAGTAGATTGAGTAAAGCAGATTGCCCTTCTCAGTGTGCACAGGCATCATACAATTTATTGAGGGCCTGAAAGAACAAAAAGTGGAAGAAGAAAGAATTTGTTCTTTATAAAACTGATCGTTTACCTGGGACATTAGTCTTCTCTTGCCCTCGAGTTGGGAACTACACCATCAGCTTCCCTGGTCCTCAGGCCTTCAGACTCAGACTAAACTACACCACTAGTTTGCCTTGGTCTCCAGCTTGCAGATGATAATCATGGGACTTCTTAGCCTCCAACTGCATGAGCCAATTCCTTATAATAAATCATATATAAAATATAATATAACATAATATAACAATATATATTTTTATAATATAAATTATATCTATATGAATTTAAAGTCCCATTTCATAGGTAAAATAGCTCATATTAATCATGTACTTATTCTGTCCAGGCTGTGTTCCAATGGCTTTGTATCTACCATACCTGTTATCCTCATAACAATCCTTGGAGTTTGGCCTGATTTAAAAAAAATTTATATTCCAGCATAATTAATATACAGTGTGACATTGGTTCCAGGTATATAGTGATTCAACAACTCTATATGGACTGATTATTATCTCCATTTTACAGATGAGAAAACAGAGGCACAGAGAGGTTAAATAACTTACCCAAGTTCACATAGCTAAGCAGTAGAAAAGCCAGGGGTTAAACATAGGCAGTCTGTTTCAAGGCCCAAGTTCTCCGCCCTATATTGTGTTGTCTGGATAATACTGGACCCAGGAACAGACCTCAGCTCTTTGGGCTTCATACTAGTGAGCTGCATAATACCATGCAGGCAGCCCCCACACACTGTAGCTTTATCACAAAAAGGCCTCTTCATCCAGGCCCTGGATCTTTGGCTCTAATTCTCATCAGCACTTGCTATAAAAAGGCATAACCAGAGACTTGTTTTTACATATCTGCCATGCATATCCTATTTCCTACTTCTCTTGACTATTTTGTTGTCTATTACCTGAATTCTTGCTGTGCATCTTCGATTCTCCTAGCTTATCTATAGTTAAAATGCTTGTCATCATTTGCCCTTAGCCAGCAAGGCAACTGATGTGGCCACCTCACAGTGACATGCATGATCGACTACTTTTAGGAGCAGGGAGGAAGGAGTCTCATGTTTCCTGTAGGATACATGAGAGCCTCCATAGGGTGTTTTAAGCTTGGAGGTGAGGTGTTCATGAATTGTCAGACTTAAGTTCTGGCCCTCAGTCTCAGCTTCAATAGGCACAAAGCTCTCTTCCTAATGCAATTCTAATGATCCTTGCTATCAAATCAAAGAAATAGTTCATGGTGAAAAAGACACTGATATGAAATCACATCCTGCAGCATGGTTCACACAGCAAATCCTGTTCTAGCACCAGCTGTTCCAGGACCTTGGTTTTAATACTTATGAGAATAATTTCTTCTTAGAGGTGCTTGGGAATTGACATGGTCACACACCATTATCTGTGTAACCATTATCCAGTTCTCTGGGCACATAAAAGTGCTTTGTCTCTGGTCAAACTGGAAATCTCCCTTTCTGTGTGAATTTCCCCAGTTGAGCAGCTGAAAACGCCTGGAGCGCAGGACCAGCTAAACAGCCAGTGTCTATGCTACACCACCAGTATCCTGAACTTGAATCAGCAACAGGGAAGGTGTCACTCAGCCGACAATGGGCCTTGTGGTAGTTTCGTGAGGGTGGAGCTCTGAATACAGACCATCAAAATTCCTTAACATGGCTGGGAAGATTAAAGAACAGAAGGACAGGAAGGAATGTTGTGGGTTTTGTGTACACTGATAAATATGATTTAATCCCTGAAGAAAATCAGGAAATATGAACAAATACAAAATGAAATTAATTTTCAAATCTCATATTTATGTAATTTTTATACCAATCTCCTCAGGTATATATATACTAATTAAATAATTTCTCTAAAAATACTGGGTTAGTATTTGAGGGCTGTAGCTCACAATAATAACCTTTTGTACATATAATTTTGGAACATTTAATAATTGACCATAACCTAAAAGCCATAATAACATGCAAATTAAATCACATATAAATGGTAAATTGATGACATTGTTTTCATGTTAGTAAATAGACCTATGGAGGTAAGACTACGATATAATTGAACTATTTGGCTCCACTCAGAAGACAGTAATTGACCAGTCTCTGGCTAGCCTCCAAATAGGGTAATAATATTCTAGTAAATAATCATTCCTTCCCTGTTTTGCAGATGAAATTTATAAATTATTCTTTACTTTCTGCCTTCAGCATAAGCAGAACTTCCAGATTCAACTAAATCTCTCATTTCAGTGGTGGTTGTATGTCAACGGATTCTGTGTTTGTATTTGGCTAAATCATTTTATGACATGTTTCAAACGAAAAGAGTTATGTGAGTGCACTTTTATACAACCCAGATGTATATGTTATAATCTTATTTTACCATTACAGGTGATGGGCCAAGTACATTACAGTAATCTATTGTTGGGACCCATGCCAACTCTGAAGCTGCTACCCACGAAGTATGATTTGAGGAGCTGTCATCACTGGGTCCTTCTCTGGGAAGGAAGCCAGCACCGGAATAGCCAGTGTCAGGCTGGAGGCAGAGGGTGCACAAGCCAGTTGGGCTGGACAGAGAGGCTCTCTTGGGAGTTGCTGGTCAAGGTTCGTGGGCTGGATGAACAGACTGGACATACAGGGATCAGAGCAAGGTGTGGAGATAACCAAACAAAGGCCCATACTTAGGGCCAAAGCTGGGCTTGCAGACAGGCAGGCAGAAACCAGAAGATTCACAGGGGATCGCTGTGGGAGGGGAGGGGAAGAGTAGAGAGTGCTGGCGGTCAGTAAGGTGCAAGCAGAGTTGGCAAGTAGTATACCGGAAGGGGGAGAGAAGCAACCAGAGACTCTCTTTTGCTTCATCCTATAAACTTCTTTTGCGCTCTGGCTAGGGCTGGAGTTAATCAGAGAACCAAAGGGGATAGCCATGCTGCAATGCAGCAGTTCTCCCTGTGTGAGGGAAAAAGCAAAGCCTATTTTCTACAAATTCTTTCCTGTCCAGTTCTTATGCTGAAACTCCTACATTAGATGGATCCTTTGAGCAAAGGCACTATCTATTGAGAGCCAATGTTAAAAAATAATATTTAAAATGAAGGAACATTAACTCAATAATACAGACTATGTAATTACTCCTTAAAGAGAAAACAACAGGTTTAAATAAACTTTGATAGTTGTGGTCATGGAGTACAGAAAAAAACTGTGATTATCGGTGTCTGAGAGAAGAGAGCCCCCAAAAGAGAATAGGTGTTTTAATTGAGCTTCACTGAGCACACACATACACACATACACACACATCGAAGCAACTGAAAATGGGTCCTTAGATGTCCAGAATTTTTAATACAAGTTCTAAGAAATCAATGGGGTTTTTTTTGGTAATACACACTGTGTGATTATGATAATTTATGAAAATATTCTGGAATTTATTCCTTTGATTTTGGAGAGGGTTGGCAAGTGATCTCAAATATCCAGTGTCCCAATTCTATCAATTTGTAACGCTCAAGTACAGGGGAAGAATGCACCATTTTGACACCCTGAAGTGATTTTTTAAAAAATACCACAATTGTAATCTGTAAGTAACAGAAATCATAGCACCACTGGAACTTTGTTATACTGAGATGAACTCTATCACCAAAGTTGGCAGAAGTGTAACTCAAGTTAAGGAGGAGGCACAGCCACCATATCCAGGTACATTGACAACCAAATTTATTTCCTCCTACTATTTTTGGACTTTTCCAATGTTTCCTATTCATCAGGGCCACTTCTAGTAGAACTTATCTGAGCTCTGCTTCAGAATTGGCTGATAGAGGTTACTGGGCAGGAAATTAGCAGTAGGTCCTGGTAGCCCTGTCTTGATAACTTTTTCCTCACACTCAGCTATGTGTCTGCTTTTCATTTTCTGTGTTTCCAAGAGAAGAGAGGTTCACATCTCTGTCCCTTCCATTCTAAATGAGTGAATAAGTGTCCAGAATATATAAAAGATCTCTTACAGCTCAACAATAAAGGAGAAATAATCCAACTAAAAGCGGCAAAAGATTTGAGTAGACATTTCTCTAAGTAAGATTCAAAAACAGTCAATAAGTCCATGAGAAGATGTTTAATATCACCTGTCATTAGAGAATTGCAAATCAAAACCATATGAGACATCCCTTTGCAACTATTAGGATGGCTCTAGACAAAAACACAGAAAATAGCAAGTGTTGGTAAAAATATGGAGAAATTAGAACCTTCATATATTGCTGATAGGAGTGTAAGATGGTGTAGACTCTTTGGAAATCAAGAATCAAAGAGGTTATCAATGCTAGAAACATGAATTTTCTTTTTGGGTTTGACAGTTTTTAAAATTAATGTAAAATATTGTGTTGATTTGCCAATTAACACCAATATTTACTATTACTTTTTATATGTACATAATAGGACCTCACTATCAATTCAAATTTTCCACAACATTTTTATGTGCAGTGACCAGAGCAATCAGAAATCCACATCCTCAGTCTAAGCATAAAGGTGCCATTTCTGAAGTAACAGAGTGGTAGTCACACTTGGGTATCATGCTTGTTGAGGCCGGCCTGGAAATTCAATGCTTATCTAAATTTTTGTATTTCCATATTTCTTGTTTCTCAAAGTAGAAAGTAGAGAAAATTTTATTTAATACTGAACAATAATTTAGTTCCACTAATGGCAGATTTGCTTCCATAATGGCAGAAGGTAGCCAGATAACATGAGTTGACTGTAAACATCAAGCTTCTTCACACTATATTGATTGTGTGTTGAAAGCTCTTTATCATATTTCCTTGCTAAGTCTGGGCCAGATGATTGATGGTCAATAAAATCAGTAACAACTGCTTGTTAAAAGCACCACAGATTTATCTGCATCATGTAAGATTTATTAGATTGGATGGGAGTCCAATTTTACATTTGATTTTATGTGACTAATGCTCTTGGGATACCATTTCATAGATGTAGGAGTGGGGATGCAACAGCATAAGCAACCCCATTTTACCATGTTATCAATTTTATCATGAATTGGTGTGTCTGGGTGATGTCATAAACATCCACAGCATATCAGGCATTATGTAATGTATTACACATAATCAGTTGTTGGTTATTTGTACTGATGAAAAGAAATTACAGTATAGACAAAAAAAAATGATAGATTATATTACAGAGTTCTTTCCCTTTAGCTTTTGGTGAGTTGTGATTATCACTGAACCTGTATATATTTGACCTTCCAAGCATTTGATCCCTACAAAATCAAAAGGCCTGTTAAGAAGACCTGCTTTAGGTAGAAACTATAAAAGCCCCCATATTCACATTCACTTCCCTCTGCAACCTGCTTTTTCAGAGATTAGATAATGTCTTAGGCTGATGTACAGCATAGGTCAGAGCAACATGGCCTTCTCCCAGGCTTTTTGCTGGAGCATGGGAGAGAGTAGTATTTGGTGTTAAACAGTTACTTCTTAAAATGCAAGCTGCAGGCAAAATGAGAGTAAAGAGAAGATGAACAAAAATCTCAATAAAGCTGAATTGATGCTATCTGGCTGGAAAGTCAGCTTCACATGAATAAATCAGCAGATGAGAATTCACCATCTATGTGTACTGGCTAATGACAGAAGGTGACTATTCCCACACCAAAGAACAATGTTTAGCATTCTACTTCCAAAGCTAATTCTTTAAAGAACAGTTTCTTCTTTGAGCAGAGCTATTAGTATAAAACACACAGTTCTGTTTCTATGCAAGGCTTATGAAAAACAAATTTTATTTGGCAGTGCTTAAACCCATTCGTAAACAATTGGCTTTTCCAATTCATATATTCCTTTTTATATCTATGGAAAAGGCAGCCAGGCATATATTCTTGAAAAGGAATGTGCATATCTTCTTTTAACCACCTCAGCAAAAGGTCCAAGAAAAAAATGGAAAGGAAACAGATACCTGCTTATGGGTTTCAACATATTTTTGTGTTCAAGATAGACTTAGAAATGTTTTATATCTGCAGAAATAAAGATTCTGAAAGTACCAAAAAACCTCAACCTAATATTTATGTCATTTCTGTCTATAAATCTTAAGATGATGGTTTTGTTACAAGACAACAATGAATCAATGGCTGAGCTGAGAGAATCCCATTGCCTGTCTGCTGTTTGACTGGTTCTGACAAGGAGGCAGGCTGGACCCTCCCAAGGTAATCAGTCCTATTGGGTATGCCTCCAAGGATCCGGTCTATGGCATCCTCAACTTACTTGTCTTTCCCTTCCTTCTGCCTTATATTTTCCTCTTTAAATTTATTTTGTCACAAGAAAACTTAGGGGACAAATTACTTAATTTTTCAGTAATTTTCATGCATGAGAACTAATGGAACTCAGTTTATTTGTTATGCCATTATAATCTATAGGACCATAAAATGGTGCTTTCTAGGTCATGTATTTCCTGTGATTATCAGACAGTAAGACGGAGTAGCAGTTCAATATGTAAGCTCTGGAGTCTTACAACTGGTATGACTTTATGATTTTTCTATGTCCCAGTTTTCTCATAGGCAGATTCTGAAGATAAAATGAGAAGTGCCAGGAAATGGCTTAGAGTAGTCCTGGCATGTAGTAAGTGCTCAGTAAATTTTTAACAAAAGGAAAAAAGAGAAAGCTTTCAGATTTCACTATTATCAGGCTAACATGAGAAACTTAAAATATTGGGATATTTGCTAATCATTAATCTTTTTACAGACTCTTTTTTTCATTAAACCTTTTCAAACAGATACTAAGAGTACTAATGGAGCAAACAAAGGTATATAAGAAATAATCTATGACTTTGAGTTAGTAGGGTCCAGTGAAAGATTCTAACATATGCAATTATAATACAGTGGGGGGTGCTTAGTGTTGGAACTCAGAGATGGGAGCTAAGGGAGGGGTGGACAGAAGATAGAAGAGAGTTTGGGAACACATTGTGAAAGGGAATGGGACTGAAATGTCTGGATCTGTTTTAGACATTCAAGTGCAGGTGGGAGTTGAGACCATGAGGAGATGTGTCTCTAGAGACAGGCATTTTGAGGAAGAGAGAAAAGTCAGTGGTGCTTATTTATTCATGACTAGAAACTCAAGGCAAGTTTTCTTGCTTTTTCAGCTTAAAATGAGTTAGTCAAAATGAAGAAAACTTTCTTTCTATAGTCAAGGGAAAAAAAGTGTCTCTAATTAAACCCAGCTGGTGTGAGGGTGCCGCTGGTGTAAGAGTGATGCTGGTGGAACGGGGAGCAGCATTCAGCTTCCTGCTGGCAGACAGATCTACTGCAAGGCTGTTGAGAATGGCTCAGTTGATTTGAAGGTCAAGTTTAAGAAAATGCTGGAGGGCTGATAGAGGGCTGATAGACACAGGGTTCCGTGGGGAAACTGGAAGGCCATGCAAGTCAAGAAAGAAGAGGTAACTTAGATAGGCAGATGGGACTATGGCTGGATCCAAGGCCAAAATGTTTCACTATAAGCCATAAAAGTTAAAAGATGGTAAAGCCAGGGCTAAACAAAAGTGAAGTGAAATTGTGATGATTTCCCTGATGATGTATGTGTCAAGTGTATTCTGTGCATTCTGCTTGGAATTTTTTGAGTAATATCAGTCTGAGATAGGCTCAGTTTAAGACAAGGGCCCAGTTTAGCGTTGGGATAAAACTGCTGTGAGAACACTCCAGGGAAGCATTTTGGCCTTGAGATGTCTTCTGGAATAAATTAGACATGCTGATGACAAAACCTAGATCATCTCTAATAATCTATGTACACTGCTGGGGGGCCATTTTATAGCTAATTCTTCTCCCAAGGTACAAATTGACTCTAAATGTCATTTTGAAAATATTAGCAAAGCTTGGAACGTAACAGGCAAAATACTGTTCTTTTAATTTTCATAAGTTGTTGTGATATGCTGTTACAGGATCACCTTTAGAGTTTTAACCTTTTAGTTAAACTATCCTTTTTGCCTTATCATAAGTACCTTAGGGACGGCTGCGTGCCTCAGTGGTTGAGCCGCTGCCTTCAGCTCACAGCGTGATCTTGGGATCCAGGATCGAGTCCCGCATAGGCTCTCTGTGGGGAGCCTGCTTCTCCCTCTGCCTATGTCTCTGTCTTTCTCTCTCTCTCTCTCTCTCTCTGTGTCTCTCATGAATAAATAAATAAATCTTAAAAAAAAAAGTATCTTAAAAACAACCTATTTCTATCTACCACAACTTAATGACAAATTCAATCAAATAAGTCATTTGGCATCATGTACACAATGCCTAAAAATAGTCAAAAGTAGATCAAAGTAGTTATTTCTAATTATATTACATTAGTATTACTGATATCTAAACTAATTTTTTCATTTATTTACAATATAAGGGGAAGCAATATATATCAAACACATGTATATAAACACTACAAAACTTACATTAATTGCCTTTACCTCTATCGTTGACTTTAACAGTTAAAGAATAACATAAATTTAACTTTTAATACTAATTTTAATAATTAACATAAGATTTAAGGATAGTCTTATTTGGAACATTAACCACAGGTTGGAGTTTTAGAGTGGTCTACTCTGCACACTTCAGAAATTAAGAATGTTTACATTTTTACTGACTTAATAGCTAATCATTGTCTAGAATAGTGTTTCCCAAATACATCTGGCACTAAAAAAGAATTTCTACAACTTAAGTGTCCATTGACAAATGAATGGATAAAGAAAATGTGGTACACACACACACACACACACACACAGAGGAATATTATTCAGTCATAACAAGGGAAATTCTGCCTTTTGCAACAACATGGATGGATTTCAAGGGCATTATATGCAGTGAAATAAATCAAAGAAAGGCACATACTGTATGTTCTCACTTACATGTGGAATCCAAAAAAAGCAGAACCCAGAGAGAGAATAGGATGGTGGTTGTTAGGGGCTAGAGATTGGGGGAAATGGTAGATGTTGGTCAAAGGGAACAAATTTCCAGCTATTAGAAGAATAAGTTCTAGGGATCTAATATACAGCTTGGTGACTATAATTTACAATACAGTATTATATACTTGAAAGTTAAGAGTGTAATTCTTAAAAATTATCTCCACACACATACAGAAAAGGTAATTATGTGAGAGGATGGAGGTGCTAATAAACCTTATTGTGGTAATCATTTCACAATATATACATGTCTCCAATCATTACTTTGTACATCCTTAACTTATATATGTTATATGTCAATATTTTAATAAAACTGGAAAAATTAGAAAAATTTTTAAAAATAGTTTCTGAAGTCAAATAAGTTTAGAAAATTCTAGATTAAATAAATTGCTGCAGAATGAATCAGTACACTGATATAATAATGTACACTGTGAATCATCAGGAGCATGTTTAGAGTAGAAAGTCTCAAAACTATTAAGTTTGGAAACAGTTTGAGAAATCTGATGTAGAGAACAGGTAAAAGCAAGATGTATATGTCTTCAGAGATTTCTTGCCTTTCAAGACAAATAAAATTGATTATTGACAGAAGTTTGATTTCAGAACCTCCCTGTCCAGCCTATAGCCCAATAAGCTCGTACAGGCTACACAATCAGCGAATGGGTAAACAGCATTATATTAAATATCATATGTTTTCTGCTTCATTGTATCGAAACTGCTTTCCATTTGTTTCTTTGGCATCAGAATGCAGCCTTCTAAGTATAGTATTCTAGAGACAATATCTAAAATGAATAAGAATGTCTTCAAATACAAATGTTCACATGTGTTAATGTATGTGCTTTTATTTCATTTTATTTTATTTATTTTTTTAAAGATTTATTTATTTATCTATGATAGACATAGAAAGAGAGAGAGAGGCAGAGACACAGGAGGAGGGAGAAGCAGGTTCCATGCAGGGAGCCCGACGTGGGACTCAATCCCGAGGCTCCGGGATCGCACCCTGGGTCAAAGGCAGGCGCCAAACTGCTGAGCCACCCAGGGATCCCCAACGCATGTGCTTTTATAAGTGAGGACTTCTCAGTTGAAAGTGGCTGACACAAACTGGCTAAAGCAAAAAAGGAGGGGAGGTTTATTGACTCAGGTAACTCAAAAGACAGGATGGGGCAGTGGGACTCACTCATGGCGAGTCTCAAATACTGTTCTCAGAATTCTCTCTGTATTTCTCAGTTTTGTATTTCTGTGGGTTGCCTTATTCTCTTCTATTTATGTAGTGGTAGGAGGAAGAGGCACAGACATAAACACTTCCTGGCTTTTATTATTCTAGCTGCAACAAGCCCAGAGGAAAGTAAGGCTCCTCTGTCCCTGACTCAGTATATAGAAGCCTCAGAAAAGGACTGTGATTGGACTGGCTTGAGTGACGTGCTAATCTTTGAAATTAAGCACTTGGGCCAGAGGGATAGGGTATGACAATTGGCCAGGCCTCTGCCACATGCCCTTCCATTTGGCCAGGTTAAGGTAGGGCATTGGATTGGCATCCCCAACAGAATCTCAGGGCCAGGCAGAGGTAGGAATGTCGTGGTGAGGGAAACATTTAACTAGAGCAAGAAGAGTACTGCTGGTATAAGGCCAAAAGACAAAACAAAAACAAACAAAAACAAAAAACAACAAATCAAACCAAAACAAAACAAAAAACCCCACCAAAACACTGAACTCCATGGTTACTAAAGTTCTTCTTCCCTTCTAATAAACAGATGCTATTATTCATATGAAACTATATGGTTTTAAAAATCTCCCCCTCCCAGCTCAATCACATACTTTAGAAGAAGTGCCCAAACTTAGTACAAAGTCATGTTTTGGCACCTCTGTCCTCCTTCCTCCACTCTAACATAAGCAAAATGAGGGACTGCTTTGCTCTGACGTGGCCAATTCACCATAGAGGGACAACAACACAAACCACTTGGTGGTGGAGCATTGCTGGAGAGAGTAAGCACTGAGCTACCGATGCCAGTGTTCTCTTCTAAGAACTTCTTTTTCATCATCACCAACTCTTTTACTTTTCTTTCAAATAAGCTCAAGAAACTAGTACTGTAGCTAAAATGTAGAAGATCTAAGTAG
This sequence comes from Vulpes vulpes, assembly GCF_048418805.1. Lineage (NCBI taxonomy): Eukaryota > Metazoa > Chordata > Mammalia > Carnivora > Canidae > Vulpes > Vulpes vulpes. The sequence goes on from NC_132785.1 coordinate 88,588,516, forward strand.
AGCAAAAGGGCTTTCTTCTGCACCTAGCATGGCTTCCTCTCAGACTGTACAATAGTGCTGGTCAGTGCCTCCCTGCCCCCACTGCTCTCAAATGCATCCTGCCTGGAGGTTGTCTCTGGCTGAACAGTAAAACTAGGAGCCAGGTGTTGTAGCAAGTGATTCTGTCCATCAGGGTTGGGACTGGGGTGAGGGATGTGAGGCACTCTCCTCAAATGTGGAATTTAAGGAAATGCCAAAAACCTCAGTAATAACATCAATACGACTTTAATGTGGTATTTTTTTTAAAGATTAATGCAAAGATTCTATGATGAACAAAGGTCAAAATATTAAACAAAGACAGGACCAATATTAATGATTTTTCTTTTTGACTCAGGGCCCAATATGGATCAGCATAGCACTGTTACTGATCTTGCCTGAATTTAAAATATTGATATTTTGTCGATCCTGGATTTTTTTGCATTCATTTTTATTTTTTAAGATATAGCATTACAGTATTTTTAATCTTGATTACTGAGTTTTGGGGGCCTCTCAAGTTTTGCTCCTGAGGTGAGTGCCTCAGTTGCCTCACCCTAGGCTTCTATATCCACCTCACCAAAGGAGTGGGGTCATGGGCCAGACTGTCATCAGTCACTACCTGATGCAAGCTGAATCACTAAGATTCTTTCTCTAAAGTTGAAAATGTGAAGAGACAGGGACACTCTACTTAGATGACAGTGGACACTTGCACTGAAATATCCTGCTGCATTGGGGCTAAAGGAGTCATGTCAGGCCCTGTGCAGGGCAAAGAGGCCCATTGCCAAGAGACAGAAGCAGAGATGAGACAGCTAACTAAACATGTGGCCTACCCTTTTGGGCCACCTTTAAGAGTAGCCTTTTAATCCATCTGTACTCTAAAATAAGCAAGCAAGGTATCCCAAGTTGGGGGATGAGGTTTTTATGCAGTTGACTAGTAAGACAATAACTTCTGTTTTACACAAAATTTTCTCTTGTGCCAAACTGGAATCAGTAAGTATAAACATTTAAATTATTTTTTCAAAATATTTCCACAAATAGAGATTTTTGGGTAGGAAGCACGGAAATTTATGAGACTTGCTTCAAGTTATTAGCAAGTTAAGTGGTAGCATCAGGTCTGGAACAGGATCTCCTGTCATTCAGCATTTTCTATTATGCCTCAGTACAAAGAAGAACAACTGACTTCTCTGATATATTCTCCTTAAGATTTGTAACACTGTGCACAGAATGTTCTGATTGTACTAGATGTAAATTTTAAAAATACAAAACCCATGAATATCTGCTACCTATTATATTTATCATAGGGACATTTAGATTATATTGTATTTACTGCTGACAGTTAACTAAATATCATTTTAGTTACATTAAATAATACACTTGGCTACACAAATATTTGATGAGACGCCAACATACAACAAAGCAGATAATATTTTCCAGAATACTTTGAAAATTAAAGCATAACTGATAATTTATTTTAAAATGTTGCTGGGATGCCTGGGTGGCTCAGTTGGTTGAGCATTTGACTCTTGGTTTTAGCAAGAGTCATCATCTCAGGGTTGTGGGACTGGGCCCCACCAGGGGGTTTTGTACTCAGGGTAGGACTCTGCTTGTCATTCTCCCTCCCCTTTTATTTCCCCCTCCCCCACCCATACTGGGTTCTCTTTCTCAAATAAATAAATAAATAAATAAAATCTTTAAAAAATAAAATAAGATGCTGCTTAAATTGCAAATATTCAATAAAAAAAGGTAAGAGAAAAAGAATAGTTGAGACAAGATTTAGAGTGGTTATAGTACATAAAGGAAAAGAAAATCCTTGCTCAATAGCACAAATACAACAGAAGGATTACAAGTGTATTGATTCAGTGACTGATAAAACACACCAAGAATTCAAGGATAATGTTATATTTATAAATGTGAATTACCAATATTATAAAGTAGTAATAATAGTTCCAACTGCCTATTTTGAAAGTATCTACAAAATGATTTTTTTTGTGTAGCAATTCTTTATATCAACCTAAGTTGGATTAAGGAATATAACAAGTCTAGTACTAAATAAAAACTGTTACCAGATATTTGTCTTATATGGCTACTTCATATTTTGAAGGCCATATATGTGCGAGAAATATTTTAATTTGGTCAATTGACAACTAATGAATTTCAACCAGTTGTTTTTTTTTTTTTCAACCAGTTGTTTTTAAAACCTCATTAAAAATAAATTTCAGCCATTTTGTCTTGAATGTGTAGGATGATGATTTAGTGCTAGAGGGAAATACTTACAGAATTTTTTTATCACCAGAAATGACTAAGTTAATATGGTGGAACATTAATGAAATCTTTCAAGTCTAGTAATAACATGTGTTGATAATTAACTGCTCAACTTTAGGAAAACTACTTCATGTAATTCTTTGCTCTCCTGTTTTGAAGGATATAGAAATTCTGGCCCATGAGCTTTTGTGGAAACAGAACATAAATAGACTATATGAGAAAATCCAGCATTAACACATTAACTACCTTAATAAAAGATAAGATGGAGGAGCAATGTTTGTTGTTCATCTAAGACAATAAGTGAATATTAAAATCTATCATCTTTCTGCCCTTTTGGGGGGCAGTTTAATAATTCTGATATTGACTGAACAAAAATTATACCTATTCATTATTTTGGAAAAAAATGTGCAAAATATCAGAAAAGAAATGGCCTTTTCTTTTTTTTTCCCCCAATGTACCAACCTTCCTTTTCTAGCTTACTTATGTCACATCCCAAGGGCTTTGACATTATTGTTTTTTTAATAGACATCCAAATTTCAACCCAGTCCACATCAGTGTCTACTCACAATTTCCATTACTCATAAAATCAATGATTTAACATTTCAAACCTACACAGGGCTTGACAAAGATTAAAAGGTTGCTTCTGGTTTTAATGGATAAAGTATAGGCTCTTCACAGAAAAATAATGCTGTGGTTGACCATCCTAATCAGTGTGTGACTCTTAAATTCCTTTTTCAGACAGAAGGATTAATTTCTTAGTTTCCAAGGATAACTTTGAAAGGCAGCTAACATAGGCTATGGTTAGCAGTTTAAGAGTGAAATCATATCATGAAAAAAAAATTGGCCATGAACTCAAGTTTTGAAAACTTTCAAAAGTAAGTATCATTTCAAAACATTTAAATTGGAAGTGTTTTAAAAATAGTGGCATGTGCCTAATAGGGCTCAAATTTGTGCTGACTTAAATTTCCATCAGTACGAATAAGATTTAATAGGTTATATGTGAGAACACAAATAACTGTAAACATGGATCACATTCAATGAATACTAAATTGAGAAAACCTCCCTGATTGTTGAGAATGGTGATATCTTATTTCTTTTCTTGCTGTAAATAAAATATCAATGTTTTAGCCTTAACCCCATGGTCTCTCTCAAAGGCTAGCCCTTCTAGTCTCCAAGAAATGCTAGGAAACCCTGAGTGGGACATAGTTGAGGCCTGGACACCATCTTTACTCCCCTACCTGATCCTTGGGCTTGCAGCTCAATGAAATGAAAATCTCCCTACAATAATCCCGAACTCCTGCCCTACCCTTTGCATCCCAACCAAGCAAATTATTTAAAAATTAAAAGTGAAATTTATACACATCTCCTTCTTTCTAAGCAGGGTGGCTTAACATTATTATAAACATCTTTTTCCTCACAAAGCTTATTTTCTCGTGTGTGCAGAAGGAAGCAATAGATAAATACAAAAGTAACAATGAAAATATATAGCATGCCAGCTAGCAGTGTCTGAGGCTAGTGGCAGCAACTGTATTTAGAAGGGTTTCACTGCAGAGGTAACATCTGAGCAACAATCTGAAGGAAGCAAGAGAGTGAGCCGTTGGAAGATAGGGTTTTGGGTAAGACTGTCCCAGGCTGAAGGAACATCAAACGCAAAGGTCCGGGGCGGGAGGCTGTCTGGTGTTCTTTGAGGGACAGTGTAGCTGGGGAGGAAATGAGGTCCATGAGGCCAAATGTGAACAGGTCAAGCAGGTCCTGGTGGACCATTCTAGGGACTCTCTAAGAAATGTGGGGGACGATTGGAGGGTTTTGAGCAGAGAAGTGGCGTACCTAAACCTAAACGTTGTTAAAGGACCCTTCTTGAAGCTGGTGGAGGCACCGCCAAAAGAGACAGGAAAAGGTAAGTCTGGTGGTAACAGGTGCCTCAAAGCTTGCAAAGACGACTACTGAAAGGGGGAAAGGGTTGACTCCTGGACAAAATGCCTGTGTGGTGGTTGGGAGGATGGGGTTACCCTGGGTTACGCATCTGCCTAGCTTTCAGGCCTAGACGCAGAGACCTCTGGTCCCGCCACTCCAGCCGCAGGTCCCTAGCTCCAGGGGCGGTCAGGACCCGCAGCTTTGTTGCCGTGGCGACCACAGGATTCGACCCCCACCCCGCCGCCCCCGCACCACACCACTCCCGGGTCTCCTGGGGCAAAACACCCGGTCCTGCATCTGCTCCAGCGAGGACTTCAGGTCGCGGCCAGCGCGGACTCATCAGTATTCCACCCGCGGAGTTCTCCCCGCCCCCGCCGCGAATCACAGAGCCCGCCAATCCCGCAGCTCCAGCTTGGCTGTTCTGAGCCTCCCCACCGCCCCCACTTGGTCTCCGAGGACCGCAGCCGGATCTGCCCCGGGGCTCTCCTGGCAGCCCCCCGCGCGGGCGGGCGCGCCTCTGCCCAGTTACGCAGCGCTTCCCGGCTGGTTGGCGGCGGCCGCAGGCTGCGCCTCCGCGGCAGAGAGGGCACCCGGGAGACCCGTTCTAAGGCGAGCCCGCAACAACTCTCCGGGGATATTCAACTCCCCTGCGCTCGGTTTCAGGTCCTCCTGCGCTTCTGCAGTGCACCAGACGGGGGAAGCAGATACAGGAGAACCTGCATTGCGCCCCCGCGGGGACGCACTGTGCGCAGAAAGGGGACCTTCTGCTGCAAAGCCGGAGGATCGGGGGCGCGGGGGAGTCAGGGGTGGGTTTTCGTAGGACTCACCTTGTGCAGTTTCCACATGGCCCCCAGAGCTTTGACTTCGTGGCTGGAATGTTTGCCCTCCTCCAAGCACTGGTAACACACGGGCATCTTGCACTGCACGCAGTACATGCTGTGATTCTCCAGCTCGTGGTCTGTGCAGGTGGAGACCTTGCGCGGGCTCAGCCGCCGGCTCACGCGGCCCTGGGCCGGGGGCACCAGACGGTGTTTGGCTAGGGGCCCTCGGGGAGGGTGGCAGCGCAGGCGGCACGGATCGCAGTAGAAGACGTCGCACTGTTCGCACATGACAGTGGCCTCCTTGGGCGCCTTCTCGCAGAGCTGGCACTTGAGGGCTGCGGCTTTGCTCTGCTGGTAGCGGTCAATTACCCCTTCCAGGACGCGGTTCTTGGGGAAGCCGCGGAGCCCCCGGTCATCCAGTATGAGGCTGCGGTGGCACTGGGGGCAGGTGATACAGGAGTTGCGGGGCACCGGGGCCAAGGCCGGTGACAGGTGGGTGGCCGGTGGCGGCATAGCCGGGGGGAACACGCGGACGCCATTGGGGGACTTCTGGCACGGAGTAGTGGGGGCACTGGCGAAACCCCCGTAGGAGCCATAGCCGCTGTCCGCTTCGCTGTACAGGCTCATCTTGTCCAGGTCCAGGTAGTCATAGTCGGAGACCCCGGAGCCCGAGGCCCTGCGGCTCTGGGGGGATTCAGACTCCGGGGTCTGTACCAGGATGTTGCGGGCGCACGCTTGACATAAATTGTGAGAGCAGGGCAAGATGATGGGCTCCCGATAGAAGGAGCCGCACACAGGGCATTTTAACTCTTCTTCCATCTCTTCCATGAGGACCGGGCTGGGAGCGAAGCAGCGGCGGCTGCAACGGTGCCTGAGCGGGCGAGGCGGCCGGCCGGCCTATCGTCTCCAGCACCTTGGCCAGCGGCGGCGGCGGCGGCGGCGGCGGCGGCTGCGCCTTCCCGCGTCGATCGGGCGCCGACTCCCCGCCAGGCGCTCTCCCCGCGAGCCGCTCTCTGTCTCGGAGCCGCGGACCCGCGACGCGGCGCGCCAGCCGCGGACCGCCCCCCTCCTGGTCCCGCCCTGCCCCGTAAGCAGCGGCCCATTGGCTGGCGGCGAGAGGGCGAGGCTCTGATTGGCCGCACGCCCCGTCCCTCTCCTCTCTTCTGCAGGCCACGGGGGCTCCGGGAGCCGACTCTAAGGAGGAGCGAGTCTCCGCTCCCGGCTGCGGCGTCTCGGGAGGGGGCCGGCGTGCGGAGGCGAGGGACCGCGAAGGAGGAATTAGGCGGGATGACTCATCCCTCGCCCCGCTTCCTTCCGACCTCCGGCGCCGTCTCCCAGGAGCAGGGGGCGTGAGAAAGCCCTCCCCGCAGCGAGCCGGCCCACGGAGGGGCCGGGGCTGCTCGCCAGCGGTCTGCGTTTGGCTTCCAGCCCTGGTCCCCGCGCCGACCCATACCGCGGGCGAGGGCCGCGCGCCCGCGAGACCCCTCCTTCCCCTTGCGCTGCCCGCAGCCTGCCTGGGCCGGAGCCTCCCCCGGGCCCGGGGTTTTGTACCGCCCGGCCCCGGCGCTCCCCATCCTGGGAGCCTGCAGCCCCGGGCGGAAAAGCCCCCAGGAAGGGCCTCTTGGCTTCTTTCACCCTCACTGCCTGGGGTCTAAGAGGGGAATTAAGAATGCCAATTTCTTAGTGTTGCCATGAGATTGCAGCTAGGTGACCGATGTAAATAAAGGCTCAGTATGGAACCAAAAAAAAAAAATCTCTAACTCTTCATTTCCCGCTTAAAAATCAGGCTCGGCCCAGAGGCTTCTCCCGGCGTGGTGTGAACCTTACGGTGTGGACGTGCCTGTCTCCCCTCTTCACCCTCCCTGCCTCCCAAAGCGGTGCTGTCACGGTGCTCTCGCACCTGGCCGAGCTTTCGCAAGGCCAGCAGTACCTTTGGCTCAGTTTGAGGCAGGTCAGGCAGGGTTGCCTATTTCTCAGCGCCTGCAGTTCAGTAACTAGCTGCGGATGAATCACTGTGTCACTGCGGAGTCTCAGTGTTTGAATCCAAACAGCATTATACAGTGTCACGTGGCCTGAGCATTTACCACAGCTTCAGAACGGTGGGTTCTTTCTGTTTCTTCCTTTGAGGTGCATGGGGGTCCTCGTGGAGGGGTGCAAGTAGGGGGGTGGGGGCTAGATCCAGGGGTAGTCCTCATATATTAAGCACCCTTCTCCCTATCCCCAAATATTGATGGAGATATCTGGTCCTGCCTCTCGCCCACAGAACTGTTCATTTGATGATGGAGGAGGAAGAGGAACTCCCCTCACCCTTCCAAAAAAAAACCAAAAAAAGAAAAGAAAAAAGAAAAAAATCTTTGAGTCAAGTGACAGTGACATTCTGAGATAGCAGCCTATTTGAAAGAGTACGTGGCTGCCTTTTGCTGAGTGATTCATAAATAAATGGTAAAAACTCTTTCTAAAGTCTAAGAAATCTTATATTTTTCACCTTCCAAAAAAGAGGTAACTTGAGTATATGCAACAACATTTACAGTTTAAAAGCACTTTACTGCCCAGTTAAAAATGGCCCATAATCCTGCCCTTGGAGAAATAGTCCAATAAAACTAGATTATCAAAAAAAAAAAATAAATAAAAAATAAAACTAGATTATCTTTCCAAAACCTTCTTCAGTTGCAATGAAAACAGCACTTGATTATTGTTTGGGGAAGGGGGGAGGGAGTTATTTAAGGTTATGCTAATTACAAATACTATATAATTTATTTTTAATTTGGTTTTTAACTGAGTTAAAAAGGCATAAGTACTCTGTTTACATCCATACAATTTCTTCATGTGGGCTTGGAACATTATCTGTGTCTACAGAATGTATCTATGAGTCCCAAGAGAATTTGCTCATACCAAATAGTTAATTATTAAGAAATTGTTAGAAAGGGGTGTCAGTACCACCCATAATTTACAATCCTTTTCAGGATTTTTTTTACACATTTGGCTGAAAGTCCCAGTAGCCTTGGACCAGGGCTATGGACGTTTCAAGGTGAGTACCAGATACTCTTTTTTACGAACCTGAACTTTGCTTATCATAGTATACCATCTGCTATAGATTAAATGTGTCTCCCAAAAATTCATAGCTTGAAATACTAACCCCCAGGGTGCTGATAATAGGAGGCAGGGTCTTGGGGAGATGATTGGTCCATGAAGGCAGAGCCTTCATGAATGAGGTTAGTGTACTTATAAAAGTGGCCCAAGAAAGCTCTTTGCCCCCTTCCACCCTGTGAGGTTACCATGAGAAGACCATCTATGACAGAGCAGACTCTCACCACATGGCAAATCTGTGGGCACCTTGATCTTATAACTCCCAGCCTCTAGAATGTGAGAAATAAATTTCTATTGTTTATAAGCTACCCAGTCCGTGGTATTTTGTTTTAGCAGCCCAAACAGACAGACACCATCTGAGAGATCTGCTAATTAGCAGAAAATGCATCCTAAGTTAAAAATAAAATAATTTTAGGGAACGTTTGCAGTGTAATACACCATTGGTTTCACAGAGACTTAATATAATACAGATTTATAATATAATCAATACATGAAGAATTGACCTATTATGAAATATACTGAGATAATTTAATGGTTAGATCTATTTGGCTAGGAATTAGCTAAATCAATCTCAGGAGAGCTCTTACAATGACTGTCATTTGTTAAGTGTTCATTCTGTTTCAGGCAGTGGGTTTATTTATTTACATGGATTACCTTGTTCAATCCCTGTGATAACAAAAGAAGGTGGGCACAATTATCCTCATTTTAAAGATGAGTAATCTGAGGATAAACAAAGTACTCAAGGTCAGATATTGGTGAAGCTGGGATTTGAATCCAGGCACATATAATTTTGCTTCTTTGTTCATTCATTCATTCATTCATTCATCAAATGCTAAGTTCTCTCTCAAGCCTCTGTGTGTAGGAAATACTCAAAATGATCTTTGTTAACTTCTTTGTTATTCTGTTTACCTTCCCTGAGAGTTTATGATTTTTCTTGAATTCATTTCTCTAAAAATTTTTGGTAAACTTTTGAAGATTTCCCCTCATGTTGCACTATGTGGCCAAAATGTACTATAAAGTCCTCCAATGAGTTGTGTTTAAAGGGACATAAAAATCTGAATGTAATTGATGATATTATAGAAATACCATAGGGAAAATCTTTCCTTTTCCAGATGGTGATCAGCCCATGCCCTGTAGCATGAGGATTGATAGCCCTATAATTTCATCATTCCTGGGGTGACTGCAGATGTTCTCATTTGTGTAAAGCATCTTATTATCCTCTGAAATTTACTCAACTATACACCTAAATGATGGTTTTTTAAAAAAGATTTTATTTATTCAATTGAGAGAGAGCACAAGTGAGGGTAGGGATAGAGGAAAGAGGGAGAAGCAGACTCCCTGCTGAGCAGGGAGCCCCCACAGGCTGGATCTTAGGACCCATACTTTTATTTTTCACACAGTAGTAAATAAATATGTGCATTATGAGACCTAAGACAGGAAATATAACTATTGATATAATGGAAAGCAAAATAAAACTCACAATGAACAAACACTGGGAAAATATTATGTGAAATGCTATGACAACAAAATTTAAAGCCTAAAGGAAATGAATACATTTTCAGCCAAAAATATATTAACTTAATAGATACTTCAAATCTAGCATCAACGTAGCATTAGCTTTCTTTACTGGTATCTGATGACTAGGTATTCTCAGAATTGGATACCTTTAATATTTTTATGGAAATTGAACTTTTGGCTCTTTGGCAATATGTCAAGGTGGATTTTTTTTCCCTCATACAGAGCACTCAATAGTCAAGGATATTAAATCAAACTCTTAAATTAATGGATTCCATGTAAGTTATATGGTCTTAATTTTGTACTTGTAAATAGCAGTAGATTGGTTCTTTACCTATAATAAATACTCCAAGAAGTAAGATAGCAGAGGGGTTTTAAAAAAATTTTTTTAAACGATCAGTTAATTTACTGTGTAAAATTGCTGTAAAGGATAATGTATACAGATTTTTTGTTCAAGTATTCTATTGTAGACTTGTTAAGACTGTTATGTTTTTATAACATAAAAACATTTTATGTCACTTTTGTATTAAGTGACATTGCAAAAATAAAAAGAGCCTTCAAAAAAAGATGTTCAAATTCTCTCAAAGTAGAAGGCTTGGGTAGACCAACTTCCAGAACAGAGATTTGGAAGGTAATTTCAGATTAATCATTAAAAAGGATAGGATGGTTGCATGGGTGAGTTCTAGTTAACTTTTAAGAAACAAGTAATTTTAATGTTAATGAAGTAATCTAAATTAAAGAAAAATATAGAATGTTCCCCAGTTCTGTTTTATAAAGCCATAATAACTTTAATAATACTTTTTAAGAATAGGCTCCATGCCCAGCATGAAGCCCAAAGTGGGACCTGAGCTCACAACTCTAAGATTAAGACTTGAGCTGAGATCAAGAGTTGGAGGCTTAGGGCAGCCCAGGTGGCTCAGCGGTTTAGCGCCACCTTCAGCCCAGGGCCTGATCCTGGAGACCCGGGATCAAGTACCTCTTCAGGCTCCCTGCATGGAGCCTGCTTCTCCCTCTGCCTGTGTCTTTGCCTCTCTCTCTCTCTCTCTGTGTCTCTCATGAATAAATAAATAAAATCTTTAAAAAAAAAGAGTTGGAGTCTTAACAGACTGAGCTGCCCAGGACCCCCAATAAAATTTGGTAATATAGTTAACAGAAAATCCAATAAATAAAAAACCTATAGGCTCAAATCACTTAAGTAATAGATGCAAAAGTCCTAAATAGGATATTAGCAAACAGATTTCAGTGTTGTATCAAAATATTAATAAACTATGGCCAAGTAGAGATTTTTTCAGGAATCCAAAGTCAGTAACACTATCAACACTATTTACCACATGAAAAACCAAAAGGGCACAATTTCCTCTGGACCATATGGGAATAATCTTCCTTCTATAAATACTAAAAAACAAAAGGGTAAAATTTCCTCTTTAGACTATATATGGGAATAATCTTCCTTCTATAAATACTAAAAACCAGGTTCAACTATAGGAAACAACTATTGTCAGACACTGGATAATAGGCAGTGTAGCACTGTCATTCCTGAGAGAAGGTGAAGAGGGGAGTCCTACTTCAGCCAGGCTTTCTACCAGATGCTAATTTCTAGAGTACAACACAGGGAAGAGAAATCCAAGCAAAACTCACCGATCTCTCTGAGTTGAGGAGACAGACTGGATTTGGGGAACATCAAGGAAGCTAGAATTTGCAGAGGAAGAGTGAAATAGTCACAGAGTTTCAGCATAGGGATTTGCTTGGATCTCTGACTGAATACAATGTGGGCGTGTATAGGGTGACCTCTACCATAGGTTGGGCAATAACAACTTCTGAGGCAAGAGTGATTACTGGAATTATGATACAAACAATTTTCAGAGCACACACAGGACTAGGAATCATTCATATTTCTATCAGCCAGAATGAAGAGAACTCATTATATATACAAAAATCAATTATATTTATAAATACTAGCAGTGCATGATTAGCAATTTTGATATTAAAAACTGTACCATTTACAGCATCATCAAAAAACATGAAATTGAATTAAAAAAATATGTGCAAGATCTATACATTGACAACTACAAAACATCCCAGAGATAAATCGAAGGCAACTTTAACAAATGATGAGATATGCCATGTTTATAGATTGGTAGACTCAATATCATATAAAACAGCAATTTCCCACAAATTGATCTATAGATTCAATTAAAATTTTCAGAATATATTTTTTGGGGAAGGGTAGAAATTGACAAGCTGATTTTAAAATCTACTTGAAGATGCAAAGGAGCTAGGATAGCCAAATATATTTTGAGCAATATCCTACTTGAAAGATTTATACTGTTTTAAGACTTATAAGACTGCAGTAATTGGGGCACCTGAGTGGCTCAGTGGTTGAGCATTTGCTTTTGGCTCAGGTGGTGATCCCAGTGTCCTGGGATTGAGTCCCACATCGGGCTCCCCGTGGGGAGCCTGCTTCTCCCTCTGCCTATATCTCTGCCTCTTTCTCTGTGTCCCTCATGAATAAATAAATAATATTTTTTAAAAACCTGCAGTAATCAACATGTGTCTGTGGCTTAAGAACAGACATAAATCAAAGAAACAAAGAATCTAGAAGTACCTATGGCTAATTAATTGTAGGTAAAACATCTATATAAGCTATATGGAAACATGTATTAAAGTCAAAGTAACTACTTAAAAAACTTAAGTTCAACTCACCAATTTCCATTACTAGGGAGCTATGTTATAAAAAGAATCAGTATGGGGCACCTGGATGGCTCATCCAGTTAAGCATCTGCCTTTGGCTCAGGTCCTGATCCCAGAGTTATGGAATGGAGCCCTGTGTCAGGCTCCCTGCTCAGTGGGGAGTCTGCTTCTCCCTCCCCTCTGCCGCTCCCCATCTGCTTCTACTCTCTCTCATTCTTTCTCGAATAAATAATTTTTAAAAAATCTAAAAAGAAGAATCAATATGTAAGAGTAGGTATATAAAGATTGTAACGTGAAAAACTTAGTATGCTTGACTCCATGTTGCTTTCATTTGCCCTGCTGCTGTGACGTATAAATTAGAAACTTCTGTTTAGCCTTGCATGTATGCTTGTTAATCATTGAAGGATTTTTGCTTACAGCTATGGTTTATAAAAACCGCTTTTTACCCCAAACCTATCTCCCTAAGGAGATAAGTAAGTATGTACAAAAGTAAAAACACTATGTTTAAGATTTATAGTAAGGACATGGCCAGACTCCTATATGCAGAGATCAACTGACCAATGACCAATAACCAAGGGACCATGACTTTCCTTGGACCCTTGTAGGCACCTGAATGCCTGTAGACGTCAGTTACTTTGGACTCCAACTGCCTGACACTTTCTCTTCTTCCTAATACAAAAAGCTTGAATTCCATACTGAGTTAAGGTGGTACTTTAGAACAATAGTCTGCAATCTCCTTGGTTTGCCAGATTTCCAAATAAAGTTGCTTTTCCTACCCCCAACATCTTGCCTCTTGACTTACTGGCCTGTCCTGCAGTGAATGAAATAAGCTTGGACTCAGTTACAAGATGTTCATATTGTCCCCAAAGTAAGGAAAAAAAAGCCTTTCATTGATAGGGCAACGTTGAATAAATTATATTGCATCCATACTGTGGAATATGAAGACATTAAAAAAGAATTGAACTGGTTATAATTTGATTTACAGGGATTTCCATCAAGTATTGCTGCTTCAGAAAAGGGAGATACACAGGAGTGTACGCAAGATGATTTTGATTTTGGTAGGTTGAAAATGACCCCTACTCAAAATACCTATGTAAATATGTTTGCATATGATTATATAAACACATAGAAACTTATTCAAGTATGTACACCAATTGTAAACCCTAGTTACCTAGGGAGGTCAGGGAATGGTTTGTAGGCGGGGATGCAGGGAGAGTATGGAAGTCATTATAAATGTACCAACTCGGGCAGCCCCGGTGGCTCAGTGTTTAGCGCCGCCTCCAGCCCAGGGCCTGATCCTGGAGACCTGGGATCAAGTCCCATGTCGAGCTCCCACGTCGGGCTCCCTGCATGGAGCCTGCTTCTCCCTCTGCCTGCATCTCTGCCTCTCTCTCTCTCTCTCTCTGTGTGTGTCTCTCATAAATAAATAAATAAAATCTTAAATAAAAATGTATGAACTCTACTTCCCCAGCACACAGGATGTCCCACTTATGTAAATAAAGTTTATGAACATCTTATGTATTTTATACACACACATGTACATTTTTTAAACACATGTACATTTTTTAAAGAAAAATTACCTAGATGTACAGATACGTAGATGTCTATGGTTATCCCAATATCCTGTCAAATGAAAAAGAACAATTTGTAGGCCAAAGTGCACATTATGATTCCCTTTTGTTAAAAACCGACCAATCAACCCACACACCACTAGGTATAAATATATTCACTTGAATGTGTATGTATGAACAAGTAGAAAGGGTCAGAGTACCATATCATCAGCTCTGCTTCTGAGTTGGGGCTGGGAAAGAAGTGAAGAGAGAAATGATTGGCTTAGACTTTATAGATTTATGTACTTTTATAACAAGCATATGTTACATATCTGTTACAATTTGAAAACCATCTAATAATTTTTACAAGAATTCGGAGCTAATTTCTGAAGGAGTGTGAGCACTTCTCCTGGGATTCCCTTTCTCCTATCTAATCTTCATTGCCACATATAAGAATTTGGAAAGCACGTCTTATGTTCCTGATCTTGTATTTTGGAATTCTACTTTCCATATGCTGTTATGTTGTTAACCCGACTTTATACCACTTACTCTGTCTCTATTAGAAACCACACCTACTTTCTCCTTAAACCTTCCAACATGGTTCCAATGCCTTTGGTTTTTATAATGTTATCTGGAGCTGTATTCCTGGTGAGTTTCCCTACCTCCTGTAAGATTTCAAATATTTTTTCCTTGCCTTTAAGAAGAAGATAGCTTGCTAGAAAAATAAAGCTGCTGGAAGAATCTTTTTTCTTTAGGTGTTCAGTGAGCAGTGCCCTATGCTCGAGAAGATGTTTAAGTCTCAGAGACAGAGGTCATTCATACCACAATTTTTTTAAAAGAAGAAATTTTATTTAAAAGTTTTTTTATTAGTTTCAGAGGTAGAATTTATGTATATAAATATATATATTCATATATTCGGTTGCATATAACACCCAGTGCTCATTACATCAAGTGCCCTCTTTTTTTTTAATAAATTAATTTTTATTGGTGTTCAATTTACCAACATACAGAATAACACCCAGTGCTCATCCTGTCAAGTGTCCCCCTCAGTGCCCGTCACCCATTTACCCCCACCCCCCGCCCTCCTCCCCTTCCACCACCCCTAGTTCATTTCCCAGAGTTAGGAGTCTTTTTTTTTTTTTTTTCAGAGTTAGGAGTCTTTATGTTCTGTCTCCCTTCCTGATATTTCCCACACATTTCTTCTCCCTTCCTTTATATTCCCTTTCACTATTATTTATATTCCCCAAATATATGAGGACATACACTGTTTGTCCTTCTCTGATTGACTTACTTCACTCAGCATAATACCCTCCAGTTCCATCCACGTTGAAGCAAATGGAGGGTATTTGTCATTTCTAATGGCTGAGTAATATTCCATTGTATACATAAACCACATCTTCCTTATCCATTCATCTTTCGATGGACACCGAGGCTCCTTCCACAGTTTGGCTATCGTGGACATTGCTGCTAGAAACATCGGGGTGCAGGTGTCCCGGCGTTTCATTGCATCTGTATCTTTGGGGTAAATCCCCAACAGTGCAATTGCTGGGTCGTAGGGCAGGTCTATTTTTAACTCTTTGAGGAACCTCCACACAGTTTTCTAGAGTGGCTGCACCAGTTCACATTCCCACCAACAGTGTAAGAGGGTTCCCTTTTCTCCACATCCTCTCCAACATTTGTTGTTTCCTGCCTTGTTAATTTTCCCCATTCTCACTGGTGTGAGGTGGTATCTCATTGTGGTTTTGATTTGTATTTCCCGGATGGCAAGTGATGCAGAGCATTTTTTCATGTGCATGTTGGCCATGTCCAATGTCTTCCTCTGTGAGATTTCTCTTCATGTCTTTTGCCCATTTCATGATTGGATTGTTTGTTTCTTTGGTGTTGAGTTTAATAAGTTCTTTATAGATTTTGGAAACTAGCCCTTTATCTGATATGTCGTTTGCAACTATCTTCTCCCATTCTGTAGGTTGTCTTTTAGTTTTGTTGACTGTATCCTTTGCTGTGCAAAAGCTTCTTATCTTGATGAAGTCCCAAGAGTTCATTTTTGCTTTTGTTTCTTTTGCCTTCGTGGATGTATCTTGCAAGAAGTTACTGTGGCTGAGTTCAAAAAGGGGTGTTGCCTGTGTTCTCCTCTAGGAGTTTGATGGAATCTTGTCTCACATTTAGATCTCTCATCCATTTTGAGTTTATCTTTGTGTATGGTGCAAGAGAGTGGTCTAGTTTCATTCTTCTGCATGTGGATGTCCAATTTTCCCAGCACCATTTATTGAAGAGACTGTCTTTCTTCCAATGGATAGTCTTTCCTCCTTTATCGAATATTAGTTGACCATAAAGTTCAGGGTCCACTTCTGGGTTCTCTATTCTGTTCCATTGATCTATGTGTCTGTTTTTGTGCCAGTACCACACCGTCTTGATGACCACAGCTTTGTAGTACAATCTGAAATCTGGCATTGTTATGCCCCCAGCTGTGGTTTTCTTTTTTAAAATTCCCCTGGCTATTCGGGGTCTTTTCTGATTCCACACAAATCTTAAAATAATTTGTTCTAACTCTCTGAAGAAAGTCCAAGTCCATGGTATTTTGATAGGGATTGCATTAAACGTGTAAATTGCCCTGGGTAACATTGACATTTTCACAATATTAATTCTGCCAATCCATGAGCATGGAATATTTTTCCATCTCTTTGTGTCTTCCTCAATTTTTTTCAGAAGTGTTGTATAGTTTTTAGGGTATAGATCCTTTACCTCTTTGCTTAGGTTTATTCCTATATGCTTTTGGGTGCAATTATAAATGGGATTGACTCCTTAATTTCTCTTTCTTCAGTCTCATTGTTAGTGTATAGAAATGCCATTGATTTCTGGGCATTGATTTTGTATCCTGCCACGCTACCAAATTGCTGTATGAGTTCTAGCAATCTTGGGGTGGAGGCTTTTGGGTTTTCTATGTAGAGTATCATGTCATCGGCGAAGAGGGAGAGTTTGACTTCTTCTTTGCCAATTTGAATGCCTTTAATGTCTTTTTGTTGTCTGATTGCTCAGGCGAGGACTTCCAGTACTATGTTGAATAGCAGTGGTGAGAGTGGACATCCCTGTCTTGTTCCTGATCTTAGGGGAAAGGCTCCCAGTGCTTCCCCATTGAGAATGATATTTGCTGTGGGCTTTTCATAGATGGCAAGTGCCCTCCTTTTTTTAAAAATATTTTATTTACTTATTCATGAGAGACAGAGGCAGAGACACAGGCAGCGGGAGAAGCAGGCTCCATGCAGGGAGCCTGACTTGGGACTCGATCCCGGGTCTCCAGGATCAGGCCCTGGGCCGAAAGTGGCGCTAAACCGCTGAGCCACCCGGGCTGCCATCAAGTGCCCTCCTGGATGCCCATCACCCAATTATCTCTTCCTCCTACCCATCTCCCCTGCAGCAAGCCTCTTTGTTTCAGAGTTCACCATGCCATAGTTTGCCTCCCTCTCAATTTTCATCTTATTTTATTTTTCCTTCCCTTCCCCTATGTTCATTTGTTTTGTTTCTTAAATTCCACATATAAGTGAAATCATATGGTATTTGTCTTTCTCTGACTTATTTCACTTAGCATAACACTCTTTAGTTCTATTTAGTTCTATCTATGTCATTAGAAATGGCAATATTTCATTCTTTTTCATTCATGTCTGAGTAGTAGTCCATTATATATATATATATATACATCTTCTTTATCCATTTATTGTCGATGGACATCTGGGCTCTTTCCTTAGTTTCACTATTGTGGACATTGTTGCTAGAAACATTGGTGTGCATGTGCCCCTTCAAATCACTATGTTTGTATCTTCTGGATAAATACCTAGTAGTGCAATTGCTGCATGATTTGGTATCTCTATTTTTAACTTTTTGAGGAACCTCCATATTGTTTTCCAGAGTGGCTACACCAGTTTGCATTCCCACCATAATTTCTTTTAATTAAGTTGTTCCTACTTTTGGTCATGCTAGAAAACACTAGGTATAGGAATTCTCTTCATGATTTTGAAATTTGAAAATGGAAAGACTGAGTACATTAGTTGTGTGTGTGGGGAGGGTGGCTAAGCATAAAGGGCAAGAAGTGTATGAGAGGCCAAATTAGCCAATATGGTTATATAGAAGCTAAAGTTTTGAGGAACATGTCTGGTGTGCCAGACATTACCAGTGCCTAGCAATATGTAGGTATCTCATCCTTCCTGGGCATGTAAGAGACTATGTATCCCAACTCTTTGTTGTTAGGAAGACTTTGTGACAAGTTCTAGCCAAAGGAACCTGTACAGAAGTGATGTGTATTACTTCCAGATGAAGTCAGTGAAAAGCTCCCATGCAATGTTATGGGAAATGTGTTGAGATTTTGCCGAACCATAATATCAAAGCTGCCCAGATTACTGAATCACCACATGGGAAAAACTATCCCATAGTTTTTCTAGGAATAGCTATCAGAATTGTTGTTTCACTGCCTGGAGAAAAATGGAGAAGAAATTAACTTTTGTCCCATTAAGCCAGAGATGTGAGAGTGCTGTGTTATTGTAACATAGCATAGCCTAAACTGACTAATATAGTATAATAAAGTGAGTGGAAGACACAGGCAGAGATGTGAGTGGAAGACACAGGCAGAGACCAGTCATGAGTATGGTCTTGGAAAGAGAAAAAGCAGCTACATTGCTTATTTCATTACATTTCCCATTAGGCCTGGCATTACTTCGAGTTTTTTATTACTTTGTATACTCACAAACCTATTAGTATCTTTATGATATATTTAACTTTTCTTGATTAGCTGAAGGGTGCCTTTTTTCCCTGGCATTCAAAAGACCAAAATTAAATTATTCAGTTAGTCATATTTTAATTACTCACATATTCAGATCTTCATTGTGGCAGATGCTGTTGGTCCTCTTAGCATGTACCTCTTTGTGCTGAAGGCTGCTTTGTGTAATAATCTGTAAGTTTTTGAAGGCTTTTTCTAGCTGAGGGAGCATGCTCAGTCAAGACAGGGCAAACCAGAAGAAATGCTAGAGTCAATGCCCCCAGAAGCAGCCCCAACAAATGATGCTCTTTAGGTAAAGGTTTCAGCGTTTAAATACCTAGCTCCCTACTATCTCTTGGCTGGGATAACTTTGAGGCATGTTCCACATTGTCTCCCAGAGTCCTCAGGTGGATTAGCTCAACATGGCTCGATAACTTCTTGTGTTTCACTACTCACTTCTTTAATAGTGTTCCTTGGGATCATCCCCCAAATAAGATACTTACACTTAAATTCATGTCTCTGAGTATGTTTCACAGAGAAATCCAAACCAAGATAACCATTTTGTATGTATAACTAGGCCATGAAGGGAAGCTTCATCTCATGAAATTGTCATTTATTCCTCCATTTTAGTGATGCTTTGTCCATTCTGCCATTTATACCACCTAATTTCAGTTCCAGAATTTTCACTTGGTTCTTTTTAGTTTCTCTTTTTTATATACTAATTTTGTTCATACAGCATTTGTTTTTTTGGTTTCATTTAGTTATCTGTGTCCCAAGCACACTGAACTTCTTTAAGACACTTATTTTGGCAGTGCTTTGATGGCTTAGTTGGTTAAGTACACAACTCTTGTTCTCAGCTCAGGTTTTGATCTCAGGGTCATGAATTCAAGTCCCACATTAGCCTCTACGCTGGGCATGGAGCTTACTTTAAAAAAAAAAGCACCTATTTCGAATTCTTTGTCAAGTAATTCACAGATCTGTTTCTTTTGGTCAATTTCTGGAGCTTTCTGTTTTGTTTTTCCTCTGATTGGGCCACGTTTCCCTGAAAACAGTTACCTCTTCAAGTCTTTATGGGAAGTTCTATACAGAGGGAGACCTTCCCCAATGAGACTGGCCAGTGATTCTGGTGACCTCTGAAACTTTTTCTGGGGTTGTGTCTTTTCTGTTGTGCTGGTAATTTCCCAGTTAAAAAGGTTTGGTGTTTTATTTTTTAGGAGCATATAATCTCTTGCTCCTTCTGGTGTCTGCTTATGGTACTGCAGGTTCTCTGGTGCTGCAACAAGCCCCAGAGCTCTCTTTTGTTCTCTGGCCCGCCTGCATCAAAAGTTTGCTAGTTCCATCATCACTCCAAATCAGGGAAGACAGAAATCAGTCTCTTGGACAGCTAGAATGTTACACACACATTCCACCCTTCTCTCTATTTTAATTTTTTTTTTAAATTTATGATAGTCATGGAGAGAGGCAGAGACACAGGCAGAGGGAGAAGCAGGCTCCATGCACCGGGAGCCCGACGTGGGATTCGATCCCGGGTGTCCAGGATCCCTCCCTGGGCCAAAGGCAGGCGCCAAACCGTTGGGCCGCTCAGGGATCACCTCTTCTCTCTATTTTAAAGGAGAAGCTGTGAGTAGTTGGGCTTTTTCTCCCTTAGGCTTTGCCAGCTGAGGGCAGGAGCAACTGGAGATAGAATGCTGAAGGGGCGGGAATGGGGGATGGGGTAACTAAGTGATGGACATTAAGGAGAGCACGTGATGTAATGGGCCCTGGGTATTATATAAGACTGATGAATCACTGAACTCTATCTCTGAAACTAATCATACACTATATGTTAATTAATTGAACTTAAATTTAAAAAAAGAATCCGATGGCTTTCCTAAACTCTTAAATATAGAGAACAAACTGATGGTTACTGCAGGGGAGGTCAGCCTTGTGATGGGTTAAACAGGTGACAGGTATTAAGGAGGGCACTTGCTGTGATGAGCACTGAGTGTTGTATGTAAGTGATGAATCACTATATTCTACACTTGAAACTAATATTGCACTGTATGTTAACTAGCTGGAATTTAAATAAAAACTTAGAAAAAAGCCTTATATCTACTGAAAAAACATGTTGCTTAAGAGAAAGTTTAGACACAGTGTAGTTTCAATGAATGAAGCAAACAGCCACTCCCATATGATTCTACACATATGTTTACTAAGACTGGTATCTTATTGAAAAAAGAACTTAGCTTAAGTTCTTAGCTTAAGGACACATTACATGCAGTGTAGTTGCAATGAGTTCAGCACATATTCTCATATCCTTCTACACATATATTTAGAAATACTTCTATCTTAATGAGAGAAGATAATCGAAAGATGCATTGTACACAATGTAGTTTCAGTGAATTAAACATACAGCTATTCCCATTGATTCTACACATATATTTACAAATACATATATGTTTTTAGATTTTATTATTTTGAGACAGTGTGCATGCACACACTCACACGCACAAGTGGGGGAAGGGGCAACCTGACTGCTGAGCAGGGAGTCAGGTTCCATCCCAGGAGCCTGAAATCATGACCTGAGCTGAAGACAGCTGCTTAACCAACTGAGCCACCCAGGAGCCCACAAATACATGTATCTTAATGAAATAAGATGTTAGTTGAAGGACGCATTACATACAGTGCAGTGTCAATGGGTTAACCATATGACCATTCCAATATGCATCTACACTTCTGTTTAGAAACACATCTTAATGAGAGAAGATGTTAGTTGAGGGCTGCATGATACACAGTGTATTTTCTGTGAGCTAAGCCCACTGCTATTCCTTTATGCTTCTACACACAATTCTACAAACACTGGCATCATAATAAAAGAAGAGGGTAATCCAGAGTGTTGTTTCAGTGAATTAAGCATACGGTCATTCTCCCCCTCCCCCTCCAACAATGCAATGGCTTTTCTTAACCATTTTAACGCAGCTGTTACTGGCTTTGCATTCTCCTGTATTGTGACTTAACTAGCTTTTGGAGTTCTCATAAAAGCATTTTGGTCCATATTGTTGTTAAGTAAGTGTCTCTGTGTGGGAATGAGGGCCAGAGCTTCCAATTCTGTTATCTTTCTGACATTATTCTTATCTTCTAAATAGAATTTAGATTATTTGTGTTTCCAACCCATATAATGTAATTTTCTTTTAATCTTTCAGGAGACCACACAATATATAACAAAAGGGCCTGTGTTCATTCAGAACTGTATAGCTTATAGAAGATATTCACATTTGCTATCTTCTTTGTTAAAACTGCAAAATAATCAAGGCAGGCATCTTAGTTTTTACAGGTCAGAAACTGGGACTTAAAGAAATCTAGTGACTTTTCCAAGTCACCAAGTAATGATCAGAGTCAGGCTTTTAAGGCAGGACTTCTGATGTCTAGTCTAATTCTCTTTTCCCTACATTGAACTAGCAGAAAAGCAAGAATAAGGTTATTATTTATATGTTTTCTTAATATTGGCAAGGTAAGAGAATTTGTAAAGATCATGGACTTGAATATGAAGACTTGAATGGACTGATTCTTTCAATCTGATTGCTCCTTGAAGATGGAAAGAAGAGGTTCCAGTTCTAGAAGTTAGATTTCTAGGGACTGTATGAGCTATATGATCTTGAGCAGGTCCTATTCAGGTTCCATACCTTGAAGGTCCTAAATTTCCAAGTCTTAAGAATGCCTAGATGGTTCCTTGGGCCTTTTGAAGCTCTAAAAAAATCTGGCTTTACTATCCACACTATACTTCTGGGAAAGAGGGGAAAAAAGAAAAGGGGGTGAGGAAGGAATAAGAGAAGGATGAAGAAGAAAATCTGCTCTGTAGTCTCCCAGGAAAAAAGTTACGGATCATTTTTCCCCAGACTGATGAGAATGAGGATAGTACTTAAAGCATCCTGTACAAGTTCTTGTAATTGAAATGTCAGAACTACTTGCTTGCTACATGATGATATCTAAGTAGGATAAATTAGAGCTCAAACTCATTTGGGAGAGGAACACTACTCCAAGATTGCTGTAGTTCTACTAGCCATTTTATTACTAATTCCTGTTCTTTGATATGAATTTTTACTTAATTTCCCAAGCAGAAAATATCTATGCCTGTAAGTAAAAGTTTATTTTTTAAAATTTTTTTCAAAGATTTTATTAATTTATTCATAAGAGACACAGAGAGACAGAGGCAGAGACATAGGCAGAGGGAGAAGCAGGCTTTCTGTGGGGATCCCAATGCGGAACTCGATCCCTAGACCCTGGAATCACCCCCTTAGCCAAAGGCAGATGCTCAACCACTGCGCCACCCAGGCATCCCTGTTAAGAGTTTAATGTAACAAACATATTAGTTAATATTTAAGCAGATAAGAAACATAATAATATCTTTGATATGGTACCTAATTTTCACTTTCATGTATTTGATGTTATGTGCTCATGACCCTTATGACTTTATCTTTAAAAAAGCAGAGGCTCTGAAAAAAAAAAAAAGTAGAGGCTCTGAAGGTTAAATAGGGTCCCCTTGTTATGCAGATATCATTGGAATTGAACTCAGGTCATACCTATGGTAGCCAAACCAACTCGGAGAGCATTTTTGTCATAATTTTTAGAAGTAGCATTCTACTATGCAATGTTTTCTCAGCTTCAATGATATTTATAGGTTGATTACAATGAAAAATGAAATGCCAGTTTTTATTAAATGGCTAATACTTATTGCTCCATATTTCTCTTCCTTGATGCTGCTAATGGATACTATATTAGAATGTCTTTATGCAGATTTTGGAATAATTTCTTTTATTTCCGGTTTTTGAACACTAGCTTTTTCAATTTTACTGAGCTACTTCTGATAAGAGCCCAAATGAACAAAAATTATCTTTCTTGTCCCAAATTCATGATTCAAATCTTTTTGAATTGCTTATAATCACCTCTTAATTGATAAGCTAGTAAATTATTTTATAACACTTCACAAATTTGGATATATATTTGGTTCTTCAGTGCCACCTCCAATTCTCTTGGAATAATTCCTTATGCAGTGTAAATGACAAATAATTATTTATGGATTGAATGAAAAATCTTCTTTTATGTTCTTACAGATTCAGACTCACTGTAACATGGGCTTTTATTTGAGTGGCATGTTTGTGGTTTTGAAAATAGCTGGTTCTCTAAAATGGCAGTTAAAATTCTGAGTAGAGATAATTATGGGCTTAATTATAAAGAATAACACAATCAATTAAAAGTATTTATTGCTCATTTGTTGATTATGAGACTTGAGAAAGGCATCCCTGCCCTCTCAGAGTTAATGTTTTGTTAGAGAAAAAAAAAAAAAGTCATTCATGATTACAGTATAAGGCTATAAATGCCAGAAAAAGGTTCCAGAGAGTCACGGGGGTCAGAGGAGGGAAGAGTGTGGGTGAGGTTATGAAGCCTCCATGGGTAGGATTTCAAAAGAAAGAGCTAGAATAGGGAAGAACATTTAGTAGAGTACAAAGTAAGCAGAGAAGTTGGAGCATGGGATCTTTGAAGATGTAATCTGTAATAAAGGGGAATCAGTCCAGAGTTATTTTACTGTATAAGACGAGAACATATGGATGGAAGAAGCAGCTAGACTTTTCCCAAAAGGGCAGACACAGATCTATGAGACTTAGCATCCTCTGAAAAACTTAAAATAATTCCTTCTAAAGAAAATCTGATATTCTCCAGAGTCTAGACAGGTAAAGGGAATTCAGCAATATCTATTTTTAGTGAAAAAAAAAATCATTGTTTTAAAAAGTAAATAATTTAGAACCAAGAATTGAAATTTACTTTTTGGGTAATCTCTCTCTTCTATTGGAGAACAAATGCAGCACCATATAACATTTATTCTGAAAAAAAAAAAAAACACATTTATTCTGATTACTCAAATACTGCAGTCTTTTTTCTTTGAGTTCTTCCATTCCAGTTGCCATGTGCAGTGAAAAAAGCATGAATATTGGGATATGACAGATCTGGATTTAAATCTACTTACTAACCACAAGGATATGGGCATAAATTCCATTAGGATCTTGTTTTGCTCCCTGCTATATATCCCCAGCATCTAGAACAGTACTAGAACAGTACTCAGAATATAACGAGTACTTTATAAATATTTGTTGAGTGAATTAATGTTAAACCTCAATTTCCTCATTAATAAAGTGGAAAATGTAATACCTTACTCAAAGAGTTGTATTGAGAAATTACACAAGAAGATGCTAAGGATAAAAACCATTGAATTGTATACTTTAAATTACAAATTTTATATGTAAGTTATATCTAAATCAAAATATGTTAAAATATTTCATAGTTTAAAATTTAAAAGTTACTGTTATGAGAATTTATTGAAAGTAAGTGTAGAAAGAAAAGACAATTTATGAAGCTATTGCAAAAGTTCACATACATTATTAAAATCAATTAAGATACCAAAGTAGTCGGAAAAAATTATATAATACCCAATTTGGTGGGGACCTCCAGTAAGAAATAAGGTTCTTATTGTTGTGAAATGTTGATGATGAAATAGTAAGTAAGAATAATTTGGGAGTATTTCGCAAAAGTCTCAAAATATAAATGTTTAACTGAGAACCAATTAAATAAATTGTATACTAAAAAAATGCTAAAGAAAGTAACACAGTACCTTTCACATACCAGATTTCTAAAAACATGACATTCTTCACATTCTCAGATAAAGGTGCACCTAACTAGCTTTCATTGATTAATTCCCTTTTTACTTCTATGACTATATAAATGGTTTTTAAGAATATGTGGCTTAATTTCAGTAGGTCCAAGAACACCACAAAAAAGTGACTTTACAAAAATTGGGAAAACAAACCATTTATTGGCTTTGATGCTTTTTGCTGGCCCAGCCAAGGAACCTCACTGAGAGAAATGGAGATGATGCTCAGAATGACAGGGGGATGAATAAGTGATTTTCTCCTCTGTGCCTGTGGGTTCATCTGTTTTAAATGACAGGATCAACCAATTTAGTTTAACAAAAATGAAAGCAGGCTAGTTGAACCAGACTTTTTTTCATGGGCGCAGCTCAAGTTAGAAATAAGTCACTGAAGGACTTACTCCTTTTATTCAATATAGATAAAACTCTTATGCTGATAATTCCACAGAATTTTATGCAAATTCAATCCAATAAAATGTGTACCAAGAGCTATGCTAGATGCTAGGGATACAAAAGTGAACAAAAAAATTAATTCTACTTTTAGATTCAGAATAAGATTTGCAAGTGACAAAGATGGTATAGCAAAACTTTGCCTTGTGTATGTCACTTGATTTTTGAGACTAGTTATGCCATCAAAAGTGGCAAGTCTTAGGCCCGTGGCTGGATAGGCCTTTGAGTAGTGGTGGTTGGCTCAACCTCAAAAATTAAAATCTCCAACTACCACCATCCCCTAAATGGCCAGTCCAACCTCTGGTCCAAGAGAAAGGAAAAGTTCCTTTTTCATCCTCGTTGCAAGATCCACCTGTATTCCTGTTCAAAGATGACTGGCAGGGGACTGTCCTTTCTGTACCTAGAGTTTGACAGGGGAACAATCCATTCCCTTTAGGAGTAAATCCATATCAGTCACAGCTTCTGGTCGCAGATCTGGACAGTCCATATAGTTGATGGTACTTTTCCTAAAGTCTGGTCTATTCAGTTTTTATAAAGTACTAGGATAAATAATACTTTCCAAAGATAGTAGTGTCTAGGGTTAAACTTAGGTAAATGTTTTCTTCTACACCGACAAAAAATAGACTCAACACATTATGAAACAGAAGATTAAGCATCTCAGCTGGAAGTATGTGCATTCCAATTAATGTTGACAAGGCAGAGTTTTCTGTCAAACAATGGGTATGCATTTGCTTCATTTGGAGACTAAGGCAGACAGAAAGAAGTTCCATTGATGTTACCACTGCTAAAGACAAAAGAAGCTTTCCACTTTTTAAAAAGAAGATTTATTTATTTATTTAAGAGAGTGAGAGAGAGAGAGTGCGCAGGTGCGCAGGGGCAGGGGAGGGGCGGAGGGAGACAGAAAGAGTCTTAAGCGGACGCTGTGCTGAGCCCCACGTAGAGCTTGATCTCAAGACCCTGAGACTATGACCTGAGACGAAACTAAGAGTTGGGTGCGTAACCAACTGCACCACCCAGTTGCCCCGAGAAGCTTTTCATTTTAAGTGACCGATGCCTCATTCAAGTCTCCCCATCATCTGTGGCAGGGAATGATGAAGCCTCACATCCTGAGTATCAGCAGCTTGTCAGTGACAGCAGTTTCTGAAGGTGAGCACTTGAGTCACATTTTGGTATCTTCTTTGTCTCTTAATCTGTTAATGAGTACTACGCTTATAGGGAGTGTTGCATTATATTTGCTGCTTTAATTTCATTTTTAAACTCTGCTTTTATTCCTTTAGTTACTCTTCTAGGGAATTCCGTGATTGAGCTATTCATAATTATATGCTTAAGTAGGTTGTTTTCCATGTATAATATAATAGATCTGCTTGTGAAAGCATGAGAAGATTTTACCAAGTCCTGCAAGAGACATCACAGATGTTCATGGAAGCTGTCACATCCAGCAGTATCAATCCAAATTCCTCCATGCAACACTAAAAAAGTCCAGAAGATTACAATATTATCAGCTTCTGTCTTGTCTCATCAGTATAGCCTAAAAGAATTTTAAAAATAAAACACACTGATTGGTCGATACAATTGATTGACAAATTGCAATGTGATGAAAGAAGAGACAGTCAGTAGAGTCAAGTCAGATACAAAATCGGTTTTACGGGGAATTGCTGAATCAAAGACTACGGGTGTGCACTTGCAAACCGAGTTTACCCATTAATAGCTAGGCTAGCCTATGGAGTGGGGTCACCTGAACAAGCAGAAAAGTTTCTTGGAGATCGAAGGATGCAATACAAAGGAAATGAAGTGTCTTGTCTTCCACCTCCATGATTTACCATGAGATGTGAACATAGAGAGGCTAAGCTGAATAAATCTATTGATTTAGCATTACTTAAGAAAGCAGAAAACAATTTAGTTTTCTGCTGGGTCCAGCAATTTAGTAAGCAAAAATACATATGCAATGAAGTTTCCATTATACCGTGTTTAATATCCACAAGGCAGTCTTTATTTTCTCCTCTGCTGGACAATGTGGTGTCTCTCTAACAGATGCTAAGAGAACATATCACTGTGGTAATTTCTGTGCTGATGGAGATGTTGAGAAACAGTGTTATGCAAGTCTTGTGTACATAACCATTCACAACGGAGAATTTTACTTCAATTCAGAGGAACTTATCTTGCTCTTATTCTTCTTGAAGAGGAAATCAACTATAAAAGAGGTCTTAAAAATCATGGGGCAAAAAAAAAAAAAAATCATGGGGCATATGGGTAATTCAGTCAGTTAAGTGACCAACTCTTAATTTTGGCTCAGGCCATGATTCAGGGTCATGAGATGGAGCCCTGTGTTGGGCCCCACACTGAGTATAGAGTCTGCTTAAGATTCACTCTCTCCCTCTTCCTCTGCTCCTCCCCGCCATGTGCACCCACTCTCTCTAAAAAATTTTTTTTTTAATTTAAAAAGAAGCCTAAAAATATCAAAGTTTTGTCTATTTTTCTTTTGTTAGGCTATTTTTTCCAAGATTTTAATGTGTATTTATTTGAGTCAATTGTAGATTTGGGAAGGTTTTGATTGACAATCTAATGATACAGTCTTAACAGCTGTACTGCTGGAACTCCCAGAGGCCTGATATGAGAGTGGGACCCAGGTACTCCCTCCTCTCAGCCTTTCTGCTCAGGCTTTCTGGAGTCTGTTGCACAGAGTGATTAGCTGTATTGCATAGGGACATAGGTAAGAGATAATTGAGAACAGGAGGCTGTAGTGGGCTTTGGGCACCAGAGAATGGAGGAGACAGCCTTGCAAGAGGAACAAGGGGGACAGAATAGAAAATACAGATGCAGGGCAGGTAACATTCTGGACTGGATAAATGAATAGAGACATTTCCTGCCACAGTTGGGGTGGAGAGACAAAGAGGGGGCAGCTCACCGCTGCTGGCAAGGAATGGCCCAGGATAGAGTATGCACACTGGGGGCAAAACTCAGAAGAAAGGCTCCATCAGTTTTATATTTTGGTGTTCTGTACCTGGCTGTTCAATCTCAGCTTTACCTACATTAATTGATAAAAGCTTGAGGATAGCATTAAAATAGGCCATTGATGTTATTGTGCTCACTTATAAAATCCTGGAACCCAGAGGTCCAAAGAAGCTCTATTCCTGCTCCTGAAATGATGCAAGGCAATGTGACACATTTGTACTGACTATGGAGAAGGCCTTGTGGGTAAATAGTTTTGAGTTATCTGTTTTATAACCTTTTTGTGAAACTGTAGGGTGGGGGATACAGTATTAGTTTTAGTGATGTCTTCCTTTCTCTTATCAGAAGTTTCGATTGCTAGAGAAGCCATATAGATGAAAAATAATTTAAATGTCAAAATTCAGAATGCTTTTTGGAATTTAATGTGTTTGGGGTCACCTGGGTGGCTCAGTTGGTTGAAAGTCTGACTCTTGATTTTGGCTCAGGTCATGATCTCAGAGCCCTAGGATCAAGCCCCACACTGGACTCTGCTCACTGGGGAGTCTGCTTGTCTCCCTCTACTTCTGCTCCTCCCCTTACTTGTGTCCTCTCTCTCACTCTCTCAAATCAATAAATCTTAAAAAAAAAAAAAAGAAATTTAATGTGTCTGACCTGAAACAATAATAATCACATAACTTTTACAAGTCATTTATCTGAGAACCTACATTTAAGAGGCTTTCTCAGAAAATTAATTAGAAACAAGATGCTTCCTTAATTACCATTTAATAAACTATTTTTCTAAACATAATCACTGATAATTCTCTAAGTTTAAAATTTATTTCATTTGGGGTGCCTAGGTGGCTCAGTCGGTTAAGCGTCTGCCTTTGGCTCAGGTCATGATCCCAGGGTCTTGGGATCAAGCCCCACATCCCTCCTTGTCTCCCTCTCCCTCTGCCTCCTGTTCTCTCTGTTTATATTCTGACAAATAGGTAAATAAAATCTTTAAAAAAATTTCATTTGTTAGTGCAGATTCTTCTCATCTCCTTTATTGCAGGATGGACTTTGCTTATATTTTTCTACAATTCTTATCTACATTTTGAAGATCAAGGCCACCTGTAGCTTGCAATGCCATCTGTATGGGAATTGAGGGCCCCTTAGGAGTGAGAAGCCACCAGGGTGGTGTGATCCAGGAATAAATATTTTGTGAGTATTTGCATTAGTGTAAAAACAAGTGATGGTATAAAAATACTGATCTCATTCATCTGTATCCAGTTAAAATTTCAGTATAAAAGTAGTAATTAGTCGTAACAATAATACTTGATGAAATGCTAATAAGTTCTAGGTACCATGAAAGTACTATGTTTACCAGTAATGGATATTGTCTCATTTAATCATTACAAGCACCCCATAAGTCAGGCATTGTCATCTCCATTAACAGTTGAGAAAAGTGAAGCTCAGAGAGTGATCCATGTGACATTTCACAATTACTAAACAGAAGAGTTGAGATTCTAACATAAGTTTGTCTTCCAAAATCTACTTGTGTTAGTCTGCTGGGGCCGCCATAACAAAGTACCACAGACTGAGTGGTTTAAACAACAAGAATCTATTTCCTCACAGTTCTGGAGGCTACAAGTTCAAAATCAAAGTGTCAGTTAGGGTTGGCTCTCTCCTTGGCTGGTAGATGGTTATTTTCTCCCTCTGTCTTCAAGTGGTCTTCCCTTTGTGGCTGTGTCCTAATCTCCTGTTCTTATAAGGACATGGAGTCATACTGGTGAAGGCCCACTCCAATGACTTCATTTAAGTTTAATTACTTCTTCTATCTCCCAAAACAGTCACATTCTGAATTGCTGGAGGTTAGGACTCCAACACGTGAATTTGGCAGGGACACGATTCAGCCCATAAGTCCTAAAGTCATTAAGTCTGTATATAGTGTGTAAGAGGAAATATTAGGTCACTAGACATTTCCACTCTGGTATTAACTAGCTTTTCCCCAACTAATCTCCTGGGTAGATTTGATGATGAAACTGAGGGAGAAAGTTGGGGCACTGTGTCCTTCAGGAAATGAAGAAAACCCACTAAAAGTGGGAATATGAAAGAGAATCTGAGGATGTGGGAAAATTGGCATCTCCTAATTTGCTTTTAGAGGGAGGGCCAAACATAACAGAAGCAAATTAAACACAGGCCTCACTTTCTATTTTTATTTCTATAGTTCATCTTTCTAGCCTCTTCACATTTTTATTCTGAAAGTATTATGACTATCCATCCAAGCCAGCAGGCTCCTCAGTTGTTGGAAAAGCTCCTTAATAATCTCATTGTCACTTCTAAAATGGTAGCAAAAAAGTATTATTCTGCTGGACTCTATCATTTAAAAATAAGTTGTTAAAAATTATAGTCCTCTATTGATACTGATTGGAATCCAGAAGTTATCAGGAGGTGTTTGGAATATTTAATGAGAATTCAAAGGGAGCCAATCATGAGTGATGATTTTTTCCAATTTCCATCAAAGCTATTACATCTAAAGGAATCTACCAGAGAGTAAATCAGAGCACTGCTCACAACTTGCCTTCTGATACTCCTGATTTTATAACATCTTGGGAGCCGGACCTAATGGGAGGAGGTGGAGCCCTCCTCTCCACTGTCATCTATCAAGAACAGGTTCTCCCATTACTATTCTTTCTCCCACATTAGTGAGTTTGTTCATGGATGTATATTGCTGAATATACCACTTCTCCAGAAGCAAAATTAACTACCAATCTCCTTTTGGACATCAAGCTCAGTGTTAATAATCCTGTCGACAGGCTGTTAAAGGCTGCTTGAATCAGGAAGAGCTAATAGGCGTTAGTCTGCACACCAACACTGAATGATTGATTGGTAGTGGCCCTCTAGAAAAGAGTGGTGTCACATGAAGGTTGTGAAGCTTTTTTTTTTTTTTTTTGAGAAAGAATGATATAATCAATTAGTGGAGTCCACCGTGGGAGAGGGACTAGAGGCACAAGTATAAATGATCTTCCATCGTTAATAAATTCACAGCTATAATTTATTGAGAGCTTACCTTGTGGCAGGCCCTGGGCACAACCCAGTACATTCATTATCTCAATGAATCTTCACAACTCTGCAGGATAGGTGCTTTATATCCTCTTTGTGAGGATAAAGAAATTCAGGCCTAGGAGGATTAAATAATTAGCCCCATGTCACCCAGCTGCTAAAAGCAGGCACAGGAATTTGTACCCTGGCAGTCATTACACAGTTCTTGAAACAGTACTCCAAGTGTGTGGATCAGGATTTGAGCGGAGGCTGTGCCACAGACATAGCTACAGTGCTGCAACGGCCATGAAACTACAGGGCACTGCCAAGGGCCAGGGAGTGCCACTATCTTGGATGTACCTTCAGTACTGCTTCTCTGGCATGGAGATGGGGGATGGGTGTGGGAGTGAGGTTTGCGAGGAGGAGGACCTGTCTCCCCATAGAAAAGTCCACACATGTTTATTAAGCACCTGTACTATGCCAAGCATCTGGGAATGCAACAGAGTTGCTTGCCCTCCGGGAGCTTATGCCCAAATTGAGGGAGACAGATAATAAACACAGAAGCAAAGAAGATGTTTTCAGGCCCAGATAAGTGTTGTGGAGATGCTTTAACAGGCTTACTGGGTGGGACTGAGCAGGGGACTACTTTAACCAGGGATAAAGGCCTTTTGAGAAAGAATCTGAAAGATGGAAAAGAGGGAGCTGAGGGGGAATATGGGGACACGCCCCACAGACTGAAGGACAACAAAATGCAAAGACCCTGACATATAAAGAACTTGTCATCTTTGAAGGGAAAAGGCTTAGTTATTTGCCACTACCCTGTTCAGGACTTAAGACATAGACATGATACAGCACTGTCTGGGGTTTCCATGCACAAAACCACTTGGTGGGGGGATGGAAGCAAATGATTTGTCCTCTCTTTTCTTTCTTCCCTCCTCTACCCTCTGAATTATGTCTCAGTTCATATAAATCAGTGAGGTAACACATGCCAAAGCCTTCAGCTTTGAGAAGGATTGAATTAATTTGCTTGGAGAAGAATGTGAATTACAGCACGTGTTATAGAAAGTGTGATTGCTAATATATTGGTCATGCATTGATCAAAATGATAGCAGAGAGAATACTTTCACACAATTTAGAGAGTTTATTTTTGTAAAGTAAAGAATAGGTTAGAAAATTCTAGGAAAGGGAGGTCATTTTCACTAGTCCTGCTACATTAATTACGTGTTTCCCAAAAAATAGACTCTCTTTCTTCTAACTACATGAGCCTTTGGAATAGCTGTGGAGGAACAGATGCCTCAAATTAAGGGATTTACGGAATGATGGGGCTTTGTGTGTGTTTTCCCACATTGATTTGATTTACATTAGCTCATGTATTGTTTTAAAGTAAAAGAACATATATGTATTTCATAATTATTATAAATAGGACAACTATTGGCTAAAAACCTGAAATAGCTTTTCCAAAATGAGTTAACCAAGCTTCCTCTGACAAAACCTCTAGCATTGCTGTCCCACATGCTTTTACTTATTTAAGAAAAATTTATCAGGCTCTAACTATGTACCTAACCATATATGCAAATTCTATGCCAAATTCTATGGGAGATAAAATTGCAAGCAGAGAAATCTTTGTTTCCACCCTTGAGAAACTTGCATTTAATTGGTGGAATGGTTAGAGAAGTCTTTGAAAGAGCTAAGGGTCAAATCTAGAGCAGTTCAGAAAAAATGATAGTATCTAGAATTAATCTAGTACATTATAGATTGTAGATCATCTTCATATTCCTTTCTGTGTCTCAGCCTCACATTCGTCTTTTGAGATAGTTACTAATATTATGCCCATTTCACAGATGAGGAACGTCAAGTTTAGAGAGGTCAAATACTCAAGACAGTGAGTATGGGGCAGAGGCAGGCCATGGCAGTAGTTAAGACCTTGGGTCAGAGAGATTGTGTTGTTCATTTGGCTTCAACTCTGATTAGTTTTGTAACCTTGGGCAAGTTTCTTACCCTTATAAGGCTCAGTCTCCCCATTTGTAAGGATAACAATAATACTCACTTTCTACAGGGCTGGGACCACAGTGTGCACTCCATGAACGTAGCCCTTGCTACTAGGAAGTGGCAGAGGGAAGGCTGAATCCCAGCATCTCTAGCCTCTCAGTGCAAGGTCCTGCATATGGTGTGGACTCCAGTATCTTGCTACTTAGGTTCAAACCATGGCCCTGCTACTTATTTATAAGGGTAACCATGGGCAAGATCCTTAACTGCTGTGTCTCTATTTCCTCATTTGTGACATGGGGTAAACACAATGGCCACCTCTCAGGTTGATGTGAAGATAAAGTAATTAGTTACACATACTTTGAGCAGTACTTGGGACGCAATAAACTCCCTACAGGAATTCACCATAGAAAAGTTAAAAGATGGAGGTGGGGAGAGTTTCACTAGGAAGGTTTCTTCCAAACAGCACACTTGTCACTTACATCCTGATGGGACAAATGCCAACACATCCTGCTGAGCATCCATGTCGTGCAACTGGGGGAGGCATTGAGGCATCGTGGCTAGATTCGCAAACCTACCTCCACCGCCTCTCTTGCACCTGTCAAAACTACAGGGGCTGCTGAGCAATACATGAAAAACCTAATTTGCAATAAAGTAATTTTTTTCCCTAATACATCTGTCCACACTTGAAGGTGGCAAAACACATTTGAGAATTCACAATCCCGCATAGAGGGTACGAACTTGTCAGCTTGTTCTGTCAACATGCTTGATGTCGGAGCATTGTTGTCATCACAGGGCTGCTTGCTATCTGCCAAGCTTGATTGCTTTGCTCTCAAGTGGGAATTGGAAGGTTCTCTAATGGAGGAGAAAGCTTTACCAAGCCCCAGATGCAATTAAAAGCCACAGCCCTTGATGTTGTAAAGTGGGAGGTTTGGTCTCTACACTCTCAGTTCCGTTCAGCAAGTGATATGGCCCTGAGGCCTTTCCCCTTTGTGTCATTCCTCCTCCTTCACTTTTCATTCCCGTTCTCCCCTGCTAAGGCTGCCTAATGGAGGCAGGAGTCAGGTCAGCTTTATTTGCCACCCAGTAAGTATTTGTCAGATTAAGTGACTATTACTCATCTCTCAGATGCTTACACACAGGACTTTTTAGTCCTCCACAACCCCTGAGAATTTGAATATTGGCA
Source organism: Vulpes vulpes (assembly GCF_048418805.1). NCBI lineage: Eukaryota > Metazoa > Chordata > Mammalia > Carnivora > Canidae > Vulpes > Vulpes vulpes. The sequence goes on from NC_132785.1 coordinate 88,623,371, forward strand.
CGCTTGATGACAGTATTTAGACCCTGATGCAGGCAAAGAGCTTGCCTACCTTGCCTGGAAGACACGGAAGCTTTGAGTTGTATAATAGGGGATTGTTTAATTGTGTTACTTACATTCTGGTCACCTAAAAGGGGTCAAATATAAGCAACTTGTAGATTAAATAAAGAGGAGAAAACAAACCTGGGTCCAGAAATTAAATCAGATGAATTTCGGTGTCTTCTCATAAATGTCATTCAAATAGGTTATATGAAAATGTAGGTGATAGGAAGAAACAGATCACTGGCCTTCCGGCCAGACCCATGTGGGATCAAATTCTGACTCCATATGTGGCCTTGAGCATGTTACCACACCTGTTAGAGAACCCTAATTTCCTCAACTACAAATCAGAGATGATAATAGCTACATTACAAAATGGGATTAAAGAAGCTATCACATGCAAAGCACCTGGATCAAGCTACCACAAATCTAGTTTATATTTCCCTCTCTTTGAATCATACCTTTCTCTTTTTCTTTTTAATTAATTAAAAAAAAAAAAAACTGATCTCTTCATCCTACGTGGAGCTCAAACCCACAACCCCTAGATCAAGCATCATACACTCCACTGACTGAGTCAGCCAGGCACCCCTGAATCATACCTCTCTTTAGTGGATACAGAAGGGGACCTTTTCCAACAACTTGAAGAACTACAACATGAATGTGATTTTATTATTAAAAAAAAACAACATTCTTTTGCCATGACCCGCCCAGACAGGTAAAAAAACCAAATCAAAACAAAACAACCTTAAACAAACAAACAAACAAACAAAAAACTACTTGAAAATGAAGGAGACTAGTGAGGCAAAAAAAAAAAAAAAAAAAAAAAAAAAAGTATTTTTAATGGTAGCATTCCACCATTGAGTAAGAGTGATGTGGGAGTTGCTATTACAGCGTTCTCAATGAATTTTTGGGGAAATGATTGCCAAATAGCATAAAGAGATTAAGGCCAATTAGTAGAGTTTTCAGTTTCTTAGAGGACGCTCCATTGGTATACGACACAATTGCCAGAAGTGAGTGTACGTTTTGAGTATGAGCAATAGCCTCAGGAGATCCAGGTTGGGCTTAGAGAAAGCCATGTGAACTTGGGTCATTTTGCTCTGGAAGGTTCTGATTTCCTATCTGACAAAACTTGGTTCCAAGGTCGACTATCTTAAAAAACAAATGATGCAGATGTAGGCATGTCCTTGTACTCTTTAGAGGTAAGAAGGGCATCTGCACGAGCCATTCATCATAACCTAAGTACCATAAAAAAAAGTCACCTGGAAATATTGCTTTTTCTGTACGCTGGCTTTAGGAATACTTATTTTGAAAACAGCTCTTTTAAAGCTATTCAATTGTAGGTAAAAAAGTAAGTGAAAATGTCAACTAACGTCCTGGTGGAAACAGAGTCAAACTTTAAAACAAAGACATGTTTGATGAGAATTCAAGAACTATTTTCTTTCTTTTTTTAAATTTTTAAATTTTTTAAAACGATTTTATTTATTTATTCATGAGAGACACACAGAAAGAGAGAGGCAGAGACACAGGCAGAGGGAGAAGCAGGCTCCATGCAGGGAGCCCGACGTGGGACTTGATCCCAGGACTCCAGGATCCCACCCTGGGCCGAAGGCAGGTGCTAAACTGATGAGCTACCCAGGGATCCCCACTATTTTTCTTTCTTTAGAGCTATTGTTTATCGCTTCCCCTTGGCGACTTCCGCCATGTCAGTTTTAGTGATGACATATGGACAAATGATCAAGTTTCATCCATTAGGTAAATGTGATTCATCCTTTAGTTTTTTAGACCAAATGGGTTGGTGGTTTTCACAGAGGGAGATGTTTTGCTTGTGTGAAATGACTAATGGTACAATTTGTTTTACATTACTAAAAAAAGGAGAGTAATTGACTTGAGAGCTTGGTTGCAAAGGATTTTTGAAGAAGCATTTCATCTTCTGAGAATGCAACACCTGAAGCATGAACAAAGGTCCTAATCAATCCTCCTCTGTTTTGAAAAATTGAAGACTGTTTAATGAAAAAAGAACGTAAGGAAAAGACATATTTTAGAAAAGGTGCTGAGCAGGAGGAAAAAACTGGTGGATTTAAAAGTCTATTTTTTATTTGTGTGCTTTTAAAAGTACACAAATGGAAAACTAATGTATTGTGTTCCTTTATATTTATAGGCAATGGCTATAGGACAAACCATGTCACTAGCACACTACAGGTGGCATAGGAAGGCAAAACTCTACTCTGACATTGGTGAGAAACCTCTTCATAGATACACCCAGGATGTAGCACTATAGAATGACTATACCCAAGTGGTGGACAGACCCACCATGAAACCTACAGTTTCAGGTTGCTGATCTGGCTTCCAGTGACTGCTTTTCTGGCACAGATGATGTGCCTATTTTGTGTATGTGTTAATTTGGCTTTGCATTTATAAGAATTTTTATTGTATTTTATAAGCTTTTTCTAGGAGTTGCAGTGGGGAGGCAGGTTTCAGGTTTCTTAGTCTACTATACTGCTAAAATTGAATCAATTAGAAGTGATTTTTCTAAAGATCTAAGTGGGTCATACTTCCTATCTTTAGGTGCTTTAAAATTTTGTCTGGTAAAACCACTTACATGCCGTAAGGAGTCAGAAAGCATTCTGCAATCATCTTCCTAACTCAGAATCTCTATGCTCCTACTTTTGACCACAGATCCCAAGACTGGATGCCACCTGATAAAGTCCCACTGCTTCCTACCCTCAGATAAAAGTTCATATATGAACACATGCCTACACATACACATGTCCTCCTCCCCTATCAGAGTTTATGAGGGGATACCAATAGGCCAGAAACCAGGGAGCAAACTGCAGCCATAATGACCTATACTTCATTTCCTGAGAATGCTGTGTTCTCTTAGATCTTCTTTGAACTTACTATTTCCTACTTGGGCTATTCTCCTTCCTCCTATATGGCAAAACTCCTGTTTTATCATCCAAAACCCAGATCAGTGATCCTTTCTGCAAAGTTTCTTCTGTTCTTTTATTGCCTTGCACATCTTTCTTTTTTTAAAATATTTTATTTATTTATTTATTAAATATTTTATTTATTTATTTATGAGAGACACACACAGAGAGAGGCAGAGACACAGGCAAAGGGAGAAGCAGGCTCCATGCAGGGAGCCCAACGCAGGACTCGATCCTGGGTCTCCAAGATCACGACCTGGACTGAAGGCAGTGCTAAACCGCTCAGCCACCTGGGCTGCCCTTTTGCACATCTTTCTATTACTGGATTTATCACACTACATTTTTGCACATAGATGTCTATCGTCCTCATTAAGCAATGAGCTCTTTGGATCCCTAAAGCTTGGTACTTTAGGCATGCAAGAAATGTTTACTGACTTTAAATTATCAGGGTTTCAGCATGACATCAAGGAAATGTATTGAACGTTGACTCACAGGGTTGGCTCTACTGGCAATCTTCCCCTACCACTTTGAAATTTAGGAAAATAACACATAAGTTATATCTTTCCAAAGGCATTCAAAGGAGAAACTTGATGAGAATGTAAAATGATATAGGCAATGTTGTGCTAATGTGCATTGCACCAATGTGCAAACTGTGGGGAATGGTTTGGTGGTTCCTCAAAAATTAAACAGAATTATCACATTACACTTTGGAGTATATACTCCAAAGAACTGAAAGCAGGGACTCAAACAGATACCTGGCATCAATGTTCATAGCAGCATTATTCACAATAGCCAAAAGGTAGAAACAAACCAAATATCCATTGACAGAGGAATAAACAAAATACACATACAATGTGTTTATGTTGTATATACATACAATGGAATATCATTCAACCTTTAAAAGGAGGGAAATTCTGATAGATGCAACAACATGGAAAAATCTTGAAAACAGTATGCTAGCTGAAAGCTAGCCATAGAAGGGCAAATATTGTATGACTTCACTTATATAAGGTATCTAGGATAAACAAATTCATTGAAACAGAGTGTTAAATAGAGGTTGCTAGGGGCTTAGGAGAGGCAGTAATGGGGAATTATTTTTTTAAAGATTTATTCATTTGAGAGAGAGAATACACATGTGAAAGCAGAGGGAGTGGCAGGGGAGAAAGGGAGACAGAATCCTTAAGCAGACTCCTTGCTGAGCACAGAGCCTGACTTGGGGTTCATCTCATGACCCTGAGATCATGACCAGAGCCAAAATCAAGAGCCAAAAATCAAGAACCTAACCAATTGAGCCACACAGGTGCCATGGGGAGCTATTTTTTAATGGGCATAGAGCTTCTGTTTAGGATGATGAAAAGTTCTGGAAATGGATAGTGCTGTAGGTCATACAACATTGTAAGTATACCTGATGTCATTGAATTATACATTTAAAAATGGTTAAAATGGTAAATTTTATATTATATATACTTTACCACAATAAAAAAGTAACTTGATCTTTCCTGGGATGTAGGAAGGGTAAAATTTATCTAGAGAATGGACCCCCATCTCAGAGTCTGGTCTCTTGTTCCAGGGAAAAAGTTGACAATTGCAATGAGAGCCTGATTTTCTTCTGCAATTCCTTAAAGGAATAAGGAGAAAAAGAAATATTCCCTTGTTGCTTTTTCTGAAATGAATTCAGATTCAAAGAACATTCCCCTGTAGAATCTGGGATAGTTCTTAATATTTCCAAATAATAGTATATAGTGACCAAATCAGAGTTTTGTTGTGTTTTGCTTTGTTTTGTTTTGAAGTAGGCTCCACGCCCAAAGTGGGGCTTGAACTTTCGATCCTGAGATGGAAAGGACTAAGCCAGCCAGGCTCTCTGTGACCAAATCAGTTCCACTATAGGATCAATCATTCTGCAGACTGGTAAATGTTATACTGTAACTAGAAATTTCAGCCAACCAAGCTAAACCTACCTCAGCTATTGGCTTATGCTACATTTCCTGCTTAAGCTGGGGAGAAAGGCCAGAGCCTTCTTTACTGCAGACTAACATACAAACCCAGGGCAGACAGCTCATCACACTTGCCCCTCCATAATTTCACCAGATAATCTTAATGCAAACTGACTGGTGGATTTGGAAAACAGACTGTATCTGTATTCATTTCGATGTGGTAAACACAGACAGCATGTGACTGCATTACAAACTCTTGAGACAGACCTGCATCTGGAAACCTTTTCTAGTTCTGTTGCTGCTGCCATGGTAACTGCTGGAGCTTTTGGCTCTGTCTTGGCCCTTCCTCCAGCACTTGACCACCGAAGCATGACTTCTGTTTAGTGCTCTGGAAAGCCCAATTTCATAGACCATGTTGCAGTCTCTGACTATCATAAGCGGAATTGTGCCTTCTTTTTGCTGCTCACAGAAACGTTTTTTGGGGTCTGAAGTCCTCTCTCTGCGGGTGCTGCTCAGAGGATCTAAGTGGCTTCTTTGGGGCTGAGTGCTTACATATAACCTTTGGGTGTTATGGGGTCTGCTCCTCTTTCATTGTGTGACTCCTACAGGGGAGAGAGAACTATAGTCATGGTGGTAAGTAGGAAAGAAGTCAACTGCTTGCTGCTCTGCTGTCATAGGACAAACAATATCTTGTTTGGGGGGGCACAATTTCGGAGTCATCATAATCTTTCAGGATAGAAGCAATGGCCAACACTGAGAAATATCAAGACACAATTTTGAATATGTAGCTTTCAACTTCCAATTACATTAACATAATTTTCTAGGTTAGTGGATTAAATATAATACCTAAGCTAACAAATTGATTAAAATATGCTTTTAGGCTTTGTCTTAAAATACAAGACATTTACAGGTCATTGTAATATGTAACTTTCACAATTTTCAGTGCTGAAAGGACTACTGTTCACCAATATGTTGAATAAAGGGAAATGATTTTGTGAAAAATTAGGAATAAATCTTTATATTTGAAATAACCCCTTTCTGGCTGGAGGGTGTTATGCTAAGCAAACTAAGTCAGACAGTGAAACACAAATGCCATGTGATTTCTCTCATATGCGGAGTCTAAAAAACAAAACAAATGAACAAGATGGAAGAGGACTCATAAACACAGAAAACAAATGAGTGGCTGCTAGAGGGGAGCAGTGGAGATGGGAGAAATAGGCGAAGGGGATTAAAAGGGACAAAATTCCAGTTATAAAATAAATAAGTCATAGGATGTAAAGTACAGCATAGGAAAAATAGTCAATAATATGGTAACAACTTTGTAGGGTGATAAATAATAACTATACTTATCTTCATGAGCATATTGTAATGTATATAAATGTGGAATCACTATGTTACACATGGAAGTGACCGTTGTATGTCACCTAGTCAACTATACTTCACCTAAAAATAAATAAATAAAATTTTAGAAATGACTCCTTTCTTCAGATTTTAATTATTTACTTAATTAAAATTCATAGATGTACACAAAAGGCACTGGATCTAGGGATAGTCAGATCTTAATGCAGTAAGAAGAAATTAGTTTTCTGCATAAGGGTTTAGAGATTTATAATTCATGGCCTTTATCACTTTGCTATGCTTCATAATTTGCATTGCTTATCACAGTGTATTAACGAATACTCATTAAATGCCTGTGAACAAAATCCAGTGAGTTAAAGGACTGATATCAACACTGTCTTACCTACTTTGTCAGAGGAGAGAAATGAACATAGATTGAGTTTACTCTTTCCTTCCTAGAAGAATTTGGCCAGAATAATAATTCACTTGCCTCTAACTGGCTGGAAAATGTGGGAGGGGAGGTGAAAAAAAGGCTGGAGGGAAAGAAGAAAGCATCTATATTTTAAGCTTTTCTGTATGTTCCACACACTGGAGATGTGAAGGCAAGGTTCCTGGCTTTGTCTTGATTTTAGATCACTTGACTTCTGCTGGTGACTGTGTAAATGAATTCATAATGTTTAACATATCCCAGCTCACGTGCCTCTTCTGTTTTCTTCACACCACATTGCAGATCTGCTTGTTTGTGTTCTCTCATTCTCTCTGAGGCATTCCCCTCAGATGGCTTAATACCAGTGAGTCCTTCCTTCTATTAGGATGGTGGAGGTTACAGCCTGGAAGCAAATATCAGGCCTCAGGGAAATGCTCAGCAGGGAAAATCCCAGAGCACGTGTTCCCACCATGTGGTGCTACACAATGGACCTTCTGATATGTGACCTCTGGGAGAGAGGGCTAATGCCGGACAAAGCAGTTGCCAGCATGAACCATCAGTTTATCAAACCCTCTAAGATCATCGTCACTCTTTTTTTTCTTTTATTAAAGATTTTATTTATTTATTCATGAGAGACAGAATGAGGCAGAGACATAGGCAGAGGGAGAAGCAGGCTCCCCATGGGAAGCCCAATGAGGGACTTGATCCTGAGACCCTGTGATCACACTTTGAGCCAAAGGCAGATGCTCAACCACTGAGCCACCCAGGCATCCTGCCATCATTCTTCCTAATTGGCCTTCCTCTTTGAAATCAACTTTTTGTTGTTCCTGTTTAACAAGACGCTTTTATTAAAGACTTGGTTACATTCCGTATTTGAGTAGGATAGCTTTGTTTTGAAATTGAAGTTCAATTTTATACTTTTCTTACAAGATTCACTTATACAGAAAGGATATGTACAGATACCAATGTTATGTGTAGTGGGGAAAATTTGCTATTTTGAATCTTTACAGAGAAATTAAAGGGGCCCAAGAGAAAAACAGGAAGAGAGATCTCTTTTGAGAGATGGAAGTCAGGCCTATCAGAGATGGCAGGTGACTTCAGAAACAGTGATTTCTTGAAATACACACACATATTAAAAATTCACATGGCTCAAAAATCAAAAATTGAAATCTCCCTCCCACCCCCACCCCCAGTTCATCCAGACTCTCTCTCTCACTTTCCTTGCCCTAGTAACAACTGTTATTATTTTCTCAGGAAGTTTCTTGAATTTCTGTGTGCCTATACAAGCAGATGTGAATAAATCTATGTATTTATTTGTTCACTTAAAAAATTATCAACTGTTTAGGTAAGAAACAAACACAGATTCCTGTCCCCAAAAAGATTACATCCTAGCTGGAAGAGACAGGCAATAACCAGTAAACATAATAAATTTGGAAACAACATATTCCATTAAATTAACAGGGTTAAGGAAGAAGGAAACATTAAGGAAGGAGAATTGATATGGGGACCTATGAAAACATGGTCCTCAGAGGGGCCCTCCTTGAGCAGGTGGTATTTAAACAATGACTTGAGTTGAGAAATCCTCATGGGGGAAAAGTTCAATTCCATTCATGAGAAAAATGATTTCACCTGTTTTCTGTGTGCACATGTGGTATTCATTCTCAATTACAGGAGAGTGGCCTCCACTTCACAGAAGTGGAAACACACATTTTCTCCCAAGCAGTGCCTCCTCCAGAAAACTGCCTCCCTCTTTGGGCATCTACCAGTGTCAGAGGGACTCACTCACTTTATGTTGTTGATGTACAACTTCCTTCCCCTAGGAAGAACCCAGAAGAAACTGCTGCATTTCAGCTGTGGTGGGCACCTCACATGCATGAGGAAGAGAGGCAAAGCAGAGCAGCTCATTGCTTCCCTCAGTGGGGAAGGTAATACAAAGTCCTCTCATTTACTGAGCACTTACCATTCATCAGACACACTGCTAAAGCACATTGCCTCATTGGACCTTTTGAACAACATTCAGTTGTTGTGAGATAGGCATTTCTATTCTGTTTTTATAGATTACAATGGTTAATTTTATAGATAAAAATTGTAGACTCGGGTTATGGAAACTGTCCAAGGCCACACAGGCCCTAAGTAGTTAACTCCAGAGTCTGAGATTCTGGAGTGGAATAGATTCACTGCAGTCCTTGCTTTGCAAAAGAAATACCAGGGAAGGGACACATGGGTAGCTCAGCTACCCAGATGTTCAGGTTGAACATCTGCCTTTAGCTTAGGGCGTTGGGTTCTGAGATCAAGCCCTGCATCAGGCTCCCCATAGGGAGCCTGCTTCTCTCCCTCTGCCTATGTCTCTGCCTCTCTTTCTGTGTCTCTCATGAATAAAAAAATAAGTCTTAAAAAAAAATACCAGGCAAGTGACTCATTTGCCTTGTCCTTCAAGTTTAGAACAGCTTGGTAGTAGCTTTGGGTAGTACAGGTAAATATATATGTTATCTCCTGGAAGGTCATTCTGTGGTTACTTACAGAATGCATGGTACTTGGTATTTGGCTCGATATTTTTCACCTTCTATTATAAAATACCATATCAAACCTACCCCTGTGAGGCCAACGAATGTCTTTATTGGCTGTCATATCTCTAAGCTTACCTGTAGATTGCTGGGCAGTTTTAAAATTAATTACATGTTTCTCACATGGAACTCACAAGGTCATAATTTTGTTACTATGATAAAATAGTACAGCTGTCATTTAAAAGTTAACACTTAACACCACACAATCGCCACAATACACACATGGCTTCCATAACACTGTTTGTCAAGTTTTTAAGTTCCTTGACTTGTTGTCAGGAGTCCACAGGAGAAGAAACAAGTTTTTAGTAACGTGGATCTTATTTATAATAATGTTTCCATTAGAATATATCTCAGATGTTCCTATCTCTAACTAAAGTCTAATTACTCATTAGAGGTAAGACATAACACCTTTATGGGATAAAACCGACTCCCAGGTCAATGCCAGGTGCCCTATTTGAGTTGTTGGAGCTAGACTGTCGATTCTATAATTAAAAGATCAATATTTAGTCCTTCAAAAATGTGGTCGTTTTAATGTTCTGCTGTCATTCTCTTTGATTCTTAGAAAGCAAGATTTAAAATAAACTTAGTTTGTAACCCAGGTAAAAAGTTGACCCAAATACTTCTTTCTGTCATCGAAGATTGATTTTAATTATTGAAATGTCAGTCTTGGAAGTATTATTTTGTAGAAATGAAACTGAGGAGCTTCTCAGGATACTTTTATGTGTGACTGCCTTACCAATCAAATGCATGTAATTTCAAAAACATAACTTTAAGAGATTTATGATTTCTCAGTATGCCACATATTCATTGTTCACTGTAAGAAGCTTCAACCACAAGTGATGCTGACATAGAAACAATTTAGGGGGGAGGACAGAGATAGAAAATGAGTTTCTGACATTCTGATATGTTTTTAAAATTACTTGGAAGCAATACTGAGAAATATTCCCGAAGTAGCTGCCAGCTTTCAGGCTGCAATTTGTAGTGAACTCTAATTTGATGTCTAAAGACACCTCCTTATAGGAGGAAAACACAAATCATAAGCATAGATCTATGTGACACTTCCTGGAAATTCTTACAAGTTGCCATATAGTCCTATCCTATAATGCAGAAAACAAAACAACTGAATTCACCTCATGTGGCTGGCTGCAAAGACAAGAAAATGTCCTTGTCTGTTTTATTACTGTCATCATTATGATCATTGAGACCCAGTTTAGGAAAACTGCTTTCTATTGACTTTAGGTGTGTCTTTGGTCACTTGCACATAGTAGATGCTTGATACCCACTTTTTGAATGAATGAATGAGATGTCTATGTTTATGACTGAAATGTGGAAAGAGTTGGAGGATCTTAAAACATTTCAGAGTTCTTCCATGAGGCAACATTGCAATACTCATGCTAAAGAAAATCTTTCAGAGTTCATTTTCCCCTAAGTTGTTTCCTGCATGAATCATTCTAAAGTTCTCCCAGACACAGTGGGGCTCCCAAATGCCTGTGATGTAAAGCCTCTGCAATGTGTGAAAGTGTAGGAAGTGTTTTTAAGATTTTCTTTCCCAATCATCTTGCCTTTTGGCAGATGACACAATTGAGGTACAATATGTAGGTGGACATTTTCTAAATTATGAAATAAAGGAGGCTAGTGGGTGACTGCAGAGGCAATGACATTAACAAAGTAGAGAAGATAAGGTTTGAGAGTTAGAAAAAGCAAGAATTCTTTCACAATTAATAAAGAACCATGAAACATGATACTAATAGAAAGGATAAAGCAACCAAAATGTACATCGAGTATGCTGCAAGAAGTGCTAGGAAAGCAAAGATCATTTTATTTTTGAACCCAAACTTTTATTTTGATTGCTCTTCCACTAACATAACTCCTATTTTCAGATTTCACACACTTTCTCACACACACACACACACACACACACAGCTATACACAAAAGTATAATGTGAGCATGTGTGATTTACAAAATAAAATCAGACCATGAAGTACTTTCTAAATATAAAATGAAAATTGAACAATGTCCTCTTTGGGTTCCATATGGTGACATTAGGTAGTTCAATCTCACACCATTGAATGAGGGTGCACACCACCATGAGTTTAGCAGCAATGGTATTTCAATCGTCAGCCTTGAAGACTGACACTGGGGGTTGTTGTTATACCAAGAGTGGATCCACCTCTTTAGGGCTGACTTACTGGTACTGATATGTAAAATCAAAATGTTACACTTTACCATGAAATACAAAACTGTCACATAGGCAGGAGTCCTCCCATCACCATGATCAGCTCCTTCCCTCCCTATAAAAAGACCAAATGGAGAAGTCATGTGGAACCAGAAGATTGTATGATGAGCACATACAATCTCATTAAAATGCAGGAAGTGAGAGCAAAAGATCAGCTGATGGTATTCAGCAGGGGGTAGGAGTTGTGGGTGGTCAACAGAGATGCCTTTGGGGTCCAGGCAGGTTAAGAGAGCTGAGTGAAGGTAACTGATTGGGGAGTGAAGGTGACAGCTTTTACCCAGTTCAAGCAGATTTTTGTCACATGAGAATGTGGGCTTTTTCAAGAAAAGCAATAAATGAAGAATCTTACCACAAAATCTTTTAAGATTTTATTTGACAGTGTGTGTGTGTGTGTGTGTGGCACGCACAAGCAGGTGGAGCAGCAGAGGGAGAGGAAGAAGCAGACTCCCTACTGAGCAGGGAGCCCCATATGGGGCTCAATCCCAGGACCCTGAGATCATGACCTGAGCTCAAGGCAGATGACTGAGCCACCCAGGTACCCTGAATCTTAAAATGTTAAAAAAAAATGTTTCTAGTTAGTTTGAATATCAAAAAGAAAACCTACAGGATCCAGATAATCAATCTGGAGCCAGGTTAGGTGGGTGTGACCTCTGCCTTGAGTCTCCATAGGCTGATGCATTTGGTTCACAGGAATGGGAATGCAGTCACTGGTTAAGGTTCTCTGTCCTCTGGACAGTGTTTAGACACACACAGCCAACATTTGCCTTAGTGATACTCGCTTTTCTATATTTCTGTGACCACCTCCCACATGGCTTTGGATAATACATTCTTTAGGCACCACAATATATTCATTCTTTCATGGCCCAGTCCTGCTGACCTGACAGCTGCTTGGTCTCTAAGCAGATGTGCACTGTCAGCTCTGATCACTATATATTGATTGCATGGTTTAGCACTCAAGTCAATCCTTATTTCCTGTATTGGAAGTTTCAGGGGGATAGAGTATTGTATCTCCATGAACTGACAATATTGCCCTATAAAACATATGTCATTTTGTCAAAATCTTACTTTATTTTTAGTTCTGCCCATTTGACCTGGGATAAACTATTTTTTCCTATCTCTTGATAAAAACAATGATCCTCCTGGTGGCTGGTTTAAAATAGAACCCATCAAATGGACCATCTGTATGGTATCTGTATGAGAGTTTAGTAAAGAGGGGAGTAATATTTGAGAACTGTTTAGTATGAAATAAAATGCAGAAATGATTATTAATTTTTTTGTCTAATCACAGCTGGCTCATTAGATATGTTATTTTTAAAATCAGCAGCATGGTCATAGAAACATTTTCTTCTCAATTTGCCACACCAGTAGGCATATGGTGCTGATGCCAGCATGATAAAATTGAGGCATTGAGGCCTTAAAAAACAACCCATATTATTATGTTTTCCTTTGGGTGCTAACTTGAGATTGAGCAGCTGTTCAACAAGTGTGGGAGGTGTTTCAAAGACAGCTTTTGGGTCTGGGCCTGAAACTCTGCAGAATATGGAAGGTTCTGTCCTATAAGCTGCACCAATCTGGGCATCAGCTCTCAGACAGTACATTTACTGCAATTTAGCCTGAGCTTCATGGTCTCCAAACCTCCAGAGAGAAGTTAAAATATGCTTTATTTTGTCAGATTGGGCTGAAAGAAGCATTATGATCTCTGGTATTTACCTGGCTCTGAAGTTTTGGTTTACTTAAATAATCATTCCATGTAGACAGAATTTTCAGAACAGTTAATTGAAAAGAGGGGAAGCTGCTCATGTAGTTGATATACAGATCTTATGGGCCCATGTTTCATTTGCTTATGAAATACTCATCCAAATCACGACAATAAAAGAAATTTTTTGTTATGGAAAATTTCAAGTATCTACAAAAGTTGAAGGAAGGGGTGCCTGGATGGTTCAGTTGGTTAAGCATCTGCCTTTGGCTCAGGTCATGATCCCAGGTCTTGGGATCTGGGATCATGTGCCATACGGGGCCCCCTGATCAGCAGGGACTATGCTTCTTCCTCTCCCTCTGCCCCTCCCCTTATTCGTGCTCACACTTTCTTTATCAAATAGATAAGATAAAATCTTTTTAAAAATTAATTAATTTTAAAAAGTTGAGGGAATAATAATAATATAATGAACCCCTATGTACTCTGAAACCAATCTCACCATTTAGCAACACTGGTCAATTTGTTTCATTTATACCTCTACCTGCCATTTCTACTGCCAATGGATTAAATCTCAAACATTATCTAAAATATTTCAGTGTGTATCTTTAAATAATGACTTTTTTCCTAAAACACACAATAGTATTACCACATCTATAATTAAGTTAATCCTAAATGTCATCAAAGATCTAGTCAATGTTCTAATTTTCCTGATTATGTCATATATATTTTATAATTGGTTTGTTCAAATCAGGATCCAAACAAGGTCTACATATTATGTTATTGTGTCTCCTAAGTATGTTTCTCTCTTAAAATATTTTTTTGGAATGTAAAATAAAGATATAGAAAACTGCACAGAGCAGATACATGGCAATGAATTTTTATAAACATGAACACCTTTGTAACTACAATCAGGCCAAAATATAAAACTTGGCCTTTCACTTCAAAAGTCTCTTTCCACAAGACTTATCCCAATGATGAACACTGTCTTCCCCATTTACTTTTATAGTAATTGTTGCTTTGCAGATAGTTTCATCCTTTAGTGATAAAGTGTCTCTGGAAATTTTAAGTTAGCCTTGCCCATTAAAAAAAAAGATGTCGGGGATCCCTGGGTGGCGCAGCGGTTTGGTGCCCGCCTCTGGCCCGGGGCGCAATCCTGGAGACCCGGGATTGAATCCCACGTCGGGCTCCTGGTGCATGGAGCCTGCTTCTCCCTCTGCCTGTGTGTGTCTCTGCCTCTCTCACTCTCTCTCTCTCTCTGTGACTATCATAAATAAATAAAAACTTAAAAAAAAAAAAAAAAAAAAAAAGAAAAAAAAAAAAAAGATGTCTTTTAAGTGTTAACCTAATCATCACTGTCTTTTTCTTACCTTTTATTTGGGTCCTTTGACCTAATTTTGCTTATTACAAACTTATGGTACAGTTCAACATGTTTCTCTGTCCTCGCTATTTCCTGAGAATTGGCAGCTGGACCCAGGGACTGGGTCAGTCTCTCGTTTGATGATCCTTTAAGCAAGAGCATAGGAGGTGTTGGGCAGTTCTATAGGAGGCACATCTAGTTGCCTCCCTCAGAATGTTAACAGCCACTGACAATTACTGCCTATATCTAATACTTCACTCGTTAACAAAATGGACATATTCTAATTTTAATAATTTCTATTTCATTTGTTAAATATTACTAATAAAGAGATACCTCCTCTAATCTATCATTTGGCTACCCAGTAGTATAGTTCATATAGGAAAGGAGGATAGATCCTTGATTCTTTGTTTTTACTTATTTATTTTTAAAGATTTATTTATTTGAGAGAGAGAGGGAGAGAGAAAGATAGTGAGTGGGGCAGAGGGAGGGAATCTCAAACAGACTCCCCACCGAGCACAGAGCCCACTGGGGGTACAATCCCAGGATCTATGAGGTCATGATCTGAGTTGAAATGATGAGTTGGATGCTCAATAGACTGAGCCACCCAGGCACCCCTCCTTGTTTTTATGTAGATCATCTTTCAAGATAATGAATTTATTCCTATCACATCCTGAAGGTGATCAATTCTTTATATATATATATATACACATAAATATAGTTACATAAAAACATATGTGTACATATATATTATATATATGCACACACACATATAAATATGATTATGGCCTCATAGATTTAAATATATTTAATTTGTTTCAATCCATCAAAATTACTAGTATCATGATTGATACTAGTTCCATCTAGATACTAGTTCCACTTGTTCCACTTTTGACCAGTGAAAATCTCCTTATGTTGTCTCCTGAACTTTTTTGTGGCAACCCTAGCAGTCTGATAATTTCTTCAGTATTTGGTAGACAAGATATTCCAGGCGTTTTCTGTCATTTTCTGTCACACACCTGGAATCAGCCATTTTTTTTTCTAGAAACTCTAGTTTTAGTGAAAAATGTTATTTCAAGACCACAGTTTGGGCACTAGAGATGCTTACTGTTATGAAGTTGGTCATTATTTCTATTCTCTGTCTCTATTTATACTTATATATGTATATAACTTTTATACGCTACATATAACACATAAAAATATATACCTTATTAATCATTTTAAAATAAGTTGCAAATATATTGACACTCTTAGTGACATTCCACCTATGTTATCATTTACAAAAATTTTACATTGACTTGATAATATCATCTAACATACAGTCCATATTCAAGTTTCAACTCCCCCTGCCAATGGCATTTACATTTATTTTTAAAATCCAAGATGAAATCCAGATTTCTTTTTTTTTTTTTAATTTTTTTTAATTTTATTTATTTATGATAGTCATACAGAGAGAAAGAGAGAGAGGCAGAGACACAGGCAGAGGGAGAAGCAGGCTCCATGTGCTGGGAGCCTGATGTGGGATTCGATCCCGGGTCTCCAGGATCGCGCCCTGGGCCAAAGGCAGGCGCCAAACCACTGCGCCACCCAGGGATCCCGAAATCCAGATTTCTGCATACTGTATTACTGTTATGTCTCTTTAGTCTTCTTTAACACAGAATAATTTCCCTCTACCTTTTCTTTTTCCTTTTCTGACACTGACATTTTGAAGTCTGAGCTGTTGTCTTGTAGAATATACCACAGTTCTGTGTTGGTCCTATGATTAGATTCAAGTTAAACATTTTGGCAAGAATACTACATAGATGGGCAGCCCAGGTGGCTCAGGGGTTTAGCACCACCTTCAGCCCAGGGCCTGATCCTGGAGACCTGGGATCGAGTCCCACGTCAGGCTCCCTGCATGGAGCCTGCTTCTCCCTCTGCCTGTGTCTCTGACTCTTTCTCTCTCTCCTCTCTGCTGTGTTGCTCATGAATAAATAAATAAAATCTTAAAAAATTAAAAAAAAAGAATACTACATAGATGAATCTGTATAGTTTCTTTTATAGCTTACGAGAAAGAGGTGTAGTATGCCAATTTTTCTGTTATTACCGAGAAAGTCTGATAACTTAAGGTGTGTCTGTCAGATATCTTCATTGTAAACATCTTTTCCCTTTTTAATTAAAAAAGAGTCTGTGGGGTGATAATTTCAATAACATTATTTTTTCTCCAACAAACTTTCACTGAATGGTTTTAGCATCCTCTATTTATCCTTGAATCAATTATTAAATAAGGATTGCAAAATGGTGATTTCTCATTAAACCATTTCTTCTTTATTTATTATTTCCCCTATATATATTATTTTCCTATAAAGGAGATCTTTTTCTCTTTTCTGTTTTTCTATCCCTCTCTCTCTGAGTTTTACTATGGGAATTATGGATATTTAAGTTTATATTATTCAGTGTGGCTAGTGGCAGCACTCAAAGTGCTTCAAAGAAATGCTTGGTCCACTTTCAGTTTCTTGTCACAATCACAGGACACTTTATAAAACATACAGATGCATAATGTAAGGTCATACATCATATATGAATATTGGGCACAGTGACCAGTATCCTGTTGAAATGAACTAAACTTGCATACTCCTGAACCATGTCCATACTTACTGGGAGTCAAGCCAGTGAAGAGCTTTTTCATCTTCTCAAACTGAAACTCTGTGCCCATTAAACCCTAACTCCTGATATCCCTCTCCCCTAGTCCCTGGTAACTACCATTCCACTTCTGTTTCTATGAATTTGACTACTTTAGCTGCTTCAATAAGGGGAATCATATAATATTTGTGTTTTTGTTTTTAGTTTTTAAGCAGCTCACAACCCTATTAATTATTTTAAAATATTTTGTTGAAAAAGGAAAAACTGTATAAAAGATTGACAGCATCATTGAGTTTATTACACAGTTTTCAACTTATCAGAAAGACAAATCACTGACAACACGGGGAACAAGGCCCCCCTTATTTTTCCTGTTTGCCATCAGGAATTAAAACTGAAAATTGTATCATTTGAGTAAAAACAAAACAAAAAATGGGAAGAAAAAAAATTCTCCAGGTAAATGGTTTCTCCCACATTCTAGATATATTTTCCCTTAGACTATCAGCTCACTTGATTATCTCTGCATTTTAAAAAGATATGATATGCTTAGAGTGGATGCGAAGAGGAGAAGGAGGGACTCCAAAGGTTGAGGAGAGAGGTGGTGAGGATGGAACTAGGGGTGGGGACAGATCCAACAGGTGAAGGGCTGAAGGAGGGCAACTGAAGTGTGGTGGCACATGTAGGGCCTACCTTCCAGGTAGATGAGGGTCCAAGGTGCTGAGGGTATGGTCCATCTACCAGCAGAATCACTAGTATCTCAGAGGTGGTTCCATGGGGATATCCCCTGTCTTGAGACTCAGACACACATTTTTGAGACTATGCCTCAAACTGTGATGGGTTCTAACACGTGCCTGGCCTCTGGTCCACTTTTTCTACGTTAAGAATTTTTCCTGTAGGAGTTCCAATGATTTGTAAACAGTTTTCAGAAGCTTTTACCACCTCAGTATACTCTTTGGATTGGCCATTTGCTCCATTCTCTGCAAATTTCAACTCTACCACATTATAGATTCCTACCCGAAATTGCTGCTGGTCTGTGGTCCACCAGGAGAAGTTGCCCACCTACCTCATCTATTTTATAGGCCATTGTAGGCATGCAGAACCACAGGGGTCTTGTTGCTGAGCTTGGAGCTGGCTCCTGGCAAAAAGGAGGAGGTGACTCCGTGCTGCTATCCTGTCATCTGAGGGCTATGAGGTGGCCATCAGCACATCATCATATAGGTCAATGTGATCCGTAATGCTAAACTCCAGGTTCTGATTTTTTTTTAAGATTTTGTTATTTATTCATGAGAGCTATGGAGAGAGAGAGGGGCAGAGACACAGGCAGAGGGAGAAGCAGGCTCCGTGCAGGGAGCTCGATGTGGGACTCTATCCCAGGACCCTGGGATCATGCCCTGAGCCAAAGGCAGATGCTTAACTGCTGAGCCACCCAGGCATCTCTCCAGGTTTTGATTGAACTCTTTGTCCATATATTTATCAATCAAGTTCACTCCTTCTGAGATGGTTCCAGAAGGAAGGGGGAGAACCCAGAAAGAGGCTTATTTCACTTAGCATAATGTTCTCAAGGTTCATCCACAAACTATAGCATGAATAAGGATTTCCTTCTTTTTTGTTTAAGGCTGAATAATACCCCATTGTATGTATATACATATGCTTACCCATTCATTAGTCAATGGTCAGTGGATTGCTTTCACCTCTTGGCTATTGTGAATGGTGCAGCTACGAACATGGATGTGCAGATATTTCTTCAAGACCCTGCTTTCAGTTCTTTTGGATATATATCTGGAAGTGGAATTGGTGAACACTTTCCTTCCTTGTTAAGGCTGAATAATATTCCATTGTATGTGTATACCACATTTTGTTTATCCATTCATCCCTCCATGGACATTTGGGTTGTTTCCCCCTTTTGGCTATCATGAATAATACTACCATGAACATGGGTGTACAGATCTGTTTCTAGGTTCCTTCTTGATGAATGCCTGAGGCTCCCTGTTAATTTGTTCATTCATTATGCCTACTATGTGCCAAGAATAGTTGCAAGCCACAGGATACCTCAGTGATTAATCAGATAAAAGCATCTGCTCTATTAGCACTTAAATTTCAAGGAGGGAAGGTATTCCATAAAAAAGAAATATAATAAATAATGTATTAAGTGATATTATGATACATGACTTGGGGAAGAATAGGGCAGAGTTAGAGTGATAAGATGAAATGGATGGGTTGCAATTTTTAAGTGGGATGCTCAGGATAGGCCTCACTAAGAAGTGGCATTTGGGCAGAAACTTGACAGAGCTTAGGGAGCAAAGTTCAGAAAATAAGTTCTATTCAGCCATCAGGGAGAAATGATAAGAGCATCAATTTAAGTAATTTCTTAACCAAAATTTGAAATGTGTAAAGAATTAAGTTTTTAGGATTATGTCAGTGATAATCTTTTCTCTGGCAGACATAATTGAGTGCTATTATATATAAAATACAGCTTGTGACACAGCTTTCTCTGTATTCACCGAACTCTTTTATTTCCTACCTGGGCTCACAGGAAGACTACTTTTCCCAGACTCCAGTATCTAGGTGGGACTGGTGTGACTAGTTCTGGGTAAAAGAATGCAGATAGAAATCATGTAGGCCACCAGGTCTCCACCTCCCTGGTGGTCCTTCACCATCCCTCATCATTCTCTCTCTTTCCCTCTGCACTTGGGATGGATAGAGGTTCCAAGGCTCTAGGGGAGAGATGAGCCACAATATGAAAGAAGCCTGGGCCCCTGAGCCCTGCCAACTTGACAACATTTTGAGATGAGCAAGAATTAAGCCTTTTGCGTGGGTGTAAGCCATTGAGATTTTGGGTTGTTACAGCAGTAAGCCAATTCTAATACGTATCTTATCCTAACATATAGCTGAAGCCAGCTGGAAGCTATTTCTTTTCCAGTTATGTGTAAAGCAAACAACCCTACATTGAGTCCCAGGTAGACAGTTCCTTA
This sequence comes from Vulpes vulpes, assembly GCF_048418805.1. Lineage (NCBI taxonomy): Eukaryota > Metazoa > Chordata > Mammalia > Carnivora > Canidae > Vulpes > Vulpes vulpes. Next base: position 88,643,475 of record NC_132785.1, read on the forward strand.
GACAGATGGTGCTGCTTTTCTTGCACAACTTTCTGCTGCTCCCACCTGAGGTTTGCTGGGCGTTAGAAAATAAGGCCTTCCCTACTTTGAATAAAGCTTTGCCCCTCTGTGCAGGACTTCCCATGCACTGTATCACAAAAGGTGCTTCTGCGATAATGGCAGGGCCTTCAGGGTAAAACTATATCTGACATAGTCTTAAATATATAGACTCCTTAAATATACAATCTTAAATATATAACTTCCTGACTTCATTCGTGTACCTCAGAAGTAAAATGTTGCCTGATATCTCCCAGTCACTTCCTGTTCTTTTTCATCCCACTCAGATGGAACAATCATTGTCCCCTCTTTCTAGTTTTTTCTAAAATGTCTGAGCTGTGTCTCTCAGGTGTTTTTGTTTATTTTTGTTTTACTGTTTTGTTTTCCAGTCCCTAGGAAAGTAAAACACTTTTCTTCATGGGTCTTAGCTTTAAATCAATGGCATACCTCAGATGGTTCAACAGGAGAGGAGGCAAGATGGTGTACCAATTCATCTGGTCCCACAAACTTACCTAGATAACTTTCAAAACATTCTGAATACCTACAGATTCGACCTGAGATATAAAGAGAGAACAGCTACAATGCTACAGAGAGAAAAGTGATTGCTTCACTGGCATACCTCAGGTTTTGACTAAAGAAGTTATTTTAATGAATTTGATGTCTATTCTTGATTTGGTAGTTCTGGGAATGGGTTGATTATCCAAGGTTCTAAAATGTTGGTCAGTTTTCCTGAGTTCCCTGTAGTTCACTAACATCTTGTAGCAGACAGTTGGAGCGCCCTGAGCCACACTCCTGGCTCACCTGAGTTCGTAATCATTTGAACCATTCCATGCATTCTGACAACATCCTACCTCAAGTGTGTGCAAGGTATCTCTCTGCTTTTCTTAGTGCTTTCTCAGAAGCTGTGGAAGTTTGCTCAATTGGCTTGTGGGTTTAGGGGAACCCAAGGTAAAACAGCTGGGAATGGAAGTGCTAGATAAAGCAAACCCTCAGGATGGGACACTGAAACTGGTGAGATGAAAACAAGGACCCCACTCTTACAGTGGTATGTGGAATGGAAAGAACCTCTGGTGAGCTTTTCCTCATAACTGCTAAGAATCTCACTAGTAGAAGACTGGCATGAGGGTTAGGTAGAGGGGGGAAGCACTGACTTCCACGGTTGCTCTAGTACTTATGAGGTAAGTATGAGGACCATGGCCCTCCACCCTCAGAACTCAGGATGGGACATGGGAGCTGGTCAGTGAACAGTCCCTGTAAATGGCCAATGTCTTATCTCAAGCATGTGCCAGGGATCTCTCTGCTTTTTGCCTTAGGACTTCCTCCAAAGTCTTTTTGGTTCACAAAGAGGTGATTCAGAGGTGTGTGGGGTGGGGAAATTAATGCCTGAGGGGATAAACTTCAATGAATGAGGAAGAAGTTAGGGAGTGAATCACCCAGCCTCCCTGTCTTTCAGTGGGCTAATTATGAGACACATTTTCCAGTTTCTTTGAGGGTCTGCAGTGGGAGTGAGTCCCTGATGTCCACAGCAGTAAAAAGTCTCCCTGTTTTGGCCTCTTTTTTGCCCAGAAAGTCACCATGTTTTATTCTCTCTCCTGTTCTGTCTCCCTATCTCAGTAGCCTCACTCTTGCTCCCTGGAGTCACCTCCCAGTTCAACTACCACACCCCAGTTCTTGTCTCACATTTTGCTTTTAGGGGAGCACAAACTAAAGCTCTTCTGTGCTAGAATTTCAAGTTCCTAAAATTCATATCTGGGTAGCAGAGTACATTAGGAACCAGTTAACCTATTAAAATATCCTCACTTGGAAAACATATCCTAGGTTAGCATTAGCTGATTCTTGATAATATTGGTATTCTCAAAATTGTACATTTCACTCTCTACCTCAAGTACATTCAGGGAGGATGCAAAATTTTTCCTACAAATACTACCCAAGCCCTGTGGAAAGTCCTTGACAGCAGAGCTGAGACAGTAGAGGGAAAGCAAGAGGGAACTTAACTCCTGTAAAGCTGCTGGTCTGAGACAAGGGTTAAAAGTTTCCATAGGCTTAAATACCTCCTTCTGGGAAACAGAACAAATGACAGACAACAACCGCCAGGGGAACAATGGTTGTCTGAGCAAAATAAGAAGTAACAGTTTAAAGCCTGCTTCCACAAGGTATTTCTGTTTTCCAGGAGCCCTAAAGAACACCGACCACAAAGAAAGGCATCCTGTGGACTGTCTTGTGTCCAAGACTGTTACTAAAAAGTAACAGTCACAAGATAATGACCGTGGGACTGAAGGACACTTCCCCACTCACAGTTCCTCACCCTCTGGAAAAGTGTCTTTATAAGCCTCCCAAACTCCCTGTTCAGGGAGTGACATTCCTCTTTCTAATCAGCTCCCTTATATACAAGTTATCTCTAATAAACCCAATGAGTTATCCCTTGTCTCGTGTTCAGTGTTCATTTCTGTGGCAAGACCTGGTCTTGGGGGTCTGGTAACAAAGTCAGGTAAGGCTTACAATAAGGGTGAGCAAATAACCGGAACCACTATATTTCATACAGAGCAGCTGTTATTAAAAGCAATAATGGGACCTAATTAGGTCTAGTGCAATTGAAAGTAATTGCATTTTCTGATGTAAGCACTTCAGTGTGTCTGAGTGCTTAGCCTTAGTTCTCCGTGCTAACTCCCATCACTTATTTGCCCTGCTGTTAGTTAAGACCTATTTTGCCTGAATTATTATCATTTCTGTTAGAGTTTGTATCTGACTGACTTTTGACCTGTACAACATCAGATGTCTCTGTTTCTACCTTTATCAGGAAAAAATATCCTTCCTGGTTTATATCCCAGATCTTGAAATATTCTCTCTTTGGTAGACACAAGCCTTACCACTTCATTTGAAAGCTTCCCGAATCTCATTTTGTTTCTTTTATCTTCTCTCTTAGGAGTACAATATAATAATGGCTCCAGCCTCTCCAAACTTGGAACCCCTTAGAGCCCTCCTTTTCTGATTCCCCAGGAGAGGCCTTAAGCCCCAGGCAGGCAGTGAGATTCAGACTGGTTGTTTAGATGTTCTTTGTCTTCACTGTGGTGGTTTTCCTTTTTTTCTTTAAAGATTTTATTTATTTGTTTATGAGAGACACAGAGAGGGAAGCAGAGACATAGGCAGGGAACCTGATGTGGGGCTCGATCCCAGGACCCCAGGATCACAACCGGAGCCAAAGGCAGACACTCAATCACTGAGCCACCCAGGCACCCCACTATGGTGGTTTTCCATTAGAAATTCCTTGATCTCAAAAATAACATCCTTGTAATTCAGTTTCTAGTGCAAAGTCATGCACAGAAAAACACTTAATATAATGTGTTTGTTTTGTTTTGTTGTTTTGTGTTTGTTTTTTTAGGGAGGAGAGGGAGAGAGAATCTTTGGCAGCCTCCACATCCAGCCCGATACAGAGCTCCATCTCACAACCCTGAGATCATGACCCTAGTGGAAATCAAGAGCCGGTCACTTAACCCACTGAGCCGCCCAGGTGTCCCTTAATACAGTCTTTTATAAATAAAAGCTGAAGGGCACCTGGGCGGCTCAGTGAGTAAGCATCCAGCTCTTGGTGTTGGTACTGGGATCCAGCCCCAGGTCTGGCTCTGTGCTCAGCAGGGAGTCTGATTGAAGAGTCTTTCACTCTGTCCCTCTCCCACTCTCAAGCTCTTTCTCAGTCTCTAAAATTAATAAATAAGTCTTAAAAATAAGTTAAGACTGAGCCAGATTTAAATCCAGAGAACACACAAAAAATTTTTTTAATGTGACATCTTAATATAATCTAACAAGTGAACAATATTTTGCCTTGGGTTAATATTAGAAGGCTGGCTAGCAGGTTCACATAGCTATAATATACTTCTTAATACTTAGAAGCCAAAAGCAATTTAAAAACACATAGAAAGCACTAAGCTATATGAGTTGGAGAGAGGAGAGTAACAGAATCAACCATATTCCTATACAATGTTTAGTGTTCTCTATGGTATAAAAATAGTGATATAGTAATACCCTATATCCATTATCAGTGCTATTCCTTTGTGTTACACAGCTCTAAAGAGCATAAGAGGAATTATGGTACTGGATAGGAGCTAGGTCCACTGAGCAAATATTTAAGGAATATTGAACACAACTGGAAGGACAGAGATTATCTAATTCGACTCCATGATTTTACACCTGTAGACTTAGAGGTAAAGAGGCTTGCTTAGGGCACCAAGGTAGTTTGTGGAACAATGAGTCTTGTGACTGCTTGGATGGTATCCTTCTAACATTCTGTGTGGATATAGAGAGTAACCTATTGGTTCTTCTCAGCTGTAGGCTTATCAGGAAACCAGGACAGATTTTTAGGGATCTAGGTAAAAGGCGGGGGCGGGAATCTTCAACTGCAGACTAAAGTTTTATGAACAAAGATGCTCATTATAGACTGTTTATAATAGCCAACAAATTAGAAATTATCTGAATTTCAACAATGAGGGAATTGTTAAGTAAATAGTAGGATAATGGAGTAATAGGATAACACAATGGAATACTGTGTAGACATTAGGAGTATTCTATTAAAAAAAAAGTTTAATACCATGCAGGAGAAGCAGGATACTAAATTTATATTTGGTATCATCTTATTGGGTAGACATGAATATAATGTATAAAAAAAATAGAACAAAAGCATACTGAAATGATACCTGGCTGTCATGTACCTTCAGGTGCTGAAACTGGGTGGTGATTTTTATTTTTATTTATTTTTAAAAAGATCTTATTTATTTATTTGAGAGAGAGAGTGCAGTGGATAGAGGGGGAGGGAGAAAGAGAGAATCCCAAGCAGACTCTGCACTGAGTGTGGAGGCCCATGCATAGCTTGATCTCATGACCCTGAGATCATGACCTCAGCCAAATCGAGTCTGATCCTTAACTGACTGAGCCATCCACCTGCCCCTGATTTTTATTTCTTAAAAAATTATGTTCTAAGGTTGCCTGGCTGGCTCAGCCAGGAGAACATGGGACTCTTGATCTCAGGGTTGTGAGTTCAAGCCTCATTCTGGGCTTAGAGCTTACATATAAACAAACAAATAAAGTTCTCAACTTTCCATAATGACTTTTCTAACAGGAAATACTTTTAGGCAGAAACAATATGATGATCTAAAATGTATTAATCAAAACCTATACATTTTCACATGAAAGAGAGTTTTCAATATTTTGCATCAATCTTTTTTTGTTTGTTTTTGCATCAATCTTTGAATAAGAGAGGATGCATCTCAGGAAAAGCTACAATTTTCATCACAACAATGTACTGCTGTGGATATTTTTGACATGCCAAATACAGAGGAAGTAACGTCAGAAAATATCAACTGGTTTTAAAGTTAATTTGCGACCCTGACAAGAAAACTAGTAAACTTTCAGATTTTTGTCTTTTTACTCTAGGTTCAACTTTTTCCCCTTATTTCATTTATTTTAAAGATTTTATTTATTTATTTGAGAGAGAGCCGGCATGAGTGGTGGGGGAGGGGCAGAGAGGGAAGGAGAAGCAGACTACCCACTGAGCAGGGAGCCTGACCTGGGGCTCTATCCCAGGATCCTTTGATCATGACCTGGATCCGAAGGCAGATGCTTATCCAACCGAACCACCCAGGCACCCCTCTTTCTCCATTACTTAAAATTCATTCATAAACACCCTGATTTTATCTTGTGTGATAGAATAAAAATCATGGTCTTTGTGTTTCAGGTCCTCTGAGAAGCAGATTCCAAGATGGGGTTAGATGCACACGAGAGGGTAATGGATGTGATGGATGAGGAGGGGAGGGCAGAACTAGGCAGGAAGACCCTTTAGATGGAAAAAAAGGTCCAACTCCTATGGAAGCAGAGAGGAAGGGGAGGTTGGGTAGTACCGAGTCTCAGACTGCCGTACAGTTCCCAGAGAAGTTTAGGCAGGCCAACAGGGAGTCTTTGAGCCAAATTACCCATTGAAGGAGTCTGGAGTTTCACACAAATAGACACATTTGTACCTCATTGTGGGGGTGGCCTGTGGGAATTGTGACCTTGGTGCCCGTACAGTGGTACATTCAGAGGGATAGCTATTAGAGCCAGAGTCAATTATGCTCATTACTGGTGGTATTTGGCTAGCCCAAGTTCAGGGCCACCACGGTCATTAAGATACACATTACAAGGAGATGGCTGGCTGGCTGGTTCCCTAAGTCTTTGAAACACACAATGAGTGACTTTGGCATTTTCTTATACTAAGTTATACTCTCTGCAGGTATGCTAAGAGGCAATGTCTCAAGCAATTTAGGAGTGAAGCACATCTGCATTTGTGGGCAAATAATGCATATCACTTTCTGATTCCTAACACATGAAGAAATAGTTATTGTATGCATATTTAACTTCTCCAGATGAACTTTGGCTGGGGATACTCAGCTTATCTATTCTGCTGTACTTTGGTTTTGCTAATTATCTATTTCAGGTAAATATAATGAAGATAATAATGTATTGCAAATGAGATACCAATTCAGAACATTTCACAGTATTTCCTTTGGAAGTATTGGCTCAACAGATTATAATTACTGGAAAGCAGAAATGTAAAGCTGTCATACAAATTGAAGCGTTTCTACTATTTCTCTGAGGCGTGTAATCAATTCAGCGGAAGTAATCAACAAAACCAGTTGTTTATTGTTATGCAGTCCAAATTGCCTACTGGTTAACTGGGTTTCTTCAGATTTAATTGACTAGCTGTTGAGCTGCTGTGATAACATACCAGCATACCTAAATGGCTTTTAAGGTGGTAAGATTGCTGAAAGGCCACTATGGCTAATATTAATGAGTAAAACTCCTTTCAATTATTTTACACTTTGAAATAAAGACACTATTGAATTGTAAAATGGTCAACATAGCCAGTAAGTTTAAATAATACAACTGTTTATTGATTTTTGGAATTACCTTGCTATAACTGAGGAGTGACTTAAATTTTGTCTCTGGAATCTTCTTTTTCAGTGTGCCCTTGTATTACCCGGGCAGAATAAACCCTGGATGCCCTGCTCATGGTAGGAGTTCAATGACTACTACTTATTTTTTTTTTTAACTGAAGTATAGTTGATATACAATGTTACATTAGTTTCAGGTATACAACATAGTGTATACACTGTACTTTACAACTCTATATGTTATGTTCACAAAGTGTAGCTACCATCTGTCACCATATAACGCTATTACAATACCACTGACTATACTCTGTAGGAGGTACTTTTCATCCCTATGATTTACACACTTTATAACTGGAAGCCTATACCTTCAGCTCACTCATTTTGCTCATCTCCCCCACACTTTCTGACAACCACCAGTTTGTTCTCTTTATTTATGGGTCTGTTTCTGCTTGTTTTGTTTGTTCATTTGTTTTCTCTTTTAGATTCAACATATAATTCAAATCATATGGTATTTGTCTTTCCTCTGTCTGATTTATTTTACTGAGCATAATACCCTCTAAGTCCATCTCTGTTGTTACAAAGGAAAAGATCTTATTCTTTTTATGGCCGAGTAATACCCCATTGTGTGTGTGTATGTGTGTGTGTGTGTATATATATATATTCCACATTTTCTTTATCATTCATCTATGTAGGTCAATATTTGGTTTGCTTCCATGTCTTGGTTATTGTAAATAATGCTGTAACAAACATAGGAGTGCACATATATTTTTGAATTAATGTTTTCGTTTTTTTTTTTTTTTTTTTTTGCTAAATACCCAGTAGTGGAATTATTGAATCATATGGGATTTCTATTTTTCATTTTTTGAGGAAATGCCATACTGTTTTCCATAGTGGCTGCACCAAATTACATTCCCATCAACAGTGTGTGAGAGTTCCTTTTTTTCCACATCCTCATCAACATTTGTAGTTTCTTGTGTTTTTTATACCAGCCATTCTATCTGGTATAAGGTGATTATCTCATTGTGGTTTTGATTTGCATTACTTTGATGATTAGTGATGTTGAGCATCTTTTCATGAGTCTGTTGGCCTTCTGCATGTCTTCTTTGGAGAAATGTCTATTCAGGTCCTCTGTCCATTTTTAATTGAATTATTTGGGGGTTTTTTGGTGTTGAGTTCTGGCGGGTAGCCTGATATAGGCCTTGATCCCATGAACCTGGGATCACACCCTGAGCCAAAGACAGACACTAAACCGCTGAGCCACCAGGGAGTCCCGTATAAGTTCTTTATATATTTTGGATATTAACCTCTGGTTGGATATATGATTTGCAAATATCATCTCCCATTTAGTAGGTTGCCTTTTTGTTTTGTTGATAGTTTCTTTTGTTGCGCAAACACCTTTTATTTTGGTATAGTCTCCACAGTTTATTTTTGCTTTTGTTTCCTTTGCCTGAAAGTATTGTTAAGGTTGATGTCAAAGAGATTACTGCCTATGTTTTATCCAGGAGTTTTATGGTTTCAGGTCTCACATCTAGGTCTTTAATCCATTCTGAGTTTATTTTTGTGTATGGTGTCAGAAAGTGGTCCATTTAAAAAAAAAACGATTGTAATAAGAACACTTAACATGAGATCTACTCTCTTAAAATTTTAAGTGTACAGGGATGCCTGGGTGGCTCAGTGGTTGGAGCACCTGCCTTTGGCTCAGGGTGTGATCCCGGGTTCATGGGATCAAGGCCTACATCAGGCTACCCGCCAGAAGCCTGCTTCTCCTTTTGCCTGTCTCTGCCTCTCTCTCTGTGTCTCTCATGAATAAATAAATAAAATCTTAAAAAAAAATTAGTGTACAACACATTATCAATGACTGTAGGCACAATGTTGTACAGCAGATCTCTAGAGCTTATTCATTTTGCTTAACTGCAACTTTATTCCTGTTGATTAGTAATTCCCAGTCCCTGGCAACCACTATTCTACTCTTTGAAACTATGAATTTGACTATTTTAGACAACTAATATAAGTGGAATCATGCAGTCTTTGTCTTCCATGATTGGTTTATTTTACTTAGCATGTTGTCCTCTAGGTTCATCCATGTCGTTGCATATTGCAGATTTCCTTCTGAATGATATTCCATTGTATGTATATACCACATTTTCTTTATACTTTCATCAGCTGAATGTATTTAGGTTGTTTCTACTCTTTGTGAATAGTGTAGCAATGAACATGGAAGTGCACTATCTCTTCAAGATCCTGATTTCAATTCTTTTGAATAAATATCCAGAAGTGAGGAATCTTCATACTGTTTTTGCATAGTGGCTGCACCATTTTTCAGTTTTCCCAACACCATTTGTTGAAAAACTGTCCTTTCCCCATTGTGTATTCTTGGCACTCTTGTTGAAGATCAGTTAATTGCACATACATGGATTTATTTCTGGGCTCACTATTCTGTCCCATTGATCTACATGTCTCTCCTTAGGCCAGTACCATGTTGTTGTGGTTACAACTGCTTTGTAAAATATTTTGAAATCAAGAAGTATGATACCTCTGGTTTTATTCTTCTTTCTCAAGACTGATTTGCCCATTCATGGTCTTTCGTGGTTCCATGTGAATTGTAGAATTATTTTTTTCTATTTATGTAAAAAATTCCAATGGGGTTGTGATGGGGAGTGCATTGAATCTGTAGATCATTTTGGATAGCTTTGATATTTTAACAATATTAAGTCTTCCAAACAATGAATATAGGATGTCTTCTCATTTGTGTCTTCTTTGATTTTTTCCATCAACGCTTTGTAGTTTCAGCACACGAGTCTTTTACCTCCTTGGTTAAACTTATTCCTTAGTATCTTATTCTTTTTGGTGCTATTATAAATTGAATTTTTTCAGTGTCCTTTTCAGATTGTTTATTTTATGTATAGAAACACAAGTGAATTTTGTATGTTGATTTTTGTATACTGCAGCATTACTGAGTTTATTAGTTCTAAGTTTTCTTGTGGAGTCTATAGTGTTTTCTGTGTTTAATAAGATCATGTCATCTGCAAAAAGAGATGATTTTATTTCTTCCTTTCTAATTTGGATGTCTTTTTATACTTTTTCTTGCCTAATTGCTCTGGCTAGGACTTCCAATATACTATGTTGAATGAAAGTGGCAAAAGTGGGCATCCTTGCCTTGTTCCTGACGTTACAGGTAAAGTTTTCAGTTTTTTACCACTGAGTATGCTGTTAGCTATAGGCTTTTAATATTTGGCTTTATTTCAATGACTGTATTTCTTGAAGAGAAAGAATGGATGAGACACTTTCAGTCTGTGATTCATTCTCAAAGTGTGGTTCCTAGACCTAGCAGCAACAGCATGCACCCAGGAACTTGTTAGAAGTACAAATCCTCTCAGGCTCACCCCAGACCTACTGAATCTGAAACTTTGGGAGTACAGCCAGCAGTCTGCATTCCAACAAATCATCCAGATGATTTTGATGCATGCTAGGAAGAAGTCTGGCTATCAGCATTTCCCATGTATATTTTTCAGAATGTGGCATATTAACAAGTGTTATGTAACAGAAGAGTTTTTTATTTTGAATACATTTGGGAACTTTTGAGCTAAAAAAAAGCTAAATAGAACTCATGGACCATGCTCACAGAGGTTCCCTCTGGGTCATTTCTCCTGATCCGTCACTAGTTATAGGAACCTGCTTATGTCCCACAAATAGCACATTTCATGTCCTTTCTCCAAAGAATCTAGTTTCTCATCCCTCCCAGCCATTCAGAGATAGTTCTCCTTCTATCATTCCAAAGTCCACCTTTCTTTTATCTACCCCAGTATGACTGACAGTGGGGAAACAGTGTGGTCTGCTGCCCCACTCACTCTGCTGCAGGGTAATCACAGTAATTAATGAGCAACGTATTAACCAAAGAGTAGGTTGTTCAGTCCTAAGTAACTACTCTTTTGGGACACAGTGAAATATATATTTAGAAAAAAGACATTTTTCTGCAAGGACACAGTCTTGCTAAAGACATAGCCAATTCCTATTTCTAAACTGAATGAAACATCTCCGTCTGAGGCATCTATATTTGTGCTATTTCAGTGGTTCAGTCCTCCCAAAATTAATGTGGAGTTATTTGCTTTACATTTCTCTGCAATGCAGAACCTAGCAAAGGCCTGCCCACAGAATAGATTCCAGTTTCCATTTTAAAATGCAGAAATTGGTTATGGGCCCCCGGATAGCAGCTTCTTCTTTTCAGCAACTTAGAATTCAAACTCTACCTCCAGCAACAGGAAGAAACTTCAGGCAGCTTAAATATACTGGTGTGTCCCTGATATAGGACTTATATGAGAGAGTCTAAATTACCTTTTCACTTAAGAAAAAAAAATGAATATACTCCAAAGCTTTCAAATTTTAGTTTAGTTTCCCTGTCAGTTCGACACTGTAAGCCAAAGAGCAGGAGGAGAGCATGCAGAAAAAAGGATTATTCCAGACTCTAAAAAAACAATACTGTGTGTCTTGTCTGCCTTTACTTGGATCAAGATATATCCCTATACAATAAAGTACAAACCTCTAATGGCTGTGTAGGAAAGAAGCCTTCCAAAGCACAGACCCTACAGAAAATGGATAAAATCTGGGTGAGAAAGAACTTGGAAATTAACTTAAGCATGATTTAAACCGTCTTAAAGGAAAACACCAAATTATGCCAAGTTGCTTGTGCCCTGTCATAATGAGAACAATTCAGTTCCAAAGGAGAAGGGGCATTGATTTAAGGATTGTTGGCATAGGGAACAATAGATGACGTGTCATCCCTTTATCCTATAATAAGTGTGTGTCATCCCAGTCTTTCCTCCAGTTCCTCTGACTCAAATTCATGCATTGTTAAAAACTTATTAAAATGAACTGAATCAGAGCACTGCAGACAACAAAAATAGAGACAGTTTTTGACGCCAAGCCAAATAATTTTGGCTCTTCTTCCCAACGTTCATGTAAACAAACTGTCAGACACCCATACATGCGAATGGAAAATTATTCACAAAGGGGGCTGATCACTGAGGTTCTCAGAACAGTTCTAACAGCAGGGAATTAACTCACTGACATGTTGTCTGTGGAGGGCTGTTCCTTTCCTTAGTGTCATGTCATATTAACAGGTATTTCATTTTATGTTGTCCACCATGGAACACAAAACTCTCATGTAAATTATAGTAATTAAAACCCAGGTCTTTCTAAGCAGAAACAATAAGCCTTTTCCCCATGTGCTGCTGCTTCTTTCTCCATGTGGAAAGGAGATGCAGAATAATTGTTCCAAAAGTTTGGAGGTCAGATCTTAGGAAATAATCATTAATAAAGCAGTCACAATTATCACATGATTTCCCTCATTTGTGGAAAATAAGAAATAGTGAAAGGGACCAATAGGGAAGAGGAGGAAACTGAGTGGGGAAAAATTGGAGAGGAAGACTCCTGACCCTGGGAAACAAAGGGTTGCAGAAGGGGATATGGGTGGAGAGATGGGATAACTGTGTGATAGGCATTAAGGATGGCACACGATGAGATGAGCACTGAGTCTTTTACTATATGTTGGCAAATTGAATTTCAATAACAAAAACATACTTGGTAAAGCAGTCACATCTATTAAAAAGATGGTGAAGGGGAAGAAATGGGGGTGTAGAGCACCAAAAATTCATACAGGAGCTAGAAGAAACTGAATCTAGGGAGATGACCACATTAAAAACATAACTGGATTTTAAATGTGCTCAATAAATACATGCTAAAGGTTTTGTCACAATTGAGTAACAGTTATAGATTGTAATGGATCCATGAAACAAAAAGTTTTAGTTGTAGTAGAGATTGCCAAATACTCTCCAACATCTGTCCTCCCATCTTTTATAGCATAGGATTTGTAGCTGACTACGTGGCCCACTAGTTTGTCTACATAGCCCAGGCCCTAGAAGCCAGCTGTGACCTAGAGGGATGCACACAGGGGGATTCGGGCAGAAGTGGCACATGCATCTCCCTGGCTGCCCTTGAAGAGAAGAAGCATGCCCTCCACTTCCCTTCTCTGTCCACAGGTGGAAATGTGGATGAAGATGTAGGTACAGCTGAGGGCAAACCTTAATGATGAGGACCCATAAGACAGAATCCAGGGTCCTGAGACCATGGTGTTGTCAAAGCAGCTCCTGACCACTCACATATAATTAGAGAAATAAACTATCTTGTTTAAGTAATACTGTTTAGATTAACTGTCATAAAAGCTGAATGTATATTCTATTGACGCAAGGTATGTTTGTTTAAAATGAAGGATGTAGAATTCTAATCCTCTATAATGAAGCTTGGTAAAATGACAGCCCCAGGCCAAATCTGGCCTGCTGCTTGTTTTTGTAAACAACGTTTTACTGAAATACAGCCATGTTCATTCATGTCTATATTGTCTCTGGCTGTTTCCATATATAATATCAAAACTGAGGAGTTGTGACAGAGACTGTATGGCCTACAAAGCCTAAAATATGTATTGTCTGGCCCATAACAGGAAAAATGTCCATGCTATCGAAAACCTAGTCATCCAGTACAAGTCAGGAAAGAGGGAGAAACAATAGAAAATCAAGAAAAAGAAAATTTAAAATAGAAAGTTAGGAATATAACTAAATGTTGTGGTGGTTCAAATTAATGTGAGTGGGCTGAAGTCCTCCACTAAACATGTTGACACTCATCAGGTAAGACAATGAGTCACATCCAGAGTTGTCAGGAAATCTGGGGCATTTGGATAAATTAGATGATTAATTAGAGAAGCAACAACAGAAGGGATTTGTTGTAGGTAGAATTTTCCTAGGAGAAGAGGAACTTTACTTTCAAGAAATTCTGTGTGAAAAATTCCAGGTAGCTATTAGTAAGCTAACTCAGAGAATCAGTAATTATTTCAGCTGAAGAGAAAAAGACAGGGAGAACAGGCAGTCTTGCTTCTCCAGTGATCTAATGGCCCTTGGTGAAATAGTCTCAGGGAAGAGTGGCTATCAGAGAGGTAGAAGGGACACAAAAGCCAGTTCTTCCAAAAACACAAGCCAAGTCAACTGATGGAATTAAGGGCTTGGAAATCATCTAATGAGCATATACTATCTGCCAAATTTATTCCTTTACATTTAATAAAAGAAATGTATACTTAAGTATCCTAAAGAGCTCTTAACCACTGGAGGAATGCTGAGAAGGAGCCATGATTCTAGTTATGGGTAAAGGACAAACTCGCATCCTCTGGGGGTTACCCAAGGGCGAAAATGGTAAGGAAACCTGTCTTTGAGCTTCTCTGGGCTTCTTCTGTGTTTGTCTTGCCAGGAGGAGCATGCTAGCATTCTTGTCATTGACTGCAGCCTTGGTCACGCCTCTTTCAGGGAGCACTTGACTGGACTTCCTCCTAATGCAGCCACCTGCTATGATGTCATCTCCCCCGGCTTCAACCATTTCCACCAGAAAAGATCACACAATTGCCCAATTACCTACAGAACCAAATAAGGAGATGCTGACATGAATGGAGCAGCTGCTAGGGCAGGCACGGGGAGGGGGAATGGGGATGTAGAGAGGGCACCCTGACTCTCCTCTCATGCCTCCTTAGAACTAGGAGTCTCCAAATTTGTGATTCAGTAACACTTTAAATCCAGTGTCAGAAAATCATTCATTCATTCATTCATTCATTCATTCAATCCAGTGTCGGGGTGAATTTTTCTGGGATGCTAGAGGCTATAATTTGAAGAACTGCTCTTATTATTAGTTCAGTTCAATAAGTATATCCTAAATGTTACCTGTATGTGAGGTATTATGTTAAGTATCAAGGATGCCAAGATGGATTAAAATATGTCCCTGCCTTTGATGAACTTATACCTAATGGAGAGAAAAAAATTCAAGAATAAAACTCCCTCCATTCTCCTTCCACCACTTTCCCCTAATGCACAAATATAGACATATATGCACAAGTGTGCCAACTATTGGTCCCACATTTAGTTCTATAACTATTACAGTACTTAGGTTGGAGTGGACCCCAGAAACCATGGGTCCCTTCCGGTTTCCAAAATCAGTTGTTTTTGGAAGCAAGGGGACAGAAAATATGGATTTTGTATTGTTTATAAGCTAAATCTGTTTTGCTGGTATTTTAGCATTACTTAAAAAGGGAAAAATTTGTCTGGTTTAAAAAAATAAAATTGGGGCGCTAGGGTAGGCTCAGTCAGTTCAGCCTCTGACTTTTGCTCAGGCCATGATATCAGGGTCCTGGGATCAAACCTCTCAGTGCATCCCAGTTCCTGGCTCACTTGGGAGTCTGCTTGTCCCTCTGCCCTTCCCCCACCCCTGCTTGTACTCTCTCTCTCTCACTCAAATCCCTTAAAGTCCCTTAAAGTCAGTATTTAATTTGTGCTATTTTTCTTGAAACTGGTTCTAACATTTTCTGGCACCCAACACATACTGCTTGAGTAATATACTAATGAAAAATCACATTTCAGTATGGAAGGGACTTGAACTCATTTTCAACTGTTTTAGAGTTTTTGTTCATTTGTTTCTGGATTACTAATGGCTTTCTGAAAAAAAAAAAAACCCTAAAAAAAGCCCTCTACTTTCCCTGCAAAAAACTCCTCTACTTTCAAACTTTCAGTGAAAGGAAGGAAGGTTAATCAAGAAGATTTGGGACAAATTTTCCTGTCTTAGAGGTGCAACTTTGAGTTTCATTGACCACTATCAGAGTTCTATTTGGCCCACAACCAATGTGTTTTATGCATAGCAGAACTAAGTGAAAGTCATTCGAGTTATGATGGTTGTCCCTCTGCTGACAACTGTCAAATTTGTCATCAAAGGGTTGCATGTTGTAGGATGACCTTGGGCAAAATTACCAAGGAAGTACAGGTTATCTTTGACCCCTCTCACTTTTTCTTTCCAGTCCTTCTGCCCTTTTCCTAGTTACCCTTCACCCTTCCTTAATATGACCAGTCTTCCCATGACTGACTGACAGCCCCAACCCCATTATATCTCATCAACCCCACAGACTGGTTTTCACTGCCACTTGTTCCTAACAAAATCCTGCCTTTTATGTCATATTCCCTTAAAGCCCATTCTCCTCCAAACATTCCTGGAGCCAATCTGCTCAGGTAGAGTGAGTCAATGTATTTGTGCCTGTTAAATGTCTTAAAGCATTGCATTGGCAGCTTCACTGAATTTAGTTTGAGGTTATACCCTCGGATTTGATCAAAGGTCAGAATAATAACTGACCATGGGAGAATGATCTTGCATCTTTTCCTAGATTACTGTTGAAAAAAAAAAGAGTTCATTTTTCCATTTCCTAAACACAAGGGTCTTTTTTTAAAATTTAGTATCAGAAAAATGTCTCTCTCCTGAAAAACCGGTGTCTTTTAACAGGCCATAATCAAATAATGAATCGTAATAAAAAATTCATTTGACTAGTTTCAGGAAACTTGGAGCTCAATCAATGTGTAAGCATAGTCTGGATTTGTGGCATATTTATTCCTTTCTGTGGTCTCTATACTAATGGTCTTAGGAGAAATGTCGTTTTTATTATGTGCCACCTCATGTTTTCCTAGAAGTAAACAAAATATAAAATTGATCATAAAATGTTATTCCTCCCAGAAGCATATTTGCAATTTCCCAGAATCACATAGCAGCAAATGACTTAACAAAAGCAGTGGTTGTTATGATAATTGGGGACATAACATGGCCTTGGAGATTATTTTGGGATGGTGGTTTTTGGTGTCCCCCAAGTTACAGTCCCAGGGTACTGCCTTAACAGGCCCACTCTCAGGCCTGGCCCAGGTAGATCCTGTCTGTTTTGCCTGTGTCCGTTGGGGAAAGTTTGGTGAAAGCCTCCTGGGAGCTCGGATGGTTGGCTTGAAAGAGCTATTCAAGATGAATGTAGAAAGCATGTCAATTTATAATCTAGTCTAGTCTAGAAGGTTAAACAGGAAGACCCTGGGAGGGGGGGCAGAGGGACAGGGGGCTTATCAACAAACTCTTCTGATATAAATATTCAAACCTAGTTTTCATTGGTCACAGTGCTATTTTTGTGTCTGAAATGATGCCCTGTGGGAAAAAAATCAGGGCAACTAGGGCATGGCTGTGAACACCTGGGACTTTATAACAGTTCTAGTTCTAAGTAAAGGTTCTGTTTCTTTTATTCATCCACCTACCCCCCCAACCTAATTCCAAGCTAGTTTCCACTTAACTCAGAAGAAAACCTTCATTTAAAAAGCACCTTCACTGTGGATCTCCTTTACATGATGTAAAATGATCTCTTTTAGAATTTAATTCTGCACAGCTGGACAAGCAAGGGGGCGACGCAGGTTGCCACAGAAACTGCTGTTGGTGCTAGGAGTCTTTATACTTTGCTCCTAAAAATAAGATGTAAAATGTACTGAGGGTGTGATTAGCGCAGCACAGAAGGGAATTTCTAAAAGGAGAGCCAAGCCTCCCACCCCCACAGGCACGGGGGTGTTCTTCATAGCTGGAGGACAGGACAGAAATCCAGGAGCAGATGCTTAACATGGCTCCTCCCTCAAAAGGTGCAGGGAAAGACAAATGGGAAAAAGTGGCTTTTGAAGAAGAACACAGTCTTGAATCAAGAATAATTCACAGGAATTTCAAGTTTGGGATGTCCTAAAATCACCCAGGGAGGAAATAGACTGTTCTTCCTAACCTACAAAAAAGCTATAGAAACTTGGCCAAGAATCTGGATCAGAACATTGTAGCCTGGTGTCTTGCCCAGTGCAAGATGCCATCTTGCTCCACTTTTGTCAGGTGGTCCTCCAGTCAGTTGGGACATGTTCAGTAACCTTTATTTCCTTAGGAAACATCTAAAAGCTGGACCTCTCTGTCTAAATATTGTTGGAGTCTGCCTTTCTGTAACGTCCACTCACTTGCTTTTGTTTACCTTCTGGAGCAACCAAAGAAAATCAATTGCCACATTATTTTTTTTTTGGTCTTAGTATGATAATTCTTCACTTACTACCAAAGTGGAACAATTAACACAAATGTCCACCCCATAGCTCAGCGAGGCTCAGCAAACTGAAAAATCAGTCCATTTCACAGATCTCTGGCTTCAGTGCAGAATGACATGCCATTAAAACTCCATCATTTCATGATTACACGCAGAGAATATGTATGTACTCTCCAGCATATTCAGCATCTACCATATGCCAGGCATTGTGCTAAGTGCATACATTATTTCATTTTATCCAGTTACATGAGGTAAGTAGTTTATTATCCCCATCATATAGAGGAAATTCAGTTCAGTCTGAATGGCAGCATCCTCATGGGTGTGTGCACACAGTAGAGTAGCAAGGGCATAGACTCTAAAGAGTCAGAGGGGGTTGAGCTCATTGAACACCAGTTCCTCGACTTGCTAAATTTGTGATCTTGGATAAGTTATGTAACCTGTTTAAGCTGCAGGTTTCTAGAAACTGGGTTAATAAAATGTCGTGAGTTAGTAAAAGTAAAGAGAAGTACATGCTTAAAATGTCAAATGTAAAGTGGGTGCTCTCAATAAACCCCAATTCTCCTTCCCTTCCCTTTCAGTCCTAGAGGACCTCACCTCCATTATTGTATGCCAGAGCTGTCAATCAAAAGTCACCTTAGATCCATGTGCAATCAAACCTGGAGAAGCTACCTGTATAGATATTGAACAGTCTGAGCAAATGAACCATTAAATGACTAAATCCTTTGCAAACAGAATATAGTGAAACGATATAAGCTGTTAACATAGAACAATTTACCTCCTCCAAGGAGGTAATATGGAAATCTCACTGACTGCTAAAATGGAAGGAAAAAAAATAAAATGGGAGGTTGCAAATATAATCTTTAGTTGATCAGCTATATGCCCAGAGAAAGAGAGAATGAATGTAAAAAGATAATCAGGACTCTCCATCATGACACCGTATAAGATAGTCACATTTTTATCCCCATTGTGCATATTTAAAACAAACAAACAAACAAACAACAACAACCCTGAAGCACAGAGAGGTTAAGTAACTTGTCCAGGTAAACTAAGCAAACAATGATGGGGCCAGGATTTCAGTTCCAGGTAGTATGGCTCCAAAGGGCTTGCTCTTACTGACCCTTCTGCCCTCTCAGAGTCTACTGTATTTTGTGGTCATTTACTTTTTTTCTCTTCACTGTGCTATATAAGCTCCTCATGGACAAGATCTCATTCATTTTAAAATTTCCTGCAAGGTAGCTTTGCATATAAAGGGTGTGTCATTTCTTAGTTGCAAAGGACAGAGTTGCACACTCTAGCTAGTGTAAGCAGAAAATAAAGGAAGCAAATGATTTTAGTAGCACACATACCGAGGACCATAGCATCAGGGTGAAGGTTATAGAGACTGCAGCAATGTGCAAATTCTACTATCCTGTGGGGTTACCAGATGAAGGCAACACCACAGATCACTGCTGCCCCCCAGAACACACTAGCTTGTAGCTGAACCTTGGTTCTGGCTGCCTCTGGGTGCCCACATCTTTGCAGTCACATTCCCCAGAATGAATTTGTATAGCACTAGCTTAGGCAAGGCACCAGTTTCTGAACTGAGGTGTTACATGTTTCTGATTGGGGTGGCCTCCGTCACTCTGGGGTGGCCTCTATCACTCTCACATGCTGGTGTCTGGCTGCATGGAAGGTGGAAAATAGTTTCTGTCTTCCGTAATGAGAAGGACAGGACTCAAGAGACGGAGAATTTCCCAACATAGGAAGGGTGCTCCAAGGAGTAGGGCAGCCAAAAATACATGAAGTGTCTACCCCATCTGGGCTTGAATAAGGTGTTTTTTCCCTTCTAAATTTCCTAAATCTTTTTTTGCCTGAGAAGTAGATTGTCTGAAATATTGAGATGACTTTCCAGTGGCTGATTAAGAAGAAATGTTTAGAGTTCAGAGAAACCTCATAAGTTTCCAATTCTATAGTTTTTTTGGCATTGATTTAGTAGGACACGGATAAGGGTAACCTAGCCCATTTAGCTGCTATAAGGGGTAATTAGCAACCTAAATGGTGCCAGAATCTTTAAATGGACTCCAATCTCTCCTCTATCCTCCTCACCTCACTTAAAAAAAAAAAAAAAAAAGGCAGTTATGTTTTTCTTCCTGTTCATCTAGAGCCTATTGATTCCTACCTACTGACTGTAAAGTTTCACTATTTTTGTTGATGTTTTACTGATTTATAAATTCATATCAGAGAGAAAATATATGTGAATGAAGGAACACTGAGTTAGCATAAGAAAAAAGGTCTTTGAAAACATTAGGTATTTAAAATAGTAATTATTGTTATGCACAATACCATATTATCAAAATCTAATAAAATGAGATTTATTAACCAAATGCATTCTAATAATCTATTTTGACTAGAAATTTGGAGATATAGCAAAATTCTAGAACTATGACTGCTTTAGTTTGGATTCCCCAATTGTAGACAATGACTTAAGTACAGGTAGTTGATTTGATCAGAGTGAAGAAATGAGACAAAGAAGGGAGGGCAGCCAATAAAGGACATGTTATCAACCCAGCTATCAATGTGGGAGGCTGAGCTAGAGGAACTTGAGGAACCAGCTTAGATCTCACTCATACCTCAGAGTTATCCTACCTAAGAAGGTGAGGGAGCGCTTGGGGGCTGCTCTCAGGCAGTGTGCATTTTCCTGCCTGCTGACCATCACAAAGTGGTGACAGTAAAGTTGCATCTGGGTGGTTCTTATAGCAAGAGTTCTTGTCCTCAGGTAAAGAAATGGAGGTGCTAGCAGTTGGAAATCATGCTAGAGTAACTTGGTGAGTTTGGGGACTGTGGGCAGGACACCAAGAATGTCTGCCACCATGATTCCTAACTGAACTCTTAAAACTCGGCTTACATAAGATGTTGACCTAGTAGTTAATCTCTCTATCTGTTAGGAGAAATATGTTTGGGCCAAATGTTTTCTAAAGTTTCTATGATATTCTCCAGTTTCCTCATCTGTTTAAACCCTGCGGCCCCAGAGTTAATGCTTGCTTGTTGTTAATAGTATGATATAAATGGAATGTTTAATGCTTCTGCTATGAAGGGAAATTTAAGTTCTAGGATATTATTTGTAGTATATGGTATCAAAATACCTGATTTCTTGGCAGGATCTTTTGGGATGTTATTATGACTCTATTCCAGTACATTTTATTGCAATAATTTCCTAAGCCATGGGTAAGAAAAGATGCTTGTTACAGATTTATAGAGAAAGTGGAGACTGGGAGATGTTACAAAAACATTTTTTCATAATAGGAAACCATTCTGGGCCTATAGCTTGACCAGGGAGACGGAGATAAGCAGATGCCCCCCATTGAGTATGGTGCCAGAGACAATGTGGGGCTCAGTCCCACAACCCTGAGATTAGGACCTGAGTCAAAAATCAAGAGTCAGATGCCCAAATGACTGAGCTACCCAAGAAGCCCCTAGTGCCAGTTATTTTTATCTGGGTTATTTTTTCTTTCTTGCATAAAGTGGTTGGGATTGTTCCATGGCTTTAGAAAAACAAATAGACAAGAACTTTTTTGGTTTCTCTTCTTATCTAGGGTTGCCAAATTTAGCACACAAAAATATAATACATACTGTTAAGTCTGAATTTCAGATAAACAGCAAATAATTTTTTAGTATAAGTATGTCCCATGTAATATCTGGGATATACTTGTGCTAAAAGTATCTGTTGCTTATCTGAAATTCAAATTTAACTGGACAAACTACATTTTATCTGGTGGCCCTAGTCTTAACCCACTTTAAAATCTGTTTTTGCTTTTATTATGTGACTGACCTACCAGCAATAACTGCAGTTCAATTTCCATTTTCAGCTCTTAAGGCCAAGGAGATACAGGCATAATCTCATCATTTATGGTGAAAATGCAATTATTAGAGCAGATATACTTCATTTGAGAAAGTTTTCTCTTGCCTTTTTCTTTTGAGACTGAAGTATTTCTAGGATTATGTGGAATAATAAAATGAAAAGTGTAATTATTATGGTGTTGAGTTGTGGAATGGAAATTAAAAAATCTATTACTAAAGGCAATTCTCATCCATCACATATGGCCTTTGTGATTAGTTTGTATGTAATCTGCTATACTCAAGGAGTTTTATATACTGTCTGTTATAATAAAGGTAATTTAATATGGGGAGCCTGAGTGGCTCAGTCAGTTGAGCATCTAACCCCTTATTTCAGCTCAGGTCATAACCTCAAGGTCATGGGATCAAGCCCTGCATCAGGCTCCACACTCAGTGGAGAGTCTGCTTCTCTCCCTCTTCCTCTGGCACAAAAAGGCATTAGAAGGCGTAGCTGATGCCAGGTTGGAGATAGATGCTCTATGACGAGGGGGTGCTATCCTTCAGGATGTAAATCCAATGCCATTTTATAGTACTATGTCCCAAATAGGGAGACTACATGGGGTAGGAAGCCAAGGGATAGCAGCAGGAACAGTACTATTCTCCATCATTACCAAGGACCCACTTGGGAACTTTGTGCTTCCCATTCTCACAACTTTTGGTTCTGTGGGTCTAGAAGTCCTTCACATCAAAACGATGTTTCCAACAGAGAGTATGTGAAGATACCCACTAAACTTATTGCTATGGCTGCCATTGGGTCACTTAAGGCTGGCTCCTTGTGCCAGTAGACCAGCAGATACACACAAGACTTCTCACACTGCCAGGTGCAGTCCACCCTGAGCATTATGAAGAGGTAAGCCTGATACAAAATGGGGGTAAAAGGAATATATTTGGTACTTAGGCTATCTACTAAGGCATCCTGTGGTTCTCTCACACCCAATATTAACTGAAAATGGGCAGACGTGAGACAGTAAGATGAAGCCCAGACCCTTCATGATGTGGATGTAGGTCACCGCACAAGCGAGCCACTTAGTAGAAGTACACACCAAAGACCAGGGGAATCTAGAATAGGTGCTAAAGGAAGGTGGTAATGAACAATGGTTATAGCTTGGGGCCAAATGCTGCAGGAGAAACCTGCTTTCTTCCTCTAACCTTCCTCCTATAAGTTTCTGAAGAAATTGTGAACAACTAGAATCCTAGAGAACTTGTATCTAGATGGAATGAGCTTAATGAACTGGAAGGCAGTGGATCTGAGCACTGCACAGGATGAACTGTAATTGATGCTGCTGGTGCTCCATCCACTCAGATAACCTATATTATACTTACACACATATAGTCTATTTTCATCAAGTCCCATGGCTAGAATGCTTGGGAGGTCATATACTCCCTTCCTGGGGACAATGATAGTCTGTTAGAGGTGAGACAACTCTGCATGATTTTTACTCCACAGCACCCCCTCCCTACCTCTGTCTTTACACACACACACACATACACTAATGAATCAGGCCAAAGCTAGACCTGAGACCACATCCTTGCTCAGTGCCTCCCTCTTCCCTTACAGATTTTTTTCCTGAAGATTATTCCCGCAGTAGAACACATGACCCAAACCCCTCTTGCAGGCTCTGATGCTAGGAAATCTAACCTGATACTTTGTCATTTCTGACTCCAGGAGGCAGAAACTATTTTTAAGTTGACTTAGACCAAATACAAGATTAATTCAATGATAGGTGGATCTTAGAAGAGAATCCCATGGTATAATTACAGGAGAGTAAAAAAAAAAAAAAGAGTACCTCCCCTCCAAAAAGATATTAAACATAGGTTAAGCCTAAACACTGGAGAAAATAGAACTGAGTAATAGTCGATCTCAAAAACCAAATATGAATTAGCAATGGTAGTGCTATTGTTTAAAGTATTGTTAAAAACAGAGATATATTGAAGAAATTTGATGTCTGAACAGCCAAGAATAAATTTTCCAGTATTTTCTGAATTGGTCAGACCCTTAATAAAATAACCCTTTCTGGTTAACACAGAGCGTGGAGAAACTAGACACCTTGTATGATAGTCACAAAATTGACTGTAAGTACGAAGAGTAGGTTCTGTATGTGGAAAAGATTTTTGGGGGAGAGAAGTATCTTTTTCAGGGAGCCTTTATCATTGACTTTGTTTAGAATTGTCAGTGATCAAACGGTGAATAATAACAAAAATTGGACTCATTTTTAGTCAGTTTTATGACTTTAAAAATTCTCTATAAACAATACAACTTCTATTGCGTATGCCTAGGTGGTTTGCTCACACCTCCCTGCACTTGGCATGACAGAGATGCACACACATGACAAAAGACTGAGATAAAGTAACAAGAATGTCTGAGAATAGTGCTATGCAAGACATGGCTTATGTTATGATATTGGTTTATGACAAGATAAGTACAGAAATTGAGAGGAAGATCTTAGTTATATCTTACAGCAATTTGATTTTGCTGATATCCAGTATTGTCTTCTAATAATTCATTTTCTTTGTATTTTACAGAACTACTGGTCTGTAACAATGTTAAATTGTTTTTTTAAGATTTTATTTATTGGGGTGCCTAGATGGCTCAGTTAGGTGTCTGCCTTTGGCTCAGGTTATGATCCCGTGGTCCTGGGATGGGGCCTTGCATTAGGGTCCCTGCTCAGCTGAGAGCCTGCTTCTCCCTCTCACTCTGCTGCTCCCTTGTTTGTAATTTCTCTCTCTCTCTCTCTCTCTCTCTCTCAAATAAATAAATAAATAAATAAATAAATAAATAAATAAAATCTTTAGGAAAAAAAAGATTTGAGAGACAGCGAGAGAGTGAGAGAGTGGGAACGGGGGGAAGGGCAGAGGGAGGAGAAGCACAGTCCCCTTGAGCAGAGAGCCTGATACAGGGATCGACCCCAGGACCCTGAGATCATGGCCTGAGTGGAAGTCGGATGCTTAACTGCTTAACCAACTGAGCCACTCAGGTGCCCCACAATGAGAAGATTTTTAAAAATCATTCTTTACTCCAGATACTTTGAGAAAATTAGTTGATATCTCCTGCTGAAATACAAGATACACGTGAAAGTCTCTTGATTAAACAAGATGGTGAATAAATCTGTGAATCTAAAAACATACCAAATGGCTGGGCTTAAGAATGGACTAGAAGTCAACAAAGCTGATTATATCAGAACATAGCAGGTTATATTAGCACAATTTTAAACATTAGGTTCTATCCTGGAACAGACTTAATATGGTTTTCCCATATTCCCATATTAGTATGAAGAAGATGAAGATGTGAATATTTGGATGGCTGGTTGCATTATTTGTTTACCTGAAGGCAACAGATTGGAACCAGATAATTCCTTGGGAAGAGTGCTCACCTTGATTTAATAGGGCAGAATCTGGGTAACTGGAAGGATGCCAAGAATAAAATTAATACTATATGGATGATAATGTGCAAAAAAGAGTAGGAGGGATTCTTTGTTAATTCCAGAGCAGTAATAACTGAGATGACTAAGGCAGTATATAATGGAAGACATTTCTGATGGAAATAATTAGGAGATGAATGAAAGCGTCAATCTCTTAGTGACAGGGATTTCTTTCTATCCTAATTGTAGTCCTGATTCTTCTTTGGTTCTTCTGTTGTCTGAAATCTTCTTAAAACAGTTTGGCATTTCCTTTTCAAAAATGCCACCAGTCATCATGATTCAAGCAGCAACTTAGCCCCACAATGTTAATTTTCTCTATAGCAGAGCACAGTAGAGAAGGAAGGAATGTTTATCTCGCAGGGAAGTTTAAATCTATGACTTTTATAATTTCTATGATAGATCTTCTGGGGTACAATTATTAGTCATCTTCACTTCATTATTCATCCATTCATTTCATACTTTATGGTATATTAGGAAATAATTCTTTGGCAAATGAATGGACTAGATGAATAAAAAATAGATTGGAATAAATCTGAGTCTGAGGAATGCTAGATATTCTTGCCTATGGAAAAAAAAAAAAGGAGAATTTTTTTTTTTTCCTTTTCAAATCTATCATGTTGGAAAAACAGTCTGAGAAATCCATTGTTCCAATCACTCAGGAATCAACTGGGCAAAAAAAAAAAAAAAAAAAAAAAAAAAAAAAAAAATGGAGGTCTATCAGGGTCCAAATACTTTATGTTTATGATTAGAATGTTTTTTATGAATAGGCAGGTTTCACTGACTTTTGAAAAAGAGATCAGAAATACTTTTTACATAATCATATTTACTGCAAAAAACCACTTTTGATCTAATGACCCATTATCCAGTGTTCTGCCTGTGGTCAAGTTGCTACTATGTCATAAAACACTGTCATATTTTTAATAAAAGTTATATTAAAAATGACTCTTCTATTAAATAGCTATCTTATGACCTTGTTCAACAGCCAGTTTCAGTGTATAATTAATCTTGCCTCCATGAAATTCTTTGTATGCCTAGCTTGAAGTTTTCAGGTAATCATCGAATTTCTTTATACAACTTTTTTTTTTCTTTTTAAAGGTTTATTTATTTGAGAGAGAGAGAGAGTGCATGCACTTGAGAGGGAGGAGGGGCAGAGGGAGAGGCAGAGGGAGAGGGAGACAAGGAGACTGCCTGCTGAGCAGGGAGGACAACTGGGGACTCTATCCCAGGGCCCTGAGATCAAGACCAGAGCTAAAACCAAGAGTAAGTAGGTGGCTCAACAGACTGAATCACCTAGGCATCCCCTATAGCTTCTTTAAAGAATGACTTTGGTAACATGTGACTGTAGGACAATGTATGGGACCCATACTCACAACTATTTGTTGGTTTTCTGATTAAACTTGAAACTTGGTGGGTTTTTCTTACCCATCTATATACCACAGGAGGCAAAGCAGGACTCTCTTGATGGAAGAAGCAAAGCAGAACTTGTGGGACGAGACAGAAGGAAATAAAAATGTCAGAGGTGGCTGAGTGTCCTGAGATTTTAACCGCCATGGAGGGCTTTAAATTTCTAAGGTTTCTTTTTTCTTTTTTAAGATTTTATTTATTTATTCATGAGAGACATACAGAGAGAGGCAGAGACACAGGCAGAGGGAGAAGCAGGCTCCATGCAGGGAACCCAATGTGGGACTCAATCCCGGAAATCCAGGATCATGCCCTGGGCTGAAGGTAGGCACTACACTTCTGAGCCGCCCGGGCATCCCAATTTTTAAGGTTTCTTATCCATAATCCAATACTTCTCTGTAGCTAATAATTTCTGACAGTTTTTCATGCATTATTTTCAGAGGGAACATTGCTTTTAACAACAAGCACCATGTTATATCAAAAGAAAGACCCGTACAAATACATGTGGGTGAATGTAGAACCTACCAGCTCACATGTTAATTATCCTTGATGAGGTAAAGTGTGGGTGAGATGAATAAAGTTTCAGACTCAGTTTCAAATAGCTGATAGATCTCCATAGACTCTGTCAACACGTATGTGGTATGTAGTATAATATTTTCACTGATCATAGTTTATGGAAAACATCTTTAAAAGTATGCGGCATAATCTACTGAACATAAAATACAGGATCCTTTTTTCCCTTAACTAAGTTAGAGCTCTTTTATTGAGAGAACCTTAATAAAGGATTCTAATTTGGCATTAAATGGCACAATAAACTGTGCACATAAAATTTTCCTTTTCCCCCTACAGCTCTTGAAATCTAAGATGTAACAAACTGTTGGTAATCGTCATCAGTTAATTGTTATTTGCAGCTCAGTGTATAAATGAAATTTATGTGGGATTTCCCCCCAAATACTTTAAGGAAAAAAAATATAGGTTCAAATACTACTGTAGTAGAAAGGTTGGCTTTTGGATTCTGTGACCAGGGACTCTGGGATTCCTATATAATCTTGCTCAATTTCGACCTTTAAAGTCACAGTTAATCTCTATTTTTATGCCTTTTTTGGTTTGCTTTATTCTTGTTTTTGAAAATTAAACCATTAAGTGAGTCCAGATTTCTCCTTACACACTTAGATTGAATGTGGTGTATAAATATCTTATATAGCATCCCACTGAAGGATGATTACCATACTAAATATTTTTCTTGATTAATTTAATTGCTGTCACTGCTATTTTGTATTAACTAAGTAAGCATAAATGATGCATATTATTTTTATTACACTTATTATATTTCTAGAAAGAGGTACAATTTGTATTAGGAATTTTTACAAACTTCAATAAAATGCATTTTAATCATACTGTAAAATAAGTTTTACTTTGTGAAAATTCCAAACAGAAAGACATGTCAATGAAAACTAAATTTATTAATTTTAAGGATGTATTTGAGAGAGAATCTGGGCACAAGTGGGAGGGGCAGAGGGAGAAAGAATCTGAAGCAGACTGTATGCTGAGTGTGGAGCACGACGTGGTATCACATCTTACAGCCCTGAGATTGGGACCTAAGCCAAAAACCAAGAGTTGGTCGCTCAACCCACTGTATCACCCAGGTGCCCCTCCTTTGTCACTTAAGAAATTTAATGATGGGGCCAGTTCATGCATTTATCACGTTTAAAGTCTAGCACTCTTTTTTTTTTTCCATAATGAGAAAGAAATGTCCATTTTTCTTGGCTAAACAATTTTGCATAGAGCACTTTTTAAAAAATTAGTATTAAAACAGAAATGGTAGACTCTTGGGCATGCCATGCATATTGGTGGTCAGCTTAAAACTACCTGTGTGTGTTCCCTGGTTTCAGTAGTATTTGAGCACAGAAGTCACCTCTCAAATAGATGTGAGGATGAGGAGAGACCTCTTTTTTTAAAACAATATTTTATTTATTTATTTGACAGAGAGAGAAAGAGAGAGAACAAGCAGGGGGGAGCAGCAGGCAGAGGGAGAGGGAGAAGCAAGCTCCCCCCTGAGCAAGGAGCCTGATACGGGGCTGGATTCCAGGATCCTGGGATCATGACCTAAGCTGAGGCAGACACTTAATCGACTGAGCCACCCAGGTGTCCCTGGAAGAGTGGAGACCTCTTAAAGCCATGGTGGGGACAGTGTGCATCTCTGCATGGAATGAATGCCTCCCAGCATCCAGCACATAGCATGGCAGAGGGCTAGGAAGTCCAGACATACCTGCTGTCTGGCCAGTCTCCTCCAGGAGGAGCCATGCCAAAGGCAGGTCAGGAGTAGGGGTAAATTGTAT
Source organism: Vulpes vulpes (assembly GCF_048418805.1). Taxonomy (NCBI): domain Eukaryota; kingdom Metazoa; phylum Chordata; class Mammalia; order Carnivora; family Canidae; genus Vulpes; species Vulpes vulpes. Next base: position 88,672,405 of record NC_132785.1, read on the forward strand.
GGTGAAGAGCAGCACAGTCTCTATCCCCAGCTGGAGCTAGTTCCTTCTTACTCTTTGCTGCTTTTAATATCATATTAACATAGGCTGTACCACTGGCTGCTGGTGGCAGGAGAGAAGGCTGTGACATGAGATGAGAGATGTGATGAAGGATCATAACTACTCTGCGCAGATAATGTGTCACTGCAGACCAGCTAAAAAAAATGGAGATGTACTCTGCATTTCCTACATTAAATACCTAGTGTAATACCTGACACATCTCTTGCATTATCCTAGAAGTTAGTGCTAGCAGATGGCACTAGTTTCCAGATTAATAAACATTACCATTTCCTTAGACATCAATTCAGATAAGCCAGTGTTCCTAAACTTGAAGGTTCTAGGTGGCCAAGAGATCTCCTTTTAGTGGGTGATTTTTCTTTGAGAATTGTATTGTTTTTTGAACACATACAAAGATGAAACTTCAAGTTTAGGTCACGGGCAGCTACAGTTTCATATGTTGGGAAAATGAAAGAGCAGAAACTTACTTAGCTAAGATCATTTGAATACAAAGAGCCTGAGATGAGTATCGACCATAAATTCTCTCACCTATTCATCTTAGGCTCATGTGTCAGTTTGCAGGGTCCATTCCTGAATTCTAATAGTCACCTTTTACAGCTGTTTCATTGATTTCTCTCATTTGTTTTCCAGAATGTGTGTTTTCTTCAAAAGTACCTCATAAATCACTTTTACCCAGCCTCCCATTTGGGCAGGATATGTTCTTTTCTAATGATAGATGGGACACAATTTGTTCTCAATCCAAATGATATAAAATTGGCTGTGAGCCATTGCTCAAACTTCTATTTTAATATATCTCCCCTTGGTTTTGTAAAAAAATACCTCTAATGAATACAGCTCAGATTTCTGTTCTTAGTAAGATGCATGCAGCATCTTAAACTTATTTTGTTTGTTTTTAGGACTATTTTTAGTTTATCTAATTTTAATAAACCTTGCATTTCATCAGAGTGAACCAGGATTTCTGTTGAAGCATATCATCTCACAAAGGAGTGTCTAACAAATCCTTAAAATGTTCTTTTACTTATGAATGACGATTGTCTTGAAAGCTGATCATCATCATAGGCTGATGATGCAGGGAGAAGCCCACTGATTCTCTGGCACATTGTAGCACTTTGTGAAGAGAAGTGGGTCTTTCATTTGAGAGTTTGGATTTTGATTTATGCAGGGAATTGCTAATGTGCCAATATACATTCTATAGACTTTGTGTAAATATAAATAGAGCCTCCTCTACGGTCCAACTGCAAGAGTGCAAGAACTCTTCTCTCCTGTCCAGCATCAGGATGGGCTCTTCCCATGGACAGTGGCTGCTGGGCCTATGCTGCCTGTCTCCTTCTCTTTGTCCATCTTCTCTCTCCATACCAACTGCTGCTTTCTGAAGCCCCAGACCAACTGTGGCTTGAGGCTCAGAATGATGAGACAGGAGCCCATGATGCATTTGAATTTGCCTGAATCCCAGGGGTCTGATCTCAGCTCCTATATGCTTTGCAAGTAGGAGAAGCAAAGCCCCAGACAATGACTTGAATTTTGAGATGGAACTTGCAATAAATGTGCATAAACCAACAATATTACCAATGATGCTTCTTGTTTCTAGGACTATTAGCATATCACTATGATTCACTTATAGAATTCCTATGAGAACTAGAGAGATCCAACAAAGGAAAACACAGAACGTGGCTGTTTTCATATAACTTCTTTCATGGGGATGAGATTTTCTAATTTCATGAAGATTACCAAGAGCTGCCAATGTATTATAGATCCCATTGCTCCTGAGCTCAGTTTATATCTTCCAGCCTATTTCCTATGTCTAAATGGTGTTTTCCCTTCAGAAAGAGAAATTATAATCTGATTATAACATTTTCCCCAGTAGTTGTGAAGTGTTTCTTTCAGTTTCTGTCAACCTTATTTCAAGATGGAGAGCACTACTAGTATTTTGCCAGCCTGTTTGAAAGATGTAAGAGTAGTAGACAGATCACTAGATAACACATAACATACTTCAAAAAGCAATATAATGGCTGCAAATGGTTCTACACCTACTTTCCTCCTTTCCTCAAAAATATGAATAACTTCTATGAGACAGAAATGCCACTCAAAGGAAGCTAAGACAAAGTAATGCATTTTGGATATATACTACATTCATGAAATAGAATATTGAATTCTGGTGATACTATAAAAAAATCTGGGTTAAGATGGAAGGATCTTTTACTAAAGAGATAATCTGATCTTTACGAGATGTGCTTTCAGGTAGAATATTGTTTGATTGTACTACATTGTATAAAGGATATTTTACATTTTGAAAGATTAATGTCATCGGATCTTCATGATATACAAAAAATGTAATAAGTGAATGGAATGGGTATTACTTATACTCTCAAATATGACACACTAAATCTTACATTAGGCCACATCAGCAGAACCAAAAAGTTACAGATCTACCTTTTTAATTTCAGCTTCATACCACATCGGGCACCATTTCCTACAACTATAGTGTTAATGTGCTTCATGTGATGTATTAATCAGTGACATTCTGATGTGTCAGGCAGCCAGCTGTACCCAGCAGGTTCCCATAGCCTAGCAGATGGTCCACCATTGAAACACACTGCAACACCTGTTCTTTAGAGGACTTCTAACCCAGGCCTTCTCCCTAAACTCAAATAATTTTTTTCAACTTTGTGTAAAAGTCATTCTATTATCTTTTATTGCACATACATACAAATTAATATTTCATGTATCTATTGGGAGTAGGGGAGGTAGAGACAGAAGAGAATGCTTTTGAGCCCTCAATTAAGTGAGAGAGTGTATGTGGTGGTGTGTAAGCAGATGCAATGGAAGGCAGGCTCCCTGGGGCTGCCCTCTGCTCACTGCACCATCTGCTTTGCAGCTGGGACAATAGCAGGGGCTGAATTAGACAAATAACTTAGCCCTGAAGAGGGCCATCTTTAACCTAAAAAGCAACCAAATAGCCCCAGATGGTGGGTTAATGTCAATCCATAGCCTATTTAAGATGATTTGGGCAGCAAAATTGAGATAAAATACTTGATTTAAAAAAAAAAATTAAGGGACTAGGTCTTTAAAAAAAAAGTTTGTATCTTAAAATTTCATTTTTTTAATCTACAAATATTTGAAGATACAGGTTTACATATTTAGATACATTAGCCCCAGTAGCACAAATAAAAGAGCCAGTTACAGATCCCCGAACTATTTTGATCATCTTCACTAGGAAGATCATTGGGGACTGTGGCAAGAGTTATAAATAAAAATCCTTTGGATAGTTCTCTCTAAATTTTAGAGTCTATAAATGACTGTTGACTAAAAGTATAATTATAGGTAGCTATGCCATAGCAAATCAGTATTTTTTACATACTCAACTGCAACTCAAAATTCAGGTGTTACTGTTAGTTTGAATTAGGACAAAATGGTAACCTAAAATTAAAATAGAACGCATCCAAGACATGGTAAAAACTAAACCTCAAAGTTCTTCATTAAAAGGCAAACTAATGAAAACTGAATTAGGCCATGGGGCAGAGGGAATTCTAATTGTAAAATGAACCATAGAAGGTCATTAGATTGACAAACAGGATGAATACCTGATTCTCAAAACCAGACCCAGTTTGATAACAATCACCACACCAAAAGGTCTTGACTAGGCATATAACTTAGAGGATGAAGGGCAAAGATGAAGGGTTTCCAGAATTGAGGACAAAGGAAAGTCTTAGTAAAGCATTTTATTTGCATACTTCTTCACAGAATAGTCTATAGCTGTTTACAGCTGCTTGAGGTCATTTAAACAAATCTACTCTTCAGGACATTTTCTAAAACCTTTCTTGTGATCCTAAGGGAATCAGGACAGAAGAGTGGTTGCACGTGTATATCCTGTGTAGCTTTTACAACACTCTCTTGGCCAGCCCTCAGGTAGATCTACAGAGCTGGGATTATCTGAGGCCTGCTACTTGGCAGACTCACTGCTTAGTGCTGGGGATCCACCATGCTATTTTGTTTTTATATATACACACATAGCTAACATATTTACATTTTACCATATATTATACATTCAATAACATATTCAATATATGTTTTTTTAGGATGACAAATCTTAAAAACACTGTGAAGAGTGATGCTCTGGTGTACTGATAAAGGTTTAAAAACCAGCTCTCTCTCTCTAAAAAAAAGCCTGATTTGTAGCATTTGTTGATTTCCGTGTGTAAATACTCCCCACCATGGCTAATTTTAAGCTACAAATCTGATGCACTGAACATGGGGGTTAGGTAGAAATTTGTAGCAGCCACTGCTATATGCTTTGGGGCCATACAGATACAATAGATACAAGTAACTTTAAAAACATAGATAATGGTCAAATGCAGTAAAATAATTAGGAAGTGGTAAGTTTTGAGTATTACTTTTGATTTAACACAGCTCATTTATTAAATTATACAACTGAATTTTTAATAGGGACTGTGTTTGACAGTAACATGTAAAATTCCTGGAAATTTAACTGGCTTTTATAAACAGATTAGCCCTCACACCACTATTGATGAGGTAAGTAATCCCCATTTTACATTAAGAAGAAACTGAGGAACAGAGAGATGTAGTAAAAGTTTAGTGACTTCCTTAAGATTCCATGATCTGTGGCTGAGCTGGGATAGCAAATTTAGTCTCCAAAGTTTTCCTGCTTCTCTGATGGGGGAGTGTAGACTTACAACAGCCCATAGGGACCCCAAATGCATCTCTATTTACATTCTTATCACTGGTTGTGGCAAAAACTATTTTGTAGATCTTTAGTGGGGAGGATAATTTTAGGGAGGAATGGATGATTCTCCAGCCTTGATGGATAGAAGACTGGTTAGAAGGACACTCCAAGAAGCTGAAAAGGACGGCTTCTTCTCTCCTTTGCTCCCCAGCAGGAGGCTGTGTCTGAACTTAGGCTTACAAGCAGAATTTTGTGGAATATTCTTAGTGGAGAATAGCAATGCAAAGTTACTCTTCTTAAATTTATAGAAGTCATTTCTGGCTAAGATGAATGAATTTATAGACTTATAACAGTCATTTAGGCTAAATCCATATTTTCTTCAAAATCCTCACAGAGATTTCTGAGTCAGTCATAATTCCAAATGAGAAAGACACAATATTTAGGGGAAGAAAATGTTACCATTCAAGCAAAGAGTATTTTATGAGAATTAATTAAATATTGCTGGTCATAACCATTACTAACCCTACACTGACAACAATTACTTTCTGGTATGACTTTTAGTGGTTCTCATTTTATATGTATCTTTTGAAATAATTATTATTTTGAGATTGAGAACAGATATAATATAAGTCCTATAAAATATTAGGTAATTTTGAATACAATATTAACATTAATCTTGATATTATATATAAAATTTTTCATTATAACTGCACATTTTAATGATCTGCAACTGATAAAAGCAGCTGATAGCATTAAATTGCTTTTTTGTTATGACGTTTTTGTGATGAACTAATTCATAACTTTAGGCTCATAAAATGAATATTTCAGTGAATTAATTTTATATTTATAACCTATGATCCTGGGCTGCATATTTATGAAACTCAGGCAAGTAAAAAAATCCATATTCATTTTTGACAAAAATGTAAATCATTTCAAAAACCATTTGAAGCAAATAAAGTACAAGAACATTCATTGCTTGGAGGCTAATTCATCTGAGTTACGGATTTATACATTTATGTGCTTCCTGTGGTCTCCATGGTAACAACAATAAAATAAGTTAACAGAAGAGGTTTCTTTTAATCCCATAAAGGAGGTTGAGACCCTTTCATGACATATTCAAATTTAAGCTATCAAATCAAATTCACATTCAGTCAGCTTCAAAGATTAAAAAGGTGATCAATACACTTGGATGTAATTTTCAACAACCAACAACCCAGTTACCAAATTCAGTGCTTGCACAAGTGTCCTTCATGGCATAAGGCTAAAAACAATGTTTTAATCTATTGCAAATATCATTAAACTATGCATTAATACATTTGCTTAATGAACCTCTAACCTTACTAATTTTCTTGTCCAGTTTTTCAGTTTTCATTCTACAAATGAATATGGGCCACGTTGATAACGAATTCTCTGGCTGTCAGAGGTGGAGGCCAGGTCGCACTAGAGGCACTCACTGGAAAAATGGATTCAGAGGAGAGCTGGAAATATAGCAGTAGAGCTCTCATTATGGTGTTGGGCACTGCGCTCAGCAGAGTCAGGTAAATCTGAGCCCCTGCTTTACCTACTGGATGTCCATTTTCCTGCTTTCATGACTCTTACCCAACCACTGTCTGCTCTAAAGCCTCTGAGAGCCATCTAACACTTGAGGCCTCTCAGGGAAAGATTTCACTATAAAGGTTCAAAGATTAGGAATGGTGGCAGGGCAAGGAGGTGGCTTGAAAATCCTACAGCCTCAAGCCCAACTTGCTTCTGCACAAGGTAAACATGAGAGTTGTTGAAAGTAACTTCTTTCATAGGACTACTACCATGGACTAGGCAAGGACTGCCACATGTTCAACAAAACCTCCTTGATTTCTGTCCCATGGCTAAACAACATCTCCCAGCCTCCCTTGTGCATGACTCAGTTATGGCTAATGGAACAAGGGCAAAACCATGCTGGCCATTCCAGGCCTGTCACAAACTTTCTGTGTGATTCTCCACTTCTTCCCAGTCTATATTTGCCAGCTGGATGCAGAAGATCCAGCAAAGAAGTCTGGGATCCTAGCAGATGGGGGGCCATACATGGGAAGGAGACAGCTTCCGAGTGGCTACACTGGAGGCTGTCCTCCAACCCAGAACAACCTCCTCACACTTTACACAAGAGCAAAAATAAACTTCTATTGTGTTAAGCCACTGACATTTTGAGATTTGATTGTTGTAGCAGCCAGCTTTACTTATCCTAGTATATTGGGAAAAGGGAAATAGTCTTACATAACATGAATTTTTTTTATCTTTGATGCTTTTGCCAAGGCTGCCCCCTGTTTGTTAAAACAACATTACTATTTTCAGTGGAGAGATGGCTCCTGATGCTTATTGGATAACTAAAAATAGCAATTTTTAGTAGGAAGACAAAAGGCATTACAGAGGTTCAGAGAAAGGGAGAACAGTACAAATATATAAAATGTCTGGCTCTTAGTGATTTATTGCATAACCATATATACACAAATCAAATCATGCAAAAAATAGAAATGCAGGTGATAATCTCTTCCTAAACAATTAATGGATAGAGTGGAATATTATCTAACAGCTAGAGGAAATAAGTAGCTAAAATAATAGTATGCAGGGTAATTACATTCTAAATGCATTGTATTTTAAATTGTAAAATCAGAAGAGAGATTTCTTCTGACATAAAAAGACTCTCAAAATTGCTCTAGGTAAGCATGACCTCTTTAAAAAAAAAGGAAAGGAAAAAGGGGGCTGGTAACCACTTATGAAAAATCAATTAATCAAGTAAGTGACAGTAAATAGCTGTAAACTGCTAATCCCTAACATACTTCTATTTATTTCTTTAGCTTAAGGAAATAGTAATATTAAAGAGTCGTCAGTGAAATTTATAATCAGTGTGATAACAATTTTTCCTCCCAAATTCCTATGATGTTGGATTCTTAAAAGGTTTATTTATCTATTTTGTTTTATTTTTAGAAAAGTTCTCCATTATATATAGTCACAGTGAATAATAAGTCACAACTTATTGGGACATTTAAAATGTACACATAGTATACATTTAAGTTTGACCAACATAAAGTTTGAATATTTAAAAGGAAACCAGGGCACCTAGGTGGCTCAGTGGTTGAGCATCTGCCTTTGGCTCAGGTTGTGATCCTGGGGTCCTGGGATGGAGTCCCACATCAGGCTCCTTGCAGGGAGCCTGCTTCTCCTTCTGCTTGTGTCTCTGCCTCTCTCTCTGTCTCTCATGAACAAATAAATAAAATCTTAAAAAAAATAAAATGAAACTAAAAAAGGAGTAGTATTTTTGAATTTTCATTTTGCCTACTGTAATTTGAAGATCTTCATAATGAAAAATAATAAACACTAAAATCTAGTTTAAGTGACAATACAAATAAGTATTAAATTTAACATCCAAAAACTACCAACATCCAATGAACTACTAATTGCTCATCTGTTAGCTTTTCTCCCTTCTCTATTGCAAGGGATAAGCTGATGTTTTTGAAAGCATCTTCTAAACTATAAAGCATTTTATGAATGTAATATAAAGTATCATCATTCAATCTAGATGATTTGAGGATAATATCATAATTTAATGAGTAATAAAGACATATGAGATTCAAGCTTCCTTCTGTTGGCCTGCACTCCCATTTTCATATCCAAGAACATGAGGATTTGGAGATGCTCCTTCTTTTATTCAAATAACATCTGTGTAGATATGAGATATCACCTTCACTGCTCTCCCCTCCCCCAATCTTTTCTTTTTCCAAAGAAGAAAACTATAAAGGAAACACAAGGATAAGATACCAACTAAAGCTCTACCAACTAGAAGGAGGACTAGCCATAGCCTTATGAAATTTCTACATGATCACTGCCCCATTTCAGATTTATGTAACAGTTACATATTGCCACAAAGCTTACCATTAAGGAATATTGTATCTATAGTTTCTCCCTTTTCCATTACAGTGTATATCTTTAAAACTGCTATTGTTATTGAGGAAATTTTTAAAAATTGCTTCTTTGATAACTTATGTCAGCTACAGGCTTTAGAATATGTAGTTTTCTGAAGATGAATACAATGGATTGCAAAAACTATTAATGACTGGGTCATCTGATTTCACTTTATTTTATTTTTTTTTTTAAATTTTTTTTTAAATTTTTTATTTATTTATGATAGTCACAGAGAGAGAGAGAGAGGCAGAAACACAGGCGGAGGGAGAAGCAGGCTCCATGCACCGGGAGCCTGATGTGGGATTCGATCCCGGGTCTCCAGGATCGCGCCCTGGGCCAAAGGCAGGCACCAAACCGCTGCGCCACCCAGGGATCCCGATTTCACTTTATTTTCTATGTGTGGTCATGGACACCATTAAAATATTGTTCTTGTAAACTACAAACTACACTGTTGCAGGGAACTTAAAAATTTTTAGTTAGAGGAAGATCTATAAAACAATGGAAAAGTTGGCTTTCATTCATAAATTGTCTTTTCTTGACATACAGGTATAATGGAAAGGAGGTTTTGAGGGAATAGATTAAACATGATGTATAGGAATTGGGTTCAAATGGTTACTAAATGGGAAAAGAGATAGGAGGTTGTGAAGTCCTTAATAAACTTTTTATTTTGTAAGGTCTTTAAGGATTAGATTGACAGATATGAATGTGACATCTAAAATATTAGAAAATATCTGAATTTAACACATGTCTAAAACTAATTATATCATAGAGCAGTTAATCCTCCCAAAAAGATTTAAATATTCTCCCAGTGCTGAGAATCTGTGAAGTAGTTAATTCCTCACTCTCTGGAATCCAACAAACCTGGTTTGAATCTGACCTCTGCCACTTATCACTGTCTCAGGCACATCGTTTCTTTTCTTTTCAAGACTCGGCTTCTTCTGCAAAGAGTGGCTCAACAGTGTTTGCCTCTGCTAGCTTCTGTGAGTATTAAACAGCATAATGTGTGGGCGCCTCTTAGTCTGGTGCCAGATATATACAGTAATCATTCAATAAATCTTTGTGGTTTTGGTATTATTGTGGTTGTTACTAAAATATGGCAGTAAGCCAAAATTGTTAATCCCAAGGCCATGGGGCACTAGAATAACATGTTAACCTATGAAGTCTACAGTGTGATGCTTTTTATGTTTTCCAAAACCTATTTCCTACTGAAATTCTTTTTAATGTTTTCTCCCTGCTATCAAAAAAGCATCCTCTGCCACCTAGTGGCTCCTTATGACCAGTCAAGAAAAACCTAAGACACCGCCCCCTCCCCCAAAAAAGCAAGGAAAAAAACCCACCATACTTATTTTAAACAAAGGAATTGTGCTGTAGGTTTTCAAAAGAAGCAATACATAGTAGGAAAAAAGCTGCTTAAATTTAAAATATTGAAATATTATTTTTTCTCTATAATATTGGTCAAATTGCATTTGAATATTTAATTGCTAACAACATTTCTGCAGAGTGACTAGTATGGCTTTTATGCCACATTTAAGTTCCTTGGTTTCTTCATGGCATAGGTGATACATGAACATAAGGATTTTAACTGCCATGCTTTTAAAATATAAATATCACAAATGCTGATTTTAAAAAAGTGTGGGGTGCTTAGGGGCCTTCTATTTCTGTGTCTTAAGCTGGGGGTAAGAAAATGTTCATTTTATTACTCTTCTTTAAATATATATATGTGTTATGTAAAAGTGATAGTTCATTGGGCAAAAGAGGCAAGAAGGGTCCTCTAGATAGAGGGGACACTGGATGCACAGGCGGGGTATGTGTAATACCAGGTTTTGGAAATCACAGTCGGTCTATGTATTTAGGCTACAAAGTGCAAGGTGAAAGGTGTGGGTAAAAAGGTGGGTGGGGCTCGGTTCCCAAAGGCCTGGAATATGATATATCTTGACTTTAGCCTGTGGGATATTAGGAGCCATCACAGAACTTTACAGCAGAAAATACTGTAAGGATGAAAGCTGCCACTAAATAGTCACCTCCTATGTGCCAGATCCCTTTTGTTCTAAAATTATCTCAGTCTTTACAATAACCCTTAAAACTTTCCCCCCTCATTTTATCTACTGAAAAGCTGAAGTTCATGGAAGTCAAGTCACTTAGGTGAGGTCACACAGCCAATAAGTGAAGAAGCCTGAATTCAGAGATGATCTATCTCTAAAGCATGACTCCATGCCAGTAAACCAGGAGGCCTATGCCATGCTTCCTGATATGGTCATATTTGTTTTAGGACATTATGTAGCATTCTCTTATTTTGATGGACTTTTTGAGAATTAGGGAACATACTTTGAGGTTGGGGAGTGTCTCTTTAAATGTTTTTGTCTACCACTACACACAGTAAGTGTTCAGAGGCTTGCTGAATGACTCAACACTGAGTCCAGAAAGGGTGAGTAGAAGGCACTGAAGTGAAGCAGTCTTAGATGGAACTGCATTTTCATAAATGCATGAGGAGGCATTTTGTACAACCTTCTTAGGTTTTCCAGGCTACCTTATATTAACAAATAACATGTATTGAGTATAGATTATATATATTAACTCATATAATCCTCACAATGACCCATGACTGAGACAAGAGAGATTACATCACTTGCCTAAGGTCTCAGGTTACTAACTGGTAGGATTCAAGACCAGGGCATCTGACTTTAGAACACTCACTCTTAAATGTTTCACTCTGAAGTCCCCACTGTACTAAACCGCCTCAGTGAAGACTGCTGTACTCGGTATGATTTAGCAGGGTAGTCATCTCCTAGAATGATAGTGAGATGTGCAGCCTGTAAGGAGCACAGAAGGAACAAGAGATGTCCTTGGCCTGCTATTGTGCTCTAGGGCCTCCAGCCAAGGGCCGAATTGGGCTCAAAGTCAGCTTGTGTTTTGTTGGCAAAGCCATGTGCCCTGGCTATTGTCCACACCAAATCAGGTCCCTAGTAGGGTTCCTTTGCCAGGACAAAAGTTTGCCGTTTTCAAATTAACATGAAGGCGCAATATAGGCAAGCCACCTTGCATGGGGATCTGGATCTGTGAGGGTAAAGGGGATAGTGAGTGTGTGGAAGAAATTACTAACCTTCTAGGACAATTCCAAGGTCAAAGAGTCATAAAACATGATCCTCTACTTCAGAGTTTGGTCAAGAAAGATCCAGGGCACTATCCAATCTCTAAAGACTCTTTTAAAAGTCAAATCTTAAATGAACTTAAAATGATCTGCACATAACATACCATTTGTCCCTAGCAAAGCCTGCTTATTTGGGAGGAAAAGACCAATTCTCAGGTAGAGACATCTGAAAAAAAGTCATGTATAGGAGATAAATCCTCCCTTTGCACTTCCCAGTTTTATTACCTGCCAAATCATTTTAACTATAGCTACACAGGGGCACCTGGGTGGCTCAGTGGTTGAACGTCTGCCTTTGGCTCAGGTCCTGATCACGGGGTCCTGGGATTGAGTCTCACATTGGGCTCCCGCAGGGAGCTTGCTTTTCTCTCTGTCTGTGTCTCTGCCTCTCTCTGTGTCTCTCATGAATAAATAAATAAAGTGTTTTTTAAAAAACTATAGCTACACAATGATAGCTTTGATTTAAAAATATTATAAATACTCTCTATAAATAACAAAGGAATTTGAAAATTGTAAAGTACATATATATGTGAGAGATTAGGACGGTCAAGATAATGGGAAGGATGTTGCTGATGAGATGTTGATGATGATGAAGTTGAAGTCAGATAAGATTTATTGAATTCTCATGATGCTGTGGGTCAAACAATGTGCTGAATAATTCATATGTATTATTTAATTTTTAAACAAATATTTTTGGGACACCTGTTGTAAGCCAAGCATACTTTTTTTTTAATTAAAAAAAAAAGATATAATTTGTTTATTTAACACACACACACACACACACACACAGAACAATCACACAAACAGGGGGAATGGCAGGCAGAGGGAGAGGGAGAAGCAGGCTTCCTGCAGATCATGACCTGAGCCAAAGCCAGATTCTTAACTGACTGAGCCACCCAGGAACCCTGCCAGGCATACTTCCAAGGAGTAAAGATAAGTTGGTGAATGAGATGCAGTCCTCATGGAAGTGACACAGTAATGAAGGAAAGGCATGATAATCAAAATAGGCAAACATATAATATCAAGTAGTGGTAAGTGATATAAATCAAAAACTGAAGAAGGATTAAGGGATAAAAGAAATGGTCAGGGAAGGTCTTTGAGGAGGTAACACTTAGGTAGAGACCTGAATGAAGTAGGCAAATGATCTATGAAAACATAAGGGAAAAGTGTTCCAGGCAGAGGGTTAGCAACTACAAAGGCCCTGAGGTAGGAGAGAGCATAGTGTGTTTGAAAAGGTGACCAACGGATAGAGTGAAGTGAGGAAAGGAGACAGTAAGAAGAAATAAGATCAGTTGGTGGTGGTGCCAGTAGTAGCAGCAGCAATAGTGAGAGTGGCTAAGTCAGTTAGTTGTAGGTAGGTCAGGATCTGGTAGTCCAGTTGAATTTCTAAGTCTAAAGATTTTTTTTAAGATTTTATTTATTTATTCATGAGCAACATGAGAGAGAGAGAGAGAGAGGCAGAGACACAGGCAGAGGGAGAAGCAGGCTCCATGCTGGAAGCGACATGGGACTTGATCCCGGGTCTCCAGGATCACGCCCTGGGCTGCAGGTGGCTCTAAACCGCTCTGCCACCAGGGCTGCCCTAAGTCTGAAGATTTTGAGTTGGGAAATGATATGATCTGATAGAAACGATTATTCTGTGCACAGTAAGTCATTTAATGCTTACAACAAACTTTTGAGGTGGATCTATCATTTCCATATAACAGATAAGAAACAGAAGATTGGAAAATGTAAGTAGTAGTGCCATTAAGTTTGGAATACTGGTCTGTCTGACTTCAGAACCAGGTTCCTAGCCACCAGACCTAACCTATCATGACCATTAAAATGGAGCTGTAAGGTGTGGTAGCCAGCCTCCAAAATACCCCCCAGTAATCCTTACCTTTTTGTATCATACACTCATGTGGTCCTCTCCCACAATGAATAGATCTGACCTTTAGCACCAATGGGATGTGGTGGAAGTGACCAACAGTCAGTAGCCTCTGAGGCCAGGTCAGAAAAGACATTACTGCTTCTGCCTCGCTTTCTTGGATGGCTCCCTCTGGAGGAAGCTGGTCATGAAAACCTCAAGCAGCTTATGAAGAGGCCTTCCTGGAAAGGTGCTGAAGCCTCCCCCAGCCAGCACCTTCCATGTACCAGGCACATGAAAGTCACTTTGCAAGTGTATCCTCCAGCACCAGTTAAACCTTTGGATGAATGTCCCTCGAGCAATACCTTGTCAACAGCCTCATGAATGACCCTGAGCCAGAACTCCCAGGAATTAAGTCATTTCTAAAGTCTGAACACACAGAAACTGTGGGGATCATGTCTATTATTTAATTTAGTTGAGGTAACTTTGGGGAACAGTACATAATTAATAATTAGGCTTCTGTGAAAGCAATTGCCCCCTACACTGTTGATCTAAATATTCAGAATGGAAATATTAAAAACCAAAAGCAAGGGCACCAGGGTGCTCAGTTAGTTGGTTGAGCATCCAACTCTCGGTTTTAGCTCAGGTCATGATCTCAGGGTCATAGGATCAAGCCCTGTGTTGGATTCCATACTTAGTGTGAAGTCACGCTACAGATTTTCTCTCTCTCTCTCTCTCTCTCTCCTTCTGCCTCACCCTCAACATGAGCTTTCTCTCTCATTAAAACAAGTAAATAAATAAAAATTAAAAAAAACCCAAAACCAAAAGCATATGGGCTTGCTCCTTTTAATTTTTAAAAATGACTGTAATAGTCTGCTTAGGTTTCTATAAGAAAATACCATAGCCTTGGTGGCTTAAACAACAGACATTTATTTCTCACAGTTTTGGAGGCTGGAGAGTCTAAGATCAAGGTGCAGACAGTTTTGGTTCTTGGTGAGGGCCCTCTTCCTCATGGCAGAGAAAACCAGTCTGGTGTCTCTTCCTCTTTCTCTTCCTATAAAAGCACTCATCTCATTATGAGGATTCCATTCTCATGAACTTATCTAAACCAAATGATATCCCAAAGGCCCCACCTCTTAATTCCATTGCATGGTGGGTTAAGGCTTCAACATATGAACTTTGGAGAGATATAAGCATTTAGTCCCTTAACGACAATTAAGGGTCATTTTCTATAATTACTGAGTTTTAGAGAGATACTTAAATATGTGTGGTATGTCAATATACATATATAAACTTTGATATTTAACGTACTAAAATTAATGTAATAGGTAAAAATAAGATAATATGCAATGTTGTTCCATATTAACTGTCAATTCTCATGGGCAAGGAAACTGTGACATCCATGGCATGCTCAGATAACCATTTCTGTCTGGGTCCATTCAAGCATTTCTTCTTGTCCTGACCCCGTATCATTTATGATCCTTTCTCTATCTTGGGCCATCTATGCAGGAAGAGCTGCTACTTGTGTCAAAGATTTCAATGCTAAGTGAACACATTTCTCTTTCTTCTTCTGAAGTTGACATTTCAAAATTTAAGTCTGGTGTCTGTGGCTTTAGCTTTCCTCATGCCTTGTGGACATCTGCAATAACATATATTAAGCTAATCTTGAGCTACAAATCCCCTCTAACTTGCTAAGTAATTATGCCAGTGATTATAATCCTTCAGATGGCTAAATCTTCACTTATGTCTAAATTAGGGGTTTCATGTGATGGCATCACTTTGAATACTCAGAATTTTCTCAAGTTTCATTTAAACATTTTATGCATGAATGAGAACATTATAAAATATTTAATACGCTTCTTTAAAGTAAAATTTTTAAGTCAACCTCATAAATTTAGAATGGTCCTTACTTTTGTCTTTCTGCATCTAGATGGGAAAGGAGAATAATTAATCTTCCTAATCTTGGCTTAGAGAGCTGTGAGACTAAGGATGTTATCTCACAGACAGTGTAGTTGTCAGAGTTTAGCTGGGTTACACCATAATATTGCTGCTTTGGCATCCTTTTGGGGTGGTGAAGCAGCCTGCAGTCTGCAGGTGGTCAAATCAGCCTTGAGCCCTTCTGTGAGTGTATGCCCTAGATAATAGCCCATAATAGAGTCATAAGTAAATGTAAGCTCCTGATAGGACTCCCTCAACGGCCCTTATGATAAATAGTCCCCACCTTCTTCCTAGGACTTTCACTTTGTGTACCCCTTAGATAAAAACTCTGAAATTTACCAACACTCTGGGTTTTTTTGTTTGTTTGTTTGTATGAATTGGCCAATTTGGCCATAGCCCAAGAATCCCAAAACACTCTACCCACTGACCCTCAAGACATACTGTGTATGTGTACTTCTCTCAGGACTTGTGAGCAATAAACTTCTCTATTTCAATTTCCCTTGTGTTCTTTCATTAAACTGCAACTTGCCATCTGATAAAGGCTCTTATCAGGGCTCTAACAACAAGTATTAATTTAAGAAAGTCACAACAAATGGCTAAGCTAATATCAGACAAAATAGACTACAAAACAAAAAAGTTACTAGATTTAGAGGGACATTTTTTTTAATATTTTATTTATTCATCCATGATAGACATAGGGGGAGAGAGAGGCAAGACACAGGCAGAGGGAGAAGCAGGCTCCATGCAGGGAGCCCGACGCGGTACTCGATCCCGGGACTCCAGGATCGTGCCCTGGGCCAAAGGCGGGCGCTAAACCGCTGAGCCACCCAGGGATCCCATAGAGGAAAATTTTATAAAGATAAAAGAGCCAACGGATCAGAAATGTATAACAATTATAAAGATATAAATAATAGAGCTCTAAAACACATGAAATACAAATGGTCAGAATTGAAGAGAGAAATAGTTCGGAACAATAAGAGTTGGAGACTTCAATACCCCATTTTCAATAATGGATAGAACACTTAGGCAGCAGATCAGCAAGGAATTAAAAGATTTAAACAACCCTATACACCACCTAGACCTAATAGACATTTATAGAGCACTCCCCTAACAACAGAAGAATGTAAATTCTTCTCAAGGGCTGGAATATTCTGTGGTTAGCCTATATGCTAGGCCATAAACCAAATCTCAATAAATTAGGAAAAACTGAAATCACAGGAAGTATCTCTTTGATAATAAGGGGGTGAAATTAGAAATTAATGACAAAGAAATTTGGGAAATTCAAAAATATGTGGAAATAAACAACACACTTCTATATAACCAATGGATGAAGAAGATATCAAAAGGAAAATTATTAAATACCTTGACAGCAATGAAATGATGACACAACGTGACAAAAGTTAGGGGATGCAGCTAAAGCAGTGTTTAGAAGGTAACTTAGGGGTTCAATGTCAATGTTAGAAAAAGAAGAAACATCTCAAGTCATTAACCAAATCTTCCCCCTTAAAATACGTTAGAAAGAGGAAGGGAGAAAACTAAATCCGAAGATGCAAAAGGAAGGAAATAATGAGACAGAGAATTTTTTTTTTTAAATAGAGAAAACCAATGAAACTGAAAGTTGGTTCTTTGAAAAGATTAATAAAATTGACAAACCTTTAGCTAAACTGACCAAGAAAAAAAGAAAAAAACTCACATTACTGAATTATTGATTAGTAAAATTAGGAATGAAAGAAGAGATATTAGTATTGACCTTACAGATATAAAAAGGGTAATAATGGGATACTATGAACTACTATAGGCCAAAAAATTAGATAACTTAGATGAAATAGACATATTCTTAGAAAGATACAAACTACCCAACTGACACAAGAAAAAGTAGAAAATCTGAATAGATCTACAACAAAAGATTGGACTAGGAATTTAAAAACTACCCACAGGGCAGCCCCAGTGGCGCAGCGGTTTGGCGCCGCCTGCAGCCCAGGGTGTGATCCCGGAGACTTGGGATGGAGTCCCACATTGGACTCCTTGCTTCTCCCTCTGCCTGTGTCTCTGCCTCTCTCTCTGTGTCTCTCATGAATAAATAAATAAAATCTTTAAAAATAAAATAAACATAAATAAATATATAAAAACTACCCACAAAAAAAAAAGCCCAGGCCTAGAAGACTGCACTGTTGAGCTCCACCAAACATTTAAAGAATTAATAGAATTTTTCAAAAACACTTCTAAAACATAGAAAAGGAGAGAACAATTTCTACCTCATTTTATCAGGCTAGTATTATTCTGATATCAAAACCAAACAAAGATATCATAAGAAAACTACAGATCAATATCTCTTATGAATATAGATGTAAATATCCTGAATAAAATACCTGCAAATTAAATCTAGCAATATATAAAAAGAACTAAACATCATAACCAATGGGATTTATATCAGAAATGCAAAGTCGGTTTAAATCAATTAATCCAATACACTATATCAATAGAATAAGAGACAGAAACACCATGATCATCTCAATAAATGCAGAAAAAGCATGTGACATAATTCAACATTCCATCATGATAAAACTACACAACTACCTAGGAACAGAAGGAAACCTCTTCAAGCATTTGTGAAAAACCCAAACTCACATTAGACTTAATGATGAAAACTGAATGCTTTCAAGAATAGGAATCAAGACAGACTTTTCTAGTCTTACCACATCAAGACTATTCAACATTGTACCAGAGGTCTAGCCAGGAAAATTAGGGAGGAAAATTAAATAAAATGCATCTAGATTGAAAAAAAGTGAAGTAAAATTATCTTTACTTTAAGATCATATAATCTTACATACAAAAAAATCCTAAGAAATCCACTAAAATGTATTATAACTAATAAACATATCTAGCAAAATTATAGGATACAAGATAAATATAAATTCTATTACATTTCCATACAGCTGCAATAAACAAACAAAAAATGAAATTAAGAAAATAACTGCATTAATATTAGCATGAAAAAGAGTACTTAAGAAAAAATTTAATAAAAATGCAAAGCTTATAATTTGAAAACTACAAAATTTGCTGAAAAAAATTAAGAAGACATAAATCATAAATCAATGAAAGACACACCATGTTCACAGACTGGAAGACTTAATATTGTTAAAAAGGAAATACTTTCCAAATTGATTTACAGATTTCATGTAGTTTCTTGAAAAATTCCAGCTTGCTTTTTTATGGAAATCAATAAACTAATTTGAAAATTTATATGGAAATTCAAGGGTCTCAGAATAGCTAAAACAATCTTTAAAAAGAACATGGAGCACCTGGGTGGGTCAGTGGTTGAGCATCAGCCATTGGCTCACGTCGTGATCCCGGGGTATTGCGATAGAGTCCTGCATCAAGCTCTCCCCACAGGAAGCCTGCTTCTCCTTCTGTCTATGTCTCTGCCTCTCTCTGTGACTCTCATGAATAAATAAATAAAATCTTTAAAAAAAAAAAAAAGAACATAGTTGGAAGACTCACACTTCCTGATTTCAAAACTATAGTAATGAAGACAGTGTGATAATGGCATCAAAGGAGACATGTAGATCAACAAAACAGAACGAAAATTCAAGGAAAAAAATAAAACAACATACATATATGACCGATTTCTGACAAAGTTGCCAAGACCATTCAAAGGTGAAAGAATAGTCTTTCCAACAAACGATGTTGGGACAACTGGATATCCACATGCTACAGAATGAAGTTGGACCTCTTAAGCCACACCATATATAAAAATTAACTCAAAATGAATCAAAGATTTAAATGTATGAGCTAAAACTATAAAATTCTTTTAAGAGAGAAAGAGAGAGAGGTGGGGGAGGGGCAGAGGGAGAGAGAGAAAGAGAAAAACTTAAGCAGGCTCTATGCCCAGTGTGGAGTCAGATGTGGGGCTTGATCTTACTGCCCTGAGGTCACAACCTGAGTTGAAATCAAGAATTGGTGTTTAATCAACTGAACTACCTAGGTGCCCCAAACTATAAAATTCTTATATGAAAACATAGGAAACCCTGGATTAGGCAATAGTTTCTTAGATCATAAAGACTTTCAATTCAAAGTGGATGCCCATGAGAAATGAGAACATTATATCCACACAAAAACTTGTACATGAATGTTCACAGAAGCATTATACCCAACAGCTAAGGAGTAGAACAAATCAAATGTCCATCGACTGATGAATGGATAACCAGATATGTTCTAATCATACAATGGAAAGTTTAATTAGCAATGAATAGAAACGGAGTACTGATACATGCTACAACATGAGTAAACTTTGAATACATTATGCTAAATGAAAGAAGTTAGTCACAAAGGGCCACATATTATATTATTCCATTTCTATGAAATATACAGAGTACCCAAAACCATAAAGACAGAAAGTAGATTGGTGGTTGCTGAGAGCTGGGGAAAAGGGTCATTGAGAGGAAATGGAGAATGATTGCTAATGTACATGGAATTTCTGTTTAAGGTGATAAATAAGTTCTAAATTTGACTGTAGTGACAGTTGCATAACTGTGAATATACTAAAAACCATTAAATTGTATATTTTAAAGGGCTATGTTGTGCTATAGGTACATGAATTATATATCAATAATGAGATTATTATTTTTAAAAAGGAAAAAAAAACATTCAAGATTCCAGAAGAAAAAGATGATGGCATATATCAGGGCTATGACAGTGGGATGAACAGATAGATTTGAGATGGGTTTAGATGTTAAAACCAACAGGACTTCATGATTTGGTTGATTAGTTAGGAGGGTTAATCTGGTTTTAGTAACTTAAATTTAAGAGTATTTCCTTGTGAGTTTCTGTGGTAAGCCCTAGCAGTGAAGCTAGATCATCAGTGGCTCTTCCCCCTAAACCTAATGAAATAAAACAGAACAGTGAAAAACTAGCTCTCAGAGGGAGAGGAACAGCCCTAGCCTGGGATAAGTCTTCAGTTACATTGTGAAGGTAAAGATGCACCAGTTGTTAAAATATTGAAATACTTGGTTGGTAAACAGCTGCTCCCTGGATCCTAATGCAGAAATCTATCACCAGGGTGGATCCCAGGACCCAGAAATCGTGACTTGAGCTGAAGGCAACTGCTTAACTGACTAAGCCATTCAGGTACCTGTGTGTGTGTGTGTGTGTGTGTGTGTATTATATACACACATACATATGGAATATATATATATGGAATAGTTTATGTACACAAAAAAATTCCAAAAGCATACAAAAGAAAATGTTAATAGCAGTTGCCTATGGGGTACAAATTCGCATACAAAATGGGAAAATATTTTAGATGGTATTTCTTTTCACTTAACAGTCTTTTAGTCCTAAGTGCATTTTTTGTACAGAAAATTTCCTTAAAAGGAATTTTAATAGTCTTGAATGATTTATAGTTTAAAAGGAATACTCATGAACATAACCTCATTTTATCCTCTTATCAACCCTATAAGTATAAACAGGAGGTATTATCTCTATATTACACATAAGAATATATTTATATTCTTTCTTAATACAGCACATACATTAAAATAAAAGCATGGCATATCTATAATTATGATTTCCCTTATTCATTCATTCAACAAATATTTATTGAGCATTTATTACGTACTAAGTTCTAATAGTGGCTAGGCACTATACCTTAGAGATTATAGTAGTGAACAAAATAGAGTTTTCCACTGTCATGAAACTTATATTCTTTTTTTTTAAAGATTTTACTTATTTGGGGATCCCTGGGTGGCTCAGCGGTTTAGCGCCTGCCTTTGGCCCGGGGCATGACCCTGGAGACCCGGGATCAAGTCCCACGTCGAGCTCCCTGTGTGGAGCCTGCCTGCTTCTCCCTGTGTCTCTGCCTCTCTCTCTCTCTCTCTCTGTCTCTCTCTGTCTCTCATGAATAAATAAATAAAATCTTTAAAAAAAAAAGATTTTACTTATTTATGTATTTGGGAGAAAGTGAGAGAGAGAGAGTGCAAGCATGGTGGGGAGGAGCAGAGGGAGAGGGACAAGCAGACTCCACGCTAAGTGTGGAGCTGGACATGGGGCTCCATCCTATAACCGTAATATCATGACACAAGCTCAAATCAAGAGTAGGTTGCTTAGCCAAATGAGCCACCCAAGTGCCCTAAAACTTATATTCTTATTGAGTGAGGAAAGAAATCAAATCAGATAAACAAGGACATCAGTTTAATATCATGCAGAGATTTAGAGTAGACTAAAATCATGGATAATATGACTCTCTAATAGGACTTTTAAGAGATAACATTTAAGCTGAGATCAATGACAAAATGGAATGATATGAAAACAAGTGGATAAGTAGTCTAGGTACAGGGAATACCAATGCCAATTCTCTAACGTGGGAATGAGTATGGCATATTCAAGGAGCGATGGGAGTGTAGTAGGGTAAAAGGAGGAGAGCGAGTACTACTACCTGAGGGAGCAGTTAGGCAGATTTCAGATCATGTAGGAATTTATAAGTGATAATAAGGAGTTTAAGAAGTTGGGATTTAATTTTAAGTAAAGTGGGAATCACTTGGAAAGTTTTAAAGAGAAATGGCTTGATCTTATTTAAGGAGGCAAGAGAGGACAAAGGGAGGTCAATTAGGAATCTAATATAGTAGAGGCAAGAGATGATAGAACCTTGGAGTAGGGTGTTGGCTATGGAGATGGAAATTAGTGGTCAGATTCAGGATATGTTTTGGGGGTCGAGTTTATGGGACTTGCTGATGAAGTACAAGAAGAAGGGATGAAGAGGGAAAGCGCCAAAGAATTAAAATGTGAATTTTTGGTCTTGAACAACCTGATGGACGTTGGAGCTTTTTGCTGAGATGGAAGACTACGAGAGGGAGAACCTGGAATTTTATTTTTTGGCCACATTATGTTTAAACTGCCTATTTGATATCCAAGAGACGTCCAGCAAAGAGTTGAATATATTACATCTGAAACTTCCCAGAAAGGTCAGAGCAGAAATGACAGGTATACTGATGGCTTTTACAGCCAGATTGAGGTTACCTGGAGGAGTGTGTCGATACAAAGAGAAGGAAGGGCCAGTAAAGCAAACTGGGGCAAGCCGACATCTAGAAATCACATAAAAACCAACCAAGAAGCAGCAGCTAGTGAGGAAGGAGAAAAACAATCGAGTGAGGCCTAACTGAAGGCCAGACAGTAAGGCAGCTTCTAGGAGGGTGTGGTGACTGCAGAATGCTGCAGTCAGTGGAGTAAGATGAATACGGAGAAGAAACAATTGGCTTTGTTAACATGCAGATCACTAGTGTCCTAGAAAGAGCCTTTCAGTGGAGGGGTGAGGAAGTCAGCCAACTGGGGTGAGTTGAGGAGAGATGTGAGGTGAGATGTAAGGACTACAACTACCAACGTTGGACTAATACTTTCTAGAGGCAGTGCACATTTTGATGTGTATTTGCATTTACAACGATTGAGAAAAAAATTTCTAATATTTGTTATAAGCCTATGTGTTTTGTTCCCATTTTGAATTTCAGATCTTGCATCTCTGTCAACTACTACATTTAAAAAGAAATTGAGGGCAGCCCGGGTGGCTCAACGGTTTAGCGCCGCCTTCAGCCCAGGGTGTGATCCTGGGGTCCTGGAATCGAGTCCCACGTCAGGCTCCCTGCATGGAGCCTGCTTCTCCCTCTGCCTGTGTCTCTGCCTCTTTCTCTCTGTATCTCATGAATAAATAAAATCTTAAAAAAAAAAATCTTGAAAAAAAAAAGAAATTGAAGGACAACATACATCCTAAAGTGCATACAGTGCACTAATCTCAACATGTACAGCTTGATGGTTTTTTATATGTGTACGCCCATGTAACCAACTGTTGAGACCAAGATAAGGAATGTAAAACGTATGCCCTAAGGTTCCCTTGTTGCACCTTTCCAGTCTGTATTCCCCGAGTAAACCAATATTCTCATTTACATAAACATTCATTAGCTTTACTACAAAAAAACTTCAAAAGAAGCAAGGGAAACTCTAAAGGGCACTTAATTGGAAACTGCTTTAGAGTAAACTTACCAATTGGCTGGAGGAAGTACGACTACCAATTATTTGGCGCCAAAAAGCTGGAGCGGTATTTATTTTTTTATTTTTTATTTATGATAGTCATACAGAGAGAGAGAGAGAGAGAGAGAGAGAGAGAGGCAGAGACACAGGCAGAGGGAGGAGCAGGCTCCATGCACCGGGAGCCCGACGTGGGATTCGATCCCTAGTCTCCAGGATCGCGCCCTGGGCCAAAGGCAGGCGCCAAACCGCTGCGCCACTCAGGGATCCCTGGAGCGGTATTTAAGTCAGTCATCTCCGAAGCCCCGCCCCACTCTCTAGGCCACGCCCCCTGCCTGTGCTGCTCCTTTCCAAACGTACTGGGGGCTCACCAGAGGGTGGGAAGAAACTGCAACTCTGTCATGCGCACTAGGGATAGGCGTGCTTTACAAACCGACTCAGTCGGACTCGGCCTTGTCATGCGCATTGAGAGTTCCCAGGAGCGCGCGCGCGCGCGCGCTGAGCCGCGCGGTCAGGCGCATGCGCAGATTAGCCCGCGAGGGCGGAAGTGAAGAGCGGCTGCGCAGAGGTGGGGGCCGCCGCGCTTGCTGTGGGGTGGGCAAGCTGCAGGAATGACGCCCTCCGGGAGTCCCGTGGTTCCTGTGGCAGTGTTGCTGCTCTTGGTTTGGGGGGCTCCCTGGACCCACGGGCGGCGGAGCGACGTGCGCATCATCACGGACGAGAACTGGAAAGAGTTGCTGAAAGGAGAGTGGATGATAGAATTGTGAGTGTGGGGCGGTTGTCTCGGGTCCCCTTGGTGGGCCGGAAGGTCCGCGTCCTGGATCCACGTCTGGACACCCGACTTCACCTCCACCCACCACGCCCTGCGGGCCCTGGGCTCCCCAGTACTACGCCTCGGAGCCGTGGAGCCGGCGCCCCTGCCTCTTCGGGATCCCTAAACTCGTATTCGGATGCGCCGCTGGCTTGGTCCCACCCCTTGGTTTCTTACCCGGGAACGTTGAGTTTCCCCCGAAGGGTGTGTCTAGCGCTGTGCTGCGGCTCCGAGACGGCGTCCCGCTGGGAATTCTCGCTCAACTTTTCATGACTGGGCTGGAGGTGGTTGGTCTCACTAGCTCCTATACAGCTGTCTATCTTAGCATGATCCCTCCACAAACTTCTCACTTGACTTTTCACCAGACTTTACAAAAGAGTGAATTGAGCAGAACCTCTCTTCTCCTTCTAATTATCCTTTAAAAGTCCATTTATAGTGTTGGAATTTGAGACTCTTTTTTTTTTGAGACTCTTTTTTTTTAATCTTAAGTTTTAGTTTATGGATTGAGTATATTCTTATTTGAGGTGCTGAGTAAATTCAAGTTGGATTGTTGTTAAATTTTCTTTTGCTTTGGTTTTTTTTGTTGTTGTTTTGTTGTTTGTTTGTTTCACTTTCTCCACATCTCAATTTTCCTTTGGATGTGTGTTTTTGCAAAGAACTGAATACGGTGGACTGTTACTTTTAGGCTCAAGTGTTATTTCATTAAAAAGTAAAATTAATGTATGAGTGTGATTATAAACTCTTAAGACCACAGTAAATGATGATTTACTGTACAGAAGAAATCACTTTTCTGTGGGGACTCTAATAGTGTCCCTTCTGCCTCCCTTTGCTTTAGTTGCTGATTGGTGGTGGTGGTGGTGGTGATGATAATGATAATGGTACTACTATTGATAATAGTGGTGTTAGTGATGTTAGTTAAAAAAACACTAATGAGTGTTAAGTGTACTAGACACTGCTACGCACCTTGCATACATTATCCCGTTTAATGCTCTACAAATTCTGTAAGGTATTATTTCCTGCATTTTACAAGTGAGAAATGCCTAAAGGCTTTAATTAATGTGGTCCAGTGCTGTTATACTGGCTTCCTTTCTGTTTTCAGAGCCTAAGAGTAGGTATGCAATAATTGTTAGAATAGCCCCCTTCTTTAAAACAGTTCAGGTGAGTGATTTCCTGTATCCTTAGGTTGCCAGTTGATGGATGGAGGTAGATGTCCCTAAAGGAGAGCGCAGAAGGCCAAATCAGTAACTCCTGAGTTATAAAATCAAAAAAGGCGTAGAACATTTATATGAAGGAAAACTTAGGGGGAAGTGTTTTTGTAGTATACATATAATCTGTAACTTAGTGAAATGGATTTTCAGGCACCTTTGAAGCTACAGGGCAGAGGAAATATAACCAAGGACAACATTTAGTTTTTATTGACATGAATGACTTATTTTAGATTGTGCCAATAAAATAGTTACAGTTTCATGAATATTAAACAATAGTGATTATGAATTTATGTGCAAAATACAGTCAAGTGGTACTTGAAGTTTTTCTTTTTTTGAAGTTTTTTAACTCATTTGCTTAAACTATAAATATAGTGGTCAAAAGTTTATTAGGGGGTTTGAATTAGAACTCAGTGAAATTAGACTATATTATTGTACTTTTTATTTTTTTCCTTTAGCTTACCGAATTTGGGGTTAAGATTTTAAAAAGCACCTAAGAAACAAGAGGAACTTGAAAAGGGGGATAGATTGTTCTAGTCCTAATGATAGTCAGCTCATATTACAAGTCTGTTATCTGCATTACATCCATCTTGATCGGTTTTGTTACAGAGATATTTTCATTGAAATACAATCTCTTGTTAAGGGCTTTCCCTTTCATGTATGGTGCTAGTCTTGTTCCACAGTGCCAATTACTTTCAGGAATTTTATTTTCATAAAGTAATTTCAGATATAATGAAATGTAGAAACTACTCTTGTGTTCAACAAGTACAGGCTTTATTCTTGGTTACATTAAAAAAACTGATTTTTTATTCTTGGTTACATTTTTTAAAAAACTGATTTTTTTTTTAAACTCAAATTAAAAGATGATAAAATCCTGGGGGAAAATCAGGGCCTTGAAAGATGCTGAATGTCTGAGGAGTAATTAAAAAGCCAATAAACTTACCCATAGATTTGTAAACCCGAGGTCTTAGAAACTGGCTGACCAAGGGCTGGCAAAAGGAATTTTTTTTGGCTTGCCTACTGTTTGTGTCTTAGTTTTGAGGTAACATTTTTGCATAAAAATGCAGATTTTCAGCTAATTTTAAATAAAAGCTAGACCTTGCTACCAAGCTGTAAATTGCTTCCTGGTGGTCTTGCTGGTGATTATTCTCCATTAAGTAGGGGCCTACATTTCCTTGTTCACTTCAGCCCTGGGGAGTTCCTATTTTTCTCATTTGTGACTCCTGTAGTGCAAATTATTAAAACTAGTGAGCTCCAGATTTGGTTTTGAGGTTTCCAATGGCCACGTATTTATAGAGAAATTTACAGGTTTTGGGGTTTTTTTTTTTTTTTTTATGATTTTATTTATTGAGAGAGAGCACGCACACAAGTGGGGGAAGGGGCAGAGGAAGAAGTCGACTTCCTATTGCTGAGCAGGGAGCCTGACTGGAGGCTGGATCCCAGGACTCTGGGATCTTGACCTGAGCTGAAAGCAAAGCAAATGCTTAACCCAAGCACTGAGCCAGCCACCCACGCATCCGAGAAATTCAAAAGTTTTTAAAGAGCTCTTTTGCATGTGAACTTAGAAACTTACTTTTGTGTCTTAAGAACTTATTTTTGTGTCTTAAGAACTTACTCTCACAATTACTTTTCTGTAATTAGTGTAATCAGTTAAGAGTTTTGATTTCCAGAATGTTAGACCCACAATTAAAACTTTTTCATCTTCACAAAATTAATCATTTTGCTGTATTGTTTTTAGTATGAAATATTCTTCACAAATTACACATATAGAATTTTTTATCTCTGTGTGATCATATGGTGCTTAACTTTTTTTTTTAAACTATATTTCTTAGTTATGCTCCATGGTGTCCTGCTTGTCAGAATCTTCAACCAGAATGGGAAAGTTTTGCTGAATGGGGAGAAGATCTTGAGGTTAATGTTGCAAAAGTAGATGTCACAGAGCAGCCAGGTACTGTAAGTCCGTGGTTAGTCTTTGCAGATTGGGTTAATATGTTCATCCTGTTTGCCACATCACTTGGTTTTAACTACTTTTCCTTAGATTTTGAAAACATAACTGTCTATGCTACTTAAGCTCACCTACCTCCCCGATGAGGGATAGGGATCCTTGTGCAGTGGCTGCAGAAAGCAGATTGTGTTGCTCTAAGGGACCTTGGAGACATTGCCTTCTCCCCATTCTTGCCCATATAAGAGCCTCTGATCTGATCTTTTTTTCCCTTCTTATCCCAGGCCCCAGACTAGTGGTAAGATGCCTTTGAGAAATCCTAGAATACTGTGGTTTAGGTGGACATTGGCCAAGCTGTCATTTGCATCCATACCAAGCTTCAGAATAAGGAGCATGTGGTTGAGGTTCTATATAGAGCCAAGGGCACATTTCCTGACAAGTGATCTGAATCTTTTAATTGGGTTTCAAATTTAATACCTTTTAATACAAAGATCTCATGGTTATGGGGTCAAATATACTCCTGACATGGCCCCCTGAACAAGTGGCACGCCCTACTCTTACGGATGCTCCTTTCTTAGACCAGCTTTATCTTACCTGTTCTTGGTCACAATAAACTTGGGTTGTTGAATTTGTTCCCAGCACTTACCTGGTATAGATATTGTTCCAAGTGTTTTGCGTTTATCCTATACATATAGTTCTGTACAACCTTGTGAGATAGGTAATATCCCCATTTTACAGATAAGAAAACTGAGGCATAGATTAAACTCTAGTTATATTACTGCCTAACATGGTTAGTAATGTTAGCTGTTATTGCTCACCTTATGAAAGATTCAAAATATTTTCCATTTTTTTATATTTTCCATTTTTAATAACACATTAGACTCTGCCTTTGTTTTTTGAATGTCAAATGCAATTTTATTTTATTTTACTTTATTATTTTTTTAAGATTTTATTTATTTATTCATGAGAGACAGAGAGAGAGAGAGAGAGAGAGGCAGAGACACAGGCAGAGGGAGAAGAAGCAGGCTCCATGCAGGGAGCCTGATATGGGACTCAATCCCGGAACTCCAGGATCACACCCTGGGCCGAAGGCAGGCACTAAATCACTGAGCCACCCAGGGATTCCTCATTTGATTTAGACCTAAGATTACTGTTATATTGTGCTCTCCCATTACTCATTGCTAGTAGTCTTATCACACAGTGGTATAATTGATCAAATGTTAATATATATATTCACAGATACCTTCGATATTTAAGCATTACGTACTTGTAATTGAGATACTGTGCAATAGTATTGATTTTTAAAGTTGCTTTAAGTACATAATTAGGATTTTTTATTGTTACAAAGCTCAACTACTTTTAGGTATGATTTCATATGCTTTCCCCATTAATATTGAAATAATTGAGAATCAACTTTTAGTAGCAAGTGATTGTTGGCTCATATAAAACCTGCTGTGTGTTCTTTCTTGTATTTATTTCTAATCTTTATAATTTTTAGGGCTGAGTGGACGATTTATCATAACTGCTCTTCCTACTATTTATCAGTAAGTATTTGAAGAATCTGTAGTTACAGAGAAGGATTCGACATAGCATAATCAGAATAGTAGGCCTCTGGCCTGGATTAAACAGCATTATATTCAGTAAGGCTTATTTTGCCCTTAGTGCTGTCCAAGGTGTCTCTAGATAGATGGATGATGTATGAGACAGTCCCTGGTCTCAGAGCTTTGTAATTATTTTGGAGGATGATGTTCATATGATACCAAATAGTATAGTAAATGATGATGAGCCCAGAGTTGTGTTTAAGTCCTGTAGAAAGTCTGGTAACAGAAAAATCACTGGGCTAGGGTGGTTCCTGGTTCATCACAGGGATGTAGATGCAAACCTGAATTTTCCAAAGAGTGCAGAAATAAGCATTCTACCCTTTGGATAATCTCATGAACAGTCATAAATAGTCTCATGAATCTGATATGTTCAAAAATTAGCTTTGAAAGGGCTATAGCTCAATCTTCAGACAGTAGTAAGTGAAATGGTTGAGTGCTAAGTAAGAATGAACAAGATTATGTAGTCTTCAGTATCATGTCTTTTAGTTTGAATTTCTCTTTTAAACTGGGGATCAGAAATCTCAAGTCTATACAGGCACACCTCATTTTATTGTGCTTCACAGATCCTGTGATTTTTACAGATTGAAGGTTTGTGGCAGCCTTGTGTCAAGCTAATCTGTACCATTTTTCCAATAGCATTTGCTCACTTTGGGTCTCTGTCACATTTTGGTAATTCTTGCAATATTTCAGACTTTTTCATTACTGTATTTCTTATGGATGGTCTGTAATAAGTGATTACAACTTACTGAAAGCTCAGTTAATGGGTTACATTTTTTAGCAATAAAGTATTTTTTAAGGAAGGTATGTACATTTTTTTAGACATGCTATCACATACTTAGTAGACCACAGTACAGTAAATATTTATATGTGTTTGGAAAGCACAAAGTTTTGTGACTTGCTTTGTTGTGATTTACCGGGGTGGTACTGTGATATCTCTGAGGTATGCCTGACCTGCCCTATAAGGTAAATAAAGTTCATCTAGCTGGTGAGTTGAATGCCAGGAGGTACTTCTCTTCTCATATAAAATCATGAAAGCAAGTTGACAGTTTTTTGTGTGTCTGTATCTCGCTTTTCTTTGTCAACTTTTTTTTTTCATGTTTATGTCTGTTTCCCTATACCTTTGTATTCATCCCTACTCCCTTTGTGCCTGTTCATACACGTGTTCTATGTCTCCGTAAGTACTACTGTCCATTTTCACTCAGTTCTTTTCTCCACATGCCCCTTAACTGGTTCTAATCACTGTCTTTGATTTTCCTTCTCACTTATTAACATCCCCTGAACTTATCTGGAATTTCCTGTCTTTTTTTTTAAGTCACATTGTTTGTCATGCCCATTCTTTCACCTGTTGAACTTCTCCCTATTCCTCAAAAACAGCTCAAATGCCATTGACGTTACAAAACTTTGTGTTTTTTGAGAGGGGGCCTCCTTGTGGTCTTTGGCTCTGGATGGCTAAAGGATCCTCTAACCCTACTATAGGTAGGGAATTTTTGAAGGTTTTTGCACTTAAGCCATAAAAATAAAAGTATTATATAGGGTTGGACTGGCAGTATTATTTAGGGTAGCTTGAAAATAGTGAAGATGTGGGACCAGGGAGAACATTTTTGAACCTATGAGAACTTCATACATTGGGAATGGGAAGGGGGAGGTGGCTGTCAGGAAGAATGCAAAGCAGACAGTAAAATAAGAGGAAAGGAAACACGAACAGATCCCTCCAGGACTTCACAGTAGCACAGCTAAAATGATGTGATTAGGGCTGAAAATACCAGAAAAATGCCTTAAATTTTTAACCTATATAGTTTAAAAGTGGCTAATAATTAATAAGTGCCAGACACTATTCTCACACTATTCTCACAACTTTTCATGCAGTCATCCTTTTAATATGTGCGTTACACATTTATTGAGCTATAATTGACATATAACTACTGTGTTTCATAGTTTTATTATTTGGAAAGGTAATAATAGTCTTAAGGCTTATGATTGTTTATAACCCCATTGTTTAAATTTGGAGCTAAGATGTTATGAGTAGGCAGTTAGTATGATTTGTTACTTATGCATTACTAATGATTCTGAATATAAGGATTGATTGTAAAATGATGTTAAAGAAATAGTAAAACAAACACAAAATTTACCTACTTGGTTCTGTTTAATATGTAATTCTGATCCTCTTTAGTTGTAAAGATGGTGAATTTAGGCGCTATCAAGGCCCAAGGACTAAGAAGGACTTCATAAATTTCATAAGTGAGAAAGAGTGGAAAAGTATTGAACCAGTTTCATCATGGTTTGGTCCAGGTTCTGTTCTGTAAGTATGAAGGATTTTTCTATTATTTATTTCAGAATCAGTTGGACCAGATAATTACATTTTGTGGGAATAAAGCATTCATACTGA
The DNA here is from genome assembly GCF_048418805.1 of Vulpes vulpes. Classification (NCBI taxonomy): domain Eukaryota; kingdom Metazoa; phylum Chordata; class Mammalia; order Carnivora; family Canidae; genus Vulpes; species Vulpes vulpes. Next base: position 88,703,963 of record NC_132785.1, read on the forward strand.
GTTTTAATTCTTGGACCCTTAACGGTACATTTATATTTACTGTGATATTTTTAGTTTGGCTTTTTCTTTTAAGTCCGATACTTTGATCCTTGTTAAGCTAGAAGGAGGCATTCACTAGAATTGAAAGCCTTTTCAGGAATATTTTAGCTTTGTAGATCATGATTATTTGTATCATCAAAAACTAAAGAGTCTTCCTGAACAGTATAATGGGTAAAGTTATCATTTGAACTTATTCTTTGAATGAGAAGCCTCAAACATGTATCTCCTTTTGCTGTCTTTAGATTTCAGTTCTTCATGTGATTGAATTATTCTACTCATCTGATAATTTTTTGGTTGAATAGTATAGATGAACAATGATCTTAATGGCATGAATAACCACTGGGCTTTATGTATAGCTAGGCAAATGGAGTAGTAATGCCTGGAGATAGCCAGCATATTTCCTCTTAGCTGTTGGCATATAAGGCCTCACACATCATTTGAGAGACATCCAGAAATACTGAGTTTTGCTGAGGTCCCCATGGAGTCATCCTGGTGTGGCCAATCTGTTTCTTCCTGTCCTCTTACCACACTTGCTCTTGAAGGATGGGGGGTGTTGTTACACCAATGGTATAAGAGATAAAAATGCTCTGGATTCTGGGAGTGGACGAAAGATCAACCCTAGGCAGTATTTTGAAGTAGAATTTTTTCTTTACCACCTTTTCCTGACACCTTTCCTGTGATAATCTCTGAATTCAATTGTCCTATAGCTCTCAGAATTCCCCCTACTGAACCATCATGCCAGCCCAATTAAGGCACCTGATATTCCTGATAGAGCCTAATTAGTGCTGACTACAGTGAGGCTACAACAGTGCTTTATGTTTCAGTTCCTTGTTCCTGTTCCCATTTTGCAGTTTAAACAGGAGAAGCAATGTGGTTGAATCACCTTTTTGTGTTGAACTGAAAATGCAACTGATTTTTGTTAATTTGAAATCTTGTAAATGACTCTTCCCCTCTCCAGTAGCTTGTAAGTCTCTGTTGAATTCAGCAGTTCATGCCTTTTTTACTGGTGGACTGAAAGAGGCACTTTCTGTGTCATTAGGTTCACCCACCCAATGATTGGCAGTGGGTAAGACCATCCTGCATCCAGGAACTTTGGCTTAGGTGTGAATTAGTTCATGTGTTAGTGGTAACACTTTTCCTCTGGGGGAAAACAGGGTTTGTGGGTACAAACCCTTCTTAGTTTTGGAGCATGCCTTTTTCTAAATTCCCATCTAAGCTACTTGGGTTTATGTGAAAATAATTATTATTTTTATTTATATTATTACTTAGCATTTATTTCCTATGTAGTTTCTTGTATATCATTAAATGATATCAAACTAATGCTATTGTAAGATTTATTTTTAATACAAAAGGGGGATAATTCTTAGGTGGGCAGGATCAGTTCAACAAGTGCTCCCAGTTCTCCCTTCAGGCTCCCTTCTCTGCTCATGCTTTGGAGGATTAACACCAGCAATAAAATCTGTCATGATGGGGAAATTTTGACTGAAAGGTAGAAGGTATAGATATGCACATATTGTACTTTTAAGCTGTGTGTCTTACTCAGTTTCTGATTCCCCTCTCTTTCAGGATGAGTAGTATGTCTGCACTCTTTCAGCTGTCTATGTGGATCCGGGTATGGGCTAAAGTTTTATTTCTATTTTAAACATTTTTGACACTTTTATTCTAAACAACTAGGTTTTTAGTTTATTTTTTTCTTTTGGTTTTAGACTTGCCATAACTATTTTATTGAAGACCTGGGATTACCAGTTTGGGGATCATATACAGTTTTTGCTTTAGCCACTCTGCTTTCAGGACTATTACTAGGACTTGTAAGTATTTCATTTTCAGAGTACTAGGGAAAAAAAAATAAATCTGATAATTTAATGTAGTTACACTAGCTCTGTTATATACATTTGAATTTCTTGTATTTATTTTTGCAGTGTATGATATTTGTGGCAGATTGCCTTTTTCCTTCAAAAAGGCGCAGACCACAGCCATACCCTTCCAGTAAGTATATTTTTAAATGTTTATTTGCTATAATTCTGTTCATTTCTGTGAACATAATCACACACATAACAGATTGCCCTTCCAGCTTAGCTTTCTAAATATGAATGGTAGATTATGTTGGAAGGAACTGGGAGACACTTATTCTGTGTAAGAATGACAGCCTGGTGGATTTTGGAACATAGTTATTTTCTTGGCTTTTATAATGTGGATAAGGGATCCCTGGGTGGCGCAGCAGTTTAGCGCCTGCCTTTGGCCCAGGGCGCGATCCTGGAGACCCGGGATCGAATCCCACGTCGGGCTCCCGGTGCATGGAGCCTGCTTCTCCCTCTGCCTGTGTCTCTGCCTCTCTCTCTCTGTGACTATAATACATAAATTTAAAAAAAAAAAAAATTATAATGTGGATAATTTTAACAGTGCATATAACTTGTAGATATTTAATGACATTGGTCTGTTGTCATTTTATTTGAAAATTCCATGATATTCATGGATCCATTTGAGTATACTTGAATGAGAAAAGGTTGAATATATTCTACTCTTGAAGTCATTCATTATTATAGTGACCACATTTGAAAATTTTTCTTTATATGCTAGCCAAGTTAAGTTTTTATGGTAGGCTTTTGGAAAAATAGCTGATTTAGGATTAGCATTGACACTGTACTCCAAGATGAGTTTATATAATTAGAAGTATTCACTGATGTCTGTCTTAATATAATTGCTTCTCAAACATGCATTTTAATCTTGAGAATTATACTGATTTGGAAGCACTCCTGTTTGCTGTTTATAAAGAACTTTCATTTTGTGCCATCCCATTCAATTTTCAGCAACTCTCTAGATTTCATAAGTGATACCCTCTCCATTTGTGGTTGAGGAACGTAAGGCTCAGAGAAGTGAACTATTTTCCCAGCGTCACACAGAAGTGACAGAGTAGAGTAGAGCCTAAATTAGACTGTTGGCATGACATTTTCATCGTGCTGCCTTTCATGACTTAGGATATTTTGAGATCAGAACTCTTTAGTTGAGATCAGTGGAGATTGCTGATAATTGGCAGATTATCTTTTCATTTCTTAGATCATTACATCAGTAATGAAAAGGACATATACAGGGAAAGGAATCATTATAAACAAGAGCCACTGACCTGTAAGAAAGAAATGCAAGCACAGATTACTTAAAAGACCATTTAAAAGTTGTTGAATAAAAAAAATAATAAAAGTTGGTGAATGTACATGTAATGTTTATACCACTTAAAAACCCTTAAAGCTAACAACAAATTTGTCTCTTAAGTAATCTGTGGCACAACTGATAGATATTAACCCATACTTTAATGTGATACAGCCGGCCACATGATTTGAGTTGTTTTCCAGTATGTGTGTTTAACTTAGATTTTGAGTTGCTAGGTAAGACCTACCTCAGTCCAACTTTAAGCTAAATGGAAGTTTATTGCTTCAGATAGCAAGGAAGTCTTGAGGGCAGAGATGGTTGGATTCTAGGGCTCAAATGTTAAGATGTGTTTCTGAATTGCTTAGTTTTCTATGCCTTAGTTTGCTTCATTTTTGGCTCTTTCCAGTCCTTAGCATAAAATGATTAAGAGAGCCATAGTTCACAATCCAGAGTAAGAAGGAGATAAATTTTTTTCCCTACACCCACCTATCTTTTAGAAAAACTCCCATGTACTCCACTAGTATAGAGGGTTCACTTGTTTGGAACAGTCACTCTGAACCAGGGTTTCCCAGCCTGAACACTTCTCACCTTTTGGACTGGATAATTTTTAATTGTGACGGACTGTCTTTTGTATGTTGTTGAATGTTTGGTAGCATCCCACTTGTTGGCAGTAGCACTGCTCCTTAGTTGTGACAACCAAAGATATCTCCAGACATTGCTAAGTGTTCTTTTGGCCAGGAGGTGGGGAATAGGGGATGGGGGCAGGGTGCAGCAAAATCACCCCTGGTGGAGAACTGCTGTTGCATACTGTAGTGCTCACCACTGCTACATGAGATGTGGTACAGAAAAGGGGCTCTTAATCCAACAGAAGGAGGGATGCCAGACCAAATAACACTGTCCACCATGTGGTAATTTCTTCCAGTGTTTTCTTGTGCCTTAACACCCTTGCATCTCCCTACTCTCTTCTGGATCACCTAAGATTAGGGGCAGGCTAGGATCACTGAACAGACTGAAGCTCATTGACCCAATTCTGTGTTCTGTATCTCAGTAACATGGTGTGTTCTAAGTTGAAGTTAATTATCAATGGGTCTTTTTAAAAGAATGGAAAGGGTATATATGTTATATGTGTGAACATAGAAAATTCATTGAGCTGGGCAGCCTGGGTGGCCCAGCGGTTGAGTGCTATCTTCAGCCCAGGGCATGATCCTGGAGACCTGGGATCGAGTACCATGTCGGGCTCCCTGCATGGAGCCTGCTTCTCCCTCTGCCTGTGTCTCTGCCTCTCTTTCTCTCTGTGTCTCTCACGAATAAATAAATAAAATCTTTAAAAAAAATTCATTGAGCTGAATACTTAGGATTTGTACATTATATTATTTGTAATTTTTATATATGTAAGGAAGAACATTTGTGAAACTCCTTGAAAAAACCTGGGTAGGAATATAACCTTTAATTGTAAATGTCTGATTCCTGTTCATCTGGGAACCGAAATGAAGGTAGTGGTGATTTGTTTCAGTGTACTTGTTAACTGGAAGAGTGATTGATTGATTGATTGATTTAAAAATTTTATTTATTCATGCGTGAGAGACAGAGAGAGGGAGGGGAGTAGAGGCAAAGGGAGAAGCAGGTTCCCTGCGGAGCAAGGAGTCTCATATGGGACTCAATCCCAGGACCCTGGGATCATGACCGGAGCCAAAGGCAGACACTTAGCCACTTAGCCACCCAGGCACCCAGCTAGAAGATGTAATAGCAAATTAAGATAGCTCTGTTTAAAGCAGTGTATTTTCTTACAGCATCCACAATCACAGCATTAATTTTAGCTTATTAATGTCAGTTCAGTTTATAAACAAGCAGGTAATTATAATGAATTTGGTAAGTCAGGTGGATCTTGCAAACCAATTTTTATTTTTATGGTGTCGTTTATTCCTAAAGATATTCCTTTTGGAAATCTAAATTTAGGATTGATAAATAAAGTGGCAAAGCAATTTATGGGCATATGAATTGTCTCTTGATTTTACTCTAGTGCAAGTCTAGTACATCAACAAGGAAAACCTATTTCTGGTCTTGATTTTTATTATTATTATTTTTTAATGCCCGCTGTGGATGTTATTTTCTGTTGTCATATAATGCTATTACATATTCCTTATGCTGTACTTTTCATGTCAGTGACTTATTTATTTTATAACTGGAAGTTTATACTTCCTAATTCCATCTGGTCTTTATCTTTAAGAAAAATTATTACCAGAGTCTTCTCAATCTTTGCAAAAAGTGGAGGAGGAACAAGAGGCTGATGAAGAAGATGTTTCAGAAGAGGAAGCTGGAAGTAAAGAAGGAACAAACAAAGACTTTCCACAGAATGCCATAAGACAACGTTCTGTGGGTCCTTCATTGGCCACAGATAAATCCTAGTTAATTTCTCTAAATGTTGTAATATTATTTTGGCAAAAACAGAAGATCGATCATTTCTTTTTGGTTTGAAGTGAACTGTGACATGCTTGTACATTGCAAGGTTCAGTCTAGATTGTCATTAGATTGAACAGACTACCTTCAGAAAATAAAAGTAGCACTTGAACAGACTACCTTCAGAAAATAAAAGTAATACTACGTAAAAAAATTTGAAATAGGATTTAAGAACAGCAGTATGGTGGTTTAAACAATTCTTTAATTTTTGAAAAATCTGGTGCCAAGCAATAAGATTTGAGTATGTTAATAATGTTTCAAGTTTTCTGAGTTGAACAATTACATTTCCCAAATATTGCATTATTGAGATACTTAAGAGGATTACTTTGGAGAAGAAGATTTCTCATTTGATATGATTTTTCTCAGTTTCACTGTGTGAAAAAAGAACATTTTCCCATAAATGGGAACTTTGCCCATTGTCTGAAGAAATGTGTATTTCAGTGACAACTCTGGTCATTTTAGAGATATAGTCCAAAATTCCTTCCTATTTTTAGATTATGCAACTAATAAAAACTACTTTGCTTTAGTTTTCTACATGTGATAATACAGGATATGCTACTGATTTAGGAAGTTTTTATATAAGTCCATGGTGTTGTCTTGATTCCTATAAAGGTCGGTTGCTTTTATTGTCCCCTTCTGTTCAGTGTATGATTTGTACTTTTTTTTTACCATGGGTTACATTTTTCATTTTCCAAATTGGATAATTTTCTGGAAATGTTTTTCATTCTTTAATAAATGGTTCTTTTTTGTTGTTTCAAACTGAAGTTTACTGCAGGATTCTTAAAATTGAAGAGCTATCTAATAATAATTTAAAATTTTGGCCATTCATTTCAGGTTTTATAACATTCTACTGAACCTCTACTTGAATTTTTTTTTTTTAATATGAAAGTGAACATTCCTGATTTTTATTTGGTGTTGAGGAAAAGCTTTGATATTTTACATTTTGAAAATTCATAGAAACTTAATTTGATATAAAATAAAGTTAACATTCTACTCAGGAAAAAGTATCTCAGTGTATATTTTCAATGTACGTTTGTCCTCACACAGAAAGTTCTTAATTGATTTTACAAAGGCTGTACATGTTTGATGTTTAAAAATCATAGCATTCTTAAGTTTATGAACACACAAAATCCATATTCTGCTGTACTTTTTATTGTGTAGTATTTCACAGGTAAGCATCAGCAGTATGGGACATTTAATATGTTTTTACTCCTCAGACAGCTACAGCACAGAGTTTTCACCTTTCAGCAAAAGCAGTGAGGTGTGATGAGTGGAAATAAGAACTGTATTACCTACAAAACGGGGAAAAACCATAACTCAGAATGAGTCATTTGTCCATTATGTAATAGAAAATTTCTGTGATGGTCCCTTTTGTCTAGATTCTGCTGCTATGTGACTCCATTAGACTTACACAGTATCATAATGTACAACAGTTTTTCTGAAAGATCTTGCCTTTAGAATATTAAACATTCTATCATTGATGAGTTTTGGATGTATAATAATTTTGTGATGCTTTAGAAAAATAGTCTAAGCACAAAATAAACTTTTCTAAGCACTTCACTAAAGCTGGAGACAAGTGTGATTTCTGGTTGCATATTTAGAAAAGCCTAATTATTTTGTATTTAACAATGTTCAGATGAATAGTTGTGTCACTGTGTGTTCTTGATCTGTACAGTCAAAAAGCTAGAGTCATACACCTCTTTTTCTGTTACTTGAGATGATAGAGGAAAATCGTGCTCCTTAATCAGGCATTCTGTTTTCTAGTGTTCTCATATACACAGCATAGATTTTAAGTTTTTAAATGATTATAAAATACTATGTATGTAGAATATTTAAAAGTAAACAATGTGAAAATTTTAAAAAGTAAAGTAAAATTTTAAAGTAGCCTAAGTAGAGCCATGATATTTTAGAAAACATCTTGCATTTCATCACGACTCTTGCATCTCTCCAGTGACTCTTCAGTCATCACTCTAGACATCTGAATAATCAATTTTCTGTCACACTAGCGGTGTACAGAAGCTATGCAGTATCATTTTACCTTTAACAGAACCCTTTTGTTTCCATTATAGGAAAGATTAAGGTGCAGTATCAGCATCCTGGAGAACTCTGCTCCCTCCTGGAGAACTCTGCTCCCCCCCCCCCCCCCCCCCCCCCCCAGTAATTATTCAGTGATACCCTGGAAGTGTAAAATCTTTCCACTCCAATGGAAAATGCAGTTCTACTACATATTATCTAGATACTTAGCAAGAATGACAAAAGTTTTAATGAAGAGTCCTGTATGTATAATCGTAGCTTCCATTCACAAGGGTTCTTTTTTCTCCACATTCTCACCAACATTTGTTATCTCTTTTCTCATTAAGTATAGCCATTCTGATGGGTAAAGTGATACCTCATGGTTTTGATTTGCATTTCCCTGAGGATAAGTGATGTTGAGTATTTCATGTCTGTTGGCCATCTGGATGCTATATTTGGAAAATTGTTTTGTTAGGTCCTCGGCCCATTTTAATCAGATTATTTGGGTGTTTGTGGTGTCTACTTGTATAAATTCTTTATATATTTTGGATATTAGCCTATTACTGGATAAATCATTTGCAGATAAATTCTCCCATTCAGTAGGTCGCCTTTTGATTTTGTCAGTCGTTTCCTTTGCTGTGCAAAAGCTTTTTATTTTGATGGAGTCCCTATAGTTTATTTTTGCTTTTGTTTTTCCCTTCTCTGAGGAAACATACCTAAAAAATACTGCTAAGGCTGGTGTCAGAGAAATTACTGCCTGAGTTTTCTTCTAGAAGTTTTATGTTTTCAGGTCTCACATTTAGGTCTTTAATCCATTTTGAATTTATTCTTCTGTATGGTGTGAGAAAGTGGTCCAGCTTCATTTTTGAATGGTGCTTTTGAAAACAAGTTTCTGTCAAGTCACTTGTGTTCTTATTCAGCCCAGTGCATCAAAGGCATAACTCTGGATGTAATTACATTATAAGATTAACATTAAACATTTTGACTTATTTTAGAGTTACCAAGGATATTCTGATCTATCATGATAGTTTAAGTTAGAAGTCTTTCAATAAATTTTTTCCAGTTTTATCAGAACCAATTACTTTGATATGGATCTTTTATTAATAAAATAATTGACCTGGGGTGGAAATTTAAATGAGTAGTCCTACTGAGTAACTGTATAATTGTGAAAGTAAAATTTTAAGCATCTTACTTGCAGATTTAGATTTGTATTTATGTAGCAACTTTTGCATTTGTTTTAAAACCATTAAAACTAAAACAACAATAAATTTAAATGAGAAGTTTGATAATATATAAGTAGTAAGGTCAAATTACATATTTGAACGATCTAAAATAATATTCTTTTAATGATTGTTTCTTTTGACTCACTAATTACAAATGGTGGTACTGTCAGTATTGTGGCCATTTATGAAATCAGCTGTCCTTTCTACCCATTTGGTTTTGTGTGACATTATTTTTATATCTATTTTCATTGTGGTATGACAAGACTGGTTGTATCCTGAAAACGAAAATATGAAAAATGAAAATGTAAGAAGTCAAATGACCAAATAGAGGTTTGATTCTCTGAAATTTCTTTCAAATCTAAATATAAAAGAGCCAGTTTTAAACTGAGTGAAAATATACTTAATTTTGAAGAATAAGTAATTAAGTATTTTTAAAAAACTTTTCTAGTTTCAGTGTTTTTAATACAGCATGTCATAGAAATGATGTTACTAGTAGATTGGAGTATGTCCAGTCCAGTACTTAGGAAGATTCAACTTAATGCCACCTGGGCATTCCAAATAAAATTTCTCTATATAAACTTCAGACATCTCTGCTTCCACAGAAGCATCTATACTATATACTTGGTTGGAAATTATCAATGCAATCAACTTTACCTCCCCACCCCAGCCCAACTAATATTCCTGAAACTATTTTAACAAGTCTTCTGTCGTTAGGCCAACATGTCTCACATACCATCTGTTGGTTTAACAGTCCACTCAAATCCTTTAAATCCTTTCTGACCTACAGTCAGAAACCTAAAATGGAGGTTTTCATCATTCCCTGGCAGTTAAATCACATTCTGTCTTGTAATATTTATTCTCGCATTTATAATCCCAATTAACTGAGTGATACTGAGCAAATCACAATATATCCCTGGCCTCAGCTTATGAGTTCAGTGATTCTGGGGTTCTCTACCTTTAACAAGATAGTCACTGCATTTTTAAGTTGTCTCTAAAACCTGATTGTCATCACCTTGAGACCTGAAAATACTTGTTAGTTTGATTCAAAGCATACTATTGTGGGGAAACTTGGCAGAAGTCAGGAGAGCTGGCTTCAAGTCTTGTCTCTGCCCCTGACTGGGAATGTGACTACCACCTCTCTACACTGATTTTCATTTTTGTGAAATGCGTGTAAGTCAAGTAGTCCAGTCCTTGGATAAATTACTTTGAGGAAGTTCTTGAACAATGAAGTTTTTTGCAACTTTAACTTCCTGGGCAGGTTTCCTAGAATATTAATGCCTTGTGAAGAAAGACAGTTGAAAAGTAAGATTGTTCATGTTGACAGTAAACTGTGTGGGTGTCACTGGACACGAACTTAGGTCTTCAGTCTGCTGAGCTGGGAGAGCAGGAAAAAAAAGGCTATTGTGTCTTCACTATCATTGTAAACATTGATGTCTACTCTACTCTCTAACATTCACATCCTTCTCAGCAGAACCCAAATTTTACGTTCTCCATCTCTCTCTGCAGCCATGTGCTTCAGGACAAGCTGACTCCCTCCTCACCTAGATTTGAATTTGAATTAAGACACCATGATAATCCAAACCAGTGATTGACATGGTCAATAAATATGTAGTCCAGTTTGAGCCACTGAGGAGGTAGGGGCTTCTTGTAAGGTCTCTGTTTACAAATGAGGATTTAAAGGAGATGTCTCTTTCTTTTGGAGTTGGCCATTTTCTTAGAGTTTTATGACCATCTCACAGCCTGAGGATGAAATGAATAAATAGGAGGGCAGAACCAAAAGAATCAGAAAAGCAAAGCTAGGGCTTTGCCAGAGCACATCCTATCTCTGGGCATCTTGTTATTAGAGATAATTTTCCTTATTACCTAACCACTTTGAATAAGGCTTTTCAGTTCCTTATATCTAAAGTATCAGCATGGTTGTCACCATTCTGGACTTTGTGAACAATGGTATCTTTATTTGGCATAATTTAGCTCAATTCCATGTCATTTTCAGATTGCCCACCTCAGGTATGGTTAACTTTTCTCCCTGTGACATTCCAATGTCAGGAAAAAGAGTTATCTCTATGTATGTGTTTGAAACTAATTCAGACATGTACTTCAAACAGACTTGGTAGAGAAAAGTGAGTATAGTTTTACTTTTTTGGAAGGTTTTTTTGTGTGTGTGTGCACTTATATTTTATTACATTAATGTTAGGATCTGTAAGCATTAGAGGTGAAATCCTAGAAGCTAAAAATAGTGTGTTGAGTGTAAGTATAGCTGGCTATTTAGTGTTGACTCAGTTTTGAGCCTAAAATAGCCTGGTTTGGCTTGTAAAATCCTCTTTTATTTGGATATTGTGTTTAGTGAGCAAATTCCTATTGTCATTTTTGACAATAGCTTGAGTTTTTTGCTGAGAATGAGAACAATGTAAGTTTGAAGATGGTAAGAAGGAATTATTTTGCCATTCTATTCCATTTGGGGAGGAGCAAATAAAGGATGAAGTAGTAAAAGGTGAAGTTTGTTTATGTCTTCTGGAATGTTTCTCTCTTTTCTAAGTTTATTATTTGTTTATTGTCAAGATTAAATAAGAATGTATGTGAAAATGCCAATCATAACTTAGCATGTGTAAATAGCTTGATATAGAATGTTTCTTAATCTGATGTTTATGAAAGGGGATTCCAGCTGAATAAGCCTACTGCTTAATAGACTGTAACTTGCATTGTAGTTTGAAGTGTTTATTTTGCAAATCTGTTGAGAATCCAGTTACTTTTTTTGATGGTTGAGCTCCTTGTCAATGCATGTTTTGATATTTCATTGTTGGAGGACTACTTGCTAACTTTGAGTTATATGCTGCATGTAAAAATGTTTAGTTATGTTCTTTGTTTATGTATGAGTTCAAGTTCAACTGGTTCCAGCCTTCAAGCTGATTTTTAATCTGGAGATATGTAAATTGCATAAAATGGTGTGTTACTTGTTCTCATCCTTGGATATGAGCTTACAGAGAAACTTAGAGTAAACAAAGACAAGAGAATGTGATGAGTTTTTTATTAAAGGCCTAACTTTTATTCTGGGATTATATCCTTCTTTAAAATTTTTTTTTTAATTTTTTATTTGACAGAAAGAGAGTGTACAAGCATGGGGAGCAGCAGCAGAGGGTGAGGGAGAAAATAAGCTCCCTGCTGAGCAGAGCTCCATGTCGGGCTCCATCCCAAGACTCTGGGATCCTGACCCAAGCTGAAGGCAGACAGATGCTTAACCAGCCTAGCCACCCAGGCCCCCCTATGTCCTTCTTCTTAATGTTTTAAAATTAAAAATGCTAGATTTTTTTAAATGACCCTACCGTAATAAAGAGTTGACAGTCTCTTATGAGTATCTTAAATTTGGAGAATTTTACTGGATGATAAAAATTTGAAGTCTGGGAGCCACTCTTGTCCAAGATGAGCAACCTGAAGTTTCTTCCCTAGACCTCTCATGAAGGGCAAATAGAGAGTAAGAATTCTGGTCTCCTCACAATTGATTCCTTCTTTCTTCATAAGGTTTTCTTACTGGGATTATTGGAAGCCATGCCATGTTATACAAACTGTAAGCTAAAATGCTCTGTTCATATTATTAAATAGAACCCAAGTCTGATCAAGCAGAGCTGTTGGCTTATAGGAGATCTGTCATGTCACATTTGGTATTACTATGCAATGTAAACCTGTAGTAACCTCATTTTTCTGCGTCTCTGTGTTAAGCTGCAATCATCAAGGAGAATAATTGAATTTAAGCTTCATCAGTAATATTTCCACCTGTTCATATAGGGAGATCAGATTAAATCTGATATTGGTGGTAAGCAATAGAAAGTGTACCAGTTTGGTACACTGAGGTTCTGTAGCTTTATTATTTTTTTCTGGTTGAAGCATCATTATAATATATAGTAACAAGGAGAAGTACCCAACTTAAGTTTGTGTCAATCACATTCATATCCTAACACTATAAGAGCTCAATAAGTGTTTGATCAGTATATTTATTTAGCTGTTTACCACTAGGCTTGAGGTAGATAAAGAAAGCTCTGATGGTGCTAATTATCCAATTTTGCACAGGATAGTTTTTATTAGCATAGTTTCCATTTTATCTCACTAATAATACTGCCCCATGATCCCCATGGATTTACCTCTCTCCTGTGAGGTATTGTTAAGAACACTTGACTCATGGGGCACCTGGGTGGTTCAGTCAGTTGAGTGTCTGCCTTTGGCTCAGGTCAGGATCCCAGGATCCTGGGATCCAGCCGCATGTTGGGGTCCCCCCTCAGTAAGGAGTCTGCTTGCCCCAATTCCCCTGACCCTCCCCCTGCTGATGCTCTCTTGTGCTCTCTCTTAAATAAATATTTTGTTTTTAAAAAAACCAAACACACTCTCCACGTGTGTACTGCTGTAGAGTTTTCAAAGAGCTTTCACAAGCTTTGTCTCATTTGACTCACAGAAACCTTAATGAGTGAACAGGGTAAGTTTTGTTATTATTTTACTAATAAGGAAATTGAAACTCAGGCCAAAGACCTGCTTGAGGTTATACAATCATTAAGTGGTGGATTTAAGACTAGAACCTAGGTTCACTTACTTTAGTAGAGTTCAGTGTTTCTCAAGTTATCTTTAGCTCACAAGTCCCACAAGATGTTTCATGAAGAGTCTTGTAAAATGAGTTAGGGAAAGCATGTATATTCTGTGTACAGACTGTCCCTGTAATAACAAGACCAATTTACCTTTGTTCAACCTGATACTTCCCTTTATTTGAACATATAACCTCTTTTTATTTTTTATTAAATATTTTATTTATTTTAGAGAAAGAGAGGGAATGAGTGGGGAGAGTGGCACAGGGAGAGGGAGAAGCAGACTCCCACTGAGCAGGGAGCTCAATTCAGGATTCAATCCCCAGATGCTGGGTTCATGACCTGAGCCTAAGGCAGATGCTTAATCAACTGAGCCACCCAGGTGCCCCAGAACCTCTTTTTAAATTAACATTCTTTAAACTTCCCAAGGCAATTAGTTTTCCTTAAAGTATACTTTAGGGCAGTGCCAATATAGGAACTTATATACCATGCTACCCTCATACGGGGCTTTCTTTATATGGTACCTTATAATTTAAGCTTCCTAGTCAATTGTTGAATACTAGCTTCCTGAAAATATACAAAAATGATCTATTGATTAAGCAAAGCTGAGTTTATTCTTTATGATGGTAAGGACAATCACATCATTGACAGAGCCTTAGTACACTGTGTCTTGGAGAGAGGGAAAGCAAAGGCAGGTTATTTGAGTTCTTTTGGGATCTGATTTAAGGTGGGTTTCTTGATTTGAGGTCTTGTTTATGAGTGAACAAATTTAGGAGTAGGGTTTTAAGCTACATCTTAAAAAGTAGTCACTGAGTGTCACCTAAGAAGGGAGTATATGCTTTGTTGAGGAGAAATTGAATAGTCTAGTGTTCAGGTAAATGACTTTGAGGAAGTTCTTGAACAATAAAGTTATTTGCAACTTGAGCTTTCTGGGCAAGTTTCCTAGAATACTAATGCCATGTGAATGAAGACACTAGGATAGTAAAGTTGTTAATATTGACAGTAAGTTGTGTGATTGCAAATAGTTTCAGTTCCCAGTATCATACCCTTACCACCATTCTTTGGTCTGAGCTGAAAGATTCATAACTGGGGGTGTGGTCCCACAGTCGTTATTGCAGATCTTCACTGCTATTTGTGGCATTGTGATCACAGTTCCCAGGTGATTGATTCAACATCCATGGTGTTAGTTTTTTCTGTTCTTTGTATTGCTTATTTGTTTAATTATGTGATGGGACACTAGTTGCACAGCAGCATTTAAAACTTGCCATCATCCATCTGAATCCCTATATATACCAAATTCTAGGAGAAGGACTATGATCAGAGTTTGTAGGGCACCTTTTAAACCCTGAGCCAAGAGTGCCCAACTGAAGATGGAAGAACAATTTTCATTTCCATTGCAATGAGTCTGCAGGACCAGACATGGGATTATTAGCCAAATTGCCTAATTTTGTGATTTCTTTGTCAGGTCTCTTTAGAAGTATCAGAGATGCCGGAAAGCTCTGCAGGGATATAATCACACCATTTTCCACTAAAACAGCATATACTCCCTCTCAAGAAATCAATATTAGGCTTAATGGGCTCTTAGTTCAATTTCCTGAATCTCTTGGATTCAGGAACTATATAGCCTTAGTGGAACTATATAGCCTTAGTGGCTTTGTCTGGCTCTCCTGCTTTTTCTCTGAACCACAGCATGTGAGATGGCTCCCTTTTTCTAGCCTTTTGCAAAGTGAAGTTAGCAGAGAAAAGAAAGCAAACTAGAATCTGCTGTGAGTGGTTAAGGTTTTTGAATCAAGGCCCGGTTTTTCTCCTTTCACTAAGTTACCTAATTTCTTTTTCTAAAAGGCAAATTGGTGAGTCAGAGTGGCTAAGAGACTATTCTGAGAGCAGGTGTCTATTTACCATGGTAACAACCCCTTGTACAGTTTGTAGTTAGTAGCCAATAGACTTTGGTGTTACAGATCTAAATGTATTATAAATTCAATTTTGTGTTACAAATGAAATCACTGGTGGCCACCCACTTACCTGTTTTTGGTCAAAATACCTCTATGTGGTTGTCAAGTAGTTTTTTAGGATTTGGGACCACTTGAGTAGTCTGGCTCTAGGTACTGAAATTTATAGTGTCAAGAACATCATTTAGGCACATCTAAAGTGAAAGAAATAGTGTGTTTTACCTGTAAAACTGGATAAAGTGAGACCACTTCCAAATCTCTACCATATGTACCATAGTTCTCTTCCAGGCTCTGTATCTGAAATATCTGCATAAAAGGTTCCAAATATTAATGTTGGTGGATACCAGAGCCTTTTTCCCCTAAAATATCATAGAGGATTTTAGATTTCTGGCTGCCTGTGTTTTGTTTGCCATCTAAAATGTTGCCTAGGAGGAGGGGCAAGATGGTGGAAGAGTAGGGTCCCCAAGTCTCCTGTCCCCACCAAATTACCTAGATAACTTTCAAATCATCCTGAAAACCCAGGTTTTGGCCTGAGGTTTAAAGAGAGAACAGCTGGAATGCTACAGTGAGAAGAGTTCCCACTTCTATCAAGTACAGCTTGTTTTTGGCCACTCTGCACTGAGCAAAATGACTAGAAGGAAAAACTCACCTCAAAAGAAAGAAACAGTCCTCTTTCCCACGGAGTTACAAAATTTGGATTACAATTCAATGTCAGAAAGCCAATTCAGAAGCACAATAATGAGCTACTGGTGGCTCAGGAAAAAAGTATAAAGGACTCAGGAAACTTCATGACTGCAGAATTTAGATCTAATCAGGCAGAAATTAAAAATCAATTAAATGAGATGCAATCCAAACTAGAGGTCCTAACGACGAGGGTTAACAAGGTAGAAGAACAAGTGAGTGATATACAAGACAAGTTGATGGCAAAGAGGGAAACTGAGGAAAAAAGAGAACAAAGATCATGAGGATAGGTTAAGGGAAATAAATGACAGCCTCAGAAGGAAAAAATCTTCGTTTAATTGGGGTTCCCAAGGGCTCCAAAAGGGACAGAGGTCCAGAATATGTATTTGAACAAATCATAGCTGAAAGCTTTCCTAATCTGGAGGGGAAACAGGCATTCAGATCCAGGAAACAGAGATCCCCCCCTAAAATCAATAAAAACGGTTCAACACCTCGACATTTAATAGTGAAGCTTGCAAATTCCAAAGATAAAGAGAAGATCCTTAAAGCAGCAAGAGACAAGAATCTCTAACTTTTATGGGGAGAAATATTAAATTAACAGCAGACCTCTCCACAGAGACCTGGCAGGCCAGAAAGGGCTGGCAGGATATATTCAGGGTCCTAAATGAGAAGAACATGCAGCCAAGAATACTTTATCCAGCAAGGCTTTCATTCAGAATAGAAAGAGAGATAAAGAGCTTCCAAGATAGGCAGAAACTGAAAGAATATGTGACCACCAAACCAGTTCTCCAAGAAAGATTAAGGGGGACTCTGTAAAAGAAAGAGGAAGTCCAAGGGAACAATCCACAAAAATGGCCAGAATAGGTATCATGATGACACTTAATGATCCCATCAAAAGGTGCAGGGTTTCAGACGGGATAAAAAAAGCAAGACCCATCTATTTGCTATCTACAAGAGACTCATTTTAGACAGAAGGACACCTACAGCCTGAAAATAAAAGGTTGGAGAACCATTTACCTTTCAAATGGCCCTCAAAAGAAAACAGGGGTAGCCATCCTTATATCAGATAAACTAAAGTTTATCCCGAAGACTGTAGTAAAAAATGAAGAGGGACACTATATCATACTTAGAGGATCTATCCAACAAGAGGACTTACAATCATCAATATTTATGCCCCGAATGTGGGAGCTGCCAAGTATATCAATCAATTAATAACCAAAGTTAAGACAAACTTAGATAATAATACACTTATTCTTGGTAACTTGAATGTAGCGCTTTCTACAACTGACAGGTCTTCTAAGCACAACATATCCAAAGAAACAAGAGCTTTAAATGATACACTGGACCAGATGGATTTCACAGATATTTACAGAACTTTACATACAAACGCAACTGAATACACATTCTTCTCAAGTGCACATGGAACTTTCTCCAGAATAGACCACATACTGGGTCACAAATCAGGTCTTAACCGATACCAAAAAATTGGGATCGTCCCCTGCATATTTTCAGACCATAATGCTTTGAAATTAGGACTAAAGCACAAGAAGAAGTTTGGAAGGATTTCAAGCATGTGGAGGTTAAGGAATATCCTGCTAAAAGATGAAAGGGTCAACCAGGAAATTAGAGAAGAATCGAAAAGATTCATGGAAACTAATGAGAATGAAGATACAACCATTCAAAATCTTTGGGATACAGCAAAAGCAGTCCTGAGGGGGAAATACATCACAATACAAGCATCCATCCAAAAACTGGAAAGGACTCAAATACAAAAGCTAACCTTGCACCTAAAGGAGCTGGAGAGAAAAACAGCAAATAGATCCTACACCCAGCAGAAGAAGAGAGTTAATAAAGATTCGAGCAGAACTCAATGAAATAGAGACCAGAAGAACTGTAGAACAGATTAACAAACCAAGAGTTGGTTCTTTGAAAGAATTAATAAGATAAATAAACCATTAGCCAGCCTTATTAAAAAGAAGAGAGAAAAGACTCAAATTAATAAAATCATGAATGAGAAAGGAGAGATCACCACCAACACCAAGGAAATACAAACAATTTTAAAACCATATTACGAGCAGCTATACGCCAATAAATTGGGCAACCTAGAAGAAATGGACGCGTTTCTGGAAAACCACAAACTACCAAAACTGGAACAGGAAGAAATACAAAACCTGAAGAGGCCAATAACCAGCGAGGAAATTGAAGCACTCATCAAAAACCTCCCAAGACACAAAAGTCCAGGGCCAGATCGTTTCCCAGGGGAATTCTATCAAACATTTAAAGAAGAAACAATACCTATTCTACTAAAGCTGTTCCGCAAGATAGAAAGAGATAGAATACTTCCAAACTCGTTCTATGAGGCCAGCATCACCTTAATTCCAAAACCAGACAAAGATCCCACCAAAAAGGAGAATTATAGACCAATATCCCTGATGAACGTGGATGCAAAAATTCTCAACAAGATACTAGCCAGTTGGATCCAACAGTACATTAAGATTATTCACCATGACCAAGTGGGATTTATCCTGGGGATGCAAGTCTGGTTCAACGCTTGTAAAGCAATTGATGTGATTGATCATATCAGCAAGAGAAAAAAAACAAGAACCACACGATCCTCTCAATAGATGCAGAGAAAGCATTTGACAAAATACAGCATCCATTCCTGATCAAAACTCTTCAGAGTGTAGGGATAGAGGGAACATTCCTCAACATCTTAAAAGCCATCTACGAAAAGCCCACAGCAAATATCATTCTCAATGGGGAAACACTGGGAGCCTTTCCCCTAAGATCAGGAACAAGACAGGGATGTCCACTCTCACCACTGCTATTCAACATAGTACTAGAAGTCTTAGCCTCAGCAATCAGGCAACAAAAAGAAATAAAAGGCATTCAAATTGGCAAAGAAGAAGTCAAACTCTCCCTCTTCGCAGATGACGTGATACTGTACATAGAAAACCCAAAAGACTCCACCCCAAGATTGCTAGAACTCATACAGCAATCTGGCAATGTGGCAGGATACAAAATCAATGCCCAGAAATCTGGCATTTCTATACACTAACAATGAGACTGAAGAAAGAGAAATTAAGGAGTCAATCCCATTTACAGTTGCACCCAAAAGCATAAGATACCTAGGAATAAACCTAACCAAAGAGGTAAAGGATCTATACCCTAAAAACTACAGAACACTTCTGAAAGAAATTGAGGAAGACACAAAGAGATGAAAAAATATTCCATGCTCATGGATTGGAAGAATTAATATTGTGAAAATGTCAAAGCTACCCAGGGCAATTTACACATTTAATGCAATCCCTATCAAAATACCATGGACTTTCTTCAGAGAGTTAGAACAAATTATCTTAAGATTTGTGTGGAATCAGAAAAGACCCCGAATAGCCAGGGGGATATTAAAAAAGAAAACCATATCTGGGGGCATCACAATGCCAGATTTCAGGTTGTACTACAAAGCTGTGGTCATCAAGACAGTGTGGTACTGGCACAAAAACAGACACATAGATCAATGTAACAGAATAGAGAATCCAGAAGTGGACCCTCAACTTTATGGCCAACTAATATTCGACAAAGGAGGAAAGATTATCCACTGGAAAAAAATAGTCTCTTCAATAAATGGTGCTGGGAAGATTGGACATCCACATGCAGAAGAATGAAACTGGACCATTCTCTTACACCATACACAAAGATAAAATGGATGAAAGATCTAAATGTGAGACAAGATTCCATCAAAACCCTAGAGGCGAACACAGGCAACACCCTTTTTGAACTTGGCCATAGTAACTTCTTGCAAGATACATCCACGAAGGCAAAAGAAACAAAAGCAAAAATGAACTCTTGGGACTTCATCAAGATAGGAAGCTTTTGCACAGCCAAAGAAACAGTCAACAAAACTAAAAGAACCTACAGAATGGGAGAAGATATTTGCAAATGGCATATCAGATAAAGGGCTAGTATCCAAGATCTATAAAGAACTTATTAAACTCAACAGCAAAGAAACAATCCAATCATGAAATGGGCAAAAGACATGAAGAGAAATCTCACTGAGGCAGACATAGACATGGCCAAGAAGAGAAATGGCCACATGAGAAAATGCTTCGCATCCCTTGCCATCAGGGAAATACAAATGAAAACTACAACGAGATACCACCTCACACCAGTGAGAATGGGGAAAATTAACAAGGCAGGAAACCACAAATGTTGGAGAGGATGTGGAGAAAGGGGAACCCTCTTGCACTGTTGCTGGGAATGTGAACTGGTGCAGCCACTCTGGAAAAATGTGTGGAAGTTCCTCAAAGAGTTAAAAATAGATCTGCCCTATGACCCAGCAATTGCACTGCTTGGGATTTGCCCCAAGGATACAGATACAGTGAAACGCCGGAATACCTGCACCCCGATGTTTCTAGCAGCAATGTCCACAATAGCCAAACTGTGGAAGGAGCCTCGGTGTCCGTCCAAAGATGAATGGATAAAGAAGATGTGGTTTATGTATACAATGGAATATTACTCAGCCATTAGAAACGACAAATACCCACCATTTGCTTCGACATGGATGGAACTGGAGGGTATTATGCTGAGTGAAATAAGTCAATCGGAGAAAGACAAACATTATATGGTCTCATTCATTTGGGGAATATAAAAATAGTGAAAGGGAATAAAGAGGAAAGGAAAAAAAATGAGTGGGAAATATCAGAAAGGGAGACAGAACACGAGAGCCTCCTAACTCTGGGAAACGAACAAGGCGTGGTGGAAAGGGAGGTGGGCGGGGAGCGAGGGTGACTGGGTGATGGGCACTGAGGGGGGCACTTGATTGGATGAGCACTGGGTGTTATGCTATATGTTGGCAAATTTAACTCCAATAAAAAAATTAAAAAATAAAATAAATAAAAAAATAAAAAATAAAAAGTTGCCTAATAAAATGATTGAGTTTAGTTACCCATAAATTTACCAGATTTCGTTAAAGGAGTGGAATCATGGAAACCGGGTGGTTCCTCCCAAAGGAAAATGTGTAATTCCAATAGTTAGTTTGGTTGTATGGGTTACCAGTTTATGAGTAGTTTGTCTCTTCCAAAAGGCCAAATCTTTACATTTTAGGTTGTGCACTATTTAGGAGGATTCTGAGGCAGGTCTCCTCATACCTGTTGATGCTAAAATTGGATGTATTGCATGAGCACCTTGCAATATTTGGTCATGTCTGCTTGCTAGTAAGATGTAATAATCCTAGATGCCTGGACAGGCCAATCACTCATAGAGCAAGAAGAGGTCATGAACCCCAGAGGTATCATTAAAGCCCATGAGAATATCTTCAAGCCATAGAACTTGGAGAGTCTGAGAGCTTTGTTATACTGAGTTTCAGAATTCCATTTGTTCTTTTTTACCTCTCCTGGAAATTGAGAAAAAATACATAGCAGATTTTCTGAGTAAGTGGAAATAACTCTTTAACGATAGTCCCAGAAGAATTGGTACCCTGTTCAGTAGGGAGAGAGATTGGAATTCCTCAGGTTGGGTTATGAAATCAGGTCAATACTTTTTTTTTTTTTAAAGATTTTATTTATTTATTCATGACAGAGAGAGTGGTAGAGACACAGGCAGAGGGAGAAGCAGTCTTCATGCAGGGAGCCCGACATGGGACTTGATCCCGGGTCTCTGGGATCATACCCCGGGCTGAAGGTGCTGCCAAACTGCTGGGCCATCAGGGCTGCATAGGTTAATACTTTTTATACTGTGGAGCTAGAGGTCTAGCAAGAAAGGATTTCAACATATCCTGCAAATGAGGCTAGAACAATGACCAGAGCATATTTAACACCCATACTAGGATGTACTTGTATGAAATCCATGAAGTGTTTAAGGAGGACCTGAGTTTGGGGCTCTTGGACAAGTCCAACCTTTGCAGTTTTATCAGGATTATGCTGGTGACATGGGACATGCATCAGAGACACCACCAGCAATTTTAGTAGTTTCCCCACTGAGGGTTAAATTTATGTCACTCAACTGAGCTAAGGGATGCCCAGATAGCTGGTAAAACATTATTTCTAGGTGTGTCTATGAGGTTGTTTGTGGAAGAGATTAACATTTGAATCATTAGAGTAAAGATCTGCACTAGCAATTTGAGTGGGCAACATCTAGCCAGTTGAGGGCCCAAATAGAACAAAAATGCTGAAGGAGAGTGAATTTTGTCTCTTTGTACCCTTGGACATCAGAGTTCTTGGTTTGGGGGCCTTTGAACTTGGACTGAATTATTTCACCAGCTTTCCTGTTTCTCCAGCTTGCAGAGCAGATACAGATCATAGGACTTCTTGGCCTTCATAACCACGTGATCCGATTTCTGTTCTCTCTCTGCTTATTTGTGTGTTTGTGTGTATGTGTGTGTGTATGTCTATATTTTGTTCCTTCTGTTTCTCTGAATAATAATACATCAATGTTGGTTCAGTACAGTGGCCAATTTTTCCTTACTGTGGTGAGTAGTTTCATGGAAACTTTTTACCACATCCCTTGCTAAAAGTGTCAAGAGATTATCCTCATGCAATTTGCATCCAGATTCCTTGCAGTAGCTTTCTTCTAACTCTGGATCAAATTGCTGGCATCTTGTAATATAGCCTCATCTCTCCAAAGGTTTGGTCTTTGGGATTTCATGGATGCTAGGATTTTACTAAGGGATGCCTATCTCACATCATGATATGCCAGAGAATTTTGTTTAGTGTTTTGTTATTCCTTTTGAGATGAGTTCCAATCATCATAATAACCAGTACTTTAAGAAGCATTACAGTACTTCAAAGTTCTTTAATCTGTTAACTGATCTTGGATTTTCTGCTGAGATAAAAAAATCATACCTGTTATCAGTTTATATATAGATTCTCTTATCTGTAAGTAACCAACAAAATCTGGTTAGTATAATGAAAGAAATTCTGCCTCTTGCAGGGTGTCACATCCTAGAGGTGAAATGTGAGACTTGTTACAGTGTATCTCTCCTAATACTTTTCTATGTAGGTCCATCAACAAAGAAGTTTAAGTCTGTATTTTCTAATAAATCAGTTTGGAGCATAGATTGTTCATGCACAGAGGTTAGTTACGAGTGTCTTCTCCAGGTAATACTTGGAGCAGCAGTATGGAATATGTCACAACAATGAATGTAAATGAGTACAAGAGAAAATAATAGAATTTCACAGAAGATAAGATCCCCTGCTAAGAAATGTATATTTCTAGCAAGCAAGAAAGACTGTACAGCATGAGACATCATCAAGTTTAAAGGAAACCCTAAAACGAAATCTGCAGAAGCCTCTACTAGTTTAGCTGCTGTCCTTACCAGGTCCGGAGGTTTTGCTACTACGTTAAATGGAAGACTATAGTAAGCACTTGACCTCTAGTGATTCCCATGAGGTTGAATCAGAACATTAAAAGCTTGTCCAAATTTGTTTTATACAAATAGAAAGGTTTATGATAATTAGGAAAACCCTTAGTGAGACATTGTTGAAGAATTCAACTTTGCTGTTGTAGGGCAAAGACAGCATTGGATGATCTATAAATGAATGAGTGTAGCTGTGTTCCAATAATACTTTTTTTACAAACAGGTCACTGAATATGGACATTTTCTTTTACTAAACAATTTAGTTTTTCATATTTATTTAGTTTTTTCATATTTATTTATTTATTTCATATTTCATATTTTCATATTTATTGTTTACTAATATATTTGGAGTTCTTTCCACCATCTTATTTTGTATTTCTTAAGTTTCTTATATATATATTTTTTCCTTTTTCTTTTGGATATTTTTAAAATTTTGTTCTCAGTTCTATATTCTGCATTGAAAGTGATGCTCTCTAATTTTAATTTTTTGTGTTCCTGAAAATTCTAACAAGCATGTTTAATTTAACAAATTCAAAATTTAATCATTATTTTTGCCCAGCAACCAAAATTATATACTATTATCTTTTATTTTACTTCTCTATATTTAACCTCATAATTTTAGCATGATTATCACTGCATTATACAGTAGTAGTTTAGATTTTCTTATGCATTTTCCACTTACTTTTGCTCACCATTGGTTTCTGCATCACAGACCATTTTTGGGAGGGTCCATTTTAATTCTTTCTGGAGTAGGTCTTCTGAATTTTAGAAGCCAGTTATTAGACTAATTTCTTTGAGATAATCTTTTCTTTTACTAGCTGCACTAAAATCTACCCTTTGTTCTTCTGTAATGTCTTGTTGTGAATCTCTTTGTTTAAGGATTTTAGGATTCATCAAGATTCTTGAATCTGAGGATTTATTCCTTTTATCAGTTTTGGAAATTTTTCAGCTATTATATTTTTCAGTATTGCCTCATCCCTATATTATTTATTAAATCCTCCTGATTTTCTTATTAGAGGTATGTTAAAAATTCTCCCTCTGTTCTCTACTAAGTTGCCTTTTTTGGGGTGCCTGAGTGGCTCAGTGGTTGAGTATCTGCCTTCAGCTCACGGCGTAATCCTGGAGTCCTGGGATTGAGTCCCTTGGGCTCCCTGCATGGAGTCTGCTTCTCCCTCTGCCTGTGTCCCTGCCTCTTTCCCTGTGTCTCTCATGAATAAATAAATAAAAACTTTTTTAAAAATTGCCTTTTTTATTTTTCATCTCTTTATTACTCTTTCCTTCATTCTGAGTAACTTCTTCAAAATTATCTCTAATAGTAATTCTTCAACAGTGTCTAATCTTCTATTTTGTCTCTTTACTGAGTTTCTAAATCCAATAATGTGTTTGAAATTTCTAGACACTGCTTATGAAATATGCCTGTTCATACTCTTAAGTTCTCTTTAAATATTATCAGTGTAATTATTTTCAGTCATTGTGAGTCAGATATGGTTGTGTTCTGTTTGAATGTCAGTCATGTATGCTGATTTGTTTTCTCTTGTGCCTTGGGATTTTTTATCTTAATTTCATAATTTACTTTATCTGTAAATTCTTAGGGACCTGGCTTCAAGGTACATTCCACTAGGATTTGATTTATTTCTGCCAGTCATTTGGGAGTGTTTTAAATTCAGTTCTTACCTTAGAGTTTTTCATCCCCATAGGTACTACAGATTTTGTTTGTGTATGCAGGGTCAGTTTGTGAAGAAACTCTCAGAAGAATCGTCCCTTCTCCCAGAGCTAAGGTAAAATAGGTGCATTTCCTTCACATCTCCTTCTGTGTTTATCTTATTTCTGAGGGAGTTGTTGGCCAGTCTCATCTCATCTTATCTCATCTGACCTATCATCCTAGGTCCTAGGTTTTTTCTCCAGTGCCCTTGTTTGTATAAAGACCAAAAAGCTGGAATCCACTGGCATGGATCAGCAGAAGCATCAGTGGGAACTGTTAGTTCCTACACTTAGCTGTCTCACTTGATTTAAGTTCTTGCTTCATTTTTAGCCTATGGAGTGTTTCTTCATAATGTCCAGCCATGAATATAAAGAGATTTAAAAAAACATTTTATCCAGAACTTTTAGGCATCTGTCCCAGGAGTTTTTCTTAAGTTATCCATTCCACTAAGTCATTTTGCCTGAAACAGAAGTACTCTCTTGTTCTTTTTGGTATTGTGTGTTTACAATTAAAAATAAATAAATAAATAAATAAATAAATAAATAAATAATCTCTTTACTATTACTTTAGTAGTGTTTTGACAAAATCAGAGATTAACAAAAACTTTTTATTGTGAAAGGTCTTTTAGCTATTACATTGGGGACTTTTTAATATTGAAGCATGAGATGGTAATGTCACAGACACAGAATCGAATTTAAATTTATAGCTGCATCCTGAAATTAAGTGTGATGCTTTTGTTCTTTTTACTGTCAAATATTTTTATTAAATCAGTTGGGTTTGACAGATGAATGTATGTATTTAAGGGTATGTTCTTGTGTCATTTCATTCAGTTAAGCTGTTATAACTGATAGATTCAATTGATAAATTCTCATTTTAGTGAAACTTTTAAGATTATATAAAGTAGATATCACAGATTTATAAATATTGAGACTTTTACTCCTAGATATGCTTTCCATAATGTTAGCTCTTTATTAAATTTATAAAGGCCAGAAAATGACCTTTTTATGGGACAGAAGAGAAGTGAAGATAAAATACCTGAGAGTTATTGTCTTAAGATCTTATTTAGATAAAACCTATTTTGTAACAAAGGACAAAGTAATTAACTTGGTAAAGATAAATTTTCTTTTACTTTGGAAAGGGCACATTTGTAATCAGTTTAATGCCTGAGGTAGGACTGACTCAGCAACAAATTCTCAATATGATAAAATGCAAACCTCATTTATTTGGGTAGAGATAACTAGAGCAGAAGGGTCTGAACTTGTGATCTGGGCTTCATAGGGTTTAGGATCCCCTGAAATTGTGTACAGTTTTAGATATATATTTATATTCATGCATTTTCCTGGGCTCAACCCTCCTTGGCCCTCATCTCCTTTGGCATAAGGTACATTTTTGTGTAGTACACAAACTGTAACTGTATATGGTGGTTAGATTTCCCAAAAGCTTGCATCCCATAGTTAGAGAAACTGAAAAAGATAAATGAAAGCAACATGATTTCACATACTGAGGAAAATTTGTCTTGTGGGGTTGGGATTTAAAGACTGAAAAGTCACCCTTTCATGTGTGTTAAATGTGGAAGTGGTAAAAGTGAAGTCTCTCAGTTAGGCTTTATTTTTCACGTTAACATTTCTTTTTGGTTATACTAAAATCCTTCTGTATGTATTTACCACACCTAGGAGGGGCTATTCATCCCAGGAGAAGTGGCTCTCTTGCAGGTCTTTCAAAATTTGCTGAATTTCTCCAAGACTTGGCTTAAAATTTGCCATCCTTAGTGGACTTTTTTCCAGCTGACTTTTCAGACTGGCAAGGAACTTGGGCACTGGTTAACCATAGTTCATAATTCCTTTTTTTTCTTTTGAAGAGAAGTAGCTAATAGATCTTTTAAAGAAAACAAACAAATATTACCAAAAGAAAGGAAATACGAAAAGAAAAGAGCAACAAAAGTTTTGTGTGCCAAATATAAAATATGAGTGGCATAAATTTTAGGCAGCTGTTTTGTTAAACATTACTTTAAATATCAATAGGACCAAATTGATTTTTATTAACAAATTAAATGGAAATTTTGCTACATTATATTTCTTTTAGGCTCCTCTCCATTTTTGTTCTTTGTATAAATCAATTATTTCCTATCTGGTATTCCACAAAAGAAATTTCTCCCTTAAAAAAATAATAGGACTTAACATTTCGCCTAAATAAGCCTGAAATACACCTTTCTCTTTCCCAGGTAAAAATGCTTTCATTTTTCATCTTTTTGCTGGCTAGTGATAGACTTCTTTAAGAGCTCATGTACAGAAGTCCTCAAGCAGTACTGATGCAGTCTTATGACAATCTTTTTTCCATGTTGGCTAAAAGAAAACCCAACTTGATTTGGCTCTTGAGTTGTCTGTCCATGGATGTGGGATATCCTCTTTGCTTATTCTATTACTCTCTCAAAGAGTTATTACTCCTCAGGGATCACCTCACAGTCTACCTCCATCTGGAACAGATCCTATAATGGGTAAAATTCTCACTTGGGAACATCTTGAAGGCTATTTTATGCACTTAGTAATATACTCCCACTGATTGGTATCTACTTCATATTTGTGCCAGCTACTTGTACTTCAGGGCAACCATGTATCTTTTTTTTTTAGCTTGGGTCTCCACCATCCCTTCCCTATATTCCCTCAAAGCAGAGCCTATGACAAAGACTGCTAAACAAGAAGTTCCTTTAGAAGTGATCCTATTGAGCAAGAATGAGGGGCCTGGGGAATTGAACAGGGAGGGAGGAGAAAGTAATACGGTAATATGTTATCGAGTAGTCCATTCCTATAGGTGACTCGTGCACAGTCTTGATAGGTTATCTTTTAAATGTGTCTCAGAAGTGTTTGCTTGGGGAACACGGAGGGGAAGTTTTTACCCATTGGTTTCTGCTTTCTGTTGGTTAAGACTGGCCATGCAAGCATTAACTCCAAGAGGTGGGACTGAAAAGATTTACTAGTGTGAATGAGGTGTCCAATAAAATTTTGTGAGCTTAATTCTGAACACAGATTATACATGCAGTGACTACTTACTGACTTGAAAGTTATGGTCTGTATCTCTGACAATAGAAATAGCACAAGTAGCACATTATTATTATTCCTGTTTCCCCAAATCTAAACATATAGGGCATATTTTAGCTTACAATGTTTTGTTTTATTTTTAAAGATTATATATTTATTCATGAGAGACACAGAGAGAGGCAGAGACACAGGCAGAGGGAGAAGCAGACTCCTCGAGGGAAGTTAGATGTGGGACTCGATCCTGGGACTCCAGGACCATGCCCTGAGCTGAAGGCAGACGCTCAACCACTAAGCCACCAAGGAGTCCCTAGCTCACAATGTTTTAAACAAAATACTGTTCTGCAGATGATTTTTTTGGGGTCCAGCATTCTTCCTATAGAATTTACATATCAGTATCTGCAGAGCTTAACTCCTGGAGTCATAATTAGGCATTACACATGTAAATACCCTTCAGAAATGCGCCACATAGACATACATTCACTTAACAGAACCAAACACCTTTTTTTTTTTAAATCCTTTAACAATTTTTTTATTTTGAACTAAGTGTGGACTTACAAAAAAGACTGGCAAAAATAATAGAGTTCCTATATAACCTTTACTCAGCTTTCTCTCATGTTTATACTTATTCAACAGAATAATAGGGAAATTAACATTGACACTCAACTATTAACTAATCTGAAAACTTATTTGAATTTCAACAATATTCCCACTAATGTTGAAGTAATCCTTCTAGTTCCAGGTCTAATCTAGGATCACACATACACACTGCATTTATTTGTCATGTCCCTGTCTCCTTTCTTTATCTTTCATGACCTTGATATTTCTGAAGACTACTGGTCAGTTATTTTCTAGAATATCCTCCAGTTTGGGTTTGACTGCTGTTTTCTGCTGATTAGAGTGAGTTAATGTGATGTTGTTGTTGTTGTTTTTCAAGAATACCACAGAAGTTATGTTGTACTCTTCTCAGTGTGTCCTGTCAGGGACACATGATTTTGCTATGCCTTATCACTCGTGATGTTCACTTTGATTACTTGGTTAAGATGTTGTATGCCAACTTTCTGCCCTGTAAGCTATTTTTGTCTTTGTAATTAGTATCTTGTAGGGAGATACTTTGAGACTATGTAAATATCCTTTTTCTCATAATTCGTTTGCCTCCTGATTTTACTGTCCATTGATGGATCTTCTATGCAAGTAGGTATGATACTTGCCTAATGGTGATTTTCTATTTCCCTCATTCGTTCCACATTTATTAATTGGAATGCTAATTATATTTATCAATTTGGACTTATGAATATAATCCATCATTATTATTACATATATTGTTGCTCAAAGTGTTCCTAACTTAGCTATTCGGAGCTCCTTCCAGTTAGCTCCTATGTCCTTTCAGCATGCCCCTTTAATTTTTGAGTGCTTCCTTGCTAGAAGAGTTGTGTCATAAGTGTTTTTTACCACAGGGTTCATTCTAGCACTCTCCATCTCACCATTTCCTTATATTGCAATGTCTTCTTTTTTTGTAGGAGAAACCTGGCTCCCATTATTCATAATATTTACTTATTTGTTCAGAGACAGTATTCACATAAGATAGTTTCAGAATTGCTAACCACCCCTGTGAAAAACAAATTTCCAGGGGACCCCTGGGTGGCTCAGTGGTTTAGCGCCTGCCTTCAGCCCAGGACGTAGTCCTGGAGTCCCCATATTGAGTCCCGCTTTGGGCTCCCTGCATGGAGTCTGCTTTTCCCTTTGCCTGTGTCTCTGCCTCTCTCCCTCTCTCTGTGTGTCTCTCATGAATAAATAAATAAAAATATTTTAAAAAAAGAAAAAAACAAATTTCCTAAGTAGAGTATAATATTTGTGCATGGTTCCTTTTGTCTTAGCTTCTTTTTACAGTAGATGGTCAAAATACTGTTTCTTAGGCCAGCTCTTGCTTTCCCACTTTCTTCATGTGGTTATAGTGTTCATGTAATACAGTTAAGTTCATTTGTTACTGTTTATTCCACTTTGGGTTCCCCCAGGCCCTAGTTTAATCATTTATTTTGAGGGTATATGGAAATATTACAAAATTTTAAGAGTCAGATTTATTTACAACAAGGTATATTCAGATTAGTTTCACTGCCTCGCCCTCACCTTCACTACTCTTCTTTTTTTTCCCATTTTTTTTCCTGCTTTGTTCCCACTCACTTTCTATAGGCAAAATTCATTAACTTATAGTTTATCCTTTTGGCATTTATTTTGAACAAGTGAATATATATATATAATGAATACATATGTACTATTGTTATATCCCCTCTATCTTACATGAAAGGTAGCATACTTCATTTTGCTTTTTAAATTTAATATGTTATAGAAATCACTCCATATAAATTCAGAGAGATCTTCATTCTTTTTTATAGCTGCATAGTATTCCACTGTGTGGATGTCTCGTTTATTCAGCAACTTCCCTACTAATGGTATTGAGCATGTAGGTTGCTTCTAATATTTTGCAGTTACAAACAGTGTGCAGTGAATAACCTTACACGTATTCATTTTGTATTGCTGGAAGTTTATCTTCAGAGTAAATTCCTGAAAGTGGAATTGTTGGGGCAAGTGAAGTGCATCTGTAGTTTTTATTAAGCATTGCCAAATTTCATTCTGGAAAGAGTTGTATCAATCTTCATTCCTACCAGCAATTTAGGAGAGTATTTCCCCACAGTTTTGCCAATAACTTGTA
Source organism: Vulpes vulpes (assembly GCF_048418805.1). Lineage (NCBI taxonomy): Eukaryota > Metazoa > Chordata > Mammalia > Carnivora > Canidae > Vulpes > Vulpes vulpes. The sequence continues at coordinate 88,734,832 of NC_132785.1, forward strand.
TTCTATTTTTTCTAGTCTGATAGATAAAAATGGTACTTCAGTGGGTTTTTTTCTTAATTTACATTTCTCTAACATTTTTTTTTCACATTTTATTTTATTTTTTTTTATTTTTTTATTTATTTATTTATTTATTTTATTTATTTATGATAGTCACAGAGAGAGAGAGAGAGAGGCAGAGACACAGGCAGAGGGAGAAGCAGGCTCCATGCACCGGAAGCCCGACGTGGGATTCGATCCCGGATCTCCAAGATCGCGCCCTGGGCCAAAGGCAGGCGCCAAACCGCTGCGCCACCCAGGGATCCCTTTTTTTCACATTTTTAAGGACTATTTTATACTTTGGGGGTGAGTTGTCTATCTTTTCCCCCCTTTTCTACTGCATTTTCAGTTCTTTTTTGATTTTCAAGAGCTCTTTACATATTACAGATAAGTCTTGCAAATATTTTCTCCCAGTTTGTCAGTTGTCTTTTGTCTTTGTTTATGATGGGTTGTTTTATTTTTGTTTTTGTCATGTAATTATTTTTTAAAAGATTTTACTTGTTAGAGAGAGTGTAAGTGGGAGGAGGGGCAGAAGGACAGGGAGAGAGAAAATCTCAAGCAGAGTCCCCACTCAGCACAGAGCCTAATATGGGACTCAATCTAACGGCCCTGAGATCATGACCTGAGCCAAAATCAAGAGTTGGCAGTTTAACCAACTGAGCCACCCAAGCACCCCTGTATTGTATTTATTTTTATGTGGTCAGATTATCAATCTTTTATTGCCTCTGTATTTTAAGTCTTTGTCTCTACACCAAAACTGAAAAGGAAGTTACTCATATTTTCTTCTAATCCTGTATGGTTTTATTTGTCAGGTATCTGATACATTTAGAGTTAATCCTTCTGCATGAAATGCAATACAGATCTAATTTTACCTTTTGTTCCAAATGGCTACCCAGTTGTCCTGACACCATTCAAATACATCTTTGCTCCAGTGATTTGAGATGTCACTTTTAGCATATACTAAACTGCATAGAATCACCATAGAATTACCTTTATACATTTATTTTGGCTTCTTTTTGCACTTTGTCATGGTGTAGTTGGTGTTATATTATCTGTTCATTGCCTGTAGCCACAGATAATGCTCCAGATTGATGTTTGTTCTTCTGAAAGAATAGTTAATTAAGCCAGAGAAATTTACCTTCTGGCTATGTATTAAACACTGTTACCCAAATTGAACCCACAGCTATGAGGCATTGCTCCTTCTGTCCAAATGTTATTGTCAGTTTCTGTTGTATTATAAAATCGTTAGGCTGATAGGAAGCTTCCTAAAATGAGTCTCTGGGCTCCTTGTTTGGAACTACTGTATTGAGACCTTGAAGAATGGCCTCATGAGTGCTAGCTTTATAAAGGTTCATTGTCTTTGGCTCCTTGGGTTGTTTTCTTAATTCAGTTGCTAGATCTTGGTAGACAAATTCTAATACTGTGATTACTGCCAGAGCAGACATTAAAATTATGAGGTAATTTAGCTTTTAAATACACCTACATCTAAAGTACAGAGTTGCCTGGTGACAATGACATCCTTGTTAAAATACAAAAAATTGGGAGCACTGGGTGGCTCAGGGGTTGAGCATCTGCCTTTGCCTCAGGGCGTGATCCTGGGGTCCTAGGATCGAGTCCCACATCGGGCTCCCCTCAAGGAACCTGCTTCTCCCTCTGCCTATTCTGTGTCTCTCATGAATAAATAAATAAAATCTTTTTAAAAAATACAAAAAATCTGAAAGTCCAGACATTGCCCTTCCAGATGACTTTAGGTTGATGTGAGGAGAAACACTATCCTAGGGGTGCCTGTTCTGCTCAGTCAGTGGAGCACATGACTCTTGATCTTGGGGTATTGAGTTCAAGCCCCATATTGAGCATGGAGATTACTTAAGAATAAAACCTTAAAAAAAAAACCATCCTAAAGAATCTTCCTGTTTACAAAATAAACAACGAGCTGTTTGGGGAAATAGATTAATGTAGGCTACTGCAATATTGTACCTTTTCCCCATCTTAAAAGGCCATAAGTATTTGATTAGTGCTGTACTCTGGCTTTGCTTACAAAGCACCTCAAGTTTTTGGGCTTCACATTTCAGAATATATGGAAAGTACCCAAAAGCCAGAGGAATATTTATTTATTGCCCTTATTTTGTCCTTTTGTTTTAATACTGATTTTATTTTGTTAGTATTTTTTTCTGACTTATTTTAAAGTGAAGAAGTTGCAGTCCAAATGAAGTTGAGCCTTCTCTTACAGTGATTTTTTTCTTTTACAGATGTTATTCACACTCTTGACCTCCAGAGGGAGCAAGAGGGTTATAGTTAAACAGTAATCATTCCTGAAAAAGAACTTTTCTCCTCTCCTGTTCTCGCTCCTCCTCTCCTGTCTTCCCTTTATCTTTTACCCTACCTACATAAACATGTAGATTTTGAAGAGTCATGTCTTATCATTTTCTATTTTCCTGCTTCTTTTGTGTGACATCCACATAGGTTTCCCTAAACCCTTATTAAGCCTATCTGTCTTCTAGTTGTCAGCCTTTCATTCCTGATAGTGGAGGGGGTACCTTGATGTCTCAAAAGAGTGATTCTCAAGGAACCCAGATGGAAATTTGTTTCAGCAATTAGGGATATTTCTTTGGAAATAGTATTGGTCCTTTCACCCCCATTGCTGCACTCTGCCCCTCCCGCACTCTGTTAGGGGGGCCTACACATTTTTTTCCCCTATTCCTACCCAACAACAGAAACGTTAGGGTGAAACTCTAAACCACAGGTCCATTTTGGATAGACATCCCACCCTCAGGGTGCCTTCTGGGTTGAAAAACTGGTCCATCACAAGATCCTTTGTTGATAGGTCAGTTATTAGGAGGTGCTTTGTATCTCTGTGATCTTCACGATGAAGGATCCCAAGTGTTTGTTATTTTCTCTCAGATAAAAGTCTGTACAAAAACAACTACCTAGTTCCAACATACATATTTTCTCTCTCTTCTGTGGTTATAGTTAAAATCTAGATGGGTTTGTGATGCCTGAGTATGGACCTTAAATGTTACACTGAATCTTGAGAGCTTGCCTTGAGATAGATCTGGATTGGGTCAGGATAGTTCTTGTACCTTTTGTCCTAATGTGGCTTGGCCTACAGAGACTTCCATCCTTGGTATAGCCCATGCATGAACCTACCATTTCTTCATAAGGAGCACTGGGTGTTAGGTACCATCTCTATGCTACTGACTCCAAGGTGTTTATCATCATCTCTGGCCCCCATTCTCAGTGGCCTATTTGACATGATCACTTAGATGTTTGATTGAAATTTCAAATGTACTGGGTGCAAAACAGAATCCTTGACTTTTCCTGCCCCAAACCTGCTTCTTCTCTAGTATTCCCAAATGGACCACCATCTCTCTATTACTCTTAGGAGTCATTCTTGATTTTCCATTTTCTTCACCTGCTACAATCTCATCCTTCAGCCAATTCTATTTTAATTCCAAAATATTTCCTACATCTGCTGTCTTTACTCTCTCCTACTCTCTACTTCACTTCAGCATGCTATGCTTCTCTCTCATCCAGACCATTAAGATAGATTCCTAACAGGAGTAACAATGGCAATGACTTGGAGAAATTTAATGTGCTTTTCTTTTTTCCCCAAATATACCTGCTCAGAGAGGGGATAAAAGAATACAAACTGAGGAGCACCTGGGTGGTTCAGTTGGTTAAGTGTCTGCCTTTGGCCCGGGTCATGATCTCATGGGTCTTGGGATGGAGCCCTTTGTCCAGCTCCCTGCTCAATGGGGAGTCTACTTCTCCCTCTCCTTCTGCCCTTCCCCCACTTGTGCTCATTCTCTCTCTCTCTCTCAAATACATAAACAAAATCTTAAAAATAATATAAAGTGAAAAAGCTAAGATTTGGCTTCTGACATTAAAAAATAGGGTCATACAGAAAGACAGTAGACTTGAAAGCTAGTCTTTGTAGGGAGAGAGGGTTTTATAAATGTTTTTGGTGCCCATTTAGATAACAAAGATCAGGGCTGCAAGACTAGATTATAAATTTCTCCCATAACATGTAGAACATCTGTACTGTTCACCATTCATGCTGAGTGAGTGATAAGGCTGGAGTTTCAGACAATGGGGCTATGGTAAAGAAGCCTGCACACCTGTCCACACTGATTTTTGGAGGAGGAAGACAGAGGGAAAGAAGACAAGAGATAATGGTCAGTTAGGCATTCTCATCTTCCCTTGCGGCTGCAGCCCAGAGGGAAAGAAGTCAATTAAATACCTGGAGGAATACAGAGGACAGAGGAGCTCTTCCTTGGCTTCTAGTCTGGGACACTGGGAAAAGTTACCTAGAGGTGCCAACCTGGAGGGTGACCACATGTAAATGAGTTCAGAGATATGGTCAGAGAGTGAGGATCTTATTTGTATCCCCAAGCCTTCCTCTGTTCTTCCAAGGCATGAATGTGGAGTTGAAAACCGCCAGGGCTGACATGGACCTGTTGAGATGGGGACTTCGAGACATTCAGAGGGGCCTGTAATGCCAGTGAGAGTGGAGGTGACTGCTAGTCCTACCTGGTGGAGAGCTTGGTACAAACCAAGATGTAGACCAGCTCAGCTCCAGCTGCAGCCCCTAATGACACCATTGTAGGCTAAAGACATTGGGGACAAGGGACATGGCTGGGGAGCCAGAGAAACCAGAGGACCCTGCATGGTTTTGAGGAGTCTTTTCCCCAAAATCCATTAGGTCATGCATGCTTCTCTCCCTCCATACATCATCCTGGAGGGCAGGTATGGTGCCAAAATCTAGAGACTAAGCATGTCTAACCAAAGAGGCTGAATTTTACCTAAAAGAACTACTTAAATCACCGTGTTTGTCAGGGGTTATCTCTCTGCTCTTTTTATTTTCCTATAGTTGAGAGGGGCTAGTGAGCAAGAATAGATCAACTCTAGACCAAGTGGAAGTCTAATTTCTTCACACATTTGAGTCCTGAGGTGGGTTCATTGCAACCCTGCTATCCTGGCTGCTTCTGCATCCACCCTTATCGCCCCTACAGTGCCTACACAGTAAGCAGAGCAGGCCTTAAAAGTGTAGGAATTTTATCATACCACCTTTCCACATCTTCCAAAGTCTTCCCATTGGGCCCAGAATGAGGCACCTCACCTCAGCATACAAGGCCCCATATGGTCAGGACCTGTCTCTTCTCTGTCCTCATCTGAAAACTTGTCCTGTAAGCTCCAGCTCAGTGGCCCTTCTGTTCCATGAATGGGCTCTGCTTTTTCCTATCTCAAGTGTGTGTGCTTGCTGTTTATACCGATGCCTTCCTTTTGTCCTTTCAGACCCAACTTCCATCCTTTCTCACTTTGTTCTGTGCCCCCTAGGCTGACCATATAAATTGCATCAGTAGACATGCTAGTTTTCTGGCTTCCTATTGGAATTGGCCAATGGGAAGCACTAGCAAGAAATCAGGAGGGAAAAGATACTTGTTCAGGGTATTTATTCTCCCTGCTTCTTTCTGGAAAGGTCACCGGCGATTGGCTGTATCCCAGGAGTGCCCTGGCTCCCCCCACCTTTGGTAGATCACACACTGTCTCTAGTTTCATTAAACTCTGTACTTTTGTCCAGAGTCCCTTTTGGGTGCCACCTGCTTTCTGCCAGACCTATCTGTCACAGTCTTATGCGTGCTCCCTGCTGGGCTCTCTGCATGCTAGTTTCTTCTTGAGTCTCAGCTCAGATGTCACTGCCTCAGGGAGACCTTCCCTGACTACCCACCATCTCACTGCCCTCCCCTGTGGCCTGCCTCTCGTCCTTCACTCTTTATCACAACATATTTTTAGTTTCTTGCATTACAGTGCTCAAAATCTGATGCTTTTTTTTGTTTTATTGTTTTCTACTTGTCCTTTTATTTGGATTGTAGCAGGAGGCTTGTCCATAACTCTGTATTATGTCCCCAATAGCTAGAATCAAGCTTGCACATAGTAGGCAAGTCAGTAAATGTTTTTTGAGGACGTGAATGAAGGACTGATTTTTCTTGTTCTTGAGAAGCCTGGATCTCAAGGCAGGGTATAGGGTGTATGGGAGGGTGTCGGAGTCAGGTCAGGAAGTTGTCTCATTTCCTTGCACCTTTATTGCATAAGGTGTTAACAAAGCCTCTCAGGTCCTATTTGCCAACTGGCTCAATCACTAGTACTCAGGAGGTAGAAGAGAAGGTTCAGAATAAGCCCTTTGAATGGAAATATGGAAGGGTGTCTGTACCGTCTAATACCTCTGTCTCCTTTACCTAATTCAGGTGTGTCCAGTCTCAGCCGCTTATGGAAGCTGCTTTGTGTGTTTCTTTGGGGTCTGGGGATGGTGCTGAAAGAGTATCACAAAACTTCTTTCTGAGGGGACACTTTTGGAATGCCTGAGCTGAGCAGCGCGAGTGCCTGGTAGAGGCTAACTGTCAGAGTTCCCTGTGGAACTTACCCGGCTCTCTGGGCTGTGCCCCTTGCCCACTGAGTCATACATTCCAAGGGACAGGTTCAGGAATCTGTACTTTTTAAAAGTTCCACGGATGTTTCTAGGATATGGGCTGGATGGGAGCCACAGGACTGGCATAAAGAAGAGGGGCTTTGCTTAGTTCTATGAATTCAGGTATCTCATTATGTTGTTTTAAATCTCTTGTACCATTAGCACAAAGCTGGCTGATGAGCCCAGTCCATTTTGTGTTTGAGTCAATCGATGTTTCCTTTCATATCTTTGGAATTATTTCTCATGGCAATAGGGTCTCGAAAACTTGGCGTTTGAAGGGTAATATTATTTTTAACTTATAAAGTAAGAAACTGAAATCTGGGAAGGTTGGCAGACTTTTTTGGCCACAGTGGTCCTAAGACCACTCTCCTTCTACCAAGTTGTATTATAGCTCAACAGCCCATTGGATATAACTTTTCAAATGTGACACCCACCAAGACCCTGTAGAGTTTTCTCTACACAGATTTCTGTGAAAGGCCATTTCATCAACCAATTTGGTGATGTAGTCACATTCACCTGAACTAGACCCAGGTGTGCATTGGCCAGTGTTGGCTCTGGTCCTACATTCAGATTGTACAGATTTACAGTCTGGGATTATATGACATATATCTTCCCTCTGTAATATACCAGGAATATTTTAAAAATTTATTGAAGTATAATTTACATATAAACTATACAGATTTAAATACAGGTAGTTGAATTTTGACAAATGTGTGCACCTTGTAACCACTATCACAATTGAGACACAAAATATTTCTTTCACTCCAAAATGTTCCCTCATACCCTACTCTTCCCCCACTTTTGGCTTCAGGCAACCATGATCTCCATAACTACAGATTTTTCATTTTCTAGAATTTCGTACAGATGATATCATACATAGGCAAGATTTTGGGTCTCATTTCTTTTACTCAGCAGTTTTTCATTATTTATTTATTTTATTTTCATTTAAAAAAAATTTGTTTATTTGAGAGAGAGAGAGAGCTCAAGAGTGCGTATCAGTATGAGCAGAGAGGAAGGCCGGAGGGAGCAGCATAATTCCCTCTGAGCAGGGAGCCCAATGTGGGGCTTGATCCTAGGACTCTGAGATCATGACCTGAGCTGAAGGCAGACACTTAGCCACCACCCAGACCCCCAGCATAATGTTTTTAGATGTAAATATTTTTACATTGTTCCCTAATCTTTTTTTCTCTTACCCTATATTTCTACTACCACCACTCTCCTTCCCCTTCCAACCAGGGAGCTTACGCTTGGTCTATATTTTCTAGCCCTTCTATCAATATTCATATGACTGTGTGCACATACCTGTGGAGAGCCCAGATAATTTGGGTTGTAAAGGTCAACCTCTGTGAACACAGACTAGAATAGCAAAGGGCCAAAAATGGATTTGGAAGGCCAAAAGGAGAATAATCAGCAGAGGAAGATGGGTATTCCTGCTTAACAGATGAGAAAACTGGGAAACTCAGAAGGCACCTACCTATACTTGGTCACTGGCCAGGGCAGGCTTCAGTGGAGCTCTTTGGACTCCAAATCCCCACTTCTCATTTACCTTAAGAGAGGTTTTTAATTTTTATTTTTTTCTTAATAAAATTTTGAATGTCCCAAGGGCAATGAAATTTAAGGATATTTAGGACTTGGAGCAAAGATGATAATAGTGATGACAATGGTGATGGTGATGATGGTAGCAGCAGTGGAGGTGCTGAGAATGATGGTAGAGATGATGAAGTGGCTGGTCATGACGGCAACAATGATGGTGGTAATGATGGTGCTCTAAAGAATCACACTGAGATCCAGGGAGGACTGAAGGGAACAGGAAATAAAAACTCATCTTTTTTACAGTGCTTTAACCTATTTTTTCTTATTTCAGTTTCATAACAATCCTTTGGGGTGTGTATTATTATTATTATTATCCCCATTTTAGAGGAGGAACCTGAAGGCAAAGCAGTTACTCAACTATTGGTAAGAGAAGTGGGTAAAAAACACTTGGTTCACTCATTACAGTAAGGTGTTATGAAAATCAATAAGTACTTTAGTGGTATGTATTAGGCATCTGGCTGACTTGAAAAATGTGTCCAATTTCTCACTTATTTTTTTTTCCAATTTTTCACACTTAAAAGTAAATTTTCTTCGTGCCAAGTTATTGCTAAGTGTATTAAAAAGAATGGGTTGACCTATATTAATTTGGAGGGATATCTGTTTCATTGTTTCTATTGTCCTGAAGTGGCAAAATACAGATGCAGATATATGTATGTAATAGATTCTATTTTTATTAAGTGAATATGAAACGTACTGATCCCTAGCTTCCAGTTTGGTTTGGCTAAGCTGAGGCTGGTTTCAGGAGATGAGCAGGTGGGAGGTGAGAGGTCAGGAGGTTATTCCCCGCCACACACACCTGCTCCCTCCTTGCTTGGCTCTAGTTCAGGCAGGTGATCACAGCTTCCCCTGGTCTCCCCTTTCCCACAGCTTTGACCCTCAGGAGGTCCCTATAAAATCATTCCTTACCATCTTGCTGGGGATGGTAACTGCCTCCTGTTCCCAGTTGTGGTTGTTTTACCATTCCCGTGATCTTGCCCCACACCTTTTGTGCCTATTAATTAAGCTAATATTGCTCAGCTCCTAACCCTTCTGTGCCCTGCTTTTTGGTGCTGGGCTGGGACTTTGCAAATTACACCCCTTTGTGCCAGCAGCTCCCTGTTGATTCTGCCAACACTGGGTGCCACAGGAAGCCTAAAGGCTGAGGAGGAGGAAGGGCCTGGTCCTCCCTTTGCTTCTTTTTCCTATTCTAGTCCTCTCACAACAGCCACGCTTTCCTGAACCATTAGCACAGCGGGGCACCTGTATCATCCAGGCAGCGCCTCAGAGCTTTCAACCCCAAGTTCTTCCCTTGGTTCCCTGGCCAGAGTAGTGATAGTCTCTTTTTACACTAATTTGTCTGTCTACCTATTTATTTATTTAATAAGTAAGACCCACCCCAATATGGGGCTCAAACTCACGACCCCAAGATGGAATCTCATGCTCCACCGACTGAGCTGGCCAGGGCCCCATGCTATTTTACTGTTAACTTTTCTGTGTTATGTCAGTGAGCTCTTTCACGTATTCAGCTCTCCAATACTGTTTTCTCTTTTTAATGTGGTAAAAAAAAAAAAAGTCACATTAGATAAAATTTGCCATCTTAACCATTTGTAAGTGTACAGTTCAGTAGTGTTAAGTATGTTTACACTGTTGTGGAATCTCAGAACTTTTTTTTTTTTTTTTTTTTATTTATGATAGTCACAGAGAGAGAGAGGCAGAGACACAGGCAGAGGGAGAAGCAGGCTCCATGCACCGGGAGCCCGACGTGGGATTCGATCCCGGGTCTCCAGGATCGCGCCCTGGGCCAAAGGCAGGCGCCAAACCGCTGCGCCACCCAGGGATCCCTCTCAGAACTTTTTTCATCCTGCACAGCTGAAAGCACAGCTCTTCCCATTGAACAACTCCCCTTCCCCCTAGCTCCTTGCCACCACCATTCTATGTTCTGTCCTTATGAATTTGACTGCTTTAGCTACTTCATGTAAAGATCTCCAACTCTTTTAAACTAATTCTTTTTATTAAAGTAATCAGCATAGTTTATGTTTTCCTGCTTGGACTCTGGTATATCTCTATAGATGGTTCCCTCTTTATAATTTTCAGTTAAACTCTTTGTGCTCTTTGATTCCTGCTGCAATCCTAGCTGATACTCTATCTTGAGAGGAGTAAGATAGAGTTACTATCTTGTTAACTACTATTTTAACTTAATTGTTAAAATAGCAATAAAGGGGAAAGCCCTTTTAAAACCAAAAGCAATAAATTGGAGAAAGACAATCCATCATATGGTTTCACTCATATGTGGAATATAAGAAATAGTGCAAGGGACCAGAAGGGAAGGGAGGAAAACTGAGTGGGGAAAAATTAGAGAGGAAGACAAACCATGAGAGACTCCTAACTCTGGAAAACAGAGGGTTGCAGAAGGGGAAGTGGGTGGGAGGTTGGGGTGACTGGGTGCTTGGCATTAAAGAGGGCACATGATGGGATGAGCAATGGGTGTTATACTATATGTTGGCAAATTGAATTTAAATTTAAAAAAATAAATAAAACCAAAAGCACTATATATCATTACTAGGAGGAGGAGGAGGAGTGTTCCAAATGAGGCCATATCTGAGCCTCCCTTGTGTGTCACTGGAAGTGCTAACATCCAGAGAAGCAGAATGACAGACAATGGATGCAACCTCAAGAGTTTCAACAAACGCCGCTGTGGCTCTGGGCCTGAGGATCAGAAAGAGAAGCCAAGTGGGAACCCTTTCCTAAGAGAGGGTGTGGAGAGTGTAACAAAAGCCCCATACTCATATTCACAAGTTAACATGGGGAAGAAGCCAGAGTGCCTGTTCCTTAAGTGATACAAAGACTCTGGCTGTGGTCACGATGAGACTCTAGTCCCAGATGTCAGTGCCCAGCAACTCAGTGACACTTCAACATCCTAACTTAAAATGAAAAATCTGGTTGCTTTTACAGAGTAGGAAAAGACTGGAAAATCCCCAACCACCAGCCAACTCACAAATGCCAGAAACTCCTTGTAGCCATAGTCCTGGCAAGAGATTTCCCTGGCAGGGTGGGGTCCCCCAACCTCTTTCAGAGGAGTCTTCTCTGAGGAGGTCAGATTTTAGAATGAGGCCCAGTAGGTCTTGCCCAAGGGATTTAAAGGGGAAATGGGGGGGTGGGGGTAAGAGGTATTGTGGGCAAGTCCAGGGAGGACAGCCTTGGGTTTTTTGAATAATGCCTTGGTTGGCTGTGCACTCTGGAGAATATAGTCACTCCCTGCCAGGAAATAAGGACTCAAAACACAAGTCTGAGCAAGATTAAGGCATTTTTCTGTAGCAGCTGTTAATCAAGAAAACCTGAGCTCTAAGGGCAGGCTATTACTCCTTCTTAAACTGACTTGGTCTCTTTGTATTTGGGTAGGACTATGACATGAGTTTCATGGCTGGATGCTATAGAACACACAGATGTGTACTCATTCAATGTCTACAAGCTCTATAAGCTCTAAGAAATGATTTACCAAGTTGTGTGAGTACATGGGGATCTGGAACAATTTTCTACCACCTATAAATGTCACCTGATTCACAAAAGGGTCCATGCCCCCTCCGTGCCTCTCCCTTCCCAGGCTGAGAACAGCTCTAGATTATGAATCATGGGAGGGCAGGACCATCACTTTCATCCTGAATCTCCAACAGCATCCTGCTTGGTGTGTTTGTGTAGTATTTTAATGAGTATTTACTAAATTGAACATATATAAGGAGACTTCAGCTTCTAGGAACCCACAATAAAGCATTTCCATCTTGAAGGTGGGCTTGTGATGAGTGACCCTTTCTGGAATCTCAGTGAGAGTTGCTTCTCTTTGCAGTGTGGCTCTTTGCATAGGGGTCTTGAAATCAGAGATGAGTAAACACTAGTTTGGGAGGATGCATGCTTGTGTTGTTTCCCCCACCAACAGTCCAGGCTTTCTTTCCAGTTTCATCACCTGAAACATCATAGTCTCTTTCTGTCTCTACTACTCCATGGAGTTATCATGGGGATTCATGATAAAAGTGAGAGGAAGGAAATGCATAGTTTTTGCAAAGCAACAACTGACTGCTTTCTGGAACCTAAGAGGAAAAGAGCCATCCCTCAAGTAGAAGAAACTCTAGCTGAGGTCCACAGAAGAGTTGGCCATCACAAGCCCAGCCAAGTGCAGGAGAAGCTGCTTACACATGTTGGATGGATGAAAGATACGTCAAAGCATTGAGTGGCTTTTACGACTATAGAGGACCATGGTTAAGACATGTGTTGTCATTTAATGGATAGTGCTTTCTCCTGTGGGCATAAGAAGAGGAGTGCCTTGGGATCCCTGGGTGGTGCAGCGGTTTGGCGCCTGCCTTTGGCCCAGGGTGATCCTGGAGACCCGGGATTGAATCCCACACCAGGCTCCCTGCATGGAGCCTGCTTCTCCCTCTGCCTATGTCTCTGCCTCTCTCTCTCTCTCTCTGTGTGACTATCATAAATAAATAAAAATTAAAAAAAAAAAGAAGAGGAGTGCCTTACAATCAATGGAAAATGGTACAAAATACAGGCTTACAAAGTTCAGGGAGCCACTACCATTTTACAGGAAAAGACAGATTCAGAGCCTCCTCTGCTGATGAGTCTACGATTAGGAGATTCAGCGTAAGGTTGGCAGATAGTTGACCAAGCACTGTGTGGGTAGGAGCATGCTGCATGCTTGTGATGCTACGAGCCCAATAACTATAACAAAAAGAAGATATAACAGGTCTCAAGAGTATGGAGGGGTAAAGAACCTGTCCTCTTAGATATATGGACTTGAGATAGACAAAAACATTTTTTAAAAGCATGTTTCTTTTAAAATTCAAAATATTTACGGTTTTGGGATGCTTCTTTATACAACAGCAAAAATTAAACCTGAATTCATAAAAAGTTTATCAGTTTTCATACCCCACAGCAAATATCAAACATTTTCAAGTAAATTTGACAGTAAATATTTAACTGTCTTAAAGATTATATTTGCCAAGCATGATTTTTTATGAGCAGATTAAATTCTATATAGTCAATTATTAATGTCCCTAAAATAACAAAACTACTTCAGATTAATAAAACTCCAGAAAATTAACTATTGCAAATATCTACATTTCTGCCAAATCTCTATTAATGGAACAAGAATGAAAAGAATACACACAACTTGTTTTCTTATGTATCCCACCTCATCCCCACCTTGACTTTTCTCATGTATGTATAAAAATTTTTAGCCATTTCTGGTTCTTAACTCTCCATCATGTTTATGGTTAATTCTTAACCTGGGGCTCATGAGCAGAGATTCAGGGATGGGCTCAAAGGAGCCTTTGCCCCCCTGAAATTATATGAAAACTCTTGGGTGGTGTTGAGAAGAGGGATTCTGGTTGTCATCAATTTCTCAAAAGTGTCCAATTTTTTAAAGAACAAAAGAATCCATGAACTACCAATCAGGATTCTGGATCAGTTGTGACCTGGCCCTGGGCTGCTCCCAACAGTTGGAACTTTTGGCAGATTTATGGCCCTAGCAGGAGGTGGGATTAGACCCAGCAGCAGCTGAGTGAGTAACTGGGAAATGAAATGGGCTTTGTGATTCTATCTTGGTTTTGGGATGTGGCTGCCAAAATGTCCCTGCTCATCCTCAAAATAAACAAAGAAAAGCCATCACATTCCTGTGCCTTCCAGGTTCAATCTGGCACTTTGAACTGTTTTTAAGTGACAAAAACCAGGTCCTAATCTTTTAGTTTTCTTCTCATTCTGGCAGGTCCCAGATACCTTGACTGTGATAAGGATAAGCTTAGAGGTGGACTGAAGAGGCAGTGATCCAAGCCACTTGCCACTGTTGGCAAAGAATTGGGTTGGATGGATTCTCCTTTAGTCCCATGGAATTCCTCTACCTTGAAGGCCCGGCTTGGCTTAAACTGATGCTCAGCTCTGAAATTTCTAGGTTAAAAAGGGACTTCAGAGCATCTAAGGCTTTAGCAAGCATCAGAAATTTGTTGGAGAGTTTGTTCAAAACAGATTTCTTAGATCATCACTAGAGATTGTGATTCAGTAGGTCTGGGGTGGAGTCCTGGAATTGTTCTGTTTTTTTAGATCAATATCTACAAGTGATTGTGAGAAAGGGGCCATAAAGAGTTTTGCTTTTCCAAATGTTGAAAGCTTGGATGAAGAAAAGGACAATCTGGGCCCTCAAACATTCTCTCCTCCATGAGTTCATTCTGTTGGGTCTGGGTGCTCTCCTTATCTTCAGAGATTGGCCTCAGAGGGAAGCACTGTGTCTGTTTTATTTCTTTATAGTTGTGATTGCAAGGACATGGATGACTTGGGTCTTGCTGCTGTAGCTCCATCAGTCTTGGCTGATAGGAAGATTCTGCTCAGCTCTGTTACCTCCGGCACTTCAGAATTTCTCCCCAGCTAAGGGAATAATCTCCTGAAAGGGCACTCAATGTGGGATGATACACCTTGGCTAACTCAACCAAGAATGTCTGTTAGGCGCTGTGTGTTTCCAAGCCCCTGACCCCACCAAGGCTGTGCACTGGAGATCGGCAGAAGACAGTGTCCAAAGTGGCAGTTGCTGTAGTCTTCTTCCTCACAGGAGGCAGAGTAGTATAGTGGGAAACCACCCATCTGGGAGTACAAAGTCCTACATTCATTCATTTATCCATTCACTGAACAAATGTGGTGCTTACCATGTGCTAAGCACTGGGTTAGGTGCTGAGATTCAAGAGTGAGCAAGACATAGTCTGTGCCTTCATGAACTCTTACTCTATTCAGAGTGAAAGAGATTAAAAAATGGTTCTAAAGTGCCTACACAGGAGGGAATGGGTTTTCAATCTGGTTTTCAGAGAGAAAAGGGGATGGTACAGAGGTTCATCCTGAAGGTGATTTTGTATTGCAAAATGACTTCTCTCACATTATCTGTTTATTTGGAATAGATGGTGAAGGAGAGCTAATGGAGATTGTCAAGTGGTCAAAGACATCTCCCTCCCAACCTAACACAAAGCCACCTCTTGGTGCCAACATCTCAGAGTAAACAAATCATTACCTAATTCATTTACTCAATCATTCAATCAATCAATCAATCAAGTGATTAGTTAATGACAGCCATAGTGCAAAGAAGTATATAGCCTTGTGGGAGTTCACAAAATGGATAATTAGTCTAGGGTAGGGCATAAGTGAAAGATTTCTTAAGTAGGTAACTTTGAAGCTGAGACCAGAAATAAGAGGTAAGAATGGGTGTAGAATGAGCAGTGAGTTGGGGCCTAGCCAGGATGACTGTAGCTGAGGAAACATGAGGAAAAGTGTCCCAATGAAGTTAGAGGTAGAGTGAGATCCTACAGAGGCATACGGAGGTTTTTTTCTTTATACTTATTGGTGTGTGATTTTGAGTAAGTTTCCTAACTTCTCACCTGTAAAATGGGAGGCAGAGCCAAACTGACAAGGTCACAGCAAGGATAAAAAGTTGCTTTGTAAAACATAGTCTTATAAAAATAAAGTGATTATGACTGCTCAGTGTCTAACAACTCATTTTTCTCACTTAAAAATGGCAGACTGGTTTTGGCAAGAGCCTAAATGGGACCCTCCTTAGCTCTTCAAAAGCCTTTCTGTATAGGGAAGGGAGCAAATCTGACCTGTTTCACCAACCCTGGCTCTGATGGCCATGCCTCTTAAGACTCTCTGCTGGGCTCAGCCAGAGCCAGCATTTCCTCCAATGGGATGTCTAGCTTCAGGAAGTTTCTCAGTTTCTGGGTATACCATCACATTCATTTATTTTTATGGTTTCTGTGACTTAAGGGGTTCCAGCCCATATATTTTGTTGATTTTTAAAAAGTAACTTTGAGAACAGCAACCTGTGGTTAGACAAACATTCATTTTTCATGTCTTAGTAGATCCATATTAATGGATGTTCAGTTTTTAGTTTTATTTATGAAGTACTACATGGTACCTAAATGCTCAGGGCAGAGTCTTTGGTGAAATGAAGGTCTGTCTATTCTTTATTCCTCTTGTCCTTGTCTCCTTTTTTAAAGTTGGGTGAATACACACATGCAAAACTCCTAGATTAGACCTGATTATCCAACCCTTAAGATGTTACTGTCAACTTCACAAGAGTTGATATAACACTTCTTTTCCCATAGACAGATGCATCCTCACATTAGCACCTTTTTTTTTTTAAGATTCATTTATTTTAGAGAGAGAGAGAGAGAGAGAGAGAGAGAGACAGCATGAGCAGAGGGACAAAGGGGGGGGAAGAGAGAGAATCTCAAGCAGACTCTTCTCTGAGTGTGCAGCCTGACTTGGGGCTCAATCCCATGACCTTGGGATCATGACCTGAGCCAAAATCAAGAGTTGGATGCTTAACCAACTGACCTGACCCATCCAGTGTCCCGTAGCACATCTTGATTCCCTATGTGTTTATTAAAATGTAGTCAGAAAGGAGATTTCTCTGACTTAATGAATGAAGGAGGAATAGGAAGTATT
This sequence comes from Vulpes vulpes, assembly GCF_048418805.1. NCBI lineage: Eukaryota > Metazoa > Chordata > Mammalia > Carnivora > Canidae > Vulpes > Vulpes vulpes. Next base: position 88,751,384 of record NC_132785.1, read on the forward strand.
TCTGGGCTGGGAGTCAGGGACCTTGAGTCCTAATGTTGGCTTAACCACTTGCTAGCTGTGTAACATTACATAGGATGAACAAGTGGTGTCTTATACAAAAAGAGATCTATTTACTTTTAAATGACAAGAAAGCTGAAAGTAGGAAGTTATTGGCTAGATTTCAGCCACCAGCTAAATGATGTTATCCAGGACTAGGTTCCTTGTGTCTTTACCTTTTACAGCCCTTATCCTGTGGCTCTTTTATCCTCATGCTTGTAGCTTTATTGTGACAAGAGGCCCACCCCAGTTCCAGACCCCATGGCTGCTCAGGTGGAATGAACAGGGAAGGATAGTACATCCACATCTGGCTTACTCTACTGACAAATCAGATTTGCAAAAAACCCTCAGGACTGTCATATAGTCACTCATAGCAGCAAGGGAGACTGGGAAAATATGTAGTTGTTTTACATTGTAAAGTGGAAAGTAGTAAGGGAGGAGGGGGTTGGAAATGCCTATAGGATTAATCAAGGGGTAGCATCTGCCCCAGAGTTTTTGGACAATTTATATTATTTTGGCCTTTTAAAAAAAATTTTATTTATTTAATCATGAGAGACAGAGACAGAGAGAGAGAGAGAGAGAGGCAGAAACACAGGCAGAGGGAGAAGCAGGCTCCATGCAAGGAGCCCGACGTGGGACTTGATCCTGGGCCTCCAGGATCACGCCCTGGGCTGAAGGCGGCACTAAACCGCTGAGCCCGGGGACTGCCCTCTTGGTAGAATTCTTGGTCCTAACACACAAACACCAAACCCCAAAGAATAAACAAAACTGCAAGGCGGCAGTTTGATTGATGAAATTGATTTCATCAATTTATTCCAGAAAAATCTATCAAAGGGCTCACAGGCCTTTAGAACCTTGTCAATCAAAGTGCGGTCCAGCAACATCCCAGTCACCTGGGAGCTTGTTAGAAATGCAGAATCTCATGAAGTGATGGATATTAACTAAGCCCTCGGTGGTAATCATTTGACTATATCTGTATGTATCTGTATGTCAAGGCATTATGCCGTATGCCTTAAACTTCTATCTCGATAAAACCAAAAACCAAAAACAAAAAAACAATGCAGAATCTCAAGCTTCATACCCTCACTAGCCTCCGTAATTTGCATTTTAACAAGATCTCTGGGTGATCTGTATGCACATTAACATTTAAGAATTCCTTAAAAAAAAAAAGCTTAAGAATTCCTGGTTTTGAACTAAAGAGCCCCAGAAACCATGTACATTCGGGTTAAACCATCTCACTTTATAACTGAGGAAACTGATATCCAAAATAATATAGGGCAGCCTGGGTGGCTCGGCGGTTTAGCAACTGATTTCGAGGTCTGTGCTCTTTCCATTTCTTCATGCTGACTCTCACAGAGAGAGGCCCACACGTGAGGGACACTAAGACGAAATACAAGACAGTCCCCGGCTGAGTGATAATTAGCTTGTTTCAGACCAGTCCCTGCTGATTAGCCTCCATTTGCCCCTCCAGATCCCTTCTCTACCCTTCTCTGCACCCCAGGTAGACAGACCTCTGCCCAGGCTCTGGCCTCTAGTTCTGTGTGGCCAGTGGGAACCATCTGCAAGAGATTGCCTGAGTGGAAGGGACAGAGGTGGGATATTGATTTTTACCCCCTGCCCATGTGCTCTCAAAGCCATGACTTGAGTGGCCTCTTCTAAGCTTCTCACTTGTTCTCAGTAACTACCTCCACCCCTTGTCTTCTCAGGCCCTGGGACAACTGTTTCTTGTATTGCTAGTTCCCTGGGTCACTTTGTGTTTCCCTTAACCCTGCCCACACCTCCATAAATAGCTCCTTTGGCTGCCTTTTTGAGGTGCTGCCTGTTTTCTCACAAGACCCTGACTTGCCTCATTTCCTAAAAATTTTCAGGTAGCGGCAGATAGCAGTAAGCAGGACAGAAGTTGGCAGGAGATCTGGTGGGCTCTGACAGGACTTAAGGAGAATGCAGAGCTTCAGTTGGGGAATTTATGGAGATGGAGAGAAAATATTTGGGAAGAGCATCAGGCAAAGTTAAAGATTGAAGGGACACATGGATCTGCCTGCATCTGGGGATCAGTTGGAAAGTAAGTGGCCTGGGGTGAAACCAGATAAGGGCGGTTATAGTAATGGTGCTAACACTATTAAGTGCTATGTGTCATTATGTTCCAAGTGCTTTACTTGAACTTTGGCAGCCCTGGGCTCATCCTCATTTTAGAGGGGGAGAGAAAATTAATTCACAGAGAAGTTATAAACTTGTCTCAGGTCACCTGGCAACTCAGCGGCCAGGATTTGAATCTTGTGGTCTGGCTCTGAGCTTGCCCTCAGAACCATTATGGTGGGCTGAGGCACAGATTTCCATGGACTGCTTTGGGGCCAGGATGAAATCTCAAGAGAATGGTATTAAGAGATTTCAGGATGTGTAAGGGAAATACCATGTGGGGAAGAGCAGAGGAGTCTGATGTGCCCTCCACAGAGCCTTCAACTTAGTGTAGCTCTGGGTCACGTGTGGAATCCACCACGTTGGTTCATGATTTTCCTCCTTCCCTTTTCTGGACGTGATGACAGAAGTTCTGTCTTTCCTTTTTATAGCCCCAGGTCAGAATTCATGTTTGGTCCTCCCCATTAGCAGGGAAATGGGAGCAGCCTGGGTCTGCATGCTGAGAGCGGCCTGTGTTGCCAGAGACCTGTTATGGAGAGGCCTGGAGGAGGAGATGCCCCCACCCAGCCCCCAGCAGAGCCTGCACATCTGCATCATTGTGGACTGAAAGGGAGCACATTAGGAGTCAGCAAAATTATTTTTGTTTTTAATCTGCTCACTGGGAAATTTCTTTAGTGGCCAAGATAGTTCCAATGGCCCAATTTGTTCTCTATTTTCCATGTGGAAACAGATTAAACCCAAGTCTAATTTTTCTCCTCTATGAACTTGTGGTAATAAAAGCTACCTGATGTGTAATGTGCACACATATGAGGGCACATAGCACTGAGACTAAAGTAGGTGTTCACAATATTAGTGGAAATTCTCCTTCCTCTTAATTCGCTTTATTTCTGTTGAAAGATAAACTGAGGCATGTTGAAAATTTTAAGCATTTATATGAGCAAAAATTGATTCCAGTGGGGAAGCACCAAATGAGAAGTGGTTAGGAGCACTCTACCAGCAGGAGTTGGGGGAGGGACTTTTATAGAGAAAAGGCAGAAGCAAAGTAAGCAAATTATTTATTGGCTCTAGCTTTTTTTTATTTTTTTAAATATTTATTTATTTGAGAGAGACCCTCAAGCTTCATACCCTCACTGGCCTGGGGCAGGAGGAAGGGCAGAAGGAAGGAGAGAGAGAATCCTCAAGCCAATTCCACACTGAGTGCAGAGCCTGATGCAGGGCTTGATCTCATCACCCCGAGTTTATAATCTGAGCTGAAACCAAGAGTTGGCCACTCAACTGACCAAAGCACCCAGGCACCCCATTATTGGCTTTAGCTTACAGTCTAGTTTGCTGTTTGTGATCAGTTGTCCTTAGGTTTCAATTTTGTAACCCTTAGGCATTTATAGGCTTGGGTTTTGGCTTACTTACCCGGGCCAGGATGACATTAGAGCCACCTCAGACTAAAGCCCTTCCTAATTAATTAACACTTCCTTCCATCTAAAGTCATTATGAAGTAATAGTAAGTGTGGCAGAGGGTAGGTTTTCTCCCTCCCTTCTCCTTTTCTTCCTCCCTTCCTTCCTTGCAACTTTATTGTCAAAAATTTCAGACATAAAAGCATAGGGACAGTGAAATGTGCCTGCATCATCTGAATTTAACAATGTTCAACAGCTTGCCATATTTAGTTTCTCTATTTTATTTTTAGCTAAATATTTTATTTTATTTTAAGATTTTATCTATTTATTCATGAGAGACACACACAGAGAGAGGGGCAGAGACAGGCAGAGGGAGAAGCAGGCTCAACGCAGGGAGCCTGAAGGCAGCCCCAAACTGCTGAGCCACCCGGGCTGCACATATTTTTTGCTAAATATTGCTAAATATTAAATATTTTGCTAAATATTTTTGCTAAATAAATAATATTGATGACAATACCAAATGTCATCAATTTCACCTAGAATACTTGAGTATGCATTTCTAAAATATAAGAATATTTTTTAACACAATGAAACTGATACACCTAGCAAAACTAACAGTAACTTCCTACTAGCAAGTTCTACCCAGGCCATATTTAACTATGTTCAATGCCAACACAGTCTTTTTGTAGTTGGTTTGATCAAATCAAGATCCCAACGCAGTGAGGAGCTACAAAGGGCCCTGTTTACAGTTCTTAGAGTTCAGGAATTTCTTTGCCTTTTGCACAATGACTCAGCTTTGCCAATAAAGTGAACCCTAACATTTGTGGTTTTGACTGTCTGGAAACAACTCCAGATGTCCATGGCATTTAGCAAAGTCTGCTGAGGCACAGTTGTGAATCCTGGGCATTTCCGGGGTTGTGTCTGAGAGGGAGTTGTTCATCTCGAGTGTGCGCCTTGCAGAGAGCTGGAGTGTGCGCCTTGCAGAGAATCAGAAATCTGATTTGGGATTTTACAGATTGGGACTTTTTTTTTTTTATGATTGGAGTCATACATAGGATTACTGAATTTTTTTATTTTGCCAAGTAAGAACATTAAAAAATACCTTTTATCACCATTATTTCATAAAAGGAAGGACATTTAGAGAGACAGAGCGTGTAAGCTGGGGGAAGTTTGGGAAGGAGGGAGAGGGAGAGAAGCTTCAAGCAGAATCCCTGCTGAGTGCAGAGTCCAACTCAGGGCTCAGTCCCATGACCCATGAGATCATGACCTGAACTGAAACAAAGACTTGGACACTCAACCAACTGAGCTACTCGAGTGCCCCCAGAAAGGACATTTTAATGTTAAAAGGACAGGACTGATGTTGCTTCAGAATACAGGGGCATCATCCCCAGGAAATGAAAGTTGGCTACTTTATGCTGACTTACATATGTTTCATGGTTCCAGTTTTCTCATTTTGCCATGGACTGGTGAGCACTTTTTTACAGTCTGATATTCAGGAAACATCTGTTTGGTCAAGATTGCTTGGGCAGGAAAAACTTGCAAAGTGATAAAAATGTCATTCTTTTTTGAAAAATATTCATTGAGTGGGAGATGAAACTTGAGTAAAAGTTGAAAAAGAAGTTCACTTGTCAAGTGGGGTAGGTACAGGAGAGAGGTGCCACTTGTTTTGAATTATGATTATGATTTGAATTATGATTTGATTTGAATTATACATGTCAAGAGCCAGGTATAAACTTTTTCATATTTTCCTAGAGGTCTGGGATTGGATCAAGGGATGTTAAGAATTAATTATTTTCTTAAGTCATTAGACTTCTGATGAAACCTCTTCTTGATTCTCAAGAACTCCTTCTGATCTTGCTTCTCTTTTCCAACCCCGTATCGCCATCTCCCTGTCCAGTGCCCCACACTTGCCATGCGTTGTGTAAGGCAGTAGCTATTTTGTACCTCTGAACCTCTCCCACAGCCTAACACCAGCACTAAGCCCGTGACCCACACATTTGTAGCTCTTGCCTACCCTGATCTGCTGAGCTTCCAGTTGCCATTCAGCAGCCTCACTTGAGTGTCTTTGACTCAATCCTGCTCTTCCTCCTCACTTCTCCACTGCACAAAATAGAAAAGTTGCTCATGTCAGAACCTGGGAGTTCTCCCTGACACATCTGTCACTCCTCACATTCACACATTACCTACTTCTGATGCGTTGACTGCATAATATGTTTCTAGTCTATTTACTTCATGCCAGGACCACTGCTACTGCCCCAGTCTTGGTCACTGTTTGCTCCTCCCTGGGTTATTGCAACAGTTCCTCTTAATCCCCATCTCTACTTTAACTCCATCAATCTGTTCTTCACACAGTAAGCAGCAGAAAGACTTTCTCAAGACAGAGATTGTGCCACATTGCACCCCCTGTTCAAAACTCTGAAGTTATTTGAGACAAAGTGGAAAAAAAAATTCCTAACAGGGCTTCCAAGGCTCATGTGGCCTGCCTGTTACCCAACTCTAATCCCATCTCAAGTTATTTTCTCTTTTAGTTGCCATATATGATTGATATATTGTGCACTTTGATTTTCTAGGACACTCAAAGCCCTTTCTCATTCCATGGTAGGGAACATGTGGTGTTCCTTCTGCTTAGAAAGTTCTCCCCACCCTTCCCACTCTCTGCATGTTCCCCCTCCAGACTGTAAGCTTTCTGAGGACAGACCCTTGACTGTCCCTCTCTTTAATGAATAGCTGACATCTAGCACAGTCCAGGCAGAGAGTAGGTGCTTGGTAAATCTATGCTGAATGAGTGAATGACTATTCTAATTAACATCAAAATTCTTCCATTTCTGTAAAAGGAATAGAAAGGGGAGGCTGAATATATTTTAGAAAGAAAAAAGGCTAAATTTTTACTAGATCAGCTAAACTGACATTCAGCCTTCAGTATTCAGGTCAGTATTTACCTCTACACTAATAATAATGGACCTTTCTGTGAAATAAAGTAAATCGTATTTTAAGGAAATGTTAAGATCAGCTTCATTTTATCTGCATTACCAACATTGCCGAGGTTCCTAAAAAACTCCTGTTAAAAAATCACCTGTCTGTCTTTAATAAAGTGCTAAATCTGTCCATTTCTGAAGGGCCTATAATACACCCATTTAAAAAAACTACATGCCTTATTAACATTGGTTATTGAAAAGGCTAAAATCAAATATACTTAAAATGGCCTCGTAATTTCAGCTTACATTTTTATTAAAATTTGAGAAGAGTCAAAATATTTGTAGAGCCATTTCCTTTTACACTTTTCAATAAATTATGTAATTTTATTTTTTCTTTTGTTTAACAGAAATGAAATGTTTTCTGAGAACTTAAGCCTGTGCTGAGCTCCCCCTTTTCTTATTCCCTTCTAATGCATTGTCTTACTGACTCACCTTTTTAACACCATGTCCTATTTGCTAATTATCTCTACTTTCCAATTTAGGTTTTTACTACCTGCTAATTTAGTCTCTACAGTTATTTTGTGGATATGACTTACCCCTTCAACTATACTCTAAGCTTCTTGTAAATAGGAGTTGGTGTCTTTTTCTGTAGCATCCTCAGTGTAACAATCAGGTCAGGCTAAGTCATAGAACAGTAACAAAATGTCCAAAATCTCAGAGGCTTTATTTCCTACTCCACCTGCATGTCTAATATGGGCCAGCAGGGGGACTCTGATCATGTGTTCTCTCAGGGACCTAGGCTAATGTAAGACTGCTCATCTTCACCCACATCCCTGATGGGAACAGCGGTGGGAAGGAAACATGGCAAACCACTCAGCCAGCTTTTAAAGTTTCTGCCAGGATGTAACACTTATCATTCCATGTGTATGTTGTTTGCTAAAACAAGTCACATGGCTATGCCTGACATCAAAAGAGGTGGGCAAGTGAAACCCTAAAATGTCCCTGGAAAAGGACAGAGACATTGGATGAACTGCACTAATGGTTCACACTTGGTGCCTGCAGAGCCCTGCTCCTATCCAGGGCTCATGGTGGGAATTCTATCATACTTGTTTACTGAAGTTTGGAGACTCCTGAAATTTGGAGACACCTGAAGGAGTACAGGCTAAAGGTAAAGGAGAAGGCAGTTGCTGGTTGAAAATGAAGAAAATATTGCTATAGTGTATTTGCATTCTCCTGGTTTCAACTTCCCTTCTAAAATGTGGAAATAGGGAAAGCTCTGGAGAATATTTCAAAATAAAGGACCCATGTGAATACCCGCCTTTATGCACCATGCACCAGATCGCTATGCATACACTAATGATCTGGCCCTATACCCTGACCTAGTAAACATTCCTGCCAATGATTTCAGTGACTGCAGATGTTGAGATTCAGAAAACATCTGTGGACTACATGAACCTGGGAGGAGAGTGAGTGATCTGGGTGATAGAATTATGAGTCAAAGATGGAATTCTGGGCTGAATAATGAGTTTGCTCTAAGGGATCAATGTGTAATGTTTGTGTCCAAAGACAAATTGCATAACTACAGGATGGCAGATCTTTGAACAACAGCATGTGTGAAAAATCTCCAGGGCTTTCTGTTGACATAAACTGTACTGTTATTTAGTTGTGGGATGTGGTAGCCAAATGAGCTAATAGAATGTCCACATGGGAGCATGATGCCCAGGACAGGGGAAGGGCTAAAGGAGTCTGCTCAGGTGATACATAGAAGCTTGAACTCATTTTGGGATGTCACCATTTGAGGGACCTTAGCAGATGAGCTTACCCAGAGGAGAATCATTGGCTTACCAATGGAACAAGAATACTCAAGGAGTAGATGAAGGAACTGGGTCAATTTAACCTAGAGAATCGAGAGACTGGATTGGGGAGGTATGAGATGGGAAAGGGTAGTCTTCAGATAATCACAAAGCTACCAATTGGAAGAGGGAATTTATTTTACTACAGAAGACAGAATAAGGATAGGTTATAGGGACACTGATTTTTGGCTCATGATCAGGAACAGAATCCTGTGAAAGTTAAATCTCTTGTAGATCATATTATCAAGGGGACTTATGAATCCAAAGAATAGAGTGACCAACTACCCAATTGTTCAAGGCTGAGGAATTGTTTGTTTTTTTTTAAAGATTTATGTATTTATGTATTTATTTATTTGAGAGAGACAGAGAGTGAAAGAGCATAAGCAGGAGAGGCAGAGGGAGAGAGAGGAAGAGAGAACCTCAAGCATACTCCATGCTGAGTGCAGAGCCCAACGCAGGGCTTGCTCTCAGCACTCTGAGATCATGACCTGAGCAAAAATCAAGAGTCAACTGGTTAACTGATTGCACCACCCCCAGATTGAGGAGTTTTCTAAGACTTAGGATGTTGAGTGCTAAAATCAGAAAAATCCCAGGCAAACCTGGATGAAGTGGTCACCCTATCAGAGAGGATTGCCCTTCCTGTAATCTAAGGTCTTTTCCAATTTAGAGATTCTGTTATATGTTGATTTTTCCAGAAAATGTTCAGGCAAAGCAACTATTCTTATACACTATTTTTCCAATCCCTGCTTATTTAATCACAAAGGACTTTTGCATGCTCTTTGAGCAATTGTTCCACATTTGTGTTTAAGATTTAATCACTGCTGCTGGATTCCTGTCCTACAATTGTATTACATAACAAAGTGAACATTTCCCTGCAAGTCCAAAGTCATTCATTACATAAATGAGTGTTTTAGAAACAAAGAGCTGCACTTTTCTTAAGAAACAACAATGGGTAATTTTTTGATAGTTTGAATTGCTGTTATTCTTAAATAAAGCATTAAAGAGGTGAACAGTGGTATAGGAAGTTAAGAAGTTTCATTATAATGAAATTTCTCTTGGATAATGCACAATGCAAGAGCTGTTTGTGTTCCACACATCCTTGTAGAAACGTTATTCTTTTCTTTTACTCACTCATTTTATTTGTGATTCTGGAATAAATTGATGAAATCAAACTGCAGCCTTGCAGTTTTGTTTATTCTTTGGGGTTTGGTGTTTGTGTATTAGGACCAAGAATTCTACCAAGAGGTTCTGCAGTTTTTGCCTGGCCTTCTTCCTAATGATGTACTTACCTGCCCATTCCAACTGTTTAACTTCAATAAGAAGCATAAAAGATAGTTATTGAGTTTGGCCAACTTTCCCAAGCCTTTTCTCTTCAACTCACTTGATAAAGCCATGGAAATAAAGCCCTTTGAGAAGAGAAGAGTAACTGGTGAATAGGCTCTATTTTTTGTCTAACTTTATAGAGGAATCCCTTCAATTTTCTGGCTTTGCATCCAATCCCAAGAATAGAAATCTAGGGAGGTGAGAGGATCATGGGAAGACTCTTGACATGACTTAAAGGAAGTGGCAATTTAAAAAGTTCTGACTGAGAGGATAGTAGTGGGGGACTAGCTGCTCATTCAAATCCACTCCACCACATGCTCCCTCCTACTTTGGTTTGGAATCTTGCCTTCTGAGAATTTTCCTTGGATATACACCTGACTCTGCCTCTCAAACAGAAATCACTCTGTTCTTACACCTGTGCTATTGAGTGTTCACTGTAGTTGTTGGTGATAGACTTGTTATAGGGCCAGGAAAAATATCTTGTGGTTCATGATAAATAAAGACAGTAGCAGTGGGTATGGTGTTGGACAACCTACTCATTTAGTTGTCATCTATGCAAGAAAGGCACAAACAGCTGTCTGAGATCCTTGTTGTAGCAATGTTTTGTGTACTTGACCATAGAGCCTCTGAAACTCTACTTGGGAACATAATATAAGTAATATATATAGGACAGTAATGCATCTCCCAGAGGGCCTTATGGGGAAGAGATGTCATGCATTGGTTACTATAATCTGCAACTGCACTCACAGCCTCACCAATCTGTTACATTCTCACAAATACTATTCTGGAATATCAGACTGAGCACAGAAATCTGGGCTTACTTTGTGCGGCCCTTCACACTGATTTGTAAAAAGTCAGGACTGTGAATATTTTCAGTGGGCACTATACTTTTGATCCAGAATCTCTCTGAAATTTTGACAAATCAACCTAATGATAAATATTGGAAATCCATTGCTCATGTTCAGAAAAAGGGCCACTTGAGGTAAATAGCATGTGTCCATCCACAATAACTAGCTTTATTTTATTTTGCGGTCTTCCAGCCATGTTGAAACACTCATGGGAACGTAGCTGCATTTTTTCCAGGTTTGCATCGGAAACTGTCTAACAGGATAAAGGTGGATTTTCCCCCTCCTTCACGTGATTGCTTACTTTCTTCTTTCTTGGTACTCATTCCTTGCTGGATTCACATCCTTTTCTCACACAATCCGTGTTGAGGGCAAGTGCATATCTCCTTACTATTTCCCACAATTAGCATGAAGAGGACACCTGGTGGTTGAATGAAAACCTACTCTCAGGAGAGGTAGCTGGAAGTGCAAGAAGTTGAGAAAGAGAATTGTGGAATAATTTGTGGGCATAAAAAATATGAGAGATTTACAAGTACTAAGCATGTGGTGAGGATGATGTGGATGAAGTAACTCAACAGTATCAGTTGGTGTGAGAGAACTGGTGCCCTGGGCAGTCACTCGGCCCTGTCTGCTGCCCACAGTGGCTCCCACTGGGCTAATAGATCTTGCTGAACAAGATATAATGTGATCTCAGATCTACTGTGACTCTACTTTTCAAATAATAGTGTTTTAAATTTATGGACTTACTAGGGAAAAACAGAAAGTTACAGATTGTATTTATATCACCCATGAAAAAAAATTCTCCTTCATAAGCACCCAGCACGTCGCTAGGCTCCATTATCTCTGATTTCCTGTGCAGTCGCTTTCCACATCTGCTGTGTTTTCCCATAGGCTGCCCTGTCAGTGTGATGCTCCCTGCACACGGACTACACGCCACCTGTCTTGTTGCCCTTAATTTGTCCCCTGCCTGAATCGCACAGTCACATTATAAATCCAGCAAAAGCTTCCTGTTTTATTCAAACTGGTCTCAAAGAAAAATTATCCATGGACAACCAAGCTGTTTCTCCTTTACTCCACTTGCCTTTAAAAGGCCCTATAAGGGGCGACTGGGTGGCTCAGTTGGTTAAGCGTCTGCCGTCAGCTCAGGTCATGATCCCAAGTCCTGGGACCGAGCCCTGCATCAGTCTCCCTGCTCAGCGGGCTGTCTGCTTCTCCCTCTCCCTCTGCCTACCACTCTTCCTGCTTGTGTTCTCTCTTGATCACTCTCTCCCTCAAATAAATAAAATCTTATTTTAAAAAAGGCTTTATAAAATAATAGCATGCATAATTTACAGTTATGAATTTGATTATGCCAGGACAAGTTACTAAGCTATTGTTTGGTTTATACTTTTTTCCTCACATCAAAGGCCTAAATAAACAGCCAACACCAACTGACCCTTTTAATTCCTGTGTGTTTTGTCTGTCTTCCCTATATACTTCTCAAGTGCTTGAGACAAGTTCATGCTCCATCTGACCTTTTCATTGAACCCACAAAATCACTGTAGGTGGTGTTTTCCCCAGAAATTTTAAGTGAGATATTAGGTCCAACATCTGAGGCAGTCAACACAACTGTGATGCTTCCTTGTTTGTTTGCTTGTTTTTAATTCCTATGGATTGTACCAAGATAAACCTCTCATTTGTATTTATCATTATATATAAAGGCATTATAGAGACAATAAGGTTTGCTTAACCTGCCCCTTGATTCAGAGGATGAGTGTGTGTGTGGGGGGGTGTGAGTGGGTGTGTTTTAACATAAAAAGAAAATGTAGCATGGGAAGAATTTTTACCACAGTCATTTAGAAGGTAATGACCTGGTTTGATTCCTTAACGTAAGGGCAGACTTCTCTGATGTGCTCTATTTTTACACATCCTAAGATGGCTGTGTTGTAAACTGGGGTCATGGTATGTTGACTTTATTACCATTGTTATACCCTTATATCAAAATCAATAGCCTGATAATTAGCATCCTCTCTTTCTGTTTGTATGTAGATAACAATTTTTGAGACATATTTCTCAAGTTGTTTTAGGGTCTACCAAAAAATGTCTTTGCTTATTATATATTTTAAAAATATATTCTGCCTTCAATGTTCATTTTAACCAGCAACTATTTATTGAACATCCTATTTGTGAAGTCTGTAAGAGGCAGTGAGAGGGAAAGGACCCTTGTCCTCAAGGAATTTATTTAGTGGAAGTGGATAAGTTCATTTGTGGATTAGAAGTGGGAATATGAGATTACTAAAAAGAGGCATTTTTAAGCCTCCCAATGAAATAGTTCTACTTCCTGTAACAAGAACAAACACATACGCTGCTGGTTAATATGCCAAGATGATGGATATTTAGTTAGATTTTGGTCCTATGAAAAGTGTTAGGTTATGCATACTGTAACACACACATGCACATTTGTTTGTTTTCGTGCACATTTATTTAGATCAGTGGTTTTCAAACACATTTTATCTTCTAAGGTAACAAAGACTGGCTGATGTCAGTGGGAGGCAGGAGACTTCCCCATTTACCTGTTTCTGTGGCCTCTGGTCCCCTCTCCTTATGCAGTAGCCTCACTGAAAGGCCCTGGTTCAGATTGGTAGATAAACAAAACTTTATCTTACAACATTAAACTATTACCACTGTGATCCATTTTACTCAAAGATGATTCAATACACATTGTAATACGCTGGTTGATTGTTGTGTTGCTTAAGTAATCTTATCTCTCATTCATTTGCACATCTCCCTCCCCACCCCCACCCCAGCCTTTCTCATCAAGGCCTTCTGCTTTGATCTCTAGTAACATTCCATTGTGTTCAATATTTCTTCAATGTTTGCCCTTTCTCTACCCATTCTTTTTTTTTTTTTTAAAGATGTCACCTATTTATTCATGAGAGACACACACACACACACAGAAAGAGACAGAGAGAGAGAAAGAGAGAGAGGCAGAGACACAGGCAGAGGGAGAAGCAGGCTCCATGCAGTGAGCCCGAAGGGGACTTGATCCTGGGTCTTCAGGATCACACCCTGGGCTGAAGGCGGCACTAAACCGCTGAACCACCCGGGCTGCCCAAAATTGTTAGAACTTTTTAAGCTTTTGTAGGGAGTCAAAAGTATTTATCGTCAGAAATCAGGTTCTTTTGCCATTATGTTCAAATTGCTAAACTGTTCTCCAAACAGTTTGTAAGAAGACCCAAGCAGAGAGCTTGACACAATGGCTAGCCCTTGAGCCTAGCCAAATCCCATCATAAATGGAAACTTCCAGGTTGCGAGGTAAGTAGCTTGAGTGGGAGGTGAAAGGAAAGTGTGGTTCAACTTTGAAAGAAATAAAGGGGGATCCCTGGGTGGCTCAGCGGTTTAGCGCCTGCCTTCAGCCCAGGGTGTGATTCTGGAGTTCCCGGATCAAGTCTCACATCAGGCTCCCTGTGTAGAGCCTGCTTCTCCCTCTGCCTGTGTCTCTGCCTCTCTCTCTCTCTGTGTCTCTCATGAATAAATAAATAAAATCTTTAAAAAAAAAAAGAATTAAAGGTAGAATGCTTTTAACTAAATGTATTTTGCTATACATTTACCTATACAAAGAAGTGGAGAATAAAGAGATATAAAAATATGTGTAGTCTTATCTCATAAACAACTATTTACATTTTGGTTAGTTCTGAATGGAGGAGTGGAGGTCACATGGCAGACAAATATGCCCAATAAAGGTTAGCCATGGTGGAGATAAAGGTGAGGTGTCTGTGATAGGAGTTTAAGACTCTAGCCAAAGAGAGGTCCAGGTAATGTGAGGCAAAGTTGGGAAGGAATTTAACAATTTAAAGGATCCATGGGCCCAAGATGGTATAATGAAGGGCAATGTAGCCAGTGAAATGCCTGAGATACCAGATTATCACTGGTACTCAACCAGTGATAAAGGAAGAATGAGAAGTTTGGGCAGAAGAAGCTGATTTTTCAGAACCAGGTTTGGAATCCTTTCAGAAGTCTTGCCTCCATAGAATTTATGTGGCCAGAAACAGGGGGTTTAGATAAGTGTAAGACAAACAATATTATAAAAAGGCAGAGAGAAAAGGCAACTATTTTCTGTAGTGGCCAGAAGTATGACCTGGAAGGTAGAAAGATGGTGAAAAGAAACAAACAGGAATCCAAGGAATGGTATCTAAAGTAGGGTCTTCAGAGTAGATATACACAGGAGCCAGGAGAGGGGGGGTCACTATAGGGTGCCCAATTATTTATTACCCAAATTGGGATCCTCTTGAAAAGAAGAAGGGTGCTATGAATAACTATACAGTGAAATCCAGGACTGTCCCACACAAACCATATGGCCACCTCTTTTGTCATTAAGAACCTCAACCATACATAATTTGTGTCTTTACCACTGAAATCTTCTATAATCAAATTGGCTATTTGACAATTACTACCTCCTTTATTTTCCTAATAAATAACTGTGCCTTGGATCAGGCTCTCATCATTTTTCTTCTGAATTATACAGAGAACCTCTCAATCGGCTTTTGTCTCCATTCTCAAAGTGGTGCCTAAGCCATTCTCTTCCACCTCATTACCAGAGTGATATTTCTAAATCATCAGTCATTTCTTGCTCTTCTCTCCTTAAAATGTATCACTTTGCATGGTTCTTGAGGTAAAGCATGAACTTAGCATGGCATGCTAGTTGTGCTCATTCAATCTCTGTTGAGATGTAATTAGAGACGGGAACCCCTGGAGCCCCTCCTGCCTCATCCCTCCTCAGGCGTGCAATGATGTTTTAGCCAGAACCTCTATGCCTTGCTACAAGCTGCTCTGTCTGGCACAGCCCTCCACACTCATGACTAGTCCTACCTTTTTAATTTTTTTCCCGAAACTCAGCTTATGTTTCACTTCTTTTTAAGAAACATTTCCTTATTGTTCCCAGAATAAGAGCTCTTTATATTCCCCTTCTTCACTCAGATTTGTGCTAGTATATGTTTTTGTTAGAATTCTGTTGTACTGGTTGTAATATTCTGTCTTCCTTTACAAGAATGTGTCTCTTTGATGGACAGAACTGTGTCCTGCTCATGGTTTCTCTTCTCTTTTCTCTTCTTTCTCTTCTCTTCTCTCTCTTCTCTTCTCTTCTCTTCTCTTCTCTTCTCTTCTCTTCTCTTCTCTTCTCTTCTCTTCTCTTCTCTTCTCCTCTCCTCTCCTCTCCTCTCCTCTCCTCTCCTCTCCTCTCCTCTCCTCTCCTCCTCTCCTCTCCTCTCCTCTCCTCTTCTCTTCTCTTTTCCCTTCCCTTCCCTTCCCTTCCCTTCCCTTCCCTTCCCTTCCCTTCTCTTCTCTTCTCTTCTCTTCTCTTCTCTTCTCTTCTCTTCTCTTCTCTTCTCTTGTCTTCTCTCTTCTCTTCTCTTCTCTTCTCTCTTTCTCTTCTTTCTCTTCTCTTCCCTCTTTCTCTTCTTTCTCTTCTTTCTTTCTTTCTTTCTTTCTTTCTTTCTTTCTTTCTATTATATCATTTAGCATTCTTCTAAATATTTATTTTTAAAAATGTGAACTTGAATTTATCACAATAAATGTGATAAATAAATATCACAATTTATCACAATCCTCCAAAGATCAATATCACAATATTGATCTCTGGAGGTTACCCTCTGCTTTAGATGAATGTGTGTGTCCCTCCAAAATTCATACATTGCAGCCTTAACCCCCAGGGTGATGGTTATTTGGAGATGAGGTCTATAGGAGGTAATTAGGGTTAGATGAGACTGTAAGGATTGGACCCTCATGATGGGATTAGCATTTCTATAAGAAAAGACATCAGAGAACTTGTTCTCTCTCCAAGAGCATGTACCAAAGAAGGGCCATATGAGAGCATTCAGGGAGAGGGTGGCTGTTTGCAATCCAAGGGGAGAGTCCTCTTGAGAAGTTGCCATGCTAGCACCTGATCTCCTACATCAGCTTCCAAAACTACGAGAAAATTACTTTCTGTTGTTTAAACCATCCAGTCTATGATATTTTGTTATGGCAGCCAAGTGGACTAATAGACCTTCAGAGGAAGAACTGCCTATTTATCATTTTGTTTACTGTCTCTAAGTCAGATTTCTAGCTGTAAAAATAATTTCTTTTAGTTCCATGGTAACTCAATATTTAAAAACATTTGTTTTTCCTTAATTAGAAAAAGTAGGGGCATGTGGGTGGCTTAGTCAGTTGAATGTCCAACTCTTGATTTTGGCTCAGGTCATGATCTTAGGATGTGAGACTGAGCCCCACTCTGTACTGGGTGTGGAGCCTGCTTGAGATTCTCTCTCCCCAATTCTCTCTCTCTCTCTGCCCCTCCCTGCTTGCAATGCACACATGCTCTCTCTCTCTTTCAAAAAAAAAAAAGAAAAAGAAAGAAAGGAAGGAAGGAAGGAAGGAAGGAAGGAAGAAAGAAAGAAAGAAAGAAAGAAAGAAAGAAAGAAAGAAATACATGTCTAATGCACAAGAGTTAGAATACATATAAACACACACACACAAAGAGAAAAAATCACCCATAATACAACAGGAAGAGAAAAATCACTGTTAATATTTTGGTGTTTGGTTTTCTAATGTTATATACAATATAATATACATATATATTATGTATATACACACACATATACATATTCCACAAAAATGGGATCATATAACTTTGGAGACTACTTCATACATAGTTCACATTTTCCTATGACAATAATTATTCTTCTGTAACATTATTTTGGCTACCCAATTTTCTATCAGATAAATATATAACTCAACTTTAGAAATACTTCTAAGTATTCTTTTCAGAGGTAATTAAAATTTTATGAGTTTATTAGTTTCCCTAAGTGAATTTTTTTTCACTCTCACAAGGTTTTGTAGTTTCCTATGGTTCAAGTATGGCAATTTCTAGCAAGAGTATTATGGAGAATCATGAAAACCATTTATTCTTTCATTATATTATTATATATTATTATATTTCATTATATTAGTATATTATATATGATATATAATATATTATTATTATTCATTCATTTTATTATAGTTATTAAGTACCCACTGAGTAGTAGACTATGTCTGTATTTCTGGAGAGAAATTCAGCAGCATGTAGTAATAATCCTAAAAATATGCATGATATTTGTTCCAGTTATTGTTCTTTTAGAAATTTGTTGTAAGAAAATATAATAGATGGACAGATAGATTTATGTTCATTGCAGCATGGAGAGTGAAGGAATGGATGTGACATAAGTTTTCACCAGTGGAGACAGAGTTCAAATAATTGTGGCCCATCCATATGATAGAACATTTTCCAGCCATTAAAAGTACTATTTTCAAAGAGCATTTAAGGATGTGACAATTATTTAGAATAGAATATTAATTTTAAAAAAGTTTACAAAAATTATGTATACAGTATGCCATCCTAGTTTTGCACAAACCAAACTAAACCGAGCCAAAAATCTGTTCAGAGAAAATAAAACAGAATACCAAGACAGTGATAGTATTTTCTCTAATACCTGGATTCTTGGTAATTTTTACTTTTCCCCTATCCTTCTGTGTATTTTCCAGAATTTCTATGGACAACATGTATTACTTTTGTGACTAAAAATGTTTTAAGCAGTAAAAAAATATTCAGGATAGTTTATTAATTTCAGAGAAATGGAACACCTTTTATTGGAATCATTGTTTCTTTTTGGTACAATGAAATGCTTCAAAAACAGATGGAAGATTCATCCTTATGGTGATGTCTAAAGGCTCTGGGAGTGTTTTGAAGAAGGGGAAATACACCAAAGAACCAGAGGAGGCATCACCAATATACCCTATACACCAATCATTCAAGACTCCCCTTAAATACCACTCTCCTGGGGCACTTGGTCTGCACCCTACAGCAGCACCACAAACATATTTAGTCTAGCCACTGATCATACTGCATTGCAATTATGTTTCTTTTCCCTCCTGGGTTGTTCAGAGCCTACCACGGTACCTGGTTTATAGCACTCAGTAAAATGTAGAATGAAGAAATGAGTGACTCTCCAGACACTAGTATTGCCCAATCATTGTGTGAAACCCTGAGACTTGAGCAAACCAGAGCTGGTCTGTTGGACTTAATGGAGTGATACCAGCTTTCCTTAAGAGGAGCAATTCAAGTCAGAATGTGGGACGGACTGTGTCATTACAACTTCAGTGAATATTTTTCATCCCTACCCCTTATTCTTGCTTTCCCAGGCTTTGAGTCCTGCAGTAGAGTGGTCCATGTCAACACAGTGAACTATCTTTTCTAAGTCGGCTGGGGGAAGCTGCTGGGAACCCCTGACCTCAAAAGCCTAATAAAAGAGCAGTCATATAGTAAAGACCTTGGGAAGAGGAACTGTTGACCAATGCTTTTTTTATGTGGCAGCACAAAAATATGGGGGTCTGGGCTAGAAGTAAGAGCCTTGATAACAAGCAATCAGCCCTCTGGCTGCTCTTGTTGTCCTGTGAAGGAATTAAAGTCAACGAGCAGATGGTTAGAGCACAGGACTCTTTCTGTTAACTTCAAATTCCATTCCTATGGTGTAGGACTGATTAATAGGACATGGGTCACATTCTGGATCCTGATGTCTTGCCCACAATTCCTGTTGGAATCAGTGGGAACTGTGGATTGACAGCTGAGGGCACTTTGGTTTTCTTAGATGAAGAGTGTAAAGTATATAGTGTGTATGTGTGTTGCAGAGAGAGAGAGAGAGAGAGAATGTGTGAGAGAGAAACAGAGAGGTTGAGATTGAGAAATGCTGAGTATTGGTCTTTTCCAGGAGAAAGAACTAAAGACATCACTGTATGTTTGGGGATAGCTCTGTCTTTACTGTTCTGAATTACTCTACTAATAGAAAGAAATCTGCCATAGATCCCATTTAATATTCATGCCCAAAATAAACCAAGTTCTTGCCTTAATTTGGCTCACTGGCTATTACTTTTCATCCTCAGGGAAGGGATCATCCCCATGTCATCTCTTCCAGGTATTTGAAGAGAAGAGGGTGAGAGTAGAGAAAAATGAAAAGATTGATTCTTGCAAGGAGTGGAATTAATGCCACTGCCCTTTAGCCCAGGATTACTTTGTGGCAAATGGCTCATCTTGGTTTTCTGAAGCTTACCCGCTCTTATTCACAAAGGCCATTTTAGGTCACCATGATTGGCCTTTATTTCTCAAGTGTCTCTCCCTGCCCAGCCAGGGCAGATCTCAACTTCTATTCTGTCTCCTGATAAGGCTGCCTGTTCTGTGTGGGATTCTGAAAGACTGTTCTATTTGATATTCAGTTTTATAGGCTATTGCCAAAAAGCTATTTACATTGTCCAGACACAGAAATGAATGGGTTTTCTATTTTCTATAGGAGCTCTTCATGAAAGATAGCAGAGAATTTAACTTTATGATTTAGCGAGATCAAGCTGACCATAGGTGTGTTGTCAGTGCAGGGCCTATAAAACTGTGTCCAGGGTGGGGGTGTCACCCACCTCTCTGTGGATCTTAGTGCCAAGAACTTGCTCTCTTACTTTGTGCAACTTGAAAATAAATTTTGATATCCTATTGGGCTAATGCTTGTGGCTTGTTCTTCTTTAAAATTGTGTTAGGTATTCCTGTTCCTATGATTTTTTATATTAATTTTAGAATCATATTGTCATATTCCTATCAAAATTATTTTTTTAAATTTATTTTTTATTGGTGTTCAATTTACCAACATACAGAATAACCCCCAGTGCCCGACACCCATTCACTCCCACCCCCCACCCTCCTCCCCTTCTACCACCCCTAGTTCGTTTCCCAGAGTTAGGAGTCTTTATGTTCTGTCTCCCTTTCTGATATTTCCCACACATTTCTTCTCCCTTCCCTTATATTCCCTTTCACTATTATTTATATTCCCCTAATGAATGAGAACATATAATGTTTGTCCTTCTCTGATTGACTTACTTCACTCAGCATAATACCCTCCAGTTCCATCCACGTTGAAGCAAATGGTGGGTATTTGTCATTTCTAATGGCTGAGTAATATTCCATTGTATACATAAACCAAATCTTCTTTATCCATTCATCTTTCGATGGACACTGAGGCTCCTTCCACAGTTTGGCTATTGTGGACATTGCTGCTATAAACATCGGGGTGCAGGTGTCCTGGCGTTTCATTGCATCTGTATCTTTGGGGTAAATCCCCAACAGTGCAATTGCTGGGTCGTAGGGCAGGTCTATTTTTAACTCTTTGAGGAACCTCCACACAGTTTTCCAGAGTGGCTGCACCATTTCACATTCCCACCAACAGTGCAAGAGGGTTCCCCTTTCTCCGCATCCTCTCCAACATTTGTGGTTTCCTGCCTTGTTAAGTTTCCCCATTCTCACTGGTGTCAGGTGGTATCTCATTGTGGTTTTGATTTGTATTTCCCTGATGGCAAGTGATGCAGAGCATTTTCTCATGTGCATGTTGGCCATGTCCATGTCTTCCTCTGTGAGATTTCTCTTTATGTCTTTTGCGCATTTCATGATTGGATTGTTTGTTTCCTTGGTGTTGAGTTTCATAAGTTCTTTATAGATCTTGGAAACTAGCCCTTTATCTGATACGTCATTTACAAATATCTTCTCCCATTCTGTAGGTTGTCTTTTAGTTTTGTTGACTGTATCCTTTGCTGTGCAAAAGCTTCTTATCTTGATGAAGTCCCAAGAGTTCATTTTTGCTTTTGTTTCTTTTGCCTTCGTGGATGTATCTTGCAAGAAGTTATTGTGGCCAAGTTCAAAAAGGGTGTTGCCTGTGTTCTCCTCTAGGATTTTGATGGACTCTTGTCTTACATTTAGATCTTTCATCCATTTTGAGTTTATCTTTGTGTATGGTGAAAGAGAGTTGTCTAGTTTCATTATTCTGCATGTGGATGTCCAATTTTCCCAGCACCATTTATTGAAGAGACTGTCTTTCTTCCAATGGATAGTCTTTCCTCCTTTATCAAATATTAGTTGACCATAAAGTTGAGGGTCCACTTCTGGGTTCTCTATTCTGTTCCATTGATCTATGTGTCTGTTTTTGTGCCAGTACCACACTGTCTTGATGACCACAGCTTTGTAGTACAACCTGAAATCTGGCATTGTGATGCCCCAGATATGGTTTTCTTTTGTAAAATTCCCCTGGCTATTTGGGGTCTTTTCTGATTCCACAGAAATCTTAAAATAATTTGTTCTAACTCTCTGAGAAGATAGATAAACCATTAGTCAGCCTTATTAAAAAGAAGAGAGAGAAGACTCAAATTAATAAAATCATGAATGAGAAAGGAGAGATCACTACCAACACCAAGGAAATACAAACAATTTTAAAAACATATTATGAACAGCTATACGCCAATAAATTAGGCAATCTAGAAGAAATGGATGCATTCCTGGAAAGCCACAAACTACCAAAACTGGAACAGGAATAAATAGAAAACCTGAACAGGCCAATAACCAGGGAGGAAATTGAAGCAGTCATCAAAAACCTCCCAAGACACAAAAGTCCAGGGCCAGATGGCTTCCCAGGGGGATTCTATCAAACGTTTAAAGAAGAAACCATACCTATTCTACTAAAGCTGTTTGGAAAGATAGAAAGAGATGGAGTACTTCCAAATTCGTTCTATGAGGCCAGCATCACCTTATTTCCAAAACCAGACAAAGACCCCACCAAAAAGGAGAATTACAGACCAATATCCCTGATGAACATGGATGCAAAAATTCTCAACAAGATACTAGCCAGTTGGATCCAACAGTACATTAAGAAAACTATTCAAAATTATTTTCAATTTTGACTAGACTTTTACTGAATTTATAGATTAATTTGCAGACAGTTACCTCTATAGAATATTGAGTTCTGCCAAAATGACATATCTCTCCATTTATTTGGTCTTCTTTCATATCTTTCAGGAAAGTTTCAGTTCTCCAATGACTGAAAGTCTTGCACGTGTAATTCCAGTACATGATTCAGTGCCTGAATACTCAAACTTTTATTGAATGAATATATTTTTGTGGACATAATGAATAGAATAAGAGTTCAAAAAATTTTTTATTCATCTTTTATCTAGGAATTTTTTTTAAAAAAAATATTTTATTTATTTATTTATTTATTTATTTATTTATTTATTTATTTGACACACACAGAGAGGGAGAGAGGCAGAGACATAGGCAGAGGGAGAAGCAGGCTCTATGCAGGGAGCCTGATGTGGCACTCAGTTCTGGAACTCTAGGATCATGCTCTGGGATGAAGGCAGGTGTTTAACCACTAAGCCACCCAGGAGTCCCCAATCTAGGAATCATTCTGAGGCATCTTATCCAATTCTAGTATTGCAGATTTTCTATGTATATAATAATATAGTCTGAAAATCAAAAGTGTATTTTTTTCTTTCCAATCCTTATGCATTTAATTTTTTTTATTGACCTGTTTTACTTGATATGGTTTCCAATACAATGTTGAACAGATGTAGGAAGTCTGTGTCTTTTCAGAAATGTAATGGGAAATCAAAATTTCACCATAAAATGTATGCTTTTAATGGATGCCCTTTATCAAATTCAGGAAATTCCCTTCTATTCCTAGTTTTCTAAAGGTTTTTTTCTTATTCTTAAAATCATGAGTGGTTTTCCAGTTTTATTAAATGTGTTTAAAAAATAAAAATTGTGTTTAAAAAATTGCTTTTCTTCACCTATGTTCATTTGGTTTTCATTCTTTAGTATTTCCTTATCGGAACACAGGTGCAAACAGGAGGGAAGACAGCCTAATTAATGGTTAAGGCTGCAGGCGGTGGAGTGAGGGTGTGCCAAGTGTGAGTTCTTCTTCTATCACCTCCTGACCCCTAACTTGGGCAAGTTACTCAAACTCTCTGTTCTGTCTCATTTCCAAATGGGGTCAACAGTAATACCTATTACATGGATATTAAATGAAATAATCAAGTAAAGTTTTTAAAGATTTTATTTATTTGAGAGAGAGAGAGAGAGAGAGAGAGAGAATATGAGCAAGTAGAAGGGCAGAAGGGAAGGGAGAAGGACAAGCAGACTCCACACTGAACCTGGAGCCCAATGCGAGGCTCATTCTCACGACCCTGAGATCTTGTTCTGAGCCAAAATCAAGAGTCCCAAGCTCAACTGGTCAACCAGCTGAGCCACCCATTCACCCCTCAAGTAAAGCTTTTAGAACAGTTCCCAGTGCTTTGTGAACCTTCACTGTATGTCAACTGCTACTCTTCTCAGTGCTATGATTTCTTAGATATTCCTTGTATAGTTTTGGTATCAAGATTATGATAGTATCTAAGGGGAGACTGAGAAATTTCTCTTCTTTTACTCTACAATAGAGCTTATATTGGATTAGGATATATGTTCACTGACACTTTGGTGATAAAAATAATAAAATTAAAATCATCTGACTTGGGAATTTATATGGATACACTTTTTGCTGTTTAAAAAATACGTAAATGTAGTTAAGCTTCTTATTTCTTGTGGAGTCAGTATTGACAATTTTGTCTAAAAACTAAATTTAGTTCTCAAAATCTGGATGTATAGCATTCACTTAGGTCATTTCTTCAGTCTCTAGAACACCTGAAATGATTATCTTTGCTACTTGTAACCTTGCTTAATTTATGCCTTCTCTTTTTCCTGACCAGTCTTACCAGAAAATAGTCTATTTGATTTGCCATTTCAGAAAAAAAACTTGGGTTTTCATTCCTTCTATTGTTTCTTCCTATTATCTTTATTGTATCCATTCATCTTTGTTTGAGTTTTATCTTTCCTTTTTCTGACTTCTTGAATGCTTAGCTCATTTTTAGTATATGTAGATGTATATTCAAGACTATAATTTTTCCTTTAAATCTTCTTTAGCCATATCCTTGAGTTTTGGCATATTATGCAAATGATTTCTACTATGAGTTCTTTGTTAACGCAGATTATTTGGATACATGTTTTCTTTTCATGTGTAATTGTTCCATTGTTTCAAAATTATGTCTTTCTGCTACATTTTAGGCATTTGGATTCTATATTGCCTTTAGGTCAATATTGATAACTGTAACTTGACTCTTCTGTGTCTTGTCAATTTTTGGTGTCGGTGATTAATCACTTTCTGGAAGGCATATTGGAATCTCCCTCTATGGTTTTCTTTTTTTATTACTGGGTTTTATAGCATTTTGCCTTATATATTTTGAGACCATATTGTTCAGCATAACAGAATCAGGCTCATTCTAACTCCCCCAACCCCCAAATTCCTTTTCATTTAGTTTGTTTATGCCTAATTTTGTTTGCCTTAAATTCTATTTTGTCTGAGACTAATAAGGCTCCACTGGCTTTCTTGCAGCTACTATTTGCCTGACACATATTTTTTAAATCTATTGCAAATATCATACAGTTGGAATTTTAAAAGTACCAGTCTGAGACTATACTATAACCAGTGGTTTTAATGCTTTTTTCACTTATTACTAATATATTTGGAACTTTTTCCTTCCATCTAATTTTCTGTTTTTGTGTTACTTTCCTTTCTCTTTGCTATTATTTTTGCCCTTTTTGTCCTTACTTTTTGATTTTTTATTTATCTCCCCCTTTTCTAATTTGGAAGTTATATATATATTTTGTCTCAGCCAGTGGTAACCTTTAAATTTTTGCCATTGACACTTAGGTATAAAGTCAACATTTCCCTAACAATGGGAAGACTTCCACTTTCCCCCCCATTTTTAAAAATTGTGGTAGCCTACACATAATGTAAAATTTAGTATCTTAACTATTTCTAAGTGCACAGTTCAGTGGTATTAAATACATTCATAATGTTGTACTGCCATTACCACCACCTGTGTCCAAAACTCTCTTGTCGAAATGAAGAGTCTGTATTTGTTAAACAACTCTCCCGGTCTCTCCACTACCTGGCATCCACCTTTCTAATTTCTGTCTCTGTGATTTTCACTACTCTAAGGACTTCATGGAAGGGGAATCATAACATATTTGTCATTCTGTAACTGGCTTACTTCACTTAGCATAGTGGGGAGCTTCCACTTTTAAAACTCTGCTCTTCTATTTTCGTGTTGTTGGTGCCTACTCTTTTCTTCTATCTTATTTCCTACTTCCTGTTAATTATTCATATTATTACTGTTTTCTTTAGAGGCAAAGTTACTTAGAGTTATTACTGTCTATACTGACATTGGTGTTCATTATCACATCTGGCATCTTGCTCCTTTGCATTTCCTTCTTAATGAGGTATAGTTATAGCAGGTATTTCAGTGAGAGTCTGTAAGTGATAAATTCTTCCTTGTCTTTGTCCATATATATTCTTATTCTGCTCACTCTTTCTTAAATTTTGGGTTCATCAGGTAGGATTCTAGGTTGACAGTTACTTTCTCACAATGGTCTGAAAATACTGTTTCATTTTCCTGTGGAATCTACGGTTGCTAGTGTGAAGTTGGCTGCCAATCTGGTTGTCATTCATTCCCTTCTAAGTGATTTATTTATGTCTTCTCTACTCAAAGGATTTTCTCACAATTTTGATATTCTGCAGTGTTACCATAATCTATCTGCTGGTTGATTTTTTTTTTATTTATCCTCTTCAGCATTTATGTAGTTTTTTATTCTAAGGAATTAAACATCCAGTTCTGGAAAAAAAATTGCAACTATTATCTTTTCAAATCCCGCTTTACCTTTATTCTGGCTTTTCTTCTTTTGAAGAAGTATTTTGGAATTTCACATTCTAGTTTTCATATCTCTGAACTGATTCACATTTTCTGTCTCTGTCTCTCTCTACTATATCCTGCATGATTTCTTTAGATCTATTCCCCATTTATCTTATATTCTCTTCAATCTGCTATATCTCTTGCGATTTTCATTTTTAACACTGTATTTTTCATTCCTAAAATTTCCATTAAAATACCTGTCCTTTTTTGTACCCTTATTTATAATTTCTATTCTTTTAAAAAGTATCTAAATTATTTAAAATATACTAATTTTGTAGTCTGTTTCAGAAACTTGGAATAAAAATTCCCTCACATATTACATCCACTGGCATTTTCTCTTGGTGGTTTATTCATTTCTTTTGTGGATTTTAATGCTTTCTTTGAACTCTGTGTCAGCAGGGCTTTTGTTTTTTTCTTGTGGGACTTCTGTGTTCCCACTTGGTTCAAGCATCCCTACCAGGAATAGCTGAAGTATGGTTTCAAGAAGTTATGTATTTCTTGCTATAGGGGACATAGTAGCAGCAGAGAGACAAGTCCCAAGTGAGAGAGGACAAAATTGATAGAGTAAGATCCTGGAGAAGGTGAGAAGCTGAAAGATGAGGAACCTAGGAATAACTTTATAGAAAGAAAGAGGAATACTTCTTTCTTTGAAATTGGAGAGAAGATAAAACTGTAGTTAAAAAATTGGAGAAAGTTTGAGTAAAGGACTTGAGAGGATTCCAAGCAATGACCTACTAATCTTTTCAGAATAATAATTGAGTTTGTCTTTCTACTTAAGGCAATCTCATGTGTCTGAGGAGACAAGTGCTGTTAGAAGTGGTATATCAAAACAGGAAAAGCTGACAAAAAAGTTTGTCAGTAGGAATGAGGACTCAGCCAGAGTTTAGAAAAAAATGAGCACATGGGATGCAATCTACATGCTTTGGTGTTTTATCCCATATTACTTTGCAGCTATAGAATGGGGAGAAGGAAAAGTGAGAGGATCCCAGACTTGATGATTGGAAATCTGGCCACAAGAGATAGCCCGTGAGTGAGTAATTCAAGATTCAGGGGAAAACCCTGCTGAAGTCCTTTCTAATGGGTCTAGGTTGGGATGGGTGGAAACGAACCCAGAAGGACACTGATGGATGAGGACACCAAAGAAGGATCTAGAGAATGAAGGCCCAGAGGAGGTAAGGACAGATTTACTAGGAATTAGACAGCTGTCGGGTGAGAAATAAGGGAGGTTTAGGTCAGAAAGAGGGATTTTTCAACTTGAGTGATGGGATAGTGCCCAGTGGGGGAACATATCAATAATTCTTAGTGGATTGTTAAGAGTCAGAGGCTTAACTGACTAAGCCACCCAGGCACCCCTCAACTCTTTCTAAAAAGTGGGAATAACAAGTCTTGCAGAAGTATTGTCCTACCTTTTATTTTATGATTTTAATTTTTTTAGCATAAAAATCTCTTTATTATGCTTTCCACTATGCCCAGCCTCCTGGGAGCATCAGCTCCTTCAGGAGTGAAGGCTCAGCCATGGGGAGGAGAATGTAGTTGTAGAATTGGGAAGACAGGGCCTGGGGATGTTCCCCTCAGCTTATTGTCAAGTTATCTTCTGCAAGAAGGGCAGGATGGACCAGAGGGCATTGGAGCCTCTGGTTACTTGAGTGTTCTCAGAGCCACCCCTCATAAGCCTGTGTTTGGCTGAGAGACAGATCATGGGCCATCTTTTCAAGAAGGCTGGACAGGAAGGCCTTTGTTTCACATGGATAGGGAAAGGCTTTGCTACTTATACCTTGATGTTCTCATCTATGGTCATGACAACCCAGGCTATACAAACTGGAATGGGCTTCTTAATCACTGGCCCAGACCAGATGTCACACCCTCTCCTCAATCTGGGTTATGAGGGCATGTGGCCCAAAGGGAAGAAAGTTTTCCATAGTGCTAGCTGGGAAATTCTAGTGGAAATTCTGTCACCTGTTTATTTTCTTTCCTTTTGAGGTTGCCAACAGCAGTGGCAGCAGGAAAGCAATAGTGGGGGAAATGCCCAGTCCCACCCCACTCCAGGACCAACCCATAGAACATTAATATTTTAATGCATTAATTTCCATTCTCCATCGGTTTATCCTACATTTTAAGAAAAGATTCATATCAGGTGCTTGTCAGTTGATAAAAATCTCCAAGGGTTTTGTCTAGAATCTTCATAGGCTGTGAATCCTGCTGCTTCAAGTGCTTGCCCATAATTCCTGGAGTGCCTGCTTTTGGGTTGAACTCTTGGTGTGCAGCAGATACTGCAGCTGCTCCCTGAGAGTAGCCCAGCCCCCGCTCCTGTCAGCCATGGCTTACATTTGAGCCAGCTGCTGCTTCTGGCGCAGCCTCCAGGGTGCTTCTCCAGAGTAGCTATTGTCAGGAGCCCCACTATGGCTTAGCCATTCTCAGTACCAACTGTAGTCACATTGGCTCTCCTTTTCCATAAGACATACTGCCTGGTATGGTACTTCACCAAACTGCAGAAGGTTTTGTGGGTCTCTGTCAGCATTTCTTCTCTTGCCTTCTTGTCTCAGTTGTTTCTAGGAGGGAGCAGAACTTTGTCACTGAGTCATCACTGGCTGACATGTGGGAAGTCAGAATAGCTTTTATCTTTTTTTTTTGTTAATGTGTGATCCCTACTTTACACACACCCCCACTCTGAACTCCGAGGGTGTCTTGAGGGAGAAGATTCATAGGAAGGAGTTGATTTAACGGGGATAATAGCCTGGGATGGGACATAATTCCTTCTAGTCCAGTTTTTCTGTCCACCCTGGTGGTGGGGAAGGGTCCATTCACAGTGCTATTTCATTGGGACTTGCTCTGAGGTCTATGTAACTGAGAAAAATGCAGGAAATGCAATGATGGGATTGTATTAGCTCTCAAAAGAATGCCTGTGAGTAGCCTACTTAGGAAAATGGAGGGTAAAGAAGGAAAGTTTCTTTTTTTTTTTTTAAGATTTATTTCTTTATTTGGATAGACACACAGAGAGAGGCAGAGACACAGGCAGAGGGAGAAGCAGGCTCTATGCAGAGAGCCCGTTAGGGGACTCGATTCTGGATCCCTGAGCCAAAGGCAGACACTCAATCACTTAGCACCCAGGCATCCCAGAAGGAAAGTTTTGATGCAGAAAGAAAAATAAGGTAATGGAAGGTAGAAATAGAGGACCACAATGAAAGATTAAGCAGATGGGGTGTGTCAGCTCTAAAATATCCCAGGATAGTGTGCCTCCTGGCTCTGCCTTGGATTTTCCATTTCTGCTGATATTTCTTTTTTTTTTTAAGTCTTTTTTTAAAAAAAGATTTTATTTATTTATTCACGAGACACACACACACACACACACACACACACACACAGAGAGAGAGAGAGAGAGAGAGAGACGCAGAGACACAGGCAAAAGGAGAAGCAGGCTCCATGCAGGGAGCCCGATGTGGGACTGGATCCCAGGACTCCAGGATTAGGCCCTGGGCCGAAGGCAGGCACCAAACTGCTGAGCCACCCAGGTATCCCTCTGATGATATTGCTAAGTCATAAGTCAAGGGGACATTTTGAAGAGCCTTATGATTCTGGTGGAATGTGAGTGTTGGGGAAACTCTCTGGGTGGAGTGGGGCTTGCAGGTGCTGGAAGTGGGCAGGGTGTGAGTGGAACAGCAGAGAGGAGTGTTGGATAGGGTGGCCATGTCCATGGAGCCCACGATCTCTCCTTTTAAAAAAGAAACTTTGGAGTTTGGCCTGTAAAGGACAGCCCAATGAGTCACTTCTGCCAAGCTGGGGTGGGAAATTGCTACTTTTTGCTCTCTTAGGATTCCAAAAGTCTGTCGGAGATGTGCAGTCATAGGTCTTTTTTATTCCCTTTTTACTTTTTTTTTTTTTTTTTTACTTCACAGTTAACAAAATCTTCCCCATTCTGCCTCAGGAAGATCAAATCTTTTTTTCTCATTTGGCCCACAATGATCTTGAGCACTATTGAGGTATTTTTCAGATGAGGAAGCTGTGTATTGCCCCAAATCCTGCCCCAAAGGTCAGCTTTTCCCAAAATTTGGGACCAGTCCTCAATCAACTACTTCATATTTTCAGAGCAGGCATAGCTTCACTTTTGGCCTGCTTGTTTATCTAAAGGGCTTTCTCTCTGGAGCCCCTGAAGGACTGTTCTTAATTGCTTGATGCCAGAGTATTTGGGCTGTGACTATGCGGCATGCTAATCTCTAAACATCCATAATTTTATCCAATTTTTATATCCATATGAAGTAGGCATTATTATTAATCTTATTTTATAGAGGAATGAAATGTAGTCAGAAGAGTTATGTAAGGCAACCCCAAGTAATGCAGTTTAAGATTTGAACTCAGGTCAGAATTTGAACTCACGTCTGTCCTACCCTAAAGCCTAAATGTCTAACCAGTCTGTTGGGGACTCAGTCTGAGTCCCTGTCTCCCCTAAATTCTATGTGAGCTTTTGTGCATGTGGCTTCCTTTTTCCATGGAGAAGATTTATTTTATTTATTAGATTTTCAAAGGGCTGTGCTCACACAAAGCACCGAATTTTTAGAGTTGGTAGATCACTTAGGATGCTCTTGGTTGAAAACAAAAGAAAACCCACTTCAAACTGGTGAGAATCAGTTTTTATTCACAGTTTCATCAGGATTCCTATTAATTTCTCTGGTAAGACTCTTGGCTTCACCCTCCTTAGGGTGTTGGATTTGTCCTCGAGCTTTCTTCATTGGTAGCAAAATGCCTGCAGGAATTCCAGACCCAGTGCTGTTCACCATAGATCCAAAAGGAGAGTGTTTCTCTCCACTCCACAATCCAGGGAAAATTGTGGGCTTCACGCTAATTCAACCCACCGAGGTCATATGCCTCTGTCCCCACCAGTTTCTGGGGCTGAGGGATGGCATGTACTGATTGGCTGAGGACTATGTTTCTTCCCAGTCTTGTATCAATCCCAACCTGAAGAGGGTAAGATTATTATTAAGGCCATTTTTTTTCCAAAATAGCATCACTGTTCATAATGGCCAGTGGAGGAGTGAAGTGGGTGAGGAGGAAGAGGCATACAATGATACCCAATATAGTTATTATTCTTCTCTTGGTATCTCGAAGAAGACCATAGAACAAACTCCCTACTTTAATGGGATAAGATAAGAGCAAATTTGACTTTTAGTAAGAGGCTTGTTGTCACTTCTTCATTGTTTCTCCTTGATTTGAGGAGCTTAATATCCTTCCTTTCCTCCATCCCCAATCAGAGTCTATTTATTGAGACAGGATGCTCCTACCAACTAAGAGACATTTCCTTTAGATACAGTTCTAATTGGAGTTGCTGCTTCTGAGAGACACTTTCATTCCCTGAGTTACAATTCCTTTGGTGTATTTTCCACTTATTTAAGAGTGTATAGTCTCAGACTCTGAGGGTGGGTGGGGAAGAGGAAGAACATTTGAAAATGAGAATGTGAAGGAAGACAGGAGTCTTTTTATAAGAAACCAAGCAGAGTGATGACTGCTTGTGTCTGAAAATATAATTATCCTCTTTTGTTTGCTTGATAGAGTTTTGATAGATAGAATCTTGACAGCTCTGTTATGAAATGTTAAAATGTAATTTAGGCTAAAAAATCTTAATTAACTTAAATTATAGTCTGAAGTCATATTCCAGGCTTTGATCCTTTTATCCTGTGTGACACAGCAGGGACTGCAGGTGCAGCTAATCCAGCTGCTGTGTTTGCATAAAAGAAAGAAAGAAATGGTTGATTGGCTCACTGGACACCCCTTGTAGGGAGATAGATGTATGCACAGAGGGAAACCAGTGGGATTTGCTTCCTGCTCAGAAGTTCCTGGATGATGCTCTTAAATGTAGAGCTGAGGGGGGTATTGTGGGTACTTGCACCCATTAGAAAATAAAGCCCAAGCTCCTTAGGGCAACATTACGGCTCTTCAGGACATGGCCTTCAGCATCTCCTCAAGCTTAGGGAGATGTATGGTGCAATGACAAGAGTGTGGGCTTCAGAGTTAGATGCTAGACTCTTACTTCCCTTGCTGGCTTGCTGAGTGTTCCAGGATTAACTGAGTGTCGGTTTCCTCAGTGTCCTTTGAAACCAAAGTAGTCACTCTGACCTTCCTGGTGAGGTCAGATTGTCCCATCACCCTTCCACATCTGCCCAGATGTACCCTTCCTCTTCCTCCATCCTTCCTAAAATAGAAGGGGGGGGCAGAGAGGGAGAAAGAGAGAGAGAATCTTAAGCATGTTCCACACCCAGCACAAAGGCCAATGCAGGGCTCAGGCTCATGATCCTGAGAGATCATAACCTGAGCCAAAACAAAAGTTGGACACTTAACTGACTGCAGCACCCAGGCATCCCCTCCTTTCTTCAGATCTGTTACTTATATTTCACATGGCCTTTCTTCCTTACACCCCTTCCCATCGAGGAGACTGAATGTGCATTAGTGGCATGGGCTGCATGTCTCCCTTGCCCCCACTACATCCCTGGCCCTAGTAGAATGGTTTGTAGTGTGGTATGTGGTTAAGTCCTGGATACAACTTTGCTGAAATAAATGTTCACCAATAGTTTTTGTCATCCATTTGGCTTTCTTAGCAGACATCAACAAAAAAAATGAAATACTTCAGTGAGTCACAAGGAGAGAGGGGAGGTGAAGGTGAGACATAGCTTTGTAGCATAGGTGCTGAATTTGGAAACACTGAGTTCCACTCCTGGCTAACTACTGACCTTGGACACATTACCATTCTATGCCTCAGTTTCCCCTGTAAAATGGGGATGAGTAGTTGTGAGGAAAAAATAAGATAATGAAAATAACACATACTTAGGAGAATAGATACTTAATTAGCATTAACTATTGTTCCTCTAGCAGATTAGTTCTAGGTGAGGACTCCACACATATGGCCTTCAATGAAGGTCTTATTCTTTCAGGAAATGAAAACTGAACAAGTGTAGAGAAAGGCTCTCTCCTCATGTTGCCTGAGGTGGAGACCAAGAGATGTCTCCAGAGGATATTTCCCATAGACAGTTTGAGCATGACTGGGGGGCAGGGGGATGATGAATGGTGAATACTATGCACCAGCCCCATCACACTGCTGCCTGTTTCACCACATCAGGAGGCTGCCAGCCTCTGAAGCACTGTTGCCTTTAACATTTTCAGAAGCTACCCATCATAAAGACTAAATCCCATATCCATTTTTTCTTACAAGAGTCAATAATAACATTTGTTAAGCACTTACGATGCATCTACTTAAGTTTTTTTTTTTTTTATAGGTAATTTATTTAATTCTCACAACAATCCCCTAAAGAAGTTTCTATGAGTATCTCAGCCTCACAGAGGAGGAAACTAAAGCATGAGATAGTCAAGTCACCTACCTAAGGTGAGAGGGGTAAGAGGTGGTAGAGATAGGGTTTGTACCCAGGCTGGTTCACCCTGGACACTATGCTCTTTACCCCTGGCCCTACTGCCTCTCCCCAGTCCTGATGTCTGTACTTCAGGGCCTGTCACGAGTCCACAGACACCCCCCTGGCTGCCCTTTCCCACGAGGGTACTCTTCTCTTTGGTTCATTGACTCAATCTCTGACCCTCTATTGAATGGTGATAAAAGGTAATACATTTTTGAACTTTAGTGTCAAATAATAGTTTCTAATGTGGCCATCATTTCAAAGGGAGAATCATGATTTAAATGAAGCTTAGCGAAGCTTAATGAATTCACTTGTCAGGTGATTCTCCTAAGGTATAGGGTGAGTTAAAAGAGAATTGAACACAAGCCATACAGATTGATGTGATGCCTTTGCTTGAGGCCTGCAAGAGTCCAGTGTGAAGGCAAATGAAAAGAACCAGCTGCGAAAATGGGCAGGCACACATTTCCTTTCTTCCATCAAATGGGATGTCCTCACTCTCTGTCTTCTCAGATGTTCTTCCTGCCCTGTGACCCTGCCCCTGGCTCTGCCACACCACACACCTGCAAGAGAGCAAGAACCAGTTTTTCAGTAAACATGCTGCACATGCTTCTTGTGAACCCCAGGGTGGAATCAAGCTTTGGAGGAAGAAAGAGAGCAAGTGAATTTTATTATTCTTCAGAGCATCTTCAGAGCATCTCCAGAGCACTTGTTTTAGAGAAAACACCGGTGGTACTCTGGGCTGTCTCTTATGCCTGGGAGGGCCAGGGGAGCATTCACTGCCTCAGGGGAAATCTCAAGAGACTATTTCTCCCATTTGATTCCAGCCCTTTCTCTAGTAGAGACTCTAAATTGGGCTAAGTGGATCATTTATACAAAGTTCTTTCTCTTTGGAACCTGATAGTTTAACTAAATCTACTTTGGGGCAAGGGTATTTTTTTCAAACTTTACTTCTTTCTGTTAACAGTTGTTTACCATGCAAATTCCCAATGTATAAACAGGATAGGTGTTAATAATGCTCCAGAAGTTATTGTGGAAAACCATTTGGCCTCAGGCCACTGTATATAACATGCTAGGACACATAGTAGAGTTACTTAGCCAACGTGCCAGCAGGATCTAGGGGAGTCAAAGCACCCTACCAGCCTCTGCCCTGCCTGTTCAAGAGGTTTCTCTGTTTCCTTACTTTTGACATGTTGGGCAATAAATATGATAGCTTATTGAGATGTCAGCTTTGAGAAGCAATATTCTGTGTAATGCTGCATATGTCGTGCTCCAGACTTGAAGCCTTTAAAGTAATCAAACATATAAGTACTTGAAAGGCTGAACAATGAAAACTATGAGCTGAAGAAAGTTTGAAACAAGATGTGACAAGCCTCATACAAATTATTCATAACTCCATTCTGATTCATAGCAGGAGTTAAAACAGCCTATAAGCCCGACTCTGCAGCTGGTTAAGTGAGAGCACTGGTCTGCTGATTTGCTTCCTCCAATGAGGACAGGGTGAATGGAGAGGCCTTTGGGAGAGAGATCACTGCAGATAAAAATTATCCATCAAGGCCAAATGGTCTTTTGGCTGAGTCTCAGAGATTTGGTGACCACAATTGGACTATAACCAAGGAAAAGTCTGAGGAAATTCTCAGCCATAGGCCACCTGGATAGACTTTTCAGGGGTGGTGGCCCCTTGTTCGCCTTTGCCCACATACCGCAGATTGTCTCTGGAAAACATCCGATAGCCCAGTTTTCTCAGGGTGATGAACTGTCTACTTCCAAATTACCTAGGCCACTTATTAAAATGCACATTTCAGGTCTCACCCCAGGCCCCATATTCAGAAACTGTGTCAGTACAGCTGGGATTCTGCTCTTCTAGAAAATATTCCAGATGTCTCCTCATACTTAAAAGTTTGAAAACCGCTGCTGAAGCCTAATAGGCAGATACTTTCTTGGGCTCCGGCAGAATTTAATCTCTTCTTTAATTCAGGACGAGGAGGCTCTGTTATGGTCCAATTGGACATAAAATGGGCAAGAACTTGATGCATCTCAGTAGACTTACCCAGTGGTTAGAACAACAAGTTAGCAAGTGTTTACTAAGCATTCTGTCATAGAAGGGGTGTTCAATGTTTGTAGTGTTTGTTGATTTGTTGTGATGTCATCACTGAGAGATACTCAAGTCATGTGGCAGCTTCTTGTCCTCAAAAAACTTTTACTCTGGTTGAGAAGTTAAGGCCAACACTGATGAAACACTTGTGAATCTTCTGAAGTAATATGTAATTTAGTCCTGGATGGCCTGCTGTAAAAAGTTAAATATTTGATAGAAATAGGCTGGCATCGGCAGGGGAAGCCTCAAAGAGGAGATGGGATGTAAGCTGGATTGTGAAGAATTTGGTAGATTTGGGGCCTGAAAAAGAAGACAGGAAGTTCCTGGCAAGGGGAATGTGATACCTGGAGGCCCAGAGGTAGAAGAGGGGTTGGGGAGCTGATGGCCCCTTAGGAAGAACAGGGCAGCCTCAGAGAAGGAATATGTTGGGAAGGATGTGGGATGGGCTGGTCACAAAGGTCCTGAGAAGCCAAGTAAAGGAATGTAGATAAGGAAAGGGAGCCACAGAAGCTATTGAAAGCTGCTGAAGAACAAAGATAGCATGATTTCATGTGCCCAGCAAGGCCAGGAGAGTTGTTACCAGTCCTGAAGCTAGGTGTCACATGCATGCCAGTGGGGAAAATGGTGAGAAGTCAGCTCCATTTGGGGAGACAAGTTTAGAGTCTGCATTTCAGGTGTATGGCCTAGGTCAGATGAGGCAACACAGGACAGTTCTGGATCTGGCAGGGAATGGGGTATCACATCAGTCCAATATGCTGGAGCCAGAAATGGAGTTGAGTCAAGGTCAGGGACTGTGGAATCTACAGTAGACAGGGCCAGGGCTACACAGGCAGGGCAGAAGGCCAAAGCAGACACTGAAGCTAACAAATAAGGAAAGACTTGGCAAAGCAGAATCTGTGGAATTAGTCTGGTTATCCTTGGCGAAATGAGGCTCATGGGATATGTTCTTTGGAAGTCCTAACAAAAAGTCAGTGTTGGGCCTTAAAGGGCCACCCCACATTGCATGGGCATGGGCTGGGGCCAACTCCACCCAGCTGTGGAGTTGGATTGGTTTTATAGTTGGGATTGGTTTTCTTCTGTGTGGGATGCTGGCAGGACCATTCCGGAGTCTGCTCAAAGCTGCAGTGTAAAGCGACGTTAGACCAAGATGTGTATGGTTGATTTCTAGGAAGTCCCCATACCCCGTTTTGTGATGTTCATCAATCAGCAAACTCATACTTTGAGGAAATTCACATCATAGAATCAGAGAATGTTCAAATACTAAAGGAGATTTGAGATTGTAGCTCAGGGATACCAAAGAGATTTTTGTCTCTTATGCCAATTCCAATCATGTGATGGTGGCTGCCTGGAGTTCTGGATCTAGTGTTGGTTCTGCAGGAAAGAAGGGACTGATTGATCAAGGATGTTTGCCAGGAGTGTGGGAGGAGCGAGTAAATGATGGGGCCGGGCCGGTACCACCTATTTGCCATGTCTGCTTTGGTCCTGACCTCCCCACCTCCTCCTCTAGGAAGCTTATAGATGTTAAGTGTGTGACCCACAGCAGTTTGAGGACTGAGCCCGAGGTCCTCTCTCCTAATCTCATATATTTCCCTCTGCATCACACAGCCTTCCTACCCTCCTACTCACCACAGGCCTGTCACACTGACTTCATTTTCTCAGTCCCACCCTTGGCTTTTACTAGACTGTGTTAAGAACTTGGCCACAGAACTAATTTGCACAATGGCTAAACTTGTTTCACATGGGATCCAAGCTCTTGGGGGAAGGATTCTAGGAAGAGGAATGGCAGCTTGACTGAGAATTCCCCAGTGCTGGGAAATCCAAGTAGGAGCGGGGCTGGCAGGAGCTGATCGAGAGAGCAGTGGGGTGAATGAGGAAGCAGCAGTGGATTGCCATAGTTGTCAT
The DNA here is from genome assembly GCF_048418805.1 of Vulpes vulpes. Lineage (NCBI taxonomy): Eukaryota > Metazoa > Chordata > Mammalia > Carnivora > Canidae > Vulpes > Vulpes vulpes. The sequence continues at coordinate 88,788,914 of NC_132785.1, forward strand.
AGGGTTGACGGTCAAACATGGAAGCAGGAGGGTGGGAGGTGGGCACGTGGTTGGAGAGGGGAGAGCCCAGTGCTTAGCAAACAACCACTGAAAGAGGTTCTGGACAGTTCATGGGCAATGGCCCTTCTGATAGAATGTGGGCACACAGTGTACATTAGTCAGAAAGCCCACTGTGTGTAGAGTGTTTTGTCCTCATGGCCACACTGGCTGTGAACATGTATAGCTCACGGTTTGCAGAAATAGGAAGTGAGCTGGGTCTCTGAACAGTTAGTGAACACATGCACATCAGCAAGTGGCTAATCATATTACAGATTCCAAATCTCATCTCTTTCCTGGGTCGAGAGAATGCATCCTTAAGGGAAATAGTATTTAGGAGACAGAAAAGGTTTATTTCTTTCTGCTTATTACCCCGTTCTCAGATGAAAAACTGTCTGCTTTTAGCATCTAAGCCCATAAATCCAACCTTATTCCTAAATCCTAGAGTAGAGGCCAGCTCTGTGTGTTGTTTGCTCTTGAGTTCTGTGCATGTTTTATTGAGGAGTCAACATCAGAGGAAGGGATATGTTTGGAACTTATTTTTTTTTAATTTTATTTATTTATTCACGAGAGACACACACAGAGAGAGGCAGAGACATAGGCAGAGGGAGAAGCAGGCTCCCTGCAGGGAGCCCAATGTGGGGCTTGATTTTAGGACCCGAGGATCATGACCTGAGCCAAAGGCAGACACTCAGCCACTGACCCACCCAGGTGCCCTGTTTGGAAATTTTATAACTGCATCTGTCACTTCTCTTCACCAACCTCTTCTCCTTTCCCCAACCCTGCCTTTTGCTAAACGAATTGGTGATAAACTGCTTAAATAAATGTTCAGTCTGCTAAGTCCAGACTACCTTCAATTGCTTGTGGTGTTTTGAGACATAAAATGTTATTTGAAGCTGTTCAAAGAGGTTTCCAGCACATGCCCAGGCAGGGCCATAGGGTGAGCAGAGCTTGGCTCTAATGCTCTATGAGGCTAATAACAGGGTAACATAGGTCCTGTCTTACCACCAGCTTCAGAAATTAAACCTGCACTTCTGGCTGGAAACCACCAGCTCCTTCCCCTGCCAAACAGGAGCTGTGCCCTCAGGGACTAGCTGCAGAGCTAGTGTGGCCACTTTGGGGCATTAAAAACAAACTAGCAGTTTAAGTCATCTATTGCTGTGAGCATTGGCTGCTGGCAATGAAGCCAGAACCTAGAAGAGGCTGGTGAAGAGTCACCTGCTTCTCTCTTTAGTCTCACAGCTACCCTCCAGGAGCCCTCTGGTAGTCCCCCCGCCTCCCAATCTGTGGTTTTCCTTTCCTCGATTTCAGATACCCATGGTCAACTGCAATATGGAGGTAGTACGTATTGTCTGATTACCCGTAGCAGCCCAACATGACGTCCCAATGCAGGCATCACTGCCCTCACTGCATCTCACCACGTAGACATTTCATCGTCTCACATCATCACAAATAGAAGACTGAGTGCAGTGCCATAAGATAATTTGAGAGAGACCACATTCACATAACTTTTGTAACTTTTGTTATAGTATATGGTTGTAATTTTTCTACTTTATTATCATTGTTGTTAATCTCTTTGCCTAATTTATAAATTCGATATTTTGTTACATGTAGGTACAGGAGACACCATAGGGCTCAATACTATCTGCAGTTTCAGGCATCCACCAGGAGGGTCTTAGAATATATTCCTGCTGATAAGAGGTGAGCCCACTGTCGGTGCTGATTACATTTACTTTAATAGTCTCACAACCACTGTAGGGAGTAGGGAGGGTATATCAGGCTCATTTAACATGAGAAAACCAGGACACAGATTTATTAAGGTTTAAGGTTACATTGAAGTCTAACATTTGGGGATCCCTGGGTGGCTTAGCGGCTTAGCGGTTTAGCGCCTGCCTTCGGCCAGGGTGTGATTCTGGAGTCCCGGGATGGAGTCCCAGGTCGGGCTCCCTGCATGGAGCTTGCTTCTCCCTCTGCCTGTGTCTCTACCTCTCTCTCTGTGTCTCTCATGAATAAATAAATACAATTAAAAAAAAAAAAAAAGAAAGGACAACTTAAAAAAAAAGTCTAACATTTGTTTTTTGCTTTTTAAAAAAATTTTATTTTCCAGTTTTACTGAGATACAATCAATGTATAACATTGTATAAGGTTAGGATATGCAACATAATGATTTGATACATGTATTTACTGTAAAAATGATCCCCACACTAGGTTTAGTTAACATCTATCCCCTTGCATAGTTACAGCTTTTTTTATTGTTGAGAGAAGAACTTTTAAGATCTACTCCCTTAGTAACTTTCAAATAATACAATACAGTATTAATAATTATAGTCACCATGCAGTACATGGTATCTTCATGGCTTACTTATTTTATAACCGGAAGTATGTGCCTTTTGATCCCCTCTATCTATTTTGTCCACCTCCCCAAATCACTACCTTTGGCAACCACCAATCTATTCTCCATTTCTAGGAGTTCAGGGTTTTTTTAGATTCCACACAGAAGTGAGATCATACAGCATCTGTCTTTCTCTGAGTTATTTTACCAAAGTCCTAACATTTGAAAATGGAAACCCAGCCTCTATGTATCTGTAGAAATGATTATTTAAGTGAATTAAAAATAATCAATGCTATTTTAATTATACTGCTCCTTTCTGAGGAGAGATCATTATAATGCAAATGAAAAAAATCTTAATACTTTCTTGCTTTCTTTCTGGGAGAAGAGAGAAACTGAAACTAACCATAAACACTTAGCCACATGACATATCAACAGTTTCTACTGTTTCCCTTAAAAGACTTTTCAAGCGTTACATATTTTTACTTTTAAAACACCGAATCTGAATTCTTTGTTATGATTTTAAGAAATCTCATGTATGCATTTATTAAAAAATAAGTTCATAGTGGAAACCTGACAATTGCTCTAAAGGCAGAAAACAAATGTCATCCTCTAGTAAAAAGTAGAAATAACTGTTTGCATTGCCATACTTCCTCCAATTCTATTTTTCTATGCCTACATATGTTTCTTTGAACAAAATTAACACTTTGCTCTGGACCCTTCGGAGCCCTAGTTTTTTCCACTTCACTTTACATCATCGTATTTCTGTAACATTTAGATTAAAATACATTATTTTTAATGACTGCATAATATTTCACCATTCCCTTCTTGAAACTGTTTTTTGGTTTTGTTTTGTTTTGTTTTTTAAATTTAAAAAATTGGTGGGTCATCTCTCTCTCTCTCTCTCTCTCTCTCTCTCTGTTCTCTTCCTTAGAATCTTCTAAATCTCTTTTGTGGAACCTCTCCAATTTCTAACAGTGGGAGATGCCCAAGAATTCAGTCCTAAGGCCTCAGGCTGCTTCTCTTCTCCAAATGTATTCACCTGCCAAGTGATCCCTCAATTACTATAGCTTCAAATACCATCCATTTACTGCCAACTCCCCAATTGTATCTTCAGTGCTACATACAAGTGTAGCTGCCTATCTGCCACCTCTGTGGCATCTCTGTGACATGGGTATATTAAACTTAATAAGTCTAAAGCTAAACTCCTAACTAACCTGCACCCCAGGTTTCCATCTCAGCAAATGGCCACTCCATCTTTGACCTACACAGGCCTCCAAACTTGTCTGAGGTTTTCTTTGACTTTGAAAATTATTTTTACTTTTATTTCTTTTTTTTTTTAGATTTTATTTATTTATTCATGAGAGACACAGAGAGAGGCATAAATATAGGCTCCCTGCAGGGAGCCTGCTGCGGGACTTGATCCTGGGACCCCAGGATCACGACCTGAGCCAAAGGCAGACACTCAACCACTGAGCCACCCAAGTACCCCTAAAAATTCTTTTAAAGAACATTTTATTTATTTATTTGAGAGAGAGAGCATGAGCAAGGAGAGGGGCACAGGGGGAGAGAAGTAAACTCCATGCTGAGCATGGGCCTGACATGGGCTCAATCCCAGGAACTTGAGATCATGACCTGAGCTGAAGTCAGCCACTTAACTGACTGAGCCACCTAGGTACCCCTCTTTTTCTTTTTAAAGATTTATTTATTTGTTATTTTCAGAAAGAGAGAGAGCACGAGAGAGCACATGGGTAAGCCAGGAGAAGGGGCAGAGGCTGAGGGAGAGAATCCTCAAGCAGACTCCTTGCTGAGCACGGAGCCCAACTTGGGACTCCATCTCACGACCCTGAGATCATGACCCTGAGATCACAACCTAAGCTGAAACCAGGAGTCAGACCCTCAACGGACTTCACCACCTACTTGGCTCTCTTTGACTCTTTCATATCATACATCTAGTCCTTCAGCAAAACCTACCAATCCACCTTCATCTAGTTGATTTCAATAGCTACTGAATAGGTTTTCATCCTGATTCTTTTCTGGCACCGTGACAGTTTATGCTCAACAGAGTAACCAGATAATGTCATTGCTCTGTCCAAAACCCTCACAAGGATTACAATCCCACAGCTAGTAGAAGTGATGTGCCATCACTGCCTCTATTCCCACCTCTCTGACTCATATATACTCTGTTCCAGCCACACAGGCATCCGGTTTGCTCTTCCTTGGAGCTTTTCCCAGCTGTTTCCTAACCTGATAGGCTCTCCTCTCAGCTGCCTATCTGGTTCCTCTTTACTTCAAGTTTCTGTTCAAATATCATCTTACCTGTAAAAGTTCTCCCTGAGTAATCTTCATAAAGAGCTATCTTCCCACCCAGGACTCCCTCTCTACACTCTTACTTTTTTTTATTTTTGTCCATATATGGAGTATATGTATGAGTTTCCTAGGGCTGCCTTAACAGAGTACCACAAACTGAGTGGCTTTAAACCACATAAATGTATTGTCTTCCAGTTCTGGAGGTTAGAAATCTAAAATCAAGGTATTGGCAGGGTTGTTTCCTTCTGAGGGTTCTGAGGGAGAATCTCTTCCATGCCTCTGTTTTGGCTTGCCAGTGACAGTCGGCAATCCTTGCTAGTCCATTAATGTGGATGCATCACTTAGTCTCTGCCTCCATCTTTACATGACTGTCTTCCCTCTGTGTCTTTTTCGTATTTCCTAAAAGGATGCCAGTTATACTAGATTAAGACTCACCCTATTGCATATGACCTCAATTTAATTTAATCCATGTACAGTTACCTTGTTTCTAAATAAGTTCACATTCCGAGTTAGGACTTTTAACACAAATAAGCCTGTAACAGCACTCAATATATCTACTTGTTTATTTGATTACTTTTTATTAAATTATTTGGGGGTCTTTATCCTCTCTTATTGGGCATTTGGGTTGTTTCTGATTTGGAGCTATAATAAACAATACTGTAACGTATCTTCAAACATGATTTTTTTTCCCTCTCATGTTGGTATTTTTTTCCTTAAGGCAAATTCTTAAAAGTCAAAGACCCTCCAAGAGTCAAAGAGATTAAATATTTTTATGTTTTATATATACATCCTCACTTGAACCACATGGACTGAAGGAGTATTCATACATTTTTGAACACCATTTACAGACATACCCATCTTTCATGAGAATGCCCTCCGATATTTTTGCCATTGGTATAGTTACTAATTAGTTTGCATTCTCTCAGGGAATAGAGTTTCCTATTACCTGGCTCATACCTACTGGACCTGGGCCAGATTCAGAAGGTGAAGGCAATACACTATGGGCTTGGTGTAAGGGAACCAATCGTGTTTGTGAGGTTGGGAGAGATTGTACCCATTACATTCCTCCAAAGCATGTGGTGCCACATGACCCAGTCAAATCCCCTAGTTAAAAAAATATATAAATATAAGATGATCAGACAAAAGGCCACTCAGCTTAAAGCTATTATTTTGTCTGGAGCAAAAGTGAGCAAATGATACTGATTGTTTATGAAGTGGGCTGGACATTGTAGTTGGTCAGCTGAGGTCTCTGAGTACCAGTGCTGCTGATGGATAATGCCTTCCTTTGCTGAAACCTCCCATGGTTCTGTGTAATAAACCTTTACATCCGGTAACAAATCTTTAGATCCAGTAACAATTTGTGCACATATGCTGATGGTAAGCCTGAAGAAAACTTGACTAGCAAAGCCAGTACAATATTGCTTTGCAGAAGGGATATACCTCTTGACAATCTCACCAATAGTTATGCTTGGAAGCTACTGGGTCACCATGACCTTACCAATTCTGGAGGTTGTCATGAAAACTTTTTTCTGAGGGCTCAGTTCAACAGTAATAAAATGGTAGCTCAGTGTCCATTTATTGAATTACTGTTTCAAAAAATTCAGTGCTTCAATGGTCCTTACTTATTGTAAACAAAGTTCACACTAGTAAACTGAAAATTAGTTGAAAGTATTGTTTGCTAAGTAATAATCTTCATTCACTGGGAATTTACCTACCATTGATCTCAAATTATTTAACAGTGAAATTGCAGCTTTACTATAGGTGCAAAAGTCCTCAGACTTACAGAATTTTGAGGATCCATATTGTCTCCTTGAATCTATCATTTGATTTCTGTTGTTGTCAATTGTGTGAGCTGTGGCCGACTTGAAACACATTGATGTTTCCATGTAGTATTGACCCCTATGCAGAAGACAATAATTCTCAGTTAAATAAATTAAACAGGAACGGAATACTGGTACCTATAGTGGGAACAATTTTAAGATGAGCCCAGTGAGTCACACTCACATAAGCCTCTCTTCTTGAATGTCACTGGGGCCTGTGAGTTGCTTTTAGCAAATAGGATATGGTAAAGGTTATGGGATAGTCACCCCTGAGGTTATGTTATTGCTATGTAAGACTCCATTGTAGTAGATTCTAGAGAGAGATTGTCCTTCTGGCCTTGAAGAAGTAAGCTACCACGTGGCAGTGGCCTGGGGGGAGGGGACAGGAGGCAGAGAGTGGCCCCTAGGTGAGAGCTGGCAAGAAAAATAGGAACTTAGTTTTGCATCTGCAAGGAACTGAATTCTGCTCAAAACCATGTAAACAGGGAGAAGGCCTCCACACTCCAGAAAGAATGCAGCTGGATTGACACCTAGATTGCAGCTTTGAGAGACCCCAAGCCTATCTCCTGACATGTAGAATCTGAGATCAAAAATGGATGTTGCTTTAGGCTACCAAGCTGGTAGTAATTTGTTACTCAGCAACAGAGAATTAATACGGTCTCCTTATCGGGGTAGTATAAGAGAGCAGGTTTAAATCTCAGCTCTGCTATTTATTAGCTATACAGCCTTGGCAAATTTTAACCCCTCTGAGCCTCTTACCTTAACTATTAAGATAGTTCCTGTTTTTCAGGGTGTGGAAGATTGAATGAAATAATGTAGTAAGTTACTTAGCATAGTATATGACACTAATAAGTTCCAGTAAATGTTTTTCATTGCTGGCAGAGATGGAACATTTTTAGTTCCATAATGCTAAACATTTTCATCATTTCTTTTCTCGAGGTACCCCATGTTTTGATGATTTTTGTCTATCATTTTAACTCAATTTATTAAGTAATAACTTATTTTCTTGTTTATTTCTAATTATTAGCTACACAGAACTTCTGATCGGCTTGAAATAGTAACAGAATAATTATAATTAAGACAATTTGGCTAAGAGCAAAGACATTTGATGTTACAGTTAATGGAATTTCCATTAGCGTTTGAAATACTGGAAAAAAGTGATTGAACCTTATTAGACTACCAGATTTGGAACCACAAAGTTAGTTGATTGATGGGAAGTAGACATTGAGTGACTTTCTGTAGTTAAGCAAGGCAATCATGACTTGCCTTTATATGCCACCATATTTGCTCAGGTAGTATTGGACAGGTGAGATTGGCTGGGAAAAAAAACAAGTTCAAGTGAAAGAAAAAAGTGCCAAGAAAGGAAAAGAAAGATATTGAATAAATATTAAAACTATTTTAGACATTTAATTCTTGGAAATTAGCTTTAGAATCCCTGAAGTTTCAGGAATTGTGTCATGTCAACATTTGAGTTGTGGTAAAGTAAATAAATATATTGTATGGATGTTTTGCATTTATTTTTAAATGTTCTTATAATTTGTTTTGTGTATAGCAATATTTGAAGTATGGTTACTGCTCTTTCATTAGTGCTTTATTTCCTCTTTGAATATTATTTAACTGCATTTCATTTTTTTATTAATATCAAGGCCTGATGTATTCAATTTTCAGCTGAACACTTTTCAAGTGGATTACATACTTGATAGAAAATTGTATTGTATTTAATAGAAGTTTCTTTTATACAAGTTTACCAAAAATTCTGATAAACAAGAGATTGCTGTGGCATAATAAACTATTTCATCTAGTCTAAAAGTATATTGATTTTTTAAATGCAGAAAACAAAAATAAAGCTTAAGAAGTACATTTGAAAAGTTAAGATTAAATAAATAGTATTTTCCAGTGTATACTCTGGATGTACCCTGAAAAACATAAGTTCTGTGGTACAACACACACACATACACAGTACACATAACAGGCACACAATACATGCAAAACCCCAGAGAGCACACACAAAACACATAATTGGCAACCCATATTAGCATATTAAGGGCTCTGAGAAGTCCCACAATAGAGAACTTTTGAACTTTGTTTAATCATGTTTTTCTGAAATTAATCTCAGAATCCTTCCTCCCCCTCCTCTCAAGTGACTTTGATTCCTGATGACACAGCGCTTTCTGGAACACAGTTTGTGAATGACTGCTCTAGGAGATATTCCCCAAGGAGTTAGCTGTTATGTAGGATAAGTATAAGGTGCCCTGAACATTTATAGGTAAACCTTTTAACCATTAAAACAACTCACAACACCTCCAAACTATGTAAAGAACGTTGAGGAGCGTGGTGGGTACTGAAAACCCTGTTACTTCCTGTGGAGTCCATGTTCTTTCTTTTATGTACAGATGAAGCCTGGTTTAGCTGCATTACCATTTTCTGCTCATGTAGGGAGAAAGATCCCCTTGGACATAAAGGTGGTCCCCTTCCTACAAACTGAGTCGGTCATCCCAGGTTGAAAGTCCCCTTCCCGTGCTCCATCAGCAGCCTTTGACTTGACAGCATGATGTGGAGCAATGGGCTTTTGCATTCCTGATCCAGAGGATCAGGATCCAAAGGCAACTCCTATCAGCTTTGCCCCACACTGTTTATTTCATGGAGAAGGACAGAGGAATATATTTCAACATTTCAAGAATGTACAGTAGGGCTTGGAGAGTGCTTACTCTGAAGATTAAAAAGGTTTTATCTTCATAAGGAAGCTTTGACATGTGCTGTCAGGATGCCAGACCACAATTCTATATAAACTTTCCTTAAGGTTCAACTGACAATTTCTCAGGCACTGGGAACATTTATTGCCAAAATGAGAATGAAAGTCTTGCATAGTTGGAGGCATTAATGTTTTATATTTTGAATAAAAGCATGATTTTCCAGAGTGACTTAAATGCAATTAAATTGAATATTCTGGGAACTCCTAGATAGGCCCTTTATTAGTAGATTACCTGTTTATTAAGGTACAGAGTAATGAAAGAATTCACTAAAAATTATTTTGCATCATTCAGTTCATTCAGCATTTGAATACATGTAAGGTATTTTGCTGTGTACTTTGCTTATCTAGATGTTCCATCAGTAGAAAGTAAATAAATGATACCATCATTCTTCCAAGATAATTTCCACTCATTGAAGGTCTTATTTGGTGGGCATGGCAGACTGAACACATACCAGAGTCAACCTGTCTGCCTTCTTAAACACACAAATCTAATGAGGCTGGAAAGTGGCAATAGCATTAAATGAGGTCAGTTTCATGGGAATTTTTTTTTCATGGGAATTTTCAAATGCTAAAAGACAACATCTATTTAGAAATTCATTTCTGATAAATAAAAAGCATTTCCCCATCACCAATGCTGAGCTTTGCACCAGTCTCTTTCTAGCCTTTTTAGTGTACTGTCTTGCATTGAAACACCAGAGCTGATACTTTGAGATGCACATGTATGGTTCAGGAAAATGTGTTGCTGGAGGATATTTCTGCCCTACTAGAAGTTCAGAGACAGGAACTTCCTTAGCTTTTTATTCCTGAGATCATTTCTAGAGATTCTGATCATTTCCAGAACCTCAGTCTAGGTGCTGGGATTCAGAGGGTTACCGTCTAGTTGTTAGTGGATTGTAATGGTGAATTTTATTTGTCAACTTGTCTTTGTGAAGTTATTGTTAGATGATATTAACATTTAAGTCAATAGACTTTGATTCAAGCAGATTACTTTCCAGAATGGGGGTGGGCCTCATTCAATCACCTAAAGACCTTAATAGAACAGAACCGATCTGCCCAGAAGAAGGGGGAATTCTGCAACATTTGCATTTTCCTGGATGTCTAGCCTGCCAGTCTACCCTGCAGATGTTGGACTTGCCAGCCTTCATAATCATCGGAGCACATCTCTTAAATCTTTTTCTCTATATATGTACCAATCTTATTGGTTCTGTTTCTTTGGAGAACCCTGACTAATACATGGGTGGATCTTTACTATGCCTCATGGTCAAACTCACGAGCTACTTCATAAAAGCAACCTGGAATGGCAAGCAGACTTTTGGCAATCTGTCTTGGTCTCAAAATTTGGCTTTGATCTTTTCCTGGAACTTAGCCTCTGGGTTCCTTTCTGAAAATCCTGGTACTGACCGTTGGACTAGCTCCTTATATCCCCAGTTGACTCTGCCTTTTGAGTAACAAAATAGGCTCCCTTATGAACATGAATCCCTTTGGCATTTTTCTCTCCAGCTAAAATTATTTGGGGTGTACTCCTAACTTTATATAATTTAAGAATCTCTTCAGAATTTTAGCTGTAAACATATTCTAACAAGATACAAAGTTAATCAGTTTATATTAATTCTCAAACAGTATTTCCTTGTACTTATCCTATTCAAGTCACATAGAAATGAGCCTGTTCTAGTATAGTGCCATTTTATATAATTTTGTGTGTTTCTACTAATCTCTTTATACTAGATCCTATGCTGGAGGAGAGATCCTATAAAATACCAACTGCACAATGTCATTTGTGTAAATGCAATATGTGTGTCAATGATCTAGCTCTGAATGGTGGTGACATATGTATTATAGTTATGCTGCTCTCATGTTTACTGACTGCTTACTATGAGTACAGGTATGCCAACAGCCTTGACTGAGGGACGTACTAGTATTAGCCCCATTTTGTAGATCAGGAAACTGAACAGCACACAAGGGCACTGTACATAGCAAGTACTCCTTGAGATTGTTGGACTGTACTAGTTGGGAGGTATTCCTGGTGCCCTACTGATGGTCTTGAGAATCTCTCCTTCTGCTTCCATCCACAAACGCAATAGCATAGTGATCCCCTAAGCCTGCCTTCAAGGACAATTACCCTGAGGAGCAGAGCAGATGGCTCTTTGCTTCCCTTGAGAAAGTAGAACCGTTCAGTCTTAAACGTTTCTGGCTGATTCTCTCTTCTGGGGTCTATTTCAGTGTCTGATTTGTTATGAATCTCTTTTTCTCTACCATGCCCTTCCACAAATGACCCCTGTTTTGCTGACTTTCTGTGTCCTAGTCCTTTTCCAGCAAACATTAGATAATGTCCCAGAGGGCTCGGTGTATTGAGGCTGTCGCTGCACCATCAGAGAGCTTGTTCACTTCTGTCCCAGCTTCTTGATCTACCTTGTTCTGCAAGACCAAGGGCTCCGGATAGTTGAAGTTTTCTGTCCATACAAAGAAGTACACTGACTCCTCTTTTCTGACTTGCACATAAGATGATTTAGACTCTTTTCACATCCCTGGTTCTTTAACCAAAGTCCAACATTGTGGATTTCATTTAAATATCACTTCAATGAACTTATTACAAGTTCTCAATGGTTCTGGTTAAATTCTTTCTTAAATTTGAGAGGACAGCCTTCTCTTGCTGTGATACACTGAAAAATCTTCCTAAAGTCAAAAGAGCCTTTTCCACACTGTCCTTCTGAAGCAGATTTGGATTGCCCATTTAAAATATTCCTTCCTTTGGTGCCAAAGCATGCTTGTTCTCTGTGTGTCCCTTTGTCCTACTAGGTAGTAGAAGTCTATAATACCTGGAATCCATGGCATCATAACTGTGAAATAGCTTTAAAAATAGTACCCTCCAAAAAGAGGTGGCTACTACAATCCAGTGTATTAATTCCTGTTAGAATTGCAAGGGTTGAATCTTTCTAGAGCTGAGCAGACAGGGCTTTCATGGTCAAGAGGCAGGAGTAGGCAGGAAAGAGTGGATGGACTGGGAGCTCTGAGACCCAAGAGCAGGGTTCTGGAGTCAGAAATAGACCGTCATTCCTGATGGCCACTGACATGGATGCTGAGGAAGGATTGGCCAATTTGGAACCAGGTCAGAGGTGCAGGGAGGCAGAAGTTGAGGTGCCAGGGACGTAAGTGGAGAGCTGAGGAAAAAGGCTGGATATGGATTCTGATCCTAGACTGAGAAGACAAAGAATTCTGAGGCCCTGAAGCCTCTACACTGGTGCTTCCTCAGAGAGATATGGTTCTTCTGAAGTGATAAAATCCCCATTCTCTGGGGATTTAAGGGCCTGATCCCACTGGAGCTAGGACATGGGAGCTCTGCATACCAATGATGATACCCCAGATAGTATCTTCATGGTCTTTTCTAGAGAAGGAATTTGAATATGCCTAGAACACTGAACTGAATTGAATTGAAGAGAAGGTGGGTGAGAGGGAGAAAAGGAGAGAGAGAGATTGAAAGAGATTGAGAAGGCTGTAGTTGGGTTGAGGCAACTTATCTCTGAAATTTGTATTTTAAAATTTAGGCATTTGTTGATGTGCTTATCTTCAATCATAACATTCTATTTGGGAAAAGAAAGGGATCTGTTTTACCAGTCAGAGATTTCAGTTTGACCATCTCATTTGCTATTCTGTTCACAGCAGAGGAAAACTGAGTAAACTGTATAACTGGAATAATTAAACTTCCTATTTTGGGGCAGTACATTTGCCAATTCTTTCTTAATAGCCCTAGAACAAATTCACAAGACTCATTGTATGGTGCAGAGGGTGGGAGTGGTTAACGTAACTTGAAGAGTAGATCTATGCGAATTGGAAAACAGAGGCCATACAGGTCCAGAGATTAGAGAGATACAGATCTAGAGAAAATAATTTTTGAAGCATCTTTAAAGATATTATTCCAACTTAATCCATAAAGATAATTATAGCAACCCCTGCTTATTTTGCAGATACCTCATCGTTCTGTCCCCTCTTAAGAAGAATCATCTCTTTGATAGGATAACTTTCATTTACCTCTATTGTGACTAAGATTCCCACATATAAACCTGCGTAATTAGAGGCCCACAGGAGATCTACATTCCTTCACTTGGTTTGCCTCTCAAAAACTCTCATTCATTTTCAGTTTCCCTGAAATGACACACATGCCTTCCCCTTCATTGTGCTCAGGCCCCCAACACCCTGCCTCAGGGCAGTGGACTTTCTGGAACTTTTCCTGAGACATGGCACCTCTATCTGAATGCCCTGTGGCCTGAGTTCTGGTAAATAATGAAAGGCGTGTGTGGACTTGCGAGCATAGGAAGATTTTTGACTTTGTGCTTTTTGTCAGTGGGAAGCCTGGGAGGTTGGCCCTGTTTCAACCTCTAGATCTTTCTTTTTATGAAGATAATGATGATCACAGAGTCATATTATTGGCCTCCCTGCAGGCACTCAGAGCCAGGCAGCCTGGTGTTCTAATGTTCCTTTGCCTTTCATTTGAAAACGACATGTAGAGACACATAGACTTGGTCAAGATAATTTTGAAAGAATCTTTGAATTTAATTAAATAATATTTAATAATAATATAGTTAGCTCATTTGCATAGTGTATTGCGGCATAGAAAGGACTTTCACATGTATTATGCCATGCACTACTTGAAACATTGGACCTGTGTTCATGATCACAGAAGTATTAAAGCAAATGTTTTCCATTTTCTCTTTTGGGAATATGACAGTAACTGAATATTTGCCTTTGACTCTTTTGCATATGCCATCCTATTTTTATACTTTTCATTATAGATTAAATCCTTTCTTAATCTAGTGCCTCTCAAAAGTCCCTTGTACTTGTCGTTCTATAGTTCAGTGCTTAAGCCAAATTTGGATTCAGAGCCATCTTTTTGTTAATTTCCTTTGTAAGAAGAGGTGTTGTTAGCAATCTGTGCAGCTCATTCTTCAGTTTGACTTGCAACTAGCAAACTCACAGAGCTAGAGCAAAGTGCAGGTGGTCTGGCCTCCAGGATAACATTTCCTCTTCTTTTCTGCAACAAATTACATCTGAAACAGTCCTCCAAAAGGATTATCTGATGCAGTTTTGACATTTGGAAAATATAAATAGACTTCAAAGGATGGTATGGATGAGCAGAGATTTTTCTGAATGAATATATGGGAGAGAAAAAAAGTATTGAAATGGGAGCTGGATCCCTAAACTTGAGTTGAAGAACAACTATTTTCTTTGTCCCCACAGCCCCCAAAATACTGAAATGGGCTTCATACCAATAGCTTCTCAGTGGGCTATACTGAGTGGGGAGTCTAGGCAAACAAGACGAGGGACAAAATGTACAATATTACCAGAGAACCCTTTTATTGAGTCTAACAAACTCAAAGTATGTGTATGTGTATGTATATATGTGTCTATGCACGCATGTTTCCAAGCTCTGCTCACTAAAAAGACCTGGAAACAATGATCATCTGGTAAGTGAGCATCCCTAGTGCCCAGATTGTTGTCTTGAACTATCACTTTCCCCTAAAGGAATCTAGAGAAATAGCTACTTCCAGGTTTGGGGTGGGAAATGAAGGACATGTGTCTGGAACATCTTGTCATACTAGAGCATGAAGAAGCTATCAAAGATCACCAGGATTATGTAAAAAACACTCTGGAGCCAACTTGAAGAGACTTCTGGTGGCCAAGGAGGGGAAATTTTGAGCTTTAAAACAGATAATAATTATCATTATTTGGAACCCATCAAATTATTTATTCATTCATTTTTAAAAATTTATTTATTTATTTTAGAGAGAGCAAGATAGCAGGAGCATGGGAAGGGGCAGAGAGAGAGAATATTCAAGCAGACTCCTGCTGAGTGTGGAACCTGATACAGGGCTTGATCTCATGAGCCTGAGATCATGATCTGAGCCAAAACCAAGAGTCAGATGCTTAACCAACTGAGCAACCCAGACTCCCCAAACCATCAAATAACTTTAAATCCATGACTTCATAATGATAGTTAAAAAAAATTGATCCCCTTTGGAGTATGATAGGAAACCAGTTATTTTTGTGAAAATTGATAGATGAAGGGATAGAATCATTTATTCTGCTTTTCCTACGTGAATGGTATCACCAAGTAACCAAATAGTAGATGAGGGAAAGCATATATCTATAAAAGTGTTCTGACAGATGGATTCATCAGTAGAAAAGAAATGCTAGAAGTAGAATATTGCCATTCTGCACCCCCTCTGAATTAGTATAACATCAGCAGCTGCTACTATCACAAAAAGAGAGACACGCAGACATCACAGGGCTCTTGAGGATAGAACAAATCAAAACCAAAATCTTGCAAAAGATTAAACCGAGGACTGAACAGTCCTCTGGATCCAACTGCTCATTTGTAGGACAGAGGAACATGGTGAACTACGCCATGCATGTATAATCAGCAAAGTCCTGAAGGTAGGAGGACTATGAGCCAAACTTCCAGAGTAGTTGCAGGCAAAAGAAAGAGATGGAGGAAGGAAACTATGGAATATAAAAGACTTAAGAGACATGTCAAATTTACGAATCGGTAATGCTTTACTATAGCATATATCTAGATACTATAGCATCTAGGGACAAATGCTTATGTGATAAAACTGCAAAGTAACACAAGGATAGGATTCCTATAAAAGTTAGGATAGGAGGTACTTTTGTGAAGAAGCCACATTGACCAGCATGGGACACTTCAAGGGCTTTCTTTCAGGGTGGCTGGCAAAGTTCTATTTCTTGACTTGGGGATGATGGTTGCTAAGGTGTTCACCTTTATACAAATCCATTATGTGTACACTTTGTGCAGTTTTTTTTTGAGTCTATGCTCTATCGTCTCATGGAAAGTTTGAAAGAGAAGAAAATCAGAAAAACAGTTTTCAGTTTTACATTATGTGAATACATAAAGGGCTTTGCTGGTCAAGAGAAGTTTGTGTCAAGATGAGGTACTGTGGAATGGAAAAGAACATGAGCCACTCCAACAAGATCCAAATCCCAGTCTGGCCACCAACCAGCTGTGTAATCCTGGGCAAGTTACTCAGCTTCTTTGCATCTCAGTTTTCTCATCTGTAAAATGGATGTCATTATAGTTTCTACCTCAGAGCATCATCATGAGGTTTTAAATGAGATGATACATGTGAATGTTTGAAATATTGCCAGGTATATAATAAGAATGCAATACACGTTAGCTCTGTTATTTCTTCCTATTTCTTAAAACTTGCTTTTCTCTGCTGTTTGTTTTCCTCACACACTGCAACATTATCTCTTTCTTAAAAATCCTTGGTAGGCAGAAGGAGGGGAGTGTCTTCTTCTAGCTTCATCTCTGCCTCTCTTGCCCTCCTCTGCTTCCCATTTTGTATTTAAAGACTCCTAAAGAGGCATCTGGCAAGATAAGGAAGAAAAAATCCCAACCAGACAGTCAGAATGTGTTTAGTGATTAGAGAGGAGGGAAAGAGAGTTTTCTTATTTGCCACTGGGCCCCCAGAGTCTAGAAGAGCATGTCACCACATAGGCACGTAATAGACATTTGTTGAAAAGATGAATGAAATGCCTTGCAGAACACAATTTAGAGAGTGCCGTTCAAGTGTCTGCTTTTTGCATGAAGAGTCTGTGAAATCGTCCAGGACTTTGTTTCTGCCTTCCTCCTGCCTTGCTGTTTTTCTTTCCTGTTGCCCTATATCAGTATCTGTGGCTTTGTGTGATCCAGTTGGCTTAAATTTAGTATCTGTTCATAAAATATGTATATTGCACTTGTTTTTCCTTCAGAAAGCTACATGCAGACCCTAGCCATGTCATCTTGCTGCTGCCCCTTGGAGCTCCTTTCTGCCCTACAGATCCATCTATCTTATCCCCTTCTTCCTCTGTTGCCCTTCTTGTCATTGTTCTCTCTCTGTTTTTTTAAAGATTTTATTTATTTATTCATGAGAGACAGAGAGAGAGGCAGAGAGAGAGGAGGGCAAAGACATAGGCAGAGGGAGAAGCAGGCTCCACACAGGGAGCCCAATGTGGGATCACACCCTGGGCCAAAGGCAGGCGCCAAACCACTAAGCCACCCAGGCATCCCTTGTCATTGTTCTCATAGCTGGCTCCTTCCCATCTGATAGACCCAGTGTAGGGAGTCCACTGCAGCAAAACCTTTTGAAGCAGCCCCTCACAGGTAAATCTCTCAGGTTGAATCCATCTATTTTTCTTCAAAGTACTCGCCATGTATATACTTGTGAATAAATATTTGTTGAATACTTGGAGGAGTAAATGGCCATTATAACAAATGATTAGATACAAGAATGGAAACATGAGTGTGAGTTGACTTGTTTCTTGCTCTACCATAACTTTCATGAAGGTGTTATGACTGCTCAGCTTGCTAGTTTTTAGTTCTTGGTGGCTACTCAAGAAATACTTTGTGAATGGGGGCGGGGCAAGATGGCAGAGGAGTAGGGTCCCCAAGTCACCTGTCCTCATCAACTTACCTAGATAACTTTCAAATCATCCTGAAAACCTACAAATTCAACCTCAGATTTAAAGTGGAACACTAAAGAGAGGAGTTTGCGTTTCTAACAAGTACAACTCGTTTTTAGCCACTCTACACTGAGCGAAATGACTAGAAAGAAGAACTCACCACAAAGAAAGAATTAAAAACAGTACTCTCTGCCACAGAGTTACAGAATTTGGATTACAATTCAATGTCAGAAAACCAATTCAGAAGCATAATTATAAAGCTACTGGTGGCTCAGGAAAGAAGCATAAAGGATTCAAGAGACTTCATGACTGCAGGATTTAGATCTAATCAGGCTGAAATTAAAAACCAATTAAATGAGATGCAATCCAAACTGGAGGTCCTAACGATGAGGGTTAATGAGGTAGAAGAACAAGTGAGTGACAAAGAAGACAAGTTGATGGCAAGGAAGGAAGCTGAGGAAAAAGAGGAAAACAATTAAAAGACCATGAGGAAAGGTTAAGGGAAATAAATTACAGCCTCAGAAGGAAAAAATCTACATTTACTTGGGGTTCCAGAGGCGCTGAAAGTGACAGAGGACCAGAAAGCATATTTGAACAAATCATAGCTAAGAACTTCCCTAATTTGGGGAGGGAAACAGTCATTCAGATCCAGGAGATAGAGAGGTTCCCCCCCTAAAATCAGTAAAAACCGTTCAACACCTTGACATTTCATAGTGAAACTTGCAAATTCCAAAGATAAAGAGAAAATCCTTAAAGCAGCAAGAGACAAGAGATCCCTAACTTATATGGGGAGAAATATTAGATTAACCGCAGACCTCTCCACAGAGGCCTGGCAGGCTAGAAAAGGCTGGCAGGATATATTCAGGGTCCTAAATGAGAAGAACATGCAGCCAAGAATACTCTATCCAACAAGGCTCTCTCTCATTCAGAATAGAAGGAGAGATAAAGAGCTTCCAAGATAGGCAGAAACTGAAAGAATATGTGATCACCAAACCAGCTCTGCAAGAAATATTAAGGGGTACTCTGTAAAAGAAAGAGGAAGCCCAAAGAAATAAGCCACAAAAACAGGGACTGAATAGGTATTATGATGACACTAAATTCATATCTTTCAATAGTAACTCTAAACATGAATGGGGTTAATGATCCCATCAAAAGACGCAGCATTTCAGACTGGATAAAAAAAGCGAGACCCATCTATTTGCTGTCAACAAGAGACTCATTTTAGACATAAGGACACCTACAGCCTGAAAATGAAAGGTTGGAGAATGATTTACCATTCAAATGGTCCTCAAAAGAAAGCAGGGGTAGCCATCCTCATATCAGATAAATAAAGTTTATCCCAAAGACTGTAGTAAGAGATGAAGAGGGACACTATATCATACTTAAAGGATCTATCCAACAAGAGGACCTAACAATCATGAATATTTATGCTCCTAATGTGGGAGCTGCCAAGTATATCAATCAATAATCAAAGGTAAGACAAAATTAGATAATAATACACTTATTCTTGGTGACTTGAATGTAGTGCTTTCTACAATTGACAGGTCTACTGAACACAACATCTCCAAAGAAACAAGAGCTTTAAATGATACACTGGACAAATGGATTTCACAGATACTTACAGAACTTTACATCCAAACACAACTGAATACACATTCTTCTGAAGTGCACATGGAAATTTCTCCAGAATAGACCACATACTGGGTCACAAATCAAGTCTCAACTGATACCAAAAGATTGGGATTGTTCCCTGCATATTTTCAGACCATAATGATACCCAGACCATAATACTTTGAAACTGGAACTAAATCACAAGAAGAGATTTGGAAGAAATTCAAACACATGGAGGTTAAAGACCATCCTGCTAAAAGATGAAAGGGTCAATCAGGAAACTAGAGAAGAATTAAAAAGATTCATGGAAACTAGTGAGAATGAAGATACAACCATTCAAAATCTTTGGGATATAGCAAAAGCAGAACTGAGAGGGAAATACATCACAATACAAGCATCCCTAAAAAAATTGGAAAAAACTCAAATACACAAGCTAACCTTGCACCTAAAGGAACTGAAGAAAGAACAGCAAATAAAACCTACACCCAACAGAAGAAGAGAGTTAATAAAGATTCGAGCAGAACTCAATGAAATAGAGACCAGAAGACTGTAGAACAGATAAAAAAAAAACCAGGAGTTGGTTCTTTGAAAGAATTAATAAGATAGATAAGCCATTAGTCAGCCTTATTAAAAACAAAAGAGAAAAGACTCTAATTAATAAAACCACAAATGAAAAAGGAGAGATCACAACCAAATACCAAGGAAATACAAACGATTATAAAAACATATTATGAGCAGCTATATGACAATAAATTAGGCAATCTAGAAGAAATGGACACATTTCTGGAAAATCACAAACTACCAAAACTGGAACAGGAAGAAATAGAAAACCTGAACAGGCCAATAACCAGCGAGGAAATTGAAGCAGTCATCAAAAACCTCGCAAAACACAAAAGTCCAGGGCCAGATCGCTTCCCAGGGGAATTCTATCAAACATTTAAAGAAGAAACAATACCTATTCTACTAAAGCTGTTCCGCAAGATAGAAAGAGATGGAATACTTCCAAATTCGTTCTATGAGGCCAACATTACCTTAATTCCAAAACCAGACAAAGATCCCACCAAAAAGGAAAATTATAGACCAATACCCCTGATGAATACAGATGCAAAAATTCTCAACAAGATACTAGCCAGTTGGATCCAACATTAAGAAGATTATTCACCATGACCAAGTGGGATTTATCCCTGGGATGCAAGCCGGTTCAACGCTCATAAAGCAATCAACATGATAGATCATATCAACAAGAGAAAAAACAAGAACCATATGATCCTCTCAATAGATGCAGAGAAAGCATTTGACAAAATACAGCATCCATTCCTGATCAAAACTCTTCAGAGTATAGGGATAGAGGGAACATTCCTCAGCATCTTAAAAGCCATCTACGAAAAGCCCACAGCAAATATCATTGTCAATGGGAAAACACTGGGAGCCTTTCCCCTAAGATCAGGAACACGACAGGGATGTCCACTCTCACCACTGCTATTCAACATAGCACTAGAAGTCCTAGCCTCAGCAATCAGACAACAAAAAGAAATAAAAGGCATTCAAATTGGCAAAGAAGAAGTCAAACTCTCCCTCTTCGCAGATGACGTGATACTGTACCTAGAAAACCCAAAAGACTCCACCCCAAGATTGCTAGAACTCATACAGCAATCTGGCAATGTGGCAGGATACAAAATCAATGCCCAGAAATCAATGGCATTTCTATACACTAACAATGAGACTGAAGAGAGAGAAATTAAGGAGTCAATCCCATTTACAGTTGCACCCAAAGGCATAAGATACCTAGGAATAAACCTAACCAAAGAGGTAAAGGATCTATACCCTAAAAACTACAGAACACTTCTGAAAGAAATTGAGGAAGACACAAAGAGATGAAAAAATATTCCATGCTCATGGATTGGAAGAATTAATATTGTGAAAATGTCAATGCTACCCAGGGCAATTTACACATTTAATGCCATCCCTATCAAAATACCATGGACTTTCTTCAGAGAGTTGGAACAAACCATCTTAAGATTTGTGTGGAATCAGAAAAGATCCTGAATAACCAGGGGAATATTGAAAAAGAAAACCATAGCTGGGGGTATCACAATGCCAGATTTCAGGTTGTACTACAAAGCTGTGGTTATCAAGGCAGTGTGGTACTGGCACAAAAACAGACACATAGATCAATGGAACAGAATAGAGAATCCAGAAATTGGGCCCTCAACTGTATGGTCAACTAATATTCGACAAAGCAGGAAAGACCATCCACTGGAAAAAGGACAGTCTCTTCAATGAATGGTGCTGGGAAAATTAGACAGCCACGTGCAGAAGAATGAAACTGGACCATACTCTTACACCATACACAAAAATAAACTCCAAATGGATGAAAGATCTAAATGTGAGATAAGAATCCATCAAAATCCTATAGGAGAACACAGGCAACACCCTTTTTGAACTTGGCCACAGCAACTTCTTGCAAGATATATCTATGAAGGAAACAAAAGTGAAAAGGAATTATTGGGATTTCATCAAGATAAAAAGCTTCTGCACAGTCAACAAAACTAAAAGACAACCTACAGAATGGGAGAAGATATTTGCAAAGGATGTATCAGATAAAGGGCTAGTTTCCAAGATCTATAAAGAACTTATTAAACTCAACACCAAAGAAACAAACAATCCAGTCATGAAATGGGCAAAAGACATGAACAGCAATTTCACCAAAGAAGACATGGACATGGCCAACATGCACATGAGAAAATGCTCTGCATCCCTTGCCATCAGGGAAATACAAATCAAAACTACAATGAGATACCACCTCACACCAGTGAGAATGGGGAAAACTAACAAGACAGGAAACAACAAATGTTGGAGAGGATGTGGAGAAAGGGGAACCCTCTTGCACTGTTGGTGGGAATGTGAACTGGTGCAGCCACTCTGGAAAACTGTGTGGAGGTTCCTCAAAGTGTTAAAAATAGATCTGCCCTACAACCCAGCAATTGCATGGCTGGGGATTTACCCCAAAGATACAGATGCAGTGGAATGCTGGGACACCTGCACCTCAATGTTTCTAGCAGCAATGTCCACAATAGCCAAACTGTGGAAGGAGCCTCGGTGTCCGTCCAAAGATGAATGGATAAAGAAGCTGTGGTCTATGTATACAATGGAATATTACTCAGCCATTAGAAATGACAAATACCCACCATTTGCTTCAACGTGGATGGAACTGGAGGGTATTATGCTGAGTGAAGTAAGTCAATTGGAGAAGGACAAACATTATATGGTCTCATTCATTTGGGGAATATAAAAAACAGTGAAAGGGAATAAAGGGGAAAGGAGAGAAAATGAGTGGGAAATATCAGTGAGGATGACAGAACATGAGAGACTCCTAACTCAGGGAAATGAACAAGGGGTATTGGAAGGGGAGGTGGGGTGACTGGGTGATGGGGACTGAGGGGGGCACTTGACGGGATGAGCATTGGATGTTATGCTATATGTTGGCAAATTGAACTCCAATAAAAAATATACAAAATAAATAATAAATAAATAAATAAATACATACATACATACTTTGTGAATGAATGAAAAAGCAAGCGCATAATATGTGTAGCCTCGGGCTTGGTGTATTGCTAGGAAGGCTTGAATTTGAACCTTTTTTCTGTCACTTCATAACTGTATGACCCTGGACAAATTTTTAGCCTCTGAGACTTGGCTTCCTCATCTAAAAAATGAAGATCAAAATACCTACTTTCTGTGGCTGTTTGAAGATGAAATGATATAATGTGAAGTGCCTCATTTGGTAGTGCTCAAACCTGGCTGCACATCGGAATAGTCTACGGTTAGCTTTAGCAATACACACACACCTGGACCTGACTGTTGGGGACTCTGACTCTGCAAGTCTACAGTGGGTTCCAAGCATCTGTGGTTTTAGAAAGCTTATAGGTGGGGGTACCTGGGTGGCTCAGTCAGTTATGCATCCAACTCTTGGTTTTGACTCAGGTCATGATCTCTGGGTTGTGAAATGGAGTCCCATGTAGGGCTCTGCTCTCAGTGTGGAATCTGCTTGCGATTCTCTCCCTTCCTCTCCCTCTGTCTCTGTCCCCCCACCCTGCTCCCTGCTCCTGTAATTCTCTATCTCTCAAAAAAAAAAAAAAAAAGCAAGCAAGAAAGCTTACAGGTGATCATAAAACTCAAGCAGAGTTGAGCATGATTGGTTTGATTTACATAAGCAACAAGATGGGGTAGGTGGCTTTTTCATTCACCTCTTTCTCTACTGCCACTATCCTGTCTTCTTTCCCATCCTTTCTCCTTTTTTTCTTTGTTATTAGGTGTGGGTGTAAGTGAACTCAGCCAGGAGATGGTTAGGGAAACAGAGACATGAAAAACAGGTA
Organism: Vulpes vulpes; assembly: GCF_048418805.1. Taxonomy (NCBI): domain Eukaryota; kingdom Metazoa; phylum Chordata; class Mammalia; order Carnivora; family Canidae; genus Vulpes; species Vulpes vulpes. The sequence goes on from NC_132785.1 coordinate 88,812,602, forward strand.
AAGGATGATAGTGTTTATGTTGGACATCGATCCTAGCAAATGGTTAGATGAAAGGCACAAGATTGAGGTCTTGGTGCTAATTAGTCAGCTTTAAATGCCTGGAACAACAAATGTGAAGGTGTGAAAGATGGGACTGCCAGTACTTCATTTGCATGAGATAACTCTTCCATGTACTTTTCCAGTTTGTCTATATTTTAAAATGACTTCCTGCTGGACAGCTTTAGACATTCTCAAATAAAGTGCAACCTTTCTAAAATAAAGGTTGTAGAATGGTTTAAGTTGCTTGTGCAATAAAAATTTATTAAGTGCCTACTGGGCTAAACACCATGGAGATATGATTGATTTCATTCAGGAAATATTTATTGAGCACTGCTCTAGGTGTTAGGATATACAACTAGATAAAAATCCCTTCTCTCTTTGAGCTCACATTCTAATGAGGAGAGAGAAGCGGTAAAAAGTAAACATAGTAAGTAAATCATAAAATGTTAGAATGTGATAAAATGCTATTTTAAAGTATTTTATATAAAACAGTTAAGGAGATGCATTGAGCAAGTCCTTGAAGAAGATGAGGGAGTTTTACTATGTGGGTATCTGGGACAAGAACATTCCAGGAAGAGGAACCGGCCAGTGCAAAAGCCCTGAGGCACACAGGGTATATCTGAAGAACACCAAAGAGGCCAGGGCAGTCTCAATGAAGTGACAGGGGTTGATCAATGGGAGATGGGGTTGAAGGGAAAAAATGGCCAGATTATGTCAGGTCTTGTAGGACTTCTAGGACTTTGTTACACTGAGTGAGACAGAGAGCCCCTGGGGGGTCAGGATGGGGGAGGAGAGGGCTTATGTTATAACAGGATCACTTTGGTTGCAGCATTGAGAATAGACTATAGGAGAGTCAAGGCACAAAGGAGGAAACAAATGAGGAGGCTTCTGTAAGAATCCAGGGGAGACTCTTGGTACTTTGAACTAAAATGGCAGCAGTAGAAATGGTGAGAAATGGATATATTTTAGAGGAAAGATTTGGCAGGGTTTCCTGACAGGTTGAATTGGGTGTAAGAGAAAGAATGGAATTACTGACTCAAAGTCTTTATAAAATTTTGTTTTTTGAGTTTTTTGTTTTGTTTTGTCTTTTGTTTGTTTTTGCCTGAGCAACTAAAAAACTAGAGTTGCTTCCAAGATGGGAAGACTGCGAGTGAAGCCAGTTTGGGGAGGAATACTAGAGTTTGCTTTGGATCCTTTGAGTCTGTCCACCAAGTGGAGATGTCTAGGAGGCCTTGGACGTGGAGTTAGGAGGAGTATCTGGGATGGAGGGGTACATGTGGGGAGCCATCAGTGTATAGGTGGTGTTTTTTTTTTAAAGATTTTATTTATTTATTCATGAGAGACACACAGAGAGAGGCAGAGACATAGGAAGAGGGAGAAGCAGGCTCCTTGTAGCGAGCCCAATGTGGGACTCGATCCCAGGACTGGGATCACACCCTGAGCTGAAGGCAGACACTCAACCACTGAGCCACCCAGGCATCCCTATAGATGGTGTTAATGCCAGGAATGGCTTGGGGACACTGGTGAGTGTAGACAGAGAATGGACAAAATGCATGGACTGAGCTCTGGGGCTCCTTAAGAGTTCTGGGAGACACTGAGGAGCCAGTAAAGGAGAATGATGAGGAAGGGCTGGTGAGGTGAGAGGACACTGGGCCAGGTGCTGCTTGTGGTTCAGGGTAGAGGACTGAGAAGTGACCCTTGGGTTTCATGAGGGGGAGGACATGAATTACCGGGACAGAGTTGGTCTGCCATGCAGAGCAGGTTAAATCCAGCTTGGAGACAGAATAGAAGAATGGCAGTGAGCTGAGTAGAATTAATACCCTGAGAAGATTTTTATTTTTTTCTTTTTTAATGGGAATGATCATAGCACTTTTGTGTGATGATGAAAAGAATAAGGAAAGGAAGGATTCCTGGTGCCAAAGAAAGAGCGGGGAGTTGCTGGGGGAATACCCTTGAGTGGGTGGGAAGGGATGGATCTAGAGCACAGGTGGGAGGTGTGTGCCTGGATGGGCCATCTCTGTATTAGGTGGGAAGGCAGCACACATGCAGACCGATGCCAGTGGGGGATAGTGGCTGAATCTGTGGATCTGTGGATTCTTTTTTTTTTTTTTTTTTTGATGGCTTCAATTTTCTTAGTGAAATAGAGAGAACGGTCATCATCTGAAATTGAGGATGGCAGAGAAGGTATTGGAGGCCAGGGAGAATGGCTATTATACAGTAGTCTGAGAGAATGGGAACAAACATGGTTGCCTGGCAGCAGCAACAGCTCACAGATGTTCATCTCCGTGAACTTGAAGGGGGATCAGGGAGTGTGGCTGAGCTTTTTCCCTAGCCACATTTAGCCATTCAGGTACAGACACAGTTTGCTGGATTTAACTAGGGCTGAGATTTTGCCAAGTGATGAAGCTAGAAGGAGCAGAGGAACATTACGATAATTGACCAGGTAATTTAAGCAGGTGAAACAGGGAAGAGGAAAAGGGATGGCAAGAGGTAGTGGGATCCATGGTCCCAGTGACTGAAGGCTTGTTGTAGTTGGGGCATCCAGTGGAGTGAATAGGAGGGTTAGAAAGTGAGTAGTCAGAGACTGGGATGGATGAAAATGAGCATGTGGATGGTGGGGTGGTTGTTCACCACCACCCATGGCTGGACAACCTTTTTAATTCCTCCTTGCAGTTAGATATGACTAGTAATTACTTCTGGCAAATGGAATGGAGGTGGAAGTGATGTGCCCATTTCTAGATCTGGCCCACAACCTCCCCTAGCCCCCACCGTGCAATCCCAAACCCTTCCTCAATTCTGACAGCCAGTTGGATGCTAAGAATGCAGCCAAGATGAGGCTGCACCTCAAGTTGGAAGTTGGAACCACCCTGGGTCCCCAAACTATCATGTGGAAGGCTCTCCATCCAACTGCTATGGGGTGGCATACCATGAGCCATAAATAAACTAAAGTGTACTTATTCATTTGATTTTATGATGGTTTACAAAGTATTGATCCTACCTTGACTAAGTCAGAGATGTTGAAATTATTGGTTTGGGAGGATAGATCCTTGGGAAGGGTGGGCCCAGGCAAAAGGTCAAGTGAGATGATTGGGGAAGGGGAGTTCAAGTGACTAAGAGGAGAGACGGTTGGATGCTCTATCTCTGTGTGTTGAAATCACCAAGAACAGGGAGAGAAGTAGTACAAAAGGGAGGCACAGTGAGCCGGGAGCTGAAGTAATCACACAGAGGGCCTGAGGAGTCCAGGAGAGGGCCACGCAATGAAGTGAGGTAGTGAGGGCTGTAAGGTGATGGCATAAGAGAAAACGCTGGGGAGCTCCAGCAAGGAAGAAGGGAAGTGGTGTGGAGGCAGGATTTGGGGGGTCAGGGAGGACACCCATCTCACCGCCAGGGCTGGGAAGGATGAGGGGTGAACATGGCTGCTGCATGAGGGTGCTGCAGGGGAGGAGTGCCCTCAGGAGGTCCTAAGTGAAAGCAGCATTCAGGATTGACTTTGCTAGAGAAGGACTGTGGGGCCAGAGGGCACACTGGAGGGCTCTGCTATTGGAAGATGGAGCCAGAATGAGATGTGCAGAGCCTTCTGGGGAATAGAAAATTGGAGACATGGGACCACCCAGGAGCCTGGCTTCTGTGGCCACAGATTCAGTCAGGGATAAGAAACCTGATGTGAGTAGTCCTAGGGGACCCAAGGCTGATAGTGGTGGCAAAGGGGCTAGAGAGCAGGGAGCAGTTTGGGCTTCCTGGGACTCCCATCTCAGCCCATGTCATTGGATGCCCAGAGATCTGGAGACACATGAAGTTAGTCCTACTGGAACACCCTCTCCAACCCCATAGGCTCCTCCTCCAACCCTGAGGACCGAAGGAAGAAGGCCGAGGGGGAGTTAAGTCTCATGGATGGGATGAAGACGTGATCACTCTCTCAGGATGCTCCTATTTATAGAGACAGAACATAGGTGCTCACATCACCATGCTTCAATGGTCAAATCAGGGCAAATGTCATTTAACATTGTGCACACTGTAGAAAACAGAGTCAATACGCTGTCCACTTCTTGTGTGTGACTGGGCAACTGCACAAGCCCTGCCCACCAGGTGAAATTTAGTTAATTCCCTACGCCTTGATGCCTTGCTTCTCATGAGGTGGCCTATTAGCCAGCAGCTGGGCCTTACCTGGACATCTGTTAGAAATGCAGGATTCCACCCCGCCCAGACCTACTGAATCAGTATCTGCATTTGAACCAGATCCCCTATGATTCTCAGGCACATTCGAGTCTGGAAGTGCTGTCAATGCATTCCTTGTTATTAGGAACAAAGCAGGTGCTTCCATGAAGAAAAAGGCAAGTGTAAGAAGAAGCCTCTGGAAATATTATATGTTACTCATTAACCTTAAAATCCCAAGTTCAATGCATCTTTTCCCCAGCCCTGGCTGTGTATTGGATTCATGTGAACTTCATTAAAAAATAAAACAAACAAAGTTCTAACTTGCATGGCTGGAAAAACATCTCATTGTTTCTTTAGGGAGAAATAGATCAGCACAGACAAAGTTGATTATACAGAATAAGGAAAAAAACAACTCTGAACTTTTAACCTGCATGAGTAGTCATGAGAGTATTAGAATCATAGAATTTCAGAACATAGAGCTGTAGCTCTCCATGTTGGCTGTATATTAACATCACCTTGGAAGCTTTCAAAAAAAAATATCCATCTTGAGCCCTAACCTCAGGTATACTGATTTGGGTGTTCTGGAGTTTTCAAGAGTTCTGAGCGATCCTAATGCAATAAGAGTTGAGCCTCATGGTAGAAATAAAATTACATATGTAATTTTCAGTGATCTAGTAGCCAAATTAAAAACATAGAAACATGTGTACTTAATTTTAGTAATATATCCTACTTATCTCAATATATTCAAAATATTTCAACATGTAAACAAGGTGAGAAAACAAATGAGATATTTTTATATTCTTTTTTTTTTTTCTTAGTAAAGCATCAAAATCTATTGTGCATGGGACACCTGGGTGGTTCAGTGGTTGAGTGTCTGCCTTCGGCTCAGGGCATGATCCTGGGATCTGGGATCCAGTCCCACATCCGCCTCCCTGCATGGAGCCTGCTTCTCCCTCTGCCTGTGTCTCTGCCTCTCTTTCTCTATGTCTCTCATGAATAAATAAATACATCTTTAAAAAATTCTGTTGTGTATTTTACACATATAGCATATCTCAATTCATGTTAGGCACATTTCAAAAGCTCAATGGATACCTGTGACTACTGGCTATTGTGTTGGACAAGACAGCTTCAAGGAGTAACAGTCTTGTCAGACTGAGAAAGATAGATTTCCACTTCTGGAAAACAAAATGACTGTCCATGTCAAGTAGAAGAGATGGTTTAGGAGACAATGAGGTGTAATTCCATGTTATTTCCTGTTTGCAAACAATCTCTTAAAGATTATTTTGGAAGTCCAATGAAGAGTTACGATTCAGAAAGTTTGTAGAATTTCTTTGAAAAAGGGAACTATTGTCTGAGATTGCACATCCTCCTATGATGCTGTAGAGGGGCACATGAATACTGTGCTGAGTCTCTCAGCACCCTGTGATATGGGGAAGTATTGGATTTCTTCCAGTTTTGATTTAGGAAAAGATAAGGCAACCATTGGCTACATTCACCTTTTTTTCTCTCCTGGAATTAACCAGTATGATGTATAAGCATCTTTTGGGATTTGGGCGTCTGCATAGCTGAGTCAGTGCTAGAATCTGGGATGTGAAAGGATAAAATTCTATGGCTTGGCCTTCCTGGCCCAATCCTCCTTCTCCTTAGAAAACAAGCATCACTCGCAGATCTCCCAAACCAGTTGTTGAGTATAACAGAGATCTTCCCAGTATTAACATTAGATTGGGATTCTTAGGATCTGATTTTTATTATAAGGTTTTTCTCCCCCTAAGGAAATTAGAGAAATCACTTAGTCAATGGCTTGTGTTAAACTGTAACCAGGTCATGTAGCTCTTCTGAGCCTGAGGCAAATAAGCAAAAAATCTTAGTGCCATGTGCTGAGAACTAGGTTAAACACATTTCCCAGGACACGTTGCAGAATAGTTTACTACTGCTGACGGTAGTAGAGGTGAAGTACAGAGGCACCCAGGAGGGATGGTTTCTCTCCCAACTCCCATCTGTCCAAGTGCCTATGCTCAGGTTAAGGCTCTTTGTCATTTTTCACCAAAATATCTTTGCTTGCTCTAAAGCTATTCCTTCCCAAAGCTGACTATGATTTAACCAAAGGAAACACAGAGATAGACAAAATTTATCTTTGGTTTCTCTAGTTGCTCCATTTTGTGCCTCTCCCTCGCCTTTGCCAGCAATACCTTCTTCCATTCGAAGGCCATAGAATGTGTCTCTGCTGTCCAAATACTTCTCAGCGAAGAGTCACGAACTCCTTCACGCATGGAGTAACCTGTTTACATCAAGGTACAAATGACACATAGCATTCTCTCTCTCCCCATGCTCTTGTGACAAAGCAATAAAGCACTACCAGAAGAATATTAGGCATTAGCTAGGCGGCAAGGGATTTTTAAAAGGTAGGTAGAAAATTAGAACTAATAGACCCCTGAAACAGCACGATATAGGCAGTAGAGTCTCTCCAGACTAAGCAAAGGATGATAATATTGGAGAACCCTCAAAGGGGTTATGTATGAACCTGCAATAATGATAGTTGGCCACCAGGGGGCACTTTGGTGCCTTGGTTGTGTGGTAAAACAGGCGATTAACATTGAGAATAAGGTAATTTTTACTTCTTTGAAAGTGTAGAATTTAAATAGTATTACCAAAATTAGCCTTAAAGATGATTCATCTGAGTACGTTATTAAACAAATCAAAGCCTAAGAAAAAAACATGCTACCTGTTCTCACCACTCTTACACTGCTTTCACCATTCAGGGTAACTCTGTTCATACCTCACCGGATGTCATGATTACATTCCTTCTGACTCACACGTTTCCTATTTGGGAACCCTACCCTTTTATTAGGACAAGGGGGAACAGCTAAGGAGGGTTTTCACAGCTTCAGTAGCCAACTGTATTTCTGTAACTTTCTCTTTCCCTTTTCTACTGCTATTTGGAATGGAAGAAACAGTTCTCTGTATTAAAATGTGGGAATTATTTTGTATATTTGACCATGGAGACTAGTTTCATGATATACTTCTTTTGATAAAATAATCTTGACTGATATTTTCAAAATGTTATAAAGGATTCTGGGGTCAAATTAGTCTGAAGTCACCCATTTAAAAAAAAGTCTGACACTGACAAAATATGTGTGATTTTATGTCTGAAACCCTGCAGTTGTCCCCTTTGCTTAAAGAGGAATATAAATGCTATCTAATGTGAATGAGTATAGGATACACATAGTAGATTAGCTTGAATTACTGCTGAAAGGTAGAGTGAAGACATAAAGAAGTCTGGGTGTTTGACTCAGGAGTTGGTACTTAATGTGTAGCTGTAGGGAGCCGTTGAAGGTTTTTGAGTTACGGGGATGATATTCTTGAAATGGTGCTTTAGCTGCCTTTTGGGAAAATGGAAAGGAGGAGAGGAGCCCCAAAGTTTGGTGGAAGTGAAACCTGTGGGAGCAAGCATCCACAGATCAAATGTGGAGACTAAGGAGGAAAGAGGAGTTCAAGATGATTCAGGTTTGAGCATAAGAGGAAGGTAGTGACCTGAAAGAACAGGGAGGCCAACAATGTTGGGAGAAAATATAATAAACTTGATCTTGAACATGTAGAGTTTGAGGATCAAACAAAAAAATGTATCGAAGCACTTTCTTTTTCTTTTTTTTTTTTTTAAGATTTTATTTATTCAGTTGAGAAAGAGAGAGACTACGAGCCAGGCAAGAGGGAGAGGGAGAACCAGGCTCCCCGCTGAGCTGGGAGCCCAGTGTGGGGCTCGATCCCAGGACCCTGAGATCACGACCTGAGCTCAAGGCTGACACTTATCCAACTCAGCTACCCAGGTGCCCTTGAAGCACTTTCAAGAGTGTACAGCACTACTCTCATATGATATTCATAGTAGCTGCAATTTTCTCTGAAATCTATTGCAGATGCCTCTATGTGAACAAGAAACCTCACACAAGCCTTGGAAAAGAATTTCTTCTTAATACATGGTATCATTTATTAAACACGGAGCAAGTATTTTACATGTGCTCTTTCAGATACAGACTGAGCCTTCATTGTCATGAAGATGATCTTTAACTCCACGTCCTCCTGGGCTTATTTATCCGTAGGGAAGAATGGGCAGCAGAACTGAGAAAGCAGCAAAGGACACATAGGACATGATGCAGCAGGAAGTCACTCCAGGTAGCACAGCAGCTTGGAGATGTTGACTTGGATTCTTTGTTGGACAAGAGCATGGCCTTTCAAATAGAATTGGCTGAACACAAACTCAGATGCCATAGCTTACCTAGCTGGGTTAGTTTGGGCCACTTAACCTGTGCGTGCTTCCATTCCCCCATCTTAAAAATGGGACTGTCAAAAGTATCTGCTTTGTTAGGGATGTTGTAAGGCTTAAGGGAGATCATACTTGAAAGTATGCAGAACAATGCCTGGAATACAATAGTAATTCAAAAACTACTAATGCTGCCAAATACTTCAGAGGACTCCTTGCTGATGGGGGGAAAATAAAAACCATTAATTGCATTTCGTAAAGGGAGGTTAAAAATGACATTTGGGGGAATGGTTTTCAGGAGGGGTGGGAGAGTGCAAAGTTTTTCCCCGGAACATTAAATTTCAATTACAGCATAGAGTAGTAGCAATTTCTTTCAAAATGGCTTGCTGATGGTATTTGTTATATATCGGAGGAATTGTTTTCAATCTTTCTCATGCACATGAACAAAGTCTGATATAGTAATGATATGCAAAAGAGTAGACATTTAATATTTATAATGCAAAGTGGCATGTTTATTTTTTCTCAGAAGGAAATTGTAACAAGGAAATAATCTAATTCCCATGTCTATCCTGAGTAGTGTATTATCACACCTAGGAATTTCGTTGGTGAACATTTAAAAATATTTTCTCAATGCACAACTCCTAAACACAGTGTACCCTGCTTTAATATTCTCTACTATAACACTTTCCCTAGAACTCATACGCGAGCTAGATCAGTGATTCAATTACATTTTCTTGCAGATGCTTTTTTAAGGATTCTCTTGAGTCTTTAAAACAAGTTGGCTGAATATTAGTATCAAAATTTGGTTTCTTGGGGATGATAGTTTTCTACATTTATTTCATTTATGAAATGTAAAATTAGGAAAGTAATACAATCACATTTTTAAAATACTGAAAAGTGATTACATGACCATTTAATAAGTCACTCTAAGCAAATTGGAATATTTCTTTCAGACTTTTAAAAATGCATTTCTTTTACAAAGTTGTAAATATCCCATACATACAAGGTTGGACCACTCTTAAGTATAAAGTTAATAATTTTTAGTTGCCTACATAGTCTCACCAACCATCACTTTAATTATTGCATAACAATTTATCAATCACATAATTTGCCTATTTATTCCCTTCTAGCTGGACACGAGTTTCTTGTTTCCATTTTTTACTATTAAAAATAATAGTATTCGACATACTTAAGGATGTAACTTCTTAATATTTATTTTTTTCCTTTTTCGTAGAAGTTACACTGAGAATCAAAGGGAATGTGCCTTTACATAACATTTTATATACTGCCAGATTATTCCCCAAAGGAAACACTAATACATGTGTGTGCATGTGTACATGCGTGTGCGTGTGTAGTTTTCTTGATAGAAATTGATGCCTTAGTTTACTGTATAATTCTCTGATTCCTTGTGAGTTTGAATCCTTTCCTAATTGTGACCCTCTAAAGTTATTTGCTTGTTGAAGAGCTCTTTTCTTTGGGCCTCATTTACAGGGAAGCAATTCTTTTGCTTAAAATTGATTTAAGGTGAATGGCTACAATCAAGTTAGATTATTTATTGCTTTCTGATACTCTCCACACTCAACAACCAAAATATAGATTTCCATCTGGAACTGTGCTTTTGAAATGGAACCACTATATTAATGAGCTTTAACAGGGCTAAATAATGTGTGTACTAAAACAGGATAAATCACCTGAAATACTTTCCTCAGAAAAAAATCTTCAGAGGTCCTTACAGAGAGAGAGATCTTTAAGAAGCAAAGCTTGATACAATATATGAGTAGTGTGAAGAGCTTATGGAAGACAGTGTGACAAGTTGGAAGCACTTATTAAAAGTATTAGGCTTGGGGGGCACCTGGGTGGCTCAGTCATTTAAGTGTCTGCCTTCTGCTTGGGTCATGATCCCAGGGTCCTGGGATCGAGCCCTGCATCAGGCTCTCTACTCAGTGGGGAGTCTGCTTCTCCCTCTCCCTCTGCTAGTTCTCTCGGTCTCTCTCACTATCTCTCTCTCTCTCTCTCTCTCTCTCTCTCTCTCTCTCTCTCACACACACACACACACACACACACACACACACACAGTAATTAGGTTTGATAGACTGATAAGTGTATTACCAATTCTAGCAAAAAGTGGTAGAAAGGAGAAGGAAGAAAATGTATTGTTGAATTGAGGGGATAGCTCATTGTGTTCCAAGTCAGGGATACAGGTGGGCCTTAGGTAGAGAATCAGGGGCTGGGACTCTCCAGGAGTTCCTCCTTTTTTGTCCATCTCTTCTCTTAGCTTCTGTCTTAATGTCACATTTGTTCTTCTTTTTCTTGGGGTCTTTCAGTCTTGGATCCAAAATTAATTGGCCAGAGCTAAGAGCCTAACCCACATACCGGTCCACTACTACAGTGTGGGCAGGGACTTCACAGAGCATAGAGACATGATGTGTCCTACTGCAGCCATTGGGGTGGTGAGCAAGTGGGTAGAAGCAGTTCCCAGAAAATAGGAGCCAGGCAAAAGATTAAATAACATGCATGCTATACCTGCTGCCCTATTTTTCTTTTCTGCCAGCTAACTACAACTTTAATTTTGTAAGAGCTCTTAGTACCAATCAGCTCCAATCAGCTAGATAATGGTACTTCAGGCAACATAGTGTGTACTTATGATATGTAATCTTTTTGTGTATTTCTGCTCATATGCAAACAATGTATGGCAAATGCCTAAGTGTTTATCTTGTGTGTGTATAGATACAAGGGTAGAGATATTTTGTCAATTGTGTCTGAGAAATTCTAGGGAGAAAAACCTAATTTTCTCTGATCAAAGAACTTCTAAAAGTACTGAGCTATACAAAGATACACAATTTCTGTATTGCATGACTTCTCAGGGTCTTTAGCACATTATAGACCTTTAAATTGAGGAAGCTAACCATCTATCTTTCTCTCTTAAAGGTCTAAAATACACTTATACCTATTCTGTATTAATTTGAAGAACATCCATAAACATTTTGCATATTAGAATATTGTAGAATGTGATTTGGGAAATGCTGGATTAGATTTAGAGATAAATACGAATTTCCCTCTGGAAGAGAGATGATAATTTGTGAATGTTAAAGCCCAGAGGAGAAAGCAACTAGAGGCACCTTTGGGAGAAAATCAGCCAGAGGAGGAACGTGGGTTCTAGCCATTATATTTTTCCATTGACTTATAGAGGTCTCCAGTGGGCTGTGAGCTCTGCTTCCTCTAGTATAAAATGCTAGATTAAAATGTCTCTTTTCTGGACCCCCGACTATCTTTTTCATAGTGTTTGTAATGATTTATGAAACACTGAGCCTTGTAATGTAGCACTTTTTGGAATGTTTCTGTATAAGCTTAAGATCCAGAAGTTGTTCAAAAACAGCAAGAGGTCCAGCTACTGGTTTCACTTAAAATTACTGTATCATTAACTAGGTACAATAGTTACTAGATCTTTCAGCCTCCTTATTTCTCTCTTCCTTATTTTTGTATCAAATTATTTCCTTCTAAATCAAAAGAAGGAACATTTTTTTTCAGAGGTTACTCTTTTACCAATAAATTACTGATTTAAAAATTGAAGTTATAGGTTTCAACATCCTGTGAGGCTGGCTGACAATAGATACATAGAACTTTTTAAATCTTTATTATACCTTAAAAGTTAGTTTAGCCTCACAAAACAATTATTCATTCAATTGCTATTTGTTATGCAGTTATTATGGGCCTGGCTTTGTCCTAGGTGCCAGGGCTGTAGCAGTGAACAGATAAAACCCTACCACTTAGAACTTCCATTTGAGTGTCTGCATGTATGTAGTCAAATTATAATAAAATGCCAAATAGATAAGTGCTAAGAAGAAAAGGCAAGATAAAGGAATAAAGAGTAACTGAAGGTACTACTTCAGACGGGATGGCCAGGGAACTTCACTTTGTTCAGTTAACATCTGAGTAGAGAACTAAATGAAGGAGTTAGTCATGAAGCTACATAAGGGAAAGGAGTTCCTGGCATCTGAAAAGCAAGTGTAAAGATCCTGAGGCAGACATATGCTAAGTGTCTTCCTTCCTTCCTTCCTTCCTTCCTTCCTTCCTTCCTTCCTTCCTTCCTTCCTTCCTCCCTCCCTCCCTCCCTCCCTTCCTTCCTTCCTTCTTTCCTGCCTTCCTTTCTAAAAATATTTTATTTATTTATTTGAGAGAGAGAGTGCACAGAGGAGAGTGAGAGGGAGAAGCAGACTCCCTACTGAGCAGGGAGTCCCATATGGGGCTAGATCCCAGGACTCCAAGATCATACCTGAGCCAAAGGGAGATGCTTAACCAACTGAGCCACCCAGGCGCCCCTTGCTAAGTATGTTTCAAGAGCTACAAGGAGGCCATGGTGGTGGGAGCCAGGTGACTGAGTGGCAGAGAGATGAGAATTGATGCATAAATGTATGGGGGAGAGGCAGATCATGAAGAGCTCTATAGGTCATAGGAACAACTTTTTATTTTATTCAAAGTATGACAGGACATAAAAACCAGGATGCAATATATCAGGAACAGTATCACCTATGTTCTTTTATTACCCTTCATTCAGTCCCTAGAGCCAAAAACTTCGTACATGCAAGGGAAAGAAACAAATGTATCATCTGGCAAGTGCTTTGGGATTAGGGCCACAGGGAAATAGCAGTACTGCCAGCATGAAAGCCACAGTGAATAGGCCCTTTCTAAATGGGATGGGCATAGCTGCTGCTTTTGGGTTCAATTTGTTGTCTATAAATATCACCGTTAATACAACCCATTAACTTGGTGATGGGGTGAAGAAAGGCAAATAGCACCAGATTGGAACTGCCTAATGATGAGTCAGAATTGCTCTGTTCCTACCTGTAGGCCTTAACTGAATAGAAAGCTATTTGTAGGTACAGAGAGGCATGCTGGCACAAGTTGGGGAGAAGCATAAATCAGGTGACACTCAAGACTTACTGCTGTCAGGAGCAGAGAGAGATTTTTTCTGTACCCTTGGAAATCCACTTAAAAATATAAAGAGATTAGGTCTGAGGAAGTAAATGGCCCTCTATCCTCCTTGTAACACACCCATTACCATGGGTTTCATGCAAGGTGCTCAGGCCTAACTCCTGGCACTCCTTTTTAACGGCACCTAGAAATGGTGACAGATTCCACATGCCAGGGCCTCATGGTGTGGCTCACGCATCACTCTGCACATGGTAGCTTCTAGTGTGAACCCTGACTTTGCCCCTGAGTGAGTCCTAATGTTTCTCCTTGCCCCTTTACCATTGCAGGAGTTGGAGCCAGAAAGAGCCTGGGTTCCAGTTCTATCTTCCCACTTCAGTTGCCTTGTTTTTTAATTAGCAAGCACAGAACCTTCCAAGGTCATGGTTTCCTCATTTATAAAATGGGACAATAACATGTATCTGTTATATGAGGATGTAAAGTGCCCCGCAAAGAACCTGGCATTCTGAAATCACTTGCAGTAGATTATGGAATGTAATAAGTAGTAAATTAAAGTATTATCATCCTCATCCAACAGTTGAGAAGACAGAGTTCTGAAAAACGAAGCATGAACAATTCATGAATTGATAAAATGGCAGAGATGGAGTTTCAACTTACGCCTGCGTGAATCTCAAAACTGAATGCCTTCTAGGAACCTGGGGGGCCTATTGAGAGGACATTATCATTAGTAAATCCTTAGTGTTGCACTGAGAAAATCCACTGAAAACAAAACAACAGGAGACATGGACCTAGAGGTTTTATCCATATGGTCTACCCTCTGAATCTCACTGGTTTTGTGAATAAGTAATGTCCCAGAAACAAAGCCAATCCTGTTGTTGATGGTTAAGTAGAAGTCTTATCTTGGGCAATACCAGACGAAGATGCTTCTAGCTTGTTGTTTTGGTCAGTCTTCTTCTTGGCAGTCTGTTCTAGAATCTTCCAGCCCTCACAGACACCCTCATTTTAAGCCTGAATCCCCTTCCTGGGGCCACTACCACTCCTCTAATAGTTTGACCCAGACACGAAGAAGGATCTTAAATCTCACTCTAGCCGTCTCTTTTTTGGAATAAATAGCCCTAATTCTTCTAGATTTCTCATAAGACCTGTTTCCTTGGCCTTTTAATAATTTTCACAACTCTTTTCTGGACATTTTCCAAACTTCCCACTACCCATCTACATTACTGAGTCCAAAATTGGACTAATTCTATAAGAGCTATGAGAAGAATGAACCAGAGGACCTGCTCCCATGGCCCTGTATGCTTTCTTCCTGCTTAATATGCCCCAGGGGTGTGGTCCACGTTTATGTTCTAGAACTATTGAGTCATTTTTCTTGCTGTGAATAAATGCCAGCTTTGAAAAAAACCCCAATAAATTAGGAAGCCAAGGCTTTTAACAGTGTCTAATAGAACTGCTGTTGCTGCTAAAGTAATGTCAATCTCTATACATATCATTGTTAGTCAAAGGAAAAACATAAAAATGAGTGATTTTTTTTTAGCATCAGGAATTTACAAAGCATGTCAAGCAAATGGATCAACTAAATGCAGCATATTAATATTGTTGGCCCAAGGAGAGCAAAATCCTCAGTTAATAAAAAACTGGGGAGGGCTCATTGGAAGCAAGCAAATAAGCTAAGAAAAAGATTTTACAGGGCAAATTGTTTACAAGGTTTAAAGTACCAAGATTTGGTGTCTTATTTATAACTTTTGGGGGACTTAAAAGAGAATATTTGTAATAAAGAAAGTATCAGCTTATTGCTTTTAAAAATACTCTTAAACATCTAGCCACAGGGAAACATGTTCATAATTTGATATTTAAACATTCAGTATTTGATTTCGTTAATTACTTTGAGAGTTATTATCATTTCATTAAAAATTTCTTTCAGTTCAGTTTGAGGATTAGAAGAGCTTTCAGAATTCTTTTAAGTGATGCTTTTATTGCATTTTTTGGTCAGTGCTTTTTTCCCTGTGGGAATACATTTTCCATTTTCATAGAGTCAATGAAAAAAATTCCATTTACAGAAATTTGTTATATAACAAATTGATTAAACAGACAGATTAGGCTAAGATAATATCTCCTGCACTAACCAGCTGTGTGACCTTGAAAAAGTGACTAAAACTCTCTGGCTTAAGTTTTTGTGAAGATAAATGTACATAGAATTCTTAATACAGATTTGGAACATGGTAACAGTTCAAAAAATGGTAATGTTAACAAAGATGTAAGTGTACCCTAAAATCTTTATTAACTTCTATTTGTTCAATTAATTTGAATTGTGATATAGTCCTTTAAAGTATTAGTCATCTCACTATTTTAACAATGTAATTATTAATAAAAACATAAAATATTGGTCAAATTAACAGCCCTTTAAAAAGTCCAGTTGAAATGCTGCTTACAAAATTGAACTATTTTCTTGCTTTTGTTTCTCTGACTTTACCTGAAAAGTCTTCGTTATTTCCTTATGAGGCTTTATTAACTTGTGACAGTTCTACCTCCTTGAAATTTGTGTGTGCTTTATGGCATGTATGTTTTTCTCATGTATGTTTTTTGCTAACCAGCATACCATAGTTTTCATAATCATCTGCCTGTAATCACATGTGTATCCCTTCCTTTCCTGTGGTTCCAGGATAGTTTAGTTTTTAAAATTAATAACTTTTATTTTCCTGATTTTATATACCCATGACATTTTTTCTCTAATAGAGTTGTTTCGTGACAATTTTCCTAAGCCTATTGAAAACTTAGGGAACTTCAGTGTAAAGTTTCTGGCTAATAAAAAGATGTGCAAATGGATGAATAATACTAATATTCAATTTTTCTCTCCTAATGGAAACAAAAATGATCATACTCTGTGGCAAACTGTTACTTTGGTGGCCAACAATGAACCATGACTTCTGGTAATCATACCCTTGTGTAGTTCCCTCTTACACTGACTCTGGACTTGGTCGTGGAACTCTCTTTGGCCAATGAGACATTAGCAAGTGTGATACAAGTGAAAGTCTGAGAAGTGCTTTGATATTGGGGCTTGTTTTCTTGGAATATTTTCTTTTGGAACCAAGCTGCCATATTATGAAAAAGCCCAAGCAGCCATGTGGACAGGCCTAGATAGAGGAGGGCTGGGGCCCTGGCCAACAGCCCTTGTTGAAATCGCAGCTCACAGCCAGCACTAACTTGCCAGCCTTGTGAGTGAGCCATCTTGGAAGTGGGCCATCTAGCCTCAGTTGAGCTGCCCCAGCTGACACCATATGAAATAGAGACAAACTGTCCCTGTTGGATCCTGACCAAATGACAGAATTGTGAGCAAATAAATGATTGCCATTGTTTTAAGCTTCTATGTTTTGGGATGGTTTCTATGTAGCAACAGATAACTGAAACATACAGTCATTCTCATCCCTGACCTTAGGTATATAATCAAGAGAACCTGGAAGCAAACTGGCTTAATGCTACATCGATGCTAGACAAATGTAAATGTCATCCAGTCAAGGCATAATTAGATCTTGGGAATGAGGGGGTGCCTGAGGTTTGAGTGAGTATCAAATGGTACTTTTCCAGAGGGAGCAATAGTTTCATTCTTCCTCCTAATCCCCCCTCCTGACACACTTACTGATATATATTCTTGGAGGACTAGGCGGTCAATAAGACAAAGTTCCTGCTCTGATGGAGTCTGTTTATCCTCCTTCCACCTCAGTTGTTTACCAGGATGTCATACCTTTTGATATCTTGAAGTCTGACTTGCTTTCTCACCCCTTACACAGGACTAAATGTTGACAAATGACCAAAAGGTGACTGGCCAAGAGAATGAGCCAGTGGGTCATTCACCCATTTTCAAAGACAGTGACTGAGACAAATAACAGAAGAATTGAGATCTTATATATGCTACATTCATTCTTAAAGGATAATTCTTCCACACATATATCATCTGACAGTGGAAAAGCTCTGCATTTTCCTTTCTTCAGTGGCCAGTGTGTCTCTCAACAGGTCCCCTGACACCAGATTTCCTTGTACAATGTTTCCTGGCAACTCCTTGCCAGAGGGCATTATCCTCTTCAGTACTCATCAGATTTGTGATGCCTCTCCAGACTGCACACTTCTTGGTGTGTGAGAGAGTAGGTGGGTTTTAGTAACTAGGGTGGACCTGCAGGGTGAGGCAGCTCTTGGCTCCAGCTAGAGAGAAAATGAAATGGATGGTGGGTTCCAGGTTCCTCCTATGCTGAACAGCTTACAAGAGGACAAGCTTTGGAAATCCTGGAGATGTAGAAAAAAGTAGAAGAGAGAGTTTTTTGCACTATAAATACTTTATTTAGTCCAAAACAGAGGAATCACTGGTCATTTCAGGACACTGTGGAAGGTTAAGCCATTTTCCTTGTAGGGAGACAGTGCAATGTAATAGTGCAAGAAAGGGCACTGGGGTCAGGCTGCTCCAGTTCTTAATGATCTTTCATGACCTACTAATCCCATGACCTTGGTCAGGGTATTTAATATCGCTAAATCTCAATTGCCTCCACCTGTAAAACAGGCAAATAATACCTACCTCATGAATTGTTGGGAAGAGCAAATGGGCATAGTAAATGCTCAGTAAACATCACGTATTAGTTTGCTCTTTTTCCTTTCCTTAAAAACAGCATTTTTCTTCTACTGATTGAGCATATTCTTAAATCTGCAAATCTTTGAAAGAACTATTTTAACTGTTGTACAGACACACGTTTTTGGATGCATTCTGTTTTCATTTTCTCATAAGAAACCTACGTGCCACTTTGAAACTTTCTAGCTTCAGAAAACCTTTAATCTAAAAATATATTTTAAAGCCATATCTCATGAGTCTTTTCATGCATTTTAACATTTAAATGATCTGTATAGTCAAGAATTTAAAGTAAAGCATATTTTTCACAACTCATTATAGTATATAAGTAGGATTTGTGAGGCAGCTTTGAGTGGTTTCTGGCTGTGGGAAGGTTTTGATCATGCATACTTCTTGGAGCAGTCCATTCACCAGGGAGTTCTAGGATCCCTATTGCATGGGGAGTCTTAAAAGAAGTTGTATGTTAGGGTCTTTGTTGTCAAGCCAGCCAGGTTCATCTATATGCATGCAGGTCAGTTTATTGACAGAGCTTGACAAATACTTCATTTTATATCCATTTCCTCTCTCTCTCTGTCTCTGCTCCCCTTCCTTTCCTTCCTTCTTTTCTTGTTCTGGTGTTCTCTTGCCATCTTTCATGTTAAGCCTTGCATTATTTTCCTTCTGAGATACCTAAAGCTGCTGATTTTTTTTTATACCCATAGAATAAGTGGCAACTAAGGTCATCCATGTAATCTTTAAAATTTATCTTGTAAAATAAGAACTTGTCACTTGTACTCTTCATTCAAAGAGAATGTCTGTGCTTAAAGACTGGACAGAACTTTATGAGTGTGTTCAATCCTTCTTCCTTTGGTAATCAAGGCATGGGAAGCATGACGTAGAGTCCATGCACATGTGTGTGAGACTCATGGACTCTGCAACTAGAAAACCATGTTCCCATTTTATAGCCACTCTTTTTCAGTTACTTCCTTATCCAGTACCCACTCAGTAGGGATTTACCTGTTAGTTCCCTCATTTTGATGTTTTCCAATCTTATTACTTCTAGGAATGGGCCCAGCATGGGTGCCAGATTATAGCAGAGTCAGATTTCAAGTACTTGTTTTGACCAGATGTCTGAAGGGCACAAATCTTTCTGTTGATTATAGGTCTGCTCATAGGGTTATGCCCAAGCAGTCTTCAGGGGACATGGATATTTCTGACTTCCCAGACTTGAGAAGTATCCTATTATTAGCAATGAGTCTGAGTCCTAGAATCTGGAAAAGTGCTCTATGCCTTCAGTGAATATGTGAGAAATGACAAGTTGATGTCCCTGGAGGGTGAGGAAGTTTATTTTCATGATGGCTTATATCAATATTTGACAGCAGTATGCCATGATTCATTTGATATCAGAGCTTGGTAGAATGATGGACCCTTTATAACTATCTAATACTCTGTGAATTTCCCTCCAAGAAAGAGCTGTGTCTTATTTCTCCCTGTGTTCCCTTAGCACAATATCTTGACAGCAAGTAGACACACAGAAAGTGCTGATTGCCTGAATGAATGCATACTCTGCTTAAAACTTCATCAATTCTAATAGATGCAGTCATTTTTATGATTAAGGCTCTAATGTTGGCAGGGAATTCATTACCAGGACAAATTCTGGGTATCCCTTCATAGTAACATAAGGTCTAACCCATGCATGCTCTTCTGCTTTCCTAGGACCAAATGAAATGTTGCCCTTGGATGTGGAAATCTCAGGTTTCCTGGATACGGGAAAGTTTAGAGGCGATACTCAAATGAAGATCAATAGATAGGGGTCAGGGGGCTGCTCTAGAGATCGTTGCTAAAGGTGGCCTAGGAAAATGCTCCTGTTGCCAATCAAGGTATGCACTACAGGGATGGGAATTTGGGGAAATAGAATTAAGATTAGAAAATTAGTCTTACATCCCCTGCTAGACTCTGAAGTTGATCTGTAATTGACATGTGTGGAAGGGAAGAGTAAAGAACCTCTTCCTTCCAGGACCACTTTGAGAAAACATTGAGGTGGCTGTCAGCTCCCTCTTCCCTTATTTTTGTACGTAGTCCAGCCCTCTCATTGAATAGACGAGGAGGCTAAGGTTCAGAGTGGCAAAGTGGTTTCTCAGAGTCATCTAAACAGCTACAGGGCTGGAGCTAAAATCCAGTGCTCTCGAGTCTCCAGTGCACCATTGTTCTGTCAGTTTCCTACTCCATCTTCCACAGAGATCATTCTCAGAAACCTCCTCTCCTGGCCTCTCTCACCATTATCATAACTACAGTATGTGAGGAATCCACTACGTCACAGGCACTGTGTACTGGACATGTGTTTTATTTAATCTTAACATCTTCATAAGGTTGGTCCAATTATAATCCCCACATCATGGATGAGCCACCCTAAGTTTCGAGAGGGTAAGCAGCTTACCTAGGTTTCCAAAGCTAGCGCAGATTCCAAAGTTCATGCTCTTAAACACTGTGCCCCATGTCCCTGCAAGGGCCTTGATTGGTTCACAGGCTCTTCGTGTGGAACCCACAGAACATTTTTTTTTCTATCAGTCATTCACGTTTGAGTGGAAATAGCCTATGTACTCGTTTTCTAGGGCTGCCATAACAAAGTACCACAAAGTCTGTGGCTTAAATAACAGAATTTTTTTTTCTCATGGTTCTGGAGGATAGAAGTCCAAGATCAAGGTGTAGGCAAAGTTGGTTTCTCCTAAGGCCTCTCTTTCTGGCTGACAGATGGCCACCCTCTTCCAGCGTCTTTACCTGGTCTTCCCTCTATACATGTCTGTGTCTTAGTTTACTCTCTTAATGACACCAGTCACATTGGATTTGGACTCACCCAAATGGCCTTATTTTAACTGAATTACCTCTTTCAAGACTTAGTGTCTAAGTGCCAGTCACATTTTGAAATGTTGGGGGTTAGGACTTCAGCATCTGAATTTGGGGGAGGACATAGTTCAGTCTGTAACAGCCTGATGTGCTGTCCCTTCCCAGACTATTTTCATTTTGAAGCAAGACTCTTAGGTATAGAAATGCTTAACCCCAAAGCAATAACCTATAGTACGTGTTTCATGTACCAGATTGATGCAGTATGTACTCTGTTTAAGGGGAGGTGAGAAGAATACAGGTTTTAACTTCGCTTTCCATAATATTGGCCAATCCTGACTTACAGTTAGTTTGAATGTATGAATTCTCAGATCATTTTAAGGGACTTAGGTTATAAGAAAAACAATTCAAACTGGTAGTTCCTGTTCATCAGAACCTCAGTTGACACCATACATTTCTAATGATCATCCCATTCTGGGAGAATCTGTAACCCTCACAATTTAACGTCATTAACAGCAATTTTCAAATTCCAGAGGTGTCTCGGGTGAATTCCCAGGGTCAGTGAATGACACGTCCCCAGAGTCATTTACTGTTAGCTTGAGAGCTATTTGCTTGGCGTGCAAATAATTCCCTGGCTCCTGACTGAAGAGAGGCCAATTCTTCTTTCTCAGGAAGGCCCTTAAATTCTGTTTATAAATCTTTTGTCATAAAATCCAGACACAGAGAGCCTCCACTTGCACTCTGGCTGCTTCCTAAATGAAGGAAAATCAAGGACAGGGCATGTGGATAGTTCATATAACCGGACTCCAAGCACTGCCCACCTGGAACCACTAGAACCAGCAGTCAATGAGAGAACGAGGAAGAAGCACTGCAGGTCAGAGTATGGGGCCTCCGGGGTTTCTCCTTCCCTGGGTGATGTGGAGTGTACACAGTGGCTCTATTGTTCAGAAAAAGACCAAGGTGCCAGGCTCCTGCACTGAGAGAGAGTAGAAACTTCTCCCCCTCTCTGCTCTTCCTGTGCCCTATCCACCCCCACCCCCTGCCCCACCACCTTGGCATTTGAACCTGCTGCTCAGGTCAGGCCAGTTGGTGCAGATGGCATGCTATTCTATTGGACGTGTCACACCTGTGTCAAAAAGGTGTCTGTTTAGGGACATAAAATGCTGACTGACGTTTCCTTTTCCCCTCACAACACCCACAACTCCCTGGCTGGCTTTAGTTTTCCTTGAAGAGTTGCTGGGTTAAGCTTATTCTGATTTAAAGCCAGCCCTGTGATGGCAGCACTTTGAACATGAAACCCCCATCCTTAGTATCTGATCCCAGCTCTTCTGTAACTCGGTGTGTGAGCAACACGAGTGGCCTGACCTTGCGGAGCCTCTTCCTTCTGTAAAATCATTTCTTCATCCCCTTAGAGCTCCGTCTCCAATGAGAAACAACCGAGCAGTGCATGGCTATTGGCCAAGCTGAAGGATCTGAGAGGCCCAGCAGTGTCCCGGGCGCTGTTTGTCGGGACCCGGCGGCTGATTCATTCTGCCCCTGGGGCGGGCTGAGGGGGCAGAGGTGCCACTCGCTGTGCCGTGCGCTTGCTGTCTCCCTTCCGGAGCACCCTCCTTGTGGCAAGTCTGGGCTTCACCCCGAGTACTCACAAAAGCAGGTCAGAGCCTGAGAGAGAGGGTGGCCGCAGGAGGAGGGGAGGCTCCCACATTTGTTTTTGATCCTCCAAACACACCAGATGGACTTAGGATAACTGAGGATCTGTGAGCGAACATTCTTGTCAGGAGGCCAAAGAGGACAACGCCAGAAGCGCTCTGTGCCAGATTGTGCCGAAGGGTGACGCTTCCCCTCAGAGCCTGGGAGCCCCAGGGCCTGCTCTCTGCTCCGGGGAGAGGCAGATGTGGTGCAGAAAGCTCCGGCATTTCCTAGCTCTGTTCATAGCTCTCAGGCACCTTGGCTAGCCAAGAATCATCCAGTTCTTTGCTTCTCTCCCTCCCACACCCCTCCCTTTCTTCCTTTCTCATTCTCACTTTCAAAAAAGCATTCATCTTCTCTTTTCAAAGCCACAGCAAAAATGTTTATCATTTTTAAATAAGAGGGTGAAACCACAGTGAAGAAATTCAGCTCCTGCTTTCATGGACCATCCTTCCTCCAGAGCAACGATGTGTCTCACACTTAAATACCCACAGTCATCAACAACTATTTAATAAACATTATTCAGAACACCTGGGAAGATAAAGGTTTTAATGTTATATATTTTTCCATATACTTGAGAACTGTATTCCACGGCCAAGACATTTCTTACACATTCACACAGTCATCAGTGTACTATTAATTTGTAAATAACATGCAATATTTGTTCATGGAGGTGGAAGGGATTTTTACATGACTCATAACCATCTGGTTATATAGCAGGAAATGAGGTGTTTGTCAAATTTCTCTTTCTTTTTTTTTTCTTTCCTGAAGAAGTTAAACATGTGTTCCGTGGCCTACAACCTGTGAGAGGTCTTGTACTATTTATCGTTATAATCCGTGGGCTTGCGGTGCATGTGTTGCCAGGGAGCCCGGTGGCTGCTGATCACAGCTGCCTGAAGTTAATGATTCAGGAACCGCCATCTGCGCTGAGTTCTGTCTCTGCGTTCAGTATGCAGACACATCCAGGGGCAAAGGCAGCGCTAAGGCTCACAAATCCACATCCTGCTCATCAGAAAACTTTCCAGGTAGATGGTCCAGCTTTCTGAATTTTAAAAGTTCAGGTGAGTCATGAGAATCTTGCATTTGGGGAATCTGTAGGCCAAGTTAGTCAGCCAGCCTGTGTGACAAGTTGGACACTAATATGTAACTTGGCAAGCTACAAGGGTCTTACTAATCAGTGCCAACAACCTCCTTTTTTATATGCAAATTCAGTTTTCCAGTTATAGTTGTGCTGAAGTGGCTATTATATGTTCCTGTAGTTAAGACTAAGTGTTAAGCCACATCATTGTGTAGAACCAGGAGGATTTATCCTTTGCTGCGACTGTTCGAAATCACCCTTCTAGAAGGTGCTGGACTGGGGAAGAGCTGACCCTTGGATTAGTCAGTGAGGAGCTGAGTAGGATCTGAGAGATTATATCTTATCTGCAACAGAAGGCTAGAACACAGATAGGCTGCCCAATGAGCTGTAAACCCAAAAGATTTGGTTTGTTCTAGGAGTATGACATCAGGAAGGAAACTAAGCAAAAATAAAGAGTTTCAAGCAAAAGATGGGGTACAACATCCTGGAGAGAGTTCCCACATCACAGAGCACAGCTATAGGCCCTCTTTTTAAGGGTATCTGTGGCTTTTGCCATAGGTGGGGAGACAAGTATTAAGATTAACAAGTTAGGTCAGATGCTTTCCCACAACCCCACAATACTGTAGGTAGGTTCAGACCTAGAGCTTGAGACAAGAGAGGTAAAGTTTTCAGAAATTTTGAGATACTTGCAAAGTCTGTGTTGTATGCAGTGATGATTTGTAGGCAGAAAAGAACAACTTTTGCATAGTAATCTCTTGCTTTTTGTCAAAAGTAAGGGCATAAGCGTGTTGTATTTTGTAACTTGCTTTGCTAGTAAATTGGCTATGTTTGATATATTTAAAAGTGTGACATCCTGGGAGAAAGTTTGTAAGCAATTGAGCAACGGAGTTTTTTCCTAGGATAAAAAAGGGGAAAATGACCCTAGGAAAAAGTTGTATATATATATATATACATACATGGAGACATATAACAAGAATTCTTAAGATGAGGATTTTCTCTCAGCTTTAGAACTGATTAGGTGCATATCTTGAACCTAATAATTTAAAATATTTGGTCTGTTTCCTTGCTTATGACATGGAGATGTTGGTACTTATGTTTAAATTATCGGGGCCGGGATCCCTGGGTGGCGCAGTGGTTTGGCGCTTGCCTTTGGCCCAGGGCGCGATCCTGGAGACCCGGGATTGAATCCCACATCAGGCTCCCGGTGCATGGAGCCTGCTTCTCCCTCTGCCTATGTCTCTGCCTCTCTCTCTCTCTCTCTCTGTTACTATCATAAATAAAAAAAAAAAAATTAAATTATCGGGGCCATCCTGAGATAAGAAGAACAATTGATCTAACTGTGCTTCTCCACCCATCATCCCCTCCCATGAACACCAGTGTAAGTGGCTGTTTATTTCAGTGAGAAGATAGGAGTCATGGTCTGTATAAGGCAGAACTAATGTTCTTTAGTTCTATTCCTAGTTCTATTCTTGGCAACTTACTGAAGAATCCTGGATATGCATTAATAGACAGTTTCTCTAAAGGGGAAAGGAGGAGAAAAAAAAATAAGTGGGATATATCAGAAAGGGAGACAGAACATGGAAGACTCCTAACTCTGGGAAATGAGCTAGGGGTGGTGGAAGGGGAGGAGGGCGGGGGGTGGAGGTGACTGGGTGGCAGGCACTGAGAGGGGCACTTGACGGGATGAGCACTGGGTGTTATTCCGTATGTTGGCAAATTGAACACCAATAAAAAATAAATTTATTATTAAAAAATAGTTTCTCAAAGAATATTCTCTCGTTTACATATCAAAGACACATTAGTATCCGAAACAATGTCATTTAAAATGGCCAATACTTATAAACTGAGCAAATTTTATATCTTTTTTGAATATTTAACTACTCACTAGAGATTCTTAGATTATGAAAAAAGGACACTAAAAAAATCTCTGAAAATCAGTCTTTCAGAACAAAGAAATAATGATAAGCCTAGCTTATACTTTTCTAGATTCAAAAAGTCACATCTGATATACTAATAATTCTCTGTGAAGACATCAAGTAAACTGGAAGGTTGGAAAGAAAGTTCCCAACTGGGGACAACGGACCCCAGAACGTTCTCACTGGTCTCTAGATTTTCCTGACCCTAAACTGTCCTACCCACTGCTGCATAAAAGAATGGCCCAAACCTAGGTCTGCTCACTTCTTGGCTTAAAATATCAGTGGACCCCCAGTACTTATTGAATAAAACCCCAGCTCCTGGATCTGGTCACTAAGTTTCTCACATCCTGGCCATAGCCCATTCTCAGGTTCTGTTTCCCACACATTTCCCTGTCCCCACCCCAAAGAGGCACACCCTGGACTCACTGCAAACTGCTCATTGCTCCCTGGGCAAGCCCTTTTCCTATGTGTCTGCCCTTGCTCATGTGCTTTTGTCTACTGATGCCTGGGCCCCAGCTCTGCTCTTGGAAACCTTACCCCTTCCTTCATTCCCTGAGTCAGAATGAACCGCTCCCTCTTCCACCTTCCACACACATTACTGTGAAGCTTCCTTCTGTTTTGTATTAACATCAGTCTATCTTTGTGCATTTCCCAAACTGTGTAGGGCTGCTGCTCTGACAAATTATTTAGTCTTTCATCATTCACATTTACTTGAAAATAGTAACTGCTCAATAAATGTTAAATTTACTACTTTCCTCTGTAGTAGACATTATCCACCATCTGAGTGTACTAAATCAGTATAGGTATATCTATGTCTAGTGACATCTCACTAATCTAGATTAAAAATTGAGATACTAATCTGAGTTAGAAATATATCTGATCATTAGAATATTGTTTCCAAAATACGACTTTATTATTTTTGAGTTCCTGCAGTTACCAGAGTTGGACTGTAAAGTGCTAGTTCTCCTTGAATTGATCCTGATGAACAATTTGAAATAATGCTATCATGATAGCCTTAACAGTACCCCCGACTCCCCTACCCCTCATGTGCTTCTAATCCAGTCAAGTTATCAATACCTAACTAGGTGGTCTGGAATTGTTTATCTACCTAAGAGAACTGTTTTCTTAGAATTGTTATTCTAATTCTACTTATATTGATTGATTCTCTCAGAATAAACTTTAGCCCAGCTCTTGTCAAAATTGGTGAAATCACTGAATCAATTTAGGTAGAATTGAGAGGTTTTATTGCATAAGGCAAAATACTGGGGAATAAGATAAAATTGAATTTGTTTTTTCTTTTTATGCTTCAAAGTTCAGAGAATGTTGCTCTGTTGAATTAGCAATTCTTTCTTTTTTTAAAAAAATTATTTTTTATTCATGAGAGACACAGAGAGAGAGAGAGAGAGAGAAAGAGGCAGAGACACAGGCAGAGGGAGAAGCAGGCTCCCTGCAGGGAGCCTGATGTAAGACTGGATCCTTGGACCCCAGGATCATGCCCTGAGCCAAAGGCAGGTAGTCAACCGCTAAGCCATCCAGGCATCCTAAAAGCAGTTTTT
Source organism: Vulpes vulpes (assembly GCF_048418805.1). Lineage (NCBI taxonomy): Eukaryota > Metazoa > Chordata > Mammalia > Carnivora > Canidae > Vulpes > Vulpes vulpes. The sequence continues at coordinate 88,839,648 of NC_132785.1, forward strand.
AAAAGAGATACCTCTAGCTGGCACTTTAAAAGTAGACTGAAACACAGAAAAACTGGGAGTTGGGACAGATTTGAAAAAGTGTCGCAGTGGTCTGGGACAAGGTAGGGATGGATTGTGGGGACAGATGTAGGAAGAGCAGGAGGCATGGCAGCAGGGTGGGAAACTGGGGCTTTTGAGACCCACCTGGGTTTGGTACTGGCATCCTCAGTCTCTAGTTATGGGTCCTTGGGCAACTTCTTTACCTTCTCTGAAGTAAAAATGGAGTTCATAATCCTGCCTCAAGGTGTGGTTGGGAGGTAATGTACATAAGGCCCCTGGCACCGTGTGTGCATACAGCAGACCTTCCTGAGAGCCACTAAGGAGGGTTGTTATCACCACTGTCATTACTCTTGCTGCTCCTGATGCTGGCTTGGAGGGAGAGGAGACCCTTAAAGCTGTCTCTATAGTCTCAAATTTCTCTGAAAGGAAGAGTAAGGCACCTTTAATAGAATTAAGATACACAGACACTGGGCAAGCTTGAGGAAGGAAAGATGAGCTCAGTCTTGTACAAGTGACTGGAAAGTTGTCCTTTTCACGACACACAGAGCTCCAGAGGGAGATTGCAGGAGCCTAGAAGCAGAGAATCAATCAATCAGGGACAATGTTTAACTCCTATCAGGAGGGCAGGTAGGGGGCATCACCCCTGCTGCACAGCTCTGTGGGCCCATGTGCAAGGTCTATGCACCCAGGTGGGCTACAGCTCTGATTAGCCATAATTGGTATTTTGCAGCAGATTCGAAGTCCCAGGTCATTCTGTAAAGACAATTGTAGGTGGATAGAGATAACTGGATGGGGTTAAAGTAACAAGCCTTTTCCCCATATAGTTGCCTCAGTGGCTTGGAAGATGACCTAGAGTGGGGAATGCTACAAATTCTTCTCTACATCCACAGGAAGGAAACATATGAACATGCCCCCTCCTATTTGGATATTGTTTACCCTGGGGAACAACAGTTTTGAAAGTGGTACCTCTCTGATGCTGAAAGGCCATGAGTCCCTAGAGAAAGTGTGGTAGCCCCAGAACTAGGCCGCTGGTGGTATGATAGGAAGGTCTTTGGACAAGGAGTCAGGAAGACAGAGTTCTGGCACTAGTGCTCTACTTCCAGCTTGAGGGCTGACCTTCGATCAGTCATTTGCTTCTCTGGGTATCAATTTTTTCCCTTTACAATGTTGAAGTTGGACTGGAATCATAATACTTGAAGAATAAATCATAGAATCCTTCCACCCCACACACACTCCCTTGGTCCTAATTGGTGGCTCACCTTGGAAGTAGTTTTCTAGAACCCGAGTGAAAAGCCTTAATGTCATTCTTACATCTCTCCTCATATCTCCTGGTAGAAAATTGCCAAGTCTCTTCTTCTCCTAATGATTTAAGGGCTTATGCTGAATCAGAAGGAACATGCCATTTTATTTTTATTTTATCTTATTATTTTATATTTAAAGCATTTTGTTTATTTATTCATGAGAGACACACAGAGAGAGGCAGAGACATAGGCAGAGGGAGAAGGAGAAGCAGGTTCCATTCAGGGAGCCTGATGCAGGACTCAATCCTGAAACCCTGGGATCACGCCCTGAGCCAACCACTGAGCCACCCAGGCAGCCCATAACCTGCCATTTTAGTACAAAGAACAGAAGCTCTGAAATTCTGTATATATGTGGTTAACTCTTTGTTTTTCAGTTTGCTATGCACTACATATATTCCTACATGCTATTTAGCAATCAGTCAAAAATTAAGGCCCTTTGTAAGTCTGAAATGGCTTTAGGCACATTGCAAATAAAAAAAGATTGGGCAGCCCCGGTGGCTCAGTGGTTTAGCGCCACCTTTGGCCCAGGGTGTGATCCTGGAGACCTGAGATTGAATCCCACATCAGGCTCCCTGAATGGAGCCTGCTTCTCCCTCTGCCTGTGTCTCTACCTCTCTCTCTCTCTCTCTCTCTCTCTCTCTCTCATGAATGAATAAATATAATCTTAAAAAAAAACATCACTCACAACATAGAAATTGAAGTATCTCACACCAGAGGGACCTTAAATGATCTGTTCTCCAACCCCAACTAGGTTATAGATGAGGAAACTGAAGTCCAAGGAGGTTGATTGTTCTGCTTAAGATCACAGACCAAATCAAAGTCAGAACCAAGAGCAGAACTCAGTTCAATGACTTAGAGAATACCTGAGAGATGAGGCAATGTTCATGGGTTGCACAGTGGTTCTCAGACACTAGTGTACACCAGACTCCTGTGAGGAGTTTATAAAAATACAGCTTCTCAAGTCCCCTCCCCAAAGAGTTGATTTAGTGGGCCTGGAGTGAGGTCTAGGAATCAGCATTTAACAAGCTCTCCTGTTCATTCTGATGGAGGAGCCCAGCCCCAAGGGCAACTTTCAAGGAAAATATTGACTTCTATGGGCCTATGATGTCCATAGAGAGGTTCAGATGGGTCAGTTAAGTCCAGCCATGACTGACTACAGAGAGCTCCATCCATAGGCACAGGATAGAATGCCTGTGCCATGTAATGAGAATGAACTATTGGTGCCCAACAAGGACCCATGGCTTTGGTCAGTGTTTTTGTCCAGTCTTGACAAGCCTTAGGCCCCGATCTCAGCTTGCTGGGGGCATCCTTGGTGGCTCTTCCAGACCCTGAGATGGGCTCTCACACTTTTTTAGGTTCTTCTGGTCACATTCAAGATGAACACTTAAGAGGGAAACAGACCTTTCCAATTATTCCTAACGGTGCTCCAGTGCTACAGTGTCATTAAAGAACTCTCAGAGATGTTTGCTAGCACACGGACACCAAGATAACCCAAATTTTAGGTGAGGTTGTACACTTGTTTTTTAAAAAGGAATCTATTTATTAGCTGTTTGTATTAATTAACTTCTTTGGTGTTGTGACAGAAACCAAGCCTAGGAGCCTAGCTTAAACAAAAATGAAGAATTAGTAGTATGGGTATCTTAGAGAACCTCAGTCAGGAATGTTCTCAGGCCTCAGAAAAATCCTGGAACCAATTGCAACAATGAAATGGAAGCAGAAAGCTGCTAGGAATCCCTTTCCATCTTTTGTCTTGTCAGGCTTCTCTGTTTTGTTCACCTTCCTCCATCTCCCTGTGGACTGCTGAATACTGGCTACATGATATTCCAGAGCCAGCCACAGCTTCCCAGAGTGGTCACCCAGAGAGGATCACTGGTAACATTTTATTTTTTTTTATTTATTTTATTTCCTAAAGACTTTATTTATTTATTTATTTATTTATTTATTTATTTATTTGAGAGTGAGTGAGAGAGAGCATGAGCGGGGGGGGGGGGGGGGGGGGAGTAGCAGAGGGAGAGGGGAGAGGGAGAAACTTGATCCCAGGACCCTGAGATCATGACATGAGCTGAAGGCAGCCACTTAACCAACTGAGCCACCCAAGTGCCCTCCACTGGTAATATTTTAGAATATGTCCTGTTAGGGCTTTTCTTTTGTATAAATGTATACTTTCAAACAAAATCAGGATCATATATTATATATTCTTCTATTACTTTTTTGCTGTACCTATTAATAAATGTACCACAAACATATTTCTATTTTATCACCTACTCTTCTATGTACTCATTTGTAATAGCTGATTAGTACTCTGCCATATGGATGTCCAGTGGAATCTCTCTAGTCCAACCTGACCAGAGCAACTTAAACCTTTTAACTTAAAACATATCCCAAGCCCTGAATTTTAGGTTAAAATATATTTACTAACCCAGAAAGAAAGCCATTGGCATCATTATAATCCCTCCCTTAATATTTTACAGTTGTCCACTAGCACCCAATGCAACAGTATTTTGGTTATTTTTTTTTTTTTCTTGGCAGCTCATTTTATCCAGCCTTTTAAAAACATTCAATCCAGTGTTTGGAGAAATAGAAATCTCTCTGCCATTTCATTGGAGCACATTTTATTTAATTAAATTACATACTTACCATAAAAACAATTAGCATAAACAGGTTTGGGAACAAACAGAATGGATTCCTGCTGAGCATAGGACTCACCTAGTGGGAGTGTGTGTGGGTTAACTACAGAGAGCCTGTTAGCTGAGAGTACCCAGCACTCAGCATACTGGGGCATTAGACAATAAGATTATGTAAAGAACAGAGAGTTACGGTTAATCTAGGGGCTATTTCGATTTTCAAGAACACTTGTACTATACAGTAATTTATTTAACCAACTTCCTGTGTTGGGCATCTGAAGGTTGTTTTTTTGTTTTTGTTTTTATTGCCCCTCACTGTTAAAAGTGATGCAGCATTAACTTTCCATAAAGATAATTCTTTGGGGCACTTTCCTAATTATTTCCAGAATTGGAACTACTGAGTAAAATGACATTCATCTTAAAGACTTTAAATACACATTTTCAAATTGTTCTTTAGAAAGGTTTTCCTAGACTTGATGTTTTAAAAGACAATTGAAAATAGTGAGAGACCAGGATGCCTGGGTGGCTCAATGGTTAAGTGTCTGCCTTCAGCTCAGGGTGTGATCCTAGAATCCTGGGATTGAGTCCCACATTGGGCTCCCTGCATGAAGCCTGCTTTTTCCTCTGCCAATGTCTCTGCTTCTTTCTCTCTGTGTTTCTCATGAATAAATAAATAAAATCTTTAAAAAGAAAATAAAATAATAAGAGACCTTTTAACAGGGAGTTTAATTAAGCCACCAACTTCATTCTTCTACTTATGGCAGGAATGCAAGTCTTATCCTTTATCCTAAAACAGTGACTTCACCTCCTCTAAGACATGGCAGGAAAACACCTTCCCCTTGTTTTCTGTGACAATAGCAACAGTTCCCACGGATGAAATTTATTTTTCATCTAGTAACTCAACCCATTTGGTTTGAGGATGTGGCCAGGCAAAATGAGCCAAAAATGCAAGATTAAGGCAACTTGATTTTTAGGCTTTGTATATAGTTGAGCTTTGGGTTTGGCCGCTACAAACAGTTTCCATGGTTTGGGAGTTTTTGTTGTAGCAACAAGTTCCTTAGGCAGTAGTCTGTAAAATGCAAGGTCCCTCTGTGAGGAACATCTTGAACTCTGAGAGTAAGAGGATCAGATCAGGTGGTGTCTTGCACGGGTTCTCTGGAATGCCCATCCTACCCCAAGCTCACGCCAAAAGTAAAACAGTCATCAATTTCTCTGGAGAGTTTTTCCGTTGTTTGGAACTTCCAGTGGTAGCATTCAACTTGCTAATGTCAACAGGGCTGGAACGGGGGACACTGGCAGAGGTACATGAGTCAGACTAATATGAAGTCACTATATTTGAGTGAATTTGAAGCAGCTGCTCTCCTCTCACTTCTTTCCCACAGTATTTGGGGTGGTGGTGTGGGTGCCTGATTGGGTTGGCCTTACTCCTTACAAGGGTGTCTGTCCGTGGAGATCACTGGGCTCATGAGGCTTGAGAATGGATATTGGAAAGCAGGCCCTTGGGGGGGACTGCCCAAGGTGGGGCTGAAACATGTGGCCCAGCCAGGTCACCCCATACTCTGCTGAGCAGAAGGTGAGAGCCAAGGAATGGGGCCAAAAGGAAGGCCTTTGAGTAACCAGAAAACTCAGCGGTTGAAGTCTGGGCAAATTCTGCTGAGACTAGATGGCTGTTTCATCTGTGTTTGGCAAACTTACATGGGTAAATTGTCTTCATTTGAAAAGGCTGAGGTAAAATGGACTGTATAGCCTTGGAAAGAATGCCTGCAAATGGTGGTAGGAGAAGGGGAGAGTATATTTGAGCTCCAGGTTTTAAAAAAGGTGAAAGAACAGGAGTCAGAAGGACCTCTCTCTCTCTCTTTTGATTTTATTTATTTGTTCATGAGAGAGAGAGAGAGAGAGAGAGAGAGAGAAACCTAGGCAGGGAAAGAAACAGGCTCCATGCAGGGAGCCCAATGTGGGACTCGATCCTGGGACTCCAGGATCACTCCCTGGGCCAAAGGCAGGTGCTAAACCGCTGAGCCAGCCAGGTGCCTTAGAAAGACATGTCTGGCGAAGCAGTCATTCCTCATGCCATAGGTTGAGGGGACAAGAAGGTTCTCTGAATCCCCATTTATTTATTTAAAATTTTATTTGTTTGTTTGAGAGAGAGTGCGAGAGAGCAGTAGTGCAGGTTGGGGTAAGGGTGGAGGTGGCAATAAAGGGCAGAGGAGAGAGGGAGAGGGAGAAAAAGACTTTTCTGCTTATCAGGGAGCCAGACCAGGGTAGGGGGAGGTGCTAGGTCCCAGAATCCTGGGATCATGACCTGAGCCCAATGCCGATGCTTAACTGACCAAGGCCTGCAGGCCCCCATCTGAATCCCTTTTAAATCTTTCTCCTAATTGCTTATGAAATTTGAAGTACCCTAATAGAAATTCACTTTTTTGAAGAGTATATCACAGCATAAAGTAATTGCAAAATGAAAGATATAAAATAGTATATGAAACATGTATAAGATAAAATAATGACACTATGCATCTGATCTATGAAAAATAGTTTATTGTTACCTTTCAAATCCTTTGCAGGCTCTTAACTCTTCAGAGAAAATTATATTCCTGATTTTCATGTTTATCCTCACCTTGCTTTTCTTTAAGGTTTTGCCTTTATATTTATTTCCCTGTAATGCATATTGTTTGGTTTTACCTATATTTGAGCTTCATATAAATGGAATCATACTATATTCTGCAACTTTAAAAAAAATCAATGTTGTATCTTGGAATTCATCTATATTCTTGTGGGTGTCTATAGTTTGTCTCCCTTATAATTGTATTGAATGAATATGCCACAATTTGAATTTTATTCTACAATCGATGTCCATTTGTATAGTTCCTAGATTTTTGCTATTATAAAACAGTGCTGCTATGAATGTTCTTGTATGGATTTTCTGGTGCATATGTACAAGACTTCCTCCAGATTTATTCTTAGGTGAAAAGAGGTGGGATCATAGGTCTTGTAAATCTTCAAATTTATTAGAAAATGCCAAATTATTTTCCAAAGTGGTTGCACCACTTAAATGTCCACTGGTGGTGAATAGGTATTAAAATCATCACTGTTACTTGCTATTTTCAGAATTTTTAATTTTTGGTTTTCTGGTATATATGAAATAGTACTGCTGTAGTTTTAATTTTCATTTTGCTTACTACCAGTGAGCTGATATTTCTAAGTTTATTGGTATATTTTCTCTGTAGTAATGTTTGTTCAAGCTTTGACTTTTTTAATTTGTAAGATTTCTTTATATATCTGAATATTAAATTTTTATCCATTGTATTTGTTGCAAATAATTTCTTCTGGTTGATGATTTATATTTTTATTTTCTTTTTGGTGTCCTTCAATATACAGAAGTACTTAATTTTAATATAGTTGATATTTGCCAAGGCTTTTCTTCATGGCTTGTGCTTTTCAGCCTATGTTCTAAAAACTTTCTATCTCACGATCATAAAGATATTCTATTTTTTTCTAAAAATTTTAAAATATTATCTTTCTCACTTAAGTCTCTTTAATTCACCTGGAACTGATTTTCACATAAGTTGTGAGGAAGAGATCCAATTTGATTGGTTTTCCTTATGGCTAGCCAAATGCTCCAGTACCATTTTAAAAAAAGTCCACCCTTTCTTTTCTGTTATATAATCCCTCTGTGCCATAAACAACATGTGCACTCTGTTCTGTTTTATCCTTGAATCTTATTCCAGTGTTTTAATTGATACAGCTATATAATAAATCTTGACATCTGATTGGGCATATTCTTCTACTTCCAGTCCAATTTTTACCAAGATGATCCTCAATCATATTGGCTCATTGAACTTTTGGTTCATTTGCTTCCATGTGCATTTTAAACACAGCTTGTTGGGCAGCCCCAGTAGCGCAGCGGTTTAGCGCGCCTGCAGCCCAGGGCGTGATCCTGGAGTCTGGGGATCGAGTCCCACGTCAGGCTCTCTGCATGGAGCCTGCTTCTCCCTTTGCCTGTGTCTTTGCCTCTCTCTCCTTCTCTCTCTCTCTGCATCTCTATGAATAAATAAATAAGATCTTTAAAAAAATAAAAAAAAAATAAACACAGCTTGTCTAGTTAAATACCTACCCACATACATACATACAAAAGGGGAAGTTAAAAGTAAATCTTTTGAGATTTTGATTTGTACTGCATCATATTTATAGATTTTGAGATAATGGCATCTTTACAGTATTGAGTTAACCAATTCATAATGTGTTCTTAGCTTTACATTCATTTATTTTGTATCTTTGAAATAACATTTTATAATTTTCTCTATGAAGGCCTTGTACATTTTTTAGATGTGTAGCTCTATATTTTTGATGCTACTGTAAATCAGTGTTCTTAAAATCATGCTTTAGAATTCTTTGTTCATATATATCTAAAATTGTGAGCCTAAACATATAGTATAAATGACAGATGATGATAATTTGAACTGGAGGTGGACGGTGAAGATGGGAACGGTGAAATTATGCATATATGTGAAAGATCAAGCCATCAGGATTTGTTGATACAGTAGGGTAGTGTGATATTGACATCTTCTATATTTGTATATATATGAGGAATTTTTATGTGGGCTTATATTTTGAAAACTGTCATTGCCAGTTTTTTTGTACCTGAGTCAAAAATGGTTTCCTATGTGGCTTTTTTTTTTAAAGTAGGCTCCATGTTCAATGTGGGGCTTGAACTCATGACCCCGAGATCAAGGTTGCATGCTCTACCAACTGAGCTAGCCAGGTGCCCCAAAAATGGTTTCCAACAGAGAGAATTTTCTCTTTGCTTCTGCCAGGCTCCTGGGCAACTACTAACCCCAAACCACTTTAATCTCAATATTCCCCTTGAGAAGTTTTGGATGCCCTAGATAGCATAAAGCCACATAAACTCTGGCTTCTGGTTGAGAATATCCAAAGGGGAATTTTTCTGTTTCCCAACATCCCCACAGTTTGAGAGAGGTACTTTTCTTTACAGTATCCAGGGATGAGGGCATTTTTTTTCCTAGTCTACTTAAATGAACCCCAGCTTCAGTGGAGATCTCTTGTTAGCATCCCTACTGTTTTCTGTAGAGAACTTTGTCTCTTCCACCCTAAGCCTTTTGTGAATAAACACTAATGCTTACTTTCACCTGGGTTTGGCAAATCCTTCAGGGGAAAGGCCAACCTAAGTGCTCTGCTTCTCCTTCTGGCTTCTTACTTTAAATTGAGTTTTTTGGCCTCAGAGAATGTCTTGCTTTCTGGACAGCTTATCAACAAATTTAAAAAGATGCTAAAAAACATTTTAACCAGGATTTTACTTTTCTCCACTATGCTGCCAGAAATGGATATCAACTTCATTCCTCTAAGTTGAGGTTTTGGTCCTTGTTAAAATGTAAATGTCTGTGCTTGAGACAGCATGTTAAGGCAGTATTTCTCACAGTGTCATCTTAAAACCACTGCCATAAAATTCATCTGGCATGCTTGTTAAAATGCTGATCATGGGTCACATCTCAGACTTCCTGATACAAATCTTGGGATGGAGGGAGGAAGAATTTGTATTAAGTGTTCCAGTGGAGAATCACATTGTTAAGTTGTTATCTGTCTTTTATGCTTTTGTAAAAATTAGTTTCAAATTCTTTGCTGAAACAAATTTTCATAACAAAAAAGCTTATAAATAGTTGATATCTGGAGAAAAATGTCTTCCTGATATTGGCATGAGAAAAATTGCTATTCTTACCTATATATTTAGGTTATTTGGTCTCAAAACCAGTGGTTAACTTGTTTTGCTGAATTTTGTTGAGACCAGTCAATGAAATGTTAAGGCTCATTTTTTCAGCCAAATTTATAAAGAAACCTTAGAGCTTTGAAAGGTTAAATAGCTTCTCCTTTTAGAAAGAAGGAGGGAAAACCCTTTAAATATTCTTATAAAAATATGTTTAAGCATAGCCCCAATTATTCTCTTAGGAGAAGGTATTTACGATGGATTTACTAGGTCAAAAGTTAGGCATATTTTAAGGCTCCCCATCCCGTAATAAAAATAGCTTTATTATCCTGATTGTAAGAAAAAAAAAGTACCAGTATAAGCTCAATGTTAGATATGTACAGACACTTCAGAAAGATTTAAGAATTAAAATTATCCCAAACCTGCTATCCAGAGAATATGGTGGTTAAACATGTTTGTATTTTATGTATCTTGTTAGATGTTTTTCCTTATGCATGCAAATACTTTCTTTTTCTTTTTCTTTTTCTTTTTTTTATAATAAATTTATTTTTTATTGGTGTTCAATTTGCCAACTTACAGAATAACACCCAGTGCTCATCCCGTCAAGTGCCCCCCTCAGTGCCGATCACCCATTCACCCCCACCCCCCACCCACCTCCCCTTCCACCACCCCTAGTTCGTTTCCCAGAGTTAGGAGTCTTTATATTCTGTCTCCCTTTCTGATATTTCCCACACACTTCTTCTCCTTTCCCTTATATTCCCTTTCACTATTATTTATATTCCCCAAATGAATGAAATATAATGTTTGTCCTTCTCTGATTGACTTACTTCACTCAGCATAATACCCTCCAGTTCCATCCACGTTGAAGCAAATGGTGGGTATTTGTCATTTCTAATGGCTGAGTAATATTCCATTGTATACATAAAGCACATCTTCTTAAATACTTTATTTTTCAAAGAACAGAATAATCTTGTTCTGCAATCAGATTTTTATTTTATTTATTTTTTAAAGATTTTATTTATTTATTCATGAGAGACACAGCGAGAGAGAGACAGAGAGACAGAGACATAGGCAGAGAGAGAAGCAGGCTCCATGCGGAGAGCCTGATGTGGGACTGGTACCTGGGACTCCACGATCATGCCCTGGGCCGAAGGCAGGCACTCAACTGCTGAGCCACCCAGTCGTCCCATGCAATCAGATTTTTAAAAATCAACATTATATTGTGGATCTCTCTCCACATCTGTAAATGTGAATTTTGGAAAAAGGCATAGTACTTTATAGGTGTCATATACAATGTGCTTAGCATCTGGCAAAACACCTGATATAGGTTCTTCATTTGTTCATTCAACACATATTTATTATCCAGCTTGCCATTCCTGTAACTCCTCCTGGGCAGTCTACCTGTCTTTTCAGAAAGGGCAGCAGTCAGCCATCCATATTTTGAACCATTTATTTCCTCCTCTCCTCTGTCTTTGCTTATTGGATGAGGGGTACTTAGAGGCCCCAAAGAATCCACAGCCTAGCCAGAGACCTCAGATGAGGTCTCATAAGCAAAGGATGAGCTAGCTAATGAGGTTCCATTTCTTAAGAATTTGAACTAAAAACTACTCATAGGAAGAGACACCAGAAGGAACAATATTGAAGTCATCTTGTAGTGCAGGAATGGAGAGGTTATAAAGGACCGAGTTTAGGGCACATTCATTAAAAAAAAAAAAAAAAAAAAAAGCAGAAACTCTGAGGTAAAATAAAGGCAAAATATGGAGAGGGAGGAAGCCAGTTGGTGGAGTACAGGAAGAAGCAGCCAGGGGAGGGTAGCTGAGTTAGTTTATGGTGGAGCATTAGAGCAAGATCCACATTTTCAGTCTGCTGGCCCCTTGCCTATGTCACGTCCTGCTTATGCTGGGGGTGCCCTGATTCTACCATGGCTCCTATTGCTAGGTTTCTGTTAGATTCCTGTCCCTAGTACTCCGTGTATTCTTACAAGTCCATCTACCAATCCATCCACCCATAGACTGATAGTTTAAGTGAGTCTCTGTTCCCTGAAGCCTAAAGAATATAAATCACACAATGGCTTTGATAATTTAAACCCAAGAGTTACTTAAGGGATTGGATTTTTGGTTTAACTTTATTTAAAGTCTTTCCTAGTATAATATATCTGACCATCTTTTTTCTTATACTTCCAATTGTCACTTTATAGAGTTTGATGCAATTCATTTTCTCAAAGGCTTTTTCTATTTAATGTCAATTGCCTTGATACCTTTTGTCTGCTGCTAGTAGGACCACCTTGCTTTCTTTTTTGTGTGTCCTTTTTTTTAAGCCTCTTTTTTTTAAAAAAAAATTTTTTTTATTTATTTGTTCATGAGAGACAGAGAGAGAGAGAGAGAGAGGCAGAGACATAGGCAGAAGCAGGCTCCATGCAGGGAACCCGACATGGGAATCGATCCCAGGACTCTAGGATCATGCCCCAGGCTAAAGGGAAGCCCTCAACTGCTGAGCCACCTGGGCGTCCCTTGTGTGTACTTTTTGATACGTCTTTAGGTTACTTGTGTCTTTTTGAACTTTCCTGTATCATTTTTTTTTTCAATTTAACTGTCTCTTATTAAAAATATAGAGATTTTGCCAATATTTTTGCTTAGACCTACCTGAAAGCCTCTGGAATTAATAGATTAAGCTCATACACCGTGTAACCATCTCCAAGCCCATTTGGCTTTCTTGCTGGGTTCACAGTTTCCATTGGTGTCAGGCGTGGGCACATGACTGAGTTCTGGCTTACAGAATACAGTGACAGTGAAGTGCCTGCACTTCTCAGCCATGACCCCTTTGCTCTTTCTGGTCTGCACATGATTTTCATGGCAGCCTTGTAAACCACAGGTGAGATGGTAGTCTCTACAGCTCTGAGGCCCTGAATAACTGCATGGAGCAGAGCCCCTCTACTGCCAATTGGACTATATATGAGGGAGAAATAAACTTATATTATGTAAAGCCACCCAGATACTAATGTCATGGCAGCTAGTGTGAATTAATGAAGAAATGGTAAAGAAAGTGGGTGCTACCATAATCCCAAACTAAACCATACAGTACTATTTTTATAGCTGGGGAGTGGAAATTGATCTCAAAGGCAAGGGGATGGAGAGCCATGATTTGCAATGGCAAAATGTCTGGAAAAATTTTTGTCAGTGATAAAATGCCTACTGAACTCTTAGTTCTAAGGGAAGAAATTGACTAAAACAATGTTAGTACTGTGTGATAGTTGACAGAGGCTACATTTTGCAAGGTTTTAGAAGCAAAAGCCCAACTAATAACTGCATGGCTTGAAAGAAAAGAAGAAAGCAGAGACTAGAAATTTGGAGCTTTTAAGTAGGAAAAGCTGATTGCCTTTGGGCTCAAACAGCAGGAAACTAAGTTGAAAGAAGATTTTGAGAAGTTAAAGCCCTTCAAGACCCAGTCCAAGGCAAAGAACTCCTTAAAGATGTGGTATTCCTTCCCCAGCCTCCCCAAATAGCTACCATTAAACTGAGAAAGAGTGGAAAAAAATAAATTAGGTTTGGGAATTATGACTAGGAAAGAAATTTAGGTATGGTTACTGACACGCAGAGCTTCCTCGAAGCAAATACATTAGACACTAAGGATTTGGAAAAATTATGTAGCCAAAAACCCCTAAGAGCCTAGATGTCATTAGAAACCTCCTCTCTGGGGGCACCTGGGTGGCTCAGTTGTTGAGCGTCTGCCTTTGGCTCAGGTCATGATCCTGGGGTCCTGGGATACAGTCTCGCATCAGGCTTCCTGCAGGGAGCCTGCTTTGCCCTCTGCCTATGTCTCTACCTTGCTCTCTGTGTCTCTCATGAATAAATAAATAAAATCTTAAAAAAAAAAGAAACCTCCTCTCTGATCATAAACTAGGGGACTGAGGGATGGAGGTGACATGTCTATGTATAATATAGTAGCCAAAGACTGCTAAATAGAGGCAAAAAACTCAGGCCATGTTCAATTCCAAGTGAGACTTTTTCCGGTAGTTTCTGCCCTGTGTTTGGTAAAGCAACTGCACAATAGGCCAACTTCTGAACATGCTCTGTGGCCCTGCCTTGTGTCATGCCTCTTGCCTACACATCAGGAAGAGTCTGGGGCCTGCCGGCTTTCTCTTGGCCTCAGCTTCACTTGGCCCTAGGCCTTCTGTGTAGTTTCTTTAGAATGCTGCTGATCTGCAACAGGAAGGTTTCAAGGGAGCTGGCCTCATCTATCCCATAGCTGTCTTTCACCCTCAGCCAGGCTTAGGGGTATTGCTAAGCTTTCTTAAGGCTCCCCCTTCCCTTCCTCCTAAATTTTTAGCAGCTTTATTAAAATATAACTCATATATCATGCAATTCACCCATTTCAGGTATAGAATTCAGTGATTTGTAGTCTATTTATAGATGTGTGCAACCATCACTACTACTGCCAATTTTAAAATATTTTCATCATCTCAAAAAGAAGCACGTACCCTTTAGCTATTGTCCTTTCTTCCCCACCCCGAGCCCCTAAGGCAACTACTGATTTACTGTCTTTATCTATAGATTTTTCTATTCTGGACTTTTCACATGAATAGAATCATATACTAAGTGGCTTCTTTCACTTAGCATAAGGTCTTTAAAGTTCATCCATGTTTAGCATGTATCAATACTTCATTTTCTTTATGGCCACATAATATTTCATTTATGAATATACCACATTTTGTTTATCCATTTGTCTGTTAATGGACATTTGAACTGTTTCTACCTTTTGGCTACTATGAATAATGCTGCTATGGACATTTGGATACAAGTTCCATTCACTTATTTCTTATTTTAAAGAAGAAAGGTTCCAAGTCACCACCTAGGGCTTTCCTTTAATTTGCTTCTATCTGCAATTATTAGGAATTCCTTATGTACTGATGGTACCCTTCCCTGCTTTCCAGGGCTAATATAGGTTTTCTGTATTTCAATATTCTTTTTATTTTATTTATTTATTTATTTTTAAAATTTTAAAAAAGATTTTATTTATTTATTCATAGAGACACAGAGAGAGAGAGACAGAGAGGCAGAGACATAGGCAGAGGGAGAAGCAGGCTCCATGCAGGGAGCCTGATGTGGGACTCAATCCTGGGCCCCCAGGATCACGCCCCGGGCTGCAGGTGGTGCTAAACCACTGAGCCACTGGGGAAGCCCTTAATATTCTTTTTTAAAAAAGATGTATTTATTTATTTGAGAGGGAAATGTAGGGCAATGGGAGAGGGAGGGAGAAGCTCAAGCAGACTCTCCATTGAGGGTAGAGCCCAAGGTGGGGCTGGATCTCATGACCCTGAGATCCTGACCTGAGCTGAAGTCATGAGTCTGACACTTAACCAATTGAAACACCCAGGTGCCCCAAAATTATTTTGATACTTTTAGTCATGATACTGAAGGAAAAGGTTTTGCTGGGTTTGAAGTACCTGTATTACCATAGCCTTTGCAGGTCTCCAAGCTTCCTATCTCATTGTGGAGCCTCAGTGGCTGTTTCCTTATCTGGCCACAACATGGCTATTGCCATATTAAGGAGCCATGCCCTGCAGCCCTCCTGGCCTGGAAAGTCCATCTTCCATGGAGGGGGCTGTGTTAGCCCTTCTTGCATGTGGATCTTGAGACTAGGCCCCTTTTACCAGTTACTAGGACCATAAGCATTTGCTCTGGAACAGGGACTGAGCTCCTGAGATGGCTGACATTCTTCCCAGATCCTTAAACTCATCTATCCCAGAATCTTCTAGACAAGAACTTATTCTGCATCCTAGGCCTTTTTTGAAGGTTTCGTAGTTCCTCCTCATCATCTCACTGAACCAGAGAATGATTCTGGACATACTCCCTTTTTTATTCTCATATGGAGGGGAGATGCTTGCTTCACTAATTTCATCTGTTTTAACTTCTTTGTTCTCTTCTGTTCTTATTAGCCACTTCATAAAGATATAGTGAAAAGTTCACTTAAATCTAGAGAATGAGGCTACTTGTTCTGATCTAGTACTCTCTTGGGACTTGATATAGGAAAAATTAAAAAGTAAAATGCATAACCCTTGAGTATAAAATGCTTCCAACCTAGTTACAGAAGCTTCTTTATGTGAAATAATATGTGAGTGAAAGAGTATTAGATTTTAGCATTATGTCTTGTTAAATTAGTTAAACAAGGAGGCTATTAATCTGAGGTAGCTCTCTTGCCGTGTGGCCTACATAAGCAAACTAAAACCTAAGCCTGTAAATGCCTCAAGGTTATGGCATTGAAACCTGAAGAAGGCCAATCACAAACAGCCAGCTAGACTTGATCAATAATTTCTTTACTTTGCTTCTGCCTTTTCTCTATAAAATTCCTCACTGAGCTTCTGCTGGTAGGATGCTCCTGACCACTTCTGATTTGGTGCTGCCCCATTGGAATTGAGTTTTGCTCATATAAACTCTTAAAACTTTAGTATGCCTCAGGTTATCTTTTGGCAATTTACATCAGTAAATTCTATGTCATATTGTTTAGACAGATGAAAAACTGGGTAGTCATTGATTAGGTACGAACCACATAGTACTTAATTTTATTAATAAGGTGAATAAGCCTTGATGAAGTGTTGAAGAAAAAGACTGCTGCGTTCTCTCTCATCCTCTGGGATGGGAAAGAACAATAGGTAGAGCTACTGATTAAACTGAAATACAGAAATATAACAGTTTTGCTTTATAGAGTTACCGAATCTGTACTGAGAGAAGGATGTCACCAAGACGGCGACATAGGTTGTTCCTGACTTCACTCCCCCTGACTAGAACAACGATTAATAACTATCCATGAACAAGGTAGTATCCTAGAACATGAAGGCGAAGCTGAAGCACTCCTCTGTACCACAGAGACCAAGAGAGATCACATTAGAAAGGTGAGAAGAGCAGCTACATGCTGACCCTATAGCCCATCTCCTGGGCCACCACAGAGTAAGATAAATACTCACTGGAAATGGTAAAGATGTAGTCAAAGTTAGATTGAGTGATACGGTAATAGTGGTGCATAATTCACTTACATTCGTGAATGTAGTAAAAATAACCATAACTACATTATTCTGTTTTTAGTTACACAGTATTAAAAATATGTAGAATGTAACAGCAGTAACCTAAAATGTGAGGGGGAAGAGAAGTAAAATGTAAAGTTTAGGAATTCTGATGAATTGAAATTTAAGTTGTTAGCACCTTAAAGTAGGGTGTTACAATTTTAATATGTTTTGTGTACTGAGACAAACCTCCGAAGTCCACATGTGGATACAGACCAGCTAAGCACTTAGTGACATTGTTTTTCTCCAGTTTCTATAAGAATTTCCAAGAGCACAGTGATAGCGGAAAATGTGACAGTATCATTTAAGTTCAGATCCTTGATCTGCATTGTATGGAAATCACAGGCTGTGCATCAGGGTGCTTCCCCTGAAAGGCAAAGGCAACCATTTGTGTTAGCCTTCTGTGGCTGCCCAAATATATTCCAGAAAATGGCCTCTCTTTTAAGGATACTTGACTTTTGGTACACCTCCTCTGCAGGGAGTCCCACTCGGGTCACGCTGTTAAACTCCTCTCATGGCTTTGTTATCTAAAGGACTGTTCCAAAGAGGAATTTCTGTTTCTCTTTCCTTCAGATTTAAAAGTTTGCGTGTGTTATGTTGCTCTTTAGCAACAATCAACAAAGCTTATGGGAAAAGAAAGTGTCTCCAAGAACAGGAAAGAAAAGTGTGAGAAAAAGCAGCTGTCATCACACTCCTAGCCTTTCTGAACCATTAATTTAGCTGTAGATTTCTCCAGAACAACTCCCTTCTCTATCCCTTCTCTACTCACTCATGGGAGAACAAAAGGTCAGCATTTTCTGTGAACACATCATGCATTTTGAGTTGGGCAGGACTAGCTTTCATACAAAACAGCTGAAATAGGGAATTCCAGTTCACGTTCCTCACCACCAGAGCCATCTGTGTCCGCTTCAGCCTGGGCAGTGTCTGGCCCCAGCCTCTTCCTCCTTTTATTTCCTGGAGCTCCATCCTTTGCTCTTGCTGGTGCCAAGCAATGCTGCCCACGTTTATGTGCAGGGGACAGTTTGGGTTGAATTGGATGCTGCTGCCTGATTTCATTCCCTCCCCTGGCCTTGCGCCCTCTCCAATTATCTTCGCCCCCAAAAGTCCCCGTATGAACTTGTCTGTTATCAGCTCTCTATCCTCTGTTACCTTGACTCTACTCCACAATTCACAGGCTGGACCTGTGACCCCTGAGGACTCTCAGAACTGACCCTGCACACCCCAGGGTTGTGTGTGTCCGGTTTCAATATCTTATGTGCTGATGAATCATCCATCCCTCCCCTGAGCACTGCCCACCTCATGCACTGATTCCCCTCTTGACTCCATGCAGGCGATCCTCTCTTCTGAGCTCAAGTCCTGTCTTTTTAGCAACTGCTTTAATGTCTTCTGGGTGCCCACTGTTCGTTCCCTCATCTGTTTCCCAGCCACCTTGCCTTTCCGAATCCCATGTTCCATCCCAGCATCAGCCCTCTCTTAGGTCTTGGGACCTTTTGCCACATCGCTTCCCCTTCCTAGAGCACATTCCCCTGCCCCAGCCACATTCTTTGCATGGCTCCTCATCCTTCTGGGCTCCTGCAGAGAATCTACCCCGGACCACCCTCTCTGAGAAGGTCTCTCCTCTGTCTTCTCTCTCATCGCTGTTAACATCCGCCATAGTACTTCTCCCCACTTGTGATGTTTGTGTCTTTATCTTCTTCCTGTCTGTGGTCTGAATTCCTGACGAGATTATAAACTCCATAGGGCAGGACCTACGTCTGTTTTACTCAGTTCTAAAATACTCTTGAGAGCCATGCCAGGCACACTGCAAGCACATAATGAGTATGTGGTGAATGGATGGATGGTTTTTCCTGCCACCCAGTCCCCAAACTTCAGAGTCATATTGACTTTCTAGCTTGCTCTTCAAATCCAGTCTCAAGTCTGTGAACTCTCTTGCTTAAAATCAGACTCTCATGGCTGGATTATCATAATTGTCTCCTCTGCTGTCTCTGTGACTCATTACTGCCTGGTGACTCCTACTGATGCGTTTGTCATAACTATCACTTTTCATAGTTAAAAATCTTTTACCTCTTTTGTACCTTAGCCTGGCATTTAAGACTTCCTGATTTTGTTTTCTGTCACGTCCCTGCCGCACCCTCTACCTACTCAAGCTGCCTCTCAGTTGCACCATTCGTACCCTGTCAGTATGCCTGTGCCCGAGTGTTTCTGTCACCGGTACCTTCCTCTGCCTTCTTCTACCAACTATAAGCCCCCACCCCTGCCCACAACTAGAATTAGAGCCCATTCTCTCGGAATTGTCTGCAGATTCTGTGGAAAGTTCTTTAATGACACATCACTTTCAACCTTATATGTGGTTGTTTCTATACGTACTGTTTTCCTAAGTGGCTTGCAGACTCCTCAGTAGAGAGGTCTATTATGTTTTGCACTTCCATTTACTCAGTGCCTAGAAAAATCTGAAAATTTGGTATTTGCTGAATGACTGCACAAATGATATATAATCTCTAATGCAGATAAGCTGCACTAAGTAGGACAAGAGATGCCAGGTACTGTGAAATGTGGCAGCAGAACAGATAAGAATTCCATAGTTTAGGACTGTTATAGCTCTCCTCTCAAAGGGGGCTTGTCCACTTTGGAGACCTTCCTCTTGAGGTCCAAGACTTCTCTGCACCTTCCCCTGGGGATCCTGAACTGTCCATAAGGACCTAAGCAGAGGCTGGTGTGAGGGACAGATCCGGTGCTGGCTTCCCATCTCCTCGTTTCACCCCACTGTCTTAGCTTAGAGCTGACAGAGCCAAATTTGGCTGAGACCAAAATGACCCCTAGATAATTGGACGTGGATTGGAATGACCCTCATGGAGGCTGGACTAGTTTACCAGTTTTCCTTTATCTTCTTTTTCCTCGCTCCTCTTTAGACATTACAGTCTAAGCCCTATCCAGATTATAAAACATGATTTTCTTTTTAATCAGAACCATTAAAATAGTTGGTTTCTGAGCCCTGGTTGCTCTATTTCTTTTCTTGAGGCTCAGGGTCCTTTATTAGCAGAGTTTAAAACAGGGTGGAAAATAGGTTTATGGCAAGTGCTAGTTCCAGCTGGTTGGGTAGAGGCTCCCTATAATGCCATTTTCTCAAATGACTTGTCATCTAGTATCCAAGTGTTAAGATTTGTTATTAATGTCCGTCATGGGTGAAGAAAGAGAGAGTAGGACACATATGTTCCTTATTTGGTCAACATGTGATTATTGAGCCCTTACTATATGCCAGGCACTTTGCTGATCACTGGGGATAGGAGTCCAAAAGCAAGGAATGGATCTGCCTTATGTAGCTCACAGGCTTGTGAAGAAGGCAGGTGTTTAAGTTATGTGAGTGTGGAACAGCTTATGATGGAGGAAATCCAGAGTGCTTTGGGAATACATGATTGGGGAAAAGAGAGGAAACTCAGCCCTCCTTTTTACTTATGCAAAACTTGGCTTAGAAAACTAACTTGTCCAGGGTCATGCAACAAATAAGTTGCAGAATTAGAATTTTTACTCAGATAATCTTAGTTCAAAACTTTTGTTCCTGTGTTATTCCTGTGATTTTTCACTTCATATCAAATGTGAGCAGTCATATACTAGAGTCAGTTTGTGCTGTCTCATGAGAGGTGATTATATATGTTCAGAAATTTCGCAGGTCTTTTGTTGTCATGTTGCACACGAAATAGCCAGTGTGGGAGTATTTACACCATAGAAATTGACATCCACTACAAATCAAGCATTTTTCTTTTTTAAAAAAAAGATTTTTGGGATCCCTGGGTGGCGCAGCAGTTTAGCACCTGCCTTTGGCCCAGGGCGTGATCCTGGAGACCTGGGATCGAATCCCACGTTGGGCTCCGGTGCATGGAGCCTGCTTCTCCCTCCGCCTATGTCTCTGCCTCTCTCTCTCTCTGTGTGACTATCATAAATAAATAAAAATAAAAAAATAAAAAAATTTTAAAAAAATTAAAAAATAAAGATTTTTAATTTATTTATTCATGAGAGACACAGAAAGAGAGAGGCAGAGATGTAGGTAGAGGGAGAAGCAGGCTCCATGCTGGAAGCCCCATGTGGGACTCAATCTGGGTCTCCAGGATCACACCCTGAGCCAAAGGCAGATGCTCAACCACTGAACCACCCAGATGTCCCAATCAAGCTTTTTTCTTCCCCAAAGAGTTTGTTGTTAAACATTTATCAGCATACTGCTGAATGTGCAATACCACCACATTTTTAAAAAATTCACAAAATCCAGTGGCCTAAACTTTTAATGACATGGATATCATTTGGGAAGGTTAAAAAGGATTTTGAATTTAGTAGATCTGGTCTGAGGGTTGAACTTTGCATTTTTATAAAAGATCCAAGGAGGTCAGATGCTGCCAGGAATGAGAGCACTCTTGAACTTTTCAAGTATTTTCCCCTTTTTTTCTACACTGAAAGTGTCAGAAGAACTCCCTAGGTCAGTCAGTATCTCCAACTCTGTCTACCCATTAGAATCACCTGGGGAACCAATACAAAATTCCAATGTACGGGCTCTACTCCAGATCCAATTAAATCAGGACCTAATCAAGGAATTAGTGACATGTACCCAATTGTATTTCAGACTTATGGACAAGTTATTTCTTTATGACTCCCATTGTCCCCCTCCTCTCTTCTGAACTTGAATGTCTCCTATGATTTTCTTTTTCACTGTGATCATTTTATGTTGGGTATATGGGACAGGAAACATGGCTTTTTGGCTAACAGGTCTTCAGATTGAGAGAACCACACCTGAGTAGCTTTATTGCTCCTTAGACATGATTTAGAAGATGAGATTCTGGATCTCCAATCTAAGCCTGTTACTACAATGAGATGAAGCTCTTGGAGGTCATAGAAGGGAGGAATTATGTTTTCTATGTGGGAGAAATATAAATAATGAGTGGCTAGAGGATGGGCTGTGGTAGATTAGAGATGGCCACAAAGCCTTTGATACTCCTCCCACCAAGAGATGGGATCTCTTTCCCCCTTCTTGGGGTCTGGGTTGTCTGTGACTAGTTTGACTAACAGAGCATGACAGAAACAATATTGGGCCAGTTCTGGGCCTAGTTTTTAAAAGCAATGGCAAATTGAATTCAAATAAAATAAACAAACAAAAAAATAGTAATAATTAAACAAAAGCAATAACAGTTTCTCTCAGTTCTTGAGCTGTGAGCCACCATGTAAAAAGTCTGCCCTGTAAGAAGACTATGTAGAGATTCCCTGTGACTGCATAGGAAGACAGACTGGCTGAGTCCACACTCCCCTGTTCCCATCAGTGAACCATTCACATGAGTGAGGCCATTTTTCATCCTCCAAACTGCCAGTACAGCTGCCAGCTTAATACCACCAAGTAATCCCAGTGCACACCACATGAAGCAGAAGAATCACCTGATCAAGTCTTACTCAAATCCCTGCCCCTCAAAATTGTAAAACCTAATCAAATGGCTGCTGTTCACAGCTACTAAGTTTTGTGATAGTTTGTCACGGCACATTGGATAACCAGAACTCTCCCCACAGTGATTCTAACGTGCAGGCTAGCCATTCAGAAATAGTTCCACCCGCGTAGCTGCAAACACTATTTTTCCCCCAGCCCCTATTCACACACTATACAACATTTGCTTCATTTTCTCCCTAAGTAAACTACTTTTTATGTGGCAAGAAGACATCGTATGCATTTCAGGAAAATAATCCATCACATTCAGTAAAGTGTCATGGACTTTTAAAGACACCAAATGCTGGAATATGAATCAGGAAACCTTGACTTTATTCCCAGCTTTGACATCACTAGTTTTTATGACCTTAGATATGTCATATATCTTTTCTGTCTTATTTTTGATATTTATAAAATGGGAAGTTAGACTACATTGTCTCTAAGTTCCCTTTCACTTGTGGGATTCATTTGGTGTAATGATGTGTGGAATAGTAGCTATCAATGGGGGGATACTATTTTCATAAAAAAGCACACAACCCATCAATCTACTCTTGATCACCACTGACTCAGGCTAGATTTGTACGCACCACCTAGGAGTGGAAAGCTCTGTGTCTACATCACTAGCAACTTCCTCAGGCCCTTAGTTTCCTGAGTATGCATGCCTATTTTAAATGCAAAAAGTTCAAGAGGAAAGAAAAAAAAATAAAATAAAGCTCAATCTCTATTCTTTCATTCCATAAAATTCTGTAGATGCTTTGTGTGCAATGTGATTATGCCAGGCCAAAGACTTTCCGTGCCATAGGCTGTTCTGGTGGAATGGAGGATACAGTAATGAAATTCATGACATGGAAGTTTGGATTTACAATTTGGCAACAAATCCCTCTCTGAGTCCTCAGAACTTAACCCACCTCGCCTTAGTGACATGTTAAAAGCTGAAAGAATGCATTCTTTGTGTGGAAAGCTGAAATATGCTCTATTCTAGGACTGTAAATATAGTCACTCACTTCCTCCCGCTCCAGTTAAACCCCAATGACCTTTCCCAAAGTGTTATTTTCTGGCCTCCATCAATAGCAGAGGATCTAACCCATTGCTGCTAACTGTACACATGATAGTTGTGTATTAGTTCTGAAACCTGAAAAGTGCTATCTCCATGAAAATTGGAATCATTTCTCAATTCCTTTAGTTTTAAAATTCAGACATAACCTTGTATAGAAGCTCATGAATTCCTGGCAGTTAAAATCAAACTTTGCATGCCACAGAGAATCATCAAAAGAATTTTTCCTTCCTCTCATAAATCAGACCAAAAGGAGTCCCCAGTAAGAATATTTCTCTTATCTTTCCCTTGGCACAAAAAGTAGTGGTACAAAACATGAACTGCATGGTGTTTACTACCCTTGGGTGGCAGCTGCTAGAACACAACTTTGCCATCTGTATTCAAGGGACCTTTTATTCCCAGCTGCATAAGCCAAGCCACAGGACTTGCAAGAATGCTTGGGATGCTTCCTGTGAACTTAGGACACAAAGAATCTGTGGTGTGGCTCTGAAATGAGAACTGCTAAAGAGAGAAGAGCTGAGAGGGACTTTTATTATGCTAGTAAAGACATTACCACTCATGTACAGAGTATGTGTCCATGAAGAATACAGTTCATATATGTGTGTATGTGTGTTGAGGATATGTACATGATGACATATATATGTGTGTGTGTATACATATATAGAGAGGGAGACACACACATGTAAGCACATGCACACACACACACACATACAATTGAGGTTATTGTTTTCCATATCTAACCCAGAATAGTGTTGGAATTATTTAGTGGGCATTGAGCCATCATACCTGTGATTGGCTAAGTTCAACAAGGGAACTGTAGAATTAGAGAAGGAGCTCATGTTTTTCTTATTAATGGTTAAGCCATTGCCTCAGATAAGAGTTTTTCAAAGTTTACCAATAAGAAAATGGTCACTCAAGCTGGAAATCCTTCCAAAATAGACTACCTGTTTCACTCAACATTGAGCAATTTTGGTATGCCAGGGGCTCTAAGAGGAGATTCATATGCAACATTAAAATCGATATGCTTCCAACTCATTCTGTCTCTCCTCAATAGGCTGTAATACCACCTGGTACAGAAAGTGAAAAGCTAGGAACATTTTCTTTTACATCGAAGTCAGAGAAACCATCACGCATGCCAAAGGTCTTTGAGATGATTAATGCCTACATTCATAGCCTCTCTTTCCTAACCAAGGTTGCAGTGAAAAGGGAACTTCAGTTTATGGTTCATGGTCCTTAACTGAAGCACCATAGGTTTACAGGTACAAAAATATAGCTTTAATACAACCAAGACCTGAATTTCCTCTGATGTTGGTGATAGACTCTGTTAGGTATTTTTTCCCTTATCTCTCTTTTTTTTCCCCAAATTATAGATGGATTTATGAGCAGTTTAGGGTAGAGGAGACCCTGAGGATGGCTTAATTTTTCTTAATCTCATCTAACTAACAAATAGAGGTCATATGCAAGTAGAATGGTTTTTAGGTATCGATGTGGATTTTTTGGTGAGATTACTTATGTGGAGAGGAAATATGCCTTTGTGATGCACTTGCTTTGTGAGGGTGCCTATAAACTATGTGATCTGAATAAGGTCTATACTACATTACTTCCCTTCCAACACTGGAGAATATCACCAAAGTAAAATACTTCCTTGTTTAATTTGATGCCGATGCTAAATTAAAACAACACAATGTCTTTTGATTTAGAGAATCAAAAGAAGGCAAGATGTAGCAAAAAATATTGAAATTAAGGTACAGTAATGACACTTTTATTCAAATTGATCCAGTTCTTAATGATCCAGCATTGGAAAGACAGAGATTGGCAGAAATGCTGCCGTTGGTAAAAGTGTGGCCATAGGTGGATGAAACCCAGCTCCCTTTCTGGCCTGATCACATGTATATAGATAATACCCCAGGAGTGTATCCCCAGGCAGTTAAAGAAGACTTGCCATTTACACGATTGATTTTTTTTTCCCCCTGAAGAGCTGTCAAATGTGATTAATTCAGATGAAATTTGGGAAAATTCCATTTTCCTTTTGCAAACAGAAAGGTAGAGGAATTTCACAATGATCTGGAACACAAAATTGTCAGTCATGAGGTCATTCCCTTGCTTTGACCTTTGTGAATGATGAGTTCAATGACTTTTCCCAGTATGAAACATGAATACTAAAGCCTGAAACTCAAACTTAGAGACTCCCAGGGCCCATGTTAATTGTTAACTTCATGATTTCTACACCAAATACAGGGCTCGCTCTTAAGCATTTACCAAAACAGTTTTTATTGACACGGGAGACCTAAAAATAACCATAGCCTTGAATATTCAGATCATTAAGCCTGGAGAGGACACCAGAAAAACTGCAGGATCAAGGATTCACACAGTCCCTAAGAAGAATTGGATGTCTGCCCTATGTTGCTGGGTATGGATAATGCTGGGAAAGGAGGCAAGTGGAAGGTCTTTGTGTCCAGAGCTCAACCCCAAGGGCAGGGCCTATGCCAGAAGCCAGATATAAAAATCTCACAGCCATTTCTGTTGTCAGCTTTTGCATTCATGAACAGACAGTTCACATACACAAAGAGAAAAATGGCCTTTAAACATGTGAAAAATATTCACACTCAGTCATAATTAATATAATGAAAACAATACTGAGATGCAATTTCTCACCTATTGGATTAGCTAAAATGAATATATCTGACAACGTATTCTGTTGGTAAAGATCATGGGGAAATAGGCATTCATATACATGGCCAGTAGGATATATAACTGGTCCAGCCTTTCTGGAGTGAAATTGGGCAGTAGCTTTGAAAATGAAATATGCACCTACTGTTTGATCCAGTAGTTCCACTTTTAGATATCTAACCCCAAAAATACCTTCAGTGATATGGAAATGCATGTGTACAAGGTTGTTCATTGAAGTATCATTTGTTTTTGAACCATATTAGAAATAATCTCTCAGGGCACCTGGGTGGCTCAGTTGGTTGAGGGTCCAACTCTTGATTTCGGCTCAAGTCCTGATCTCAGAATCATGAGATTGAGCCCCATGTGGGGCTCCATGCTTAGTGTGGATCTGCTTGAGATTCTCTCTTTCCCTCTCCCTCTGCCCCTCCCTTGCTCAAGTGCACACACACTCTTTCAATAAATAAATATTTGAAAAAAAGATAATCTCAATGTTCTTACATAGGAGAATGCTTAAACAAATTATAATTTGTCCACACATGAAATACTATGTATCTGTAAGAAGGAATAAATAAAACCTTTATGAAATGATAGGGAGTGATTGCAGGATATATTGTTAAGTGAAAAAAAATGAAGGGCAAAGAATACTGAGGAAATACAGGTTATTAAAAACAAATACCTTGGGACGCCTGGGTGGCTCAGTGGTTAAAGCATCTGCCTTCGGTTCAGGGAGTGATCCTGGAGTCCTGGGATTGAGTCCCACATCGGGCTCCCTGCATGGAGCCTGCTTCTTTCTCTGCCTGTGTCTCTGCCTCTCTCTCTCTCTCTCTCTCTCTCTCTCTCTCCCTCTGTCTCTTATGAATAAATAAATAAAATCTTAAAAAAAAAAAGAAAAGCAAATACCTCCTCCTGTATCAGCTTTTCTTTCTTCTTTCTTTCTTTCTTTCTTTCTTTCTTTCTTTCTTTCTTTCTTTCTTTCTTTCTTCTTTCTTTCTTTCTTTCTTTCTTTCTTTCTTTCTTTCTTTTTTTCTTTCCTTTTTTGAGAGAGGATGAGTGAGTGGGATGGGAGGGGCAGAGGGAGAGAGAGAATCTTAAGTAGGTTTCACACTGAACACAGAGCTCCACATGGGGGCACAGTGTGGAGTCCAACTTAGAGCTCCACCTCATGATCCTGAGGTCATGACCCTGGGATCATGACCTGAGTGGAAAACAAGAGTCAGATGCTTAACTGACTGAGCCACCCAGATGCCTCATCTGTTCATTTCAATATAAGTAATACAGGAAGAATAAAACAGAAGAGAATGAGATTGGTCATGTATAGGAGGTGGATGAGAACAGGGTCAAAAGAGTAAGGAATGAAAACAAAGTAGTAAGGACAAGGTGTGAGCAGAACTTCTCTGAATGTACCTTCCCGTACAGCTCTGACTTTTAAAACTATGAGAATTCTTCACATATCCCTCTCTTGTGATAATTAATTAAATCCAACCAGGGTGTTGGGGGAACCCAAGATAGAGCACAATAGTAAGAAAAGAACTAACCTAAGTAACTTTGAAAAACTTTGAGTATATACTATATAATACTGAAGACAAAAATAATTGTACACAAATACTATATACAAAGTTGGTAAATACATTTTTTATGGGGAGAAATAAGGATTAAGAATTCCATTAAGAAATAAGAATTACTGGCCTGGTATCAGAGTTTTGCTCCTAAAGATTCCCAAGGGAAAAAGTGTCTGTAGAGTCGAAAAATCTGTCTGCCACCACCAATAATGACATATGGATGTGTGTACCCCTTGATACAATACACTGAGAAGGGCATAACATAACCTCTATGGTTTTCTGCCAAAAATAGTATAGTTATGAAAAATCATGAGATAAACTAAATGGAGGGACATTCCACCAAATAACTGGCCAGTGTACTTCAAAAGTCTCCAGATGATGGAAGACAAAAAAGACTAAGGGAGTGTCATAGATTAGAGAAGACTTAGATGTGCAACACATGTAGAATCCTGGATTGAACCCTGGATTGGATCCTGAACTAGTTCTTATTTGAATTTTGCCAGTTTTCCCACTGGTCTAAATATTAGTAGTATTATATGAATGTGAATTTTCTGGTTTCATCATTGTAGTGTGGTTATATAAGCTGTGAATGTTAGGGAAGTTGGCTGAAGGATCTCAGGGAAGTCTGAACTATTTTTGCAGCATTTCTAAAATTTCAAAATTAAAAAATTAAAAAGAAAAGACTGGTTAAAGAGGAATACAAGGAGCACAAATAACCATTTTTGCCTTTTATTAGAAATCTTACGAGGCCAAGTCTTGAATTTTTGCAACTGAAGAGTACCCGTCACATACAGTCATGTTTACTTTAACCCCTATTATATGAAAAACTACTCATCCTAAGAGAATACCCTTAAAAAATGACCTTTACAGATTGGCTGGTTTTTCCTCACTTGGTAAAAAAACAGCTAGAAATAAGAGATAAACCAGAGACATTTTATGCTCATGTCTCAAATTTTATGCACAAAAGTCTTCATACTTTACTTCAAGGAGATGCCTTTAGTCTTAATTCAGAGCCTCTTTGTTCTTAGTGCATACACAGCTCTATTAAGTGTCCTATCTGATTCAAGCTCTGTCTGTTTTTTGAGCTCATAGTAGATGAAAAGAGAGTAGTACTACATCTAATCACTATAGAGGCATATCCAAAGTAAGCAGCCCAAGCAATATGTCCACTGGATCATAAGGTTTTGTAAAATTTGCCAAGGTAAGGTGTGGCCACAATTGATTGGGACTGCCTGTTGTCACTCGGACTTGCCCTCCAGCACCCTTTGCCTCCTGTCACATGGCACTGGAGTGGCTGCAGGTCTTTTCGAGCTCCAGCTAACTGAAGTGAATTAGGATTAAAAAAAAAAACAAAAAACGGATTTGTTGGGATATATTTGTATGTTTTACAGTAGCTGACCCAGAGTAGAAGTGTCTTCCAGGAATACTCCCACTCTTCAAGTTGAAATCTAATTTTGTATTTGCCATTTTGTATTCTTAAAGAGCTCTCTCCTTCCCCCCTGCTCAACAGTATGGTCTTTAGGCCCCTACAAATTTGACTCTACTCTTGGCAATGATAGTAACATTTGAAGGAACACCTAGTTAGAGATGCAATAATAAGGAATTAAATAAGGAAAAAAACCTAGATTAATTAATGTAAACAAACAAACAAAAAACGCATAGTGCTCTGGGTCTATTTAGTGTGTGGATTAAGATCCAATAAACTTCAGTAGATCCTAAGGCCATCATTGTATTGAAGCATATATGATAATTGATATTAGTTGTAATGATCCTGAGTCATGAAGTAAAGCTTAAACTGTTGAATATACTCTGTTAAAAAATACAGAGAAGTATTTAAGGAAGATTTAAGTATTTAAGGAAGATTTCTTTTTTAAATGTTTAAAATTAAAGTTTGATGCTTATGCATCTAAATCTTCAGTGATCCAGAAGACGTACCTAAAAATCCTTGTTTATCCAAGGATTTAGTATGGCCTGGGTTTCACTCTAATTTGGTTAGGTAGAGCTGGAATGGTTATGATCCTTGTTATAAACACCAGGGTAATGTGTTGGACCAATCAATTGGATCAGATTTCCCATGATGATGACCTGAATCTTCCCTGAATGCATTTTTAGCACTTCTCTCATGGAGGAGTTGTGAATGAAATAGGCTGTTCTTAGAAAGTCCTTGAGAACTAAGATTTTACTGAAGATTCTTTGTAAAGGCAGAATGGTGTCAAAGAGTGGCGAAAGGTCATACGGGTAAACAAATGAACTTGTATTTGTGAAAAACAAAAAAATCCAGGCAAAATAGGACAAATGCTGTACAATTTCACTTATATGAAGTTCCTAGTGTAGTCAGATTCATAGAGACACAAGGTAGAAGGGTGGTTGCCAGGGGCTAGGGGGAGGAGAGAATGGGGAGTTACTGTTTAATTGGTACAGAGTTTCACTTCAGAAAGATGAAGAGAGTTCTGGGGGTAGATGCTGGTGATTAGTTGCACAATAATGCGAAAGTACTTAATGCCACTGAACTGTATACTGAAAATGGTTAACATGGCAAGTTTTATCATATGTATACCTTACCACAATAAAAAAAAGTTAAAAAAAATAAAGCAACAGTTAGTTGCCAACATAAGTCAATTGTGTAATGTGTCAAGCACAATAACTAAAAAAAATAGGAATTTGCTCCTATTCTCCAAGTGAGGAAACTAAGGCCCAGAAAGGTAAAGTAACTTGGTCTAGGTTCAGAAATCCAGTGATATGACCAAGACTCCATGCCAGGCAGTAGAATGCCGTATTTTAGAACATCAAAATCTTGCAGATGTAGGTCTGATCACCAGGTCTGTGCTTGGCATGTAGTAGGTATCTAGTAAATTTTTAAAAAAGGTTTTATTTATTTATTCATGGAGACACACAGAGAGAGGCAGAGACATAGGAAGAGGGCAAAGCAGGCTCCATGCAGGGAGCCTGAAGTGGAACTCAATCTCAGGACCCTGGGACCAGAACCTGAGCCAAAGGCAGACACTCAACCACTGAGCCACCCAGGTGTCCTTCTAGTAAATGTTTTTTAAAAATTATTATTCTCCGTATGTAGACTGTGCATTAGAATTTGGGTTTTTCTTTGTTAACCTATACCCTGGCATTTGGTGACTTTTCCTTGTGTGTAATTGAGGCTCAAAAGCCATGGTAAAGAATCAACTTGGAACATGTCTACTGTTGAGGCAATATGGGAAAGAGTTAGTTTTCAGTGATAACTCAAATGAAAAGGCAACCTTTTTTTTTTTTTTTTTTTTTTCCTGCAGTGAGTTTATGACTGGAGTCACCTGAATTGGCTCTTATGGCCTGTTGAGCTGGGCATCAGGCAGGCCTCCACACATATTTGGACTGCATTTTGATGACTCAGATTTACTGGAAAGTTCTTTTGGGGCCATTTAAAAGGGACACTTTTGAACCACAGAGTTGATCTCAAGCATTCCAGAGCAGAAAAACACAGCAATAAAGGCAGCTTCAGTGTTCCGCCCTGCCTTGCTATCTTCAGAGTTGGGGAGACAGTCCCTGCAGATTCCTGGGCTGGAGGAAGATACTCAACCTGACAAACTGCAGATTCAGCCAACCTCACCACAAACAGGAGGTCTTCAAATGGCTATCCTTCCTGGAAACTTGTTTCTCTTGGCCAACCATGAGGATTGCCTCTCATTAGGCTCAACCTTAGATAAAAGCTAGTTATTTTTTCACCAGGCTGCTAGGAAGACTTTTTAAGTATTTGAACCCAGGTCTTTCAAATCCTAAACCTCATGCTCTACGCCAAAGCTCTCAACTTTTTTGCGTGTCGATTTCCTTTTGATTATTACTTATTTTTGAATGGAAGCTTTTCTACCTAAGCCAGTCATTTACTGAAGAACTATTAATTATGGTGGTTGGGTGTGAGGTAGGGTAGCAACAGCTTCAGTTTAAATATGTTGTTGCAAAACACTTCCCCATCAAATTCACTGAGTCCTGAGAACATCCCTAGGGGCAAATCTCTGCTCAAGGACCCAAATTCTCCCTTTGCAGGCAAGCAGGAGGTGCATATGGCTCCAGGGCAGCCTCTAATCTGATGATTTAGCACAGGGCTTCTCAACTCTGCTACTATTAACATTTTGGGTTGGATAATCCTCTGTTGTGAGGGAGGTCCTGTGCATTTTAGATGTTTAATGGCATCTTTTAATTCTGCCCATTAGAGGCCGTAACACACCCCTGACGCCCCAGTTGTGACAACTAAAAAAGTTAAAAAGACATTTTTAAGTGTCCCTTGGAGGGCAAAATTATCTTTGGTTTGGAACCATGTTTACCAGGCTTAGATTCACTGCTGCAAAGGCAGTGTCTGGTCATGTTCCCTCTGCCACCCAGCTTCCTCCCCACTATGCCTCCTGCAAATATGTTTGTATACTCAGTACCAGTACCTTGCCTTCTGCTCCACAGCCTGGAACAAGACTCAGGGGGACTTCTGGCCCTGCCTGTGTCCCTAGCTCCTGACACTTCAGTGAAGAGCCCACTGGGCCACTCCAGATGCCTTCCTTTTGGAGACCTCTATGTCCCGTCAGGGATCTGTAAGAGGCCCATATCCATCCTTATATCTCTTCTCAGGCAGTTTCTCTCTTCCCAGTTTCACTCTCATGGCATCCATTCCTCAGAGCCTGAGGTTTGGAGTTGTGGCTGTCTTCTGTCTTCTAGTTTCATTAACAATGGCAGAGTTAATATTTCTGTGTTCCATTTGTTTAAAATTTTATTTAAGGAAGGGAGTTGAACTGAAATAGCCCTATTCTGTGATCTTCACCTAGAGACTCTGATCCAATTTTACTCCCTGTGTCACAATACGATGAGAGATTGAGAAAGAGACCATGCACCAGCACATTGGAGAGAGCAAGCAAGAGAATATGAATGCCTAAATATAATCCAATATGCTTAGAGCTTTGATATAATCTGCCCCTTCTCCTACGCTGGGTGGTGGAATTAATCTAAAGAAGGTGCACGGAGGAGTGCCTGGGTGGCTCAGTTGGTTGAGCATCCGACTCTGTTTCAACTCAGGTCATGATCTCAAGGTTGTGTGATTAAGCCCTGTGTCAGGCCTTGCACTCAATACAGAATCTGCTTGAGATTCTCTCTCTCCCTCTGCCCTTCACCCTGCTTGTGTGTGCCTGCGTGCGCTCTCTCTCAAAATAAATAAATCAAATTTTTAAAGAATGGACATGGAGCTCCTTGTAGAACTATTGAATTTAAAAACAAAAACAAAAACAAAAAAACCCAAAAAAACAAACCGAAAAAATTTTAGTTGTGGGAATAACATAATAATGTAAAATTGCTTCAGAAAATTACTGTAAGTATACAGTGTATTAAATGTGCCTGATAATTATATACTACTTAATGACATAATTAATCCTTCCTATCTCTACCCACTCAGATGAACACAGAAACATTCTCTGTTCTCCTCTGGAGCACCTAAAAAGGCAGGGTTCTCAAGGCCCTGCCCTGAGGTAGGCTTGCTGTTCTCTGTCTGTGTGCGTGCTCAAAACTTCCTGCATCAGACAGCCCACGAGGAGTCCACGGGTCCAGGTGCAAGAATCATTTTAATTTAGCTTGTTCTGTAAAGCACATTAAATGCTTCTCATACTTTTGGATTACTTAAAATCATTTGTGGATGGCAGTGACTAATAACTCTGATATTGGCATAAAGTGCTTGGTGGTTTGGTGATAGGTGGGGTGGGGGTGGCCTAAGTTGATCATCTCTCCTCTCAGTATCTTCCTCCCCTTTTTCCTCCTCTCCTTTACTCTCTCTTGTCCTTTCTTTCCCTCCTTAATCTTCCCTTTCTCTCCTTTTTCCTCCTCTTCTCTCCCTTATTCTCTCTTGCTTTCTCTCTCTCTCTCTCTCTCTCTCTCTCTCTCACACACACACACACACACACACACACACACTCACACATTCCTATCCTTCTTTTGTCTAAGGCTATCAAGGGTTTCTATGCCTCAAGAAATAATTATTTTAGTAATTGCCAAGTATAGTGCTAATTAATTAGACATCCAGAAATAAGCCTAATCTTAAGACTTGTGCATAATAGACTAAATGGCCTTTGAGTTTTTTCTGTCTGTGATTTCACTCTGGCAAACTCTTAGAGAGTCTCTGGCCTTATTTGCCTCAAGTTTCACTGTCTTCGAGTTGTTAAATATTTATCTCTTCCTCCTCTTGCCCCAGCAAATATTATAAGCTCCCCAGGGCAGGAACTATGCCTTTTAAATTATACTATTCTATTGACTGCTTTGGAAATATTTGTTGACATATTTGACATGTTGACTATCCCAGGTCACCTCATTTCTGTGGCTTGTAACTAAGCATTGCTGGCTGTTTCTTCCTCCTTTGGGGCAGCCTCCTTCGGAGTGCCTCTGTGCCAGGCTTCTCTGGTGTGTATATATACAGATATATATATATATATGTATATATACATATATATATACATATATATACATATATATACACACATAGATATATGTACACACATATATACATATATATGTATATACATATATATGTATGTGTGTGTATATATATATTTATTTATAATCATTTTGATATAAAAAGTGGTGAAACTTTATGTTTCACCTCCAAAGAACAGCAAGAAAGACAAAGTAATGCATCATTTTGTCAGGAAGCCACTGAGTACAAAATAGAAAAATTACTAGTATCTGGCCTTTTGCCTTGATGCTCTCTGAAGTCGGATTCCTGGTGCAGGAACCTCTGTGTGATTCTGGCTTCCCCACACTAATGAGGTCATGACAGTACCAGAATAGTGTTAGCTCCATAGGACTTCAAGCTGATGCCCGTTGCCCATAAGTTTTCTCCCTTCTCCCCACTCCTGGCCTCAGATATTCTACTGGGTTCTAAGAAATAAAGCATGCTTGGGCAGTCTGGGTGGCTTAGCGGTTTAGCGCTGCCTTCAGCCCAGGGTGTGATCCTGGAGACCTGGGATCAAGTTCCATGTTGGGCTCCCTGCAGAGAGCCTGCTTCTCCCTCTGCCTATATCTCTGATTCTATCTCTGTGTGTCTCATGAATAAATAAATAAAATCTTAAAAAAAAAATAAAGCATGCTTGTTCTCCATCTTTCCACCAAGCTCTCTGAATCGAATGTGTCAAAGATATTCAAAAGTTTGAGCAAAGGCTCTTCTTCTGACTTAGTTTTATCACAACCAAGACTGCCAGGGAAAATGGCACATACTAGCGAGAAAAGTTTGGAAGAGTCCACGATGTGGATTCCTTATTTCTTCTCCCCAAATCTTTCTATTTATATCCTCCAAGTGTCAAAAATGGATGTGACTCATCTGTGATACACTAAAGGATTAGGCAGCATGTTATTCAGCCCTCACTCTGCTAGCATATGGCGGGGTTTGTGGCTGCCAAAAGCTATGCGGACTCTTGCCTCCAAATATATAACGGACAAAAAAACCCTGTGTTGCGTGAAACCAAAGGCTGCACCTTTACAGCCTGTAGTGCACATGTAGCCCTTCTGGACCCGATCAGGCTGAGGCTGCAAATGACATACCTGTGGTCAGTCTCCCTGTTTGGACTTCATGCCTCACCCTTCTCTCCAGAAGCCTGTATCCATATAACCTCTGTCCCATCTTTCAAGAGAAGCAAAAGCTCTCTCTCCCGAAGTTTCTTTGAGGCAGTCTCTCCCTTAGATGATAAACAGGGAAGCATTTCTTCAGTATTTTTCAGAATGCTAGAGCCTGGCTTACTTCCCACTAGCAGAGAACAGCAAAGATGATTGCTTTCACGGAGGAAACTGTGTGTGAAGTTCAGGGCGACGGGGGAGGAAAATGTATCATCTCTTCAAGCTGTGAGTTTTTATCTGACAAAGTATTTTTCCTGGTCAGTGCTGGTCCCACCATCAGGGAACTTAATGGTAATTTTGTGGCCATCAGACCCTCTTGAGAGTCCTCTTGGGGACTGCCCAAGATTGGTCAGGGGACAAGCACACTCCCACATTGACACAGCAAGTGTTGTTTGTTGTACAGGGCTGCCATGATAGGAATTTGGGATTATGCCCCAATTCAGTTTTTCCTCTCCTGTGTTCCCAGGACAATCTTCTATAATTCTATTGCTAGCAATATATGTGGTCAATTATTTCATAAAATGCCAATCCACAATTGCGGGGCTGATGAAAAATGTGAGAGAGCATGGGAATTTGTAATCATAGCCCATCTCTGTAGGCCCTTGCAAGGCCCTTTCTCCTCTGGGTGGTGATGGCACAGGTGAGGATCAGAGCCACCTCCTCTTTGGGCCCTGGCAAAGAGTCACTGAACCCCATTCTCCCTTAGAGTTTTGTTCCCCAGATTTCTAAAAATTTTTCTAAGTTGCTTTAGCAAGAACTCTGGTGCAACTGTTGGAGTGTGGAGGCATCTCCATGCTTGAGTCTTCTCAGTTGTGAATGTCAGTTTCTAGGGATCCCACATCCTGGTCCATTCACATCCAGCCTGAGATGAAACAGCTTCTTAGAGATGTTCTTTTTAAGTGATTTTTTCCCTTTAATGCACTGTGCTTGAAAGCTTCAGAGATCATATAATGATCATTGAAATACCTCAGGAGCCTAGAGATGGTTCAACTTTGATTGACTGTTTATTCTTCTGTTTAATGGACCCAGGAATAAAGTGAGGGTCTGTGGCTATCCAACTGACCATCAAGCCTCTGTTAATCTCTATATAGGTTTGATTCCTGCCAGGAGAAGCTGGACTATGGTGTAAAACAGTGGGAGACTGGGCAGTTCCTTCTGTAGGTCCCAGCCTGAAAGCATCTCTTTGCTCCTGATCTGATCTGTGTCCCCTCCAACAGCCAGCTTGATTTGTGTGAGGATTGCAGCTGGGCCCCCCAGAGAGCCCTCAGGCCCACCTACCTCATAGAGAGTCATGTGCCAGCTTCCTAGGTCTGCAGAGAACTCTCCTCCCTCTGTTCTTTTGTCATCAAAGCCAGTGGTTGGGTCTGGGTTGAGGGGTTTGGGCCCTTCAATTTTTGTGACCAAAAATGAGTCCCCTGTGGGCTTTCCTAGTCCTTGAGAAGGAGAATGGGAGGGAAAAAAATTATTGAAATGGAAGTGAGAGTTTTTACAAACAACCAAATCCCCATGATTATAAAATCGTACCCTGTTAGAGCTTGAAGGAGCCTTAAAGATCAACTAGCCGAATCTTCTGACTTTGAAGTGCAAGAAACAGACCCAAAAGGATTAAAGGACTTGCTTAAAAAAGATTTTTTGACAACTGCTAACTAACATCTTCTCAGAGACTCCTTGCAGCCTCAAATATAATAGGGAAAAGGCGAGAAAAGAAGATCTTGCCAGGTGACATCATCTCAGGTGTTCTTCATCTTTGTACCCTCGGCAGCTTGCACAGAGAAGGCTCTCTCTACACTTTGTATTGATAGGAAGAAGTGAGTACCTAGTGAGGGATAGTCCAGTGCTGTGATTTTGCAGTTGCCCATGATTAACTCAATAAATATTTATTAAATAATGATCATTATGATAGTAAACAATACCAGATAATTTGTGATGTATTTTCTCATTTACTCTCTACCCCAGTCCTATGCAGTAGGTAACACTACCACTTTCATCTTAGAGATTAAGGGGGCAAGAGCTTTGAGTACTTTGGTACTTACCTGCTGCCACAGAGCCAAAAAATGGTGTGAAGATTCAGACCCAGTCAGGTTGCAGAGCTGAGTCCTGACTTCTACATTGTCTCACAGAAATCAGTTGTGTGCCTCACACCATGTCAGGAGTTGTAGAAAGTGTCAGTTTTCCTGAGAAGTTTATATTTTTCTGGGGGAAAAAAAGGATCTGTGTAGCAGCAGAGATTTGAGTCAGGGCAGTGGTAGAGGAAGGGATCAGAGGAGTGACTGGGATGGTTTTCCCAATGCTCTTCCTTCTCATTTCTATCTTTCGGGAAGTTATGAGGGGAAAAAGTACAGACAAACTGGAAGATTGATTAAGAGGTTGCTGCTGTCCAAAGGGAGAATAGGAGGAAGCAAAGAATGGAAATGCTATAGCCACAGAGTGGGCTAGTGCTTCTCTGTACACATATATATGGAAGCTGGGGCTGCCTGCATTGGGTTCTGGATCTCATAGTTTTCTGAGTCTGTAGCATATCCAAAGAATGATGGACTGAACAGTCTGGAAGCCATGCCATATAGTTATAACTTTCCTTATTCTTTGAGAAATAATTTAGTGAGAATCTGTTATATATCCACCAGTGCCCCAGATCCTGTGGATTTTGTCAGTGATCAATAAATAACGGTCCTCACCCTCAAGCGAAGGCTCTAGTGAAAGGGATTATAGTACAAGGAGATAAAACCTCAGATTGGCATGAGTGGAAGTACTATACCAAATCCTGACAATATTAAGATGATTACAGAGCATTCCCTTAAGGAAAAGACTGAGGCTCCTTTCCCGGAAGAAGACTGACCTAGGGAGGAAATGATAGTTGACATCTTGGAGAGAAGAGCTATCTCAGGGATGTAAGCCATGAGCCTTTGGTTCCTGGGAGAACTTGGGTAGGCAGGGAGGGCAGGCACTAGTCATTCACATAGTGCTGGAAATTCCACACTGCCTGTGGGGAAATATTTTTGGAAAAAGTAATTGGCTCCTCCAATATTTTTTTAGTACTCTGTCCCCATATGAGTGGGCAAATGGGGTCAGAGATTCAGGAAGGTCGAAAGGAGGGTAGAAAGGAAGGTGGTAGGAATTTTTTTAAAAAATATTTTTATTTATCTATTCATAAGAGACAGAGAGAGAGAGAGAGAGAGAGAGAGGCAGAGACACAGGCAGAGGGAGAAGTCAGCTCCATGAAGGGAGCTCGATGTAGGACTCGATCCTGGGACCCCAGGATCACACCCAGGGCCAAAGGCAGGCACTAAACTGCTGAGCCACCCAGGGATCACCCCAAATAGGAAATTTCGTAGCCTCAAACTCTTTGCATTTTACCTGGCATGGAATGGCAAAGTATGAATGAACAGAGTGCCCACAGGGACTATAGGGAGCAACTCCAAAGCCACACTGGGACAAGGGGAGAAGCAAAGGAACTTGTATGACTTGATTGATCTCCTTAGGTTCAGAATTCTGATAGGTCCCTAACATCTTGGAAATCACATATTGTATTCTAGAATGGCCTCGTCACCTTAAAACTTAGAATTAGCTTTCTCATTTTGCTGTGTCTCCTGCTCATAAAGATGGGTATCATTATGCATATTCCAATACACAAACTTGAAGCCCAGGAAGAAGTTGTACTTCTTAGATGCAGATACTAGAGACTTTCCATTATTTTCTATCACCTGAACATACCAGAACATCCCCCTATACCTCCAGGCCTTTACTCTGCCTGGAGCATCTCTCCACAGGGCAGCGAGACACCTGTGTGAAGATTGTGCCCCGTTAAGGACAACAAGCTGAAGAATCAAGGGAGGGCTGGCATTCTGCTTACAGCCTACACTTTGGGCACCTTGGGTGGAACTGCATTGAGTTAGAGGTAGGGTCTTCTCCTCATTTAAATTTTTTTTTTTTTATTTTTTACTTTTTTTCCTTTTCCTCATTTGAACAAAAGATCCTGTAGCTAGCTGCCCAGCATCCCTGTTCCCCAGCTGTCTAAATCCTACTCATCTGTTAGGATCCAAACCCAGTTAGGTATATGCTGCTCATTCTGTGCACCACCCCTCAACATGCAGAAGTCATTCTTCCTTCCTTAGCTTTTTCAGAGCACCTTATTTATAACTCTATTACAATTCTTATCACAGCCAAAATTGTTCTATTATTGCTTTGAGGGCTTATAATGCTGGGTTAACAGTTATTTATTACTTGAAGATATTATTCCCCTGTCTTTTCTGGCTTCCAATATTGTGGAGAAGATAGCTACATTCTAATTGCTCTTCCTTCATAGGTAATGTGTCTTTTCTCTCTAGATGTTTTTAAGATTGTCTCTCCATTTCGATGTTTATAGTTTCATTATAATGGGATTATCTGCACATTCCTTTTATTTATTATATTTGGGAGTTTTTTGGAATTCCTTTTGTTTGGAAAATGCTTAGCTATTATCTCTTTAAATATTGCTTTTTCATTATTCCCTCTACTAGCTCCTTCTGGATTTCCAAATAGATGTATGGTAGATGTTCTTACTTTATTCTCCACATGTATTTAATCATTTAAAAAACACTTAACCATTGACATCGACGTGGATGGAACTGAAGGGTGTATTATGCTGAGTGAAATAAGTCAATTAGAGAAAAGATAATTATTATATGGTTGCACTCTATGTGGAATATAAGAGACAGTGCAGAGGATCATAGGAGAAGGAAGGGAAAACTAAATGGGAAGAAATCAGAGAGGGAGACAAACCATAAAAGACTCTGGAAAACAAATTCAGGGTTGCTGGAGGGGAGGTGGGTTGGGCAATGGGGTAATTGGGTGATAAGCATTAAAGGAGGGCATGATGAGCACTGAGTGTTATATGCAACTGATAAATTATTGAACTCCACATCTGAAACTAAAGATGTGCTATATGTTGGCTAATTGAATTTAAATTTAAAAAATAAAAATAAAAAATATTTTCATTGCTTTATATTTCTGGGTTGCATTTGGAATATTTACCTCCATATTCTAGTTTACTAATCTGTACTTAGGTGTGTATATGTCTGTCCAATTTCACACAGTAAATCGG
This sequence comes from Vulpes vulpes, assembly GCF_048418805.1. NCBI lineage: Eukaryota > Metazoa > Chordata > Mammalia > Carnivora > Canidae > Vulpes > Vulpes vulpes. The sequence goes on from NC_132785.1 coordinate 88,879,826, forward strand.
TGAAGTCCTTGAGGTAAGGACTATATATATTTCATCTTACTTTAGTGTCTGGGACATAGCCAGTGATCAGTAAGTGCTTGCTGAAATTAATTGGTTGGCATGTCTGAGAGGTTATTGTTGGCCTGGTCTTCCTGTTCAATCCAAGGTGTAAATACATGCTAAAATACAAATTGGTTATCTGCAGGCAAAGAAAGAGGAACCATGAGGGCTCTCTGCTTGCAGTAATGACATATGGGACCGGTTGGACTGTACTGCTCTGTCTTGGAGTTAAAGGGCAGGTTTGGCCAGGCAGAGGCACGTGGCAGCCTTGCCTATCAGCCATGACCAAGTCAGGATTTCTTTCTCAAACAAAACTCCCAAATATCGTCCTGCTTATGCAATAAAAGTGGGGCAGGAAATGAAACCTAATGCCAAGTTACAAGCCTAGGGAAAAGCCACTTTTGAATTGGGTTACCTCACCCGGTTTGATCTTCACATTCTGTTGCACTTAGAAATACATGAAGGGAGGTTATGATCAAGAAAAAGGAGTTCAGTAAGTCTCCAAAGGCTTGTTCAGACTAGTCGGGGTATCTCATCCCAGGCAGCAGGTAAATGGGACAAGGGTAGGCAAACAGTGTATGCAGTCTGCCCTTAGAAATCCCTGCTGCTGTGGTTAATCAGAGCAGTTTGTCTTGTAAGCCTCATTAGAAGGAAAAGTTGTCTATGCCATGTTTCTGGAACAGATGTCTGCTTTTTTCAGTTGCTGTACCCAGCTGCTGGTGACCACAGTCATGCACAGGCAGGGTCACAGTCCAGAAAAGATATGCATGACTTCAGAGGGAGTTTCCCAGAGTGTTTTTGGCCAGGGGGGTAGGGATAGTGGGAAGGGTGAGTCTCTCCCTGTGGTATTCGGTGCCTGGCATTTGGCCATTCTTTAGTGGGAGGTTCTTGTGGAGAAACACAAATATCGGTCTTCAGGGCAGTTCTACAAAAGGGCATGTGGCGGCTGCTCCTGATTTTGAGATTCCACCCAATGAAAAAAGAATCTCAGAATACAATGAATTTCTCTCTCACAGATTATGTGATTATCAGGCACATCTTCTCCTGTCAGTGCTGCTATAGAACAGCTCCAAAGCCACAAAGAAATAGCTGGCCCAGTATTCCAGAGCAGGCCATCTGAAATTCAAGGAGGCTTTGTAGTCTCTGATCTGAAATCCTGACTTGGGTATGCTTGGTGGTATACACAGTGATCCCCCAAACATCATCAAGTTATTAAAATTAGATTAAGTTGAATTAACTTTATCATTATTAATAGATATGTACTAAAGAGCACAGAGTAGAGGTGTCTGATAGAGGCAGACATTGTAGAATGATTGTCAAAGCCTGGAATTCAGGAACATTAACAGAATGCAATCCAAGTAAAACACAAAACCACAGCTGGATGATTCTTCAGGCCCCAGGGGAGCCACCGGCTCTCAGGTCATCACAGAGGAACAGATGGCAGCACCAGTAGGTCCAATTTTGATTTCCTCTGCCTGGAAATCTTTTGCTTTATCGCAGCCGGGGATTTCAGCTATTCCGGATGGCAGCGACTTCCATCTGGGCCTGTGGTGAAAAATAAACTTATTCTGAACCATTAAAATTCATAAAGCTGTTAACACTTAAGATGTAGAAAGCTCTTGATATGTCTTTGTGCATGTGATTGTTATCTGTTTTGGGTGAAAACAATTTTCACCTGTGGTGAAAATTCATTATACTTCTAAAATTTAATCTCTCATGCCAAGACCCTGTGACTTATTGTTCCAGAGGTGAGGTAAGAATTAAATGAGATAGCAGTGTGACAGTGCTAGTTTAGAGATGATAATGTCACTACCATCCTCTCTTATAGCTCTCTAAGGGAAAAGATATGGAAGGAAATTTGAGACAAAGTTTTTTTGAATTTCAAAATTTGAGCTAGGAATTATGGTTTAATGGTTTCAATATTAATAGAATTCTAGGAAAACAGAAAATCAGAGCAGAAGTCATTGGCCAGGAGTGACTTTTTGCTCACCATAAATGTTCTAGGACAACAAAGGGGGGGTCTCTGACCATTTCTTCACTCTTTAAGCAAAAGCAACCATCTGCCTGTTTTGGACGGTATCTAGCAGCTTCCTCAAATGAAGCCCAACCAAAACATTCCCCCAAACATCTCGTTGAGCACATATGAAGAACCTGCCTCCAGGTAATAGCTCCCTCCAGGGTCCAGGAGTGATGTAGGCTGAGAGTGAATGTGAAGATGGCAAGCAAGTGCCTGTTCTATCAGTACTACAGAAAAACATGAACCAAATGTTTCCAGATACTTAGACTTCTTGAGAGATTCCAAAACTTTAGAATTTTATTTGATGTCTCCTGATTTTTAAACACTGATATATTTTAAAAATAGCCATCATATAGTCTAAATAAACCAGGTGACCATGGACTGGATCTGATCTCCTGGCCACCAATTTGCACTTCAAATGAAAATGTTCCATGAATTATTGTCTACCTTGTGCCAAGCATCGTCCTAGATATTATGGACATCAAGGCAAGGGGAGCCCTGGATCTTCTGGGAAGTTAACAACCCAGACAGGAAGAAAGACCGATATGCAAATCAATCTTCCAAATGCACCTTGGAGAGTAATCTGGATGTGCAGGGGAAGGACAGCTAGCTCACCTGTGGAGTGTGCAACAGACTGAGAAAGAGTAGTCAGAGGAGTGTGAGAAGAACAGATTAAATGTGCAGTCTTGGAAACCAAGTTAGTAGAGCCATTATTGGGTTCAAGAGCATGAGCCATCATCAGGGCATGAGCCATTGTCAGGATCAAGAGTAAGACATATCCAGGACCATGGATGGGAAAGGACTGCCTCATCATTGTTGATCTTCATTCAGACTTTCTTATGGTTTCTTGAGTAGAGGCCAGGATACTCTTGGGGAGCAGTAGATGGGAATTGAGAAAATGGAAATGGGGAGTACAGTCTCACTACCTGAGAAACTTAAGGAAAAAGGAACAAGAGAGGGACAGCAGTAGCCAGAAGACCACGTATGATCAAGGGGGAGCTATTTTCTTTAAGATGGCTGCGAACTGAATAAACTTATAAAGCTCATATACTTGTAAAGTAAGCTTATTATTAGGCTTATAAACTGAGAAGGAAAAAATGGTATAAAGAGGAAAATTAAAGACACAATGGCCAAGAGAAGTAGTTAATAGATCAGGACCCATGAGGAGATGAAATGATAAAGCCATTGACCATTGGCCGTAAGCAGGGAAGGCACCACGCCCTCTGGGACTATTGGTGGGAGGGCAGGTTAGGATAGTGCTGAAGGCAAGAAGGTATGGCAGACTGGAGATGGGAAGGCATAAAACAGAGTTGTGGTTCGTGTCAGCACAGAGAGAGTAAAAAATGAAGTATCAACAGAAATGATAGTCATGCTGAAGACCTGCCTGAACCACTACTTTGAAGAGGAACGATGCTGGTCTAAAGATTCAGAGTATTTTCAGATAACAGTCGATGTACAGTTTTTGGCAGCCTTCAGTAAATAGATATTCCAGAAGTGATTGAATGCACACTTTTTGACTAAAAGGATTATCCAAGCATTTCCTTTAGCACTAAGGGATCTGAGTCAGATTCAGGTATCACATGTGCACACTGCTAGACCCTGTGTTTGTGTCCTCCCTCATGTTGAAACCCCATCCCCAATGTGATGGTATGAGGAGGTGGGGCCTTTGGGAGGTGCTTAGGTCCCAAAAGGGGACCTAAAGGATATTCTTCTTGAATGAGATTCCTGCCTTTATGAAAGAGACCCCAGAGAGCTCCATTGCCCCTTCCATCATGTGAGGTCACAGCAAAAAGAATGCATCTAGGAAGTGGGCCTTCACTAGACATAAAATCTGCTGGAGCCATGATCTTGGACTTCTCAGGCTCCCAAACTGTGAGAAATAAATTGCTATTGTTTATATGCCTCTCAATCTGTGATATTTTTGTCTAGTAGCCCAAAAGGACAAAGACATACACACACAAACGCATACTCATGTACATACACACACTCCCACACACACTCACCCACACACAATCATGTGCCTTGAACATAAACAATTTACAACTTGCTGGGGCTCCAAACAGGGGTTAAATCTCTAAAGGTGTTGTGTTCAGACCCAGTCAGGCTGAAGAAAACTCTTTGCTGGGTGGGAGGCCAGTGTAAAAGTACAGAAAAGCAAAGTAAAAAAACAAAACAAAACAAAAAATTTCCAATTAAACTTGTGTATTCCATTAGATTGAGCTTAGAAATCATTGAGGAGTCATTCAAAGCCAATCTTGAGATACATGCTTTAAGAGGAAATCACCAGAGGTAACGAAGCAGGCCTCTGCTCCTTGTCAGTCTGTGGGTGAAGGCACAGCAACGTGAAGCCTATGAAAGAGAGCTGACGTCCCACGGGCAGCCAGTAGGGAGGTCTCCCCACTGCCTCCATGAGTCATCCTTGCTCACAGCCTGATGTCTCCCCTGGCACAGGGAAATGTCATGGCATTTTATTAGTTCTGCTTATTTGGATCAATGACTAGGAGCCATGTAGATGATACTTTCTAGGGTATGTACTTCACCTTCTGCTTTTTTTTATCCCCTCATTTTTAAAGTAATTTTTTTTTCTGGCATAAAAGCAGTATATGCCCTTTGTAGACATTTTGGCCAATGCAGAAAAATAGAATTAGGACCGAAATGTCATCTCTATGTCAAGCAGTATTCACATTTTGGCTTATTTCCTTCTTGTCTTTCCACTGTGGTTTTCATGATGAAGAGGACTGACCTCTTCCTTTCTGAGAAAAGCCGATAATTCCAGGATAGGGAAAACTTCCTGGCAGAGGTACCAAAAGATCTGGGTTCTAATGCTGACTACACCACTGAGTAGCTTGTGGTCTTGATGGCTGCCAACCTTCCCGAGGCTGCTTTCTGGTTATAAGATGACCGCATTGATGAGCCAACTCTAGGGTCTGTTCCAGCCAGGGCCTGTGATGTTCTGACCCTCAGGAAGATGTGCTCTGGGACACAATTCTTCTGGAGTGCTTATAGCTCCCACTCTGACATCTCCAATCTTCTGAAGGCAGGAGGGACTTCAGAGGAAGGCTTTGGAAGTGATGTGACTACTTTGATATCCTTTTGTTACACTGTGGAAGTGAAAAAAAAAAAAAGCTCTGAATAAGGGTGCATCTTGATGTAGGATGTACATCAGAGAATCTCTAAGGACAAAAGGTTTCTGATTATCCCCTGAGCTGGGGAAACCCCTGCTTCATTCTAGCTAGCAATTGAATAAAAAAAAAAAAAACAAACAAAAAACAACAACAACCAGGAGTTAAATAAACCTGTTAACTAAATCTGACTCAGAATTTCCCAAACTATGTCCTCAGTATGAGTAGGTATACTCTAGAAAAAAAAGAGGAGTGGTCAGGTAAGTTTAGAAAAGATTAGGTCAAATCAAATTTAATGGGTTTCTTTACTGTAGGACATCTTAGAATTTGAAATAAGCTTAAATGCTTTAGGAATACCCAGAGGGGATATGGAGGACGCATCCCAAGCTAATGGTATCATGGACTATTTTGTCAAGGCACACTAATTCACGTCCCAAGATTACTAGTCTTCTGTAGAACACAGCTTGAGTAGTAGAGTTCTAGCTCCTTCTATCAGTTCCCAAAGATGTGCTATTTGAAAGGCACCATTATGGATCTTTTAGGAATTATGCCTGATGGCTCTAGTCATTGTGGCAATATCCTGAGTTGAATTTTTAAAATCCATAACCTTCTTGACCCTATATACCATGTTTTATAAATTCTTGCATTGCATTTGCAGGACAGTTTTTAATTTTTCTCAAATGTATATTTATTAACTGAGTGGTAGCCTGTACCTGACCCAATACCAGCATCCTTAGCTCTGAGTTCTACCTCTATTCATCTGTATGATCTTGATGAGTTGTTTAAGTTCTTTAAATAGAGTCAGGTCATTTAGCTGGGGTCCAGGAGCAGAAAACAACACCAGGCAGAAAATTTCTGCAGGAACCAGCAGGCTCAGTGTTGAGATTCACAGGATTTGTGGGAGTTAGAGGAAAAGTAAAGTTCTGGGAATCCTGACATGAAAGGAGAATGTAAAGGGAGAGGGTGAGGAATCTGAGCTCTCCCTTGCCACTATTGGACCTCTTTCTGAGAGTCAGGTCAATGGAAAGATGGAAAAGGTGAAATTCAGGATCTTCAGAAGCCCTGTCTTTGGGAGAAAGATTAGGAATCAAAATTCAGGAGAGATCTCAGTCCTGGGCCTGACCTACTTGTCATTGTCTAGAATAGCAGGAAACAGGCTGGTGCAGCAAGTAGACTGTGCCTGCAGACATGTGAGCTAAGGAACCAAGGAGGGAAGTTGTTCGTTGGTAAAAAGTTTTAGAAGCACTGGATTCACAGGGACTTTGGGTGGGAGTTTATTTCCACCTAGCTCACCATCTTAGAGGGATATTTCTTTATAGATTCTATAAGCGATTCCTAGATAAGGTCTGATTTTAGCCTGAAGTGGAATAATGCTACTGTTACACACACACACACACACACACACACACACACACACACATTTTCAAAAGTATCTTTATCGAGAGACTTTTGAGACATAGGTGATAGAAAAAAGAGGCTAATTTGCAAAAATAAAAATTATTCTTTCCTCTTCCTCCTCCTCCTCCAACCTCTCTTCCTGTCCTGTGGTCTCCTTCCTGCCTTTGGCCATGAACTCACTTCCTACTTTTCTAATCTGGGGGGAAGTGTCTGGTATTTTTCCAGAGATGTTGACTCAGTTTCATGTCATTTTTGCTGTTATTTAGACATTTTGGTTGATCTTAGCCCCTAAAGAGTCAGACATTCTGGCTTGAGCTCCTGACCCCAGATGGCCTGACACCCCCTAAACTCTGTCCTTCTTGCCTGCCTTGATTCAGCCACTTTGTCCTGTCTTTGGCATGTTTGACTAAGCTCTGGATTATCTGCCCTAGGACACCTGGTACTTCCTTTCCTCCCCACCAGGTCTTTCCTCTCTCTTCTACCTCTCCTCTTCTCCCTCTGCCTCCTGCCTGCTGTCACTGATTTTACCCTCTCTGCTCACTGTATCTGGAGCTCCAGCCCATCCTGCTCTCCCCAGCCCAGCTGGGCCTCTGCTGGTCCCAGTCCTCTTGCTGCATGAGGATTTGTGGCTGGGTTTTGTTCCTAGTAGGGAGGGGCGCTGTATGCTCAAGGGGAAGTCCATCATGCTTTCTGCTCCACTCTAATAAGTAGCACAGTGGGGTGCCTGGGTGGCTCAGTTGATTGAGCATAGGTCTCTTGATTTCAGCTCAGGCCATGATCTCAGGGTCATGAGATCCAGCCCTGAGTCAGGCTCTGCACTCAGTGGGGAGTCTGCTTGAGATTCTTATTCTCCCTCTTTCTCTGCCCCTACCCCTAAGCTCTTTCTCTCTCTCTCTCAAATGAATAAACCTTTAAAAAGATGAAAAATATCACAGTGATCAGCTGACTGGCTTTATCAAAAGATGTCAGTTTCTAGAGGGCCAATGAATTCAGATACAAATGAACAGAAGGCTTCATTAATTCTAATTCATAAGAGCAAAATGTCTGAACCAAGGCATCGAATATGTCTCAATTATAAACTATTTGTAAAAAGACAAGACAAAACAAAACTTTATGTTTAAACATAGTTCAAACAATAAATGAGACGGTACAAAATACTAGAATGTAGTAGAAATAGAAAACAATCTAGACAAAGGGTCTGGAGAGCTAGCTTTGTAGGTTCCTCTCTGCTTCTGGCAAGGTGTGGTCTGAGGCAAGTCTCTTCACCTCTCCGGGCTGCTGTTCTCCAGCTACCTCTCCCTACAATGAAAAGATCCATTCAGACCCTGTATAATGTTCCTCTACCTTAAAATAGCAGTAGCCTGCAAAAACAGCAAAAAATGAACTACCTCAGCCCCTTTGCAACCTTTACATATTAAGAATTTTTACTAGAATGATGGTTGAAAACCTTCAGAGACAATGGAAAAAAGATTATAAATCACCCAAGTGTATGATGACTAGAAAAAAAAAAAAACCTGATAGAAAGGTGGGTGTTGTGGTTAACAAAGCATTCTTTTAAAGAGCAGATTTGAGAAGCTACAAGCCCCTGTGATTCCAGGTCTTTTGCTTTGTACTACATCTATGAAAGCATTTTAGGAACTTTATTATTTTCCACTTGAAGCTAATGATGTGGCAAAGAGTCAAAGAGATGTTCCTCACTTTCTGACCTGCAGATAGGCTTTCTAAATATTCATCATTCTTAAACAACACAACTGAATTGTGCCTTATGAGATGCCCTGGTCATACCTTTGGTCCCAGGTGTGGGAATTGGAAAGGTCTTACCAAAACTCTCTTGCTATAATCTGATGAAAGGCTTAATCTGTGAATAAAAAAATAATAACCCTCATGGGAGCTTTCAGTAGGGCAAAATGACTGATTTATAAAGAGCATGAGTGCTTTAACATAGAACAAATGTTTATTAATGTGGAACAAATGGACGAAATCCGGACTGTTTGTGAATCATGGACTCCTATATAGAAGAGGACCTTGAGAATTCAGTCTGTGCTTGCTCTGAGATATGCTTGGCTTCTGACATGATTGTTTGTTTAGTAACCTTTCTAAGGTGCCTTGGAATGTGGGCCAGATAAAGTGGGCAAAAAGCAGACTTGCATTCCATATGAATAACTTGAGTCCTTTGTTTCCAAAATTCAGCTGTTCACTCTTTGACCTATTTTGTTTCTTGTGTCATATTTTTAAATAATTTTTGACGAGGGAGGAGAGTTGTTACAATATGAGCAATTGATACCAGTAATTAATTGTCCTTCTTTCTTGCAGGGCCCCTTTGCCATCTTCCCTCACCCTCTCTAATCTCTTATCTGTCCAGGGAAATGTTTGCCAAATGACTGATTAGACTTTCACAGTAAATTGCATTTTTTGGAGATGATCCTGATAGCATTTTCACAGCTTCCATAGAAGGTTCTGAGATTATATATCTTATCTTCAAGCTGTTTGGTGTCTTTAGTCTAAACTGCATGCTATCTCTACGGCTTTTTGGTGTGTTTTAAATGAGTAAATCCTTTGAAGTTTGGGAGACAGCTTTTCCTGGTCTTTCTAAACTCAGTCAATACCACACTACTATCTTTCCAGACCATTAGTGATGCAATTCCAGAACCAATTGGATGATTGATTGTTTATAATTAGGGAAACTAGAAGATAAACAAGGTGGGAAAAAAAAAGAACTGAAAGAGAACCTGGACTGTGTTCTAGTCTGAATCCTGAATTTTTTGATTGGACTGGTGTTGGGATGAGCAAAGGGTAAATTGTATAGTGTCCAGTTTTTCCCTGGGCAACAATCCCCCTGGTCTGCCTTCTGATTCCCAAGCTTTGATATATTCTTGGTCTTTTTTATGAGAAGTCTGCAGCTGTTTTAAGCTACCCAGAGGGCTGGCGATGGAAATGAGAGGACCGTCTTACTGAAACACTCAAGCTCACTGGTTTTGAGATCATGGCTGTGACTTCATGGCTTGGGCTGCCAGAGAGAATGAGAGAGCTTAAATTAGCAGAGATGGCAGAGGTCTTCTATTAACACCCCACCCCAGCCCTTTCCCATCATCTCTGTCAGGTCACAGAGTGTCTGGGGGTACACAAGGCAGTTCAGGGAAATGTTGAATGGAGCTAGTAACTGGTTGAAGAGTTTTCTCCTTGTGTTGACCCTTGTATCTATTTACCTATAACTGAAATCCACTGATTTTCTTTGGTCTCTAAGGCAACAAAAAGCAAACATTACTTTCTCTGAAGATCCTGCATTGTCCTCAGTATTCTGTTATTTTATTTTTTTGGTGCTTCCTATAATCTCTCAAAGATGACTGCCAGTGATTCTAGAATTTCTTCAGGCCCTGGAATCTAATTCATACAGGTTTGAATTGTTGAGGCTACTAGCTCCTTGCATGTCTGGAACTGAAATTCTCTCTTTACATGGTTCTACCCTCTCTAGGTTGAAGACTGGGCTCCCTTGTCAAATAGAAAAGTCAAATGGGCACTTCCTCTTTCTCTCCTCCCTCCATTACCACTATACCAACTTTCCCAAGTAAAGACCTTTGCTTTCTTTCCTTGTTTCAAACATACCTTAAAAACAACAACAACAACAACAACAACAACAACAACAACATGCTGACTCTAGTATTTTTCAGAAGTCTCAGCTAATGCTGTTCTATAGCTTTCCTGGCACTATTCTAACAAGTTTTTGCTACATGGTGTAAAATGGTACTTTGGAGTAACTTAAATATTCTTATTCTTTTGTTAACTTAACATCCTAATTTTTTCACTTGATATTATATCATGAGAATCTCTTCAAGTCATCAGATTCGTTCATACATACTGTGTTCATTCACTCAATCAGCATTTATTGATCAGGTACTATGTGTCAGAAACCATCATAAGTGTTGAAGATGTGTTGGAGAAGACAGTAAAAACAGAGCTTAGTATTAGAAGTCACTAAATAATTACACAGGTATTTGATTAATCATAATAGTAAGTGACACAAAGGAAGCACATGTGAACCATGATAGGGAATACATGGGGGACTTTGGCCTAGTCTGTCATGTAAGAGAAACTTCTCTGGGGAGCATAAAGCATAATTTGCTCCATGATTTCCCCTATTTGGGGACTTTATGCTGTTTGCAAACTTGGCTATTTTTAATAAATCTGCAATGAACACCTCTGTGCATAAATGATATTTTCTTAGGGTATTCTTATAGACATGTAATTATTGGGTCAAGAATGGATACATATTATTAAAAAGCTTTCTAGAAGCAGCAGTGCAGAGTTTTGTAGCTGGTAAACGGTCGTGGCCCACCACATATCCAACTACTTTCATTAAAATGATGGGTTAATTTTAAGAAATCAATAAAATTAGTAGTAAAAGCAGTTGGTATGTTACTTTTACTTCTTAGATTTATTTATTCATTTTAGAGAGAACGAGTGAGCAGAAGTGAGAGAGGCAGAACAGGAGGGAGAGAGAATCTCTAGCAGACTCTGCAATGAGTGCAGAGTCCAGTGCAGGGCTCAGTCTTATGACCCTGAGATCAGGACCTGAGCTGAAGCCAAGAGTTGAATGCTTAACTGACTGCTCCACCCAGATGCCCCAGTTGGTATGTTTCTTGCACATGTTCTAAGCTGATGCTATTCAGAGGATAGTCCTCTGACTAGTGTAAGTCCTGGAGATGTTGATTAATAGTCTAAGTGTAGAAATTGAGAATTAAACATTTAAAAGCCTTTATGGGTGCTCACTTCGGTAGCACATATACTAAAAGCCTTTATAACAATATGATAAAGTAATTTAATGTTTAAAAATTTGAGTGTGTATATTGTATGCTACGTTTCACTTTATATTTTTCTAGTACTCCATTATTATTATTATTATTATTATTATTATATTATCATTATTATTATTTTACAATGCAAGTATTTGTTCATGATAAATGGGGAGGAAACAAGTCCTTCCTCACACTTTGTGTGAAAGCTAGTGGAACCCTCTTGATCAGATTTCCTTTTTATAGATCCAAAGTCCCCAATGCTATATAATGATTCCTCCCCTTCTCAGGGGAAACCAACAGGATTAACAAATTTTGACAACAAACATGTGTATTTAAGTTAAGCCACACAAGATCTGTGAATACTTTTCCCTGAAGGATAAAGGACACCTGTTACAACAATTGAGACATGTATTGTTTAGAGAATTTCTGTGAGAAATTTCTTGGTCCAGGAATTACAATTGCTTACTGTTTTATTTTGGTTCTCAGAAGATAGCAAGGTACTTGACCATTGAGCCTGCCTGTATTGGGACAGTGGAATTATGATTAGATGCTGTCATTGCCTGTTGTTTCTTCCCAGAGGAGGTAATGAATGGTGTCAAAAAAACTTCGATCTCTGAAAACTTTTGCCAGTTGTGTCCATAGAGTTTAGCTTAAAAGTTACTTTGTGTTCTTATCCCCAATAATAGAGACTAGAACTGTTAAGATATTTGAGATGATGAATAAATTGCACCAGTCAGGGGCTGAAACTAGTGTGGATGATATCTGCATCCCATTTTGTATGGTACTGGATGGAAAATAAAAGGAACCACAAAATGATTTTTTGCTGATTTGTCTTAAAAAACAAAAACCAGACTTAGTTCAGAGAAAAGGGCTCACACATAATATCGGTGAGGTCCCCAACATGTGAGAACTGTGTTTGCCAAAAATTCTGCCTACCACCAATTTGCTGGTCATTATAAAGAATCAAGCTTTTAAATTTATTTATTTATTTATTTATTTATTTATTTATTTATTTATTTTTGCTTATCTTGCATTAAAAAGAAAATAAGGCAGTAATAAGTTGAAGTGTTGACTCTGAAGTCAGACTGCGTGGGTTTAAATCCTAGACTCTACATTTTAGTAGCTGGTGATCTAGTTTGAGTTGCTTCCCTCTCAGTGCCCCCAGCTTTTGCATCCACATAGTGGTGATAATAAAGGTAAAGAGAAACTCCAGGTAAGGTATCTAACACACAGCTGGTGAACACAATAGGCACTCAATAAACGTTAGCTGTTCCTATTCTTATGATAAAATTCGTTGAAAGAAGTTCGATTATAAAGGAAGGAAGGAAGGGTGGGAGGGAAGAAAGATCACAAAGCAATGGAAGACTTGTGACAGGCTTTTTCCTGTGGAATGTTGGAGAAGAGTATAGGATTTGGGTCCAGATGACTTCCGCTCTGGGCCTGACTGTGCCATTCATTAGGTGTGTGATCCAAACAGTCATGTGATACCACTGAACTTCAAGGTCCTCTTCTCTTTTGTAGGTGGAATGGTGTTAATAATACCTGCCTTATAAGGTGGTTGTGAGTACAAATGAGCTAATGTATGGGTAGGTGCCTTGTAAGTAGTAAGAATGATAGGGGTGTGGATAATCTCTCTCCTCTCTCGGCAGTTTTTCCTTTGGTATGGTTTTCCTTGGTCATGTGCCTGCTTGAACTGGCTCTTGGAGGAGGTGAAAACTTTCTGAGTTTGGGGCTTCAGGGCTGGGGGCTTTCCCTTCTTCTGGGCTTCTGTGCAGCAATTGTTCATTGAGATCAATGGGTAGACCCCACCTACTTGGTTCCTTGTAATTGAGAGGCGAAGGTTACTGCTGGATATCTGTGTGTATATTTTCTGAATTGCTTCATCAGAACAATGTGCCCATAGATGAGGAAAAGCTTGGTCTTGGGCCATTCTGCATTTGGTCTATCAGTGTAGCCTTCTTTGGAAATGGAATTGTGAGAACTGATAAGTTGAGTCTCTTTTTTTAAAAAAATTTAAAAGATGACTCACAGATGAAGAAACAGACTAAGACCCCAGAGGCCAAGAGTTCCAGTCCCATCTGTGTCACAACTTGTTAGTGACACCAGGCAAATAGCTTAATCACTTGGTGGCTTCATTTTTTGGTCCATAAGATGTGGTACGGCAGTGCTATACTATATGTTGGCAAATCGAACTTCAATTAAAAAAAATATATATATATATATAACAAAAAATGTAGTATGACAGTACTAACCTACCTTGCTAGAGCATTATAAAAATACATTTAATATTTTCCCTGCATATATATTTCAGCTACTCACTGCTTCCAGGACTCCCTGGTTTAGGGTATGTTGAACACTTGAAAAGGGCACATTTTCCTACTGCATTTCGACTAGATTCTCCAGAAGTTCTTTTCTTCATGAATTTTCTCAATTCCATTCTGTTAGCTGTTTACTAAATAACACTGATTTTGTTTCTTTGCCTCTAAAGGCCATCCTGTTTCCACATTAAAGTAAATGCCCAGAATGAATCCACAGGAAAGGTCCTGGGAGGCTCTTAGGAAATACTGAAGCAAGACATGGTGTTGACAGTGCCAGCAATTCTTAATATTAAAACAGGAATTAATGAGAAGTCCCAGCAAGCCACAATGCTTGTAGACAGGCTTCAGGGCTTCCAACTCCTAACACTCCGCTGGGCACATTGCAGGCCTTCATGGAAGAGACATGAATTCATTGCCCACAATAGCCTGTTGTTCTTCACTATTAAAACGGTCATCATTTTCTTCCTGAGTTTTAGTAGACAACAATTATATTTATCTCTGCTCCAACTAAAACCTCAACTTTACTGGCTATAAAAGAATAAAATCTCTGTAAACCCAGCACAATGAGAACAGGAGAAGAAACAACAGCAGACAAGAAGATAAATTTTGAGAAGACAGAAAACAGATGAGGTGGTATCTAACTTTGAACAGAGAAAGCAGAATGTGTGCTGAAAGCCAAGTAATATGTACTAGAGAACCACAGGAAGACTGGCGAATTACAGTCCGGTTTTTCTGTTGGCAGGGATGAGGGTAGAGCTGAAAATGAGAGACCTGGGTTAGCAAAACTATCCCCTTCCTTAGCCTGTGCAACTGGCCTTCCCAGTCACAGCCAATCGCAGGTATCCTACCACAAGAGGTACAGTTCAAGGGGCTCAGGACTTAAGAACCTCAGTTAGAAAATAGGGTGTAGTGAGGTAGGGGGGTCTGTGAACAGGAAGGAAGAGCTGCATACTGAATGATAAGATCTCCTATCCAACTTGGCCCCAGAATGCTGGCAGCCAGGTTTATATACCTGAAGCAGGAAGCTGGGGGAAATGGACAAGCTCCCTGTCTATGGGGGAAATGGACAAGCTCAAGAGGGATGGCCTGCAGAAACAAATTTAGGAGTCTTCCAGCAAAAGAGCTAGATCTCTGCTAGATCAACCAATGATGAAATCTACTTGTGATATCAAACTCCTCCCCTGCCACATAGGCAAAGCTTCCAATCACCCAGGAACCACCAGAAATTAAAAGAATGACTCAGTAGCAAAATAATAATAATAATAATAATAATAATAAATAAAATAAACAAAAAGAAAAAAAAACCCTAAAGCAGGGGAGACAAAATTAAGAAACAGATGAAAAATAGGAAGAAAAATTTAATTAACATTTTTTAGAAAACACAGATTTTGAGTCAGAAGGTGAAAGGAAAAAAAATACTGTTTTTATTTTTTTATCCATCAGAATGGTTGTTTCTGGTTTTGCTTTTGTTGTTTTAAATATATTGAACTATAACTGAATAACTATAAACTGTACATATTAAAATGTGCAATTTGATTATTTTGGACATTTGTATGCACACATGAAACTGTCATGATAATCAAGAAAATGTATGTTTCTATCATTCCCCAAAGATTCCTCACACCCCTTTGTAATTTCATTCTCCTTCTGTGTCCATCTCCAGGCACCCATGAGTTTTTTTAACTGAAGCTGTAACTTAACTTTCACTTTTTAGAAATGTAGGTAAATCGAGTCATACGAGTACTCTTTTTTTGTCTGGCTTCTTTTACTCAGCATGATGATTTTAGAATCAATGATGCTGCTGCAGGTATCGATAGTTCATTCCCTTTGAGTAGTATTACATTCAATGGATATCCAGAATTTGTTATCCCTTCACAATGTTGATGGACATTTGGACATTTCCTGTATTGGGCAATTACAAAAAAGTTGCGGTAAACATGTATGTCTTTGTGTAGACATGTTTTCATTTCTCTTTGATAAATACCTAAGAGTGGAATAGCTGGTTGTATGTTAGGTGCATGTTTCAGCTTTTCAAGAAATGATCAAACTGTTTTTCCAAAGTGATTGTACTATTTTACATTGTATCAGCAACGTATGAGAGTTCCAGTTATTATACATCTTGGCCAGTGCTAGTTATGGGCAGTCTTTTTAATTTTAGTCATTTTAATAGGTGTGTAAAACTTTATTGTACTTTTAGTTTTCCTTTTGCTGATGAATAATGAAGCTGAGCTTCTTTTTATGTGCTTCCTGGGTATTTGCATGTCATATTTGTGAAGTGTTCAAATGTTTTATCCATTTTAAAAAATAGGTTGTCCTATTACTGATTTTTTTCTATTACTGATTTTAATAAGAATTCTTTATATATTTTAGATATAAGTTTTTATATGGGTCATGAATATTTTCTTAAATTATGATAGGTGTTGCACTTTTCAAATAGTTTTTATGCATCTGTTGAAATCATATGGTTTTTCTCCTTTATTCTGCTGATACGGTGAATAATACTTGATTTTTTTTTAATGTTAAGTCGACCTTACATTTTGGAATTGAGTTTATTTGGTCATGATGTAGTGTTCTCTAAAAACATTTCTGAATTTAATTTGCTAATAATTTGTCAAGAATTTTTTGTCTATACTCATGAAGGATAGTGATCTTTATTTTTTTTTCTGTGATATTTTTGTCAGATTTTGGTAATTAGGGTTATGCTGGCCTCATAAAATAAGTTGGGCAATATTCCTTCCTCCCCTGTATTCTGAAAATGTTTGGCATAAGATTGGTATTATTTTCTCCATGAATGCTTAACTGAATTTACCACTAAAATAATCTGCACCAGGGATGCCTGGGTGGTTCAGTGGTTGAGCGTCTGCCTTTGGCTCAGGTTGTGATCCCAGGGTCCTGGGATAGTCTCGCATCAGGTTCCCTGCAGGGAGCCTGCTTCTCCCTCTGCCTATGTTTCTGCTTCTATGTGTGTCTCATGAATAAATTAATAAAATCTTTAAAAAAAATCATCTGCACCTGGAGTTTTATTTTTTGAAAGATATTTATAACAAATTCCATTTTTATACAGATAAGGGGCTATTCAGTTCTATTTTTTTGTATCAATTTTGGTAAGTTGTATTTTCCAAGAATTTTCATTTAATCTAAATAGTTGAATTTATTAGCATGAATTTTTTATATCATTCTTTTTATTCTTTAAACGTCTGTAGGACCTGTGGTGATAACTTCCTTTTTATTCTTCATATTGGCAATTTCTATCCTTTTTCCCTTTCTCTCAATTGCTAGGTTGGGGTTTGTCAAATTTGTTGATCTTTTTGAAAACCAGCTTTTGGCTTTGATCATTTTCTGTTTTATCTGTCTGTTTTCTAGTCCACTAATTTCTGTCCTTTATCATTCTCTGACTTTTAAAAATGTCTTCCTTATGTAATATATGCATTTAAAGCTCTTTTAGCTGAATTCATCTTCATTTAGCTCAGAATATTTCCAGTTGCCCTTGTAATTTTGTCTTTCACTCATGAATTATTTAGAAAGGTGTTTAATTTCCAGTTATTTGGGGTATCCCTAGGTACTGTATTATTATTGATTTCTTATTTAATTCCATTGTGACCAGAAAATACACAGTGTGTATTTCAGTCCTTTAACATTCATTGACCTGTTTTATTGTCCAGCATATGGTTTGTCTTTGGGCAGTTGAAGACAGTATGTATTCTGCAGTTGTTAGATATTGCCTTCTTTAAATGTCTATTAGATGGTGATTGATAGTGTTATTCACATATTCTATGTCTATGGAGATATTTTGTCTTGCTTTGCTCTGAATTGCTTACTAATGAGTATTAAAGTCTCAGTAGAATTCTGGAACTGTTTCTTCAGCTGTGTCAGGTTTTTTTTTCACGTATCTTGTTATTAAATGCATATATGTTTGTAATTATTACATCTTCCTAATAAATTAATCCTTTTAAAAAAGATTTTATTTATTTATTCATGAGAGACACAGAGAGAGAGGCAGAGACAAAGGCAGAGGGAGAAGCAGGCTCCATGCAAGAAGCCTGATGTGGGACTCGATCCCGGGACTCCAGGATCACACCCCGAGCCTAAGGCAGAGGCTCTACTGCTGAGTCACCCAGGCATCCCAAATTAATCCTTTTGTGATCACAAAATACCTATTGCTTTTTTAAAAAGCTCTCAGAAAATGATGTGATAACTGAAATTTTAAAATATGTATGTTGAAAGCAGATTCAGAAGATAAAATTACAGAGATTCTCCCTAGCAAGTAGAATAACAAAACCCCAGAAAACAACAGTGTTGGAAAATGGTAGGTAAATGATAAGGACCTAACAGAAGCACTCAAGGAGTTCCAGCATTCAAAGAATAAGAAGTAAAAACAAAACAGAACAGTATAGGTGGAAATTACCCAAGAAATAATATCAGAATGTTTTGTGTAAGTGAAGGTCACAGTTAATCAGATTCAAAGGGCCTTCCTAAGTTCCATCATAGTGTAGGTTGAAGAACTACACTAAGGCATATTAGTGGGTGTTTTAGAGACCCCTTTCTTTTCGCTCTACTGATTTAGTGGGGATGATTTTAGCCATAGGAGAAATACTTCCTTTTCAGTTCCTGAGCTTTGTCCTCAGTTCACCTGAAATTAGACTCATAGCTGGAGCAGTCCTGCCAAGAATTCAAAGCCGCCTTCTTCCCCTCACCCAGGTTTCTGGTTTGACTTGAGTCATGTAAATCTTTGAAATGTTCTTAGTCCTCAAGCACTTAGGCGCCAGGAATCTTTGTTTAACCACTTTAGCGAGTTAATCCCCAGGTTGTGCTGTAAGTCTGTTACCAGATTCAATTAAGAATAATGTCCTGTATGCTTCTTGAGGAGAATATTTGCCCCTACATGTGATAAGACCTAATGGTTAGCCCTGGAACACTTAGTCGTTAATAGCCTTAAGCATTTTGGGAAATAATTTTTAAATTAGGTATAATGAGTTAAATTATTTTGAAGGTCATCCAAATGAGGGTACCTGGGCCAGCAGTGAAGGCGCTGGGCAGATGTGAGGGCCTGGGATTATGCCCCTGCCAGCACGGCTGCTGCTGCTTTTCCCCAGCTCTGGGATAATTGTTTATAGCCACAGTTTTCTGGGGCCATACCAGTAGGGACAGTCAAGACTTGGCCTTAACTCACACTTGCATGTGGCTCTCAGCCACTTCTCAATTTCACTTTGGTTCAGATTCATATCCCATCTCATTTAAAAAGGCTTTTAAATCTTTACCCAGCCAGCGGTGGGACTCTGCTGCCTTTCCAACTCTTACCTCCTGAAGCCACCACCACTGCTGCTCCTCAGCTGTACCAGCTGACTTAGAACTTTACAGACTCTTTCTCCAGTGATTACAGCTTCTGGCCACCTAGAATGGTAAGTGAGCACAACTCTTCACACTTCCAGAGGTAGTCTTGTTCTTCCTGTTTTACACACCTCAGTCAAGGACATTTGAACAGGTTGGAACCAGTACTCTTTTCATTTGAAGACACTATCTGTAGTGTCACCAAGCATCTTCCTTGCTGATGCTGGCCTGATGCCCCAGGTTAGGGCCCAGGCTTTTGGCCCTATCTCAGAGAATTTTCTGCCTTTCTAGAGCAATGCTCTCCCAACCCCCTTATCCCTTCCTCTTGCCCCCAACCACCCACATTTGAGACAGGAGCTTCTTTGCCTCCCACTTATTACTAAGGACTGATAGTCCTGGTCTGGGAGCTAATTTTGATGCTTTCATTACTGTTTTATCCCAATAAGCCTTAAGATGTTATGCAATACAATTTCTCTTGTCTTAGAGCTGTCAAGAGTTCTCAAGAGAATGATACAGATGAAGGCATCCCTTGGAACTCTTTCTACTAATCATAGTTAACATTTACTCAGCACCTACCATGTGTGAGGCACTATTGCTAAATATGTCACTTACATGATCTCATTTAATCTTCACCAAAACCCTATGAATTCATTTTACATGTGAGAAAATCCTGGCTTAGAGACTCTAAGAAACTTGCCCTAAATTTGCAGAAGAAAAATAGCCAAGCAGAGATTAGAATCCAGGTTTCTTGGAACCCAGAACCCATACTCTTAATCACTCAGCCATTTGGTCTCACACAGGAAAGAACTAGAATACTAGCCATTCCAATGCAGAAAGACACACAGTAGTCCACATTCATGTCTGTGTGGACTGATTTACATTTTATTTTAATTCAGGTAAGTTTATTTGTTATCGTCACTGTGATTACCACAGTGAGGATAGAGAGGGAGTTCAGAAATCTCTCTTCCCCTAGAAATTTGAGAGACTAGACATATACACAAGCAGTTAAATACTACATAATGAAATTTCATTGAGTCTAGATAACACAATAGGATGGAGTAGTGACAAAGCAAGGAATCTACAATTGGCAATTTAGGCTTGGCAGGGAAGAGTTAGGCCTCAGGATGTTACACAGTAACTGAAATGCAGAAATCAGTGGTCTGGTATAGCTGCAAAGGTTTTCATGGAGATGGGTGGACTTGAATTTACCCTGAACCAATGAGATTTTGGTGTTTGGAAAGGTGGAAAGGAAATCCTAAATAAGGAAAGAATGATCAAAGACAGGGAGAAGCAAATGACTGTGGGCATTTGAGAAGGCATCAAGATGGGCCAGATTGGAAAATAGCCGGTGTTGGGGAATGGTGGAGGATAAATTTGGAAAGGATCTTGAGTGTCATATTCAAAAGTTTGAAATTAAATTTGAAGGCAGTAGGGGATCACAGAAGGCATTTGAGTATAGGAAAGATAGGCCAGAAAATTCATATGGAATGTTTTTTTTCACAGCATGGATTGTTTCATCATATCAAAGAGGTTAGAGTCAAGGTGTTAGCACTGAACTCCAGAAAATTAGGTTCTGTTATCCATTTAGCATTAGAGCCACATTCTTCCTGCCCAGATTTTTCCCTAAACTTCAGAAAAACCTTATGTGGAAAGGGAGAGCTCGCTCGCTGGCTCAGAGTAAAAGAGGTAGGTGATTTTAGTAATAGGAGTCATTAGTTATGATAATCCCCTGTCCAATATAGGGATGTACCTGCCAAAAGAATGACAATGCTTGTTTCAGGTAGCCAAAACATGCTGTTTTTCTTAGGCAGTGTTAGAGACTCACTGACAAAGTCCTGTTCTTTGCTTCCCCTTTACCTAGATTCCAAGCAGACTCTCTCTATATATATATAAAAAAAAAAGGTTTTATTTATTCATGAGAGACACACAAACACAGAGAGAGAGGCAGAGACACAGGCAGAGGGAGAAGCAGGCTCCATGCAGGGAGCCCAACATGAGACTAGATCTCGGGTCTCCAGGATCATGCCCAAGGCCCAAGGCGGCGCTAAACCGCTGAGCCACCTGGGCTGCCCTATATATTTTTTTCATTGTTTCCTCAGTCAGGAGACTTTACGGTTTACTTAGTTATAAACTGATTTACATTAACAACATTCACATCTTGAGGGTGCAGACAGGTCAACCCAGCTCTTTGAAATGCTTTGATTTGTGGATTCAGTTGGATTCATCTGTTTTCCTTGCTGGTTGAGGAGCTGAGGGACACTATAATCTCAGGAGTCACTTTTGCTGGAAGCTGGTTTCATTCATTCTAAATTGATAATACTTTCTACTTCAGAGAACTTTCTTACTCCCAAGCTCTGGAAGAGGTGGGGCTACTTTGAATCTTGTAGCTTTTTTTGCTTCTCTACATAAAATATGAGCCATTATGGTGCTATTAGCATAATTTGTGATTTTTCTGTCCTGTGAATCTATGAGTAGCATGAAGAAATCTCTTTGTTTTTTCCTTTTGTGGATTCAAAACCTATTATAGATAAGCTGTTACAGACTACCTGTGTCATTCTAGCAAGTAATATTTCAAATTTTCATTTACATACTTCCCAGGTCATCATAGCAGGAGACAGGTGATACCTGAGATGTTTCTTCACAAACTTTTCATCAAAATACCCATGAAATGATACAAAAAAAAGTAAAAAAAAAAAAAAAAAAAAAGGAAGGATAATAGATACTAAATTTAAGTGGAGAAAGGCCACATGCTGAGGTCCACAGGGAATGTCTACTAACGTAATTGTCAGTAGGATGGATTGAGAAGCATATTCTTAAGATTACAAAATATGCACCCTGTGCACTGAACTCAAGAAGCCCAGCTGGTGCTGAAAGATGCACTTGTACCTTTCCCCTCTCATTTGCCCTTGACAATTTCAGGACCTTGCAGTTGCACTGGCCAGAAAAGCAAATGGTCCAACTGGAAGGAAACCATCCTCTGACCTAGCTAGAGTCAAATCCAGAGTCATGCCTCCCACCTAACCTATCAATTTCTTTTTTTCTATATTCATTTAGAGATATGGCTCCCAGACCACAGCCAGGAAGGAGGTAGATGGAGATAAACAGAGAATGTTTTGTGTCCTGGAATGGCTGATTATGTAATATAAAGTACCACAACAGGGAAGAGGCAAGAAGAAGGCAGGGGAACAGTGCATGCTGGAGGGCATATAATCTTTTATATACTGCCCTCTAAAAAGAACCCAGCAGATTGCCTCTTGGTCTCTCTCTTCCTAGTTAGAAATTATAACAGATAGAGCAGGAAAAGCCCCACCCAGCAAACACCAGTAGCTAAATATCTGGTAGACCCTGAAACCTGAAGTAGGTACCGTGTGAGTCAGTTTGCCCTTCAGATCTGCTTTGCTATCCCCAAGAGGAAAATGAGGGAGTATTAAGACTCCTCACCAGTATTATCTATCGACAAGTGCCAGACTTGAACATACTATTCTCTTCTCTGTCTATGAATAGATAGAAAGATGCTCAAAGGGGACCTAAGAAAAGAATACTACAGTATAAGAGACAGGAAGCTTTTCTATTAAAATTTGGAGCAGGCTTATATGTTTGGGAATAATTTCTCCAAGAAAAAGAAAAACTAGCAGAAATATTTTTGGTATTTTCGAAAAGATGCAAGAAGGTAGAGCCACTGTTAGATAGGAATCAGAAGCCAGCAGGAGAAGAAAGACTGGGATGAAAGATGATTTGCAAAGGCTGAAATAAGAAATGAGGGTAAATATGCCAATAGAGTAATAGCAGAATTCAAGCCTGTACTGAAGAGAGTAAATATAGAGAAGACTCTACAGAAACAAAATGATAAAGTGGAGGCAAAATAAGGAATGAAAGGACCAAGATGAAAGTGTTGAGCGAGAAGACAGGAAAAATTACATTTACTCCCAATGAAGAAATGGAACAAAATACTGGATACAGTGGTCAAGCATATGTCAAAAGAAATCTTTTCAGAGCTGAAAAAGATCTTAGATAAAATTAACAGACCCAAATAGAGATGTATCTTTTAAAAGGTTTGTGTAACCAGGTTAAGGCATCTTTCAGGCATTTGGACAGAAATGAACAGGTTATTAATGAAACAAACATTCACCTGGGCTCAGACTTCTTTACCCTGAAAGCTAAAAAACTGTTCTAGAAGATAAGGTTGTGTCTCAAGAATGTCATATTTGCCTAATGTGATGCTTATGTACAAAGACTGTAGGAACTCACCAGATTTACAAGGAAGTGAAAAATATAGCCCACATGGCCTCTTTAAAAGAAAAAAGTATTTCAATTTGCAGTCCAATTAATCAACAGGTAAATTGTTATGAGGACACACTAACAAAAGTACAGAATAACTTGCAGTGAGCAATTGGAAATCATTAGAAAATATTTTTTAAAGTTTTGAATATGATTACAAAACTGTATACAAAAGCTAATATCTATTGTTGAAAAAAGATTTACTTAGGTCTAAAAACCTGAAATTAGATGAGCAAAGGCTGATAAAAGAGGAAAGAGGAATACATTTCAGGTTTTCCACAGTGAGCTGGTGTTTTTTCTGATTATGGAAAAAATATAAAATGTTATTATTTAATGTGAGATAATATTTTCTCTGACCGAGTGGTTTTAGTTTGAAATCCAGCTTCTCCAAGAGAGTGCTTTCCAAGCCAGCTTATCTCTAAAACTGAAATTATTATAGGATCAGGTGGGCCATGTATCTGGCTTCAGTTGGCAATGAAGGAAATCCTGATAAGCTGAAGCTTTAAGAAACTACATAAAGAGACAAGATATATAAATAGTTTTCTTTCTTCTGGTCTAATTTTTTTCAACTGAAGAAAAATGCTGGCATCACTGCTGCTCACTGAATGTGAGCAGTAGTCAGTGTAAATGAAAACTAGGTTGGCTTTGGTGAAATGAATTTTCTCACTTTATATGTTGGTTTTAAAAAAAGTTCTTTATTGCTTATGAGAGTTTGCTCAGAAGTCATGAGTTGCAATTGAACCAAGGTAAGAATTTTTAAGTAAATTTCTTTCTCTATGGTTTTGGCCTTTGTTGAAGCTTTAATTTGAAGTGAGAGGGACAAGGACTCTTGTGAATTTTTACATGTAATGTTCTTCATAGAATGGGCATGGGGATGAGAAACTAGAAATTATGAGTATGATGAATGTAAGAAATAATTGTGACTTTTAAAAAACACTAAAACTTCCATCTAAATCATTATCTTTCTCCATCTTTACTGTGATATTTTTCTTTGCTGAATATATCTATACTAACTATGGTTGTTAAAAGAAAAAAAAAGTGCTGGAAGATATTTGGAGAAAATCCATAATATTGTGCTGCAAATATTTGGTTACTTGGGGAAATCTTGCTGCTACCTTTTTTTTTTTTTTTTTTTTTTTTTTTACAGATTTTATTTATTTATTCATGAAAGACAGAGAGAGAGGCAGAGGAAAGGTAGGCTCCCTACAGAGAACCTGATGTGGAACTTGATCCCAGGACCCCAGGATCATGACCTGAGCCAAAGTCAGATGCTCAGCCACTGAGCCTAATTTTTAATAAAAACAGGTACTCCCTAATTTTTAATAAAAACAGAAGAACCAGTTCTTAGCCAGGATGGAATTAACAACCTCCTTGGCCCTGTAATTCTCCAAAACTTCTAATTAATTCTGTCACTGATTGCTGACAGCTCCCCTGTGACTTCCCATCTTTAAAACGTTTCAAGAATGTAGAGGATGGATATAGTAAGGGTAGTAGAGAGTCACATAGGGACATTTGTAGACTATAAATTATCTAAAACCATTCATCATTGGGGTAAAAAGGGTTTGTCTCCAAAGGGTTTGTTTAGCACATATTTGTGCATTGTACAAATGTGGTACAAGTCTTGCAGGGTAGGAATTTTAAAAGATGTGTAACATCACTGTATACCAAGAGCCAACCAATGGTCGTGATAACTTACAGTGTACATAGACTCCACTAGTTGTACAGAAGACACAAAATAAATAGGAATCTCAGTCTCTGCTTTCAATGAAGTGGAAAACATGTTAGGGAGAGCATCATAGCATAAATTAAATGATTAGCAAATGTCAAATATAAATCTGAGTTGTATCATCTTCCCTTGCCTATATTTATTCCTCTGTAAAAGAGGAATGATAAAACTATTTATCCCAATAGGGCCTGGTACATACAAAGTGCCCAATAGTAGTTAGCTCATTATTATGGTTATTTGTTATTATTATTTTATAAATGTAATAGTAGGTAAGAGAAAGAAGTGATCAGTGTGTGCCTCAGCCATGAAGAAAATTTACTTAAATAATTGATATTTGATCTGGACCTTTGACTGATGGGTGAAATCTAGCAAGCTAGTGACCTGAACAATGCAAAGATCATCTGAAGTGGGAAAATAATAGCCGTGGGAGGCATGTGGGTTGCTGCCTTCACAGTTAAGATGACAGTCCCAACTGGTTGAATGGATGTGGTATTGGTCTTTGTGGGAAAGAAAATTGACTAGATAGGGTGGGGTAAGATTATGGAGGCTTTACAAGTCAGGCAAAGGAGTTTGAGTTGTGATAAGATCAACAATGAATTGTCTAAACTTGAGTGAAAAAGTAATGTGATGAAGAGTCTCATAGTGGGGGAGAGGATCATTGGAAGGAGTGGACCACTGGTGTCAGGGAGGCCAAAGAGAAGGCTGTTATGACAGCCTAGGTGAACCATAAGCAGGGCTGGGCTGGGGGAATAGGGAGTCAGATATAGTAAAGGAACTAGGAAGTAGTGCCAAGCTGGGGGAAAACAGCAGAGCAGTGAAGGAGAAGAATATGTTTTAAGATCTGTGCCACATTCTCTGAGCCCAAAACCAGGATGCAGGGTTGACGCATACATGTGTGTTAATAGAACAGTTGAGGCTGCATAATTGAAAAGATCACCAAAAATTAGACTTATAGGACCATAAGTACATGGCCAAGTAGAAAACCAAGACTAATAATAAAGTGAAAAGAACATGAAGAAAAGGGTGTCCATCCTCTTCTATGTTCTTTTATCTTCTATCTATTATATAACTGTATTCCTAGACTATCCACTGGAAAAATGACAGTCTCTTCAATAAATGGTGCTGGGAAAATTGGACATCCACATGCAGAATAATGAAACTAGACAACTCTCTTGCACCATACACAAAGATAAACTCAAAATGGATGAAAGATCTAAATGTGAGACAAGATTCCATCAAAATCCTAGAGGAGAACACAGGCAACACCTTTTTTGAACTTGGCCACAGTAACTTCTTGCAAGATATATCCATGAAGGCAAGAGAAACAAAAGCAAAAATGAACTATTGGGACTTCATCAAGATAAGAAGCTTTTGCACAGCAAAGGATACAGTCAACAAAACTAAAAGACAACCTACAGAATGGGAGAAGATATTTGTAAATGGCGTATCAGATAAAGGGCAAGTTTCCAAGATCTATAAAGAACTTATTAAACTCAACAGCAAAGAAACAAACAATCCAATCATGAAAGGGGCAAAAGACATGAACAGAAATCTCACAGAGGAAGACATAGACCTGGCCAACAGGACATGAGAAAATACTCTGCGTCACTTGCCATCCGGGAAATACAAATCAAAACCACAACGAGATACCACCTCACACCAGTGAGAATGGGTAAAATTAACAAGGCAGGAAACCACAAATGTTGGAGAGGATGTGGAGATAGGGGAACCCTCTTGCACTGTTGGTGGGAATGTGAACTAGTACAGCCACTCTGGAAAACTGTGTGGAGGTTCCTCAAAGAGTTAAAAATAGACCTGCCCTACGACCCAGCAATTGCACTGCTGGGGATTTACCCCAAAGATACAGATGCAATGAAACGCCGGGACACCTGCACCCCGATGTTTCTAGCAACAATGGCCACAATAGCCAAACTGTGGAAGGAGCCTCGGTGTCCATCAAAAGATGAATGGATAAAGAAGATGTGGTTTATGTATACAATGGAATATTACTCAGCCACTAGAAATGACAAATACCCACCATTTGCTTCGATGTGGATGGAACTGGAGGGTATTATGCTGATTGAAGTAAGTCAATCGGAGAAGGACAAACATTCAAACATTATATGGTCTCATTCATTTGGGGAATATAAAAAATAGTGAAATGAAAAGGGAAAGGAGAAAAAATGAGTGGGAAATATCAGGGAGGGAGACAGAACATGAGAGACTCCTAACTCTGGGAAACGAACTAGGGGTGGCGGAAGGGGAGGTGGGCAGGGGGTGGGGGTGACTGGGTGACGGGCACTGAGGGGGGCACTTGATGGGATGAGCACTGGGTGTTATTCTATATGTTGGCAAATTGAACACCAATAAAAAATAAATTTATAAAAAAAATATAACTGTATTCCCGCTGGGTAGAAAATTAAGACTTAGGAAGCAACCATTGGCTTAAAAACCAGGACTGTAATGATCTATTTTGTATATGTGTATCTTCCATTAGTACGTATGGTGCTTGAAGGTAAGATTGCATTGTGTTTACATCTATCAATTGAGATGTTTGGTGTCCTACCTGGGCCCTAGGTGCAAATTCTGGCACTGCCACTCTAGTTGTATGCCCCTGAGTGAGTTACTGAAACTCTCTATACTTTAGCTTCCTTATGAGTAAAATGGAATAATTATAGTATCTACCTCACAGTAATATTGTGAGGCTTATGAGAGGCAACATATGCTAAGTGCTTAGAACAGTGCCTGGTGAGTGTGAGATATTATCTGGGAGGAGTTATGGTGGTGGCGGTGGGTTATGGTGTACTGGTGAGGATAGTAGTTCACTTTACCCTAGTGATGCAAACATTGTAACTCATTGTCGGGAAATGGATCTCCAACCAGTATGTTGAAAGTGTGGCTGTAAAAGACAATTCCTGTGAAACCACATATGATACTAGAAAACATTAAATATTGGGGGGATAGATATCAGAGGGTACCTATTAAGGTCAATATCTTAAGTTTCAGAGAGTGTTTCCTTGATATGTCATTCATGCAGTGAGCATTTATTCTTTTTTAAGATTTTATTTATTTATTCATGAGAGACACAGAGATAAAGAGAGAGGCAGAGACACAGGCAGAGGGAGAAGCAGGCTTCATGCAGGGAGCCTGATATGGGACTTGATCCTGGGACTCCAGGATCACACCCCAGGCAGGTGCTAAACTGCTAACCACCCAGGGATCCCCTGCAGTGAGCATTTAATGAAAACCATGCAGATTGCATGTCATATAGCACTTGATAGGTAAGAATGAAAATACTAGGTACCCACTCTTTGCAAGAGTAGAAGGTATAAAGGATACCAACACTTCACAAGTTAATGTCATTTAAATTCCAAGTTAGAGCTCCTTTAGATCATGTTTTCCCTAATCATACAAGTTGCTTTTTATTATAGCTCTTATACTGCAGACAAACTATATCCTAGATCCTGAAAAGTGGTCCGATTACAATAAGCATGTACAGTCAAAGGAGAACTCTCAGTCACTTGACTGAAAACTGGAAAGCATTAGAGAGTTTTCTGGCATGGGGGCTCCTCCAAATGCTTTCTGGAATGGGCCATTAAGCCAATAAATCAGTAACAAAGATTAGGGCATATTCAGAACTGGCCCTTTTGTTTTTCCAGGAACTGGTCCTAATTTGTATTATGTTTGTTTGCTTCAGGTTATGCTTTATAATTGTATTTTCCCTTGGGTGTACCTAAAGGCAGGCATTTCAGGTGGTCAGGTATGGAGATCAGAACCTCAGCTTATGTCATTTATCAAAGGAGTTGGAAGTTTCAGGGATTGGAGAATGGAGCTCATTTCAATATAGAAAAGAAAAACATGTCTAGCAAAAGATAACAATCTGAACTCGATTAGTGCTTTTCATGACATAAAAGAGATGCTGCCTCCAATAGAATTATCTGGCTTTACCCACCTTCTTTAGGCTCAAATCCAGATGTTCCTTAGAGCCATTTGCTGACAACCTGAAATGTTGACTGGGCTTATGTCATGGTTCATGGGCAGGGTGCAGCCCCTTTTTCTGGAGCCAGCCCCAGCACATGGTGTCATGGAGACTGAAGAAGTGCACATCCACATTTGACTATGGGCCATGTACTCCCTCCTGGGCCAGTGAAGAGGCTCCCATTTCATATTTCTAGAACAAAACTTGAAGTGCAGCAGAGCGATCTGAAAGATTTGTGTAGGTGTTCCCAGGCCCTGTCTTTACAAGGTAATCAGAATTAGGTCTTTTTCTCCGTCTCTGCTCATTGAAAATCACTGGGAATAGTTAACTTTAGACATGCCACAAAATTCTTACAAAGTGGGAGAATCTGTCTGAAGAACAGAAACAGGCATAGTAAAACTATATCTGGTGACCAGGGAGATATGGTTGAGGGAGGAACTTC
This sequence comes from Vulpes vulpes, assembly GCF_048418805.1. NCBI lineage: Eukaryota > Metazoa > Chordata > Mammalia > Carnivora > Canidae > Vulpes > Vulpes vulpes. Next base: position 88,909,266 of record NC_132785.1, read on the forward strand.
AAAGAAACATTCTGTATCTGTCTGGTTGTTTTTTAATGAATCTAGTGATTCTGGTTAAAAAAGTTTTTTTGAAAGTAAATATATTTAGGTTAGTTATACACTGGAATACTATTATTACTACCAATAACTGTTTAGTTTTATAAATATTTCTCTTTTAAGCCATTGTCTTCAGGGATTTTTGATCACAAGTTTTATTGATTCTTTGAGCAAATACTTACTGCATGTTTTTAATTTGTTAGACACTGTTCTGAACACAGGCGATGTAGGAATGAATATGACAGTGAGGCTCCTTCCTCACGTGGTACTTAACAGCCTTACTAAGGGGGATAGACAATACACAAACAAAGGGCAAAGCCAGAAGCCAACTACTTAGAAAGAGCGTGTGCTATTCTCCTTATGCCATGTTGTCTTAACGTTTGAGTATCTAGCACAGTACCTCAGACGTAGGAGACATCCAATAAATCTTTGTTAAATATATGGAAAGAGTAAACATTTCCATCAAAAATTTCTACCTTTGTTTTTAACACTGAATCCCAAAATGATTGCCTAGGATAAGAGGTAAATAAATACAACAGCATTAGCTCTGCTTTAATGAGGATCTGAGTACTTTTAGGAACTATCTAGGAAAACTCAGGACTTGTGTTTCAGTTAGAACCTATGTCAAGTTTCAGTCATGGGAAACAATCCACTTGGCTTTCTTTTGCAGAAGGAAATGTAATACAGGGAACCGAACATATTCAAAATTCTTGGAAGATTAAACCTGACCTCCTACAGATTGTGAATAAAGTATGAGGAGTCAGGGTGCCTAAGTTATCTGATAAATGTGTGGAGAATGACATCAGCAAGATGGTGAACTATGTGGCTCCTGACTTCAGTCCCCCTTGGCTATCTGTAGACAGGACGCCTTTGTGAAAATCCCAATATTGCTGGAGAGACTGGAAGAGGGCTTGTTAGGCTGGGACTCCGGGATGACTCCCAGAATAAATTACTAATCCTCCTGCCAGGAGGAGCCCCTCTGCCTCCTTCTGCTACAGTCAGAAACAGGGTGTGAATTAGGAGTTCACTGGTTAAACTGTTGACTTCAAGAACATATTCCCCTAGCTTCAGTGAAACAGGAAAGCACCACTGCCATCAGAACAGCCATGCAGCAGTTACACATCTGGAGACTGGACACTGAAACATGGCTGCAGAAAAGTTTCCACCCCCACAATCCTATTTCCAAAAGCAACAGTAGAAGCAGCCGAGAAAACAGTCCCTCCCTCACAGCCGTTTCCTAAATCTACTACACGTGCATCTAATTGGGAAGATTGATTTGCAAACCAAACTCTGGCTTCAGGGAGCCTGGAGAAAGTAGTTCTTAGTCATCTAACCTCTGTACAACAGAAAGGAAGTAGAATGGAGGATGGGTGCCAGTTTCTTATATCCACATAGTCTTTTTTAAAAAGGATTTTATTTATTTATTCATGAGAAAGGCAGAGAAATAGGCAGAGGGAGAAACAGGCTCCATGCAGGAGCCTGATGTGGGACTCGACCCCAGGACTCCAGGATCACTCCCTGAGTAGAAGGCAGACACTCAACTGCTGAGCCACCTAGGTGTCCCTATATCCACATAGTCTTATGCCCTTTTTACCCAAATGCAGTGTTCACCACTTGGCAAAGCAATTTGGAAACTTAGAAATGCAGGCAATGAAGTAGAGTTTTTGGTTGACATTAGTCAGATACACTTATTCTCTGATCAAGGAGGGGTTGTGTTAGCAGCTTCTTGTGTAAGAAGGTTCTTGGGCCTGTGTTTGTCCCATGATGCTTCTGTCCTCAAAGAGAAAGAACTGAGGGTTAGATTATTCCCTGGGAGGAAGTCCTTTGAAGAATCCAGTGGAACCAAGCTTGTGAGCATCAGTGAATGATAGGCTTTTAAGAAGTCTGAGACTGTGGGACTTAGGGAGCCTCTTACCAGCCACCAAATTCAAGAAGATGAAGGATACCTCCAGGGCCTTTTCTCTGCATTGCAGCTCTCTCATGTGAAAAGTTTATTTGCAGAATTGACTTGACATGAGATTTAGATTAGCCAATGCAGATAGGAAGGTTATACTTTATTTTTCGGAAAATTGAGCTGAGAAACTTGAGAGCATTCCATGCTATTTGAGGACACAATCCTTTTCCTTCCTTGAGTTATTATAGAAAGATTCTGGCTTGACTTTGGATTTACATGTGGATGTTTATTAATTTGATTCTCAGTCAACAGGTGTGTATTTCATGTAGGTACTAATCACCAATCTAGGGTTCTCATTTTTTTTTTTTTAGTTCTCATGTTTCTTGAGTAAGGATGAGTGCTAGAAGGTCTCTAAGCCAAAGATTCCTCATCTGTAATGTGGCATTAAAGATAGTCACATCACAGGGCACCAGGGTGGCTCAGTTGGTTGGGTGTCTGATTCTTGATTTTGGCTCAGGTCATGATGTCAGGGTTGTGAGATCCAGCTCCACATTGGGCTAAATGCTGGGCTTGGTGTCTGCTTAAGATTCTCTGTCTCTCTCCCACGGCCCCTCCCCCCCTTTCTCTCTCCCTCTTAAGAAAAAAATAGTCATATCATAAGGAAGTTGGAAGATTGCGTGAAAACACCTATGGAAGCACTTAGTATATTTCCTGATGTGTGTTTAGCACTCAGTAAATGAAAGCTTTGATCCCTTACCTAGATGATTCTTCTCTTGATGAATAGTATGGTGACCAGATCTGTGGGGGCCACCAAATACCTTGCCTCAGTCTATGCCTGTGCTTTTCTGCCCATTTCTTTTGAAAAATCAAGGCACTTTAACAAAAGTATTAGCGGTGATTAATGGCCATACCAGGGGAGGAGATTAAATCACTTTAGTATAATTTGTTTCAGAAGGCAGGAAAGACTTCCATATGAAATGGTTAAAATAAAGAAACACGGTATTTACAGGAATACTTTTAGTTGTATAGGAAATTTACTTGTGGAGGAGAACCCCTTTGTGACAATAGCTGATATCTTTTTTTCTTGCTTGCTTGCTTTAGTCTAAGATAATTCCCTAGAGACAGCATGGTAGAGGCTACATGGCCCCATGGAAAATCCTAAGAGTAAGACTAAGAAAATTTGGTTTCTATAGCTGTGTCCAACATTTACTAGCTATATAACCTTAACACAATTACTTAATGTCTATAAACAGGTTTCTTCATCTGTAAGATGGAGGTAATAATAATTTGCCAATTTCCCAGAATTCTATTGAATGTTAGTGGCACCTAATGTCCGTCCTTTCTAGAATTACCCTCCTGTGAGACCCTGTCTTGGCCTATTACCCCAAGAAAATTTCTCCTTTTGAGACCTGACTGAACCTATATGTTCTAGTCCCATAGGGCCTTGCTATGAAGCAAGTGAATCATAAAATGTATGTGAACTTGGCTTAATATGGTATCCTTCCCAATGAAACAGATCAAAACCTACCCCCAAAACCTGAATAATAGTGTAATTTCAGGAAAATTTGAGTCAAAAGGGTTTTGGGGGCTTCAGTGGTTTTCTATGACTGCCATAACAAAGTGCCACAAACTGAGTGGCTCAAAACAACAGAAATTTAGCCTCTCAAAGATCTGGAGGCTTAGAAACCTGCAATCTGGGTGCTGGCAGTGTCATGTTCTTTCTGAAGGCTTTAGGGAAGATCCTTCCTTGCCTCTTCCTAGCTTCTGGTAGCTCCTAGCAATTTTGCATTCCTTTGCTGGTAGCCACATTGCTCCAATCTATGTAGGTGTCTTCATATGGGTTTCTTCTCTGGGTCTCTGTGTGTCCTCTCTTCTTAAAAGGACAGCACTCATGGGATTTAGGGTTTACTCCCATCTATCTTAACTGTATCTGTGAGACCCTATTTCCAAATAAAGTCACATTCTGAGGTCCTGAGTAAACATGAATTTTGGGGAGACACCATTCACCCCACTACGGGGAACCTTGAAATTGTGTGCTAATGGGGTGATGTGTGCTTTCTTGGTAAGATAAACTCTAGATTGGGTATGTGCTTCTTTGAGGAGCAGTGCTGCCTTATCAACTCTCCTGTTCTCACCCCTTCACTCAAACCTGTTCAAAATTTTTTGTCTCTGTTGGCTCCCTACTCTAACCAGAAACCTGGGTTTCCCCTTGGACTCATTCCTTGCCCTCATTGTTACCTCTTCCCCCCGCCATGCCATTCCAACCAGTCTTCAAGGTCTGTGCATTCTTTCTCAAAAGTCACAGTTAAATCTCTCCCCATATCTTAGCCTTTCTTAGCCAGCGCCAGCTCCTGCACAGCATCTTAGACACTGTATGACCCTCAGAGCTAGGCCCCCTAGTTTTGTTCTCATCTCCACATTGCCTCCTTTAGAATGGCAAATCAGATTACTCACATCCCTGATGATAGTCCTCCAGTACTGCTTATGATCTCTCAGCTGCTTTTCATATCACTCCCTCTCTTAGGCCCTCACTTGTGTGCTTCACTCCAGTCACACTAAACACCTTGCTCTTGCTTACCTCCCAAGCTCATCTTGCTCTTCCTCACCTCCACTGTGTGGCACAATGAGCTATATCAGGCTTACCTGGCTTGCATCTGTTTATCCATGCACACTCCTCTCCAGCCCCATTTTCTCTTTTAAAGCCATCCCTGATGACTCTCAAGCAGGGTTAGGCATACCCTTCTTCTGTATATACATTTGATACTTCTCATCTGTATGCACAGTTGGCTTAACCCATGGATTTTCTTGTCTCTCACTCTAGATTTCTTCATGGCTTGTACCTTTTTTCTCCATATTCCATGTATCTATACCCCAGACACCAAACACAATACTAGCCAAATAGTAGGTGGGTATATGAAATGCTTGTCAAGTGAGTAAAATGAGGTCTTCCTGACAGAGTTTAAAACTAATAATCGGCCAAATCGGGGCCACTCTGTGGCTCATTCATATGCACCGTTTGGCTCTTTGTAATTTCTAGTTTTGACATTAGAATATTCAACATTCATTCTCCAGGATCCACTGTGGTCATGCCATCTTTTTGTTTAGTAGTAATTGCATACATGGCTATAGAAGCATAAGCAGTGCTCAGCTGAAAACTGTTTACATATGTAATATCTTCATATTTTATTTATATGGCTATATTTTCCTAACTAAGGGAAAAATACCCAATAAGTTAACTTTCCTTAGGGGAAATATCTGAGCCTAGAGCGTTTTAACAATGGGATATATCTGGAAAGCACCCCTAGCCAAGGGGTTGCTGATAAGTATATCAGTGTGCTTCTCAGGAACTGCCTCAAAACTCCAGATCTGATTTTTATTGCACTGCCCTCTTGAATTTCCAAGCATATCTGCAAGCTGGATCACTTTCTTTCTGGGAGTCTGAATGGATGCAGAAGGTACTGACCACGAAGCATTAGCAGTATGTACTATGGTATTCTGGTGCGGAATTGCTACATGCATTTGATGCATTGGAGCCTTCATTCACCGACTCTACAGCATTTATGAAGTCCTCACTGTTTATTTAGCCCTGAATCTGGCACTGTAAATATAGGGGAAAGAAAGAAGACTAGAAGAGCTTGCAACAGAACCAGATTGTCTTCCTGTACCTTCAGTGATACTTGCACAATGCTAGTCACTTTCCTGGTCATTCCAGAGCTTTGCTTATCTGTAGATGTAAACACAGTCTGGAAATAGTGATCTGGTGGTCGGGATGCTAATCCTCATGTTGAAGATGCCAGTGATTCCCTTTTTTGTCATTCAATATATATTGCCATCTAAGCCCTAAATCTCTGACCTTGCAGCCCTTGAAAAGAATGATATAATGCTACATGGATGGCATGGAAAGATGTGCCAGATGCAGTATTGAGGGAAGAACAGCATATGTAAATGTAATACAAAACCATTTTGTTTCGCAGTACCGGTGAAATGTTGTTCAGAGACCAGCAGCATCAGCATTACCCAGGAACTTGACAGAAATACAGTTCTCACAGCCTTTGCTGTGCAGAAGCTTTTTACCTTGATGAAGTCCCTATTGCTTTTGTTTCCCTTGACTTTCTAGCCTCACGTTTTGCCTAGCAGATCACAAACTCTGGATGTGTGGCTGGCAGTTTGACCTCCAGGTGGTCATGCTCTTGTGGACCTTGTTGCTATAAACATTGTGGTGCATGTGCCCCTTTGAATCACTATTTTTGTTTCCTTTGGATCAATACCTAGTAGTGCAATTGCTAGGTCATAGGATAGTTCTATTTTTAACTTTTTTTTTTTTTTATATTTTTAACTTTTTGAGGAACTTCCATACTGTTTTCCAGAGTGGCTGCATCAGTTTGTATTCCCATCAACAGTATAAGAAGGGACCCCTTTCCCCACGTCTTCACCAAAAATCTGTTTTCTATGTGGTTAATTTTAGCCATACTGGCAGTGTGAGTTGGTATCTCATTGTGGTTTTGATTTGTATTTCCCTGATGAAAAGTGATGTGGAGAATTCTTTCATGTGCTTGTTGGCCATGTGTAAGTCTTTTTTGGAGAAATGTCTGTTCATGTCTTCTGCCCACTTCTTGACTGGATTGTTTGTTTTTTGGGTGTTGAGTTTGATAAGTTCTTTGTATATATTGGATACTAGCCCTTTATCTGATGTGTCATTTGCAAATATCTTCTCCCATTCTGTAGGTTGTCTTTCAGTTTTGTTGACCATTTCCTCTGCTGTGCAGAAACTTTTTATCTTGATGAAGTCCCAATAGTTCATTATTGCTTTTGTTTCCCTTGCCTTTCTAGACGTGTCTTGCAAGAAGGGTCTGCAGCTGTGTTCAAAAAGACTGCTGCCTGTGTTCTCCTCTAGGATTTTGATGGATTCCTGTCTCATTTAGATCTTTCATCCATTTTGAGTTTGCCTTTGTGTGAGGTGTAAGAGAATGGTCTCAGTTTCATTCTTCTGCATGTGGCTGTCCCAATTTTTCCAACACTATTTATTGAAGAGACTGTCTTTTTTCCACTGGATATTCTTTCCTGCTTTGTTGAAGGCGAGCTGACCATAAAGTTGAGGGCCCATTTTTGGGTTCTCTATTCTGTTCCAGTGATCTGTGTGTTTGTTTTGTGTCAGTAGCATACATGATAATTATAGCTTTGTAATACTGTTTTAAGTCTGGAATTGTGATGCCTCCAGCTTTGGTTATTTTTTTCAACATTACTTTGGTTAATCAGGGTTTTTTCTGGTTCTGTGGAAACTTTAGAATTGTTCATTCCAGCTCTGTGAAAAATGCTGGTGTTATTTTGATAGGGATTATACTAATGTGTAGAGATTGCTTTGGGTAGTATAGATATTTTAACAATATTTGTTCTTCTGAGCCATGAATATGTACCCACTTCTAAAGAAGCCTGGGGGTGATGTAACATCCAAACCAGCTGAGAGAAAGGGGTGATTCCCCAAAGAAGAATGGAAGTGTTGATACAAGAACAAGGTAAAATAGATGTGAAAGTGAGAGGTAGTGTTCTATTATTGTGCAGCACTTCCAACCCAATCTTCTCATTGACTTCTTTGGAAACCAGGCTAAGTGATTTGTCCAAGGGCACAATAATAAATAGCAGAGCCAAGATTTTCTAATTTCTGCCCTTCTGCTCTGTCCTCTCTACTGTGTTACCTCCACCTTCTTGAAAACCAGGAATGAATAAAACATTAAGCTTCTATAATACTTGATTATCACTGAAATGCCTTCTTAAACATGCTGCATTTCATGATATTAAACTTAAAGGAACTATAATTGCACATCTATCATCTTTGACGCTCCTACATTAACTGCCCAGAGTAAGAAAACCACATTCCTTCTGTGATAGTAATCCTTGCTACTCCTCTCCTCCTCTTTGGAGAAACAAGTTAAAGCTTGACAAAGTGTAGCTGCTGATTTACTTGGAAGAAGTTTGAGCCCTAACCAGGTGATCCCATGAATGAGGTGGATGCCCTATGGAGAGAGGGGCTCACACCAGCCTCTGATCTTCATTTGTGGCATATGTTATCCCAAGAACTTGATTAATAGTCTAGACTAGGTCCTCCCTTTGGGCGGGCTTGTTGCCCTACCAATTTTCCCAGGCACAGCGATATCCCTGTGGACAGGTACAGGCATGCATCACAAATCTGGAGGCTTGCCTAAAAAGTATGTCTGCTGTTTGTGAAGGGGCAATGTAGCAATTACCTGTGAGTAATGCAGTGGCAGATCTTCTATGAGAAATTAAAGCTGAAAAAGAGGGCTTTCCTCTCCTTGGATGGATATTGGGTGAACTAACTCCCAAGAGTTAGGGAACTCTTTCTTCTCCTTTCCCCAGATTCAGTCCCTTTCTCCCCAAAGATCCTTTCTTGGGCACCCCACTTTGGCATTCGACAAGCCATGAGAATAAGAAAGAATTGGCTAGAAGTAAACCGACTGCTAGCTCATAGCAATTGAAAGTTTTCTTTTGATGGTTCTGGTTCCAGGGAAGAGAGCTGAAGATTAAATTCTAGAGTCTGCCACCTTCGAAGAGCAGGAGCCTGGCTTCAGGTGGCTACAGCAGCAGGTAAGGAAAGACTGGTTGTTCTTACCTTTTGTTTTTCATAAAATATAACTTTAAGGCAAATTTAATGTTAAATGTCAGTATATTAGACATAGTAGAATCACCAAAGGACTTAAATAATATGATTCCATCTGTAAACCACCCTTGACTAATGAGAGGATTGGTTCTATTATTGGAGAACCTGTCTCATGATTTCTTTTCGGGGCAGGGGGTGACTATATGATAGTCATTGCAGTTAATGCCAGGAAGAAACTCATGTCTTGATGAATTAGACACCATTTGTGTTCTCTGGATTTTCATTTGTAGTGTGCATGTTTATATATAATATATATATATGTATGTATGTATGGATTCTGTACTCTAGACACACAGTCACATTTGTTAAGAACATTCACAAAAACACAGATGAATATCTGATCAGAGGATAGATCCCCTTTGATACATTGCTTTATTCTAAGTTTTCCAAGAGCTCATCAATTGACTTCTTGTAAGATAAGCAGCATGAGTTGTTTAGAAGGAAGTTATTAGGAGTCTGAGAAATATCGACTAGGTTGTCAGTTCCATTAGTACAGTTACTTGTTTACCCTCTGGATGGCAGAAAAAGACTTTTATGTGTGTTGGGGTCATGTACTTCTTTATAAGGAATATAACTTAGTAAAACTAGACAAAAAACTATAAAGTGAATATGATGAGCTGTTACAGAGTTTGTCATAACCAGTTCCCAAGTGTTATAAAATATGATGCATGTGTGATTAAAGGAAGTAATAAAGTGTATATGGAAAAGAACAAAATGGAGTTTTATGAGAATTTTTAGGTCTACTTTTTAAAAGCAAGCTGAGTTTGTGTTTCAGCAACCAGAGAATCAATTCTCAGAGAAAATATTTGTGAATGGTGTGATTACCTCAGCTTAAAAAATGACCAAATATTGAGGTTATCTCTTGTTTGCTGGGGGGAGTGGGGGATATAGAGAGAAGGAGGGAGATGAGGGAGGGGGTATGTTTCTCATGTGCTTGGTTACAGACTGGTTTATTTTAAAATGCAGCTCTGTAACCACTTATTCTGCAGACAGTCTGCACTCTCTGTATTCTGGGCACTGTGCTAGGTTCTGGACTATACACGCCACGCTCAATTTCTTCTTCAGTGACTTTTGCCTACCTCTCATTAGTGTCACCAACAAATAGACAACCACAGAGTTTTAGTACAATTACTTTAACTGGACTCCTCGGGTGGCCTGGTTACCTGAACTGCATATATGCCGATCTGCTAGAAAAATATATATTGTCTTCCAGTTGGAAATGATACCCTGTTGAAAATAAACAGTACGTCCCAAGCTTCCTTAAAATCCAGCTATCTGAGGCCAAGAAATAATAGAGCACTACTGTTAGATTTGTATCCTGTTTGTGATTCCTGAATTTTCTGGGTAAGTGAGGCTCTGATTGCTGACTGGAAGCTTGGTTTAGAGGCATGCAGGCTGTAAGGCAGGGGCAATGCCTTGTCTGCCAGGCTCTCTCCTCGAAACGCTGTGGCCTTGAGGAGTAAGGGGAAGGTGGGGAACTTGCTCCCTCGGGTGTCTCTCAGGGGACCTCCTTCACTTTGTATCAGCTGTGAACAGCCCCTGCACCCTCAGCAAATGTGATTGAAGCTCCTTGCATGCAGGCCTGGGACCCTGTCCTGCTGCCAGGGGCTGGCTCCTCAGCTGGTTTGAGGCAGACCCAGAAGCGAGGTGGAGAGATGTGAATGCTGCCTCATTACCAGCACATGCTCTTCTTTTTCACTTCTTCCCCATGGCTGCATCTTATGTTAGTTGCTGTAAATAGCACCATTGCCCCACTCTGGACGCTAAGTTTGTCACTGGTGGTCCCTTAGCTCTGCATGGCTCCTCGTTCTGGTGGGAAATGCTACCATGCATGAAATAAAACAGAGGATGAAATCTGCAACAACACAAAAATAATAATAGCACCTAACATCTGTGAGAACTGGCTGTGTGCTGAAGGCTTTATAAACATAACCTCACGTTCTCAGAATCTCTTTATTCTTTATAATCACCCATGAGGTGGGGACTATTGGTATGCCCATTATACAGACAAAGAAACTGAGGCCTGACCATTTACTTGCTGCTAGTAGTTCAGACCTAAGTGCCTGACTCCAAAGCATTTAACAACAGCCTGTGATGAGAGTGACAATAGAATTTAGCTTAAGTGCCGGCCAAGAGAAGACAGTGCAGACTGATGAACAAGGTGCTTAGGCAGATGCCCTCTCTGGCCCTCTTAGCTTTCCTGCTCTTTTGTGATGCCTCTGGAAAGGTCTATTGGAGACCACCAGGGAGACCAAAGGGTTTGCTCTGCTGCCTGTGGCTTCTCTCTACAAGTGGCTTGTCATACCTCCCTTTGAGGTCTGACAACCAGCATTTATCTTGGTCTTTGTTTACAAACAGGGGCCATGCATCCTGTTCTTTCCCTGCTATTTGGGGCTGACTTTAATTTTAAAGGAGCATATGTTCCACTTCCACTCTGCTGGTGTTTTTGGACACAGACTTTAGCCTTAAGAGGCATCAGGGAATGCTCATAACCAGTTCTTTTCCTTTCTTTCATTTCAGTTCATATTCTTCAGAGCCTAACTAGGACCAAAAGGAATTCTCCTTTAGGGATGGTCTCTGTTTTGTCGATTACCACTCCCCGTACCTGTTGGAAACTACTCTGAGAAAGAGTTTGGAAAGTCTCCAAGCTGTTTACCCATGGGCTCCTGATTCCATGAGTCATTTCATAGGCTCATTTCTGAGGGGTACTCTCACATTTTGAACCCCTTCCTATTTTCAACCTATAGGCAAATTCTTCTATAATCTGGATCATGTCCAAAGAGAATAGGGTAGGGCTCAGATCAGCCCCTGCACCAAGCCCATTGGATGGCCCTTTGGTTACCTCAAGCAGCTTATCAAAACTCCATCCCCTTAGACTTCTTACAAACTACTTTTAATGTGTAACTTGGCAATGAGTTAGTGAAGTATCACCTTCTTTGAAGTTTGCCTTCAAACTTGCTTATTTCCAGTTTCAAATGGTTTCCCTTACTGTGTGTTTATTGGAAGAGAATGAAAGAGTTGGAAGTTTGAGGCGGCAGAAAGAAAGAGGACTGATATTAATTGAGCACGTCCTGTGTGCTGGGTACTCTACTAGCTTGCTACATAGGATACGTATTTAATCCTGATGGAACCTGGTAAGGTATAAGGGCCCATGCACAGTTGAAGAAACTAAAGTTTCAAAGAAGTTAAGCTGCTAGATGGAAGTGTAATACAAAGGTGGGACCGAATTCAAAGCCTGGGTCCTTCCATTGTTCCATACTGCCTCCATCATGTCACTTTGAATATGAACCCTTTCCCAGTGGATAGAGTATACTCAGATCTTCATGATCCTGGGATTTAGATATGTGATACCTAATTGGTAGATGAGGAAACCAAGACTCAAAGGATATTGCTTGGGTTAATGGAGATCAGCTCCTGCTAAGCCTTGATAATTTCCTACTCCATCTCAGACAGCTGACTTCCTGCAGCAGTGGTGTTCACATGAGAAATTTTAACCTCTAGGATCCTAATTAATGTAACCTATTTGTCTCACTTTTTATTTTCCAGACTTTGATCTTAGCAATATGTGTTTGCTTCCATATGCCCTACTCTGTGTTTCTCACATAATTTTATTTTAGAAATGCAGGTCAGTGTCAATGAGATTAAATACTTATCACTTACACTGATACAGTTTCTGTCTGTTACTCAGGCCAATTCCTTGTTCTTGAGCATTTGAGATGGCCCAAAGAATACAACTTCATTTCTTCCTTTTGGTTTTTCTTTTGGAGGGTATGGTTTCCAAAGAGAAAATTGCTAAGTCCAATAGGAAAGCAAATTTTATAGCTCTTATAAAAAATTTCCAGACTGCTTTCCTCAGAAACCTCACATTGTCACCAGCAACAAACAAACATGGAGGTTCGTTTTCCTCCAATTCCAGACTGGCCTGCTCTTTATTGAGCTGAATTTATTTATATTTCTCTTCTCCAAAAGCTTTGAGAGTACTGATCTTCAAGAGTCTTCTCACCACTGAGCCTTCTACCTCAGGACTGACACTGAGCCTGCTAACCACACAGTTCTCCAGTCAGAGTAGTGGAGACCTGAGATGCCATATTCCATGGCTTAACGAAGTTAGAGGGGAGAATAACAGGTATGGAATGAGCTGAGGAGTAAAGAGAAATAATAAAAAACTTGTGATAAACAAGTAGGTCAGAGAAATAATAGAGGATATGGGAAAATTAGCCTCTTGGGGATGTGAAATATAGTTATTCATTTCTTGGTTATTGTGGTAGCCAGCCTCCAAGGTGGCCCTGTCCCCTGTCCCTGATAATTAGTAACCTTTGTAGTCCTCTCCCACATCCTATCAGAGTTGATCTGTGTGCCCAACAGAATACAGGACAAATGATAATATGTCATTTCTGATATTAGGCTATAAAAGATGTCATGGCTTTCATTTTGGTCACTTTCTTCCATTCTTGGGTCACTCACTCTGAGGAAAGCCAGCTGTCAGGTTGTGAGCCGCACTCTGGAGAGGCCCATGGTAATGAAGAACATGGTGGTGACAGCATTCTAACTGCAGTGAAATCCCAAGTCACACCTCTGTCAGGAAACCTGAACCATCTGCTTGACTCTGTCCCTGTTAGACCATAAATACATGTCAGTTATCTATTGCTGCAGAACGAACCACCCCCAAATAAGAGTGATTCTCTTGTATTTGGGGCCACAAATAGGAAGAGATGGAACAGCTGGGATGGCTAGGACTCTCCATATGGCCTTTCATTGTGGGCCTTATCACAGTACAATATCCTCCCAGTAGCAGTAGAACAAGGATAGAAGCTGTAAAGCTTCCTGAGGTCTGGGTTCGAAAGTTGCACAGTATCACTTCTGCTTCATTCTATTGGACAAAGCAAGTGAAAAGGCCAGCCCAGATTCAAAGGGTGGGAGAAATAGGTGCTGCCTCTTAATGAGAGGATTAGTAGTGTGTGGGCATATTTAATCCATCAAGTCTACCTTCTGGCTATAAATATTTAAATTTGTCCCATATACAAAGTATACCCCTCTCCCCTAAGACCCCTGAAGTCTCATCCAATGACCACATCAGGCTTGATGTCCATGGTCTTGTGACCTGCATCTGGTCCAGACAGAGATAGGGTTTCTCTTGTGTAGCTCCTCTTCCACCAGAGATCAAGTTTGCCTTCCATCCTAGCAAATCCTAGGTTCTGTTTATGTCCTCTAAATTGTGTTTGTAAACTAAATCATACATCTAACTACAGTGTTGAAAGAGGGACGTGTAACTCTGATAGATATCCCCATTCAAAAATAGAATAATAGGAAGAAATAGCAGTAACTGGTCCAGAGCATTTCTGAAATCTCCCTAGGTTCCTGGATATCAGGTTCCCCTACTCCAGCTGGCAGAGTGCCTTGATTAGGCTCTGGTTCTCTTCTTGACTCAACCCCTTTGGGTTCTTGGTTATATCTTCTGAGATGTCTTTTCTTTTTGAGAATAAATAGCTAGTGTTTATAGTTAAGTAGCTTTCTCAGCCTACATCCTGACTGTAGAAAGTTGGCAGTCTGGAGATATCCTATCATTTTAAACTATTACTCCAATCTGATGGAACTCATTTAAAAACTTTATGGGTTTTCTACATATCTCATTATTGTTCATTCCATTAGACAAAATCCATATTCCCAGTTCTTTTTTGGGACTGGCCTTTCTCTACAATAGTGCTATCTAATAAAAATACAATACGAATCACAAATGGGAACCACATATGTATTTCTTTTTTAATTCGAAGAGCCACAATTTAATAGTAAAAAAAAAAGTGAAGGTAATTTTAGTAATATACTTCGTTAAACTCACTAGAGCCAAAATATTATCATTGGAACATTAATTATATTAATTAGATATGTTGCATTTTTTAATGCTAGCTTTTTGAAATCCAGTATGTATTTTATACTTGTAGAACATCTTAATTCAGACTAGCCACATTTCAAGTGCCCAGTAGCTATGTGTGCCTGTATTGGGCAGCCCAGCTTGATTACTCAGAGCTATTTTGGGATTAGGCTTCTATAAATCTTAGAAGCCCTTTGTCTAGTTGAGAGGCCCTACTCAGCACTTCCTAAAGCCTTTTTGAAGTCTTAATTAAGGGTCTTACACTCCTTTCCTTGATTAGTCTTCACCCTGCGACCATCCCTTCCTCTGAGAATCCTTTGCCAGCTGGAGAGAATGGAAATGAGGAGCAGTTTTACTTTCCTACCCAGCAAATCCTGAACCAGCCTCCTTTCTTCTCAGTTCTGCCTACAAATTCAGTGGTTCCTGCTTCAACTCATTTCTCTCTCTTCTTGTAACTTCTACTGTGTGAGGGTAAAATATCCATTGGTGCTTTTAGCATTCTGCCCAGAAATCTCTTTAGCCAGACCAACCAATTTATTAGATCTATTTTTTAAGCTTACAAATGACTGCAGATGACAGTTTTGCTGATTGTTTCAGCAGTAAGGGTTGCCCTTTTTCCAGCCTCCAAAAACAATTTCCTCACTGCCCTTCCAGCCTCTCCCTGCCATCTGGTCCCAAAGGCAATGCCACATGTTATAAGTTTTTGTTTGGCAGCACCCTACTCACCAGTTTCTGTTTTAGTTAATCATTGTAGAGTAACAGACAACCCTAAAACATAGTGACTTTAAACAACAGATTATTTTTTCTCATGTAAGTTGATGGCTAGTTTGACCACTGGTGTTACCTGGGCTTATTCATGCACTTAGCTTCAGCCTGAAGATTATGAAGACTGGGGGTGGGGCTCAGTTGGGACAGCAGGGGCAATGGGGCCTCACTGGCTCCATGGGATCTTTCATCCTTAAGGAGGCTTGGCTTTCTCATATGTTGGCATGGCATTCTAAGGGTAAAATCCTGAATGCACAAGTACTTAGAAAGCCTCTACTAATGTCCATCTTCTGATTGCATGGGCTAAAGTAAGCACACAGCCAAGGCCAGAGTCAACGTGAGAGGAAGTGACACAAGTGTACAGGTCCTGGGAGGCATGATTAGCTGAGGAATCACTAGTGTAAAGCCTCCCATGTTATATCTTCTAGGTATCTTATGGATTATGTTAGGTGATTTATACGAAAAGCACTTAGAGTCTCACAGGCAGATACTGGAACTTGGTTCTAAAGGTGCTTTTATTTTAAGTTTGGAGAGATCCATCCATGCTTGTTCTATTTATGGTCTAGCAAGGAACAAAAGTTTGAGCAGATGGGACAGGTTATATGTCAGATAGTATACAAAAAGCTTCAACTATGTTATCTCATTTCATCCTCAAAGCTGTCCATTTTACAGATGAGGAAGTGAGTTATAGAGAATCTAGTTAACAGCCCAAGACCATCCAGCAAATTAGAGGTGAAGCCAGAGCCTGAGTCCAGGCTGCCTGGCTCTGGGGCTCATGTTCATAATCACTGTCCCACAGCTGTCTAAGCTCAGGGAAGGCAGAAGAGACAGGGAAAGGGTAGAAAACAAGGCCTTGTGTGTAGAAGAAAGCAGCGCAGAATGCCAGAGTCTGTGTATATTCTTTTCAGGTGTTTAGTCCTTTGGGTTTTCTGCATAAACTGTTCTTCTAGAACCCTCTTCTCTGGTGACCAGCTTTCTCAGTTAAGGCAGATGTGCAGGGAGCTATCTTTTTCTGGTTGATCTCACTTGATTCTCAGATCTGAACCAAGCTTGTTAGATTGCAAATATTCTGACGTGTTGTGAAATAATGACCTGAACACTGGCAAGAGAACATGCTGTGTCTCAGACCTTGGCAGAGCTCCTGTCATGCTGGTGGCAAACACACAGGTCCCAACAGAATAGAGGCACTCTGGTTCTGCTGCTGCCACATTAGGATTTATGACGTAGGAAGGTGCCAAGTTGGGTGTAGGGTGAGAAAAAGAAGCAGCTCACATTTACAATAATCTTTTTTAAAAATCCGCCCAAATGATACTGGAGTTGTACTTTAAAGAGTTTAGGGCAGATACACATTTTGGGAAATGATGGGAGAATGTTAAAGATATAAACCAAGGTAGAAGTAATATCACGTAGTATGTGTATAAAGAGAATAGTTGTTGAATGAGGCAAGATCCGTGCTATTTGACTGTTTTTAGATCACTTTTTGTGTGTGTGAACACAGAAAGGCCTGGGTAATTAATGTGTCTTCAGGTATCAGAAGAAGATTTATGAGGTTGAAAAAACACGGAGGCCACCGATGCTGCGTATACATAAATGGTTGTGAGCCTCACATACCTTAAGTACCCTGAGTTGGAAGCCTATCCAGTGAACAATGAAGTGAGCTGTTTCTAGGTTAATTTCTGTTGAGAGTGTCAACAGTTTCAGAAATGTTGGCTTAAATTAGGAGGCCATTTTGATCTTTAATGTTGCAAGGATTTTTGCCATAAATACTTATAAGAAATGTGCTAGCTTCTCGGAGCGGCTGTCATTAAGGAAGCTGGTGCTTCAGAGAGCTTTTCTTTTCCTCCTTCCTAGTGTAAATCATTTCCTCTGCCCCCAAACTCTAACAGCTTGGGCTGAAAGTGGTGCTATTGCTGAAGAAGAGACTGGAAATGGAAATTCTGAATCTACCCATGCCCCATTCCTTTCTGCCTTACTTCCTCATTTGAGGTGTTTACATTATCTTAAATGAACAGTTTTGGGGGGTTTTGGGACATTTCTAGCAGGAAATATTCTAAAGCATTAGCTATGATTTATCTTGTGTAATTTCAGCACTTGATAGGAGCCATTCATTCCCATGTTCTGCATTCCTAGTTCTCTGACCAAGTGGATGGAATTCGGTTATGTTCTTTGTGCTGCCTTTCTATGCTTTGGATTCCTGGTGTATTTAAGAAACCTTGAATTTTTTTTTAACTTTTAGCTAATTATGTCCATATCTGGAAAGGGGGAAGTCATGCAACCCACAGCAGTGATACTTTCTATGGAGGAAATATGGCTTTAATTAAAGTATCTTCTTTCTAGCCAAGTCCTTATTATTGAAGTAATAGAGGTTAAGTTTGTTCATTCTTTGGTTTTGGTAAGGGAAGTGTCTCTATTGTACACTCCTTCCTGATATACTGTGAGATGGAATATGGGGTAGCCTTTGAAGCAGCTTGCAGAGTGGATAGTTCCTGATCCTGTGGGTCCAGCCAGAACTGTGTTACCAGATAGCAGTAGCCACTTGTGATTTGAGATCGCAGGAACAGAGAGTTTGAAGGGAGCCAGTGAGAAAAGTAGACAAGATTAAAAGAAGAAAAAAAAAAAAAAGAACAATTTCTGGGCAGGTCAGAGTAAGGTTGTCCTTGTTCTGGAGATAAGCTGGATTGTTAGCTGCTAAAAAATGGGAGCCGGGAACTGACGCGTTTCTACCCCAGCATGACTCTTAGCAGCACTTTTTGTCTTTCTAGGTAAAGATTTATTAAGATGATGAAGAGAACAAGGGAGGCTAAAATTACCCAGATTTGTTTTATTATGTTTTCATTCAAATTTAGACAGCAGCTGTCCTTTTAATTGAGCTGTTCAAATCATAGCTAGGAAGCCAAGCAGCCAATGGCATGGCGCCACGTCCCGTGTTCCTCTTTAGGTCCTGGGGCTTATACCTGGCTCCTGGAAGCAGGTCTCAGGTTGCAGAGCTCTCTGTCTGAAGGTAAACTCCAGTTACAAATCTGTTCTTCCAAGAGCTGATGGTGCTTTTGCATTTTGGATCTCTAGCAAGGAAGCAGAGCCCCCAACGCAGAGGCAGGGGTGGATGGTACTTTATTGGTATGACTGGAAAGAGTTCAGAAAAGCTTTTTATCCCCCAAATATCTCCTGCCCATTTGCTACACGAATAGGGAGTCATTTTTGTGTGTGTGTTAGACTAATACCCTTTTCTAAAATGCTTGTCATTGGCACCAGAAGATAGGTAGCTTAATTTTCAAAATTTTTTATGAACTGGCTGCATGAAATCCATTCTTTCTCATAACCAGCTAGACACTTCTGAGGGAAGGGAATGGGGCTTTGGGTCAGGGACAAAGATAAAGAATAGAATACAGGGTGGCAGGCCTGGGTCCGAGTAAGGGAAGGACTCCTGGAAATCATTGTGAGGATTCTGAATGCTAATGATTCCCCAAATATCCATCCACAGCTATAGCCACAGCCTCTCTCCAGAATCCCAAATCCATACTGACAATTTCCCTTGGATATACCCATCTGAAGTCCAGTGGGCACCTTAACTGTAGCAGATTCAAAATTGAATCCTTCTCTTCTTTTTTGCTCACACTTTATGTGCTCCAGGTTTTTTTTTTTAATATATTTATTTATTTGACAGAGAGACAGAGAAAGAGTACAAATGGGAAAAGTGGCAGGCAGAGAGAGAGAGAGGGAGAAGCAGACCTTCCCACCCCCGAGCAGGGAGCCTGACATGCGGTTCTATCCGGGGACCCTGAGATCATGACCTGAGCATATAGCAGATGCTTAACTGACTGAGCCACCCAGGTGCCCCATGCCCCAGGTTTTCTTGAACTTCTCCCCTACTTCCCCTACTTCCCTACCCAGTCACCAGTCCTAAAAATTTTGTCTCCTCCATCTCTCTGCTCCATGGTCCCAATGCCTCTGACTTTTAGCTTCTACATACAGACAGTTGCAATAGGCATTTAATTGGTCTTTTGGCCTCTCTCTCTCTATTTCCTCCTTCATACCACTGCCAGAATTAACTTGCTGTATATAAATCATATCACTATTCACCCCTAAAAATCCTTCCTTTAAGTATCTGCTGTTGCCACAGAATAAAATCTGGACTCCATAGTGTAGTGCCCAGAGCCTATCTCAGTCTGGCATCCTGCCGATCCTATCTCCTTGCCTCACCGGAACACAGCCCTTTGATTTTGATTATGCTCTATCTTCTGTGTTAAATAACCTTTCCCACCATTGCATCAAACCTAGCATAAATACTACCTCCTCTGTGAAGTTCTCTCCTGCTCCCCAGGAGCAGGCTGCCCCCTCTTCCCCTGGAGTACCCTACATTGTGCCACTGTTGTAGCATGGATGTTGAGTACAGCGCATACATACAGGGAGTGCTCTATTAATATTTATTGTTGAATGAGAAAGACGCTGGTGGGAAAAGATCTACAAGAGATGACAGAAGGTGCCAGAGGGAGGAGAGAAAGCACTGAACACCAAATTAACACAGCAAATGAGGTATCATTTACAACCATCAGACTGGAAAAGGTGAACAAGATTCTTCATGCCCAGACTCGAGGGTGGAATAAGAAAATGGGCAGCTCCATTTGCTTTTGGAAGGATGGAATATTGGTGGAGACTTCCTGTAGGAAAATTTTGACAGGGTGCATCAAAGCTTTTAAAGATGATGGAATTTGACCCAGCAGCTCCATTTTGAAGAATCCATCTTAAGGGATGGATGAGGATTCAGTGATGTTAATGTAATGCAATGTAAAGATCCTATTTCTACCAGCAATAACATAGTGATATCTAAAATGTCTAACTAAATAAGGCAGTTGTTGAAATAAACCACAGCACATTTTTATCGTGGATTATTAAACAGCCATTAAAAATGTTAACATGGATCTATACTTATTACCATGGAAGGATAGTATGTGTGACCTACTGTAGAGTGAAAAAAGTTGGTTCTAAAAACATACGCATACTGTGGGGATCCCTGGGTGGCTCAGCTGTTTAGCGCCTGCCTTTAGCCCAGGGCGTGATCCTGGAGTCCCAGGATCGAGTCCCAGGATCGAGTCCCGCATCAGGCTCCCTGCATGGAGCCTGCTTCTCCCTCTGCCTGTGTCTCTGCCTCTCTCTCTCTGTGTGTCTCTTATGAATAAATAAATAAAATCTTAAAAAAAAAAATAAAAATATATGCATGCTGTAATCTCATTTCAAAGTATTAGCATAGAAAAAATCATGAGGAATATATATACAGTAGCATATCAACCATGCCTATCCTGAGTTGGTGGTATTCTTTACCTTTTTCTATGTTTTCTGAATTTTTTGGACACTAATCAGGAATTAGTTGTATGGTTATTCCATTAGTAGAACAGAGAAAGCTTCTGCTGGTGGGTCAGCCAGCTTACCCTCATTACCAGTTCCCAGCTCCACAGCAGCCTCAGGGCAGCCTGGCTACAGCATGTTTAAGGCAAAAGAGGCAAATATATCTCCATCTTTTCTGTTAATATGGAAGTTAGCCAAGAATCCTTTAGAGGATATTTGGAAAACACTTGGAGTTAAATCATCTAGTGACCGCGAATAATTCATGGCAATAAACCTTCCTAAAACTCTACTATTAGGGAAAATCATTTTTGAAGGTCTCCCCATCAGAAATCCGGTCTGGCTGAGCTAAA
The DNA here is from genome assembly GCF_048418805.1 of Vulpes vulpes. Taxonomy (NCBI): domain Eukaryota; kingdom Metazoa; phylum Chordata; class Mammalia; order Carnivora; family Canidae; genus Vulpes; species Vulpes vulpes. Next base: position 88,930,196 of record NC_132785.1, read on the forward strand.
CCCTAGCAGGAAAGCTGGCAGGAGCTGTAGAAGCTGATGACCCTTCTCTCTTCTCCCCACCAACACATTTTAGATCATAGAATGCCTGCTAATTTCCAATTCAATTAGAAGTACTCCAGAGTGAGTGTTTGTTGACAACACCACCCAGGGGGAGCTGGAAGGGGTGGGCTGGCATTGCCATGGTGACAAGGCCTCCAAATACAGGATCCAGGTTGTGAGGCGGCAATGTTTGCTACAGGATCACTCTCCAGCCCCACACTGCTGCTTGGTCAGACCCCTGGGCCAGACAGGAAGTCAGGAGCCACTCTTTTCATGGTGCTGGGGAACTGGGTTACTCTGCCCTCCATGCTGCTCTGTGTCCCTTGAACAGGCCTGAGCCCTAGGCCCACAGATGGGAGCCACCTCCTCCTTTGCTACTTCTTCCCCTACCTTGTGGCCACTCAGGCTCCATATTGGACCCTGTAGCCGGCCTCTTCCCTCTGTAGCACCTCAGCCCTTCTGTTGCTATTTCAGTCCCAGAAGGCCAGGGCCGTGAGTGGTCAGGAGAGCACGGGGCCTGCTCTGTGCTCATGGTGTCCCGCTGGGTGACCCAGGCTGGCCCTGCCCAGTGTTGCCACTTCAGGGCTCCCTCCCTGTGGCTGCCCCAACTCATCAATCTGGAGGCCCCAGAGCAGCACTGGCAGCAGTTTAACCAGAGTCTGTCCCCAGAGCAAATTGTCTGGGAGCTCTGCCAGCTTGTGAAGAAAATCTGCTTTGTGAACGGGGGAAGAAGCCTCTTTTATACTTCTGCTAATCATGTTATTCACATAAGAGAGCTCTTCGTGCTTCCTTCCTTTCCCACAAGCCCCTGCTTGTCCAGGAGCCTTGAGGAGACCAGAGGGAAAAAGTGAACAGGTGGTGAGCGAGCGATTGTCCAAAATATGAAGGAAACAGTAAAATACACGTTCTGAGAAATGATTCCACTTCTCAGAAGGCTAAAGTATTTTAATAAACATACTTTCTCAGAACGGAATTAAAAAAAATGTTTAGCCTTGACTGGAAAGTTTATTGTGGCCCATTATAAGCACTCTTCCCCTTCACAAAACAAATAGTAGCATGAGTTATGTCTTAAAAAGCAAACTGTAATTAATGGCTCTTGCCTGCAAGGTAGATTGCTCTGTGATGTCTCTAAGCTGGTTTGATTTTCCCTGCCTCGACTTGTCCCTTCACTTTTGTCCTTTCTCTCTCCTCTCATCCTCTTTCTTCTGTCCTCAGTCTTTTCCTTTCTTTCCTTCCCAGCGTTCCTTATCGGAAAGAGTTAAGTAGAGACCCAACAGCTCATGTACAACAATAAAAGAATGAGACTTTTATGTTAAATCATATTTAAAAAGTCAAGATTAGATGAAAGACAACCTTCAAGTAATGAGTTCAGGAAGTTATGCACTTGACATCATTGTCCACCATTCTTCACAATGTTTATACAAGTCCTCACTTGAAATTACCGTTAGGGTTGATTTATAAGGTGTGTATGTGCACACACACAATCTGTGTATGTAAATTTTGTCCTTTCTTGATTATGTTCCTTCTTCCTTAGGTCGGGCTATAAATGACAAATTCTAAATAGGAAAAAAAAAAATCACTCCAGAAGGACCAAGACTTGCCATCAATAACAATACACAGATATGTATATATTTTAAATAAACCCTGAGGATGCTCCCAACAGAGACGGCCCAGAATTATTTTGTGAAAACTGAGCAGCAATGTTCGAGTCAGACCTAGCACCCAAAGTGGCCATTAGGGAAGATGGTTTTTCCTTTGGGTATATCAGCTCTGAAAAGTTGGATGCTGTTTATTTTTATTCAGCCTTGTGGTTGGGTAGGGAGCCTCCTGTGACAGGTGTGATGTGCACTAACATTTCTTGAGTGCATTCTCTGTGATATGCCAGGCTCTGTGCTGAGAATTTTATGGGCAATATCTCGTTTAATTCTCCCAACAGCCCTGTGAGAGAGCTGAGGCCTTGGGAACAGGTAACTGACCAGGATCACATGGCAGACCTAGGATTTGGGCCCTCTTTTCTGACTCATTTACCAAATCACCAACCTGAGGTGGGTTGTTTCCTTTATGCTCCTAACCCATCTGGTCATTTAGAGCATCAAAGAAGACACTGCATGGAAACATGGTAGCTGCTCAGCATTAAATAAGTGAGTTTTCATGTCTGTTTTTGTACAGCTCTTTCTCCTTAGCCCTTAGTATTCTCATTACATATGTATTCGTTTCAGGAACTTCTCTATATTTTCCCTAAAATAATAATGACTTCTAAAAGATCCAAGAATATTTTATGACTACAGATTTTTGCGCTAGCCAGTGGCTTCCTTGGTAGATGTTTCTCACTTGCTCCATAAACAATATCTCTATAGAAAGATTTATCATTGGCCTACCATGAGCAGCATACATTATTTTCTTTGTAAACCTTATAAGAAATCTTAGTACATACACATGCGATGTTATGGCTTCACCAATTCCATCAAATATGCCTGCAGTTGGTCTTAACCAGAAGTTGGAAATCTTTCTTTCCTTTGGGAATTTACCTCCGTGGCCAATACCTGAAGGATCAATCTTTGCTGCCTTCTTTAATTTTTGCATTTTCCCACAGGCCTTTGCAGTGACAGAATTATGTCTGACCTTTCTGTATGCGTGCCCTGCTCTATGCCTTCCTCCTTTCCTCTCTGCTTGGGATCCTCTTGAGAGTGTGCCTGGATCTTTTCTTTCTTTCTTTTCTTTTTTTTTTTTTTTTTTAAGATTTTATTTGTTTATTTGATAGAGGGTGAGCAAAAGAGAGAGAGAGCACAAGCAGACCGAGGAGAGGCAAACTCCTCACTGAGCAGGGAGCCAGATGTGGGGCTTGATCACAGGACCCCAGGATCATGACCTGAGCCAAAGGCAGATGCTTAACCAACTGAGCCACCCAGTGACCCCAGATCTTCTCTTTCTTTTGGCTTTCTCCACGCACAATAGCCCCAAGTGCATCTGCAGAGCTGGTTGGCAAAGACTGTAAACTTAGCTGCTTTATTCACTTGCAACTCTGTCTTAAGCCCCTCCAAGAAGCCCCACTACTTCTTAACCTACCTCCAGGTAGCTGTTTCCAGGTAAACATAGTAAATGAGAAACTGATATTCCTCCAACAGAATAGAGGCAGGGACAGATTTTAGAATCACTGACGATATTTGGTCTCTAACTATAGGTTGTTGGGTTTTCTTCTTATAAATCTTGGTGGTAGTTTTATTAACCACTTTCAAAAAAAAAAGATTGTGACAGACTTAAATAAGATATCATACAGGCCAATGGCCATCAACTAATATAAAGAGGAAGGTAATTCTGATAATATGAGTAACAGCTTTGATCACGAAGATTCTTCTGGGTTGTGTGATATATCAGGATAACACATTTTAAATTGTAAGGGTCTAGGGGCACCTGGGTGGCTCAGTGGTTGAGTATCTGCCTTTGGGTCAGGTCGTGATTCTGGGGTCCTGGGATCAAGTCCTGCATCTGGTTTCCTGTGGGGAGCCTGCTTCTGCCTCTGGCTATGTCTCTGCCTCTCTCTGTGTGTCTCTTATGAATAAAAAACAAACAAACAAACAAACAAATAAATAAATTGTGAGGATATGCCATTATTAATGGGAAAGATGAATATCTTTTGTAGGTCATAGAACATATCACCTCATGAGCCATCAGTGTTTATGATTGGGTGATAGAATAATGTAAGAGATTAGGGAACCCCATATGTCATCATTTCATAGGTAGAAAAATCGAAACAGTAAGAAGTTTCTTGGGAGAGAAAAAAATTGGTTAAAAGCTAGGATTAATATAATAGTTGTTCTAATTAAGTGATAAATTCATTTTATTCTTTTCTTCTAGTATAACTTCATAGTGTATATATGCATAGGAATCATATGATCCTTTCTTTTTTTTAATAAATTTATTTTTTTATTGGTGTTCAATTTACCAACATACAGAATAACACCCAGTGCTCATCCCGTCAAGTGCCCCCCCCAGTGGCCATCACCCATTCACCCCCACCCCCCTGCCCTCCTCCCCTTCCATCACCCCTAGTTCTTTTCCCAGAGTTAGGAGTCTTCATGTTCTGTCTCCCTTTCTGATATTTCCCACACATTTCTTCTCCCTTCCCTTATATTCCCTTTCACTATTATTTGTATTCCCCAAATGAATGAGAACATATAATGTTTGTCCTTCTCCGATTGACTTATTTCACTCAGCATAATACCTTCCAGTTCCATCCACGTTGAAGCAAATGGTGGGTATTTGTCGTTTCTAATGGCTGAGTAATATTCCATTGTATACATAAACCACATCTTCTTTATCCATTCATCTTTCGATGGACACCGATGGGGAGAAAAGGGAACCCTCTTACACTGTTGGTGGGAATGTGAACTGGTGCAGCCACTCTGGAAAACTGTGTGGAGGTTCCTCATATGATCCTTTCAATCACTTTAGTACTCTTTAATATAATTCTAGAAATGAAGAACATTGAAGTTTAGATTTTGCCTCTATGATAAACTCAGACACTAAAGTCTCGCCACTCTATCCTTTAAATGCCTCATCTCTAAGGGGTTTGTATGGAGCTGGGGGTGGTGGACAGATAATAATTACTCATGCCAAGGTGTTGTTGCAATTTAATTAATATTTATGAAACACTTGGAGATCTTCAGATGAAAGGTGCTCATCCAAAGAACAATTATCTTATGATCTCTCTCATGTTCCTGCTCCAGGTTTTTCGGCCAAAGTGGAAGGGGTTAGTTAACCTAGAACTCTGGGAAGCTCTGCTACCAGAATTATGATGAAGCATGTAGACATTAAGCTTGTCACCCCTTGTGCAGAGTGATGGTTTATTTTGGGTTGCTGAAATGCTGCTGCAAATCACTGTGTCCTCAGGAGACAATGTCATATCATCAATCAAGCCTGCCTCTGGGGAATTTTCTGTCTCAGCAACTCCTGTCCTTAAAGGGGGCTCACGCAAGGAAGGCACAGCCTCCTCCTGATAGTTGGTGTAATGATTCATTTTTTTCAAGATAGATGAAAGTCTTCAGGATGCAGCACAAATGGGGGAATTCCAGTAGCCACGGGGGAGAGAGATTGGGAGAAAGAACAGCCTCTATGTCCCCTGCTTGATCCCTCATTTTCAGAACCCACCCACTTCTGGTCATGTGGCCAAAATGAAAGAAAAGCAAAGATCGAGGCTCAGAAGTGAGGTGATTGGAGCTGGCATAGAGAGGGCTCCTCTCTTTGTTGCCACATTGTCTCCCGGGATTGGCCACAGCATTGCTGACCGCTAAGCACCTGGAGGGCCTCCGCTTCCTCCCCAGCACTGGGCACTGATGTGTGCTGGAAAAGTAGCCAGCCATTCGCAGGCCACTGGGGAGGCTCTCTACCTGCACTCTAAAAATGAGGAGTGTCCAGTTCAGTTCTGCTCTGACAAATACAGTGAGTGGGTGGTGGTGCGAAGAGGACCTCTGCTAGACTTTTTTCTAAGTGTCCCTACAGAACCAACTGTATCAGAATCACCTGAAGAATGTTCTGATTCTGAGGGCCTGGGACTCTGCATTTTAACAAGCTCCCCACGTTTCTCTGAACTAGCACAATACCCTGACCCACTCCTTGTTGAGACCAGTTTCACCTAAAAGTTTGATTCTAATAACCCAAACATGCTGGATATTCTGATCGCCTGAGAGGAGCCATCCCTGTCAGCTGGCATATTCGGTGGCTGCTACATCTTTTGAGAAAATGGCATGTAAATTACTCATCAGAGAATACTAAGGAATGGATTCCTTTGGCCGTCTTCTCAGCCCAAATCCACAATTCTGTAACATATTAAACACCTACTGCAAATACCCTATGCCAGGTCTTTCTTTGTAATGGCTGCTTTGGCTTTACAATGTAAAATCTGGTTGGCAAAGGCTCGGGCAAAACTCTTATGTTCCAAAGAAGCTGGTACTCATTTAATCAATGTTCTCAGCTACTTCCTGAATTTATATTTTTAAAATAAGGAGTACCTGTCTATCATCAGGAGCTTTTTCTAATGACCTGGAGTCAGGCCTGGGTATCAGCCATTTAAACAATAGCTTAGTCTTGACCTAGATTCAGGTGTATCTGAAGTTCTATGTTCTCAGCCTTTTGTTTATCCCCTGCCTTCCTCATTTATGCAAGTCTAGTCCCTGGCATTTCCCTGGCTGACACCAGGGAAAATGTGTCCCTAGTTCATTTCCCAGAGTTAGGAGTCTTTAGAGGGAGATCATTCTTAAAGCACTTCTTCACCCTAGCATATTCTTTAAAAGTCATATCTCTCAGTAGTTTTTAAGATAAAGTGTTAATAAAAGCAGGTATTAAGACTATGATGACAAGAAGAGAAAGGAAGCAATATGAGATGTAAAATATGTGGGGTGGCTAGTTGTGGGTACTACTTTTTTTTCTAGTCTGTTTTCTCTCTCGTTAACCAATAGCAGAGTTTTCATGTGTACTCTGAGTCCCTGACCCTCTGATTCAACCATAGTGGTGTCCCTACCTCCCATCCTAGAACCTTGTTATGCCTGTTTTCTTAGTTGTGCTACAAAATGGAAACAGAGCCTTACCTCACACTCCCCCTCATTCAGTCCCTTCATCTTGTGGTCTAGTTCTGATAATGAAGCTCTCACTTTTGTCCCATTCCAAGTCACTCCACCCCACCCCTGTTCTCATCATCCAGATTTTAGCTCTGCCTTTGTTGCATCTCTTAAGTGCTGGTTCTGGGACATACCTTAGTCTTCTTCTACCACTTCTTCTACCATCTATCTTCAAGATAGATGAAGTCACCCCTTGTGCCTATCTCTGACTAGGCCCTTTGCCCAGTAGCAGGGCCTGTGTTCTCCATCTAAGTTTTTCTCAAATTTTGAGGGAGTGAGAAAGAGCACACGTGCATGTGTGCATTTGAGTGGGGTGGGGGTGGGGGTGCAAAGGAGGGCAGAGGAAGAGGGAGAGAAGCAGACTCCCTGCCTGGCTAATGCTGAAATCATGATGCTCAGACAACCCTGAGATCATAACCAGAGCTAAGATCAAGAGTCAGATGCTAAACCAACTAAGCCACTCAGGCGCCCCTCTCCATCTTTTGATATGCCACTGTCTGACTGCCTGAATTTTAGTATATCTGCTGTCCAAATTCTCTATGGCTGGGCCCCACCTACCTATTGAGCCTCTACTTCTAGAATAACTGGTGCTCCATCTGTAGGGAGGTATTCATGCTCCCTGGACATGGTATCTTGGTCTGACAGCATCTCCACTATCACTTGGACCTACCTCCCACCATCTGTCTTAACCTTAATAGTAAATTTGCTCCTCCTTACTGCTTGGTCTTCAGTGTTCAGTTCTAGTCAGGATATCAACTGCTTGAAATAGGCAGCCAATGACACAGAGAGATGGTTGTCAGGAGACAGAGTAGCTGAGTTGCTACTCATGTTTCCAAGGAGACCCATCCCCTTTATACTCAAGTAACTGCATTAAAGAAAACCATCAGGGAGGCTAAATTTTTACCATTAAATAGCATAAAATCTCTTTACTGAGAGCCTAGGCAGTGGAGTTTGAGGAAATGCCAATTGCTAATACAAATAGAATGTGAGAAGCTTTAGACCAGCAGAGCCTTAAGTATTCAGGAGGCTGGGATACTTCAAAGCAGCGACTGCTGTAATGCTTTTGACTCATGGGTGACACTTTCTAACCTTCTAGGAGGTCACTGTTCTGATCACCACTCTTAAACATCAGGGCTGTTTGGCTGCTGTGCATCTTAACTTCATCTTTTAGCCCTGAGCCAGGCTGCACTATTGGGGAGATGGGAAAGTGCTCATCTCTGGGAGAGAACATGGAAGTTTCCCCCTGCCAAAGGTTTGGCTACTGGTCAAGCCGGTGCCATGGATTCCCCCCTCTAAGGACTAAATTCAGCTATTATGTATCCCAAGATACCCTCTTAAAAAAGCAAAATGTGTTCCACTTGAGTAATAGTTCCTCAATTTGCAGGAACTGGATTTTAGGTTAACTGTTTGCCATCCAGGCAGTTAGACACAGGGCCCATTTACAGGGGATTAGTAGGAGAAAAGAGTGTAGGCATGTACTTATTCAGGTGTCCACTCAGGAATACAGCTCAGGAATAGAAGACATCAGAGATGGAAAGGGGCAGGGCAACCAGAAGCCAACACACAAACTGGAACCTCCAGATGCCTTCAAAAAGAAGCAGGGTGAGGATGTGTGTGTGTGTGTGTGTGTGTGTGTGTGTGTGTGTGTGTGTGTCTTTGAGAATGAGGTAAAATACTAGCTTTCATTTGTCTATATTCATAACTCTTTAGATCCTTGTCATCTTGGGTGTGTAAAAAAAATTAGAAAGTGCTTGTGTTTCTCTAAATACAGACAAAATGGACATATTCTTAGTCTCATAAATATGAAAAGCTGTGGGCTTAGAACTTCATGTGTTTATTTTTTGATGGCACTTAGAATAAAATGTTCCAAATTTAACATTTAACAGAGAACAAACAAACTAACCCATTATGCAAATGGTATTATGGTTGGAGAGTCCGTAGGCAAAGGAAGATAGATGTATTTATAATTGCATTTTAATCTTCTCCACTGGAAACAATTCCTTGTCTGTTTTAAGTTGATGCCAATCTGAACTGAGAGATGGTGACTTAAATTTAGAACTTGGTCAAGATGGCTATCAATTGCTTTAACTATAAAAGATCTTGCAATTTTGTCTCCAAATTGCAATGTCATTTATAATTCCCTTTGTCATTACAGATAGATGTTGTGTTATAAAAGACTGAATGATGAGCTTTGTTGCATACTTTAATTATTATTTTTGTCATGAAAAATGCCTAAAATTTGAAACTGGGAAATAACAGGGGCAATTAAGGAAACAATCTGTAACTGATGTACTCATCCCTCTAAATTACATTTTCCAATAGTTATTTATAAAAGTTGACCAATCCAGTTTGGCTGTTTCCTTACATATAAGACCATAACTCTCCCCTGAGGAGTTTGTGGTCAGTCACTCTAACAGCATTAATGAGTTTTCCAATCCAGACCAGCTGGAATCAAAGCTCTAAAGTACTTTATTTTGAGCAAAGAATATACTACATGTCACATAGATATGAAAATTCTTAATGAACCATTAATAAAGAGAGTGTTTATCTTTCACATAGCTATTATAGAGGCCAATAAGAATATAGAAATATAGCTGTTGGAGAAAGAGAGATTAAGTTGTATTTTTCTTGGTCATAGCTCTCAACCATTGGCAGGGATGATAGAATCTCAAATTTTGCCCAGTGACCCAGCCACAGTCCTTGAATTTTCCTTCCTTTAGACCCAATTATGAAGCCTACAATTACACCATTGTCATTGAGGCAGAGGCAGACATACTTTACCTTCTGCAAAGCAATGGCCTGAAAATGTAATCCTGTTACAGTAGTAATGTCTAGCCATAGTCATGGTTGCCACTGAAGATTTTTCCCCAAATGCAAGCTGGTTTTCTAGTATGTCTTGATGTGATAGCTCACAGAGGTGATGAATAACTCTGTGGAGCTCCTCCCAAGTTCCTGTCTACAGCTATCAAGCACCATTGTCCTACAAGCATAGCAAGACTGAAATTTCTGAATAGATGTGCCTCAGGTAAGGAGTTCCTCTTGGACAGGTAAAATGTAAAAAACAATTATGGGAGCTTCATCTGTGTAAAAGAAAAAAAAAGTCAGTTCTGTATGTTCCGGCTAATTTCTTATAAAGTAGGGTTTGTATAGAAAAAAAAAATTGAGGGTTCACAGAATCCAAGGAGCATGATTTCCAAGGAGGTCATTCCTATGGAATTACGTGAAGCTTTATATCAAAGCTTTGTTTTAAAAATTGAGTTTTCCTTAATACTGTTGAGAGCATACCATGAAGATACACTATGATAAGGATAATTTATTTCCTTTCATGACACAAAAAGGGATATTATTTAAAAATTAAGAGGAAAAGAGAAATGTAGATTTAGATATACCATCCATGGCACCCCATCAAGTAAGGGGGTTGCCCTCCAAGGGCAGCAAAAAAGAATATTAGAATCCAGCTAGTCTTTTTTTCTATTAAGTAGCTGTAAGATCTTGGGCAAGATACTTTCATTCTGTGAACCTCATTTCCAACTCTATAATGTGGAAGTATATTGATACTAATATCTCTTGTGGCTACCTCCCAGGAGTATTGTAAGGATCCAATAAGAAAAGGATATGAACCTGTTTTATAAACTGTACTAAATAATATGTGTTAGAGTAGTAGTCATTTTTCTTCTTATTAATCATATCTCTGATATAATATAAGAAGAAACTAATTTCCTTGTGACCCTTCTCATTTTTGGGGGTCCCATGTATTTTCTCCTGCTTTGGGAAATTTTAACTTAGGAATCAAAATGATAGAAGCCTCAATCTGAGTAGTAACTGATTTCCTAGCTAAGATCCTACTGGGAGATCTGGTTTACTTTATTGCTACCATAGCATGATTTTCTCTCGATTGGCTGTAGCTATTTGGTTATAGCTTTCCTATTATAGAAAACACTCACATTATAGAAAACATAGAAAACTAGGCAAGCCAGCTTTCTCTGACACTTCATTCATGCATGCTTGCATACAATCATTCACACATTAACTACATTAATAAATACCTATATGCCAAGCACTGAGCACAGGAGAATGAATAAGATTCCTATCCTCAAGATGGCTTGTTGTTCCATTAAGAATAAACTAAAAGATTTGCTATATGGTACACTAGGTATTTCTTGCTTTTCTGTTACAAGGCTTGGCATATGGTACATTTTAACAAATATTTCTAAAATAAATGAATGAAACACAGGCCGCTAGTCTCCTTAGAAGAAAGGACAAACTCATTGAGTTCTGGTTTTGAGAGCCAAGGAAAGGCTTGAGTATTCTAAGTCAATATATCAGAGATTTCTACTCTTGAAATCTAGAACAGACTCAACTTTTAAATTACTTTTTCAATGAAACAAGGTCATGGTGACCGTTACACTGAGATGAAATAATGTACTCCTTGCTGACTCATTCTGTAAAATGAAGAAGACATTCTGTGGAGAAGTATTGGGAAGAAAGGAAAGGAATGAAGATAGTCACTGAGACAGAGACTCCTGGTAGCACAAAATTTGGAGAGTTATATCATTGGTGAATCTTACGCTCGATAATCCCTGGGATTCTTTGCCACAGATACATTAGCAATCACTCTGAAATAGGCAGCATGAGTGACCTTGGCACAGCATTTTAAGAGAAACTCACTATACTCACTAGCAAAGTTTACTTGTAAACAGATATGCCTACCATGTTCTGTGGATTGGTATTGTCAAAAACATCTACTTTTTTGAGAGACTGCATTAAGAAGATGAAAAGGCAAAGCACAAAATGGGGAAAAATATTCACAAAACATATGTCTGTCGAAGGATTTGTCTTCAGATATATGAAGATGTTTTATCACTAACCAATACAAAGACAGTGAATTTAAAACTGGGCAAGAGATTTGACCAAATATTTCATCGAAGAAATCTGTGAATGGCCACTAAACACATTTGAAACATTTTAACTTCATTGGTTATCAGGAAAGTACAAATTATATACCACAATACACCCACCGGAATGGCTAAAATTGGATAAGATGTGGAGCAAGTGCCCTCATACACTGCTTATGGGAATGTAAATTGGTGCAACCACTTTGGAAAAGAGACAGTTTCTTATAAAATTAATCATATGTACCCTATGGCCCAACAACCTGACTTTTAAGTAATTTACTCAATATAAATGAAAATATGTCTGCACAAATATTTACATTTGAATGTTCACAGCAGCTTTTTTTTTTAAATCTTATTTATTTATTCATGAGAGACACACAGAGAGAGAAAGGCAGAGGGAGAAGCGGGCTCCATGCAGGGAGCCCAACATGGGACCCAATCCCGGGTCTCCAGGATTATGCCCTGGGCTGAAGGTGGTGCTAAACCGCTGAGCCACCCGGGCTGCCAGTCACAGCAGCTTTATTCTTAATAGCCAAAAACTAGAAACAACCCACATGTCCATCAAGAGGTAAATAAACATACAAAGTGTGATATATGCACAAATGGAATAAAATCCAGTGTTTAAAAGCAATGTACTATTTATTTATGCAGCAACAAGGATAAATCTCAAAAATATTATGTCTATCAAAAAATACAGACACAAAAAATGTACACTTTATGATGCCAAAAAGATAAATCTAACCTATCATGATAGGAGATCAATGGTTATCTGGGGCTGGGGGTGAGGAGGATGTTGTTACAAAGAGAGCTGAGGAAACTTTTGGAGGTAATACAAATGTTCTGTGTCCCTGACTGTAGAGGTAGTTGAAGACATAAACTTTTGATGGAACTGTATACTAACATAGGTACATTTTACTGTATGTAAGTTAGAGTACTAAAAGGTCTATTTAAAAAACTGACATGATACATAAATGTACTAAAGTAGAACTACGAGGCACAGTATTTATATTATGAACAATTCATAGTAAAGTAGGTGCCTTTACTAGTAGAATGTAAGAGCTAAAATAGGGTCGGAGTGCGTAATTTGAAGGAAGTGTTACTTGACTGTTCTTTTAATAATCATACTGATATGTCTCAGATGAAACAAAATGCATTTGAATCTTCAGGAAAAATGTACATATTTATGGATTTTATCTTCCAGTAGAAGTATATAGTCTTAAAAACAAGGACTGCTGTCATTTTTATTTAAATTTAGAAAAGAATTTGGAAGAGAAACATTGATTTATTGATAGAGGTGGGCAGGTTAAGAAACTTAAATTCAAACAGCCCGGCCAAGAAGTAGGTCTTAAGCTCAGCCAAAAGGAGGAGGAGGAGGAGGAGGCAAAAAGAGCCTTGCAGGAGCCAACTGTTTTGAAATTATAAATTTTCACTAAAGAGATGCTGTGATATGATGGATTAGTCTCCCAGGGATGCCAAGTTCAATGAATTGCTCTGTGTACTTTGTAGACACAAATCCCAGGCTTGGCCCCATTTACTCCTTTTCTTTCCCCTGGAATATATCTTGGGTCTAAGCCTCACGTCTCTTCTATAGAAAACTCTGAAACGCCTTCACTCAGAGATGAGCCAGTCAAAGACAGAGACCCATGACCTACCTACCTTCCTTCCTGGGCTCCTAACATCGTAACTGGCATGTGGGAAGCTTATATATATTGTAAAATGAAATGATCAGTTCTGAAATTCTGTTTCTCTACTTTCCTTTAACTGACCAAGACAAGTTTGTGAAGAGCAGAAGTGGTATTTATTTACTGTAAATGCTTATCTCTGGACAAATCATATTTTTGGTCCCATCTGGATTAAGCCCATTCATGTATATAGACTTTTCTCTGAGCAGTACAGAGAACTGACTTAACATGGAATTGAAATTGTGGAGTGTAAAATGAATGCTTTTAACTGTAGTAGTCATTTTAAATGTACTAGGATTAAAGGTCATTTAAATGACTCATCTACAGAAATTTAAAGTGAAAAGATGACATTCTTAATTTAGCTGTTCCTTAGATTTGTTCTTTAGCAGAATTTTAAAAGTGGCTTAAACACACCTCAGACTGATTTATTCAAGACCACTCATCAAATCAAAAATGGATTTGTATATAAAACGTCTTATTTCTAAATGCCAGAAAATAATCTGGTCTTAACCTCAAAATTTTAGGTTATGAATGACATGCAAACAGTATCATTTTTAGTTACAGATTTTACATGTAGCTATTTTTATGTAAATACATAAATCCAGAGATCAGGGATAGGGTAAAAGAACAAAATGATGAGCAATTTAAACTTAGCCTTTGCAGATAGGCTTTACATTTTTCAATTAGCTTTGTCGTTTAGATTTCTGGCCACCATATTTCTGTTATAAAATCCCATGGCACCATGTTTTGGGAGTAGTAGCACCATAATGAGAATCCCTGTTTTCCTTTTTATGTTTTTAGAAAGTGCTCTAGGAAATAGAGCATGAATTTAAAATCCAGTCACACATATCTGCACCTCAGCATCATCCTAAAATCATAGGTTTGACAAATTTCCACAAGTGTGCCCCTTTGAGGATTTAGAAAGAGAATGCTACCCTTCCCCGGATTGAAAATACTTTCTATTCCAGAAATTTCTCCAGCAACTAGAGAAAATTAGATTTGGCCTGAAGGATCAGACCAAAAAGAAATCCTGCTGTGGGCAAAGTTAAAATATAGTAGAAATTGAAAATGCAATATGTAATATAAAATTTTATGTACAATACTTCAGCAGCATGTGTACCCAGATTAAAAAAATACAGGAAGATTAGCATGGCACCTGTGCAAAGATGACATGCAAATTCTTGTATGCTTCTCATTTTACAAAAATAGAATTTATAGATTTGATCTGCGTAGGATAAAAATTATACAGAAATACAAACACAATATAAACAGTAATTATCTTGGGGAATTAGGACTACAATTTTGAAACCTCTCTGTATTTTAAAAAAATGTTCTGCAGTAAGGGTGTAAAAATTCATAATCAACAAAAAGAAAATGAGCATTTAAACACAAAATGATATGTTCATTCAAGCTATTTGACTACCTGAGTTTATTCATTCATTTTTAAAGGTTTATTTCTTTATTTCAGAGAGAGAGCGAGCTTGAGTGTGAAGGGTAGAGGGGAGAGAGAGAGAATCCCAAGTAGACTCCATGCTGAGTGGGGAGCCTATCATGGGACTTGACCTCACGACCCTGAGATCATGACCTAAGCCAAAACCAGGAGTCAGGTGCTTAACCAATTGCATCACCCAGGTGCCCCAGCTACCTAAATTTAAAAGCAGAGTTGACAAAAAGTGAATTAAAAACAGTTTTTAACCTTTCATGCCTTAGAGAAATGACTTTCTAGTTATTTCTCTTTTAATTCTAGTATAGTTAGCATAGTGTTATATTAGCTTCAGGTGTATAATATAATGACACAAATGTGAAAAGATGCTCAACATCACTCATCATCAGGGAAATGCAAATCAAAACCACAATGAGATATCACCTCACACCTGTCAGAATGGCTAAAATCAGAAACACAAGAAACAACAAATGTTGATGAGGATGTGGAGAAAGAGGAACCCTTGTGCACCATTGGTGGGGATGTAAGTGGGGCAAGCTAGTGCAGCCACTGTGGAAGCCAGCATGGAGGTTCCTCTCAGGCTTATTTTTATTTTATTTTTCCCTTTTTTCTTTTCTTTTTTAATGTTTTATTTATTTATTACTTATTTATTATTTAAATTCAATTAATTGACATATAGTGTATTGTTTTAGAGGTAGAGGTCAGTGATTCATCAGTTGTAAATAACACCCAGTGCTCATGACATCTCATATCCTCCTCAGGCTTTTTAAAAAGGTTTCTCTCTTCACATGATGTTACACTTCTTGCTGCTTAATTTTAACCCTCAGAATATCTCATCCTGGTGGCTCTCCCTTCCTCTTGCCTCTTCCTTTTGTGCTCATTGCATTACAGTCACTGACCTCATTACTTTCAGCTCATCTTACACTTCTTCTGGACTATTCACACACCCTCCCAGACACTTGCTTTATTTTTTTAAGATTTTATTTATTTATTCATGAGAGTCAGAGAGAGACAGACAGACAGACACAGGCAGAGGGAGAAGCAGGCTCCACGCAGGGAGCCTGATGCGGACCAATCCCTGGTCTCTAGGATCAGGTCCTGGGCTGAAGGTGGCGCTAAACTGCTGAGCCACCTGGGCTGCCCCAGACACTTGCTTTAAAGGGAAGTCATAAAGTAGAAAAGATTTATTATTTTTGTTCTTTTTTTTTTTAAAAAAAAGGTTTTTATCCATTTACTTGAGAGAGAGGGAGAGGGAGAGTATGAAGGGAGAGAGGGGCAGAGGGTGAAGCAGACTCCCTGCTGAGCAGGGAGCCCCATGTGGGGCTCCATCCTATGACCCCATGATCATGACCTGAGCTGAAGGTAGATGCTTAACCAACTGAGCCACCCAGGCGCCCCTATTCTTGTTCTTTTAAGAGAAGATCACATGCATCACAGAGAGATTCTCTGATAGGCACAGATTCTGCCTTCAGGAAGTTGAGTCTTTCGAAGATGGTTGAATAAATACAAAAGTACAAGTGGATATTATAAGCATCATGAGAGGGTGAGCTCAGAGTCCTACGGAGGACAAGGAAGGGGTCAAAAAGAAAGCTAAGAAGGAGGCATCTTTTCTGAGACCTGCAGGACAAGAGGAGTGAGCGGTGTGTTTTGCACATGTAGTAAGCCGTAAGCTGTGAGTTGATCTTCCCCCAGCTTTGTCCCTGCTCTTAATAGAGACTGTCCTCTGTAGACTGAAATGGATAGTTAAATGGTTGTCTACAAACCAGACTGTCAAAGAGGCACACTGGGTGTTATATGCCACTGATGAATTATTGAACACTACATCTGCAACTGATAATGTACTATATGTTGGCTAACTGAATTTAAAAAGAGAGAGAGACACACACACTAGAGAATAAGTACTTTGAGTTCAAGCAGTGATTTTCTTCAAAAGGCAGAGCAGCTCCTGTGCCTTGTTTGTCCCTTTTACCCTTATCCCTAAGTGCCTTGGACTTCCAACTGCCACCACTTCTTTATTTGAAGACTTCCTCTGGTGCCTGGAGCCTACTTTGTCCCATATGACATAGGCAAGAATGTTAGGGAATTAATGTCCTCCAGAAGCAGTCCACCACCATAGCTGATAGGAATTGGGACACAAATACCCTGGCTCCCTGGCTCCTTGCAGGGATGCCTCTGAGATGTGTGTTTCCCCAGAAATAAGCTCCGGTCGCCCATAGTGATAACTGCCTTTCCTTCCCTGTCACCTTATGGTACTTTCTTCATCTTCCAAGTAAGCTTCTCTATAAACCTCAAATCAGGGGCTCCTGGGTGGCTCAGTGGCTGAGCGTCTGCCTTTGGCTCAAGTCGTGATCCCGGGGTCCTGGATTGACTCTGACATTGGGCTCCCCGCAGAGAGCCCGCTTCTCCCTCTGCCTGTGTCTCTGCCTCTCTCTCTGTGCCTCTTATGAATAAATAAATAAATAAATAAATAATCTTAATAAAATAAATAAACCTCAAATCTTTGCTGCAGCAACTGTGTCTGAAGGAACCCAAATTAAGATTCATGACCAAAGCACATTTGCAAACAAACAAAGTATCACTTCTTAAATTGTCTCTACACTCCCTTCACTCTTCATCTGGATACTCTCCCTCTGTATGCATGTCTCTATCATAGCACTCAGCTTACCACTCGCTTGCTGCTCTGCCTCTCCCTTTGAATTGTAAGGGTTTTGAGACCATGGATTATGTCTCTCATCTCTCTATTTCCAGGACTTCAATAAATACTTGCTAAATGGATTTCCTGTGAGCTTTGCAATCATTGTCCAGGGCAAATGTCTCGGTTCAGGATATTTTACAAAATGCCTGGTGAGAGGGACAAGGTGAATGAATCTGGAGTATGTTCTGGAAGAGAAGCAACCCGGAAAACTTTAACACAGTAAAATTTAACCCCTGCACATGCATTACTGTGCTTCAACTTCCCTGTCTCTAAAGTGAGGATTAAGTAACACATGCCATGATTTAGTGTCGGAAAAGTGCTTTGAAACTTCGGTGAGGCTCTATATGATTAAAATAGTAGCCACTGTTCCATCATTTAAATAATCTCATTGGCAAAGACCATGCATTAATCATCACAGAGGAGTATTTTTATAGTCACTGAACATCTTTCATCTGAGAACATCACCATGGTTTATAAACATTAACTCGGTGTATTCCTCATGACAACATGCAGACTGGTCCTTTACATGAATTGATAAACCAAGGCCTGAAAGAGCTAAACAGCTTGTTCCAAAACATCCAGAGTTGGGGCAAGAAACAGGTCACTATTAGGAGAGTTAGTAATCAAGAGATAGTCCTATGTAAATATTTGGGTAAATGAGGCAAAGTAGATCAGATAGGCAGACCCTTAAGGAAAATAGCTCTTTCTCCTTTCTCTGCAGCCTATAGAAGATGGGGTATCTAGAAAAATCTCCACGGACTAACAGGTTTCATGAATTATGAAAATGCTACAAAATATTTAGCAGTTGCTTTATGCTGAGCAGCTATTCTGTGCATCCAAGGATCCCCATTCAAATGTCCCCATGTATTTTATGCTCCTGACAATAAAAATAACTGTACCTTCCAGTCAGATAAAGAGGGAAGGCTGTTGTACCTTGAGAGAAGACAGATGGGTGAGGCATACGTTCGGACGGCTCCCATTACAGTAAAATATGATCCCTCGGTCTCAGCATCTGTTCTGCAAATGTAGTGGGAACCTTTCATCAAGATTCGGTGGCAGGTTCACTGGTCAGCAGTGGCCAGTTCCTCTTGCTTATGCCCTGGTGTTGGCAAGTGAATTCCAACTTTGGCCAGTGGATCACCAGCCAAGAGGTGTGAGTGCTTTGTGGCTTACAGACACCAGCGTTGTCTCTCCCCAGCTGATCCTCAGCAAGTGCCAGTGTCAGTAATGTGATACGATCATGTGATACACAAAGCACTAGGAACACTAGAAAACTGGCAGATTCTCAGCTCTATCTGCTGTGTGGCTTTGGGAAAATCACTGTATCTTTCTGTTTTTCAAGCCCTCAGCTAAGTAGGAGTTTTAGCCAGATCTGTAATTCTTCATCTACAACAAAAAACCCCTTCTGAGGAGATTTCTCAGAAGCCACTAAAAGGGACCCTTGGCAGAGCGCCAAGGTCCCCAACCTAGCTACAACCAACTGCCTCACTTTTTTTCCCCTCTTTTTTATATTGAGTGTCCATGAAGATTGCAATTGGGAAAAAAGGGAAAAAGGAAGGCTGTTTCTTACTCCAAAAATTTTTTTAGGAGTTTGAAAATCACTGGTCCTGATAACTGCTTTTCCTAACTTTGAAAACATAAAAGAAATCATTAGATAGTTCTGATAAACTATGATTCTTTTCCAGTAGAGCAGAATGGAATTGAATCAGGTCACTGCAGAGAGAGACCTGCCAGCAAAACCAGTCAGGTGGTCGAGGGGCATCCAAGAGGCTTTGTGGAGTCAACGCTCTCACTGCCACCGCTGCCCACTTGCCAGAAGGGGCTCAGCTGAACTTTCCCACCAAAGGGTGCTGCTTTCTCACACTACACAAGCACCCCTACCTCTTCTCATATTCAGAAACTTATAACAAGCACAAGTCATGTTTCCTGAGACACACAGAAGTAATAGCGTGTCTCATGGGACATGCTGGTGGAATAGCCCACAGATGTAGGAACGTGGTGTTTTGTATTTCTCTTCATGCCTTTCCTCTAACTGGGAAAGAAAACAAGCACTGTGAGTGCCTGAAGGCACAAAGCACATTAATTTTGATACTAAATTCCTTGGGCTTGGGACACTTGGGTGGCTCAGCAGTTAAGCGTCTGCCTTCGGCTCAGAGCGTGATCCTGGAGTCCCAGGATCGAGTCCTGCGTCAGGCTCCCTGCATGGAGCCTGCTTCTCCCTCTGCCTGTGTCTCTGCCTCTCTCTCTCTCTCTTTCTCTCTCTCTCTCTCATTGTGTCTCTCATGAATAAATAAATAAAATCCTTAAAAAAAATAAAAATAAATTCCTTGGCCTTAAATCCTAGATTCTATACTTATTCATTCTTTGGCCTTGGACAAGTCACTTAACTTCTCTATGTTATTTTTACACATGTTTAAAGAAAATAGGAACAATGATGACAGCAACAATAACACCCACCTGCCTTTCAGGAATATGACAATTAGAGTTAATATGCATTAGTGCATGGGAAGTACCTTCCATTTAAGAAGCGCTCGGGGAGCACCTGGGTGGCACAGTTGGTTGAGTGCCTGACTCTTGATTTCAGCTCAGGTCATGATCTCAAGCCCCACATGGAGCCCCACGTCAGGCCCTGTGCTCAGCAGGAAGTCTGGGATTCTCTCTCTCTTCCTCTACCCCAACCCCTCCCCTTACGTGCTGTCTCTCTCAAATAAATGAATCTTTTTAAAAAAGCACTGCAGAACACTGAGGGGGGCACTTGACAGGATGAGCACTGGGTGTTATTCTGGATGTTGGCAAATTGAACACCAATAAAAAATAAATTTATTATTAAAAAATAAAATAAAATAAAATATAACAAGATTTTTATAATCTAAAAAAAAGCACTGCAGAAGTGTAAAATACAAATGCACACACATGCATATACACACGTAAATGTGTCATTATATATACAATATATAGAGAGAAATATATTAAAAATATATTTTGTATATAAATAAACAAAATTTTGGTATTTTTAATATACAAGCTCTCTCTATAAAATATATTTATATAAATTCTTATTTATTTATTTACACACACGTGCACAAAGAGCTAAGATATTGGACCAGGCATTTTTATCAATGTTGTTACTGTGTATGTATCTGTATATTTATTATACACTTATTAGCAATCACTCCATGCTTATGGATGAGGAAAAAGAATTGAATTTCCTCTCCAAGCAAGCAGTAGGTGTCTAATTGAAGGTTTGGTTTCCTAGTCCCAGCATCTCAGCACAGATCACTCTACATGGAGAGATGCACGTCTGAAGCATCTCACCTGGCAAAGGCACCTGGCAGCCATAGCTCATAATGAAGAACCCACACCATCAATTTTACTCTTTCTTCTAGTTAAAAACGCACCTTTCCTGTGACTGGAACAAATGCCAGACCACAGGATCTAAGAGAGATTTACCCGCTTATTCCCAGCTTTGCGACGAGATGCCTTGGGTGGGCCACCTGGCTACAGAGAGCCAAGCCTGCAGCGATGTGCCCGAGTCAGCGCCTACCAGCTCAGGAGAGCCAAATGTCACGTTCAGGAATTTTGTGCGGCAATTGTTAAACACAGCCACTCTTAAAAATTAAATTATGTAAACTTGCAATTACATAAATTATATTCTAAACAAAGGTAGTGAATACTCAACACATCATGTTCTAATTATTTCGCTATGTATTACTGCTCTGCGTGCCCCGGGGGTGGCATGCAGCTACTGCAGATGGCAGGCGTGCTATGTAGCCGTGTGCTACTGCATAGCTCATCCCGGCCCCGTCTTTAGTGGTGTCACACTGGAAGCTTCACCTTGCTGTGGTGGGAATGTTTATTCTACGGAAACTAGCAAACACTACAAATCAGGGTTCAGCTTATGATTTTGTTGATTATATAGACTTTGTTATGGGAAAATGTTAATAATGCAGATTCAACTTAAAAGTGTGGTGCATCTTCCTCAAGATATTTATTGATTTTTCTTAGTCTATAGTGCAGAAGCTTGGCAGATCCCATCTTAACAAAGAGATTGAGGTTAACATCACAAGGAATAAGATACGTAATGTACCCTTGATGCCTGTAGTCTGGCTCAAGCTACCATTCTAGGAAATGGAACCACCATTTGCATTTCTGCCCTCTGGTCTGCTAGATTCAGAGTTGCCTGGACCTGCTTTTTTTCCCTTATTGCCTTTTATGCATGGCCATCCACCTACTACTGTCTGGAATGACTTCTCCCTTCCTCTCTGCTCAGATCAATCTTGCCCTTTTACCAAGCACGTTGCTAATTTTTTTCACTCCTACATGAAGCTCCCCATAAAGATACCTGCAGTCTTCATTCTTGCAATTCCTCTATTATTTTCTATAGTATTACTTCTTATAGTACCATTCAGGAATTACATGATATATCAGACTGCTAGATTGTGTGTGTGTGTGTGTGTGTGTGAGTGTGTCTGTGTGTGTCTGTGCTTATGTGTTATCCTCTAACATGACTTCCAGCCTCTAACAACAGAGACTAACCACTTCAAACGACTTCCTATGCCTCTGTAAATTATACCAGAATCTGAGTGTGTATTCAGTGAATACTTGTTGACTGCTTTTAAAAACAACTGGACATCATAACGAAAGTTCTAGATTTTTATTAATTTCTACAACATTAACCTTTAATCTTTATTTATTTATTTATTTATTTATTTATTTATTTATTTTTAACCTTTAATCTTTAACCAAATGTCTCTAGGAAGTTTTTACATCTGAGTCTTCCAGATGGAAGTAGCAATACCATTATAGTCCATATTTTCATAGAATCTATCATCCATTGTTTTTAGTACTAAAAACCCACAATTAACCTTCTAACAGTGACAGCAGTAAGAAGATAGAGCTCAGCCCTAGGTTATCCCCAGGCCCACTCAACCTCATTTTGTAAATCTTGTCAACCCAGTGCTTGGCACACTGCCTGGTACTTATTAGGCTCTCAGTAAATGTCATAAATGTCATTAAGCCCTTTGAAGGCTGAAACACACTGTTCTTGGGTCACTCCTGGAACAGTTTAGAAATTATTATCTTTGATGAACAATCACTGTGTCTACCTCTTCAGTGTCTGCTAAATGCTTGGATCACACACCTTGTGCAGCGCTCTTGGCTTTACCTCAGCACGGTCCAATGGCAAAGAGAGTACCCAGTTCAGAGGAATCACAGCATCAGGTAGACAAAGCCAAGACCTGCTTAAATTTTTGTTGTGCTTCAAAAAAGAGCCTGAAGTTCCTTCTGGGAAAGGGCAGGTTGATGATAGAGAATTGCTGAGGGCCTTTGGCAATTATTCAGCAGTATTTATGGGATTTATTTCTTTGGGTGATTTGATTTACAGAAAAGTTGCCTTAAAAAAAAAAAAAAGCTGGATAAAAAACAGGTCCAGCATTGCATTTGCATGAGTTGCCCTGAATGGCATAAATGATTTTTCCTGAGGCCAGTAGCTCAGAATCTAAATAAGACACTGGTATTTTATGGGAGCCTGATGCATGGCAGTGATCGGGGCTGCCTCTCTGTGCATACTCCTGGCCTCCTGCTGAGTCTCACCGAATGTTCCCCATCTCCAACCCATTCACCACATGAGAAATTTTGAAAGAATCGTTTCTAGACATTTCTTCCCTGTTTGCCACACCTACTAATTCCCTCTTTTAGAAAAGCACCATCCTCGGGACACCTGGGTGGTTCAGTTGTTGAGCATCTGCCTTTGATTCAGGTCATGATCTCAAGGTCCTGGGATGGAGTCCCACATCAGGTTCCCTGCAGGGAGCCTGCTTCTCCCTCTGCCTATGTCTCTGCCTCTCTCTCTGTGTCTTTCATGAATAAATAAATAAAATCTTTAAAGAAAGAAAAGGACCATTCTCTCGAACTCTGTCACTAAATGTCATATGCCCTGGAAATGAGAGTTCTGAGTCCCCAGGCCCATGTTCGCTGTTCTTGCCCAGGACGCCGTCCATCCCCACTCTGTTCAGACAGTGCCTCTGGGTCCCACCTCAAGTCGTGCTTGTGAGTCCTCCTCACCACCACCTGGCACAGTTTTCAGTTTCCCTTGTAGGCTCCTCTCTTCAGTGCCAATCCCTTGAGGTGAGACCTGTCGGAGGGAAGCGTTAGGAGGACCAGCAGCATTGCCGCTCCCAGTGGGTTAGGAGAGAACCCAGTTTGTAGACGTGCATCGCCTGGCGTTGTACTTGGGTGAGGCAACTGTGCCAGCTGCTTGCACAACCGGGGAGGCGAGTCAGTGGCGGGTGGGGGCACACGGGGAACACACCCCGTTCCTGTCTGCCTGCAGGAACTTGTCTGTTCATGCAGTTCAAGTGGCTGGAGATCAGTGCATTCCCAAGGTGACTGGCTGGTGATTCTTTTCTTGAACTACACACTTAAACCCCCCTCCTCGACATACGCGGCCATTCCCATTCGTACCATGGCTAAGGAGAGCAAGGGGTTTGTCACCGGACCCCTGTCGATCTGTGGTTTGGTCGTCAGTGCTCAGTACTCAGTCATAACAGTGCTGGATGGTTGCAGAGCGAGTAGGCTTGTGCTGCTTGGATATTTTTATGGAAAAGTACCTAGAACCTGGCTTCTTTCTTGGAGGACAATTTGAGATACTTGCTTTTTAGAACCTTTCTACCTTTTCTATTTTGAATACCTGTCAGGGCTATAGAAATCTCGCCATCCCTCCTTTGCCCAGACAGCAGTCACTTTATTTAGCTTTCCCTTCTGTAACATCCTACTTCCAGGAGTTGTCAGTATCACAGTCCTTCCTCTAAAACTGAGGATGAAAATCTCAGCCTTCCAGAGCTGGTGAATACTTGCTCTGTCATGAGGGGAATCAATATTCGCCACCACAGGAAGTGGGGCAGGGAGCAGTGGGACAGAGGTTTATGCTTCAGCTTCAGGGCAAGGTCATTTGTGTGACCCAAAGGTGATTCTTTCTTGCTAGTTTGACAAAAAACTGATGGGCAGGGAAGAGGGACAAGAACCCAGATAAAATGAGAAGCGTGTGCTGGGAACGTCCCAGTGGAAAGCATGGGCACCAGGGACAGTCGTTCAGCTGGGGGCAATACCTGAAGCCCAGACTGAGTATTGAGAGGTAATGAAGAGCCCGCTTCCAGGGAAGGGCAGAGCAGTGGTCTGTTCATCCACAGGCAATGGAAACCCAGCCGTTCCCCTCAGATGTGGACTATGCGGTTTAGATACTCTGGACGGTCTTCTCTTCCAGCACTGGGGGAGCTGAAAGGACATTTGAACCTGTTCAGTCACTTTTTGGTTGAGGCAGAGAAACACAGTACTTCTGCAGCCTCCAGGGCTTGAAAAGGTCTGATATCTGGCTACCTTTCTAGCTTTAAAAAAAGATTGAGATATAATTTACATAAAATTCATCGCTTTAAGTATACAGTACTGTGGTTTTTAGTATATTCACAGATATGTGCAACCATCACCAATTTTAGCACACTTTCATCTCCTCTGTCACAAACCCCGTATTGTTTAGCTGTCACAAACCCGCCGCCCCAGCTGTAAGCAACCACTAATCTACTTTGTCTCCCTGATTTTGCCTATTCAGGACATTTCATAGAGATGGAATCCCATAATATGTGATGATATGATGGCAACTGTCTTTTGTGTCTGTCTTCTTTCACTAAGTGCACTGTCTTCAAGGGTCATCGATGTTATAGCACTTCCCTTCTTTCTCTCTCTTGTTTGCTTGCTCTTTCTTTCTTTCTTTCTTTCTTTCTTTCCTTCCTTCTTCTTTTTGGAGTACAGTTGTTAGGTTATATAGTAACAATATGTTCCACTTTTTGAGAAAGTACCAAACTGTTTTCCAAAGGCACTGACCCATTTAAACTTGCATCAGCAGGAAGTGAGAGTTCTAATTTCTCAACATCTTTGTCAACACTTATTATTTTCTGTCTTTTAAATTTTTAGCCGTCCTGGCAAATGTCAAGTGGCATCTTGCAATTGTGACTTGCTTTCCTTTGTGAATAACAATGATGAGCATTTAACCATGTGTCTATTACCTATTTGTGTATCATCTTTGAAGAAAGGCTGTTTCAAATCTTTGCCCATATTTAAAAAGGGTTTTGGAAAATATTTTAGTTTCTAGTTTTGATCATTCATAAACCAGCCTAGCAGTAGTAGGGAGAGTAATTTGCATGATGAACTGAGATAGATCATGGAGTTTTTTATTTATTTGAATGCGTTTAAAAAAATAGACTTCATTTTTTAGAGCAGTTTTTTTTTTTTAGAGCAGTTTTATGTTCACAGAGAATTCCTCTATGCTTTTTTGACCTCACCTATGCCCAACTTAACAACATCCCACACCAGAGTATTAGAATTGATGAACCTACATTGAAACATTATTATCACTTGAGGGCCAGGACCATAGTTTATATAAGGGTTCCCTGTAGGTATTATACATTCTGTTTTAGATAAATACGTAATGACATGTATCCATTATAGTATCATACAGAATAGTTTCACTGCCCTAAAAATTCTCCATGCTCTACTTATTAATCCCTCCCTCCTCCAAACCCTGGCAATGACTGACCTTTTTCCTGACTTTATGATTTTTGCCTTTTCTAGAATGTCATATATAGTTGGAATCATGTAGTATGTAGACTTTTCAGCCTTTCACTTAGTTGTATGTATCTAGCCTTCCTCCATATCCTTCCATGGCTTGGTAGCTCATTTCAGGCTGAATGATATTCCATGGTCTGGATGTGCCTAAGTTTATTTATCCATTCATTTACTGAAGAACATCTTGGTTGCTTCTAAGTTTGGAAAATTATAAATAAATCTGCTATAAACACTCATGTACAGGTTTTTGTATAGATATGTTTTTCAACTCATTTGGGTAAATACCAAGGAGTGTGATTGCTAGATCATATGGTAAGAGTATGCTTAGCTTTTAAGAAATTGCCAAATTGTCTTCCACAGTGGGTGCAGCATTTTACATTCCCACAAGCAGTGAATGAGAATTTCTGTTGCTGCAGATCCTGCAGCATTTGTTGTTGTCAGCGTTTTGGATTTCAGCCATTCTAATAAGTGTGTAGTAGTATCTCATTGCTGTTTTAATTTGCAATTCCCTAAAGACTTATGATTTTGAGCATCTTTTCCTGTGCTTTCATCTGTAAATCTTCTTTGGTGATGTGTCTGTTCAAGTCTTTTGCCCAGTGTTTAATTGTACTGTTCATTTTTTTTTTTTTACTGTTGAAATTTAAGAGTTCTTTGTATATTTTTGATGACAGTCCTTTATCAGTTATCTTTTGCACATATTTTCCCCCGATCTGTGGCTTATTTTTTCATTTTCTGGATGGTGACCTTTATAGAGGACTTTTTAATTTTATTGAAGTTCAGTTTATCAATTATTTCTTTCATGGATCATGCCTTTGATGTTGTAGCTAAAAGGTCATTGCCATCCCCCAAATTTCCAGTGTTACACAATGTTATCCCTCAGGAGTTTTATACTTTTGCATTTTAAATTTAGAACTATGATCCATTTTGAGTTAATTTTTGTGAAGGGTGTAAAGTCTGTCTAGATTCGCTCCTTCCTCCCTCCCTCTTTCTTTCTTTCTTTCTTTCTTTCTTTCTTTCTTTCTTTCTTTCTTTCTCTCTCTCTCTTTCTTTCTTTCTTTCTTTCTTCTTTCTTTCTTTCTTTCTTTCTTTCTTTCTTTCTTTCTTTCTTTCTTCTTTCTTTCTCTCTCTCTCTTTCTTTCTTTCTTTCTTTCTCTCTCTCTTTCTTTCTTCTTTCTTTCTTTCTTTTTTCTTGTCTAGACTGTACCCATTTTAAAATTGGATTGTTCATCTTTTTTACTATTGAGTCATAAGAGTACTTTATATATTCTAGATAGAAGCCCTTCATCTGATATATGATTTGAGAATATTTTTCTGCCATTCTATGAGTTGTCTTTTCACTTTCGTTGGTGCACTTTGAAGCACAGAAGTTTTTCATTTTCGTGAGGTCTAATCTGTCATTTTGTCTTTTATCACTTGTGAATTTGGTATCATATATAAGACAATATTGCCTAATCTAAGGTCAAGAAAATTTACTTCCATGTTTTCTTTTAATAGTTTTACAGTTTTAGCTCTTTCAGGTTGACGATGCATTTTGAGTTAATTTTTATATTTGGTGTGACGTAGGGGTCTGACTTCATTTTTTTGCATGTGGATAACCACATCTTCTGGCACAACTTATTGAAAACATTATTCTTTCCCATTAATTTCTTAGTTTTCTTGTCAAAAATAAACTAATTATAAAAGCAAGAGGATTTATTTCTAGACTCTCAGTTCTGCCCCATTTATCTATATTTCTGTCTTTGTATTTGTACTATCTGTAGTACATATCTATACTTCATATTTGAAATTAGGAAGAGTGCATGTTTCAACTTTTTTTAATTGTTTTGGCTACTCTCAGTTCCTTGAATTTCCATATGAATCTTAGGATCAGCTTGTTTATTTCTACAAAAAATCATCTGAGGAATTATTGGGATTGAGTTGAATCTGTAAATCAATTTGGTATTGCCATCTTAACAATATTAAATCTCCCAGTTTATGAACATAGGATGCCTTTCCATTTACTTAGGTCTTTAAATTTTTTTCAACAATATTGTGTAGTTTTCAGTGTATAAGAATTACACTATATAAGTTTATTCTTAAGTATTTTATTCTTTTTGATAATATTGTAAATGATTTTTTTTCCAAATTTTATTTTCAGATGTTCATTGCTATTGTGTAGAAATGCAATTGACTTATATACATTGATCTTGTATCCTGAAATCTGGCTGAATTGACTTACTACTTCTAAAAGGTTTTTTGGGTTGTTTTATGTTTGTTTGGTTTTTGGCACTTTGCACTACTCCTTCCCTCTTTCTCTGAATTCTGCCCTTTCTGAACTTCTTTTGGTTTCACTAATATGTCAAGCTCCTTCTAATCATAGGGTCTTAGCGGTTCCCTCTACCTAGATCTCACCATTGTCCTGCATTTTCTACGTGGCTAATTCATCCTTCAGCTCTATTTATTTGAACTGCTCCCCTTACCTCAGTCCGTGTCTTACTCTTTTCTGCCGGCCATCACAAATACCATGTTTTTTCTCAACACATACTTCTGCTTATGCTCTCATTTGTGTTACGCTTTGACTCATGTCCTTCTTCTCCAACAGACTATAAACCCCTGTCCCGTTTTTCTCACTATTATAATTCTCATCACTATGCCTGGCACATACTGGATGCTTAACAGCCACTTGTTGATGAAAGAATGAATGAATGGTTGGTATTGGAGAAATATGGCTATCATTAAGACCTTTGAGTGGGGTGGGGGGTGGAAGAATAAATTGAAGGTGGGGCACATACCATCTGTTTAACCAATCTGGCCTCCTTCTGGGGAATTAAGTTCTGGAATGGAATGTGGTTGTCTTAGGAGGGCAGAGGCATTGAATGTGTAGCCAGTAACATTGGATTTTTTCCCCCATTAAATCTCCTTACTTGGTGGCAAGAAACACAGGAAAAAAAAGGCCCAGCTATCTGAGTCATTTGTAGATGAATAACCACAGTCTGACTTCTTACTTGCTTCTTACCTTTCCTGAGGTACAGCTGATTTGTTGTGGGGAAGGCAGGGAGTGGAGGAGACAGTGGAGTGAAAGGGGAGGTGGGGGGAATTGAAAAGATTCATCTGTTTTTCTTGCCAAATCAATTCACTCTAACAAAAATAGGGAAATCCCCAACCAGCTGTTCCAGTGACTAGCAAGAAAAATATTTCCTTGGAACACTGCAACAGAAAACACACTTTGCATGCTGGACCTCCTGAAAGAGTGCTCTGGAGCTTGTCAGTTATTGTTCTCTCTGAGTGCTTCATTGATATCAGTGATAGTAGTTAGAACAGGGTAGAGTCTTTGTATTTTTTTCCCCCTTAATTAACTCAAATACTCTTAAATGTCTGGGTTCAACTCTGATGCTTCAGTTGGAAATATTAAGATGAGGGGTGATAAGAGAACAGAGGGAAAACTAGCTAAGGGGGTCTGGAAAATGAAGCAAAGATGAGTGGGCCTGCAGCTTTATTGGTGTGTACTTCCTGTTCTGTTCTTAGAATCCATGTTCTGGTTGTCAGGCCAGAGAGAAGGAAAATATTTGCCTGTAGTGAAGTAAATTAGGGAAGTAAAAATTTGTTTTCATTTTGAGCTATATTTTAGAGGATTCTTAGGCATCTGAAATAAGGTTTTGCTCCAGGGGGTGTTGAGATCTTTTAGAAATAGCAAAACATTACTGCATGAAGCTATGAAACCAATCATGGAACAATGTGGTTTATCTTTGTGTCTCTATCATCTAGCACAATGCCTGGCTCAGAGTAGAGGCCCAATGAAAATTTGAAAAAACAGCTTAAATAAGGTGATGCAAGCCAAACTAATTTTGCAAATTAGATATTACAGTCCAGGGAACTAAGCTCATTTTCTGTGTTTTGTTATTTCATCCTGATACTCATCATCCCATTTTATCTCCTAGACTATGGGGTGCAGATATTTTGAGTCTTTAATTTTTAGTTGTTTAGGACAGGTAATTACTTATAAATTCTATAGTAAATGAACCAAATCATTGTTTCACTGCCAATAAAATAAAATTTAAAGGAGAATGATTCAAAAGTAAAAATTCTATTTTGCTAGCTGTTTTTAAATGTTTCATCAAAGGAAAAATTCTATTTTGCTAGCTGTTTTTAAATGTTTCTTCAAAGGAAATTTTAAAATAGTAGGCATTTACATTGAAACAAGAATGAAAAAGGGAGTTTATGAAAGCACAACATTCAAAGATGTTTATAAGGTAAACACTGTGCAAAAGCTGCCATCTCCTATTTCAGAATACTTCTCTAGTAAAAGAAGAAAATCACAATTTGGAGTCCTTCCTTCAGAACTCTTAGAATCTCTGTCAGTAATGTAGATGTGAGGTATCTTAGACCAGAGGTTCCAAGTGATCACAGGCAAGTTTCCAGTAGCTGCCTAACAAAATTCCTGGGACAAAATGGTGGCAGACCTCCAAATCATGATGACTTTACTTGACTTTAATAATTTGCAAACTGTTATATCTCTATATGGGTCAAGATTATTGAACTCAGATTTTCTTTCTTTTTATTTTGGTAAAATACTCATAAAATGTACCACTTCAACCATTTTAAAGTATAAATTCAGTAACATTTAGTGCATTCGCAATGCTGTGTATCACTGCTCTCTAGTTCCAAAACATCTTCATCACCTCAAAAGGCAAGCCCAAACTGACACTCCACATTCTTCCCTCCCCTCCAGCCCCTGACATCCACTAATCTACTTTCTGTTTCTATGGGTTTGCTTATTTTGAATATATCCTATAAATGGAATCATATAATGTATGATATTCTGTATCTGGCTTTTTCACTGCGCATGTTTTGAAGGTTCGTCTATATCGTAACATGAACCTTATTCCTTTTTACGGCCAAATAATGTTCTACTCTATGATATACCATGTTTTTTTAAATCCAGTCATTAGTTGATAGACATTTAGATTTTTTTCCTCCTTTGGTTATTGTGAATACTGTTTATAAACATTTGTGTACAAGTGTCTGTTTGAACACTTATTTACAATTCTTTTGTATATATGCCTTACAGTGAAATTATGGAGTCACATGGTGGTTCTATGTTAACTTCTTAAGACACTGCCAAACTGCTGTGCACAGTGGTTGTACCATTTTACATAGAAGCATAGGCATATTCTAATCTCTCCACATCCTCATCAGCACTTGTTATGTTCTGGGTTTTTTATTATAGCCATCTTAGTAGGTGTGAAGTGGTATTGCATTGTGGTTTTGATTTGTATTTCTCTAATGACTATTGGCATTGAATATCTTTTTATGTACTTGCTGGCCATTTGTGTATTTTCTTTGGAGAAAAGTATATTCTGCTCCTGTGCTCATTTTTTAATTAAGCTGTCTGCCTTTTCATTGTTGAATTGTTCTTTTATATTTTATGATATACTAGACCCTTGTCAAAAATATGTTTTGCAGGGGTGCCTGGGTGGCTCAGTCACTTAAGTGCCTGACTCTTGGTTTAGGCTCAGGCCATGATCTCAGTCAGGGTCATAGGATTTAGCCCTGCATTGGGCCCCGTGCTTGGTGCAGTCTGCTTGAGATTCCCTCCCTCTTCCATACTCTGCCCCTTCCCCCACTTCCATGCATGCCCCTTCTCTCTCTCTAAAATAAAATAAATAAAATCTAAAAAAAAATAAATGATTTACAAATAGTTCCTTCCATTCTGTGAGTTATCTTCTCACTCCCTTGGATAGTGTCCTTTAATGAATAAAAGTTTTAATTTTGATGAAGTCAGTTTATGTTTCTTTCTTTTGTTGCCTATGGGAAAGCACTTGAATTGATTATGATATTTTGTGATTACAATTATACCTTAAATCATGACAATCTTGTACTGACAGCATTACCATGATACTACTTGTTAAGGACAGTATATTCCTAGTAGTTGTATTTTCTTTAGGTGTGTACATCTAAAAATAGCAAAGAAATTATATACATTTTATTCACCTTTGCTTTTCTCAATTAAAAGATACTTGAGTATCTTATGTAAGTATTGTTTCACCTTCAATCTTGATTATAAGTAATTTTCATGAATTATTTAGAAAGGTTAGAGCCAAAAACAAGTACCAGCTCTCCAGTCGTCATTGCTACTACCTGTTCTAGCTCCATTGTTCTAAACATTTACTTTTATATAATCTGTATCTCACATTCATTCCCTTCAGAAAAAATTTACTGAGCATCTACCATACACCAGATGATGTGTATTAAAAATAGATGTATTAAATAGATGTATTAAAAATAGACAGATAAAAAGATGTGTTCTGTGTCCTCGTGGGTCTCACAACTTGCAGGAGGTAAATGCACAGGAGCTGAAAAAGATCAATACCACATAAGAGGTTCCTATAAGAGAATAAGACCAAAGTGCTGTGGGGTTACAAAAGAAAGAATCATTGGCCGTATACTTTAGGTAAGAGGGTCTCCAAAGAGGTCTTTTGAGGAAGAGAATTCTGTTAACTAATTTAAGTTTTAGAAATATAATTCTGGCAGCAGTGTGAGAGAGGACTGGACCAGAATGTACAAAAAGTAATCAGTAAGGTCAATAATAAGGTGTATTGGCAATTAATTTTCCGCTTATTCTTTTATTCAGCCCTAAAAATGTTCTGCAATTTTAAAAATATTGATGTGAGGTGAGTTTTCTTAGATTTTTATTATGGAAAGCTTCAAACATATAAAAATTCTTCAACTATTAAACAGACTCCATGTACCTATCAGCACAGATTCAACTATTATCAGCACATGGCCAAATCTCATTTTATCTATGTCCTCTGCCCCCCTTTTCCCTTCCAGATAGTTTGAAGCAAATCTCAGACCCCATATTATTTCATCCATAAATATTTTATTACATAACATCAACAGGTAATAACTATTTTAAAAATCTAATCTCAGTAGGATTTTCCTACCTAAATAAAGTGAACAATAACTTCTTAATGGTAGGAGGTTTTTTTAAGGTTTTAAAAAAATTTTTAATTTTGAAGATTTTATTTATTTAGTCATGAGAGACACAGAGAGAGAGAGGCAGAGACACAGGCAGAAGGAGAAGCAGACTCCATGCAAGAAGCCCAACGTGGGACTCGATCCTGGGCCTCCAGGATCACGCCCTGGGCCTAAGGCAGATGCTCAACTACTGAGCCACCCTGGTATCCCAATAGGAGGTTTTTGGTTTTTTTTTTTTAGTCAAAAATTTATATAAATATTCACATAAATAATTCTACCCTACTCCCTATGGAGATCTTTTCCTTGATATTTTTGGCAGGGGATAGAGAGGTGAAGTTTCTTAAAAACTAAAATGATACTGCTTGAGATACAAAATATGTAGTTTCTGGAACCACATTTGCGATCAGCTTTTCTATTATATGTATTTAGCTAAAGAAGTTTCTACTTTGTTATAGATATATAGCTTGAAAATAACACATGTAAATTGGACTACTGAGAAATTTTACCTTTGAACATTTTTTTATTCAATAGCAATTACTCACATTAATATGGAGCCTTGAATTTTTCACAGTGTTGTCATGCCTGCTACCTATTGAACTCTGATAGCTCTGCTGTGCAAAGTTGTCTATTATCTACTGTTTACAATTGTTATCAATTTTACTTTGTTGCGGCTCTCAGGCTTAGATTGAAATAATAAACAACATATGCAAAATCCTTTACTGGTGAGCCAAGAAAGACTTTGTAGTCAAGCCTGCATGGGTAATGAAAGGAAATTACTGTGAATAACATCTTATCAGTTGTAATTTACTTCATTTTCCACAATTTGGGAATATTTGGTGCACACACTCACAATGATTTTAAATCCATGGTTATAAGTCAGTATTTTTCATGGGCTCAAAATCCACACATAAATTTCCTGGAAACTTCTGGAAAGGCTTGCTTCTTAAAAAACATGGCAACACTTGAATTAGGACAAGTTTCAGAGCTGAAACATGTTGATAGACCACCCTTAATTGGTGCTCCATTCTTTTTAACTCATTTCTTCATTTTTCATTAACATTCCCAGACAGACTAGACCTAGATTATCTTCAAAACGTTCTGTAGCAGAAGAATTGTGTAACTATTAAAAAGGTTGATACAAGTATCATATTTCATATAAATTCTTGCTCTTTACCCATAAAATATAGAAAATGCAAGTATCTTTAAATATTCCCACTAATTTATCTGAATGCAAAGGCTATTTGAAATACCTATACTTGTGTATTTCAAAGTATTTCCAATAGCCTTTGCACTCCAATATGCTTTTCTCAAATGAATGATGAAAACCCACCCCATGGTTAGAAAGGAACACAGAGATTGGGAATGTGAGCTCTGGAGGGGGACAAATCTGGGTTTACACACTGCTGGATCTGAGTAAGCTGTGTTGTCTCTCCATGATTCAGATTCCCCCAGGGATTTGCTGGAGTCTATTAGACTGGACCCCAAAGGCTGATTGTTAAATATGCAAGAATTTTCCCAGCCAGTGTTTAAACCATTGGCTGCTTAAAATCAGCCATGGTGGGAGTATTTATATGCCAGAAATTGGTGAGCTCTGTAAATTATGGTTCCCTTCTTATTCCCACAGCTGGTTTACCAGCACAACACTGGCTACCAGACAGGTTTAAGGGTAAAATGAGCTTGTTGCTGTCAAGTGTTTTGCAGGGTTTTCCCTATACAGAAAG
Organism: Vulpes vulpes; assembly: GCF_048418805.1. Classification (NCBI taxonomy): domain Eukaryota; kingdom Metazoa; phylum Chordata; class Mammalia; order Carnivora; family Canidae; genus Vulpes; species Vulpes vulpes. The sequence goes on from NC_132785.1 coordinate 88,964,859, forward strand.
CATTGACAAAGTGCTAGCCGGTAGTAGTTGTAGTAGTAGTACTAGCAGTAGTAGTAGCAATGTGACATTAAAAACTAATGCAGCCAACCCTCAATTGTTTACTTATCAAATTGACAAATAATCTATGATTTATCACTGGCAGTATCTGAAGTATGCTCAGACACAGAAAATAAAGCAGTGAAAACCCCATCAGCCCATGGTAGTGCTTATTTGTTGCATCTTCATTCAGACAAAAACATTTGATGATAGAAAGAAAAGGAAAAAAGTTGTGAAAAAACAAAAGCTAGGAATTATATTTAAATTCAAAATGATCACTCTAAAAAAAAAAAAAAATGATCACTCTACTTTTGTCTTCCCTGAGATAGCCCATTGGAATTTCATTATAAATGGCAAATGACAAAATGATGAACAGTTTGAAATACCTGGTAGGCAAATCTGGCAAATTTGGATTTCTGTAACAAGGGGTAGAATTCCTGACCCAAATTATCTTAAGCCAAAAAAATAAATGATTGGTTCTGAAAGAAAAAAAAAATCCAGGGATAGGTCTGTTTCTGAGCATAGTTTGCTGCAGGGCTCTTAGTAGGCCAGGAGTGCTTATTTTTTTTCCCTCCTTCTTCTGGTTTGCCCTGTGCCTGGCCTCCACATGGCAACCTCAGCACTTTCAATTTTAAAGTGAAGAGTTCTCTCCAAAATCATGTGTACTGGGAAAGAGAAAACCACCTTTCTTGGAGTTCTTGCACAACTCCTGAAGTTCGCTCTGCGGGAACCATTAGATGCCTGACTCTAGTTTGAGAGTCCTGTAACAGACTCTATCTAATGGGGAGGAAATAATTTACCCTCCAATAAATTGGGGTGCTATGACACTAAGATGAGGTGAGTGTTAGGCAACCATTTAGACAATTGTCTACCATAAATCATCTTCACTGTAATTGAATAAATATGACAGCAATCGTGTGCATGTAGAGCATAAGCACACTGCTTGATGGTGGCCTTCTCAGGTTGTGTTTGGGCTCTAAACACTTCTGATACCATTAAAGACTCTTGTCATAAGGAGGCATGATTAAAGTGCCTGGGTGGCTCAATTGGTTAAGCATCTGGCTTCAGCTCTGGTCATGATCCCTGGGGTCCTGGATCGAGCCCTACCCGGGCTCCCTGCTCAGCGGGGAGCCCTCTTCTCCCTCTGCCCCCTGCTTTTGCTCTCTCTCTCTGTCAAATATATAAATAATTTTCTTTAAAAAAAGGATGCATTAATAGAGTTAGTATCTTCCCAGGAAACTAATATTGAGAAACCCAGGTAACAGAGTATTCAAAAGCAAATAGTAGCAAAAAAATATTATAACACCACTTTAAAGGCAGATTTCAAATTGGCAGCTCAGGTAATAGATGAGTATTCTCTATTATGTGTTCATTATAATAAAGAGGTCTTTATTATAGAGGTCTGAGAAGCTGTCTCACCATGAAAATTGAGAGATGTACAAACTTTTGAGTGTTCTATTATGGAAACAAACCTGTTGGCATGTAGAAATTCCAGCATGTTCGGCTGTCAATTTGTTTCAAAATTTCATTCCAGGAAAGTAAGTTGTGACTCTAATGTTATGGAGAAGTCTAAATATTGATGCCAGAAAAAAAGGCACAAACCCTGCTGTCCCCAGGGTACCCACCACTGACAGGTTAGATAATTCTGTCTAAGGTAACATAGGACACTCGGGCACATCAGGGTCTGGACTGGGAAGCTCATGCTTCTCTTGGTGGCAAGTTGGTTCAGCCTGTGCCTGATGTCATTCTGATTCTTAGCTGCCTCTTGAAGCTACAGGCTGTAATGCATGAGTCACAGAGGTTAAAATGCAGCCTTTTCTGGTTTATATCATATGCACATTCTGTAATTGTCTTGGAGTGGCATTCTGTGATTCACATCCTAGTCTGGTGTGCCCTAACCAAACACATCTTCTGGCAATGTATACTGACAGCCCTATAGTGTGTATTAGTGTGGAGTGACTTAAGTGAACCATTTTTCTATCCCCTGGGAACTTACTTCCTTATAGTGTCCTACCCAAATGTGATTTGTTTTTAATTATTGTGATGCTTGCTTTTACCCTCATCATTAAACATAACATCCTGAATAATTCTGTGATGGTGCCAAGAAAATGCCAAACATTGTGAGGAGAGTATTTTACTTACAAAGAGTCACATCTGTAAGCATTTTGGAGTGTGGGACTATTTCCCAAAGATCTTGAGATTAGATAGATGTTGGCACTCTGTGTGGCCCCGTATAAACATCTTGGATCTTCTGTAGTTGAACTAGAAACTGGATACCAATCCAGAGTTTGTAAATAGTCTCATATGGCATTCATTCTGAGATACACAGAAATGTTAATGAGGTGTTGCTGTGAAATCATCTTTTACTAAAAGATGAAATATGTGTGCCCAACATCAGACAGTGGAGATCACTCCCAATGTCTTCTCTTCTCTGAAAGAATGACACCCAAAGACTAATGGATCTTAGAAAGAAAGGAATTCTTATTATTTGCACGAGTATCATTAAGGCTGTATCTGTGTGGCACCAAAGGACAAGTGCCACTTAAAAACGGAAAAATTTAAGAGGCATTGCCAGAAAATAAATGAGAATGTTCAAGATTGCTGAGCTCTGTAAGTAATGTAAACATATCTGGCATCTGTCCCCGTTTTTTTCCTTGGACCTTTTAAATGAAAGGTTACTAATTCATTCTTAATCACCCGCAAGCTGCTAGGTACCCCGTGGCTTGTAGGCATCAGAATTAATTGCAGGTGCCTCTGTGGATCTGCAACATAGCCTACTAGGTTTAGGGTAATTAGCTCTGGATCCCCTCTCCTTGTTCTGAAGTGCTTCTAATTCTCAGTGGATTTCTGAAGCCACAGCTTGCCTTTGAGAGAATTGAAGAAGCGCATGGCAATTGGAAAATAACTGGACTCAACTCTTAATTTTTGGGAGGAGAGGTATGGGGAAAAATAGGGGAGATCTCAGTAGAAGCCTGAAGCACTTCTGTAAAGATGTTTCCCTGGATCAGGGAAAAAGTGGTTTTGGTACTGGTATATTTATCCTCAAATTTATGAAGAGTAACTCTGGTGTTCCAAAGTCCAGACTTCAAGGTCATCTTAACGTACTATAAAACCTTGCCTACCAAAATGTAGTCTGAGGACCGGCAACCTGACCTGGGAGCTCATCAGACTTGTGGAATCTGGCCACCCCAGACCAAAATCAGAATCTGCATTTTAACATGGCCTCCAGGTGATTTGTATTCACATTAACATTTGAGAACCAGATGTAGTGCATGCCTATGATAATTAATCTATCATTCATATTCCAGATGTGATTGCTAAGCAGACCCAGAAAGAAGTGGGTGCAGTGTTGTTCCTTGGCAGAACATGCTCTGAAGGCAGGGTTACTGCTTCCCAGGTCTTTGGATTCCTACCATGACATATTAGAGGTGGACAGATGGATTGATGGGTTTGTAGAAGGATGGATAGGTGGATGGATGGATGGATGGATGGATGGATGGATAAAGAGCATGATACTCCTCCCTCCAAAAAAAAAAACTTGAAAGAAAAAGTGAATATAAAGAAACATAACTCAAAGCAGAATTTGGTTTCTGTCATTACTTAATCAAGAAAGGCTTGCTTACTGTCACCATCACAATATAGTATAACATGCCAGGCCAACAAAGGCTTATTTAGGAGTTGGTTGGACAGTTCCAGGCCTCCATCAGCCTATAGAGCCAAGTTTTGGGGTGTGGAAGGGTGTTTTCCAGCAAAGGAGACTGTGTTTCCTTCCCTGGACTCATCTGATGCTCTGCATCTTAACCCTTTGTCACTGTGTTCCTTTTTTTTCTAACTGTGCCATATTTCCACAGCTAGAATATAAATCTTTTAGAAATAGGGACTATGCCTTAGACATCAACTCCCCTGTGGCCAGAACATGTCCACAGGCCTGACCATCACCATAATGGTGCTCATGCCATTCCTGCTAATAATGAGACCTATATGATAACACAGAGGTGTTCATTTAGAAAGGAACAACCTGTGCCCTCCCTTTTGCATGTTAAATTCATCTGTTCACCGATACCGTTTCTTTTGGAAGAAGGAATGATGTCCTTCTATTATTAGTTCATCTTTTCATTCAGTAAATTGTTGGCCATCAGAGCCAGCCAATATTGTATAACAGTGGGTGGCTCCTGCTTCTCTGACATTCAGTGAAGATGGCATTTGTGCCTCTGTGTCGATGCTGCCCTCAGGAAAGTGTTCTAAGAGTCTCTGCCTGTACTTACCTCATCAAAGAGCAGCTTCAAAGAAGACACTCCATGATGCCCAGCTTGAGTGCATTCCTGAGATGAAGCTTCAGGATATGGAGGTAGAAGCAGGGTGGTTGAGTGAGTGTTAGGGGAACTGGGTATGAAGTCAGAAAAGCTGGATTTGAATTTCAATGCTCTTACTCTCTCCTTGTGTGATCTTGGTCAGTTTTCATTACGTCTGTGACTATACAGTGCTTGGCAGGCAGTGTTCACCAAATACTAGTTTCCTTTCCCTCTCTGAGCCTCAGTTTCCTCCTTGTGATGCATAATAATATTGCATTCTTAGTATTTAGCACATTGAACGTGCATAATGAATGCTTTGAATTCCCTCCCAGTTTCCTGGGCCCTCGTGCTGCTTATAGTATTTGGCACACCCCGTTCCTCTGTGCTAGATCTCCTTGGATTCAAATGTTCTATTGGAATAACTTCCATTTGTCCCTTGCTGAAATGGTCTGAAATCATGGTTTATCTACAAAGTGCACTTTTTTCAACATCTGTAGTATTTTCTGTCCATCCCAGGCACTAGTACATCCCTGGCTTACCCCATTACCTGTATGTAGATCCCTGCCCTGCCCAGTCCAAATAAAAACTTTGTTCTGTTTGCTACAGGTAACTGACCTGCAGACAAATATCAGACCCAGAAGGTTGTATTCTTAAGATACTTCTTTAAACCTCGGTACTTCTGTTCTTCCTGAAGCAAAGATAATCTTTATAAATAATCTTTAAAAATGACTTGAAGGTATACATAGGTTCATTGTAGAAGAGAAAAATGTGTCTAAATACAGATAATCAATAGGCTTCAAAATCTTTATTATAATGAACACATAATATACAAATAAATATTTTATATATATACATTCCACAAATAAATTCATATAATACAAAGTATATTAACACATATCATGTAAATATATGCTAATACATTTTTAGTATATGTGTAAATATTTGCTCCGTTTGTCACTCACTAACTTTATAGAAACTATTGGAAACTGCACATGCACACACATAATCCTAATATACTTATGAATCTATGACCCACTTTTTTTCATTTGATTATCCTTATGCTATTACATATAAGTCATAGTTTAAACAAGTTAGTGCCTAGAATATTGCTTAGTCCACAGTGGTGCACAGTGTGTATATGTACATATATATATAATAAGTGAGTGAACATATACTAATGTATTTTGTGTAAATTTTGAATTGTCTATGTTGGATTTCCTTTAATGGGGGTCAACTTGTTGATAAGCTTTTGTGAAAATTGTACATGAAAGAAAAAAACCTTATTCTTTGCTAAGGTGACCACCAGTTAAGGCAGGTCTTTACTACGTGGACTCCTCTCTGCCATAAGTTACCATCCCAGAACTGCACGCAGATGTAGAATTGGTGTCCAGTTTGGGTGGATTCAGACGGTAAATCTCAAAGCCATTTTGCCTTTGAAATTTGAAGGCTTTAAGTAGTGGAATATTTTTAGGGATTAGGCAAACAGTTATAGGTGACATGTGCCACTTGGATCCCCTACCAAAAGGCACAAACTCTGATACTTCTAGGGGTCAGGTAGGGATTTTTCAGGAGAACTAAACTGAACAGGATGCTGATCAATACCTGCTTTAGACAGTCTGCAAAATGGAGTGCCCACACCCGTCCAAAGGACAGCCATTACTGGGCCCCATTCATGTGCCAATATAAGGCCCAGTGGTGCCAGCCCTCCAATTTTTCAAAAGAAGCCAAATGTTTGACTATTTATGGGAAATTCCTAATTATAAAATAATGACAACTCATTTAATTTACACTGATCTTTAAAACCACTTTATAGAGGTATGGTTGACATAGAAAAAACTCTACACAATTAATGTATGAAACAGTGAGTTTGCAGATAAGTATACATCTGTGGAACCATCACCACAATCTATGCCATAAACAGCCATCACTTCCAAAAGTTTTATTTTTCCATCTTTATTATTGTTGTTGTTGTTTTATTGTTTTATGTTATGTTATTATTTTCATCATGATAAGTGTACTCTTTAATCCCCATCACCTATTTCACCCATGCCCCCCCACCTCCCTTCTGGTAACCATCAGTTTGTTCTCTACAGTTAAGAGTCTGTTTCTTGGTTTGTCTCTCTTTTTCTTCCCTCTTTGTTCATTTGTTTTGTTTCTTAAATTCCCAGTATGAGTGAGATCATATTCATGATAATTATCTTTCTCCAAATTTTTTTTGCTTAGCATAATACTCTGTAGCTCTCTCCATGTTGTTACAAATGGCAAGATTTCATTCTTTTTATGGCTGAATAATATTCCATTGTGTATATATACCACATCTTCTTTATCCATTCATCTATCAATGGACACTTGGGCTGCTTCTATAGTTTGAATATTGTAAATAATGCTGCAATAAACATAGGGATGCATTTATTCCTTTGAATTAGAATTTTCATATTTTGGGGTAAATACCCAGTAATATAATTATTGGATCGTAGAGTCATTCTATTTTTAATTTTTTGAGGAACCTCCATATCGTTTTTCACATGAATTTGCATTCCTACCAATAGTGCACAAGGCATCCCCTTTCTCTGCGTCTTCACCCACACTTACTGTTTCTGTGTTTTTTATTTTAATCATTCCAACAAGTGTGAGCTGGTATCTCATTGTAGTTTTAATTTGCATTTCCCTGATGATGAGTGCTGTTGAGCATCTTTTCATGTGTCTATTGGCTGTCTCTATGTCTTCTGCCCATTTTTAGTCAGATTATTTGTTTATTATTATTGTTACTCACTTTTAAAGATTTACTTATTTATTTTAGAGAGGGAGGCTGCAAAGGGAGAAGCAGAGAGAGAACCTCAAGCAGAACCCCACCCCCACCCCAGCACTAGTGAGCATGGAGCCTGACACGGGGCTTGATCCCAAAACTTTGAGATCATGACCTGAGCTGAAATCAAGAGTTGGACACTTAAACCAGCTGAGCCACCCAGGTGCCTCATTGTTATGAATTTTTATGTTTATTATTTGTGATAACAGCACTTAACATACATGGGTCAAATAGTATCCACCTGAGAACTTTAAGCCTCTGGCTTGGGTTGGGGAGCTCTTTAGATTGCCTGAAAGACTACAGATATTTGAATGCCAGGTGTGACTGCTTTAAATGACCGGCTATACCTGACGTCATCAAGGGGTATAACATGACATGCTTGTAAACCAGACCTAGATTCTCAGTGGCTCCTGCAGGAAATCCTAAGTGGATGAAAGGAGTCCAGAGATGTCAGTTTTGCTAGACAATTACCATAGGTAATGTCAGTCCAAATAGAGGAGACTGCCAACATTTTTTACCTGGCCCCGTAAATTGACAAGTCAATCAGAGAGAGAGGTCCTAATACGTTGTGAATAAGCTCTTCTCATTTCTAAAAATATTCCTGAGACTAAATTACAAAAACCCTCAGATTTACCTACTTCTGGAGGTCTACTGAAATTAAAAGTCTGTATGGCATCTTAAAAGGGAAGGAGCTGTCAAAAACAGACAAATCCCAGCCAAGTGATGGGAAACGTCATTTCAGGATAATAGCCTTAATAGCATTTGCACAATGGACATTAAAATATATTCTTTCTTATAAATGCCCTTAACTCTGCAAGAAGGAGACATGGTTTTAATCAGACAGATTCTCATATCAAATTACATCAAGATACAAGCAGGGGATTCTGTGTTACCTGATCAACATGGGAAAGAAATCCAGAACATTTTCCTTAATGGTAAACATGTTTTATGAAGGGAATGAATAGTTAGTCATCTTTATTATTCAGCATCCACAGTATTAAAGTTGATTGAAAAATGGAGGTTGACACAGTCACTGCCCTGGAAATTTTGCATGTATTTTCAAAAGACAAAGGGTAATAAATCCACAAGTATAAGAAGAAAAGAAAGATGCACCCCCAACTAGTGATACTCAATGGAGTGACCACTTGTGAGCCATGGAGTACATTTGATTCTGCTCTTCATTCTGAACTGGCAAGTACTCTCCGAGGCCTTGGGGATTCAAGTCAAAGCAGGTGGTCATTTTATGCACTGCATTCCATGGCCCATTGGGTGGGGCCAGGTCTGCACTAGACTGATCCAGGGAGGACTCAGGAAACCTCAGGAACTGACCGCCAGATATCTAAGAGATGCTAAGAGTTACTGCATAGAAAATATGTCTGAATGAGAACTCCTGTGGGTCCTCCAGAACCACATCAAATACACACTGGAATGAGGCAGGACGGGACACCTCCCCTTAGGTATTCTTTAAACCGAGCAATAGTTAGCATCTGTAGTGTCTTTCTTCTGACCCAGCACATTCCTAAACCAACTCCTCAAAGGGCTCAGGAACCCATAGGGAGTCCCAGATGATTTGGTCTTATACCTGGGAGGCTGAGCTGATTTTTAGTTTGTTATTGGACACTTTTTGAAATGATGGGTCTGGTAATTCGATTACCTTTTTCTTCATTTTGTTATATCCATCCATCTGTTCACTATACTTTCAGTGAAAGCCTACAATGTGCCAGGCATTGTGCTAGGTGACAGGGATAGAAAGAAGCTACGTGGACACACACGATTCTTGTCCTTACAGAGCTTGCAGACTAGTGGGGGAGACTTATATTGAATACTCCTACAAGTGATGAATAATTATAATCAAGATAAATGCCATTGCTTCTCTTTTTCACATCCTCTCAGGCCTACCTCTTACCAACCACTACTGTGGCAACAAGTTCCAAACAGCTATTGGTTAGCTTCACAGAGATATTTGACAGTGCCTGTCCTTAGCCCATAGCTACTTCTTGCTTCTTGCTCTGGGGCTTTTCTGATGCTAAAATGTGGGAACCTACTCAGAGCTCACAATTATCCAGCCTGGAGGGTGTGCCACCTTTAATCAATGGGAGACTAAGGATAATAAATTATTTTTATCACACGGAAAGGCAGTTTTGAGTTGTGTTTCATAAGACTTTTCAAAATATTCCAGCAGGTTCAAGCATCAGTTGCCCAGAGCAGTGGCTAAATCATTAGTATATTCTTTTTTGGTTTTCTCCTTTCCTGTTTCATTCCCCTAGTCCCTCACTTCTGTTTCCTGACAGCAATCCCCAAATAAATTATCTCCATGTAAGCCTTTTTCAGGCTGTGCTTTCAGTAACCTGAGGTTAAGACATGAGACATGCTATGAAGTAGTATAATGATTCTGAAAATGTGTGAGTGTGTATGTTTATGTATGTGTGCTTGTATATATACTCACCCACACAAGGAAATCTAACTTAATCTGGATTGTAAGGGAATATAATAATGCTTTAGCTACTCTACCATACATTTTTGGCAAGCTACCCAATAGTCATATTCTCCTTCTCTGCTGATAGCATCCTGATTTTACTTAGGTATTTATCCCTCAGAAAATCTCAAGGATATGCTCTATTAGGTCTAAACCAATTATGATAATCCCATGTGATTTACCAATGATTGATCTAGAGATGAAGATACGACCCAATTTGGGCCTGTGAGACATAAGAAATTGTCTGCTGGGGGCTTCTAGAAAGCTTTTTTTATTCATACTCCAAAGTCAAGAAGTAGATTCTCTATATATCTAGGTAGGATACCTATATCTATATATCTAGGTAGGATACCTAGACCTGTGTCAAGCATCTTGTGGGTATCTATCCTAAAGACAAGGACTAAGCATGGCAGAAAATTCAGAAGATCTTGGTTGATATTGTTGGATCACTGAACTAGCTAACAATTTCCATATTGTTTTAGCTATTTTGAGCTGAGTTTTCTGTTAGTAAAGAAAAAAGGTCACATTCCCTAAGGAGTGGATACCTGATGCTAGAGCCAAAAGCATCTGAACTGAAATACCTGACTAATGGTAGAAGAAAGGATCAGATTTTCTTTGGTGATACCTACTAACTGGTTGTAAGAGACACAAAAATCTCTGAAGGATATAATTTTCTTGGTGACTCTTTTTAATGCTGCTTTAACCTTGAAAGAGTCGCTGATAATGAATAGCTAAGAGAAGAAATGGAATGAGGTTTATCAGCAAGAAGAGGGGCAGGCTGTGAATCTAGACAGCAGAAAGGAAGAAGTGGGACTATGAGGACCACCAGGAAGAGGAGGACAAGCTTCCACGCAAGCATCAAAATAAGCACCCTGAAGCCCGATTAACAGCAAGTACACGTAGTGCTCAGATTTTGGTTTATAAGACCATTCTTCAATTAAAGGAACCAGAGGGTCCTTGGAGGATTGTATGATTTTAAGACAGGGCAAAAATATACAAGATGAACCTGGAGCATCTTGTAAAGCCAGTTAAGAAGTGCTGACTAAAACAAAACAAAACGAAATGAATCAAAACAAAAAAACAAAAACAAACAATGATTAGTGTGTCAAAGGAATAAAGGAGCCAGTTGAAAAGAGCTCCCAATGAAGCTGGAACCATTTGAGAAACAAAATGAAATAGTGTTTGGATAATAACCCCAAATATAAAATTAATATCCATGAGTTCATACTGATACAAATAAATGATAGAATAAATAAATAGGGACAAAAAAACAAATGTCCTGTGCTAAAACATTCCATATAGTTTATGTAAATTCTCTGGCCTCAAGATGGTAGAGCATAACTCCTCATTCCTTAAGTGGGGGCTGTGCAGAGTAAATTCTTTCCAAAGAGTACAGTATAAAAAGAATGAAAAAGAGTAACTTTGTAGAGAAACCTTACAAACACTATCTCAACCAAGAGATCAAAATCATCATCAATAGTGATAGCATGTTGATACTCTGTATCCTTGATGTGATGTGATTAAAATGGTACCAATCTGTGATGTTCTTCGCTAAAACCCATAACCACAGTCTAATCATGAGGAAAAATGTCAGACAAAACCAATAAAAAGGCATTCTACAAAATGACTGTCAAGGTCATTAAAAAGAAGGAAAGTCTGAGGAACTGTCCCAACCAACGAGAGCCTAAGGAGATAAATATAATGTGGTATCTAGGATGAGATCCTGGAGCAGAAAGAGACTATTAGGTAAAAGAAAAAGAAAAAAAAAAAAAAACAAAGAAATCTGAATTAAGTATGGACTTCAGTTAATAATAATGTATCAATATTCATTCATTAATTGTGATAAATATACCAAACTAATGCAAGATGTTGATAATAGGGGAACTGGGCATGAGGTATGTGGGAACTATCTGTACTGTTTTCACAACTTATCTATAAATCAAAACTAGTCTAAAATATTTTGAATAGCATCCAGGCCTGCACTAGGAAACACTAATAGTCCACATAATGTGGATCATCTCTCCAATGTGTTTTTTCGCAAATAGCTCTCTTGATTAAAAGGGCAGTAATGTGAAGACTTAGGGATCATTTTACCTAAGGGCCACCAGATGGCTGTCATCTGGCTAAAGAATATCTCCTTGGCTTTCTAGCTAAACATGTGATCTTCAGATACATGTTGGAGAGCATTTCATCTCCAAGAAAGAGTTCTACTGATTATGTCTATCTAAAGAATATGATAAATTTAACAGTTTCAAGTAATAGCAATTAATGCACATCATAGATATACAACTCAGGTAGTTGATTGCAAATTTAATCCAAATTTTATATTCTGTTATTCATTTGACAAATAAACAATGATTGTCTATTATGTGCCAGGCAGTATTTGTATGTATAAGCACATATAAATATATAATTAATTACTTGTTTTGTTATTATATAATTGTATTTATTATATTATTATAATAAATATACTATTCATTGCATTAAATATTTATATATTACTCTTTATATATAATTTTTATATAAATATAAACATATTAACATAAATATAAAGATATATTTTGTATAAATATATATCTTATATGTAATGTATAAATCATATGCCTTAATTTTTATGGGACATGTAGAAATTGCCTTTGGAACTGATTCATTCCAAGCATTCATAATTTCTAGCTTTACTTAGATATTGATGTAGTCTGCTCCTGGTTAAAAAAGCAACTGATACCTAGTAGCTATATGTGAAAGAAAAGATAAAACTGTTGAAATCACTGTTAATTACATGTTGGGTTCAGTTTACATCCTATGTAATATCCAAAAATCTTTGGATGATTTGTTCGAAGGTTGAAACAGGAGATATGCAAAGGCACCCTCTAATCACTCCTGCCTTCCGATGTAGTCATTTGTCTGTACCTCAGCTACTCAGGAGCTTCGTCAGTTCCAGGGCTGAATATTATTTACCATTGTGTCTCCCACATAGCTATGAAAGGGCCTTCCTTACATTCGGTGTTCCATACATTTGGTGAATGAATTAAAGTTTAACTCTGTTGCTCCTATGACTTAGCAGGAGGCTTGACAGGACATCACAGCAAATTCAGCATACGCTGTCTTGATTACCACTTCCCTGTAACAGTAAACATTTAGAAAGATTTTGTTTGCTCAGCTTAACAGATGCGTATATTAATAGACTATACCTTTTGCCTTTTTATTTTTCACTTTATTTTTCATATCAATCACCGAATAATCAGAAGATATTTCTTTTTCTTCAAAGTGTCAAAACATTTCATAGCACCAGTTTACTTTGCAGAATTGTACATTATGAATAGGTGAGAGCCTTAATGATCAGAGTCAAACCTTTGGTGTTGAAATTTGCTCCTTCATGAGATTTGCTTAATTGCTTCATCAGATGGAGGCTCAGTCAAGCCTGTCTTCTGAGCAACTCTTATTTTTTATTCTATTCTATGCATTTAGACCGGTTCCTTGGTGGGCAAGAAAGTAAAGCAGAACATTAGACAAAACTTCTATTTCAAAGAAGATTTAATCCATAATAATGTCCAAATTTCCCAATTCATAGTCCATCCTAGTTGTATGAGGATTGAAGTGCATCTTACATGTGTCCTAGTAATGCCTTATTTATCCCTGGAGAGTGAGGCCATCACCTGGCTCCACCCTGAGCTGCCCTGTTTCCTTCTCTGCATTGTACTCACATAGCTTCAGCTGAAATTTCTATGTAAGTGGCTCCCAAATCCAGATTGAGATCTCTAAACCAACATGCTTGCATTTCCAGACTTTTGCATTTTGCTTTTCAAGGGACCATATTATTTTCTCCTGGCACTCTGCATGGTACCTTGTATCATGTTATAAGGAAGGTAATACGTGAGCAAATGAATAACTGAATATATAATATGTACTGTGTATAATATACTATAATAAAGCTGACTCTCTCGGGATCCCTGGGCAGCGCAACGGTTTAGCGCCTGCCTTTGGCTCAGGGCACGATCCTGGAGATCCGGGATCGAATCCCACGTCGGGCTCCCGGTGCATGGAGCCTGCTTCTCCCTCTGCCTGTGTCTCTGCCTCTCTCTCTCTGTGACTATCATAAATAAATAAAAAATTAAAAAAATATTAAAAAAAAAAGCTGACTCTCTCAAGAGCTAAAACTGTAGCCATTTTAAATAGAAACTCTTCAAAAATGTCATAACTCCATGCCTTTTTCAACAAAATATACTAAACATAATTTAGCCATTTTTTTTACTTAGAAATCACCATTATGAATATTGGTTGCCATATCATACAGTAACACAGTGGCTCTTATGTATTATTAATCATTTGAGGAAAATTTGTCCCTCCTCTAAATGAATTCTTTTGTCTACTTCTCATATTCTTTACTGTCAGGATGGTCTCACTGTCAGCTATTATTTCTTGCTTCCACCTACTTTTGTGCCTCTAGCATCTAACCCCCAGCCTTTGACCCCCTCCCTCCCACTACACCTCTCCTTGCCAAATTTTATTATTTTAACTGCTATGACCTAAGAAATTAAGAGCCAAGTTTTTAGACACTTCTGAAACAAAAATAAATAAGCTCGAAGCATGACCCCACGGAGCTGTTTTATGAGAACTATGTGTAGGTTTAAGTCACTTTTGTCCACTCTGAAGCATTTTTTCCCCATTTCTTAGCTTGACTGTGTTTGAGATGAACGAAGTTGCTAGATAAGAGAAAGCTGCGTGTAAACATGACATGGCAAGTAGTACTTCACTTAGTTTGGTAGCTACTCTCTGATCCTAGAGAATGTGCCAACTCTCACTTGGGGAAGGAGTAAGATCTATAAGTCCACTGGGAAAATATAATTTGTTCCCCTCTTTTTCTGTGTGAAGGTCATGATTTTTGCTCTTTTCTGTGAGACTTCAATAGTCATCTTTTCCAAGCATCTCTCACTGTAGTCCTTGGACTAACTGTGTCAGAAACACTCATTTGCACATTGTTGTGCGGACTCTTGGGCTCTAGTCCTGACCAATCCATTCAGAATCATTTGGTAGTGGGGGGTCTAAGTACTTGTTTTTTTTTTTTTTTTTTATTTCCTCCTTCCTTCCTTCCTTCCTTCCTTCCTTCCTTCCTGCCTTCCTGCCTTCCTGCCTTCCTGCCTTCCTTCCTTCCTTTGAAGAAAACCAGCTCCCCTGGTGATGGACAGAGAAGCAGGCAGAGAAGCAGGCAGAGAAGAGTTTGCATCACCATGCTGGTGTCCTCTTTGGCATCCTTCACAGTTCTCCTCCACCAGCTTCCTTCACATCTCTGCGCTTTCTTTGCCCATTTCAGATATTTTCCTTATCCACTTTATCTTGACTTTTCTGCTCTCCATATCCTCCAGTTTCAGTATCCTCAAGTACCTTCCTTTGAATGTGTTCTATCTCCTTCATTAA
The DNA here is from genome assembly GCF_048418805.1 of Vulpes vulpes. Taxonomy (NCBI): domain Eukaryota; kingdom Metazoa; phylum Chordata; class Mammalia; order Carnivora; family Canidae; genus Vulpes; species Vulpes vulpes. Next base: position 88,979,884 of record NC_132785.1, read on the forward strand.
TCTTTCTCTAGCAAAAAAGAAATAAGATATCCCTTTTCCTCCGGCACATTTAATTCCTGCCATCTGCTCAACCACTTCCAGAGCCTGCACGTATAAAGAGGCTACACAAAGTGATGAAACACCTTTTCTGGAAGTTTTTTTCTTTCTTTTCTTTCTTTATTTTCTAGAGGTGGGGGCGGGGGAGGAGAGAAAATCATAAGCAGGCTCCATTTCCTGCGAGGAGCCAAACATGGGGCTCCTCGCCCCATGACCCTGAGATCATGACCCTAAGATTGTGACCTAAGCTGAAATCAAGAGTCAGATGCTTAACTGACTAAGCGACCCAGATGCCCTCTGGAAGTTTTAAAGATGTGAGTTTATGTTTATAGGTAGAAAGAACTGGATGACTTATACAGCCATTTTCAGGCTTCTAGTGTTTTTACATGGTAAATAGTAATTTATTATTTTTTTGTTCTCTCCCCTTTATGATACTTGTTAGTCTTTTGTCTTTATATTTTGAAGCTCTGCTCTTAAGATTATGTTTTAGAATCCTTTTGCATCTCCAATTATAGTAGTAGACACTAGAAATCTACAATACATTTATTGACATGGAATAAGTATGTGTTGATCTATATTTTGCATCATCGTTTTCTATATCACAATCTAGGTGTAAGGAAGCACAAATTCACTTACTACAAAGAAACGGGCATAATCCAACATAAAACTAAGTTTAATTCTGTACTTACTTGAATATTCTCTGATAAACTCTTAAAAACTTTCATATCAATGTCCTATGTATTTATATAGTGAACTACAAGATTGGAATGGTAATAGTCATTAATGTAGTATGATTCATTTGGCTGGTCACAGCATGTCAAAAGAAACATGGGGAGAGTTTTCAACCCTGATAGGTTTTATGTAATGGCCAAGTGGACAGATGATCTCTAATGAATCCTGCCCCTTTGCATGGATTCCTCTTTTCTTTAGGCATCAAGTGTCCTAGGATAAGGTCCTTTCCATATCCTGCCCTGAGTTGTCCTCCCATGAATTTCTCCAAACTCTTAAGTTACTCCTGGTCCTTCCTGAATAAAAGTTTCCAATCCATCATCTTGGTGTTAGTGAGAAAGTAATCTGATGTTTGTACTTTAAAAACAGTTTATTGAATAAAATTAATCTTGAATTGTCAACATCTCGAAAGGCCATATTCTTAAGCCTCTTTCCCCATCATCAGATTATGGGTTATAGCAACTTGCCATTCCAATTGAAAGTATCACAGTTTGGGATTAAAACTGAGGTAAACTCTGTGTACAGAATGTTTACCCTCTGAATCTAGATGACTCTTTTTAAATGAGGTTCTTCTGCAAGAGCCATTTGTACCACCTGCCTTCCAGGGGTGACTCAAGTGGATTCAGATGAATCTAGCTAGCGATGTGTGACAACAGAAGAAGGAAATTACTGTGACTGTGATTCTTTTATATAAATGACAACATTATTGCCCCAGACTACCAATATGGTCTTCCTCTTGTGGCCTCTAACCCTAACCCTTTAACAGAAAAGACATGTTTAATCATGAATTGCTAGAATATGAAATGGAGTAAAAGGAAACAATTCAATTTGAAAGTCCCTTTAACAGCAGAGGGGACCTCCTTTGTACTAGAGCCTGCTGTGGCCCAGCAGGTATGGTAAGCCATCAGTGTTTAGAGAGTAGAGGAAAACAGGTATCTTTGTAGAAATAGAGTTTGAAGCTATGAATCATGCATTTAAGTAACAGAGCTGTAGGCACATAGCAGTAGACATGTAAGGAAAGAATTATCTTGTATTTGATGACAGGCTTGGGTGGTTTTTTAATGACTTCAACTTAACATTGACCTGATCGGTGTCAGAAAAAAGTCTTGAACTGAAGGGTACTCACTTCCTGGGAGGGGAGGTTTCCATGTTAATGGATATGCCAACATTATTCACTGAAAATGAAGGTTGAGGCTCCTCAATGATACCTATGATCCTTTCAGGCTATTATAATTGGTCTTTTTAGTATCATGATTCATTCAAAAGAAAAAGGAAGAAATCTCGTAGATTTATTTGTATCTTATCCCATTTGGGAAAAATGAATAATATATTAGTTCCTTTCCTAGGAAATCTGATCTTGTAGAAAGATCCTGGTGTTAAATCATTTTATAAAACTGTATTTCCAGCATTACCAATTCATTTTATTTTCTTAGTCTGTAGAATTTGGCCCAAATCAAAGATTCTCGCTTTTGCTTGTTTTATTAGCACTTCAGGGCCCAAGTCTAGCACAAATTGATACTTAATTTTGAGATTAGTTTTAAAAATGAGTTTGAGAAACATAGATCAGTGTAAAGCAAATATCCATCACTCATCTCCACATCTCTATCCTGTCCCATTCCCAGGTCCACCGGTTCCATGATCTAAAAATGAGTAACTTTTTTTCTTGATCAGAATGTAAATATTAACCACGAATTACCTAGATCTGGGGACTAATGGAAATAGGTCAGGAGATTAGAGCTAGATCTCACCCAGGTAGACAAATATATCTCTCTGTACAGAAGTCATACATGATGCCATTCATCAGATAGAGGAAGAGAGCAGGAGCATTGTTCAGGCTACCTGGCACCCTGGGGTCTTCAAGGTGGCCCAGGTACATATACCCTGAATCATAATTTCATGAAAATCCTAGTGCTAAAATAGTTCAGAATAACTAGGAGCACAAATCAGTCATGTATAGTGACTGTGTAAGACCCTTGAAGTGGTAGCCTAGAAAAAACTTTTCCATTTTACTTCTTATAAAAGAACATCCACATCATCCTCTCCTTTCCCTCCTTTCCTCCCTCCCTCCACCCTCACTCCAACCCAAGTGCAATGTCTGTGTGATGGCTAAATCATAATTGGCTGGCAAAACATATTACCAAGAAGATTTGAATCAGTATAAGCTTTCCTACAGCATAAGATTTTATAACCTAAATTGAATTCCACATGGTAGATTAATTAAATGCAGTTTGCATTATAGTGATTATGGATTGTTTTGGTTACTGTTGTTGTGTAACAAACCGCCCCAAAATTTAGTGGCATAAAACCATCATTTATGACGGTTCTCAGGTCAGGAACTCAGGACACAGTAGAGCTACCTTGTCTCTTCGTGTAAGGTCTAGGTGCTTAGCGAGGGAGAGTCAACAGCTGGGGGTGACTTGATGACTGGGGGCTGAAATGATTGATTCTGAGGCTTCTTTCAGACATGTCTAGTGGTTCGTGTTGATTACAGGCTGGGAGCTCATAGTGCTGCTAGCTAGAGTGCCACCAAGTAGCCCCCCTCCTGCCCTGCCCCAGCACGATAGTCATAGAATAGCCAGACTTCATACATGGTGGCTGGGTCCTCCAAGAGTGAGTGTCCCCAAAAAAACAAGAGGAAGCTGTGTGGCCTTTGCTGACCTAGCCTTATACAGTGTCATTTCCATAGTGATAGAATATTGCTTACAGCCCACACTCAAGGGGAGGAGTAAAAAATCCCACCTCTCCATGTGTCAAAACATTCTTATATATGCTTTAAATATGTTTCAAAGTCACTTTATTCATATAAATCTTAACTATCAAGAACTAGAGACATAGTAGGAAAAAAACTATAGTGGTTACTATATAACTGATTAAATGTGCATCTCAGTAATGATAGGTGAAAAGAAATATGAAGATAAAGTATATGAGATCTGTAACAATAGTGATGGCTATTGGAAATGTTTGGTATAACCAAGTTTGGAAAGTTCAGGTTTCTTCACAAATATTAAGATTTTTAACTGCACTTTTAGACATATTTGAAAACAACTCTATTTTCAGAATTCCTGTAAGATAAATAACTTAGAATTGCAAGTCATAAACTTTCTAGGTTTTAACTGCCTTTATCTCTTGAAAACCATTGTTTTATAACCAATGTGTCAACTTTTTATCATGGAAAAATTCTTCTTGGAAATGCAGCCACGTACTGATTGCATTTATTATAGCTCTATTGATTATTTATATTACTTATTCAATGTCCCTTTATGCCCCACGGAAAGGCCCTAATTTCTCTATAGGCCTCCTGTGATCGTATTCAAGTTTTACATTCCATTTTATTGAGACTCTCTCTGCTCTGTACTCATATTTGTCATGACTTTGAAGCATTTAAATTCCTAAGCCTGGATAGTCTACTCATGAGAGCGAAAGAAAACGTATTTCTGTGCGTGTCTTTGATCTTTGAGGCGCTCACTACAGGATTTCAGTTCATCGCAGATCCTCAGTTTCCTCTCTATAATAATGAATCTGGGAAGAAAACGGTAAAACCTTGTTTTAGACAAAAATCTCTTTCTTATGACTTTTAAACGATACGATGAAAAAGAAATTGCCCCTTTGAGAAAAGAGGAGATAAAATGGAGCAACCTGTGGAGACCCAAGGAGATTCAGAGGTCTCCATTTTGAGCGCAGCTCTGTGGTTCCAGAGGGAGCCAACCAAGGACAACTTTGTCAGAGATTGTGGATTGCAGTAGCTCAGAATAATAGATGGTTTAAAGTCTATAATTAACAACCTTCCTCTGAGGAGTTAAAACAACAGCCTTAGAAAGAGGGGTCAGGGGCCCATTTTGAAAGCCCTCAGGGCAGCAGCCTTCTTCCAAGCATAAGGGAAAGCAAATGTTTAAATAAGCCACTCACCTACTAGTTACAGAGTGACTTAACTGACATGTAGAAGTTTGTATTTGCTAAAATAAGGTACCACATCACTTACAGAAACAAGTTTATCAGCATGTGTGATATTCTCTAAATTAAAAATATAGGAAAAGTACGTGTGTATGCCCCCCTATGTATGTATTTGCAGGGAAATGATATTTCATTGGAGGAATGATTATAGACCTATCCTTGTCACTTAACTTCCAATGGTGTACTACCAGCTTGGATTTGTTTCTATTTGTAAAGTCAGTAAGTCATGAGTGAAAACTTCCATGGAAAAGCTTTTAGAATTCAAAAGTAATTATTCATTCAAAACCCAGACCTCTGTTTGGCTCTTTGGATGACAGGGCTGTGGGGCCTCCTCCCTTTGTTCTGCTCTACACACGCAGAGAGGAGGTGGAGCCAAGAAAGATGAAAGTTCTTGACACGAATGCCTGGCAGGACAAGTCTGGCAACTTTCAGAACAATGGAAATTAAATGGTCACATTCTATATTTTTCCCCAAACTGATATGACTTCTTCAGTGGAAGTTGTTATACTTGGTGTAAACTTGCCTATTACCACTGTAACCCACTGAGGGGCAGCTGTAGTTGAGCCCCTGTTAAATTTCAAGATGCTCCTGGAACAAGACCAGATTAACCTACTGGTTCAGGAATGGATGATAGGTTCCCTGCTCAAAGGTATTTGGGGGTTCAGTTTTAAATATTTTGAAAGAAACAACTCTTTTTGTTTTCAGTCTTCAGAAATAGAGTTTTAGGGGGTGGTGATAGTGGTGGTTGTCCTTTATTATAATGAATTGCCAAGACCAGAGAAGGTGGGAAGAGACCCTGAGGACCAACCATAGCTCCCTCTGTTAACGATGAAGAGAGGGGAGAAAAAAAAAGAGAGAGAAGGAGGCTGAAGGAGCACTGCAACTCTGGCAGTAACAAGGATTTAGATAGAAATCATAAGTGAGGCATATTTTATTATCATGTCTAACCCATGACTAATTTCCTGTGTCACATTCTCTTTTGTGATAGACCTTTTTTTAAACAAACAAAATCTTAGCTTATGTTTAGACAATAGCCAAGGGGGAAAAATCTGGTTTTCAATGGACCCGAGTTATCGCTAAGGATTAGTTCCTGAGTTTTGGTCACCAATATCAATAAGCAACTATATGTGATCATCAAATGATGGGAGCATGGTTGAGTTCTAATTGGTTGAATTTATTTGTAGTCTAGTTGGTCAGAAAATTACCCATTCCTAAGTTATAACAATTATTAAAGTGAAGCAGTCACATGTGGATTTTATATTTTACTTAGGTTCTGAGTTTTAATTTGTTCTAAATAATTACTTGGATTCTACACACAAAATGCTCCCAAACACATTGTGTTCTTTTAAAACACAGTAGAAATATGTGACATTTATATATCATATAATTATTTATGAACTTTATTTACATGAATTACAAGGGAACTTTTTAAAAGTAAGATGATTAATTACCTAAGTTTATGTGTCAAGGTAGGTGTTAATTTTCATTTAGCCTAGTTTTCTTCAAACTGAGAGTCAAAGGGTTGACAAATCCATTTAGTGTGTTTTGACCTACTGTATTAAAGAGAAGCAGAATGGGATGGAATTGAATGGAATATAATCAGATAGAATATACCAGAATGCAGGGTGCCTGTGTGGCTCAGTTGGCTGAGCATCAGACTCTTAATCTCACTTGAGGTCTTAATCTCAGAGTTGGGAGTTCAAGACCTGTACTGGGGTGTGGAAACTGCTTAAAAAATAAACAAAAAGCAGAATGCATGAAGTAAAAGTTAATAACAGTTTTATGTAACTTTAATTTCAGTCTTGTGTGTGTGTATATTCATTCTGGATCAAAATGTCATTCTGGATCAAAATGTAAAATGTCATTCTGGATCAAAATGTAAAACTTATGTCTTTTTGAGGGTGACAATTGTTATGACAATTCAAAAAGTTCTCTATGTTAGCCACTGGTTCTCAGTTTGGATAGTCTCTAATATTGGATAGTCTCTAATTGACTTTATTATCAAGTCTCTTATGTGAGATTTGAGTAACTTGCCCAAGATGGATACAAGGTGGCACTGAGCCCAATGGCTCATCTACCCCTCCCTCTACCAAATTTCCTCACCTTTCAAGCTGGACAGAAAATACTCTTTATTCTAAAACATGCTACAAAAAATAATCAAAAATACATTTGTGATGATGCTACTTCATATTTCTGCAACCTCTTTTAATTGTACTTTTTAAAGATTTATTATTTATGTGTGCAAGAGAGAGAGCACAAGTGGAGGGAGGGGCAGAGGGGGAGGGAGAGAGAGAGAATCTTGAGCAGACTCCCAGCTGAGCATGGAGCCTGTTGCAAGGCTCGATCCCAGGACTTTTAGATCATGACCTGAGCCCAAGTCAGATGCTTAACCAACTGAGCCACCCAGGCATCTTCTGCAACCTCTTATTAATGTATTAGGCATATAGATAATAATATCTGCATTAATATCTATATTAATATAGATAATAATGCACATGATACCTCTGTATTAAAATTGTATGTTTTCTGATGGAAAGCTGGCAAAACCATAAAGTAAAGGATTTTAAGGACTCCTCTTCCAGGGCAAGTTTTCAACTATATCTTTTAAGACACGTGGCTTTCCAACATATTGTAGGTTTCTCTGTCAGTAAGTTCCTATTTAATATCCAAACTGTTTTCTCTTTAATCCCATCTCATTTCCACATATTCTCTCCTCTGTGGAGAAATTCATGGAGAAAGCAGTTTAATCAGTAAAGCTTGAAGAATACACCCAGGAATCCAGAATTCTCAAACTTTAAATCAGCAGCTGTTGAATCTTCTGGGGAAAAGTGCATGAAGACTTCTGAGCCTGTCCTATTCCCAGTCTCACTTCCCTCTAATCTCAATGCCCCACATCGCCTTTCAGCCAAGACTCGGATCAGCTCATTCTCTGCTTGGGTCTCTCAGTGAAGAAGTGTGCCAGAGAGGAAAGGGCTGCACACAGGCCATTAAAGCTCTTGGCAACTTGCCTAAACCTAAAAGAGGAGAAGGGAAATGTGAGGAGAAGAGTATACCAAAATAAGTTCCAGATAGATCCAAAGACTTAAATGTAAAAATGCAACCATAAATGTACTGGAAGAAAATATGAATAGAGTTGGGTTATTTTTTTAATTCTTGAAGGGTAAAAAATAAGGACCCCCCCAAAAAAAAAACCCAAATAATAAATAGAAGGTATAAACAAAAAAGTCAGTAAATTCACTACTCAAAAATAAAATTTTCTATTTAAGAGAAATACACAGGTACAATGTTAAAAGCCAAAGCAGGTGAAATGTTTACCATATATTATATAGTAAAAGAACTAATTTCTATAATATATAGAGAACTTCTATGAATCAAAAGGAAAGAAACAAATAATACAAAGTAAAAATGAACAAATAAATAGGAATTAAAGACCTATTAAAATGTTATATTTCACTTATATTAAGAAAATACAAATTAAAATGGCATAGAAATTTTCAGTTATGAGATGAGCAAAGATTTAAAAATCAGTAACACTATTTTTTATTTTTTTGAAGATTTTATTTATTCATGAGAGATAGAGAAGAGAGAGGGAGAGTGAGAGAGGCAGAGGCAGGAGAAGCAGGCTCCCCTCAGAGCAGGGAGTCCAACATGGGGCTTAATCCCAGGACCCTGGCATCATGACATGAGCTGAAGGCAGACGCTTAACCAACTGAGCCACGTAGGCACACTGAAAATCAGTAATACTATTGAGATTAGCTTATAAGGAAAGGAATACACTCCTACATTTGTAGTAGATGTGCAAATTGGTACAACCTCTTTGGAGGATAATTAACCATATCTATCAGTAGTTTAAATATACATACAATGTGACTCATAGATTCTATTCCTAGGAATTTATCAGATACATAGATATATTTACACATAATGAAAAAACTTATGTCCAAGACTGCTGTAGAATTGTTTAGAGAAGGGGGGAAGAACCAAACAACTTTAACTTCCATCAAAAAAGGAATGGCTATTTGTCGTTTCTAATTGCTGAGTAATATTCCATTGAACTGGAGGGTATTATGCTGAGTGAAATAAGTCAATCGGAGAAGGACAAGCAGTGTATGTTCTCATTCATTTGGGGAATATAAATAATAGTGAAAGGGAATATAAAGGAAGGGAGAAGAAATGTTGGGAAATATCAGGAAGGGAGACAGAACATAAAGACTCCTAACTCGGGGAAACGAACTAGGGGTGGTGGAAGGGGGGAGGAGGGCGGGTGTTGGAGGGGAATGGGTGACGGGCACTGAGGTGGACACTTGACGGGATGAGCACTGGGTGTTTTTCTGTATGTTGGTAAATTGAACACCAATAAAAATTAATTAAAAAAAAAAAGGAATGGCTAGATAAATTATATGTCTTTACTTGGACTGGATTACAAATGCAGTCGTTGGACAGCTCTGTGTGTATGAACATGGAACAATTGCTGAGATGTGTTAAATGGGGAGGGCAGGCCAAAAACTCTTTGTAGAGTATGTAGCCATTTGTGGAAACAGAATGGGAGGGGCTCTTATTCGTACGTGCCATGTGTGCTTAGAACATCTAGAAGAATATACAACGAGATAACATTCATTGACTCCAGTGAAGAGCAAGGTAGGCTTAAGTAGGCATGATTCGGCCTGTTCTCCATATCCTTTTGTAACTTTTGAGTCTTGTGTAGTATAAATGGATCACCTAATGCAAAAGTATCTTATTTTAGTTAAGAGAAGAAAGGAGAAAACAAAAGGAAAGGAAAATGGCTGAAGGAAAGGCTATGAGGGAGAAGGGTATAGAAAAGTATGTGCGTTTTACTTCTAATTTGGAAATTTGAAATTCACTTGTAAATTGGAATTTAGTCAATCATGTAAAGATTTTAATTTCAGTGTTGTGTTAGCTGCCTGGGCATATCCAAACACTCCGGGTTCGTGCAGTCATTCTAACCTTAGTATTTAGTGAAATGTCTCAGACCATCTTTCCACTGTAGAGGGAAGCTCATGATGCCTCATTGCCAAGGATTCTCAGAGGAGTAACATTCCTCTTATTCTATTTCCTGAATGGCATGACATTCTTTTATTACACTTACATATTATTCTACAGCTTTGTGTCTTTGCCCTTTGCCAATTCAAATGTGTAACACAGCCTATTATTTATTTTAACTTCCCTCCTAAAGTCTCTGACCAAAAACAGTTGGTCACAGGAGAAAGTTATGTCGCAGCATGGCACAGTAGATGGTCAGTATTAGATTACAGATTGTCTTGGTTTTAAAAGTCCTTGGGAATTTCTTAGAAACCTATTTTCCTCTAACATGCAGATTCCTGCCTAGTCTCAGGCCCTCGGAAACTCAGATCCTCCCCAGCATGCCTTCTTTTCTCCTGTACCTAGAATGTCAGAATGGCTGGGGTTGTGTGTGTGTGTGTATGTGTGTGTGTGTGTGTGTATGTGTGTGTGTGTGTGTGTGTGTGTGTTTCATGAAGGGCAATCCATTTTTGCCTCTTCTGCCTTGTGGGATTCTTCTAGAAGCTTTAAAAAAAATCTTTTCCACCAACTGCATCAGGAATAGGAAAAAAAAGTCTAAATGCCCAGTTATAGAGAATTGGTTAAATAGATTATAAAATGCTGGTGATGAAGAAAAACACATTCACTACAAATTATGTGAAATTCCATATTTACTGGAGTATAAAAAATTCTATAACATATTAAGTGAAGTAAGAAGTTTACAAAATAATATATGTGTGTCCAGGAGTACCCAGGTGGCTCAGCAGGTTAAGCATCTGCTCAGGTCATGATCTCAGGGTTGTGAGTTTGAGCCCCATGTTGGGCTCCACACTGGGCATGAAGCCTGCTTAAGATTCTCTCTCTCTCAAAAAAAAAAAAAAAAAAAAAAAGATTCTCTCTCTCTCTCTTCCCCTACCCCACCTTTCTCTCTGTATCTCTTTCTCTCTCCCTCTCTAAAAAACAGTGTGTGTACAGTAAATGTATATGATATAAATATGTATACAGTATGCATATGATATATAATGTGTACATATACATGTATGTACATTCATTCATATATATATGTATGAATATTGTTTAAAGATTTTTTTTTTCATGAGAGACACTGAGAGAGAGGCAGTGACATAGACAGAGTCCCCCACAGGGAGCCTGATGCAGGACTTGATCCAGGACTCTGGGATCAGGACCTGAGCCAAAGGCAAAAGCTCAACCACTGAGCCACTCAGGTGCCCCTAGACAGAGGTATCTACATGCAAAGGATAGCAGCCCAATTCCTAAGGCAGAGCAGATTGTCTCACTGTAGTCTAGGCACCTTCTTCAGAGAGCTTGGCATGTTTCATCTTTAGGGATCTCAGAGATAATTTAATATGACTCCCTCATCCGAGGAACCAAAACTAGGAGAGAAAAATAGATTGGAAAAGTTCACAGAGCTAGTTAATGTAAAGGCCAAGAAAGCCCACAGGGCTAGGCTAAACAAATAAATACGTTGGAGATGGCCAAGTGAACAAATGAGTGACCGCTCCAATACGATTGTGAAACTCATTCTAAATCTAACACATTCGGCTTGTGTTGCCTGCCCATTGGATGCTCCCGTACATTTCCTCAAAGCAGACAAGAAGGAATTGATTGTCTAGAGCAAATAGTCACGCAGAAGTGCCCCAGTTTAGGACACACAGAGCTACTTTACAGGCAAATTCGACTCAATTCCAAATATATAAGAACAACTCTAAGTAATATTCTTTGTAAAATAGGTAAATTTTCTAAAAGATAGAATGATCAACCTTAACTCATCTGCCACCTCACTCCAAACTTTCATATGTAAAATGTGCTTTGCATGGATCTGCCTACATTAAGTGAACTGAAGGAGTTAATGGAACATCCATCCCTTGTATGTAAACACAACCTGGTAACCTCCACTATAGAGAGTGCATTTTGAGTCACAATCACCAAGGTATTTACAGAATTGAAAATTCAACTCTTCACATATATTCTCCATGATATTTTCCTCCGTAGATTGAGAACAATATTTTATAAAGCGTCCCTCCATATATGAATGGCTTACCCTTGCAAAAGTGAGCTGGAGAGGACAGGATCACTTATTGTGACTGAGTTGGTTGAAGTGGAGCATTTGTCACACCTGCCCCATGCAGGAGGCCCTGTTAATGTACAGCAGAGCTCACAAGCTCAGATGCTCACAGGGGCCAGATAGGTGACAGACATGAGCAAAGCATGTTAGGGGAGAGAAGTAATAGGGATTTGTTTGGGCAGTGGAGATCGGATAGTTAGTGCCCCATCCAATGGGGGTGGGTTTTACTCATTTCTAATTCATTGTTACTATGCAGAAATATATGCCAGGTTTTGACAGACTGTCCAATTTTCTTTAAGAGAAAATACAAGTCCATACATTCTAATGCAAAATCATTCAACTTGCTAATGTTGGCAACTAATTCAAATTTGTTTTAAAACATTGCAAGTGATGGTCAAATAAAAAGTTATTTGGCCCACCCACTGGTGACTAGTTTGAGGTTTCCAGACCTGTACAAAGATATTTAGTGGTGGTATTAAATTGTATAAACTAGTGCATTCGTTTTCAGAATAAAACGTGGAGAAAGACCACCCATCTTTTTATACAAACCATATGCATCCTTTAGTCTACTTTAATCACTTCTTTCCTAAAGCTGTCCCCAACTCTCTGACATCATACATCTGTATGGTCCGTACTTCACAATTCATGCCAAATAAACCCTGTCCTTTCTCTCTTTGTTTCTAATTATTTCACATGTGCAGGTCTTACATTCAGGTCTTATTATAAACAATTCTAGGGCAAAAATCATATCTAATACTTCTTCTATGTCAACTTCAAAGTTCAAAAAATATTTGTAGTTTTTTTTTTCAATAAAAGGAAAAGAGAATAACCTTTGCTGACACACAAACACTTAGTTATACTAGAGATGAGTTTAGTGTCTTGAAGTTCCTGAATTTCTAGACTAGATAAGCTAACAAATCCAAGTCTGCAGGTACTGTGCCCTGCTGAGCTAAGAAGCACTGGCTTGCCATAAATGTTTAAGAAGAAGCAGTTGGTAAAAAATAGCTATGAGTTCATCATATCTTTTCTAGATTTAAAATGTAGGATGTATATAGTCCAATGGAGGTGATGTGGTCCTTTGTAAATTCTAACTTTGAAAATTTTTTCTGAGCCACCTTTTGTCTGCAGGAAACCCTCCATTGGTGGGTTGATTTAGGCAGTAAGAGAATGGTACTCTCACTTAGAGAAAGTCAAATTCATATTTCACATTCACAAGTCAGAACTTCTTGGGCTACCTTAGAGTCATTCGAAGCAGCAAAAGTATGAGCTATAACTAGCCTTAGTCCAGAAATGAGAAGTGGAGAAAGGAGAAGTGGACCCAGAACTGAAGCTCTAGAAATGACTGACCACTATATTTGTCCCTATCTGGGAGTGAGGTTGAGTGGCCAAGCAATGGATCTCACCAAAGCAAGCTTTGCAGTGTGCTAGACAAAGTTATCTCTGCAGTGCCAAGAGCAGGCTACAAAGTCAGAACAGCTGGGCATGTGTGCCAGACCAACCACGAATGTGTCTGGGAGTGGGCATAGTGTTCAGTTTGAACTGGCCAGCATCATTTGAAAGTCAAGACATGTGAAAACAATACCCCTGTGGATCCCTAAATCCACTGAGCTCTATGTGGTAGGGAATCCAAAGGTTAAAGTGAAGGGACCATTTCTGGTATGAAATGACTGACTGCCTGACCAAAGAAAAGCATTGTATTTTCTTCCTTATTTGGAAATACTGATAAAATATGCACAATGTGCTTTTACTGAGAAAGCTCTCTCTCCATACTCCTTATTTTCACAAACATCACACATATATGCGTCTCAGATACTTCTTTACGATTCTTATAATTTCCTGCATATTTTTTAGGAATCAAGAAAATAAATAAACAGACCACATCATTACATTAGGAAGTAGATTTTGTAATGCAAAATTAATAATAATAATAATTATTATTATTATTATTTTGTTACTGAAAATAATGCCTTACCTTAGGCAAACAATACTTGGGTCAAAATAAACATTACTGCTGTTTAGGATATTTAGTTGTATCTCTAATATAATTATCACCTTCTGTTCAATAAAATTTATTCTAAATCATGAAATTTCCTTTTTTACTTGTCACTGTGTTGATCCAATTGCATCTTCTTCATACCCAAATTTGTATAAAAAGCAATGTAGAAAATGCAATGAATATATCTTTGGGATAATGGTGCTTATCTAAAAGTTACTGTTAATCGTAATGATAGAGTAATTTCTATTTCCTTTCTTGATTGCCACATCGTTCTCTCCACAGCCTTTACATCCAGTTTTTTCTCATGAAGTCTCTTCTGGTTGAGAAGTTACCGAATTTCATCAGGTAAGAATTACTAAATATGAACCTGAAAATCTTATTTCAAAAGCATCCAAGTTGAGAAAATCTAAAAATGTGTCCGCTCTGGACAAATACCTAGAATGTAAACTGGGAAAGGTCCAACAGGATCTCCTGTTATTTCAGTGGTTCTGAAAGTATGGTCCCCAGACCAACAGCATCAGTGCCAACTGGGAACAGAGAAGTGCAAACTCTCGGCCCCTTCCTTGTGCTTTAACAAACTTTCTAGGTGATTCAGATGCACACACAAGTCTGAAAATCACTGCTTTAGATAGGTTTTGTAGAACACAAGAACAAAAAATATCTCCTCTAGATTGATGGACTTTGATATATTTGATGTCTCTTCTTTCTTCCTTTTCTCCACTGATTTTTCCTCCTTCCTGCAGGTTCATCTATTACTTATTTAGCAAGCTGAACTGTACTTCATAAGATCATACTGCATTAAAAACCTGTAATTACTCTTTATGACAATTTAAGTGACATCTGATATGGGACTCCATCAAAACTAGGTATGCAGTAGAGGTTGTCAACTAATTAAGTGATTTAAATCCCTTTTTAGCCTTTGGAAGGAAAGCTTCTATAGTCACATAAGACACACCTTTAAAGGGGTGCCCAACTTCTAAGATGGTTGCCTTTTATATCTAATATCTGTAGGACATTCTCTTCACAAGTTAATAATTTCATGTGGGCTAGAAGTGTTGAATTGTCACCTCTGAAGTCATTTGCAAAGGACTGTGTTGTCCAAAAGGAGCTCATATTCTCTTGTAATATTTAGGATATGTTTGAGGTCTATATAGTGTTTGTTATGTCCAATTCTGGAAGCCAGTCTTGATAGCTTCCCAGGGGTCATTTCACCTCCAACCTTAATATAATTTGGTGTAACCCTGTGAATACCTATGAGTTGTCTGCTAAACCTATGAATTACGCTGTTATTCTGAAATGATTACTAAATGCTGCCCCCAAAATGCCTTTGCTCAAGATACCCCTCCTTTGCAAAGGTGTATATGATCTCTTCTCTATAGCATGCCTATTTCATGAACAAATACATATTAGAGTCTCTGAGACTGTTTCTTCATCTGTAGAATGGAGACAATGATAATCTACTTGTTAGTATTGTTGTAAGAAATAATGAAGGTAATTCAGGTGCACTTAGCACAGTGCCTAGCTCAATAAATACTAGCTATAATAAAAAATAACTTTATTAATAGAATTGTAAATTTAAAAATGTCACCTTGGACCTCATCCCACTGAAAACAAACACATAGGGAAGAGATCAAGTGTCTCTGATTCCAACCACTACTACATTATATTTTCCATGGAGATTTGCTGTTGTTGTCAGCTCTCTGCTCTTTTAATTCCTTAGCTACTGCTGGAACTCCAACATGGAGCCATGTAGAATTAAGAACATGATAAATTACAGAAATCCATCATCCATCACCCACCTGTAGGGCTAGGAGAGCACTGAATAATATCTGCAATTAGTTCCTCTAATACCCATCAACCCTTAGAGCAAAATCCAGGACAGCTAGATGACCCAAGTGCAGGCATAAGGTCAGAGGGTCAGAAGAGTACCCTGAAAAGTGATTTACCTCCCTAACCTCTATTCAGCTTACAAAGTCCAGCATATATCCAATTTTTAAAGATTTCAGGAGAAAGAAATTTCCCTAATATTTTATATAGATGTTTATATAAATAAAAAAAGCTATATATGATTATGAAATCTCATTTTGGCATAAGTTTAAATATTTCTTAGAGAGAATCTGCTGCAAAGTTCCAGTTCCATCTATGACAAATGACTGCAGAGATGACTGTGGCGAGAGAAGGGATACAGAGATAGGAAAGGAGATTCTTAAAAGAGAGGAATGTAAAATATTAGGATTAAATAAATGTCCAATAAACAAGACATTTCTGACTTTGAATTAGTGGCATAGAAAAATGAAAAACAGCTGGAATCTGTACTTATTTTGCTGGTCAGAAACACAGTTTTGAGGTTCTTTTTTAAATTGTTTACTTTGTAAAGACAGACTTATTAAAAACAAATGTCTTAGGTGGTTGAGAAGAGAACGTAGTTGAATTCAGAATCCCAAGGCCTTAAAGGGAGCTCTTTAATTTCAAAGAGTTTTTACTTTCCATCAACTAAGCTGAATGCTGTCTCCTTGGAGTCCTTTTGTTCCATTTCAATACACAGTTGAAGAGTCAAAGGCTCACAGACCTATTTGAAATTTAATAGTAAATTTTTGGAGAGAGATAGACTCATTTTTTTCATATTCTTCAGTTATTTTATGATTCTTCCGTAGCCAGCCCTCCTTCACCAAAAAAAAAAAAAAAAAAAAAAAAAAAAAATCATCTCACGGAGGGATCTACCTACACGTTGACCCTTACTTTTATTATGGACACAGCTGGGAATTACAAATGAAGTTGTTTCCCTTTTATTTCTGAGGAAGATTATTTCTGTGGATAGGGTTCTAGTCAAGACAGACTAGGGAGTACACAGCAAGTTTATGGGTTATTGTGTTTTCTGTTGGTGCTTTCACATGCCCTTGCTGGGGCTCATAACTAGTCACTCTCTAGAAGGAGATGTAATTACTCCTTCTAATAGGCCAAGAAGGTGACCTGGGGTGTTGGGATTCTGAGGGGAGCACCCCCTGGAATTATTTCCAGTCAATGCCCTGCTGTGCCTTTAGAACAGACCCCTCTGCCTGTATGGGACGAGGGAGAAGGAGGGAGGGAGGGTTGGTGAAAAGGAAATGTCTTGAGGTAAAATAGGCATTCTCTCCTCCTTCATCGATTTGCTACTCTTTGTAAGTACTTTATAAATAAGTAAGTATTGTGAGGAGCCAGATCTCAGGGAAGCCATGGAATGGAATTGTACATTAGACATAAACTGTATTACTGAAACTCTGGTGGCATACTAAATTCTCAGGATGCTACTGCTGAACCAGTCTCATGCTGGCCTTTTAGATTCAAGTCATGGTAATGAAGAAAGTCCCCATGTCTTGAATTTTTTATACCCAAGTTATTAAATTCAGGAGTGTGGACCCCTTTACCTTACAGTAGGCAAGGTAGAGGCCACTTTCCAAAACTGTCATTCTCTAAAACAAAACAAACAAAAAAAAAAAAAACAAAGAATCTCCATTTATGGTTCAGACCACAGGCCTGGTTGTCTTTCTCACTAAGTAGTCTGACTCTAAAATACCTAGGAATAATTTGTTGTAGGGGGAGAAGGCGAGGGGGTATAAGGTTACTTTCTATGAGGCATTCCCAGAATCCCACAATAGTTATTGTTAAATTCATCATCCTCTTCAGCCTTTTTTTTTTTTAATTGGAACATCTCTTTGGATAGGTTTCCAGAGAATTAGTAGCCATTGTGTGACTTCATGCTTTCTTTCATTTACGCAAAAGCTACCTTTGATTAATTTTGGGGGATGGTTCTTGATGTGTTCTCCCAGCTGTACCCTTTTGGTTTGGTAAACATCAGTCTCTCTGCCTTCAGCCTTCATCTTTTCCGACCGAAAGGTGCAATAATTCTCCCTCACACTTGGCTTTTCTAGTTCCCTTTTCTGGATGTGCTCTGGAGTTTATTGGCCCAAAGAATTCCAAGCATAGAACAGTATATTTCCAAAAACAGAATATAAATATTCACAGAAGCTTTAAAACTACCCTAGAAAAAAGTCTGTATTTTTTTTAGATATATGTGGATTTTGTATTACTAAAATTAATGCAAACCCATTGCTTTTATGAGGTTTGGATTTTTTTTAAATCACACTATGAAGTCTATAAAAATAACCCTTTTTAGTCTAGAGAGATGATACCCACCAGCCTCTCAAAATGACTACCAGGAACACTTCAATTAATTCTAGTTCATTACTGAGAATGGCTTAAATTTAATTCTTAAGATTTATTATTTAATTTAATTTTTAAATATGACTTGAATTTTAATTTTAAGATCCAGAGACAATGTAAACATTTGGAGGAAAAGAATTAAGGTCAATTATCTATTGACATGAAATGATTTTTGTAAAAGGCAGGCTATGAATATAAAGACAGCTTTGTCTGCACTCCTTGTGCATCAGGTCTTTGGTCTTGCATCAGCTGAGGGGGCCCACCTGACTCTGACTTCCTTCCACAGGAGGAATGGTTGAGGAGGATGGAATTTCCCTTCGTGACCTCCCTATGCTGGCTTAACTTACAGACTTGCTGGGTACCCATCAAACTGTTTCCATTTTCATGAGATTTTACAGAACTTTAAGTCTTCTGGTCACAAAATGTTTCCTTTGTGAAACCCTCAGACTTTTGCTTTCCCTCTTCATTGCAGTGGCAGGAATACAGAGCTTTCACATGATTTTTTAATGTGATTCAGCTGCCCAAACAACAGTGCCTTCAGCTGTACTTTGGAATTTGCTATGTCTCTGCCTCATTTTTCATTTGCAGATGCCTGGAACTTTCTCTTCTCTGTCTCTGCCTCAACCAGCAAGAGCTCATGGTTATGAGCTGTATCTTTGCAAACATGAACCTATCAGTAGGTATTCCCAAAATTATCCTTTATCAGCCAGTTTCTGGTAGGGTCATACATTCTTTAAGAGAGTAGATGTATATTGAAGATCCCGGTCAGCACCAGGCAGTTGGTAGCAAACAACTGTGACCATGAGCCAAAGCAAGTCCTGCTTGAGTCCTATGGTCAACAGTGGAGAGACCAGCATATGAGAGATACGGAGCAGCCAACATATGAGAGATAAAGGGAAGTCAAAATAATTCGAAGATCAGGGCCAGCTTGGCACTCAAAACCCAGGAGGATTGTCTGAAGGAAGAGTCTCTGACACCAGAATCTGTAGGAACCACAGGGACAGAGCATTAGGAAACACAAGGCAAGCTTATGTGCCAGTATCAAAGGAGGCATTCTGATCATTTCCGCCTTCTGAATTTCTCTGCATTCCAATAGATTTGACAGTAAGCCCAATACAGATGGGAACAGGGAACTGAGATGGGGGGGTGGGGAGTAGGAGGGTGCCGGGGAGGGAGGGGGGCACAGGCACAAAGAATCTGTTGGCAAATCGAACTCCAATAAAATAAAAAAATATACAAAAAATAAATAAAAACAATAAACAACAACAACAAAAAGAATCTGATGTATCTTTTAGCATTGTCATAGAGAAAGAAGAGTTCTTGAAAAGCACACATGTGAACATTAAACATAATGTGGTTGGCCACAGCCATTCACACCAGCTGAAAATTCCTCTGGCTTCTAGCCTTACACATGCCTATCTCAACTATTTTTCTTTTTTTAAAAAAAATATTTTATTTATTCATGAGAGACACAGAGAGAGAGAAAGAGAGAGAGAGAGGCAGAGACACAGGCACAGGGAGAAGCAGGCTCCATGCCCGAATTTGAATTTTAATTTTAAGATCCAGAGACAATGTAAAGTAAACATTCGGAGGGAAACGAATTAAGGTCACTTAATTGATGTGGGACTTGATCCCGGGACTCCAGGATCATGCCCTGGGCCGAAGGCAGGCGCTAAACTACTGAGCCACCCAGGGATCCCCTCTCATCTATTTTTCTAAAGCGGAATGCTTTTAAAATTTTTTTATCCTATAAAATTCGACATATGACCTCCTTCTATGACAGAGCTCTTTTTCGTGGTCTCCATAAGTAAGCATTACCCAGTATATCCCCTCACCCTTAAACTCATAAACTCCATCTTTTCTTCAGCCCTCAGCGTATTGTCTCTTGACCTAGTGCTCAGTATTTCCATTTTCCTTCATCTGAAACATCTTCCTTGTCTTCAGAGCCTTGAGGATACAGATCTGTGCACACCAGGGACAGGAACCTCCCAACAGTGAATTAGTTACTCTGACCATCTTGTTTGGCATGTTGTATGGAAAGCATGTCCTTGTCCTGATTCCATCTCTCACTGGCCATGAACGTTAGGCAAGTCTCTTCCTTTCCCTGAACTTGTCCTGCCTACTCCAGTGAATTATTGTAAGAATCAGATGAAATAATGGAAGAGAGAGATTATAAATTTTAAAGCACAACAGAAGACCATTGTTGTAATGGATTCTTGGCTCACATTGGGGTGGATCTCCTTCAGTCATTCTTTTGGCTTATTTGTGCAACCTCTAGTGATATATTAATTATTGCTGCTAAGTGGCATAAGTTTCACCACATCCCTTACTTCTTCTGTGGTTTTCTCCGGGCAGCCACATCTGCCATGAGCTGATACTTCTCAGTAGGGATGAGGTGGAAAGACATGTAACTAAAAGGGACTTGGAGGCCTCTGGGTAATGAGACATCTTAGATAGGAGTCACTTTAGGGATGCCTGGGTGGCTCAGTGGTTGAGTGTCTGCCTTTGGCTCAAGGTGTGATCCTGGGGTCCTGGGATGGAGTCCTGCATTGGGCTCCCCAAAGGAGCCTGCTTCTTCCTCTGTCTATGTCTCTGTCACTTTCTCTGCATCTCTCATGAATAAATAAATAAAATCTTTAAAAAAAGTCACTTTAGTTACTCCAACCCAGAATATAACAATAACAATATTATAAAACCATATAGTCAATAATTTAGCACTGTGTTTCTTGTCATTTGAAACTTCCATTCAACCATGTTTGATCTCTTGTAACTCCCACCATCATGAACATCAAGTCTTACTGAGGTCCTACTAGTGCAATTAAATTTCAGCATCTATTTTTGCCTATCAAATTCTGCTAAGCCCTATGCTAAGTATACAACAGTGAGTAATTTACATGTTCTTCCTTAAGAAACTCACATACAGATAAATACACACATAAACATTGCTATAGGGGAGATATATTCAAAGTGCAATGGGAGTATAGAAGGTGGAGTAGCTCAGCCAACTCTGTTTGAGAAGTTGGAGAGGAGGTCTATGTGAGTTGGGCCTGAATGAATAGAACTTGATCAGAGAGTGAATACAGTGCAGTACTCAGTACACGGGCTGCAGGGCTAGCCCAACTGGTTCAGATTCTGACTCTCCTGCTTCCCAACTGCAAAACTTGGCTAGTTATCTTTGGTTGCCTCAGTTGTCTTATTTCTACAATATGATATTGTGTAATACTAATAGAGCCTACCTCAAGGTTTATCATGAGCAGAAATGAGTTAAGGCATGTATAGTACCCAGAACAGTTCCAGTCATGTGGTCATTCCATAGGCAGTAGTCATCATTATTGCTATTATTATTCTTCACCGAGCCAACAAGCGGGAAAGAGATTCTTAGAACTCTTAGAGACCTAGTCCCTGAATTTAAGAGACTTCTATGGTCATCATTATCACTATTAAAAACAATAAAGCTTAAATGTATGTGCCAGGCATTTGACTCCTTCTATATGTAGCTTGACTTAATTCTCATAACAGTCCTAAAAGTCAAAAAAATTTACACTGATATATCAATAATGTTACAAAAGATATGAAGTAAGTGAAAAACAAGTGGATGAAAGAGAATTACAAAAGGACGAATGTTTATAACCCAGAGTAGGAGGCAAAAGTCAAAGGTAGGCTTTACAAAGTAAATGGTAGGCTTAGGCCAAATGAGGTTGCAGGCATGGTTTTTTGTTTTCATTTTCATTTGTTGTATTTTTAGTTTTTGTTTTCATTTCTTTTCATGTTCATTGCCAGGCATGCCCTTTCCAATCTATTCCAGTTCCCAGCACTGATCTCATACCCAGGTCTGAAAACATTTCAGTATTGAAGTTAGTGACACATGGACAAGGATGTAGAACCTAAGGCTGGCAACTGCTCACAAACATGTGTTGAGCAATGTTTTCATGCCAGGGACTGTGCTATGTACTTTTAGACACATGATCCATGAATAAAGGTATTATTACCACCAATTTACAAATGCAGTAACTGAGTCTGAGACAGGCTAAGCCTTTAAAGGACAAGGAGCAGAGGCACTAAAGCAGGGAAGTTCATGGAGTGTTCGAGAATCTTCCCCTGGAAGAGAGAATCCTTGCAGGGAAGTTGTATGAGTACAGGTGGAAGAGGCTAGATGATCTTGAAGGCCAGGCTGAGGAATAGGAACATGGTGACAGGAAGCTAATAAATGATAGGCTTCCTTTTCTTCTTTACAGCTTAATGAAACTTACCCACAGGAAACATGTGGGCTGCCACAAGTTTTGCTCTAAAGTGGGAGATGTGCTGGGAAGGGCTGAAGAGGTTCACTCGTCTTTGGAGAATGCTCCACCGTAGGCAGGGACAGTCCTTCAACTCTTATAGCAACACAAAGGAGGAAAGACTGTCCCATAAATATTCTCATCTGGATTTTCTTCGTATGTACTACGTCATTTTTAAGAAAATGGCCACTGGATGCCAGTCCTTGAGATCTGAGTAATATGTAAGTCCTACACAGCAGAGTGCTCTCCAAATCAAGAACAAGTTCTTTAACTTACTATTCTAAGAAGTCCTTTAGGGTATGGCTCCTGTTTATTTCTTTGCCCTCATCTTGCTCCATTCCCATCATGCACCCCAGCCATACTATTGTTACCAGAGAGCACAAGATTCTCTCTAAAACACTTCATCAGACTGTACTCCACCCCTGCCCTCCATAATGCTGTGCACTTACTTCTAGGATACAACCTCTCACTGAGAATGTGCTTACTTGTCTGCATTAGACTATAAGCTCCATGAAGGTAGAGACCCTTGTTCTCTACTGATTGCCTGTATCAGACACTTCCCAGCATATAGTCAACATTCCATGACAATTTGTCAAATGAACCAGTAAATAATTAAATGAGAGAATAAGTGTTATGATCCCCTGGTTCTTATTGTTGGACCCTGGTCTTCACCTTGCCAGTGAGTTCTCCTTCTCTAATTGTCTCTCTAACCTTTGATGCTCCCAACACCAACTTGATCACTGATATCCAGGTCCCTTTTCAGATCTTACATATCCCCCACACACACTTACAGTCTAACATACACACACACTCTCCTTTCTGGTGGTCATCCTTTGCCAAAAACCATCATTCTGTTGCTGTTAGCCATGAAATGTTTTGGGTTCTCATTTTCCTCTCAAATCCACCAATTATGTTTGAATGGACTCATTGGAAAAAAGAGATGGGGAAGGCCGGCAACATGTTGATTTTATAGCATTGCTGTTAGCAGTTCTTGGAGTAGAGGGGAAGTGTGTGTGAGTGTAGTGTGTGTGTATGTTTGTGAGACATCAACCCACAGCTCTGACTAACTCTCATGGAATGAATAGCCTTGGAAGAACGTTGGCATATGCCTGCTCATTGGAAAAGGGAAGGCCCTACATGGGCAGTCCAGGTTCTAGGGGCTCAGGAGGAGTTCAGCCCAGCAGGCCAAACCTGGTAGTCCAGTGCTGACAATAATAATAACTTTAGCAGCCTAGTTGCTAATACATATGAGAACTCCCTGTGTTCCAATTACCGTGCTAAGCGCTTTACCTAGATTATTTCAATTATTTCTTATGTCAGCCCTAAATGGTTGGAGCTCTTATTAGTCCTGTTTTACAACTAAGGAAACTGAGGCCCAGAGATACTAAGTAGCTTGCACAAGATCACACACTAAGTGATGGAACCAGATTAGAACCCAAGCATTCCTCCAGTCTGGAGTGGTTCCTTTAATCACTGAGAGTTAGAATGTGGAAGCAACACACAAGCAAAAACACACATGTGTTTTTACAATATAACTCTCACAACCGGGGGAAATGGAAGAATCATTTGGTCTTAAGGAACAGATAAAGAAAATAGTTAAAAGTATCTTCCAACATATTGCATTTCTCAGCATGTTTGTAAATTTGTAAATGTATTCTGTTATACATCCAGGGGGATCAAGGGAGCACTGGGGTGCCACACATTGTTCTGCATGTGAAAGGTGCTCCCTGGAATTGTGCGGTGTGCAGACTACTTAGCCTCACATGGGGGCTCCAGAAGGCATGCCTCTTTATACCCATAAATTAATAGGGGCCAAATGGAGATGTGTTAATGGGGCTTGAGCTAGTGTGGCCTTCAAAAACTAAATAAAAGAAAATGTGGAACAGTAAACCCCATCGTGGTAGAATAGAAAGATGTCTTCCCAATGTACCTGCAGAGAGACTCTTCATTCAACTATATCAGTGTCATTCAACCCTATCAGTGTCACTTGCCACTGTTTCCTGCACACACATCCTTGGATACTTCCCAGACTGTATAAATGTTTCTCCCTCCTCAACCTCTCCCTGTCTTCCTTTACTTATTACCTTTGTCATCTTTCTTTACTTACTACCTCCTTCTGCAAGATATAGACATCCATTCATCCATCCATTCATTCAACAAATGTTTTTGGAGCACCTGCCACATCCCAGGCCTTAAAGTAGATGCAAAGTGAAAAAGATGAGTAAGGCATTTCTCAACCTCAAATTACTCACAGTCTAGAGGGGGATTAAACAAAATGATCCTTTCCACAAGTTTTATAACCATCCTCTCTTTTTTTCTCCTAGTTAGAGGAATTCTCATGTTTTGGAAACATTAACAGTGTATTTCCATATGGGTTAAGTAACAATTTGAAACACTTAAAAACAAATACATTCTAGAAAAACAAACAATATTTTGAAAGCTATAAATCAATAAGTTTGTATGTCTGTATTTCTTCCGGTTCATTTTGTGAGGAGGCAATAAAATGCTGAGTTCAAATTCAGTTGATTTTCTCTAGGTACTTGCCAAACTCTTGACATCACATTCTACTGTGTTTTTAAGATTCAGAGAGTCTGCACAGTGCTTGTGGAAAGTTCAGTTGAGCAAAAGAAACCTATATGTCATTCTAGCCTGGAAGTGACTTTTTTTTTTTCATTAAATGTATGAGGCTTGAGCCAGACAGCTACATGTAGTATGAAGATAATTTCATCCCCAAAGACATACAGTAACAGATTATCTTATGGGAATCATAGCAGGTGAAAGACTTTTTTAAAAATCCTCTGCTATGAACATGAGGCTTCAGCTAGCCACACATGTTCCATTTGAGACCCGAGGGCTTATCTTAGTAGACTATAAGCTCTCTTGTGGCAGGAATTGTGTCTTATTTGTCTAGTCCAAGCACCCAGCATAGTGTTTAGTAAGTACTTGTGATTATGTTATTCTACTGATCAAAGTGGAAGTCTTTGTCATTCTCTGATGGCCTTTCATACTACCTAATGTTCTGGAAAAAGGGGCATTAGAGTTAATGTTTGAGATTTTGGGGTGAGGCAGGGGAATTATTTTACTTTGTTTTTGAGATATGTCATAAATCAGTAGGGACCAGGATGAAACCAATATCCTTGTCCATCAAGCTTAGATATTGAGCCTTTGACCATCCTGCTTGATAAGCAGACCAAATAGATGATCTTATCTTCCCTGTGATGAGCAAAGAAAATAATTATATTACCAACTTTAGTACACTTACTACTTTAAAGTTTTGCTATATTTTCACCTCAGGCATTGTAAACAGCCCATTCTATGGCTCTAGACCGCACATGAATTCCAAAGGCTGTACAAAAGCATTAAGAAACTACAAGCTTTCCCACAACCCCATACTGCTATTGTGGTACACCTTGGTATGGGATTACCTGTGATCAATTCACAAACAGCAAGTGCCCTAAGAAGCATGCTTGGCCTGAAAAACACAATATATGTGTCATCTCACCTTCAATGGAAAGTGGAATTTTATGTCACAACCCTCTTCCTGTCCAACTTGACATTGGCATTTGGTTTGACTTGGTGAAAAGAAATGTAACAAAACTATGACAAATTTTCCTTCCAGAGCACTTTTTAAGGAAGCTTTGTTGCTTTACAGGAAATTTGTATTGCTTAGCATTCATGAGATGTCCCATTATTGAGAAGATTAAAGGCCAAAAAAATAGATTTCATCTGAACATATTTAGAACTCACAATAAAAAAAAGGTAAAAGATGAGTTAATGAAATAAGGACATTTTAATCATTTTATTCCACATATATTTCTCACTTTCTCACCTATCCTGTAATATCTTCTCAACATGGTGTCACTCATATACATTTTTGGAGGATTTTTGTATTCTTATGTATTGAACTCTATAGTGTCAATAAATTCACTAAAAATTCTCATTCACAACTCTTACATTTTTCCTACAAGGATTCAGAAAGAAACCCAGACATTAAGGGAAAATCAGTGGCTGCAGCTGCAGGGCCCTTATTCTGTTTTTTTACATCATAAATGTCTTTGCTGAACCAGAATGGTTTTCACCTTGTGGTGTAATTTCCTGCTGCCTGCCTTCAGGTGTTTGTTTGGAAGAAGCCATGTGATGGCTGTGCTTTGAGTCCCCTCCCCATCCAAGGAACCATCCTCTGGGTTTTACCTTGTCATCCAACTACTGGCATGGGTGGACACTGCTGCATCCACTTTGTGCTAATGTTCTTTTAATGACCTAGTGACAGGCAGGCCCTTACTGATCTGAAGTAGACTCCTCAATTTGAAATTGAGGCATCTGGTAGTAAGATGATTTTCTCTAGGTACTTGCCAAACTCTTGACATCACATTATACTGTGTTTTTAAGATTTTAAACATTTTTTTTAAAGAAATATGTTGTTTTGGCTCCTGGGTGGCTCAGTCAGTTGAGTGTCCAACTCTCAATGTCAGCCCAGGTTGTGATCTCAGGGTCCTGTGATCTAGCCCTGCATCGGGCTCCATGCTGGATGTGGGGCCTTCTTGGGATACTCTCTCTCCCTCTCCCTCTGTTCCTACTCCCCTTTAAAAAAAAGGGAGGGAGAAAAGAGAAATACATTGTTAAAAACAAGAGCTAGAGACACCTGCGTGGCTTGGTCTCGGGATCGAGTCCCACGTCAGGCTCTCTGCCTGGAGCCTGCTTCTCCCTCTGCCTATGTCTCTGCCTTTCTCTCTCTGTGTGTTTCATGAATAAATAAAATCTTAAAAAAAAGAGCTATAGTTTCTTAATTTCTGCGTGTGCATTGGTGTTGTTGTTTTCCTATCTTTTGGTTCAGCCCATTGAATAAATGTGATTCTTCTTCCTGAACAGCTAAAGAAATATACCATCCATATAGTGTGTTTGGATGTCATAGTTAGATGCTTCCTATGAACCAACTCTTCCTAAAGTTGAAAATGCCCATCGATAATAGAAGTGATACTGGATTGTTTTTTGTTCTCATTTTATTTTTCCTGATCTAGTATCCTCCTACAGAATAACTTACAGTGTAATATTCACCCTTGGAAAGTATGTAAACTGTTATGTGGTAGATGAAAGAAGTCAGTTTATTTGGGCTCTTTCCTATAGAATTATATGAAATTGGTCTTTATACCTCCTTTTCCCTCCTGTCGAGCCTGAATGGTAATTCATTGATTTTTTTTTATTCATTTACTTAATTCAATTGATTTTTTTTACTTATTTACTTAATTCATACATTAATTAAAAGCATTTATTAAGAACCAATTATTTGCCAAGACATGAAAAAAATAGAAAATAGTGAAGATCCTTGCTATTTGCTTGGGGAAACAGTACCTGCACAAAACAACTGAGTTCTAAGAGTTATTCAAAATGTGTGAAATCTAGTCGTAATAATAAAAATTATATTACATAGCATTTACTTTGTGCCAGAAACTCTTTATGTGTTTTACGTATATTAATTCTCACAGCACCCCTATCAAGTAGCCTCTTTTATGATCCCATTTTACATGTGGTGAAACTGAAGCATGGAGAGGTAAAGTAACTAGCAGCTGATAGAGAGCAGAGCCAGGATTTGAACCCAGGCTCCAGAGTCCAGAACTCCTCGGCCATGGCTTACCATTGTGTATACGTTCTGTGTAGAATTAAAATGTTGCAGCCTGAGGTTACTCAGGGAAGACATGGTTCTTGAGTAGAACCTTAATGATAGTATAAAGTGTAGATTGTGAAGAGGGAGGGCATGGACTTCTTCTTCTTCTTCTTCTTTTTTTTTTTTTTTTTTTTTGGAGAAAGAGAGAACATGGTGGGCAGGGTTGGAGAATGGGGGCAGAGGCTGTGGGAGAGAGAAAATCCCAAACAGATTGTCTGCTCAGTGTAGAGCCTGACATGGGACATAATACCAGAAGCTTGGGACCATGACCTGAGCCAAAACCAGGAGTTGAACGCTCAGCTGAGCCACTCGGCATCACAGGACTTGGATTTTCTAAGAAGCAAAGATAGCAGGAAGAAAAGCTGGGACTTGGAAATGAATGTGGTATATGAGAGGAGGAATGACCAGATTGCAAAATGGTGTGAGAAAACTTTTATATAGGGCTTTGAGCACCAGACTTAAAAGTTCAAACAGAAATCCATAGGTGAGTGTAAAAGCAGAGACTTGACTCACTCATGTATAGATATACTTATAGCACAGAACTGCTAAAAGCAACCCCTGGTTATGAGTATACCTAACATTTAAAAATACTGCAAAAGTTTTGTTTGGGTTTTTTTTTTTTTTGGCTTTAATAACTCAACCAAGTTGCTGCTGGTCATGATAGGTGATGTACAACATTAGAAGCCATCAGAGCAAAGGAGCAGCCAAATCATAATCTCATTGTTTTTATTGTGTCATAAGTGTTGGCTCCTTAGGCTGGAGGTGCCAATGGCAGGGCCATTAGCCAAGAATTTCAATTACCTCTTTGGGCCAGAGGAGCTCCCTGCCATGAGGCATGGAGCTATTGCAGAAAAAGCCTTTTGAAGAGATTCTTCAATGCTATAAGGTCTCAAGTTAATATGGTGATGGTACTGTCTGCCTTTTTCCACACTCTTTGTAAAAATATCGTAGGCCATTGAGCAGTTTTAGGTGCTTTTTGTTGTTGTTGTTGTTGTTTGTTTGTTTTGATACGTCTCTGAGGTACACAGATAAGCTAGACATGACAATTCACAGCTGGCTTCCCTGACACTGAATTTTAAAAGTAGAGTGAGGTGACTTCCTTGGCAATACAGAGGAGGGGGCAGAGATACCCCAAATCTCTAAGGGGTTCTGTGCAAATGACACCAGATTCATGACTGCCTGTCCATGAAGGTGACCTTGAGGGTCCTTCTGACCAATCTTAACTGCAGTGGTATTCTTATTCCTCCACTGGGCATTCATCAGAAAATGGCAAGGCTCAGCTTTGCAGCAGGATGGAAATTCACTCCCCTGGTCCCCAATAGTCAAGGACTATTTGGGTTAGAATTATAGCGGACTATTTGCTGCACATATTATCCTTCTTGTATATTATGTTCTCTGGCATCTGCCTATATTACTCTGCTATATCGTATGTTCTCTTCTAATTTGATTTGAGACATTTTAAAAGATAGATTTTCATTAGATACTAACAAAACCAAACACAGGGAGAAGTTTGAAATGAAAAAGGTGTTCTATAGGGCTCTGCTTGATTATTGAACAAAGATTATTAAAAAAAATCAGGGGGGGGCAGAAAAAGCTGCCCTCTGATGAAATGTCTTCTAGAATCCACAGCGGTAGGACCCAAAGAGGGGTTCTGGTTTACCCACTCTTGAAATCAAATTTTAGTGGAAAGCCTTATCTCTCTTAGTGCTACTACTACCCTAGCTTGCCCCCCCCCTTCCCACTCTCTGATATGCCACTGTCTATGCCTGTCACGGCTCTCACTTGAAGAGTTCTGACTAATCTCAACCTTGAGGAGTTAAATGGAAGGAAACAGAAAAGCCCACAAACTCTGTGGAAAGGTCAGAGAACCAGACTCAGAACCCATATAGGGAACAAGGGAAGCTCCCAGCTCCACTCTCATATCATGTACACAGCTTGGCTCAGGCATTGTCATCTCTGGGGACAACATGCTGTGGCTGGTACTCTTGCCCCTAAACAGTGGTTGCCATCACCACCAAAGTGAGTGCTAAACTGTCCAGACTTCTCTGTGTCACTCACTCCAATAGTAAAGTCCCCAGTTGAAACACCCAATTAGCCTCCTACCAAACATGCAATGGTGATGTCCTCAGAATATGGGTTGGGGATTCAGGTCACGGGCAGCCAAAATACAATATTCACTTTCTCTTCCATTCTCCTCTACTTGCTCCCTTTCTACCTTAAATCTAGTATAGAACTTCTAGGTTTTTTTCCAAAAATATTCTTTTGATCCTCACAGTATTATTATTCCCATTTTACAGATGGGAAAACCAAATGTCTTAGTTCAGGATGCCATAACAAAATGACATAGACCAAGTGGCTTAATAACAAGCATTTATTTCTCACAGTTCTGGAGGCTGGGAAGTTCAAGATTAAAGTGCAGAAGATTTGGTATCTAGTGAGGGCCCACTACCTGGTGTGCAGATGACCATATTTTTGCTGTATTCTCACAGAGCAGACACAGTTCTGGTCTCTTCTTCTTCTTCTTCTTCTTCTTTTTTTTTTTAATAATAAATTTATTTTTTATTGGTGTTCAATTTGCCAACATACAGAATAACAACACCCAGTGCTCATCCTGTCAAGTGCCCCCCTCAGTGCCTGCACCCAGTCACCCCCACCCCCCGCCCTCCTCCCCTTCCACCTCCCCTAGTTCGTTTCCCAGAGTTAGGAGTCTTCCATGTTCTGTCTCCCTTTCTGATATTTCCTACCCATTTCTTCTCCCTTCCCCTCTATTCCCTTTCACTATTATTTATATTCCCCAAATGAATGAGAACATATAATGTTTGTCCTTCTCCGATTGACTTACTGCACTCAGCATAATACCCTCCAGTTCCATCCACGTCGAAGCAAATGGTGGGTATTTGTCATTTCTAGTGGCTGAGTAATATTCCATTGTATACATAGACAACAGCTTCTTTATCCATTCATCTTTCGATGGACACCGAGGCTCCTTCCACAGTTTGGCTATTGTGGACATTGCTGCTAGAAACATCGGGGTGCAGGTGTCCCGGCGTTTCACTGCATCTGTATCTTTGGGGTAAATCCCCAACAGTGCAATTGCTGGGTCGTAGGGCAGGTCTATTTTTAACTCTTTGAGGAACCTCCACACAGTTTTCCAGAGTGGCTGCACCAGTTCACATTCCCACCAACAGTGTAAGAGGGTTCCCTTTTCTCCGCATCCTCTCCAACATTTGTGGTTTCCTGCCTTGTTAATTTTCCCCATTCTCACTGGTGTGAGGTGGTATCTCATTGTGGTTTTGATTTGTATTTCCCTGATGGCAAGTGATGCAGAGCATTTTCTCATGTGCTTGTTGGCCATGTGTATGTCTTCCTCTGTGAGATTTCTGTTCATGTCTTTTGCCCATTTCATGATTGGATTGTTTGTTTCTTTGCTGTTGAGTTTAATAAGTTCTTTATAGATCTTGGAAACTAGCCCTTTGTCTGATATGTCATTTGCAAATATCTTCTCACATTCTGTAGGTTGTCTTTTAGTTTTGTTGACTGTATCCTTTGCTGTGCAAAAGCTTCTTATCTTATGGTCAACTAGTATTTGACAAAGGAGGAAAGACTTTCCACTGGAAGAAAGACAGTCTCTTCAATAAATGGTGCTGGGAAAATTGGACATCCACATGCAGAAGGATGAAACTAGACCACTCTCTTGCACCATACACAAAGATAAACTCAAAATGGATGAAAGATCTAAATGTGAGACAAGATTTCATCAAAACCCTAGTGGAGAACACAGGCAACACCCCTTTTTGAACTCGGCCACAGTAACTTCTTGCAAGATACATCCACGAAGGCAAAAGAAACAAAAGCAAAAATGAACTATTGGGACTTCATCAAGATAAGAATCTTTTTCTTCATCTAAGGGCATTAATCCCATCATGAGGGCTCTACTCATGATCTCATCTAAATCTAATTCTCAAAAGCCACACCTCCAACATCATGACATTGGGGATTAGTGCTTCAAATACAACTTTTGGTTTGGGGGCTTTTTTTGGTTTTGGATTTTAGGGAGACACAAACATTTAATCCATAGTACCAAATCTCAGAGAGGTTAAGTGACTATGGAAGGTCAACTATGGAAGGTCATAGAAAATATTGATTATCTCTAGATTTTTTGCTTCACAAATAGTTTTTAAGCGCTACCCATTTTGCTTTTTTTTTTTCATCATTGGTTTTTAAATTTTCGTGCTTTTGTTTTGCCAATAGAACATTTTACATTTTTCTAATGAAATCTTACACGAAATCTCAATATCTAAGGCAGATAAAAGCAGAGCCGCTCAGGTTGAATAGTAAGAGAGAACAGAACCTCATCTGCCTGGCCTCACACTCCTCATTTCAAACACACAAAACACCACTGAGATTTACAAACTGCTACTGTGTCCTCAGAAAAAAAGCTTGGCCATTCCTGGTGCATTTCCTGTTACTATCCCTCCAGCCCTAGGCTCAGGGACTGGAAATAGCTCTGGATTTAAATAGAGAACTAACTATTCATACCCAAATTTATCTATGGCCATTGTCCAACATTTCTGTTCCATAGAACCCTTATTCATCAGAATATTAATAAATGATAAATTGGGAATAAGGTTTTGTTAATGTTGAATTTCTTAACTAACTAGATGGAAAGCAATAAACTTATAAAAATTAAAAATATTTCTTACCTCTATGTAAGAACTCTCAAAGAGTACTGTGTCTCTCCAAAGAAAAGATAGAGTATCTAGAACTTTCCAAACACTTGACCAGACTCCTATTTTTCAAGTTGCATTTTTCAGGGCTAGTTTCTTGGAATTTCTGGTTTCATCTTCAAATGCCTACTAACCATTTGGCTATCTTGGAAGCAGGATGAGTTGGTTCTTACCCAGCTTTTTTTTTTTTCTTCTTTTTTTTTAAATAAGAATTCTTATAAAGCTTGTATATCCCAGAAGAATTGCTGAATTCACACAGAACAGGTAGGCCGCTATGGGTCCCTTATGTCTGAAGGATCTGCTTTATGTGGCATTTCTCTGGAAGGTAAGGGTATAGACAGTGTGGCTTAGAAGCACTCTGAAAAATCCTCTCTCTGGATACTCTCAAGATAGTAACAACAGTAATTACAACTCTCTAATTAAAAGAGGTCTATAAAGTTCAATTATGAAAGGCAATGAGGTGACGGGAAATTTGCTTTCAGATTCACTCTTTTTAAGCCCTGGTGATTATATATTTACCTGCCAAGGGAAATGATGTCTCCAAAGGTCTGCTCCAAATGCAGGAAGGAACTTAAATTCTGGAGAAGAAATGATTTAGCTGGGTGGAAGACATCTAGCTGCCCGGGGTAATTTATTCCAAGTAACTTCACTCTGTCGAAGTTAAATGTGTAGCCTGGTTTATGAATGTCTCACAGTCCCCTGTCACCTTTTGCCTCAAATGAAACTTGCTCAGCCTGGAATCTACTCCTTCCTCCACTGTGTCTTTATCTCATCAATTCATTTCTCACCTTAAATAAATCACTTACCCGGTGTGAGCCTTGGGGCTTTTATGAGGTTTAGTGAAATTGGAACAATCCTAACTGTTCTGTCAATTCTAAGCATTGTGGTGAGAATCACTCGTGTTGAGCGACACCAAGAGTAGCCCACACTTGCGCCTCGTGTTAATTAGAAAAAGACACCCCTCTGAAGTATGCAGCCTTCTGGTCAGACTTGGCTATTGGCATAGACTAGATGGCAGCCTCCGGTACCCCCACAATCTGGTACATACAACCTACCCAACTGCACACCTGGCATCAAAAGATGCAGAAGAACCGTGTAAACAGGAAGTGCTATCATCAGGCAGTGTTGTGAAGCAAGCAATTAGCAGCAAGACCATGTGGGATATGGGTCTCTTTGCTGGCTATGCCATAACAGCTGTGTGACCTGGGCAAACTCAGTGATCTCTTGGAGTTCCCATGTCCTCATGTGTAAGACGAGGATGACAACAATCAGGGATTGATGATTAGGTGAGATAATGTCTGAGAAGCACCCAGAATATAGTAAGTACTCAATAAATGTTAGCTATGACTATCATTATTTGTAAAGCATGGAAAAATGGACTTTCAGATATGATTGTCATTTTTATTGTATGGATCCTATGTTCTAGCCAAATTAATCATCTTCTTGATATAACAACAAACAATTGTCTAGCTCTATGACTTTCCCTGTGCTGCTTCTCACTAGAACCCAGAGTTCTCATTTTACATTCCCTTGGTACTTTCCAAATTGCCACATTATTCTATAATATTTTTTGAGACTCGTTATTGGAATTAATTAATATCTTATGATATAATGCTAAGTCAAAAAGCATGGTACAAAATTATATATTCATGACCTCATTTCTATTAAAAAATAATTTAAGAAACATGCATACACTACTCTTTGCACAAGCTTGGATATATGTGAATTTCAGTTACCAATGTATTAGTTAAATCACAGCAGTGTTTCAACGATGCTGTTTAAATTTCAGTTACCCCAGTATATTAACTCTGAGTAATTGCTTGAAGTAACACGTCACTGCTAGCAATTCTGTGCATGAATTGCCATGTAAATGAGGGAGGCATATCGGGATCAGTAACCAATCACATCCCTTCTTTCCAAGTCTGTCTGCCATTAGTCACTGTATACCTACCTACCTGTTACTCATTCATGTATAGACAGCAGTATGTGATTGTGTTGCCTCCTTGTCTTCCAGTGATAAACCCACATGGATTTTTAAAAGATGGTTCACTGAAAGAGGGAATTGGTCAACAATGATGAGAGTGCAGCAAGGAAATGAAAAGTGGAAGGGAAATTTTAATCAGTGGGAATGGAGTTATAGAAGAAATAGCTGACCACAGATGTTGATATTGCCACAGTTTTAGAGACCCTTGATATGGAGCCAGAGGAAATCAGGGAAGGCAAAACTGACATAAATAAGGAAAGTGGTTGGAAAGAAAGAGTTGGAAATGCCCTAGAGATAGTGATGGCAAAAAAACACTTTCCATTAAAGGAACTCCCAAAGATATTTCACATCACTGAAAGTGATACAAAAGATAAAATACCAGAAGCTGATCTAAGTTGAGAAAAAAGTATGACAATTTGCCAAGGCATAGAAATGATTATTCTGTATCGTAACTTACACAATGCAAAATAGACAAGCCTACCCAGGCTATGTTTGTTACTTTTTTTTTTTTTTAACAAAGAAAACACTTTATTTTCCATTTTTTTCTAACAGTTTAAGTTACAGAGTACTAAATACTAATTTTACTATTTTCTATTTCCCTGTATACTTATTACCAACAATAAGAGTTTTTAATGTTTTGGCAAAAAATTTTAAAGGTCACAGAACAATTGGATTTTCCCCATTGATTATTAAAATGACTTTGCATGGTTTCAGTTTGTATGGTCACTTTTATAGTCACATACTACGTTCAAAGGGATAACTGCCTGTACTTCTACCTCCAGAGAAACAAACGACTAGACGAAAATACACCAAAACGCATGGGCATTAGAATTATAACTGATTTTAACTCTCTCCTCTGCAATTTTCAGTATTTTCAAATTGTTCTACAATTAGCACGTATTACTTTTATCATCAGAGAAGAAATTGTTATTTACAATAAAAATTGGTTTAAGGCTCAGTTCCATTGGGAGTATGGTTGGTCCTTTGTCCTTGGCTCAGGACCCCTGAACTAAAATATAATTAATATGTCTTGTTGCTGACATATAGTTCCATAAAGGCATTTGGATGATTGTCTGCAATTTTTTACTTACATGTAGACATTATATATAAAGAATTATCCTTCCTACCCCATGGAGCTCTGAATAGTGTTCTGTATACATAATAGGTACTCAATAAATATTTCTAACCTGTCTCTCAAAAACCTGCCAGCTGCTACTGAGGAAAATTACCCAAAAAGTAGCAAGGAACAGATCAGATGATATTTGAACACATTTTAAGAAATTTCATGCAAAATTATTTATGTATTTCACTAATTTAATTAAAAATTAAATTTGTCTTCTTCAGACAACACAATAGCTGAGAATATAGAGGTCTTTACATCATACTGGTTACATTTTTTATTTCCATCATAACTATAATTCAGCCTCAGAGTCTTGACACACTTCTTTGGATTATAGCAAATGGGGTTAAGATTTTTGTTTGCTTTTTGTAAAAAGCAAAGTCACCAATGTTATGGAAACTGTAATTTCTTTTTTTTTTTTTTTTAGATTTTTATTTGTTTATTTATTCATGAAAGACAGAGATACAGAGACAGAGTCACAGGCAGAGGGATAAGCAGGCTCCCTGCAAGGAGCATGTGGGACTTGATCCCGGATCCTGGGATCATGCCCGGAGCCAAAGGCAGATCCTCAACCGCTGAGCCACTCAGGCATCCCTCAATTTCTATTTCTTAAACATTGTTCATTAAAAACCAACAAAATATCTCACAAGGAATTTTTAAAATATATGTCCTTTGTTCAAAAGATGTGAAATGCAGGGACACCCGTGTGGCTCAGTGGTTGAGCATCTGCCTTTGGCTCAGGTCGGGATCCTTGGGGTCCTGGGATCGAGTCCCTCATCAGACTCCCTGCAGGAAGCCTGCTTCTCCATCTGCCTGTGTCTCTGACTCTATGTGTCTCTCATGAATAAATAAATAAATTCTTAAAAAGAAAAAACCCAAAGATGTGAAATGCAATGAAAGACAAAACCTGTGCATTCCTGGTTGCAGCACATGATTTCTTTACAGAATCACCCTCAAGTCAGTGCAGGCTCAGTGTCGGAGCTTCGAGATGGAGGCCAAGGCAGCAGGTGTATGATGCCATTTTTCTCACTCAGCTTGGTACACAGTGTGCTTTGTAGTTTTAACCTAAACTACCTTCTTATTTTTCATTAACTCCTGAAAAATTGTATTTCATTGCTTTACCCTTGGCTTAATGAGACCTACCTGAGCCCTGTGTCACCCCACCTCCATCTCCAGGAAGGGGTGAACTGGAGAGCAGGGCAGGCAGAGGGACTCTATCATGTTGCCAGCTAACGGCACCAGATTTCCCTGCCTGACAAAGAGAAGGTTTTTGAAGTGTAGCCTCTAGCCCAGCCAAAGAAAGACTCTGTCTTCCTTTCGAGACTTTATAATTCACCTTTTTCTGTAACACGTGAATGAGCGAAAGCAAAGACAAATAAATTGTGATTTCAAAATATATCTAGAATCTTAAGCTCTCTCCCCACCCAGCCTTTTAAATAAATATTCCCCTCCTTGAAGGCTTATTATATTGTACCTGTCACAGTTGAGAAATGAATGACCATTTGCAGAGTATGTCAGTACCAGCTGACAGCTGGCTACTGCACACAAATTATTGAGCCTCTCAATGGCTTTTCTTTAGGTCCTTGCTCCTTAGAGAGACAGTGGTCAGGACAGCAATGTACCAACAGGGTGAACTCCTGCTGTCCAATGGCAAATCAATTTGATTCTGTTTGCTGTGCTGGAGTTTGTGTGCTTCATTCCCAAAGAGACTAATCCACTTAAACCCTGGCTTCCACTTCTGGATCTCAGAACACTTTTTTGATATTTTAAGTACAAAACTGAAGATGGCAATTTGAAATATGTTTAATATACGTATAGGAAGCCCACCTCTCCACTGCTACAAAATTCCATTCCTCCTTCCCAAGAACAAAATCCCTATTCTTTCTGAACCAAAGAGAGGGCCAAATACTTGGTGTGTACACAGGTGTACTTCTGAGGATGGTGAAGCAGGATGTGTGAAATGGAAATACCAGAATGAATTATCGATGGAACTTAGATTAACTCAGGGCATTTCTTATATTGTGTCCAGAGACTTACTAAGAATAGGAAGTAAGTCCATGTTTGAATCATCTTCTACAGCAGGAATTCAACTCCCCATTATGCTCGGAAGTGGTAAATAGGATGGGAAGAGTCTCTGCTATTTACAGGTAGCAGGACGTCAGTCAGAGCTCTTAAGCAAAAGCAGAAGGGACTGCTTCACATATTCATTCTTTCCTTTGGAGAAGGTGTTGTCAGGGACACTGACCAAGCTTGTGTGGAAGAGAAAGAGCTGAATGATGGACTGTTGAGTTGGCTCCGGATAATCCAGCCTCAACAGAGGATGAAGGAAATCCTAAGCTGTGCTAGAAACTGGAAGAGGGAGTTTGGGGTGTTCCCGAATCCTCTGTATGCTCCATCCCCCCTCTGGATACCCAGAGTTCACATGGACCAGCGGACCAGGGTTTGTGGAATAGGCTGACTAGGTGGACGCTTATAAAATATGATTTGAGAGTTTCTGAAAGACCTATCTTGCAAAACTCCATTGATCCTCTCACTCAAACTCTTCCTTTCCCAGTCTGAGTTTTAAGCTCAGGCATTATTACCAGCAGGTCCTTCTCAATTTACATTTGTTTCCTGGAAATATATATTATTAGCTCTGATTTCTCATAACATTGAGACTGGGGAGCACGATACTCTGGAATGATAGAACATGAGACTGGTGAAGTTGGATTATATTCAAAAGGATGAGAACAAAATCTGCTTCCAGGGTGAACAGAACTATGAGAATGTCTTTAACGGCGTGAAGGTTCACCCCTGCACTATAGAAAGAAGAAGAACATTTAGGGAGGAGAGCACAGGGGAACCCTGACAGTGTC
The DNA here is from genome assembly GCF_048418805.1 of Vulpes vulpes. Classification (NCBI taxonomy): domain Eukaryota; kingdom Metazoa; phylum Chordata; class Mammalia; order Carnivora; family Canidae; genus Vulpes; species Vulpes vulpes. The sequence goes on from NC_132785.1 coordinate 89,018,526, forward strand.
AAATCCAGTGGCGTCTGTCATGCCAAAGAAGGCAAGAGAAGGGCCCTAAGTCTCTCGGAAAAGGCAGTTAATCAGGGTGCGTGGAAGCAGATGTTGCAGATCGATTCCATGCTGTGAAATGGAAAACACTAGCTTTTCCATTTGGTTTGGACTCCAGTTCGTTGACATTTTTCAATAAACAGCTTGCTTTCTGTCAGGTCTCAGGTGAAAAAGAGTCGTCAACATTCTGATTTTCTTTTAATGCTAAAATATTGCCAAGAATTCATTCATGGTATTCGAACGTGAATGGAATAGAGTTCCACAGTCTGGAATTTAGAATTCCTCCTTTTTAGAGGTTGCAGGGTTTTCTAGGTATTTTGGGTTGTGCTTGTGAAAAATGTTTCACTTTTGCAGGCATTGAAATCTTGGCTACCCGCTGTTTTCTGTAGCCGTGAAACAGAAGTCTTGCCGCTTGCAGAACCAACGTTCTTCCTGATGTTCCTCTCTGGCCCTTTTGATTAAAAGGCGGCAGCAGCGAGGGAGCGAGGGCCTGGGCCTGGGAGTTGCCATTATTTTTATGTCTTCTTTTGTCACAGTAATTCTCAACCCAGGCTTCACATCAGACGGAACTATGCAGCTTTTTAAATTGTGGAATTTCCAGGAGGAGAGCCCAATGTGTGTGTGTTTGTGTGTGTGTGTGTGTCCACACGTTTAAATTCCCTGGAGAATCTGATGCCTAGCCAGAATCAAGAATTCTCACTTTATTGATTTCAATAAATATCTGCAAACAGTTTAAGTCTGGGGCTGGAAGGTGATTTAAACCCCTCTTTTAAGCTAATGCTTACTGTGTAAGATCCTGCCAAATGATAGATCAACATATTTTGTGTGTGCTCCTCTGTCTGCCTGATTGTTTCTCCTGCTTGCATGGAAATTAGATGTAGACTCCTTCATAAATCACCATGTGGCCGAAGATGCCAAGTGTCCTCACTAATGCCTTTTTATTTTATTTACTTATTTGTTTATTTTTTTATTGGAGTTCAATTTGCCAACATTTGGCCTATCACCCAGTGCTCATCCCATCAAGTGCCCCCCTCGGTGCCTGTCACCCAGTCACCCCAACCCCCAACACACCTCCCCTTCCACTACCCCTTGTTCATTTCCCAGAATTAGGAGTCTCTCATGTTTTGTCACCCTCTCTGATATTTCCCACTCATTTTCTCTCCTTTCCCCTTTATTCCCTTTCACTCTTTTTTGTATACACTACTTTACACAAGAGCAGATTGTTTTGCAATCCTGCCGGTGGTGGCCTGAGCCGTGGCTGAGCCCCAAGGTTCACAGGGAAGCGGTGACGCTTCTGGGGCCTGTGAACACAGCTTGCTGTGTGGGCACGTTGGTGGATGAGAGAGTCATCCTGAGCAGAGCCCCACTGCCCTGGTTCAAAAGTTCATGAGCCCAGAAAGGGCAGTGGCGGGATAAAGGCCAGACAGAAACACTTTCTTTCATACAGGAGAATGCGGAGCAGCAATGCAGCCCCTTGTTCTACTGGGCAGCACAGCACCCTGACTGTATATGTGGGGTCCCCAGCTTTCCTGCTCTGCTATTGCAGATTGAGATAGTATACAAAAAATTGCATAGCATTCCATGGACATGTAAATATTCCTTTTATAAATATGCATTTAATATATCCAGTGAACCTAATTGCAATATGTAAAAGAGGGCATTCACTTGTGAAGTAACATAACCTCTAGTGTACATGTTCATTCCGGCATTTTTTCTAACATGTGAATAAATATTGCCACCGATATCATCTATTCTGTACCGAGCCAGAGCTAGCTGATGAGGGAGCACAGAGATAAATCAGATATGCATCATACCATAGAGTGCCGACCTCATGTTTTTAAAGATAGAAGGCACATGTAAATCATTAGGATACACGGTAGAACATGGCATGCCACCGAGTACAATGAAAGTTCTTTGCTTTTTCAGAATGAGGAGATTGCAGCTGAAGGCAATCAGGAGAGGCTCTCTGGAGGAGGTAGCATGTACCCTGGGCCATGAGGGATAGGTAGGATTTGGACAATACTGAGGTTTGGAGGGGAGTGGCTTTCCAGGCAAAATGAATGGGGTGAGCAGGGGCACCAGACAGAAGATCTAGGGTGTATACAGCAAATCTGGCAAGAACATGGAATGTGTAAAGGGGAAAGGTGCCTTGGACACCTTCTGGAGGGCCATCTTGGGTAAGTTACCGAACCTCTCTGTGCCCTAGTTTCCTCGTGTGTAAAATGGGGATGATGATAATAGTACCTGCTCACCAGGCCATATGAGAAAGAAATGAGTTAATATGTGCTAAATACTTAGAATATTCTCGGGTACGTAGTAAGTGTTCTGTATTAGATCTGAGTCATTATTAATGAAAGAAGTGAAGAGATTCCAAGACCAGGTGAGCTCTAAGATCCTTCCAATTCTAGGGACCCGGCATGCAAACCCATTATGAGTTTTGTGTGGTCTCTGAGGGAGGAGGTCAGCTTCCCACTAAACCTGGGGACAGTTTTGGAGTAGAGGAGGCAGGTGGCAGACGTCTGGAAACAAAGAAGGCTCTGAAAGCAGAGGGCCACTGCCCTAACTTTTTGGGCTGGCTTTTTGTTTGCTTATTTTTTAAGATTTTATTTATTTATTTATTCATGAGAGGCAGAGACACAGGCAGAGGGAGAAGCAGGCTCCCCACGGGGAGCCCGATGCGGGACTCAATCCCCAGACATTGGGATCACAACCCTAGCCGAAGGCAGATGCTCAACCACTGAGCCACCCAGGCGCCCCTCTAACTTTTGCTTTTAATATGGAGTTTGAAGAAAAGGGGGAGAAGCCCTTTTATGTTATCTCCTCCTCTCCCAGTGGAGAATTCCCTATTTTGAATTTCCTTCAGCTCTTCTTTTATGTCTTCTTTAGCCAATAAAGGATTTGAGAGAGAGAGAGAGAGAGAGAGAGCGCTTTGTTGTAGAGAGGAGAAAAAAAAAAAAAAAAAACCAAGCCAAAACAAAAAGAGAAATTAAGGTTATAATCTGTAGTCACAGACACAAAGTGGCTTCAGGAGCCAAACCTTGACCGGTCCCCTTCATGCTGACCACAGAAGCATATGCTGTCTGAGAATGAATGAGACAGGCTGTCAGGATTGGGGGGGGGGGGGGAAGGGTGGCGTAGGGCAATCTCACCAGCTTCTGGTCACATCTCACTGCGTCTCTAAGGCAAGCAGAGTTCCCTCCGTAAGTCTTGGTCTTTTTTCTTCAAGGTTGGTAGTCAGGTTCTGAACATTGAGTGACCTCCCAGGTAAGATTCTCTCCATTAAATGCTGAAACAAGCATGGTCTAGAGGCCCTCCTACTTCTCTGCCTCTGGTTCCCTTTAGAGTCTAGTCCCCTCTCTGAATGACTGCCGGGTCCTCAGGCTTTGGAGACGCGGCCAGGAGTCATAGTGTCCATGTCAGCTCCCTCTAGCCAGCCTGATCGCCAGCCATCGCACAAATTCCCAGCTATTCACACCTGGAAAAATAAATAAATAATTGTCAGAAGACTTGAAATCACAAATCTGAAAGTCCCTGCGCTTTAAAACTTCAAGGTGACACAGATACAGTTCTAATTTGTAAAAATTACAGCACTCTCAATTTTTCTGCAGGAAAGATATAAACAAGAAGACAGTTTGGATTGTATTTTATCCCTTCTCTTAGCCTAAGCTCTCCTTTGAATTGCCAAAGGGAATGAGTTACTTGAACACAGACACAGAATTATTATAGTGGATTGCAAAATAAGATATGCCTAAGCTCAAGGGCTTAATTTTTGCTTCATTCAGTAACATATTTCAGAAGAGCACTAGTAATTGGGACATAATTTATTTATCAACAGGGATCCGGACCATTCCCTTGCAGTTGATTTTTGAAATCCATTTGACTTTTGCAGAGTGCTATAATATCCAAGGTGAGAGAGGCTAGAAACAGATGTAGAATTACAGTTGCCAAAGGGAGAAGAGCTTGCCATGGGTATTTAACCACGCTGGCAACTGGCCACCAAACTCTAGGTCTTTCTTCGCAGTCCCTGACATATCCATTTGTGAAGGAGGTTAATAATAGCATCATACCTACACCCACACAGTTACGGCTAAATAACAATTTCCTTGATAAGCCTTTATTTTTCTGCAATTTAGAATTTAAGACCACAATTTTATCTACACTGTCTGAGCCCAGAATTTATTTTTGGCTTTCCGAAAGAAAGTTGCACTCATTTAACTTTGCCTGACAACGTAAGAGAAAAAAAAATTTTTTTTTAAATACAGATTTTAATTAGCTAGGCAATTTACTTTTCTCTGAACCATCAAAACCTGACCATTGCCAAAGGAGGGAGTCAGATAAAGTGGAGCTGTGGTCAGATACAGAAGGCAGTGTCAAGCACTTGCGGCAAGCATCATTTGCCAGTAGCCTGGGTTAGTAATGTGCATATTATTTTAATGACCTATTAGCAGTTGTCACTGAAATGAAAATTGTGTGATAAAGAAAGGATATTTGGGCAGCAATTTTTAGGACATACAGGGGAGGTGTATTTTTCACCATTAACTTTCAGAAGCAGTCTGATGGCCAGATGTTGACCTTGAGCTGCCTTTTCTAGCTCCGGAGCTTCTCCTGGCATTTCCTGGGCAGATCCCCTCCCCATCTGCCCTGTGCTCTGGGTAGAGCTGAGCTCCAGCTTTTGGCGCCTCTGGCCTGGGTTGGTGGATAGCAAGCAAACATCACTGCGAGGGAGAACCCGCTGGCTTAGAGCCCAGAGGTGTAAGCTTGGTTTTGTTTTGGGAGGCCACCTTTTTGTTCCACTTTTCTGTGATGTATCTTTCAGGAAAGATGATTCTTGTGATTTCAGTGTGGGTAACCTACCTTTCTTCAGCAACTTCGTAAGAGACGGTCTTTGCAGGAAACGTTTTTGTATCAGTACATGTTGTTCTATTTCTCTTTGGTTATCCAGTGGTTGTTCAGAGTCGGTGGTGAAACCCCAAGCTCAGTCACTAAAAGACTCATGAAGGCATTTTGTCTGGCACTTTACAGATATCTAGAGATAGTGTGAAAGGCTCAAGAACTGCCTCTAAGCTTGGGTTGCTGCTTCATAAAAACGCATTTTTCTTTAACTGCTTATGCATGCAATAGCACAGGTAAAACCATAAAGTAGGGACTCTGGGTAAAAGCTTTGAGACACTGAAGATGTTGTGAGGCCATTATCCATCTGCAGAAGGCAAAGAGTAAGGGTCTGTGTCCACCAGTATACAAGGAAATGCCCCCATATGCCTGGGCTTGAAAGCATTGGGCAATAATATAATCTCCATCATAGCTTAATGATTTGATTTATTTATCAGTTTGTTTGACAGTTAATGGCCTCTGATTTAAATGTTTAATACTTTATTTATTCATGAGAGACACAGAGAGAGAGGCAGAGACATTGGCAGAGGGAGAAGCAGGCTCCATGCTGGGCAGCCCCATGCAGGACAGGATCTCAGGACTCCGGGGTCACGCCCTGAATCAAAGGCAGATGCTCAATTGCTGAGCCACCCAGGTGTCCAGCCTCTAATTTGAATTTTTAATTTTCTTTGTCCTGCCTCCAGGATTAGATTTTAAGTACCCAGTAGCCTAGTCATTCAAACCTCCTTGGCAAGCCTCATAACACGAGAATCAACTTTCTTTTTTTTTTTTTTTCCAAAATCAATCTTCTAAATGAAGAGCCAAATATCCTACTACTCAAAAATATCTTCTTAGCATCCAATTAGCTACATCTGTATATTGTCTTTTAAATGGAAATTCCCAGGAGGAAGATTGATCCCTGACAGTCACTCCTTAATGTGAATTACTTTGGTCAGATAATCAGATGCTCCCAGAAAGAGAATTGATTGAGGAAAATGGGAGTAATTTTTGATTGTCAACCCACAAAATAAGGACTTTGGAACAACCAGATATGTGCGCAGACACATGCGCGCGTGCATGTGTGTGTGTGTGTGTGTGTGTGTATGTGTGAATATCCAGGAAAAGAAGAGTTGGAAAGCAAATTCTCACTGATTCTGTAACTTGGTCTGTGCATCTAGTGTCAAGCTCTAAGTATGAATGGATGATATGGAGCAAGAGTGGGCAAAGTATAGCCCTGCTCTATTTTTGGGTGGTTCACAGGCTAAGGGTAGTTTTTTACATGTTTAAATGTTTTTTTTTTAAAGGAAGAATACTATTTTATGACTCATGGAAATTATGCAAAATTTAGATTTCAGTTTCTATAAATAGTTTGGTCAACACACAGTCATGGTATTTCATTTATGTATCATGTATGGGTATTTTTGTGCTGTACTGACCGAGGTGACTAGTTGCAATGGAGACCATATAGTCCCCAAAGCTAAAGTATCAACCACCTACCTTGGTAAGCAAAGTCTGTCAACCCCTGACTTAAAGTTTTCTTGTTTTTTTTTTTTTTTTCTTTTTAGCTGTAATACTTTTGGGTGAAAAACCTTTCACCATTCATAAAGTGAGTAAACACTATTTCTTCCCTTTCATGTCTAACCATTTGGTATTGGTTAAAATATGGTATGGCTACACATAGAATGCTTTAGAATGCTTTATTGGCATAGAACTCTGTGTCCAATATTAACTCTTTGTACAGCATGAACCCACAAAAAAATGTTCCAATCAAAAATATCTTCAAAGATCCATTCCATGATGTAAACATGCTGTGCCCTAGTGGTGGGCTTACAAGTGATTTCTTTCCTTATTTTGACCTCTCTGTATTTCCAAAATGGTTCTCAGCAAACAATACTTTTATAAAAAGAAAAAAATATATATGATATAAAACTCGTTTTTCTTGATAGAAAAATAGAACAAAACTATTATTCTATTAGGTATTTTTTATTCTTCCCTAAGGAAAAAAGGAGGAATTTCCCTGGAGATGTGGCACACGGGCCTTGTCATCAAACTTCTCACTGGGATTCTGAAACCAAGCTTGCCAGTCCCTGGTTCTGTAATCTCTCTCTCGGCCTATTTTCTGAGTTCTCCAGTAAGGAAAGAAAACATCCTCTGAGGGTTTTTTCAAACATTAAGTAAAATAATGCATTCAAAATAACTGGCAACCATGTGGTGATAAGCACATCAACAACAAGAAACTGTCAGTTTCCAGCATATTTTATGAAGAATATTTGCTATGAAGATGTCCTACCTTTTTAAAAAGATTTTATTTATTTATTCATGAGAGATATATAGAGAGACACAGAGACATAGGCAGAGGGAGAAGCAGGCTCCCTGTGGGGAACCTGATGCAGGACTCGATATCAGGACCCCGGATCACGACCCGAGCCAAAGGCAGATGCTCAATCACTGAGCCACCCAGGCATCCTAAGATGTCCTGCTTTCTATAGCAATTTCTCTTGTGCAAAGAGAGTGAGTGGAGTCCTTGAGTGAACCGTGGGGGGTAAGGAGCAAGGGAAAGTGGCAGAAGGAACAGGAAGGCATCGAGGGATGAGACAGTTGTGAGGACAGCAGAAGTGGAGTGGTTCAGGAGAGACACAGGCTTTGTCATTTGGTCAGAAAGCTTCCATTACTACCCAGAGTAGTTGGGGACAGCTAGATTGCTGGGGGAAGGGAGGGTGAGTGCAGGCAGATGTGTACGTGTATGATGTACGAGTCTTGAAGGAAGATTCTTCCAGCAGTTCATGGTTTAGTTCCACAGTTTGGAGCATCTGTAAAGTGAAAGTTGCTGAGCCTCCCAAGATGCATAAAGCATGGCTCCGGTGTGAGCATCTCATATGGGTTTAGAGAGATGACTTCGGGGTGAGGCACTGGGCACTGAGTGCTTGTGTAGCACCCTAAGGAATGCTTGCACACTCTGGGTTAGCAGGAAGGAAGATTATTACTAAAATATTGTTAAAATAACTATGTTTTGATGAAATGATTCAGCCAGGAATAAAGATAGTCACTACAAAATTAATGATAATTTGGGGGATTAGATGATAAATGCTTAAGAGAGCAGTAAGAGGTGAAGAGAGGATTCTGTGGCCTATTGTATTTCTTTCACTAAACACCAGGGAGCAAGTCTTGGATATGATGACGCCAAGTGGGAATTCTACAGGTATCTTATTCTCCTCATTCTCCTTGTTCTTATTTTCCAGGGAATATGCTGCTCTGAAAAAGTTCATTTCCATCTCCACTCTCTCCCAGGCTCTCTCCATATCCATACATCCCAACCTTCTAGACTATTGCTCACTATTAACACTGGCATGCGAATATGGTTCAGTCCTTGAAATTACGTCCTTGGGGTGTCAATGGCCTGTATGAACTGCCATCTCAAGATACACGCAGGGCAAAACAAAACCAAACCAGCTGAAAATACAGTTCTCTCCTCATGAAGTTCACCACATCCCCATCCCTGCCCTGCTTACTGTGCCACCATCGAATACATTATACAGTCATTACTTTTTCTGTGCTGTTCACTTCTCTTCAGGTTTCTTTACATGTGTTTGCATTCTGTTATTTATTCCAATTTTAGGGTGGGTTTGCAGAAGCAGGCCTTTGCTGCATCAAACAAGAGAAATAAATCACTCTCTTAATGTGTTTTTGCCTGAAGTATTTAGAGTCTGTATAATTCCATTGCTCATGTCCTACCCCAAAAGATACATGTTCTATTTAAATATATATTTTCTCTCTGAATCTTCTGAGGATACAGAGAAAGAATATATATCATATCCTAAAAGACACTCTGGTGAGACCCCATACCCCCGTCTGTAGGAAAGTTACTCAATAGACCAAGGCTATATAAGAGTTCCTCTCTTTAGGATTTGGAAGAAACCTCTTTCTATAGCTAGGCCCCCTCTGTAGTTGGAGGTGGTATGTGGACCTGGCAGGGATTGGTAACATAAGGTGGGTTATGTTATACATTTTGAGACATATTGAAAAAGAAGGCACCTAGAATCACCAAATAGTTTATTCATCTATAAAATGGGTATGTTGGAAGGAGCTAGAACTTTTGAGTCCCAGAACTTGTGTTCTTCCCGCTGCTGAAGCTGGCTGTTCTGAACTACTCTAGAGTGACTATTAAATACCTAATTTCCACACTGCCATCTCCAGAGAGTCAGAGAAACTGGTGTCGTCATTGAAAATTAGTGATATGGCCAGAAGTGAGATGGGTCAGTTTCCAAGGCTAGAGAAAGCATGTTCCCTCTGGTGTAAGATAAGGACCATCTAATACCACACCCTTGTATCAGTGAGGTGCCTGGAAGTCCTCGGTGGAGAGTCAAGAATGTGGCATTAGGTCTCTAAGCACCTTGAAACACCTCCTGGGGCTTCTGGTTTGATGGAAGAAAGATATTCCCATTCCACACACATATTTATATTTACACACACACAGGTTCACACATGTTCAGTAATACGGATAAACATTCACAAATGCTTATGTACATACATGCACACCCTCATGAACACTCATGCATACGTAAAGACAGTCACACACACATTCAAACACACATATACACACATGCCCACAGCAGCTGGCACTGTGCAGGCCCTTTCCAAAGAACTATTTCTAACCTCTAGCCCTCTCCCACCATCTCTGCCCTAATGATACACTGGCTTGGAGCTAATATCTAGTGACCCTGGCTCTCCTGGGCTCAGTCCATGAATTATTCCTAATCCAATAGCTTTAAGATAGAATTCCTGAAACCAGTGCTGGAAGGTGGGGGAGGCTGAAGTTCTGGGGGGGGACAGTAGAAGAGCATGACTTCCATTCTTAATCTATAAAACTATCAGACCTGAGGAGCTCTTCGTCTCTTCTGGCTAAGAACAAACTATGAAACTATCAATGTTCGGTAGGCACCTTGTGGCGGAAAGTGTATTATGCATCCAGTCTAAAATTGAGAGGACAACTGTGGCATTCGTTCGTCATGACAATTGAAGAAGGAATTGGCACTGTCTCTGACGCATGAATTTTAATCTTGACTGACCACAGGGTTCACCCCTCACTTTCTTGTTTTCCTTATAAATCTGACTGTTTTTATTTACCTTACTGTTTTTCATTACCCACTAAAGCTTGGTGACTATCATAGAATTGCAGAAATTTAAAAAAATGCAAGTTAAGCTAATGTCTCTCCCACATATGGCCCCCTCCTCAGAGACCACCACTGCTTGCAGGTAGCGTACAGTCCTCCAGACTGCTGACTGTGTCTGGACTGTATCTTTTCCAGTCATAAATGGCACCCATTGTCTTACAACTTGTCGTTTTTCCGACTTCATCGTGCGTCTTAAAGGTCATTTTCGTTTATTTTCACTTATATCATTTTTAATACATACAAGTGGTACATTCATTACAGGAACATCACAGCAAAATATGCCATAATGAGAAAACACAGGCACATTACGCCTACAATCCATTTCATTATTATGATTGCTTTGCAACTATTCCATATTTAGAGGAAACATCTCTCATCCTAATGTGCAGTCCTTCTGCTTTAGGACCTTTTATGAGGTGACTTTTTAATATGCAACAAGTGAGTGAACTTCCAGGGGGTGCCCTTTCCCCATTCCTGCAAAGTGCCACGCTGCGCTTGTGGTTCTGTCAGAGACTCCTGATTCTGGGCTCCTGCCTTTCCCATCTCCCACTTACAGCACTCACTTTACAGCATCCCTGGGCTCCCGCCTGTCTGCTGTGGCCGCGTGGAGGAAGCAGAGTCGTCTTACTGTAATTATTTGAGGTTCTGGGCAGTTTTCTGAGCATCAAATCCAGTAACACAAAACAGAAGAAAACCATTATGCCCCAAACCCAGCTATTTACTCTCTCCCACACAGCATTTTCTGGGAAAGGGAGACTAGGAGTAATGTGGGAAAGGCTCAGTCAGGATCTTCAGTTAGGTCCCAGAGCTACGATAGGCCGTGAGCACACTGGACCCCCAGCAGGACTGTCCCAGGCAAAAGGGAACTCTTACCAGGAACACTAGCCCAGTGATTAAGGGACACAAACATGATCAGACTGCCCCCCCCCAAATCCTTGAGGATGATGATGTGGTGGAGGGGGTGTCTACTACCAGGAAATTCTAGAAGTTGCTAGTGTCATTTCTTGCTAATCCCTCTCAACACTGTCTCGGGAAGTTTCTAGTCTGTATTGTTTTCAAACAGAGTCAACACAAATTTTTAATTTTTTATTACAGAAGGGTGAAGTTAAAAAAAAAAAGGAGCTCTTCTAGGAGCTTGGTGTAAGATAAGGACCCCTTATCCTTTTCATCTAGAAAATGGATGTCATAAAAATTATAGCTATTTTGTGAGGGTTTTGTGAAGCTTACGTGGGAGAATTCATGAAAAATCCTTAGCACAGCGCTTGGCACAGAGTAATTCCTCATGAAATGTTGAGCACTGAGTGAATTTTCCCTCCCCTTCCACCTCTTAGAATTCTTGGTGGTTCCACCTGCTAGTGTCTGCCCAGAGAGTCACTCTTTCTCTGCTCAGGCAAGCTTACAAGAGCTGGTCACCTGCCAGCTGGTCCTGACCTGGCCCTTCCCTGAGGGGTTGTTCCCTGGGATTCGCCCTCACTCACCTCTTCCACAAACTTCAGACCTGGCTACTAACAGAGCTGCCTCTCAGCCCCAGGTCCAGTGAAGTTCACCTCCACTCAGGCATGTATTTGTTATTCATTCTTGCAGGACATGTGTATGTTAGCACCTCCCATGGCCCAAGCACCATGTTAAGTGGTAGAGACACAGCCCCAGGTCTAAGGGAATCCCAGTCTTTGGGGGGCCAGAGATAAGGGAAACTGACTGTACAGGCCGTGGTGACCAATATATGCTCTGGTGAGAAGGCTTGTCCAGGACGCCTCAAGGAGGGCCATCCACACCAGCCTTGCAGCCGATCTCTAATTTCTGGGAGATTTCTCCAACCTCATTCTTCCAAACCTCTCATTGAATTTTTTATGTCATCAATTATATTTTCAGTTACCAGGTCTTCTTTTTTTGTGTTCTGATTATTCCTTTTTTCCTAAGTATCTTAAAAAGTGTATAGGAGTCAGCCAGAAATGTACATTTGGAGGAGGATCATGTCCAACAACCAGAACAGGAACCTGGTTCTGAATGCCTCAGCCTCTCGGGGTCAGGTTGTCTCTAACATCCAAGGAGACAGTTGGCCAGGCTGATAGAGCAGTCATTCATTCCTTTATTCATTGCATCAAAATGAGTGTGAACTGCTGTTGCAGAGTATGGTTTGGGTGATGAGAGGCATGGTGTGTACTTTAAGATTTCACTGACATAAGGTAAAAAACCAGCATGTGAACAGTGACCACACCAGAGGGGAAGCTACACCTATGTCATTGTATGGATTGATCAGGAAACCACTGAGGAAAAAACTGGGAAGGGGGCACAGCAGAAGAGGTGATTTTATTGCTGAGTCTTAAAGGAGAAGAGGTAATTCCGAGGCAGGGAAGGGGCTGAGGAAGTGACAAAGGGGGAATGGCATTCTTGGCAGAGAGGAAGGTGTGTCTTAAATCCAAGAGGTATTCAAGGGCTTGTGGTCTGTTTGAGACTGGTGAGAAATTCTGTGACTGGAACTTTGCTCACTGAGCTGGGTGGATGGGGAGAGGACACTAACAGGAGAGGGGGCTCCACAGAGGTCAGTCTGGACCTCATGGGATGCAGGACCACATCTGTCATGTTAAGGATTAGGGCTTTGTGTTGGAGGTTCTTTTTTTTCCCCCAATATGTAATTTTTTTTTTGTATAATTTTTTTTTTAAAATTTTTATTTATTTATGATAGTCACACAGAGAGAGAGAGAGACAGAGACACAGGCAGAGGGAGAAGCAGGCTCCATGCATCGGGAGCCCGATGTGGGATTCGATCCTGGGTCTCCAGGATCGCGCCCTGGGCCAAAGGCAGGCGCCAAACCGCTGCGCCACCCAGGGATCCCTGTATAATTTTTTATTGGAGTTCGATTTGGCAACATATAGCATACATCCAGTGCTCATCCTGCCAAGTGCCCCCCTCAGTGCCCATCACCCAGTCACCCCAACCCCCTGCCCACCTCCCCTTCCACTACCCCTTGTTCATTTCCCAGAGTTAGGTGTCTCTCATATTCCCTCACCCTCACTGATATTTCCCACTCATTTTCTCTCCTTTCGCCTTTATTCCCTTTCGCTATTTTTTATATTCCCCAAATGAATGAGACCATATAATGTTTGTCCTTCTCCGATTGACTTATTTCACTCAGCATAATACCCTCCAGTTCCATCCACGTCGAAGCAAATGGTGGGTATTTGTCGTTTCTAATGGCTGAGTAATATTCCATTGTATACATAGACCACATCTTCTTTATCCATTCATCTTGTGTTGGAGGTTCTTAAACACTTTTCCATGGACCCTTTTGAAAATATGATGAAAATTATGAACCTTCTCATCCCCCAAAATGCACATACACACACAGTTTCAGGATGTAAAGCATCTGAAGCCCATTCCCATTCCTTGAATTAGGCAATGGGGAAGCTCCAGAAAGTTTTAAGCAGGAATGTCATGTTCAGATAGAGGATGGGGCTCTGGCTCTTCCATGTCCGGGTGTATGTGACTGTAGTGACACCTGTGTGCCAGCCTCACATCCCTACAGCCCACCTTGGATTTCAGTGGCATTGAGGTAGACAGTTCTGGGCAAGCTCTGACATGTCCTCACATAAACAGTGTGTCTTCTGTGACTTATACACAGGCTTAGTCCCAGTGCAGCTCCCTAACCTAGAGACCTAGGGCGGAGGGGTCAGTGTGTCAATGTCTTGCCCTCCCATTTTCTGGGTTACTGTCCCTCCAACTACTTTTTGTGTTCCAAGAAATTTAAAAATCTCTCATAAACTGGTAGCTCCCATGCTGTTTTTATGCCTAAAAAAAAACTTTCATGTATAGAGGCATCAAGAGGAAAAAGAAGTAAGTGTTCTTAGCTGGCAACTACCACCAAGACATCTATCTGTTCGATTTTGTTTTTTTTTTTTTTTTTGGTATGACTTAGACTAAAAAGTTTTATATTCTTTTAAATTTTATTTACTTATTCATGAGAGACACAGAGAGAGGCAGAGACATAGGCAGAAGGAGAAGCAGGCTCCCTACAGGGACTGCAAGATCATGACCTGAGCTAAAGGCAGATGCTCAACCACTTAGCCCCTAGACTAAAAAGTTTTAAATATAAATTTAAAATAAAGTTTAATGTTTTAAACAAATATTAAATTGGGGTTGAGCATGGAAAGAAATTAGAACCAGAATGGCTAAAATCCCTAAAACTGGGATTAAAGATTAAATAATTTAAAAATCGGGTGCCTGGGTGGCTCAGTCTGTTAAGCATCTACCTTTGGCTAAGGTTATGATCCTGAGGTCCTGGGATCAAGTCCCCCACTGGGCTTCCTGCTCAGTGAGGAATCTGCCTCTTCCTCTGCTTGCTGCTTCCCCCTACTTGTGCTCTCTCTTTCTCACTCTCTCTCTCTCAAATGAATGAAATCTTTTTAAAAATTAAATGCACAAAGAAATAATTTAAAAATCACTTTTAATTGACCAAGTATAATGCCATGTGCCCAGTGTTCCATTATAACATTCTCTGCAAAAGTCAGGGTATTGTGAGTATGTGCTATGATCCTAGTTTATGTAAAAAGGGGAAATAATACTGAGTCCTAGTTTTGAAAAAGTGTGTACTCCTCTTTCTTGGTCCCAGGGTTAAAAAATGGTTAAATGCTCAGCAGGACTAGGAGACCAAAGTCTTCCAAGTTAACTCAGGTGTTTGTTTTTTAAGTGGTCAGTTCATTGAAAAGAAAATTAGGAAAAACAGTTCATGGCTATGATCTTGACTCTCCCACCAACCTATGGTTGTGGCTTTGTGTAGATAGAGTCTTAAAATCTACTGGCTTGCTTAAATACGGGCATATAGGAGATGCTGGATTTGGCACTTGAAGGTAGGAGAATGTGCCAGGACAAATACAATTTTTGAGAAGAAATCAAGTAGTCTTTTATTGCTTCTTGGCACTGTGCTACAGGAAACCCATGTTTTGTGGTCTCTGAGCAGGGTCTCCAGAGAATATCATGGCCAGGAATCTCTTGGGAGAGACAGAAAGGGAGAAGGACTCTAGGGAGGGGCAAAAGGGAAAACACAAATGGGAAATACAGCAATTTTTAAATTTAATCTTTCCTGTATCATGGGGTCTTGTTTTGTTTTCATTGTTGTTGCTCTGTTTTGTTTTGCTTGGTCTCATTTTACTAGTATTTCCCACAGAAATTTATAGAATGCCTTATAAAAAGAATTCCAGGACTAGAGAGACAGGGCTGCTTAACTATCTAATCTGTTTGTGGCTGGGTCTCAGGGCTTCCTTCTAGGGCTTTCAAGTACATTGAAATCATCAGGGTAATGTTTAAAAAGACTGATGCTTGCTGATCCCCCTCCCCCACTTCAGATTGGGATTTAATCTTAAGTGGAACCTGGGCATCAGGGTTTTGAAGATCTTCCCAAGAGATTCTAAAAGGGCAACCAAGATTGACAACCACTCTTTTAGTCATCTCCTCTTGTATATTATTGTGCACGTAAGTCACTGGGGGATGTAGTTAAAATGCAAATTTGAATTCAGTAGGTCCCGGGTGGGGCTCAAGTCAGTACTGATAACAAGCTCCCAGGTGACACAGATGCTGCTGGTCTGAGGACCACAATTTGAGATACAACAGACTAGAGATCTCTGAGATCCTTTTGTGCCATTAATGCTATCATTATACTACATTGCTGGACTTCATGCCTTTAAGTGTCACTTCATTAGGACTCAAACAATTCTGATAGTAATAATGAAGGGATGTTTAATATCATGATGGGAAATGAAAAAAACAGTGACATAAAATTTCATCTGACCAAAATATGCCAAACAAGTAAAAAATGCATAGAAAAACTGAGAGGAATTATAACAAATATTAATAGTGATCTTGGTGGTGATATTTTTCTTCTATTTATTTTTCATAGTTTTGAATATTCCATAATGAACACCAGTTACTTTCATAATGAACAAAAACAGTTTCAAAAGAAAAGCCTAAAAATCAGGAAGTTGAAATGCTAGAATGCATTAAACATTCTCATATATCTAATTTTGTGTTTATACCTGCCTTTTTTTCCAAATTTATTAAAATATAATTGACATGTAACATTGTGTAAGCTTAAAGTATACAACATGATGATTTGATACATACATATATATTGCAAAATGATTACCACAATAAGTGTAGTTACATCTCTATCATCTTTTCAAATGACCTATTTATTATTGTGGTAAGACCAATTAAGATCTACTGACTTAAAAACTTTCAAGCATATAGTACAGTATTGCTAACAATAGTGCCCATGCTGTACATTAAATCCCCAGAACTTATTTATTTTGTAACCATGAATTTGTTTATAATTTGACCAGCATCTCCCCATTTCCCCCACTACCCAGCTACTAGCAATCACTATTCTTCTCTCTGTTTCTATTTGTTCAGCGTTTAAAATTCCACATATAAATGAGATCATATAGTATTTGTCTTTTTCTGATTGGCTTATTTCATATGGTATAATGCCCTCAGGGCTCATCCACATTGTTGCAAATGGCAGGATTTCCTTCTTTTTATGGTTGAATTATATTCCATTGTATATATCAGATTTTCTTTATTTACTCGTCTGTCAATGAAAACTTAGGTTGTTTCTACAGTATTTTATATATTATTAATAAATACAGATGGTATAGATCTCATTAACAGATAAGAAAACTCTAGAAGAGACAGCTGGGTCTAAAACTAGCTTCATTGTCATAATGTGGTTCTTTTCACTAAAATTTTCTCTCTCTGTACAAAATATCATCTTTGTTGGCCAACAGACACATGAAAAGATGCTCAGCATCATTAATCATCAGGGAAATGCATATCAAAACCACAATGAAATGTCGCTTCATACCAGTCAGAATGGCTAGTATCAAAAACACAAGAAGTAAGAAGTGTTGGTGAACATGTGAAGAAAAGGAATCCTCATGCATTCTTTATGGGAATGAAAATTGGTGCAGCCATTATGGAAAACAATATGGAAACAATATGGAGATTCCTCAAAATATATGACCCAATAATTCTATTTCGGGGTACTTAGCCAAAGAAAACAAAACAAATTTTAAAAACGGATACATTGTTAGGCTTATTGCAGCATTATTTACAATAACTAAGATATGGATAAAGACAATGTTTGTGTATGTATACATACATAGATATATGCATATATGTGTGTATAGAGATATATATGTATACACACACAATGGAATATTTGTCATTAAAAAGAATGAAATCTTGCCACAATAGAATGAAAGAATGAAATCACAACAATATGGATGGACCTAGAGGGTATTATGTTAAGTGAAATAAATCAGATAGAAAAAGACTAATACCATATGATTTCACCTATATGTGGAATATAAAAAACAAAACAAATGAACAAATAAACAAAAAGAATCAGACCTATAACTACAGAAAACAAACTGGTGGTTTTTTGGGGGGTAGGGAATGGGGAGTAGGCAAAACAAATGAATAAGTTTAAGAGGCATAAACTTCAACTTCCAGTTATAAAATAAATAAGTCACAGGAATGAAAATCAAACAGCATAAGGAATATAGTCCATAATGTTGTGATAAATTTGTCATGACAGATGGTGACTATACTTACCATGGTGAGCATTGAGTAATGTACAAAATTGTCAAATCACTATGTTGAACACTGAAACTAATGTAATATTAAATGTTAACTAGACATCAATAAATAAGTAAAAATATGATCTTTGTATCTGTTGAATAACTCAGGCAGCACCCTAAATTTTAAGTAGTCTTGTGAGACAAGGGAAGGTTGGCCAGGTCAAGTATAAGGAGACCTGAATTCTTGTCTCATCTTGCCAGGTAACTAGCTCTGTAGCCTTTGGTACATTGCTTAAATTCACTGAAGTCTTATCTTTCTCTTTTGTAAAATGGGTATTAATAGAAATGCCTACTTCATAGGTCATCATGAAGATGAAATGAGGTAGTGGGCAATCAGTTAATAACAGCTCATGTAACCTCTGAAGGTCCTATTTGCTCCTCAAAGAATGAGAGAGTAGAAGATCTCTAAGGATCCTTCAATCTCTACCTTGTGTGGTTAGAGAATGATACTTTTGAAAAATCCATAGAAAAAGATAACTTGGCATTTGTCTAGATGTCATATAAGTTCCTACAGTTCTTAGCACTATACCAGGCAGCAAGGACAAAATGAGTGACTCAGAGTAGCGCACAAATAATTCAGTACAACCTGATATGCACTCAAGAGCCCTGAGTGGATGTAGTAGAGATGGTGATAATGTGGGTCTTGAAAGGGAAGAGGAAAAGGTGTTCAGGCAGAGGAAGCACATGGACCAAGGCTAGGAAACCTTTCAAAAGAACATTACGTTTGGTGTGGCTAGAGTGAATGTGAGGTGGATGATAAATCGTAGATGAATTCAGAATTCAGACCTTTATGGAGGGCCCTTTTGGCTACAATAAGGATTTTATTATATGATCCTTGAACCAAGGAATACACATAATCAAGATCTGTTACTTTAAAATGAACTCTAACAACAGTGGTGAGGAAGACAATCTGGAGGAAGGGATGCGAGTTAGAGGTTATGACAATAATCCAAGCAGTGGTGACAAAGAAACTCTGATAGGCCTTAATGATTGTTTGTAGGTGCTGGCATGGGCAGGGCACGAGAGGAGGAATTCAAAAGTGCTCGTGACCCAGATAAAAATTGCAGGAGGAGCAGGACTGGTGGGAGAAGTGCTAATACATTTGGTTTTTAGGTGGAGTGTCCAGGAAGACAGCACAGATGTATGGGTATGTGCACCTCCAAGCCTAGAGGCAGAGAGATGATGGAATCTGTGTACTAGTAGTAAAGTGATGGGTGGGTCAATGTTTGTCACTGTTAGAAGTTTCTAAGGCAGCAAGTCCCTCTTTGCTTTAAGGAAAAGGACCCTTTGATAGACTCACGAAAGCTATAGACTCAGAACCGTCTGACAGAAACATAATGTTAGCTACGTATGTAGTTTTAATTTTCCTAGTAACCATATCTTAAAAAGGAAAAAGAAACAGGTAATATCAATTTTAATAATGTATTTTACTTAACCCAGTGCACACAAAGTGTTTTAATTTCAATGTTAATCACTATAATAATTGTTGAGATATTTCAAATTCTTTATCTTCAAAATCCAGTGGGAATTTTATATTTATGATATACTTCAATTGAGGCTACCTTATATCAAATGCTTAATAGCCATGTATGGCTACTGCATTCGATTGTGTGTAGCTATATAGGTTCCACTAATTTGCCCTGAAAAATATACACATGCACAAAATTTTCCTAGAATTCTGGGGGTTCTTTTAGCTCCTGTAGTATATGTGTGCTTGGTTAGGAATCCTTGGTTTTAGATAGAGATTTTGGGTTTCTTAAGGCTGATTCTGGAAATCCATGGCTTTTTTCAGTATTATGAGGTTTAACTTTAAATATTCTAGTTACACAAAATAGGAAGTAATATACACTCCAGAGTGATACGAATTCATTCTTGCAAATAAAAGAAAGGATTAAACAAACTGTTTTGGTTTGTAATTCTACAGTGTGCTGTCTGCTCTAAAAGATGGGTTTTACATTTTCAAGGGACACTTTTGATTGCAGATTTGGTTTGTTAATCCTGTGCATATTGTTTCTAGGCCAAAGTAGAGTTATATGAACATTTTCTAGATGGATAATTTTAAACATGATTTTCAATTCTGTGAGTTTTTTACATTGGTTTTGGTGGTTTCTTTTTCCCTTGTCATGATTATATACAAATTTCAAAGAAATGGCCTGAGGCACTACTTCCTTCCCAAATCCTATGCATCCTTTCTTTAAAGCAGCACCCTCATAAAGGCAATTTCTTTCAAAATCTCAAGCAGAATTATTTTTAGAGGCACCATCATGTTATATTTGAAAGAATGACCCTTCCTGTAACTGGCCTGTTGGGATGATTTGGTTGTGGTCTCACATAATTATAGACCTGTGCCAACAGTCTAGGGACCATCAGCATATTTCCAAGGCCTCTAAATCAAGGGTATTTGGTTAATTGCTCACAGGTGTTTTCTTGTGCTTATGAATACGTGCAGTCTGAATTTTACAAAACTTGGCAGAAAGAGGACCGTAAGTCTGAGGAGTTTCTTAGATTTACTCAGCTAATTAATCAGGCCGAGTAGAGATTTGGCTCCTCTGTTGAAGGAGCTATGCATTTGGAGTATGACTGAGGAGTAACCTATACTTTTGAAGTAGAGTTTAAGCAGAAAACAAAAGGAAACAGAAAAACTTTAGTAAGCTGCTGCCACTAAAAGCTCAGTGTAATGACTCAGCCTGTTCCGGCTGCTTTGCAAAGATAGGTCAGCTCTGCCTCCGCAAAGATATGGTGCTAGATTCTAAAATAAAGCAGACTATGTTGGGTTATGAATTTTAATTTCTAAAACTTTACATATAGTAGAAGCCACATTGTTCATTCTTATTTCTACTGACTACTAATGATCATTATTGTTGACTCAATGGCCTTGGAAACTGTGAAATGCTGATCAGAGGAATCCTATATTAAATATTACTCAGCCACTAGAAATGACAAATACCCACCGTTTGCTTCGACGTGGATGGAACTGGAGGGTATTATGTTGAGTGAAGTAAGTCAATTGGAGAAGGACAAACATTATATGGTTTCATTCATTTGGGGAATATAAAAAATAGTGAAAGGGAATAAAGGGAGAAGGAGAAAAAATGAGTGGGAAATATCAGACAGGGAGACAGAACATGAGAGACTCCTAACTCTGGGAAACGAACTAGGGGTGGTAGAAGGGGAGGTGGGCGGGGGATGGGGGTGACTGGGTGACGGGCACTGAGATGGGCACTTGACGGGATGAGCACTGGGTGTTATTCTATATATTGGCAAATTGAACACCAATAAAAAATAAATTTATTAAAAAAAGAGGAATCCTATATTAGATTTACTTAGAAGTTCATCTAAACAAATAAACACGACATTATTGACATAATATAAAATCAAAAGAATATCCAGATAATTGTGCTAGGTAATTTCTATGGTAGTTATTCATGGGAATAAAAGGGGGCTGGGTTATGTGAAATGTACCTACAGCCAATTAGGCCACATCATTCTGCCCAAGAAGTTATGTGGAAAATGGTTCTGCAGTTCAGTTCAACAAGCACAGGTGCATGCCTACAAAAAGTCAGGTGCTGATATTAATAAAGATGAAAATGACATAGTTCCTGCCCTTAAGGAGCTTAAATTTGAGAGGAAGAGAAAAACAAATAGAGAATGTCCATTGAAGGTACTAAATGCTTGTAGAAAAGCCTTGATTCATCCATTACATCTCGCAACCTTTCTGGAGAGAGGAAAGCAACTGAGTCCAACTATGAAAGGTTAGTAAGACTCCAGCTGAGAAAGCTTGTTTTTCAGGGAGAATATTACCAGAATACAAGAATTGAGTGGAGAGTGGATAGGAGTGACACTGGAGAGAGACAGATAAAAAGATGCAAGGATCTCATCAAAGATGGGGGAGACTTAAACTTGCTTATACTTTGAAGGGAAAGATCCAGTAGAGGAGAAAAGATTAGAGACACAAGCAGATCTTGGAAGATCATAGAAGACATGTGTACAAAGGACATAGTTTGCCTCAACCTCTGAGACTGGAGGGAAAGACAACAGGGAGTCTACAGAAAATCTTGTGACAGATTGTGCTTTGCCACCTCACATTTTCTTTTCTTTTTTTTTTTTTTTTAAGATTTTACTCATTTGACAGAGAGAGAGCACAAGCAGGGGAAGCAGCAGGCAGAGGGAGAGGGAGAAGCAGGCTCCCTGCGGAGCACAGAACCTGACATGGGGCTCAATCCCAGGACCTGGGATCATGACCTGAGCCAAAGGCAGAATTTTAACTGACTGAGCCACCCAGGTGCCCCTAACACCTCACATTTTCTGATGAAGTAGGAAGTGATGTTATCTGTTTAAAAGCAATGGGCCTAATCCTTGGCTGTACACTGGAATCACCCGTGGAACTTTTTTTTTTTTAAGATTGTATTTATTTATTCATGAGAGACATAGAGAGAGAAGGAGAGACATAGGCAGAGGGAGAAGCAGGCTCACTGTGGGGAGCTTGATGCAGGGCTTGATCTTAGGACCCTGGGATCACACTCTGAGTGAGCCAAAGGCAAACATTCAACTGCTGAGCCATCTAGGTGTTCACTTGTGGAGCTTTTAAAGATACTGATGCTTGGATCCACTGCCAGAGAATCTGATATGACTGGCCCAAGGTGCAGCCTAGGCACTGGGATTTTTAGAAGGTCTTGGGATGACTCGAATGGGTTGCCAAGATTGAGAACTACTGACTCACACTAGAGGAAGGGGGTTGAAGAAAGTAGTGGAGGGTTGGGAACAGCTGCTGAGGGGAATGGCAAAGGGAGCTGAGGACAAGCAGAATCACTGGAAGGCAATCTTAAAGACCAGATGGGTTTCAGATAATAGTTTTACGAGAGCCCCAATCTGCAAAGGCTGATTTTTTTTTTCCCCAGTCACAGTGTTACTCCAGCAAAGGAGGCTGGCAGTGGAACTGGTCCTGAGGTGGGGTTTGCAAACAGGCTCGAGGTACAAGAGAGGGGGTCAGGTCATGTCCATATAGTCTAGGCTGGGCTTGGAAGAAAGCAAGACAGGCAGTGACCAAGCCTAGTTCTACCCTAATCCTCCATTTCTACTAGTGGAAGTTCATGCCAACAGGAATCTGGACAAAAACCAAACAAGTAAACAAAGCACAGGGAGAAGCAAGAAGACCAGACGCTTCACCACTTGTATCTCTAATTGCTGAATAACCAAGAGGTAGCTGAACGCACTTCCTATAAGTACATATGACATTACACGTCAAGAGCACATTTCATGCCCATCCCTTTTTGAAAATCACCTTTCCTGTCCATGAAATAAAAAGGCAGGACATGGTTTATGAGGTGTATGTCCTTCCCATGGATCATAGAATGTGCCTCTTAAATCACAGGGGTGCTGTGTGCCTGCCCCTTTTTTTCCCACAGGGATGGGCAGCGTTTTTCTTGCTAAGGCAGTGGCCTATTATTGAACCGTTTTTGCATGTACACAGTGAGTCATTGTTCTGGCAGAATTTTCTGCTTTCCATACACATTTTTACCTGCCTTTGGAATGTGGGAACCCTCACCTTGCATATGACAGCCTGGCAGAAATGCGACTGTCAGAGGTTTTACCACTGAACAGCCCGAGGCCCGCAGGGAACCGAAGGGAAGGGAAGAGAACGGTACACAGGGCTGTGGCAGGGGATCCAGTGAGAAGAAAGACACCAATGACCAAGAGGAGCAGAAATCACGCTGTCCACAGTATTCCTCAGTATGGGAAACGTGACAGGATAAAGCTTGATACGTTAGAACTATGTATCAGTTAAGATGACCAACATGAATATATACCTATTATGTAAAAAACAAAAACAATCCAACAAACATTTAATATTATGTGTATAAATGTTTGAGACCTTACAAGTTACCTAACTTTCATTTCCTTAAAAATTAAATAGGGGGGATAGTAATGTTACTTACTTCATAGGGTTGTTACAGGGATTAAATGAACTAATACAATTTGAATATTCCTGGGATATCATAAGAGAACAGTAAATGTTAATCATTGTTATTGTTTTCCTATATTAGGCAACTCTGAATTTGAAGACCTTAAACCACTTTCCCTAATTTATTCATTTTTCTTTAAACCTGCTTTACTATCTGTGAAAAGGGGATACAATCATCTGGTCAATAGGCACATAAAATTAAGGGTATATTATACTCGCACACTTTTAACTAAAAAAAATAATGCAATATATGATGCATTACCATGATGATTCATTTGTTCACAAGTATTTGTTGAATATATATTGATGTATTAAATGCCTCTCTGAACTAGGACATGCATGATATCTGCCCTCATAGAGTTTATAGTCTTCAGAAGAAGTTAGGCATTATATATAATACAATAAAAATATATTGTTATCATACAATATAAATACACAAATCCATAATCAGTTGTGGTGAGAGTACTGGAAGAGAAAATCCAGGTGCTATGTTTAAGAATAACGATGGAAACTACTTTAGTTTGGGTACCAAACTTTTCTGAGGATTGACATTTAGTTAAGACCTATCTGATGATGAAAAGGCACTACTGAGTGTCTGAGGTAGGGGTGTGGGGATAGGGGAGAAAGAAAAATGTTCCCAATCATTTCACATACCAAAAGAAGGCTGAAGGCAGCTAGAGTTTAGGGAGCCAAGAGAAAATGGGCAAGAGATCTAGACCTATGTTAAGGAATTTGGAACAAGAGCACAGCTTGCCCATGTTCACTTATTTCAAAGGTTGTTCTGGTTGCTGTGAGCAGAACGGATTGGGGAGAGGCAAGTGTAGAAAAAGAGAGACCAGGTGGGAGGCTATGGGATGAGTGGTCCAGCAAAGAACTTATGTGGCTTGGGCATACTGGAGTAGATGGAGATGGGAAGCAAAATAGGCAGAATGGAAATATAATGTGGGAGTGAAATTGACAGGACTTGGTAATAGATTGAATGTGAAGGTAGATGGTGTGGCTGTGGACAGAAACCAGGAAGTCTGTAGGAGGAACAGGCTCAGTGGAGAAGATGAGTAGTTGTGATTTGTTTTTTCAGAATCATTTAATTGAAATGCAAATTGTTTAATCCATCGCAATCAGTAAATAATTATTATAATTATAAATATATATTTTATGAAGAACTAACATGGTTTCATCTGATTGCAGATCCACATAAAGTTGTGATATTAAGGAATTCCAAAGGATTCTTGGACTCCCTATGTTTAAAGAGTTTCAAAGGATTGATTCTGAGGCAAAAAATATAATCTGTCATATGGTTACTTTGACATTATTTAAATTTAACCATGCAGAATGCAGCTCTGCACAAAAAACAGAAGTTTCTCAAGACAGAAGTTCTGTACTGAAACTTTTTTGTCTTGATTCTGTAAAATGAAGAGTCTTGTATATTAAAACATGAGTATCTCTAGTATCTCTACAAAAGCTGAGCAATATGAAGGAACTCTCATTTTTAATAAATGCACAGGAGGCCAGGACTCAACAGGCAACCAGCTGGTAACAGTCTCCCTTCCACAAGCATTTATTGTGGGTGACTGTTTATTAAATACCACACTTGGGCTTTGAAGTGTGAAGAAGGAGGAGGAGAAAATAAAAAAGAATGGAGAGGACAAGAAGGACAAACAAGAAGTAGAGTTGGAAGGATAGAGCGAGGGAGGAAAGGAGGGAATGAAGGAGGAAAAGAGGAAGAAAATAAAAAAAAAAAAAAACAGAAGAGAAAATCCTGACTTCTGCTTCTAATAAATCTGAGGCCAATACACAAAGAAAAAAATGCCATTTGGAAGAGTTGTCATAAATATGACCAGAAAGATTTCTCCTCAAATAGCCCATAAAACAAATCTTCCAACCATCACCACCTTTCCTAACTATTCTTAAAGAGCCAGAGACAGATGGGAAATCAGAGAACATTCCAGACTCAGAGCATAAAGGCTTAGAGCTAATGGACAGTTTATGACTGGAGCCTAGGATGCAGATCAGTCCAGATGTTTGGGGAGCTTTGTACTTTCCAACAGCTGGTCTGCTGTACCTACCAAAATTATGTCAGCTACTTTGTATACTTTTTGGAATATCTAAAACATCTCATCAGCTGGAATACATGTGTTCTCTTTGGGGATACAACATCACTCCATGGAAAAAAAGTTAGAAAGTAAAAAGAAAGATAAACTTTAGAAAAACAGACCAGGCCTTTCCTTTTGACAACTGTATTCAGATTGTCTCAGAAGACAAGCAAGAATTTCCCAAGTAGTCCTCGTGTCACCCATACCCTTTTCACTTTCCAAGGTTATCAGTAAATGGTTGTGTGACAGGGCAAATTCTTCACCTTTTGAGCCCCAGGTCCTCCTGTAAGATGAAGTGACTAAACTAAAAGTTCTCATTAAGATCTCTTCCAGGTCTGTTGTTTGACTTGCCTCCTTGGGAACACTGTGCTCAAAAACCCCATGGGAATTGGCGTGACTTGCTCTGTGGAGGTCATCCAAACCTGATTTCCACTCAGCTTGTTCTGTGATTTCTACTTTTAAGTTGGCCTGGGAACTTCTCCTCTAAAATTTACAACTGGATGAAATAAATCCATCAAGGGCAGCTAATTAGCACGAATATAGTTGCCAGCAGTAACTTATGAAGGAAGTTCTGTAGGGATAAAGGGAAATGATTCTTCCCAGACACACGAAAAGTTTCCACTGATTTGGCACGCAGTTGGGAATTGGCTGCCAAGATGTAGGGCAGAAAGATGATCACTTGGTCTTCTTCTCTGAGAAAGGTATGATTCCGTAGTGTATATGGATAAAAGAGCCCCTGTGTCCTTCTCTTTAGGATGAAGTTAGACTCCACCAGTCAGATATTTGTATACACCATCAAGGCAGGGCTTCTAGAACCAGCAACTGAGAGCCATCGTCTCTTTGCTCCTTAGGATGTCACCCTCCCCAAAAAGCCCTGCCCACCTACCAAGCCATTCTCTGCCTGCTAAGCAGTGGCTGTCCAGCCCCAGCAGGATCTGGCAAGACAGGGTAGCACACAGACCAAAGCCACCACTGCTCCTGCGAGCCTCAGTATTTCCAAGGGCACCCACTGAACATGAGTGACTGTAGCTCCTGCGGGCCCAGGTTCCCAAGCCATGTTCCAGACATACTGTTGGTTATGAGCTGGCACCAGCGTTGGAGAACTGGGCAGTGCACCCACACTTGTCCTCAAGTTCTGACTTTTCCAGAGACAGTCCCCAAGTAGGAAGTAGTAAATTCAGGGAGATGCAGCATCCAGGCCAGCTGACTTTCCAGAGTTTGCTGATAGAATCAACTTTGTTTGCTGCAGTGGGGCTTTCACATCACCACATTCCAGGGCTGAAGTATAATTACTTTAAACACAGAGTGGCATTTAACCAAGCCACTGTTTATATGCCTAAATCAGCACTCAGAGGAAACTGCCTTTTAAATCAACTTTTTGATGTTGCCTTGACATTGCATGTGACTTTGGCAGGGAAAATAAGCCTGGTTATTTGCGCTTGACATATGACTCAAAGGCTCTGAAGTGGTGTGTTGGATCCAGTAGCCTGCCCACAATGAAGCTGTCTTGTTGTCCACACTGGTCCAGCCATGCAAAGCAGCTTCACATGGGGGTGGAGTCTTCTGGCTTGCTTTTCCTGCTTGTCTTTCATTAATAGCGATGAACTGAGAGTTTGACCCACCAAAACGAAGCTATTGCATGGATAACACTTCCTTAGTCCACCAGCACATTCACATGCAGTGTATCACCTGAAGGACAGGCACCCAGGTAATCTTTTTAACCAGGCCTTCCTGCTGCTCCACCCTATAGGTCATTTAAGAAGCTGGGTGGATCTTCATGCAAGCAGAACAAAGACAACTAACTCTACTGGATTAGATGGTATTACTTACAGTCTTGGGTCTCTAAACAAGAGAAACCTTATACACTAGTGACTAATTTTGTTTTAAGTTTTAATTTATAGTAAAACAATGACTTTTAATAATATTAAAAAAAAAAAAACAACAAGGACAACAGCTCCACACAACAGGAACTTTCCTTGCAACCCACTATAAATAGGTCAATGTGATTAGCCCCACTTTAAGATTGGGAAACAGAGATTCCCCTAGGTCCAGCTGGGGCAGAAAGACAATGAAGATCCAAAAGTTAGGATGGAGAGCTTCCTACCTGGGCCTAGCTTGTGTGGTTACAGAGGTGACTTACAAAAATAGGGTGAGCATATAATTTATTGTGCAAACCAGGACTTTTTTTCATAATTAAAAGGAATTATTAAAATTTAAACAAGAATAACAGGCATAACCTGGGACTTTCTGGTAAACCATGATGTGTATCCAAGTCATCCTGCAATCGGGGATACCATATGTGGATGAACCATGAAGCCAATGAAACATAAGCTTCAGGTCCCTCACTTACTTGGGTCCCTGTGCATGCTCAGAGTGGCCAGGACTTGTAGTGTATTGTAGGAGTAGAGTGAACACTAGAGTGTGAGCAGGAAGTGTTTCTATGTAAAGCATAATTCCCCTGATAATTCACTGATAATTCCCCTGAGGTATTTTAGGAAAAGTTCCAAATCTTCAAGGCTTCAGTTACCTGTTGTAATTTTTTTCCTTAATAATTATTCATTTTGTCCTTAATCTTACATACATAATTTTTTATCTTCTTTTTTTAAAGAGCATCCCTCTCCTTACCCTCTAACTCCTACACAATTTGTATAAGCCTCAAGTTCCACACTTTGCGATAAGGGTATCTGCTCAGGTGGGGGAGTCTGGTGATAGAAACAGGGATCAGCATCATCCCAGTAAGGTGTAAATCAGGCTATTTCTTACCCTTGTCATATTTATACCAATTGAATTAGGAAAATGATCAATTAAGGCAGCTCTGTATAAGAAAATCCATCTTCCACCTGGAGCTGAGGGTCCTAGACAAAAGAAAGGGGTAGCAGTGGTCCTGATTTTGAGTTCTTGGTTATAGGAAGAAATGTAGGAGAAAATGGCTCATTGCATGTTTATGAACTTCAGGTCCTGTTACAGTACTCACTGGTAGGGTTATTTCCTCTGAGTCAGTCCCTGACCCAGCTCTGCTGTTGCTCAGTCCCCAACACATACATATTCTACTCAGCTTCTAGGATATTTGCTCCTATTCACAGTACCCTGAAGATTCATTTGGACCAAGCACTGGGAGTCCTTTAATCTAATTCTTTGTCTGCACTGACTCATTATCTGGCTTTGTCATTTATCATAAGATCTCCAATTCTCTTGGATGAACAATAAAAATGAATTAATACCTCAAGAAATAGGAGATCAAATTTTGCTCCTCAAAAAAAAAAATAGATCAGATTTTAAAATCAGCTGACCTTGAAACACATGTTAAAATACCCTTGGTTTATGGAATATGAAAAAGGGATAGCTGATTATTAAAACAGAACAACACAAAAATGATCTCAGTGGAATTCCTGATCGTACTTCAAGAAATGAAATGAGATGCTCTTGTTTTATCACCAAGTGGATACATTGTAGAATCTCTGCTTCAGAGTTATGCATTTTGAACCTGTCTGCCATCATGTTTCCTATCAGTCAAGGAAATGGCTTTTAAAATGGACTCCTGAGGGGCACCTGGGTGGCTCAGTCAGTGGAGCATCTGACTTGGTTTCATGATCTCAGGATTGTCAGACTGAGCCTCGTGTCAGGCTCCATGCTCAGTGCAGAATACGCTTGAGATTCTCTACTTCTTCCCCTTTCCCTACTTGTTCTCTCTCAAAAAAAAATAAATAAATAAAATCTATAAAATAAAATGAAATGGAATAAAGTAAAGGAAAATGGACTTCTAAATTCCACAAGTTCAAACAGTCAAATTCATTCTATTGTGAAAACCAGAGTCCAGCTGAATACTGTGAAAGCTGAATTCTGGGACACCTGGGTGGCTTACCTGCCTTCTGCTCAGGGCATGATCCTGGGGTCCCGGGATCGAGTTCCGCGTCGGGCTCTCTGCATGGAGCCTGCTTCTCTCTCTGCCTGTGTCTCTGCCTCTCTTTCTGTGTCTTTCATGAGTAAATAAATAAAATCTTAAAAATCTTAAAAAAAAAAAAAAAGAAAGCTAAATTTTGCCAATCACTCAGTCCTCTTCCAGCTCTATAACCTTTCTTATTTTCATGAAGGTCATACACATATTTTCTCAGGTCTCTGGACATGCTTTTCTCCTAGTCCTAGCTTAAAAAAAAAAAAGCTGCTTTATGTATGGCGTGAGGAAATGGTCTAGTTTCATTCTTCTGCATGTGGCTATACAATTTTTCC
Source organism: Vulpes vulpes (assembly GCF_048418805.1). Lineage (NCBI taxonomy): Eukaryota > Metazoa > Chordata > Mammalia > Carnivora > Canidae > Vulpes > Vulpes vulpes. Next base: position 89,048,522 of record NC_132785.1, read on the forward strand.
AACACTATTTTTTGAAGAAACTGTCTTTTTTTCCATTGAATATTCTTTCCTTTTCTGTTGAAGATGAATTGACCAAAGAGTTAAGGGTCCATTTCTGGGTTCTCTATTCTGTTCCATTGATCAATGTGTCTGTTTTTGTGCCAGCCCTACACTGCCTTGATGATTACAGGTTTGTAATAGAGCTTGAAGTGTGGAATTGTGATGCCTCCAGCTTTGGTTTTCTTTTCCAACATTCCTTTGGCTATTTGGGGTCTTTTCTGATTCCATACAAATTTTAGGATTATTTGTTCCAATTCTGTGAAATAAATTGACGGTATTTTGACACAGACTGCATTGAATGTATAGATTGCTCTAGGTAGCATAGACATTTTATTTTATTTTATTTTAATATTTTATTTACTCATGAGAGACACAGAGAGAAAGAGAAGCAGAGACACAGGCAGAGGGAGAAGCAGGCTCCATGCAAGGAGCCAGATGTAGACTCGATCCCGGGACTCCAGGATCACACCCTGGGCCAAAGGCAGGCACTAAACTGCTGAGCCACCCAGGCATCCCCAGCATAGACATTTTAACAATATTTGTTCTTCCAACCCATGAGCATGGAACGTTTTTCCGTTTCTTTGTGTCTTCCTCAATTTCTTTCATGAGTGTTCTATAGTTTTCTGAATACAGATCCTGTGCCTCTTTCGTTAGGTTTATTCCTAGTATCTTATGGTTTTTGAGTGCAATTGTAAATAAGATTGGCTCCTTAATATCTCTTTCTTCTGTCTCATTGTTAGTGTATAGAAATTCAGCTGGTTTCTATGCATTGATTTTTATATCTTGCCACTTTGCTGAATTCCTATATGAGTTCTAGCAATTTTGGGGTGGAGGTTTTTGGGTTTTCCATATCTAGTATCATGTCATTTGTGAAGAGTGAGAGTTTTACTTCTCCTTTGCTGATTCAGATGCCTTTTATTTCTTTTTGTTGTCTGATTGCTGAGGCTAGGACTTCTAGTACTATGTTAACAGCAGCGGTGATAGTGGACATAGGTATTAATTCTTCTTTAAATGTTTGGTAGAAATCCCCCGGGAAGCCATCTGGCCTTAGGCTCTTATTTGTTGGGAGGTTTTTGATGACTGCTTCAGTTTCCTTGTTGGTTATGGATCTGTTCAGGTTTTCTATTTCTTCTGTTTCAGTTTTGGTAGTTTTTACATCTCCAGGAATGTATCCATTTCTTCCAGATTCCTAATTTGTTGGCATATAGTTGCTCATAATATGTTCTTATGATTGTATTTTTCGGTGTTGGTTATGATCTCTCCTCTTTCATTCATGATTTTATTTATTTGTGTCATTTCTGTTTTCTTTTGATAAGTTTTCTCCACCTGGACTGTACTCCTCATTACCCTTTGGAGTTTCCCCAGCTATCACGGTTTCCTAGAAGACTTCACCATGCTGTCCTCTTCCTGTCACCATTAACACCTAGTTCATGATCATATCGCATTTCTCCACACTGTCTCATCAAGTTTTACTGACTGACTATGAGCAGTCTCAGTGTAAGGACTGAATTTACTGTAATTGTAGATCTCCAATAAATGTCAAATAAATGAACCAATGTATGAAAGCAAGATGGCATTGTAGAGCACTTGTAAAGTAAGAAATAGATTCAAAGAATTTGCTGCGATCCTTATCCTGCTGTTTCCCAACTTAGAAACCGTATCCCTTATTGAGGACACCATATGGACAATACTATTCACCAGCTGGGATAAAAGAAAATTTCAAGGGCCTGGGGGACCTGAATGATATGTGAAAGAGTAAATGGGAATCTCCAATTTCTGAACGTTCCCCCTTGGTCCCTTTCATTCCTGGCTTTTAATATTGCTGCCTGAGTAAAAAGCAAGATGAATTTGTAAGATGATGTGTATATGGGTGTGTCATCCCATTGTGGTATATATATGTCTGTCCCTTTGTTGTCTTGTATGAAATGGCTTCTGCTAGGCTCTGCTTAGCCAGGAACATGGGCATTGTCTAGATCTGCTTTCAGATCAGCTTCAGGAGCCCAAAGGGATGCTCTTCACTTGTCCTTATAAACCATAGCGCTGAGACAGCTAAACATCAGCACTGTCTTTTAAACTCAGCAAGTTAGTAAAATGAATTTTTTAAATCCAAATTAGAGCTGAGGGAGCATTTGGGAACATTTGTCTGGAAGGCTAACTTGCCTCCATAAAACTCACTAAAATAAGTGCTCACCCCAGTCTTGCACAATTAAAACTATGTAATTAAACACATTGGAGGATTCTCAAGTTGTTCAAGTAGCAGGAAGATTATGACAGTAAAAAATTACACTGTATCTGGCAATTATGCCTTAAAACTATAGAGAGGGTTAACACCATCTCTCCTGTTAACCTAAAAAAAATCCCAGTGTTATAATTTTAAAACATCATTTGCCACCCAGCCTGTCTCCAGCATAGTATGTGCTTGAAGGGGATGAAACAGGGTAGTTTGGGGCCACTTTCACTGTCTAAATCAGTAATTTGAACACTTGGGAGTTTTACTTCTAACCATCTGCATATTGAGAATGGGATGAATTTGTGTGTATGGTGAGGGAGATGATTATATAGTTTTTCCCATTTAGCAAAAATTTATTCAGAGGTGCTTCAATGATTTCTGCTGTTGCATTTTCAGAGAATAAATGACTGAAAATGAAAACAAAACCCAGAAATTCTGATTTCTAAACCTGTATTTGTCCCATGGCCCTTCTGGGATTTCTGTTACTTCTTTCTTTCTTTCTTTCTTTCTTTCTTTCTTTCTTTCTTTCCTTTCTTTCTTTCTTTCTTTCTTTCTTTCTTTCTTTCTTTCTTTCTTCTTTCTTTTCTATTTTTCTTGCTTTTTTCCTTTCTTTTTCTTAAATGCTGTCCAAAAAACAGACATATTTTTACTCGAGACAGGAAGCAGTACCTAAATAATGATTCCCTCCACCCTGCCTGACTAGAATGGAATTTCCTTAGTGCCACAGCTGCCATAGTTAAGTTACTGTTGCATTCGAATCTTTTTGCTCCCTGGCAGAAACGCCATCACACCGACCCCTCCCAGGTGGGTGTCCTCACTGTTCTTCAGTGCATCATGTCCATTCCTAGTTCCAGTCTTTGCAGGATGCTCTTCCCTCTCTTCTCTGCTGTCCAACATGTGCCTTCTGCCAGGCCCACCTGCACCTGGCTCCACCTAGGTAGGTGACCCCCATTCTCATCATCTCATGTCTGTGCCCTCCTATAAGTTCCTGTAGCACTTGCTGGCTGACTCACTCTTTTTGCAACTTCATTCCATTCTTTTCTCTTTATTGAATTACAGGCTCCTGAAGAACAAGGTCTGCTTCTTATTTTGGGGAGGTTGTCATATCCTAGGTTTATTTAGGCATTCATTAGGGAACTGATGATGTTTGTTTAAGTGGCAAAAAAGTAATCTAATCCTTGGTGGTTCTCTAAGATTCAGTGAAGAATAAGATAGCATGATGGAAAGCACATGAATGTTTAGTGAGAGTTTTCTAATCTCCCTTGTCCTCAGATGTTTGGGGACATTTTTCCCCTATAAATAGGAATAAGAACACTTAATTTCCCTAGTTATCAGGATTAGAAATAATAAATGTGAAATGTCAACTACAGTGACTTCTCTATAGTAGGTTCTCAATAAATGGGAATCATTATTGGTTATGAAACCAAGATCTGGAAATAATGATTCTATTTTATATTCATTTACCAAACAGATTAAAGGGTTTTGAGACTCCTTTTACTGAGGGGGAATAGAATTGAGTGGCTTTACTTGAACTCATGATCAGAGAACTCTGGAGGGAAAATGGGAAAGGTTGCAGTATGTCCCAGGCTTGCCTGTGCAACTTTTTCTTTTGTGTGTGTGTGTGTGTACTTTTTTTTATTGAAGTTTGATTAGCCAGCATATATTATAGCACCCAGTGCTCATCCTGTCAAGTGCCCTCCTCAGTGCCTGCCACCCAGTCACCCCTTCTCCCTGCCCGCCTCCCCTTCCGCTACCCCTGTTTGTTTCCCAGAGTTAGGAGTCTCTCATATTTTGTCGCCCTCTCTAATTTTTCTCACTCATTTTCCCTCCTTCCCCCTATAATCCCTTTCACTATTTCTTATATTCTCCGTATGAATGAAACCATATAATGTACAGTTTTTTTCTCACCATCATCAAAATCAGGACAGGATTGTTTTGCACAGTTAAATAGCAGCAGCCACATCTTCATAATGAAAGGTTTTAAAGCATATTCCTCTGTAAATCTCTCATTCCATTCTCAGGATTTCTATTCTCTGTTACTCTTGCCTGATGTCAGATTGAGAGGATAAGCCTGAAACATACCAAAGAGAGATTTTAAAGGGATCTTATATATAATGATGTACCTTGAGTAAAATGACTAGTTTTAGTTAATTAAAATTTATGCATATATCCACCATGTGATAATGTTATTGATCCATAGTCTCATGTCTTCTTATCAGTGGAACTGATGCCAGAATCTTTGCATTAAATGTTAACTAAATAAAATAGCTACTTAATTATCTCTGATGACCTGGTAAGCTAAACAAAAAATGGTCCTTTTATTTTCAGCCGCTCCAGTGATTTCCAGAAAATGAAGAGTCTGAATTTTTCTGGCTGTCTGGAACCTATAGCTAGAATTCAGGTAAGTACCCTGTAAAAGAAGAGAGTCCTGTTCAAGAGAGCATGGTGAACAAGTTATAAAGCACTGAAGAGGAGGCCCTTATGGGTCAAGGACAGAAATCTACAGGGAACCAACTTCTTGGCTCTTCTTGAGTGAGCCATATGCCCTGTCCTTCTCCATCCTGTCCTGTGGCTTCTCCATTTTAAAAAATTAGGGTGATAGTTTTTGCAAGGTATTATCATGATTTCTATTTAGATGTACAGTACAGTGACTGAAGACATTGGCTTTGGAGTCAGAAAGACCTAGATTTGAATCCTGGTTATGTTACCCACCAACTGTCACTTTGAGCAGAAAACCTCTTTATGTATTACTTTTCTCATTTGTAAAATGGGGGGAAATTATTATTCCTATCTCATAGGGTCAGTGTGAAGATTAAATAAGGTGCCTGGTTCTTATAGAAAATAAACTCGTGTAATTCAAAATTCAAAGTATTCAACTGGTAGATATAGACATGGGAGGATATTTTCAATTTTAAAGTAGATTTTAAATAGGCTTTTAGTTTAAATAAGCACCATATGCCAAATTATCTGATGTTTAGTTGATTCACACATTTCTGATTATTCTTTATAGGCCTAGTAGAAGTGCAGCCATCAGTATTAGGAATATATCACATTTATCTGCATGATAACAATGCTTCTTCTCTTGATAATTTCATTCTGAAATACAAGGACTGAATGAAATGAAAGGGAGAATTATTAAATTATCAAGTTCCAAAATAGTAAAGCTTTACTACTTTGAGATTCTCACATTCACTTTCCTTGGTAATGTAAATTGCCAGTTAACAATCTTAGCTTTTCTTTTTAAAGATTTTATTTATTTCTTTGACAGAGGGAGAGAACAGAAGCAGGGTGAGCAGCAGGCAAAGGAAGAGGGAGAAGCAGGGTCCCCACTGAGCAAGAAGCCCAATGAGGGGCTTGATCCCAGGACCCATAGGATCATGATCTGAGCCAAAGACAGGTGCTTGATCGACTAAGCCATCCAGGCACCCTTAATAATCTTAGCTTCTAAATAATAATAATAATAATAATAATCATCATCATCATCATCATCTTAGCTTCTTAAGTATATGTATGTGAATGAGACCTAGAAAGAAATTTCATAAGTTTTGTAAGTATAAGAAAAATAATGATTGAAAAACAGAGTTTTCCTTGGTATAAACTGTTGCATACAGGGGTTGAGACTCATTAGAAGGTCTAGCTAGATAGGACACCCTGATGCATAGATGACAGAAGGACTAATAGATAGAAAAGGGCAGCCCATGGAGGTTGGAAATCAAGAAAAAGGAGGAGTGGGACAGGTGGGGCAAAGAGAAACTGCTGGTCAAGATGAAAAATGTCAGGATGGGCATATTGGGTCCAAGCTGTCAAAAGATTGGATCGTGTAGACATCCTATCATCTCTTTTCCTGATGTAGATAAACAGAAATAGCTGTGGCCTGCTCATCTTCTCTCCATATTCTGTCCTCTGTGGCTGACATCACCCGGTTCTGCTTCCCCCCATGCCCACTGCCCCCGCCTTACCCAGTTGGAAAGTTGGAGCTTTGGAGTTGTTTATAACCAGAGTCATGAACTATTGGATATTTGAGCTGAAAGACAGATGTGTGACTATTTCCAGAAATACAGCCTGATTATGATGTTCTCCACAATCTCTTACTGCTGCTTTTGACATGGAGATCATCTCATGAATTGCATAACAATAAGCATTGTTTTTAAACAACTTTATGGAGATGTAATTGACATAAAATCTACTTTAGATGTATAATATACTAATGTTTTAATAAATTTAGAATTATTTAATCATCACCACAATCCAATTTGAGAACATTTCCAACATTCCCCCAAAATCTTTTATGCCTGTTTTCAGTGAATCACTATTTCTACCCCATCCCCCAGGTGACCACCAATATGCTCTGTCTCTATTGATTTGCCTTTTCTAGACATTTAAATGGAATCATCCAATGTCTTTTGAATCTGGCTTCTTTCTCTCAGCATACTATGTTTGACTTTTATCCTTGTTGCAGCAGATATCCTTGTTCCTTTTTATTGCCGAATACTATTCCATTGTTCATGTGCCAACTGATAGACAGTTGAATTATTTCCAGTCCTTTGCTATTATAAATAATGCTTCTATGAATAGTCACATACATGTTTTTTTGTGTGTGAATATATGTTTTCATTTCTTTTGGGCAGATTCCCAAGAGCAAAATTGCTGGCTAAGATGGTAGGATTTTCTTTAAAAACCACCCAATTATTTTTCAACCTGAAAGATATACCTGCCTGCCAGCAATATGAGATTCCAGGTTCTCCACATCCCTGTCAATACTTACTATAGTCCGTCTTTTTAATTATGCCCTTTCAGTAGGATCACAAGCCTTCCATATTGGCCAGAGTCTTATTATAACTTGAAACAGGCCATTTGATATCTATACAAGCAGAAAAGGAATGCTTAGTTTCCATTTCTTGTTGTGACTGAATGATTAGAATAAGTTAAAAACTAAAACTAAAACCTAGCACTTGATGTGGGTAGGGGTAGAGGATCCATGCTGACTGTATTCTTCCTCTAGCCAACTGGACAACTGCTTCTCCTATACAGCTCCTCCTCTGTTCCAACAAACTGAAGCAGATCCTTATAGGATAAGCCTTTCATAGTGTTATATCATTGTGTTATGTTAAAAAAAAAAAAGCACACATTCAGGGAAGTCATTTATTCTTGAATTTCTTCCTGAAATGATGAGATTGGGTGACAAATAATGCAAGCAGAGAGAAGAAAAGAAAGCAAAGAACCCAACATCTGCCAACTGCCCTCATACTGGATATGAGATGAGCATTTTCATATTTTTCATATCTTGAAATTCTCATAATCCTTGGGATAATCTTGTAATCACCATTTCACAGGTGAAGATGTGAAAGCTCAGAGAGGGTTAGGTAATTTGCATAACAACACACACTTACTAAGTGAAGCTGGGTTATGGGTTACAAGCTGGGTCACCTAGTTGGAATCCAATTTTATTTCACTGTGCCAACTGAGAGGAAATAATCAAGGGGGGAAAATTCTGATGAGCAGAGGGAAAAAGTTAATGTAACTGCTAACTAATGAGAAAATTTAACAATGAGATTTACAATGGTCAATTATTATACCTGTATTATACAGCTGACACTTATTTTGTGGTGCCGGGCTTCTCTTATTTCCATAGTTGGGGGCCGTATATATCTACAAAGTTCAAACCATGGGGATGAAGAATCAAACTCACAGCCACAGAAGGAATGGAGAGAGGTGGTGGTCTGGTTTATTGCGTAGGCATTTTGACTTTCTCCCAGCTGAGAAAAGATTGTTCATTATAAACCCTTGCCCAGATAGTGTGGAGACATTTTTACCACCTGGGGTGAGAAACTAAGAAGTTCCAGAATTAAACTGGTACATTTTTTGAGTAATAGTTCTGCTTCCCTCGGGTGAGTGGAATCTCTCCTGATGTCATTGCCACCCACCACCACCTGGCATCCCTGCGTGGTGGCGGTCACAGCAGTGTGTAGATAGAGAAGAGCATTCAGAAGAGGCTACAGGGTGCTTGGAGCAACTCTCAAAAACAAAAAACACATTTACAGATTCCAGAGTGGAGAACTCCTTTAGGAGTCCATCTTTAGGAGTACTTGATTTATGTGCCACTTACTTCATTTGTTTTTCACAAATGTTTATATGATCATCATGAAAGGAAAAGTGAGAACTCCTCTTTAGAATGACTAGCTTAAAGGGGAATGGCCCTATTTCCCTAGGTTCTTCTATTCCTTAGGGCATCAAGTTAGACGCATAGGTTCACACATCGTTTCCAAGTGCAGTAAAAGGGACAGGGGATGGGGAGATGAGAATATAAGTAATACATTGTGAAATTATTTTTTTTCTCTAATGACACTCAACCCTGTCAGGTACCTGGATTTTTACCAATTAAGTCTTCAAATTTTAGGGCTTTAGATTAAATCCTAACTCTGGCATCATTTTGTTACTGGGCTCATATTGTGTACTTGCTAGCACTTACCTTTCAGTGGGAATTAAAAATTCCAGTTTATACCACAGGATCTAAGAGTGAGGGGGAAAACTAGCAAATGTGATTATTCAATCCTTTACCAGAACAAATGGTCATTGGTGTACCTAATAAAAGCAATAATAATAGTAGCATTGAATCAATGCACTTCTCAAACTATGTTCTAAAAGATGTTAACAGGTGATCTATGGGGAAAAGAAACCCAACTCCATAAATCAGATGAGTTTGGGAAACACTGAATAAAATCTGTGCAACACCAAACAGGCTTTAATATATTAAATGTACATTATGAGCCTCCAAGAGGGGGATGCTGCATGGGAGTATTTCCTGAACTGCTTGAAAAGAAAAACTTTTTGTTTTTTGTTAGTATAGCTAACATACAAAGTTACATTAGTTTCAGGTTATACAACATGGTGATTCTACAAGTTTATGCATTTCTGAAAGGGAAACTTTTAATCACAGGAACATTTTGTACAACATTTTGGGGAAAGACAGCACAGCAAATTTGCAGTTGCTTTTGTCGTACAGTTTCTTGTCTACCTGAGGTTCACACATGCAGGCAACTTTTGCCATTTCACCTGGATTCTGTCTAACATCTGCCATAAAGACCCTGACTGGTAAACTCCTGGAGCACAGAAATATGTTGAAAGAGAAATGCTATCTATGCCCCCTTTCTAAATCTGAATTTGCTTCTAAAAGCAGAAAGGGCCAGCCTGACTGAGCACTCTTTTCATGGTAGTCTCTGTGAAAGGGGAACCCTTCATTTAAAAACAAAACCTACTCATCTAATAATGAAATGCAACTCATGGCACTTGTTTGGACCTGGATTTCAGCAAACCAACTGTGAGGGGACATTTTGGGGATCTGTAGAAAGTTTGAAGGCTAAGGAACTATTATTAATGTTATTAGGTATGATAATAGTATCTGGTTATTCACAAAAGGCCAGTTTTTAAGGATGCCTACTCAAGTGTTTAGTGCGAAATGTCATGATGCTTAGGATTTGCTGTAAAATCCTTCCCAAGAAATAGATGCAGAGAATATGGCAAAATACTAATAAATGTTCAATCTAAGAAATGGGATAGGTGGGAATTTTTTTACAATTTTTTTTGTAGGGCTGAATTTTCTGACCTTGAAGAGTTTTTTTAAAACGCAGGATAATCAGCCCCAAGCTACTAAATCGGACTTTCTGGAAATTGCACCTGGGAGTCTGTTGTTGCTTTGCCTCCTCTTCTCTCTCACTCTCTTTCTTAAAATCATACTACCAGGGTTTTTTAGTTGGGAAATCTGAGATGCTAGCTTCCTCTGGAATGTTACAGCCTTTTACACCTCTCCCAGTCATTCATAGCGTGGTGTTTTGTTTAAGAGCTTACAAAGCAGTGATGTAGGTGTGTGAGAGAGTCTGAATATACCAAAAAGCAGATTGCCCAGATATGCAGGTTGAAGCTGCAGATGCTAACTAGAAGCTCAAGCATCTCATTAAGCAAGTAAGTTTAACATGGCTGGTTTTTACGGATTAGTTTTGATATTTACTGTTTGTAATGTGAACACATCTTTTAATTAAAAATGAAAAAGTGAATAATTACTTGCCATAATTACAAAGTAACCATAAAATTATAATAAAAGCAATGTTACATTTCATAAATAAAACATTTTAAAGCAGACAATATAGATAGCAATATGAATAAAAACTCTAATAAATTCTAATGTGTGTACCTAAAACAAAATTGCTTATAGAATGGCATTATGCATCAACATAAAAAAGTTATATATTATATTTCACATACTAAATGGGGGTCGCCTTCAGAAGTCACAATTTGATATATCTTTTTAAAAATGCAGTTATGAACAGAGAAATTCAGTACATGCAGAACCCATGCTGTTAATCTATATCATCTGTACTTTTCAAAAAATCCATCATATTGTCATACTTTCAAAATGTTATTACAGAACGTGCCTGAGCATCATGTCTGTATAAAATGGATCACGAGCATAATTAGCTATGTCCCAAGCCATAACACCCATTAAATATGGGTTTCTGAGCTGTTTTTGTTTTTCTGAAATACTCTGAAATGAACACATATTTTTTGAAAATGTTTCTCTCTTACCGTCTAAAGTCATGTAGCATATGGCAAATAATACTCTTAATACAACTGGGGGAGACATCAATTTAATTTGAGAGCAGCAAGAATATATCAGATCCTTGCTAATAGGAAAGAAAGTGAAAAAATATTCCTAAAGAGAAAGAACTATGTCATAATTATATTTGTATGACCTATACCTAGCACAGTGCCTAAAACATAATAGGCATGCAATATATGTCTGAGTAAATGAATGAATGCTTATCATATCTCTGAATTAGCTCTATCCCCTATTCTCAAAACCAATTATTTGTTGAGGTAAAGGCTTTAATCAGAGCTCTTAGCCCACGAAAATTAAATTGCTGAGCCAGGCCCCTTTGTATGAAATGTAAAACTCATGAAATTCAAGTACCCTTGGGAAATCCAAACACATTTTCATTTACCGATGTATATAACAGAGGCAAAAATAAATTTAGATAAATTTATTTAAATACATGGATGTTAGCTTTTGACATTTCTTAAAATGTTCGAAAAGGAAATGGAAAATTCTGTCTCACAAATTTGGGGGCAGCTTTGAGTTACTGAGAAAATGCAGACAGAAAGCCCAGGTTTGAATCCTGGTTCTGCTACTATTTAGCTTTGTATAACCTGGTAATGTCACTTAATCTGAGCTTCAGTTTTCTCATTTATAAAATGAAATGTGAGATTGAATTAAAGTTTCCTTTAATAAAATCCTATTTTTTAAAAAATTATTCCTCTTCTGAGGCTCCTGAACAGTGTCCAGTGTTAAGCTTCAAATCTTTCCCAGTATTAAGTAGGCAGAGTCTGGTATGACCCTGTGCACAGACCCAGTGCCATTCTGAATTACATGAGCCCAGGTATTGGCAAGCAAAACTTCCACATATAGGTAAAGGCTCTTTGTTGTTCAATTTTTAAACATATTTAGAAAAACAATTTTAAATACTCTCATTTCTTTTAATAGTTGAAGTAAATTTTATCACAAGGCAGCATACATATCTGGTTGTGAAGAGCATATCTTCTGCAGTTGAATTGTTTGGGCTGGAATTCTGGCTTTAGAACTTAGACAAGGATAGACGTGTTAACTAATCTTATTGTGGTAATCATTTTGCTATTTATGCATGTATCAAATCATCACAATGTATGTCTTAAATTTACATAATGTTATATGTCAATTATATCTCAATAAAGCCGGGGCTGGGGGAATAGATCTTATTTTATTTATTTATTTATTTTTTTTTTATTTTTTTTTTTTTTATTTATGATAGTCACACAGAGAGAGAGAGAGAGAGAGGCAGAGACACAGGCGGAGGGAGAAGCAGGCTCCATGCACCGGGAGCCCGACGTGGGATTCGATCCCGGGTCTACCAGGATCGCGCCCTGGGCCAAAGGCAGGCGCCAAACCGCTGCGCCACCCAGGGATCCCGGGAATAGATCTTAGTACAAGGAACTTCTCTATGATTCAGTTATCTCATTTTCTTAAAGTGATTACAAAAAGAAAAAAAAATGCTACCTACTTCACAGGTTTGTGGGAGGCATAAGAATTAAATGAAAAAAAAAAAAATCCCACTTCGATAGCACTTAGGAGGGATCCCTGGGTGGCGCAGCGGTTTGGTGCCTGCCTTTGGCCCAGGGCGCGATCCGGGAGACCCTGGATCGAATCCCACGTCGGGCTCCCGGTGCATGGAGCCTGCGTCTTCCTCTGCCTGTGTCTCTGCCTCTCTCTCTCTCTGTGTGACTATCATAAATAAAAATTAAAAAAAAAAAAAAAAAAAGATAGCACTTAGGAGATTGCCTGGCATGTAGAAATCACCCAATAAAGCCACTACCACCAGTCTTTTCCAAACATTTTTTATCTAGGAAAACACATTTTACCCTAGTAAAGAACACAATGAAAGTGCTGTGCTATGTACCTGTCTCTTCACTCTGACCTGTTTGTGTTCACATCTGCAGAATAAATGAGGAAGGCAGGTGGGGATCATTGTTTGACTGTTCCGCTCACTCCTACCCTAGAGTTCTAGGCCTCTCTTCAACTGATTGAATTGCTTTGGTCAATGTATCAAATTTGCCTACAATTGACCATTTTTCTCTCTAGCTATGTGCTGTTGGCCCATTCTGGGCAGCTAGAGAGAAACAGCGATGTGAAATGCTGACTTGGGCTGATAATGGTTCATGAGTCTCTGTACTGTTGTGAGGTAAATGAAATGATGCTTGTGGTTTAAAAAACTGCAAGATGCTGTCCAAAAGCTACTTTTTCATATGGAAAGTACAATTTGAAGATAAAATCTAGAGGGAAAAGGCCAGAATGTGGGATGTGACCTCTGAAAGACTCTCATTATTATGAGGTATGGTGCTCATTTCCCAAGGGTCATGGGGTAGCAGTTTTTCTGTCCTGATTCTATACCCTGAGAGAGATGACCTGAGTGGTAGGAGAGCCCCTTCCCAAGACTGACACAACCGTAGGGAAGAAAAGGCCAGCTTTGTTCTGAACTATCTTTTCACATTCATTAAACATTTCAAGTAAACAGCAATTGTATTTTACATTTTAAAAAGTTTTTTCTTTAAGATAATTGGCAGGGAACTTTACTTATATGAATGTCTCCTATTTAAGGGAATAAATATACATTTTACATAACAATCATTTAATGAAAATCCTTTAAAAACTGATTTTATTCTATAATTGATGTGTCCCCATTTAGTATGTAAATGATGTTAAATATATGTGCAATTCCCTAATTTTAGGAAACATGCTTTTGCAAATTTTTATTTTTATTTTTTGGAAGCATAACATGTAAAAGTGATACTATTGGCTAGACATAGTTGCTGGGGGGAAAAACTGACATAAAGCAAATGGCATGTTATCAGCATTGCAGAACAGTACAATTAGCAACTACATTTTATCCTACTGGCACACAATTTCAAAGCGTGGTGTATCTAAAAACAAGCCTAGAGGGTATTATGCTAAGTGAACTAAGACTGAGAAAGGCAAATACCATATGATTCCACTCATAAGTGGAATCTAAAAAAAAACCAAAAAAACAAAAAAACAAAAAACACGAACAAATGAATAAACAACAAAAAGCAGAATCAGACCTAAAAATACAGAGAACAAACTAATGGTTGCCAGAGGGGAGGGGGCTGGGATTGGGCAAAATGGGTAAAGGGGAGAAGAAGACAGGGGCTTCCAGTTATGGAATGAATAAGACACAAAAATAAAAGGTACAGACTAAGGAATATAGTCAATGATATGTAATAGTGACATAACAGGACAGATGGTAGATACACTTGTAAACATTAGCATAATGTATAAGCTTGTCAGATCACTAAGTTGTATAACTGAAGTTAATATAATATTGTATGTTAACTATACCCAAATAAAAAAATAAAAACAAAGGTAAAGAGAATGGAGAACAAGAAGAATATTTTTCCCTGTTAATTAGCATAATAGGTCACAAAGCTAAAGGGATATGTTTTGAAGTAGGGCTTACAATAGTGGGAGCAATTTTGAAATGTGAGGACAAAGATGAAATTCATATTACAAGTTGATCTGTTTGTACCTTCATAAATAAAATCCTTAAGTCCAAAAAAATCCATAAGTCCATCTAAAAGAGTTTTTAATTTAAGCTTTTATTTAAATTCCAGTTAGTTAACTTCCAATATAATAAATCAGTTCAGGTGTACTGTACAGTGAGTCAACACTTCCATACAACACCCAGTGCTCAGCAAAGCAAGGGCCCTCCTTAACCCTCATCACCTATTTTACCCATCCCCTCACCCACCTAAAACAGTTTTTAAAAATCATCCCAATTTAAATCATCTTTCCCCAGGTCCCCCAAAAGATTTTAATGGCTGGTTTTTCTTGAAACTCAAGGACATTTTTTTTTTTTTAAGAGTTCTCCAAGTTGCAAAGAGTAACAGGGAAATCTCTGAGTAAGAAAAAAGTTTGCCGAGTTCTTTCCATGGATAATGAGCTGAACGAGACAGGATAACATAGTGACCAATCTTCAATGCCAATAGGAACAGTAATTTGGTCCCTACCATTCCATTCAGGCTGAGAGCCTCGAGCTGTGGAGGTCTGCATTGTTTGAATTCCTCCTGGAGACTCAGGATTGCCAACCACTGTTCTGGGAGCCACAGCTGACACAGGAGGCTCTTGTCGCATGCTAGATTTTACAACCTGGCTCTAGCAATGATAAAATCATAGACACTTAATAGGCAGAGGTGATTCCAGGGACTGCTAGTCGGATCCCAGTATGTTCCCCTGAACTGTCCACCTCTTTCCTTTATGGCTCAAATGAAGTAACTGGAAATTTGAAGGGAAAGAACTGAGTTGCCAATGAATGCAGAGGGGGTGTAGAGCTTTGGTCATTATTCCTTTAGTCTGATCAATTTAAAATACAGGCAAATTTAAGCTGTTGGAGTGGAAGGGTGTGATCAAGCACTGCCTATTGATACCTTCTTGCCAAATAGGAACTGTTATGGTACATATCTCATAGGGTGGCTGTTGTTATTAGATAATAAAACATTTGGCACAGTACCTAAAACATAGTAAATGATCAATAAACAATCACCTGTCATTATTTTAAGTGCATTGCATTCCTGGAAACCAGTCTTCTGACGTTACTTGTCACTCATAGAACAAAATAGTATCTATCCATGCAACCTTGTATTTATCAATGAGGTGTCACCTTCCAAAGTCCTGACTGAGTCACTGCAGTAGGGATGGAATATGTACATGTTTATTAGGCAGCATCAAAAGAGCAAAGCTGTGAAATGGAAAAAAATAGAAATTGGGATGCTTACATATCCTATATTCCACTTTCTTACAGCTGCCCATCAGCATATTTCTGGAAATGTTAATTAAGACTGTGATTCATTTATCCACTGTTAGATTGATGTGGAAGTTTCTGGGGAGTAGATGCAATTACATTATTCAGTAAAGACTGGTCAGCTCCTTTGCTTTATCTTTAGTTGAATAGCTTCTTATTGACCAAATCGAAAATCACAGTTTTAGTTACTCCATTCACATCACAAAGAATCAAAAATAGGCAACCCTTCCCTAATTCAAATTGGACATCACTGTCCTTATTGCAATAAAAGATTACTATCACATCTTAACACATTTTCCCCTCCACCTTCCCTCCCACCTAGTTTTATTCATTGGAAGGGATTTATAGAGTTACAATAGCTAAAGCATTTTGAGGTATCAAATTAAATATTTCTCAAGTATCTTGAATCTGGACTCTTCATTTACATCTTACTTTAGCATGAGCATTAACAGTGCACTTACACATGTGGTCACAGATGGGTGTCAGAATCCTTTGAAGACGTTGTTGCTGTTGTATATTATTCTGAGATGCCCAGCCTTGCCCCTAGTTCTTAGATGGTTCAGATATGTTTGCAAGTTTGGGAAAAAAATTGTCTAAAAGAAATCAGCTAATAAGTCTAAGTGGCAATATTTGACACTTTTTATAGTTATTCTGGGGTTTTGATTTCATGAGACTTGAATACATACATATATATTCTTTAGGATAAATGTTATTGATATGAAGAATGATGGAAGCAGGCATAGAGATAGGAAATGGCTTTAGGCGATAGGAATGTGAAGAATATGATCCAGGCAAATAATTTTTAATGGCCTTAATGATCCTTTCAAAGTTTATTTATATATATTTGGCAGGAGCCATTTGCTAAAAACTGATATTATTTATTCTGTTATGTGCATTTCTACTACTTAAAAATAAAATTTAGCAAATTAAATAATTATAATTATTCATTATAAGAGCTAATAACTAGTCAGGCCTGGTTAAAATATAAACTTTATACTTTATTAATATGTTTTTAACACTAATTTAGTTCAAAACTTGATTCTTCATTAATGTAAGTGAAAAGCACTAGTGTTTCCAGCTTTTTTCTTCTTTTACCTGTCATTTAATTTGGATTGAGATCTTCTTATAACTCTGTTGACAAGCAGAATAGTGTTTCACCACATTAGAAATTTTATAGCCAGAGGTAGAAACTATACTTATGTTTTAAAAAAATGCTTTTGTCAGATATAGGGATTATCCAATTTACTTTTCCTTCTTGAAGTCACTATACACTAAAATAGGTGATAAAGAAGACATAGAATGTGTATCGGGTGTCTTGGGGCTAAGACAAAAATCCAGGTAAAGTTAGGGAAAGAGTAGGTGGAAAAATTCAGCCTGAATACCTGGTAGGTCCCAAATGATTCACCTCTATCAACTTTTCAACAGACCTTCAGCAGGCTCAGTCAGCATTCCCAAAGGGACCCTTCCCTCAAATCCAACTTACAGGGTAACTAAATGTTCCAGTCAGGGTCACCCTTTATATTTTTATTTTTTAAAAGATTTTATTTATTCATGAGAGACAGAGAGAGAGAGAGAGGCAGAGACACAGGCAGAGGGAGAAGCAGGCTCCACGCAGGGAGCCCAACGTAGGACTCGATCCTGGGACTCCAGGATCATGCCCTGGGCTGAAGGCAGGCGCTAAACCACGGAGCCACCCTGGGATCCCCAAGATCACCCTTTAAATCCATGGTTCTCACCTGGGGGCAATAATTCTTTGTTGTGTGGTGCCCTGCACTGTAGGATGCTTAGTAGCATCCCTAGCCTCTATCCACTAGACACTCCTCCCAACCCCCTGAGTTGCAATAACCAAACATGTCTCCAGACACTGCCAAATGTTCTTTTGGGGGCAAAATCACCCTCTAGTTGAGAATTACTAGATTAAAAGTGGCAAAATATAAGTTTAAAAAGTGCCTACTCTGATAAATATCTTCCCCCTTACCAATGCTGAAATTGCTTTAATAAGATTGTATCTTTTTTTCCCCAATAGATTATAAGGCTTAAGTCACAATTACCAGTTTGGGGTACCTTTGGTGGGAATACATTTCAGCTAAAGTGCCACTTAGTCCATAATGACAAAGGGTTAGTTTTCCAAACCTTCCCAGATCTGCTGACAAAAAGGTATGAGCTAGAGGCCACCTGGAGTGGGCTACTTTTCAGAAAGAGGACTAAGGACAAACTTCCAAACTATAATTACTTTACCTGGAATCATTCAGCCATCTGTCAGACATGTATCTGGTGTCCTTCCCGGGTCAGTGCTAGGTGTAGTGTAAAATGTCCAGTGATTCCAACACTCTGTTAATGCGAAGAATGGTCTAGGAGCTGGCCAGATACTGAATACTTAAGGGGGAGAGTGAATAATTAGATAATCTCCTAGGTTGGAAGATTAGGCCTTGTCTACCTGTGTCCCCAATACCTGGTATACAACAGGTACTTAATATGTACTTGCTAAGTGAATAAACAAATGATGGAGAAGGCCCCTGAACAGCTAGGTGGGATCGGGATATAGAGCTTTGGTAGGAGGTTGGCTGAGAGGGGTCAGGAGAGAACAGCTTCCAAGGAAGACACGTAGATGTTTGGAGGTGGGGAGAGCTCAAGCCCTAGTGAGAAAACTCCTGGAGTCAGCTCTGCACCATAAATAAGACAGATTAGGGAGAGCATGTGTGAGTTTTGAGACAAATTTCCTGAGTTCAGATCCACCACTTACTTTCTTTAAGATCTTAGGCATCTGTAGGACAGGAATAATGATAGTGCCTCCCTAAAAGGGCTGTTGTGAGCATTCAATGAGGTAATACTTAAGCCTTTCAGACCAGTGGCCTGCTAGTAGAGATGGGCTAGGTTGACCCTTGAGAGTGGCAGCGTTTTAGACTGGGATGAGGGACTTGAAGAGAGACACAGAAATATGAACATTGTGGAGCACCTGGGTAGTGCAGCTGGTTGTGTCCGACTCTTGGTTTTGGCTCAGGGCCTGATCAAAGGGTCATGAAATCGATCCCTGAGTTGGGCTCTGTGATCAGCCTGGAGTCTGCTTAAGACACTCTCTCTCCCTCTGCCCCTCGCCCACCTCTCTCAAATAAATAAATCCTTAAAAA
This sequence comes from Vulpes vulpes, assembly GCF_048418805.1. NCBI lineage: Eukaryota > Metazoa > Chordata > Mammalia > Carnivora > Canidae > Vulpes > Vulpes vulpes. The sequence goes on from NC_132785.1 coordinate 89,067,319, forward strand.
AAAATCTGAACACTTTGGTAAAAGGGAAAGGGAGCCCACCAGGGATGAATAAGAAGTTGATCAAGCATCTGTAAGTGCTCCCTGCTCAGATGTTATCTAATCAGCACAAGAAGCTGATCAAGCATCTGTAAGTGCTCCCTGCTCAGATGTTATCTAATCAGCACATTCATTAGATTTTCTTTAGTCTCCCTGGTGACTTCAAAGCAATAGGCAAGAAAATGGTGACCAAGTTTTCCTGAATATTAGGGTTGTTGGGAAAGCTTTATTAGAAGGTCAAGGAGATATGGGGCATAGACTACAGGGGAGAATACATTCAAAATAGTGAACCTAGGCTTTGAATTCCAAAGGAAAGAGAGGAAAGTGAGGCCAAAAATGGCCAATTAACTGGAAGAACTGGGAGGGTTTTGGTGACTGAAAAGTCTCAAGTCAAACAATAGCTCTGGTGGGAGAGGTAGAAGGGTAGGATGTGGCAACGGTGGGGAGGTTTCCAGTGTTCAGAGATGGAGCAGCTCCAGATGACTCAAGGAACTTCACATGGATGTGGGGGCACTGAGCAAAAGGAAGTAGGGCCATTTACTTTTCCCTTGCTCAACACAAACCATCCTGTTCCCAAGAGTATCTAGTTGGCAAGAAATTCAATAATTGTTTAACTGCTCTAGTAAAATCCCTCTAACATTCTTCTTAATTTTTTCAAAACTCTGTAGGGTGAGTCAGGTGGAAGGAAAGCTGCAAATAGAGATAAAATATACATTAAGGAATATTGATAGATATATAATATTTCTGATTATAGATTTATACTTTAAATATAAACATTATATGAATTGGGTGATACATGGTATTCCACTCAAGTCAACCAAAAGTATTAAGTGATAGATCCTTTCTCACATTACCTGGAATATCTGCCCAAAATCCATCTCAGAAAATGTTCAACTTTTTCCATTCTCATCTCAGTAACTTCTTTTTTCCACCCTCCCTCAACATACATGTGTGTATACACACATACACACACACCCCTTCTGTATACGTCATTCATGGGATTCATTCATTCAATAAATATATACCAGACACTGTTCTAGATGCTGGGGTCACAGCAGTTAGTCAGACTAGGTCTGTGTTTAGATGAGGCTTAAATTCTAAAGGGAAAGAAAGTGACAAACAAGTGAACATATTCATAATTTCAGATGAGAAAAGTGCTATGAAAAGTCATGTGATCAAATATTTTATATTGATTTGTATTTTATATGAAGTATATATATGTAAAATTATATGTTAAGTATATATCCCATTATCTCTTAAGAAATTAGGGTATAAAGGACAAAAATTATTATCCAATATAGAACTATGGGCAGAACAAAAAAATCACTGATTTGCTGATTCTATTTTTCTGTTTAAGAAATCATAAAATGTTTAATCATATGTGAATCATAAATATACAATAAAGTTTTATTTTTTAGAAGATTTTTATTTATTCATGAGAGACAGAGAGAGAGGCAGAGACATAGGCAGAGGGAGAAGCAGGCTCCCTCTGGAGAGCCTGATGCAGGACTCATTCCCAGGACCCCAGGATCATGACCTGAGCCAAAGGCAGACCTCAACCACTGAGCCACCCAGGTGCCCCACATAATAATGTTTTTAAAGGGAAGTGTGTTTAAGAAGGCCTAGCCCTACCTCTCTACCCCAAGAGTCTTACCTTCAAAGCTAGATCTAGTTAAGAGTGCTATCACCTAGTACTTTCTTCTCCAGGCCTGTCAAAACTAAGTATCTGGGTTTGAGGTCATTTGAGAACAAGCTCACAATCCTTGGTTTCTAATTTGAACTCCATGCCTAATTACCAATGTTCTTTCTTTAAAGAACTATAGCAGAAGTATCCTGTGTAGGCTAATAGAATGACATACTAGGCTACCCTTGAAAAAGAAATATATAACCAGTGCTTTGCCTATGGAAGAACTCCTTATGATTTATTCGGCATTTGGTTCCATAGGCATGCCAAACAAGAGTGAAAGTAGATGTTGTTTCTAACCTAGGATCAGGTGAGAGGAAAACAGAGAACCAAAGTGGGTGTTCACAGATATTTTTTCCCTCATATACAAGTGAGTAATACAAACAGCACATCAGGACCTTGTGTTATAACCAAAACCCCAACCACCACAGTTAGGGTGTTCCTTGGAGGCCCCACCAACAGAGACCTTTAATTTCAATGAACTTCCTGAGAAATTCCTGAGCTAGCACATCTTACCTGTGCTTTTATGCATCATTCTTTTTCAAGCAGATAAAGCTGAAAGGCACATTTGTTATGCTTAAAATCTACACAAGGTCACCAAATTAAAACAGCATGTACAGATTTCATCAACTCTCTTCATAAATGAAACTTTTGTTGGTAGCCTCAAGAAAGCCAGTATTGGCTGGGCTGTAAACCTGTGTTCTGGCAGATGGATGTTCACATCTCCTTTCTATTCTGGTTCCATATGTCTCAGGCACAAATTGGTAAGAGGTCATAAAATACTGATGAGAATTTCACTGACATCTGTAGTGTTATCATTTGTGTTTGTAAGTGACTCCTCAAGGAATATTATCTCAGATAAAGATAATCAGAGTGTGCCTGAGGCATAATTTGGAGTAACCAATCTATCACCAGATTCCTACTTCCTTTCACTGCTCATCTGTCTCCCACAATAGGGAGTGGAGGGAGTGGTCTCCCACCTCTGGGGGTAGGAGTGTTTTCCTTCAGCTTTTCAGAGAGGAATCAAGGAATCAGAGCTGAAACACTGCTCTGGGAACTTTAAGGCCCATTGTATAAACACAAATGGCACACATAATGAAGCTTCATCCTATAGGGAGCCTACCCCTTGTCTTGTCCCTTCTACTAGACATTTTTCTGTACCTATCTTCAGTCTTTAGAATGTGAAGCCCCATGCATAGAGCAGAAATGCTATTTGCACACTTAATTCCTCACAAATTTTAGTTAACAGCAGTATCCCTCAAACAAGCATGGCCTCTCTGCCACTGACTTTTCCCTCCAACACTTCAGTGCTGGGGAACCCCACCTTTTGCAGTGTGACCCTTTACTGCCCCATTTAGAGCTGCCTCTGCTCAAGTGAAGGGCCTAGCCTGGCGCACCCAGTCTTATCAAACTTTTTGTCTGGAGTATTCATGTATTTAAGCCCTCAAGGAACAGTAATGTGGTGTTTTGGTGAAACTAAAGCCATAATAGAATGGAAAGAAAAATGGTTCTTCAAATATGTCTCTTGTAAAGTTTTACATATTACATAAAGACTCCTAACTCTGGGAAACGAACTAGGGGTGGTGGAAGGGGAGGAGGGCAGGGGGTGGGGGTGAATGGGTGATGGGCACTGAGGGGGGCACTTGACGGGATGAGCACTGGGTGTTATTCTGTATGTTGGCAAATTGAACACCAATAAAAAATAAATTTATTATTAAAAAAAAAACAAACTTTGTCCCAGGATAATCAGATTATCCTGTTTTTAATATTTTCTCATCCTGTTTTTAATATTTTCTCAAAGTTTGATGGCCAAAACAGAATTCAGTTAGTTTTTTCAACTTTGTGTCTCTAAACAGAGTAAAGGTAAATCTTTCTGCATTAGAGTGCTCCATAATATATTAATCCCTGTGCTGTGCTACCCCTGCAAAATTATTTGTTCTGGTTAGGGGCTCTTGGTGCATAATAATGAGATATTATTTGATAATCAATTTTCCTGACTTGAGAATTAAAATCTCTTTTGGTATTTTTGTGTAACAAAACACAGTGATGATATACCACTGAGAATAATAAAAAGAACATTTTAAATGGAAGACCATGAGAACCAGGACTATATCACTGCACTGTTAAGTTTCCACATCTGATTCGTTTGTCTTTCAAAATAATATACATTAGCTAAATGGATATTTAAGACCTTAGGGTGGGACTTATTTAAGTGAATTTTGATTGCTTTCAAATGTATTTTGTTTTGCTTTTTAAATGGAACTTTGGTCGTTACCAAAAAAAAAAAAAAAAAAAAAAAAACCTAATTTTTTTATTATGACCTTCAGCCAGAATGGGGAACAATATTTAATTTGGAGAAGGTCTTCTTTAAAAGCCAGTATGTCAAATTACCGACTTCTTTCTTTCTCTCTCTTTTTTTTTTAAAGCTTTTATTTATTTATTCATAAGAGAGACAGAGAGGCAGAGAAATAAGCAGAGGGAGGAGCAGGTTCTCTGCAGAGAGCCCTTTATGGCACTGGATCCCAGGATGCTGGGATCATTACCTGAGCCCAAGGCAGACACTTAACCACTGAACCATCGAGGTATCCCTCTCTAAATTCTATTTCAGCATTAACACATACTGAGTCCCAAATAACCCTGAATTATATATGGAAGATGAAAAACAAGTAAATTTTTTTCTTTGAATGTACTGAACTGATCATAATTCTCAAAATACTAGTTTAATGTTTGGAAAATATTTGTAAAGGAATGTGAATTAGAGCAGTTCAATCTCTTTGCTTTTTTATTTGTGTTCTTCATGCCAAAATTGTGTAAATATGGGCCACCAAAGCTTAAGCCTCTTCAATTATAAAATGAGGCTATGGCCATCATGCTTTAAACACTACCTGCCCCCGCCCCCAGTCCTCACTCTGTGCCCCCCCTACCTGAGATGCTGTGACCCAAGGTTTCCACAACCCATGGTTCCCACATGTGTCTCCACTTAGAATAATCTGGGGATTTTTAAAACATTTTCAACCCCAGGCCACATCCCAGGCCAATTAAGTCAAATGCCTGGAACATAGTTTTTGAAAGTCCCCAGGTGATTTCAATGTGCTGCCAAGTTTGAGAACCACCACCTCAACCAACCTGTTCCTAGACAAACTTTTGTTCATCCTTCCCACCTCAGTTCACCCTTCTTATCCACACAGAGGATGTCTGATGCCCTCCTTGCAGGTCCTAGGCCTTCTCACGATTCTTCCTGCATAGTTTCATGCTGGCAAGATTTAAAGTGGATTGTGATTGTTTACTCATAGGCCTGCTTCCTCAAACTACTATAAAATCTATGAATATCTTTACTTTCAAATCCCAGAGTCTAACCCTGTGCCTGGTGTTTGGAAGTACTCAATAAATTCATGGAATGAATAACTTCTTCCAACCCCCCCCCCCCAAAATATATGTTATGTTAATATTTATATGCCATGGAAAGAGTAGTAATTTAAGATGTGCTTAATGTGATCTTTCACTGATGGGCAATGAATGTCTCATATTTAGGAAAACATCTCGTCATGCCAATGAAAATAGAACTATATCTCAACATCAAAAAGAATCATAAAATATAACTTTACCTATGAATTTGAATTCTTTACTTAACAAATGCGGGGAAACATTTCCTGTGATAAGAAATACCTAACACAACCCATCCTCTCTCAGCTCCACTTCCATCTTGAGTAGATTATGTGTTGTTTTCCAAAGCAATCCTTTCAGAATTTTATGATGTTTCAGGGGCTTATAAAATGGTTTTTAAGAGTTTTAAAGTACTTAGTTTACAAAAGGTATTATATAAGAGTACATGTTTTTTGTGGTATTCACTGTTAATATGATCATTATGATTAAAAAAATATTCACATAGTAAATTTTGCTACAATCTAATTCTAGACCATAAACCCAATCTTAAACATATGTTTTTTTTAAAAGCTGTTTAAAATATTTTTCTCCTTGGTTTACCTAATTATTTTATATTGCAGCAATGTTTCACAATCTAACAATATGTTGTTCTTTATCTGCTAGGTTCAGAAGGCCTGAAAAGAAATCAGATTTAGGAACTGTTTTCCAAGATAATAACGTCTTACTCATTTATCTTTTCATCTGAAATGCTGAACTATCTCATTAGACATAAAATTAAGGCCTTACCAACTAGTGTTCACTATGCACTCATTCTGAATGCATATAAAAGATAAAGATGAGAGAAAAGTGCAGTCCTCCACTTTTAAATGCCTACATTTTCATCAACTACTGTAGACTAATTTTTAATTTTATTCTATTAAGTACAACTAATTTAGAAGGCAATCATCGAGAGGTAGTTGTCTTCTTTTCCATATGAAGTCACGACTTGAAATCATAAGCGCAATATCCTTGGACACTGCCGCTTTGCTTTATCAGAAATAAACTATGAATGTATTATCAACTGTGAAAAAAGATCAAAGCTTCTAATATTCTATTCCAGTATCATGGCCCCCAAATTGTAAAAGCTGGGAAAGAGGCAACTATTCCAAGTTAGCTTTAGCCCTAACAAACACAAAACTGAATGTCTTTTGCCAAGCAAAGTAGGCAAACAGGCACACTGTCAATCAGCCAGCTTTACTTACTGATGTTTGGATTAAAAGAGCATTTTTTAAGCTGGCTTCTGTCAGCATAAATCCGATTTTGGATACTGTCCTTTCTCAGGTTCTCCTCTGCTGGTCTCCTCACCCATTTGTCATACCTGGAAACATACACCCTGTTATTAGTTTAGTGAGGGGCCCTGTGGGGCGTTACTGCCGCCCCTGGTCAGAGGTCACTGGGTCAGCAGTCGGCCTAAGACCTTGGGTGGGGGGGGGGGGGGAGCGGCAGCCCAGCAGGTGGGAGCGCTGTGCATCCCTGGCCTGGGAACCAGCTGGATGGAGGCTGGGGCTCTCCCTTGTCTCCAGTTCCGAGTGGCAGGTCCCAGCGGGCATAGGCTGATCCGCGAGGTGCAGCTCTTTCCCGGACCCAGCAACGAAAAGAGGCAAAGAAACCCCAGTCTCCTGATTGGACTCTTGGTGCCATAAAAAAACACTTCCAGGGGCCCCTCTGCATCACCCGTCACCTTCGGGAGCAGGCAAACAGAATTTCGGAGGGGGTCACGTAGGCTAAAACCACAGCAAACAGAGGCTGTGTCTACCTTTACAATCGCAGGGAGAGTTAGCGGGGGAGGCTTGGCTTCCAGGCGGCGCCCCCTCCATCCAGTGTAAAACCCACGAGGGCGCGGCGTCCCGAGGGGTGGGCGGGCCGGTGGGTGCGGGACAGGAGGCCGGGGGGGAAGTGAGGAGTCACGAAGCCTCCTCCGCTGGGATCGCAGCCTCTGTGAGGGGCCTGCGCTCCGCCCGCCGCTCGGAATTAGTAAGACGAGGCTCAGGCCAAACAGCCGCCCCCGCCCAGCCCAGCCCAGCCCAGCCCGACTGGGCTCGGGAGAGCGCGTTCCAGGGGAGCGGGGGCCGCGCGCCGGGGAGGACCATTCGGCCAGAGGGGGGAGCCGACAGCGTCCCCTCCCGCCTCCGTCGCGTGGGGAAAGGTCCAGATCGCAGGGGTCCACACACACCGCGCCCTTCCGCAGCTCTGCTCCTGCCTCAGGCCCCCGGAGTGGGGGTGGCGGCCTCCGCTTTCCCCGCCCCCGAGCCCCGGCACCCCTCCGCGGGACGCTTGGTTGGGTCCGGGGCGGGGCCGGCAGGGCTCCACGTGCGGCCGCAGGCTAGGCTCTCCGCTCCGCTCCCGCAGCTCGGCCGCCACCCCCGCCACCTCGGGGCGGACGTGTGGGCGGGGCCTCGGGGGCGGGGCCTCGGTGGGCGGGGCGGAGGCGGGGGGCGGGGCGGACGCGGAGCGCTCGTCTAGCTCCCGGGGCAGAGGGGCTGAGAAGAGCCGAGCTGGCGCGGCGGAGGCAGGAAGGGAGCGGGAGCTGGCGGGAGTCGGACGCCTGGCGCTCCGGGCTTTCTGCGAGGTACTAGCGGGAACTCGGCGCCTGGGGGGGGCTCCCACTCCGCCCCCCTGCCGGGCCACCGCGCCCCGGCTGCCCACTGTGCCCCCTGCCGGCCGGGCGGCGGCGGCGGCGGCCGGACGGGGCTTGGGGAGGGTTTCTGGGAGCCGAGAGCCCCGGCCAAAGCGGTGCCCCCTTCTCTGCGTCTTTCTTCGCCGCCTTCTTGCTTTCTCGGCTCTGGGCGTCGCGCACCGGGCTGGAAGGTCGCCCCTCCAGCGGCGGAGCTCGCCCACGCCGGGACGGGAGGACGGGCCCGGGGGCAGCCGAGCCCGGCGGCGGGGGAGGCGGGGAGCTCGTGGCCTCCTGTGCAGCGAGGGCGGGAGGCCGGCCGGGGCTGCGGGCTGCGCCCCGGGCTCACGGTGCCGCGCTCGGCTCCCCGGTGGTCCTCCGCGCCCTGTCCCGGGGGCTCCTGGCGGGTGCGCCCCATCGGCCGCGCCTTGGACGGGGCGCCGGGGCCAGCCCCTGGAGCCTGCGTTCCTGGGCGCTCTGCCGCCTGTTGTGCGCGCGCGGGGGCCCGGCAGCCCGGCTGCGGGAAGGGACCCGAGCGCGGCGTCTGCCCCACGGTCCCTGAAGCGTCTGGTCGGGGAGCCCGAGACTGAGCCGGGGCTCGGCGGCGCCAGAAGGGGGCCTCGGTGGGATGCGAGTCGGGGGCGCGGCCTGCAGAATTTGGGTTCCCGGAGGTGCTTGCGGCGTGCAGGCCCGGCCCGGGGCAGGGGAGACCACCAGCCTGTCCTCGAGGAGGCCCGGGAGCTGTCAGGTACGGGCCGCGTGAGACCCACAGGGCTGGAGCAGCACCTCGAGTCCCGGGACAGCATAACCTAGTGCGGAGGGCGTTTTCTTTAAGGGGATGAATAAATGGAAAGCTGTCAAAATAAGTATATTTTGAAGTTGAAATGAAAGCTGGCAGATGTTCAGGCCGTGCAGTTGTGTACTTAGCGTCCAAAGAAATATTAGCTCCCTTACACCCTTCTCGTTTTTATTTTTTTGGCAAAAATCTGTTTTGCCAAAATTTCCCCCAGGAGCTTTGCATAGCCCACAGCGGGGAAGGAAAACTTCAGCAAGCGTTCTCAGGTTGCCTTGGACTTCAAGCCTGTGCTCTGCAGCTTTTTTGGGTGTGCAGAAAAAAGTATGTGATTCTGTCTTTTTTTACCCCTCTGAGATCCGACGATGTTTGTTTATGGGTTTTACAAGCATCTATTTAAATTTAGCTTTTACGCGAAATACTCCACCGTTACCACAGGGTGTAGTTTAGGGATTAGAAAATACTGTTGGAGAAAGCTGCTAGTGGCTTCATTTTCCAAGAATGTAAGTCATTTCCTTTCTGTGATTTCAGGGAGTTGATATTTCACAGCATCAAAACTTTGTGGGGAAAATTTTCCGTAATACATCTGTCATTAAAAAGGCTTTTGACTTTTGGGTTTTTTTTTTTCCTTCTTAGAGCAGTGAGTGCATAAAGTCAGTCTCAGCATTGTTAAAGGATAAGAAGTTTTTCAGAATGCACAGCATTATGAAGAGTATTGTAGAAAGTGATTTTTAACAAGCACCAAGACTTACAGCCTGCTCGGTAGAGAGTTGGGGGAGGGGAGAAACCCCGAGGAGAGAGGCAGGAAAACAGATGCTTTTGCTGTTGTCCTTTGTAGTATAAAACTTGTAGCACTTAATCATTTTCCTTGGGTGTGGCTTTGAGAAATAAAAGTATTTTGTTAAAAATGAAGTTACTCCACAGTATGAGACAGCTGACATTTAAATGCTCTTTCAGTATGTTTGTAAACATACTGGATTTATATTCCATATTAAAATGGACCTTTGGGATCATTAGAAGAGAAGGGTCCCTGGGGGGATATCTACTATCAAGTTATCTGCAGGATATCTTCTCCAGAAAGCAGACTGACTGTAATATGAACTAATTTTCCCCCTTTTGAATTACTTGTAAAAATGCCTGAGATCTGACACTGATGGACCACAGTAATCAGCAGTTCTTGCAGAACTCAAAACATCTTAAGAGAAAGGAAATCTTTCTCTACTTCCACTCCCTCGTTTTTGGGGGACAACTGGGGTAAGCTATCAGCTTCAAGTACATAATTTGAACTTGCTGACTTAAGATGGTCTTAGCTCTCTAGGAAAACAGTAGTGCTAGCATGAAGACACTGTGTTTGAAAGCAAAGTGTCCATGTGCTAGGTAATCTTTTCTGGCAACACAATCAGTAAAAATTCATTCAGTTGGGCTAGCTGATTCCAGGGAAGTGGGGGTTGTAGAGCTTTTCTAGTTTCTGGACTTAGTTTCCACTTTTAACTACACTTATAAAGCCTTTGGCTTTCAGAACTTATGACATAATAGACTTGTGTAGCCTTTTGTGGCAGATGCTTGAAATGAAAGTTTCAAACAGAATTGTTTTTGACTGAATTGTCAAGTTCAGAGTTTAGTGTAAATGAGTCCTGTCTCACAACTTTTTGATAAAGGAATTCTTTGTAGTTTTCAACTTGGATGCTGCACATTTTGATTTCTGAGACTGAGGGTTAAAAAAAAACAAAAAAAAACCTGCAAACAATTATTTTATTACATGAAAGCCAGTACCAAGAAAAGATTAATTCAGTCCAGATGTAAAAATGTATGTGAATTTTAGATTTGGATGATCTCAACAAGTTTTCCCTTTTGTTGATGAAACTGCCTGGATCCCAGATGGCATTCACAAATTATCCCTTAGGTGGTTTTCTGAGTTCAGAACTAAATTTCAGAGGCCTTCTTTAAAGTCCTTTTAATATTGTTTTAAGTGTTCTAAAGAATATAGTGTTTTCTGTATTTATGCAGAGATGGGTTTTTCCTATTCCATGTTAATACAAACCTTATAAATACCCTGGTTTGGTAAATGAGGCCTGTGTAGGAAAGCCAGAAGTATTCAGCATTGTGTATTCTTATAGGCAAAGCATAGAATCTTTGGCTTTCATTTATGCAATTCCAGTTCTCTTTTAAAGGAAATAGAGTTTTGTGTGTTTGCAGTCTTCAGTAGAATCCTGTTGTAATACAGTTTGTGGTTTCTGATAAAGCAGTTGGTCCATATAATCCTCTACCCTGCTCCCTCACCAAGAAACAACTAACACAACCTATGAGAAAACTCCAGTCCTTTAAAAAATCTGTACTTCCAGCACTAAAGTTATAAAGGGTGTGTGTTGCACACTTAAAATTATATACTTTTAAGAAGTCTTTGATTATGTAATTACACATTTGGGAGTTTAATTACATTGTGATTGTGTATTAAACAATTGAGTGTAGGAGGGAGAAATAGAAAAGATACAATGATGGAATTTTATGCTTGGTGTGATTTTAGTTACAATGTACATTTCTTAGGGGCATCTGGGTGACTCAGTGGGTTAAGCGTCTGCCTTTGGCTCAGGTCATGATCTCAGGTTTTGGGATCAAGCCCTACTCAGTGGAGAGTCTGCTTCTCTTTCTCCCTCTCCTCTGCACCTAACCCTACTCTTGTGCATGCACGCACCCTCTCTCAAATAGATAAATAAAATCTTAAGGAAAAAAAAAGTATCTTTCCTACACACAAACAGGAAAAATAGATTGTTGGCCTCTGTAGTTAAACTTTGATATGGAGGGTAATAGAGAGGGCCTTTTGAATTGCCATTATTCTAAGGAAGAGGCTTATTTATAAAAATAAGTAAAAGTAAGTCAAAGAAATAAAGAGGAAAGAGGAAGGAGGAAGTAGACTACTGGGCATTGAGTTGCAAGGGAAATCTGAATTTAGGATGAATATTTGAAACAAGGCTGAAGAAGGGAAAACTTTTATTTGAAAGTGGAAATTAAAAAGTAAGATCTTTTTGGCTGAGAAAAAAAGGATTAATATCAAGGTGCCCTACACTATCTGTATACAACTTGATATAGTGATGTTAAGTGATATTATTATCCTGGATGGCTCGCCTGCATTTGTGTTGAATTGCTGCTTTGATGTTAAATAATGTTTAGGAACGGGATGTTTATTATTGGGTGGAACACCCCACCCTACTTATCATTTCAAAGACTGGGAACACTTTTTGTCTAAATTCTACTGACTCTACAAAACTTAATTATTCCCCCCAAATTTGTGGAAACTAGAGCCTCCTTGCCATGCTGTAGGACCAGAAGGGCTCTACAGTAGCAATGGTCATGGTTATCATAAAATTTTAACTAAAAACAAGCTATGCCTGTGCATCCAGATTATCTGATATGATTTGGTGGTGTAATTACTGCTGATGCAAGTTTGTATAATACCACTTTTTTTTAAAAGATTTTATTTATTTATTCATGACAGAGAGAGAGAGAGAGAGAGAGGCAGAGACACAGGCAGAGGGAGAGAGAGAGAAGCAGGCTCCATGCAGGGAGCCCAACGTGGGACTCGATTCCCGGTCTCCAGGATCATACCCCTGGCCGAAGGCGGCGCCAAACTGCTGGGCCACCGGGGCTGCCCATATCACTTTTTATATGGATCCAATGGAGCAGTCATGTAGTGCACTGTATTGATCAAAAAGAGATTCTAGAACACTGGGAAGGGGAAAGAAATCACTGATTTGATAAGAAAAATTTTCTCAGGAGGAGAAAAATATAGTGCCACACCAAATTCAGATGAACCAGTTATAGGCCAGAGGAGAAGGCAGTGTTGCCTGCCGCTTCCTTGGAGCTATCTGCGCCCAGCATTTTCTTCAATGCCTTTCCCCACTTGTGTGGCCCTGCCTAGCAGGGTTTAACCTCCACAGCAAGAAACTAAGAGATTTGGTCATTATCTGGTTTATTTCATTAATGTGATAACTGGATAATTCTGACCAAAAATAACTATTGAGAACCTTCAGCATTCCTAATTGATTATCCAGGAATATTTTCAGATTTTTTTTTGAGAACCCTGGTTTGACACATATTTATTATAGGACCTTGAGCAGCAATGTTTTATAGGTATATGAACACAGAAAAGCAATAATTTTATACTACCTTAGAGCTATAGTTTCATATAAAGGAGGAAATCATTATAAAAATCAAGCAAGTTCTGGATGAAGATTTTAGGAAATGAATGAAAAGCTCACTTAGCTTTAATGTGTGGTTTACATTAAATGAGTAGTTCTTTTTCTCCCCACAACTAGCAGCACTTGTCCAATTTCAGTAGATGGTTTTGGGAGTGGGGGTCCCTGTGGCTTTATTTCTTTTAACATGTTATTGAGTAATTAGATACAACCAGAAAAATGCACAGATCAGAAATATATACCACGAAGTGATCATATCCAGGCAGCCAGCATCCAAATAAAAAAAAAAAACCAACAACCAGATCATTACTTCATCTCTCCCCTGCCCCCTCTCTCCCACAGAAGCCTCTCCTTACATTTGTAATCCCTGCCCCATGGGTACCAGTGCTCTGACTTCAACTGCCACAGGTTAGTTTTAACCTGTTCTCAGACTGCATTTAAGTGCAGTCACATATAAGTTCTTTTTTTCTGTTTTCAGCTCAACATAGTGTTGTGTCCAAACTGATGTTAAGTAGCAGTTCTTTTTCCTTTTATTTCTGTGGATAAATGTATCCAGTTTATGTCCTTTTGATGGACATTTGGGTTAGTTTGGGGCTGATATTTGGGGTATGACCTTTTGATGGCTCAAGAAAAGTTGAGTACTTTGGAGTTGAGAGTATAGTCTCAAGATTAAAAGAGAAAAATACCTAAGAAATGTGAGAGAAAAAATGCAACATTACAAAAACACTCAGTCCACAGAATCCAGTGTTTCAGGGACACGGGAGTAGACCAGCTGGATATTGCCAGATTTTAACTGATCATTGGGAAGAGGGAGGAGACCTTCATTGGCAGCTAGCCTCACCATTGTTTTTATAAGTGGAGGGACTGATGCCCTGTGAGGTTGAGTGACTCAGTCTCACAGCTAAGGACAGCATCAAGAGTACAAGCTGCTTCTGACCCTCGGTCTAGTCTGGATCAGTGCTGAGCACTAAAACCTAGCCCGCTCACTATTCTGCAGTTCAAGCAGTGAGTCCACTGGCCTAAGGATAGGGTGCCCTTTTCTGATTGCCACTAAGGTATTCTGTGGCTCTGTTCAGATAGACTTAGACCTGCCCAGAGAAAACTGAGCAGGAGCCCAGTGAGACAGAATTTTACCTCCTTAATGCTGTTCTACCTCTGCTCCCATGCAGAAGTCCCTTGGGACTTCTCTTTTTTCCCTTTTCTCCTTCTCCCTGTGTTCTAGGGCTTTCCAGTGAGATGTTGGGTATTAAGTGCAAAGTAGGAGACATCTTGAGGTTCCTCCTGACTCATTCTTTCATCGATCCATAAATGATCTAGGCTGGACCCCAATTTCAAAGGACTGCTTTCTAAATATTTTCAGAATAGTTCATTCTTAGGATATTGTGAAGAATTCTTTTTTCTTTTGTTTTTTGTTTGCCTCTTCCTGCCATTATGTCCCTACCTTTTACACACTTTTCTCCTCCCTTGGACACCCTTACCCCCCTTCAAGTTATCTTTTCATAAACATCTGTGGAAACATCCTGTCTCTACCTATAACAACAGTAAAATTCTGATGCTGAAGTCTATGGCAGTCTCCAGGAAGCATTTACTGTAAAACATAGGATTATGAGCAATCTAATAGATAAAACAAAGTGCTTATAAAGAAAAACAAATGATATAAATCTTTCTTTTGTGTTTCCTTAAAGAGAAAAAGAGCATTTTTTGTGATTTAAGAAAAGGCTCAGAATTTTCACGTAGGCTCATTAGGAAGGTGAAAAACAGGTAAAATAACAGAAGTTTTACAAATGGATAGTAAATATATCCTGCTCAAATTATATACTGCTTAGAACAGCAAAAACTTAGCATGTATAATCTTAGAAAATTTTTTAAAAATGAGTTGCGTCACCATAGGATCACAACTCTGACAAGTTGATCGCCGATATTACTGCAGAAAAGAGTAGTGTGTTTCAGAAGCAACAAGGAAGAAAAGCAGGTAAGTATAACAGTAAGAACGAGGTCTTTGATATCATCTTCTGGGGCCCAGATCCAGGCTCCACTATCTTCCAGTGTGTAACCTTGAGGAAGTTACTTAATTCTCTGAACCTCCTTTTCCTTGTCTAGAAAGTGAGGGTAAAGATAGTAACTGTGCCACAGTGCTGTTTTGATTTTTAAGTGAAGTAGTACATATAAAGCAATGATATAGTCTGACTGACACATGGCAAATTGTCAAGTAATGTTAGCTGTTATTACTGAAGACAAAAAAAAAAATGTTGCATAGGATTTATAGTTTTCTTGGTAGTTCTTGAGCCTTTAATTTACCAGTAGCTCCTGAGATTTTATTATATTTTGTTTTTGATAACATTCAGCAGACAGCAAAACATAGTATTTCTCAGTTACAGATATTGGACAATCTATATCACTGCACTGAGAGTAGCTGCTGGCCTGTCTCATTGATCACTAATTGGTTGATTGATTTTCCCTAATTCTCTTTTAATTTCCAGTAGTCTCACTCAGTCTCTCAGCTTCTGCTTACTAGATAATTATTCCTTTCCAGATGCCAAAAAATAAATCTACAGATTAAAAAAATACTCTTTATGATAATGAAGATTGTGCAAAGTATTTTTAACTTAGTACCAGTGACCCATGTCTTTTGCTCTTGTACCCTATTGATTTTATGTACTTTTAAAGAAAACCACGATTATTGGTATAAAGCAATTGTTTTTTTTTTCTCATCCCCTCTTCCCCCCACCATTGGCATAGTTTATATAATGTGGGTCAGACCCCTTTATAATTTTCTCTCATGAGTTCCAAAGCTTAAGATTTTAAACTACTCATTCAATGGAAATTAATAGTCTGAAAATTTCAAAAGGAGCATTTAAGAAAAACAAACTTAAGCACATTAGAAAGACACATTTACATCTAAACAGCATAATTATAAGCCCAATCAAAATAGACACAGGATCTTCCAGAATAGTCATGATGTATCATTTTGCCGTGTTCATTAAAGCAGGACCTGCCTTGCATAACACCATGTCCTATTATGCATTGTGTAATGTCTTTAACTTAGTGAACACTTTTTAAAGCATTAAGTTTACGAAGTCCATCAAAAAATAGGTTTTACATCTCCATGAAGTATCCACCATGTTGGATACTTTGTACATGCCCTGCCAAAGTGCTTCTTGTCTAGGTGAGGGAACAGAATACATGTGTGTAGAAAGGAATTATATGTTTCCAGATAAGTGCTAAATGGAGTCCTAGTTTTAGAGTACAGAATTACTAATGGCTAAAGGTAGAATGTCCCTTGTTTCCTTGGGGCTGCTGGATTTGTGTTAGGCCATCAGGTCAGGCTGGGATCTTTCTATTCTTCAAGCACAAAGGAGCTTTTTTCTAACAAAAAGTTAGGATCTAGTAAAAGACTCATATTAAAAGAAAACATCAAAATTGGAATTATTAAACGTTTATTTAACTTCATTCACTTAATTATAATGTATGTTTACTGTGTGCCAGGCACAGTTCTAGGCCCTAGAGATATGTCAGTGAACAAAATAAGACAAAAGCCCTGCCTTCATGGAGCTTATATCCTATTAGAAGGTAAAGAATAAGTACAACAGAACAAATTTTATATGTATTTTAGAAAGTACTGTGATTGGAAAAATAAAAATAGAACAGGGTAAGGGACATTGGTAGTGCTAGAGGAAGGTAGTGGAGCCTTTGGCACTTGAAGTAGTATGGTATTGGTAGGACTCACTGAGATGACTCTAGGGAAGAAGTTGGCTATACAGAGATACTTGAGGGGAAGAGTGTTCCAGCAGAGACTAGCAAAGGCCCCAGGCAGAAATGTGCCTGGTGTGTTTCAGGAACGATGAGAAGGTCACAAAATAGTTGTACAGGAGGTCAAAGAGGTTTAGGTGGCATGTCAGGTAAGTTCTGACTGGTGGACCATTTTAAGAATTTAGGCGTAATTTTACCCTGAGTGAAATGGGCAATCACTAGAGAGCTCTGAGCAGAAGAGTAAGAGGATTTGATTTGCATTTTAATAGAATCACTGGCTGCTATGTTGAGCTAGAGAAATGGAGCAAGGTGGTCAAGAGTAGAAGCAGGGATACAAGGGAGCAGCGTTGGGAGAAATGTCAATAGCAGTGGAGGAGGTGGTGAGAAATGACTAGGTGTTTATTTTGTAGATCAAACCACTAAGATTTCCTGGCCAACTGTTAGAGGAGTATGAGAGAGATCAGAGTAAGGATAACATCAAGGCTTTTTGCATAATTATGGAGTTGCCATGAACCAAGATGGGGATTTGCTGGAGGAATTGCTTTGGGAAAGATAACTAGGAGCTGTTTTTAACATGTGATGTTTGAGTTCTAAGTGGAGAAGTTGAGTAGGTTGTTGTATATAGGAATCTGGAGTTTAAGACATCCAGGCTGGAGATTCACATTTGGAAGGTGCCAACAGAATTTGGATGGGATTTTTTTGAGGAATGTGTGTAGACAGAGAAAGCAATCCATGGACCAAGCCTTGGGTCATACTAGTATTTACAGTTTATTGAAGGAGAGAAAAAATGTCCTAAGAAATTATCTTATGACATAGGAAATATGCACGTGTTTCCAACATGATAGACCTAGTTACATGTCTCCATTCCTTGAGTAAATGTTATTACTAGAAGATACTGTTATTTCTGTTGACCCATAAGATGGGAAGAATGAACTGTGATTAGGTACTTGGGCTAAGCCTGAGATGTTTCAGCCTGTAGAGACTGAATTGGTAAGAAGGAACCAGTAAAGGAGACAGAGAAGGAGCAGCCACAGTAATAGGGGGAAATTGGAAGAATATCCTTGAAGTCAAGTAAAGACAGTGTCTGAGGGAAGAGAGAGCGAATCAGTGGTGTCAGAGGTTACCGAGAGATCAAGTGGGGTGGGGACCGAGTTGCTTGTTGGATTTAGCAAGGAAAGTCATTGGTGATCTTGACAAGAGCTGTGTCAGTGGAGGGCTGGGGATGAAACCTGATCAGAGTGGGCTCAAGGGGGAATAAAACGCTTTTGAAAGAAAATTCTTATTTTCAGTTTCTTATATTATAAATATCTAATATTGAATATGAGTACACTTTAATATGTCTGATAGACTGTGGGGTGGGGCTTCAGAATACTAGAGGCCTTGAAAATTTTCAGCAGGCTTTGACAGGCATGAGGGGAGCCTCTGAGTTTCCTTCTGGTTATAACTGGTAAATCTCCTAGTGTGTAGAGTGTAGTTAGTTAGTTAGTTGGTTTTTTGAAGTAGAAAACCAGTTCTAATGCGGTTCCTTTTCTCTATATTGCATCCCTTTGATAAAAACCGTATCCTGGAAACACTGTCACTTTGTGTTGAGACTTTGTTTTGTTGTGTTTCTAATATAAAGACATGTTCTTTACTTCAACCCATTGATCCTTTATATGAAAAGGATACAACAGAACCCCAGGGAGACCTGTGCATTGGGTTGGTTTCTTTTTCAGCAATGGTGATAGGTTTCAACTGACAAGCCACACATCCTAGTGCCCCAGGAACCTGGAAGCCTTCGTTCACAAATGGATGGCTCAGGTTAGGGGATCCCAAGAGCCAGAGAAAATTAATAGAAACATTGCTTGTGTAATATTTCTTTTACACCTTGTTGATAACTTCCGTTGTGAATATGATTTCAAAGCATGTGATTAGGCAATTTTCATAGTTCTGTATTGTATATCATAATTATGCACCAAGAATTTTCTCTTCTGGGAATTACCTTTGAATTATAATGCTAACTTTCTGTAATACTATCATCAAAATGAATCAACAAGTCTCTGATACTAATTATCTTTTCTTTCCCTAAGCTTATTAAAATGTTGACACATAGGCCTTTAATGCTTAAATATTGTTTTTGGGTAGTTAAAGGCTTACAGCGAATGGAAGAATTAAAATTTGGTTACATATGTTTGAGTGTTGTTTGGTAATAAAAGAAAGATATAGTAATAGGCTTTAGAAAGTTGCTAATTATGGGCAAATGCTGGAAGGAACAAGAGCTTTTCCTTTGTAGGGGATTATGGAGCATGTTTTTTGAGAAGTGGAACTCCAGGGGACTATATGTTTCTAGTGGATTGTGATATACACATAATGTCATCATTCTCTTAGGTACTGCTCTGTCAACAGTGCTTTATTAGTATCATTTTGAATGTTTTTTCAGCTGAAACTTCACTCCACAGTTAGTTAAATGAGTGTAATTGGCTTATAACAGAAATTCTGACACAAGGCCAATGTGAAATAATTTGGCAGCCCTAGGTGTTTTACGTGATAAATACTGGAGTGTACAGAAGTATAAAACTAAGCAAATTTTGAAATAAATGTGAAGTCTTGGAAGTCAGTGACTACAGGATGAAGTCCAGATCTCTTAAGCATGGAATTCAACATGCCAAACCAGAGCTGCAAACCTGTGGGAAGGAAGACTGGCTGCAGACATGTTTTGGTTTCTAACGTAGTATTAAAACATTTATTTGCCAACATTTAAAAGTTGAAAATTTTTAATAAAAAGAAAATTGAATTCTGCAACTTCTTTTGAAAAACCAGAAGGTGTGGAAATTTTTTTTTTTTTTTTTTTTTTTTTGGAACAAAACAACAGCTTCCCTTTTATTTGGGGTTTGTACTCTGCAGTTCGCCAAAGTCCCTAGAAGAGATCCTCTTGCCCCTGACATTGAGAACAAGTGGGCTGTTGGCATTTTCATTCTGCAGGCTTTATTCCTTTCTTGCTTGCCCCTGTAGGCACATGAATTTACTGTCCTTGTATTATAGTTATTTGGATTATTTTCCAGTGTCCTCTCACAATCCTTAAGTCTAACCAAATCGTTCTCTTCACTATCTTCTATTATCTCCATTATCAGACTAATACGTAGTCTGGGCCATACTTGCTCTTCTGCTTCTATTTTGCTGCATAACATCTATTACTTTATGGGAGCTTAGTACATCCTACTTTATGTAGTCCTCTTTAACCTGTTAGCTGGAAAGGCAGATATTAAATAACAGAGTATACAATTGTTCAATTCTGGTATTACCAAAAAGCAGGGGGTGTTTTGAGACCTTATAAAAGAGCACTTGGGTCTGAGGGTGGGGCTTTCATGGGGAGTATAACACAGCTGAATTCTAAACTCCCTGACTTTCTCATAATTCCATCAATTTGCAAAATATTTTGAATGTAAAAATTTAACCTTAGAAACAAGTAAATTAGGAGGTAATTTCTGTAACAAAATAAGAGTTAAAAAAAACTTTTCTAAAGAACTTAACCATTTGCTGCAGTCATTGCATTAATGATAAAAAAAAGGAGTATAATTTATAACTTTAGAGTTTGTTTGGTACCTGAGTTGAACTCCATTTAAATAAGTAAATGAAGACAAATGGGAAAATGGACTAGATATTTCAGATATAGCTAACTTGGAAACCAACTTTAATTTTATGAAACCATAATTATTTTAAAGATGTTTGAAATAAGGACTTTTCTTATGGCTTCCAATAATAGGATATAAAAAATAAGCTGATTTACAAGAGTAACTAGTGGTTAGTACCTTTATTTTCTGTTTCCAAGCCTGTGACTAAAAATATTAATAGTTTATCAGCTGATCTTGGAGTGGTGTAGTATGGTGTTATGAAAAACCTCAGCAGTAAAGTTAGTGGCATATGTGAGCCAAAAAATAGAGTGGAATTTTGTATGGTGTATGTATTTTATCACAGCAATCAGAAATGCTTTAGACATTTTTTCCCAAAGAAAATAGAATTCTATACTTAACTAAACCCATCTAAATATAGTGGTAAAGTTAATTTTTTGCATAGTTTAGTGTCACACTGAAACAAAGGTCAGCTGCAGTGGTGCCATTTCTGAAATTTCTGTTGAGAAACTCATGTTACTAGTAATTATAGAAGGAGATTTGGAAAAATTAACATATTTAGGAAGTTTTAGTTCAAATAAACCCGGCTTTTCAGATGTGAGCTTAAGGAAATTTAAGGAAATCAGTTCAGGGAATAGTTTTTAAGAAATGTCAAGTGTCATATGTAGAATTTAAAATAAATTCCATATCAATCTTTTCAACCCTAAATGTGCATTAACTGAGCACAAATTAATTTTAAGTTATGAAGAGGATGTTTAACTGATAATTTGCAATTTACTAAATATTTGCTTTTACTGGTGCCTATAGAAATATAAAGAGAAATTTTTATGAATTTTACTTGCAGAGTAAAAACTAGCAGGGAAAGCTAATGAAAGTTATCTAACTTATAACATGAAGTTTCCTTTAATGATTGGTTGGCTTATGTATTCTTGAACTAGACTTGTATCTGACTAATAAGTTTGCAGGAAATTAGTAAGCAGTATTAAATATAGGATCTAAGTTAATGCATTTTAATGTATAAACTATTTTCAGTTGAGACTGAAATATTCAATTGCCAAGGGGATGGGAAAGGCTATGAAATATTGTTTGGGGGCTTGGTAGGCTGGTTAGTGGTCAGTTGAATTACATTTTCTAGTGCTTAAATCCTGACCAGACATATTGTGGTGGTGACTCGTGTTTGTGTATCTTTTTCTTTTCTATGATGTTATTGTCTGTGCTAAGGATATTGTCATGTCTTTCCAGGTAGGCAGTAAGATGTTTTGAGGACACGAGATGCCATGTTTCTGTTCTTTTGAATTCTTACGTAGCTCCTAGTTAATTGTTGGCTCTTGATGTAAACCCAACAGTTTTTTTAAATGTATAACGTGAGAGAACTGTCATCTAGATTTAAACCTTCAGGAAGTCAGGGAAGCATTTGACCCATTAAAAATAATTAACACACTCTCTCTCTGTCTCTCATGAATAAATAAATAAAATCTTTAAAAAAAATAACAGAATTGTGTTTATGTTTAGCTCCAAACTCTGACATGTAATGATGTGTATGTATAAATTGTATGACAGTGATATGTATTCAGGTCTCATGTTGGTGTTGGAAATATGTATTTTAAGGCTCAATATTCAAAAGGGTGTGAAAGGGATCCCTGGGTGGCGCAGCGGTTTGGCGCCTGCCTTTGGCCCAGGGCGCGATCCTGGGGACCCGGGATCGAATCCCATGTCGGGCTCCCGGTGCATGGAGCCTGCTTCTCCCTCTGCCTATGTCTCTGCCTGTCTCTCTCTCTCTCTCTCTCTCTCTCTCTGTGACTATCATAAATTTAAAAAAAAAAAAAAGGTGTGAAAAATACAAATTTTGTTCCATAAACCTTCAAAGACCTTAAGTAAAGATTGGGTTTTAAAAATTAGCAATAGACTGCAGTAATAGAAATTATCTCCGATTTCTCAATGCAAGAAGACAAGGTCTCTTTTGAAATACCTTAGTTTGGTGTTTCTTCCCTGGCTGTATGTAGGATTTCTTGTTTCCTTGTGCCATGAGTTTTCTCATAGGACAGTATACAATATGCATAGCATTTCTGTGCTTCCCGGGGCTGACTGAGAGACAAGCTTAATCCATTGGAAACGCCCAAACCACTCATACAGTTTTTTTCTTCTTGGTTTGAAGTGGTGTTGTCTACTCTTGTTCTGGTGATCAAGTTTTCCATGAGGCAGTAGTCTTAAAATGACACGGGCCTCAGATTTGACTTTTGTGCTTGGCCCAGTGGCCTAGGAGTGAGATGATAATGGAATTTATTTTGTAAATATCTTTTTGAATTTAAACTTTCCCCAGGCCAGGAGCGGTTGACCCATAAAACAAACTGAAAGCTGTGTTTATAAAAATCCATGTTACATGTTTCCGCGTCTGACATATGAATAAAACATAACTTTCATAACAGTAATATGTATTTAGATTTAATGTGGCATTGAAAAATATAAATCAGTAAAGATTGAATTTTGAAGATTACCAATAGAATGTAGCTATAAAATAGAACATTTTCCTCAAAGAAACAAATCAAGATGTTACTGATTACCTTTCTATGATAATTTTTTAAAATAATATGTCTATATTTTTAAATGGTTGATTATGGGAATAATTATGTAATTGTAAGAATAATTCCAAATTGTGTTCTTTCAATTCTCTGAGATGCTAAAATGTAAAATGTAAAATAAAATAATAGGTGTTCAGAATGGTATATGCATCTTAACTACTGAGATTTTTCTAGATAAATACAGATAGCAATATAGCTATATAGTATGTTAAGAATTTTATCATTAGAGTTTGGTATTATAAAGGATCACTGTTCAGAAGTTGAATTATATCTGATACTTGAGAAAGGTCACAGATCTTAAAGTATTGTTAGGTAACGGAAGATACTACTAAGATGAAGTAGTATATTTGAAAGTGCTTTGTAAACATGATATCCTATACAGACACACCTCAGGGTCTTATATAGTTATTGGGACAATAATTTACTACTCCTGTCAGCAGGAGAAAGAAGTTGTGTAGAAATTGTTACAGTGTTTACCCTGGACTGCAGGTCATGAAAGGGAGACTCTGACACTCTAAAATGAAGCGCAAACGTTGTACACCTGTACTTGGGCATACACTGCTCAGGCAAGGATGCAGAGTATCCATCAGATTAAGAACCATGATTCATAGATATTATCTCTTTCTTAAAAATTGAAGGTGAGCATGTATTTCCTTAAACTAGATATTCTGGCATCAGAGAATTTTATATCTATATGACATTTTGCAGTTTGAAAAGGAATTTTTACTTTGGTTACTATATTTGATCTTCAGAGTAGTATCCCTCTATTTTATAGATGAGGAGGTTAGATAATTTGAGTGACTTGACAATTTACATGATACCGTTTGTGACAAAACCAGAACATGATACTCTTCTGCTAACCCTGAGGTGTTTGCTTTTCTCTTGTTACCAGTCACAAGCATTCTGTTGATAAAACATTTCTAGAGTATTTGCAAAATGAGGTATGACATTTTGATTTCTTTTTTTTTAGTACCTTTTTAAGTCAATTTTAGTTTCTGCCAGATACTAAATCAACTTATGTTCCTTAATTAGTTTATATTGATTTTGCCATAGATAATTTTTGTTTCAGTCTGGACTAGATAGGGTAGTCTTCAAACATACTGTACTTCCTGTGATAATGCATTTAACTTGGCACAAAATTCCCAATTATTGGATTTTATTAGAAGACAGCAAGATATGCATAAAATTTCACACTATTAATCCTTTGTTCAGAGCTTCTGTTACCTTGAAAAAAAATTTCTAGTAAGTTTTTGGATTGGTTAGTAAAGGAAAATTAGAATAAAGGTGTTTTGAAATGATTGCACATTATACATTTAAAGGTAAAACATTAAATACATTTGCTTGATTTCTTTTTAGAATGTTGTAATCTTTAAGTGCTAGTATTTTGTGGAAACATACCACAGGCATTTCTGTAGGAACTTTTACTAACGTGTGGGCTTTGCAAATGAATCCAAATTTAGCATGAGAACATCTGCAATTCTTTCTTTCATTCAGCTATCATTTATATGCCAAGCATTTTGCTGGAAATTCAGTGATGAATAAGGCATGGACCCATCCTCTGGAAGTTAGAGCCTGGTTGATGAGGGCAGACAGACAGTGAACCTTTATACCACGTGACAAGTGAAATGCTACCTGTTTAAAAGTCTGTTGCACAATTTTTGTTTAACAAGAAATTTTATCTCTCCAGAATTCTTACGACGTGATACCATTGGTAAACATAAAAGGCCAACCTTTGTTTTCACTTAGTATTGTTTAAAATTAGAGTCTTTTTCCAAATCACCATAAATCCTGCATTTTAGTTTTTAAGGTATCAGTTCAAACTTTCTGAAGCCATAGGTTTAGCTAGTTTGACTAATATTGCACCGTATCACTTTTGTTTATACTCTGTGTCATGAAGCAAAGGGTTTAAGGTAATATGGTATTACTTAACATATATGGCAGTTTAATGAACATGTAGATTTGTTAGATTTTTTTTAAAAAAACTTTTATTATATAAACTACATATAATAAAAATGAAGTTCTAAAGTAGATAAGTGACTTTTGAGAAATATGTATAATTGTAACCAGTGTCACGATCAAGATATAGAGCATTTTTGTCTTGCCAAAACTTTACTATACCCCTTTTAGTGGTCTTCTTCTCTTCCTTCCTTCTTTTCCTTATTCCTCCCTCACCTCTATTATTCAGGACAACTGCTCATCTCTAGTTTTGCCTTTTGTAGAATTTCAATATAAATTGAATCATCCGACTTGTTTTTTTGTGCATGTATTGATAGTTCTTTATTATTGGATAGTATTCAGTTGTCACAATTTGTTTATTCATTCACCTGGTATTAATGGATATTTGGATTGTTTCCAGTTTTAAATGGAACTTATTTATGAATAAAGTTACTATGAACATTCATGTGTAATTTTTTTTAATTTGAGGCACACCAATCAATGCATTTATATTCTTAAATTTTTTTTTCAAGTGTAGTTGACATACAATGTTATATTGGTTTCGGATGTGCAATAAATGATACAACAATTCTATACATTTCTCAGTGCTCATCAAAATAAGTATACTCTTAATCTCCTTTATGTATTTCACCTGTCTTCTCACCAGCCTCCTTTCTGCCAACCACCACTTTGTTCTCCATATTTAAAAGTCTGGTTTTTGTTTCTCTTTTATTTGTTCCTTTGTTTCTTCTTAAAGGAGAATTTGTTTATTTGTTCCTTGTTGCTTCTTAAGTTCCATATGAGTAAAATTCTGTATGAGTGAAATCATTCAGTATTTGTCTTCCTCAGTCTAACTAGTTTCATTTAGCATTATACCCCTTATGTCCATCTATATTTTTTGCAGATGGCAAGATTTCATTCTTTTTTTATGGCTGAGTAATACTCCATTGTGCATATATATGACACCTTCTCTATCCATCTGTTTATCGATGGATGCTTGGATTCATTCCATATCTTGACTATTGTAAATAATGCTACAACAAACATAGGGATGCATATTATATCGTTTTGAATTAGTGCTTTTGTTTTCTTTGGGTAAATACCCAATAGTGGAATTACTGGGTCATATGGTAATTCTATTTTTAATGTTTTAAGAAAACTTCATACTGTTTTCCACAGTGGCTATATCAGCTTGTATTCCCATCAACAGTGCATGAAGGTTCCTTTTTCTCTATATATCCTTACCAATACTTATTTCTTGTTTTTTTTTTTTTAATTAATTAATTTTTTATTTCTTGTCTTTTGAATCTAGTCATTCTGACTGATGTAAAGTGATAACCTGATTGTAGTTTGGTATGCATTCCCCCTGATTAGTGATATTGAGCATCTTTTCATGTGTCTGTTGGCCATCTGAATGTCTTCTTTGGAAAAATATCTGTTCATGTCTTCTATCCTTTCTTGATTGGATTATTTGGGGTTTTTTTTTTTTTTTTTTTTTTTGGTGTTGAGTTGAATGAGCTCTTTATATATTTTGGATAAAAATCTTCAGATATATCATTTGCAGATATCATCTCCATTTCATTAGGTTGACCTTTTATTTTGTTGCCTATTTCCTCCACTGTGTCATCCCAATAGTTTAATTTTGCTTTTGTTTCCCTTGCCTTAAGACACATATCTAGAAAAAATTTGTTAAAGCTGATGTCAAAGAAATTATTGTCTGTAGTTTCTTTCAAGAGTTTTAGAGTTTCGGGCTTCACATGTAGGCCCTTAATCCTGTTACGTATAGTGTAAAAAAGTGGCACAGTTTCATTCTCTTGCATGTAGCTGTCTAGTTTTCTCAGCACTGTATACTG
Organism: Vulpes vulpes; assembly: GCF_048418805.1. Classification (NCBI taxonomy): domain Eukaryota; kingdom Metazoa; phylum Chordata; class Mammalia; order Carnivora; family Canidae; genus Vulpes; species Vulpes vulpes. The sequence continues at coordinate 89,093,787 of NC_132785.1, forward strand.
AAGAGACTTTTTTCTCACGTATGTTCTTGCCTCCGTTGTCATAGATTAATAGATCATATAAGCATGTGTTTATTTCTGTACTCTATTCTGTTACATTGATCTGTGTACCTGATTTTGTTCTGGTACCATCCTGTTTTGATTGCTACAGCTTGCTCTATTTGGAGTCTTTTGTGGTTCCATTTAGTATTATCTGTTCTAGTTCTATGAAAAATGTTATTGGTATTTTGATAAGGATTTTAAGTATAACTCTTTGGTGGATGTATCTTTTCATTTATCTTGGGCAAATATCCAAGAATGAGATATCTGAGTTCTATGATGAATGAATGTTTGACCTTATAAGAAGCTGCTGTTTCAGTTGTTTTCTGAAGTAGTTATATCATTTAACATTCTCACCAGTAGTGTCTGAGAGTTCTCATTGCTCCTAATTCCCACCAAGTCTTGGTATTAAAAGTCTTTTCAATTTTATTTTTTATTTTTATTTAAGATTTTATTTATTCATGAGAGACACACACAGAGAGAGAAAGAGAGAGAGAAGAGAGAGAGAGGCAGAGACACAGGCAGAGGGAGAAGCAGGCTCCATGCAGGGAGCCTGATGTGGGACTCGATCCCAGGACTCCAGGTCACGCCCTGGGCCGAAGGCAGACACTCAACCACTGAGCCACCCAGGCATCCCAGTCTTTTCAATTTTAAACATTCTAGGGGTATGCGTTGTGGTATATCACTGTAGTTTTTAATTGCATTTTCCTAATGACTAATAATATTGAGCATCATTTCAAATGCTTACTTGCCATTTGCATACCTTTTTCAGTGAAGTGACTTTTAAATTAAAAAAATTTTTTTTTCAGTCTGGGGATTGCAATGCCATTTTTAAAGTGACTTTCAAAGAGCATAATTTTTTTCTAAGATTTTATTTATTTATTTATTTATTTACAAGAGACACAGAGAGAAGGCAGAGACATTGGCAGAGGGAGAAGCAGACTCCCTGCAGGGAGCTTGTGTGGGACTCGATCCCTGAACTCGATCTCTGAACTCCAGGATCACGCCGGAGCTGAAGGCAGATGCTGGGCCACCTAGGTGTCCTTCAAAGAACAGAATTTTTTATTGTAAAGAAGCCCAATTTATCCTTTAAAAAAATTTTTTTTGATCAGAAAGATATTCTGCAAGTTTTCTGTAAGTTTTACAGTTTTAGCTTTTATATTTGGATCTATAATTCATTTCAAGTTGATTTTTCTTTGTATTTGGGCTGAGGTCATTTCTTTTCCATATGAATATCTAATTGTTCCAGCACCATTTGTTAAAAGCTTATTCCCTCACTAAAAGTACATTAGCACCTTTCTCAAAAATCAAATGACTTTTTAGGTATGCCTCTATTTCTGGACTCTGTTCCACTGACCGATATCTCTTTAGGCCAGTATAATGCTACTTTGATTAATATATGTATTTTTTATAGTAAGTCTGAAAATTAGTTAGTAAGCCTTCTAACTTTGAATACAAGTAGTAAGCGCAGACATGCTTGATTTCCATCTTAGGGTAAAACCATTCAGTCTTTCACTATTGAGTGTAATATTAGCTGTAGATTTTTCAACTGTCATCTCTTAGAGCAAGTAATTTCCAAATTCTAGACAGATTAATGCAATTGGAAGATGTATTTGGAAGACTCTTTAGAGGGAATTTCAGGATTTGTCTCTTCATTATCAAGAACTAAATCGAAGGTTACCAGTAGATATCTTACAACTTTCCAAATCTTATCTGAACAAGAATTTTCATCCGGCTTTCTCTAGAGAGCCCATGATTAGTACCAACAATATATTTTCTTAATTCACTTTTCCAAATGTGAAGGTCATGAAGGAAAATATGCAGTCCTCTCTTAATGAGTACTTTTTGAACCCTTGAGTAGTTTTGCTTCTGGATCTGAGGTGATATGATTCCAGGGCATCTGTTGGCAATATATAACATTTTCTTGAATATGATTAAGGGAGTAAGGTGACAGTGATGCACCATTGGTGTTGGGCAGTGGTCATGCCTGAGGAATGGCTGACCTTGGAATAGGCTGCTCCTCTCGTTTTTCAGGATAAAAGTCTATAGATGAGCCTCAGGACTTGTTCCCTTTCCAGGATGATTAGAGCCATAAAAAACAAAAAAACAGTGCTAAACAGAGATAGTTTGGTTTCTGTTTTTTGTTTGTTCGATTGGTTTAACTTCAAGCTTGAGTTGTGGTTCCATTTTTCATGGAGGATTAACCCTGTCGTCGTAGGGTAAAGTGTAATTCTGATTTCCTTCCTCCACACCCTTTAAAAAACAGACTTTTAAGTCTCCTCTCAAAGCATTAGAGGATGATTACTATAAGAAGGAATGTTGTCCTTTGGCTTTGTGCAGGGGGGGATGCACATCACAGAACCAGAAAAACTAATGAACAGGTAAGTCAAATGGAGGTGACTTGACTAGGCTATTCAGTGACTTACTATTGGACTCTGTAGACTTTACACACCAGGGAGCCCTGCGGTTCACTGATAAATGACTTTGCTTCTACTCTCTTTGAAATACACTGATAATAATTGATTTGACTTTGTTTTATTCTTATTTCAAAAACCCTGGTTGAGAAGAGTTCTAGAAACAAGGCCTGTGAATGGGTGTATGGGAAATAGACTATATAGGTACATACTATTGAAAATGAGATTTCACACTTAATGGAGCTGGCAAATTTATGGTGGTAATCTTCTAAAAGTAAGCTAAGGGAATTTAACACTGGATGATGGGTAGAAGAGAGCCAACTTCTGATTGAAGATTACCTTGGGGAAAACCTAAGGTATACAGCCTTGGTTCTCAGTGATGTTCCTGACAGCTGCCTTAACAGTTTTGGATTTGTGTTTCTGCAGAATAGCACAAATCATTTCAGTCTTCTTAGAGTAGATTGGCTAATGATTGGATGATGCCCCAGGGGAATAGGGTAGCCATATATAACAGGGAAGCCCTATATAAAATGAAAATTTTATCAGTTTTTTTTTATGTAAAGGCTTTTAAAACTGAAATTAGAGTTTCAAGCTTTTTTTAAATTAAAATAAATGTTTTCTCTGACTTTTGATATTGATATTTTCAGATGTCTTTATAAGTTTATGTGAGAACTTTGCATCTAACTTACGTATTCACAGCAAGCCCCTAATGGGATGTTAAATAAGAACTTTTGTAGCAATATAAAGCCTTATTAAAATGTCTGGAGGAATCTTTTACTTTGAAGTCTATAGATTGTGCTTTTGATCTTCTTTTACTGTAAAGAATACTTGGACCTGTGAGTTTTACTTTACACCATTCTGCACGTTTGGCACATGAACAGTATGTGTGCTTGTGTAAGGGTATGTCCTGCTGCAAATGCTACTTTTTCAGATGTGTCTGGCTAACAAAATAATTGCAGCCCATAATTTATGTATATAAGGGTAAAATTTGGATTCCTAGGATCTCAAACTCGTTTTCTGGTGTCATAAACGTTTTTACATATAATTCTACAACTGTCAGCATGGAAGGCAGATTTTATTAGTGTTTGGATACATTTACTTTACTAAACATTTTAGCATGTTATCTTTATATAAAAAATAAATTTTTTAAAGAGACTAGTTTAAATTAAATTGTTCCCTACTCATGGGAGCTTTTGAACAGAATTTAGAGAAGAAAAATCCTGAAAAGTATAGCACACTGGGTACCTAAAACTGACTGGTATCATCTTGGCAGGTCAGTGTCTCACAGTATCAGTTTCATTACCAATAAAAATAAGGGGCTGGAATAGATCATCTGTAAAATCTGACACAGTGATAAAGTTTTCATTTGGTGGTTATTTTATTGCATTATTTTTCCATTTAGTAGTAGATAGAACCCCAGAAATTGATACATACACATACTACCAAATTGTGAATACTCTTATGAGATTTCATTAACAATACCAGAATATCTAAGGCTTTCCCCTATTTCTGGGCCATAGAAACAATTGTGCAATAAGCACAATAATATTTTATAAGGATTATTTTAGTTTGCTGTAGTTCAAGTCTTTGTATAGGATTTGTTTTATGTTAACAGTAGTAGGCTATTATAACAGAATTGTATATTGGTCCTACCTTATGTATTTTTTTCAAGTTTAATCACCAGTATGTAATTATTCACAGCATTTTCAATAATACCACCTCTGATAAATTTACTTGTTAATTATAAAATACACAGGAAAATGCTTATAGTGTCTATGTACATTTTAAAGTAGTAATCAACATCATTATATTCACTACCAAGCATAAGAAAAATAATAATTTCTGTAGCTCCTTTGTTGCTCCTTCCTCTTTCAGAAGACATCCCCTACTCCCAGACTACTCCATTCCGTACAGTTTTGAGGTTAATCATTACATTGCCTTTCTTTATAGTCTTACCAATACATGTATGTATCCCTGAGTGAATTATTGGTTAGTCACCTGTTTTTGAACTTTGTATTCATAGGAAAGAATTGTTTATATTCTTCACATTAACTTATTTTTCTCCTGAAATATTTTTTCCAAAGAGAGTATAATGTTAAAGATTTGTGTGTAATATAAGAATTTCTCTGTTACTACCAGATAATAAGAATTTCACAGCAAAATCATTATCTAGAAAGCTGCAGTTCCAGTGTCAGAGGGAATTGAGTGCAAGTCCCATGAATGAAGGAATCAAAGATTTCATTGTGGAAATTAGAAGCAGATGCTTCTAAGTTGGAGGATTTTCCCTGAGAACAGCACTTTTTGTTGGCGATGTCATGCTAGAAATTCATCTTGGTTGAAAGGAATTTTTGTGCCTGGTTGCTAAACCTGATATGACTTTTGAATACAGATGGCTATGAAAAAAATAAAGTTTCTCTGGTTTAAAATTCATGAATTTTACCATTGCCTTTGTTCTTGTTGGTTCCCTATTTAGCATCTCCCCTCATCTCCCAGCTTCCCAAAGGTACTCAGATTTTTGTTTTGATGCCCATGTACTTCAGGGGAAGTTGATCCTACCTCTAGCTCTAAAGATGGCCCACAGTTGGCCCCATCTAATCTTTATTCCTTGCCCCTGCTGTATGATGGGTGGCTGGTGACTTAAGACATCCAGTTAGGGTTAGTATCATTATTCATGTTTGCTTCCTCATTTTTTTATTTGACCACTCAGAGAGATGCAAACCTTAAAGGGTACCAGGAAGAAACTAGGTTTTGCATGACATCTCAAACTACCCATTCATCCCATTGGTAGCCTTCAAGTTACTTTGGTGTTTATAAATTTTCCTTATAGCATTTAACTAATTTACTAAGAGTTGACATTTCTATAGTGTCTACTATGTGCCTATGTCATCTTTTAAAGTAGATGCTGTTACTATTTCCATTTTACAGATATGGGAGCCAAGATGTAGAGGTGAAAGGACTTGTCAAAGGTCACATACCTAGGAAATGGCTGGCTAATAGTCAAACTCAGGCAGTTTGGCTGCAGAGTTCAAGTTTGGGTTGGATATTTTTGGTATTTGCCATTTAATGCCTCCCAACCAATGTATTTTTTAATATATTTGCTTTCACATAAGTTGGCTTAACTTGATACACAGGGAAGCTGTCTTAGAAACTGTATTTTTTTTTAAACTTTTTTTTTTTTTTTTTTTTTTTTTTATGATAGTCACAGAGAGAGAGAGAGAGGCGGAGACATAGGCAGAGGGAGAAGCAGGCTCCATGCACTGGGAGCCTGATGTGGGACTCGATCCCGGGTCTCCAGGATCGCGCCCTGGGCCAAAGGCAGGCGCTAAACCGCTGCGCCACCCAGGGATCCCAGAAACTGTATTTTGTTAAAAGATTTGGAAATTAATTTTCTTTCATGTTTGTCTTCTACTTTTAAAAACAAGGAAAAATATGTACTTTTTCCCTGTAATTAACACATAGAGAATATTCAAGAAGCTGTGACCAATACTGACTCCCATTTCTGGAGTGAGATGGGGGAATGCTTCTTCAAAAACATGATTTTAATCTTAATTGCTAGAAAATTCAAATATCTAGTGAATTTATAAATAAGTTACTCCTTGCTTCCTACCGTTTGCCTATTATTAGACCCAATTCTACTGCAGACATTAGAGACATGATGCTGATGGATCCTATCCTGGAGGAGATTCCAGTTCTCTGTGGGGAGACAGACTTGCCAACAAGTACAAAGGTGATAAGAGTGCAAGGGAAATGACCATCAGCTTCCTACCAATGTGGAAGCATGCTTCCCAGACAAGTATCTTGAGTTTCTGGGGGAGAACGAAGATACTTTGTTCTTGTTCTTTTGGAGGTGAATGGATAATAGGCCAGGGAGGATATCTAGGCAGAGGGAACAGTACAGTCAAAAGCACAGACATATGAGAGAAAGACTTGCTCGGAGAGCTACAATGAAAACAATTGTAGTAAAGGTACTGCATGAGTTAGAGAATGCCCACACAGAGGCCGGATGGAACCCAATGGTGAAAGATTGTGCCTTAGAGTTTAGATGTTCTCCTATGGAAGTGCTGTAGCATGAAAGAGTGTGTGAGCTGGGATGTGAGATGCAGGATTGGATGTGCCATTTAAAGAGGTCACCCTGGACTTTTTATGATGAGCATGGGGTGTTGTATGTAAGTGATAAATCACAAAATTCTACTCTGAAACCAATATTACACTATATGTTAAATAACTAGAATTTAAGTGAACATTTGGAAAGAGAAAAAAATGAGGTCACCTTGGCAGCATGGTTGGGGTGGCCGACTTAAAGAATGAAACAAGACAGAACATTTAGAAATCCAGATGAGAATACAGTGAAGATATATGGTGGCAGAGAAAAGCACTAGAATGATAGGTTAGACAGAAGGAAGGATTTTTTTTATTAAGATTATTTTTTAAATGTATGTATACAACTAAATCGCAACCTTTCGACCACTGGAGATCACTTTGGTTGTCTTTCCTCTCCCCCATCTTCCTTGGGCCTCATGTTGGAAAAGATTGTCTATCAAAATAAGTTGTTTTCATTTTTTAAATCTGGCAGGTAAAAGGTGGCTCAGTGGTTGAGCATCTGCCTTTGGCCCAGGGCATGCTCCTGGAGTCCCGGGATCAAGTCCCACATAGGGTTCCCTGCATGAAGCCTGCTTCTCTCTCTCTCTCTCTCTCTCATGAATTTAAAAAACAAAACAAAACAAAACAAAAAACCCACTAAATGTACTATCAAAATAAGCACTTGAAAAATGGTATTAAAATTACTTAAGTGAATGATCTTTTAGTTTTCCTTGAAATATCACCATAGGTAAATATATCAATTTTTAAAAATATATGCCAGTTTTATCAGGGTGTTTGAAATATTTAAAATAATTATAAAGATCTCATTACTTTTTATTTTAATTAAAGTATGGTTGACACAAAGTGGTACATTAGTTTCCAGGTTTACAACATAATACTTTGACAAGTTCCTGTGTTATGCTATGCTCACCATTAGTGTAGCTTCTGTCATCATAATAATGCTATTACAATATCATTGACTATTCCTTATGCTCTTTTATACCCATGACTTATTCATTCCATAACTAGAAGCCTGTATCTCCCACTCTCCTTCACCCATTTTGCCCATCCCTCCACCCCCCCTTTAGCAACCACCAATTTTTTGTATTTTTGGATCTGTTTCTGCTTTTTGTTTGTTTTGTTTCTTAGATCCACATACAAGTGAAATTGTACTATAGTATTTGTCTTTCTCTGTGTGACTTATTTCACTTAGCGTAATGCTCTCTAAAGATCCATCCCTATTTTTGCAAATGGTAAGATTTCAGCCTTCTTTGTGGTTGAGTGATATTCCATTGTATGTATATACACCACATCTTCTTTATCAATTCATCTATTGATGGGCACTTGGGTTGCTTCCATTTCTTGACTATTGTAAATAATGATGCAACAAATATAGGGTGCATATCTCTTTTTGAATTAATATTTTTGTTTTTGTTTTGTTTTTTTTTTTGGTAAATACCCAGTAGTAGAAATACTGCATCATATGATAATTGTTTTTAATTTTTTGAGGAACCTCCATACTGTTTTCAACAGTGGCTGTACCAGTTTGCTTTCAATCCACCAATAGTGTGTGAGAATTCCTTTTTCTTCACATCCTTGCCAATTTATTTCTTGTCTTTTTTATTTTAGCCATTGTAACAAGTGATACCTCATTGTGGTTTTGATTTGTATTTCCCTGACAGTTAGTGATTTTGAGCATCACTGTATACCATCAAGTCCTCTGCATTTTAATTGGGTTGTTTAGGTTTTTTGTTTGTTTCTGGTTTGTTTTTTTTTTTTTTGTTTTTTTTGTTTTTTTGGTGTTGAGTTATTTAGGATATTAACCCTTTACTGAATATATCATTTGCAAATACCTTCTCCAATTCTTAGGTTGCCTTTTTGTTTTGTTAATGGTTTCTTTCACTGTGCAAAACCTTTTTATTTTGGTGTGGTCCCAATAGTTTAATTTTGTTTTTGTCTTCCTTGCCTTAGGAGACATCTAGAAAAATGTTGCTAAAGTTAGTGTTGAAGAAATTACTGCCTGTTTCCTTCCAGGAATTTTATAGTTTTAGGCTTCACATTTAAGTATTTAATTTTTGAGGTTTTTTTTCTGTAATAGTGTAATGAAGTGATCTGGTTTCATTCTTTTGCATGTAGCCATCCAATTTTCCCAGCACCATTTATTAAAAAGACTTTCTCTCATTGTATATTCTTGCCTCCTTTATCATAGATTAGTTGACCATATAAGGCGAATATTTATTTCTGGGTTCTCTATTCTGTTTTATTGATCTGTGTATCTGTTTTTGGGCTGGTATTGGTACATTTTGATTACTGCAGCTTTCTAGTGTATCTTGAAACCTGGGATTGTGATACTTCCAGCTTTGTTCTTCTTTTTTCTAGACTACTTTGGCTATTTGGAACCTTTTGTGGCACCATACAAATTTTAGTATTATTTGTTCTAATTTTGTGAAAAATCTTGTTGGTATTCTGATGACAATTGAATGTACAGATTGCTTTGGGTAGTATGGAAATTTTAACAATATTAATTATTACAATCAGTGACCATGGAATATCTTACCATTTGTTTGTGTCTTCAATCTCTTGTTTAATGTTTTATAACTTTTAGAGTTACTCATCTTTCACCTCCTTGGTTAAGTCTATTCCTAGGTATTTTATTATTTTTCATGCAGTTGTAAATGGAATCCTTTTTTTTTTTTTTTAAGTTTTTATTTTAAGCACCCAGTGCTCATTACAAGTGCACTCCTTAATCCCCATCACCGATTTCACCCATCCCTTCCCATCTCCCCTCTGGTAACCTTAGTTTGTTCTCTGTAGTTAAGACTTTATTTCTTGGTTTCTCTCTCCCTCTCTTTTTCCTTTTGCTCATTTGTTTTGTTTCTTAAACTTCACATTTCAGTGAAGTGATATGGCATTTGTCTTCCTCTGACTTATAACACTAAGCATTATACCCTCTGGCTTCATCCCTGTCATTGCAAATGTCAAGATTTCATTCTTTTCTTTTTATGGTTGAAATATCTGATTGTGTGTGTGTGTGTGTGTGTGTGTGTGTGTGTGTGTAAACACCGCATCTTCTTTATCCATTCATCTGTTGATGGACACTTGAGCTGCTTCCATTTCATGACTATTGTAAATAATGTTGCAACAGAGGGTGCACATATCCCTTTGGATTAGTATATTTATATTTTGGGAGTAGATACCCAGTAATGCTATTACTGGATCATTTAGTATAGTTCTGTTTTTTACTTCTTGAACCTCCCCATACTTCTTCCAGTTTGCGTTTCCACCAACAATGCAAGAGGGTTCCCCTTTCTCCACATCCTCACCAACACCTGTTATTTCTTGTGTTATTAATTTTAGCCATTCTGACAGGTGTGAGCTGGTATCTTATTGGGTTTTAATTTGCATTTCCCTGAGACCAAGTGATGATGAGCATCTTTTCATCTGTGTTGGCCATCTGAATTGCCATATAGAAGTTCTTTATATAAATACTAACCCTTTATTGGATATGTCTGGAATTGTTTTCTTAATTTCTCTTTTTGCTACTTCATTATTAGTATATGGAGATGCAACTGATTTCTGTGTATTAATTTTATATCTTGCAAATTTGCTTAATTCATTTATTCTAATAATTTTTTGGTCTTTAGAGTATTCTATGTATAGTATCATGTCATCTGTACATAGTGACAGTTTAACTTTTTCTTTAACAATTTGGATGCCTTTTATTTCTTTTTCTAGTCTGATTGTTGTGCCCATTACTTCTTTTATGAACTCCGGGTTCGAAACCATTATAATTATGCTTATTATTATTCTGTCTAGAGAATAGTCCAGAATATGTCTAGAATCATGCTTTGAAGAAATATATTTTTAATCTCAATTGTGAAAAAAAAAAGTGATGATTTCATTTTCCTTTTGACAATATTATCATTACCCTGTGCTTGGCCTCTGTAATCAAGTGAATAAAGTGAGTTGCCAAAGCTAGAGAATGTGATTGGTTAATATAGAACAGAACTTTGAAAAATGACACCCTCTACAGGATACTGTTGTGATGTCTCAGTGAGTCTCCTTGGAAGCCTGGTCAGGATACTGAAGGAGATGCCTTATAATTCAGGGGAAAGCTCCATAGCCTGATTTCTCATCTCTCCGGCCTGTGTTTGCATCATGGGACAGCAACACAGATTCTCTGAGGGGCTCAGGTCTGTCTCCTGCCTCCCTATCTGGGGCCCTTATCTATATATGACTTTCACCGTTGTCATTCTTTCTTTCTCTGCACTGCATACAAACCATTTCACCTCCCTCCATGAAATCTTTCCTCAGCAGCTGTACTTCCCTCTGTTCTCAGCCTTTCCACAAATCCATGGACAACCTTTTGACCACACAGTTTAGTATTCAACTTGAAATATAATTGTATTACTTCCTGTTATTTCTACTGTGTTAATTTTAACTCTTCAAAAACGTGATAAGGCCTCTAAGGACCAGAATTTAGAAATGATGAGACAAAAAGGAGTATACTTTAACGAGGTGCTGGAGGACTCAAGTACCAGTTAACTTATATACTTGCTCGTTAACAGAAATTTGTGATTGATTGAGTCATTAATTTCTGTCTGTTTTTCTTCCTGCCTTGTTGTCTTACTGTCTTTCTTTCTACCTATTTGATTTAGGAGCTTCCTTTAGTCCTGCTAGTTCTATTCTAAAAACATAGTGAAACAGTAATTTTGGGCTACAGTAGATATTTGTGATTTGGGGAGAATGTGCTCAATAGTGTTTTTTATTGGTGTACTACAGTTCACTAATCCATTCTTATTACTAGACTGTGTAGATTTTTTTTCCAGTCTTTAATTGATAATAATTTAGTGAGTACTTATGATAAAAAATGTGATGTACTTTGATTGATTATTTCCTTTTTATGCATTCCCCAGAAGTGAGATTACTGGGTCAAAGAGTACAAACATTTGTAGAACTAACCACATCATTTTATTCCTTAGAGTATGATAAGCATTAGTTGGCACCAATTTAAGTCCACTTTAATTGGAAGGTGCTTTGCCATTCCCAGCCCCAAGGTGTATGTAGCAAATCTCATTATTAAATTTATTTTTTTCATTATTAAATTTAGAAGTGAAATAATCTATTAGCCACAAACAAGAGAAAAACACTTCCTTTTAGAAGTCAAGAGAAGATTAATAACAGAATGATTGGTTATAACCACCACATACTACCAAAAAGCAGTTCTTCCACTTATTTTCAATAATAGGACATCGATAATGTTACTTGGTAGTAAAGAGTAGCGAATTGAATAATCTTCACAAAAATTAAATTTTAGAGGTGAGAAAAATGGACACAAAGAAGTAAAGAACCTTGCCCAAGGGCACCCAGGTTTCAAGCATTTCACCTGGGATCAGCTGATCAGCACAGTGGTTGCTGAGGTTGAGGTGACTGTGGAAATTTCTTAAAATAAGACGATAATGAAGTGTGCTGCATCAGTTGACTCTTCCTTTCATGAACGATTTCTCTGTCTCACATGATGCTGTTTGATAGCGTTTTACCTGCAATAGAACTTCTTTCAAAAATGACGTCAATACTCAAACCCTTCAGCTGCTTTAGATCTAGTAAGCTTATGTTACATTCTAAATACTTTGTTGTGATTCCCACAGTCTTCACAGCATCTTCACCAGGAGTAGATTCCATTTCAAGAAGTCACTTTATTTGTACATCTGTTAAGAGAAGCAACTCCTCATTCATTATTCAGGTTTTACCCCAAGATTGCAGCAGTTCAGTCCCATCTTCAGGCTCTACTTCTAATTCTAGTTCTCTGTTTCCACCACATCCACAGTTACTTCTTCCACTGAAATCTTGAACACCTCAAACTCATCCATGAGGATTGGAATCAGCCTCTTCAAATTCCTGCTCATGCTGATATTTTGACCTTTTGACCCATGAATTAATGATGTTCTTGATGGCCTAAATTTAGAATGGTGACTCTTTTCTAGATTTTCAATTGACTGCCCACATCCATTTGTAGAATTGCTACCCATGACATCTATAGCCTTATGGAAATTATTTCTAGAATTATAAAACTAGGAAGTCAGAAATGACTCCTTGATCCATGGGCTTCAGGAAGGATGTTGTGTTAGGAGGCTTGAGAACATTAATCTCAGTGTACGTCTCCATTAGAACTCTTAGGTGACCAGGTGCATAGTCAATGAGCAGTAATATTTTGAAAGGAACCTTTTCCTGAGTAGTAGGTCTCAATCGTGGGCTTAAGATATTCAATAAACTGTGTTCAATAAACAGATGGGCTGTCATCCAGGCTTTGTTGTTCCATTTATAGAGTATAGGCAGAGAAGAGTTAGCATTATTCTTAAGAGTCCTAGGATTCTCAGAATGGTAAATGAGTATTAGCGTCAGCTTAAAGTCACCAGCTGCATTAGCCCCTAGCTAATGAGAGTCAGCCTGTCCTTTAAAGCTTTAACGCCAGGAGTTGACTTCTCTCTAGTTATAAAAGTCCTAGATGGTATCTTCTGACAGAAGGCTGTTTAGCTACATTGAAAATCTGTTGTTTAAGGATAGCCACCTTCATTTATTATCTGAACTACATCTTCTAGATAACTTGCTACAGCTTCTACATCGGCATATGCAACTTCACATTGCACTTTTATGTTATGGAGATGGGTTCTTTCTTTAAACTTCATGAACCAACCTCTGCTAGCTTCATATATTTCTTCTGCAGCTTCCTCACTCTTTTAGCCTTTCTAGAATTGAAGAGAGTTAGGGCCTTGCTTTGGATACTCTTTGGCTGAAGAGAATGTTGTGGCTGGTTTGATATCTCCAGGTCACTAAATAAAGGTGTTTTGCTTTTTTATCGTTTGTTCACTGAAATAGCACTTTTCCTTCAAGAACTTTATCTTTGCATTTCTTTGCATTTGGCTAACTGGTATAAAAGACCTAGCCTTCAGCCTGTCTTGGCTTTTGACATGCCTTCTTTACTAAGCTTAATCATTTCTAGCTTTTGATTTAAAGTAGGAGACATCCAACTCTTCCTTTCACATGAATGCTTAGAGACCTTTGTAGGGTTATTAATTGTTCTTATTCCAGTTTTATCATTTTGCAGGGAATAGGGAGGATAGGGAGACAAGGAATAGCTTGTTGGTGGAGCAGAGCATCCACATTTATTAAATTCACCATCTTACATAGGTACCCCAAAACAATTATAGTAGTAACATTAAAGATCACTGATCACAAATCACCATTACAAATATAATAATAATGAAAAAGTTGAAATACTGTGAGAATTACCGAAGTGTGATACAGAGACACAAAGTTAGCAAATGCTGTTGGAAAAATGTTACCAACAGGCTTTCCACAAACCTGAAATTTGTAAAAAAAAACCAAAAAAACAAAAAAACAAACAAACAAATAACCCCTTACCCACCATGTACAGTATCTGTGAAGTGCAATAAAGCAAAGTACAATAAAACAAAAATACAGATATGCCTTTATTTAAAAAAAAATAAAACAGCCAGAAGGTAAAAAGTAATGAGTTTAAGGAAACTTGTTCTCATTAGTTGGCTCTCAACAATGGGTGACCTTGCCCCAAGTGGCATTTGACAATCTGCAAAGAAATTTTGGGTTGTCACAACTGGGAGGTGGAGGAATTCTCCTGCCATCTAGTGAGTAAAGGCCAGGAATGCTACTAAATATCCCCTAATGCACAGGATGTTCCACATCACAAAGGATATTAGACCCATGATGTCAATAATGCCAAGGTTAAGAAACCTTGTGGTAGGATCTTCCTTGTCCAAAGACGTGTGTAGTAAGTGAAACCCACACTTAATGAGCAAATACTATGTGCCTATCATTAGAGATTAAAAGAAATTGAGTAGGGGAAATAGACAAGAAACAAAACTGTAAGCTACTGAACTATTAATGAGAGATAATGCTTTGAAATAACAAAGAGGGGATCCCTGGGTGGCACAGCGGTTTGGCGCCTGCCTTTGGCCCAGGGTGCGATCATGGAGACCCAGGATTGAATCCCACATCGGGCTCCCGGTGCATGGAGTCTGCTTCTCCCTCTGCCTGTGTCTCTGCCTCTCTCTCTCTCTCTCTTTGTGTGACTATCATAAATAAATAAAAAAAATTAAAAAAAAAAAAAAGAAATAACAAAGAGTATTTGCACAAATGAGTTATCCATGAGGCAGAACTTCTAACTGAATATGAGTTAGTCACAGGGCAAGACCAGATTTAAGCGAAGGGGAAATAGATCCCATCTCTTAATGGGAAGCATAGCAAAGAGTTTACAGTTTTCTTTAATATAGCATAAGTGCTTAACAAAAGCCCCTGGCACATAATACATATGTACTGTTAGCTACAATTAGTACTTTTATTCTGCCTTTTCTGAACAGTAGGTGAACCTTGGCCTTTGCTGTTCCCTCTATTTGGAAAACTCTTCCCTGGGATGGATGAAAGAATGGATGAATGTAAGGGGAGGGAGGGAAGGAAGGAAGTGACATCCCTCTCTTAATTCTGTTATAAGCTCAAACATCAACTTATAAGAGATGTTTATAATTATGTGGGTTTAAAATTCAAGTGGGGGAGTCATATCTTACTGTATTTTATTTGTAAGTTAGATATTAATAAAGATGACAGGATGGGGTTTGATCATTATTAAGGTTGTTTCGTTGTTGTCTGGAATATATGATACCACGGCATGCTGTGTTCTTCATAAATATCTGTTCTAAAAGCAATAATCTATCCTAAGATCACTGGACAGAAAAGGGCCTGCCTTGGAGTAGGAAGTATGCTCTCCTGGGACTCAGTTTGGACTTAGCTAAGGACTCAGAGGCTAATTTCCATGATTCAAATTGGTATAAATTTAGTCTGATTTTTTTTCCCCAGGACAGTCCAATGTAAGATTACATTTTATACTGAAGCATATTAGAGATATAGACATTTGCCTTTTTACTGGAACCTTTTAATCAGCTTTCATGTACTCCTGGGTGCATTAAAACTTAATCTCATCGCTCTTTTGGGACTTTTTTAGTTTGCCATCCTCAAAGCAGAAGAAGCAGCAATGGTGCAGCACTGCTTCTGAAAGACTGCTTTTTTATGAAATTCTCTTGAATAATCCTCCTCCAATCTTTTTTTTTTTTTACTGCATTAGTTGAATCATAAAATAACTAAAAATTGTACTCAAATGAAATTTGAAAATTATCTTAATGAAGCTCTGGAAACTCAAAACCTCAGAAGATATTTTTTCCTTAGTTTATTTTTTAAATCCTAGAAAGTAGGTCAGTAGAAATACATTCCTTTAATTAGTTTAATTAGGAATGGACAATTATAGTAGTAACTCAATTTGAAGTGTAGAATTTAAATAATAAGAATTATGCTGGGATTAATATCATTCAAGGTTTTGAATTTAAATAAGATGCATGTAATCATAGTTGATAATTTCTTCTTGAAAAGATTTTAGTAGAGAGGAGGCCTAAGTGTTGGAATAGATCAATATGTAGGAAAAAATCTACCATTAGTGATTTGACAAGAAGAGACACTTGGGTGGCTCAGCGGTTGAGCGTCTGCCTTCAGTCCAGGACGTGATCCTGGAGTCCTGGGTTCCTCGCGGGGAGCCTGCTCTTCCCACTGCCTATGTCCCTGCCTCTCTCTCTCTAAATTTCAAATCTAAAATAAATAAATAAATAAAAGATTTTACAAGGAAATTGTTTTAGAACCGTACTTCTCATTGGTACGTTTAAGAATTTTATTCTACAGGACCTTAATAGATAGGACTTACATGAGAGGGAAAGTATTCAGTGACCAAGTAAATTTGAGAAATATTAAGTTAAACAAATTTAAGAAATTGTCTGCAGGACTCCTCAGAGCCTTTAATATTGACAACTTTTTTCCAGTTACAGTGACAATGTCTCTTACATATGTTGCTTATTCTCCATTCTATACTTCATTGTTTCCCCAGTTTATACTATGAAGGTATTACAACCAGCTGTCTACTCAGTACCTTCCTTGTGTTAATTCAAATGTGGTTTTTATACACAACTATATGTCAGAAATACCTGGGAACTTTTTTAAAAGGTTAAGATTCCTGAGTCTTGACTTGGAAGATTCTGAGTGAGTAGAAATGTCACTGTGCTCAGGATTCTGTACTTATTATAGACACCCAGGTGATTCTGAGGCAGCCAACACCAGTCTTCCAATTGGTGCTTTGGAACTGTTAAACTAAAAGTGGATTGGATTTGGGGTGCACTTCGTTGTGTTTATAGAACACATGGACTAATCATCCCATACTGGAGATAAACTGCAGTGCTGACCTTCACTGATGCTATGGGGTGATGTGCTAGCTATAACCTAGTGTGAAACAATTGCTATGATCCTTTAAGAAAGGCGAAATACTTCTAAGGGGACTTTTGGTCACCTTCCTAATAAAGAAATACTGAATATAAGATTACCATTTGTTTTTACTTAGTTTGAGTAGCTCCCTTATGGATGGTATTTTATTCATACTTTAAAAAGAAATACTAGTTTATATTTACTCTTAGTGCCATGTAAGATTATATTCCGTCCCATCTTCCTGTTGATAACAGATGGATATTTAACTGTAAGCAAATAGACCAGATTATATCTCATTTATGCTTTGATTTATGTAAGCACTGACTGTAGCCTTTCTGTTAAAACTGTGTGGTTATACTGTCTGCCTGGTTAAACAATTTTGTATTCCTGGAAATTCTCTTCGGCTCCAACAAATATAGGTAGAAAGAGGCAATATAAATACTACTGGAGAAAAATAATTACTGTTGGTTTGAGAGGCAACCAGTAAATATACTTGGTTGAATAGTGTTATATTAGCAATAATATATGAAATAGTAGACACACTGATTTAAAAGTAGAAAATTATTTTAAATTGTTTTAAAATTATTCTGCAAAGTTTTGCCAACACAGTAAGACATGAAACACAGAAAGGGTGTGAATATTGAAAATTGGAGATAAAATCTTCATTACTTGCAAACAATTGTATTCATTGAAAACCTGAGAGAAGTTTAAAAATATGTTTAATAAATTGATTAGATATCCCCCAAATCCACAGTTCTTTTGTATACAAACATGGTTTGAGATATACAGTTTTGTTATTTCTGTGTGTTAATTGGTTGGTGAAAAACATAGAAGTATTGTTTGCATTGTCAGGTTAAAGGATCAGGAGAGAGAGCAGTGCCATAAAAATTCAGGGAGGAAAAAATGTGTAAGGAGGGCTTAACCTTGGTAAGTAAGAGAGATCATTTGAAGTGAATCCTAGAGATTCTGCTGATGGTCTAGAGATCACTGGCTTCCTTTGGTAAAGCCACTTTAGTGATGTGAAGAAGTAAAAGCCAGACCACAGTGGTTGAAGAAGGAATGTAATAGAAGAGCCAAGACATTTATTTGAGTTTGTAATGGAAAAAAAGGAGTGATTGACAATTTTGTTGTTCCTGCTGTTTTGTCATTTTGTTTATTTATGGAACTCTTGATTATCTCCCACGTGAGATTGGAAACTTCTCAGAGGCAGGCTCTCTGTTTCTGTGGGCCCTGCAGTGCATAGTACTGCCTTGAATATATGAGGCGCTCAGTGGCTTTATGTTTAATTCATGACTGTGAATGAAAGTTTTAAAACAGTTGATAGTGGGCAAAATACAGAATAAATTTCAGTGAGTTCTCATTTATTAAACTAGGCAACCCTACCTTTGAGACGTGCTGTCCCTGTGCCAACAAGAGCAGTTGCACTGCTCATCTCTCTGTCTCTCTCCTCACCAATCTTGCTGCCTTTATTTATGGCTGGTGTTTGGGCTTTTTTTACAGCTATGAAACCTACGTAGTGGAACATCATGCTGCTTCTCCTGTAGGGCATGTGATGAGGAGCAGAGTTTGGCTTTGCAGTGCTCGGAATCAGAGGAATTGCCGAGGACTCGGAGCCCAGCCCTGACCACTAGAGAGCCCACAACACAATGAACAAATTGAACTTCCATAACAACAGAGTCATGCAAGACCGCCGGAGTGTGTGTATTTTCCTTCCCAATGATGAATCTCTGAACATCATCATAAATGTAAGTGGATCCAACTTTAGAAATAGTTGAATGTTCTATTCACACCAGTGACCACATTCAAGTTACTACCGGTGAAGGGTGAAAACATTACAGAATGAAAGCATTAATAATGTAGCAGAATTGGGGTGTTAAAGTTGTCTACACAGGTATAAACTTTGAATTATGGCTTAAGTGCAACTGCCTTCAACATTCTTTGACCTGAGGGTAAAATTACAGAATTTTGGTTACTATATTATAGAAAAATAACACCTTGCTATTTTAAAATGTTCTACTGACATAAATTTTTATTAATATATAATATGAATTTGCTTTTTAAGTGCTTTAGAGTTGTCACACATGTTATAGTAATAACTGCTGGCTTCTTAATATGCATTTTGATCATTAATAGTAGCTTAAATCCAGCGAATTTCAAGAATAGGCCATGCACTTGAGAGCACTAAGATGTGGCTTACGGTTCTTGAGTCAGAGTTAACCCTCTTAGTTAACTTGGTCATTGAGGAATATGCTACTATTTTTCTTAATTTCTAAAATTAAGTTATACTTTGCATACAGCAAGGTATAGGAGTCTTAAGTGTGCACCTCAGAGAATTTTTATAATTGTGTACACCCATGTAATCATCATCCAGCTTGAGATATGATAGAGTTTCAGCACCCTGGAAAAATATTTTGTAACTCCTTCTAGACAGTAATATCCACCCAAAGGGTAGTAACTATTTTCTCCATAGAGTAATTTTTTTCTCAACTTCATGCAGCTAAAATTATGTGGTGTGTTCTCTTTTGTACCTGGCTTCTTTTAAATAAAATTCAGCCTGTGAAATTCATTTATGTGTATGTGCATATGTATACATTTCTGGGGTTTATTCAAGAGTGGAGTTATGAATCATAAAGTATACCTGTGTTTAGCTTTGGTAGAGACTGCCAAACAGATTTATGGTAATCAGAATCATGCCTAGCATTTTTCAACCCCTCTCCCTATTATCAATGTTCATATTCTTCCTTTCACTGATTGTATTCAAATGGATTAGGGAAAAACTTGCTTTTGTGCATGTCTTAAGTTGATTTTCTTTGCTATATGCTACTATATTTTTAAGCCAATTGCTATATAAAAGAATATTTCTAAATGTTATACTGAATATGTATGACATTGAAGTAGCTTCATTAAAAAATTTAGACAGGAAAAGGTTCTGCTTATTATCATAATTATTTCAGTTTTATTCTGACAATCACCACAGTTCCTCAGTTTCTTGATTTACTGCCATAACATTATTTTTGCTCATAGGGATTGTCTGAGCATCACCTACTTTTTTTTTTTTTTTTTAAGATTTTATTTATTTATTAATGAGAGACAGAGCGAGAGGCAGAGGGAGAAGCAGGCTCCACGCAGGTAGCCCGACATGGGACTCGATCCTGGGTCTCCAGAATCATGCCCTGGGCTGAAGGTGGCGCTAAACCGCGAGCCACCCAGGCTGCCCATCACCTACCTCTTGAATGAATTTTGTCATCTGTTGGGCAGAATTTCTGTTGATTAGCAAGATTGTTATTTAGGGTACCCAAAGTTGTTTTTGAATATGTGAAGCAATAGGCTATTATTTTTACAACATTTGTTTTTTAAAAATCTAATAAAACTTGAGAGCTTATCTTTTTCAGTGTGGTCATGGGCAAAATACATTAAGATACAACTCTACTCTGTTTTACATACATTATTTTATTAAAAAAATACCCACTGAATTTTAAAAATTTCATTATCCATGGCATTATAGCCTAAGCACTTAAGAAATTTCTCTCAGGTCCATTTATATCTTTCTACTCAGTGGACTGTATATCTGTGTGTTCATTTGTGCAGCTATGTATACATATAGGATATGGAACAAGACCTTACTGGCCTTGGATAAGTGGAAGGAAGATTAATCTGGGTTCATGAGGAATACTAAGAGCTGACTATAATTTTCAAAGAAATTAACTGGTACTAAAATCTCAATGGAGGAAGATAATTAGGAATAACACCTATTCTATAATCTTACTGTGTAATTGTGAGAATTGAGGATTAGCGGATAGCATCATTCCTGACACATACATAGTAGTAGTTATTATTACTTTAACTCCTTATCAGAGATTAATTTTACATGTCTTCACTTACCTTATTTTGCAAAATTAGTGTAATATCCCTACAGGGTGGTCAGGGCTATGTTCACAGGTTGTACAGCCATGGATCATCATGCTTAAGGAGGGCTTTAGAGTCACAGGGACCTCAGATGAAATCCTTACTCTCTGACACACTCTGCAGCCTTGGGCAAGTTAGATTTTTTTGCTTCCAATTTCCTCATCTATAAAATAGAGGTAATCTTCCTCTCCTCATCGAGGTCATTGTGGGGATTTAAAAATATAACATGAATAAACTGCTAATTGTAGTGCTAGGCAGCTGGGAATTGCTTAGTAAGTGAGCACTTAATAGAGTAGCACTTTTTAAAATTTCTTTGAGCTGTTTGTTCATTTCATTAGGGAGCTCTGTTAATGAAGCTCAAATGGAGAATCTGAATCCCCTGTAGGCCGATAAGATTTTCTTATTCCAGGGCACATAGACTCCTCTCTAGCAAGCTGTTGAACAAAGGAGGGAGGAGGAGTTAAGTAGTATGGAGACCCCCTCATTGCTAGAAAGCCCATTCAGGGCTGCCAAAGGTCTGTCTTTTTCTACAGTGTTATCTTTTTCATAAAATTGCATTGATGTTTGTAGTATAACAAATTAATTATAGCAAAAACAGTTTTATTAATGGTCTCATTTTTTTCATATTTCTATTATTTTTATTAAACAAAGATAGTTTATTTCTTGACATATATATAGTTTATTTCTATATATATACATATATATATATATATGTATATATATTTGGTAAAATACTGTCTTTCTGCATGAGAGGTAAATTTAGTGCTTTGATCATTCTAGTTTCTCCATGAGTTTGAACTAGTAGGGGATGTTTTAAAGATTTTAATCATCAGGTAAATATTCATGGAAACTTGGTAAATTTTGATGATGAGATTATGATAAATGTACACAAATTATTGAGTTACATAAATAGTGGCCAAGAGTTTATACCTGTTCAGTAAGACAAAAGGGAACAATTCTTTTTTTAATATATTTTAAACATGCTTGCTCAATTACCATTGACATTTATTTATTTATTTACTTTAAATATTATTTATTTACCTATCTATTTATTTATTTATTTTAGAGAAAGAGAGAGCGTGTGCATGAGTGGGGGGAAGGGCAGAAGGAGAGGTAGAGAATCTCAAGCAGATTCCTTGCTGAGTGTGGAGCCTGACATGGGGCTCAATCTCAGGACCCAAGATCTTGATGTGAGCCAAAACCGAGAGTCAGACACTGAACTGACTGAGCCACCTAGGCACCCCCAACCATTGACATTTAGGATCAAATGCTGTTTTGTTTTGTTTTTGTTTTTTTTAAAGATTTTATTTATTCATTCATGAGAAACAGAGAGAGAGGCAGAGACACAGGCAGAAGGAGAAGCAGGCTCCATGCAGGGAGCCTGACATGGGACTTGATCCAGGACCCCGGGATCACGCCCTGAGCTGAAGGCAGATGCTCAACCGCTGAGCCACTCATGTGCCCCAAATGCTGTTTTTATCAGAAAGTTTCATATAGGGATCCCTGGGTGGCGCAGCGGTTTGGCGCCTGCCTTTGGCCCAGGGCGCGATCCTGGAGACCCAGGATTGAATCCCACATCGGGCTCCCAGCGCATGGAGCCTGCTTCTCCCTCTGCCTGTGTCTCTGCCTCTCTCTCTCTCTCTCTGTGTGACTATCATAAATAAGTAAAAATAAAAAAAAAAAAAAAAGAAAAAGAAAAAAAAAAGTTTCATATACAGTAGATTTTTAAGTAATACTTTAATTCTTAATACCTCATACTCTATAGCACTTTTTAAAGCTCCATTGTTCCTGAAGATTAAAGAACTTGAATAATTTCACAATCAGCTAAAATGTAGTCTTGAAGACTCATAATATGCAAATACAAAAAAACTCCAGCTTGTTTTCACAGCAGACAAAACTTCAGAGCCACAGCCTTACTTAATTACAGGTTTTTTTTTTTTTAAATTACAGTTTTGAACAAGAACAATACTTGATAGTTGTTACAGAGTTTTATCAGTAGACTCCAAATACTTGATTTGAACTAGCAGAACAATGATAAGTATATGGGATGTATATATATGGAGGAAATGTATAGCATTATTTGAACAGTGGTTACACAAAGTTACAGCATGGTTTGTTTTTGTATATGGTTTGTAGTTTGGAATTTTTCTGTAAACTTGTTATTACATTTTTATCCCAAGGGCTTTGTTTATGACATTTGAAAATACAGTCAAAACTAAGGATTAAAGGTACCCTAGATGGTATGAAATTTTATGTCTCAAATTTGTAGTATAATGGTTCAATTTTATATAACATTTGATACTTACATCATGTTTATTTAAGCTTTTTTATAAAGTAGAATTGTGGTAATGCAGAAAAAAACACACAATCATTTTATTTTATTTAAATTCAGTTAACACACAGTCTTTTTAATGAGCAAAGAAGAAATGATTTCCTCTTAGCAAATGTATTCTCCCAGTGGTGTTGGTGGCCTTGCAATGCTGCATTTTCCCAAAATTCTTGAATGGCAGATCTATAAACTGATCTGCTCAGTGGGCCAGAGACTAGTCCATAGTCATGAAACAGAACAAAGGTGAGGAGCCCACAGGGGTATCAGACTCATGTTTTGTTTTTCAGACATTTACTGAATGTCAACGATATATCCTGAATATAAAATAAGACACTGTCCCAGCTTCTTCCAGTCCCTTTTGCCCCTAAGCAGCTGAATTCATGTGCTTCTGGTCTTGAATAAATACCATTTGCTCTTTCCAGTAAAGTGCTTCAGATTAGTTGCCATTTAATAATAAATGTGGAAAGAGCAATAAACCTATTTTTTCTTCTTTCAGTTCGAATTATCACCATCTGAATTGTTTGGCTTTCAGTTATTAAAGGGTCTCAGCATGTTTTTATTTTCTGAATCTGAGTTACCTTTATTAAGGTATGATAAAAAGTCATGAATTCAGAGTTAATTTAGAATTTATAATTAAAACTGTAAGTGGCATCAGTATCATTGCACATTAATAGTACAAATGAGGGGGAAATGCCATACATAATATATATAGCTAAAATGACAAACCATCATGTTGCATATATTTTAATGTACACATTTAAAAATATTTGAATACTTAAATGAGCAAAATTGTGTTTTGCTGTTTTTGCCCTTACTAGCTACATGACTTTAAGCTTTCTAGGTTGTATTTTCTACTTTTATAAAATGAAGAAATTGACCTGTATGAGCTCTTAAAGTCAGTTCCAACTCTGATAAGCTTGAATGATTCTAAATTCAATGAGGCAGACCCAGCAGAATTACTATCCCTCAAAATGCTTGATTAAATATTAGAGAAGTCATTAAAACTATGTCTTTTAAAGAGTATATAATTGTTCACCATGTAACTTTTCAGAATAACCTAGTCACAGAGTTCCAAATTAATAGGATTTTTTTATGTTTGAATTCTACTAGGACTGAGAAGGGACCCTTATTTAGGTACTTATAAGACAATAGACGTGATTAAGATAAATAAAATGAGTTATTCACTCACTATAATAATATATAAATATTTTGCTTAGACCATCAAGAGGAAAACATACCTTGTAAAGATACTTGCCTGACTTGCTTTTGATAATCTGAGTAGCCTGTTTTGTGTACCTTCTGATATATTTATCATGCACATTGGTTTTAGAATAAGTCCTTGTCCATGTGTCATAAGATTTATGAGTCTTGCACAAGATTGCATTGGTACCTTATTACCATTTCATAAAAATTTGTATTGTGATAATCATTATTGAAAAACAACACAAATTAAAGCAATTTCCATGAACCAACAGTTGTTTTGCTAGTGTTAACTTGTCCTTTTAAGGCATATATGTAAGGTGCATTAAATTGCCTGATTGTGGGGGTACGTGAGTGGCTCAGTCAGTTAAGTGTCTGACTCTTGGTTTCCACTTGGGTCATGATTTTGGGGTCGTGGGATTGAGCCCCATGTCAGACTCTGTACCCAGTATGGAGTCTGCAGGAGATACTTTCCCCTTGCCTCTCTGTCCTACTCTGCTACTCCTCCAACTTGCATGCTCTTTCTCTCTAAGATAAATAAATAAAATCTTTAATAAAATAAAATAAATAAATTGCCTGATTGTGGCTCAGCATGTAGGCTTGGTTTACTTATTATCTCAAGTTGTGTTGTTTATTTTGTTTTGTTTTTTCTCTACAGGTTAAAATTCTGTGTCACCAGTTGCTGGTCCAGGTGTGTGACCTACTCAGGCTAAAGGACTGTCACCTCTTTGGACTCAGTGTTATACAAAGTAGGTCTTTGTCCCACCGCTGATAGATTTAACCAACTATCCCTGGGGAAATGATATTTTGTTGCTATAACTTAATTTGGGCATATTGTGATAAGATTGTGATTGTCATAATACCCATAAACTGGTTATTACTTGTAGTCTAGTATTCATTTTTAAATCTTAACTGATATGTATTTCTTCTGAGATGTAGAATTTTAAACCATGCATTATAGTTTAAACTTAAAAATCAGTTCTTTTTAAGGAATCTAGATTTTGTGTTTGTTCTTTTCTGTTTTAGTGAACCAAGCTTGATTTTTGTTGCCTTGCACTCAGGGAGCAGCTGGAGCTAGTAGAAAATTATCTTGGATGTTTTTATAATTTGTTTTATAACTTCTAACATTAAAAAATTTAGACATAAGAAAAATAACTTTCCTCTACTCAAGTTCTCCTACTGTTGACTATATAGTATAACAAAATGATCTACTAATTTGCTCTTATTTTCTGTTTTTTCCTCTTCATACATTTTTTCCAATTAGACTCTATGACTTGGAGATGGGGGATGAGTTTCTGCTATATACTTTATGTGAAGGTTTTCTCCACATAAATGGCTCCATATAAGCCTCTTCCCCCACCCCATCCCCATAATATTTGAGTTAAGTTACCAGGATTTGCCAGCACCATTCCTTATAACCTTTTTCTTTCAAATCATATTTTTAAATTTATCTAATTTACTCTTATGTCAAAAAACCATTTATATCTTTATTCAGGTTTTCAATAATACTTTTAATATACTTTTGTGAAATGTATTTAATTTTTTACTTGTATATGGATCATATTCTACTCCTGGAATTAGTTTAAATGTAAAAGTTTATGACATCTTGAGAATCTGTTAGTGTCATAAATGCTTAGATCTGCCAAATGGGAAAGTGTATCATGATCAGCTGAAAAACAAGGCCCTTCTCCACCAAAATGTGAACCATTTTCAGCTGTCTTTTTAGGAGAGGCCAGGGACCCTGGAGCAGTGAGCACCTCAACCAATGAATCAGCCATTTGCTCTTTGGTTTCTTCCTGCAATAATTAAAGCAATAAAAACACACTATCTATCTACTAACTCTATCCTTCTATTAGTACATCTCTCAGTCATACTTTCAAGGAAGGGTCTGGGAGAAATAGGATGCTGTATAGATTCTAAAAAATTTTTCTTTTATTCTAAACTCAAAGTTTTAATTCTTTTAATGCTACAACTACAGCCAGACTGTTGATTTGTGTTGTTCAACAAGTCAGCCTAATAAAACCAGTTTACAGCTTCCTTAGATTTCAAAATAAGAGTTTTAAGATACCTTTTTAAAAAGAGATATTGTAATGTGGCGAAAGAACATTGGAAAAGGAATAAGATGACCTGGTTCTAATTCTGGTTCTACCACTAGCTAGCTGTGTGGCTTTAGAAATATCACTTGACTCTCTCAATTTTACTTTTCTCTCATGTCAACTGAAATTACTGCTTCACCTGCTTGTCAGATTTTGTTATATGCTTTAGAATGCCTAAAATATAGAGCCATGATCAAACTGTCAGATGGTAGAGAGATGGTGGTAGTTTAAAAATATGTGCTATTACACAGGGAACAGTCTCATTTCTGTTCATTATATTGCTTCTTCAGTTGGCAACTCAAGCCAAACACAAATCATATTCAACAGGAAGGTTGTCTGGTCTTGTTCATTTCATGTTTAATTGGTAGCATATGAGAGATGGGAGATAATTTAGTTGATCTGATAAGTGAATTTAAGTAGCACCCTTTTTATGTATCTGAGACCTCTTCTTTATCCCTTTCATTCAAATTGGTTAGCTTAATATGTCATTTATAAACAGAGTAGCTCTACCTTTCCTATTCTCTTACGGCTTTTTCTCAGTCAAAACACCCCAGCATTCAGTCAGGTGTGTTAACCTTGGAGTAGTCAAAGAGATACTCTACCCTTCCAGAGTGAGTACATTTATTTTTATGTAGAGCTTTCCATGAGCATACTCCCTTAGTGATGGTTAGAGAAAAGAGAATAAACTTTTTAGGCTTAAAACTCTGAGGGTACCTAGTTGGCTCAATCATTTAAGCCGTGAACTCTTGGTTTTGACTCAGGTCATGATCTCACTGTGTGGGATCGAGTCCCATGTTGGGTTGCTGCACGGCTAATAGGAAGTCTGTTTCAGATTCTCTCTTCCTACCCCTCAGCCCCTCTCCCCACTCACACACACACACACACACATGCGCGGTCTCTCTAAAATAAATAAATAAACTCTTTTAAAAAGAAGATGGCTTTGTAAGAGAGAGAAATACTGAAGGCTCTTGTGAAATATCCCTCTTTTAAGAGATTTTCTTTGGGAAATCTGAAAATTTTAATGTTTTTTACCAGCCTGTCTTCACATGTTTAGATCACTTTTACCTGGAGTTTTAACAATCATAGCTTCTGTTCATCTTAAGAACATCATGCCCTTGAGGAAATACTTTGACATTCTTTTTTTGCATGAGATTCTTTTCCTCTTTCCATAGGATCAATCCCAAAGGCAGTGTAAGTAATGACTTGCCATTTTATCAGGCTATGCTATATGTGGAGAACACAGAGAAGAAATAGCCTTAAAGGCTGTTGTTCACAAAACATGGGGCAAGTTCCCCTCACTTGGAAATAGGCAGTTATCCTCAGGGTCCCCTAATTTCTTACATAACAATTAGGATGGTGTTTCTGCCCTGTTTCATTATTCTCCACCTATGACAAGAATCCTCTGAGAGCTCAACGAAAGCATGTTTCTCTAAAAGCAAGGAAGCACACAGTGTTGCAAGCTTGACTCTACATTAGGTTGACCATAGAAACTAAGTAAAAGTGGGAGGTAGAAGCTAGTATTTCTTCAAAGTAATACATATTTTTAATAGTATGTGTTCTGTGTTGCAAATGCAAAATAATTTCAAAAGATGTCATTAATGTCTAGCCAACCTTTTGGCTTTTAGTATCTTGTTGAGTTTTCATGGTATTGTGTGAATTCAGAACACATTCACAAATCTTGAGTCTTTTTTTTAAAAAACCCATTTTTGTGTATATTCTTTTCTTTTAAATTCATCTTTATCATCTTGTCTCCTTTTTTAATGTGCAGATAATGAACATGTCTATATGGAGTTGTCACAAAAGCTGTATAAATATTGTCCAAAAGAATGGAAGAAAGAGGCCAGCAAGGTACGACAATACGAAGTCACTTGGGTGAGATTACATTTATAAGCAAAATTATTTTGATTTTTTAAAAGGTTTATTTTAGCTATGTATATTAGAAAAATATTTAGTTTTTAAATTTTAATTCATAAAAGTATTATGAAGTAGAGAATGGGAAACGGAAATGAATTATAAGTTCTAAAATGTCATGTTAATGAAGTGTATTAATTGTTTATAGCACATAACAATAGTTTTTAAGTATCTGCTTAAATAATGTTGGATAATAACTTTAGTAATTTTGGGATAATGCTTTGAGATGAAAGCCATGGAAAAATTGCTTACTCCTCATCTCTGGCTGTATTAGCTGTCAAAACTGATGTTCTAGAAGCTATTCATAATTTTTAAATTCATTTTTACTACACTTCCCTTTGCTACTTTGCTACTTTATTATACTGATGATGCCTTTATAAACATCAATTCCATTTACATGAGGGATCATTCACAGGGAATTTACCTGATGTTTCCAGGATCACCCTAGTAAATCAGGAATAAATCCCTAGTGTCTAATCCTAGATCCTTCAATTTGTATTTTAAGAATTCTTGGAATAAATGGGAAGGCTACTTGAAAGCCAACTACAAAGTAAGGCACATTAAAGTCAAAATAAACAAACAGTATATTAGAATTTGGTATGTGGAATGTCAGAGGAACAAGAGAACATTTGTAATGAGGAGCAAATGGTCACCACAGGGGATAGAGTTGAGAGAGGAGCTGGATCTCAACTAGAAATTTCCACTGGTATTTATTTTTATCTTCCCTTATGTTGTCATTGGCATTACAGTGAATGAGTATCAGATACATGATGATGTTTTATAACTTCTCAGTTTTGCATGAACTTGGTATCCAGAGGGACATTTGTCTGCCTTTTGCCAGCCACCACCCATTAGAAGATAAAACCTTTCAAGATATAAAAACTATCTTGTAAATTACAGAATTTTGTTGCTTTTGAAACCCCTTTTTGTGGTAACTAAAAATAGCTTGCTTTTTATATGTGTCATTGTTTAGGGTATTGACCAATTTGGACCTCCTATGATCATTCACTTCCGTGTGCAGTACTATGTGGAAAATGGCAGATTGATCAGGTAGGAGGACAAGGACTCCAAACCCTTACTTACCCAAAGCACTCACCTCCTAACATACTAAATAAAGTACTCATGTTTGTTTCCACCCGCTAGGATATACATTCCAAAAGAGCAAGGATTTTTTAAAAATTCTTTTTGTATGCTCGTATATCCTCAGTTCCTAGAACACTCAATAAATATTTGTTCAATGTACAAATGAATGATAGACTGTTGATAAAAATGTTAATATTTTCTGTATTCCACATTTTCGATAATCAGTCACCAAAAGGATATTTCATTCAAGAAGGAACTAGCATTTTTGTGGAGAATAAAGAAACTGATTAAAGTATTATATTGTTTTCTGGTGGTAGAGTGGGGAGTAGGGCAGCAGCAAGAATTCTCTCCTATAAAAATGCATGCTGTTTATACAGCCCGGTTTTCTTTCACCTTCGGGGTCTTGCTTCTGTTCTTGGCAGTAGCGTTAAAGCTAAGATTACACCCAATGAAGCTGTCCTGTGAGAATCTTAGATGCCATTTGGCAAAGGTAGGTAATTGATTCTTTTTCTGTAGGTAGGTGCATGAACAATACTGATACTTACACAAACTCAGAATTTACCATTTCAGAAACTCAGTTTATCATTTGTATAGTATTCAGTGTTGGAAAACTTTCAGAAGTGGTTTTGTTGACTGATAGAAAATACTAGAAATGTGAACTCTGTTTTACTTATTTACTTCTAAACTCTGAGAAACACGTGTTAAAAAGATAGATATATTTGGCTAATGAGTTATATGTGAGGTTCGTTCTTAATATTTGTATTATTGCCATATGTAAATTTAAAAGTAAAAAATATTAGCTGTAAATAATTTTTTAAAAGATTAAGAAACTTTTTTTTAGTTTTTCTGAACTTATGTGAAATATTTACTCAGTTTACCTACTAAGTATGGAATGTGCTGAAAAGAAGGAAAATATGTTATTTAGCCACTAATTAACCCCCTGGGGCTAATCAATGTTTAATTCATCCCTGTACTTCTTTTTTTCCCCAGGGATGAACTAGTCCAAACACTGTGTGGTCAGCATTATAAAAAGAAGTGCTCTGAAAAGTACTCTGTCCTGAGGGAAAAAAATTACATAAATGCTTTATTTTTAAACTTTTCATTCTTAAACACCATCTTAGTTGAAATCAACTCAGGTTTTTATTGTCATCTGCTAATGAGCTATGAATCTCAGGTAAACATTCAACCTAAAATAATAGGAAGGCAAATATACTCATTAAATACATACACGCATACACACACACACACACACACACAAGCACGCGCTTTTTTTTTCCTTGCATTTTTACTTTGATCACAGAGGCATCCCATTTGCCTCTGACATTTTTTGGAGCTTGACCATGTTTTTCCCCAGTCAGCACTTCTTACTCAATGTAGTTAATGAGAACTATATTTATTTCTGACCTCAACAGATTGTAATGAGTGCAGTATTAGTATTTCCATTTGTGAGGAGAATCATGATTGTCATAACATGTGCATATAAAACCACACCCGTAAAGTATCCACTCAATTAAAGAAAAAGATTTAAGGCAAGTTTTTTTTTTTCAGTTCATTCATTCTGAGGGGAAAAAAGCACTATAAGTTAATTTTTTGGGGGGGCATATAAACAGAAACATTTTTAAAAGGGTCTTAGAGTATTTGTAATGACCTTAGCTGAAAACCAAACCAAAACAGAACAGCAAAACATTAGAGCCAGGATTGTCCCCTCAGATTTGCGAGCATTATTGCAGCAAAATAATTTTAATGCAGACAACAAATGCTTAGGCTTCTATACTAATCCTTGTTCAGTGAAATGTTAACTATATTGGAGTGGAGTGATTCAGACCTTGTTTCCATTCTCTGAATGAATCAAATGTTACAGGCCTCAGGAAATGGTATGTTTGCTGTTTGGGGAGTCAGACTTGGAGTTCTGTCTCCCTGTGACCTGGGTGAGGCAGCAATCAGGTATTAGCTACAAGCCCTCCCCCCTTTTTTTCAAGAAGTTGGGCGCGGGGAGGGAAAAAGAGGGAGCTGAAACAGAAGACCTCTTGTCACTAGACAGACAGCAGGATTTGGGTTCTGTTTACACGCCATTGGATTGTTCCATCAAATGTGAGGTCTGTTTTCTTTTATTTTCCTAGTGACAGAGCAGCACGATACTATTATTACTGGCACCTGAGAAAACAAGTTCTTCATTCGCAGTGTGTACTCCGAGAAGAAGCCTATTTCCTGCTGGCAGCCTTTGCCCTGCAGGCTGATCTTGGGAACTTCAAAAGGAATAAGCACTATGGAAAATACTTTGAGCCAGAGGCTTACTTCCCTGCTTGGGTAGGCACTGTTTTCGAATCTTAAAGTGTTTTCTCTAGCACATCTCTAGTTCATTATGCTGCTACTCCTGTTGCTTCCAGAAATGGGAACCCAGATGTTTGTGGCCAGTAAAATCCTCTGTGATGCCCAAATATAAATTTAACACCTGAAAGCATGGTACACATGATCTCTGGATATAGTTGATCTGCCACTTACAGCTAATGGGGAAGAGGATTGCTGTCTGTCCTGAATATGGTGGAACTTGGAAGTTGCCAGCCTTCTCTTGGCATTTGTATATCTTTATTTTCTTATTTACTCTTAATCCAAGCATCATTTTCTTCCCTTTGAAGGGAGAAAAACGTTATCTTTTAAAGATAAGATCATTTACAACTTTTCCTGTGTTGAGAAAATAAATATAAGTAAACTCCTTGCTCTGCTGGCCATCTCCTCTACTCCCAAGAGAGGAAGCATGCCATTTCTTCAGCAAGAAAATTTAGATTATTCCAGCATGGCCTGTCTCAAGTGTCCTTTCTCCACACAACCCTGCCCATGTATGGTGCCCACTTGTCCTGGTCCAGGTCTCTGCTGTAACTTGCCTCCCTTCACATCCTTAGCCTCTGCTCAAACTAACTTTGTCAGTTAGAACATACAAAGTGTATTTGGCTTGCCCTACCTCATCCTCCGGGAAGAAAGGAAAAAAGAACTACCGTTCTCACCTTGCCTTCTCAGTAAAGCCTCTTGAAAAAAATAACATATATTTGATTTTTTACCTTCCTTATTTCCCAGGTGAACTCCTCAGGGAGCTTCCTTCTGCCTTCTTTCCTTACCACTTCACTTGTGGTGCTATCCCTAAGGTCACTGGTGACCTTGAAATTGCCAGATCCAGTGGACACTTCCCACTTCTTTCTTTGGCCGCATCTGACACTTAACCACTCCCATCCTGGGAGATCTCATCCAAATGAATGCTTTTTAACAACCACTTATGTGCTGGCAACTCCCAAATCTGTTTCTCTTCCCTGTGACCATTAGATAGCTCTTTACCCATAGGTATCTCAAACACAGAATGCTCCAAATCAAGGTCATCTTTTTCCCACCTCAATTCTATGCATTCCTTCCTCTGCATCCCTCATCTTAGCTACTGCCGCTGCCATCCACTTAGTCACCCAGAAACTTGAGAGTCATCAGAACTCTTCCCCCATCACCCTTCTTTCTCCCTGCCCTATCCAGTCATCTGGAACATCCTCTAATATAAAGCACTGATCACCTATCACCTAGCTTAGGAAATAAAATTCTCTTGAATTTTTGCTGTGATTGACTTCCTAAATGTTTATTGTTATTGTGTGCCCTACCCATCGTCGTTCTGTCTCCCAGGTTCCAGCTCTTGTCAGCACTCAGCAGCACTGCTCTGGGGGGCTTGTCTGTGCTTCAGTCTTCACAGCTTGCACTTGAGTTGCTTTTGCTTCTGATTTAAACCTTCCGTGGCTCCCCTATCACCTTCAGAGTGAAAGCCTGTCTCTCAAGTATGACCGAGGAACTTTCTGGGATCTGATCTCTGCCAGTCTTTCCAGCTTCCTCTCTGGTTGTCCTGTGCCTTGAATTTTATGCTCTGACAATATCCAGCAATTCCTATGTCTCTGCACGTCCTGTGGAGTTTCACACTTGTGTTCCTCCTTCTAAAGTCCCTCTAGCTGGGGAAAGCCCTCACCCTGTTTGACCTGGCTAACCCTTGTTCATCCTCTGCCTGGAGGAACCCATTAGGTACCCAAATGCCCTTCCTCTGGGCTCTGGAATACCCTAGACACAGTGTTTTATGTCTTCTTTTCAAATAATCTGTTTATCTTTTGCCTCCAGTAAACTGCTTGGTTGTATATTCTAATGGACAGGCACAAATGTCACCTTTTCTGTTTCTTCAACATTTCACGTTGAGGTGCTTAATATAAGGTTTTGTGGACTGACAGTGCTTCTGTTGTTAAAAAGAAACCACAAAAGGTGTCAAGCTTTTACATATTCAGTATCTGTGGAACCCAAATCAGCCTGTGTTTCTTTCCCTAGTTGCCATCAGGGACTCGGTGAATCTTGGTCTTTTATTTTATTTTATTTTTTTAATTATTTTTTAAAAGATTTTATTTATTTGAGAGAGCGTGAGAGATCACAAGCAGGGGAGAGGGGTAGAGGCAGAGGCAGACTTCCCACTAATGGGGAGCCTAATGCAGGCCTCCGTCCTAGGATGCTGGAATCATGACCTGAGCTGAAGGCAGACGCCTAACCGACTGAGCCATCCAGGTGCCCTGAATCTTGGTCTTTTAAATCAGAGCTCACCAGTTAGGGTGCCATAGCCTCCAGGGTGCTGAGATATGAGTGTCTTCAATCTTTGGGATCACCAAAGCCACTTACTTCAGTGCCTTTACAAATACTATTTTCTGAGTGTTCTTTGATCCGAGAAAAGTTTGATAACTCCTAACTTAGGTTACCTCCATGTAAAAGGAGTCTCGAAGGAAAACTCTGTAATTTTGAGTTCTCAGCAAAACTTCTTAAATGGCCAGGAATTTATCAAGTTTAATTCAATAGGAAGAAACAAAACATCATTATCTATAAAAACATTTTAAAATTAAGAATCCTTTAATTTTTTTCTGATGATGTTAAACACTACTCTTTTTGCTTTCTTTGCCTAATTGTTTTCATATTTTATAATCCTCATGAAATCAGCTAAGACTTAACTAATCAGCACCTTTCTCTTAGCCTGCAGCTGCTGGATACTATATATTTTGGGCATTGAAAGGCTTAGGCTGCTCTCTGATGAAAACCTGAGCCACAGTGAATTGCAATGAATGTTTGAATGAAATTGTATTCTCACAAGTATTCAAATAGAGCATTCGTATCAACCTTTTATGCAAAAACCAGACGTGTTTCAGAGAATTCCTCCCAGTCCCCTGCCTTCTTTGGATCAACATTTAGAACCTCCCACTCTTGTGGCTGTAATTTTAGAAGAGTTAAGTAGAATCCAGAACTTGGAATATGTGTTGACAGTCAATGTATTGCATGGTACCAATCATTTTGCAAGTATAAACAGTGATGTGTATAAAATTTTGCAAGTTTGCATGGTGAGTTTAAAGCCAAAAGAACATATTTTTCTCATTTCTTGTGATTTTTCTTCTCAGATCTACAGTACTACAGCTATATTGACTTTGTAGCTTCTAGTATTAGCTGATTCAGCCTAGTAACATAACAGATGGTGAAAACAGAATAAAAGTGGGAAATTTCCTACTGGAAATTAGCCAATTTACATGGCCTATTTTAGGTTCTTGTCCTTTCATCATTTTGGGGATGTGAGGGTAGAACTTCCATCCCTCCAACAAATGTTGCATTGCATATCTATTGTATTCCAACAGGTTGTTTCCAAGAGAGGGAAGGACTACATCCTGAAGCACATTCCAAACATGCACAAGGATCAGTTTGCACTGACTGCTTCCGAGGCACATCTTAAATACATCAAAGAGGCCGTCCGACTGGATGATGTTGCTGTGCATTACTACAGATTGTATAAGGTACAAAACTGTAGTGTGTATGCAGCTTCTGAGGAAAAAAAATACCTTCTCCATTAGAAGAAGATTTTGTTAAAATTTGTCATTTCACTTTTTAATGGGCTTTTTATTTATTTTTTAAAAAGATTTATTGAGAGATAGGGAGCACACGTGCACACATGGACACACATGTGGGGATGGGGAGGGGCAGAAGGAAAAAGAGAGAGAATCCCAAGCAGACTCCAGGCTGACACAGGGCTTGATCTCATGACTGTGAGATCACAACCTGAGCTGAGACCAAGAGTCGGGCGTTTAGCCTGCTGTGCCACCCAGGCACCCCATTAAAGGGCTTTTTAAAGAAAAAAGTTTCATGTGAACTGTTATCATAGGTCAGTGTTGGAGTTAATGGTGCTTTTCCTTGAGACTGGGAACATGATGGAGTCTTTCTTTAATGGTTCTGATACTGAGATAACAGGTGGCTTCAGATTGTGAACCTGGCTTTTCAGTAATTATGAAATAATTATCTTTCTTTTTTCCAAATCTATATGTCTGCCTTGGGCAGTAACATTTGCAGCTCGTTTGATCAGTAATTTTTAATGTTCCTCAAAGTGAGGCCATACTTGCGTTGTATCTCTTAATAAGAACTACCACCACAACAGCTGATGTTTATTAAGTATTGTTTCTGTGGGGCACGCTTTATTTTCTTTTTTAGATTTTCACAGTTCTGTAAGATAGAAACTGTGATGTTCATTTTACAGATGAAGAAACATCCAAAGACCATGAAACTAGCAAGTGGCAGAGCTAGAATCCAACTCAGGTCTACCTGACTAAAGGAATTTATGGATAAAAAGTGTTTAAAACAGTGCCCAGCACATCTTAAGCATGATGTTAAGCTGTTACCATTATCACTGTTATTGCTATGCTTCTTATTACTACTACACCCTTTGTGGTAAGATTAGCATAATTGGACCATTGGAAGCTGAACTGTAGTTTAGGTGTGTTACTAGATAATCTTCCTGGCTGGTTCAGAAAACTTAATAAGGTACCAAAGAATGGTATTTTTTTTTTCCCTCACTTCCATGCCCAAGAGATGCATTGTTAATGTCCTATCATTCTTGAGAGGCATTATTGAGTTCCGTGGGATCTCTTTGGCCAAGTTCCCAAAGGGCTGAGTAGTTACTTCTTTTTTTTTTTTTCCATAAAAGATTTCATTTGTGACACATCAATTCATATGAGAAAATGCAAATAGATGACATTAGACGATCAGTTTTTATTTTAAAGTATACTGGGAATATGAATGGTATATAGAAGAGTGTGGCTTTAGATTCAGATGTCAGAAACCCTACATCACCACTATTAAGTGATGCTAGGTGAATATAACTATAATCCTGGACCATCTACCAAGTGGAAAGGATTCTATACATTTCACAAGGTTGGGAAAATTCTATGATATAATGACTCTGAAGTGGCCAGGTGGAATGTCTGGCACATTAATCAGTGCTCAGTAACTATCATTTGCTTCCTATTTGATAGTGACACTTAGTACTTTAAAGAATCCTTTAGTAAATATCCCCAATTTATCTTTTGTGTAAAAATTAATCTTTTATTTACTTACAGTGTGGTACTTCTACATGGCATAGAAAATGACTCTTACCTACTTAAAACCAAAATGATAAATAATAATGTAACTGAATGAAGTAGGGAAATAGATGTTACCTTGTGAGCAGAGTTTTCATTCTTCAGAGAAATCAAGAAGCCATTAAACCTGTTTCATTTAATGGTTTCTTGTAGAGTGGAAATAAAATAGACAAAGGACAAGAAACATTCTGGGAAAAGAAACTTATGTGTCCCTTTCTTAGTAATGCACACCTTGTGCCTGCACAGCCAGCATTTTTATGAGCACAGTCTTATTTCAGGAAGCAATCAGAGTAGCCTTAAGAAGAAATTGACCTAAACTCAGTGATAGATTGGTTTCTCCTGTTAAACCTATACTGTATATACCTTTCTTGATATAAAAACATACTAGTTGGGAAAAATCCAAATAGTCAAAATAGGCCATGTCTTGTCTATGCCATATAAGGATGCATTTTCTAAACATATTTCTTCCTGTGTTCATGGGAAAACTGGCACTAATCATACTCACTTATTTGTGTTGAGGAATATCATAATGAAAATATTTTAGTTACTTAGTAATTTTATTTATCTTCTATTTTGAACTTCATAACCTTATATCCCATTATTATAGATAAGGACTTAAAATATGTGGCCAAATTTCAGAGTACATTTAAAATTCAGAGGACATTTCAGGAATTTTTTTCCATATGCTTATTGTAGTTTATTTTTTGCATAGTTTATGGTTTAGCCAGTAGAATGTATATCGTATTGTATGCAACTGATGAATCCCTGAACTCTACCTCTGAAACTAATAATACACTATATGTTAAAAATTTTTTTAAAAGAATGTATAGAGTATTGGCAAGTAATAATTGAACTTATTTTATTTTTTTTTAATAATTGAACTTCTTAGAAATAAGAATTTTCTTTCCAAACAAACTTAATCAAAGCCTTAACAACCTTCTATCCTCATGAAATGAGAGCCTTAAATATTTAGGCTTGCCTCTGATTTTGGCTTCAGAGTTGACACATGAAACCTGTAAAATCTAGTGCATCTCAAAATATAGTTATGACATTAGTTTCAACATTCTAACATCTAAGGAAAGGTAGAAAACTAAAAAAATAAAGATAAGCAGCAAAAATAGTCTTGTTACCAGAGCTTTCAATAATGTAACTATTTAGACTATTATCAGATATGAAAGTGTATACAATATAGTGAAAACACTAATGCTTTGAAATCGAAGTGGCTTAAAAAGTAGAATATACCATTATTAATAGGTTCTCATGATTTTCTTAAAGCCTACAGTAAAGTAGGGATGCAGAAAGATGAGCAAAGTTATTTTAAGTTAAAAGCTTTATAATCCTGAGATTTCTCCTTCTGTTTGTCTTCTTTGGTGCTTAATTGTCCATTATACAAGAAGATCATATTTTTTATATGATTTTGTTTCTGTAGGATAAAAGGGAAATTGAAGCTTCTCTGACCCTTGGATTGACCATGCGGGGAATACAGATTTTTCAGGTTAGTAAATGAGAAGTTAGTGTCAAATGCTGTCTACTGTGTCTTCCATGATAGTGTGCCTGCATGGTCTTTGATAGGTTCACTGGCTCATTTCTGGCCATGGATTGGTCATTACTTCTTATTTGTCTAGTACAGATGCAGGTGATGTAGAACAGATGAAGTGATACAGTCCAAGCCCTGACAGTAGTCAGTTCTCTAAAAAGAAAATAATAAGCCAAAGATTGGACCAGGTTCATCACTAATAGATCATTAATATCCAAACATTTTTCTTTGTGGTTATTGATTTTAAATACTCTATTTAATCCTCTGGAGCATTATAACTGTATAAAGAAAAAAAATGACATTTTAACACAGTGCCAGACCAGACATTTTAATTTCCATTGCACTTTTCTGATAAAGCTCATCCCTTGAATAAGTATTAACTGTCATGCTTGGGATCCCTGGGTGGCGCAGCGGTTTGGCGCCTGCCTTTGGCCCAGGGCGTGATCCTGGAGACCTGGGATCGAATCCCACGTTGGGCTCCCGGTGCATGGAGCCTGCTTCTCCCTCTGCCTGTGTCTCTGCCTCCCTCTCTCTCTCTCTGTGTGACTATCATAAATAAATAAAAAATTAAAAAAATATATTTAACTGTCATGCTTTTGCAAGTGGGATAATATTATACAACAGCCATGAACAGGGGAAAGAGAATGCCTCTTTCTGTGAGACCAAGGAGAATATGAGGATCTCTTATCTTTGATTTAGGCAAATACCCAGTTATGAAAGTCTGAGTACCTTACCTCATCTCTTGAATGCCTGAGCCTTTTGGACTTTTTATTTAAATTTAGGGATAGGCTCAAAGGGAAAAGATTGTCTTGAAAGGCCAGTTAATACAGTTACTCAGGAACACAAAGCTACAGTTTTGTATCACTAATGTTTTAATTACCGTCTGAACATTTCCAAAGAGAGTTGAGGACCTCCTTCAGATATTAATTACCACATTTTAGTTTTCTAGGAGAGAAGTTAGAGCCATTGTAGAGTGTCTGGTGGTTTCCTCCATAACTCTGCATGCATTATTTTTTCCACAGAATTTAGATGAAGAGAAACAATTACTTTATGATTTCCCCTGGACAAATGTTGGAAAGTTGGTGTTTGTGGTAAGTTTAAAATAACTGATTAAAGAAAAATTGCAGTTGTTTGTTTTTGTGGATTTTTGTTATTCTTCTCTCTTTTGTTTTGTTTTTAAAAATGATATTGTCCCAGGTACAAAAACTGGTATTTTTAAAAAGTTGAGGAAGAATACCACTAGCTTTCTTATATTCTTACTGTATATGCTTTAATCCCTGCCACTCATCAGTAGTGAACCTAAAATTAAAGAATCTTAAGGCAAAAGAAATTACTGATTTTAATTTGTAAGTCTCGTCCCCAGTGAGCTATCCTAAGTTACTCTAGTTGCAGAAGAAATATAATGGGGAAAGTACAAGATGAGTTTATCAAACAGAATTAGTTTCAAAAGCCTATAGCAAAGGGAGCAGAAAACAGAAAGCCATAACCACAAGATAAATTACTTATAGCATAGGAGTTGGCCAGTTCTTTTGAAAGTTACTTCTTTGAGCAAAGAATAAAGAGTGATATAACAAGATGTTTCTATTAATATCTAACTCTTTGAAACTCATCATTACAAAGAAAGATCTACAGTTCTTAACAGGAAAAGTACTGTTATTTTTAGAATATTGAGAATAGTATCCTTTTTTTTGTTGTAGAAGCGAATTCATGATTTTTCCCAGCTGTTTCTCTATTTTGCCAGCTATATCTGGTTTTTGGTAGGGTTCAAAGAATTACAGTTAATAATATGTATATCTAGTTGTCATTAAAATCCATATTTTTTCTTCAGAAACT
Organism: Vulpes vulpes; assembly: GCF_048418805.1. Classification (NCBI taxonomy): domain Eukaryota; kingdom Metazoa; phylum Chordata; class Mammalia; order Carnivora; family Canidae; genus Vulpes; species Vulpes vulpes. Next base: position 89,133,989 of record NC_132785.1, read on the forward strand.
GTTGGAAAAAATGCACAAAGAAAAGAGGAAGATAAGGATTTGTACACATGTGCTTCTCTCCCATAAGGAAGATGGCCTATATAAATAAAGGGCTGTATTGCCAAATAGCATTTGGGTACTGACTCCACATTGCCCTGTGAAGTCAAAAGACCTGTTCCTGACTTTACATTATTTTAATTACTTGGGCACAGTTCAATCTGATTTCACTTTACTCATACATCGAATGGGGCCTGACCTGCCTCCTCCTCACAGGCCCTTTGTGAAAGGAAAAGGATCTGAGCTATATGAAAATGAGCGAATTATTACCCTAGTTATCCCTGTCATGCCCCAAATTGAGTAGTAATAAAGCACATTTATGGAGTTGAATGTTTTAAGGGTCCTGGACTCAGTGGTTCCTGAATCTAGTTATGCATCAGCCTCATCTGAGGAGTTTGTTTAAGATAAAGATTTCTGGGCCTCATCCTTCTCCCCTAAGAGATTTTTGATCCAGTGGGTGTGGATTGGGGACCAGGTATCTATTTTGGTGAATTTCCCAGATGATCTTCTCTGATCCAGCCCAGTCCTGCCCAAGTCGTATGACCTTGAGCAAGTTACTTAACCTGTGTGCCTTAGTTTCTTTGTTCCCAACTGAGGATAATTGGTTCTTCCCTATAGGCTTCTTGTGAGGATTAAATGAGTTAATACCTGCCTGGTGCTCATTAAGTGGCAGTTATTACCACCCTAACATTGGGATCCACTGGTGGTTCCTTTAAAATGAAAAGTCCAGGGGTGAAAACTCCACCCCTCACTGAAATACACAAAGCCATATTGTTTTTTATTGACTTTGTGTAGTTAGAAAATGCCTCCCTCTTTGCTTTACTTCTCCCCTCTGGCTGAGAATTGTTATGTCTGGAATATTCCTTTTGCAGTCCTGCTGCCCAATTCAGTAACGAAGAGGTGAAGGAATTTATAATATCCCATAACTATCATAAACTTTGCCAAACTCTGACCATCAACGTATGTTAATGAACTTTATGTTAATGGCCTCGGGCTTAATAAATGAGATTCCTTATATCTCTATGATGGAGAAACTTAAAATACTATCTCTTCCTTTCTCTGTCTCATCCCTTGAACTGTCCCTCTAGCTTCCAGCTCTTCTTTCTTTCTTTCTTTCTTTCTTTCTTTCTTTCTTTCTTTCTTTCTTTCTTTCTTTCTTTCTTTCTTTTTCTTTTCTTTCTTTTTCTTCCTTCCTTTCTTCCTTCCTTTCCTTTCCTTTCCTTTCCTTTCCTTTCCTTTCCTTGTCTTTTCTTTCTTGTGCTGTATGTCCATCATGGGGCTTGAACTCACAATCTTGAGATCAAGAGTTGCATACTCTACAGACTGAGTCAGCCAGGTGCCCCCCAGCCTCTCTTTTTTATCCAGCTAAAGAAGTTTTTCCATTTTTTTTTCTTAACCCTATAAACAGGAATTTGAAGTGCTATCCTGCTATCATAACTCCTTATTTCCTCATCAGAGTTTGTCACAAACTATAGTTATTTTTATGTGTTTACTTACCATCTCTATTAGAATATATTTCTATGAAGGTAAGGATCTAGTCTGTCCTATTTACTGTCATTTTCTCAGTGACAAGTACAATGTTTGGTTCAACAAATATTTGAATGCATTATGCTTCTAGAATTTTTCCTCTTGTTTGCTGAATTAGGGTGTTGGAATTTAATTGGAAGATGTTTTCATGGTGGGCCCTTCTCTTCTCCATTGCACAAGTGGCCCAACTAGCCAGAGAAATCAAAGATATTCCTCAACAGTCCTTCTCAGTCAGTGTTTACCAGAAGACCCTGGCTAGATACTTCTCTGAATTTTTGGTAAACTTTGTCCTGTGACATTTTTGAATGGGAAAACAATAATTTAACTCTCAGTGGATTTTTAATGGAGCTTTCTACATTTATTTCTGAATCTGTAGTTTTCTTTATTAGAAAGAAAATGAAAGGGACATTGGCAAATTAGAGACTTCTTTTCCCAAATCCGATTTATGCTTTCACTCCACAGGGTAAGAAATTTGAGATTTTGCCAGATGGCTTGCCCTCAGCCAGGAAGCTCATCTACTACACAGGGTGCCCCATGCGCTCCCGACACCTCCTGCAACTCCTGAGCAATAGCCACCGTCTCTACATGAATCTGCAGCCTGTGTTGCGCCACATCCGGAAGCTGGAGGAAAATGAAGGTATGGGGGTCTTGAGTGAAGAAGAAAATGGTGCCTTTGCCATCTGTGGCCCCTTACCCTAGAGCTGCCATCAGGGGGGCTCTAGAACCCCAAAGAATAGGATCCAAGGGGCAGCCCCTGTGGCTCAGCGGTTTAGCATGCCTTCAGTCCAGGGCATGATCCTGGAGACCCAGGATCGAGTCCCACGTCAGGCTCCCTGCGTGGAGCCTGCTCCTCCCTCTGCCTAGGTCTTTGTCTCTCTCTCTCTCTCTCTCTCTCTCTCATAAATAAAATCTTTAAAAAAAAAAAAAAAAACATGAATCATTTCCACTCTCTGTCACCAAACTACTTCTGTTTTTGGAGAAAATTGGTGTAACCGCCAGGTGTATTGGCTTCCTCTGCTGCCACACTGCCAGTTCTTCCCCATGATGACTCATCAGTGTCATAAATACATCTCTCCAATGCTGACATGAATGTTAGGAGGAATGAAGATGGGACAGAAGCGCCAAGGAGACTTGTAAAAATAGGTAACTTAGGTGTAGAGCCCATCATTTGCCAAATTGGCCATGTTCCTAAATGGCCAGCTTATAGAGCCTTGAAAAGTTTATTTATTCCACAAGCTTTCCCATCAGCATTTTAATAAATTCTTATTTAGATGATGAGGGGAGCCCTTTAGAGCCTGAAAGAACTCTTGAACCTCCCGTATAGGTTCTAAGATAAAATTACAAAGAATTTTCAGTTCTTACAAGGCAGAGTTTTATCTTTTACCATACATAGTACCAAGCGCATTTGGGGGCTTACATGAGGAAGGCAATGAAGGAATGATAACAGGTGTTAATTAGATTTCTTAGTTGGATAAATGTTGATAGAACTGAGAAAAGAGACATCTCTCTTTTTCTTCTAAAGAAAACATACCAGTTTCTTCTACTTAGAGATTCTTCTAGATCTAAAGAAAGCCTGAACTAAGTTTCTCTGGGCCCACCTTAGCCTGACTCCAGTTATCTCATCCACACTTAAGAGCTTCATCATTTTTACAAGAAAGCTCTTTTCCTGGTGTTGGTTTAGCAAAACAAACAAACAAACAAAAAACCCATACAAAAAGAGACTGTATTTTTTTTTAATTTAATTTAAAGTCACCTTATCTGAAAGACTCTTTTAGCACTTTGTGGTAGAAAATGATCATAAGAATTCTTGCATAGCATTAAAAGAGAAGTTTAAAAAATGCTTTTGTCATGAAAAAAGGTTTTATAACCCAGTTTTATTCAACAGTTGGAGCTTATTCTTAGATCATATGTCAAGAGGCTACACTGCATTCTGTTTCAAAATCACATCTGAAAAGCTTTGTGGTCTCTGGGCTTTTACCACCGAGAGAATACAAAGAACACCAACATAGTGACGATCTGTGCTGTTGACACCCTTGATTACTAGGGAGACAAGAGGCTGCATTTTGCAGGTCTTAGAATAAATTTCAGAATTATGTAAATATTTCCTTCAGTTTGTAACTGAGTGGTGTGACACTTCTTAAACGTTTGTACTGGATCTAAGTGATACAGCTGTAAGAAGGGAACTCTGGCCAGCCGCATAACCAACCCAAAGCTGCTCTAACACATTGACAGGAAGTAGATTTACCCTAAGTCCCTATGAGGTAAAGAACAGGTTGGCAGTGCTTGCCTTCTAATATACTAATGAGTATAGAGTAACTGTGACTGACTCTGAACCTGCTGGGAGGTGTTGGGAGTAAAAGGGCTGTTTGTAAAGAGGTAGAAAAACTTTTAAGTTACTAGAGCCATAATTCCCAATTGTTTTAGAACTCCAGCCTCTAAAGAATTTTTTAGAAAACTATTTTCTTTCTGCTTTCCACCTTGCAAATGCCACATGGCTATTATTTTAAAGCAACAGTGAATAGAAATTGTATGAGAATTTTGCAGACTGCTTTAGCTCTCCATCTTCATCTCATCCCCTGTTGCCTTCAGAAAATAAGAATCTTTAAAACCCAGTCTAGCTCTAAAAGATGGATTGTAGATGATGCGCATGAGACTTGTCTCAGCTGTGTTGTGTTAGGCTCTGGTATCTAGCCCCAGTCTGTTTTCTGCATGGCTGTGCATACTTGGCTGTTGTGTTGTAGTCAGATTCCTTAGAATTGATGTGAATGGCTGGAGCACAACAATGTACACAAAACCTTCTGCAAGCGTTTCTGCGTTTTGCTTCCTTGAAAGTGCATCTTCTCTTTCTGCTGATGCTCCTTCCCTCTCTAGGGAGCCTATGGTGATTATACTTCAGAGTTGGATTTAGACATCAGGAGTGCAAGTGTTTTCACTTAACCAAAAAACAAGGCAATTAAATCCATCAATAGGCCCCTGAGAACCCAATTAGTCTACAAATTAGCAATTTCTGAAATAATATCTATTTAACATTCCCCAAATGCATTCTCCATCTTTAACATTGTTCTAATGTGTTATTTCTCATCAGTATTAAGAATATAAAGAATCTAAACTACTTCTCTGTTTTAAAATTCTGATCTGAAACACAGAAATATTATTGTATACCTGTAACTCAGTTGGAATTTGGTGCTTTAATGTAGTGTTTAGTTAAGCATTTGATGAAAGGGACTTTCTAGTATGTCCTTGTGTTAAAGAATGGCCCTGACCTATTAAAGAATAGTTTTATAGTTCAGAGGCCACATAAGTATAAATCATCAACCCAGCAATGATTACTATGTTTTCTAAATAGATGATAAAGCCTCATTAGTGCACCCCAAATGGAGAAAAGGGGCCTTCATTAATTTTTCATTAATGAAAAGCTAAATTTTAGAACTCTCTGAAAGAAATTTGCAGAAGAATAGTTTTATTTTAAATTATATTTAGCAGTCATAACTAAGCTAGTAATGGGCCAAACTGAATAAATAAAATCACTGGCAGTTAGTATAATTATATTTATTAAACAGTCTTATGTAGCAGTACTTCTGAAATTATTTGTGGGGAAGGACCAGATTTTTAAGATTTCTCATCCATTGTGGACTGATCCTTCTGCATACAAAATCACAGTAGTGGCTGTCATGGCAATGTTCAAGTGCTCTAAAGACTTCTAAATATTTATTCTCACATACTGAACCTATGTCACTGTTGGCCAATAGCAATTTGCAGACAAGAGGTGGTCTGGTGATTCTACATGGAAGAGTACTTTTCTATAGTTTTGAAGCTTTAAGACTCTCTGAATAGTTTAAATCCAACCTCAAATCTGTTGTATTGGTTTTTATGCATTTGCAGTCTTAAGTTGAGCTCCTGTCAGAATCATCACTCTCCAGTCCCTGGATTCTGGGTGTGAAAGCACCCTAGTTCTTAGCCCAGTGACTCACTAAAGCTAACCAGCCCTTTCTTCTGTCTGGGTTGAATATAATGATGTGCTGTGCTCCTCACCATGCAGAGAAGAAGCAGTATCGGGAGTCTTACATCAGCGACAGCCTGGACCTTGACGTAGACCAGCTGGAAAAGCGGTCTCGGGCCAGTGGGAGCAGCGCGGGCAGCGTGAAGCACAAGCGCCTGTCCCGTCACTCCACCGCCAGCCACAGCAGTTCCCACACCTCGGGCATTGAGGCGGACACCAAGCCCCGGGACACGGGGCCCGAGGACAGCTACTCTGGCAGCGCCATCCACCGCAAGCTGAAAAGCTGCAGCTCCATGACCAGCCACGGCAGCTCCCACACTTCTGGAGTGGAGAGCAGCGGCAAGGACCGGCTGGAAGAGGACTCGCAGGACGATGGTAACCTGCTCACTGTGGGCTTTCCGAGCAAGCTGCTGTTTCTGTCTCCCCTCCTTCGTCTTGCCTAGTATTTTTTTCAAGTGTCACTTCTGGAGAATTGATGTGCGGAGCATAACTAAGAAGCAATAATGGAGACGAGGAGGGGTCTTGTATCCTCTCCCATGATTTGGTGCTTGTGTGGTGAACAAAGCTTTCTTCTAGTCATGATCCTTTGCCACCCTGGGATTGGGTGTTGGTGGATTCTGAGTCCTAGAGGTTTATGTGAAATGGAGCAGTGGTCAGTCCTGCAGTGCTCACATCTGCGTTTCTGATTCCCAGATTAGATAGGCATTGATGGGGCATCTGGGTGGCGGAGTGGTTGAGCACCTGCCTTTGGCTCAGGGCGTGATCCTAGGGTCCTGGGATTGAGTCCCTCATCAGGCTCCCCTCAGGGAGCTTACTTTTCCTGCCTGTCTCTGTCTCTCTGCGTCTCTCATGAATGAATAGATAAAATCTTTAAAAAAATAAAAATAGTAAATAGATGTTGGTTAGGACAACTGAGCAGATGTAGTGCTAGTGACAGAAATGTCTTAAACTTTTTGCAGGAAAAAAATATTTGAGCTCAGACCATTGCTTATTTTAGTATTTCTTAAACTCCTCCTCTGCACCCGGAACTCTGGGTATATAATAGAAAGTTAGTACCTAGCTGCTTAACTCTGTTGAGATAAAATCAGACCTCTAGCCTGTATCACCAAGCTGAGCATATGTGTATAACCTTTTTACTATTTTTCTGCCTCAAGTGCTATAGCATTCAGGTTTGGGGAAAAAATACTGACTTCATTAAGGAAAACTGCAGCACATTTGTTTGGTTACTATAGAATTCATGTGGATCTCAAATGAAGTCACTTAAATGCCTTGCAGGTAGGCAGCTAAGAGAAATGGGGAGCTTCATGAAATACTCATTGTGCTCTGGCCCTAGGCAAACAGCCCATCAGTCTCAGTTTACCCTTCGTCATCTCAGCAAGGTGGTATAGCTCTTTTCTTCTTTTTTTTTTTTTAAAGATTCTTTATTATTTAAAGAGCAAGAATGTGCGTGAGCACACAGAGTGGAGCAGAGAGAGGGAGAAGCAGACACTGCGTTGAGCGAGGAGCCTGATGCAGGGCTCTGTCTCACAACCCTAAGATCGTGACCTGAACCAAAATCAAGAGTCAGACAGTTAACCAACTGAGCCACCCAGGCACCCCTTTCTCTTTTCTTTTTTCTTAAAGAGTAAAGAATAATCAACAATCAGATTGTGGCATTAGAAGACATGTAACAAACACAACAATCCTGTGAAAAAAGAGAACAAATACATCTAGTGGGAAATTGTCCTAAGAGTTTCCTATTATATAGATTCTCATTAGCAAGTCTGTTTTAAAATAGGGACAATTACATAGCCTCCCTCAAAGTATGGCTATGAATTCTGGTGTCCCTTTCCCTTCATATCCCCAAATGTCTTTTCCTTCTTCTGTTCCAGAAATAGAGATGTTGGTCGATGATCCCAGGGACCTGGAGCAGATGAATGAAGAGTCTCTGGAAGTCAGCCCAGACATGTGCATCTATATCACCGAGGACATGCTCATGTCACGGAAGCTGAATGGACACTCTGGTGAGCTCTTATGGGAAGTTCTTCTCCTTAAGTAATAAACTGCCCCAGCCTGAGAAGCAGGTGCCTCAGAAAATAGAAGGAATGGGGTGGGGCTCTAGGTCATACAGGATTGGAATCAGAACCTTGCCAAGACAGTGCCCCAAACTGCAGGACTGGTATCTTCTGAGGAAGAAAGGGAAAGGCAGGGGAAGAAGCACCTAGGATTGGGAATTAGCCTCTTCTACCCCAAGGTCTGGACAAAGTGGTAAAATACAGTTTTCTCTTGGTTGTTGTTCATTTGTTTTGCTGTTTTAAGCGATAACTAGAGAGTCATATAATACATCTAGAAGGAGCCTCAAAGACCTTTTTTCAGATGAGAAATCCTGTAGATTAGGGGGACAAATATTATGTGGCTAAAAACAGAAGTCTGGTCTCCAGGTTTGTTTTGTACTGTTTTCCCTCACTAGATCATACTAGGTATAGGAGCCCCGAGGAAAACGTGTCAAAAAAGTTTGACATCAAAAGACACTTACTAAATTCCATATCCAATTAGCTCTACTAGAAAACATGCATTCACTGTAACCCTAGTACAGAGTATATAGTATCTATTTCTACCAAATAAAAGATATTACCCTAAAAAAAACCCAACACTATGGATTTTGTTTTTAAGCCTCAGTCACTCCTAATGGCTTTTGTCACATTTTATGGATTGGTCTCCATTTGATATAAAAACATATCTTAGGAATCAGTGCTGTCGCGCTGCTGTTGACATGGTGCGGGTGCTTATTATTCAGCCATGTTGAGCTTTAAGTGAAAGAGTGTATTTACAACCAGGATGACCTGCAATCACTCTGTCAAGATCCACAGTCCCTGATAGTGAGCCTCACCCATGCAACAGGTGCTAGGAATCAGAGATGAATAGGGCCAATACTCCTGGTCCTCTCATCCGGGCATTTAATCTGTAAAAGCATGAGGCTCTCTTTATTGCAGAATTTCATTTGCTAACCTAGCAGAACCACGGCCTCCAGATGCTCTGCCAGGAATAGACCTGCCAGTGGTTACAGAGAATCACTCTGCTTACTCAACACAGATTCATCTGGCAGGTTGCTCTGATCATGCTTAACATTCTCATACCAAACTCTGCTCTTTTTTTTTTTTTTTTCTCATTTGCTCTATAACATAGACGTTTTTCCTTATAAATACATTTTAATATATATTAAATATAAACCAATTATATGCACATTATAGATGGGTAGAGATCTTGCTTTCACTATGTACATGTGTATTTTTGTGGAAATAAAACTGTCTAAACAGTACACACCAAAGTGTCTGTGGGAAAAAGGAGATGTAAAGGAAAGCAGACTTGTGCTTTTTATTTTTATATATTCCTACATTTAAGTTTTCTAAGATTTTGTAATTTTAAATAGAAATAAAATATAAATAGAGTAGCTGCTGAAAAAGGTTTATATACAAAAACGTTTCTTGATATGTTATTTATAATAGCAAAAAAAAAGGAAAAAGGACCTAAACAGTTAACAATGAGAGGTTGTATATTCTATCCAAACAGTGAGATATTGTACAACCATTAAGTAATAGGATCTTCAAAGAATATATAATAATAGGAGAAAGGCAAGAAAAACAGCACCAATTGTATAATAGGATGATCTCAAATTTAAAAATGTATATGTATACAAAAAATAGATAAAAGTATTAACAGCCTTTTCTCTAGATGATGGGGTTATCGATGGTCTTGTTTTCTTTCTTGCATCATCCTACTTTTCCAAATTCTCTACACTTTGAGCATTAAATATTGTTTTAAAATATGGAGCTGAGGGATCCCTGGATGGCTCAGAAGTTGAGTATCTGCCTTCGGCCCAAGGCATGATCCTGGGGTCCAGGGATGGAGTCCCACGTCGGGCTCCTTGAATGGAGCCTGCTTCTCCCTCTGCCTATGTCTCTCCCTCTCTCTCTCTCTCTCTCTCTCTGGCTCTCATTAATAAATAATTAAAATCTTTGAAAAATAAAATAATAAAATAAATAAAATATGGAGCTGAGATTGAGTAGTGATGGAAGTTTGATAGATGTTGGTTTAGTATTCCAACCACCTGACTTGATGCAGATCTAGCTAATGCAAAGTCTGGGTTTGGGAGCAGATTCTTTACAGGCATAGTGGCCAAGAGCACATTTATCAGGAAATCCAGAAGGACCTGTCCCAATTGCCAACCAAGTACACTAGTCCACATCTTTCTCTGATGATTTGTTAAAAGTTTAAAGCTTTTTAAAAGATAAGGATATTCTAGAGAAAGACCCTCCCCCACTAAAGCAATCTGTACACCCCCAAAACATGAGTATATCCACCTGAGAGTTTTTAAACTGTCTACATGTAAACTGAGAATGTCTTCCTTTCATGTTTCAACTGAACTAATTATCAAACACTTAATATGCAAGGCATATACTAGTCACTGACTTATTGAGTCATTTCTAAAGAATTAAGGGATAGGGACGCCTGGGTGGCTCAGTGGTTGAGCATCTGCCTTCAGCTCAGGGCATGATCCCGGAGTCCCCGGATCGAGTTGCCACATTGGGCTTCCTGCAGGGAGCTTGCTTCTTTCTCTGCCTATGTCTCTGCCTCTCTATCTGTGTCTCTCATGAATAAATAAATAAAATCTTAAAAGTAAATAGTTAAGGGATAGAACACAAAAGACCATTTCTGAGGTTATTAGCAGTAGCTAAATAAAAATCACATTACTCAAGGTTCTTTTTTTTTATAAGGTGAAAACATACTTTCCCTAAGAAGAAGATCCTTAAGAAACCATTTGGCCTTAAGGATCCGGGGTTTGACTGAGTTGCTTCATCTATGCACGAGAAAAACATCAGTGATCATATTCACTTCCCATCTCTAGTTCTTGTTAGTTTTATCTTTTGAAACATTTTTTTCTGGTGCTTTACTCACTTGCCAAGCCACAAAGGGAAGTTTCAGCCCTGGATTTCTGTTTCCAAAATATTAGCAGATTACCCCTGAGCGCTGAGGTAATTAGGGGATCCTGTTGGTCTTGAAGATCCAGAACTGAATGTTCAGGGGGGCCTCCCATTTGTGGTCTCTCCCCTGTAGGATCTGCTGCAGGAGGCAAGTGCCACAGGGTCCCCATCAGCCCGAGGAGCTCCTGGGAGCTGAGTGTGTCCCATCTGCAGACCTCGCACCTTGGCTTGCCCTTTCCGTGCATTTGCTTTTCAGTCATCATTAAACTCTTTTGGATAGATGCTGCTGTCAGCCCCACTATATAGGAGGAGACTGAGACACAGGGAGCCTAAGTCCCTGACCAGCATCCACAGCTAATTATTTGTCCGGAGCCAGTGCCATCCCAGATCCGCATGACTCTGGAAGTCAAAGCCTCACACTAAATCACTGCATATCTAAGGGGAACCAAGCCTAGAAGGCCATGTCATAGTTCAGCAGGGGTTAAGTTCAGACTTCATGCTCTGTGGAGTGGTGGGAACCTTAGGAGATAAACCGCTTTACACCTACAGTCTTTTTGTTACTACCCTCATAAATAGATTAATTAGAAGTTGTCATTTACTTTAGAAAATTCAGGTCCTAAGCTCCTTCCTGTACTCTAACCCCACATTTATCCCTGTTGTCCCTATTTACTGTAAGACAAGAGACAGTATATATTCCATTCTGGTTGTCTCCTATGGAAGAATAGCAGATTTTTCAGTAATGGTTAATATTTGACCTTTCAGTCGTGGTGGTAGTATATGCCAGGCATGTGGCAAGAAGTATGAATAATAAGAAGTCTTCATTGTTGGGTTGTTTTTTTTCCCCATGTTTTACTTTAGGGTTGATTGTGAAAGAAATCGGTTCTTCCACCTCCAGCTCCTCAGAAACAGTTGTCAAGCTTCGCGGCCAGAGTACTGACTCTCTTCCACAGGTACAGAAGGAATTGGAAATTTTAAATTGGATACTGAAGTTATAGAAAACTTTAAAAAGGAACTTACATTTATATAAATGAGCAAAAATTAAAAACCCTTAAGGCAGTGCTTCTCACTAGTTACATTCTAGTTTTGTTCTGAATATATATATCCACTTTATTTGCTAGTTCCATGCATCTTTAAGTTGATTTTTTTTTTTAGATAAATTATGTACTTTGTTTCATACTTTTTTATAGTAGGGAAGTGTCTATATTTCAGACTTCAGGTGCTGTGTGTGTGTGTGTGTGTGTGTGTGTGTTGACCTTAACAACTGGGAGGATAATTTTTTTGTCAGGTTTGTTATGGTAGAAATGAAACATACTTTCAAAGTATGCTGATTGAGACTGTTTGGTAACTTGTGATCACTGGCTAGACTATTAAAATACCAAAATGTAAAATACTGTGAAACTCATAGTTGCAGCATCTGGGTTTATTATATAACTGATATTCACCTCTGTTTCCTGAGCATTCACCTTCTCTCTCCACTTTTGCCTCTCTTTCTTGGAGCATCTCTGTCTTTTTTGTTTTTTTGCCTTCTGTGTGTGCCTCTCTCCTCCCTTTTTTCCTGTCTCATTTAAGTAGTATTAATGTGCACATGATATTTTATTAAATATTTTTTTGAATACTCCAATTAATAATTTCTAAAGCAGTATGTGTAGCATGATGATTACGAGCTTCAGGGTCACACTGCCTAGGTTTGCCCTCTAGTTCTGACACCCGGTGTTAGATCTTACTGTATATAAATGTTTGTGGGGCGCAGCTAAGGACTGGGTTCTGCACCTCCAAGATGGGAAGCACATTTGTGGGCCTGCCGTGTGGATTTGTGATGCGGCCCTAGTGCATTCTGCGTGGGAGATCCCAATGGCACCTGGGAAGCCTGCATGAGTACAGGGGATCAGTATCTTCAGAGAGTGCTCAGATGTGGTATTTCCTAATAAAATGTTTTTGGGCTCAGACCCCATTCTCTCCTCCTGGCACTTCTGCCTTTAAGCAGAAAGCGATAACTTATTCTGACAAGGTTGGCTTTTATGATGTTTGGCAGCCAGAGTTGAGTTCCCTTAAATAACCCATGAAGTATCTTTCATTCATGTAATTATCTGAACCATTTTTTAACTTATTTATATTTTCAGCTAATACCACTTCTTGGGGTAATGAGTTCTACAAGTCTGCTGCCTACTGTATGAAGTATTTGGGAGAATACTGCTTACAGTGTTTGGGACCTGCCTCTCACCTCCCAGCCTTTTCTGTACTATGTATTAGTATTTTATCCAAGAACTCTAGCTTTTTAAAAAAAAAAAAAACAAAAAAAACAATTCTTCAAATTGTGTTTCTTGAATGGTTCACTTCCCCACATCTTATTAAAATGATAACGGACCTCAGCATGAGAGTATTGCCATGCTGAATGTCATATTCTAATGAAAAAAAAAATTAGACCCCATCTTAACCTATCCAGCCCTATTTTAAGACAATTTCTTGACTTCTGAAATGCTAGAGACAGTTGGGTTCCTATTGCATTTACCTCCTTTGCCTTAGATTACTCATCTGTAAAATGGGGAAAATAATGCCACTGTCATCTTAGACCTGACAGGAAGATTGAACCATTAGGGCCTTACACATGATAGGGGGTCAGTAAATGCTAGCCAGTGTTGCTCATGGTGGTGGTGATGGTGGTTGTGTTGACATATTCCCCACAGGGCCTCAGAGGCCCAGAAACCTCCAATTGGAAATTAGTTTCCAACATATAAGGATTCCATAACCTTTTATGATTTTGCGGCTTCTCTCTTTACAAGGGCAAATATTGCTAACCTTTCAGTTTAGTCTATACTCTTAAAGTTGTTTTAACCTTTCCTTATTTTGCAGACTATATGTCGGAAACCAAAGACCTCCACCGATCGACATAGCTTGAGCCTTGATGATATCAGACTTTACCAGAAAGACTTCTTGCGCATTGCAGGTCTATGTCAAGACACTGCTCAGAGTTACACCTTTGGGTGTGGCCACGAACTGGATGAAGAAGGCCTCTACTGCAACAGCTGCTTGGCTCAGCAGTGTGTCAACATCCAAGATGCTTTTCCAGTCAAAAGAACCAGCAAGTACTTTTCTCTGGATCTCACACATGATGAAGTTCCAGAGTTTGTTGTATAAAGTACATCTGCGTGCGGCTAGCTGTACAGGCCGGCTGCTGTTTGCTGGAGGCTGAAAAGCCATGGGTTCTTTCCTTAATTATTGTGCCATATTTTCTTCACCCCAAAACATAGCTCTTTCTTGATGATGTTGGCAATGGAAATAGAAGCCTTGGGACAACTGCACTTTAAGTATTACACAGAGATAAAAGAACTACAGAGAATGGACAGCAAGACAAGTGCCCGGAAGTTCATGATCCTTTGGAAGGAAATGTGCTTTACTAGTTACCAAGCCTTCAGAACATTGAATTGTGGTGTGTCTGTTCCTTGTTTTGTTTTTTAGTTTGATTACACGACATCACATTTTTTTTATCATGTGAAAGATGTTGTTAGGTTTATTTGTTTGCTTGTAAATTTTTTGTGGTCACTCCCTCATGCATGTGGCTTGAGGGAGGAGAAGAAAAGAGAGTCTCTCCTTTCAATGGAGAGACCATTGCCTAGTACATAGCCATTGCTGCCTCACTGGGGCTGTCCCAAAGTGAACACTAATGAAGTGGTCAAAATCCTGTAGTTCTAGCAAGCCAAAGATACGTACATAACAGAAGCGCAGCCCAGGGTCAAGAAGATGCAAATGAAGCAATAACCAGAAAGTTCTGCGTGCTATGATGCCTTGTGACTCCTTCATGCCTGGTCAGTGCCATGTCCTCTTCCCGCCCTTCCTGACAGCTTTGGGACTCATCTGAGCTTCTCATCCAAGTAACTGATCAGTTGTGTTCATGTCATCATGCATTTTGTGGAGTTTACAAAACCAGTTTGTTAAAGCTATGGAAAGGTCTTAGAAAATGTTTGTGCTTGGTGTTTTGCTTTGTTTTTAATCAAGAACAAATTACGGTAAGGCTGGCTTCTGCTTAACCAAAATACCCTAACTGTACGTATATGTTATACATATATAAATACCCGAGACTGCGTGTGTTTATATGTGTTTAAAGCTTACTAACTCTTCATCTTGGCTCCATGACTATTTTGTGTACGTGGTCTGTCTTGTTTACTATGGACGATGTGTCACTGAATGAATGATACCTACAGACAATCAGTTAATATATGTAGAGTTAAGAATGACTGTTTTCTCATATGTCTTTTGCCATGATTCTCAACCCTGGTTGCACAATAGAATTATTTGGGGAGCTTTAAAAACAATAACAATGTCTGGATCCCACTTCAGACCAATAAAATCAGTCTGTTGCAGTGAGGTCCAGGTGGAGTTGCCTTTTCCTTTAAAACTCTCCAGATGGAGCTAATATGCAACGGGGTTTAATACCACTGCTCCAGAGGGTATCTTTTTGTCAATTTTGAAGTTAAAGTATACAAAAAAATGTTAGTGTTTGAGAGGGGGCCATTTTTAAGACAGTTACTGCCATTGCTGATAGTATATATATATGAAACCAAGTCAGGAGAGTGAATTTATTAACCTTTAGCTGTACAGTAACGATGCTGTTCGCACTTCAGGAGAGAACTTCAGCACAATGTCTTTCTATGAGATGTTTGTAATGATTTCATATTTTACAACATTTGTTTACCATATTTTGATATACCATTTTTTCTATCTGCCAGGTTTTCTTAAAAAGAAACTATATATTATTTTCTAAAGAAACAGTCATATTTTTATACAAAATTAAGTTTTCAGGTAACAAAGAAATAGATTTAAGGTACAACAGAACAAGCAGTGTTCCCGTGGGTGGGAATCAGTATTCTAAACACATGGAGAACAGCCCCACCTGGGCTGCCTCGGCACGCCCGTTTGCAGATGTAGCAGGGCAGTGTGTACACTACAAGCCCGGTCAGATCAGCTTAACCCCACACTTAGAAAGGAACAAAAGTTACGTAGAGTTCTGTAGTCATGAAATTATTTTGCTTTTATCAAAAGTTTTAAAAGAACCAAAGTTTCAGATGTCAGAATGTACAAAAGTATCTCTCAGTCTTATGTATGAAAAGGTAGAAGGATCATCTAATGACTGCTTCACTTATAAGTAAGTCGTTAAATAATCAACATTTCATATAGATGCTTCGGAGACAAATCCTGGGAAGTTTAACTCTAAAGAGCCCAGACCATAATGCAGTGCATTTCTTTAGCTCTTAGCGTTTCCGGCAAACATCCAGACAAAAGCATATTTAATTTAATTAAGTATATAGTGCTTTATTTTCTCTGTACTTCAGCCAGAATCAGGTCTTCAGGGTTTTACCAGCATTGTTGGTGGTTTTGCACACCCTCTTAATAATTGGATTTATGGATAGTCTTGTGGGTTTTCAAAAATGAAACATGCTAAGGAACATTTTTGCTTTTTGATCCTCTGTTTGCAGCAGAATTATATATATGTATATGAAAATCATTTTGGCTATCTGCATTTTGTATTTGGAAATTGTTTTAAACAATAAAAAAGGAAAAGAAACATATGAAGCTGTAATTTATTCTGCATTTGTTAATATCGTTGCTAGTCGGTATACCAGTTTGGTATATATTGCCTCTATACATCTACATTTGTATTTGCAACAATGAGCTTTATATCTACATAAACTGTAAATAATCCTTTCTGTGAAAGGATCATCATATCAGGATGATACCAAAAGTGTGTAAAAGAAAACTGTTATTTTGTAATGATTTCTTATAGGCATTTCATGTTAAGATTAGCAGTCAATAAAGTTACTTTTTATTTGTCTTTAAAGTGCCTTTTTCTTTTTTTATTAGAGTTCTCAGTTAAGCAAGAGGCATTAAAGAGTGAATGTTTTCTTTGTGTTCTTCCTTCACATAGTATAGCACCTGGAGGGGCAAGCTAAGGTCCTGCGTGGGAGAGCTCTGAGCTGGACCACCCCCTCGGCTGCTGTGATGGCTCAAGAGGACTGTGGCTGAGCCCTGCCGAGTGCTGTCCCCTTCCCACGTGGGTTAGGACTTCCTCTATTAACTCCTTCAATCCTCATACTTGCAAAAGGCAGGTACTATTCTGATTCTCAAGTTAGAGATGAAGGAACTGAGGCTCCAAGAGGCTGTGGCAGCCAGGCACCATGCAGGCCCAAGCTGAGGGGCTGAAAGGGTGCAGGAAAATAGAATATGTTTCACTTTTTAAGTTAAAATAACCACCTTAATTTTTCCCTCAAAATCATCATCTTTGGGGTGTTAAATTTTCATTTTTAAAAAGTAAGTGATTACATTTAAAAACATGCAATCCTCAGGCTGAATGTGAGGGCAGTGGTGGCATCAAGAACGGAGCCTGGAACTTTGCTTCCAGTCAGGAGCCGGGAGTCTAAGAAGCCTGTCTGGCCTTGTGAAAGGATGAACATCAGCTTCTCTTTTTTTTGTTTTTGTTTTTGTTTGTGTGTGTGTGTGTGTGTGTGTGTGTGTGTGTGTGTGTGTGTGTCTTTGATGAGATTAATAATTCAAAGGGCTATTTGGGGGATGCCTGGGTGGCTCAGTGGTTGAGCGTCTGCCTTTGGCTCAGGGAGTGATCCGAGAGTCCTGGGATGGAGTCCTCCCCTGTGGGGAGCCTACTTCTCCCTCTGCCTATGTCTCTTCCTCTCTCTATTTCTCATGAATAAATAAATAAAATCTTAAAAAGGGGGGGGGGGGCGCTATTTGGGGGATTAACTAATAGTTATGCCCCTGATGACAAAGGTGAGAGAAAGGAGGGTTTTCAAATCTTCTAACCAACAGTTACTTTGTACAGAAGTGTTCCTCATGAATTTTGCAGCATATCTGGTAAAATTGTGAGTCAACTTTCTGGTCATCTGCTATGTATCTGACACAACACATGTCACATCTAATCTTCACATCCCTTCAGAGAGTCAACTCATTTCACAGCTGAGGAAACACTCAGACTTCCCCCAAGATCCTGCAGCTCGTAAGCTTAGAGCAGGGTTTTAAACCCAAATCTGCTCCAAAAGCTTTGCCTTTTCTACCACATATACCATGTTACCCACTGCACTTAAGAGAATGTTCCATCTAATGCGGAAGACACATGTAGGATTTTGATAGTGTGAGAAATGAAATTTGCACACTTTTTTGGAACACCTCTACACCAGACCTGTAGAAGGATTATTTGGGTATTGCTCTGGCACAGAAGCAATGACGACCCTGGGGGGGTAGGTAGGGAATGGGAGGTGGGAAGAACGAAGGTTTTACTCAGAAGAAGAGCCTTAAAAAAAAAAAAAAAAAAGAAGAGCCTTGAAGGGGGACTTAAGGCAGATTGGGGTGAGGTACACACTGTCCCCATGAAGATGAAAAGCCAGAGATGACAGTGCTCATTCAGGGGCCTTTAGGCTTAAGTAAGGATTTTCTCCAGACTAGTCGATTTTCTCCAGACTAGTCGTGAAAGTGCCCAGAGGGGAACTTCGGTGTTTTTTTTCTAGACAGGGAGCCACTGAAGGGGACTATAAAAGGAGTCATGTTTGGGAGACATTATTTGAGAGGAATAATGGGATCTGTGCTACAAGAAGGTAGGGAGAAGAGAGCGGGACTGGGGAAATGACCTGAACAAAAATGTGGCAGCAGGGAGAAGAAAATTCAAAAGTTAGGAAGCTATGCCTCTCTCTTCCCCTCTCACTCTCTCCTCCCTGTCTCTCTCTTTCTCTCTTACACACAATCATCTTCTAAGCTAACTCCTAGAGAAATAGGTAAGTTTTCCATGCTTGGCAATATCCTTGGGAAAACAAAAAGTTCACCATTGCTTTATAGAATGAATTAAAATCTACTCTGCATGAATGCTTTGAATGTTAAAAATTGGCACAATGGCCACAATCACTCTAATCTATGGAAAGTGCCTTTCAAGCTGGGCTGCACATAAGAATGACCTGCAGTATTTAAAACAGCAATGCCCATGGCCCAGACCAGAGCTTCTGATTTATTTGGTCCAGGTGGGCATGGTACTACTAAAAGTTTGGCCAGTAATGCTAACTAGTGTGTATCCAGGGTGTAGATCCATTGTTCTATAGGTGAACCCAAGCAATGTAGACCAGCTGGGTGACTTGCTCCTGAGCTGGAGTGATCCACACCTGGACTGAGTTGCATCTCCAGTGTTGCATTTTGTGGGAATGATGTTGTTTTCTTTTCACCAATAAAGGGGTCAGAGAATGGACCAACATTCAAGTGAGGCACTGAATTCACCATTTCAGGAAGTCTGAATACACGCACATTCTAGAAAGCTGGGTGGTATATACACATAATTGTTTTGCTAAGCATGAAAGTGGAGGTTATGTGAGTACAGTAAAATACTTTAACATCTCTTCCCTGTCACTTTTATTTGCTTCGTCAATTCTCTGATGCTTTATATAAGTTGATCCCTACAGAGAATAATGAATAAAAGTAAGCTAAATTCCACCTAGCCCTTTGATTCTTAGACATTTATATGAGTTAATGGTGGAGGCTGACCTCTGAAAAGTCCTACTCAGATGCAATGAGACATTATGGGTGATGGAGTTATATACTCTCAAGGGATTAATCGAAGATCTATAAACAGGGCACGGCTATAATTAGCCAACTCATTACTTAGGATGGGTGTTTACCCATCTGGTATCAACTGTAGTCAGTTAAGGTCTCCTCATTTTATTACTGTCATTATGGCAAGAGATGGATTTCATAAAAACAGTTCCCAACTTAGAAAGGAATTATGTTCCAAGTTTGCTTCTAAATTCGTTGCTTGATGTTTACAACACAATATCCCCAACTTCCCTCACTAGCCCACAAATGCCTGTTTATCCCAGAGATATTATTAGAGATGATTTTTTTCTGTGCATTACTAACCATCAATAAAGAGGCCCAGAGTATAACTAAGGTAGATGGAGTGACCCCACAATCATACAGAAGATAGCACCCCCAGCAGACCAATAATTCAGTCCTTAGGTGTTATCCACACCCAACTGTAGAAATAAGTAGAAAAAAAGCAGGGCACCTGCATGGCTCAGTCCATTAGGGGTCTGAGTCTTGATTTCAGCTCAGGTCTTGATCTCAGGGTCGTGAGTTTAAGCCCCATATTGGGCTCCATGCTGGGTGTGGAGCCTACTTAAAAAAATAAAAGAGAGAAAAGCTTCAAGCATCCATGCCAAATGCAGCAGCTTTAAGTCAGTTTCTACCCTAGTGTCCCATGAGGGGTGCTTCTAGGGTTTTCCCAACCACACACCAGGCCTCAGTCCAGAGCTGCTCAACCCTGCTCAGCCATCATGAAAGAGTCAGCTGGAACTAAGCCAGCCCCAGAGGTCAAGTCACAGGCCCTCTTCTGACCTACAGATTGAAGGAAGAGAATAGGTCTAGCAGCTACTTAAAAAAGCAGAAGCCCCAGGGTCTTATTTAGACTCCATCCCTCTATTGCTACAGGATATAAATAAGATGCTAAGAAAGAAGAGAAGGAGCCTCTACAGAGGCCTTAAATGCAACAGCAAAGTGAATGTAGAAGACCACAAAAACCACTGGAGAAATTAAAAGAAGGCCTAAATTAATACCCCATATTCCTTAAAGGAAAGACTCAATAATGTAAGATCAATTTTCCCCATCAATTTCAATCAAAATCCCAACAGTGAAACATTTCAACCATGATGGAGTGATAGAATCAGTTTTACCCTCTCACTTTCAACAACTTTTAAAGAAGAAAAAATAGGGATGTCTGGGTGGCTCGGTAGTTGAGCATCTGCCTTTGGCTCAGGTCGTGATCCTGGGGTCCTGGGATGGAGTCCCGCATCCTGCTCCCCATGGGGAGCCTGCTTCTCCCTCTGCCTATGTCTCTGCCTCTCTCTGTGTCTCTCATGAATAAATAAAATCTTTTTAAAATAATAAAAATAAAGAAAAAATAGGTCTAAAAAATGTTCTTAAAAACCTTCAGCAATAGATAGTGCAGTAGAGTGAGCCTTAGAGGAGAAAACCAAACAAGGTGAGCCTTGTCAAGGTCTCAGTTTACTGCCTAGAGTTTCCAGGCCACTGAGGGAGGAGGGACCCAAGCAGGTGCCAGAGGGCTCCCAGAATTGAGAAAGCAGATGGTTACCTGGGGAAGCCAGGGGGGAGAGCAGGATGGAAGAAGCAGGAGAGGGAGAGCACTGGAGAGCACGCTCTGGAGGCCTGAGTGTCCCCATCTAGGGCTGAGCACTCAGTACACAGATGGCTCCTTTGTTTACCTGCCTATCATCTGGGCCGCCTCCCAGCTACAAGGGTGGAGAGCCATAGGGCCTGCAGGGCCTAACATATTCATTACTTGGCCCTTTATAGAAAGAAATTGCCAATTCTTCATCACTATCACTAATGACAGGAATTCTCTGGAGTTGTTTGCATCTGGAAAATATGTTCTAACTGGGTCTGTATTTCAAAACATTCTAGGCTCTTCCTTGTAAACGAGTGTCTTCCATGATTTCTGCATTTAATTGATCACTGATATGATTGGGTTTAAATGTACCAACGTTCCATTTGTTTTTACTTGTCCTCTTCTTTGTTGCTTTTTTCCTCTTTCCCTTCTTTGGGCTTCATGATTTTTATTTCACTTTCTCTCTTTTGCCTCTTAGTTATGCTTACTTAGAGTGGTTGCCTTAAAGTTTATAGTACACATCTTTAAACTATCAGAATCCACCTGCAAATCATATTACACCACTTCAAATATAGTATAAATTTACTACAAATATAGTATAAGAAACTTGTATTTTCCTTTCCCGGTCTTTTTGGGGTTGTGGTACCTTTGACTTTTTAACATGTTATAAACTTCATAACACATTGTTTTCATTTTTGCTTTTTAAATGGTCAGTTATTTTTAAAAAGAGATTTAAAATATGAGAAAAATGTGTTTTATATTTACCCACGTATTTACCATATCTGGGACTCTTCGTTCTTTTTGCAAATCAAGTCTTTCGTCTGCAGTTTTCTTTTTGCCTGAAAGATTTCCATTGACATTTCCTATACAGATCTACTGGTGTTGAATTCTTTCAGTTTTTGTAGGCCTAAAAAAGTTTTTATTTCATTTTTGTTTTTTGAAAGAGATCTTTGTTGGGTATAGTACTGAACAGCACTTTTCTTTCCAATATTTAAAAGACTTGCTTTTAAAGCTCTATTGGGACCAGAGAACCTTTAGTCTTAGAAGAGAGAGAGAGAGTGAATGTGTGTACCAAGCGGTATTTTATCTTCCATAATAGGAAACTGACGGATAAGATTCCAAACTGAAAAAGCAGTACACACATATTATGAGAATGTTGCTTGAAAATATGGAGGTTAATACTTCTAGAACCACCTTAAGAACTGGAAGTGTTAGCATCTGGGGAGGGAAGAGGAAGCTGCTATTTTTGTTAGAGGCATTATAAACATATTACTTTAAAAATTTAAAATTCTTTTTAAGAAAAGAAAACTAATCTCAGTCCCTAGCACAGAACCCTGGGTTCCAGAGACCATAAAGAGAAAAGGAGTAGGGAGTCAGTCTTCGTTTTGAGGAGTGGGCTCCTAAGTTTGTCTCCCGTGAAGGATGAACAGCGTATGGGCACAAGCCCAGGAGGTAGAAGGGAAGAGGCAGGCTGCTTTCCTTTGGGCTTGGACTCTTCCTGACAATGCCTGCAGGCTTTTCTGGGAGGTGTTGGGCTATTAAATGCCAAAGACTTTGGGCCGCCACATGGGAGTTGTTTGTAGTGAAAGCACCAGAAGGCGAGATGAATCTCCCTTTCTCCTTGCACTTGGGGACATGTGGGGTTGATGCCCAGTGAAAGTGATCTGGCTCCCGTTTCCTTGGTGAGAACAGCCAGCAGATGTGTGTCTGGTAACTCAAAGCCTTTATTGAACCGGCCCAAGTCAATTGCTCCACCTGGCGTGGGGTTGGGGCTGACTCAGGTTTCAGCCCCCTGGCCTCAGGGGGGCTAAGACAAAAAGTGGGGCTGAAGATGGAACTCGAGGCCTTAGATGCGGAGGGAGTGGGTGGAGACACAGAGGATGTCAGGGTGGGAGACTGTTGACCAGTCTATGCCCTAGATCAAGTGTTCACAAACCCTAATTATTCTCAGAAGCTCCAAAGAAGCTTTTTTTTTTTAATTTTTAAGAAAAATTTATATATTTATTCATGAGAGACACACAGAAAGAGGCAGAGACATAGACAAAGGGAGAAACAGACTCTATATGAAGAGCCCGATGTGGGACTCAATCCTGGGAATCCCGGATCACACCCTGAGCCAAAGGCACCACTGAGCCACCCAGGCATCCCCAAATAAGTTAAAAAAAAAAAAAAGATTAATTTCCAGGCCTCGCAGTACACCAGCCCATCAGAAACTGTAGGGGAACCACCCAGGATTCTGCTGTGCCCACTCATTCCTCTACCGCACCCCAGAAGCCCTGCTCCTCCAGGCCCAGACCACTCCAGACCGCTCCTGTCGATGGCCCCAGGGCAGTCCTCTCTTACTTCATTTTTTAAAATATTTTTATTATTCTTTTTATTGGAGTTCAATTTGCTAACATATAGCATAACACCCAGTGCTCATTCCATCAAGTGCCCCCCTCAGTGCCCATCACCCAGTCACCCCCACCCCCCGCCCATCTCCCTTTCTACCACCCCTCGCTAGTTTCCCAGAGTTAGGAGTCTCTCGTGTTCTGTCTCCCTTTCTGATATTTCCCACTCATTTTTTCTCCTTTCCCCTTTATTCCCTTGCACTACTTTTTATATTCCCCAAATGAATGAGACCATATAATGTTTGTCCTTATGCTGAGTGAAATAAGTCAATCCTCTCCTACTTCAGCTTTCTCTTCTTCCTTCTTTACTAGCAATTCAGATGCAGTAGGAATTTTCTGAAATCCAGGGGTAAAAATCTGCAGGGAGTCAACAGCGTCTGTCAGTTACAAATTCATGCTATAGGAGAAGCAGGGGCTTCCTGCGAAGAGTGAGAGCAAAGTTCTCCTATAGATTGTTGCCACTTTTATCTCATCATTTATCTTCAGTGAGAAACTCAGAAAGGCCAACTGATGGGGTTCAAAGACAAACCGTTCTTTCCCCTTCAGCCTCCAAGGTCTGAGAACTGTGGACAGGCCAGGCCATTGTGCTTTTGTTCAGCACCAATAGATGGCACCCAAAATGACAATGCCAGAATGGGTTGGATTCAGTTATGCGAGCTATGAGCTCTACTTTAGGAACCTGTTTCTTCTTCTTACCCAGCATCTCTGCCACATTATCCTACTTATTTCTTTAATAGCACTGGTCACAATCTCCAACTCTCTGATTCACTAATTCATTCTCTCATTCATTAATTCATGCTCTCATTTCCTGCCTCCTACACCATAATAGCAGCACTATGAGGGTGACAGCATTGTGAATCCAGCTTACTCCTCCCACAGCACTTAGAGCAGATTCTTGGCACAGAAGGTACTCTATGAATTTGACTTGAATGAATGAAGTCACATTCGATTATGAGAAGAAGAAACCTTTCTCAGTTCTAAAACACATTTTTATTGATTTGAACTGGGCTGCATCTTACAACAGATGAGCATATTTGGTGCTGTATTTCACTCCCACTTCTCCCTGAAAAGCTGTTAGTACATTGGGGTGCTCATGGAGTAAATTGTGTCTTAGCACCAAGGAGGGACAACAAACATGATTCTGAGCAGAGCTTTGCTGCCTGTATCCAGGATGCTTTTGCTGAGCAATGAGAAGGAAGGAGGCACATCAAAGGGGATGGAATAAGGAAACCAGTGCCCAGAAATGATTAGAAGGAACAGAGAGGCATGAAGGACATCAGGAGAAGGCAGGGCCAGCCCCAACGGTCTTCATCTGGGACCAGGGAGTAAGAATTTTCCTTCATCCCAATCTTAGATGCTTATTCAAGTGGCCAGGGGCCATAGATATGATGCCTCATCCCATTGGCATGCTTAAGTCCTGGTCAAGGCACAAAGCCAAATCCCGCCACTTAGGGATGGCCCTGGTTTGAACTGCTTAAAGCATTGTCTAAGTGTGTTCCTGCACCACCTGCCATAGAACCTTTAAGGAGTTTGCATAAAATGCAGATTCGTCGTCCCAAACCCTCCACCAGAGAAGAGAGTCTGCCTCCAGAATCAGGACCCAGAATAAGCGCCTCCTCCTCTCCTCCCCCCGCCCCCCCCCCTCCCCCCCCACGGGATCCTTTAGGTTCGTGGTGCTCAAATGCAAATGAGGGAATCGTTCCCTGGCGGGTCTAACTCAGCTTGTGTGACGCACGGGGAAGGAATCCCGCAGGCGTTGGGGGGCGGGGCCGGGGCCGTCCGCGGGGGGCGGGGCCCGAGGGCGGGGGCGGGGCCGTCCGCGGGGGCGGGGCCCGAGGGCGGGGGGCGGAGCTCAGCCTCGGGGCGTCCCTGCCTGATCCTGACCGCAGCCTGACCCCTGGCGGTCGGAGCCGGCCGTTGGGCAGGAGGGATTCAGGGCTTCGTCTGGCCGAGACTCCGGGCGAAGTTGAACCTCCCCGTCCGCTGGCAGAGGCTCTGCGGCCGAGACGGGAGGGCTGTGCGGAGGGGGTGGCAGGCGGTGTGTGGATTTTCCAACCTCCTGCTTTGCCTCCGTTGCTTACAGACGATGCGGCGGGGAGCCCCTCCCCCTGGGCGTCTGCGGGCGGCATTTTTAGCTGCATATAGTATCCGAGCGAGGAGGGAGAGGGAGAGAGACGGACGCGAAGTTGGGTGTTTTTCCGATGCATTAATTATTTTTTTTAAAAGGGAGGGGTGGGGACCAAAGTTCAAGACACGCCAGCAGACACAGGTGCGCTGCGGAGGCCGCTGGTCCGGCGCGGCCGTTCCCGGGTTCGCGGACACCCGCCGCGCGCCTCACCTGGCTGCGCACCTGAGCGGGCCCCGCGGCTCGGCCCCCCCTCGGCTCCCCGGCGTCGGGCCGCCTCCCTCGCGCCTGTGGAACTTGCTGGAGTTCGGCCCCTCCCAGGACGCGAGTGGTCCCGAGAACAGGTAATTCAAAGAAGTCTCGCCCACAAGCTTCCTCTTCTTTTCCTTTTTAATTCGCCCTCATCCGTAGCCGACAGAAACAGATCACTTGACTTTAATCGCGAATAGTAAGGTGCTTTTGCGTTTTCAGACCCGAGTCACACAGCCCGGCTCGAGGCATCCTCGCTCGTGGGCGGGGTGGCCCCGGAGCAGGTGGGCGAACCGGGCAGGTGGGACGTGGTGGGAGGGAAGGCGGCCCGCGGGTCCCAGGCCGAGCTCTAGTGGGGTTGACCGCGACTCATTCATTCAGTCATTGAACAGATTTTACTGGGAGCCCTCGAGGAGGGAGGGAGACCTGGAACTGGCTGCTAGAAGACAAAGAAAAGTAAGACATATGGCTCCTACCCTCAGGCTGTTTTCAGTCTCGTGGAAGGCAGTAGGAAGATATATAAACCAAAAATGATCCAACGACGCGGACCACGCATTTCTCTGGTTCATTTCTTTGATTGGCTGTGCGACCACCTTCCCTGCCACTCTCTATTCATCGAGTGCATAGAACCTTACTCAGTTCTCACAATGGCCCTATAAGGGGGGGGGGGGCTATTATTATCCTCATTGTATAAATGAGGACACCAAGTACTTGGGGGGATCAAATAGCGTGCCCAAGGTCAAAGAGCTGGTGAGTGGTGGTAGAACTGGTACCGGAATCCAGAGTAGCTTAACTTCAAAGCACATGCTGCCACCCATCAGGGCCTTCCACTTCCAATCTTGTTCTGCTGCTGTGTTGTTCAGAGTCAACTTCTGAACCTCTCACTTTCAGCTTATCTCTACCCACTTGGCCATCCTGACATCCTTTCCTCCAGTGTCAGAGAATAAGGCTCACATCCTGCTGCCAGAGCTCATTCCATCCTGTCTTCCTTCCTTCTCCAGACCATGTCCGTCCACTCATCTCCTTTCTCTTAAACCTTCAACTCATTATGTTCTCTCATTCCTTTCCCTCTGCCCATAAACATGTCAAAAGCTCACCTTTGCTAGCCTACAAGCAAATAAAACACAACACAGTAAAAAGCTCCCCATAGTATGCACCGATGAGAAATGCTAAAATAAATAATACCGACAGTACCAAATGCTGGGGAGACTGTGGAAAAATTGGATCGCTCATAAATTGCTATTGGGAATGCAAAATGGTACAGTCTTCTGAAAAATGGCTGTTTCTTTTAAAAGTGGATAAACGCTTACCATATGATAAAAATATGGCAAATCTGCCAGGGCAATGTAAACTAACATCACAAAAACTTCTACCCTACTTCTACACAATGACCATAGCACTTTCATTTGTAATAGCCCCAAATTGAAAACAACCCAAATGTCTTTCAAAGAAGTAAATGGCTGAAACAAGTGTGATATTTCCATATAATGGGTACTACCCAGTAATAGAACAAATTTTTGGTACCTGCAACAACATTGATGGTCTCAAAGACATTAGGCTGAGTGAACAAAAGCCAGTCTCTTAATGTTACATACTATAGGGTGCCATTTCTATAATATTTTCAAATGACAGTTATAGTGATTCATGGTCATCAGGGGAAAAGGCAATATAAGGGAGTTCTTTATGGTGATTGAACAGCTCTGTATTTGATTATTGTGGTAGTGGCACAAATTGATGCTAATAATAAAGTTGCACAGAACTGTTCATACACACATAAGTACATATGAAAACTGCTGAAATTAGAATAAAGTCTATAGGTTGTAGCAATGTCAATTTCCTGGTTTTGTTAATATATACTACAGATTAAGATGTTACTCTTGAGTGAAGCTGGGTGATGAATGTGTAGAACCTCTCTGTTTTTGCAACTTCTTGTGAATCTATAATGATTTTAAAATAAAAAGTTAAAAAATGCATGTACTTTAAAATCAAACAAATAATAGAAGCTTCTTTTACCTTGATCCAGTTCAGCCCTCCTGGGTCCTCACCCCATGGTCACCACCCCATCGCCCACCTCTCTCCTCCCCTTCTGAGCCAGTGCCACCCAAAAGGTGACCTGGTCTCTCTGTCCCCACTTTCTCAACTCCGCTTGGCTTTCCAGTCCACTGCCATCAGACTTCTGCAACCTCGCTGTCACCAGTGTGGAAAGTCCACGGTCTTTATCTTGCTGCATCAAAACCATTGACTCCTTCCTTCTAATCATTCAGAGTCTATGGCAAAGCACTTTCCTGTTTCTACGTACACCTCCTTGGCATTTCTTGTCTGTCTCCTTTATGGATATCTCTCTCCAGTAGCTTCTCTTCTGCTTCTTATCCCTTCTATGTCAGCATTAAAGGAATGGGCAGTGACCCATTCCTTGATTCACTGCTTTTATTCCTCTTCACTCTATTCACTCCTCTGCCCACCTAGGACTAGCTAACTCCCACTAAGGCTCTGGAGATCATCTATAACCTGCCCTCTCCACCCCCACCCCCCGTCAGGTTTATGTTGCAATTATTTGTCTATGTGTCTGTAGCACATTTCCTCAAGATTTCATAGGAAAGATGATGATACCAGCTTTAAGTGCAGGGCTTCTCATTACATTGGGCAATGGGAATATTCTTTTCTTTGCAAAAGAGATGTATGAGCTACTGGGGGGGGGGTGTATTACAAATGCTCTAGGCTCTATAATATACCTTATGCCAGCTGACAGATTCTATGTGAGGAGGAAGGACCTGGAAGGAAGATGGTGGCCCTGCCAGCAGAGGGCTGTTAGGGAGACGTGGCTCGGAGGAAGGCCAGAACCACTGCAGCCCACCCAGGCCTGGGTGTATTCCAGGTGAGATACAGAATAAAATCAGCTCCCACCTCCCTGTACTGGTATGACCACAACAATAAGTCATGTCTAAAGTGGATGTTCTGCAGCAGAGAACACAGGGAGAAATGTGAAAAACCTGTCCTTGCCTTTATGGGAAAAGCAATAGGGAACTAATGTCTTTAAGGGAGTAGAAGAGGAACAGGAACATCATCAGGAACATCACAGTCTCATCAAGGCTCAAGTAGACACTCAGCCAGGGGCAGAAATCCATTTTGGAGTTAGGAGCAAGGAGGGAGGCAACAGGACCAGGTGCAAACCTCAAGAAGGCACGATTGACCACTTCACCAAGGCTCCTGGGTCTCCGCAGCCTGGGCTACTTTCTCCCATCACCTCTCAGGCTAGCGAAATCTCCTTCCATGCTCTTTGGTTTGTACTGACTATTTTTAAGAGTGAAAGAGGCAACTCAAAATAATGCATTTTCATCTGATTTGCAACATGCCTGGTTTGAGATTTCCACTGCTGCACTAGCCTTTCTTTCTCTTCTGAAAGAAGAGAGCTGTGTGCCATCTTGTGGTGGAGGAGTGCCATGACAGCAGTTATGCACCGGAACCATTTATTTCCAGTCCAGCATCAGGGTTACCTGGTGTAAAGCTCATGAAAGGGTTCTGGTTCAGGGGCAGTAGCAATCAGAGAATGCACCACTAGAGAGACACTGGACTGCACTGGTAATTAACGGCATTGGAGTAGGGACCAAAGGGATTTTTCCTGCCACCTTTATGATTTTTATCCCCAGGCACCCTTCTCCCTAATTAATAAATTAATTCCAATTCGTGGTGGTTTAAAAAGAAATGACCTTGCACAATGGCAAGAATGCCAGACCGAGAGCTAAGATACCTGGTATCTCATTGCCCCTCTGCCACGGACTAGCCAAGGGAAATAGCAGCAGAGAATAGTGAAAAGAGTAGTGAACTGGGACCAGAGATCACTACTCAAGAGCTACCACAACCTAGCCTGTTCAACTTTTACTGAACACCTTACCTGAACCAAGTGCTACTTTTCATGTTTCTCCCTCATGGTCAGATGGGTAGTGGGTCTAGAAGTCAGGAAACTGAGACTCAGTAAGAGTGAGTGAGGTATCCCAAGTCACAGAGTCTCAGGATCTGATCTGGATTCTTTCGGAGTCAGGCAAAAAGCATATGATCTTTGGTTTTTTTTAATTTTATTGTTATAATTTTTGATCATGTGAATGTGGGGAATTTGGGGAGCGGGGTCACACACTGGCAGATGGTTTGAATTTATTCTGTCCCTTGCTGATCGGGCAAGCGTGATTTCTACCTGAGTGCTCTGTTAATCTCCTGTGTGTTCTCATTTCTCCCCATCTGACTTTGTTTATAAATGCATTTTAAGAGATTGAACTACCTCAGCTTCAAAACTCAGGTCCTTTGATTTCTGAAGGTAAAAGATGGAACCTAGAGAGAGAACACTGTCTGAGGCATGAATAGTAAAATCAAGGTCTCTATAAAGGGAGGACAAGATGCCGTACCTGCTATTGATTTAGTACTCTTCTAAGGGCTGTCGCTACAGGGTCTCACCTGTGAGACGCTTGTAATATTACTGTCTTCTGGGGGACCTCAGGGATACAGAGGTTAAGAAACTGAGGGGCATCTGGGTGGCTCAGTGGTTGAGCCTTTGGCTCAGGTCATGATCCCAAGATCCTGGGATTGAGTCCCACATTGGGCTTCCTGCAGGAAAGCTGCTTCTCCCTCTGCTTATGTCTCTGCCTCTCTTGCTGTGTCTCTCATGAATAAATAAATAAGATCTTAAAATTTAAAAAAAGGACAGAGAAGAGAAACTTGTTTGAGATCACACAACTATGATTTGAACACGGGCCTTTTTTTTTAAATTAATTTTTATTGGTGTTCAATTTACCAACATACAGAAAAACACCCAGTGCTCATCCCGTCAAGTGTCCGCCTCAGTGCCCGTCACCCATTCCCCTCCAACACCCGCCCTCCTCCCCTTCCACCACCCCTAGTTCGTTTCCCAGAGTTAGGAGTCTTTATGTTCTGTCTCCCTTCCTGATATTTCCCAACATTTCTTTTCCCTTCCTTTATATTCCCTTTCACTATTATTTATATTCCCCAAATGAATGAGAACATACACTGTTTGTCCTTCTCCGATTGACTTATTTCACTCAGCATAATACCCTCCAGTTCCATCCACGTTGAAGCAAATGGTGGGTATTTGTCGTTTCTAATGGCTGAGTAATATTCCATTGTATACATAAACCACATCTTCTTTATCCATTCATCTTTCGATGGACACCGAGGCTCCTTCCACAGTTTGGCTATTGTGGCCATTGCTGATAGAAACATCGGGGTGCAGGTGTCCCGACGTTTCATTGCATCTGAATCTTTGGGGTAAATCCCCAACAGTGCAATTGCTGGGTCGTAGGGCAGGTCTATTTTTAACTCTTTGAGGAACCTCCACACAGTTTTCCAGAGTGGCTGCACCAGTTCACATTCCCACCAACAGTGTAAGAGGGTTCCCTTTTCTCCGCATCCTCTCCAACATTTGTTGTTTCCTGCCTTGTTAATTTTCCCCATTCTCACTGGTGTGAGGTGGTATCTCATTGGAACACGGGCCTTTTAAAAAACAGCTTTATTGAAATATAACTGAACTACAATAGAGTGCCCATATTCAAAGTAAAATTTGATAAATTTTGACATGTATGAAATGATGAGACCATTACCATAATCAGGATAATGAACATATTTGTTATCCCCAGCCCCTTTGGACTCCCCCTGTCCCCGCCCCCTCATTCTCCACCCTCACACTACCATCTCCAGGCAAACTTTGATTTGCCTTCTGTCACTATGGTTTTCATTTTATTACAGTTTTATATAAATGGAAACATATAGCATGCACCCTGTTTTGTCTGGCTCTATTCATTCATCATACTTATTCTGAGATTCATTCGTGTTGTGTGCATCAGTGGTTTGTTTTTTTACAGTTGATGAATGAATATTCTTCTATATGGATAAACCACAGTTTATTTATCCATTCCCTGATGGTGGAAATTTAGACTATTTCTATTTGGGGGCTACTATGAATAAAGCTATTATAAACATTAATGTACAAGTCCCGGCCATGGATCTAGGCTTTCATTTCCTTTAGATAAATAGCTAGAAATGGAATATCTGGGTTATATGATAGGTACGTGTTTAACTTTTAGGAAATAGCTAAATTGTTTTCCAAAGTGGTTATACATTTTACAAAACAGTAGTGTATGAGAGTTCCAGTTTCTCCACATCTTTGCCAACACTTGCTATGGTCAGTCTTTTCCATTTTATACATTCTGTTAAGTATGTAATAATACCGTGTTGTGGTCTTTTTTAAAAATTATTTTTTTTAAAATTTTATTTATTTATTCATGAGAGAGAGAGAGGGAGAGAGAGAGAGAGAGAGGCAGAGATACAAGCAGAGGGATAAGCAGGCTTCCTGCAAGGAGCCTGATGTGGGACTCAATCCCAGATCCCAGGATCACCCCCTGAGCTGAAGGCAGACACTCAACTACGGAGCTACCCAGGCATCCCCTATGTTGTGGTCTTAATCTGAATGTCCTTGATGACTAATGATTTTAAGTATCCTTTCATGGGCTTATAAGCCATTCATATATCTTCTTTAGTGAAGTATCTGTTAAAATCTTTTGCCCATTTTAAAAAGTGGCTTGTTTGCTTATTGAGATTTGTGTGTTCTTTATATATTTTGATATGAGTATCTATCAGATATGTGATTTTTCAAATATTTTTCTCTTTCTGTAGATTGTCTTTTAATTCTCTTATTAATGTCTTTCAAAGAGCGGATGTTTTAAATTTTGATGAGGTCAAATTTATAAAATTTTTTCTTTTATAGATGATGGTTTTGGTGCCATACCTGAGAAGTCTTTGCATAACCCCAGGTGACAAAGATTTTTTTCTATGTGTTCTAGAAATTCTGTGATTTGGGGTTTTACTTTTAGTCTCTGGTCCATTTTGGTTAGTTTTTACATGATGTGAGAGCGTACTGAATTTCTTATTTGTTTGTTTACAAATGGATATCCAGTTGTCCCAGCACCATTTATTGAAAAGGCTGTCCTTTCTCCATTGAATTTTCTTTGCATCTTTTTTGAATATCAATTGACCAGATATATGTAATCCTATTTCTAGAATCTCTATTCTGTTCCACTGATCTATTTATCTTTATACCAATACCATATGGTGTGATTACTATAGCTTTATAATAAGTCTTAAAATCAGATAGGATAAGCCCTTCAAATTTGCTCTTCTTTTTCAAAGTTGTTTTGACTATTTTTGTTTGGGATTTTTTGTTTGTTTGTGTGTTTTGCATTTCCATACAAATTTTAGAATCAGCTTTCTAATTTCTACAAAGAAAACTTAATGCGGTTTTGTTTAGGATTGCATTGATTTTACACAAATAGTAAGACTCATCATTTTTTTTTTAAATCATGCCTCAAGAGTCACAGTCCCTTGTTTTCTAATGTTCATACTTTTAAAAAGCCCATTGTTTCTCTCTCTCTCTCTCTCTCTCTCTCTCTTTATTTTAGGTGTTTTGTTTTTTGTTTTCAGTTTTTTTTTGTTGTTTTTGTTGTTTTGTTTTGTTTGGTTTGGTTTGGTTGGTTCAGGCAGGAATTGTAAATCTCATCCCTGTTATTCTATCTTGACTGGAAACAGGAGAGGAGCATCAAGGCCTTTGACACCAAATCCTTTGCTCTTTCCTTAAGAAGCCTGCTGGAGGAGAAGGTGGATATAGTCTCACCTTAAAACAAACAAACAAACAAACAAAGATGGAATAAAAAGTTAAATTTGGGATGCCTGGGTGGCTCAGCAGTTGAGCACCTGCCTTTGTCTCAGGTCATGATCCCAGAATCCGGGATCAAGTCCCACATCAGATTCCCTGCAAGGAACCTGCTTCTCCCCCTGCCTATGTTTCTGCCTCTCTCTCTCTCTCTCTCTCTGTGTGTGTCTCTCATGAATAAATAAATATTTTCTTAAAAGTTAAATTTTACTCCCATTACTGCCTTCAATAAATACTTATAAATACTCTGTCCCCCACTTTCTGATATGACTACCCACCAATTTTTAAATTCCCCAATTTTTATTCTCACACATTAAATCCATTATTTTTGTTTAATTCTTTTTATGAAAAGTCACCCAAAAAAACTAATATTGGAGCAAATTTACTGATTTGGAGGAGATGCCTTTTCCTCTGTAATTCTGCTAGTTAAGTGACCTCCTAGTATACAGGACATAGCCATTTTATTTGAAAAGAGGGACTCATATTTTAAAATCTCATCTTCTCCCAAAACAGCAGAATCCAGGACTATGGGATATTGGTGGTTCTAAGCAGAAACCCTAATGATCTACCATATATACTTAGCTTTTGACTTCATCAACTTTTTGGAAATGAAACTGTTGGGAAAGCTGATCTAATGTCATCCATTAAATAAGAAGAATAAAATTAGATCATTAAAATGAATGTGGCTGGTGCCAAGGTGAACATAATGAAAAATACTTTATTACTCTTCCTTATTTCAAAACAACCCTTTAATTAAGATTTCTTCCACCAGCAAAACTAATTTCATAAGTTTATACAGCCAGCAAATTTCAATTTGCACCTCCAGAAAGTAACCCTTTTGCATTATAGGGAATTTATGTTTATTATCCAGGAAGGAAATGAGGCCGGAAGGCAAAGAGACACCTCCGTGTGGTGGGGTGATGATTGTCCTGTCCAGCCTGGGCACACACAGAGAACAGTTACATTTCCAATTCCTCAGACTAAATTTAGTCTTATCTACTTTTCACATCAACAGCCAGTCTAAAAAATATTGTTGGAGATAACAGGCTGGCTCTGGACTGTATCCCTCCTTGAATTTGTTGATGAAAGTAGAAGCCTGAATAGCGGAATCATTCCAGTTTCTGGTTTCCATGAAGATGGGGCAGCATAAATTCAATAACTGTTCAGAATATTAATTTAAGCTTCAGCCTGACAGCCAATGATCACTGGAACATATAGTACTGACCCAGCTGCTCAGCTGTTTTAGAAATGACTTAATTACACAGTTGGAATAGCTGCTAGCGCCAAAGACACAAGGAAAAAAAATACTTAAAGGAGAAACAAGACAGAATTAATTTGTGGTCTAACTTATTAAGACCTCCTGCTGTCACCTTTTGCCAAGCCACTGAGCCTTCACTTCTTAGAAAATGATCACATACCTCCAGCTACTCTTATTCGTTCCCTTGATTTTGCAGAAATCATAACAACACCCAGGAGTCATTAAAAGCACCTGGAGCATGTAATCTGTTCCAAATGGGAAAAGACTTCCCAAGGGGACCAGGGATGGTCCACAGAGCCTTAGCCCTTCCCTCCGTGGTGTAAAATTTCCCACTAGACATTGCTACACAAGCCCAGGATGCCTCTCATTTCTCTTCTACCCTCCCCCTCCTCCTTTCTCTCCTCTTCCCTCTTTCAATCTTTCCTCCTTCCCTTGTCAGCCTTTGGCTGCTGGATTGAGGCTGAAGATGGGGTGTCAGACAGTCAGATGTGGAGCTGCTGTCCATGCACCTGCTGAGCAATCTGTATTCACCACTCATTGAATCCTTACAAAAACCTAGAGAGGAGGTGCTTCTCCCTGTTACCCAGGTACAGGAATGGAGGCCAAGAGGGCTTCTGTCATTCCTGTAAGGCCATTATACTGGTTAGTAAGTGACTTCTCTCTGTTTTAAAACCAATCTCTGTGATGCTGAGGCTGGGACTCTGCAAACCACATTTCTGCTTTGTCATTGGCTCTTCATTGGCATGCTAGCGGGAGACTGTAGGTCTGGGCAAGGGAGAAGGAACTGCTGCTTCCTGTTTGCTTCCTGGTATAGTCAGCATCATGCCTGTGGTGGTTTTCATCTCAGTGGCAGTAACTTCCCACATCCCCAGACCAGCCCTCAAAAATGCCAGCGCCAGTCAACCCAGAGGTATGGGCCCCCAGTTATAAAGGGCTCTGCTCTAAGTTTTGAGGTTCTAATGCCCTCATCCTCTTCTCTTTGTCCTGCTAGTCCTAGGAGTAATAGCTGCTTCCTAAAGTCACCATCCCTCTGGTGCCTCAGTGGCCTCTTTTTCTTCTTCTTCTTCTTCTTCTTCTTCTTCTTCTTCTTCTTCTTCTTCTTCCTTTCTTCTTCTTCTTCCTTCTTCTTCTTCTTTTTTTACCTTTTTGCATCTCCAATACCCATTTAACCAATTCCCTCTGTTAAATTCTTTTCTGTTAAAGTTACTGGTTTTACTAATACACAGAGCACTAGGATTCAAAACCAAGTATGTGTGACTCCAGATCCAGGCCCTTGATCCCTACTCTGTGCTATTCCCATCCACTTCCTCTTGCTACCTGTGGCAAAAATGCTTTGCTTTGATCAACCTTTACTCAACCTCCTGAACCTTCTCTGAAGCCCATTTGTGCACTACCTTATAAAACTCTAGTTTTAGCAAGAGCCCAGCTAAGTCAGTTTAACCAGAACCTTCTACCCTTGATATCTCATCAGGCTTCCCATGCTCCACTACTCCCCCAGGTGATGTCTGGTCACCCTGACCTGTCTGCAGCAAGAATCAGTCAGTTTAGTTAGACAAATCCCCCTTACCCTGGATGTTTCCTCTCAGTGATTTTCCATCTACTGACCCTATCTGTGCTCCTTGGCTCTAAATTCCCACTTGCTCATCCTGTATTCAGAGTTGAGCCCAATATCTCTCTCCCACCGTGAAATCTCATTGCAGTGGTCCCAATACGTTCATGATAGTCCTGAATAAGGTCTGTCTCACCATCTTCAACAAGTATCATTAAAATTGTTTTCATTAACAGTGGCATTCAGTAAATACTTTGAATCAAATCGTTAGGACCTCAAGTTACAGTCTTTGGGTGTATTCCCTGGGGAAAGTCCTAAACCTTGTCATATTGATGACTGAAGATTCCACCCTCTGTTAAATGGTTTGGAAAGCACCTGGCATAACATGAGTGAATACAATAGCCTCAGATAAACAAGATGGAGCTCTGATTAATATATTCCTAAAAGATCACAGAATTGACACATTTGCAAGTCATAGTGGTAATGGGAACTTACCAGCCCTCTGAGTTTCAACTGGAAATCTCATTTCTCTAAAAGCAGAACATATGGTATACTTTTGACCTTGTCCTGCTGTTAATTTCATTTTGCAGAGGAAGAGAAAGAAACACAAGGAACTTCTCTCCTAAATTTAATTCTGACCTTGGAAGAAGAACTAAAAACTGATTATTGAAGCAGAAGTATAGGAAGCTAGGGCTGGGGGACTGGGAATCTTTCACATGGGGGGGTTAAAATGCCCCCCCCCCAAAAAAAACATTCGGAGGAGGCTCTGACATGGAACCTGAAGTCAGCACACAACTCTCAGAAGTTTGGAGGAAAGTGCAGTCTGATCCCATAACCAAACAATCTGAAAGAGAAAACAGTATAAAAGGGATGACAGGATCTCGAAACAGAAAATCTGAGGATAGAAGAGCATGGCTCCTGATAAGGGGTGAAAGGGATTGGCCTCCAAAAATGCCAGTATGCCTGCACAGAGAGCAGTTTAACGAGCTTAATTTATCAAAGGCCTCGGCAGAAGATGGGAGAAGTGTACAGCAGATGGTGATCTGTAGATGCCTCTTTGTTTCAGATACCATCTAGAATGAGCTGTCCAGATCATTGCCTTCAAGATACACATCCGGGGAGGAGAAAATAATAAGTCAATAAATAAGCAATAAAACAATCCATAATTCATACTAAGCAATAATAAATCCATAAAGGATGACAGGTAAGTACAATAATGTTATGTGTGCATGTGTGTGTGCTGAACCAACTGAAACTGACAATATTCTACCATTTTGACCTACAAAGATGGCCATTTCATATGGTATGACCTACGGTATTGAGGGGGGTGTCATTCTTCATAAGGTCATGAGAAAAGGCCTCTCAGAGAAGGTGGCATAGGAGCAGGGACCCGAATACAGGGAAGAAATGAGCCATGTCAAAACAGAAGAGTGTTCCAGACTTAGGGAAAAGCAAGGTTCAATATTTTGAGGTGAGAATGCTGGGTGTGTGTGAGGAATGTCTGGAAGTCCAGCGTAGATACACTAGAGGAATGGGGCAGAAGCAGCACGAGAGGTGAAAGTGGCAGCCAGAGACAGATCATATAGGAGGGCCTTATATAGCCCACAGGTCATGACAAAGACTGAGCTTTGTTCAGGGAATAAAATGAGAAGCCCTTAGAGATCTGAGAACAGAGGTGATATGATAAAAGATCAACCTTAGGAACTCTGTGGAGGAGCAAGCATGGAAGCGGGCGGGGGAGCAGGGAGGAGGCAGTGAAGGAGGTGAGGCTGGATAGACGTTAGGATATAAAAGTGGCAGAATTTGCAGGTTGAATTAGATATAACAGTTGAGAATGAAAAATTGAAGATGACAAGAATTTTGACCTGAGCTACTGGATAAATGGAGCTATTTACTGAACTAGGAAAGAGAGAAGGTAAAAAATGTATGTGGGTAGAAAAAAAAAAGTTTGATTTTAAATACATTCAATTTAACATTCTTCTCTGTTATCTAGTTTGAGATAACGGGGTAGGAAGCTGGATAAACAAATTTAGTGTTTTAAGAATAGGACAAAACCAGATATATACACTTGGGAGTTATTAGCATAATGATTTATTTAATGCAAGGGGTGGGTAGAAATCAAGGGAATGAATGTAGATAGAACAGAGACGAGGTTCTCTGAGGCACTTGGGCAGTTCAGTGGTTGAGCGTCTGCCTTTGGCTCAGGTCATAATCCGTGGGTCCATGATCCCTGGGATCCCTGGGTCCTGGGTCCTCCCCACAGGGAGCCTGCTTCTCCTTCTGCCTATATCTCTGCCTCTCTCTGTGTCTCTCATGAATAAACAAATAAAATCTTAAAAAAAAAAATAAAAGAACAGAGAAGAGGTCTAAGAACAGAGGTCCAGGACACTTCACCACTTAGAGGTTGTGAGGAAGCAGATCCAGCACAGGAGACTTAGGAGCAGCTGTCAGCGAGGATAGAGGACAAGCATACACACAATCACTCTAAGGCCCAGTCCTTGCCATATCCCTGTTTGCAAGAGGGATCTTTTGAGAAGGCATAAGGGAAGCTAGAGAGAGAATCCTCAGACATCATCAGTTCAAATAAATATGAGGGTAAAACTGGAGACTCCCTCCCATCCACGAGAATGATCCTCTGTGCCACTTCCACCTTTTCCTAACCTCAAGTGACAAAAGTCAGTTCCTCATATTTCAAGTACAGAAATGCCTCTTGGCCTTTCCAATGGTCACAACAAGTATAACTCACAAATCCTAATCAAAATGCAATCACTTTCTAGAAGTCCATCTGAAAATAACTTCCTGCCCAGGGTGTGAAAGATCTGGCTCCAAGGAAACCCCAGAGGAATTCTCAGATATGTATTGGCAAAGAATATTAAAAGGCTAAAGACTAAATTAATTAGAAGACTACACAAAGGAAAAAAAGAGGAGGATCCGAAAAGATGATCAAAGATAGAGTAAACTGTAAACAGTCATTCTGGGTTTGGAGACCACCTCTAGAATACAGTTACAAATCTGCAGAAAAGCCTTCTAGAAGAGGCCAGGTCTCTGCCACTTGGGACAATTGGGTCAACAGAACTTGCTGAGTGGTGTTTATATGCCCCTCTGGCTACAGAGCTAGGGAAAGATACCTACCCAGATCCACCTCCCTCAGGGAGTCAGAAGAGACTCCCAGCAGGAGGAACCAGGTAGGTACATACCAGTCATAGCTGCCCCCAGACTCAGGGTGATTCCACCAGTTGCAAAGTAAAATTTTTATTCTAGGTATCTCCGTAAATAAATAAACAGACAAGTGCTGATCTTAAGATCATAAGCTTTTTAGAAAACGTATTCAGAAGTATGAATTTTAAAAGTAGTGTTCACTTATGCATTGCTGGGGGAATAAAATGATGCAGCCACTGTGGAAAACACATGGCAGTGCCTCATCACGTGATCGAGTAGTTCCACTCCTGGGATTCTTTCCTTCTTTCAAAAAAGTGAAGACAAGGACTCAAACAGATATTTATACACTCATGTTCTTAGCAATGTTATTCAAAATAGCCAAAAAGCAGAAGCAATCTAAATGTCTGTCAACAGAGGAATGAATTAAAAAATATGGTAACTGCATACAGTGGAATATTAGTCTAAAAAAGAAGGAAATTCTGACATCAGCTACAACATGGGATGAAGCTTGAAGACAACATGCTAAGTGAATTAAGCCAATCACAAAAAGACAAATGTGTGCTTCTACTTCTATGAGGTAACCAGACTTGTCAGGTTCATAGAGACAGAAAGTAGAAAGCTGGCTGCCAGGTGCAGGGGGAAGGAGGTCATGGGAAATTACTGTTTAAGGGGAACAGAGTTTCAGGTTAGGATGATGAAAAAGTTTTGGAGGTGGATGATGTGAATATACTTAATGTCATCGAGTTGTACGCTTAACGATGGGTAAAGTGGTAAAAACAAAGGTGAAGTGTTCCAAGAGTATAAGGTTAAAAGGTGATGGTTCATTAGGCAAATGTGTCTCAAAAGCATGAACAAAATTCCTTAGTTGGAACAAAAATCTCATTGTTAGTATTAAAGAAGCCATCTTTTAAAATATGTGGGAGTGTATACGTGTAAAACTTGGTATATGTGTGTCAACATATTAGTTTTGTGTGGCTCACCTTCAGGATTCTTTCTCTTCTTCGTGAATGTGAGATAAATTCATCATGGAAAAATTACAGATCTCAGTATAATTCTGATAGCTGGGGGATAGTGTATTTTCAAGT
Source organism: Vulpes vulpes (assembly GCF_048418805.1). NCBI lineage: Eukaryota > Metazoa > Chordata > Mammalia > Carnivora > Canidae > Vulpes > Vulpes vulpes. The sequence continues at coordinate 89,174,204 of NC_132785.1, forward strand.
GTGCTGGAGGAAAAAAAAACTGGACTTTAAATAACTAAGCCAAAATGGTTGCATTAATTAACTTATATCCTTAATCACTAATTTCATTTTTTATATTTCCCCTGACTTCTGGGGGAGGAATAATCTTTGTCTCAAAAGCAGACTTTAGTGACCTAATGATTTGAAAAGCAACCAGAGATAACGAGGTAAAGATATTTAAATGGAAACATGCCAGCAGTTACTAGTTAATTGAAAGTTTTGATGTTTTTGGCCTGAGGTCTATGCTTTCCCTGCTAAACTATAATGTGGGCAGGGGAGAGTAACAACTTTGTTTCCTCTTTTAAAATGAAGGTGCCGATGAGTAATTTTGAAGCTTTTATTAAATTAAACATTAAAAGATGGTAAAAATAACAATTTTAAAAATCTGTTATATCTCAGTTGAGGGATTTTCTTTTTTAATTTTTTAAATTGCGATATAAGTGACATACAATATTAGTTTAAGGTGTACAACATAGTGATCAACGTATGTATATATAGTGAGATGATCACTACAATGAGTATAATTAACATCCATCACCACACATAGTTACAAATTTGTTTTCTTTTGATTATAACTTTTGAGATCTACCCCCTTAGGAGCCTTCAAATATGTGATACAGTATTGTTAACTATAGTCACCTGCTATACATTACACCCCCAGAGCTTATTTGTTTTATAATTGGGAGTTTAAAACTTTTGACCTCCTTTACCCATTTCTTCCCTCACCCCTTGCCTGACAACAACTCATCTGTTCTATAAGTTTGGCTTTTTTTATTTTTTTGATTCTATGTTATCAGTGAGATCATATAGCATTTGTCTTTCTCTGACATTTCATTTATGTTCATCTATGTTGTTGCAAATGGCAGGATTTCCTTCTTTTTATGGCTGAATAATATTATATTCTCTCTCTCTCTCTCTCTCTCTCTCTCTATATATATATATATATATATATGTGTGTGTGTGTGTGTGTGTGTGTGTGTGTGTGGTATATATATACCACATCTTCTTGATCCATTAATCCATTGGTGGACACTTAGATTGTTTCCATGTCTGGGCTATTGTTGATAATGCTGCAATAAACATGAGAGTGCAGATAATCTCTTTAAGATAGTGGTTTCATTTCCTTTGTATATATCCCCCATGTATATGTTACTCTATTCTACCAACATTTGTGAATCATATGTTACTTCTATTTTTAACATTTTTGAGGAACCTCCATACTGTTTTCTACAGTGGCTGCACTGTATTGTATTGCATTCCCATCAACAGTGCTAGAGGGTTCCCTTTTTTCCACATTTCCACCAACATTTGTTACGTCTTGTCTTTAAAAAAAATATATATATATATGTATGTATAATTGCTATTCCAACAGATGTGAGGAGGCAATATCTCATTGTGGTTTTGATTTACGTTTCCCTGATGATTAGGGATGTTGAGCATCTCTTCATTTATCTGTTGCCAATCTTTATGTCTTCTTTGGAGAAATGTTTATTCATGTCTTTTGCTTATTTTTAAATTAATTTGTCTGTTTTCTTTTTACTTATATGAGCTCTTTATATACTTTGGATATTAACCCCTTACCAGATATATAGTTTGCAAATATTTTCTCCCATTCCATAGACTGCCTTTTCATTTTGTTGATAACTTCCATTGCTATAAAGAAGCTGTTTATTGATATAATCCCACTTGTTTGATTTTGCTTTCAGCGTCAAATCCAAGAAATTGTTGCCAAGACTGAGATCAAGGGGCTTTCCCATCTATGTTTTCTTTTGGAGTTTTATGGTTTTGGGTCTTATGTTCAAGTCTTCAATCCATTTTGAGTTGATTTTTGTGTGTGGTGTAGATAGTGGTCTAGTTTTTCTATTTTGCACGTAGCTCTCCAGATTTCCCAACGCTATTTGTTGACAAGATCATCCTTTCCCCATTGTAAATTATTGGCTTCTTTGTTATAAATTAATCGACCATATATGTGTGAGTTTTTTATGGGTTCTCTATGAGGGATTTTAAAAGATAAGTCCATGTGAAATTGGGAATAAATTTCTACTGGCAAATTTTATTGGTGGTAGTTATACAGTTCCCTCAGAATGTAAAATTGGGAGAAGGCAGGGGGAGTTCCAGGCACAGTATATTAGCATGATGCAGAAAATGTGGATACTTAACATCAAAACAATACAGCCTTTCTCTGTTGAACCTCATAATATCTGAAACTATTAAAAAATATGGATGAAAATTGTGTGCAAAAATATTTTAAAAATTGAACTAATACACTAATGAAGGTGGAATTTTAACTGAAATGTGCTTTAATTTACCTATGTAAATATTTTTTAAAGACTTTTTTATTCATCTGAGCAGGGAGAGGGGCAGAGGGAGAGAGAGTGAGAGAATCTCAAGCAAACTCCAAGCTAAACATGGAGCCCAATGTGGGGCTTGATTTCATGAGCCCAAATCAAGAGTTAGACACTTAACTGACTGAGCCACCCAGGCACCCTTACATATGTATTTTTTATAATCAGTACTTATGAAGTCAGACCACCTTGTGAAATTATTCTTGAAATAATTTCTATGTTAAGCTTTCTGAGTAAGAACCTAACCTTATATTTTGTAATCTTATGTGTATTTCACCAAAAAAAGCTTGATATGCATTTTAATCACATTTTAAATTAATAAAATCAAAGATTTCTCAGAAAGCCCTCAATATTACCAATTTCTTTGGCACTGGTTTGATCTAAAGTTGAAATACCTGCCAAAAAGCAAACCTTGTGAGCAGGACTTACTTTGCTTAATAGGTTATACTTCTACATTTTAAGTTTCTTTTTTTTTAATTTTTTATTTATTTATGATAGAGAGAGAGAGAGAGAGAGAGAGGCAGAGACATAGGCAGAGGAAGAAGCAGGCTCCATGCACCTGGAGCCCGATGTGGGATTCGATCCCAGGTCTCCAGGATCGCCCCTGAGCCAAAGGCAGGAGCCAAACTGCTGCGCCACCCAGGGATCCCCTACATTTTAAGTTTCTGAAGAAATGAAGTCCTTTATTTTATATCTTTAGTATACTAACAACTGATCATTAAAGTATAATAAAATGCTCCTTATTAAGAAAAAGGAACAGAGTGAATTAGCACAGTTCAAAAATAAAATGAAAGAATGTTACCTTAAAAATTCAAATGTTATAATGACTCCCCAGGGCAAGGGTTGGAAGAAAGCCTTTACACAGCAAGGGAAATAAAATAAAACAAGGAAGAAAATACCATAAGTTTTTTTAAATGAATAATAGAAAACTGACATCTCACGAAAGATATCCAAATGGCCAACTAGTATATGAAAAGGTGTTTGGTTGCATTCATCTTAGGGAAAATGCAAACTGAAAACCACATTACAATACCACTGTGAACCCACAAGTATGGCTAAAAAGAAAAGGATGGAAAATATGAAGTGTTAGTGACAATGTGGAGCAAATGGGACCCTTTTACACTAATGCTGGGTATGTAAATTGGCACAACCACTTTGGAAACCTGTTTGGCATTATATACTAAAGTTAAATGTGCATATTTATGACCCAAAAATTCCACTCCTAGGAACCTACAGCAATACATACGCATGTTATGTATGTTCACCAAAAGACAGTGACAAGAATGTTCAAAACAGCACTATTTCAAATAGCCCGTAAGTGAAAGCTGCACTGTTCATCAATGGTCAGATGGATCAAGTGTGTTATGTTCCACACTGTAATGCTATAGAACAGTAAGAATGATGAATCTACTAAGTAACCCATGACAGTGTGCATGGATCTCACGAACACACTGTTGGGTGGGACAGGCCAGACACAAATGAGTACATACTGTATTGTTTCATTTATTTAAATTATAAAAATTGGTAAAAACAGTCTATGCTATCAGAAGTTTAAAAAATGACTTGGTTGGGAGGTGGGAATAGGAACCGACAGGAAATGCAAGGGGATTTCTGGTTGCTTGTCATGGTTAGCATCTCAATCTAGGTGCATTCTACAGGTGTGATAAGGTTTTTAAAATTCATCAAGTAGCACACTTATGATATGTGCACTTTCCTGTATATCTGCTATATTTCAAATATGTTTAAAGATAAGGAGGGAATGAGAGGCGCCTGGCTGGTTCAGTCCACGGGGACAAGGGGTGGGGAGGGCAACTCTTGATCTCAGGGTTGTGAGGTCAAGCCCCACACTGGGTGTAGAAATTCATTAAAAAAATTTAAAAACCTTAAATAAATAATAAGGAATGAAAACGGCACTATTAACAGGAAAATATAAATATGGATTCTATCCCAGGGGTGCTACTTATCATGCTAGAGGCTGCATGCCCTTAAGATTCCCTTGAGAAATGGTCCTTTAGAGGGAGGTCGTGTCTTGCTTTTGTTTTCTGACAGCTGGTGCTGCTCTCTGATAGTACCAACCAGCAGATCATAGATTCTGCCCTATTTGGAATCAGTTCTCAGATTTTGAACTAAGGGTTGAGAAGAAAGGGAGAAAGAAGAAGGGGGAAAAAAGCATGGCCAGCACACTACACTTTCCCATAATGTTTCTGCTTATATATTCTGTTTGTAAATGACATTAGTTAACCTAAAATGCAGCCCTTGGAGCACCATACATGCTCTTACGTGAAGAGTGGGGATAATATCTGCTTTTCTGGGCAGCACGGTAATTCAAATACAGGATTCAGTGTGGTAACATATAACACAAAATGTCAAATTTCATAGGCATAGACATATAGCTTTGTGTGTATGTGTAAGTATGCACAAAAGGGTTAAAAACTTACCTGTATACAATAAGATATTTCAAAAACAAAGATAGAGAACTAGAGCAGGTAAATTGAAAGCATCAGCATGAGTGAATGCTTTATGGCAAGGTTTCTCAACCACAACACTGTTGATACTTGGAACCAGATATTTCTTTGTGGTGGTGTCTATCCTGCATATTATAGGATATTTAGCAGTATCCCTGGCCATCTAGAGTGTAGACCCTACATGCCAGTAGCAAGTCTCCTCTCCCCAGTCATGACACATAAAAATGTCCCCAAGCTTTGCCAAATGTCTTGTGGGGGACAAGTTTGTCTGGGTTGAGAACCATGCTTTATGGTACATTGTGCCTTTGATCCTGTCATTCCTACAGCCAAAAGTCATAGTCATGTCCAGAGTGCAACATAGACTCCACATCCTGACCCATCTCACTATTTGCCATGAAAAGGAGCGAGAGTTCCTTGGTGGATATTGGAATCAATCTTAGAGAAAACGCTAGATAGGCTGAAAACATTCCAATACTGTCAGAAAGTATGAATACTTTTAGAAAGTTCTAGATTAATGTTAAAAGAGGGTTCCCACTGTTAATGTGGAAAAAACTAAACAAATTTATAATAATAATAGTAATAATAGTGGTAATAGAGCCCAGTGAAAAAGTTATGTCTATCAAAAGCGTTATGATATAAAAACAGGTCATATAAAGTGTATATATAAGGGACTTGTAGTACACACAACAGTTTACAATGTTGTTACCATCCCTTCCACCTCCAATAAAGCTGTTAATCCATTTGAACCAAGACAATGCCTGTTCTAGTTTTAGACAGCACCTAATATACCATTTGGATGACACCTAATATATCAGCCACAACTGATAAATAGAAATAGGAAGGAAACCATTTTTAGAATTACTCATACAAATCTTACAATTTCAGAGTTGCTTGTAAATCTTAAGTAGGCCAGTACTAGGACATATGTTGACCGTTTAGAGCAGAAGCCGTTTTGTTTTGGTACAGTTTTGCCCAGCATCAGTGTTAGAGTAGGAGACCCCTGGATTTCCTAATGTGTGACCTTAAGGAAGAACCAGTCCTAACCAAAGGTGACCAGGAGGTTGTCTGGAAGAGCTAAATGGGACTATAAGGCTAATCCTTAACATCACAGTTGTCCTGCAAACCCTGCTACTGCAGCAAGTATTGTCAATGATGAAGCTATTCAAGAGTATGTGTACAAAGGATAGCTATTAAGGAAGATAGCCTAATCTCACAGCTTCAGGAAGAGATGGGTGCCTATCAATTGGGAAATAAATGGAATTCAGCCAATTCATTTCCAAGTTGGTGGAAGGAGCACGCGCTCCAAACCAACCATCCCTTGCCTCTAAGATTCCACCAGCTTCTGCCCTGGCATACCCTCCATTACCCTGCTAATAAGACAAGGAGGAAGAAGACAATAAATCAAACATTGCAAGGACCTTTGGGGTTTAGGCCAGACTCCCTGGGACAACCTATCTTGACCAGAGGGCTGAAGCATGCTTTCTGAAAGGGGTTTTTGATAACTATAGAATGTACTATTACATAGTAAATGATATTAAGGGTTAGCCATGATTATTACTCTGTCGAGAACATTCATTTGATTTTCCTTTGGGAAATTCACTCACATTTGTAATCACATATTTTGGTAAAATGACCTACTCTTCAGAGCTAAGAGACAGGCTTCAGCCAATAAGGGATGAGTTTATGACCCATTTCAGACCAGTGAGACAGAAAATACCAGGATTTGTAGAGAAAGGACCAGAAAATGGTGGCAATGTGTAAGGAGATGAATTTCTGAGGCCAGAAATGGCTGCCACCATCTTGCTGCCATGAAAGGAATGGGCCTGATTATCATCAGAAGAACAGCTAAGAGGTGTAAAAAATTGACACTTGAGTTTGATTGTCAAACTCTTACTGTACCTGAAACCAGGGCTAAATCTGAACTATTCAGTTGTGGAAATCAGTTCTCTCCATGTTCTTTTTAAAATTAAAGCCAGTGTACAAAGGATTTTCAAAGACATACAACATAAAGTGTCTCAACAAATATGGTATGTTACAAAATTTTTAGAAAACACACAAAACATCAAACTCAGCAGTGCAGTTACCTCTGTGGAGGGGCAGTGGGGGTGTAGGTTAGGAGAAGTTTTACTTTCCATTGTGTATGCAAATTAACTAATTTTCTCTTTGCTTTTTACTGTGCATGTCTTTTTCAATGAAAAAAAGTAGCTAAAATTTTTGGTAAACATGTCTTAAATCTGTGGTTCTCAAACTTAGGGCTTGTTGCATCCAGATCACTCCAGGATCTAGTTCAAACCACAGGTTTTCCCTTGGAGAATCTGATTCAGTAGGTCTGGGATAGGACCCAAGAACCTGTATCTTCTACAGTTTTCCCATTGATTCTAATAGCCAGCCTGGTAAGGACATCATTCAAATTCATGATTTTCAGCCCTGACTGTACATTGGAATAGTCTGGGAGAACTTCCAAAAGTAGTGATGTGTGAGTGCTGCCCAAGAAGAATTATATAAGTCTCTGTGTGGTTGGTATCTTATTAATCTTCCTAGGCTAAACTTTTAAAAATCGAGTAATATTAGCTATTGGAGAAGACATAGAACACCTGGAATTCTCATACATTACTGGTATGAATATAAATTAATATAACCAGGGCACCTGGGTGGTTCAGTTAAGCATCTGACTCTTGATTTCGACTCACATCATGATCTCAGAGTCATGAGATCCAGCCCCATGTTGGGCTCTGTGCTGGGTGTGGAATCTGCTTGAGATTCTCTCTCTCCCTCTCTCTGTGATATTCCCCACCTGCTTTCTCACACTCTTTCAAAAAACTCTGTTATTTAATTAATATAACCATCTTGGAAAATGTTTCACAGTACTACTAAAGGTAAACATAGGCCTTCCTTACAACCTAGCAATTCCACTCCTATATGCCCAAGAGAATTTGGTGTCTATGCCACAAAAGACGGGTATGAGATTATCCACAGAAGCATAATCACTAAAAACTGGGAACAATCCAAATGTCAATCAATGGGGGAATGAACTTCCAGAATTGAAACATAAGAAGGACTTAATTTTAAATAAAATGTTTAGTTACTTAAATTTATGTATTATCTATAACAGATACACTGGACAGAATCAAAAGCTACAAAGAGCTGTATGTGAAAAGTAAATTTCTGTCTCATCCCTGGCTGTAATCACTCAGTTTCCCTTTCCAGAGCAATTGTTAACAGTTTCTTCCAGAAATATTTTATGCACACAAAGACCGATCTGTTTGCTTCACCTTGAAAAAAAAAAGCAAACAGAAGAATCAATAAACTGATATATTTTCATATGTTGGACTACTACACAGAATATAATGTATATATTACATTAATATAAGAGCAAACTATACAAGCAACAGCTTAGATGAATCACATTCTATTCAGTTAAGAAAAAAAATCCAGATGCATTAGATTGCATATTTTATGCTCTTATTTATATGAAGTTTAAGAGCAGACAAAATTTGTTCATGGTGGTAGGAATCAGAAGAGTGGTTACCTCTGGGGAGGCTTCTGAGGTCCTAGAAATATTTTGATCTGATGGTATACACAGGTAGATGCCCTTGTAAAAATTCATCAAGCTGCACACTTAGGATTAGTATACTTCACTGTGAACATATGTCATATTTTAATAAAAAGTAAAAATAAAAACAAGCAGGAAAAAGATATGATGACTCTAATGGGCAGCCAGGGTTGAAAGCCACGATTTTGTAGCCTCCAGCCTCAGAATGGCATTTAACAAAATAGTCACACTGTTTTGTTAATGACAGAACCTTGTCCCTCTTTTTTCTCTAAAATCCTTCTTTCAATTGACCCCACTGAAATTTGCCTTCTCATTGTTAAGTCCCACTGGCTGGGGAGTAGGTGGGAAGGAGTGAACTAAATGCTACAAATGTTAAACTATTTTTCTAAACCTTTATTTTCAGTTATAAGAATTTCTTATACAATAATAGCACTGGAAAGGATAACTGAAATCCAAAATTTATCTGGATACTTTCCTCTCCTGTGATATTTTCTAAACTACAATATGGATTATGAGTTGCTTTTTAAATACTGTACACTGAAGAGGTTTCTTGGCATTATAAGCTACAAGTGCAATTGATCTGAAAAGATCTATCCCTGCCTTCAAATTCTGTTCACAGCTATCTGACTAGGAAACCAATTGCATTAACAGCATTACAGCCCCAGCTCTAGCACATTCTTAATAAAGTGCCATACCTCGGGAGGAAACCAGGGCTGGCCGAGGCTTCTTGATTCTGCCCAATGCCAGCAACTGAAAAAAAACAAGTAGTCACATTTTTTACTTCAAATTAAAGATGCCCATATGGTTTCTGGAATGAATAGAAATCCTGCTCAAGATCAGGTTATAAAATTCTTAAGATTTCCACTATTTCAGGTTTGAACTTTCTTTTCCAAGTAGTGGGCTTATCACTGAACCTAGAAAATACTCTTTTTCTAATTTCAACCATAATGATGAGAAGCTACTCCATGGAAAGGGCTGTAGTCAGAATACAAAGCACATGAGGCCTAGCCTTAACCCTTATGGGGTTTATCAGAGACATATCCAATGTGCAAAAGGAAACATACTCAGTTATAGACTAAGCCAGAATTAAAAAAACATAATTCGAACAAAGTGGCCCAAGGGTTCAGATGTGGCTGAGATCACTTCAGATTAAAAGGAAATAACCAGAAGCCCCTCTTGACAGTCTCCGCCCTGTGTCACTGCTAAACGAAGAGCCATTAGAAGGCAAGAGTAATTGAAAAGCAATTCAAACCCCACCAGAACCTCTTGAAGAATGTCAAAGGGAACCCAAGAGATCAACCAGTGTAAATCCTGTGTCCCCCTCCATTTGTCTCTATTGGCCACATGCTGTGGCTCAGGAGCCAAGTGAGCAAAAGGATGGGGTGTGGGAGAGACTGGGACAACCCCATGCTATTTACTCTTGTCCAGTAATGGATGGCTTATATCGTCTTTTACCATAAGCCTGTGATGTTGCTCTTCCTTCCTCTGTGCCCATCAGAACCACAAGAAACTATATAACTAGCACTTGAATGACACTAGTGTTGCAGTCAGCTGAAGTATTATTTCTTCATTTAATTTTTACAACCACTCTCTGAGGTAGGCGTCACTCACATCCATTTTACAGATGAAGAAACCAAGGCACAGAGGAGTCATGCAGCTTGTAGATTAACACAGCTGGTAAATGATAGAGCCAAAACCTGAATCTGGACTCTGAGCCCATGCTTCTTACCCCTCTAGATTATATTCAAATTCTACGTCACTGCTCCTTGGAAAAGATTTCTGTGACAAAAGGAGCTCACGCTTACAATCCACACTCTCATTTAGCCTCAAGGTATTTCTTAATGTTAATATGTTGCCTTCAGCTAAAGCTATCCTGAGGGAGAAGAACAAAGCTGGAGGCATTATACTGCCTGATTTCAAAATACACTACAGAGCTGTAGTGATCTACACAGTATGATACTGACATAAAAATAGACATTGAGACCAATGGGACAGAATAGAGGACACATAGATAAATACATGTGTATGGTCAATCTATCTTTGGCAGGGTGCCACCAACAAACAATTGGGAAAGGATGATCTTTTCAACAAGTGATACTGGGAAAACTGGATATCCATATGCAGAAGAATGAAATCAAACCCTTATCTCATGCTGTATACAAAAACCAACTCAAAATGGGTTAAAGACTTAAACCCAAGACCTAAAATTATAAAACTACTACTAGGAGAAAACATTAAGGGAAAATCTTCTTGACATTGGTCTGGTCAGTGATTTTTTTTTTTTTTTTTTTTTTTGGCTATGACCCCAAAGAGGGTCCACAAAACAAAAATAGACAGGTGGGATGTATCAAACTAAAAAAGTTTTTGCACAGCAAAGGAAACAATCAACAGAGTGAAGACAACCTACAGAATGGGAGAAAATATTTACAAACCATACATCTCATAAGGGGTCAATATCCAAAATATTATGAGGAATTCAACCTCAGATGAACAGAAAAAGCAGGAGATCCTAAAGAAGTTTATGGATCAGCATCCAGAGATGGATTTTTCCAAAGCCAAATTCAACTAGCCCCTGTGTTTGCCTCCCTGAACTTTTGGGGCTGAGCCCCCAGCCATCCACTTTCTTTTCCTACCCTTCCTTGGGACTTGGGGCCCTCAAGGCTCGGGCAGGCATAGGACTGGCTCAGCACAATGATTCCAGGGCATCATCTGAATAGATACTTCCCAATGGAAGACACACAAATGGACACCAAATACATGAAAGGTGCTCAACATGACTCATCATCAGGTAAAAACAAATTAATCTACAATGAGATATTACCTCCTACCTATTTAATCATCTGTTATCAGACAAAAGATAAGTACTAAGAATGTGGGGAAAAGGGAACCTTTGTACAATATTTGTACAGTTGTTATGGGAAGCAGTATGGATATTCCTCAAAATTTTAAAATAGAGCTATATGTCCAAAAGAAATTAAATCACAGTGCTGGAGAGGTATCTGCACTCCCATGTTTGTTGCAGCATTATTCACAAAAGGCAAGATATGGAACAATGTAAGCATCCATTGATGGATGAATGGATAAAGAAAATGTAAAACACACACAGTGGAATATCATTCAGCCTTTAAAGGAGGGAAATCTTATCATTTGCAACAACATGGATGAGCTTGGAGGACATTATGCTAAGTTAAATAAGCTAGACACAGAAAGATAGATACTGCATCATATCACTTGCATGTAGAATCTACAGAAGCCAAACTCTTAGGAGAAAAGATTAGAATGGTGGTTGCCAGGGGCTAAAGGGTGAGGGAAATGAGCAAATATTCACTAAAGGGTATACAATTTCAGATATGCCAGATTAATATATTCTGAAAAGCTATTGTGCCACATGTGACTAGTGAACAATAGTAATAGTGTATGCTATGCCTGAAATTTGCCAAGAGAACAGATTTTAATTGTTCTTACAAAAAATAATAATAGTGAGGTGATGGGTATGTTAGTTAGCTCGTTTAAACATTTCAAGATGTATACATTAAATCAAAACATCACATCGTACACTTAAGTATATACAATTTTTGTCAATTATACCTTATGTAGCTGGAAAAACATATGTTGCCCATTTTTGTCTGTTCATGCCATCCCCACACCTACATTATAAGCAAATGAGGGCAGACTGTGACTCCCAGGGCCCACTAGAATTCCCATATTTTCAGGGTGCCTTGACCAGAGTATGGGCTCAATAAACATCTGATTCTCTTTTCTGTATCTCATCCCCTTGCCAGTGCCTGGCACAAGGCTATATCCATACTTGGTAATCCAAAAATATTACTTGAATTGAAGACAATAAGTACACTAAGTGAATTTATTGCAGAATCTCTGCATACCACTTTCATCTCTCAGACTACACTTTGCATATTTGGTGCTATAAAATAATAAATAATGGCAGGAAAGCTTATTACAGAACTTTCAGATGAATTATGGCAGACTAATAGCAATTTTGCCCCAAAATAACATCTGAACTAATGCATTAGTATGATTACTCTCAGCCTCTGAGTGAATTTAAATCATTTTTCTTCTTCCTCTCTCTCTTAGAGCAATGATTAACCTGTTTGTGAAAGATTGGAACTGGAAAAATAAGACTCACGGCCACAGAGCATGACTAATGGTCAGGGAGAGGGACTAGCAATACCCGCAGAGGTCTGGCCTTGGCTCCCAATTTATTCTTATAGCTCTACCCCACTCCTCTTGCCACATGGTTTGTGTGCTTTGGGCTCTGTGTTCTGTCATGTGTAGCGAGAGCTGCTGGATTTCCTGCCCAGACTCTGCTGCTGTAAATCATGGTTGCTCGGGGCTGAGTGTGCGGTGTGCCGACATCGGAACTGCCAATATTTAGAATCCTGCAGACAAGCTTCTGCTGCAGGCTTCTCCTTTGGATCTAAAAAGTACCCTTGTGAAAAAAGGCATTGAAATCCTGGGGATCTGTGTCTTAATAGGATGAATTTTAAAGCACTATTAAATCAGGAAAACTGAACTTCAGGTGATTCAGAGATTACCTTTTAGGGCATAGGATGTTGGATTTCCAGCTTCATAGAAATAGAGGTTTTATCTTAGGGGGAACACTTTGAGAAGCTGAGAAAGCAGCACTTAGACACCTTCTCCTAAAATATCCCCCCTGTAATCTTAATAAAATTGAGACATTTTGATACAAGGATTACTCCATAGGGTTATATACATCCCTTCCTCTAACACCCTCTGGCCTGGAGGCTAAACCACAGGCCTAGCCTGCCTCCTTTGTGTTCTGTACCAACTCAGAGGAACTAGGTCCTCCAAACACGAACAACAGATCACATTTATGAAGCATATGCTAAAGCCAGTGAATGCATTGTCATTCGTTTCATTTTCATAACAACCCAAGAAAGTGGGATTTATCTCCCCCTTCTGCATCATTTATGATTAAGCAAACTGAGGCACAGAGAGGTCTAGTAAGTCACTCAAGCTCACATTGTAGATAGGTGGCAGAGCTGGAATTTAAACATAGCTGCCCCCTTCTCCACCTTAAACACTGTAATGTGGCTATTCTAAGAAGGAATATTGGGTAGTGATGGTGAGACTATGGGGAGGAGGATGTAGAAGTAATGAGATGGCATGGGAAATCAAAGAAGTCCACGGGTTATTTACCACTTCTTTCAGGAGACAGAGTCTATCTAGGCTGGCCCTGTGATTGCTTTGACTGGTAGAATGTGGCACAAGGAACTATTGTATAGGATACAGGCCTAAGTTTTAAGGGGCCCAGCAGCTTCTGCCTTTCTCCTGTTGGAAGCCAGATGTAAGGAAGCCAGAGTATCTGGTGGAGAGAGAAACCATGTGGAGAAGACTGGAGAATGAGACATTTTATGGAGGGAGACCCATGTGATGAAGGAGGGAGGCACCCCAGTTGACAGCATCAAGCCCCCCAGTCCTGTGAGAATGGCCTTCATTGACTTGGAATCCAGACCAGCTGCAGCCAAATGAAGTCAAATGAAGTCAAATGAGTGACCCGAAGTGAGAACCACCCAGTCAACCCACAGAAGAGTCAGAACTGATAAATCCTATTTTAAGGCACAAGTTTTAGGATGGTTTGTCACACAGTGCTAGGTAACTGATACAGATGGTTATTGAATTGCTTAAATCTCAAGTTCTTTCTTACCCTGAAAGTTGATGGCTCCTGAAGTGGGATAAGTATATTTGGGTGGAGCAGAGTGCTGGTGTAGGAAAAGACTGGACAGTAAGTTAGGACCAGATGAGGTGGGCTTTCAGGACCAAGGTGAGGAATTTGAACTTTAGCTGGTAGGTTCTGGAGATTTCTGAGGAGGGAAGTACCATAAGAAGATTGTTTTTTAGGAAGACTGTCATAGCAGCAGCACGTAGAACAGACGTGAGCACACAGAAAACATGTGAGAGCGAAGAAAGCATAAAGACCTGATTGCTGAACTAAAGACCTACAGTTAAAAATTACTGAGCAAGAAGCCAAAAAATGCAGAATCAAATATTCTGTCTTTAAAGCACAGATGTTTTCTGCCTTAACTCCACATTCTATTAACCCTATCTTTTCCAGCTATGCGTGCTCTTATTTCAAAAATCCATGGAAAGATACATGGTATATGATTGAGAGCTTGGGTTCTAAAATAAGAAAACTTTGATTTTAAGTCTGTTCTCTGCCACCTTCTGGGTGTGACTCTGAGCAAGTTACTGAACCTTACTCTGTCTTACCTTCCTCATCTGTAAGGTGGACATAATGGAAATGCCTCACACACAATCTGATGATTGTTTCTCTTCCACAGAATAGCCCATCATGGGAGTTTCAGATTGATGGGTGCCTCTTCTTTTTTGTTTTTTTGTTTTGTTTTGTTATTCTCTTTCACTAATTTCACCCATCCTGTACCACCTCCCCTCTAGTAACCATCTGTTCTCTAGAGTTAAGATTGTCCTGGTCATGACTATTCTAAGCAGGAGGGAGGAGAAAGAGTATGGAGGAGCACACCTAAGACGTTTTATGGGGCTGACCCAGAAGCAGTACACACTCCTACTCATGTTGCATTGGCAAGGACTGAGGTGCATGACTGCAAAGGCTGCAAAGAGACCTGGTTATGGCTCCATTCAGTGGAAGACAGAAGAGGAGAGAAGACCTGGGTACTAGTTAACACAATGGAACTACTAAGCCAGAGTCAACATATCTACCATAAAACTATGCCCATCTCTTGGATTGCAGAAAGCATCAGGATCTTAAAAATCTCCTCAAGTAACTCTAATGTACAGCAAAGTTTGAGAACCACTGGTTTAAGCCACTGCTATGAGGGTTTGCTCTTACTTGCAGCTGAAAACAGTTCTAATTATAGGTTTTCTGGGACAGTGCTTCTAACCTGTGTGAACATTAGAATTATCCTGGTGCAAGGGGGGGGGCTTTAAAATTTTTCAGTGCCCAGGGTACATTCCAGACCAATCATCTGAATTTCTGAGAGTGAGTCTAAGCTATCAGTAGTGTTGAAAGCTTTCCAGGTGATTCCAATGGGCAGGCAAGTTGGAGAACCACATTCAGAAGAGGAAAATTATTATAGATTTGTCTCTTATGTGCTTCTCTGTCTCATGAGTTAAGCCCACACGTCTCAGACTTTCATGAGCATAGGTATGATCTGGGGTCCTTGTTAAAATGCAGACTGATTCAGTGGGTGTAGGGTAGGACCTGAGAGTCTGTATTTCTAATGAGTTCCCACAGGAGACTGGCCTACTAGTTTATGGACCACACTTCAAGCATTTTAAGCAGCAAAGAGTTAAGCAACCACATGGAGTTCTGGAACTCTATGTTACAATTTAGCAGATAGTTCTAGGAATAAAGATTTTTGATTATTAGTGAAGTATATAGTTTATTGTTCTTTCCTTCAAGGGAACTCTCAGCCCATAAAAATACAATGAATACTTTCATATATCAGAGTTGCTAGAGGGCTGTTTCAAATTATCCCATGAGACATTCCAAAAAAGGAATATTTGATAGATACCCTCTCTTTGAGGAAAAAAAAAAATGATTTGATCTTTTGTACAAGGAAGTTAGAAAACTGTGGGAAGGGAAAGTTTGAGTGTTATCATCTTTTATTTTATTTTATTTTATTTTCATCTTTTATTTTAAAATAAAGTTATCATTTTAACAAATTTAAAGTAATAAGAAAGCATGGGCAATAACTTTAAAGGAAAATGTAGGAAAACTCTCTTAAAGAGGACACACACAATAAATACAGACCACAACAGAAATAGATAAGTTCTGGAATTAAAACGGTGAAAACACAAGCCATCTCCACCTCCTCCTCCTTTCATTCTTTCTTGAACTTCCATTCAGGTTCCCCCAAGACTTCCCAACACACACTCACCAACCCCTGATTGCTGCCCTTTGAAAAACTCCTCCTTCTTTCATTCTTTCTTGAACTTCCATTCAGGTTCCCCCAAGACTTCCCAACATACACTCACCAACCCCTGATTGCTGCCCTTTGAAAAACTCTGTTGAATGCTCAGACTTCAGTTAACTTGACTTTATTCCCCAGAAATTGTGCTCACTTGATTACAGAATACCTATATTTTGCTCTTTTAAAATTAATGTTTTAAAATAAGTATGTGCACATAATTCTTTTTGTATTTAAAGGTTTATAAGTAAAAAACCAAAGCCCATTATCTCACTCCTTCCCTCTCTTGATTCCTATTCCCCAATGGCAGCCACTTTCACCTCTTTAGCTTTTTCTTTCAATATTTAGGTGAATAATATTCGTAAACTGCTATTTTGTTTTATCAATCTTAGCTCTTACTTTTGACTTCCCACCATTATGTAGATTAAAACTAGCCCATCTCCTCCTTCCTGCTCCCCACCTCCCCTCACATGCTTGCGCACACGCACACACACACACACACACACTCACTCATGTATACACACATCCATTTTCAAGCATATCAGATAACTGTCAATTCCATTTTCCCCTAGAGAAAGCATCCTTTTCCCAGAGATTTCTGTCCTCTCCCTTCACCATTGTTCTAGGAATTCCCTCTCCCTCTCTTCCATAATGGGCCTCCTGTTTCCTAGGATTCATATTGGATCATTCTCACATTGATTGACACATTGTCTAGATGGATAATTTCAGTTTGAAAATCATTTCCTTGGGACATTTTCTGGTACTGCTTCATTGCCTTTTAGTGCAGAACACTAATTAGTTCTTTTCCCACTTCACCAGCCCTTCCTTCAGAGCTAGCTTTTGTTTGTTTGGTTGGTTTTATTTTTTGTTTTGTCTTGTTCTGTTTTGTTGTTTGCCAGTTTCTCTTCTTCCTGATGATGTCTATGTGTTGACATGCTTCATGGTTAAGTTCTCCAGACATCTTTTCATCTTTATCTGTACTCACTGCTTAGCTGATTTCAATCCGTTCCAATGTGTTCTAAACCATCTCTTTGTTGATGACCTGCAGATTTCTATTTCCAGCATGGAGATACTGTCCTCAGAGAAGCAACTGCCTACTAAACATCCCAAATGTCTAATAGGTATGTCAGACATTACATATCCAGAGCTAACATCTTGATTCTTCACCCTCCAAATGTGCTCTTCTCACAGTCTTTTTGTTTTAAGAAATGGTAATGCTTTCCTTTCAGTTGCTCAGGCCAAAAACCAGGTTAAGTCATTCCTTATCCCCCTTTTTCTCTCACATTCCACATACAATTTATCCACATTCCACATACAATTTATCTACAAATTAAAAAATTCCTAATCCAGTCATTTCTCACTATTTCCACTGCTTACCATCCATGTTTAAATCACCATCATCTCATTCCTGGACATTAGCAAGAGCCTCCTAACTAGGCTCCCTATCTTCACCCTGTTCCCCATGGTCTCTTTTGGACATAGCACCCAGAAAAGGAATCTAACCTAAGTCAAATCATGGCACTCTTCTGCTCAAGATGTTCAGTGCCTTCCCATCTGCAAGGTCTGGCAACATCTTCTGTCCCTTATGTGCAGCTCTCTGATTTCATCTCCTATTACTTTTTCTTTGCTTACTACAGTCATTCATACTGCCTTCTTTGCTATTCATTTAAGACTCTAAGCATGGGCCTTCCTAGGCACTTGCTGTTTTTTCTTTCCAGAATGTGTTCTCCCCAAATAGCCCTATGGCTCACTCCCTTGCTCTTTGTTCTTTTCTCAAGTACCAGTGTATGAAATGTGACCTCCCCGACTGCCTGGATTAGTTTCCTGTGGCTCCTGACCACAACTGGATGGCTTAAATCAACAGAACTTTATTCTCTCACAAATATGGAGGCCATAAATCTGAAATCAGTACCACTAGGCCCAAATCAAGATGTCAGCAGGGCTGTGCATGATCTAGGGGCTTTAGGAAGCATTGGTTCTTTGGCCTTGGCAGCTTCTGGTACTACCGGGATTCCTTGACTTGGAGCCACATCACTGCGATCTCTGCCTCCGTGCTTATACAGCCTCTTCCTCTTCCCTGTGTAATCATCTTTCCTATTCTCTCATATGAACACTTATAATTGGAGATAGGATCCACTGGATAACCCAAAATATTCTCCCACTGCTAAGGTCCTTAATCACATCTGCAAAAACTTTTTTAAAAATAAGGTAAAATTAACCAGTTCTAGGAATTAGGATGTGAATCTTTGTGGGAGTTAGGGAGCATTTTTTTAACCTATAGCACTTTGCCCTCTGGCCCCCAAAGGTTCATGTGTCTCCCACATGCAAAATGCATTCACCCAATTCCTGTATTTATAAGTCTCAACCCATTAAAGAATCAATTCAACAACAAAATCTAAATTTTGTCAACTCCCACATCCCATATCCCATTATCTAAGTTATCTAAACCAGGAATGGCAGATACTCTGGGTATGATCCATCCTGGTACAACATTCTTCTCCATGTGACCCATGAAACTACAAAAGTTATCTGCTTCCAGAATACAATGATGGGACAGTTATAGACATCACTGTTACAAAATAGAGAAAATGGAAAGTAGAAGGGAATCATAGATACTAAACAATATTAAAATCCAGTAAGGTTTCAAGGCCTGGGAATAATCTTCTGTGGCTCAAGGTGGGCCTGTGGCTCTGCTCCACTGGCCAAGGTTACCATATCAGTCTGCCTAAAATAGCACTGTCAATCACTTTATGCCTTACCCTGCTTTCTTTGTTTTACAACACTTACAGCCACCTGACACATGTATTTGTTTATTGTTTGTCTTCCTCTTTCCCCAACCATTACTTTTAAAATGTAAGTTCACTGAAAGCAAGGACTGTGTTTTGTTTTCAGTACCGAGGATAGTACCTGGTATAAGGAGTTGCTCAATAAAGATTGTTGACTGAATAAATAAATGGGAGAATGAATGATGGAAAAGAAATAGAAACTCATTCATTTCATCTCATGGAGATAAAATTAGTTCCCTCTGGAGAATCCATTGGTAATATCCAGTAAGTTTGAAGATGTACATACCTTTCATCTAGCTAGCAATACAACCCTTAAGAATAATACATTAGAAAAACTCTTACACAAAATGCCGACAAATATATATATACAAGAACTTTCATTGCTATATTATTTTGTAATAGTAAATAATTGGAAACAACTGATTATCCACTAATATACTTACTGGGAGCACTAACCACAGGCATCTGAGCCTCAAATCCATACTAAGTGAGGAGCCCTATTGATTTCGAGTCATAGTGAGGGAACACAGCTAATGATTCTGGCAGAACTAAACCAAAAAAGACTTTGTAGCAAAGGCAGGCAAATTCTTTAATATTTAAGGGGTAAATGTCAAACAGATACAGAAGCTTAAGTGATAGTAGTACCTCTATCTTTCTAGTTTCAGGAATAGTGCTATTTTGCAAAAGACTCTCTTTCTCTCTGACTCTCTCAAACACTCTTCAGATATATACAATCATATATACAAACATACACATACAAACACATACATATGTGTTGTAGCACTTGCGAATAAATACAGACATGAGGATACTTAATGTCTAAATGTTTTAGCTTCATTTCCTAAGAATAAGGACGTTTTTTAGATTTAACCAAAAAGGCATGATCATATCTGAGCAATGATTAATAATTCCCCCAATTTCACCCATTATCCTTTCCATATTAAAATTACCCCAATTATCCCAGGAATGTCTTTTATATCCCCCTTTTTTAAAAATTAGGATCTAATGTAAGTTCATGTGTTACTCTATTTGGTCACTTTTCAGAGTAATCCCAGCTTAAATGCATATTGCTAAGTGAAAGAAGTTGGTCTGAAAAGGTTAAATAGTGTGTGATTCTAACTCTGACATTCTGGAGAAGGTAAAACTATGGAAACAGTAAAAAGATCAGTGGTTGCCATGGGGTGAATGGGTTGAGAGAGGGATGAATAGATGGAGCACAGAGAATCTTGGGGGACAGTGAAGCTTATTCTGTATGATACTATAATGGCAGATGCATGACAGTATACACTTGTCAAAACCCATAGACTGTGCAATGCAAATAGTGAACCCTAATGTAAACTATGGACTTTAGTTAATAATAATGTATTAATATTGGTTAATCAATTGCAGCAAATATGAGAAACTAAATGCAAGATGTTAATAATAAAAGAAATTGCAGGGATTAGGAGAGGTTAAATGAGAATTCTATGCTTTGTGTTCAATTTTTCTGTAAACCTAAAACTGCTCTAAAAGACCAAGACATGTTAAATATGAGAAAGGGCAATGCTACTCTTTTTATTACACCATCATTTTGAAGAATCTAAGACAATTGTCTTACAAGGTATATCACATTCTGAATTTGTCTTATTGTTTGCTCATGTTTTCTCTTTCTCCTCGATTCAAATCTAGAACTTGATTGAATTCAGGTTAAATATTTTTGCCAAGAATACATCAGAGATGTTGTGAATTTCGTGTTGCATCGTATCAGAAGGCACATGCTGTCAGATTGCTCCGCTTTTAGTGGTGTGAAGTTTGATCTTTTGGCTAGGGTAGGATCTGCCAAATCTCTTCCTTGCTAAAGGAAGGAATCTTTCCCTTTGCAGTAAATAAATTGTACAGTGACATTATCTAGTCTCCCAGAAACCTTTCACCTGATAGATTTAGCATCTGTTGATTATTCTTGCCTTAATTAATGATTACATTGGCGGTTGTGAGATGGTGTTTATAACCATCTTTATGATCATTATAACATTTATCTTGTCTCTTCTCCTTTCTTTTCCCTTTCTCTTTTTTTCTCTCACTATTATTCAGTGTGTTGCCATTAGTGATACTCATTATTTCTGATGCTCTAATTGTTCTGACTTTGGCTAGTGGGAGCCCTTTGATCTGGTTCTTGAAACCTTTTGACACAATCCCATTAGCTTTTGAGCATTTCCTTTCTTTCTGAAAAAATATGTCAAGCCTCACCTTGTACTTTTCCTGCCTTAGACATGAACTCAGACATTTCCCTTAAAGTGCCTTAGTTCCTTTTGCTAGAGAATGCTTTTCTGTTGTTTTCTGATTATGAAAGCAATTCATGTCATTGTAGAAATCTGGAAAATAAAGCATAAAGAAGAAAATGAAAAACACTATTACTCTATCATCTAGAGCTAACCACTCTTAACATTTATTTCCAGGTTTTTAAAATATGTATCTATAGGTGAATATTTTAAATTTAAATTATGGGTGGATATCATATATTTGGCATTATGCCATGCTCTTATTAACTATATCATGAGCTTATGTCATTAGATATTCTTTAAAATCATGATTTTAATTTTTTATTTATCAAACCATATCTTACATTTTAAAAATCTTTTTCAGAGCATCACAACTACCTATTGTGATAAAACTAAAACCATTCCACAGCTATTAAGTTGCATCCAAAAGCTCTGTTGAGGAATTAGGGTATTAGTCAAGTACCAAAAAAATAAGGATGCAGTAGGATGAACACACACCTTGAAAACAGAAATTTCCAAAAGTCAGTTTATTCATGTGAGATTTACTCAACTAGTTACTGTGAGTGGGTGCATTTCCTTGAATCTAGGTACTCTAGTGTCTCGAAGATAACTACCTCAGAAATAAAACACCAGGGACTATTTTTAAATGCCCCCATATCAAATAGATTTTTGAAACATATGGTTGACCAACAAGTAAAAAGAGATGACTCTTCTGCAACTTCCTTGCTTTATGACCACAGGATATTATTTACCTGCTCTGTGACTTGGCTTTATCATTGGTAAACTAGCAGTAGTTCCTTCTACATAGCATTATTGTGGCAGTTAAATAATAATTAAAGTGTTTAGGGGAATCTGGGTGGCTCAGCGGTTGAGTGTCTGCCTTTGGCTTAGGGTGTGATCTGGAGGTCCTGGGATCGAGTCTTGCATCAGGTTCCCCACAGAGAACCTGCTTCTCCGTTTGCCTATGTCTCTACCTCTCTCTGTGTCTCTCATGAATAAATAAATAAAATCTGTAAAAAAAAATAATTAAAATGTTTATCACAGGGCCTGGCATACAGTAAGGGCTCCGTAAGTGCTAGCAGTTGGAATTGTCACTGCATGCTGGAATGGTGAGTAGCTTTGAGCTAACATTAGTGGAAAAGCAGGATTTAGGCTGATGGTGGTAGTACTGAAGGGCCCTCTGGGAGGAAGAGAAAGTCCCAGCACAGAGTTCAAGACACACAAGTCCTGTGAGTGAACCTGTGGAGCAGAGTGGGTATCTGTGTTGTGAAGATTAAACAAGATTGTCCTCATGATAACACTGTAGTTCAGAGGAAGCATTTAACTTCCATCCCTCTTCCTTGGCGTTTTTCTTCATGCACAAGTCTAGTGTTACTGATGACTCGGATTAAAGCGTGACAGATATTTTTTAACAGGGAAAGAGTTGAAAATTTCTCATTGGAAGTGGACAAAATATCAGCCAAACCCATGCCAAGACAGGTTTTAGTAGTGCCCAGAGTTCTTTACAGCTTTGAAGTATTTTCAGTGTCCACCTGACTCAAAATTCTCTCTATTCTTGCAGCCCCTTTCAGATTTTTTTTTAAAGATTTTATTTATTTATTCATGAGAGACACAGAGAGGCAGAGACATAGGCAGAGGGAAAAACAGGCTCCTAGAGGAGGCCCGATGTGGAACTTGATCCTGGGACTCTGCGACCACGCCCTAAGCTGAAGGCAGATACTCAGTCGCTGAGCCACCCAGGCATCCCAGCCTCTTTGAGATCTGATCAGTTTCTTATCCCTCTAATGGGATAAGTGGCCAAGCATGTGCATAGACCACTTCTAGCCATGTGACTATAGGAAAATGGCTTCGTCCCCTCGGTCCTGACTTTCCTCACCTTCAGAACAAGAATTTGCCAGCAAATTTCACCTACCAAAAGAATCTTTAACCCTAAAAAAACTAGACATTTCTATATTAATTTTAACCCAACTATTTTTAATTATGACATCTACCACCATAGTATCCACTGTATGAGGTCATTGTGGGAATAAAATGTGATGTCATATGTATAGCACCTAATACGATGCCAATAACTCATAGGATAAACAACAAATGTAATATATGTTTATGAGATGCAAGGTAGAAAACCCTTCCAGTTTCAGCATTCAGATCCTCCCTCCCATGACGTTGTTTCTTATCCAATTTGTCACCTAAACTGCCTGCCAGATATATTGCTTTAAGTGTGAGGTACTTAGATATTAGGAAAGAATCTCCTATGTCTATTTCCACTGTAGCTATCCACAAAATTTATTCATTAATTCCACAAATTGTATTGAGCAATATGTGAGGTTTCACCGTGCTAGATCATGGGCATTCACAGAAGTTACAGTTATATTAGAACAGGTAAAACTATTCAGTCCCTCAAGGGTTGAAATTGGGAATACATGTCTGATTATAGTTCTGCTTTTTTTTTTTTTTTTAGATTTTATTTATTTGGGAGAGAGAGACAGAGATAGCAGCAGAGAGCACAAGTCGGGAGGAAAGGGAGAAGCAGGCCTCCACTGAGCAGGGAGCCTAATGCGGGGCTCAATCACAGGATCCCAGGACCATGACTTGAGCCAATGGCAGATGCTAAACTGACGAGCCACCCAGGTGCCCCATGGTTCTGCTTATTAAGCAAGTGTGAGGTAAGTATCCTCCACATTTTGAAAGTTCACGTTATTCCACTTTGCTGTTACTAAAGACCTATATTGGTACCTGTTTTTACTAACTGAAAGAAATCCAAAGAGGATTTTCATTTTTACAAAAAAAAAAAAAAAAGTTGAAAAGTGAAAAGAGTGTGTCTGTGCTTGTTTTTCAATCCCCCTTACAGAGGCTGATGGCCTGGAGCAGAGACAGGGGCCCCCCACCTGTTCCTTCTGGAGAAGTACACTCAGCATCTCAGCTGCCAGAGCTTTGAACTTTGCCTCTGAGCATCTGGGCTTTATTTCAATTTGTTTCATGAGTCAGTTAGCAAGATGTATCTTAAAGTATCAGAAAAGCCTAAGAGAGGTTATTTTTGGGGTCTGAGAATGCTTAAAAATGTTTTCATGTAAATTAATGGTAACTGCTCCTTCCTTCTTCACTTTACTCCATTTGTGCTTATGAAAGCTTTCATAGGGATGATCTACTTTCAGGTAGTGGGGGAAACCTGCATTCAAATAACTATGAGATCTAAGCCTTTTAGGAAGACATATCTTCTAAAGAGCCTCAAAAGCAAGGTGGACATTTGATACCTTTGTCTGGGAACATAGTCTCCAGATTATCTCACCCTGAGTGGGTGAGGGACGTGGCTATATTCCTGGAACATTCCAAGAGCATTTTTGAAGGATTTGTCATGGCAATGGTGACAGCCTCATGCAGCCATCTTCTCAGAAGAGCATGACAGACTTGGGGACTGGGGCCAGTAGTGTGTGTTTAAACCCAGAGTGCCTAAGCACCCAGAGCCCTCCTCTAGCCCACAGCTTCTAAAAAGTTCTGAACTTAAGGTTTTGGCCCAGGGGTTGAGGCAGTGTGCTGTAGAATGCTTCTGGAATAGCTCAGTGACCTCAGACAGGCCACTCTGAGTCTCCCTAAACCACCTGCATAGTTCAGCTATATTCATCAATGAACATCTAAACAAGAAAAAGAAGATGATTTACTGGGCTAAGAAACTATAGAAACAGTCCTACCTGCCTTAGCTTCCTTCGTTCATCCACTTACACATCATCTCTAGTGCCTTTTATATGCCAAGCCCTGTGCCCCCTGTATGAAGCTTGCAGGTTTCAAGGCATTCCTCTCTGTGGGATGAAATGATTCTAAGACATAGTATTAATTATTTGTGTTAATTAATTAATTAGTGCTAATTACACCAACCACAGATCATTCCCTGGAGTCCTTATCTTTATAGTTCCAGAGGGGACTGAAATGTTAGGGGTCAGGGAAATGCCATCTGTACCAGCCCCAGCTCCAATGATGAATCACTCATATCTTTTCCTCAAGTCTTATCAGAAGAGAGAATGTTATTTCTCATTGGCTCATTTCCCCCTAAAACTCCATCAAGGAAGATAGTCTATTATTGGATCGATTTCTCTATCTTCCTTAGAGGCACAAATTTAATAAATCAGAGCGCTCTTCTGGCTGGGTCAGATTGACCAGTATAAAATTAACATTTATTTGCTTCAGGACACATGTTGAGCTAGACCCTTGACTATATCTAAAGTTTTTACTTTCAGGAAGGAGGAAACTGATATTGTTCAGCATTTGAAAATGCTAAATACACAGGCATTGATGCTTGATGTACCTTTTCTGATAAAAAGCTGGAGTTAGTTCCTCACAAACTGAACTTTAAAAAAATCTCCTCATTATCTGCAAAGGTGCTTTCAGGAGAAGTAGAAAAAACCCCAATTCAAACTACATGAAATAATGAAGAAATTCACATTGTGACAGCATGGAAGCTCAAGGCTTAGGCAGCCTTCTAAGCCATTTGGTTTGGGCAGGGGGGTAATAATGTCCACAAAGACCTAGGTTATCTTTGTGTCTTTGCTGCCCCACAAGATAACAAGATTTGTGTTGGCATCATCTTCAGGGGAGCAGCAAGGTGACTGTAATATGTGACAGCTATATTCCCCAGAAGGAGAGAGACAGATTCCTCTTACTCATCGGTCTCAGAAGCTCCAAACGGATTTCAGCACACACACACACACACACACACACACACACACACACACACACAAACACACACCCCACCCCCCACCATGCCTCACTGATTCCTTAACACTGCAAAGGTAATGGGATTACACTTGACCAATCAGTGCCACCCCTGGAACCGGAGCTGGAATTGGCATCACCTGAGGCACCTAGCAAAGTGGAGGAAGGGAAGATACCTGAACAAAGTCAGGATTCTGAAGGGCAAACATTATATGTTCTCATTCATTTGGGGAATATAAATAATAGTGAAAGGGAATAGAAGGGAAGGGAGAAGAAATGGGTAGGAAATATCAGAAAGGGAGATAGAAACATAAAGACTCCTAACTCTGGGAAACGAACTAGGGGTGGTGGAAGGGGAGGAGGGCGGGGGGTGGGGGTGAATGGGTGACGGGCACTGAGGGGGGCACTTGACAGGATGAGCACTGGGTGTTATTCTGTATGTTGGCAAATTGAACACCAATAAAAAATAAATTTATTATTTAAAAAAACAAAGTCAGGATTCTGCTCATGAGGAACTGGGAGGGTGGATGCTGGGTAGATGACATATAGTTGCAGGAAACAGAAAACTCAATTTACAAGTGGCTTAGGCCAAAAAGCATTTTTTCTCTCATAAATTATTGTATTAGCTGGCTGTTGGCATTGATTCAGAAGCTTGATGATGTCACAGTTAGAAACTTGGTGATGCTTTTGACCTTTCCCTTGTGTTTGTCACCTCTTGGTCCCGAGATCACCCTTTCAGTTCCATACATCATGTGCAGATTCAAAGTAGAAAGAAAGGAGGAAGGGGCACAGGCTATAGAAAGTACTGAGCACTGGAATCTGTGGGGCATATGAAAAACCAGACTCAATCTCCCAGTTTTACAAGGGTTGACAGTTCACACGGGGAGACAAAACATATACTAGAAACAATATCAAGGACGAAGGAGCATGCAAGCAACTAGGTGGCTTACATACCTGAAGGGAGCAAATCTGTGTCTATTTGTCCTCTGAATAGACATTGCTTTTCTGTTGGGACAGATACATGTATAAGAGGCTCTCGGATGACAATATTGCCCTGGCAGGGGTTTCGGGTGGCTGGGAATAGAGAGCATTTAATGAGTCTAGCAGCAGAACTGTTGAAGTGCAACTGAATGTAACAGAGGACAAGAACCTCTGTGATAATGACACTCTCTGAGCTTGGTTGGGCCCTCAGCTCAGGTGTCAGATGGCCAGGCATGTATTGCTGAGAGCCATCTGACTGACATATTACATTCTGTGACCATGAGTCAAGTTTGAAAGGAGTTTAAGAAAAGTAGTTATTCTTTAGTTAGTCATTTGGGTGTTGCCTGTCTCCCATAACATCTTAAATTCAGGAAGGGCAGGGATACATGTCTTACTTGCCTTTATAGCAAGACTCCAACATCTGGTACTTGTGGGTTTCCTCTGGATATTAGTAACGTACTCCTGGACCTTAGCAATGCCTTAACAGTGCTATTGCTCCCCAACTCCCATCTTCTCCCCCCATCTTCCCAGCTTCCCTTCCTACTTTGCTCTCCCTTCATACACAGATTGGACAGAATGTCTGGCTACTACCCTGGCACTTCAGCTCTTGTTCTTTGGAACTCTCTGTAGTACTCAGAACCTTGAATCACAGCTCTCTCCCTCATTTGGCTTCTGGGCCTCACTCACTCTTGATTTTTGTCTCTTGATGGATTCTTCTCCAGTGTCTCTTTAAATGTGTGTTTTCCTCTGAGCACTGTCCCAGGTTCTTGGCTCCATTTCTCCCTCTCTACATCCTCTCTTGATTCTTTATCCAAAGTCACACAACTAAGATCTTTGCTTTTGTCTCCCAAACTCTTATCTATCACAAGACACCCCCATTAGTAGAGCCACAGGTACACCAAACTCAACGTGACCAAGACTGGAGATAGCATCTTGTCCCAAAGTGGCATTCCTGTCTTTTTAAAGGATACCAGCACAGAAGCCTACAGGTCATCCTAGAATCCTCTTTTAAAAGCATTTCATGTGACAGTCACCCTTATTAAGATATTACCATCTGACTATGTGATAAACTTGACCCCCTCTTAACCCTTTCATCATGGCATGTCATTATTTGGTGACCCTCATGTGAAATATGCCCCTGCTGCCTCTTCTTCTCCAAGCCAGCCTGAATTAGTTACCCTACTTCTGGGGTCCAAAAGCACCAATATAGTAGTAGCCAGTACCTTCTTCTATTATGGAACTTACAATTAGACATTTTTTAGAAGATTTTATTTATTTATTTGAGAAAGAGAGAGTTCTAGTGGGGCAGAACAGAGGGAGAGGGAGGAGCAGACTCCCCACAGAGCAGGGAGTACGAGGCGGGGCTCAAACCCAGGACCCCAGGATCATGATCTGAGCTGAAGGCAGATGCTTAACTGACTGAGCCACCTAGGCACCCCATGATTAGATATTTTAATTTTGTGTTTTCTTCTTCATATTATTCTTCTTTCTATACTAGGCTTATGATTTCCTTGAGAGCAAAAACTCTGTCATAACAATTTTGGAATCTCCAGCAATGGCATACATAGGGCCTAGCTGGCACACAGTGGTTATGAAATGAGTATTTGTTGCATGAATTATTTGACAAATGGCTGACAATATTTTTAAACTATAAAAATTCATCAATACATTTTGATCCAAATGGAAAAGAGAAAAAAAGCCATGTGTGGTCTCACCCCCAAACTGAACTACAGTCACATTTAGGGGTATTTGGGCCTTTTTTTTTTTTTTTTTTTTTTTTTTTTTTTAGAGAGCGAGAGAGAAAGAAAGAGAGGGAGAGAGAAAGAGAAAGAGAAAGCAAGGATGGGGCAGAGGGAGAGAGTGAGAAAGAGTGGAACCAGTGTTGAACCCATTGTGGAAACTGATGTATGGCTCAATCTCACTACCCTGAGATCATGACCTGAGCTGAAATCAAGAGCCAGATGCTTAACCAACTGAGCCAACTGAGCCCCTCATTTAGGTAATTTTTATCTTTACTCCTGTGAATAAGATTTATTTTTACCTAAGCATAAATATACTGTACTTAAAATTTTGAATTCTACTTTTCCACTAAGAATATAATTTTTTAAATCTATTTATTTATGATAGTCATAGAGAGAGAGAGAGAGGCAGAGACACAGGCAGAGGGAGAAGCAGGCTCCATGCACTGGGAGCCCGATGTGGGACTCGATCCTGGGTCTCCAGGATCGCACCCTGGGCCAAAGGCAGGCACCAAACTGCTGCGCCACCCAGGGATCCCCAGAATATAATAATTTTTAATATTTTTATTTTTTCCAGCTTTATTAAGATATAGTTGACATATAACATTATGTAAGTTGAGGATGTACAATGTGATGATTGGATATCCATATATATTACAAAAATGGTTACCATAGTAAGGTTAATAAATACTTCCATTGGGTCACACAATTATATTGTGGGAATGTAATGAGAACATTTAAGATCTACTTTTTTTTAGCAACTTCCAAGTATATAATACAATTTTGTTAACTATAGTCACCATGTTGTACATTTGGTCCCTAGAACTTATTCATCTTCTAACTAGAAGTTAGAACCCTCCAACCAACATTTTTCCCATTTCCCCTACCTTCCAGCCCCTGGTAATCACTGTTTTCATCTCTGTTTTTATAAGCTTGACATTTTTTAGATTATATAAATGACATCAGATAGATTTTGTCTTTTTTCTGTTTGACTTATTTTACTTACCGTAATGCCCTTGAAGTCTATCCCTGTTGTTTTAAGTAGCAGTATTTCCTTTTTTTTGTGTGGCTGAACAATATTCCATTGTGTTTGTGTACGCATATGTGTATTTGGGGGAACCTCCATAATGTTTTCCATAGTGGCTGTACTGATTTACATTCCCACCAACAGTGTGCAAAGGTTCCCTTTCCTCTACATCCTTATCAACACTTGTTATCTCTTATCTTTTTTTATAACAGTCATTCTGATAAGGTGTGAGGTGATAAGTCATTGTGGTTTTGACTTGCATTTCCCTGATGATGAGTCATATTGAGCATCTTTTCATATGTCTTGGCCATTTGCATATCTTCTTTGGAAAAATGTCTATTCAGATACTCTATCCCTTTTAAAATCAGATTATTTGTTTTTATTAAATTGTATGAATTTCTTACATTTTAGATATTGACCCTTTATCACATATATGGTTAGCAAATATTTTCTCTTATTCCATAGATTGCCTTTTCAATTTGTTGATTCTTTCTCTGTGCAGAGAAGTTCAGAAAGTATAAAGAATAAATAACAATCAACCATAATCCCACTACTGAAAGGTACAGTCAATTTATATGTTTTATTCTACTCACTAAAAATGAATTTTCCATGGCTGAAATACATTTTGTACTGCTGCGGAACACTGTAGCTATTATGAAATCAAAAACATTTTCCTGTGTCATTTGAAATATTTCCCAAATATTTTTTAATGACTATGTAATAGTCTTTTATATGATTGCTCCCTCATTTCCTTGACTACTCCACTAATGTTGGACCTAAAGGTTACTTGTGATTTGTTAGAAATTATTGTAAATAATATAACATTCTAATACATACATTTGTGTGTGGTTCATAATATAAGTTCCTAGTAGATGAATTAATCTGTCAAAACACATGAATATTTTAAAGGCATTTGATACATTTTGTCAAAATGCCTTCCAGAAGATTTTGACCAGTTTGTTCTCCTACAAATAAAGGAAGACATTTCTTGCTGCCTCTTCCCCAATACCAGGCAGTTATTCTCTATCAGATTGACAAGTCATTAAAAAAAAAAAATCAGATCTTACTCTTGCCTTAATTCTTATTAGTTCCACTGCTGATAAGGGAGAAACCTCAACATTTTTAAATAGCCATTTATAGAGGCTATGCATGTTGGGGGAGAGTGCATATATGGGAACCACTGTACCTTCTTAATTTTGCTAAAATTAAAATTAAGAACCTAAAACTACTCTAAAAATAAATTTTTAAATATGAAAAAAGAGAAAAATAAAATAGCCACTTATAAATTGGCTTCTTTTACAAATTGCTAATTCATTTTTTTGGATAAGAGTTTTTTTATAGAAATATTACAATTTTCCTATTGATTTAAATAAGTTTTCTATATAAAATATTAGTTTTATTGATATTTTCACAACTATTTTTAATTCATTGTTTACTCATTTTATTAATAATTTTACATACATATAGATTTTGCTGTTTATGTAGTCAGTTCAATATTTTCCTTTACAATTTTTTTCAGTTGATTTTAACCTTTCCTAGCAAGGACTTTCTGAGCCATATATCAGAAAAAACTTTACCTCTCTTTCCTTCTAGTATTTTTATGTTTTGATGGACTCATATTCAATGCTTTTATCCACTTGAATTTATTTTAGCATGTCATGTGAAATAAAGGTCTAACTTGATTTTTTTCTCCCAAGAGTTAAGCAGTTGGGTAAGCATCATTTTCAATAATATAATATTCTGCATTGTATTGCATTTCAAGACAAGATTGTTAAAAGGAAGTCAGGATAATGTTTCTGATGAAATAAAACCTTATAATGTAATTTGGAACATGAGTGAATGGTATAGCATTCTAGGAGGTGGGAGCAGGTTGAGGCCAAGTTAAGGCAGGCCTTGGAAACAGGAAGAGGTTCATTTCTGGAAGTGTCTTCAGGCTGGTCGCAGGTACAAACAGAAAAAAACAGGAATGTACTTTATAGAACCTCTCAACTGGAGGAGCATTCACACATAAAAGGATTATTTGAGCAATGCCTCGGTATGTTGCTTTTCCATTCCTATGGAGGTCTATAAATACAATGAGATTGGAATAAAAACAGATGGGAAAGATATTATTTTAACTTTCATTTCTTCATACCCAAACCTCAATCCTGACCTTATGTTAAACAATGACTCCTATCTCTAAAATCTGCTAAATATAGTAAAGACTATAGGAACACTGTATAAACTGAATGCAGATTTGTCTGCAAAAATCTGGGCTGTCATCATTAACATGTGCAATTCACATGTTTATTCAGAAGTTGGAGTGACTTTCCAATAGGAAAGGAATCACTAATGAGGCCATTTCCTTCACCATAGAAGAGGATCGAAAGTGTCAGACATATGATGGTGGTCTACTTTCATTTAACAAATCTGGATTTTGTTGGGAAACTCAAGTACAACACTTAGCATCACTTCCCAAGGACCTCCATGTGGTTTGGTAAGCTAACATGCCCATGCACAGTACTGGGAAATTTGCCCTGTACCCTTTTTAGTCACCGTAGCAGAAAGATTTTACTTGTTATAATATCAGCATTGTCATTTTGCAGAACTGAGTGCATCAGCAAAAAAAAAAAAAAAAAAAAAAGAAAAAAGAAAAAAATTGTGCATCTGCGCACATGAGAGTGTGTGCACACACATTTGGCTCAGCCTAACTGAGGAGATCTTGACTTAGAAATGAAACAATTTTATAATTCATACAATTTAAAAAACAGACCAAAAAACATCACTAAATAAGTAGTTGTCACAGAAACCTAACAAATCCCTGAGTTACCTAGCCACAGCCTATATACAAGCTATCTGGATTTTTCCTCTAAAAAAAATGATAGAATATTCAACCAGTACAGAATTCAAACCATATTGTAGTGCAACTCCCTTGTTTCACATTTTGAGGTTTTCACTTTGATTTTACAGTGCTTTTCATCACTTACTAATTGTCTACTAATAACCATTTCTTAGCTTTCTTTCCCAGGCAGGTTACAAATTCCCTGACTGCAGAGGCTACATCATCTTCATTGTGTGGCTCACCAGCCTAATGAGTGAAAGATGCTCAGTAAATGTCAAAAATGATCCTGGTGCTTCACCTACACCTTTTGGTACAGTCGCAGATAAGAAAATACTTCAAGTGAGTTTATTTCATGCTGTTCAATAACCCTTGAGGATGAATAAGACAAGCTTTAATCATAGTTAATATATGATGATGGCAAAAGTAATTGGTATCTGGCAAAAAAAAAAAAAAAAGATTTGACTATCTTAGGATGCAAGAATCATGATGTAATTTGTGGATTATCCAAACTCCTGGCTTTTCTCTCCTTTATAAAGGGGAGAAGGAATGTAGACTTTTTCAGGATTAATGTTCAATTCCTCATCTCAGCCTGGTCAGATGCAGGGTTGACCATCTTCATGAACTACCAGAAGCTCCCCAAAGCCTTTTCTCAGTGTGTAGCAAATGACTGAGCCTAGGGCTTGAGAGGAAGGGTAATTATTTTTTATACCATATTTGGAAGTGTTTACTCATGTTTTATTTCTAGCAATTAAAAACAGAAATTTTGTTCAGTGGTAATTTAAAGAACTTTGAGTTGATCACTTCTTTAAAATATAGCTTTATCAAGGTAAAATAATCTCATTTTATAGCATTTCCATCACCTCAAAAACTTTCCTCATGCCCATTACAGTTAATCACAGCTCTCATTCCCCCAATGCTAGTCAGCCACTGATCTGCTTTTGTTTCTATAAATTTGCCTTTTCTAAACACTTCATGTAAATGGAATCAGACATACAATATACAGTCTTCTGCGTCTGGCCTTCATCATCACTTAGGATAATGTTTTCAAATTTCATCCTTGTTGTAGCATAAATCAGTGATTCTTTCATTTGAATTGTTGAATATTATTCCATTGTATGGATTAGCCATATTTTGTTTATTCACCAGCTGATGGATATTTGAAAACTTTCCATTTTGGGCTACTATGAATAATGCTTCTATAAACATTTACATCTACTTCTTTATGTGGACATATGTTTTCATTTCTCTTGTAAAGATTCCTAGGAGTGGAATTGCTGGATCATTTGGTAAGTTTATGTTTGGCTTTTTAAGAAACTGCCAAACTATTTTCCAAAGGGGCTTTTACTTTCCTGCCAGCAATGCATACAAGTTCTAATTTCTCCACATCCTCACCAACATGTGGTATTATCTGTCTTTTAAAAAAATTATTATTATTATTATTATTATGGTTTTTCTAGTGGGTGTGCAATGGTATCTCATTATGGTTTTAACTTGCATTATCTTAATGATGGATGCTATTGAACATCTTTCCTTGTTCTTATTTCCATATGTATATCTTCTCTGGTAAAATATCTATTCACATTTTTTTATTATCTTCTTACTGAATTGTAAAAGTTCTTTAAAAATTCTTGATACAAGCCCTTTATAGGTACATGAATTGTAAACATTTTCTTCAAGTCTGTGGCTTATATTTCAACTTTCTAAATGGTGTCTTTTGAAACACAGATGTTTTTAATTTGGTAAGGTCCACTTTGGAAGTTTTTTCTTTTAAATATGATGCTTTTGATGTCAAATATTTTTATATTGTGTCAAAATAAGAAATTTTATATAAATAAAACATTTAACGTCATATGCATAATATGTAATTTTATATCAGTGTAATGTTTAATATTAAATTAAGTGTAAGTTCCAAGGAAAATTAGCACCAGAGCTTTCTCTGCTATCCCTCATAAATTACTCTGTATTTTGAATAGAAGCAACAGAAGTACTCTGCTATAAATTCATGATAAGGATTTTCACAGCCACGATGAAAGAAATCCAGTACATAACACCTAGCCCTGAAAACCCTGTTTGACACTGGGGCCACAGTACCAATACAGGCACACTTCCTAAACCAAGGTTGATTTAATTGTATTAGTTGAGCAAACAAAACTACTCACTCTTTTGTCTGCCTTGTTGGTTTCCTTCCTGGACTGGGCTTCCTGTGTGTGTTTTTATCATTTTCCTTCATTTTTTCCCCCTGCCTCCGCTGGAGTTGTCACCATGTGAATAGGAGACCCTCAAATCCCCAGACAACTGGATTCCCAAAGGGTTTCTGGATTTGTTGTTTCTTCATTGTGCTGACAGGAGCTATGTGCCTGCCTTTTGTTGAACAGTAAATTATGTGTTGGAAG
Organism: Vulpes vulpes; assembly: GCF_048418805.1. Taxonomy (NCBI): domain Eukaryota; kingdom Metazoa; phylum Chordata; class Mammalia; order Carnivora; family Canidae; genus Vulpes; species Vulpes vulpes. The sequence goes on from NC_132785.1 coordinate 89,209,225, forward strand.
CAAAGGTATCATTAATATAATGCCTTGTGCTTCCGAGGCATTAGTGCCTAGCATATTGAACAAAGAAGTTATGTTTTAGAAATAAAAAGAAGTGTGATATTGACAGTGCAGAGTCCCCCTGTCATGTGGCAAGGCAGGAGGAAAAAAGAAAAAATTTAAAACCAAGAATTCTGAATGCCAAATTCAAAAGCCTCTAAAGGAAGCATCTGGAAAGATTTACTCCTACTTTAGAGTCAGCCATCAGTGAGCAGCAAGGGCTGACAAATGGTAGTTGGGATGTGTATGAGAGAGCAATAAGGAAAAGTGGCAGAGGCACAACCTAGTAAGAGCTGAAGCACAGGGTCTAGAGCTAACAGAGAGGGGGAGGCGAAGACATATGGAAAGAGCACGTAGTTAATCGTGCTAAGTGCTGAGGAAGTGAGGTGATTTGTGTGGCAAGGTAAAAAAAGGAAGAGTTGACCTTGAAACGGAGTAGGGGTGCATCCTCTGAGATGAAAGGATAAAAGAAAGAAAGGGTGTGGCTACAGATAAATTGGTTACTTAGGGCATAAAATTGAAAGAGATCATGCCTGATGGATTTGATTTTACTTGATGAAGTAGAAGGTCATCTGAAGAGTTCACATAGGGATATTAGAATAGTGAAGTTTTGAAATTATTATTAATTTTTAATAGTGATTATTATAGTGAGGGAGATGGAGAGAGAACCAAGAAGTTAAAAGCCAATGAGTGAGCACAACTACAGTGAGCCATAGAATGAGAAAGCTGTGTGGTTTTCTCCAGCCTCACTTGATGGCTAGCATTTAGGAGTAATGAGCAAATGTACTGACACGGGTTGCCTGAGGGGAGGAGACCCACACAAGGGAACAGGGGAATATCCAGGTGAGGAGTATAGTTTGATGATTAACTATATTGATGAGGATGGGTAGGAGAGAAGGGGAAGATAGAAAGTCTTGATACCAGCTGTTTCCCAACTTATCTGTACACAGCATCAATTTGGATCTCTTAAAAACTTCAGAGCTCAAGCTCTATTTCAGGTGAATTAAATCAATCTCAGGCCATGGGATGCAGACACAAACATCCATACTTTTCGAAGCTCCCCAAGGTAGTTCTGATAGGAAGGTCATTTGCAAATCACTGGGCACATACATTGGCACAGTGTTCTCAAAGTGTGGCCCCCAAACCAGCACATCAGTGTCACCTGGGAACTTGTTAGGAGTGCAAATTCTTGATCCCCACCCCAGACCTACTGAGTCAGAAATTCTGGGGTTGGGGTTCAGGAGTCTGTCTTAACAAGTCCTCCAGGTGATTCTCATGTTTGTTAAAGTTTAACAATCACTGAATTAGGAGGAAAAGGAATGTTGGTCCTGGTAATCCCAGCTGGGGGAGTCCTAACTCCAACCCCTCCTCCAGACACGGAGGAAGAACAGCAGCCTCCACTGGAGGTGAAAGCAAGAGACCATGCACATTTAGGAGGAGGTAAGCTTCAGTTTATGGTGGTGGAATAATATTGTAGACAAAAAATGGGGAAGCATTTTCTGTGGACCGGTGGCTGCAGAGGGCATAGTGGGAAGTATAAAAAGTTTGGAGAAAAGGGTTGAGATGGGAGAAACAGACTGAGAAATCATAAAGCTACAGAAGACAAAGAACAATGCAGGATAGACGTTGGGGTAGAGAAGGATGGGGGAGGAGGACAGGTCCCATTTATCTTTGGGGCAATGGCCACGGATTATCAGTATGACAGGCCTTGGTAAAAATGACTAGCTTCCTCAGCATGTGTTATGTAGTGCCTCTGTGGCTGATGGTCCCAAACAGTCCTGTCAGTACCCCCCAGGGAGCTTAGTCAGAATGTGGTGAAAGCCACAGTCCCAGGGAAGGCTGCCTCATGATGGGTGGAGCACTGCAGGTCTCATGAAGACACTTCAGCGTCGATGGGTGGTAGATGGGCCTGGTCTTTGATTAGCTCTTTAATTTGGGAGACTTTCCTCTTTCCCAGAGCTCTGGGTCTTCTCCCAGCAAAGATGGGTCTGCCTGAAGATGGTTCCAGGGCCCCGCTGTTACCAAGAAAGGAAAACAGACTCAGAAGACCTTGAACACTTTTAGATAGTGCTTCTCCTGGCTCTGGCTGATAAGGGAGACAGGAGGAGAAAGGGAGGAAGGGATAAATCAAGAGGATAACAGAAGAAGAAGAAAACAGATCCTTGTTGCTGGGCTCGGTAGTTTGGCTTATGATCTCTCTCTCTGACTCATGAGCACACAGAGAATTCTGGAATGAATGATATGCATGTGGGAATTAAGTCTTCTTATGTCTTCCACAAGACGTAACTTCTTTACCAACCAGTACACTTGCCTGGGCTGGCCCAAGACTAAATTGTGAAGCTGGTGAAATTTGTTTCTGACTGTACTCCATTTTGGGGACCTTTTTTCCTCCTCCAGAAATCCTTCTCCTTGGGTTTTCCTTACTCTATAGTCCTGAGCTCACACTTCAGGAACATCTCAGTGGTCCGGGGGGTGGGGGCAGCATGGAGGGTTTTCCCCCGACTTCTACCTAATGTTTTGACAGTCATTACAGACTGTCTCTCCCTGAAGGCTCTTAGCCCATGGTCACACTCCCTAAATGCTCCTCTTACAATTCTTGGGGACGTGAGTGTCCACAGTGATGAGACTTTCAATTGTTTGGACTTAGGAATAACCTTCCTAACTGACAGGGCCAAGGCACCAACCAGCCAGAACAGACCTACCTCAGTAAAGTACATCCTGCTCATCCAGGTTTGTGGTCATCCCTTTTTTTTTTTTTTTTTTTTTTTTTTAAGATTTTATTTTATTCATGGGAGACACAGAGGCAGAGACACAGGCAGAGGGAGAAACAGGCTCCCTGCTTCAGGGGAGCCCGATGCAGAACTTGATCCCAGGACCCCGGGATCATGCTCTAGGCCGAAGACAGACACTCAACCACTGAGCCACCAGAGCATCCTGTGGGTGTATTCTGGACTTGTCATTGCCATCAGCAATGATCCCTTCTCCATCTCAGCCACCATATGCTGACCTTGCAGTTTCTCTCTCCCACTCTAAATTTCTTTAATCCCAGCAGCTCTTTGACTCATGTACAGGCTCTTGATTCTCCCATCTTTTCCCTATCCCTCCATCCCTCGTTCCCTCTTTATCTAGCTCAGTTTCCACAGTTCATCATTATTGTCACTCAAGCTCATCTCTCTCGGCTCTCTCGCTCTACTGTACATGTGTGACAGCTCTCCTCCTAGTGAAATCCACCTCATTGCACACTACAGACTCACATTTGCATAGCTATTTCGTACTATCTTAAAAACAAAACCACTATCTTGATCCCACATCACCAGCCACTGAGCCAGTCCTCCACCACCACCATCCACTTTATAGTAAAATCCCTTGAAAGAGTTGTCAGTCTTCACTGTCCAATCTCTTCCTCCCATTCTCTGTGGAGATCCTAGCAGGATTTCACTTCCATTATTCCCACAATGATGCTCTCATCAGGCCACCAGACCTCCACTGCAAAACTCAGGGGACAGTACTCAGTGTTTACCCTATTTGTTCCATAGGTAGCATTTCTTAGCTGATCATTCCCTTCTTGAAGCACTTTCTTCTTTTGAATTCCAGGATTTCACACTTACCTATTTTTCCCTCCCAATCTTTTGTCATTCCTTCTCAGAATCCTTTGTTGGATTGTTCCCATTGTAACAACTAAATAGGGAGGCACTTTAGTGCTCAGTCTTCAGACCTCTTCTCTCTCTATGTACATCATTCCCTTACTGAGCTCATTTTTTCTCATGGCTTTAATTGCTATCTTTGCCTCGATATTTCCAATTTTATATTTCTAGCAAAGACCTCTCACCTGAACTCCATAGTCATGTGCCAACTGCCTGTTGGACATCTCCACTTGATAGATAACCAGCATCTCATTTTTGACAGGTTCAAAATGAAACTCCTCCTTACCTTCACATGGTTCCTTCTACAGTTCTTCCAGCTAAGTACATAGCAACTCTACTTACTCTTCCAGGTACTCAAGCCAAAAATCATGGAATCATCTAGGTATCTTCTTTCTACTGTCAGACCCTATGTCTTATCCATCAGCAAATTTCAACATATATCCAGAAGCTAACCACTTCTCATCACTTCAGTTACTTCTACCACAGTCCAAGCTGCCAATGCTTCTTATGAGTTATTGCAGTAGCTTTTTAATTGGTCTCCCTGCTTTCATTATTGTTGCTCTTCCACTCAAGCTTCAATATAGGAACTAAAGTGATTCTTTTCAAACATTAGATGGCAAAGTTCCTCCTCTAAAATTTCCCCAAAGGACCCATTTTACTGAAGGCAAAAGTTAGATCCTTAATATGGTTGACAAGGGCCTACAACACCATCTGTTTCTCTCCCACTATTCTTCTCTGACCTGTGTACTACTACTTTCTCCTTGGTTCATGCCACGCAGTGGCTTCCTTGTGAGTCCTCAGATGTACCAAGCATGTTCTGGCTTCAACACCTTTTACTTGCTTTTCTTTCTGCCTGGAATGCTCATCCTTCAGGCATCTGCTTTGCTAGTTCTCCAACACCAAAAATTGTTTAATGCCAACAGCCTTGTTGTCATATTCCCAGGGACCACTTTACTTAATATTTCAACTTATCTCCTCATCCTTGGTTCTGGCACTTCATACCCCTCTTTTTTTCTTAAAAAATTTTCCAACACCTAACCATCATTTAACACATGTATTTGTTTGTTGTATGTGTTTCTTAATTGAATACAATCTCCATTACGACAGGAGTTGTTACTTGTTTATGTGTTGTCCTCAGTACTTAGAACAGTATCTGGCACATATATAGTGTCTGATGATAAATATTTTCTGAATAAATGGATGAATACAGATAAAATGAAGAGCAAAGGTAGATTTTATCTGTAAAACCTAGACCATCAGTATCAGAAACCACTGAATCACAAAAGAGTACTATGTTGCATAAGCAACCAATCCTATGAGAAGAAAGGGAGAAACTCATTTCCTTTTAGCAATCAGACATTACCTGGTACTTTTCCTTCTCATGGCTGGTAGGGAAGTGGACCTCAAATGTTAACCTCAACTCAAATTTAACAGAAATTTAGAGAAATCCTAATGTAATTGAACTACCTCGTGGCCAATGCCAACATAGTGTTACATTTGAAAGAAATCAGCCTAGTATCTAAAAAGTAATCTATACTTTTCTTCCAGTTTTATTGAGATTGAGATATAATCGACATACAACACTGTATAAACTTAAAGCATGCAGCATAATGATTTGACATATGTATATACTGTGAAATGATTACCATGATAAGGTTATTTAACATCCATCACCTCATGCAGTTACAAGAATACTTTTTTCCTTGTGATGAGAACTTTTAGGATCTACTCTCTTAGCAACTTTCAAATATACCATACAACATTTTTAACTACATTCACATTGTACATTACATTCCCAGTACAAATTTATAACTGAAAGTTTGTACCTTTTGATCACCTTTACCCAGTTCCCCCCATCCTCAGCCCTCTGCTTCTGGTAACCACAAATTTGTTTCTTGTATCTATGAGTTCATTTGTTTATGTTTTGATATTCCATATATAAGTGAAATCATACTGCATTTGTATTGTCTGACTTATATCACATAGCATAATGCCCTCAAGGTCCATTCATGTCACAAATGGCAGGATTTCTTCTTCTTTTTTTTTTAAATGATTGAATAGTATTCCAGTGTGTATATGCGTGTGTGTGTGACAATTTCTTCATTCATTCATTCATCAATGGACATTAGTTTGTTTACATGTTTTGGTTATTATAAATAAACCATGAACATGGGAATGCAGGTTTCTCTTTTATATTGTGATTTAACTTCCTTCTGATATATACCTAGAAGTGGAATTGCTAGAGCAAATGGTAGTTTTATTTATAAATTTTGAGGAACTTCTATACTGTTTTCCACAGTGGCTGTACCAAATTACCAAATTCCCACCAACAGTGCACAAGGGTTCTCTTTTCTCCACCTTCTTGCCAATATTTGTTATCTCTTATCTTGTTAATGACAGCCATTCTAACAGGTGTAAGGTAATATCTTATGGTTTTGTTTTCCATTTCCTTGATGGTTAGTAATGTTGAACATCTTTTCATGTACCTGTTGGCCATTTGAATATCTTCCTTGGAAAAATCTTTTCAGATTTCTTTGTCCATTTTTTATTGGATTGTTTTGTTATTGAGTTGTATGAGTTCTTTATATATCTTGGGCATTAACCCAGTATCAGACATATGATTTGCAAATATGTTCTTTCTTTCCACAGATTGTCTTTTTCCTTTGTTGATAGTTTTGTTTGCTGTGCAGAAGCCTTTTAGTTTGATGTAGTCCCACTTGTTTATTTGTATTTTGTTGTTCATACTTTAGGTCTCATATTCAAAAAATCATTACCAGGATCGATGTCAAGGAGTCTATTCCTATATTTTCTTCTAGAATTTCTATAGTTTTAGGTCTTATATTTAGGTCTTCAATATATTTTGAATTAATTTTTAAAATGATGTAAACCAAGGATCTAGTTTCATTCTTTTACATGTAAATATCGAATTTTCCCAGGACCATTTATTGAAGAGACTGTCTTTTCTCCATTGAGTATTTTTGGCTCCCTTATCAAATATTAGCTGACTATATAAACATGGGTTTATTTTCGGGCTCTTGATTCCATTCCATTGGTCTATGTTCTTTTTTTTTTTATGCCAGTATCATACTGTTTTGATTACTATAGCTTTATAATACAGTTTGAAATCAGAAAGTATGATGCTTCCAGCTTTGTTCTTCTTTCTCAAGAAAATGTTGTCTATTTGAGGTCTTTTGTGATTCCATAAGAATTTTAGGATTGCTTTTCCAAAAATTTAAATCTTTACTGAGGTCTCATGAAGAGATACCAAAATGGAATATACTACACAACATGTGGCATAATTCCTAAAGATTCTCTTCACTGTTGAAAGTATTATCTTCAAAATTAAAAACATGACTCTGATACAAGTACACAGTGTATGCCAGAGTTTTATTTTAACTTACTAAAATGATTAAGCCAGTTCAAAGATGATAAGAGAATATAATGTTTATGTAGTTAGTGAAAGCAAAAATGAATGAATGCAGAAATAAGATTGTTAGATATAAAACTAGTTTATTTCTTATGGGGCAGTAAACCATTATCCTGGAGCTCTCTTTTCTATGTTCAGAAATAATTTGCATCTCTACAGGGCAAAAATTCTTTTCTATAGATGTTTTAGTCAACTCAGGCTGTCCTAACAAAACATAGTAGACTGGGTGGCCTAAGCAACAGAAATTTATTCTCTCACAGCTCTAGAAGTTAGGAAGTCCAAGATCAGTGCCAGTATGATCAGTTTCTGGTGAGATCTCTCTTCCTGGCTTGAGATAGCCATCTTCTCTCTGTATCCTCAGATGGGAGAGAGGAAGAGAGGGAGAGAGCGAGAGCGAGAGAGAGAGAGAGAGAACGAATGAACTCTCGTGCCTTTTCTATTTGTTTAATTTTTGTTTGTTTTTTTTCCTAGTATCCCTTCTTATAAGGGCACTAATCGTATCATGAGGCACCACCCCCATGACTTGTAACCTCCCAAATGTTTCATCTTAAAATATCATCATACTGGGGTTAGGTATTCAACATACAAACTGAGAGAAAGTGTGGGGAGGCACAATTCAATCCATAGCAATAGGCAAAAAACATTGCATTAGCAGTTTTCTACAACGTTTAAAGGCTACCCTAATAAATTGTTAAATGGTCTAGTAAATAATTGGTAGTCAGACAACTTTATACTCTTCTGAATTCAGATGACCCTTACAAAGGCCTATTAGACAGGACCTTAGCATGAAAAGGAAGTCATTTACCTTTTGGTGTTTGGAAAATTTTTCTTCACATCATTCATTTGCTTCTCTATAGACCTACTCATGATTCAGATTTATGAGGTCTGAAGTTTGTACACTTGGGGGAGGGGTGCTCTGTATGAAGAAGAATGTAACAGGAGCATGTAAATACAGTCCTTGAGTCCCAGCAACTTAAAAAGGGGCCTGTGCTAGTGAGAACATCATAGAAAATTCATCTCCAGCCCTTTTGGTAGCAATTTCCACATTTCCCCCCCAAATCTTTTTTCTCTTCTAAACATTCCATAAAAATTTCCATCTTTCACTGATTCTCCTTTCCCCATTCAAAACTTGTGTGTGTGTGTATTTTTTATTGTGATAAATATATGTAACACAAAGTTTACCATTTTAATCATATTTAAGTCTACAATTCTATGGCATTAAACACATTCACAGTGTCATGCAAGCATCACCACTATCCATTTCCCAAACTTTCCATCATCACAAACAGAAGCGCTGCATCCATTATACAACAACTTCCACTCCCCTCAGCCCTTGGCTCCTGAGAAATGCTTTTCTACTTTCTTTCTCTAAGAATGTGCCACATCTAGATGCCTCATATAAGTAGAAACACACAATACTTGTCCTCTTGTGTCTGGCTTATTTTATTTAGCATAATGTTACCTTCCCATTCAAAAGTCTCCAGATCTTGGTCCATGAATTTCTTCTCCTGTCTTTCTAAAATAATTCATTGTAACATCTCCAACTTCTAGTCCTTGCTACCCATTATCTCTACAGCAAGAAGCAAAAAGAGCCCTTCTTAGAATTCAATAGTAATAGGATAAGATTGTGAATATGAAGATATGTGCCCCTCTCAACACTTACTCTTTGGGGGAAAATCCAATAGTTCTTTATACCAAGGTGAGAATGAGTAATAAAGCCTACATATAGCTTCAGGGATTTTTTTTTTAAACAAGAATCAGGAAGCCTTAAAGGAATGAAAACCACTCTGTGGAATTTCAGGTAGAGGAGATGAGGTGTGTGATATTTGAGGGTTATAAAGAATGGCAGTATTGCATTTTAGAAAAGCCACCAGAAACACACATTCAACAGAATATCACTCACCTGTCCCCATAACTGGTTCATTGCAACATCATTCCCATGTACCATCTGCTGGGATGATGAATGAAATCACCAGCAAATCAGAACTACCACCACTTCTCCTTGCCATTTTTTTCTCTCTTTTTACAATGGTATTGGTGGCTCTATGGGTAGTATGGGATACCCTGTGTTTTCCTAGCTTAAAGTAGCTGGCTTGAGATCCACTCAACATGAGCATCAGAATGCCTTTAAATCACTTTATCATACAATCTCAATTGAATTAGAAACATGGTCTGAACACTTATGAAAAGAGACAAAAAAATTGGCAAATAGATTTGCAGAATGTTGACTTCGGTCAAAAAGTGCATTAAATAAATAATGTACTGAGGCTTTTGGAGAAGATAACTAGATGAATGCAAATGCATATTTTTCTCTCTATAAAAAATCATCCAAAGCATGCTGGTGCTCAGCATGTAGAAGCTGCACAGTGGTGCAGAGGTGCAGAGGTGATGCGCTGCTCTCCATTCTGAGCTTGCCTGACTTCTGCCTGCCCGAGCCTCACTGCTGACACAAGAGCCACAAGGAAGCTAGGCCTTCCCTGGTGACTGAGAACAGAGCTTGTCAACCAGCTGGGAGACAAGAGTCAAGCACTGGGAAGAGGTGGCAGATGAAAGGCTGGCTAATGTCATTTCCTCCAGAGGGTAGCAAATCAGAAGAAAGGTTTTCCTGCCTTGTGCAACAAGCTTTGTGTTCATGTGCCCTGTGGATGCTAGTGCCACTGGGTTGTGGGTAAGGAAAAACACATACTACTCAACACTGAGGCTGCTAAAGCTGCTTTAATTTTCCAGGAGAGTCCCTTTTATGGGGGAGAAAGAAAGCATCAGAGACATTGCTTAAGTGGATTCTGGGAACACATCTAGGGCTGTAATGAATGCAAAGTTATTGGGTACATGGCCTGAAGTACTCATTAATATAATGCAAATGTTCTGGAAATAGACTTTCTTTTCCATTCCCTTTAGGGCATTCCATTTATTTCTGCTATGTCCAAGGAAACCCATTTTTCCTTTATGCTCTCAGTTAGAACTCTTTATTATATGCCTGGTTTAAAGATCCCCTAAATGCCCACCCAGCTAATGTATAAACAGATAAGGGGAAATTCCTTATTCTAAAAAGAGTAGGCAACTCTGATGGTTAGCAGGGTCTTCACCAAAGTAGTGGAAGGCAAATGAACAGAAGGCGAACTCTGGAATTAGGTTTTAGTGCCTGGAATTATTACCAATGTTACATTTTTTTAATGCCCTCTGAGGAACAAGCAGAAGAGGAGACAAAAGAAAGCTTCGAGGCTAATCCGATGTTTATTAATGGCCCCAGGCTCAGTGGGAGAGAGAGAGGAGCTGAGATTTTGTACTTACCATGTGAAGCAGGAAGGAACACTGAGCTAATCATATTAGATGAGAGACGTAAAGCCAGAAAATAGGAAATGAAGAGAAAAACCAAGCATCAAGGTCTCTTATTCTTTGGGCATCTACACCTACCTTTTTTCCCCCCAGTCTTTTATCTTGAGCAGAAGAAAAATTACTTTATATATTTAGGCCTCCAGATCTCTCAGCTCTCTTTACCTGTAATATTTCAGAGGTCCAGAGCTATATAAGTTAATAAGATAGAGGTTTTCAGAGTGTACTCCCTCGTTCCCTCTGCCCTCCCTGCAGCTCCAGAAGATCACCTACCACTGGTCTGAGATACACTGACCCTGGCGTATCAACCTCAAACCTGTTCCTTCCCACGTTCCGTGCTCCTTTACAAACAGTTCAACAGATGTACCTAAAGAAAGACACGTTAAGGCAAACCTATATTCACTCCTGCCTCTTAACCTACAACTTCCAATTAAGGAAAGACCCAAATTTATGAGGCTCCCAAAAGTCTCTTCCTTTCAGAATTGGGAATGAATGTAAACATTTAACAAAATAGAAAATCTTAGCTTAACATACTGTTGTGGTTTTTCCTACCATTTTGGAAATGTTAGTCTTGCTGCTAGTCATCAGATGTCTTGCTGACAGGTGCTTAAAAGGAAGCTCAAATGTTCAAGCTTGAATATTGCAGGATGAGATGCTACTGTGCAGGGAAGATTATGCTGCAACTGGATTTGGCACATAAGTCAAGGCAGTGTGGTGTGACAGGGCAAGGACTTTGGGTTGGTCCCAGCACTGTCGCTAATTTATTTACTGAAGGACCCTTTGTACCTCCATTTCCTTTTATACAAAATGGAAAAACACATTTTGTGGTGGTGTTCTGAGAGTCCCATGAGACTATGTATGTATGAAAAGCTTTTAGAATTATAAAAAGCCATACAAATAGTGTTTTCATAGTTAACTCCATATATCACTGCCTCACCAGTATTCCCTCCTCCCCACAATCCTAGCAAGTACCCAGTAGTCACCTACCATTCACTTTTGGGTAACCTGACCAAAATATATCACATCTAACCCACTACTCCTTCTCATGATCCACATTCCTCTACATGCTCTTAAACAGATGCACCTGGAAAAACACACACACACCTTTGCAGGGCACATTTGTAAGATTATCCACTCTTGCCCCAAAGCTCCAACTTCCCAACCAAAGAAAGGACTCAAATCCAGCCTATAATAAAAGGCTTGTTTTTATAAATGCAATAAAATATTTTAGCATTATTTTTAAAGAAATTTAACATGGATAAAATAAAACATACATTAATTATAAAACCTTGTATCAAGGAAACACTTCATTTTATATTGTTTCACATGCCTAGACTTGAAAGAAAGGGGAAAAGTTGGATGAAAATAAGAGCTAAAATTTATTAAACATCACTCTGAGCAAAGCACTCTGCTAAGTATTATCAGGCCTAAAGTTAAAAAAACATGACTCATTCAAATATAAAGGGAGCACATTTCAAAGAATTTTTAACTCATGAATGAGGGAACTGCAAGATAATTCAAAAAGAATCAGAAAGATGGAAGTATTTATAAAGACTGAAAAAGAAAGAGGAGCACTTGAAAACTTGTAGTTTAAGTATTAACCTGGTTTATATCCTAGAGGGAAGTAACAGGATAATCTTGGGTTTATCTTTTCAATCCAGAAAACAGCGTCATCTCCTCTGGATAAAATTAACATGCATTTTTCTTTGACAAGAATCATTTGCATTGCTAGCAATTCTCTACAAATTAAATTTTACATTTAAAGAATTTCAAAATATCCTAATCAATAATAAATAGCGACTTAAAACAAAAGTACTCACCCAGAGAATCAGATAATCCACCCAACATGTCTACCCACAACCCTTGCTCAATACTGAAAGGACTTATAGATTTCCAAATTTTGGATAACTGTGTTTAAAAGAACTTTATGCATAGTGTATGGAAGCATTTAGTATTTGTTATTTTGTGTGATCTACACAATTCTGAAAAGTTGTTGTTATTCCATTTACACAGATGAAGAAACTGAAAATCAAGGAGACAAGTTTGTTCAAATTCAATGTAACAAATGATCACCTAGATCTGTTAAATTATAAAATCCTTGCTTTTCTAGCTACTATGTATATATTGGCCAAAGAATGTTTTGATTTTATTGAGATACAGCTTACATATGATAGTGTGCAGATATCTTAAGTACACAATTTAATGCTCCTTACATATAAGGATGTGTGTGTGTGTGTGTGTGTATCTTTTGCCAAACACGTGTTACTATGACCCAGATCAAGCAATCGAACATTTCTAGTGCCCCATAAGTTCTCATGCCTCTTTCTACTCAATAGTCACTATCATCACTAACTCCCAGGTAACCATTTTTTTGGACATCTCTCATCATAAATTAGTTTTGTCTAATTTATTTGTCAAATTAGTTATGTTTTTCATAAAATGGGTCATACAGTAGATACTCTCTTGTGTCTGGTATCCTTTGCTCATAATCACATCTGTGGAACACACTTATGTTGTTCTTACATATGCTAGTATTCTTTTTAGAAAACTGTTTAGTATTCCATTGTATGAATCTTCCCAAACTTACTTATGTGTTCTCTTACTGAAGGACACTTGAGTTGTTTCCAAATTTTAGCTGTAATTCATGAGGCTATTCAGAATATTTTTGTCTGTCCTTTCCATGAACATGAGCATATATTTTTGTTGGTTGTATACTCAGGAGTAGAATTGTTGGGTTGTAGATTATACATAATTTTAGTAGGTACTGCCAAATATTTTTCTGAAGTGGTTGCACCAGGTTACAGTCCCCCACCAGCAGTTTATGGGAATTCCAGTAGGTTCACGTCCTTAGCAATACTTGATATTGTCACTCTTTAATTTTAACTATTTTGTGATTTGAATAGGTATTCCTCTGTACTTACGTTTGCTACCTTTCCTGTTATAAAGGAAGGAAGTGATACAACAGTTCTATAAAGCATTAGATTTAAGAGAGTGAAAGCAAATAATACCAGCTGTACCTGGAGTGAGTGGATAGATCCCAGTGTTCCAATTTGGGGGCTACTTTAGATTTTATTTTTTATTTATTAATGAGAGACAGAGACACAGGCAGAGGGAGAAGCAGGGAGCCTGACGTGCGACTCGATCCCGGGTCTCCAGGATCACGCCCTGGGCTGAAGGCGGCGCTAAACCGCTGGCTGAGCCACTTGGGCTGCCCTGGGGGCTACTTTAATAGGTCAGTGTAACATACTAAAACAAACCTATATCTTTTTTAAAAAATATTTTTTAAAATTTATTCATTTGGGAGAGAGAACAAGAGAGTGAGAGTACAAGCAGTAGGAGAGGGTCAGAGGCAGAGGGAGAAGCAGACTCCCCACTGAACAGAGAGCTCAACTCAATCCTACCACCCCGGGATCATGACCTGAGCTGAAGGCAGATGCTTAACCGTCTGAGCCCCTCAGGTGCCCCAAAATTATGCCTTTTCTTGGTGTATTCCCTTCTGTTCATTTTGTTTTTTGTTTTTTTAATTTTATTTATTTATGATAGGCACACAGTGAAAGAGAGAGAAGCAGAGACATAGGCAGAGGGAGAAGCAGGCTCCATGCACCGGGAGCCCGATGTGGGATTCGATCCGGGGTCTCCAGGATCGCGCCCCGGGCCAAAGGCAGGCGCCAAACCGCTGCGCCACCCAGGGATCCCCCTTCTGTTCATTTTGGATGCCATGATTTTGATGGTATTTACCAATCAAATCTACTTGATAAAAATATTTAGTAATATTAGAAGGTTTTTTTTTTTTTAATTTAGCACTGTATAAAAAGACTGTTAGGAAACTACTACTATGCAAAGAACTGTGCACATTTAAATAAATCTAACCATAAATAGAAACAAAATACAATTAATATAGAGAGATCTAACTTCAGAGTGGGTCCTTAGACTAAGGAAAGAGTAAACACATGGTGCTCAATAAATGTTTATGAATGATATAGATTGCATATCTCTCTTTTCATCATCTGTTCTGAGTGGGGCTTTGCCCTCTTTGTTCAGTGTTTTATGCTGGTCCACATTAGATCATTTACCTAAATCAAGGCAGCCTGGCTAATCTATAGAAAACTTACAGTTTCTGCAGATACCCTGAATTTACATTTTAAACAATCTACAACCATATTTCTAAATATGTAGTTATTTTCATTCCTACTGCACAAATTAATATAGCTTAGGACCCTAGGGAAGACTGCTTCCTTCAATGGCCAGACTGAATTTACTGACTCTTCTCTTTATTACTGTGGGTGAGTCTTCAATAGACAGCTATGATTTGGGGCAGGAAAAAAAACAATTAAGCTGCCTGGCTTTAAATTCTATGTCCAGGGGCACCTGGATGACTGAGTCAGTTGGGCAATTGGGCATCTGCCTTTGGCTCGGGTCATGATCCTAGAGTCCTGGGATCCAGTCTCACATTGGGCTCTCTGCTCAGCTGGGAGCCTGCTTCTCCCTCTCCCTCTCCCTGCCACTCCCCCCTGCTTGTGTGCACTCTCTTTCACTCAAATAAAGAAATAAAATCTTTTAAAAATAAAAAATCCTATTTCCATTACTTAACTATGTGACCCTTGGCAAGTAACTTAACCTCTGTGTACCTCAGTTCCTTCATCTGTAAAATGGAAGTAATAACTCCAACCTAAGAAGACTGAGAATTAAAGGAGTTTTTATTCATAAAGCATGTAGAACAATATCTGACACACAGCAACAATATATTGGTGCTTGTTAAGTAGAAGAAATTAAAAATTTTACCTCAAACTGTCTTCAATCACTCAAAAAAATCTCTTTGGATTCCTATATGCCCTGTTCAAATGTCCCACCCTGGATCCATGTATCCTCTCACACTAGCATATACACAACACTCTTGATATCAGAAGAGCAAGATGCTCAGCAATGAGGGACCCAGAAAACACAACAACACGCGTGGATCACATGCATTAAGCTGAGTGAAAGAAGCCAGATACCAGAGGCTTCATATTGTATGATTCCATTTATTTGACATGTGGGAAAAGGCAAAACCACGTAGGATAAAAACAGATCAGTGGTTGCTGGAGACCAGAAGTCAGGGGAGTAGTTAACCACAAAGAAGCATAAGGAAATTGGGGAGTGGGGGAGGTGATGCAGCTGTTCTATATCTTGACTGTGGTGGTGGTTTAACAACTGCATGCATTTGTTAAAAGCTACAGAACTATACTATTAAGAGGGTGTACATTTTGCTATCTGCAAACTATACCTTAATTTTTCTAATGGAAAAAAGGACCAAGATGTACCACAAAGTAAAAAAAAAAAAAGTCATTCAATTACACATAAGGAGTCCTAAAATATGTGGAGAACATGTCTAACTTCAGACATGGCCAGTTACTGCAGTTTGAGGAGTAGATCTCCAACAGTCCTGAAACTTTGGCCAGTCGCAAGATGATCTTGGAGAATTCATCTTTGCTTAACTATCTTGCAGGAAACATTTGAAATGTGCTATAGTTGTTTTGCATCCATTACTTACATCTGGCAACTAGAGGTCTGTTAAGGACTCAAGAAGGCATAAAAATAGCTTTAAGAATGGGCACGGTGAGTTCTCATGTCTGGTGAAACCGTTACTCCACCTGGATGGCTTCATCAGTAACTCTCTGGCATTGTCAAACCCATACAACCTGTAGCCTGTCCCCAAGTCCGAGAGCATGTCATCTGGTCTTCTGCTTTGCTTGACTCTAAAATTTCATCCTTTATCATTTTAGCATTATGAAACTTCTTGTTCCTGGATTGTTTGTTGGCATCTTCCTATCAATCATGTCCCCTATGACATCTATGAAATGTTCCATGCAAAAGTCATCATCAACAGAAAATCAGAAATGGCTCCTTGAGCCTGTTGGACTATCCCTCTTAATTGAGTAGAGTCTCAGATATACACTCTAGATGCAGCAAGTGCCAGTTCCCAGGCTCTTGAGGGAGTCCCTCTTTGGTTCTCTCCATTCCATTGGTCTCCCAATCTCCTAAAACCCTCTGATCTTTACTTTTACTCCTTCTTGTGCCTGGGTTGCCACTTATTCCATTGCTTCAGCATCTTTCCTGGAGAGAGCTGAAGAAGGCTTTGGATCCATTGAATAGATAAAAGAAGAAAGCCACATGTGCCCTTCTGCCCCTAGGTTTAGCATCCAGGAGGAGTCTGATTTTTCACAGCCCTCTAAGTGATTGCCTTTTGGCATCACTCCTGTGCTTATAGCTGGAAGAGAGACCTCCCTTCCTTCTACATAAGTTACATTATATAAACAAGTCCCTAAAACCTCTCTTACCTTGCAGGACTCAGAGCCCTGAAATTAAGTTCAGTCCCATGCATGTGCAATGCCAAAGGCATATTACTTTTGCCACCATAGAAAACATAGATTAATTGGAACCCTCATGTCTCTATCTGATCTTTTTTTATAAAAGTGGAGGTCACAGACACTGAGAAATGGCCAGAAATGTATAATATGAAACCAGTGTAGTAAGAAAATGGGTAGTTCTATGGAGGTCCACAATGGGTAGACAAATCAACAAATGCTGCAAAATCTGAGATTTGCCATTGTGGGACAATATGACATGGGAGAAGCTCAAGAGAGCAAGGATTGCACCACAGGAGCCAGAATTTTAAGTCATGGTTCTTAACTGCCACTACATGAATCAGCTGCAACAAGCCCCCTTCCAGAATGACTGCATCAGAATCTGTGGTGGTGAACCCAGGAATCTGTAAGTTAAAATATCTCCCCAGGGGACTCTGACCTTTGCCCAGATCCGGAAACCCCACGTGTAGAGGCTCCCCCAGGAAAGGAGCCCCCCACTGTTCTATGTGAATTCATATAGTGCTCACAAGGACTCTATAAAGAAGGTACTATTATCCCCATTTTACAGAGGAGAACACTAAAGCACAGAGGAAAGGTCTCACAGCCAGTAGGTGGTGGAGCTTGATTTGAACCCAGGTAATCTGGCTTCAGACACTATGATAATATTTCAACAGAATTATTAAGAGGAAATAAAAGAAGCAAAAATATGAAGTACATATTAACATATTTAAGAAAGGCGTTTAACATGAGTTAACCTTTGCAATTGCACCCAGAAAGCCCCTACAAGGGAAACATGCGAATCTCTGAACATTCCACCTAAGGAGGTTTTTAATCCACTGTGTTTTATTTCCCATTGTGTAAAAGGCCTCCTTTTTTGTCTAACCTAGATGGACACCAATGATGTCATGCTTATTCGCCCTTTCCTGACCTAAACAGTAATGAAATTGAGGTCCTTGAAAAACTCTCCTATTCAGAGCCAGGACACTAAAAGCTTATTCGGATATGAGACAATTGTCCTGATATTATCTAGTCTAGACACACGGACTCATGAAAGAAGGTACAATTAAAATATTTTTGTCTGGAGTTGATGTCTTCAAATAAGTTTTCTAAAAATCCGATTTTAATATGTTTTATTTTTGTAAAGGAAGTGAGAGGGCAAACATCTTTCTCAGGTCTTCACAAGAGCACTTAATTGTGTTTCTTCTTTCTATATCCTCTAGAGCTGTCAAAGTCAGTAACTGAACCTGTGATTGGCAGGCAGAGAATTTCTTTGGCATCAGCCACAGGGCTCTGCACACCTAAACAAAATCGCTGAGAAGCTGGCCACTTACTCTCCCAGCATAGGAGTGGTGTTTCCTGAGGTCCCACCAGAATAGTCGTGGACCTATTAATTTATTAAGATGGCAGTTTGGCCTATGTTGCCAGACAGATGGCTCACGTGTGACCCTTTTTCACAGAGTGCAGTTATTGACAGAACTGAAGACAGAAAAAAAAAATCCTTTTCCTCTAGAGAACTCTGCTACTGATCTTGGTGCCACTAACTTAGTGGACTGAGATGCTATAACAAAAGACCCACCCATGTTGTTAGAAAGCAGAACCAACAACACAAGTTATAAATAGCTGAACTATTCTAAGTGCTTCTAATCAACACTATTCTTACTGTAAATCACAGGGAAGGTCTTCAGGACAGAGAGGAAAGAGATGTTGTTTCTATAATAATGCAAATCAATAATTATCGACTGGAGAGATGAAGGCACAAGAATCCACTGTGGTTGTTTTGCTCTTGAGAGTACTCCTCACCTCCTCTTTCCGGTTCTTCTCTCCCTGTCATCCCCTCCCAAGACATTCTCAGATGTCTAGTGCTATGGAAACCACTCAAATATTTTGTGTGTATACTCTGCTCTCATCTTCCACCCTATCCCCTTTCAAAGCCCACCCCATATTGCCATGGAAGCATTTTTTTTTTTTTCAAACTGCAAACCTGGCTATATCAATCCTCTGACTCAAATCTGTGGTTCTCATTTTTCCATACTGGTTGAAATGCCATTGAAGGTACCTCCCAAACTGATCCCAGCCCACCTCTACAAGCCACAGAGGACCTCGCCAGTGCAGCCCGGCCATTTGCTCCCACGATGGCAAACCACAAAGCAATGTCCAAGACCCGTGGTTTCTCCTCCCAGTCTCAGAAACCATTCATGGTTCACAGAATAAGGTCACGCTCTGCCCCACTCGCATTCTGAACAAATAGTTACCTAGCCTGCAAAACCCCTTTTCTTTTACTGGGTCCTCAGCTACCATCTCAATTGCTAACTCTGTTCTAAAGGCTCTCCTAGTAACCCAGGCAAAATAAATCTATCTTCTCTCTATGCTTCCTCTTCTCCATTTCCCCCATCTGTGCTCCTACACTGTTTACATGGCTGTCCCAGCTACTTAGCCAGTTTGATTGAAGGCACTCAACTTGTTGAGGTAAAAACATAGACCCATTTTATCTTTCCCATGGCTGCTAAGACAGTTTGTCCCATTCTGCTCTCTTTTCCCTCTGGGCAGCAAGCTCTCTTAACAATAGTTCATTCTATCTCAGAACTCTTCAGTTGCTTCTGTTAAGACAATCGGTTCTGGTAACTGGCTCCTATTTGGCATAAACCCCTCTCCATCTTCCCAGGGCAGACTGGAGAACACTGGGTTGGGGGTGCATCTGTTTTATGACATGGCCTGAGATGAAATCATTAGTTGGTCGCCCAACTGAGCCACCCAGGTACCCCCAACATAGTCCCCTTCTTTAAAGGATCAGAGTGAGGAGCAGCAGAAGTTTCCCTTTGTCACTTTTCCTATTCAGTAATAATGAGGCTACTGGCAACTCTTGTTTCTCACAGTTGGTTGCGGGGGAGGGAGGAGTAGTGTTATAAAGAGTCCCTGTGGTCAGATGGAAGCCCCAAAATCTCCATTGCAGAGAATTCAGTCCCCAAAAGTCCCCTAAGCATGGTTGGTTCCTTCCCAGAAGAATCCACTGCAGCTGACCTACCCGCTGCCCCAACCCCCCTCCACCCCCCGTGGAGGCATCATTTGAATCCCTCTTTGCTCCTTGCCACAACATATGTTGAAACAATTGAAAGGTCTTGTAGAGTTTATGAAGAGAATCTCACCATTATACCTATAGAAGCAACAACAACATCTTGACAAAATAATTTTCTCATATGCTCAGGTTCAAAGTGAATATTCTAAAGGACACCTAATTTATGGTGGATTCTTAAAAGTTTTTTTTTTTTTCTCTTGGCTTTCTTAAGAATCTATGGGCTAAATTAGGGTTTTATGTGGAGTCAATCACTTTTTAAAATTTTGTAATTTTAAATCCTAAATACAAATTTGTGTATCTTTAACTTACAATTAGATTTTAAAGAATCTGGCTCAGCATTTCTCAAAGTGTGCTCTGAAGAACTAGAGATGTTCTGTGAAGACATTAATCAGTGGTCAGATTCATTTGGGAAACAGCATATTGTCTAGGGCCCCCTCCTGGAGAATCACCGTAGATACTGGAATATCAAAATCACTGAGAAGTTGTGCAGTAAATAACCTGCTGAACATTTTTGAACCTAACGTTTTGCAAAATTATTTGAGCTCTGAATTTCCTGCCCCAACTTTTTACCTTGTGTCACAGTTACTGACCCAATTTGGGCCATGCTGGCTTTTCCAATGAGGCAGCATTGAATGCCAGAAAGAATATTAAGAAGTACAGTTACAGGGCCTGGCTTTGTCTGCTTTGTACCCTGGAGTACCCCAGGCACAGAAATTTATCTCTTGCTGTCACTTCTCTACCATCTATAAAACATGGGAGGCTCATTGCAGCTCCAACCTTCCCCAGGATAGGCATTCAAAACAATCACTTTGTGATTCACCTGCCAAAAATTAATAGTAAAGCACCAATAGCTCTTTCTATATATGTTTTTAAGCAAACCTATGAAAATTCAGCCTGATTAGGTTTTGAAAACCTTTATATGACACATGAGTCAAAAGGCAGAAAGATTTTTCTGGGAAAGAAACAACAGATTAATTTAAAACTATTTGGTTCTAAGATATGATGAGAAGTCAAAGAGGTTAGTTATCAGCGGCTTCAGTTTCTGTATACCTAGAGTTATACAAAATATACATCTTTTCATCACAGTGCTTTTTATAGGTATTACTAAACACAACACCCAGGCTATGAAAATCCTAGAAATCTGAATTGATATTTGGCATCTGGTTTTATCAGGATGTCATAAATCCATTTTCTTTTCAAAATAGAAAAATAACTGCACTTTATTTCTCTGGAGTTATTGAACAGAAATAAAAACCCATTCTCAAGCAGATATTAAATTGAGGCATTTGGAATCTTAATTCTAAAATTATAAAAGCAATTCTAAGCAATGTCCATGAGACTTGTTTTCTGTTTTGTTTTGTTTTCAATTCAACTTAATTCTTCCACTCCAGTCAAAGATTTCAGATTTCCTCTCTGTAGGACTCAGGCTCATTACTTACTGAGTAAGGGGTTCCTGCCACCTGAGAATGGCATCTGTCTTCCTGTCACCATGCCAACCCCACTACAAAGGAGGGATTTCCCCTCCCTTTTTTTTTTTCCCCAGTCTTCCCTCCAGTGTGGGAGAGGCACACTCCTACCTCGGGGGAAGCACCATTTTTTTATTACAATTGGTGCCTTTCCTCTGCCTTTGTGTGAGAAAAAGGCTTGAGGTGAAACTGTTTGTCTTTTTAAATATGATTTTCATTCTCTCTCTACTCTTACTGACGTCTTTGTGTGGTGTAGTGGCTGGGATCCCACTGCATCGACATGGCAACCAGGAAATCAGTCATTCAGGGTTGCCATAGTAACCAGAGGGGGGCAGGGGAGAAGTCCATTTTATCACAGTAGGCTGTGCCCCTTCCAGGAAGCCTACAGAATTTTAAGAAAGAGGTCATTATGAACACAACAACAACAACAACAACAACAACAACAAATGCCGATTGACATCAGGACAACCATGCACCAGCATCGCAAAGCTCTCTGTAGAGGAGGGTGCCAGTGAGCGCATGGCAAACATCACAAGGAGATAAAGGGCGTTGCCTTCTCCCCTCAGAGCACTGGGTGCTGGCTCGGTCTCCTAGCAAGTCCATACAGGGAAGTCCAGAAACACAAGCTCCACACTGAATTGCCCAATTCTTTCTAAAGTTTCAAGTATGCAGAGGAATGGCAGGTAACTGATGTTGTGCAAGCAGGGTGAGTGTCTTGTTTGGGTTGGGGCTCAGCTCTACTTTTATGGTAGAAGAGCCCTGAACTGCGGAAATGGGGCAAAGGGTGCTGTCCCAAGAAAAAAGGAAATGTCTGTTAAGTAGTATTTCCTGCCGCATCTGCTTCTGGAGTCATATTTAAAAAAAAATTTTTTTTTTAAAGAGTCATGTGAGGTTAACCAGCGAGATTATCTTTTACAGGCTTGATAATTAGAATCCTCAACTGATAGGCAGATCATGTTTTAGGACAGACAACAGGGACCCTGGACCTGGGGAACAGACTTGGCTCCTGGATTTTATGTAGCCTGACCTTTGGGGATCCAGAACTGACCCATAACTAATTGCATTCATAACTAAACTTGAGAACGCACTGCATAATTTTAAAAAGTTTTCTGATGTCAGTACTCTCTCCAACAGACACGGACATAGGAAATTTCCTCTGTAAAAGGAGATGTTCTGTTTTGCAAAGTGAGAAAAAAACCTCTCGCCTTCCTTTTTAACAGTAGAATGTTACCCTTTTCCTCTTTCGAAGTTGAAAGGAACCAACTCTTGATTCCTACCCCTCCTGCCTCCAAACTGCCCTCCTCCGCTCCCTGTGTTCATCTCAGTAAATGGCATTCGTTGTCCACTTTAGAGTCTTTCTCAGCCTTACTTCTCTCACATTAGATTTAACAGCAACTTCCTGTGGGTCTGGTTTCAAAACTTATCCTGAATTCCGTCTCTTCTCTCCACTTTAGTACCCATCACACCCAAGCTGTCATCATCTTTCTGAGATCTAAGAGCCTCCTGACTGGTCTCCCAGTTCCCATCCTGGTCTCCCAAGGCAAGGCAAGTTAGCTCATTCTATGCTACTGCTGAGACCTCTCCCAACCCACAACCCAAAACACTCAGAACGCAGTCACGACCTGGTGTGGCCCCTGCCTACCCCTCCATCCTCATACCCTTACACTTTCCATTTGTGCATTCTAACTCTCTTACACTGACCTTCTCTTCTTTGAACACATCAAGGATTCCCTCATCTCGGAGTCTTTGCACCTGCTGGAATATTCTTTCCCACACATTAGGAGGCCTCCTTCCCTCACTTCTCAAGTCTCTAAATGTCCTCTCCTACAGGAAGCCTTTTGTATCAGCCTGAGTTTTGGTTGGAAATGAAAATCATGCAACTTTTAGGAGAACGAAGGGACTTGTTCCCCAGTTGCAGGAATTAAAAAGCCAACAGTGAGATCAGAGGCCATAGCTAGCCTTGAGGGGGCAAAGGGAAGAAATAGTATTATAGGGGCACAAAGAGAGCTGCATCCTGAAGACCCATAGAGCTGCCCAGAACAGAATGCTGAGGAATAAGACACTGACCTCACTTCCTGTGTGTTAGCCAAACACAGCTAGAAACCAGAGTCTGAGGGAGTCGAGGTGATACAGTATTGGGTATTATACAAGTTATCTATGGTTGTACAGCAAATTGCCCCAAAATACAGTGGCTTGAAACAATAAGCCCTCATTATCTCCTTTCTTGAGTTGGGAATTTGGAAGCAACTTACCTTCATGTTTCCAGCCCCGGGTCTCACATGAGACTGTAGTCAAGATGTTCATTATTTGAAGACTGGTGTGGGATGAAGGATCCATTTCCAAGGTGGCTCACTTACCTGGCTGGTGAATTGTTGTTCGTTGTCAGCAGGAGACCTAAGATCCTCTGCATGTGGGCGTCTCCACAGGGCTACGTCAGTATGCTCACCACGTGGCGACTGGCTTCCCCCAGAGTGCTCCAACAGGCCAAGATGGAAGCTACAATGTCCTTTTTGACCTAGCTTGAAAATCACATCAGCCACATACTATTAGTCACATAAAGCAATTCTGAGTCAATGTGAGAGGAGACCACACAAAGGTGTGAATACCAGAAGCCAGTAATAACTGGGGGACATGTTGGAGATACCACAGCACAGGACAAAGCAAAGAAGGGTGGAGAATAAATTGAAAGGGGTGGGGAAAGTTAGAAATCAGTGAACAGCTAGCAACCTTTCTACTTAAAATATTGTATGCAATAGTGCCTGACTGGTAGAGTCAATTAAGTGGCTTGGTTTCCACTCAGGTCATAATCTGAAGGTTGTGAGATGGAGCCCCAGGCATTGGGCTCCATGTTCGATGCAGAGTTGATTTGGGGTCCTCTCCTTTCCTTCCCCCTCTGTCCCTTCCCTTGCTTGCACTTGCTGTCTCTCTCTTCTCTCTAAAATAAATAAATAAAATCTTAAAAATAATCGTGTACAATCCTGCCACTCTGTTCCCCTTTACATGGTTTTATGATTCTTCACAGGACTTGGTGCTACCTGACCTACATTTATGTGTTAACTACAGTTGACCCTTGAACAACGCGGGAGTTAGGGGCCCTGACACCCCATACAATCAAGAATTCACGCATCACTTTGACTCCCCCAAAGCTTTACTAATAGTCTACTGTTGCCTGGAAGCCTTGCCATAACATAAATAGTCATTTAACACACATACTATTTATGTTTTATATACTGTATTCTTACAATAAAGTGAGCTAAAGAAAAAAGTGTCAGAAAAGTATTAGGAAAAGGAAAAATATTTGTAGTCCTGTATGGAAAAAAATCCACGTGGACGTGGACACGTATAGTTTAACCTGTGGTGTTCGGGGGTAAACTGTGTTTTATTTTTGATTCCCCCACTATCCTATAAAGTTCATGAGATAAGAGAAGTAGTCTGTTTTGTTTCCTGCTGACACCTAGCAAGCTTCTAATAAATACTTAGATATTTGGATGTATAAATTGTATCCAATTTTAGATAAAAAGTAAATGTTTTTAAATGACCAATTCCAGTAACATCCCCTCTCTTTTTAAACTCACCACCACCCACCTCCACACCCCTCCCCGCCCCCCACCCCTCCACCCCTCCAGGAGCACTGATACGCAGTGAATTAGAATTTGCCTCTGTGAGCTTTGCAAGCAAACACAGTTGCCTTTGAGTCCTGTCTGCCTCTTTGGTTTGCTATTCCTTTGAGGTGTTGTTGTTAGTGTTTTCCCTTCATTTTAAAACCAAGTTTTCACATTTCTCCCTCTTAAAAGTAAATTAAATTGTCTTCTGTTTTCAGAGATCTTGTTCAAAAAATGGCTTTCGGGAGCAAAACAAGCACTTCCCTCCTAATCTTCCCCTTTATTCCTCCCCCACCCTCCTTCTCTGTTTCTTCCTGAAATCTGCCAGGAGCACCTGTGGAAATTTCTTGTCCTCTGTGGCATTTATGAGGTGGAAGAGATTGCTGAACTCTGGTTACGGACAGAAGAGAACAACAAGCAGAAAACATTTCTCTTGGGCCCCCAGGGCCACTGTGGAGTGCACGGTCATGATGTTTTATCCAACTGACTGTAAGAAGATGACAGCCTCCAGTCTAGGGTAGGTAGAAGGAGATTTCTTTCCCTTGCATCAGCCCTAGAGGGTACATTATAAATTCACACCTTTTTAAATAGGAAGTGGGAGAAATTAATCTGTTAACCATGAAGCAGTGACCCTTGGAGTGGGGGAGACAGGCTGGTTGTTGAGGGAACATGGTGAGCAGACATGACCGACCTAATGCCACATGTGCATACTTGTTCCACATGAAATCTACACAGAAGTCTTCCTTAGAATTCCTTTGGGTAATGAGGTGCACTATCTAGAATCCATACCAGATCCAATAGCTTTATCTCTTATTAATACCAAACCTCAAATACAAATAGTGAGTTTCTGTTATTCTTGCAAAGTTCGTTCACTTAACGAAGATTTAGCAAGCGCTGACTGCGTACCAGGTGCCATTGAGACACTGGCTAATCTAGAGAAGCACAAAGTTATCTTCCTAGAAATTTAGGGGTAGGAAGGCGTTTTGATTTTCCCATCTGATGATTGTGAGAAATGGTGAGAAATGGTAAAAAAAGCAAAAGTTTATTCTGAACACTTCTTCCTTAAAAACTTATTTTTCTCTACTGGCATCCCTTCAGTTATGGTCATATATAACTTTTTGTCCCTCTTGACTATATTATTTGAAGTTGTTGCTGTCACTTCTTCCGATATAAAACCACTGATACAGGTAATCCTTAGGTAAGAACAGGTCATGTAGTTTCCTGCTCTTAAATGTTAGAATGCCAAGTGTGATTATTGGGTACTGGTGGGGTTTTTTAGTCATATTTATGCTATTCCTTTTTAGTTAGTATAAATCTACCTACTTTCTAGATGCAAAATTTGAGGTTGGGGAGTTAGGAGAAATGTACATAAATATTTTAGTAGCAAGCAAATGACTTGGCTGTGGTCTGGGTGAATTCCAGTATTTTGAGCTGGGAAAGATGCAATGACAGCAACTGATCTTGAACAAGTAACTCATTCTTTTCACTTGAAAACAAAGCCATAAAGAACCGTGTACAAATAATGACAAACTTGCTTATCAACAAGATACTACAGGACTATATTAATTTTTTAAATTACAAATAAACCCATAAATGTTTGGCTTATAATATTCCTCCTAAAATTAATTTGTGTCCTTTACTTGGCACACTTTTGCCTTTATTCATACATGCAACAAATATTTATTGCATACCTACTACGTGCTGTGCACTAAGCATTGAAGAACGTACTATAGTGTCAAGTAAGACATTACCTGTGTATTCTAGAATTCCACATACAGTAGAGGATAGAGAAAGAGAAACATACAATGACAATCAGGAGTGATAAGAACCATAACCAGGAGAAGCAAGAGCTGATTTGTGGAGGAAAGGGAAGGCTATGCCTAACCCAGCCATTTTCTTTAAAGATTTATTTGTTTACTTACTACTTGAGAGAGAGATCTCGTGAGCGACTGTGGGTTTGGAGGGGAGGGCAGGAGGGACAAAGGGAGAGGAAGGGAGAGAATCCCAAGCAGATTCCCCGCTGAGTGCAAAGCCCAATGTGGGGCTCCATCTCATGCCCCTGACATCAGGACCTGAGCCCAAATCAAGCGTTGGATGCTTAACTGATTAAGCCACCCAGGCACTCCTAACCCAGCCATTTTGTTTGAGAAAATTGTACATGTGAAATAGTAATTTCCTGAGGAATCATATTTATTTTTGTCAAGTCAATAATTTGAGATTTCTGCATTTACCACACACCACCTAATTCTTCTCTGTTGAAATTTCCCTGCGTGATCATACCAATGATACCTATACAATGTTGAATAATTTCTTATTAAGATAACTGATATCATTTTGGTAACATTTCATAGGAAGTTATAGAAAATGCTTTGCATTACTGAAAATGCACGTTCAAGTGTACAGATTTGTAAGTAATCAATTGATAAAACTTTACAAGCACTTTCTACATACGGTGGGATTTCATTATCATCTGTGCAAATAGTGGATTTTCACGTTGGTTTAATAGTAGTCAGCTAGTACCTTCAGGGTCTGTCCCCTTTCAACATTGGTATCACATTTTCCATCTTGCCGTGGCTTCTTACTTTCCAATTTCCGAGGACATTTTGAGTGTTATTGTAAGCAGCCGTGGTGGTTTGTTTGCACATTCTCTTAGAATTGTGTAAAATGTACATTCTCGTGTTTTCACAGTGGTCAGCAGTACTCATCACTGTCTCCCACAGGGCCTAATTGTTTAGATTCAGTTAAAGTCAACAAATGGGTACTGAGTACACGTGACACGCCGAGCACTATGGAACATGCTGGGCAGCCAGAGAGGCACAGCTGTTGTCCTCGGTGCCCAGTCTACTTAGTAGATTCAAGTGGACTCTGGGAGAGACAATGTCACCATGGAACACTGAACACCCCAATGGCTTCCTCAATGCCTGTGCTTCTGCTTCTGAAATTCTACCGTAGGAAAATTCAAAGTGCAAAATCAGGAGAAAAATAGAGCTGAAGGAGGGGACCAAGGTAATAAACAACCTGTGAATCTTCTTTACAGCCAGGAAATCAACAAAGACACCAAGACAGAGGCCTCCAAATGTTTTCCTTTGTTCTCCAGCCTTTGTTAACCTATTTACTATTGAAATACATCGCTCTCTCTGGTTGACATATTTGGCCCAGAAAAATCAAGTGTGTTGCCTTTCTGCCTTGCCTGCAAATGATGAGAGTTCTTACTGTATCGCTTTTCTTTCAAGGCACTTCAAAATAGTCTACTTGTGTGATGTTAATCTCATCCATCCGTAGCCTTTAATTCTCATATTCCTTTCAACAGTCGTTTTTCCAAGGCTTTGCGGTGCACCGTGTTCTCTAACCTCTGTCATACTTTGTTGCTGACTCCCACTTCTTGATCCTGTTGCTGGCTTCCTGTTGTCCCTGATTTTCTGTGTGGATCTTCAGAGACTTTGGAGAGGGAACAGGTTGTATTTTGCAGAACTGCTGTTTCTGTTTTTAGGGTAACAATGCATCTGGTTTAAACTCTTTCATCAACCCCTGCCAGTGGTCCAGCCCCCACTTCTGCCGATGGAAGGTCTGGAATATTTTCACCTTCTGGGAAGACCAGAACTGCAGACACATTGCAGGCAGTGTCCACCTGGGGAGTGTCTAGCCTTCTTCAGCCTGGCCAGACTCCCCCAGTTGGGCTCCGCATTCAGGCCTCTCTGACTTACTTCCAGCTCTGGCTCTGCCTCCCTCTCCATCTCCAGGCTTCTTCCTTCCTGCATCCCCCCATACCTGGAGTCTTCTCTAGCTTCTGGGTTGGCCTCCTCCACTGCCAGCTTCCAGCAACCATCGGCCTCCCAACTACCCCCGTCCTTCCCATCAATAGTTGTGTTTGTTTTCTCATGAGATGTTAGGAAAGCAAATTTCTAGAACTCATTTATGAGTGACAACCTCCCCAGGGCTGGATGCCTGAAACATACACATATATACCTATGGGTTAATGAATGTATATATGAAATTTCAAGCAATATCAGAGAAGTATTTGGGGCAAATCATCCTATTCCACTTAATCTGCTCATTAGCACCGCCCAGGCTAAAGGGAAAGTAGAATTCTTGCCTCTAGAGGAGGACATTTGATCCTCTAGAGGAAGCCCTTGGCCACTACTATGCAAACCCCTCATCCTACTAGCTTTTCTGCTGGACCATGCAACAGGGACTGCCATTTCTCATTAGTGAGGGGCAGCCACTCTCTTCAAGAAAAAGCTCCTCTCTCTGTCTCCTTCACCTCCTGATTCTCTTTAAACAAAACATGATTCAGTCTTCTTGATTCCTAACAGCCAGGGGTAGGCTCAGATCCCTGGGCAGAGGCAAGGACCCTGTGACACATAGATCTGAGTGGGACAAGATTTATTAGCATCTGCATTAAACCTTCTGCCAGGTTCACTCTCCCTTCCTTTGTGGCAGCCCACATGTGCACTCCAGGAGTGGCTTTTCTGGCACGGTTTATGGCTCCTGTCCGGCACAATAGAATGAGAAACGATAGGCATCCAAACTGAGACATGGACAGAAAAGTAGGGAGGGCCTTGTCAGAGAGTGCAAGTCAATCTAGTAAAGAACTAGTAGGCATGGCGAGGGCGGGGGAGAGAGAGGAACAATATTGTCAAGAGAGTGGAAAAGAGTTTGGGGATCTGGCATATGAGAGCCTCTGGGACAGCTGCGAGTTGGCAAAAACTGGAGCGTGCAGGAGGGAATGTGAAAAGTGTTTTTGGCTTATAAATTAGTCTCTTTAAAGTTCATCCAGAAATGCAAGTAAAGAACAGCTTTCTTTCCTTTTTTTTCTATTTCTTTTTAAAATTTATTTTTTAAAATCACTTTTTGTTGCCAGATTGTGCTTCCTTATAAGCAAGTCAGTGCAGACATAGAACTGGGATTCACCTATAACAAAAATTCAGAATTTGGCATGCAGGTACCATGATTTTCTGCAACTTGCAAAAAAAAAAAAAAAAATCAAGGGATTATTGTCTCTTATCCCATGACCAACTTCTCATATTGGAGACTTCCCTTTTCTTTCCCTCCCCTGCACCCAGAGGAATAAAGGCAGGTTTGGAATTTCTGCCAATGATGCCTTTTTATTATCCAAACATCAGTTCCCTACCTGCTCTGTGACAAGCAGAGATGAAGAGCACATGGGCCTAACTTTAAGGGGCTCAAATAGGAACAGGTGAAGTGGACATATGACAACTCATGAAGAAAGTCATGCAGCTTACACTGACATGGAGCTAGAGGCGAGGCACCGTGCCCTCCCCGAGCAGGAAACACGGGAACACCGGGCACTGCCTGTGTGGTCTGGGGAGGCTTGAGTGAGGCTGAGTCTGAAGGGATGAGGAGGGGTTGCCAGCAGGCAAGATGGAAGAAGGAATAAGGGCATTTCAGGTCAAAGAAAAGAATATGGTCCCTTTAGACACCTGCTGTGGAGGTGGAGGTGGACTGGCAGCAGTTTGTATAATAAGATGAGAGTGTAGTCAGGTGACATTCTGGAAGGCCCTGTGTGTCGGGCAAAGGAATTAAGACTACTGTCTTGTAGGCAATGGGGAGGGGAGATAGTGACAAAGCTCCATAGGACAGTGACAGTATCAACTGCTCATTTTAGGAGTGTATTTCTAGTGGGCATAGCTTAGAAGAAAGATGGCGGTAGAAGGACAAAGTAAGGAGTCATGCGGTCACATAGGGGACAGCAAAGCGTTTATGTAATAAGACTGTGGCAAGGAAATAGAGGGGAGGGATTGGCTCAAGGGGATAGCTTGGTGGTGGGGGCACGAGGTTGAGGAACTTTCAGACACTGCGTTAAGAAAGACAGATGATTTTGACAGCGTTCTTCTATCCCTTCTGTGGGCAACTGGTTTGTATTCCTCATTAAATGGGCTGGAGAGTATAGGTTTGGTTGAGGCAATATATAAAATTTGGGGAATGTTAACTTCAAGGGACATTCAGCTAGAATGTGCAGTAATGCAGGAGAAATGTCAGGCCAAAATGATGGCTTCTTTATGGTCATCAACCTCTTCTACGTGGTAGATGTAAGAAATATAAGGTATCAATGCCTATAAATAGGACCCTTGATGAATGGTTTTTGTGTTATGCATTGATAAAATGCAGCAAGGACAGGGTCATATTTAGTTACTGATGGCATGAACTGTTAATGGTGAGATGTAATTATATCTCCTAAGAAATGAACACTTAGGGTGTCCTTACCATGCTTATGTTAAGAGATCTGAACTGGATTAATCTTGGCCAGGCCACACACTCATATATTTTCTTTCTTCTCCAGAAAAAGGGGCTTTTAGGAACAGTTGAAAGCAATGAGGTTAATGACAGAAAGAGACAATCTCAAAATCTAGTTTTCAGCTGTGAAGACAGGTTGGTTGGTAGTTCACAACAGCCAAGTGAAACCCTACGAGTTTTCTTAGGGCCAGAGGTGGAAGAGCTAATCAGAAGGCAACAGGACAAATTCCTGGCTGATTTCATTGTCTGAAGGAGATTTTCCTGTATAGATGTAAAGGTAAGTACCAACCACTCTCTACTGGGTTGAGAGAGTGAATATGTGAGAAGGAGAGAGAGAGAGGATTAAAAAAAGGAAATAAAGAGACCTGCTGGAATCCAGAGTTAACACCAAAATCCACTAGTCTAAAATTAACCAGAGATTTGTTTCCATAATCTTTCCAACCATTAATAATTGTGCTGCTTATTTTTATTAGGCCTTGTATCACATGCATTGTATTTAAATTTTTATCTAAAAGCTTTTGGTAACCTTTGACATGAAGATTCCTGATTTGGAGGTAATTCACGTCTGATTTTCATTGGGTTGCAGGACGCACTGGGAATCTATGTCCATTCTCTGCCCCTACTACAATTGTTTGCTTGTGGTTCAAAAGTAGTTTCTTATTTACAATCTTAAAACAATTCTTTTTATAATTTTCTGATGTTAATGAGTCGATATTAGGGTCCTTTTTTGATAAAAAGATTTCCAGAAAGAAAAGCAAACTCTGTTCATGGGACATCCAATCAAAACACAGGGTATTCTGAGAAGGTCTCAGAACATTTCATAGAAATTAAGTTCTGTACCTTCCAGGTGACTGTGCTCAAGGTGGGTTAGGAAGACCTGCTAGAGGATTAAGGCAAGAATGGATTTTAAGAAGTGGAGTTGGGGAATTAACTCTGTTGCCTGGGGAGGATTAGCTTTCTAGGCACTAAAGCCTAGAGAGAAGTTTAACAGCACTGCCTGGATCCTGGAAAGATTTTACCCTGCCCCCAGGCCATGTTTAATCTGTAGCTTCCCCAAAGCACATTGTGTTCATATTGAGGGAAGAGTGACTCCCAAACTGAATAAATTGTCACCGAGAGCATTGGGGGCTTAGTGATGAATATACTAACTGTGGGGCATCCAGAAACCAAGGACAGGTCCTGGTGTGACTGCTGTCTGTGAAAGTCACTGCTGTCTCTGAGCTTCCCCATCCCCTAAGAATAATAAGAGCTAATATGTACTGAACACTTCCTAAATCTAAGAGAACCATTAGCATTTTGTGTACATCTCATTTAATCCTCACATTCTGCTGTGGGACGTGACTATAATCCTCTCCATGTTGCAGATGAGGAAATCAAGGAACCCACAAGTTAAATAGTTTACCCAAGTTCATATGGTCAGTAATGACAGCTTGGGTTCCAGTCCTGGTGGACAGACGCCCTTTCCCATAACATCACACCACACCCTAAGGTGAGGGGAAAGGACTAGAGGATTATGAGGGTCCTTAGAGCCCTACCAGTGGGAGTGTGTGTGTTGGGGGGAAGGGAGCAGAGATCTATTTGTAGGCTAGGAACACATGGCATTCAGCTCTACCCCATTCCTTCGGACCACGGAGAATCTTTTGGGACTATGTCTTCACTGCCAGGCTACAGGTAGCCGTGCAGGACTTGGTTTAGCTCCCGTGCCCCACAAGGATACTTAACAGGGCCATTGCTTTCTGAGCATGTGGGTTAAGCAAGATCTCCCTGGTAGTGGGACCTTGGAGAAATGAAGCTGCTGGAATGTTGGCCACAGAGCAAAATGCTGCAGCAAGAAGCTGCAAGCTGCAGGCTCCCAGCTAGCTGTCTTGAAAGGGACCACAGTAAATCAGGAGCGGCCACTGAGGCTGCTGCTGGATTTCAGGGCCAGAACCCGGCCAGGGGCTGTGGACCCCCAAAGCCAAGAGCAGCAGCCTCACCACCAGCGACTGGTGGGGCCAGGCAAAGACGCTGACTGCGCCTGGGGAAGGGGGCCACTGAGCACTGGCTCTCTGGACGCTGCTGTGGAGGTGAGGGGGTGACAAGGGGAAGGAAGGAACCAGAGGCACCAGAGGGACTTGGAACAAAGGGGGAGTGGGGGTGCTGGGCACAGTAGGGTGAGCAGCGCGGGAGGAGGCGAAAGCGTGAGCTTGAGTGAGAGGGGGGAGAGGAAAGCAGCTAAGAGCTCCCAAGAAGGGGAGGAAGTGGGAGATGCGCCGCTTCCTGTAGAAAGCACGATGACTGAAGACAAAGCTGGGTGGGGACTAGTCCCTGGGCTGCAGGCGCCGCTGCTCCACACGCACAGCGCGCAGCGGCGGCCGCTCGGTGGCAGCTCCTGCTCCTGCTCCTGCTCCTGCTCCTGCTCCTGCTGCGCTGGGCGGGCCGCGCCGGGCTCGCTGCTCGCTCGGCTCCCACACCCCGCGCCCGCGCCCTGCGACCAGCCGCCGGCCCCAGGTAAGGGGCCGCTCCTGCGCTCGCTCCCTGCCGGGCGAGGGAAGGACCACCGCCTGCGGGGCCAAGGGCAGACCGGGACTTTGCTTGGGGATTGGGGGAAGTGATGAGGCTGGGCTCTTGCAGAAGGGCTTTGGAGAAGGACCAAACGTGCGGCACGTTTGCCTAAAAGGAAGGCTCATTAGCGCTTAGCTTTGGAGGTTCGTGGGGAAAACGCGCTCGATGTAAGAAGCCGGTGCATAGTTCTCTTGAAAGAAAAGCAGGGATCAGTTGAAATCAGTTGGGGCTGAGGCTGTGGGCTCATCATCTGAGCGTTGCAGTCTCCTGGTTTTAAGGGTGTAAGTGGTGGAAAACGTTATCTTTCTTACATATTGGACTGAGGTGTCTTCTGTTCTGCCAGTTTAGTGACTGTGATTTAGCTTTTTTTTGGGGGGGGGACGCTGTTAAATCCTTTTGTATTCAGAATTTGCCAACAAAGACTGGAATTGCGTATTTGAGGGGCAGTAGTTACCGTTGAAAAAAAAAAAGGTGCCTTCCTCCTTCGGCTCTGTGCAGCTGCTTTCAGGATAGCCTCAGAAGCAAGCTACCATTTGCGGGTAGGTCTCCTCCTAAAGTTGCATCCTTTCTCAAGGGAGCGTGGGAGGTCTAACTTGTCCAGATTCAGATATGTATGGCTTTGATGCTTATGTAGATTTTATTCATCTATAGGTCAAGATGCATATTAACCTCAGTGAGGGATAAAATGTACAAGTGGAGCTGGGTTATCTCCTTACCTATATACCCCATAAACAGAGCCAAGTAGTAAAATCAGAATGTGATTTTGTTCTTTGGTTCTCTTGAGCAATGGATCCTGTTAATGAGAGTCCATGACCATGACTTGTTCATATTTATGAATGATATGTGAAAGTACAATAAAGGGCTCTAACAGATTGAAAATGAAATTGGAAGATTTCTTTGGCAGGTTACGTAGCAGGAAGAGTTTACTACCCAAGTGAAGAAATGATTTAAGAAATTAACCTTTGTCTCCAACAGAAAGTGTGGGTGAGCAATAAATGGTCATTGATAAAAGGTTTTTTCTTGAATTTTTAGAATGAAAGGAGATAAATTTTCAAAGGAAAGAAATAACTGCTTATAGTGGAGTAAAAAAGAGTAAAAAGGTCATATTTAGACACTCATAAATTCTCAAAATGTAGGTTTTTTAAACACTAAATATGCCATTGAGAGTGTATATGCTTCCTCCTTTATCACCATTCTCAGGAAGAGCTGTAAGGTCTGTTTTTTAGTGCCATCTTTCTGAAATTGATTTGGCGTCTCAAAATTTGTGATGTAGCAGCACATTTTGAGAGATAAGAATCTTTGGGTACTAAAGAAAAAATATCTACTTTTCTGAGGTTACTTATTAAATTAAACTTGCACTCTGTCTAAGGGGCAAAAGATTGCTGGTGTTGAAACCATGGAGTTTCCCTGTGGACTCATTGAATTTAATCAAACCTGTAGGCAAGATAAGTCATTCTGTGTATTTCACAGTTGCACTTCCCATTTCCCTCCTAAAGTATTAAATATGGAAAGATAATCTTCCACAGAGGAGAGATATAGGGGTTGATGATCTTGGATCTGAAATGCTGCTACTTGGAGTTCCTGACTGAGCCACCTATCATTAAACGAAGTGGAAAGTTGGGAAGCTGGGCTGTATGAGGATGGGGCTCACCCCTTGGTACTTACTTATCTACAGGCCGTGTATTCACTAGATTGTGCCAACACCCTGCTTTGTTTGGGAATGTGTAGACAATCTGCGTTGTTCTCTGTGTGTGTTTCACAAAGAGTAAGAAAATGAAACCCTGGCCCTTAGGCACAGCAGAGTCAAGAGGGCTCCCTGTTCTCTTTCACAAAACGGTTAAGAGCTGCCTATTTTCTGTACTGCACAAAACATTTCCTTAATTGTTAAATTTCATCTTGAAGCACAACATGAGTGAGTAACAGCTGATCAGTAGCTGTGATGGTAGAAGGTTTAGGAAAAAGATAAAAATGCTTCTGTGCTATAAAATGAGGCTGTTTCCACTTGTTCTGGCCATATGGAATATTGAAAGACATAATGCTTTTGCCCAGAGTATTCAGGAGCTTTTGAGGGAGTCGACCTACACTGAAATTTTAATCGTACTTTTTTTTTTTTCTGCCATATGGCCAATGGCTGAGTGGAAACATGACTCCATTATTTCATGGCCAGCCCTGGGCCTCATATGGTGGGCACACAGTGAATGTATTTGGTTGACTGACTTTTTCAGCCTACTTCAGAAGGCAGGTCTAACTTTTAAGTATAAAAGCTCTATCATCAAAGCAGAAAGCCAGTTCAAAAAGACAACTATGGGGTAGAATAAAAGAACATCATGGAATGAAAAGAACACTGGCTTTGGCTCTGAGAGTCAGGCAGATCTGCCTTTGAATCCTACCACTGGTTCTTACTACTTGACCTGGTACGTTAACGTTTAAACCTGAGTTTCTTTGTTGTAAAGAGAAGTTAATAGTACATAATCAAGGTTTGGGGTTTTCTTTGTTGTATTTTGTTTTGTTTTGTTTTGTTTTTGCTGTTGTATGTGACTGTGTGAGTGCCTGCTATGAGTAGTAGGTACTCAGATGTCAGTTTTTCTTCCTGGGTGGTGAAAGGAAAAGTTAGCATATTCTCAACCTTTACCACTACCTCCAAGGTTCCAGGAGACCTTTTTTTTTTTCTTTTTTTTACTGGAGTAAAATACGTATAACATAAAATTTCCCATTTTAACGATTTTTAGATAAATTTTCTGTGGCATGAAGTATGTTGATGTTGTTGTATGACTATTACTACTTATCCATCAGCAGATCTTTTTCATTTTCTCAAACTGAAACTATTCCCATTAAAAAATGACTCTCCATTTTCTCCTCCTCACAGCCCCGCGCAACCCACTATTCTTTCTGTCTCTGAGTAGGACTACTCTAGGTGCCTCATATACATGGATTTCTATGGTATCTGTCTTTTTGTGACTGGCCTCATTCACTTGCCATCATGTCTTCAGAGTTCATCCATGTGGTAGCAGGTGTCAGAATTTCCTTCTTTCTTTAGGCTGGATGATATCCCATTGTGTGTATATGCCATGCTTTGTTTAGTCATTCATCTGTTGGACACTGGGGTTGCTTGCATGTTTTAGCTATTGTAAATAATGCTGCTATGAACATGGCTGTACAATTATCTGTGTGAGTCCCTGCATTCACTTCTTTTGAGGCACACCCATAATTGAATTGCTGGATCAAATTGTAATTCTGTTTAATTTTTTGAGGAATGGCCATACTGCTCCCCAGTAGCTCTACCATTTTACAATCCCTTAATAGTGCACCAGAGTTCCAATTTCTCCTCATCCTCACCAACACTTGTGTTTCTTGGGGGTTTGTTTGTTCTTGACAGTAGCCGTACTAATTAGGGTATGAATTGGTATTTCTTTGTGTTTGCAATTTTCCCTAAGGATTAGTGATGTTGAGCATCTTTTCTTGGGCCTATTGGCCATCTGTATATCTTCTTTAGATAAATGTTTATTCAAATCCTTTGCTCATTTTTTAATTGGATCATTTTTCAAGGAGACATTTTTAGATGGCAAGATCTCTTGACATAGAGTGTCCTAAAGATCCTGATTATAATATTTGAAATTAGTCTCCTGCATATACCAGTATTATCCCTGCCCAAGTAAAATACTTCTCTCAGGAGTAACTTTTAAAATCAAAAGGAGAGAGGCACCTGGGTGGCTCAGTGGTTGAGCATCTGTCTTTGGCTCAGGTCGTGATCCTGGGGTCCCGGGATTGAGTCCTGTATCAGGCTCCCTGCAGGGGAGGGCTTCTGCCTCTGCCTATGTCTCTGCCTCTCTGTGTGTATCTCATAAATAAATAAATAAATAAAATATTAAAAATAAAATTAAAAAGAGAAAGTAAGAAAATCTGCAGAGCTCCCGATAATTGGTGATATCAAGAATCTGATAGTGGAATCCAAATTCTTATTCTAGACAGTCACACCAATGACCCTGCTGGTCAAATGTGGACCCGGCTACTACAAAGAAGGCACTGGGGGACTGTTCCCACATCTTTCTAGTCTCCACTCAGTAGATGGATGAGAAAGAATGCCCCAATAGTTGGCAGGGTTAGAAAAAGGGGAGAGAATCTAAAGTATTAAATTATTCTTTTAGTTTATTCTAATGGAGAGGATTAACCTATGGAGAAAGGGCTATAGTAGTTAAACAACAAAAGATTTCTGAGAGAGGCTTCTACTAGCAAAATGTGATTCTAATCTAGATTTCACTTTTGAAAATAGAGAATCCTTCTGAGTTTCATTTCCCACTATACATTTCACCCTTGATTCTGAAACTGATGAAGCAGGGTGTGAACAGGGCTGAGGGGAGTTGCGCAGGAAGATGAAGGGGTCTCTGTTAAGAGCAACAATACCTGAGATTTATGGTGTGGGTATGGAGGTTGACCTTGAATAGTTTGAAGAGCTCCTGACCGATCATAGGTGAGTTTCTTGTAATGCAGTCTTTGTGTGTGTTGGTTGGTTGAGTAATAAACCCACTTTATTTAATTTGCAAATCTATTTATTCTACAACTAGTGGGAGGATCCATGACTGGCTTTCTAGATCCAGGTGGAGAAGGGAATTAGAACTGTGTTAAGACTTAGTCCCTGGCTTGTGGCCTTCTAGAATGGTACAACTGAAAATGACCTAGGGATGAGCCTGGTGTGTTTCAAACCCTCCATGATGGATAATAGAAGAGGTCCAGAATTTAAGTTACCTTTTTAGAGCTGCACAGATGATTGATACCTTACCCCCAATTCAATCTCCATTTCACCTCCTTCATATTAGGGCAAATGGACAGAGAAAGCCTTTATACTCGGGATGTCTAAGTGGCTTGTTAGTTTAGCGCCTGGCTTCGGCCCAGGGCGTGATCCTGGAGTCCCAGGATCGAGTCCCACGTTGGGCTCCCTGCATGGAGCCTGCTTCTCCCTCTGCCTGTGTCTCTGCCTCTCTCTCTCTCTCTGTGTCTCACATGAATAAATAAATAAAATCTTTAAAAAAAAAAAAGACAGCCTTTATATTCTGTCATTTTTAAAATTATAAGATGAAATTATTTTGTTTAAAAAGTAGACCATATTGGGGATCCCTGGTTGGCTCAGCAGTTTGGCGCCTGCCTTTGGCCCAGGGCGTGATCCTGGGGACCCAGGAACGAGTCCCACATCGGACTCCCGCCATGGAGACTGCTTCTCCCTCTGCCTGTGTCTCTGTCTCCCTCTCTCTCTGTCTATCGTGAATAAATAAATAAATTTAAACATTATGGTCTACTTTTTTTTTTTTTTAAAGATTTAACATCCTATGTATGTATGCAGTTTCTGTGTTCAAAATTGTTCAAATGTAAAGATGCCACAGTGGAATTTAAGATTCAAGTAAAAGCATTGGAGATATCTATACATTTTCCCAAACTCTTATGTTAAAGAAAATGAGTTATATTTAATGGGAGTCATTGTTCAGACACTCTCTAGGGGACTTCATTAAGCACTAAAAAAGAGGGACCTCAATCTTAAACTCTAGTGATAACACATTTCTTAGAAATGGTTCCACTGTATACCAAGGTTTGAGATAAGACAGGATCAGCTCTTTTATCTCTTGGCAAATATATGTAAACAGTCAAGCTCTTACTGGACAGGCTTGGGAAAACCAGTCCCTTGACCCCTTCCTCCCTGTTCTTTGGCCTTTCCTTGCCTTCCTGCCAGCCTGCTAGTCAGGGTCAGACCTTCCCACAATCCTCTCCTCAGGCACCTGGCACTCTGAGCTAAGGAAAAGGGTCAAGAACTGGCTTCTACTCCACAGTGATTGCAACATCAGCAGGGCCATGTCTCTTCTTTGAAAACCCTTTTCTTCTTCTTCTTTTTTTTTTTTTAAATTTAATATTTTACTGCCCCCTGTGCATTTTCAATAAATCTACTAAAACCAACTCCTACCTTTATTTATTACAGATGGCCTCATTTCTATTTATCTTAGAAGGCATATATTACAGGCTTTCTCAACCTCACTACTTACCACCTCAAAATTTCTCTGTGCCTCCATTCATTCTCTTTCCCTGTCTTCCTAGGTCAAATTAACACACCCTTTTGCTCAAGCCAGGAGTAAACTCTGTACTTGGACTCTGCATTCCATTTCCTTTTACTTGGTAGAGGACTATGTTTGGACAGTAATTCTATCTCTTTCCCATGTATTTGGTTTCTTCTCTTTATTGGCCCTTTTCTCTTTGCCTGCACATATGTTCATACACATAAATTCATACACATAAATTTAAAATTAAACCTGCTGCCAACAAAGCTTCTCCTTGACTTTTATAACCTCTACTAACCTGTTCTTCTACCTGTAGAGGCAGACAAATAGTTTTCCCACTACCGTTCTAGGTTCTCATCTGGAAACCCTGTAACAAAAGGCAGACTAATAAGAGAAAAAGCAAATATGTTTATTAACATGTATAGTTCTTGTATACATGGGACATAACCAGGGAAAAGTGAGTAACTCTCAAAGGTGGCTTAGAATTCAGGCTGAAATACTATCTTTAGCTAAAGACAGAGGAGGAAGAGTAGAGGAGGCCAGTTATGGGAAGATGACCAGGAAAAGCATGGTAAGTAAGAGTAAGATTCGGTGTGTAGACTTAAGTTCATGCCTGTCTACTGATGAGTCTCTAGTGATTTAGTCCTCCTTTCCTTTCAGGTAGGAGAGGGAGGCACTCTTATAAACGGAGATTCCCTTTATAAATGTAAATTTCTCTTACACAGTAACTTCTACTCTGTTTTCAGAATTTCTCCTGTGTCTGTTGTTTCCCAAAATAGCCTACTCAAAATAATCCTTATGTCAAAGAGGCACATTTTGGGGCAGTATATTGTGCCACCCATCACAGGCCACTAGAAGCTCCCAACTTCCCTATTAACTCCTAAGTTCTGCTCCCTAAAGATGTTTGTTCTTAAGACTTGATTTTTCTGCCACTTAATCTCTCCCTCTCCCTTGATCAAATCCTTTACTATGATTTCAGTCATTGTCACCATGCAGGTCAGTTCCAAATCTCATCCTTCATCCTGAACACTCATCTGCTATCGAGACATGTACATCAAGCACCCTACAAATATTCAACCCACTGGAAATTAAACTCTCATGTCTAAATCAGTGCCACGATTGCCTTTCCCCACTCAAACCCAGCTCCTATCTGATTTCCTGACTTAATGACACCTCATTCTCTCAGTCTTTCACTTATGAAAACTCAATTTCAGTTTTTCTCAATGAACAGTCCAAGTTGTAACCAGTCCCACAGCTTTTTGCACTGTCCTTGGAAACACATTTTGACACTATCTATTCTTTTCCGTGTTGATAGCTGGTATCTTAGTTCAGGCCCTCCTAACATCCAGCTGGGCTGGTTTGTTTGTGTTCTTGCTTCTCCCTAGAATAACTTTTCTACTTCCCCTTCCACACTTCATCCCAGTCTTATTTCTCCGAATAGCCAAATTCCATCTGTTCTGTAAGGCTCAGTTCAAATGCTACCTCTTCCTACCTCTTCCGTAAAGCCTTCCTCAGTACTTCTCTCCCCTCCTCAGTAAGAAACAATCTTTACTTTCCCTGAAAGCTTTTGTTTTTTCTTCACAACAGTAAGCACATTCTAGTGTGTATAATGGCAATCTGCATTTTTTTCCCCTTTGGCTAGCTCTTTGAGGGTGATGGCCACACCCAATTCCATCTTTGTCTTCCTTATAGCACACAAATACAGTTTTATGGGAGGTTTTGGGTTTACTTGTTTTTAATTTCAGCTTTATTGTGGCATAACTGACAAAAGGGTAAGATATTTAAAATGTACAGTGTGATGATTTGATGCACTTATACATTGTGAAAGGGTCCCCTCTATTGAGTTAATTAACACGTCCCTCACTTCGCATATCTGGTATTTGTGTGAGTGTGTGAACGTTTAAGTTCACAAATGCAGTTTGTTTATAATTCAT
Source organism: Vulpes vulpes (assembly GCF_048418805.1). Lineage (NCBI taxonomy): Eukaryota > Metazoa > Chordata > Mammalia > Carnivora > Canidae > Vulpes > Vulpes vulpes. Next base: position 89,250,921 of record NC_132785.1, read on the forward strand.
TTAATGAACTTTCTTTTGTTGCTTATTTTTTGGTGCAGACTGGGCTAGATACTCTAGAAGCTCTCTAGGAGCTCATAAACTACAGGGGAAGCAGGCAAATGCTGACATAATTATAATCCAGTTGGTCAGCTTGTCCACAAGTCTTAACTGAATGTCTGCAATGTGCCACGTGTCCTTCAAGAGGCTGAGGAGACTTGGATGAACAAAACAGTCCAGTTCTTTGTTTTCTTGGAACTCACATTCCAGTGTTGGGAGAGATCCAGTAAACACATAAACAAATGGCTTTTAGATCTGGCTGCACATTCAATATCACTGAGGAGTACTTTGAAACAAATACCCAGGTCCCAATCTCAGCCAGGCTGATTTGATCACAGCCAATCAAGTTTGGACCCCATCGAGAAAAACGCATTGTGATACAAGAAAATATCAGGTAGTGAGAAGTGCTAAAATGAATGAAAATAGAAACAGACTGAATATTGTAGATTGTGCATATGATGGTGGTGGTGATGGGTTTTGTTGGGTAATCCCTGAAAACCTCTCTGAGGAAGTGATATTTGAATTGGGACTGGTAGTGAAGAGAACTCCATGTGAGGATCTGGGGAGCAAGGGTTTCCAAGCAGGTGCAGGTGGCTTCCTGATGCAAGGATGGGGTGAAGTTCCAAGAAAATGTGTCCTTTTCACCCAAGTGTATGATGATCTATAGAAATCTGTCTTTCCTCTCCAGAAAGCACCTTTTTCCATTAAACTAGGCTGACTCCAAACACAGTGTACTTGGCTGCTCTGTTGTGTACTTGGTCTGGGTTAAATTTTTTTTAGATTAAATTGATTTACACAGTCAGGAAGACTACTGTGTTTAATTATATTTTTCTACAGTACAATCAGCACTACAGGGCTGTTGTCTGAATCAAGTGCCAGTTTTATTGTTTAAAACAACCTTAGGAACTTGGTATTATCTCTTCGATGAACAAAGTAGAGAAAGCAATGATTTCTGCCCTTAATTCTGTTTGGAGGAACCAAGGAAAATCGCACTGAGGAGTCTTTCAAACCACACAGAGTCAAGCACTCACTCATGGTTGAATGAGTGAAGATCAACGCATTTCAGCAATCATGATGTGAACTAGCATTTGCCAGGCATGCTGTTTGTGCTGCTGTGTGCTGGATACTTTATATACATTACTGTTTGATGAGAAGAGGGTTTTTTTATTAGGACACTTTTGGCTACTGGTAAAGGAACACCCTACCAAAAAGGCTTAAACAGCAGGGAGTTTGCTTCAGGACTACCTGAAAGAAGGGTAACTCCAGAGTTATTCATAACTGGGCACTGTTCTTAGCAACCTGCATTCTTTCCTTCCTACTGTTCTGACTTCCTCAGCAGGTTGGCATACCCTCTTAAAATGCTCCCCTCCCCATGCTGAGATGGCTGCTTTCAAACTATCAACTAGATTTCAATATCTAGAAGCACAGTGAAGGGTCTGGTTTCTTTTCATGCACCTATTATTAGTGTGACAGAAAAGCTGTCTCTGGCTGAATTCCCCCACAGTGCACATGCCTTATCTGTAGAGACGAGGCAGATGGAACCACTGTGACTGGATCATGTGTTTCCTCCTGAGGCCGTGGAGCAGCCCTGCCTCTATGAAGACCACAATCACCAGACCCCAGAGAAAAGATCTGGTTCTGTTAGGAAGGAAGGAGTTAACAATCATCAGGTAAGAAGTCAATGGAGTCTAATACCACTATTCGTCCCATTTTATAAGTGAAAATACCAAGGCTCAAAAAGGTTCAGTAACATCAAGATCACACAACTTGGAGTTGAACAGTGTTTCCATGCATTTCCCTTAGAAAAACACACACAGACACAAAGAGCTTTTTGTTAATGGTGGTAATCTAGGTAGACTGGAGAAAGAATTCTCAAAGAAAATACAAAATGGCTAATGCGAGACTTAGTGAAGAATAACCTTTTAAACAAATCATTCCAGAAGAAAAATCCATCAGGTACTATAAAGCAAGAAGAATGTCATTTAATTTAGACAGCATTGAATTTAGTCTTGGATTATCTGCATTGTAAAGTTTTTAATGGACATTAAAGTAGTTTTTTTTTTACAGTGCAGATATTCATATGAGCACATATTCATATATATATATATATAAATTATATATAAAATTAAATGTATATAAATCAAGTTTTCCTGACTGGTCAGTTAAATCAATTTGATGTAAATAAAATCCACCCTAGGCCAAGACAGGAGCTAGAAGGGCCAAGGGCTCTGTGTATGGCACCTGTTGGACTTAAATGAAAGCCTTATTTTCTCTAGAGAGGTGTGTGTTTTGTTGGTTACAGCACCTGTAAGAAGAATGACTAATCTCTGCAATTTCTGATTATGAGTTATTTTGAAAAATCGGTTTTCACTTTCCAACTCTGGAGGCAACATGCACTTCCATGACTGTTGCCTTTTCTCGTGGTTTCCACTTTCTAAGGTGCTGTTGTATTTCAGAGGCTCCATATATGTGAGGCAGCCTGGTGAAGAGGGGGAATTTCAAAGTGGAATTGCTGACATGACAGTGTTTTGACTGCTTGTCTCAAGGTGTGCTTTCGTTGCACCCTCATCATTGCAGACTAAGGATTAATAGTAGGAGTACTTTTTCTGTAGTAAATGATGGAGTGCTTCCTACTCATATCTGCATTTTTAACAGGAAAGTACACTTAATTTCGAGGCTTTGCCAACAGTGCTCTGTTCAAGAGCACTGATCAGTACAGAAATGTGAAAAAAAATTAACAGGAAAAATGTCATTTTAGAGAGTCTTTTTGGAGAACTGAGCTATCGTTAACATTTTTTAAAAATCTCATAAATGATGGTTGTGCTTAGAGAACATTGCTGTGGATGGACATAAAAGTAGTATCACTAAGAAAAAAAAACTTTTGATATTGAACAGCCCCTAGATTTTCTTTTAATTGAGATAATACAAAAGTTAAATAAAAGGTGAATTTTTTTTTTTTTTTTTACTATTAGTCTTAACATAATCGTCAAATACTGTGGTGTAAAAAATAATATTCTAAGGCTTAGTACACAGGAGAGCATAGTAGTTAAAGAACACTATGGAATGGTGTTTGGAATCAGAATCTCTTGAGCAAGTTACTTTCTATGCCCCAGTTTCATCATCTATAAAATGGGAAGTAATGACAATATCTGCCTCATAAAATTGTCAGGAGAAAATTATATAAATATTAAAATGTTTATGTAGCATAGTGAGTGACATATAGTAACTATTTAGAAGTATAGCTATTCAAGTATTATTGTTACCACAAAAGTAGAGTAGAACTTTTCTTTTGTCCATGGGATTTTTACCAAATTCTGGCAGAAGTGATTATTATGGCCCAGCATTGATCACAGATACAAAAACGGTGGAGTTAAGGAATCATTGCAGAAGGCCTATTTTTCTGGGATAGCTAGATGTTGATGTTTTGACTTAAGTGTCCACTCAGCCTTGGACTATTTGTCCAGTAATTTATGAACTTAGAATATTTCCAGTTTTCCTTCCCAACTCTTGATACGGTTGCTTTACATTTCCCTGTCCACTTTAGTTAGGTATAGCCACATCTCTTGTATTAGCGAGTGAAATGTGAACAGTAGTGCTCTTGACCACTTCCAGGAAGAACCTTCTAAGAACCAGGCTGTGAGTGAAGTCCTTGGCAGTTGGCAGTGGTAGAAGCATAGAAATGAGGGCTGCACTCTTAGGCCTGGGTCTTGGATTCAAGACACCATAAGGATGGTCTCTCCACTGACCTGCAATGGACATGTAGTGGAAGTGAGAAATAAGCTTTGCTGTCTACACCACTAAGATTTTGGGGTTGTTCATTAACACATAGTATAACCTAGTCTATCCTGACAGATTCATTCTGATTATTCCTTCAAACTCTAGAGGAAAAGTATATTATTGGTAACAATACATAAAATATGTGGCTATTGGGAAACTGTAATTTCTAATGACTATTTTGCGTGTGTTTTATACATTGTGTTATATGTAAGTATCAGGAGATAGAGTTTTAAGTTAAATAGTTTTAGAGTTTTAAGCCCTATAGCACTGTTCCTGTTATAAACAATGACACTTGCTACATAGAGGGTCTTAAATAATGTGTATTAAATAAATGATTGGAAGTGGTCCACAGTTTTTCCATATGCCTGGACTCTTTCATGTTTAGATTTTAAAGATTGATTTATTCCATAATAAATCAATCTTTATGCACACACAAATGTGTGTGCATACAGGGGGGAGGGGTAGAGGGAGAAGAAGAGAGAATCCTAAGCAGGACGAGCCCAACCTGTGGCTCCAAGTCACAACCCATGAAATCATGACCTGAGCCGAAACCAAGAGTGGGACAGCCAACTGACTACACCACCCAGGGGCTCCCATGTTTGCATTAAAATTAAATATCTTTATTTTGGACATTGGTTTAAAAACATCTTGGTACTAAAACTTATGTTTATTCTTTCATAAGAATAAACACTTTACATAACACTTTATAAGTGTATATAAACATAAGAATAAACACATAACACTTTACATGTGACTGACCACGTACCCACAGATTTAGGCTATTTTATTTGATATTTTTTACTGCTGATTTTATTTCACTTGATTATTTCATTTGGTTCTCTAAAACTACATTATGAAATACCTTAATTATTTAAATTAGGGACAGATTAATTATCTCCAGTGTACAAACTCAAATTAATTTCATTATTAACCCAAGTTTTAAATTGATTAATCTTGGAGTTAAGGAACCAAGTGGGGTTTTTTTTTTTTTCATCTGTAAGGAGAAGAGCATATTTGATTTGATGAATCTTCTCTATCACAGCAGTTATGCTAATAGGAGCAAGAAATTTGCAAGAAAACTTTGAATAGCTTTTATAAACCACCCAGAAACCGGTGTGTCTGGGACTTCTGAGAGAACAATCTGTGAGTCATTTTAAAAAACAAACACACTCATAATCACAGTGCATGTTGTTACCATGGTAATTAGGCCTGTCGAGCTGGCTTGCTTATGTTCCTGTCAAGAGAAGAGGGGGAGAGAAACTGAGAATTCAGAGTTTGGACAATCAGCTTTATTTGCCTATTGCAAGAGAGAGTTAGGGGGTTCTTGAAAATGTACTAGCATAGTCATCCTAAGAGGGAAGTGAGGAAACTCTGGCATCCTGCCTTTGTTATTGAATATAAGTTAGCCATATTAGTGTCCGGTGTTGTGATTCACAGGAGAGAAAAGGACCATTTGGTATTCTCTTGGGAAAAAAGAGGGAGAAATAGGTCCTTTATCTGATATATAATTACATATAAGTCTCTAAGGTCTCTCTGGGGAAGTGTCTCGTGTGCAGGTGCACAGAGCTTTAATGATCTTCTAAAAGGCACCAAATACCACTTGCATAATGTTATTGCAGATTAAAGGATCGTCACTGTAAAGTGCATTATTCTAATATGGGTAGAGATTGGTTTCAGGCTATTGTTTCAAAGCTGATCCCCAAGTAGATGAAGTATCTTTTCTCCATTTTATGGAGTAGATATGACTCCTTTATCTTGGACACCTTATAATACCGGCCCATGCGTCGCAGAGATTAGGAAGTTTATGTGAGTTCTGACAAATCTGTCACCACTCCAGAGGAAAGTAAAATCAAAATATAACACTTGTTTGATGGACAGTCAACAGAGTTATTGGGCCAGTGGACTTACAGTAGGAGTGAGTCATTATGATTCTATCTGAGGAACAAACAACATCCTTAAATTAAAGGTATGAATTAGTGTATATAAAACTGTTTTTAAGAATGTTTCTAAGTTTACTTTAAGGGGTCTAGATATCCTCTTAAATGGATAATTATAGTATGTTGACTAGAGTTTTATTTTTTTAGAGTATTCCTCAAGCAGATACTAAAGCAGATTTTATTTAAAGCTAAACACCTTTTCTGTATTGAAACTATTTTTCAAAAGGTTTGAAATAAAGTGCCATGAAACATAATGAGAAGGTCATAGAAACTCAGGAAGTTGGAATGTGATTTATGTCCTTGATAGGATATAATAACTACTTCTTGAAATTGTAGATTTCATTTTTTTCTCTCATATATGGACGGAAGGCACATGTTGCTTGAAATCAATCCTGTACTATCTTAATTTTCTTAAAATTCCTAAACAGTGCTTAACTTAAATTTTTTTTCTGGTATAGTAATTCATGGTGATTACTGAAAATTTGGAAAACACTTAAATTGTAAAGAAATGACCTCTTCTCTATTAATTAGATTGTTGGTTGAACTGCATGTAAGAGGGGCTTGATTTCACAGTGGGTGACAGAAGTTATTTCTCTTTCACATAATAATCCAGAGGTGGGTAGTCCAGGGCTGGAAAGGTAGCTCCGTAAGATCATCCAAGGACCTAAGCCTTTTAGTGTCATGTTAGGCCATCACTCAGGCATGTTTCTCTTGCTTTATTATCTAACGTAGCTTTCCCTAAGGATCCCACCTATGACTATTATGAAGGGAGAGTGTTGGAAATGAGAGGGCATGACCCAGATGTTGCACATATCACTTTTGTAGTCATCCTATTGAACTATGTCTCATAGTCACGCACCTTGGGGCAATGGAGGCTGGAAAAAGTAGTTACCCTTGACGTGTACATTTGTAGCTTAAAATTCTATTATAAGCATAGAAGAGCAGAGCAGTTACTGGTCATATCTAGCAATTCCTGCTATTTCAATTATCCTATAGATGATAGGATAGAAGAGGCAATATGCTGTTTACATTTTGGTGCATCTTCCAATAATTTTGTAGAATCTATATCAGAAAGATTTTGTATACTATTTGCTAGAAAAGATTATTTGTGATGTACTAGAAGAATATTACATATTAAAAATATAAAAATATATTAGAAAAATATGTATTTGAAACCTATATATTAGAAAATTAACTGATGAGGTCACAACTATATACATATAATTTTGTATTTTTTTCACATTACTTTATGTTGTGTATTTTTCCTCATCATTTAAGTTGTTTGTAACTATCATTTCAAAGTTCCATCATGTACAGTTTTTGTTTTACTTAATAGATTATATTACTGATATTTAGGCTATTTCTAACACCCGGAAATACTTTTTTTTATATAAAGTCAAGGAGTATTATCACTAAGACGGTGATTGAGAACATATTTGAGGATCTTGAATAGTGCCAAAATATTTTCCTGAGAGGCTCCTAGCACCAAAAATGCATGAGAGTACTGGACTCAGAGCACCCTTGGACAGGCTTATTTTGCAAGCCCCACTAATCATTGTTATCCCTAGGGTTCATTCTCTGAAATAGGTTGGTTTTGGCCCTTGGCTTTTTTTTTATTTCTTTGCTGCCATTAATCATAAGATAATGTATTCCTAATAACTTTGGCTCATTTAAAACATATGATCCTTTCTAGTCATCTGGGAATAGGTTGGGCTGAGAATGTAGCATGCCTGCCAATCTTAAGCAATGTGAGGTCTTTATAGACAAGGATGTTCCTTTGGTCCTAGGACCCAATGTGAATTTGATTAAAATCTTCAGAAGTCATTGTAGCCAGGGGTATCGGTGTCTCTACTTTTAAGCAGCCTACAGAAACGTTAGATACCAATGATGCTTATATAATTACTAAATTGTCCAAATATACCCTCTTAAAGGGCTAGATACACACAAATGGAATATCTACCTCTGTTCATAACACCTGGAGCATCGATGAGTTCTACCTCTGCCCTTTTGGTTCTGTTGGGAGCAAATTGGGTTAGGTCAAGAGTGAAACTTGCTCTTAGTCATCTCAGTCATGTATGTCACCAAGAACTCTTCTTCCCTTAGATTCCCAAGTTGACTTTATGTTTTGATGTTTTCTTGCAGGCCAGGGAAGTCCATAAAGAAACAGACTCTTATTTTCACATCTGCTTCTTAAAAGAAAAAGAATTAACAAATTGTTGCTTGGCTCAGAAATGTAAACCTGTGAGACTCTCTGCCCTTAGAGCTATTCAGCCATTACCACCAAACCCTATTTACAGAAACACTCATTTGCTTATTCAGCTCTTATGTATCATGTTATTTTTCCTCTTTATAAAAAAACATTCATTTTTCTCTTTGCTTTCTCAACAGCCCAGATCTGCCAGTGAGCCTCAGGCTTTGGAAACTGAAGAGGTAAGAATTAAATATTTTCTCCTAGGAGCTTCTTGAATCTAACCAGAACTTGAAGAGAAAAGAATATCTTAACTGATCCTATAGACGAATGCATTTATTATGTGATGTTTATCAATAAGAAATATTCATAGGAACTTTAGCAAAATTAACAGGACTTCAGGATTTTGGAAAAACAGTTATCCTTGATGATAGTTAAAATCAGATTTCTCACTCAGATTTTCCCATTTTTTTCTAAAAACACAAGTTGGAGAGTCTTGAGGTCACAGCCTTAAAATGTCTTCTTATGGCACCATACTCAGTTAATTGGTTGCAGCTATTGATGACATTCCCTGTGCAAGACAGACATCACAGTAGATTAGTTCAGAGAAGGGTAAGCCCAGTTCTTAATAGATTGGTTGTACACAGTGTAAGGGCTTTTCCAGCAGCTAAAGCAATAATAACAAAAGGTCAATCTTATGCTGTAGGGGTTTCTTCTTAAAGAAGCTAACTTGGCGTTTGAAAGTAGCTAAAGCCATTTGAATCTGGTTGTAGACTTGAAAGGTCACCATATTGCTGAGACAGGTGATAATGTGTTTACCTGCCCTGATCTATAGTCAGCAACTTGGATTTTTCCCCCCATCTTAAAATTTAACATCATCAGGAAAAATTTCAAGGATATTCCAAAATAGAATAATAATATAATGAACTTCCCCATCACTCAATTTCCACAACTATCAATTCATGGCCAATATTTTTCATTTATCCGACCACCTATTTCTCTTCTTTCCCCCATTGGATTGTATATCAGTGGCTTGAATTTGGGTGTTGGATTTTAAATTGTTTATTTACAGAACTATTTAGTGGTTACAGAAAAGTACTAGTAAAAAATACAACTTACTTATGACCTGATTTACTTTACTGCAGCTAGTCTTTCATCCATTTATTTATTCAGCAAATATTTAGTACTTGCTAGTATTAGAATCCCAGAATCTCTGGTCTTGAAGGCTACTTGGGTGGCTCAGTCAGTTGAGCATCCAACTCTTGGTTTCTGCTCAGGTCATGATCTCACAGGTTGTGAGATGGAGCCCTGTGTCAGGCTCCACACTTAGTGGGGAGTCTGCTTAAAGATTCTCTCCCTCTGCCCCTCCCCCCATTTTCTGTGTGTGTGTGTGTGTGTGTGTGTGTGTGTGTGTGTGTGTGTGTCTCAAGTAAATAAATAAATCTTAAAAAAAATCTCTGGTCTAGAGCTTATTAGAAGAAAGGCTTGTGTGAGTGTGCTTTTAAGACCATGTATAGCTTTTACTATCATAATGAGGTTCTTTAGGATTTAAGTACTTAATATTTTACAATTGAGTACAGAACCATCCCTACATTCTATCAAGCACAGTAGTCCCCCCTTATTTGTGGGGAATATGTTCCAAAACCCCCAGTGGATGCCTGAAACTGCATTAGTACTGAACCATATATATACTATGCTTTTTCCTATATGTATATACACCTACAATAAAGTTTGATTATAAATTAGGCACAGTAAGAACTAACAACAATAATAAAGTAGAACAATTATAACAATATAGTGTAATAAAAGTTATGTGACTATGGTCTTTTTCTCAAAATATGTTATTGTACTGTACTCACCCTTCTTGTGGTGACATGTGATGATAAAATGCCTACGTGTGAGATGAACTGAGGTGAATGACCTAGGCATTGTGGTCACCTGCTTCCTTGCGGTTGACCAAGGGCCACTGAAACTGCAGAAAGCAAAACCACGGTTGAGGGGGGACTACTCTATTGCTAATAATGAAGACTGTCATACAAGTATTTGATGTTCTCTGATGTTTATGTTGATTTCTTTCATGCTAATGAATGTACTTAAATGTTTCAAATCAATCCAGGCAGTGTTTCTCAATGGGAGTTGCTGGCAGGTGGAATGGGACAATTCTTCATTGTACTCTTCGGTATTCCTATTTTGGGGCTTTTAAAAGGCCAGTGGCATCTTCTGATCATTGTGATATCCAGAGCACCCTTAGGAGACATGGAGAACTACTGTATCTTTGCACACAGCTTTAGAAAGGTTCTCTGTCATTTTCCTTTCTCATGAGCATTTTTGCTTCATGCAAATTTACTGATTTCGGTTATGCTTGATGGTTCCTCATGTAAGGGGTACTGTGCTAACTAAAGAAAGAAATTCACTGGGTTTTATACAATATGTTGGAAAATTGAATTTAAATAAAAAATTTTTTAAAAGAAACTAAATGAAGTAGACATGTAAAGAAAACTGGTGTTTGCACTATTGGAGGGATTTTGAGCAAATTTGCTCTAGTACCAAATCTGTTTTCTTTTAAGTCTATACAGAGAAGCAAATTAAACACTGGGTGAGAAATGGTCAAATATTGAGGTTAAGAGCAAAATACTATTAAGGTATTATGCAAATTAAAAAGCCGCAATGATGAAGGATGTATTCATTTCATGTTTGCTGCCATAGCAAATTATCACAAACTTAGTGGCTTAAAGCAATACAAATTACAGTTCTGCAGGTTAAGTTCTCTAGGGATCTCACTGCACTAAAAGCACACTATCAACAGAACTATGTTCCCTTCTGGAGGCTCTAGGAGAGAATTCTAAGGTTTACCTCCCTCTATCTTTAAAACTAACACTACGTCTCTGTATGCTTTCTCTTTTTTTTTTAAGATTTTATTTTTATTTATTCATGATAGACATAGAGAAGGAGAGACAGAGACACAGGCAGAGGGAGATGCAGGCTCTATGCTGGGAGCCCAACGTGGGACTCGATCCTGGGTCTCCAGGATCGTGCCCTGGGCCAAAGGCAGGCGCTAAACCGCTGAGCCACCCAGGGATCCCCTCTGTATGCTTTCTACTCTATCTACATCTCTTAACTCTGAACTCAGAAAAACTTTTGATTTTAAGGTCCCATGTGATAAGATTTGGCCCACCTGAATAATCCAGGATACTCTCCCACATGTGAAAGTCCTTAATTCAAAGTCCCTGTTCCCTTGTAAATGTTACACATTCACAGGTTCCAGAGAGTAGGACATGGACTTATTTGGGGGTTATTATTCTGCCTACTACAAAGTAAAAGAGATTAGATGTTCAGAAAAGCAGAAAGGCTAGTAGAGGTAGGAGTATCCAACATTTCATTGCATACTATTGAGCAGGTTTCGGGTTCCCAGGTTTCTGAAGCAAGTTCTTTTATTGACTTTGCGAATCCTGTTTTGTAGATACAGGCCCTGAAGGTTTTCTTGGAGTATTTAGCATTGGATCCAGTGGACAGGTTGAAGTTCCACAGCTCCTTTCTTGGCCAGATCTTTTGGTACTATGGGTGTGGCCTCTGGAGAGTGTGCTGCTTTTGGAGTTTCTGTAACTCTGGGGAGTTTGCCCACAGTGTGCAGGTTCCAAAGTCATTGAATAGTACCAAAGAAATGTAAGATTTTTATTTTATGCTGTTATGTCTGCCTGTCATATTATGCTATATTTATTAGGCTCTAAAATGTGGAAATTGGAGGAAAACATAACGTAATATTTTAGAGCCTCACTGTAGTGGCATTTATTATAGCTAATTTCAAAGTATGGTTTCATTTCCATCATATATCAGGTAGGTCCTCCCCACAAAGTAAGAAACCATTTCTTGCCTAGGGAATGAAATAGACCACTGGGTTATTTTTTGAAAAGCATCTCTGGAGTAGAATGTAGCTAGAAATTTTAGTTGGAGATGTTAAATTTTTTCAGCTACTTTTGTAGCAAGTTCCTTTTCTATCCACTTCTAGACATTCCAACAATGCAAATCTGAAGACAAAACCTAGAATTAGTAATAGGATAACAAATCATTCTAATTTGTCCAAGACCAGGGGTTTCCTGGGACACAGAACTTTTGGTGCTAAAACTGGACCAGTCCTGGACAAATCGGGACAATTGATCACCCCACCAGATGTCTAACAAATGGCTATGTGGAAAGTATCTGTCACATCAATGAATTGTTAAAAATAGAATTTTTTTTTTTTAAGATTTTGTTTTGGGGCACCTCATTGGCTCAGTCGGAAGAGCATGCAACTCTTGATCTCAGGGTCATGAATTTGAGCCCCACATTGGATGTAGAGATTACTTAAAGAATAAATAAAGATTCTATTTTGAAGTAATCTCTATACCCATTGCAGGGCTTGAACTTATAACCCTGAGATCAAGAATAACATACTGAGCCAGCTAGGTGCCCCCAAAATAGAAATTTTAATTGACATAGATAATGACAACAACCCCCAGGGCTTAGGCTGAAGATAAGAGTGACTCCAACTCTTGGAAAATCTGTATCCACATATACATGTTTGCCCAAACCAACTTAAAAAAACAAAAAACAAAAAAAACCAAACCTTCAGATTGAGAACTAAGAAGGAACTGTGACATTTAGGAAGTGGTACATTTCAGGCCCTACCCTTTCAGTTTCTCAGTGTTAGTTACTAGCACCCTCCTACAAGATGCCTTCCATGAACCCATCTGTAATAACTTTATCACTGAAGTGACCACAGTACCTCACTGCATCGTTTCCAGCACATTGGCATGTATGGAAATGATAAAACCTGTTTGCCAAAGCAGCACAGAGCTCTCTTAGTCTGAATCCTGTCTTTGTGTGACAAAATTAAACTTTCCCACCTAAGAGACAGAAGACTGTTCAGAAAGTATGAGGAAGATGATCCTGAAAACCTCAGGGGAAAGGATTGGAGTGGATAATGTCTTGGCGTCTGACCCAGCTCAAGAATTTGGTGCTTCCTGACCTTCCAGCTGTAGAGCTTGAGCTACTTGCCCTGATCTAAGTAGGTGCATTTGGGTAAAGACTCTTGTTCGGTCCTTCCTCCCTGCTTCCCTAATTCGCTCCCCTGTGTTAGCCACATCAAGCCAGGTTGAGAAATCTGGAATACTGAAGGTCATAGAGGCTCATTTTTTACATTTCTGTGAACTTTATTTGGATATTTTTGTTCTTTAAGCCATTGGGACAAAAAGGACTGCAAACGTACTTGAAAGAACAATAATTTAGCTTCCCCAGAACAGACATTTGACTTTCCAGAGCTGGCAATCTCTCTCTCTCTCTCTCTTTTTTTAATGTTTTTTCATTGTTCTCCATCTTCCAAACTGCCTTAGTTGGTAGGTACAAAGAATTCTCCTTTAATACTTTTTTTCCCCCAAAAAATAGATTGAATACTTTCTGTCATGGAGGTAGGATCTGGGTTTCTGACAAGGATAGGTCTTGGATAGAACTGTGAATTATTTTGATATATTCCTCAACCCCTTTTTTTGGTTCCTGCCTTCTAGGACAACCAATCCTGGTTTCATTTTAAGACTAGCATCATTTCAGCTTCAGACCTCTGCTGGGTTTTTTTGAGGGGGAATCAAACAAGTTCCAGAAGAAATGAAAGCATCCCAAATCATTATGCTGTCATATAAACCCAGATTCTTTTATTCTTTGCCAGAGAGAAATTAGAGAGTAAATGTAAATAAGAGGTCCAAATGACTACTCTGGGTACAGAGTTCCTTTGGGGGTAATAGAAATGTCTTGAAACTAGAGAGAGGTGATGGCCTCACAACATTGTGGATGTAGTTAAGTGCTGTTAATTGTACACTTTCAAATGATCAGTGGTTAATTTTATGTTATATGAATTTCACCTAAAAAAAATTGACTGGATTTCGAGTGGGGAAAAAAAAAAGACTTTCTCTTTAAACTCTGAAAGAAATCTTAGCCATTTTAATAAGCTCCTGTTAAATTTCTGGACCAAAATTGTTTATTCTATCCTGTCCCATTACTCAGAGAGGATATTTAGACATAAAAATGTCTGCGAGAGGGTGAAGAAGGAACATCTTTGAGAGTTAAGACACTAGTTGTTCATTAAAATGTATAGTTTTTGTTACTAGATTATAGACTGGCCTATACTTTGTAAAGCTGATCACAATAAAAATTTGTTTTTTTTAAGTTGAATAATTTTAAACACAGGACATTATTCTGTCTTTCGTGGGATAGGATTTGTGTCAACTAGGTTGGATGGTTTTTTTTAATATCCTGTAGTTGCAGACTGCAATTGGATATGATAAAATGGAAAGAGTCCAGATGTGATAACTTTAATGAAATGTGAGCAAGGTAACAAATTTCAGATACAGAAATGCCTTTTATTAAAACATCTCCTTAGACATCCCCAAGGGCTGTCATGTGATTAGAGTCTGATGGGGACTTGTTGTAAGGGGTGCTTACATAAGGGCTCACACAATCCTTGGTTTAATTATGAAGCTTTAAGATTTTTTAATTCCTTCTAGATTTAGAGGGAACCATTTTGACCTTTCTACGGAGATGTAACTAGGCAACCAGGAACAGCACTTAGCCAGTGCACAGCATCCAAACTTCATAGCTCTTGCACCATTTAAAAAAATACCATTTAAATCTGTCTTTTAGCTCTGGCATATGCTGCCATGTAACCTTTAATTTCTTAGAAAATATCATGCAAACCCCCAACTGTAAAATAAAGTGGTTCCTAGAAGCCCAGTATCCTCCAAAGTTAATAGGGAAGTGTGCCTACAAGAACAGCAGTAACAGAGTTGAGAGGTAGCTGCATACACTGTGCTTTATAATTGGGAATTAAGAAGGTAGCTCTCATTTTTGGTGTATGAAGGTGTAAGAGTTTAAAATCATATCATCAGCGGGTGGCAGTGAGCATTCCTCACAATATGATTAATGGAAAACATATACAGTCACTTAGATGAAAGCTGGCTTTTATTCTAATGAAGTTGATTTTACTTTGCTGGAAAGGTATATAAAAATACCTAGTTTGATCAATAAACAAGAATTGACTGAAAGCTTTTTATGTGTTAGAACTATACTATGTATGTACTGTATTCTTTGTGATAACCATGCCTTTAATTTAATTAGTTTTTGTTTCATGAAAGGAATAGATGTGTAAGATTTTAAAAATTCAAGCAGTTGAGGCAGGCCTAAATGAAAAATAGAAGTTTCTTCCCAAATGTTATTTTTTAGTCCCACTCCCTGGAGGTTATTGCTGTTAGTAGTTTCTGGTGTGTCTTCCAGAAGTGTTCATCTTTTGATTAATCTGTATTGAAAAGGTGAGTATGACAAGTGCCACTAAACCATCTTAGTAAGCTGCTCTTCTGAACTAAATCTTTTTTTTTTTTTTTAAAGATTTTACTTATTTATTCCTGAGAGACACAGAGAGAGAGGCAGAGACATAGGTAGAGAAGCAGGCTCCCTGCAGGGAGCCCGATGTGAGACCAGATCCCAGGATCCTAGGATCACAACCTGAGCCAAAGGCAGACACTCAACCACTGAACCATCCGGGCGTCCCTAGACTAAATCTGAAGACACTACTTGGTGCTTCTATTTGAGCTGTGCCTTTTGAAAACTGAAAAAAATGTCAGCACCAAAGTGATGCCAATAGAGCATAGTGGGAGGGAGGACTACGCTGAGGAATGTTCCTGTGTAATTTTAGCCTTGCTCAAATTTACATATAGAACTTAAGTAATAAACTTTAAGGTAGTTCTTCATAATTTTCAAAGCCATCTGGAATACATTATCTCCCTTGATCCTGTTGATGACCCTGTGACACAGGAATTACTCATTTTACCATGGAGGGAGCTGTGGTTCTCCAAGGTTATGTAAGTTGCCCACGAAGCTGACAAGGGACAGGACCAAGACTAGAACCTGAGTCTATTCCAAGTTTTATTCTTGAGCCAAATGATGCTGGTAACTGTGAGCAACAAAGAGATCCATAACACCTTAGTGCTCCTGCATGATGGGCTGTGCTGGAAAGCGGAAGGGAGCTCACCTTACTGCCCCCCCCCCTCTTTTTTTAAATTCATGAGAGAGACAGAGAGAGAGAGAGAGGCAGAGAGAGAAGCAGGCTTCCTGTGGGAGCCTGATGCAGGACTGGATCTCAGGACCCTGGGATCACGACTTGAGCCAGAGGCAGATCACTGAGCCATCCAGGTGACTTGGGTGCTGGAGTTACACTCTGAAGATCTGGTTATGAAGTCATTTGCTTCTGCCTCAGGGCAATTGATTTAATGCTGTATATACAGATTAGGGTGGCTGGCTCTCTCCTCACAGTTTCCTCACTGGCTCTGTCTATCCCTGTTTTCTTTGTTTGTTTGGATAATACTGGCCACAGGGGTGGGGACTTGACCCAAGCTGAGAAACCACAGTATTTCATCCCCAGACTGCAGGAGTGGGTTCAAAGGGTGGACATGTGACCCAACAGGGGCCAGTAGGTTCTTCTCCTAGAATATGCAAACTCAAGTTGAGGATGAGGTCCCATCCTTTCTTATCTCAAGGCAGTAAGAGTCACATAAGGCCATGTTTCAGTCTGCTGAGAGAATGAAGTCTGATGCCCAGAAGGGAAGCAAAAGAGAGAGAAAGGGAAAGGAGAGAGAGCTTACTAACAATCGGAGACCATGAATTCAGTGGATGAGAGTCAATACATTTCCATTGCCGTTTTTTACTTAAGCTAATTTAAGTTGCTACAAAGAGTTCTGAATGGTATCTCCAGGTCTGTTTTCTCTAAAATGGGGATGATAATATTTGCCCTGACTATATCACAACTGCTGTAAAGATCAGTTGAGATAATGAATTGGAAAACACTCTGTAAATTGTAAAATGCTGTACAAATACAAAGTGGTATTATTCATTGATAAGTTGCATTGACTTAGGAAAAATCAAAAGCATGAATTTACCACTCATTTGGAAAATAAGAAGTGAGAACTTTGTAAGAGCCATCTGGTGTTATGCAAAATAAAATGGAAGCTGCCAGCGTCCTCCAGATTTTTTTTATATCCTTTTCAAATACTTTTTAAGTTCTTATAGATGTTCATAATGAATACAAGGATAAAGCTTACCTTGCTGGCTCAAGTTTAATTCAATGAGCTCTTTTCGATCTGTGGCTGTAATCTATGGCAAACATGCACAGTTAAACCAAACAAAAATA
Source organism: Vulpes vulpes (assembly GCF_048418805.1). NCBI lineage: Eukaryota > Metazoa > Chordata > Mammalia > Carnivora > Canidae > Vulpes > Vulpes vulpes. Next base: position 89,268,067 of record NC_132785.1, read on the forward strand.
AAGTATCATTTTAATATTTCAACATTTTAGCTTTTTTACTTAAAGAGCTTTGCAGATTTGTGCTACATGACATTTTGCCTTTATTAGAGAAAAATCATCAAAGAAAATCAGCCTTAAAATAATTATTCTAGTTATAGAATTTTCTTCGTTTGGGAATAATATAGTTGGGTTAATTCTGGAGATGGGAGGTTAGTTGTTTTGGGCTTAGATGGGATCAATATCCATCTTTTTCCTTATCCATTTTTTCCTTATATCAAAGATATAAGCTCTCAGTAATCAAAATCTGTTTGAGATTATAATTTATGTCTGACACAGGAAGCATCACTTCACTTTTATAGCATTTTTTTTTTTTTTTTACTATATATGATAATACCTCTCAATGAAGGAAAACAGATGGTACCTCTGAAATCTGCTCTCTTTCTTAGATTTGCCATTTAGGCAGTTTTTATTGTAGCAAACATCTCTTCATATTGATCGTTAGACTCCCCCAAAAATGGTTTAATGTCTCAATCTAAGCAATATATGCAGAAATGTTGAAGGCACCATGGAAATATGATTTGTAAGCATGATGAAGGATGATATAGCAACCTGAAAATGTTTTACATATCTCACATTTTAAAATCTGAGGATTGCATCCACCACCTTGATCATAAATCTTGTGAATATGTCTTTGTGTTACATGATCGCCAATGCAATGAGTTTGAGCCAGTGCTGTTTTGAGCTCTCCATTCCACACCTCACCTAGCCATTGTTTATCTTTGCCTGGGTTTGACATTAACCCCACAAATGTCAGCATTTTCATATAAATCAAGGAGTTGGAATAAGTTCATTTTCTGAATAAGGCATACTCTTAGCCCTCAGAAATGTCCTCTGTACTGGAAACAGTTGGCATCCTCAAGTCAGTTAATTTTAGGAGAGCTTAATAAAGAGAATATTTACAAGGATGTGGGCAGAGTTTAGGGAAAGTGCACTTCTACAGAGCTCTTTTCCTATCTATGGGTTTGAAGGGATGAGGACTAGGAGGAGAGCCCTCCTGAATGGTGCTTTAGCCCCCAGGAAAGGAGTGGAGCCAGATTATAACAACCCTGGATGCAGAGATCCCAAGAAACCTATACATTGAAATGATTCTTTTTCTCTCTGAGCTGCTTGTGCTAGCCATTGGCCAAACCCGACTGAAGACAAAGAGCAAGGAATTCTGCTGCTGAGTCCATATGGTTTAGTTTCCTGGGGCATAGAGATTGGTGGAATGGGATGGAGAATGGTTCCAAAGGGGCTAATGGAAGATATCTAGCATAGGGAGCCTTCCTTATGAAAGTCTTGCATGAAAGAAATGGCATTCCTTCCTCGCCCAAATTCAGCTATCTTACAAAAACAATTGTTTTGACCAACTTGCATTTTTTTCATTAATTTTGCTTAATCCAGGTTATAGCCCATGTTCCAAAGGGCCCAAGCATGATAGCATTTGGACAAAATTTAGCTGTGTATGTGGTAAGATGATCTGGAGGCCATACAGAGGTGAGGAAGCTACCCTCATGCTTGTCCCATATAGAGAGGGGATGGCATCTTCAACCTAAAGCTCAAGTTTAGTGGTAGGCATGGCCAAAGGTAGATAGACATTTCAGAGCAATTTGAAGTAGTCCACGTTCTTGGACCTCCCATATTCAAAAGAGGGGCCTATTGTCTGATGAAGTACAATGCTCAGCTAGTGAGCTGAATGGCTAGTTTTGTTTTGTTCAGCTTGCTTTTAATCTCAGTTGAATTATTTTCACTTCTTTGATCCAGGGACCAGGATTACTTGCCTTGATCTAATCCAGATTAACTCTTCTGATCCACTGAAAATGAATAAATCAACTGACTCAGACTAATCCCCATAATTGGAGAGGTATTTGTGGGAGCATACCATGATAGGCAAAAAGAAAACAAATTTGGAATACCACTATAAAGCATAAACCTTTTCTGTGGGCCAGAAAATTCTCTAATTCAGGAAATGCTGGGACACAGGGATTCCAGGAAAAAAAAAAAAAAAAAAAAAAAAAGCTGGCTCTGTAAGAGGAACAGTGAGCAGAAGTGTGGTATAGAGAAAAGAACATGGGTTTTGGGGTTAAGAATAAGAGATCTCTCAGTTCAGTACCGACAGTGGCCACCTTGGCAAATTATTGAACTCTCTCAATCTCAAGTTTCATTGTGTATAAAATGAGAATAATTTCACTTGTTACAGAATTATTTAAAACAAAGGCAGTGTTTTTCACATGGTAATCAGTCAAATGCTTTTTTTGGGAGGTACTCTCACTTTTTAAAAAAGTTTCTTAACAGCTTTATTGAGATATAATTGACATATGGTAAATGATACATATTTAAGGTTGATGAGTTTTGACTGGATACACCCATGAAACCATCACCACAATCAAGATAATGAACATTTCCATCTCTGAGTTTCCTCAAGCCTAGTAACTGTCTTTCCTTCCTATCCCCATATTTAGGCAGTCACTGATCTGCCTTCTGTCACTCTAGAAGAGTTTGCATTTTCTAGCATTTTACATAAATGCAATCATATTATGTATTTTTTTCTGACTTCTTTTACTTAGCATAATTACAGGAGACACATCCATATTGTAAGGATCAGTAGTTTGTTTCTATTATTATAGAGTAGTATTCTATGGATTGGTATACTGCAGTTTGCTCACTCATTAGAGGATATTACTTAATTATGTTTTATTTCATTCTCCCTTCTTCTTTCTTCGTTAACAGTGTAAGAAAAACTTCTCACATCTTCCATGTTACCACAGTTGACATTTCCATTAATATCCTCTGGGGGTAGTGTGGCTTACAATTGGGTAGAAAAGCAGATGTAACAGTAATTGTGTTCATTAAGCCCTGGCTTAGGTTGATTCTGACCTGAAGCTCAGTTCTTTCTGCTTCTTTGGCTTTCTTTTGCTCTTTAACAGAAATAAGCAACCTGGAAGATACAGATGTCCTCACCTGTCTCTGGATGAAATTATGATACATCTATACAATGGAATATTATTTGCATAAAAAAAGAATGAATACAGATTCGTGCTTACAATATGGGTAAACCTTGAAAACATTATGCTAAGTAAAAGAAGCCAGACACAACAGGCCCCAATTTATAGGGTTCCATTTACTGAAATGTCCAGAATAGTCAAATCGATAGAGATAAAAGGTAGATTAGTGGTTGCAGGAGCTGGGGTGGTGGAGGGGAAAATGCAGAGTGACTGCTGATGGGTACGGGTTTTTTTGGGAAGGTGATAAAAATGTTCTGGCATGATACTGGTGATAGATGCGTAACTGTGAATATTCTAAAAGTTACTGCACCATACACTTCCAAAGAGTAAATTTTATAGTATGTGTGTTATATTTCAATAAAGCTGTTATTTTAAAAAGCAATCTGTAAAACTGGGGAAAAAAGTTCAACAGCAGCAACTAATTTACTTTCCCTTTTTTTAATTTGCTAAAGGAGAACTCAAAGCTATTTCCCTTATTGATCATGCTGCACCTGCATTTCCAGGTTTTGAGCACAGCATGGAAATTTCTAGCATTAGGAAGTAAAAAATGTCACGTCTGTAAGTAAGTCGTATTTTGGAGGTAGTTCAGTATCATATTGTTTTGGTTTACTTGAGATGATAAAGGGCCTATAGCGACACTGACTTTTTTTTTGTCTTTTCCTTTCCTTTTAAAAATAACATGTATTCAGTTTGTCTAATCACCCTTTCCTCTGGCCCCAGTTAACTAGATGGAGGATATCCTGTCAGTAAAGCATCTTAGCTAAATCAGAGTATTTACCAAACTCCTAATAACAGTAGATAGAACAGAGTGAGTAAAGTAGGAGTCCAAATATTCAAAATAATCCTTGGAAAGGAAAATAAGCCAGAAGCTCAGAGTTAGTAGTGATTCAGTCAGAGGTATAACCTTGATTTCAAGCAGCTGTAGAGGATGGGAATCCAGACAGATTTCCTTCCTTTCTAATTGCCTTCCTTCACCTGGTAAAACACCTCCTTATTTAGAATACGCTTAGCTGCCCCCTGCTGTGATTCAGGACTAACATTGTAATGTCTGGAAATAGAGCTCCATGTGGTCTATTCCCAATAAATCGGGGTTTCCTGGGTACTTGCAATTTGTACTCAATAAAATCCCTCCCCCCTTCCCCTTAGCAATCTTAATAGCCATGGTTTGAGTTTTGGCGTCATTTAGTTTAAATCATAATGTGAATGAAAGGTGTTAACCCAAGGTGAAAAAAAAAACCCATGGAACTCTACTCAGGAATGCTACCTTTGTTTTTTGCTGTAACTTACCAAATGAAGTCTTCCCAAGGTGACATGGTGTTTATCTTGGATTTTTCTGTGATATTCTGTCCAGCTTCTGGTGTACTACAAAAAATTGCATAAGAGAAATTTCTGTTTTTACCTTGGCCCTGGAAGAAAATAGCCCCCCAGGGATGTCCATTCATTTATGTGGTATATCCATCCATTCTAGAAATATATATAGGGATATATTATATCCATCCATTCTAGATATAGATATAGATATATTGTAACTATTCATTCTAGAAACAATCCATTTATGTATTAAGCATCTATAATGCAAAATATGCCTGTAAGATGTTTAAGTGACTTCTCCAGTAAGTAGACAGACTTTGTAGGCATAAGCAGACATTGACCTAGATTCTTTGTGTGTGCGTACACATCTCCATGAATGAGACATACCCTACTATAAGAATACATGCATGTACACACACACTCACACTAAAGACTACTAATAGGGGCAGCCCGGGTGGCTTAGCAGTCTAGCGCTGCCTTCAGCCCAGGGCCTGATCCTGGAGACCTGAGATCGAGTCCCACGTCAGGCACCCTGCATGGAGCCTGCTTCTACCTCTGCCTGTGTCTCTGCCTCTCTCTACTCTCTGTGTCTCTCATGAATAAATAAATAAAATCTTAAAAAAAAAGACTTCTAATAAAACAAGCACACATACATGTCCCCATATTTTCCCCCACTAGCTTTATTGATAAGTATCACTTTTAAAGACTCCTGTTTTCTTATTGTTGACCCTTTCCTCCTTTCTCCCCATTCCTAGAAAGCTGTAATCTGGACTTTTGATTTGTCATTCCCCTACTCTTTTTTTGTTTGTTTAATTGTTTAGTGTTGTCTGTTTCTGAAATGGAATCCTGCCTTTTCTCTCTTTTGGGATTTACTCAATATTATGTGTTGAGATGCATGCAAGTGGATATGTGTAGTTACAGTTCACTTATTTTCACCACTATCTAGTATTAATTAGTATATCAATATTATTCTTCCACTGTATGACATATACTACACATTATCCATTCTATCCATTTCGGTTGCTTCCAGCTTCTTGCTCTCATGAAACTGCTGTACTGTACACTCTGTACATATGTCCTGGTCGTTTTTGTCCAGGAGTTTTCTAGGACATGAGCTTTGGAGTTCACTTCCCAGGTCATAGAATATGCAACATTCAACTTTATTAGGTAATGCCATACTGTTTAAAATGGGTACATCAATTTATTCTTCGATAGTAGTGGAAAAGTGTTTTTGTTCTTTTGCTCCCCTTGTCAATTTTAATGTTCTCTGATTTTTTGTTTTTACTACTCTTGTTGCAAATGTATTCTGAATTTTTTTTTTTTAAGTAGCAAAGAATTGGCTGAGGTTTTCATTTTGAACTAGCTTGGTGAAAGAGAAAAGGAAATAAATAGTTATTTGTTTGCTACATTTGCACAAAGTTAAAGAGATCACTGCTATGGGGCACCTGGGTGGCTCAGTTTGAGCATATGCCTTTGGCTCAGGTCATGATCCCAGGGTCTGGGGATCAAGCCCACGTAGGGTGCCCGGCTCATGCTCTCACTTTCTCTCTCTCTCTCTCTCTCTCAAATGAAGAAGAAAAGAAAGAAAGAAAGAAAGAGAGAGAGAGGGAGAGAGAGAGAGAGAGAGAGAGAGAGAGAGAGAGAGAGAAAGAAAGAAAGAAAGAAAGAAAGAAAGAAAGAAAGAAAGAAAATTAAAGACCATTACTGTAGATTTTTCCCCTAGATATAGGTGTTCCAGTAATATCCAGCCTGAACATCTTCTTTGCTATTTTTTCTTTAAATTTTTTCTTTATTAGCTATCTTTAATTTTCAAGTTTGACAGGTAGAATGGTGCAAAGGTAGAATGGTAAAAAGCTGTTTATTTACTCTTTCCTTCCTTATCTTCTCCATTCTGCAGATAATCAGGGTGAGTGCCCTGGCTATTATCATTTCACATTTTTTTTTCATGCTCAGGCATATATAATAAAGGTATGTTAGGCTGTGACTTATGAAATTGCCATTTTATTAGATCAAAAGCAGTTGAATACCAGCGATTTTGTATGGCTCAATCACACACACATATCAGCAGTTTCCTATAGTTAAATAAAACACACGTGCGTATTGTGCTTTTGAAGATTTTCCAATATAATTATTACCATTAACTATGTTTTACATGATGAATGTCACAGGCATTCACCTAGCTCATTGGTATGGGTCTGACTCACTCATGTTAATGAGTGCATAGCATTCACTGTTCACTGCACTGTCACCCATGGAGAGAAATTAACATTGTTTCCCTTGGTTGCAGTTGTATTTCCCTTAACTAGTATGTCTTTATTCACCAAGTGCTTCATTCTTGTTGAGTCCCAAGGTGGAAGTAGGGCATGGGGTGGGGTGTTGTTAAGTCAAAGAGCACATATATCTCAAATTTCTAAAGTATGCTACCAGATTTCTTTCCAAAAGAGTCATACCAGTTCAGGTTCCCACTAGCAAGTACGAAACTGCTTGTTTTCTATATTCTGGTGATCACTGGGTATTATTATTCTACTGGGTGAAGAATGGTATTCTATTTTAATTGATATCCCTTGAATTTTGGTGAGGTTAAGCATATTTTCATGTGCTTTTGTTGCTCTTTTGCATTTCTTCTCTGAATTTTCATTTCTTTTGCCCATGTTTCTATAAAGTTATTTGACTCCTCAATTTGTAGGGGGCTTTTAGCTTATTAGTTATAGTAATACTTTGCTCTATGTGTTGCAGTTACTTATTTCCTGGTCTTTCATTTGCCTTTTTGTTTATAGTCTCTTTTGCCATACCAAAAAATATTTTTTATATTTAGTGTATCTTTTTCTTTATGGTTTCTTACCTTGCTTAGGAAGGTTTCCTTTATCTAAGATAATATAAATATTCTCCTAACTCTTCTTCTGATACTTTTATTGATATATATCAATATATATTAATGATATATATTTTATATAATAATATATATAACATATATAATTATATATATCAATATGTATATATATTGATATATATATAATCTGTCTGGAATATATTTTACATATGGTGTCAGGTAGGAATATAACTTTATGTTCTTTCAAATGCACATCCAGTCTGATGAGACCATTTATTTTTAAAAACCCTCTTTTCTCTACTGAATTGCAACACTACCATAATTCTTTACTGTTTCATATATTTCTGTACCTTGCATTATGGTTCCAGAGTCAATCTTCTATTCCTGTGTCAATATGACACTATCTTGATTCCAGTAGTTTTGTATTAGGTTGTAATATATAGAAAAGCACCAAGTCCCATTTCACTCTTCTTTTTCAATATTTTTTGGTGTTACTTGGCTTTTCCCCCCCTTTTTTCCCATATAGATTTTAAGTTCATTTAGTTACAGTCTAAAAAGAGGTTAGCAACCATTGATTAAAACTGCAATAAAATCCTATACTAATTTGGAAGGGATAAACTTTTTTTATATTCTTTTTTTTTCCAGCCAGGAAACATGTTTCTCTGTTCCAAACTTGTTTTATATCTTTCAAAAATATTTTATAATGGTTTTCAAATAGATACTGAGCTTTTTTTAAAAAAATGTGTTCCTCGGTGTATAAGTGATTTTGTTTCTTTTAGAACTGGTAATTTGGTTAAATGGCTAGATGTAAGATAAATATAAAAATACATAGCTTTTCTTCTCTTAGTGCTAAAACTTGTTCTTAGACTAAAATTCAGAGGAGTCCCTAGTTCCAGTCCCCAGGGATACATGTGATAAATTGATTTAAAGAATATTAAAGAGGAGCTTTGTGCTACTTGATATCATTCCAACTTTGCTACAGTGGGACAACCCTCTTGCAGATGAAAGCAGCACTCTGAGCTTTGTGTGGTTAAGCATGTTGTTTCTTCATTTGGTTCAGGATTATCCAAGACATTCTTAAAAGTAAGATTTTTTTTAAAAGATTGTATCTATTATTTATTCATGAGAGAGACAGTGAGAGAGGCAAACACATAGGCAGAGGGAGAAGCAGGCTCCCTATTAGGAGCTTGATGCGAGACTCGATCCCAGGACCCGGGGATCACACCCTGAGCCAAAGGCATATGCTCAACCACTGCGCCACCCAGGCATCCCCTTAAAAGTAAGATCTTAAGAGAGGAAACTAATTATTTACATTTCAATTTTCTTTGAAACATAACTTTGTCTGTTGAACAAAGGCTCATAAAGACAAAATCTTAAGGTATAAAGTAGATGAGGAATATTACTTTTGGGAAGAATTTTATCATCAGTTTAAAAAAATGTCTACAGTACTCTTGTATTTACTTTTTAAAGAGTAGAATTTACAAGTAGAAATTTTTTTACCTCTTAGAAACCAATGGCTTAAGTAGCAGTATAAACAGCCTTCATGGTAAATCTATTAGAATGCCAATGAAAATGTCTCAAAAATATTCAAAAAAATAACCTCAGTATCAAAAAAAAAATAAAAACAATTGAAAAAGAATTTTCAAAATAACCCAACTAATTTTTAAATGTTGGAAGGCCAAAGAACAAAATTATAAAAGAACAGAAAAAAATATAAACTTTAAAATTGATACAGAATGACCGAAAAGTCTCAGTGTAGGAATTCAAGAAATGACTTAGGTATACTCTAAATAATAAAGAGGATAGAAAGCCATGCAACAAAGGCCATGTAGTAAAAACTGCAATATCACAAGAACATTTCTAGAAGTAATAAAGAGTTTACATAGAGAACTTCCAAATACTTAATTAGGGAAGTATGCTTATTAACTATAGATTCAAATCCGACATTAGATGGCTTACATAAGTATGTATAAATAATGGCAGACCACAATGACTCATTTCTAGAATTGAGCAGTGTTTTAACTTAAAAGTAATAGAGTAAGTACTTAAGCTAATAGAAGAAATATGTTTTACAGAATCAATAGTTGAAGGTAGGAAGTGTTTCCAGAACTGATCAAAGGCTTAGCCTATACATGGATGTTAACATCTAGAGAAAAATATCAAGAAATTACTTTTATAACATTTTCAAACTTCAGTGAGGAAGAAATCCTAAAACATCTGGAAGAAAGGCCAGATAATATTCAAAATACTGATTTCAGATGCAGCTGCAATTGAGACCATAAACTCCCCAGGGAAATGAAACATCTGCAGTTCCCTTTATGGAAAAAATTATCCAGGCAAGATGTCATTCATTTGGGAAAGCTAAAGAAAGATTTTCACATATCCCACCCCCCTAAATAGTCACTGACCTTACACTTTGGGTCCCAAGCAGGGATTTCTTCATATTGTGGCTGCCTTATTAACTCTCAGTATGACAGACTAAAAACCCTTAGTAGGAAGGATTAATGCCTCTGACTGCAGAATAAGGCTCATTGCAGAATAAGACTGTGAAATTTGAAGGATACTAATATTTAGAGAGCATCTGCTATGTATCAAGTTCTTTACAGTACATCATTTCGTTTAATCTTCATACCCCTGGTAGAATGATCTCCTTGTTCCAGATGAGAAAATGGTCTCAGGCTAAATACCTTGCTTTGTTAAGTAATAGTCAGAATTTGAATATATGTCTTTCTGACCTCCAAGAAAAGTAGAAGTTTCAGAATAACAGAACACAGAATGAAATAAGATGGAGAATGGCTGCAGCCCATAGCTCAAATGTTCTTTTTTACTCATTAAAAGAAGCCTAAGAATTTTGGGTTTTATTATGGCTATAACCAGAAATCAACAGAAAAATGAATTTGATGATTGTCATGATTGGGTACGTGTGTGTTGGTGTACAAATCTGATTTATGTAGAAGTAGTTTTATTCAATGCTTTCTTCCAAAGATATTTAGAAAGAGATGAGAGTATTTATACAGTGTTTAATTAATTCCAGTGGCATATATTAAGCAAAAATAAGAGGAAATAATGATAGATGATGGTCCAAATATAACAATTATAACATATAAATTAATTATCCCATGTGAAAAAGATGCACTTACAACAAAGGTCATATATTAAAATATAAGAAATATGATACATTAATTAAAAGGGAAACTGAGAATAGTGATGTCTGAGGACTAATATCACAACAAAATGACTAAAGGGGAAAAGGAACAAGCAAATAATGTTGGCATGCACAAATGGTGGTATTAAGTTGGGGTCTGCTTTGGGTGGCATCGTTCCAGGAGTGAAGGTTAACTTATCATGGGGTATATTCCAAGAGCCCTGAAAACCAAGAAACAGCTTTGGCCTCTTGAAATTTAGGAATGAATATTGTATGCCTCCTGGTTTACTAATACAGAGTAGAGTTAGACAGTCAGGCTTTATCTGGACTGAGGTAAATCATTAATATCCTTATAGTTAGGAAACATATGAGTTTCCTTGGTTTGATCATCTTATAGAGAAAGACACTTCCTAAGGTCAGCCAGCTGTAAAAGAGATTGCTCCTATGGCTAAGGAGAATGGACTAGATTCAAAGGCAAGGTTGCCGCATTGCACAACTCCATGGAGAACAACTCTGATGTGAAAATGGTGATATTAGAATTAAGCGATGTAAGATGAGCAGATTATACAGTTGCAACCAAGTTTCTGGTCAAATCTACACTCTGACAGTAACTTCAAGGAGAGATAGTTTGGGAAGGTTGATTTAAAAAGTTCTTAGGTAGGGAAATTAATGATCAACTTTGCTTCCTAGGGACATAAGCTTATCTGTCATGTCGTCTGTCTTTTCCTGAGTAGACTACCAGATAGTTTGGGATCCCTTCTCACCTGGTTCTGAGACAACAGGGAACTCCTCCTTTGGTGAAAAGGTAGTTGGAAGAGAACATGGCCGCGTAGACAGAGCATGTTATTGGCCTCACCATGTTTGAGGCCAGAGTCCCATAAGGTTATAACAGCTGCATGTCCCACAATGTGTTGAAGGAATAGTGTAAAGGAAGGTCATGGGAAACATCTGCATAATAGCAACATTCTTTTCAAGTTCCACTTTGAAATGAAGCTCTTAGGAGGCAGGCCAATATGAAAGGGGCTCTATCAGCAGAGAGACCCTCTGACTGTGGATTTAACACTTTTCAGCTCTTCTCTACAAGGTTACTGTTCTCTGGGTATTGTTTTACATTTATCCTATTTTCCATCCATGGCTTGGGCTTCTCCAGAAAATTGTCTCTGTCCTGTGGTTACATATGTTAGAGACCACAGATTTTAGTTTTCAGATCTCATATTCTGAAAATTTTGGAATGGTGTAATTCCAACCATTTCCCCAAAGCTGCCTTTGAAGCTAATATTATTGCTTACAAATGATTGTGAAATATTTAAATTATACAGGAAAAGACAGAGAATTTTTTTTCTTAGTGGTTGTTTTGAATGACTTGCATAGTGAATTTCAAGGGGAGAAATAGCTCCTGCATTTAGGTTTTGCTGGGTCTCCCATTGTAGAAACACCACAGACTTGGCCAGAAGAAAAGTTTGCCTTCATAGTTTTCCCTTGCTCCCTTATCCCCACTTAATAAAAGTGACCAAAAAAATGGAATAAAGTAACATGAAACAAAGCTAAAAAGATCACTCATTAAAAAAAGAAAGAAAATTGTCAAAATAATAGTGCCAGCAAAAGCCCAATGGAACAAACAAAATAGCCACAGAAGACAAAGGAAAGTTCTTCGTCTGAATTAAAAATAACTAAAAATGGTAGGATATGCATTGAATATAAATGTGGGTTTCACTGCAGAGCCCGCCAGCTCTGTAACTGTGCAGACCCTGAGATCTGAGATAGAGGTGCCTTTGCTACATTACGGAGCAACTCCCCAGACAAGTGCTACCAAGTCACTGTCCCTGCCTTCTTAGACAGTACATTATAGTACCTGAACATTGTCAGTCCTGCCTTCAAGATTTCTGCCCCTAAACCATAAAGATTTGATGGAAATAAAATAGGTAGGGTGGTCCAGACCAGTATTTAATTAAAAACCTAAGGTTTGGATGTATTTTTCCTTCAGCATCAGTGAAAGATGGTAAAGAAATGGAAGGAAGGCTGTTTGTGGTAAAATCTCCATCTCTGATAGTGCTCTGTTGGATTCCTAGAAACCTATCTCTATTCTGGAATTGAAAAGTCAAGAACTTGTGCCCCAGCTTGTTTGAGACTCTCCCCGTCTCTGCAGCATACCTCTGGTTCTGACAGCTTTGCTGACAAATAAGAGTTTGCTTCTGTGCTCTTTGGGGGAACTCAGTGTTTTTTCCTTGTCCCAGACCATCTCTGTCCATCCGCTCCTGCCTGGCCTTGCCTCTGCCAAGATCCAACCATTCTTGAGTGGAGCCCGCAGACTCTGAATAAGCTCCTTCCCTGGGGCTCAGGCCATCCCCAGCCCAGATCTTAGTTGGAACTGAAGCAAGAATGGTACCAACAATAAGGCAGAATTGTGATTTACATCAAAAGTAAGGGTAGAAAAAAGAAAATAAACATCTTGGGTTTTTTTGAGGTTTTGTCTTTTGAAATTCTGGTAAAATACCCATAACATAAAATTGACCATTTTAAAGTGTACAGTTCAGTGGTATTAAGCACATTCTCATCTTGCTACCATCACCACTATCCATCTCCAAAACTCTTTTAATCATGTAAAACTGAAACTCTGTACCTATTAAACAACAATGCCTCATTCCTCCCTCTCCCCAGTCCCTGGCAATCACCATTCTACTGCTCTATGAATTTGACTACTCTAGGTGCCTCATATTAACTCTTCCTATACAGTACTTGTCTTTTTTGACTGGCTTAACACTTAGCTTCACATCACTTAACACTTCACTTAGCTTAACATCTTCAAGTTTCATTTGTGTGTCAGCATTTCCCTCCTTTTGAAGGCTGAATAATAATATGTATACTGTGTGTACATACCACATTTTGTTTATCTCTTCATCTACTGATGGGTACTTAGTTTCCTTCCTCCTCTTGGCTCCTGGAAATAATGCTGCTATGAACTTGAATGTAGAAATATCTCTTCAAAACCCTGCTTTCAATTCTTTTGGCTATATACCCAGAAGTGGAATTGCTGGATCATATGGTAGTTCAATTCTTTATTATTGAGGAGCCTCCATACTGTTTTCCACAGCAGCTGAACCATTTTATATTCCCACCAACAGTACAGGAAGGTTCTCTTTTCCCCACATCCTCACCAACACTTAATATCTCTTGTCTTTTTGGTAATAGCCATTCTGACAGATGTGAGGTGATATCTCCTGGTTTTGATTTGCATTTTTCTGATTATTGAGGATCTTTTCATATGCTTATTGACCATTTGTCTTCTTTGGAGAAAAGTCTGTTCAAGTCTTTGCCTATTTTTTAATCGGGTTTTTAAAATTATTATTAAGTTGTTTTTTGTATCTTCTGCATATAAACCCATTATGTGATTTGTTGTTTTTTTATATCTTCTGCATATAAACCCATTATGTGATTTGCAAATATTTTCTCCCATTCCATGGGTTGTCTTTTCATTCTGTTAATTGTGTTCTTGTTTGCACATTTTTATCTTTAGTGTAGTCTAGCTTACCATTTTTTTTTCTTCTATTGCCTGTGGAAAATAAACATTTTTTTCTCAGATGCATAGGAAGTTCTAAAAATGTATTCTTGAACACATGGAAAGTTTCAATAAGAACGAGGAAATCAGAAATCATATCAGATATCACGTTTTATGACGATAGTATACCTCACCCCAAAACAGTTATAGTGAAAGTACTATATATAAAATAATTAAGTCATAGGTCAGCAGTACAAAGGAAGAAATGTATTGCTTTCAGGATTATTTTATTCTTCATTTATTTCATCCCTCGAATGAAGAAAACTGCTACCTGGATAGAAAAGAGAAGAGGTCTACAATGTTTAGGATAGGAAGAAGCTAAAAGGTAGTGACATTTTTGAGAAAATGCAAATAGACAGGTGGTTAGCATATAGTGTTTTACTGATTTCTTACAGCAAGCCTGCAAGGGAGGTGTTGGTATTGCCAGTTCACAGGGTAAGGCCCCAACCCACAGCAGAGCTGAGACGGGAATCAAAAGCCTATTTTTTCTTACTCCATCACCAAGTGAACTAATTGTTAACTAATTATTAACTAATAGTTAACAATTTCAGCTGAAATGTTAATAGGACGCTTGATGGAATATAACAAAATTATTCTAAAACCAACTGGTAAGAATTAACTTTCATACCATACAAAGAAAAAGAAATAGGATGATTCACTATGTATTATAATGTCTCATAATTCAAAATAGTGTGATATGAAATTAGAAATGGAAATAGATAATTGTGACAGAGACCTCAAGAATAAGGCTTCATATACTCAGGGTTTAATATATAATACTCTGAGCTTAAACAGTTATCAGGAAAGAGCAAATCATCATTTTCTTAAGGCTGAGATTAATATAAGTCCGCTTTTAGAAAAAGTAATAGACTGGGATCCCACACTAGCTAGTAGAAATTTTGTTTGTCCAGAGGTATGTGTGTGTATGTGTATCCAGATTTGAAGGTTCCCATGTTGGACATCTAGGCCAGTTTGTCAAGGAATTTACCATTCCTTATAATTCTTTTTTTTTTTTAATTTTTATTTATTTATGATAGTCACACAGAGAAAGAGAGAGATGCAGAGACATAGGCAGAGGGAGAAGCAGGCTCCATGCACCGGGAGCCCGATGTGGGATTCGATCCCGGGCCTCCAGGATCGCGCCCTCGGCCAAAGACAGGCGCTAAACCGCTGTGCCACCTAGGGATCCCCATTCCTTATAATTCTTATCTGTCACAATTACATTTCTGTGCCTACCAGGCCCCTTTGCCATTTAAGCTCATGACTAATAATGAGTGTTTTACATCATAAAATTGATCAAGCATCAGAATTACATGGAGTCTTGTTAAAACACAGATTACTGGGCCATAGACCCAGAGCTTCTGATTTAGTAGGCTTGGGATAAGGCCTAAGAATTTTCATTTCTAACAAGTCCCCACATAAAGTGTAGCCCCTGGACTTGAGATAAGTGCATAAATTGTAATTAAGCATTTAGAGACTTTTATACTTTTAAAAGGAACTTCTGTATTACAGAGTAATTTGGATTTTATTGACTCTAGTAATAAAATACAGGCCTATATTTTCTGTGACTTTTTAAATTTTATTTTTCTGGAAATATATTTTTATTGAATTTTATAAAAGCATTGGTCCACAGGAATTGGAAACTTAAAAACCAACAAGTGAACAAATAGCATGTCCATAGCCACAGGTTGCCTGAGAAGCACTGTCACCAGAGTTCTGACCAGCTGGCTTTTCCCTTGATTGAATCACATGATCTGGGCTAGGCCACAGCCTGTAGGCCAGAAACTTGATCTAGTAGAAGAACCACAGTTGATTTAAGTCACAACACAGACACATGCTGTCAGTTCCACAAAGAAGTGGAATGGAAAACCATATGCCAATGGCAGCTATTAATCTACAGAAACTGCCAACTGGATGGGTTGCTCATATTGGCCTGACCAGTGAATCATTTCCCTGCCTAAGAAACCAACTTATAATCCAGAGGTTACTCAGTGAGCATGAACATGGCAAAAAAGGGGGCTAGATAAATGGTTTGTTTGTTGGTGACATCAGGCTGGTTGCCTACTGAAGACATCGGGATACACCTGCCAAGTGGACCCCACATCCCCATAGTCGGTGCTTAGTTGGATGAATGTTTACTTATGAAGCTTCCATTGCCGATCTACCAACTTCCCCTTCCTAACTGACAGGTGATGAAATTAATTCAGTCAAGCTACTGCCGTCAACCTACCCAGCCGTATCTGGAAGTAATTCTGTCTTTTTGATATGCCTTTGCACATCTTCACCACAACCCATTAGGTTATGAATGTCAAAGTCAATTTTGAAAAAGTTGAGAACATAAATCTCATATACATACATAGTGAGTCCATGTCCAGTATTTAATTAATTCGTGAAAGGAAACAACAGATGAAAAACCTGATTTGAAGAATACAGAAAGTGTCAATGGAAGAAAGAATGCTGAATATCACCAAGTTCCACATCAAACTGGCTAATACTCTATTTGGCAATAAAAGCGTAAGTTTGGGAGTTAGTTTTCCAATTAAGTAATTTGTGTTTCTACCAGAAAAAAAAATCCTCTGTAATTTATCAGTCTTTTGCCAGTGAACATCTAGCTTTATAGAGTCTGGACCCTAATCAGCAGTAAATTAAAAAACTGTCCTCCTCACAGTCAGATGAAGCTGGGTGAGCTTGTTAGACCATGCTCTTATATCACATTGAAAGGGCACATGAATCTTTTTTCCTTATTTCTGAGTTTTGGAAAAAATTTTTTTGTAGCAGACTTAATAGTTTTAGAGAACAATCAGTTTCCTTGTTCCCATGTGCTGTGGAAGAGAATAAGGTGGTCTGAGGGCAGAGCAGAGGGAAGCTTTTCAGTTACTTGTCACCTTTTTGAGATCTTTCCAGCCAGAATGACTTGGCTGGAATTTGCATCTACTGGTTGTTTAATTGCCAGAAAGAGTAGATCAGTATTCATAACTGGATAAAAGTGATGCTGTAAATTTACCCAGAGATATTTAAATGCTCTCATCAGCTTGACTGTAGGTTTGTTTATTTAGGTTAGATATTCAGCCAGTGCATACAAATTTCAAATGTGGAACATTGAAGGATGATTCTAGTGTGTTCCCATGTTCCTGGAAGGTTGATCATCTTAAAGTGTTTGAGAATGCTTGGGATCTGTTATCTAAGCAGATGTCAAATCTGTAGGAATTATATTTCTGAATAATCATTTCATATAAACACTGATTTGGGGTTAGCTAGGCCTAATAATCAGCTGGTACATAGTAAGAGAGCTGCACTGGGTGTTAAAATACTGAAACGTTTTCATATTGGTTGGTGAAGAGAAATGATCTCTCCACTGAGATTATAAAGTATCTAATGATGTTTCCCATCAATGGCTGTGGAGGTAGTAATGTGTCTGGGAGAAGCGTGACACAGGTGCTCATGGCCCCAGCAGCCACTGAGTGTCTGGGAGGTGGAGTGGTGCACAGCACTCTGCCTCAGACCTCTGGCTGCCCAGAGTTGGTAGGAGTGGCAACGTGGGCATGGGCCCTCTGAGGGGCACTGGCATCCAGGTATATACCAGTGATGAAAAGCCTTCAGATGTTCAGCTGCAGCAAAGATACTGGAGATTTAATGACTGTTAATATAATGTTGAAATCATTGATGTGGTTCTTATGTGGTGTGAACAGGAGCATTGCTTAGCTAGGTGATGGCTACATCAACTAAGATCGCAGCAGTTTGTAAAAATCAACAAATGATTCAGAATTTTCTAGGATGTTTTGGTAAATTATTTTCTCCACAATGTATTATTTGTAATATTTAAGGATATAGTTAATTTAGCAAATAAAGGAATGTTAAATATATTTTGGTTTATTATATTACATATTAATATTTTCTCTTGCCAGGTAAGTATTTTGAGTATGACTTTTATTTCTGGCTATATAAAAATCAAAATTATTCAATAAAACCATCAAAACTAAGGAAAAAAATGGAAAGACATAGTAGATAATGATTTATTGTCTAACTTTAAATAAATAAGGTGCCTATTCAAAGCTAAAAGGATGGCATAAGCCTCCAATAGGCAGATAGTTGAATGTTAGCAGGCAGGAGAGAGATTCCCTAAGGGCAGGGACGGTGTCTGACATGGACCTGGTCTCCTGGTAGGGATCTGATAAATGTAAATTGACTAAGCGAATGACTGAATCAATATATGAAAAAGCTCTTCATCCTCACCAGTAATTAAGTAAATGCAACTAAAACATTCATGAGATATAATTTCACACCTATTAATTTAACAAATTAAAGAAATAAGACCAATGGCAGAGAACCACTAGGGAAATAGGAAAACTTGTCACCATATTCTGAAAGGACCTAATTAATTTATTACTAGCAATCAGTAATAAATTAATTTCCTCACCCATTTTGGGGGATTTATCCTAGGAAACAATGTTAAAGGAAATGAAAACTTTCTTTGAAAACATTTATAGTAGAGCTGTTTATAATAGCAAAAATTGGAACCAATCAGAATATCCAACAGCTCGGTAAAATAGTATGTACTCATTTGAAATGATACACGTGAGCTTTACATAGAGAGGCTTAGAAAAAATGTTAACTAGTACACACTTTGTGTTTGCAGCCATGTTTGAAAACCCCACAACATCTACCTGCAGAATCAAAGTGTAAGGAGCAATGGAGAATATCTAGATGAAAAACTATCAGGGTATAATTTTATTAAACTGCTTTTGCTTATGAATGAACAAGATATCCTAAAGAAAAATTTACCACTCTTACAGGTTGCCAATTTAGGATGTCACTAAAAATCATCATTAGCACATTAATATTTAAGCCCAAATGTATTTTCTGAAGATTGTTTTCTCTCTGCAATTTACATTGCTCCTCAAAGATTTATGATGAACTTCAAAGATTTATTGATGAACTTCAAAGTGATGGTGTGCATTAACAATATTCAAAGGCAGTTCATGGTATCCAGAAAGATTTTTGTGAACAAAGTACAGTCAATCCTCATTATTCATGGATTCCATATTTGTGAATTTGCCTACTCACTAAAATTTATTTGTAACCCTTAAGTCAGTCCTCATGATACTTCCATGATAATTTGCAGGCATAAACAGTGAAAAATACTGAGTTGCTCAACACACATACACCCAGCTGAAGTCAAACCAAAGCAACATTCTGCCTTTTTGTTTTAGTTCTCATACTGTAAATAAGTGTTCTTTCCATGGTCCACTTAGTACCATGTTTTTCATATAATTGTGCCTTTTTTGTTGTTGTTAATGGTGATTTTACTGTTTAAAATAGCCCCCAATGCATAGTGTTAACATGCTGTCTAGCATTCGCAAGTGTCAAAAGGCCTTTGTGAGGTGCCTTTTGGAGAAAATATATGTGCTAGGTAAGCTTTGTTTAGGCATGAGTGATAGTGCTGTCAGCCCAGTGTTCAGTGTTAGTGAATCAATAATAAAGTGTCTTTTTCTTTTAAGTAGGCTCCACGCCCAGTGTGGAGCCCAACATGTGGCTTGAAGTCATGATCCTGAGATCAAGACCTGAGCTGAGGTCAAGAGTTGGACACTTAACCGACTGAGCCACCCAGGTGCCCCTAACGTGTCTTAAAAATATCTTCAATAGGGTGTCTTTAAACAGAAATACACATAAAATAAGATTATATATTATCAATTGACCGAGTATTGTGACCACAGGCTCCCAGGAACCTAGCCCTGTATTTCCCTTAGATGCAATGCTAATCAGCATTTGCTAATTCATTGTTTGTAGTAACTTTATAGAACACAACTACTATGAATAATGAGAATTGACTGTGGTTTTAGTGGGAGCATAAACTTATGTGTTCACATCTGGTCCAATATCATCAAACAAAAACTTGGGCAAGGCAGAAAAAGACATCTGTTTTTTAGATTATGGTAAATTGTTTTACTTTGGTAGTGAACACACATAGTTCTAGACCTTGATTACTTTCAATCCCTTTTTTCCTCCAAGATCAACATGAATATTATCATTTGAGTAGTGTAGACCTGCATAATAAATCCTAAGAAGATGGCAGGAACCTTAGTAGATGTATCCTGTATTCCTTAAGACTCCACAAGATCAAAAACCGACAACTATGGATTCTTTGGTTTGGGAAGAACTCAGATGATGACAGGGTGCCTGTGACCTAAATCCCAATCGGATAGCCTGTGCTGGATGTAAAAAGACTCAAACCTCAGAGAGCTGTGCTCTGTTCCTCAGCTCTACGCGCTGTGGGTATTCTTAATTATAAGCAGTAATAACTAGGGTGAATTTTACCACAGAAGGACTTTATCAGAAAGATACGCAATGATCATAGAATCTCTGGGAGAGGTGGGGGTTCTTTATATGTGGAGGATTGATAGTCAGAAATAATACCCAAATCATACCACAGAGCTGGTCCAGAGAAGATGTCACTATTGCTTTTACTGGGAGTAAGCACTGAGCTCACACAGCTGCCACCCAGATGGTGGGCACTTGGATGCTGCTGCTGGAACCGCTACCACAGCTGTCTCTGAAAGCTCGGAGCAGCTGCCACCACCACCCACATCCACCATCCCCAGTTCTCCATGTTTCAAGCTTCCATTATGGAATCCAGGCAGCTACTTGAGTGATGTACTTTTGCTGCAAGAAAGGCAGGGAAATGAATTTTAGCTTTTGCCTCAAAATGTAGGAAGAAAGATAGAAAAAGGAGGAGAAAAGAATGATAAAAGCACTTTACCATCCTGCACAGCCTATGTGAGAGGAGTTCACTTGTGACTCAGGCCCCACAAGGTATGTTGTTGGAAAGACTCACCATCCTGTCCTGGCTGCTGGAGCGCAATCCATACGGGAGCCTGGGCCTCCCACACTGTAGCTGCTCCGAGCACATCCCTCTTTCACTCTGCTGCTAGGAGAGAGAGAAAAAAAAGCTATATACAGTGATTAGGAAACACACCAAAAAACACTTTTAAAGAAATACCAAACAGACTCCAATCTTTTTGACTTCTGCATGTTCCTAAGACATGCCCCAAACCTAGGCTCTCAAAGTCATCTGCCTCCACATCAATTGTGAAAGGCAAATACAATTTTCAGGGCCATGTTTATGTCTTAGAACATTTTTGATCAATTTCATTTCTTAAAAACATTATTCTTCAGAAAGCACTTTATGCCCATTGATAATATAAGACATCTTCACACAGTTTGAATGAGTGCCTGACTGCACAACTGTCTGGGGACACATACAATACAACACAATGATTTGGATATGATGGATTTTGATGGAACTTGACAGTGAAGACATTTGCATTAAAAAATGCTTTTCTTTTACCATCTTGTTTATTATTCTCACTGTAAATTCCTTGTTATGGGAGCGTGAAGAAGTGAGGGGCAGATGGTGTGCTTTCTGCAATTCCTGGCAGGGCTCACTGCAGCCATGCTCCTAAATCACTCCATCATCCATTATGGAAGTAGTTAGTCCAGAATGATTATTTTCCTCTTCCTGTATCCCCAGTTTTTAGAAAACTTTGTTATTGTTTTCGCCAGAGACTTGGGATCTAGTAATATTTCATTTGAAAGAGTTTTGCTAGGACACCTGGGTAGCTCAGCAGTTAAGCGTCTGCTCAACTTGATCTGGGGATCAAGTCCTGTGCAGGGCTCCCTGCAAGGAGCCTGCTTCTCCCTCTGCCTATGTCTCTGCCTCTCTCTCTGTGTCTCTCATGAATAGGTAAGTAAAACCGAAAGAGGAGGGAGGGAGGAAGGGAGGAAGGGAGGAAGGAAGGAAGGAAGGAAGAAAAAGTTTTGCTTATAAAAACAATTTTTAACTATTTTAAATTCTGAGATAGCAATGTGAGGTAGCTAAGGTTTTTTCTCTTTGCGGGGTTTGTCATCTCTGACTATTAACCACATAACTAAAAGTGATATTGGGTAGATAGCTTTAAAATAAAAATGCTAGTTATTTAGGTTAACATTGCAATGAAAATTTCACCCTAAGTACCTCCGCTACATGGTTTAGCTGAGTTTTTCTGAACACATCTTTAGATTATAAATGAAAAATTAAGATAAAAATAAATTTAGGGAAATTGAATTCATTTTAGTTAGCTTTGCTTTTTCACTTTGAACTGTAGACAAACTCAGGAGCAATGGAGGCCAAATATGCCATAGAAAAGGGTCACTCTTACTGACAGAGGGGGTATTCTTTGGCAGTGCCGTTAAGTATGAGAGAGACCTAAGGCAGACAACGTTCCTCTTCACTCACTCTTCTAAGCCAGGAAACTCAGAGGGGACTACTGCTGTTACTTGTTCACTGAAGTTTCTAGAATATTCCACATGAGGCAGAGGTTTCTACGCCCTGCCTTTCCCACCACCTGGCCTCAAGGGCTTTGCTCTGTTACTTATTTCCTCTTCCAAATTTTATCATTTCATATTAAAGTTTTTGACCTACTGGAAATAATGACATATTTTATATGCCATTCTTACTGTATAAGGAGACTGCTTTTTGTTTAAAATGTATATTCTATAAATGTAAATCTGTACATAAAGCATGATTTGTTTAATCAATGTATGAAATCTTCACATTTGGGGAGTAGGTGAAATGAAATTAGAATGCAGTTACATCTCAGTGGATAATGAGAAATTTTTTATGTCCCTGGTCTCCCTGTAGCATCTCCAGAACAATGGCTCTCCATATGTCAATTGGAAAAGTCTTTTTTTTTTTTTAAGTAAAATTTTACAAATCTCAGTGTATAAGTTGTACTTTTAATATCCATTGGTTAAGAAAGCTATTACTTGAAGAGTGCTTTTAAATGAATTTGCATTTGATGATCACACTGGCATCTCGTTATATTTGTGAAAATAGAAAAACACGTATGTGTAGAATATATGTGTAGAATATATCTTACATGCCCCCTGTTTGAGAGCTCCTTGTAAGGACTCCATGACTTTATGGAGATAGAGGCACACCAGCTCCAGAGTTTATTCAGGTTGGTGGTCACTGCCAGGTCTCTTTGGACCAAGCTAGCAGGGAATCAGTGGTGCCTTGGGAGAGACTGGTTCTCCTTGGACATGCTGGCTGTGCCTCCCTGATCTCTCATTGATTTCGAGGCGGTGGTTCAAAGCACACATTTTTTTTTCAGTTACACAAAAATGTACAATTCATGTGCAAGCCATTTTAAAACAGCAAATAAAAGCCATTCCTAGAATTATTTGAACAGATGTTCATGGCTCGATTAAAAACCAAGGGTCTTGAGTGAAAACTCAGCAACAGTATAGCAGAAAAGTCTCCTACGACAATGAAAGCTCATTTCCCTCTCTGTGCTTGGCATGAAGAATTAAACCTACTTGTGAAAGGGTCCATTTCTTCTTTTATCAGAGACCCCACTTAGCAAAGAAATAATGGGCAGCTTTTCAGCTGCTGTCCTTTTCTCTTAATTACGGTGATCTCTTGTGACATTTAATATGAACCATTGCCTGGGTCAATGACGTAATGGTTTGATTGGACCGGATTAAAAAAGAAAAAGGCAGAAGTAAAACACAGGATTTTAATTTGAAGGTTTGAGGCCATATCAGTTCCAGCGTCCTATGTCTCTGGTGACCTCCCTTGGATTCAGTCCCCACCCCTCCTTATTAGTGATACCCTCTTGAGGACAGGACAATATGCCCTATACTAACTTTAGTTGCTGGTCCTTACCAATGCAAAACTAAGTTTAGAGCACAAAGATGGTATCTTTAAAAGGCTGTTTGGGGACACCTGGGTGGCTCAGCAATTGAGCGTCTGACTTTGGCTCAGGGTGTGATCCCGGAGTCCCGGGATCAAGTCCCACATCGGGCTCCTTGCATGGAGCCAACTTCTCCCTCTGCCTGTGTCTCTGCCTTTCTCTCTGTGTCTTTCATAAATAAATAAATAAAATCCTTTTTTTTTAAGCTGTTTGTGGGGACGCCTGGGTAGCTCAGTGGTTGAGCATCTGCCTTCCATTCAGGGGTGATCCCAGAATCTGGCATCGAGTCCCACATAGGGCTCCCTGCCAGGAACCTGCTTCTCCCTCTGCCTATGTCTCTTGTCTCTCTCTCTCTCTCTGTGTCTCTCATGAATAAATGAATAAATCTTTACAAAAAATAAAAGGCTGTGTAGATTAGGAGACAGGCGCTAAAAATTATATAGTAGATCAGGTCCTGTATTAGTGATCTATGGCTACATAAAAATTAATCCAAACAGGTGTCTTCAAACAACAAACATTTATTATGTAATGGTTTCTATAGGTCAGGAATCCTGAACTGGCTTAGCTGGGGAGTCTGGCTCAGGTGCTCTCATGAGGCAGCCACTAAGGTGTCAGCCAGGGCTGCTGTCATCTGAGACTTGACTGGGTCTGAAGGATTAGTTCCAAGCTCATTCATATGGCTGTTGGCAGGAAGCCTCACTTCATCACCACAGGGGCCTCTCCATGCAGCTGTTCATGACATGGCTTCCCCTGGAGTGAGTGATCCAGGAAGGAGGGAAAGCAAGACCAAAGCCGTAGTCTTTTATAACCTAATTTTAGAAGTAACATCCCATCAATTCTGCCACATTCTCTTGATCACATAGAATATGAGTACCAGGGGGCAGGAATTATTGTGGGTCATCCTGGAGGCTGCCTACCACAGGTTCAAATGACTAGCTTTCCTAGAAATCATGAATTGAATAGTTGCCTTCTTTGTAAGTCTAAGGACAGTCTCTTGATCAAGTTAATAATAATGACCTGTCATACTTTGAAATAATTTTCATATCTTTGTTTGAAAACGTAAACTTGACTATTATTCTTTTCAAGTAAAATGTAGTTATAAAGACTGTAAATAATAGACACTAGTGTATGATACAGAAATTTAAAGTTTTACGTGAACTCCTTAGAACCACTATTTATAACATACATTTATATATCACTATGAAATATATTTATTTTTAAAAATTATATTCTGAATCTTTTTTAACTTAACAGGATATTGAAGTCAGAATATACATCCATTTTGTATAAGCTGCATAATATTCTATTAAATGACTGTAGCAAATAGAATAAGTGTTCTGGAATTATCTAACCAGTTCCTACTGTTGGATGTTGAGTTTTTCCCCCATTTTTGGACAAAATAAAAATCATATTTGTACATATATCTTTGCATGCTGCATGAAAATCCTTCAGAACAAATTTTCAAAGTATATTCTTGAGTGAAAAAGGATGGGCATTAAAAATCAACTAGATATGACTGAATTGTCTACTAAAAATATTGTATTTACAATATTTTGTGACAAAAGTATACCAAACACCTGCCATCTACTGTCAGGATTATTTTTACTTTGCTACACCTTGATGTGGTTTTGAGGAAGGCAATGGTGGTGTACTTGGCAGAGAAACCTCAGAGTCAAAAAAGGTGGTGGTGGGGAGGAAGGCTACAGTGTGATCAGGCAGTCATCAGGAGAATGAAGAGGATCCTGTGAGTGGTCGATTCCTAGGTGGCAGTAGCCCCACCAGAGCTCACACAGCACTAGACCCCCCAGTGTGGCTTCTCTGCCTTGAGTATGAACATTGGGGATATTTGCCCTGTTTATCTCTTAATTAGATGACTCTGATGTCTTCAGATGTCTGACCATGCATCAGTGAAGGAAGGAATAGAACAGACCAGACATAGATCAGAAAAATCCAGGTTCCCCAGTTCTTCTCAACAGCCTCCCACCTGAGAATCTCACCATTGCTTTGCCTGACACCTTGGATTCAAGATCCTTTAAATTGCACACAAATTGCCTTAGAAAAGTAATGTTGACATCAGTCACTCATGTGCAAGCAAAGGTAATATTAGTTGAAGAGACTGAAACTCTGAAAGAATGGAATTCATTCATTCATGAGCCCATTCAACAAATAGAAACGATTGAGTACCCACTGTAGACCAGAAACTATCCTAGACCCTGGTTATAGAATCAGGAGCCAAAATAAGCACCAACATGGAGCTGCCAGTCAGTGGAGAAGGTAGACAATATTCAAATAATTTTGTGATTTTATATATATATATAGATATAGATATAGATATAGATATAGATATAGATATCTATATATATATATATCAGGGAGCCAGGAAAGTGACAACCTTTTATTTTATTTATTTTATTTTATTTTGTTTTGTTTTTTAAAGATTATATTTATTCATTCATGAGAGACACAGATAGAGAGGCAGAGACACAGACAGAGGGAGAAGCAGGCTTCCTGCAAGGAGCCCAATGCAGGACTCGATCCTAGGACCCCGGGATCACGCCCTGAGCCAAAGGCAGAACTCAACCACTGAGCCACCCAGATGTCCTAAAAGTGGCAATCTAAAGGATGAGTTGGAGGGTTGCTGGAGGGGTCAGGGGTGGGGGTGGGTGGGGTGGGGTACCTGGTGACAGGCATTCAGGAGGGCACATGATAGAATGAGCAGTGGGTGTTATATACAGCTGATGAACCACTGAACTCTACCTCTGAAAGCAATAATATATTAGATGGATTTAAGTTAAAAAATAAAAAATAAAGTATGAGTTTGAGGTCAGTAGGAGAGACCCTGGGAGAATCACACTGGGCAGAAGACAAAGTAACAGTAGCATGCTTGCAAAGGACTTGAGGAGGGAAGTAGCTAAGTTGTTTGATAAACTGTAAAGGTCTGTGTGGCCAGAGGGAGTCACGGGCAAGAGATGAAGCTGAAGAAAGGACCCAGAGCTGGATCATGCAGGTCCTATACATTTTGTTAGAAGAAGCGGTTTGAAAAAGGAATTCAGCATATGGAAATGCTGTAAAGGCAGATATAGAGGAGAATGGGGAAAGTGATGGACATGGAGCTGGAAGGAGAAGTGTCAGCTGGACAAGAAACTCTTCTGCTCCATTAGCCATGCACCTCCTGTACCTCAGTGTCTACCTGGTTTTCATAGGCACAGTGCTGTTGGGCTGGGACCTGTCAGTACACATGGCATATGCTTAGGGGCTGAGCGGCCTTGCCAGGACCTACCTTTCTTCCCCTCATAGACTTTCAAGTCTGTGCCCCACTTTGCCTGGAGGCTGGCAAAGGATTTGCCTGGGAGGATTCCAGTTAAAGTCCATGCCTGGTTCTATTAATTGAATTACAGAGGAAAGGCCCTAGTGCATTCATCAAACCTTAATCCATCTCCACGTTACCTTACAATGTTCAATGTTTTAAAAAGCCCACTGCAGCATGCCTCTAAAGCAGCACATAATTGACATAATATGGGTCATCTGTCTACATGGAATTAGCTGGCAGAGCTTCCAGAACAACCTACTTTTCCTCCCCTTTGCCTTTAGTTTTTGAACTTCTGAAATGCGTCACTGCTGCTCAAGACGGTTTTGAGCCATTATTTAATAAAGAGTGGAGAGCTGTGCTTCTGGCACCAGCATTTGTCTAGCGATGCAGTTGGGGGTAAGAAGAAAATGTGGCTAGGGCCTTGGGAACTGGGCCAAGGACCTGTTAGTGATGCTCTCCATCCTGGTCAGCTTCAGCTTTCGCAATTGTGTAAAATATAACATGGCTTGACGTCATGCTTTTAATGTCAAGCTTTATAAAAACTGCATGTGTGTATGTTTGGGATGGGGAAAATGAGTGAGTTCTGCTTTGCAGTGGGGAAGGGAATGCTCATCTAGCCCTGTGAGAATGAGATAGTCCCTTAGCATAGCTTGGTGTTCCTGTATCCTGATCTGGGAGACCACAGAGCCACGTGACTAAGTATGTGGCCTAGGAGAAGCCCTGTCTCAACTCACATCCTGCCCCCCGCCCCACTTGCTATGTGGGAAAACTTGTAGATTTAATGACCTTAACTGAGTTTCATTTTCTTCATCTGTAAAATGGGAATAACGGTAGCCTCCTCTCGTGGAGGTTTTGTGAGGATTAAAAGAGTTGAGGCATGAAAAGGCCTCTGTTTAACATGATTATTTAGTAGATTAAAAATACAGCTTACAGTGCCAGGCACCGTTCTAAGTGCCTTGAATGTATTAACATGTTTAATCTTCCAAGATCCCAGGAGGTATGTGTGATTATTCTCATCATCCCTGCCCCCCTTTCCAGATGCCCCAGATCACCTGGCTAGGAGAGGACAGAACTGAAACCCAAACTTGGACAGTTGCGCTCTGAGTCCAAGCTCTTCACTGCATTGCTACACTGTCTATCAATCCTATACAAATGTCAGCTGTCGCTATTCTTGGGGAGGGAGGAAAGAGTGAGAGAAATACAGTAGATAACGGCCAGAAAAGGGGGGGATGAGAACACTAAGATTCCTTTGGACCTTGGACTGGACTGTGAGCCTCTCCGCCATCCACCTACCACCGCTACCCCCTCACCCCCCACTCTCAAATCCCTCAATTCCAGTGTCTCAGACTGAGACACTGGGTCTGGCCTGAATGTTAAACCCCATACTGAAACCGCTTGACCCCACTTAGATGAGAGATAGACTGTCACTTTCTGCTGTGGCTACAGCTGCTCTGATTAGTGAAGGCTGGCCAGGGGTCTGTCCAGGGGTACTTGCCACCACGCCAAGGGCAAAGCCCCTCTTGTGGGTTGAGTCCTGTCCACTTTCATTGCTACCTGGCTTTTTTTGACAAACCAGAAGTCCCCGAGTGAAAATCTCAAAAGAAAATTGCATGATTGACCAACTCTGACATTCTAGAGAAGAGTTATTCCCTGCAGGGTTACCAGCCTAGATTCTTTCTTCTAATATGTCAATGATTCTAATATAAGGCCAAAGTCATCACACTGGGGAACAACATCATGTGGGCAGTCCTTTACAAAAACCTTACACCAGACAAAGTGTCATCCATATCTCAAATACTGCAATCCGCATTTAAGTTACCTGGCTTGGTTTGGTTTTGTTTCCTTGAGGTGGGAGATTGCCTAGGAAAAGCTAAAATAAATATTTAGGTAAAACTGCTGAAGCTCATTAACTTCTGCTGGGAGTTATCTTAACCTGTGATCGCATAGTTCTGCTCTCAGAGTGATGCTGTCGCTAAAAGGTTCAGGGATGGAGTCTAATCACATCTGCTATCTCGTTTCAAATGGTGGTTGGGAGGCAGAAATCAGAAGTGATGATGGTCACATCTAGGTCGATGGTATATGGGTGTTCATTGTTTTATTTTAACTTTTCTGTGCATTCGCAATTTTAAAAAATAAATTGGGGGAAATAAAAGCATTAAAAATAAGGTTTATGGGAAAGGAGTAAAAAAATACAATTGCTACTGATGGGATCTGTACTGTGGGAGGGCAGTACAGGGTTAGTGGTGTTTGCCTCCCCATCATCATCCATAGCACCAGTGGGAGCAGCCGAGACATGGAAGGGCTGTAGGGAGGAGTGAACAAATGGAAAAAGATGCTCCAGATGAAGAAATGTCCTGGCTGTTCTACTGTCACAGAAATCAAAGTTACTGTGGGAGTAAAGGTTGCAACCTTTAAATTGCACTCATAAATCTAATATTAGGATCAAGGTACTACATATACTTCCTTGAAACTGATTCAACAATAACAGAAATGTTGCATATATGCACACATATCCAGACAATTTTTTCATTTATGTATTTATATATATATATGTGAAAGAATAGCACTAAAAATCTTTAGATAGTAGGATTACAAATTATATTACCTGGGATCCCTGGGTGGCGCAGCGGTTTAGCGCATGCCTTTGGCCCAGGGCGCGATCCCGGAGACCCGGGATCGAATCCCACGTCGGGCTCCCGGTGCATGGAGCCTGCTTCTCCCTCTGCCTTTGTCTCTGTCTCTCTCTCTCTGTGACTATCATAAATAAATAAATTTAAAAAAAAACAAATTATATTACCTATATTACCTCTAAATTTTATAGATTTTTTTCAAGTGACAGATTATTTTATAATCAGGAAAAAGTCATTATTATATGAAAAATAAATGTTATATATGTAGTATTTCCACATAACTTGTTTTCTGTATTTCCCACTATTAACCATGGCATCAAATGGAAATGTATTCCTTTAATCTGGAAATTAAAATTAGAGATTTCCAGAGAGTATGTCCTGTATCTTAACAGGAGATAATGAAAAAAACCTTTGATGGCTTTATTCCTACTTCTGATTTTATAAATTTTGACCACCTTAAAAATTTGCCTACTTTTGAGGAGTTTTACACATGTACTGATTTTTAACAGTGCTTTGGCCAATACTTCCACAATTTCACTTTTATTTTTA
Source organism: Vulpes vulpes (assembly GCF_048418805.1). Classification (NCBI taxonomy): domain Eukaryota; kingdom Metazoa; phylum Chordata; class Mammalia; order Carnivora; family Canidae; genus Vulpes; species Vulpes vulpes. The sequence goes on from NC_132785.1 coordinate 89,298,152, forward strand.
AACTCTTGAGTAGAACCATCCTGGTCTGGTAATTTATTTCGATGCAGTTAGTCGGTCTGGTCAAGAATATGGTACACATTTACCATTGTTTGATTTCATTGTTCAGACATTTCTCTGTCGCAAGATTATTTTCAGTAGGAATCTCTCCAGTGGCTTCCTCAGTAAAGATCAATGCCAATAATTCATTTCATTTCTTGACATATTTTTATCCTTAGGCCCATATTCTCTCCACAAATAACCAAATGATTTTTTTTAATTTGCATGAGTCAGTTTTATAAAGAATATACAAAGTCATCCTTTGTGATACAAAGGATGTATCCACAAAGGATACTTTGTGATACAAAGTCATCACAAACATCATATATATATATATATATATATATATATATATATATATATATGTGTGTGTGTGTGTGTGTGTGTGTGTTTTATTTTGTTTTGTATTCCCCAATCTGCCATGTTTAGTAGACCTCTTTGAGCTGGGTTTGGGTAGGAATTTCTACTTGTATGCTTAATACTGGGAGTCACTGTACAAGGTTCAAGGGTTTTTGCTTGCCTGCTGTTTTTTTATTTACTTTTGCAGGAGGTACTTAAGCACTTTGTAGTCCTTTTCTTGGCTCTTGTGTGGGTCTGTCACTATTTTTATTCCAGTGACAGGTTGCCATACATGGTGGCGCCATCGCACAAGGTACATTAGGCAACATGAACTAGACATCAGACCAAGGGAAAACGGAAGAAGACCTCTATCTTGGGCAGCTTCATTAAGTCCACAGAAATCATGCTTTCTTCCTTTCTCCCTGAATCTTTCTAAAGGATTCTCCCTGTTTAGGAGCCCAGGGTGGAGGAGGGGTTAGAATAAATGCTGATGGTTTTAGGAAAAGGTTTGGTAAATCATCTTGTATGCTAAGCCCCTGTGTAACATTATCTGATAGTAAGGAGATGTCAGCAATCTTTATCTATTTAAAGCTTTAAATAGACCACATGAGTAATGTGTTTCAGGTGCTTATCACTAATTAATTCATTTGTAAGTGAAATACCTAATTAAAGCAGTCTAAGGGAGCTCCTTCGTGGCCCTGATGTGGTAGGCCCACTGACAGAGAGGGATTTTAGTTGGTGAAACTTGTTGGACAGATTCCCATGGGCTAGTTAACTTGATCAGATTTTGTTTGAAGTGTTTTTGTGTGTGTGTATGTGTTTTAAGTATAGATAGTGTAGGTTTGAACTGGTATTTAATGCTGACCAGAGTCACTCACACATTCTCAGCTTTGGGAGAAACCTGAAGATAATGTGGTTGGGATCTCATGATAAAGCAAGGGAAATGGACAAAAGATATGCATGAACTGGTATCATGCCTTACTGCCCTGCATGCTGCCATCAGAAAGGGCCAAAGGGCCTGTCCCTTCATGACTTCTTCCTTGGACTTGATTTCAGGGGCATTTCTTTCTACTTAAAAATTTACTTTGCCTCTACCCTGCCAGAAAACTACGTAACCCAAAGTGTTGACTATTTTGCCTCAGCTAGTAAGACATGTTAGCCATGTTTAGAGATCAAATGTATTCATCAGTTTAATTATCTGTTCCCTATGCTCCCTTTCATCTTCTTTGTTCTTTTCTTAGAATAAGGACATTGTCCTTAAAGGAGAAGAGCATTATAAAGGCAGTTAACAGGCTCATGGATAAGAATGCAATCTATGGGGACGCCTGGGTGGCTCAGCGGTTGTGTGTCTGCTTTCAGCTCAGGGCGTGATCCTAGAGACTGGGATTGAGTCCCACGTCGGGCTCCCTGTAGGGAGCCTGCTTCTTCCTCTGCCTGTGTCTCTGCCTCTCTCTCTCTGTGTCTCTCATGAATAAATAAATACAATCTTTTAAAAAAAAAAAAAGAATGCAATTTTGGGTTGAGAAATTTGTATTTAATCATCTTGCGTCTCTGCTCTGTTATGAGGGGAAAAGACACATTTGAATCAATAATTATGCCTGACTTATAATGTGTTTTCTTCCTTATAAGGTATTATTGCCTCAAATAACATAAATAGAATAAAGAACATAAACAAATGCACCAAAGATACCTAAACTGCTCTCAGGATATAGGATAGATTTAGAGAGGCCGCATGAAAAGATTGAACTTAGGAGAAATAGAAAATTAGAGGGAAAATGGATATAAATATAATATACTAGAAGCTACCAGTTCTCTCCCACAGCAGACTTCTCAGTATGGGGTCTGGCTCACACTACCTTTCAAGCAAACCCCAACGCTCACTGACGCCTTCCTCTCTAGTCAGAGCTAATGTGACTTTTCATTAAAAACAAAACAAAACAACGCTTCCTCTATAAATTTTAGGTTCTTAAAAGATTTGCTCTGCAACAGAAAATGGATAATTTCCTAAAATGTTTTATAACAAAATGTCATTTGAAAAAAAAAGTGGCATTGCTTTAAATTAGTTCTTTGAAAAAACACATACTTACCATGAAATGTTCTATTCTGCCTATCTATGTGAATTAAGAGTATGTGCTGAGAACTTTGGAAATAGTTGCTATACTCTTTTCTCAGGCAGAAACACACCAAAGAGCACCACACCCTGGCTTTTTTGTTCTCCTGGGAGTATGGCAGGAGGCAAAAGATGCAATAATATTTGTTGTAAGGTAAATCTATAATTACTATCATTTTTAGAGAGGGAGGCATTAGAAATACAAAGGATACAATGGGACTATAAAGGAGTATAAAAGTCAGCCCCAAAGATAAATTCCTTAAGAACAGGAATCTCTTTTTGTTTATTTCTTTATCCCCTATTGTACAACATACTATATAGGGAAGGCATCAAATGCATAAAAAATGATTGACTTGGCAGTTGAAATTATGCATCATTCCATCCACATAATCATTTTATTTCTGTGGAAAATTCTTTGTGTCTAATGGTAGCTGATAGTGTCTAACCAAGGGCTAATTTTAGATGGAAAGTCGTATTTTAGATCTATTATTATTTTAGCCAGAAGAAAACACAGAAATTGAGTGGGTGCTGGAACATATCCATTATTTGCCCCCTGGAGATAAATGGAGTAGTTGAGAACAGTGTACCATTGGCAGAACATGGTGGGAAAATTTGCACATTGGCTTCCCACAAGGACCTGTTCTGTGCTGTTATTTCATGTTTCAATCACTAGGATGCCAACATTATAACATCTTAGAGTGTTAACATTTCACCACCAAAATAATTCTGAAAGAAAGAAATGGAAATTAATCAAATTAAACACACTCTCTTGGGAAAACTGGATTTGTAGCTATTGCATCTTCATTGATGGCCAAAGAGAGAGGAGGAAGCCCGGAGCAGAAGAGTGGGGCCCAGGGAGACCTAGCTGCATGCAATGTGGTGGGATCAGTACAGGGACACCTTGAACCATACCCAGGTTGGTATAGATACACCAGGTGTGCAGTATGATGGACAGGGGGTGTCAGGGAGAGAATAGCGTAAGGTTCCAGGGTCATGTGCCAGCTGAAAGCTGCCTCCTATTTAATAGTGTTTATTAAGATTCAAGGAGGAAGTTCTGGCCTGGTAGAAGGCCCAGCCACATAGGTAGAATGCAGGAAACATTACCTGGATGCCTAGGTGTTCTTCAGTTCTCTGGCTATAAAGCTCAAACCTCACCCATTGCTGGAGTTCTGATTTTATATATAGAGCCCGGCTTGTTCAGGGCTGGGTTGGATACCAGGTGAGCAGAGCCTGCTGAAAATACAGCTGTCACTAGAAAGGATGAGATGGTGCCTAGGAAATACCTGCCTAATGGACTTGACCTAAACCTTTGGTAGCCCTTTGGCAAGGAAGCATATCTCCATCTCCTCCCCCTTCCTCTTCAAAATGATATCTCTGTTCTGAAATTTCTTCCATCAAAATAGAAGCAGTCCCCAAATGCTCTCAAGTCAAAAATACACGGTCACCACAATGCCCAGTGAAACCCAGCCACTGCTGGGAAGAGGGATGGAGAAGGAGCAATTTTTCCATAGAGGTCCTTGCACAGCCCCAGGAAGAAAGCACAAGAAAATTGCATCCCATTTGTCAGACGGTAATGACATGACTGGTTTCTTCCAATCTCCTCTGAAATCTTCCTATAAGATGTAACATCCTCTAGGAGATTAGAGCCAGAACCTTAGCCCAGTGTCAGGTTTATTAGAACCATGTCTTTTTTATTACTTAACATCAAGAAAATGGTATAAATCCTGCACACACTGAATTTCCTCTGATTAAAGTTATTTAGGATTAATCAAGGGAGCTTTTTGTTCTGTGAGGAGAAAAGTCAGGCTTGTTTGTTTTTAACCATACATTGGGCTATTTTGCAATGATTATCTCAATCATAAAAGCAAATCAATTTTTTATCACTTTCTTATCAGAAATACTGTATTATTTTTAAAACTAACAAAACAAGCCCCACCTCTCTCCCAAAAAGGAAGAGACCAAAGCTATGGGGTAAAGAGCCAGAGGGACAGGGGGAACAGTGGCATAGAAGTGATCCCTAAAGCATTCTTACTTAACAGTGTCAAAGACACCTGCCGAAGCTATGCCCTAAGATTTGGCCATATGACCAAGATATAATCATGCATGTTGGCAAAGAGCTACACTTTCTCCACCCTGCAGAGAGCAGCTTTCTGTTAACTCTGCTTCTTGGTTGCTCTTATGTAGATGTTAAGTTCCAATGGAGAGCACTTAAAAATACAAAGTTGACTTTTATCTCCTTCATTCCAAGAAAAGAGCAGATGTTGTAGTTTCATCTTTATAAGATGAGCCTAAGGTTGAACTCCAATTTAAAAAAATATCTATCCATACCAACTTACACAAAAGTCTTTTCTAAAAATAAAAGAGCAGTTGTTCATGTCTGGCGTGGTCCCCAAGAGAGTGCTTATTTACTTCGTGTTTTGCAGACTCTTCTCAAAATCAGTAAGTAAATAAATAAATACACTAACCTATATCACACAAAAATAAGACAGCTTTTACTTGGAACTGGCTATGGAATAGGAACTAAAGCATATTGGTTACTTAAGCACAAAATGAACCTTCCTTTGTACTGTGTTCCTTGGCTTTTCCCGTAGAGGTACCACCTGGATTCAGCTACATTATGATAAATTCTTATTAAATATTTAATTAACAAACAATAAATCAATGAGACATCATATCCCCTTCTTTTCTGTGTATGTGTGTGCATAATCATGTGACAAACACGCAAGTTGTAACCTCGATCTTTTTCCTCCATACCCCTCAGATTTGGGGATGTCTGAAATAGTTTAGGAGATGATGCTTCTTTAGCGGGAGAGAGAGAAACCAGGAGAGTACGACGGGAAGGAAATTGCTTATGAACTCATGAAATAGAAAATGTAGCTTTTTAGATAAAAAGGAAAGTAGAAGAAAAAGACAAGAAGTGGAGTCTATTCGGGAAAACCCTCATTCCCAGGCATTTTTCTGGAGGCCAGCGCACTAGAATCTCTCCTAAATGGTCCTTGTGTGGGTAGCTCCCATTCTGGGGGAGAAGAGCCAAAACGGTTGTGAGCAGCCAATGCCTCTTAGCCCTGACCCCGCTCCCTGTCAGCCAGAGACACTGGAGGTTTTACCAGAAGTCTGACACTTGGCACTGCCCCTCCTTTGTCCCTGGCCGAGGAGCATGCCCCCATGGAGCCTCCTCCTCATCTTCAGTTTCTCCTCCCTCTCCAAAGACTGCTCAGAAGGAGCTCAGTTTTTCCTAAAGAGTAAGAAACAAAAAAGTCTTTATGTGGGAGTCTGTTTAAGAAATAACCGACTCCTGTTTATAAAGGCCCCTTTCATTCTGTTTGCTGGTATGTGCTTCCTGAGCAGCCGCGGGTGGGACGGCTCAATGGAGCCCAGTCAGAGTCTGCAACTGCTCACTTCCAAGGCTGCCGTGGGGGTGGCGGGCAGGGGAGGTGCAGGGGAGGTGCGTGTGGCGGTGGAGGTGCTACCCGCAAGAGTCACTCAGAGGGGCCCCGGGAGCTCAGCCTTCAACAGGCCACAGCCGTTAGCAGAGCAGTTCTTCCTGCCAAATAACTTGCTTTATGCTTTCCCATGTACAGGGTGGTTTTCTTTTTCACAAAATATCCTTATTTAAAAATAACAACAGGGCAGAGAAAATAACAGGCATTAAGTAGGAAACGGTTGGAACCCAAGGGTTCTTTCCATTGCAGGCCAGCAGAGCACTGCCCTGGGAAGCCAGAGGATGCCATGCCACTGCCACTGCCATGGGATGCCATTTCCTGTGGAAGCCATCAGGATGGTGCCCAGAGTCAGGCGGAGCTCGTCGGCAAAGAGTTCCTCTTGGTCTTGGGTCGTAAGTTAGAATCACTTAGAGGTCATCAAGCCTGGAGAAAATCAAGAACTGTAGAAGGATAGAGAGGGTTGGCTAAGTGATTCACAACATTTTTGAAACTGTAAAATCAAACGGTTACTTTCTGTTTTCCCCATACACACAAGAATATGTATGCAAACACATTTACATTTTTCCATTCTGTACTGGTATGTGTATGTGTGTGTGTGATTTAGATTTAAGTGAAAAGACATTTGCTTGTGAGACTCTAAATGGATTTCATAGTGCCTTCGTTTTTTTTTTTTCTTTTTTTTTTTTTTTGTGCCTTCCTTTTTTAAAAAAAACTTATTCATTTATGAGAGACACTGAGAGACAGGCAGAGACATAGGCAGAGGGAGAAGCTCCTTGCAGGGAGCCTGATGCAGGACTCGATCCCAGGACCCGAGGATCATGACCTGAGCCAAAGGCAGATGTTCAACCACTAAGCCATCTAGGTGCCCCTCATAGTGCCTTCTTAAACTGGGAGAATGCAACCACATACCAGGATTAATATGGTAAAAATGTCACCTTATTTAAAAATTATTTTATAGTAAAGTAAACATGGAATAAAATGCAAAGTAGATACAGATTTAAGATAAAAATGGGATGTAGACTTTGCTTGTGACTGGAAAGGCCCACAGATTCCTGAGTAGCATAAGTTTACTCTCTTCTCTCAGCTTTAGCAAATACTCTGAGGCATCTCAACTTATATAGATGACCATACAGGTCAACAAGAATGGACAACAAAAATCAAAAAGATTCTCTGCCCAAAGATACTTAAATTCCCCACCCTTACTTTTGTTCTATAATTACAAATTTATTAGCCTTTCAGGTTTTTCTTTTTAAAAACATGTCTCCTGGTAGGTTTAAGCTATTGGTCATTCACATTTTAGTATGAATTACCCTATTAGCTTTATCTAATTAATTACCTAACTAGCTTTCTGTTTTGACTGGTTTCACAGGCCAAATCAGAAACTGTGAGTTCTTGGGGTGTCTGGGGAGCTCAGTCAGTTAAGCATCTGCCTTTGGCTCAGGTATGATCCCAGCGTCCTGGGATCTAGCCCCACATCGGGCTACCTGCTGAGCAGAGAGCCTGCTTCTCTCTCTCTCCCTCTCCCTGCTGCTCTACCTACTTGTTCGCAAGCTGTTGTGCGCTCTCTGTCTCTTTCTCTCTTTCTCTCTGTCCATAAATAAATAAAACATCTAAAAAGAAAAAAAAAGAAACTGTGAATTCCTAATTTAGGGTCACAACTTTTGTGGACTAGAGAAAGCAAGTTCATTCATTTGAGCCCCAGTTTCCTAATCTGAAAATAGGAATGCTAGCATCTGCTTTGCCATCAAAGAACAGCTCTAAGATCAAAGTGACATCATTTACATGGATAACCTCTATTAAGTTTTAGAGTACTATTTAAATATCTGTCACCACTCAGTACTTTTAGTTGAGATTAGAGGTACGTCATCATGGTTATTAACACATTTTCATTGAGATTAGTTAACAGATGAAGAAGAGTGGCACAGGGAGAAGTAATTTTAAAATAGAATACATTTGGGAAGATCAGGCCCACAGCGTTACCTCAGTGATGGACTTCGGTATGTGAAAGTATTACGAATCAGAGGAGAGAAGGAAGAGAAAAGAGGTGAGAAAATGCCAGAATAGAGTTCTGTTCTGCAGTTCAGCACAGGAGCCCTTGGAGTAGACAAGGGCTTACTTACACCCTGATGGCCCCAGCTGCTATCAAGGAAAATGTCAATAGTAGAGATAGAGATTCATCTTCAATTGTTAGGCAATCCCCAACACACAGTATGCGGTTCTGAGTGTAATGTTTCTCAAAATAAGGATCTGCCAAAATTGTACATAATTTAAGGTAAACACCGGTCCTGCTTAGCTTTCAAAATATATAATGCTCTTGTCTACCTCTGATAATCCTGCCTTTGTTTCATGTTTGGTGTGCATCGTCTAATAATGGCAGCAACCCTATACTATGTCCTGTGTATGTACTGTGTACATGCACTAAGCATGTGCTATGAATGAGGCACTATTCTAGCACTAAGAACTAGGTATGATAATACCCCAGTTTACAAGTGACAAAACTGAGGCTGAGTATTTAAGTAACTTGACCAGTTAGTGTATGGAGAAGATCCAACTGAAATCAGGTAGTGCTGACTATAGAACTAGACAGATTCCATGTCTTCCTCCTCCCAATCAATGGCATTAAAACCTTCAGAAGACAAGAAGTGCTTCTATGGAATCTGCTTCTATGAAAATCAAAGGACATTCTCTTCTTTGGGACCTGGTGCTCAAATTCTCTTATACAGGACTTGACTTGAAGCCTTATGTATACTTGGAGAGGTGAGGATGGAGTAGGGTCAAAAAGGAAGAGACTCCAAGAAAGTAGTTAGTTGCCTTTTTGTTTTGTTTTTTAAAGCTAAATAAAAATTTGGGAAGAACAGAAGTCTAGGGACATTGAAAATGTAAAGTGACCATTTTTTTAAAGGTTTTATTTATTTATTCATGAGAGACACACAGAGAGAGACAGAGACACAGGCAGAGGGAGAAGCAGGCTCCAAGCAGGGAGCCTGATGTGGGACTCGATCCTGGGTCTCCAGGATCATGCCTTGGGCTGAAGGCAGGCGCTAAACTGCTGAGCCACCCAGGCTGCCCTAAAGTGTCCATTTTTAAAAGAAGCATCCCCTTTTGTTAAATAAGTGAATTCTCAGGTCTGCTTGTTAGTCATGATAAGTTACACTGAGTTGTTTTGCTGTCTTGCAAATCTTCTGAAATCATCAGTTTGACATTGTGTTTGCTTCTACCTCCAGGCTTCACCAAGACATGTACATCTAAATTTATTTACAGAGAAGTCATGAAGAGTAAAGCAAAATAGTGGAATTTAAGCCTTAACTTCTAAAAGTATGCTCTCTTCCCTTCTAAACAAGTCATAGAAATTAAAGGCAAAGGTAGATTCACATGTAAGGGGAAAGGCAAAGGCTTTACATCTGACTCAAGAATGAACTCTAGACTAATTTGCTCTGATTCAGTGGGCAGAAATGAAGGCCAAAGTTTGATGTTTCAGCACCCTGTGACAGACCCCAAATCACTGCTGCCACAGAGGGGTGTCTCCAACACAGCCCTCTGCCATAGATTTCTATTTTTTAATATTTGGTTATAGTTGACATACAATGTTACATTAGTTTCAGGTGTACAACATAGTGATTGAACAAGTCTATGTATTACACTGTACTACACCATAAGCAGAGCTACCATCTGTCACTACACAATGCGATTATAATTTCATTGACTCTGTTCCCTATGCTGTATTAGATTATTATTTTGTGATCCTTAACCAACTTTTCTTAAGTCCATAGAAAATAGACTAACATTTATAGTCTAGGTATCAAAGTCACCAAAAGATAATAGTCTTTTTCAGAAAATACTTGGGTATGGTGCCAGATATTTGCATTTCTCTATTTTCAGAACTCATTCATGTTAAACAACTTTTTACTTATGGCCTGATCAATAATAACTGGAGTGTGTGGATACCTTTCCTAAGCTCTTCATCAATCAGAAAGAGGCAGTTCTGGGAGGCAGATGGGAGTGTCTAAATTGAGGGAAGTTGCCAAACACACCTCAACCAGTTCCTTTCTTTGGGCCATTAATTAGAAAAGTCTTTCCTTACTCCTGGGCTTGCTGGTCTTCTCATTTTTTGTCTCCCCTGACCATTAGCAGTTCCATTTGGTCAGGTAATTCCATCTGAGTGCATCGGCAGTCCAGCAACATGGTAAATAATTTTGTCTGGAATCAAATGTCTCCTGTTTATCTGGAACTGATGTCATTTTGAATTACAATCACTATACTTCTCTTCTCTATTCCCCTTTCTCAGTTTAATAGCATTAAAATTATTCAAACTCAGATTTTTTCTTTTATAATTCAGAGTCTTCAGTTCGATTAAGACCCAGCTGCCATTAGATGAATAACAAAATAACATCAGACCTCTGAAGTCAGTCAGGTCAGATTCTTTATGTCATCGGCTCAGATTGTGATTCCACAGTGTCCCTTACACAGGAATTGCAAAGCATGTTCATAGTAGTGCTTATTTTGTTTTCTACAGGGACTCTAAATGCACCAGATTCTTCTTTTTTCCCCTCCAGCTTTATTGAGTTACAATTAGCATGTGACATTGTGTAAGTGTAAGGTGTACAATACGATGTTTTGACTCATGTACATAGTGCAAAATAATTACCACAATAAGGTTAGTTAACACTTCCATCACCTTACATAATTACCTGTGTGCGTATGTGGTGAGAGCATTTAAGATCTCTCTCAGCAACTTTCTTTTTTAAAAATATCTTTATTGTTTCTTATTTCTTTTTTTAAAATTTAAATTCAACTTGCCAACATATAACACCCAGTGCTCATCCCATTACATGCCTTCCTTCCTTAATGTTGTCACCCAGTTACCCCATCCCCCCCCCACCTCCCCTTCCACAATCCTTTGTTTGTTTCCTAGAGTCAGGAGTCTCTCATGGTTTGTCTTCCTCTCTAATATTTTCCCACTCAGTTCCCTCCTTCCTTTATGTTCCCTTTCACTATTTCTTATATTCCACATATGAGTGAAACCATATGATAATTGTCTTTCTCCAATTGCCTTATTTCACTCAGCATAATACCCTCTAGTTCCATCCATGTCAATGTAAATGACAGGATATTCATCTTTTCTGATCGCTGAATAATATCGCATATCCACATCTTTATCCATTCATCTATCGAAGGATATCATTCCTTCCACAGTTTGGCTATTGTAGACATTACTGCTATGAACATTGGGGTACAGATGTCCCATTTTTTCACTACATCTGTATCTTTGGGTTGTAAATACCCAGTAGTGTGATTTCTGGGTCACAGGGCAGCTCTATTTTTAAGTTCTTGAGGAACCTCCACACTGTTTTCCAGAGTGGCTGTACCAGCTGTATTCCCACCAACAATATAAGAAGGTTCCCCTTTCTCCACATCCTCGCCAACACTTGTTGTTTTTCTGTCTTGTTAATTTTAGCCATTCTTACCGGTATAAAGTGGTATCTCATTGTGGGTTTGATTTGTATTTCAAATACAAACTGATGCCAAGTGATGTGGAGCATTTTTTCGTGTGCCTGTTGGCCATGTGTAGGTCTTCTTTGGAGAAATGTCTTTTCATGTCTTCTGCCCATTTCTTGACTGGATTATTTGTTTTTTGGGTATTGAGTTTGATAAGTTCTTTATATATCTTGGATATTAGCCCTTTATAGGATATGTCATTTGCAAATACCTTCTTCCATTCTGTAGGTTGCCTTTGAGTTTTGTTGACTGTTTCCTTTGCTGTGCAGAAGATTTTTATCTTGATGAAGTCCTAATAGTTCATTATTGCTTTCATTTCCCTTGGCTTTATAGACGTATCTTGCAAGAAGTTGCTGTGGCCAAATTCAGAAAGGTTGCTGCCCGCATTCTCCTCTAGGATTTTGATGGATTCCTGTCTCACATTTAGATCTTTCATCCCTTTTGAGTTTATCTTTGTGTATGGTGTAAGAGAATGGTCCCAGTTTAATTCTTCTGCATTTGGCTGTCAATTTTCCCAACACTATTTGTTGAAGAGACTGTCTTTTTTCCATTGGCTATTCTTTCCTGATTTGTCAAAATAAGTTGAACATAGAGTTGAGGGTACATTTCTGGGTTCTCTATTCTTATTTTGTGCCAGTACCATGCTGTCTTGATGACCACAGCTTTATAATACAGCTTGAAGTCAGGCATTATGGTGCACTCAGCTTTAGTTTTCTTTTTCAGCATTTCTCTGGCTATTTGGAGTCTTTTCTGGTTCCATACAAATCTTAAGATTATTTGTTCCAATGCTGTCAAGAAAGTCCATGGTAATTTGGTAGAGATTGCATAGAATGTGTAAATTGCTCTGTGTAGCACAGACATTTTCCCAATAGTTATTCTTCCAGTCCATGAGCATGGGATGTTTTCCCATCTCTTTGTGTCTTCCTCAGTTTCTTTCATCAGGGTTGTGTAGTTTTTAGAGTACAGATCCTTTACCTCTTTGGATAGGTTTATTCCTAGGTATCTTATGGTTTTTGGTGCAATTATAAATGGGATTGATTCCTTAATTTCTTTCATCAGCTCATTGTTAGTGTATAGAAATGCAACTGATTTCTATGCATTGATTTTGTATCTTGCCACATCGTTGAATTGCTATATGACTTCTAGCAATTAGGAGGTGGATCCTTTTGGGTTCTCCATACACAATATCATGTCATCTGTGAACAGTGAGAGTTTGACTTCTTCTTTGCTAGATTGAGTGCCTTTTATTTCTTTTTGTTGTCTGATTGTGAGACTAGGACTTCTAGTAGAACAACAGTGGTGAGAGTGGACGTCCCTGTTGTGTTCTTGACTTTAGGGGAAAAGCTCTCAGTTTTTCCCCATTGAGAATGATATTCTCTGTGGGCTTTCTGTAGATGGCTTTTATGATATTGAGATATGTTCCCTCTATCCCTATACTTTGAAGAGTTTTAATCAAGAAAGGATGCCATATTTTGTCAAATGTTTTTTCTAGATCCCATTGAAAGAATCATATGGTTTTTTTCTTTTATTATATGATCTATTGCATTGATTGGTTTATGAACATTGAACCACCCTTGCATCCCAGGAATAAATCCCACTTGGTTGTGGTGAATAATCATTTTAACCTACTGTTGGATCCTATTGACTAGTATCTTGGTAAGTATTTTTAACATGCATGTTCATCAGGGATATTGGTCTGTAATTCTCTTTTTTGATGAGGTCTTTGGTTTGGGGAGCAAGGTAATGCTGTCCTCTTAGAATGAGTTTGAAAGTTTTCTTTCCATTTCTATCTTTTGAAACAGCTTCAGTAGAATAGGTATTATTTCTTCTTTAAATATTTGGTAGAATTCCCCTGGGGAGCCATCTGGCCCTGGACTCTATTTTCTTGGGAGGTTTTTGATGACTGCTTCTATTTCCTTGCTGGTTATTCATCTGTTCAGGTTTTTTATTTCTTTCTGTTTCAGTTTTCGTAATTTATAGGTTTCCAGGAATGCATCCATTTCTTCCAGATTGCCTAATTTGTTGGCATTTAGTGGCTCATAATACATCTTAGCAACTTTCAAGTGCATAATACAGTATCGTTAACTATAGTTACCATGCTGTACGTTAGATCTCCAGAACATATTCATCTTTTAACTGAATGCTGTACCCTTTGACCAACATCTCCCTACTTCCCTTACCCCCAGCCCCTGGCAACCACCATTCTACTTATAGAGAAATATCTTATTTAACCTAATTGATCACTATATTTCACAGAAGTACTATAAACTATTTTTTTTCTTTTTCTGCAAAAAAAAAAAATGGTTTAGATGCCCCTCCTAGGAGCTTCCATCATACCATGAGCTTTCTCCTGCTTTAACACATAAGACACCATGTTGCAATTGCCTATTTATGGGTCAGTCTTTACCTTTAGAGAATAAGCTCTTGAATACTGAGCTCATGTCTAGTTCCCTGGCTTCCAGCACTGCCTGGCACACAAGTCTCTAGACTGCATTGATATTTGATAGAAAAGTAGTGCCAGAGGGCTGGCAAGATTTCTGTTAAATAGCTCAGTTAGATTAAATAAGGCCACCCAGATGTTAAGGAAGAATGATCTGTTATGTAAAGGAAGACTGAAAGTTTTTGAAACCAAGTATTCCAGTGTTCTTTGCAAATGATAGTAAGAAAGATGAACTGATCCCTTTATGTCAGTAGAATCCTAAGTGTTTGCCATGACACCACAATACTTCATGGAAACCAAGTCTTCTCTGAAGCCCCTGTTGGGTGTTTGCCTTCTTTCAACCTTGTACTATCACAGTAGCTGGTATGAACTGAACCATTGACTCATATAAATCATGTACTCTTTGTTCTCATCAAATCATAGCTTTAGTAATTTTAAAAGGCTTCTATTAAATAGCCTGTTCTGTCATTTGTATATATGTGGAGCTCTTAGGAATAGAAGCATTTCACAAGCAAGTGGGATTACTGACATTAGGGGTTTTAGGACCAAATCCTAGGAACTTCAAATGACTCAGTAATGTCAGAGTATTAATTAGATCTCTTTAAAATGAATTGGGCTTATTTTCTTAATCGGGAGTCACCTGAATGACAGACCTAGCGAGTAAGCTGGCTTAGATCCTGGGTTTTGGGTTGTTTCTCTTTCCAGCTATTTTAAATAGCTGCCATAAATGGACAACTGTTTCTGTTCATCCCATTCCTACCTAGCCCCAGTGGTGGTTGCAGTTCCTATCTGCATGACCCATCTAACATTAGCTGAAGATGGGGACAGCTGCAAGGGTGCTGGGAATCCAGTCACTCATGAAGCAGCCTTTCAAGGCATACAGCATTTCTGAAAATGAGTATCCATAAACCACAGAGTTTTCTAGCAGTTCCAGCAGAATTTGCTTCTCCAAGAGAGACAAAACATAAAGAAAGAATACAAGGTATTAGTTATGAATATAAGCTTTATGTGCCTAGAGCCAAAAGTAATTGGGTGTGGGTGAGGTTAATGAATATCCGAGTGTTGAAACTAAAAGTCTGTCCACCTCTCTTTCCTACTCATTATTCTTTTGATTTTCATGGAAATATTCTTTAGGATGAGAAAAGATAGAATCTACTGGCCACAGGGACTCCCTTGATTCTTCTGTGCTTGGTAGGGCAGGAAACATAAGAAAGCTGGGGAACTGGCATTGAAAGAAGAGAAGATGGAGGTTATTCTGATGCCAGTTTGGCAGGTAAATGAACATTTTTATAGACAGTTCAGTGCCTCTGGAAAACTATTTGCCAGGATGATATTATCTGTCCTCATCAGCCAAAAGAAAATGTATCATCCTACTTTTAAACTCACCAGTAATGAAAGCATCTATCTCTAGAGATTCCACAATATGTTTCTATGCAGATGACTAATCACCACCCCTGTCTGTGAAGTATCCCATTCATCCTAGTCTCAACCTATAGACTCTGAAGAACCCCCATCCAAATAATGATCCAACCAGGCACGAGTTGCTCTTCTGACTTGTATGTGTCCTTCCTTTGTTAGCACACTGTACAAATATGGTTGGAACACTCTCATTCCTCTTCAGCAGGGTCAGCTTTGTTTTGTTGCAAGACCACAGAAGTGCTCGTTAAATCCTACCCTGCCATGTCCCTTGGTGATAGGGGACATAGTAGTCATGAGGCTGACTAATCCATTACTACCATAAGCAAAGTGATTCTGGATGTCAGTTTTGTCCTTAACCCTACTTTATGCAGGAGACTAGTCATTTTCACAGGAAAGACCTCATAAGGAATTGATTCTATTTTCTGGGGTAAGTGAAAGTATTAGTTGTCAGAAACAAAAGAATTGACTTTTATATTCACCATCTGTGACCTTGGTCAGGTCACCTGATCTTGCTATTGTTTCTTCATCTGTAAGTTTGTCTCAGAGGTATTTCCCCCAAACAGTGGAAAATACAATACAAGTTCTTGAAAGTAACCTTCCACTATTATACTTACTCTATATTGATGGCCTAAAATTAAATAGAACAAAATAAGCCTCAGGAGTATCTCTGACAAGTTAGCATCAAATCCCCTACAGGTAAAGGCAATGTTTAGAGGAAACTTGTTTTAAAGCTAACTTCCTGTAAGGCCTTTTTAAAAGTTCCAAAGTGCCTATGCTCTCAAGGCCCAATTACAAATAATCAATAGATGCAAACCTCCTTCTGGGAAATGACTCTTTTGACAAAGACATTAGGCACCTCATTCATTCTATAAATAGTTACTGAAAGCCTACCATGAACCAGACCCTGTTTTAGGCACTAGTAATTCAGCAGTGATCAAAACAGACTAATTTTCTATGCTCATGGAGCTTATATTTTAGTAAGCTATACTAAATAAATGCAGGCAATACAGGCAATAAAAATAAAAATAAATAAAGATAAAATATGTCAGGTGGTTCCAAGTACCAAAAAAAAAAACAAAAACATAGAGTTGGGTAAGGAGCATGAGCATTATAAGAAGAGGAGGTACATTTTTAGAGAGGGGAAGCCAGGGAAAGGCTCTGATAAGTTGATGTTTGAACAGACACCTGAATAAATATAGTGAGGGGGAATATAAGAAGTACATTCCAAACAGGGGGATCAGGAGATGCAAAGGCTCTGGACAGGCGTATGACTGCCATGTTCAAACAACAGCAAGGAAACACTATCGCTCTATTAGAGTGAACAAGACACTGGTGGAAGATGAAATTAGAGAGATACCTATGGACTTTATCATTCAGCTCTTGCAGACCATGTAAAAGCCTGAGCTTTTACTCTGAGTGAGGTGGGAAGCCATTAGAGAATTATAAACAGAGGACTGACATCATTCTGACATACACTTTATTAATGCACCCTCTAGTTGCTATATGAAGAACACACTGAAAGGGGAAAGGGCAAAATCAGGGAAGACAGGGTGATATTGAAATGTTCAAGCAGGAAATAAAAGTGGTAAAGTTCAGACTATTATCAGTGGAAGGAAGGAGAAGGGGTTGGATTCTGGGTATATTTTGAAGGAAGTATTCAGAAAGTTGCTGGGAGATTGGAGATGAGCTATGAGACAAAGAAGCAAGAATGTCCTCAAGTTTTTAATCTGAGCACCCAGAATAATGGAGCTGCCATTGACTGCCATTAGGAAGACTGTAGGAAGAGCAGGTTTAGGGGAGAAAATTAAATATTTGGTTTAGGATATATCGAGTCTGAGATGCCCACTCTTATGGAGAGGTTAAATAGGGAGTTGAGTCTAGAGTTCAAAGGCAAGACTAGTAATGGAGATAGAAGTTTGATAGATGTAAGCTAAGGGCTGGTAATTCAGCCATGGGCCTGAATGAGATCACCTGGTTTGAGGGTAAATATAGAAAAGTGCAAACTCACTGAGATCTGGGGATTGAGAAGATGAATAAAACCAAGAAGGTAGACTGAGAAGAACCTGACAGGAAAGTAAGACAAGAATCAAGAAAATAACAAGTGTTGTAAGGAGGTGAAGAAATTGAAACCCTTGCACACTTCACTGTTGGTGGGACTATAAAATGATGCAACTATTATGAAAAACGGTATGGGGTTTCCTCAAAAAATTAAAAACAGAACTACCCTATGATCTAGCAATCTTACTTCTGGCTGTATATCTGGCAGAATTGGACGTAGGATCTTGTACATCCATGTTCATAGCATCATCATTTCCAAAAGCCAAGGGGGTGGAAACAACCCAGTGTCCTTCAGTGGATGAAGAGATAAATAAAATGTGGCATATATATATGTATATGTATACATATATGATGGAATACTAGCCTTAAAAAAAAGAAGGAAATCCTGTCACATATTATAGTGTAGATAAAATAAATCAGTTGCAAAAAGACAAGTTCTGTGTAATTTCACTTACGTGAGGTGTCTGAAGTAGTCAAACTCATAGAAACAGAAAATAAAATTGTGGTTGCCAGGGGCTGGGGACAGGGAAAGGAGATGTTCAGTGGGCATAGAGTTTCAGTTTTGCAAGATGAAAAAGTTCTGGAGATCTGTACAGCAATGAGAATATAGTTAACACTGCTGTACTGTACACTTAAAAAGATGGTTAAGATAATAAATTTTATGTGTCTTTTACCACAATTATGAATGAATGAATCAAGCAATCAGTCAATCAGTCAAGAAAAAGCAGCATCCCTGGAGTCAAGTGAAGAAGATATATAAGGAGAAGGGAGCAGTCCATTGTATTAAATGCCAGAAGGTGGTCATATCTGAATAATGGCCACCAAAGATCTCAGGTCTTAATCCGTGGAAACTTAAATGTAACTTATATGGGTAAAGAGTCCTTGCAGATGTGATTAAGTCCTTAACGTGAAATCTATATCCTAGATTATCTTGGTGAGCTCCAAATCCAATGATAAGTATCCTTACAAGAGAGAGGCAGAGGGAGATAACACATAGAAGAGAAGAAGGCAATGTGACCACAGAGGCAGAGCCCAAGCAATGGTGCCACAAGTCAGGGATCTCCAGCAGCCATGAGAAGCTAGAAGAGGCTAGAAATAGATTCTTCCTTCCAGAGTCCAGGAGGGATCATGGCCCTGCTGGCACCTTGATCTCCCCTCAATGGAACTGATTTTGAATTGCTATCTTCCAGAACTGTGAAAAAATAAATTGTTGTTTTAAGCCATCGAGTTTGTGGTAGTTGGTTTCAGCAGCCACAGCGGACTGAGACAGAGATCAAGTAAGGTGAGGACTGAGAAGTGGTCACTGGATTTGGAAAACTCCCTACAGGGAGCCTACTTCTCCCTCTGCCTATGTCTGTACTCTCTCTCTGTTTCTCTCATGAATAAATAAATAAAAGCTTAAAAAAATTTTTGAGCCTTAATAATGCTTCTGATATTAGACATACTCAGGAACCAGTCCCTGGTTCTCACACTAGGTTATAGATATGTTTTGAAGACAGTTCATTTTATCACTCTGGCCTTTAAATTTTGTTGTTGTTGTGAAGTAAGATCTTGTTTCAGTGAGTTTCAAATGCCTCGTATTTAGCCTTTCTTTATGGGTTAGTGGCATATATTTGCACAGGAGCCATCTTGGAGCCATTTTTTTAACTTCCTCATTCCTAGAAAAATCCTCACCCCTCACCTTGGAGAGGCCTTCCTGCCATGAGCCCCGGAGGAATACCAAAACAGAACCAAACTTGTTAAATAAAACACAGTGCCACCGCAGGCTCCATTCATTCAGAGATATTTTTGAAACCTGTATCACAAGTGATTAAAGTGTATTAAATCAGTGATTATAAAAAATATTTGTTTTGGATAAATGGTCCTGCAAGATAACTTCTGGGTCCTGCTAAGCTCTGAGATTTCATACTCCGTGTCGAGGAAGGTCAGTCAGTTTCACAGCCTCTGCTTTCTTGGAACTGTTCTTGGTACCTGGGGACTGATCTCTAAGGTGTGCCATCTGTGAGGCCAGACTAAGAAAGGAGGAAAGAGAGCAGACAAAATGGTTAAGAAGATCCTGAAAATAGTATGTGCAGTTTTGAGGTGGTTTCAAGACTACATATATACAGTTATCAAATCCCTTCATTGGCATGCTAAAAACAGGTGAATTTTAATGTATATGAATTATATCCTGATAAACCTGCCTTTAAAAAAAAGTATCTGGGGCAGCCCGGGTGGCTCAGTGGTTTAGCACTGCCTTCAGCCCAGGGCGTGATCCTGGAGACCTGGGATCAAGTCCTGTGTCAGGCTCCCTGCATGGAGCCTGCTTCTCCCTCTGCATGTGTCTCTGCCCCGCCCGCCCCCGCCCCCCCCCCCCCCCCCGCCCCATGTCTCTCATGAATAAGTAAATAAAATCTTTTTAAAAAAAAACTATTTGTAAGATGGTCTCCTGGTCCCCAGGTCAACATTTCAGAAAAAATCCCTTTACCTTTTGGAGATGGCAAGTAAACAGCTGTGCTGTGGAGAAGGGTCCCCTTCTTGGTTCTTGGTTCTCCTCCCCTCCAATCAAGGGTACTTTGCAGGGGAATCAGCGTGGGCAAGAATTGTCTGTGTCCTTACTTAGTGATAAAGTAAAAGAAAGGGTTACCAGGGCACCTGGGTAGCTCAGTGGTTGAGCGTCTGCCTTTGGCTCAGGTCATGATCCTGAGGTCCTGGGTTCTAGTCCCACATCAGGCTCCTTGTGGGGAACCTGCTTCTCCCGTCTGCCTATGTTTCTGCCTCTGTCTCTGCCTCTGTGCCTCTCATGAATAAATAATATCTAGAAAGAAAGAAAGAAAGAAAGAAAGAAAGAAAGAAAGAAAGAAAGAAAGAAAGAAAGAAAGAAAGAAAGAAAGAAAAGAAAAGAAAAGAAAGAGTTACCTATCCCTTCGTCTTTAACTTTTTACATTTTTTTCTCTACTCAGTTCTTATAATCAAAGGATATTGTTAGGGCAATTTATTTTATGCACTTAGAGCAGTCGTTGTAAAAACAATATTGTTTAGGAGAATAAAAAATGGCTCTGGACTCCATGTCAGAGATGTTTAATAGATTTAAAAGAGGATATAAAATGTGACAGTTGAGTAATGGGGAAACATTAAAATAACTTCATTCTCTTACGGATGTTGGGAGCGGAGGAGAGGGATGGATAAATCTTACAGTGTGCATAATGTGAAAACATCTCAGAAGATCAGCATTGATGCAAGGCCCAGAAAATGATTATGTATATTAGTTAATATTATCTTCTAAATATGATACTACAGACCCCCAAAAATAAGCATTCCAAGTTGAGGAAAGGCACTTGAGAAATGTCTGTCAAGGTTCCATTTGGTTGTCTCTTGATGGTAGATTGTAGGGAGTTTTTTGCTTTCTGAATCTCTGTGTTTTTCAGTTTCTCAATAATGGGTGTGTATTTTTAAAAATATTTAAATAGTTTTAAAGTTAAAAAATTTTTAATATTAATTTTTAATATTTTAACAATATTTTTAAAAAGTCAGTTTGAGACAAATGTGCTCCTTGCTGTCCCTGACACTAAACTAATAAAAAGGAGCCAAGGCCTCTGTGCTGCTGTTTCCAGGGCTGTGGCCTCACACTGGGTTTCTGCCTGAGTCAGTGGCCACCGAGGGGTGGAGGTGGGGGATGTGAGGCCAACGCTACAAAGGAGCTTTCAGCATCAGATTTACCCTTTCAAACAGTGTGTTTGTGTAATTTTGCAACTGGGGAAAATTATAGGTGATTTATATGTTGCCAAGAACAACCCAGATTGCATGTGGTTACCTGAGGATCTGTCCCTTTCTTGGCAGTAGCCAGGAAATGGTGAGAGGGAAGAAGACACGAGTCCAAGGTTATCTTTTGCCCCAATTATGTGAGGACACTTAAAGATCTGATGAGATAATAGTCTGAGAGGTGTCCTTTCTGGGAATATGCTTTATAAGCCCATTTGCTACCAAACAAAAGCTGCCATTAGCAGCCCGTCTTGAGGATCAATGTTTGGTGGGGCTGCAATGAGGAGCATGGATGATTCTGTGCTCCAGGTCCCCATCTTCACAAGTAGCAAACATTTACTGATGCATCTAATATCCATAAGGCTGGGTGCTGGGGGTGCTAGCTGGGGGACTTTCATTTATTTAACAAATGTTTATTGAGCATCTACTGTGAACAGAATTTGGAAGAGGAGAAAGATGGATGATAAAAAACTTAATTCAGTAGCTTCAGATTATTATAATGCATTGGGAAAAAAATAAACAGGGTGCTATGCTGGCAGAATGACAGGCTAGATGGAGCACTTCATTAGATAGTATCATCAGGAGACCCTGGCATTTGAACACAGGCTCAAAGAAAGCAGCAGCCATGGAAAGTACCAGCCAGAGCAATACAGCATGGCAGACAGGGGAAATAGCAAGTACAAGGGTCCTGAGGTGAAACCTGGCTTGGCCTGTTCAATCAGTGAAGACAGACAAACAGGGCAACTTTGGAGATAGAAAGGTAGGTTTAATAAATACTTATGGGAGAAAGTCTGCACAAAATACTAATAATTAATTATAGCCCTCAGCATACAATTTTTAAAGAGGCCAGAGAAATGGCTTGGTTTCTACTATCATAGGCTCCTGGGTTGGTGTGAGTTTGAGGGAGTGAGGAGGTCACTGCGGTAGGTAGGTGCTAAGGAAGGGTTCTCCGAGGAAGAGAGGCTAGGTCCTGGCTGTAAGATATAGGTGCATGTGAGGGAATACGTGGTATGATGAAATCATGGCTGCCTTGGGCATCTGCTGTATTGGGAGAACAGAGAACAGGCTTTTTTTGGCTAGAAGTTAGAGCTAATGACGTGCGACAGAGGCAGGCACTGTAGATTTTGATGGAAAAGCTGCTATGTGTGCTCAGACACTCTGCCGGCCATTACATACAGGAAATAGACCCAAGGAGGAAACAGGAGACAATTAGCCTCAGGTGGTTGGCTTGCAAGTTTATTCTGTGCACACAGGAAACCCTTACAAATGCTATAGGTGGACGTGAACCTTTCCCTCCAGAAGATACCAGTGAAAGAGCAGCGCCTTCTTAGAATTATTGAAGGAGCCTGTAGGGTTCTCACGTCCACTTAGTGGCTGGTTTCCGTAGAAACTTTCTAACACATGCACATGCTTCAAAGTCACACACATTAAACATTTAATAAATCCTTGATTATGAATTTTAAATCACAATTGATTTTCAAATAATTATTGCCTCTTTAAGAAGCCATCAGTGCAAATTAGAAATTGGATGTGAAGATTTATCCACTTTTCTCCCCATAAGTTCCCAGTTAATAGAGGCACAGTTGGTCATAATCCTAGACTTTTCCCTTTGTCTTTCATAGTCCCTGATTCCTTTTCCATGTTCCTTGTGAGGACTGGGGATCATGTATGTAATACTTCTAGGTTACAGGGCTCAGTAGTTGCTCAATTAATGGTGGTGGTCATTTCCTGTTCGAGCCTGTTCCTTCTATAGCACTCCGTACTTTATAATGTGTTGTCACAAACATTAGGCACACTTGTGCAATCCTGCAACCCAGCTGAGCTACTGAGGCCCAGAAAGATTAAACGATTTTCCCATTTAACAAACAGCTAGGAATATCAGAATAGACAGGATTCAGGTCTAGTGTCTTCTAGTGCCTAGTACCTGTCTTTCTACTCTTGTACCACCTGTCAGTTACATTACAGAGAATACTCCTAGACAATACGGTGATAACAGACTTGAATGGATGGGGTCCAGTTATTACTGGGGGAACTGCATTGAGGATCTTGACCAGAGGACTTTGGGTGTTACCATTTTGGGAGCCCAAGGTCTATTTGAGCAGAGGCAAGGTAACTCAGGCAGCCTAGTCTCTCTGAACTCCAGGGGTTGCCTAAGGTCTGAGATCCACTGAGAATTTAGAATTGAAGCAGTGTTTTTTTTTTAGAGAAATTAATTAACCAATAAATAATTTCCTACAAAGAGGCAGAAGGCCACTGCCTGTCAGATATCCCTTGCCTGCTGTTGTAGAGCATTAGACATCAGTAGGTTAACAGAGCCATTTCTATGGAAACAAGCTCGTTATTTCTCTTTTGTTGGAACCCTACTGGTTCATGGTAGAGGCTTCCTTTTTTTTCCCTAAAGAAAACCCAACATATACCATACAAAATATGAGTCTTTTTGCCTCGGAGCGAACAAAGCCCATCTAACATTTAAGAATGCCAGCTCCCATTTGTGGATATAGCCATTTGCATTATCCAAGGCTCAGGTAAAAACTAAAACTCACATGTAATTTTAAGTTGCAACATGGTCTATTCATTGCTGTTTCATTTTATAAAATCTGTGAAATTCATGACTTTGAGCCAGCATTTTTCAAGGACTATGTTTTTGTCAAAGTCATTAAAAGCAGCTAACCAGTGATGCTCTTTCCAAGCAGAAGGCTACATCTCACAGAGATGTTGTTTCAAAAACAGCAGTTTACTGGAAAGCAGAGCGCTGTCATTTCAAATAATGGTTTCTGGCACCCAAGTAAGTCAGGGAAGCTGTGTTGTGTCTTACTCTCCACCTACACAGCATCAACGGCTCCCATGCTGAGTAGAGCGAAATTAGATGCAATGTTGTCTTTCTCCCATTTGGTAAGTGGCAACGTCCCAACAAAACCACATGGAAATAGTCCAGAGTAGAGTTTAAGTTGATATGTTGCTCCCTTGGTTCATGTTCTTCCCCATTGGCCCTGTAGCATTTTTGTTTGGTACAACTTCTGTACCACATCTCATTCTCATCAGCTCTCTCTGTAACTACAAAGACCGTAAAAATTTCTATTATGTTTGTGAAATGGCCAAACATATACCACAGCCCCCAGATTAGGATCAGTCTGTAGCATCTAAAAATGTGAATTGAGAAGGGCTGAAAGAACATCTTTCCCTGGTGGGGGCTTGCTTTAGAAACACCCCTCTCTCTAACGTTCTGACTGAATCCATGCCTTTGTTTCCTCCAGCTAGGGATGCAGTGCTTACTTCCCCGGAGTTGTAAGGATCAAACAGGAACTTGGCCCAGGGCCTGTCACGAGGCAAGCCCTTGGTTTATAAGCTAATACTCATTTTTAGTATGAGTTCCTGGTCCTCTGGTAAAAGAACAGAGCTTTTGGCCTGTAAAATCAAATTCCCGGAAATGAGAAGCACTGAAACATGGGGAGGGGAGAGAGGAAGTGGGGGAAGGTGCTTAGAAGATTACTGTTTTATTTACAAAGCCATCCTTAGCCAGCACTGTGGGGTCTAGCTCTCTACATTCTGGGTGCTCATGAACCTGGGTCTTCACAGGGGAAGTTATCTTTCTGTGCCTTTTCTCCTTCCCCCAGGCTCTCCTCCCCTATTCAGATACCAACTAGCATCCTCTGGTGTCCGATATCATTTCATACCTTCTATCCCCATGCCAAAGTCTGTGTGGACATACTTTATTCTACCCGCTCCCTGACACCCCCCTTCCCATTCTCATCTTTTTCATTTGCCACCTCCAACCTCCACACTGCTGCTCAAAAATGAGCAAAGGCAAGTGAGGAAACCAGGACATTATGACACCCAGAAGATATCTTTGTGTCAGCTCCAGTTGTTGAAACGCATGATTGGGAAAGAGTGAACATGTGAGGTGGATTCCAGCCCTGACACCCTGGGGCTTGAAAGTGTTGAGGGGGAAGCAAGAAGCTTCACAAATAAATCCTCTATTGATTTAAAATATTCCTAGTGGTGGGATAACCAAAAAGAAATTAGTGTTTGCTGATTAGTAGAGACTGAGATGTGCTATTTTGGTATTTTCAGATCAAAGTAGCCAACTGGTAATAGGAAGAGATCTCTCACAGAAAAAGTACCCTGAAACCTGGCAGTCTGTTTCTACAATTATTGTTTGATTCACATTGCAGCAACAACTCAGAAATTCACTTGTGTTCTGACTGTGAAAGCCCTTCCCTGGACTCTTTGGATATATACTCTAATCAATTTGATGATGGGGTTCTTACTTGCTACAGAATCATATAGAGTAGGGATCCAAAAAACAAAAACAACAACAAAGAATGAGTTTGGCAAAATGACCAAGCTAAACTTGTGTAGAGGTATGAGCAATTAGCAAAGACATGTACCCAGGTGACTAATTATAGGGGTTCTAAAGAACTATAAATTGAAATTGTTAGAAATTGGTCCTCTCATTCAAAAGCAGCTAACAACAACTCACCAATGATATGGCTTACTGACAAATGAGAATAATAAAGATATCAAGTGACTGGGAGACTAGAGACTATAAACCTCTGATTTGTTTTGTAGACCAGAATTGTTTGTTTTATTGCCCATATCATCCTAACTTGTAAATATATAAAACAAGTAAATCAACCCTCTTTGCACCAACTGCAAATATCGAAACACACAGTGTTTTCTGAGAAACACACAGTGGTAATTAAAATGAAAGACCATAAGAAAGCGTGCCTGAATGCCATGCTTAAAAAACACCACTAGAACCTGAAAAGAATGGGAGCCTCCACAATTAACCTATACTCTCTAAGGCAAAGATCTCATTATCAAAACATTTATTTATCTTTGTGCCACAGAAATAAAGAGTTGTGTGTTTACTTTCAAGCCTAAATGACGAGAAAATGTATGGTTTCTTAACAGAAAAGTTCCTCCTGAAAGAAATTAAAATACTGGATGTATTTTTAGAAAAAGAAAACTCATCTAATGCTTATTATTCTATAACAAGCCTATCTCTCATGTTCAGGGGGAGGGATGCTCCTCTCATCAGTGAAAAGAATAAAATGCCTTCTGAATTATTCTTGGGTTTGGAATTCAGGTGGGATAATTAGGACATTCTCCAAGAGTCCTACCAATCGCTCTCACATAAGCTCTATAATTGTTCTAGGAGCTTTGGTTGTTTGTATTCTTTTTGTTCACTGGCAGATATGACCCAGCATGATCTCATTCCACCAGCACATTGCAAGAGATTGTGCTCTCTTTTAAATAAGCAGGGACTAAATATCCATAAAGCATAATAATGCTAATGAGAATTATGAGCACTTAACACTTATTCATCCCTGGGAAGGTAATAGGGATCCTAAGACATAATATAAAAGCAATTTAGTTGAACCTTTCCTTGTGGAGTTACTTTCTTTGAGCAGATTCCTCATGCATGGATCTATGGCTATTTTTTTTCCAGTGTCCCTTCTCACTGAGGGACCAGGAGCAGTCCAATTCATTGTTGCCTGGCACTCTACAGGACATTAGAATTTCTGCCTCTGCTCTCTAAGTGCAATACCCCTCAATACTGTCATAACCCAGGTCACTCCATATATTTCCAAATACTTCAAAGGGTGGCACTTCCTTTCATTGAGAACCATTGTCAGTGAGGCTTAGAGAATAAGTTAAATCCCACTTGGAATTTCCAGACGATCGATTGTTAGAATCTTGAAAAGAGATCTTGGCTGTAGAATTCTGAAAGAATTAATCTGCAGTATTATATTCTCTGATTCAAATTCAGAGATGTGTAACCACCCATTTCAGTACTTGAGAAGGGCGGGCTACTGATTGCTGGGCTGAAGAGTGTGTCACTCCAGCACTACCAGCATTTGATCATTACCCCCAGTTGATTCCCAGACATGTTTTGCGATTCTGGAAGCAAGCTCTGGAATCTAGAGTCTCCCCATGACAGCCAGACTCTGACTCTATTTCCCTCTGCCCCACTGATTTCTAGAAGAGTTAGGGTCCACAGCCAGGTGCATCTTTGAGGTGGGCCTCTGGTTCCAGGGCCAGGCTGGGCCCCTGCAAAGGTAAAATATGGTGCATCACAAGGCAATCCAAAAACTAGCTGATGAGGTGAGGGGGGAGTGGTGTATAGAAATTAATCACCCTCTCTTTTTAACTAAAGGTTTTTTGGGTGTGTGTGTGTGTGTGTGTGTGTGTTAAAGCTTTGTGTACGTGATCTTTTCAGCAGAATTTTTTTTCTTTTAGCTATTTCAGTGGTTGGTATAGTCAAACCATTTCCTTCCCTCTTAAAATAATATCTTCCCAATCTCTGTCAGATATAAAGTGAAACAGGAACATTAGCAAAGGATATCTGATATGCATCTATGCTTCTGCCTAAGCACCTAACAGGACTCTGTCAACACTTTCTCTTGGCCTGATATGCTCACAAGATGCAACACCCTTTTCTCAACAACATTTCCCATTGCATGCAATTGCTGTCAACTTAGGTAGGGACAAAAGACAAAAGTTTTTGTCTTCCCTGTTGGAAATCTATGATGTAGCATTTATACACCAACAATGAACAATATGGGAAGGATATTAAGGAAACAATTCCATTTGACAATAATGTCAAAAACAATAAAATATATAGGGACTTAGAATTAACTTAGGAACAGAGAGCCCAGAAATAAATCCTCACCTATGTGGTTAAATGACTTTCAATAAGGGTGACAAGACCATTCAACTTGGAAAAGGAAATCCTTTCAACAAGTGGTGCTGGGAAAACTGGATATCCACATGCAAAAGAATGGAGTTGAACCCTTACCCAACACCATTTACAAAAATTAACTCAAAGTACATCAAAGACCTAAACATAAAAGCTAAAACTATGAAACTCTCAGAAGAAAACATAGGGCAGAAACTTCACAACATTGGCTTTGGCAATGATTCCTTGAACATTACACCAGATGAATGGGCAACAAAAGAAAATTGCACTTTATGAAAATTAAAAACTCCTGTGCATCAAAGTGCACTATTAGCAGAGTGTAAAGGCCATTTATGGAATGAGAGAAAATGTCTGCAAACCCCGTATATCTGAGAATAGATTAATATACAGAATATGTACAGAACTCCTAAAACTCAACAACAAAAAACTTGGTTCAAAAAAAGGCAAAGTTGGGGGACCTGGATGTCCTGGTCAGTGGAGTGTACAACTCTTGATCTCAGAGTTGTGGATTTGAGACCCACATTGGGTGTAGAGATTACTTAAAAATAATAAAACATTTTTTAAAAAAGGGCAAAGGACTTGAATAGATATTTCTCCAAAGGAGATATGCAGATGGTCAACAAGTATGTGAAAAGATGCTCAATGTCACTAATCATCAGGGAATGTAAATCAAAACCACATTGAGATACCACCTCACATCCATTAAGGTGACTACGACCAAATAAAAAACAGAAAAACAAAAATGGAAAATAATGAGTGCTGGGAAGATGAGAAATTGGATTCCTTATGCACTTTTGGTGGGAATGTAAAATGGTATATCTGTTATGGAAATCAGTATGACTGTTCTGCAAAAAATTAAAAATAGATTTACCATATGATCCAGCAATTCTACTTCTGGGTATATACCCAAAATAACTAAAAGTAGGGGCTTGAAGAGATATTTGTCCACCCATGTTCATAGCAGTATTATTCATAGTAGCTAAAACATGGAAACAATGAAAGTGTCTCTCATCAGATGAATGGATAAGCAAAATGTATATACACGCAGTGGAATATTATTCAGCCTTAAAAAGGAAAGAGATTCTAACACACGCTACAATATAGATGAATCTTGAGGACATTATGCTCATGAAATAAGCCAGTCAAAAAAAGATAAATGCTGTATGATTCCACTTCTACAAGGTGCCCAGAGTAGCCAAAATCATAGAAACAAAAAGTAGAAGGTGGTTTCTAGTGCTGAGGAGAGGAAAGAATGGGACTTACAGTTATTGGGTACAGAATTTCAGTTTTATAAGATGAAAAGGGTTCTTAGTGTGTGCATGTGTGTGTGTCTGTGTGTGATGCATTGTCCAAATACCTCAAGCTTAGGAGACAGACTAACTTTTCTTATTTACCATAGACACTTTTTAGGAAAACACGTATTTCTTTGGAACATTGGCTTAGGACTCTATAGTGCTTTCAGTCTTCAGGAGGAGAATTTTGTAGGAAAGCAGCTGGATGTGAAAAAGAAGACAATGCCCAAAGTAATTCTAAAAGTTTAGGGTGTCTGGGTGGCATAGTCAGTTGGGCATTCCACTCTTGGTTTTGGCTCAGGTCATGATCTTAGGGTCCTGGGGTTGAGCCCTGTGTCTGGCTCTGTGCTCGGCACGAAGTCTGCTTGAAATGATGGGGTCCCAAATCAGAGTTGTTAAAGTCTTTTTGTTTTTTTGTTTTTACATAAAGATCCCTCCTCTTGTTCTTCAAGGATATGAATACAGTTCAGAGATCTTTGTGGCTTCAGAATCCCTTCAATCTTCCTTTCCATTTTATTCTCTGATGCCTTTGAAAATGAGTTAAGGGAATAGGTTTTTTTTTTTTTGAGGGAATAGTTAATTATCTTCCAATTATACACTAAATGCTGTTGGGGTGGCTGATTTTGCAGTATTCTTTATAAAATAACACTCACTATGAAGGGACCTTTTTGTTTACAGTGTTATATGTAATTTCTTCTATTGCCTTGAAGAACAAGATGTTGAGATATAAGAACCAAAAAAGATAATTTCCATATTTATGCTTTTTTGGTAATTAACAATTTTTTTCCTGAATAAGTAACAGTCTTGTATTGAACTTACTGTGGGTTATACCTCCTTCCCTGGGTTTTCTATGTATCTTCTTTCCTTTCTGAGATAGTAGCCTGATTTTTTACTTTATCCCTGGATAAAAATATTGCCCCAAAGCTATAAGTCATGGTTTTATTTAATATGTCTTCAGAACAAGATTCGACTGTTGACTGAAGTAAGGCTTTAATGCGTCTCATTTCTTGGGTCATGCACTCTAACTAAATTGCTGCTCTCAGACATTGCTTCACTGTGGGGTGCCAGTGACCTCAAAGGGCACATTTACACAGACAGTCCTGAAATAGCATATGACACCTTGACATAGAGCGAGACCTGATCAGAATGTGGAGGAAATGGGTACCAAAAATAAAATAGGGTACTTTCCAAGATGAACAACAAAAATAAATTGAGATGGTGGGTCAAGAAAGAATTAGAAGAGGAATGAAATTGGGATAGAACTTGAAGCAGGTGGAAGAAAGGATGGGGAGGTGATCTGGCAAAGCCAGAGGCAAAGAAACCATCTCATAATTTACATAAGTATGAATTCCACTCTTGAAACATTTGTGTTCCATTTCCATATTTATAAGTACTCTTATAAGAGTAAGTAAGTCCGTTATACTAAATACAGAATTCTGCTGGTGAACTCATTGATGCAATTAACAATTTAGACATGGCAGTCCTTCCCCCTTTGACATTACAGATGAAGAATTGTGAGTTAAGTAAATAGTTGTGTCTAGCCATATTTCAAATAGAATAGAGAGAAAAGACTATATTTTTAAATGCTGGATAAACAACACTGAAAAGCGACACATCCTTTGCAGGGTCTCTGCAGTATAATAGATTGAAGTGGTTACAGTTAACTAGAAAGCTGGTATTGGAACACATCAGGAGAACATTGTAAACTTGGTGTTTTTAGTCCTAAAGGATTATATAATTTACCATTCCTTTCTGTTTGCCTTTCATTCTTCAGCCCCTGAGGGCACTTAAACAGAGTATCTGACAATAGTAGTACCTGAAAAATAGCAACAGTAATAATGCATCCTGCCACCCTTCCCATTTCAAACTCATTTCACAAATTAAGATAGTTTTAATGACTTGCTTTCTTAATTCAGCAGCATGTCTTATTCTAACTGATGCTTCATTGTTTTTCCCTGAAGAAGGGATGGAAGTACAGAGGTCTGTGTGTGTGTGTGTGTGTGTGTGTGTGTGTGTGTTGGGGCTGTGTGTGGGGTGTTTGGAAAACCACACCTCATCTCCTGGTCTGCTGTAATCAGGCTTGGTCCTGGATTGGTGATGTAGAGAGCTGGGAGAGCCAGGCCTGACCACAGCCACTCTTTTAAATTTCCCCCATCGTGATGAACCTGCTCTTTTGGCAGCTCCTGAATTCCCTGATGCATTCTTTCTTCCTGTTTTCTTTCCTAGTGTATCCGAAAAACCCACCCAGCATTCCAATGGCCAGCAACAACACCGCCAGCATAGCACAAGCCAGGAAGCTGGTAGAACAGCTGAAGATGGAAGCCAACATTGATAGGATAAAGGTGAGGACCACATAACCCACATAGATCTTAGAGCCTTGACTATAAGGAACATGATTTGCAGCCATCTATCACTTGACACCCCTTCTAAAAAGAGTGATAAAAAGCAGTGAGAGCAGGAGAGAAACTTAATAATTGGGCAAAAGTTCATTTTCCAATGTGTCTGTGCCTTCTCCAGATTTCTCCAAAATAAAAAAACAGCATAAATTAAAACAGGTTCTCCACATAGAATTCAAAGCAAAACAATAACAGCAAAACAAACAAATGAGAAACAGGCTCTTGGTTGAATTCTAGCCAAGGAGCTTGGAAACCTTGCAAAACTTACCAGGTCACCAGCTGACCTCCCTGACTCTGTACTGACTGATTTTTCATTTGGATTTTAGATTTTCTGTCTTGGTGTAGGTTCTCAGTTAAGTGTCTCTCTGACATGGTTAATCTTTCTATTCACCACTTCGGGTTGTAATTATCTTCTTTTTAATACCTCATTGGATTTTTTTTTCTTCAAAACACAAAAATCACACATGGTCTCCCTAAGAAGTCAAACAGTGTAGTGGGTTAATGAAAGTACTTTATCAAATGGAACTCAGAAACATATCTCATTTTATTAAAATAAAGCTAGAACATTCTTCCAAATGCCAAATTCTTTTTTATTTATTTATTTTTTAAAAAAGATTTTTATTTATTTATTCACAGAGACACACAGAGAGAGAGAGAGAGAGGCAGAGACACAGGCAGAGGGAGAAGCAGGCTCCATGCAGGGAGCCTGACGTGGGACTCGATCCAGGGTCTCCAGGATCACGCCCTAGGCTGCAGGCAGTGCTAAACTTATGCTGCGCCACCAGGGCTGCCCCCAAATTATTTTTTAAAACTAGAACATTTCTCCTATTTTCTCCATGCCAGAGTTAGCAACCTGAACAACCCACCCAACCTTTGGAGTATGCTTCTAGAGCAAAGGTCAATAGACTAAGGCTCATGAGCCAGATCCAGCCTATTGCCTGGTTTTATAAATAAAGTTTTATTAGAACATAGCCATTCATTTACATATTGTCTATGGATACTTTCCCACTATAACAGCAGAGCAGAGTAGTTACAGCAGAGACCATGTAGCCCATAAAACAAAATATTTCTCTCTGGCCTTTTACAGAAAACTTTGCTGACCCCTGCTCTAGAACAATCATTCTCAGCCCACCTGTATACATTCAGATTACCCCAGAAACTCTGTGGAAAGACCAATTCCAAGACCACCCTCTATACCAATTAAATTAGAATCTCTTGGGGTATGATTCAGGCATCAGGCTTAGTTTATTTATTTATTTATTTACTTATTTTTGCATTTTGTTTTTAATTCTTAGTTAGTTTCAATGTATAGCCAAGGTTAAGAACCTAGGGAAGGGATCCCTGAGTGGCTCAATGAGTTAACTGTCTGTCTTTGGCTCAGGTCATGATCCCAAGACCCTGGAATCAATTCCTGCATCAGGCCCTCTGCTCAGCAGGAAATCTGCTTCTCCCTCTTGCCTTCCCCCCTACTCACACTTGCTCTCTCTCTCTCTCTTAAATAAATAGATGAAATCTTAAAATAAAATCAGGTGTAGGCTTTACACCTGATGTAAGGCTTGAATTCATGATCCTGAAATCACGAGTCATATACTCTACTAAATGAGTCAGCCAGTCACCCAGGGTTTGCTCCTTCTAACTCCCATCAGCTATCGTTTAGAAAGTGAAGAGAAAGATGATCTTCCTTCAGAAATAAGCTGAGTAAATAACCATGGGCATCTGTCCTAATCTTCTTTTTTGAGTTCTGATAATGGGGCCATATAAACAGCTTCTCTTCTCTCAGCAGCTCTAACTCTTCTTATTATGCATTAATGAGATAAATGAAAGGTCCTCACTATCTGCCTTGCTCCTTTACCACCTTCCTCTTTTCCCTTTGCCTCTTCTTTTTCATTCCCTTGCTGAAAAAAGTACAGTGTGGAAGGTGGGCACAGAATGTGCTGCAGGAAATGAGGTGGTTCAAGGACCATGGCATCCAAAAGTATCATTTAGTCCTTCCTTGGGAATGGTGGGGAGAGAGGAGTCTTTTGCCCATGGACCTTCTGGAAAATGTCACTTTGCCTTTTAGGGTGGCCCAACTAAGATAAAAGTAGTTGTGAAGCATCATTGTGGTTGGCTTTTTCTGTTACTCCTCAGCATCCTCAGATTTATCTCCTGAAGGAGGAGGTGATGGTATTAGAGGTGATGAAAAGCTGGCAGTGGGAGGAAGAGGACAGAAATAGGTCTGTTCAGCCATAAGTCAGACCTCCTTCATCCCTCACTCGAATTACTGACTGCAGGGGCTCCTAGTTGATCCCTGAAATCCCATCTCAGCCCTGTTTTCACGCCTGCCATCAATTACCCTCCACATTGCTACCAAAGACAATTTTCTCTAAGAAAATCGTATTACATTCCTCTCCTACAGAAAATCTTTTTGTGCTTCCCATCACCTGTAAAATAAAATTCAAACTCTTTAGCAGAGTATGCAAGGTCCTTCTGGCCTCTGCTCTTCTTCTCAGCTTCATCCCCTCTTTTTGCCCACCTGCCTTACTGAGCCACTTCTGGTGCTCTTGATGGAAATTTCAAATGCCTGGAACATTCACTCTCCTTTCTATCCTTTATTAACTCTGGCAACTCCGTGAAGACTCAGACCAGTCATGACATCCTTTGTGAAGGTTTCCCAGACCCTCATCTCATCATAAGATTGGAATTTTACTGATTTTCAGTTGTTCTTTTATTCTTTTGTCTAATAAATATTTTATTGATAGCTTTTTAAATGGCCAAACCTTGTAAGATCCTAGAGATACAGAGATGGAGAAAGATGAAGACATGGCTCTTGCCCTCAAGGATCTCCTAGTCTAGGAGGAAGTTACAAAAAAAATATGAATGAGACCTATCACTGATAGAAATAAGATATCCAAGAAGCATAATCATCAAATATTATCAGAAAGAAGCCAGCACCACACCCTGACTCCCTTCGTATACTACTTCTGAAGACACCAAAGGAATCGCCACTATAAGAGAGAAGAAGTGTTCATCTAACAAACTGAGCGCTAGGTGGTCATCTTCCTAGGCCATCTTCACATCCAAACCTCTGGACCCTTGCTATATCATTAGACCTCGCATTGTTGGAGATACAGCAGCAGCTAGTGTTTCAGCACTTCTCCTGCACATCAGAGCCAGGCAGGCATGCTGTGGCAAAGTGTCAGATTATTTTTAGTTCGGCCGTTGGCTAAACTGCGACTGTTGACAGAGTTGTCAGCTAGCTGGTTTAGGGCTTGGTTATTCTGCCTTTAGGAATCCCTTCAAAGGCTTCTGAGCCCTTGGGCTTCTCCACCTACTTCGCCTGTGTGATCCTGTCAGCAAGAAAGGGCTTCTCTCTCAAGATCCCACGTCTGTGATTCTGCAGTCAGATAGTGACCTCTTCAAGCTCGGGCAGCAGTGTGTTATGTATATCAGGCGGAGCCCACTGTGGCTGAGGCCATGAGTAGCGGGGGGCAGGGAACACAGCTGGCATTGGAGCTTTGAGAGTCCCATCAGCAGGGGCGGCTGCAGAGAGAAGCTGTACCGTAGGAGGATCTGCATAGCATATTCATTTTTAAACCTTCTTGTGTCCTATCCCTTTGCATCACACATCCCGAGAGAATTGAGCTAATGAACCCATTATCTGTTCATAAGCCTCAGGCATATATAAATTACACTCCCAGCCTTTCTGTGTTTCTTTGTTAGCATTTCATTCAAGGACAGAAAGTAAAGAGAATCAAAGGAAGCTGCTGGGAAGGGATCTGGGGACAAGGAGAGAGAGGGGCATAGAGACTGTGACACTCAGATGTATGAGACAGCAATGTAGTCACACTGATGTCGAGTGAAGATGGATAAAAGGAAGCTTGTCCTTAGAGCACAAGTTGAGGAAGCATGTCCAAAAGTAAAGGACAGCAGGACTTCAGTAAATCTATTTGCTCGCCACTGTATTAGGCCTCATTGGGTTTCTAATAATAGAAACCTAGCCCAAGTTCACTTAAGCAGGAAGAGGGGATTGATAATAAAAGATACAGTGTGTCTCAGATTCCAAGAGCAGAAATATAGCTGGGTAAGCAGTAGGAATAAGAGCTGGAAACTGGAGAGCTCTGTTACATGTCTCTGCCTCTGTGTGTCTGCCTCTTTCTTTTCCTGGGAAGAATAGATTTCTCAGCTGCCTATTCCATGTGGCAGATATGATGGCTGCTCACTGCTCCCAGGATCCCATGTCTCTTCCAGTTCCATGAAGAAAGAGATAGGTTGATTCAATTCCTTTTAGTTTCAAGTGCATATTCCTGGAATGGCATGTCTGTTCTAGCAAGAGTGAACCATCTGCAGCCCCAATAACAGACATTAGAATCAAACCACATTGCACAAGCATTGCTCCTAGGAGCTAACCCACCCATATGAATGGGAAAGGGTTAGACAGTTAAGGAGGAGTGAGAATCACTGTAAGCTGGAAAGATGCTCCTTGACAGTGGGCATCATCAGCATCATGAAAAATGATGTAAATGTAAGAAAATAAAGCCAAGGCTAGGAGCGTGTCTGAAATGATTGCTTCTTAACTAATTGTATACTCCATCAATTGACCCCATATAAGAATGTCATTTATTTCTTCTTTCTCCCAAATATTCCTAATAGAGCTTTCCAACTTGCTCTATTATCTCAAGAATATACTATGTAAAGTCCCATCTCTCTGGTTACTCTGGGTCCCTCAATGAGAATGCCCTTTCCCTCATTCTTTTCCTATCCACTACAGAATGAATGTTTGTAACCCCCAAACATTCACCCCCAGCCTCCAAAAAAATTCATATGTTGAAATCCCAGCCCCCAGTATCATAATATTTGGAGGTGGGGCCTTTGGCAGATGGTTAGCCCTCATGAATAGGGTTAGCGCCCCTTTTATAAAAGAGACCCCAGGGGGATCCCTCACCCTTCTACCATGTGAGGTAATAGTAAGAAGACATCTGTGAACCAGAAAGTAGACCCCCACCAGACTCTCAATCTGCCAGCACCTTGATCTCAGACTTTCAGTCTCCAGAACTGTGAGAAGTGAATTTCTGTAGTTTATAATCCATCCATTCTACAATATTTTGTTACAGGAATTTGAGCCCACTAAGACCCTGTCTAAATCTTACTTTCCCGTTAGGGGTCAGCTCCAGTCCCCATTTGTCCATGAATTTCTTGCCATTCTCCCCATATTTATTAATTGGTTTCATTTTCATCAAATAAAATTTTCTAATTAGACCACAGTCCTCAAAGACAAAGACTATGTCATTTACTTCTCTGTATTTTTCAGGGTGCTGGGCTATAGGGATTCAAGAAACTTTTTTTTTAGTGAGTAGCTTTAAGTTCATGTACTAAGAATGTCATATAACAGGACATCAGGAGCTGTAATTCACATGACATTTCCAGTGACATTTATGGTTTAGGAAATTGCAAGCATGAGTATAATTGGCCAAATAAAGCCATGGTCATAGGGGCACCTGGGTGACTCAATCAGTTAAGTGTCCAACTCTTGATTTTGGCTCAGGTCATGATCTCAGGGTCCTGGGACTGAGCCCTGTGTCTGCTTGAGGATTGTCTCTTCCTCTCCCCCTGCCCTTCCCATTTGTACTCACTTGCTCTTTCTGTCTGTCTCTCTCTCTCTCCCCCTGAAATAAATAAATAAATATTTAAAAAAGAAACCTGTAGTCATAGGGGAAAATTCATTGAAATACGAAAATGAAGAGAAGACAGGTGAAGAGTTTCATGTCTTGTGTTTGATTATAAGTAGCCAGAATCTATCATATATCTTCTCTTTAAAACAGGTCAACATAAAAATAGACTGATTTTCATAACTGACAAATATGTATAAATTATTAAACCAAATTTTATAATGATTAAATCATCTTTCTGATATTCACTCATAAAAGATTGGAATTGAATTTCACAGAAAATGGTACTGAGAAATGGACCAGTTAAGACATTATGCTTGGTAGTAAAGAGGAGACATATATCCTAGGTTTGGGACTTTTGAAATCTTTTTCTAGCATTTGAAATGAAAGTTTTAACACCACTCCCCTAAAATGCTTGCATTTGAGGAGCACCTGGGTGGCTCAGTCAGTTTAGTGTCTGACTCTTGGTTTCAGCTCAGGTCATGATCTCATAGGAGCCCTGCATCCAGTTCTGTGCTCAGTGGGGAGGCTGCTTGAAGGTTCTCTCTCTGCTCCTTTCTCTCTCTCATATATATATATATATATATATATATATATATATACATACATATATACATATATATAATCAATCAATCAATATTTTTTTTAAAAAATGCTTGCATTTGATTTATTAGGGAGAATGAGATACTATCTTCCTCATAGGCCAGTTGATAGTATTTTCAGAGATAATAAAATCAGTATAATATGTCAAAGGACTTAAAGAGGAAAGGGTTGTGTGTTCATACTTGGCCAATCCTAACTCATTCAATTTGCTAAAAATGAAGCAAAAACTTTAAAATTGAATTCACACATATGTTAATAATTGAGCTTGACATTTCATTTTTATGAGAGTTGATATAACTTTTAAAAATTCAATAGATAATTTATTAAGCATCATGTACATGCTTAGCCTTATGCATTGTGTCTAGGAGCTACAGTAGTACTGGTAAACCTTGATAATTTGAAATTTGTAAGAAATGAATTTTTCTGAATAGCCCAGTTTTCAGGCCAGCTGAAGTCTCTTTTCTTAAAAATGTAACTATTTTGGATGACACTTTGAATATCTTTTTTTATTATTATTAAATAGAGTAAATGAAGTATAATGTACTTTTTTGATAATTCTTTTGAAGTTATTAATTTCAAAAATATTATTCTATTTCCTTTTTTCAAAAAAATCCTTAGTACCATTAGTTTAACACCCCCATGGAGGAGAGGGAGGGGAGGACTACTTAGAATATTCACTCATTATTTTATAAATAAAAAAGGCAATATCTCTCCATGCGATTTTACTTCCTCTAGTATCACAATCAAAGTTTGAGCCTAGGTGCTCTTCACACCCAAGAAAGATCCTTTAGACTCCATTTTGGCCATCAGCAGTGATGCAGGCATGATGATGATGTGAGACAATAGGTGACTTGCTGCCTTTCATTCCTGACTTTAATAATCTTACTGTCCACAATGCCTCTCATATTTTCAGTATGGTTCCAAGGCATGTCAAAGAATACTAAGGTTTCCTCTGCATTCACCAGTGTTTAAATTGAATATTTTAATTTTTTCTTACTTAAATTATGTATTAGTGATTCAAAGAAAAATGAAGACTTTAAAGTGGCCAGTTGCTTTTGACCTGAGCAAAAGATCTTTCTAGACAAATGTCAGACCAATCTCTCCTAGTTTGAGAATTATTAAAAAAAAAAAAAAAAAAAAAAGGTTTTATCTATTTAGTCATGAGAGACACTGAGAGAGAGGCAGAAACGTAGGCAGAGGGAGAATCAGGCTCCCCATAGGAAGCCTCACGTGGGACTCAATCCCAGGACGACCCTGGGATCACAACCTGAACCAAAGGCAGACACTCAACCACTGACCCAGCCAGGTGCCCCTACTTTGGAAATTCTATCTCTTCCCAGATGTTTGGCAGTTTCTTTTGTCTTAGGGTATATTGCCAGGCCTATGACAATGATAAACTTCCCATTTCAGGCCTCCATTGCAGCACAGTCTTTGAGGTCCTTTTAAGCAACAAAGTTAAGTCAACCCTGGGTGGTGCCTTTAATGCAGGCAACTCAACTGAAGAACTTGGCTGAACGATTGATTTCCTTAACACACATGTGACTTCCCACATATAGGCAGTGACCACCTGTCAGTGCTTACTTCTTTGCCTGATGAGAAAAGCATTTTGCAACATCAATTTTAAAATGTGTCTTAATTTCAGAATGTAATGAAGACAGAATATATCCTACATGCTGTAAATTCTTAGGTCTGATTTTTATCCTTACCAACAGCTGCTTCTCAGAGCTGTCAGGGTGTCTTCCTAGAGTGGGCTCCTACATTTTCAGAGCCAAAATCGTAGTTTGGTGGCCTTCATTGGGACTGTCTAGGATCATCATTTCTTTACTTCCAGTGTAATTTAGAGAGGTTGCTGGAGAACTGGGTTTCAGTAATGGTCAATCTGAAGAGACCCATACTCTTATCAAATGTAATTCTTTCACTTGTACATCAGATCTCATCTCTCTAACCAAGGTCATGCTCCACCACCTGTCCATCCTGAATCATCAGTTTTGGTTCTCTATTTCATCATTTCCATCAGTGTACAAACACAGTATTATTTCTCCATCTTAAATAAAATTTTAATTTTTTTTCTCTGAATCACCCACTTCCTCTTCCAGCAACTGCCTCATTTGTTTGCTATGCTTTGTAGAACTTCCTGAAAAAGTTATCTATATTCACTATCTCTAATTTCTCTTTTCCCTTTCTTTTGAAAATTTATTTTTACTCTGGAAATAATCTCAAAGGTACAATAGGATTGCAAATGCAGTACCAAGAACTTTGTCTTCCGGGCAGCTGGGTGGCTCAACCCATTGGGTGTCTGCCTTCAGCTCAGGTCATGAACCCAGGGTCCTGGCATCAGGCTGTGTCTGGCTCCCTGCTCAGTGGGGAGTCTGCTTCTCCCTCTGCCTCTCTCGCCAGCTTGTGCTCTCAATCTCTCAAATAAATAAATAAAATCTTTTTTTTAAAAAATAAAGGTTTTTATCTTCCCCTGAACCATTTGAAAATAAGTTGCCGGGCAGCCCGGGTGGCTCAGCGGTTTAGCACCGCCTTCAGCCCAGGACCTGATCCTGAAGACCCGGGATTGAGTCCCACGTTGGGCTCCCTGCACGGAGCCTGCTTCTCCCTCTGCCTGTGTCTCTGCCTCTCTGTCTCTCTGTTTCTCATGAGTAAATAAATAAAATCTTTAAAAATAATAATAATAATTTGCCAACAGTTACCCCATCACTACCAAATACTTTAGTGTGTGGTACCTATAAATAAAAACATTCTTCTACATAATCATAATATAGTCATCAGAATTGGGAGGTTAACATTGATATGTTACTGATTTCTAATCCTCAGAGCCCATTTAAGTCATGCAAATCACCCTAGTAGTATCCCTTTTAGCTAAAGGACCCAACTCAGCATGATGTGTTACATTTAGTTGTTCTGACCATAGACTTCCTTGACTTTTGTGACCTTGACACTTTTGAAGATTATGGGCTATCCATTTTGTTGAATAGCACTCAATTTGGATTTGTCTGATATTTCCTTATGATTAAATTCAGGTAACAAAACTGGGACATTAATATAGAATTGATGGGGTTATTTGTCTCATTACATTTTATCATTGGCATATGATTTCAAATTGTCACTTACTGGTGATGTTAACTTTGACTACTTAATTAAGGTGTTAACTTCCAGTTTCTTCATGTAAAGTTGTTCGTTTGTTTTTCATAGTTAATAAATATTTAGATTTTTGGAGAGAGACCTTGAGGCTGTATTAACTATCCCACTCCTCATTAAACATTCTGTTTTTTAAAGTTTATTTAATTATATTGATATGGACACATGGTTTCCTCTTTTATTCTATGATTTACAATCTGCTATTATCATCATATATTTTGATGTTTTAATTGGCACAGACTAAAAAACTAGGTACCGTGTGCTTTTGACATGACTCCATCATTCTATGAGTGCTTCCTTAGTGTCTGGCACAAAAAAGATGATGTAGGGTCCTCTTGTTATTTCCCTGCCCCAACCCTGGAATCACCCTTTTCTCCAAGAGCACTAGTTCCTTTGATTTTTTTTATTTAGAAATGAAAATCTGGATGCTAGATGTTCTCATTGCTG
Organism: Vulpes vulpes; assembly: GCF_048418805.1. Taxonomy (NCBI): domain Eukaryota; kingdom Metazoa; phylum Chordata; class Mammalia; order Carnivora; family Canidae; genus Vulpes; species Vulpes vulpes. Next base: position 89,339,467 of record NC_132785.1, read on the forward strand.
AAGTGTTTTGAAGTGTTGCTCTTCCAGGTTCCTCTCAGTGGACAGAGTTAGGGAATACTGTATACACACACTTTTACATCTGCATTTATTTATTTATCTTTGTATCTGTGTATACTTAACCACGAATTCATACCAACACTACCAGGTCCTGCCCTACACCACAGAGTATATTCTGTCTTTCTACTTCCCATATTTATAACTCCCTTCACTGACCATGAGGATCCTTGATCCCCTTGTCTTTATTTGGCCAACTATCCTGTAGGGAACTGAAGTCCCATTCCACAACATCTCCTCCCAACGTGGATGCATTCACATCCCCCTCAGGCTCCTACACTCTTCACCTGGCTATTTTCTGTATAGATGCTCTCCTCACCCTCCTCAAGCTCTGACATCCCACCGTGGGTTCCTAACCTCCTAACCTATGGATTCCTCTTTGCTTAGTCCCACCCAATCCCTTAAAGGCTGAATTATTCATGAAGAAGGAGGAGGAGGATGCCCCATTTGTTTGTAAACCATATGAGATTTTCACTCCCACCATTCTCTTGAACCTTCTCTCACCAAGGTTGCTGATGACTGCAGATGGCTAAACCTAACACTTAATTCTCAGTTTCATCGTACTTGACCTACTGGCAGCATTTGTCATGGTTGATGATTCCTTATTTCCTGAAGCATTTCCTCCAGCATTTGGCTCTCATCTGTCCCCATTCTCACAGGCTACTGTGTCTAAATTTCCTTATCTGGCTCCCCTTAGGCTCCCCAGCTTCTTACATTGAAGTGTTCCAGGGTTCAGTATTTGTCTCTCTCTTTCCTACCTAAATGTACTTACTCTCTTGAGGATCTTGTTCATTCCCAAGGCTTTACGTACCTTCTATATGGCCTTGATTCTCAAATTTATAGATCTAGTCTGTATCTCTCTCAAACTCCAGCATTGTATATCTCACTAACAGATATTTTAATTTCAAACTAAAATTATATTCCTGATCTCACCCCAAAATTCTTCCCTGCAGCTTTCACCAGCTGAAATGAGAACAGTTTCATCCATTTGCTCAATCCAAAAACTTTGATAAGAGTTATCCTTAATAGTTCTTTTGTATTCATACCCTTTCTCTAGTACATCATAAATTCCTGGTGATTCTATATTCAAATACTGTTTATCCTGAATTATACCATTTCACACCACCTCTGAACTACTGCCACCTCTCTCTTAAATTACAGCAATAGTCTCCAGGGCAGTCTCTACTTTGACCCTTGATTCCCACAAAGTACTCACTGTTTTCCACACAGCATTTAGAGTGCTCCTTTACAATGCAAGTCAGTGCCTCCCCTTCATTCTGTAAGTTTTTATCAAAAGATTAAATATCTTCTCAATTAATCCCAACTATTGCAATCTGTTCCCCACGCCCCTACACATACACATTTTTAATCCCTTTTACCCTGCTCTACTTTTCATTTCCTTATAAAACTTACTACCTTTTGGGGCACCTGGGTGGCTCAGTCGGTTAATATCTGACTCTTGATCTCCACTCAGGTCATGATCTCAGAATTGTGAGATTGAGCCCTGTGTTGGGCTCCTTGCTGGGTGTGGAGCCTTTTTGAGATTCTCTCTCCCTCTCTGCCCCTCCCGTCCCCTCTCTTCCTCTCTGAATTTACTAATTAATTAAAACTTACTACCTTCTAACATTCTCTGTAACAATTATGCTTTCTTTTCTGTTCTCTCCATTCTCCCATTTAAATACTATATAGGCAATTTGATTATACTGTACACTGATATAGTTTGATTCATGTTTCTTCATTTGGGGTTTGTTGAGTTACTTGAACCTCTAGGTTTGTTCGCATCAACTATTATGTCTTTTTCAGCCACTGTCTTCAGATATTGTTTCTTCCTTCTGCACCCACAGTTATATGTGTATAATTTTCTTTCTGTCCTTCAGAGACCCCAGTTATATGTGTATTCAGGTCCTTATGTTATCTTCTAGCTGGGTGCTCTGTTCATATTTTTTCTGTCTATTTTCTCTATACTTCATTTTGGAGAGTTCCGATTATTGTCGTCAAGTTCACTCATCTTTTCTTCTGCAGTGTCTAAGTCTGCTGCTAATTCTATCCAATGTATTATTTATCTCCGGAGATTTGATTTGAGTCTTCTAAATATCTTTCCTGTCTCTTTTTATCATGTTTTTCTTTTCTTTTTTTTTTTTTTTACACCTTCTTGATGTTATGGGCACTGTTTACAAAAGCTTTATTTATTTATTTATTTATTTATTTATTTATTTATTTATTTATTTATTTATTTTACAAAAACTATCTTAACAACACCCTTATCAATTTTATTATCCTGTGTCACTTCTGGGTCTTCTTTGTATTAATTTTTCTCCTTATATGGGAGAGATTTTTTCCTACTTAATTATATGCCTGATTTTTTTATTGGATTCTAGACACTGTGGCATACTGAAATTTTTTGTGTTCCTTCTAATATTCTGGGGTTTTGTTCTATGGTGCAGTTAAGTTACTTGAAAACATTTTGATCTAATCAAGGCTTACTACTAAACATTGGTAGTCCATATCAGCCTTTAAGCTAGACCAGTTTGATACTACACCTAAAGCACTACCCTTTTTAGGACTCTACTCAACCCCCCAGTGTTATGAGATCTTTATACTTCATCAAGGGAGGTACAAACTATTCCAGTCCTGTGTGATCACCAGGGATTGTTTTATTTGATCCTTTCTGATTTTTTTTTTTTTTTTTTGCATAGCCTCAAGCAGGTTCTCTCACATATGTACTAATCAGTATTCAGCTAAAGACTCAAAAGAAATCCTTCGGAGGCCTCCAGAGCTCACACGTTCTTTCTCTCTTCCTCTCTTTTTGTGTCTGTGTAGCTCTTTCTTCTCTATTTACTCTCCCCTCAACTCAAAGAGTTTCCTTAATTCTTTTTTGGTGATCCCTCCCTGTGCCATGGCCTAAAAACCCTTTTTATACAGTAAGCTGGGACAATCATGGGGCTTATGTTATCTCCCTTCTCTCACTGATCAATGCCTTGTGCTGCCTGTTGCCTAACCTTTAAAAACTACTTGTTCGTATATTTTCCCAGTGTAATTGGTGTATTTTTTTCATCATAGTCTTAATTTAAAAGTCTAGAAAATTGCATAAGTTCCACAAGAACAGAAATCTTTGGGTATTTTGATCCTTTATTATTCCAAGTATCCAGACCTATGCCTGGCTTATTAGGTACTCAGTAAATATTAGTTGAACAGAATATTTGTTGAATAAGATTATCTTTGAGAACTTCTTCAGCGGTTATCTGAGTGTCTATCACATGTCTGGCATTGATCATACAGTGGTAGATAAAGCAGATATAGTTTCTGCCTTCATAGACTATACTGCCTAAAGTGAAAGACAAATATCAAACAGCAGATAAACAATGGTTGTCATTATAAATTGTGAGAAATGCTTTCCTATAAAGGAAAAGAATGGGATGAAAGAACATAATGAGGAAAGTCATTATTGGATGAGGTGGTCATTAAAGACTCTGCAAAGAGGCAGTATTTCAGCTGACTCCTAAAGGAAGATAAGGAGTCAGGCTGTTGAGAAAATAGGGGAAAGAATGTTCCAGGGAATTGTATGTGTGAAGCTCTGAGACAGAAAAGAGTTTGGAGCTTCTATAACATTAGCGGAGGCGTGTGTGAGGAGGGAAGAATGCCACACATGAAATTGGAAAGATAGGCAGGCCCAAAGTGTGCAAGACCCACAGGCTGTTTTAAGATGTTTTGGTTCTCTATGAAGTACAATGGGAAACTATTAGAGGTTTTGAGTAAGAGAGTGGTATGAGCCAATTTATATTTTTAAATTAACTTTCTAGCTGCAATATGGAAAATACTACTCTTGGCACGGTAGTCAAAGCAGGGAATTCGTTTACAACTGAGATTCTTAAACTTTTTTTCTGCCCTAGACCTGTTTGGCAGCCTACTGAAGCATATGGTCTCCTTCTCAGAGTAATGTTTTCAATTATAAAGGAAACTAATCATATGGGAATACAATTTATCAGAATATTTTCTAGAAAAACATTTGTGATAGAGTTATATATGTACTCCTTTATTAACTGTATGAGATCTTATAGTGGGTCTGTAATTATAAAGTAGGTGAACATAAATGAAATGTTGAGATATTTGTAATAACTTTTAATGTGATGGGAAATACCTGATTTCTATAGCTAATCAAGTCAGAGGGACTGCTAATGCTAGTGTTGTGTATTGTCTACATCTGGGAATGTAATGGACAGAGATGCTTGAGGTTAGTGAAGATAGAGATGTAATTTTTATCATCAATGTTCATAAACCACCCCCTTAAATTCTATCTGTTGACTCTGTGTTAGTCCATTTGAGCTGCTATAACAGAATACCATAGACTGGATGCCTTTTAAACAACAGACATTTTTTGTCACAGTTCTGGAGACTGAGAAGTCCACAATCAAGGCACTGGCAGATTCCATGTGTAATGAGAGCCTGCTTCCTGATTAGTAGATGGCTGACTTCATACTAGGTTCTCACATGGCAGAAGGGGCGAGGGAACTCAGTGATCTCTCTTATACTCTCTTATGGCACTAATTCCATTCATGAGAAACTCCAAATTCCATCACATTGGGACTTAAGTTTCAACATATACATTTTGGAGGGCACAGACATTAAGTTTTTAGCAGACTCCTTTGGAAACCCAAATTAATCACTTTTTATTTAATGAGTTATTTCTGTAAACATGGAGCAAGAAGATGGAGGCTTAAACTTGGGTAGTCACAACAGCCATGACAATAAGGAGACAAATTTGAGATATTTTGGGAGGAATAATCAACAGGACAGAAAAGAGAGAGATTGCCTAGGGTTACTGGGGAAACCTTAAAGGAAGTAGGCCTAGGGCTATATAATGTAAAAGGCACTGTGTGCAAAATGTTATAGTAGAGATAGTCAGAAAGAGACTTGCCAGGCAGACTACTGCTTGACTCATTTAAGGTAGGGGACAAGGATGACACTATGGGTTAGAAAGGAAGAGTAGCCATAGGATTAAGTCAGGAACACTAAGACTCACTGCTCAGCCACTTGTGAGCTATGACACCTATGGTAAACACCTTCCTAATGAATCCTCAAATTCACATATTTAAGATGAGAATAATAGCTTGTGACCCATAATATTGTTGTAAGGATTAAATAAGATACTGTATGTACAGTGGTTAGCACAGTTCTGACATGTGGCAAGGGCAGATAAATATTAGTAATTATTCTCATTACTGCTAGGATTCTGACAATGTGTTGGACTCTCACTCACATAGAATTGCAATCTAGTTAAGGAAACAAGATAAAAGTCATACAATATTTTGAGAAAGAAACCATTCAGAATCAAGTGTTCAAATATAAGATATAAGCAACTCTTAAGCTGTTAATTTTGCCCAATATAGCACTTACTATATCATAAAAAGATTTTGAACATTTCTGCCACATGCAGGCATACCTTGTTTTATTTTGCTTTGCTTTATTGCATTTCTTAGCTACTGCGGTTTCTACAAATTGAAGGGTTTTTGGCAACCCTGCATTGAGCAAGTCTATTTGTGTCATTTTTCCCATAGCATTTCCTCACTTGGTGACTCTATGTCACATTTTGGTAATCCTTGCAATATTTTACACTTTTTCATTATTTGTTTTGGTGATCTGTGACTAGTGATTGTGACTTGCTGAAAGCTTAGATGATGGTTAGCATTTTTTAATTATGAAGTATTTTTGAATTAAAGCATATACATTGTTTTCTTAGGTATAATAATGCTATCGCACACTTAATAGACTACAGTATAGTGTAAACATAACTTGTATATGCCCTGGGGAACCAAAAAATTCATTTGACTCATTTTATTGTGGTATTCACTTTAATGCAGTGGTCTGGAACTGAACCTGCAATATTTCTAAGGTAGGGCTGTGTTTGTGTGAGCATTGCAGAAGAGTAGGGATGGTGCTGGATTTCTGCTTAATAAGTGAATTTTAGATATTACTGTTGCCTAGTCTTTGCTGCTTACAGCTGAGCTCCTGTTTGGGATAATAATGACTATGGCTCAAACAAGTAAAAGGCACACACATTAAAAAAAAAAAAGTAATTGAGATTCAGTCTGAAAGTCTGTCCTTTGCTTTCATTTGGAGGAGCTAAGACAAGAACAGGCTGTTTTCTTTCATTCTATCATAGTAGCATTTCATAAAGATGCACAAAGAATTTCAAATTCAACCCTTAGAACTAGCCCTGCATTTGAGTAGCTTATATGTAGATAACTGTGGCTTAATGGCAAAACATCAGGGTTCAGTTTTTTTTTCCTGCCATGTACTTTGCTGTATGACATTGAACAATTCAAGCAATCTGTTGAGCCTTAATTTTCACCTATGAAAGGAATTTAACAATTCCAACCTCAGGATTATTGTGTGGATCAAAAGAGAAAACTCAATGTCTGAAACATAATAGGAGCAAAATAAAAATATTTTTACAAGCAATGTAATGTCAATTAAAGAGCAACACTTTAAGCCAAAAGATGTAGCAAGAGACAAAGTCATTATATAATGTTAAAGGGGTCAATTCATCAAGAGGATATAGCCATCATAAATAAATATACATGAACACAAGAATACCTAAATATATTAAGCAAATATCACCAGACCTGACAAGAGAAATAGACAGCAATAAAATAATAGTAGGGAATAGCCCACTTTTAACAATGGATAGATCACCCAGACAGAATATTTATAAGGAAACATTGGACTTGAATATATATATATATATTAAACCAAAAGGATCTAAAAGACATATACAGACCATTCCATCCAATAGCAGAATACACATTTTTTCCAACCACAGTGGTATGAAACTACAAATCAATAACAGGAGGAAAATTGGATAATTCACACATATATGGAAATTAAACAGCACATTCCTGAACAGCAAACCAATAGATCAAGAGGAAATTAGAAGGCAAATAAAAAAAAAATATATCTGGAGACAAAAAAGTGGAAACACAACATCCCTAAACTTATGAGAAACAGCAAAAACAGTTCCAAGAGGGAAGTTTATAGCAATAGTCACCGGCATTAAAAAATAAATAATTAAAGATCCTAAATAACCTAACTTTAAACCTCAGGAACTTAAAAAAGAACAAATTGGAACACCTGGGTGGCTCAGTGGTTGAGCATCTGCCTTTGGCCCGGGGCATGATCCTGGAGTTGCGGGATCAAGTCCCATGTCAGGCTCCCTGCATGGAGACTGCTTCTCCCTCTGCCTGTGTCTCTACCTGTGTCTCTGCCTCTCTCTCTGTGTGTCCTTCATGAATAAATAAATAAACTATTGAAAGAAAGAAGAAAGAAAGAAAGAAAGAAAGAAAGAAAGAAAGAAAGAAAGAAAGAAAGAAAGAAAGAAAGAAAGAAAAAAGAAATTGAGCCTGAAGTTAGCAGTTACGTAAAGAAATAAAGATAAGAGCAGAAATAAATGAAATAGATATCAGAAAAATAATAGAATAGATCAATGAAACTAAGAGCTGATTTTTGAAAAGGTGAACAAAACTGACAAATCTTTAGCTAGGCTGAGGGAAAAAAAGAAAACTCAAAAAATGAAAGAAGACATTACAGTTGATACCACAGAAGCACAAAGGATCATGAGACTACTGCAAAAAATTATATGCCAATAAATTGGATAACAACCTAGAAGAAATGGATAAACTCCTAGAAGCATAACACCTTCCAAGACTAGATCATAAAGACATAGAAAATCTGAACAGACCAATAAAAAGTAAAGGGATTGAATCAGTAATCAAAACCTCCAAACAAGGAAAAGCCCAAGACCAGATGGTTTCCCTGGTGAAATCTACCAGATATTTTAAAAAGAATGTATGCTAATCCTTCTCAAACTCGTCCAAAATTGAAGAGGAGGGAATACTCCCAAAGGAATTATAAAACGCCAGAATTACCCTGATATCAAAGCCAGATAAAGATGCTACAAGATAAGAAAACTATAGGCCAATATCCCTAGTGAATAGATGCAAAAAATCTCCACAAAATATTAGCAAGCCAAATTCAACAGTTCATTTAAAATATCATACACTACAGTTAAGTGGGATTTATCCCTGGGAGGCAAAGATGGTGCAACAAATCAACAAAATGTGACATATCACATTAATAGAATGAAAGATAAAAATCATATGATCATCTCAATAGAGGTAGAACAAGCATTTAACAAAATACAACATTCTTTCATGATAACTCAATAAATTGGGCATAGAAGTAATGTGCCTCAACATAATAAGGCCATATATGGCAAGCCCACAGCTAACATTATCTTCAATGATAAAAAATTGAAAGCTTTTCTTTTAAGATCAGGAACAAGACAAAGGCTCCTACTTTCACCACTCCTATCCAACATAGTACTAAAAGTCCTAGCCAGAGAAGTCAGGTAAGAAATAGAAATAAGAGGCGTCCAAATTAGAAAGGAAGAAGTAAAATTGTCTCTGTTGGAAGATGACATGATCTTATATATAGAAAATTCTAAAGATCCCACACACAAAATAACTTAGAACTAATCAACAAAGTAAGCTAAGCAGTAAAGTAGCAGGATACAAAATCAGCATCAGACATCCATTATGTTTTTAAATAAAAAGAATTAAATAGCAGAAAAAGAAATAAACTCTCATTCATAATAGCACCAAAACAATAAAATACTTAGTAATAAATTTACCCAAGAATGTGAAAGGGCTGTACACTGAAAACTAGGACTTTAATGAAAGAAACTGAAGACACAAATAAAAGGAAAAAATAGTCTGTGTTCATAGATTAGAAGAATTAGTATTGTTAAGATGTCCATACTACCCAAAACCGTCTATAGATTCAGTGCAATCCATATTAAAGTTCCAATGGCATCTTTCACAGAAATAGAAAAATAATAATAAAATTCATATGGAACCACAAAAGAACCTGAATAGCCAAAGCAGTCCTGAGAAGCACAAAAGTGGAAGCATCACACTCCTGATTTCAAACTCTATTACAAAGCCATAGTAATCAAAATAGTATGGCATAAAAAATAGACACAAAAACCAATGGAACAAAATAAAGAGCCAAGAAATAAACCCTAGTATATACCATCAATTAATATTTGACAAGAATACTTAATAGGAAAAGATCATCTCTTCAATAAATGATATTGGAAAAATTGGATAATCATATGCAAAAGGATGAAACTGGACCCATATCTTACACCACCACAAAAATTAACTCAGAATGGATCAAAGGCTTAAATGTGAGACCTGAAACTCACTCCTAGAAGAAGACATAGGGGATAAGCTCCTTGACCTTGGTCTTCGCAATGATTTCTTGAATATGACACCAAAAGTACATGCAACAAAAGCAAAAATAATTAAGAAGGTCTACATGAGACTAAATAAAAAGGTTCTACACAACAAAAGACAACAAAATGAAAAGGCAACCTATGGAAAAGGAGAAAATACTTGCAAACCATATATATGGTAATGGATTAATATTTAAAATATATAAAGAATTCACACAAGGAAAAAATCTGATTAAAAATGGGCAGAGGAACTGAGTAGACATTTTTCCAAGAAGTCACGTAAATGTCCAACATGTATGTGAAAAGCTGTTCAATATCACTAATTAGGGGAATGCAAATCAAAACACAATGAGGTATCACTTCACACCTGTTAGAATGGTTATTACCAAAAAAGACAAGTGATAACAAGTGTTGGTGAAGATGCAGAGAAAAGGGAACCCTTATCTGCTGTTGGTGTAAATGTATAATGGTGCAGTCAGTATGGAAAGCACTATGGATGGTCCTCAAAAAATCAAAAGTGGAATTACCATATGATCCAGCAGTTCCAGTTCTGGATATATATTCAAGGGAAATGAAATCAGGATTTCAAAGAGATATCTGTGCCCTCATATTCATTGCAGCTTTATTCACAATAGTCAAGATATGGAAACAACCTAGGTGTTCATCTTTGGGTGAATGGATTAAGAAGCTGTATTATATACATACTAATGGAATATTATTCCACCATGAAAAAGGAAACGTGGCCATTTGTGATATATGATGGACCTTGACAGCACTATGCTAAGTGAGATAAATCAGACAGAGAAAGACACTCACATGTGAAATCTAAAAAATTTGACTCACAGAAACAGAGTAGAATAGTGGTTGCCAGGGGCTGCATGGTGAGGAAAGTGGGGAGATGTTCGTCAAAGGCTATAAACTTCCGGTTATAAGATGAGTAAATTCTGGGGATAGAATGGACAACATGATGACCACAGTTAACAATACTGTATTATACATTTGAAAGTTGCTAAAAGAGCAGATCTTAAATGTTCTCACCACATACATACAAAAAAAAGGTAATTATGAGAGCTGTTAATTAACCTACTGTAGTTATCATTTCACAATATAGTAGTGTATCAAATCATTACAATGTACACCTTAAAGTCACACTATTATATATCAATTATATCTCAAAGCTGGAAAAAAGGTAAATAAGAGGTCATTTTAAATGCAAAAAAAAAAAAAAAAAAGGTAAGACTGACTTTTACATAACTATATTGTACTGCCTTGAATAGTGCCCCTAAACCTACCTGGAACCTGAGAATGTGATCTTATTTGGAAGTAGAATATTTGTAGATGTCATCAAGTTGAGATGAGCTCATACTGGATTAGGGTGGGCCCTATTCCAATGATTGGTAGGTAGGAAATTTGAAGATAGACAAAGAAGAGAATGCCATGTGAGGACAGAGACATACAGGCCAGAAGGCTATGTGAGGATACGGGCAGAGATTGGAGTGATGCATTTATAAGCCAAGGGACACCAAGGATTGCTGGAAACCACCAGGCGCTAGCTAAGAAGCATGGAGCAGATTCTCCTTAGGCCTCCAGTGGGAACCTTGATTCTGAACTTCCAGTCTATAGCACTGACAGGAAATAAATTTCTGTTGTTTTAAGTCACCAGTTTGTGGCAATTTGTTAAGGCAGACTGAAGAAACCAGTACACATCTAATAATACCTATATCTCTTTGTATCAATCAGGGTAGATGAGGTTTTGTCGTAGTAACAAAAGGTCCTCTCGTCCCATTCTTAGGGGCTTACAACAACAAAGATATACTTCTTATTCCCACCACATGTCCTTTACAGATCAGCTGCCACACCACACCATGTCACTTTGATCATGGACCCTGGCAGATGCAGCAGCCTCTATTCAGAATATTGCCTCTGTCTGGCCTGTGATGAAAGGAACAGAGTCCAAAAATTCAAAGACTTATGGGATTAGAAGATGAAAGCAGTAAACTATAAAATTGAAAGGCCTTTAAGTGACAAAGCTGTAATCAACTCAGCCATAAGGCAAGGCACAAATCAAGGATATGGCCACTATGCCTTTTGTTAAAACCTCTGAATCAATTAAGGTGATTCTCAGCAAATAATTTCAGCTGGAAAAATTGGCAGAGAGAAGAGCATGACAAACTATGTATCGGTTCTTGATACTTCTGCCCCAAAGTGACCCATATCATTTCTCTCATACCTCATTGGCCAGAGCAACTCTGATGTCATTGTGTGGGTATGTATAATCCACCTGTAGGGTGGGGCAGTGAATTTTTTTTGGCAATAATATAATCCATCCCGCTCTCACAGAGGATTATCCTTTCAGTGGTCACTTTGAAAGACTATCATAGTAGTACAGTGATGTTAATAAATCTTTTGGAATGATCTCCAGTGCAAGTATATTATGTCAGGTAAGAAACAGACTCCTAAACTCCATTTAGGGTTTTTGAGCCCAAATGACATTCCTCAGGTAGATCACCCACCTAGTTCCCAGATGTGGTCATAATTGACCTTCAGTTTATTTTCCCAAATTAAGTCCACCCTCAAGTAGTGAAAATTTGCCATTGTCAAGGCTGGTTGAAAGAAGGTATTCCAGATAATTCTCAAGAAGAAGCTACAGAAATGTGAGAAACATTAGCATTAGTGAAATCACTGACCAACCTCACAATGGGATTCCCTAAGGGATACAGTATTGGATTGAAGTAATATATTTATCAGATGTATAATAAATTATATATAATGATATATATGTATATATTGTAATATATGAAAATACATGAAGTTATGTATTTTATATATGTGCATTTTTTGTTTTATATATACCACATATATATTCTGACGTGTTTGTTTAAAAAGGAAATCAGGGGCACCTGGTGGCTCCAGGGTGTTAAGTGCCTGCCTTCAGCTCAGGTGGTGATCCCAGAGTCCTGGGATTAAGCGCCACATGGAGCTCCCTACTCAGCAGGAGTCTGCTTCTCCCTCTCCCTCTTTTCCTGCTTGTGTGCGCGCTCTCGCGTGCTCTCTCTCTCTCTGATAGATAGATAGATAGATAGATAGATAGATAGATAGATAGATAGATAGATAGATAATAGATAGATAAATAAATAAATAAATAAAACCTTTTAATAAATAAAAATAAAAAGTTAACCAACATGGCTTCATGCATCCTAACAATTCCAGAAGCAAGGAGGTACAACTATGGAATAGTAATCATGGCTAGGCCATGTGGAAAGCCTAGTATGTGCCAGGCACTAAGCCATTTGCCTGGACGATCTCATTTAACCCTTGCAGCCAGGGCTGGGAGTAACTAGAATGAGGTGAGTAAAGAGGCACAAAATTTAAGCAGACCCCCTCCCCTTGCCAGGGCTATACCAATGCCAGGATGATCCTCACAAGACCCGAACAATGAGCAGCACTCCATTCTGTTTGTGCCTCACTCACCTCGCCTGAGACCCGGACCTGCTGGAGACAACCCCATGAGATCGAGATCACCAACCCCCTTCTTTGCAGATGAGCAAATGGGGGCCCTAAGGAGGTTGAGGGCGCAGCCTCATTTTCCCCTGAGCTAGTGATGCGTGCCCCTGGGAGTTGAGCCGAAGTCCTGGGGGGGGTGGGGGTAGGTAGACTCGGAAGTCTGGGCCCTGGCTGCATGCACCTGCGTGGATGCTTCCGCAAATGCTCCTCTAAAGGTCCCGTTGTTCTTGTCCTCCTCTCCAGGTATCCAAGGCGGCCGCAGACTTGATGGCCTACTGCGAGGCACATGCCAAGGAAGACCCCCTGCTGACCCCCGTCCCGGCCTCAGAAAACCCATTTAGGGAGAAGAAGTTCTTCTGCGCCATCCTTTAAGTCTTCACGAGGAGCCTGAAGAGCCTCAGGGCTCCTGGGACACTGATGTCGAGTTTTTAGCAAAGTGGGCGCCTTTCTAGTCCACAGCATTTAAAGAGAGGGAGGAGAACCATCCTGGAAACTCCAGGCTATGCATGTTTAAAGAACTGGTCCCCTTGATGACAATGAAAGCCAAACCACATCCCGAGTTAAGAGATCTGATCACTGCAGAACCGCCTGGAGGAGGGGAATATGTAAAGATAAAATCCGCCTCATTTCTTTTCTGCTATCCCTCCCCAAACCTTATGTTTCTGCTTCATATTTAAAAAATAAAAATAAAACAGACAGCTGTACTGAGCTCAGATATGTATGACCTTCTTGGAATGAATATTGCCTTTAGAATACCCTTTGATAAGCTGAATTGTCCAGTGTAGCCGCAGTTTGGTTTAATGGCATTGATGTTTAGTCTTTGTGCCTTTTTCTTTTGTTCTTCTCTCATCCCTCTCCTTCCACCCCTTCCCATTAGAGTAGTACAGAGATAAGACTGGATTTGTCTGTAAGACTGAACTCCAAGGATGAGCACCCAAATATTTAGGGAGATGTTCCCCGTGGTTGACCCTCATGGTAATAACAAAAAAAATGCCAGTTGTCTGTGTTCTCTTATCACACTTCTTAACATTTGTACATGATAGCTTTGATTCTGCAAGTAAAAGTAAATCATGTGTTGTGACTGGTGCTTTCATATATTTGTGACAATTTTTGAGTAATACTGCATGAAAATGTCCCTATGTTACATCCATTCAGAAGGTTTGTGGTTTTAACTAAAGTTTGGAACCAAAATGAGAGAGAAAAGAAGCTAAAAAAGAAAAAAAACTCAGTGTCTTGAAAACTGAGATTACCTCAGAGCCTTACCCATGCCCAGAATACCTCTGAGTTCACAGTGGTGTAGACACCTCTTCCACGCATTTTCCAGAATCTGAAGCATTTTGGTTGTATCTAGGATCCAGGGCAGTCCCAGAAACAGCAAGCAGGAGAAGGGAAGAATTCACCATCATTTGGGAGGCATTCTTGTCATAGTGTAAGAGCAAATCTCATCTTTCCCTGAATCGTGGAAATTCTAGATTGAAAGAACACGTTCTATTTGTTCAAGTATCTGGAGAAATAAACCAATGGCTCCAGAGAAGACCCATTCTCAGAATCCTGGCTGTTCACCTGCCAGGTGAGGGGCAGGGAGAGGGGCAGATACGACCCCCTTTCACCCCACAGTCAGCAACACCAAAAGGGGTTCTGGCTCTTTTTGCCTCTGAGATGGTCTTCGCTTTTCACTCAAAAAATTTTTCAATAGAACCATTTCTAGTTTTGTTCTCCATCTTGTTTGTTAGAGTCTCTCAGTCTTTATTTACAACTTGCTTGCAGCTAGAGCTCTCTCTCCCCAAGAGATAATATTGAAAGTGATTTTTCATTACAGCTCTAGCCTTCTTCAGTAATGGAAGGTCCTGGAAACCTGTGTCACTTTTTTCTGTGCCATTCTTAGGCAAAAGAGGACTGCTCTTACATCTCACTGTTAACTTTAAAATTGCAAAAGACCATTTCCAAATCAATTCTACTTTCTTTTCATTCTCTTCTGTTTAAAAAAAAAAAGATGGAAAGGAAGAAAAAGAGAAGATATAAAAGCTTAATATGCCAAGGACAGATTTTGAAGGGGTTAGTAAATATTTTCATTAGCTCCTTTTATGGGCATGATGGTAAAAGAATAAATACATCCAATTAAAGCTCACACCTAGGGCAGGGAACAAAGGAATGCTGAGATGCTTGCAAAATGTATGAATGTACTTCTATAACCAGATACTTCTGTTCAAACCTTGGGATGTTGTAATAGTCGGTGAGCGGTGAGACACTAATGAAGATTTAGTAGGAAGACCTTGGCAGAGTATTTATTAAACTATATGCTGTATTGTACCATTAGCTTAGTAATACTGTGGAATCAGCTAAAACTGTATCACATTTTGAAATTAGCCAAAACATGAATTGAATATGTGGTCACATAAAAAAAAAAACTTGAATAAAGCACCTTTTGATGGTGATTATGGCGTCATTGTAAGGATTTTCATAATCCACACCATTTATTTTCCTTAGAGGGATGTTTTATATTTTTATGTAAATCTAGATCTTTGGAGCAATTAAAATGGAATTAAAACTTGAAGGAAGCACCGTAATAATATGGCTCTGGTAATTAAAAGTTAAGGAAGTTCCAAACTGCATGTGACCTTGTTTACAAAAGAAGAGAAAGAGCAGAAAATACACAGCCCCTCTGAATTTAAGGAAAATGTTTCAGCTTTTTCATATTCATGTCCTGTAGTATGGTATTATAATTCCAGAGTGTCTATATGAGTTTTTGCTTATTGGTATTTTTACTTGTTAAGGGGGAAAGAAATCTTTTGATGACTTATACCTCTAAAGAGCTTTAATTCTGTTAGAAATCCAACAATCATTTCCACCAGCATAACTATCTAATAGGAAATTTTAACTTAATTATTCAAGGCCCTAATTTCTGTGTATAATGTATTGGATAGTAATGAAAATCTGCCATGCAGTTAAACTATAACAATAACCCTCATGTTAGGAAAAAAAATCTTGCACATCTGCAATATTAACTCTGATTTCTTTTTTCTCTTTTTTTTTTCAGTTTCAAATCAAGTATTATATCATTTAAATTAGAAATTGCAAAATAGTACTATGACCTGAGACTAATTTTGATAATAATATTTGAAAGAGATTGCTTACCAAGAAAAAATTAAAAACCATTTCTCCACATGCTCCTATTCACAAATGGGATTTGGGGAAATTAAGCATGTTGTCTTAGATTTTTGTAGTTTTTTTTTTTTAATATTTGCTTCAAGCTGCTTCTGGCAATGGTAAGTTATTACGTATCATTAATGTTTTCCAACCCAAGGATTGTTCACATTTTTCCTATACAATATCTATGGAGTGTGTCTTTCAAAGAGAGGAAAATACAGAAATGTGAAAGCGGGAAAAGCTGAATGTGATGTGCACATTTTCATCCCATACAATGTATTTGTTTTAATAAATGGAATTTTCAAATTCATTTCATATGCAGTCAATTTCATTGCAAGGGCCTATAGGGGCACCTCACCCATTGATTTCATGGTTAACATGAGAAGAATGATGACACATAACAGGATGGGTGGGGAAATAGGAACCCATTGATTTACCTTAGAATTTTGTTAATAGAAGTGCCCTAAGGAAGGAAAGACTCACAGGAAACTTTAAAAGCCTTTCTCCATGGGGCTCTACATCTCAGAGACCCACGCCTGAGGACAGAGAAAGGTGAGGGGGAAGAGCCCAGGGCTCCGGCAGACTGGACGATGAGGACAGATGAGCTCTGATCATGCTCCAACGTGCTGTGAGTGTGCCACACTAGGATTTTTCCTTCACCAAAATTTAATTAATTAATTAATTAAAAGAACACAGAGAATGCTGTTCTCCATAAGTTGTTCACGATTGAAAAGGAGTACTGGAGAAGATGAAATGCTTAGAATTCTGGATTCAGCAGCTCCTCAGAGGTATCCTTAGTCAACAAAACCTTTATGTCCCGCAAATTATACCAGTGAGGACTAGACTCTGTTAGTCAAGAAAGTGCTGGCTCTCCCAGGGCTTGTGTCAGTGACAGCAGCATCACAGCAGTGACAGCCCCTGATAAAGGGGCCACTAGGAGTTGGTGCGCTTGTACACTTAACAGCACTGTTTCTCAGACAATGGTTCCTCGACCATCTGCCTCAGAATCACCTATTAAAAAGGCAGATAAGGGGCCCCAACCAACTCAGAATTTCTGGCGGTGGCACTTAAATACATGCACTCCACTGCATGCGATAGTCTGAGGACCGCTGACCGCTTACTTATGACAGGTAGCTTTTCATACCGCCTAAGGAAAGGCACAGACCAATCGTGTGTATGCTCACTTTTATTCCCACAGCCATGGGAAGTGCCTGACCAGGAGTAGACGTATAACCTGTGGGTGAAAATCTAGATGGATCCTACACATGAGACACGGTGAGTAGGAAGCTGGTGGGCTCTAACTCTGCTCCTGTTTTGTTTGAGCCCATGTGAAAGGATTGCCTCCAGCTCTGGTTCTTTAATAAGCTGGTCACATTTTAGACAGTACTCACAATGACGTGGGAATTGGAGCTGGGTCAGCTCCAATCCACAAATTGCAAATAATTTGCCAAGGGAAATCCCTTTCCCTTCGGTTCTGCCCCAAATCTACATTTTCTTCTATTTAGAACCAGGAGACTCAGGCAGAATTTATTTTTAATGAAAAGGGTCATGGGCTCCCGGGCCTTTCCTCGGTAAGAACTCCTACTGTTTCTCCATGTCCTGGGGGTGGGGATGCACCTCCGTCCTAAGGTGACTGAAAGACGGTGTGCCTGGTGGCTTCACACAGGACCCATGCAAGAGGCCATCTAGTGTGTGCTAGAGAATCAAAACCAGCCCCCAGAGTTCCCACATGACCTCGGGCAAGTCCTTGAACTTCTCCAACGCTATAAAATGGTGACAAGAATACCTGCTTCATTTGCTTCACTAAGTTTTCAAAACCAAATGAAAGAGAAGGTACAGAGGCATCATGAAGGAAGAGGTGATAAAGAATCACTAGACACTGCTTGCACAACTTTTGAAGGGAAGAAAAATCTAGATAGTGCCTTCTCATTGCTTGACCTACCTCCTGTCCTCTTGGCCCTCACATCCCTCCCTCCCCACCCACCCCCCCCCCCACCGGTTCAGACCCTGGGTACCACACATCTGAATCCCTGCCGCGTCTGCTGGTGTGGCCACTCCAACTCATCTCCCATTTTGAGCCACCCCGCTTACCCTGGATATTCATTAAGCAGGATGTCTTTGGTTGCAAGTGGCAGGAACCTGAATGAAACTGGCTAAGAACTGAAGAGCTCAGAAATAAGTCCCACTTCAGGGTCAGCTGGATCCAGATGCTGAGATGATGTCACCAGATGTCTTTCATGTTCTTTGGCCCTGCTTTCCCCTACACTGGTTTAAGAGTCAGACAGACTCTCCCCAGCAGCATCAGTATAGTGTCAGCACTTGCAGACTTCCTCTCACCAGTTTAGTAATCACAGAAGAAAGATAATAACAGCTCCAGCACAAGTCCCGGCTGTATCCCTGCAACACTTCCTGAGACTCTCCTCGGCTGGACCTGGTTTGAGATCCCAGCCATCCCTGAACCTGGGCATGGAGGTGGGGTCACTGTACCCCAGGGACAGAACAGCGAATCTAAGGAAATTGAAGTACTGCCACTCAAGGAAGAGAGATTGAAGGTTAAAGGCAAAAACAACTGATGCCAATCCCATCTTGCCAGACTCACAGAGGCATCCTCCAGTTTCAGCATACTCAGACACCCAGGGTGCACTGCCTTGTGGTGCTCTTACCAACCCAGTAAAGCCATACTCTGGCACCTGGGGAGTCAAGCCCCACCCTACTAATTCTACCTTGTTTCCTAAACTTTCTTGTGGTTGATCCTGTCTCCCATAAATGTAATATTTTCAATCCTACCTCCATGTCTTTGTTTAGATATTACTGCCCTGGAATCCATTACTCCTCAAATATATCTTGCTCATTTTTCAAACCTAGTCTGAATTCCATATTGACAGTGAATGACTTCAGGAATACTTACCTCTTTCCTCTCAACTCCTATTGCTCTTGTCATCAGTCTCAAATAATTTAGCATTTCACTGCATTTGAGGCATTGTGCTGGGATAGACACTACCTCTCTGTCTTCATGGACTTTGTGGTTTAGTGGAAGAAGGAGACCAGGAAATAGTCAATTACCAATCTGAATGAGAAGTTGTAAAGTACAAAACACTGTAGGGATGAGGAAAGAGGAAGTGATGCCGAAACCCTTGGCTTATTATATGAATATCTTGTCTTTCTGGGTAACCTATAATTTGCTTGGGAGTAGAAAACACCGGGTGAACAGGCCTTGGTCTAGCACAACACTTGAGAACATAGTAAGTACTCAGCAATGATTGTTAATGGATTCAGCACAGCCCACATGCCTGCAGAGAGAAATGGAGCCACACAGAGGCACAACTGTAAAAGCTGGTCTTGAGAGCTTGCCAGAGACAACTAAGAATTCAGCTCCCTGCCCCGTGATGGTCAGCAATTGGCTCTGTGCTCGCAACAGTGAACCACACTGCACTAGGCTTATGGCCTCTCTTCTCCCAACCAGAGCCATCCAGTGTTCCTGGGACTCCATTCTCTTCAGTCAGCAGCCCTTTGGCCCCCATTATACCACCACTCTCCAGGCCAGAAGTGAGGTCTCGTGAGCACTGGGGGGCCCAAGGGCCAGATGAATTGCACCACTGGCTGTACTGCCTTAATTCTAGCCCCAGTGGTGGGGTCATTTCCACTATGCCCTGGGAACACTCTCTTCAAGCGCTCTCCACTGTGTCTATGTGTGGCTAAACTGAGACATAAAAGAACTAGAATTGAATATAATTAAAAATTCAGTGATTCAGTCACACTAGCCATATTTTAAGTGTCCAAGAGCCATGCGCAGCTAGTAGCTACTGTTTGGGATAGCAGAGATCTAGAACATTTCCATTGTTGCAGGAAGTACTATTAGCATTGCTCCAGAGCAATGGTTGGCAGCCTTTTCTCTACCCCATACAACTGACAGAATGTGCCTTGTCTTTGTGCCCAAATTTTGGCAACACACACACACACACACACACACACACACACACACACACGGAGAAAATAAAAGTACTGTGATAATCGCAACAATTGGCCATATGTCACAGTAAATCATACAGGCTTGGTACAGAAGAGATAGGTTGTGAGTTATGTATCATTCCCAGAGTCTCCAAGCCATGAAGTTACCCCCCCATGTCTGTCATTCAAGAAAAGGCAATGATCATGGTCATAATGATAACCGCCAGAACAGCAGTGGCAACAATCAAATGAATGCTTGTTAAGCACTTGGCCATGTGTTAGGCACAATGCTCAATATGTTAAGACACCATTGTGTTTCATGCTCACAGTGACTCTATGACATGAATAACATGTATCTCCTATAGTAGATATCTTAGGTGCCTCATGTCACATCTGGTGACCCACTTTGATTTCAGCCACAGTTGCTGTGGAGATTCATTTTTCCTCGGGGGAAGTTCACTCCCCACCAGGGCAATCTTCAACCTATGAGGGATGAGATTAATGTCTCAGGCACCCACCCTTCAGAGGATAATTCTGGGATAGATTTCATATGGTTTCTCAGAGGGTCACCAGCAGGAAGGAGCCTCAATTGTCCAGAATAGATAGTACCCAGCCCAGGAACACACCCTACTTTTTCCATCTTACCTCATTTTTTTTTCTTCCTACATTTCTCCTTTCTGAGCTTACCCTCACCACCATTAAATTATGTTCACCCCTTACGTCTAGATCCAGGCTCTGTTTTAGGGGACACTCAAACTAATTCCCCTCCATTTTACACCTGAGGAATCTGAGATCTAGAAAGGTCGATGTTTCTCCCAAGTTCCCATTGCTGTTGAGTAGAGATCAAGAAGAACCTCTACCTGTCTTGATTCCAAATACTTAACGCTTAACTACTATCTTTTTTTTTTTATTAACTTTTATTGGTGTTCAATTTACCAACATACAGAAAAACACCCAGTGCTCATCCCGTCAAGTGTCCACCTCAGTGCCCGTCACCCATTCCCCTCCAACACCCACCCTCCTCCCCTTCCACCACCCCTAGTTCATTTCCCAGAGTTAGGAGTCTTTATGTTCTGTCTCCCTTCCTGATATTTCCCAACATTTCTTTTCCCTTCCTTTATATTCCCTTTCACTATTATTCATATTCCCCAAATGAATGAGAACATACACTGTTTGTCCTTCTCCGATTGACTTACTTCACTCAGCATAATACCCTCCAGTTCCATCCACGTTGAAGCAAATGGTGGGTATTTGTCGTTTCTAATTGCTGAGTAATATTCCATTATATACATAGACCACATCTTCTTTATCCATTCATCTTTCGATGGACACCGAGGCTCCTTCCACAGTTTGGCTATTGTGGCCATTGCTGATAGAAACATCGGGGTGCAGGTGTCCCGACGTTTCATTGCATCTGAATCTTTGGGGTAAATCCCCAACAGTGCAATTGCTGGGTCGTAGGGCAGGTCTATTTTTAACTCTTTGAGGAACCTCCACACAGTTTTCCAGAGTGGCTGCACCAGTTCACATTCCCACCAACAGTGTAAGAGGGTTCCCTTTTCTCCGCATCTTAACTACTATCTTATCGTGGAAATTGTAATGCAAGTACTTGAGAAGTAGGTTATTAGAAAGTTCTGAATCTGTTCTCATTTGTAGAATAAGTAGATTGTTTGTAAACGTCCAACCTTTTTTCCAGATTGCTTTTCGGGAAGGAAGAAATCAGGGAACTCTTTCATGTTGATACTTACCTTTTCTCCACTGTGGTCATTTGGTACCTAGAAAGGGTCACTTGCACAAGAAGTATTTCCTGGTATGGAGGAGCCTGTGTATGGAAAACCACGAAAGAGGAGCCTCACAGTGAAGGTCCGAAGTCTGTCTGTCTTTTTTTTTTTTTTTTTTCAGGACTTTCAGGAGGAGAAAATCCCTTCCCTTTCCAACTGCTGTTCTAACCACTGCTTCCCTGTAATCTCAGAGCCCAGTGACCCTCCAAGGGTCAGAAGCAGGGTCTGGGTGGCAGTGGAGGCTTGGGGGCGGGGGAGGCTTCTCTCCAAAAGCCCTGATTTGAGAAGAGGAAGAACACAGGACAGAGGCCCTTGCAAATGCAGCTTCAAGAATTCACCCAGAGCCTCTTGGAAAGAGATAAGAATAGTGCTCATTCCCTTTCCTCTCCCCACCGCCACCCCATTTCCTGTCCCTGCTCCAGGAATATGCAATATCCCACAGGAGCTTGTCACACAGGATCCCAGCACAGAGCAACAGATGCTCCTGCATTTGCATAAGCACACACATGATGAAAAGCTTGCTGTTCCAGACTGTTTGCAAAAGAAAACTGTCACTTTAAGAAAGGGGTCAGCATGATGCTCTGGTACATCCCATCAGCAAAAAATTACTGCTTCCACCTGTGCAACATCTTGGCTTACTTTACAACAGCAGGTCTCAAAAAATATTCCAGAACTCTGGAGGATCCTAAGATCCTTTCTGAGGTTCTGATAGCTCAAAATTATAATGCTATGATATTATTTGCCTTTTCTATTCTCATTTTCTTATAAGTATAATGGAGCTTCTAGAGCATATGTAAAATTGACGTCAGTAAGTTCTATGTATGTAGTTCATAGTAAGTGAATAGCAAATGCACATGTGAGAATCCAAGACTCTTTTATTAAGCCAAGCAATAAAAGGATTTGCAAAAATGTAAAACAATGCCATTTGTCTTGCTGTATTTTTTGTTTTAGAACAGTTATATTTCATAAAAATATGTTATTTATATTAACATGTAATGGGTTTGTTATTGCTACTTCAATGAATTAATAAGTGCATTTAAAAATTTCTCAGTTTGTGAAAATAAATAAATAAAAAAATTATAAAATAAAAATTTCTCCTTTGGGGGTGCCTGGGTGGCTCAGTAGCTGAGCATCTGCCTTTGGCTCAGGGCATGATCCCGGAGTCCCAAGATCGAATCCCACATCAGGCTCCCCGCATGGAGGCTGCTTCTCCCTCTTCCTGTGTGTGTCTCTGCCTCTCTTTCTCTGTGTCTCTCATGAATAAATAAATAAAATCTTTTAAAAAATTATGTTTTAATTTCCAACGTGATAAATGTCAATAGATATAACCCACATAAGCCAAATCCTTAATAATTTGAGGGTGTTCTCAATAATTTTAAAAGAGGAAAGGGGTCCTTAGACCATAAAGTTTGAAAACTGCCACTTCATGAACAGTTTCTCCTTCAACCACTATTTTGCAGATGGGGAAATGTGTTATTCAAAGTCTTATAGCTATTTAGTGTCAGAGTCCTGAGGAGAACATAAAAGGAGATGACTCAAAAGGACAAGCCAGAAATGTGTCAGGTTGTCCCCTAGGAGGCTGTTCAAGTGTTTTCTAAAAAGACATTCCTGAATTCAGTTTCACAATTAAATAGTGTATTAGGAGATAATTTTTCACATAAAAGTTAAAAAGTCATGACTTTCACACAGGTGTAAAATAAATACATCGAAGATTTTATTTAACTCATTATTGATAAGGACACAGAGGTTACAACTGGTTCAAAGCAAAAGTCAAAAAGCAGAGACACTTACAGATCAGGAATCCTGAGGTGAATTTGCAAATGGTACAAAACTATCTTCTTGTACAAAGGAAGAGAGAAATCACTTGAACCTCCCCTGGACAGAATTAGTTGCATATCTAAAGTGAGATACATTTCACATGCCTATCAGTTGTCTGTAACTCACGAAGTTATAAAATAGCAAGAAAAGGTGCAGAGCCCCCTTGACCTCAGAACCAGATCGCTGAGAAGAGCGTGCTCTGAGCCACGCATAGCTTTCCATTAAGCCATCAAGGCAGTGGTGTTTCTTTTTTTTTTTTTAATAATAAATTTGTTTTTATTGGTGTTCAATTTGGCAACATACAGAATAACACCCAGTGCTCATCCCCCCCTCAGTGCCCGTCACCCATTTACCCCCAGTGGTGTTTCCCAACAACTGATGCCCTCTTCAGGTGCCAGGTACTGACTGAATGAGTCAGAAAAAGAGAAACTGTGTGTGTGTGCCCTGCTCTCAAGGATCTTACAATCCATTCGTATTACCATATTCTATACCCTGAATGTGAATGTGTCCTCTAGGATTCGTATGTTGAAATCTTAACCTCCCAAGGGGATGGTATTTGGTGGGGGGCTTTAAATGGTGACTGGGGGGAGCAGGTATCTGGGTGGCTCAGTGGTTGAGTGTTTGCCTTCAGCTCAGGCCATGATCCCAGGGTCCTGGGATCAAGTTCTGCATCAGGATCCCTGCAGGACTATGTCTCTGCCTCTTTCTCAGTCTCTCATGAATAAATAAATAAAAATCAAAAAAAAATTTAAAAAATAAAAGGTGATTAAGTCATGAGGGTACTCCTCATGAATGGGATTAGTGCCCTTAGAAAAGAGACTCCAGAGCAATCCCTCCTTCCTTCCACCATGTGAGGACACAGAGAAAAGACAGCTGTCTGAACCAGGAAGCAAGTCCTCACCAGACACTGAATCTCCCAGCACCTCAGTGTTGGACTTCCCAGCCTGTAGAATGGTGAGCAATACATTTCTGTTGTTAATAATCTACTCTGTCTATGGTATCCAGCCCCCGTGGACTACTATATTCTGTGATCATAGCAGCCCAGATGGACTAAGATACTATATAAGCCACTACTAATGTTGGAGCATATGTTGGTTCTCATACACTGATGAAGTATTTCTTAGGGTTCATTTCTATCTTCTAGGTAATAAAAGCTGTCATCTGTTTAGCACCTACTGCGTTTCAGGTTCTTGAAATCCCCCTTAAAGCCCTTTCAGATAAAGAATATTGTCCTGTCATTTTATAGATTAGGAAAGAGCAACTAAAGAAGTTCAGTCACATACATGTCTGAGACCTTGATCAGTAAGACTATGTGTATCTGGCTTCACTTGCACTCTCTCTGCTAGTTCAGTGCTGATCCAGCAGAGCCTCCCTGGCAAAACATGCATTTGGCAGGAAATAATCACACCAGAAAAAGCAGTTAGTTGTTTGACCATGGAATATCATGTGTTTTTATTAACCCCTTAACCCAGTGCAAAATTTTCAACAACTCTCTGCTCACTAATAGTAGGAGCTTAAATGTTTTGTTTCCTTCATAATTTTTGGAGGATGTTTCTAGGTGGTCTCAGGGAGAAACATTTACAAAGATATTCTCTCAGAGAGGTGTAGCATTTACAGACGGAGTTGAAAGTTTGGGCTGATGGGATGGCTTAGGTAAGCAAGAGTTTGGCAAACCACAGGCTATGAGTCAAATCTAGTCTTTGTATGGCCTACAAATTAAACACACTTTTCCATTTTAAAATGGTTGGAAGAAACCAAAAGAGGAATGAGATGTGTGACCTGTGAAAATTATACAAAATTCAAAATTTCAGGGTCTGTAAATTAAGTTCCATTAGAAAACAGCCACACCCATTTGTTGTGTATTTTTTTGTGCCTGCTTTGGAGCTACAACAACAGATTTGGGAAGTTATGACAGAAACTACATGCCTGCAAAAGTGGAAATACCTATTATTACCAGAAGTTTGCCAACTCCTGGCTTCGAGTGACTTTCTGCATGAATGTTGGTAATAATTTCTCAGGAACCCCAAAGTAAGTAGTTCTGACTGCAACGCGGCAGGAGCTAAAGGTAACAGGTTTCAGAATTACTTGGGGGGAAATTCTGTTCTTGCAGAAGTCTTGGTAAGGAGGCAACCCCCATTAGAGGCTTTATATCCTCATCTGAGCAACACTTTGGGAAGGTTCTCCACTGGGTTTCCCGCCATTGGCACCTCTATCACTCTATGCCTGTTCTGGTTTATGTCCTGTGGAAGCTCCACTTGCATTTACCATTAATTACAATAGTTAAAATTAAGTGGTGCCTCCTGTGTGGGAATTTTCAGTCCCTGAAAAGAAGCTTCCAAATAATTCTTTTTCAAGAGCACCCTCTGCTGGTAAATTCTCAGAAGGCACCGTCATCGCGTTTTCATCTGTAGGTGGGTTTTGTGGTCAGGAAGAAGCCAAGGGCAGATTTTAGTCTAGAGACTAGAAGCATTGTCTCAGTGTCATGGTCTGGTTTTTCACAGCACATGGGCATGAACACCTAAAGGTAGGGAATTTCATTGTCAAACTTGGTGAGAGAACAAAACTCCCTTTGAATACAATCTAGCGATCTCCTACGCTAGATTGTTAACTGTTAACTGTTCCCAAACAACCTGTTAATAAGGCAAAGCTGAGTTTATTGCTAATCACCATAAGCAAGTCTGATAGTGTGTTGATAGGAAAAGCGGAAGGTCTAATTAAGACTTTGAGGTATGGTTTAAGGTAGTTTTTTTTTTTTTCTTTAAGATTTTGATGTGTTTAAGTAATCTCTACACCCAATGTGGGGCTGGAACTTATGACCTCCGAGATCAAGAGTCACATTATCTACTGACTGAGCCAACCACATATCCCTATGGTAGATCTTTTGATGTAGGGAGAAGGTTTGGTTAGGATTGGGTAAGGATTATGGTGTAAAAGTCTATGACTGGAGGACACAGCAAAGTAAGGCAAATCTAGGAATGCAAACTATCTGCTGATGATTTGACAAGGCTTTCCAGAATTTCTACAATGATAAAAGTTTTGCAACTTTGCTTTTCCCAGAGTCTCTGAACTAGTAAAGTGATGCTAATGAAGGTGATAGAACAGTGAGGATGTGTAAAGGTAGACAGTAGGCTGTGGAGTTTGGGATGGATGGTTTGGGTTCTCAGCTTCTTAAGATGGTGAATGGTGTCTGAGAAACCCAGTGTGGATGGGATGTCAGCATAGCCAGTGCCCTGATGACTTGAAGCAAAATGTTTGGCCTGCTCCAGGCTTCCAGATTGGTTAGGAGTTGGAACTGTGTTTACAGTTCTTCATGTTTAGATATGGGACTGGCTATGAGATAGCCCATGAAGGAAACCAGAATATGTCACCCAAAAATACGTCTCTTTGACATAAAAGTTATTTTGAGGGCACCTGGGTGGCTCAGTTGGTTAAATCAAGAGACTCCGACTCTTGATTTTGGCTCAGGGTTGAGAGATTGAGGCCTGCGTTGGCTCCTCACTCAGCAGGGAGTCTGCTCGAAATTCTCTCTCTCCCTCTCCTTCTGCCCCGACTCATGCACTCTAGAGTGCTCACTCTCTATTTCTCTAAAATATATAAACCTTAAAAATTTTTTTGAATTGAAGGTAATTAAGAAGTGACAAACCCCAAGAGAAAAACTCCCCTTTTTCTGACTATCAGAAGGAAATAAATTCTTCTTTTACTAGAGTCAGACTCCAATCAGCCCAGAGATGGGATCAGAGAAATTCGCAGACAAATCTTGTTAAACTAGATCTTATCTTCCAAGGACTACCTAGCCCTAGTTGGATTATCTCTAGCCCAAATCCCTTTGTTTTGTCAATTCTTCACAAGTACTATTTCTTCATCTAAATGGTATGAAAACTTCCTGCTTTGATGACTTCTCTCTTCTCATGTACATGTAAACATTTAAAAAATGGGTGTGCTTTTCTCCTGTTAATCTGTCCTTGCCAGTTTAATCTTCAGACTCAGCCAAAGACCCTAAAAGGGTAGAGAAAAATATTGTCTTCCCCAACACTTGCCAGGAAAGGGGTTGATCTCCATAGGCTGCCACAGTGCTGATTAGTCCTAAGCGTCTGCATTGGGCCCCAAGGGGACCAAGGCCAATGGGAAATGGCCATATCCCCTTCTAGTACAGAGGAGCTCTGCAGGGACTCCCGTTTAAGAGCTACTGAAGGTGCACAGGGGATGGGACCCAGGCTTGGCTGGGTGTAAAGAGAAGTCAGGGAAACCTGCAGAATTGACACTAGAGCTGGGATTCATGGGCTGGTGGGAACTCACCAATTGGGAAAAGAGGACCCATGAGGAGGCCTCCCAGGCCCAGAGACAGGAAGGCTCCTGTGTTCTGGGAATGACAAATGGTTCTGTGTGGTTGGACAATGCAGGAAAGAAGTTTGGCATCTAGTGCTCAAGGGCCTGGTTTGTGAGAGTGTTGAACTTTCTCCAGGAGGTGGTAGTGGAAGAAGTCTTTACTGGGAAGTACCATGATTGGATTTTTTATTTAAAATCTGCTTTAGGCACCCTAATGTTTCTAGCAGCAATGTCCACAATAGCAAACTGTGGAAGGAGCCTCGGTGTCCATCGAAAGATGAATGGATAAAGAAGATGTGGTCTATGTATACAATGGAATATTACTCAGCCATTAGAAATGACAAAGACCCACCATTTGCTTCAGTGTGGATGGAACTGGAGGGTATTATGCTGAGTGAAGTAAGTCAGTCCGAGGACAAACATTATATGGTCTCATTCATTCAGGGAATATAAGAATAGTGAAAGGGAATAAAGGGGAAAGGAGAGAAAATGAGTGGGAAATATCAGAGAGGGTAACAGAACATGAAAGACAAAAACAATAAAAAATAAAAATAAATAAAATAAAATCTGCTTCAGGGCAACCCGGGTGGTTCAGCGTTGTAGCGCTGCCTTCAGCCCAGGATGTGATCCTGGAGACCTGGGATCAAGTCCCTCATCAGGCTCCCTGCATGGAGCCTGCTTCTCCCTCTGCCTGTGTCTCTGCCTCTCTCTCTCTGTGTCTCTCATGAATAAATAATCTAAAAATAAATAAAAAAAAGTAAAATCTGCTTCAGCTGGTGAGTACTGGGCAGGTGTAGAAAGGACGGACTAGCCTGGGAGCTGTTGTCTCAGCAGACTGAGGGCCTTGGCTAAGAACATGGCTTCCAGGGTGCAAGAAAACAGGTGGTTTATGATGAAAGGTGAGAATTTGCTATCCGTATATATGCCCTGTTGGCATATAGATTATTTTGAGTTGATTATTTTAAGAAACAGCAGACAGAGGAGAAGTTACCCTTTCACAAGGGAAAGTTATATTTA
Organism: Vulpes vulpes; assembly: GCF_048418805.1. Classification (NCBI taxonomy): domain Eukaryota; kingdom Metazoa; phylum Chordata; class Mammalia; order Carnivora; family Canidae; genus Vulpes; species Vulpes vulpes. The sequence goes on from NC_132785.1 coordinate 89,368,354, forward strand.
TAAAAGAAATCTGCATTTGTGAGGGTTTCTCCTTTCTATACCTCGAAGAGAGAGATGAGGGAATTTTAAGAAACTCTCATCAATGGAGAAACCACCGACTTAAAATTCTGATTGACCAAACTCCCCCTGGTCATCCCCTTACCACTGGCCTTCCCCTTACCTTTTGTTGCTTCTAGCTGAAGATGGCATTTCTGCCTGAATTCTAAGCCACCTCTTGGAGAGTTTCTCACATTTCCCTGGGTGTGTCCCATATATACATGAGATATGTGTGCTAATAAACTTGTTTGTTAACCTGTCTTTTGTAACGGGCTCCAGCCAAGAATTTAGAAGGGTAGAGGGGAAATTTTTTTTCTCCTCCTCTCAAAGATGATATGTTCAGCTTTGAGCCTGCTGGCTGGGAGTTTCAGAGGATGGGGCTAGCCCAGGAAATACAACAGTAGAGCTTCTCTGAGAGATGGGGGTGGAATAGATAGGTACTTAGGCTTCCCTGGCAGGTGGGAAGCTGAAGCATGAAGTAGCTGAAATCAGCATCATTGACAGCATAGGCAGAAAAGAGATGAAGAAGTCCCCTGCAGGAAACAGTGATACTGAGACAGAGAAACTGAAGGGACCCTAGGAGAGAAAAAACTGGGTTTTTCCCCCTTTGCTTCCTTTCTGGCTTCTCTTCTTGCCAGGATCTACACCCCCCCCCCACCCTCCTACTCCCCACTCTACACATGCCTTGTATTGCCGATAAGCATATATCCTCATTTTAAGGGACAAGGGGTTGATGATTTCTCTTGAATAGATAACATCTAAGGAAGGACTAGCTGAGCTGAAAAAGACCAGAGGAAGGAAGTTATCGTGCATTATTCCAGACCACTGGTGCTAGACATCTTGACTCCAAGACCTCTGGCTTCAGGGAATAAGTGACTTATGATGGACACCCGGACCTTGTCTTCATTCTGACAAGTTTCTGGATGCCTCAGAGGACAAGTGCACTAGATAATCATCAATAAAAACCCCAGAACCCAAGCAAAGATGAGACTCTTTTCCTCTTCAAGTGTCCCAGATGCTCTGTCTATATCTTTCTCTGTATATCTCTTCAGTAAACTCTGCTTTCACCTCCTGCTGGCTCACATTTGATTTGCATACTGCACGAAGCCAAGGACCCTCTTGGCTGGTTCTATGGGACCACTCCTCTGGGTCCTTGAACTTGTACTGCTGGCATCCGTATGTATGCTGCTGTATCAATGGCTGAGCAAAACAAGATGGCTTACAAGCTCCTATGCTCCTCCTTTCAGGGATAGTGTTTCTTCTCAGAGGGCCAGAGATGCCTCTTAGAACACCTACACACATCTGAGGGCCTTGTGCCACCCTGCCCTATGGAGAGGACCTTGACAACATAGAAAACTGCGCTGAGAAAAAGGAAGGAAAAAGACAACCCCACCTCACAGGTCAGAATGAGGAGGACAGAGAAGGTAATTAGTTTTTATGGAACAGAGGATTTGACCTATTTCTTCCTCTGAATTTAATCAACTCAATGCCTGAAAGATTGGGAAACAATAAAGTGGGAAGGAAATTGTTCAAATGAAGGCTGTGCCAGCTGCAGGAAAAGCAGGTGCCTCTGTGCTGTTGCTCAGGTCTCAGTGGTTGAAACAGAATGATGAATGGTCCTGAAGGGAGGCAGGGCTGAGCCAAAGCTGGGGAAAGGATCTGAGCTAGAAACTTCTGGGTAGAGGAGGTCAACTCACCAGAGTGCACCAACTTCTCTGACAGCTGTTCTTAATCTTGAGCGCATCACCTGGGGTGGGGGGGGGGCAGGGGAGAGTGCTGGTTAGAACACAGGTTGTTGCCCACCCACCCTGGTCTCAGAGTCAGTAACTCTGGGGTGGGGCTGGAGAGTTGCATTCTTAACAAGTTCCCAGGTGATGTTAATGCTGTTAACCCAGGGATTCCCCCTTTGAGAAGCACGTGTATGAGATTCCTCAAATGCTAATGGGCCTGCCATCACCCAAGATGATTTTAGAAAGCACACAGATGAATGTTATACGTTGTGACAGTTATATGTATGTTTTCCTGCATCTTCAAAAGTGTCACTTGCATATCAAATTCATGAATTTAAGAATATTTTTGTTTGGAACAAGGCTGAAGTGGTCATAATTAAAAAGTGATGAATTTAAATAAAAGTGTTAAGCAAAAAAGTAGTGTAGGTAAAAATGTGAATATAGGAAAAATCAGAAAGTGGTATGCAAATGACTACTGTTTACTAAATAGGAGAATAAAAAGAAAGCAACTTTATATTTATACCTAGCATGTAGCTAGGGACAAGTGTGGATGTTGGAAGTCAACAAATAGGCTCTGCTGCAGAGGTCTGTCCAGCTATATGTCAGCCCAGGTCACTTACTTAATTGGGGATGAGGAAGCTGAAGTTAAGAGAAGTTGTTTTCCAAGCTCACAAATTAGGGGCAAAGCTATGACTAGAATCTACAGAATTACAGGGATAAGAACAGCAAAATATTCCCAGGGCATTCACCTGGAAAGCTGCCATGTTCCTGCTAACCCTGTCCCCTTCCTCCACCACCAGGAAATAGAGAGGCTTCTCCCATTGTACATATGCTGGGCCTCCTTCCTCTCCTGTAGATCCCCTAGGCTCCCCGCAGGTGTCACTGGCCCACACTTATACGTGTATATCTGAGCACTTGTTCAACAAGTATTTTGTGAACCCTGTCTGTGCCCAGGCACTGTGCTAGACAATGAGGATACAAAAGCAGTAAGACACAAATGGTAACCTCAAGGAGTTCATGGTCCAGTGATGGAGATATATAAGAAATAATTACATAGAGTGGTGATATGCTGAGGGAAGCTGCACATGTGGAAAGGACACATAACTGGAGAGAAGTTGATCTAAGGCCTCCTGAAGGTCATGACCTGACCTGAGTTAGAAAGACAGCCAAACAGAGGGAAGATAGGAGGCTATTCTGGGCTGAGAGAGGAGCAGGTGCAAAGGAGCAGAGAACAGAGGAAACCACTGTTAATTCAGTGTGATTCTAGCACTGAGCAGAATAATACAATGTGTACTATGTTGCAAGTACTTTATATCCACATAAACACACATTCCTTGTATATTCATGTATACAGGTATTCATGTATACACATGTGAATTAACATAGAGGTAAACCTATACATATGTATACATGTAAAACATGTCTATTGTATGTAACTGCATACAAGTTCATGTGTGCTATGTGTATACATATATGTACATGTATGTGTGTAATATATGTATAATATACACGTGCCCATATTAATTAAAGTTTTAACCTTCACAAACCTACCAGATAAGCACCATTATTATTCCCATTTTACAGATCTGGAAACTGAGGCATAGAATGTTTAATAATTTCTCCAGACCTGAGGATATGGCTTGAGAATAAGCAGACGTGTATGGCAATTAAAACCATAGGAATGGATAAGAATGTTGGGGAATGTTTGTGCAGGGAGTAATGGCTGCAAATGGTTCCCAAGACAGACTCAGAGGCAAATATTCAAAATTTGGGGGGCAGAAAGAATGGAACATCAGCCACAAGTAACCTGAACCCCCAATATCTTGGCTGAATCCCAAACAGCCTCAGAGACAGGCTTTTAATTTCCATGTATGCACTGTGTGTGTGAGAGAGAGAGAGTGGGGGAAGGAGAGAAGTATTAATTTGGTATGTAATAAACACTTAATTTATACCACAATTTTGACAAGGCTTTGAGTTCCTTAATTTTCAAAATAAACCTAAAACCTCAAAAATCAGAAATGGTCTGACCTCCTTCAACCTCAGGGAGGCCCTGAATGGGAAGTCAGGATTTTACAGGTGTCCTCAGTATCCCTCCCTAGCTGGCTGGTTCCTTCACTGCTGCAGCCCTGACAGGTGTTCCTTTCTTAGAACAGTCTCCTCGAGGCTGGGTGATCTCCCTCTAGCACCCACCTGAGTAATACCCCTTTTGGATCTCTTGATTCTCTTGAGTTCCTCTCCCCACTCCCTTTATTAATACTGAAAAACAAGAGGGAATTTCATTTCTGGGTGAAAATGTACCACGGTCAAAGCATGCAAATTCTAATTCTGGGGCTTTTACATGAACTTCTTCAAGATGTCTGAGCCTTCATTATAATTCAGGTAAGATACTCAGACTGCCAAATTTCACTTGGCAACAATAAATAGAGCTGTGGTTTTCTTTCTTTAATCAGATTTTTCTGTGATTCTCTTTAATAGAAAGCTCAAGGGTTTTTGTTTTTATTTTTGCTTCTAAAATTGAAATATGAAAGAAAACATCGTATAGGTTTAAAGTATATAGCTGAACCAAATGAGAGTTTGTCTACCTGATGTGCAGCAAGCCATAAAAACTGACACCAAGCTTTTGCAGAGAAGAAAGAGAGCCTATTTGCTGATGTGAGATCACCCAGAAGAACAGGGAGCTAATGCTCAAAGTCCTGAAATCCCTGATGGCTTACAAATTGAGGGATTTCAAGGGCAAAATTTGGGCAGGTGCCTTTTGAGAAGATGGATGCTGCTGACTGGATGCCCATGATATCATGCTAGCAATTTGGTATTGCTTTTTCTGGTCCCTCAAGTTCTTTTCCATCTCAAGAGACTTGGAATCTGAAAAGATTTCTTTATTCTTTGTTAGAGAATTCAATCGGTATACTTTGTGGTTATATCTCTAAAGTGGTGCTAGTAAACTACTTATAAGCTAGTGGGGTTGCAATTCATATAGGTTCCTTGGTCAGTTGGGCTGTGCCTGGGGATGATATGACATCAAGTGTTCATTCTTCCATCTGAAGGGGCAAGATGGACACCAGCTTCCGATGTACAGGACATATTGGTTTGGTGCATTTATATGTTGCAATATGATTAGTTAACACCTCTATCATGTCACATAACTATCACTTCTTTTTTGTGGTGAGAACAAATAAGATCTAGTCTCTTAGCAACTTTGGAATTTATGATACAGTATTATTGACTGTCTTCACTATTCTGTGCATTAAATCTCCAGAACTAATTTATCTATTAGCTGCAAGTTTGTACCTTTAAACAACATCTTCCTGATTTCCCCACCCCAACCTCTAGTAACTACCATTCTAATTTCCATATATAGGAGTTCAGCTTTTTTAGATTCCATGTGTAAGTGATGTCATACAGTATTTGTCTTTCTTTTTCTGACTTACCTCACTTTTAGGACTAAATCTGTGAGAACTCATGGTAATTAACTAAAAGCCCAAAGCACTGAGTTTTGTTCCCACTTAGCCTGTAACACTATGACCAATCCAATGGCATCCTTGCTTTTTTTTTTTTTTTTTCTTAATTGCAGTATTTCAACCCGGCAACTGTGTGTTGAAAGCTTACCATATACTAGGCTCTGGGTCAGTACCATGAGAAAGTGGGCAGTTAAGGAAGTTTAACATCAAGTAGGGGTATGATAACATCACATGCAATGATCATTATGCGATGTCAAGGGGATGACAGTCAATCTATGCCCAATGGGGGCTCACAGAGCAGGTAAGATGTCTCCTACCAGAGGTTGCATTTGAAAGGGTCTTGAAGGATCAGGAGGTCTTTGGAAGGTGAGCACATTGAGGGGGAGAGAAGTAAGGGAAGGTGGACAGCATGCACAGCATCCTGTGAGAGGGAACAGCATAAGCTAAGCCACAAAAGCAGAGAAGTCTGGGAATTGTTTAGGACAATGCTTACAACTATTATTGATCCACAGTCAAGAAAGTACAGAAACTGAGAGTAAGCATTTAAAAAGCCTATACAGCAATTTTATAGAGTAATTTTACGTTGGTTCAAACTAAAAATAATAATAAATTGAGCTTGTATTTCTGTGTATCTCTTTAATTTCATTTTTCTGGTGTTACATTTCTTTTTTTTTTTTTTTCAAAAGTATTGATCTGTGATAGACTGGAAATTTAAAAACTGGTCCTTTGCCACAAAGAGTTTGAGAAACACGAGTTCTCGGGAAAGTCAAGTCTTTAGCACCATACAGTGTTACACATAAAACAGAACTGGAAACAAAAGCTTGAAATGGTTGATTGAGGCATGTTGTGGGCAATTATTTTTTTAAGGTGATATAAGTCTATTTGTGGGTTCAGAGAAAGCAAAGTGACAGAAAAAGGTAGGAGCAGGATCTGAAATATGTGAATCTTCTGATTTATGTGATGGTTATAATTTTTAATTTTTTCATCAATTAGTACATGTCAAACAAAACATATCTGATGGCCACATGTGGGCTACCAGTTGGGATCTTCAATGTGGGCAGACAGGGCTGAGTTGCTTTGTTTCATAGGCTGTGGCAGAGGATCAATTCTGCAATCCCAGGGTCCCAGAGGCCATGGAAATGGAGTTCCTGTCACTTAAATGGTGCAGGAGCCATGAGAACAACTGAAGGTTAACACAACGCAGAGAATCTAGAGACCCAATAGTGGCCATAAGCCAGGCATAGCAGGGACTTGTACACCAACCAACCAAGACTGGACAAAATGAGAACATCCCAGCAGAGTTTCAATGAGGACACTGAACCCATCTAACTCCTGCCACTCACTCCTTGGCCTTAGAGAAGTTCCCCCCAAATTTAGGTGCAACCCATAGAGAAAGAGATCATACTTGGGGCTTAGCTTTTACCATGTATAGAAAGGAGGTTCAAAGCAGGAAATAGGTTCACATTTATGGACTGTTTTTATTTCACTTTCTCCAGCGATGCCTGGAGTGGACAGGCTGGGACCTACTTTGTCTCCTAGTGGCACTATCAAAGAGGCCCATATCAAAACAAAACAAAACAAAACAAAACCGAAAAACAAATTCCAAATATTTCCTGACTCTGAAACAAGGGTGTGAAAATGACAGCAGCTTCCAGAAAGTTGGGCTCATTGGGGAAATAACTCAAAATCTCATTAACAGTCTCAATTATTTATTCCTCTGTAGTCATTAGTGGGACCATTGAGGTCAGGTCTCAGGTTCCAGCCGTGTCATCCAAGAGCCTGCCTGATTTCAGCTGGAGAGGAGAGGATGGGAGAGATTACCTTTCCCCTACACTTGCTAGCACCCATGCCCAGCATGGAATATTAGGTACTGAATGCTAACTTCCCAGGAGGCTGCTTGCTGTTCTCATTTGCCAAAACTAAAGCAGAAATGACCCAGCAAACATGAAAAATAAGGAAATACCGTGTTCAAGTGTTAGAGGAAAAAATTTGCTCTTGATATTCAATGTCGTAACACGTTTGCAATATTTTCCAGGGACTTTGTAAAAGGAAAAACATATACAGAAATCACTGTGCCCTTCCTAAGCCTAGGAAAGGAATTGGGACCAGCATCTCACTAGAAAATAGGAAAATCTGTTTGAATTAAGAGTCACAGTGGGAGAGCTGGGAAGTGTGTGCTCTGACTGATCACAGCTATATTTCTCCCTTTCTTTCTAATATTCTCTTTCTCTCAGCCTTAGAATTTATTCTTCTACATTTGAAAAATTACCCAAATGGCTATCTGGCTCTTCCAGCAATGCTGAGTAACAAATGGGAGGCATGGAGGTGAACAGTTCATGGGAATGACTCTCACTCAATCACAGTGATGGCTGAAAGAGAGTAAAGGGTAATTTGCAACAGCTAATCCTCTCTTGATAGATTATGATGTACTGGATACTGTGCATAGCATGGATATTCACCCAACCATGGGAGCGACCCACTAACTGGCCTCTGACTCTTATTCTTTCCCAGCTACATTCTGTTCTGCACGCAGCAGCCAGAGGGATCTTAAAACCCAAGTCACAGCTCATCACTCCTGTTTAAAACCTTCAATGGCTTTCTGTTGCACTTAAAATAAAACCCAGATTCTTCACCATGGCCTCCAAGGCCCTGCTGGCCTGAGTCAAAGATAAACAAAGATGAACACTAGTTAAATTGGTAAGGACAGATTTTAATCTGTAATAACTACTTCAGTAGGAAGAAGGAGTCCATCTTGAACTGAACTCAACCCCCATTTGTAGAGGTAAATGGGCCAATGAGAGAGGAGGGAGAGGGGGCAAACAGGTCAGGTTGTAGTATAGTGCGGGAAATGAAAAATTACAAAGAGCTAGTCAGTATCAATGCAGTTAGGCCAGCTATGTCTGCCTGCTGGCAACTAGCCAGGTTTGGATTGTATCCTCTCATGGAACTAAGAGGCAGGGCCCTATCTCCAGATGATGGCTCCAGACCAAAGAGTAAATAGTAAAGGTTTTTGACAATCTTGAGTTTTCTCAGGCAGGCACTTTAAGGTAGGAAGATCTTAAAGGCAGGGGGTGGGGTCCTGGAATCATCCTGGGGATGTGGCTGTGAGCTGTTAGAAGCTAGGTTAGTGTTTATTTGTCTTTATAGACCAAGGTTTTGTTGTTGTTGTTGCTGTTGTTGTTAAAGATTTTATTTATTTATTCATGAGAGACACTGAGAGAAAGGCAGAGACATAGGCAGAGGGAGAAGCAGGCTCCTTGCAGGGAGCCCAATGAGGGACTCGATCCTGGAACCTCAGGATCACGTCCTTAGCTGAAGGCAGATGCTCAACTGCTGAGCCACCCAGGCGTCTCTAGACCAAAGTTGAAGGCTAGTCAAGAAGTGGGCTCGGAGGACCCTGGTTAGAGTTTGGCCACAGAGAGGGTCTTTGCCATTTGCCCTTCCTCTGTCATCACTACCTCCTCTCTGAACACCGGGCCACCTACCCACCTTGCTCCTTGCCTCCCCTACTACTCTAACATACATACCTTCAATTCCACAGTATCACACCCTTCCTACTAAATGGCCTTTGTGCTCACACTGGTTTCTGTTTTTTTCTGCTCATTTTTACATCTAATTATAGCTTATATCTTATGTCTTAGCCTAAATGACAACTCTTACAAGAGGTCTCCTCTGACTACCCTATCTAAAGTAGGTCTCATTACGTCCATCTCCATCTCTTTTGCCTGTACCTATTGTTTTCTGTCTCCCTGTTGGACTGTAGACACCATGAAAGTGCAGATCAGGTTTGTCTTCATCATTATATCTTAAATGTCTAGCATGGTACTTAACAGGTATTCAATAAATATCTGCTGAAAGAATGAATGAATGAATGAATGAATGTTCTCAACCCTCACTCAGGTCTGACTTCCTCCTAAATCGCCCTAATTTAACAAAATCCAACCCAACCTGGCGTAGGCACCAAAGGGAATGTATTGGCTTATGTATATGAATATCTTTTGAGCACAGAATAATTCTGACATGTTCAAGCAAAAAGGAGAGGATCTTGTGTTCCTGCATCAAAATAGAATTTTACCTAAAATGTCCTCATATCTGAGAGCCGGTGTGAGATCAGGGCAGATCTGGAGGCGTTCACCATCCCCCGCCTTCTTTACAGTTTGCAGGCTGAGCTCCAGTGCTGTGGTTTGCAGGGAGGTACTTGAGAAGTCTGGTCCCAAAGTGAAGCCTGAATTCGGAGCCTACTCAATAGGACAGTGCCTTTTACAAGTTCATGATCCTCCAAGAAACCTGACTTTCTAGCACTAGCAAGATCCCTGCAGTAGTTAGCCTCGGGGCAACTCCCAGCATCCTGGAGAAAGAGCAGTTCTCAGAAATTAAAAAAAAAAAAAAAAAAAAAAAAAAAAAAAAAAAAAAAAAAAAGAGCCTTTGTGGCTACTTCTGAGAATTAGTCAATCTACATGAGGGCTCACTGGGGTGATGGAGAGAGGAATGAGGAGTATCAATGGGAGTCTGTGAAGCAGATTATCTAAATTTGACTGAATGTTAGTTAATATATGAGATCATAATCTCTCCCTTAGTCCCTGCCTTGTCTCTCCAAACCCTCTCCTCTCTGCTTTTTGGGATTCCATGTATTTCTTGTATCATTTATCCTTCCAACTGCTTTCTCATGAAAACTTTTCCATGACTCTTCTCCTACCCATTCAGATGGGAATATTGGGTTTTCCTGAGATGCAGTCATAGCCCCTCTTTTCTTTCCATGTGGCTTCTCAGGGAGTTCATCCTAGTAATTTCAACCACAATTTGATGTGGATGGTTCCCCCACTGACCTCTCTAGTTGGGCCACTCACTCAAGTTCAGTCCTGAGTCTCAGGAGTGTTTATGGGTGTATGAGAGAAGATCTAGGTGTTCCCTCTACCCTCCGAGTTCTTGGCTGAGACCCTGGTAACAAAAAGATTAACAAGAGAAAAACAGTTCACAGGACTACCTTGTTTTATTCAGCTTCACATTATTGCACTTCACAGATACTGTGTTGTATTGTTTTGTTTTTACAAAGTGAAGATTTGTGGCAACCCTGCATCAAGTAAGCCTATCAGCACCATTTTTCCAACTGCATTTGCTCACTTCAGGTCTCTGTGCCACAGTTTGGTCATTCTCACATTATTTCAAGCTTATTTATTACTATATTTGTTATGGTGATCTGTGGTCCATGATCATTGATATTCCTCCTCAGGTCTCCCTATTCCCTGAGAAATAACGATATTGAAATTAGACCAATAATCACCCCACAATGCCCCCTAAGTGCTCAAGTGAAAGGAAGAGTTGCATGTCTCTCACTTTAAACCAAAAGCTAGAAATGGTTAAGCTTAGTAAGGAAGGCATGTGGAAAGCAGAGCTGGGCCGAAAGCTAGGCCTCTGGCACCAGTTATCTAGGTTGCAAATGCGAAGCAATAGTTCTTGAAAGGAAATTAAAACTCCCTCTCCAGGGGATCCCTGGGTGGCTCAGCAGTTTAGCACCTGCCTTTGGCCCAGGGTGTGATCCTGGAGTCCCAGGATTGAGTCCCACATTGGGTTCCTTGCATGGAGCCTGCTTCTCCCTCTGCCTGTGTCTCTGCCTCTCTCTGTGTGTCTCTCATGAATAAATAAAATCTTTTTAAAAAATTAATTAAAAAATAAATAAAAGGGCCTCTCCAGTGAACACACAAATGATAAGAAAGCCAAACAGCTTTGCTGCTGATATGGAGAAAGTTTTAGTGACCTGGAGAGAAGATCAAATCAGCCACAGCATTTCCCTAAACCAAAGCCTAATCCAGAGCAAGGCCCTGACTCTCTTCACTTCTGTGAAGGCTGAGAGAGGTAAGGAAGCTGCAGAAGAAATGTTTGAACCTTGCAGATGTTGACTATAATCTACTCCTGGTGAAAAAGTTGTGAAGATTGTTGAAATGATAACAAAGGATTTAGAATCCGACATAGACTTTGTTGATAAAGCAGCAGCAGGGTTTGAGATGACTGTCCAATTTTGAAAGGGGTTCTAATGTGGATAAAGTGCTATCAAACAGCAAGCATGTTACAGAGAAAATCATTCATGAAAGAAGAGTTAGTCAATGCAGCAAACTTCAACCTGTCTTATTTTAAGAAATTGCCACAGCCACCCCAACCTTTAGCAACCAGCACCCTGATCAGTCAGTAGCCATTAATGCTGAAGCAAGACCCTCCATCAGTGCAAAACCAAACCAAACCAAACAAACAACCCCCCCAAAAAAAGTGTGATTTGATGAAAACTCAGTTGGTGGTTTAGAATAAGGTATTTTTAAATTAAGATTATACATTCTTTAGACATAATGCTATTGCATACTCAATAGACTACAGTATAAACAAAATTTTACATGCACTGGAAATAAAAAAATTCATTTGACTCACCTTATTGTAATAGTCACTTTATTTTGTATTTGCTTTATTGGGGTAGTCTGGAATTGAACCTGCAATATCTTCAAGATATGCCTGTATTTATGCGTACAGCACACATCACGCAGCAAAAACCTAAACCAAAAGTAACTCAAAATGGAGGCTTAGATTCCAGCTGATGTCACATCTTCAACAAGGAGCAGTATGTTTGTAAAGAAATGACAGAAAACAGCAGTTTTAGTCTCTAAGGGCAGCAAACCATGGGAAGGTAAATATATGAGAGGAAACAAATGGAGTAAGGTTTGTTTGCAGTTTCCTCTGTTGCATCATTGAGCTGGTAAGAGTTTTTCTCTAGGAAAAGGAGAATTTATGCCCTGTCTTTAGGCACAAAAGGGAGCCCGATGCAGGACTTGATCCCGGGACTTCAGGATCATGCTCTGAGCCAAAGGCAGGCACTAAACCACTGAGCCACCCAGGGATCCCCAGCTCAAAATAATTTTTATGTTAGAGCAGCATATTTAGAGGTTTCCTATGTAGGCGACACCTAGCATCACCTCAAACTCAACTTTAACTTGATTCCTGAGCCTCTCCAGCTGGTTCACTTCTATCCGGTGCTCCTGTTTTTCTTTTTCTTTCTTTCTTGCTTTCTTGCTTTCTTGCTTTCTTTCTTTCTTTCTTTCTTCTTTCTTTTCTTCTCTTTCTTTTCTTTCTTCTTCTTTCTTTCTTTCTCTTTCTTTCCTTTTTTTAAGATTTTATTTATTTATTCATGAGAGGCACAGAGAGAGAGAGAGGCAGAGACATAGGGAGAGGGAGAAGCAGGCTCCATGCAGGAAGCCTGATGTGGGACTCGATCCCCAGACCCGGGATCACACCCTCAGCCAAAGGCAGATGCTCAACTGCTGAGCCACCCAGGCATCCCCAGTGCTCCTATTTCTATGCCTGCATCCACTGTTCTCCAGCCCTCTGATGTAAGACATTTCCAAGGTCACCTTTAAGGCATCCTTCTCCTTCTCATCTTCATTGAGTCCCATCAACTCTGTGGATCACCCCCTTTTTTAAAAGATTATATTTATTTATTCATGAGAGACACAGAGAGAGGCAGAGACAGAGGCAGAGGGAGAAATAGGGTCCCTGCAGGGAACCCAATGCAGGACTCGATCCTGGAACCCTGGGATCACAAACTGAGCCAAAGGCAAATGCTCAACTGTTGAGCCACCCAGGAGTCACTGTGGATCATCTCTTTTAACTCTTTCTGGAATCTGTCATGTTAGGGCTATTTCAGTTTTAAGATTTTATTTTTAAGTAATCTCTATACCTAACATGGGGATCAAACTCACAACCCTGAGATCAAGAGTCTCATGCTCCACAGACTGAGCCAGTCAGGTGCCCCAGGACTGTCTCAATTGTAAGTGACAAAATCCAACCCAACCTGGATCAAGCACCAAAAGGAATGTATTGACTCACATATATGAAAAGCTATGTCTAGGCTCTCAGAAGACATTTCCAGAAATTGTCTTTCTCTACCTCTCATGTCTGTTTTCTCTATGTTGTTTTCTTTATCAAGGCAAGATTTTCCCTTGCTGTATCAAATAGGGAAGGTGAATACTTCATGGTCCTTGTATGACTAAGGAAATTCCAATTCACTCCTGTTCTGTTTCTACTATTAAAATTGAGCTCTATTTGCTTGCTCTTTGCTTTTCATGCTAAATCATGAAATTTCAGTGCCTGACCTAAATTTAGAAAAAAAGGAAGTCTTCATAATTAACAAAAAGAATCTCAGAAAAAGATGAAAGAGATGTTTGCTCTTCAGTAGGCTCCGAGGAAGAAAGACTTCTTTACATTTACAACTTGTTTAACAAGATCTGATTTAAATTGATAACATTCATTAAAACATCAGACTTGTTTTTCTGTGCAAGATAGAGACTTCTGTGGTTATTTTTAAGTGTTGCCAATTTGTTCTGTTCACTATCTTTGGAAGAGTAATTCGAACAAAGGGGTCTAGTAAAACAGCTAAGACTCTAAGAAATGTTGCGAAAATAACCTTCAAAGAACAACCTGTATCTCTGATTTGTTGTCTTACTTGATGTGTTGGCCTGATAATATTGGCAAAATTGCCCCCCTTGCATTTATGAATCCATATAAACTCTTGCAAATATTTTAGGATTCATGCACCATATGGTTTCTGTTACTCAGCTCTTGTAGCACCAAAGCAGCCAATAAGCAAATGGGTGCGCTGTGGTCCATTACTTTATGAACACTGAAGTTTCAGTTTCACGTAACTTCCCTGTGTCATGAACCAACTATTCTTCTTTTGATTTTTCAACTATTAAAAAATCTATAAGCCCTTTTTCTGTCTCATTTGTACCAAGTGCTTGATCTCAAATGATCTTCTTCCATTTATTCATGTAGCTAACTCCCTTACCTCTTTCAAGTCTCTGCATTTTCCTTTCTCAGTGAGGCCTAACCTGACCATCCTTGTTTAAAACTGCTGACTGTATATTTTTTACTGCCCCCATGGTCCCAACCTCTACCCCATACCCCTCTTATTTCATTATGATTAACATAGGACTTACACATTTTAATACACTCATTAATGTATTTATTTATTTATTTATTTATTTATTGGAGTTCAATTTGCCAACATATAGCATAACACCCATACTCATCCCATCAAGTGCCCCCTCAGTGCCCATCACCCAGTCACCCCCACCCTCCGTCCCCCTCCCCTTCCACCACCCCTTGTTCATTTCCCAGAGTTAGGAGTCTCTCATGTTCTGTCTTCCTCTCTGATATTTCCCCCTCATCTTTTCTCCTTTCCCCTTTATTCCCTTTCACTATTTTTATATTCCCCAAACGAATGAGACCATATAATGTTTGTCCTTCTCCAACTGACTTACTCCACTCAGCATAATACCCTCCAGTTCCATCCATGTCGAAGCAAATGGTGGGTATTTGTCATTTCTAATGTCTGAGTAATATTCCATTGTATACATAAACCACAGCTTCTTTATCCATTCATCTTTCAATGGACACCAAGGCTCCTTCCACAGTTTGGCTATTGTGGACATTGCCGCTATAAACACCGGGGTACAGGTGTCCCGGCATTTCACTGCATCTGTATCCTTGGGGTAAATCCCCAGCAGTGCAATTGCTGGGTCGTAGGGCAGATCTATTTTCAACTCTTTGAGGAACCTCTACACAGTTTTCCAGAGTGGCTACACCAGTTCACATTCCCACCAACAGTGCAAGAGGGTTCCCCTTTCTCCACATCCTCTCCAACATTTGTTGTTTCCCGCCTTGTTAATTTTCACCATTCTCACTGGTGTGAGGTGGTATCTCATTGTGGTTTTGATTTGTATTTCTCTGATGGCCAGTGATGCGGAGCATTTTCTCATGTGCTTGTTGGCAATATTGTTTGTCTTTCCTTGACGGATGGCAAGCTGTCTGGGGGCAGAGGTTTCCATGTATAGGTGCATCCAAAGTGCCTGGAAGACTGCCCAGCACACAGATGACACTTAACAGCTTCGTTGGATAATTAAACAGCTAGATTCATGACCTATCAAACCCCAGATCAACCACTAGGTTGGAGTTCAGCTTATTTAATGGTAAAAGCTGGTTTCTCCTTCTTGAAGCATAGAGGACTTTGAGATGAAATTGTCTATGTGCACTTTCCCTTGGATTTTCATTTGAGATAAGCCCAAGGACTCCTTCCAATGCAGGAAAAAAAGAGAAAGACCTTGGTGTCCATCGAAAGGTGAATGGATAAAGAAGATGTAGTCTATGTATAGAATGGAATATTACTCAGCCATTCGAAACGATGAATACCCACCATTTGCTTCGACGTGGATGGAACTGGAGGGTATTATGCTGAGTGAAGTAAGTCAATTGGAGAAGGACAAACATTATATGGTCTCATTCATTTGGGGAATATAAATAATAGTGAAAGGGAATAAAGGGGAAAGGAGAGAAAATGAGTGGGAAATATCAGAGAGGGAGACAGAACATGAGAGACTCTTAACTCTGGGAAATGAACAAGGGGTAGTGGAAGGGGAGGTGCCTGGGGAGATGGGGGTAACTGGGTGACAGGCACTGAGGGGGGCACTTGATGGGATGAGCACTGGGTGTTATTCTGTATGTTGGCAAATTGAACACCAATAAAAAATAAATTTACAAAAAAAAAAAAGATTGAATGCTTATAACCTATTTTAATTCTTTTCCAAAATTAGTTTTATGATCTACTCAAGTCTAGTGGGTCCCTTTCAGCATTCCAACTGCCCCGCACATGGGAATGGCTGGGGTTGATAACCAGAGACAGTTCTAAATGGCTGGAAACTTTGGGCCTTCAAGTAGACAAAGTCAGGTGCTAACAATACAGGTTTTTGTTGTTGCAATTGTTTGTTGTTGTTGTTGTTGTTGATTTGCATTAAAAGGTCAATTCCAGAAGACAAATTTAAGAGCTGCTTTCTCCCACTTGTTAAAGAAATGCATTATCTGCAACTGCAGGTAAACATTCATTTATTATTTTCCCTCCTTGTCTGGCTCATTGTTTTCTTCTTTTTTTCACCAGTATTTCATTAATTATACAACTAGCATGCATCACAGTATATGCTTATAGCTTCAGCTTTGATCAAATTTTATTTGAGACAAGACACTCTTTAAACTGGTTTTCTTGATTTACTCTTTGAGCAGCTTAATTGGAATATATAGATTGTCTCACAATCCCTGCTTAAAGCTGTACAGGTATCCCCTGTTTTTTAAAAGTTCACATTATGCTTATGAAAGACCTTTATCAGTACCTCTTTTTGCTAACTGAAAGAAATTTGAATTTTTGCTTTTACAATAAGAGGCAAAAAGCAAAAAGAGTTTGCAACATTTGTTTGCAGTAAGCCATCCTAGAGGCAGCAGCACCTGAAGCAGCAACAGTGGCACAGACAGGTCCCTTTCCCCAGGAAATACACTCAGCATCTTTGCATTAAGCCTCAGAACTTTGAACTCTATCTGTGGTATTGATTTATTTTGTGCTTTCATTAGCGAGGTGTGTTTTAAGGTATCAGAAAAGCCTAAGAAAAGGTAGTTTTGGGGGTCTGGAAACACTTAAATTTTTTTTCCGTATAAATTAATGGTAATTGCTTCTTCACTTACACCATTTATAACTTATGAAAATTTTCATAGGAACGCTCTCCTTTTGGATAGCAAGGGAAACCTGTATTTGGATCTAACAGCACACTTTGTATTTCCCATAAATTATTACTTTCTAACTCTAGATTATAAGTATTTATTTAACTTCCTGAAATAGCTTATTTGTAAGCCCCACAAGTGCTAATACAGTGTTTAATAATAACCCGTTGAAATGAAATGAAGCATATAGAGTTGGCATATCTCAAAGAACTTCAATAGCTCCTCTTTGCATGGTATGAAACGCCTTTCTTGATCAGGCCCCCATCTCTGTCCACTGTCATAACAGCTGTCATTCTCTCCTACTTTCCAGATCCCATAAACTCTAGCTTCTCTGGGCCACACTGCTGCTTACTCCTTGCTTTTCCAGTTGCTTCCCTGAAAAATACATTGCCAGTGGGCAGAGAATCCTGAAGTGCTTGTGCCAGGCTGGTGGGGGTGGGCTGGGAGGAAAGATGGGGATTCTAAGTAAGATTTTTTATTGAGGGGTGGTGTGGGTAGGACAATATATTCAGTAATAAAATAAAGATTGCAAATTAAAAAAAAAAATAGGGCACCTGGGTGGCTCAGTGGTTGAGCATCTGCCTTCAGCTCAGGGCCTGATCTCAAGATCAAGTCCCTTATTGGGTTCCCTGCAGGGAGCTTGCTTCTCCCTCTGCCTATGTCTCTGCCTCTCTCTGTGGGTCTCTCATGAATAAATAAATAAAATCTTAAAAAGTTTTGACTGCCTTGTGAGCTCCTAGCCATCTTCAAGCCATAGTTCATACTTGTTTATCTGTTTATTGTTTGTCTTCCCTCATTAGCCTGGTCTTTAAACTTTATGAAAGTGGGGGCCTGGTCTGTCCCGGTCACTGTGATCTCTGCAGTGTATGAAAACCGACAGGGACTCAATCAGTCTTCGATACAGTTAAATTTTGACCATTTCCAAAAGGCAACAGGCAACCATCAAAAGACACTAACCATTGAAAAAAATTATAAACAGGTTTTGCTTTAGAAAATCACTCTAGTTGCTGTAGGGGGAGAGGGAAGGGAATGGATTGGAGAAGGCAAGACTGACTCTAAGAAATCTGATCATCAGAATAAGCAAAAAATAAGGCCTGATTTGAGGTAGCATCAGTGGAGTTGGAAGGAGGTGAGGCACTTGAGACTTGAGAACAGCAGGGATGGATGATCTACTGGGTGCTATGACTTGAGTGAGAGGAAGTAAAGGATGGCTCCCAGTTTCTGGCTTCAGACTCGGCAGCTGGTGGTGAGGTCTGGAACGATCACACAGTGTTACAGTTATACGTCTACTCGTGGGTCTCTCCCAACTCGTCTGAAAGGGACGTTGCGAAAACTCTGAATTAGCAGTGTAAGAAGAGCACCTATTATGCGGGAGGCATACCATACACGAATGAGCGAGTGGACATAACTGAAAATACTAAACAGTAGAAATCACATATTTACTATTCGCTGCCTGCCGTATCAAAAAGGCAAGGAACACAGGAAGGAACGGCCTCGGAAAACGAGACAACTGGCTTCTCAGCCGCTTTCTGCCTATTGTACAACCAGGAAGCTGACAATAAAGTTTATTTGAGCGTCGACGTGCCTCGACGTGGCCCCGCCTCCCCACCCGGAGCCGCGATTGGTGGGCATTGGCAGGCCCCGCCCTTCCTAAGCCCCGATTGGCGAGGGCCGCCGTCATTTCGGAGCGTCCCGGCGTCTGCCCGCCCTTTCGCCGCGTCGCCGGTGCCTGCGCCGCCCGCACCTCCTCGCCTCTCCTCTCCCGGCCGAGGCCCGGGGGACCGGAGCGAGACGCGGGGACCATGTTCCGACGCAAGCTGACGGCTCTCGACTACCACAACCCGGCTGGCTTCAACTGCAAAGGTGAGGCGGCGGCCCCAGGCCGGCCGCGCGTCTGTGACCCCGCCGGCGGCCGCTCCCTCAGCGCCCCCAACCCGGGCTCCCCACCGGGACCCCCTGGGCCTGGTTTCACGCGGGGGTCCCCTGGCCCCTCCCCTCCGGGCCGCCAAGCACCTGTTTTCCGCCGCCCGTGCTGGGCTTCGGAGCCACCCCCCTCCCCCCCCCCCCCCCCCCACACACCGGTTCCTGCCTGGGCATTGCCACTTTGGGCACTTGCTAAAACTCCAGCCCCCACCCCCCACCCACACTTGGAAACACACTAAGAGTATTCGCTTTCTAACGTAGCTCTTCAGCTACTTGGTTCCCCCGGGTAAGAGGGCGATACTTGAAGCACAGTGCTGAAGTCTGAGGAAGGTGCTGAGTAACTTGAAGACTAGTTCGCTGCTCTCCGGGAGCTAAGGGGTGGGTGGAGGGGGGTGCAGGCGGAGCCCACCCTGCAGTTTGAGATCAAGAGAGTGCACAGTGAGGTCCAGGACTGACCGTGTTGGGGTAAGTACGCACCGCAACAGGCTTATGGAGGCGTGCAGAAAAAGTTAATAGCAGGCGATCAGGGCGATTGAATTGTGGATGGGAAGGTGTTTCCGATTTCCCAGCGTTAAAATTCTAAAAAGCATTAACATTGCTCCCCATTGTTGCTTAACTGCTCCCCACCACTACCCATTTCTTCCAGAGTTTTTGGCCTGGGGTTAGACTTACAACTTTGAAAGTGATCTCGTACAACCCAGGGTCCTTAGATCGTTGTATGGTTCTCAAGACTTCATAAGGGAAGCCCGAGTTTGAAATCGGAAATGATTTCTGAGCAGTTAAGGGTGTTTTGTTGATCTCCTATAGAAGCATATCAATGTATAGGATTTTGTCTTTCTACTTTGCCTTCATTTAATAAAAAAGGGTCAGTGGCAACAGAGCTTAGATCTAGATTTGAATCTTTGGACTTCAGTTTTCTCTTGTATAATTGGGGATATTACCTTCCTCAGAAAGATTTCGGAGGACTAAGTGAAATGTATCAACTTTTCTCAGGTGTACACTTATGACAGGAAATGACAGTGGTATCTTCTGTTCCTGTTTTGTCATTTGATTTCTTGTACTTTACTCTTACTTTGCTGTACATTTAACTTTGCCCAGTCCTCCCTCACTCCCCCCCCCCCAAAGGAACTGGAATAATAACCAACACTTATATAGCAAAACTATGTGCCAGCCACTGTTTTTATCTTTATTTTATCTTCATAACAACCGCAAGAGGTAAGTCGTATTATTATGCTCATTTTGTAAATCAGACTAAGGCACAAGAAGTTTAAGCCCAAGTTCACACAACCACTAGGTGTCTGTAGCCAGAATATGAAGGCAGGCCAGAATTTGAACAGAATATTTGCTAATCTGTTCATCTAAAACTTGTGCTTTCAACTTCTACTTCAAGCAGCTCAGTTAACTTACTCTTTTGGAGTAATAAAAAAAGTCCACAAGACCATTTATTTGTAGAGAAGGAAGTGGTTTATCTAGTGCTTCTAGTGATTTATGAGATATTTTCGTTGCAGATGAAACAGAATTTAGAAACTTTATTGTTTGGCTTGAAGACCAGAAAATCAGACACTACAAGATTGAAGACAGAGGTAATTTAAGAAACATCCACAGCAGTGACTGGCCCAAGTTCTTTGAAAAGGTAATGAATTAGAAGGTTAAATAAAAGTACACTGTACAGAGAGCTGAGCTTTTCTAAAGATCATATGAAGACAGTCAAGCTTAAAATTAATTCTGTTCAAGATAGTAAAAGTAATGATCAGTGTTAGAAAAACTGGATATGAGAGATACAACTTTTTATTATGTCTTTAAAGCAAATTATATTGTCTCTTCCTACAAGCTTTCAGTGTTAGAAATAGTTTTGTGTGGAAACACTATGAGATTTCTATTCTATAAATGTTAAAAGTGGCCAAAATCAGATTTTTTCCTTAGACCCAAAAGGTAACAATAACACACTTACTTTGTTAAAGACACTGACGTGCTTAAAAACTAAGATTATTTCTTGTTTGTGGTTCTGTTTAACATACACATATGTCCATTGTTGTGTATGCTATAACTAATCTTGAAAAAGTCTGTGTATATATCTTATTTTTGTGGCCAGAGTAATTTTCCCGTTGACTTAGTTTAATTGTAACATATTTGCAGAAAAGAGAATTGTTTCCAAATTAGAATAAAAATCACATTTTCCGGTATCATTATTTACATTAAACATTTTTATTTTTATTTTATTTTTATTTTATTTTTATTTGCTTCTGCAAGGTGATCAGATACTTTCTCGTTAGAATCAGAGAGTTTATGAATTAGGGAATTGTGTAAGTTACACACTAGTCCTGTGACTACAGGCAAGTTTTATTAAACTTTGTCTCATAATCAATAAATGATATAACAGTAGTTCCTATGTGATAGTGATGGAGTGTATTGTTAATGAGTGATAATATAGCCAGGCCTGGCCCATAGCAAGTGCTATATGCTTTATTTCTTACCCTGCCTATATACTACCATTATTGCTACTACTGGATTATTTTCTTTTGCTCTTAAAAAGTTCTTTGTGTTTGTTTTTTTAATATGTTTGAGACTTGGAAACATGTTTATATCACACCACATGACCCATTTGTGTGTGCAGAACAACACATAGTTTCATATAAGACTATTTGAAGAATATAAAAAATCTTCTAATGAAAAACACTTAGAAGTGACGGTAAAATAGGATAACTTAAATATATTGGAATTTACAGTCCAAACAGACATTATCTTTCAAGTTGGTCTCTTTGGAATGATGATGTCATTGTTTAAAGCATATGCATAACTTTTGTAATTACTTTTAGATCATGAAACATATTTTAAATATCTTTCATATTGATAATTTTTTATACTTTGAAGGTAGATTTGTTTTTTGTATCATGACCAAATCATGTGAATGAGATGTTTTCTTTAAAGCAAGGGTATAAAATTTTTGGTTAGAAAATGAGTTATAACTAAAAAGTACTGATTATTAATTAGGCCCAAAAGGGAGTTGCACAAATTTTTACTAATAGCATTGCTCCTGGAATGAGATTTTAAGCTCCTGAGAGACACATTTGAAGGATAGTGGCCACTTTATATAGCTTCTGGCATTCTAAAATGCTTGGTTTCATTCTACATCTGTGTCACATGGCTGTGGCATTTCCATAATATGAAAGCTAAGATTTAGATAATAATTGGTTTATTTGTATATTCTTTTTAAAGGTTTGTTTGTTTTAAATTCCATGTGTTTTCAGACCTGGAATCAGAAAGTTTAGGTTCAAGTCCTAGATCCAAGTTGTGTAGCTATTCACAAGTGTTAATATTGAGGCCTTATTTCCTCATCTATAAAATAAGGAAGTTGTTCTAGATCAGTGATGCCCTTCCGGGAATCTGCAAAAGTCAAAAATTTTAAAAAGCATGATGGAAACAATTTTTTTCTTTAAGTGGTACACTGAAATGTTTCCTTTGTTTGGGTTATATAATTGCATCAACAGTTTAGTAATGTAAATGTTGTTTGCATTCATAGAGATCCAAACTAAGATCTCTTTCAATTCTACCATTTTTTTCTTTCTGTGACATTATAGTAATAATGAAACTAGATATTTTTTCTTCACAGTATCTCAGAGATGTTAACTGTCCTTTCAAGATTCAAGATCGACAAGAAGCAATTGACTGGCTTCTTGGTTTAGCTGTTAGACTTGAATATGGAGATAATGGTATGTTTTTGGGGGAATGTGTGTTTTAAAGAGAGGGAGAAGAAAGGTGGGGGCAAAAGGAATGTTAAAATGTAGTGAACTTAACAGTTTATTTTTTGTAACCATCCTTTTATGTCTAGCTCTCATTCTCCCCCCAACTCCCAAATTGTCTAGGAAAGAGTTTTCTTTTCAAAAATTACAGTCTTTTCATTTATTAGAAAACATGAAAAGCAGCCCTCTCATTGGTACTTAGATTTTTCTTTTAGAATTTGGGAATATTAAGAGAATTGATAGTATTTCAGAGTGTTATTTGCAGCAGGTAATTTCTCAAGAAATGGAAACATACATCTAATGCCAATAGGTACTATAGGCCAAAATGTGTTTACTGCTTATATTTCACGTTGTTTTATTATAGATACTTATTTGGAAACTTTTGAATACTAGTACCTGCAGTTAAAAAAGAAAGAAAGAAAGAAAAGAAATTCCAGTAAACTCCTGTTTCTTCTCATTAGACCATTTCATTTTGAAAGGCCTGCCAGGATCTAAAGGCAAAGTCCAGTTATCTTACCTCCATCCTCGGAGTTTTATGTTGTTGTCTTTTATGGGGCTGTAATTCCCAGTCCTTGTCATCTTCTGCTTTTGAAGACTTTTTTTTTTTTTTTTTTAAGATTTATTTATTTTAGACAGAACATGCATGAATGCCCATGAAGTGGGAGGTGGGGACAGAGGGAAAGAATCTCAAGCAGACTCCCTGCTGAGTGAGGAGTACAAGGCGGGACTTGATTCAGGACCCCTGAGATCATGACCTGAGCTGAAACCAAGAGTTGGATGCTTAGCCGACCTAGCCACTAAGCACCCCTTTTGAAGCCTTTTGGACCTTTGTCTTCTTTTTCCTCCCATTCTGTTGCCATCCATCTTTTCTGATGTCCATTGTATCTTCATTCCCACTCCTTTCACCCTGGTTCAGGCTCTTGTCATTTTCTGCTGAGATTATTGCAGTATCTTTCAAACTCCTTTCCCATTAGCATAAACCTCTATTTTCATCCTCAGGCCCTCTGGGCTTATTTTTTGAAACATAAATGTTTTAGAATTCTCTGCTTTGTTTTCAAAGAACAGCTCTTACATATTCAGAAACACCATTGCTTTCCCCTTGTCTACAAAAGGAACTCCAGGTCTTTTGGCCTGATTCAAGACCTTTGATAACTGGTGTCTAACTAGTATTCACATACTTGACATCCCAGCCAAACTTTAAGAGTGCTGTTTCCTGCTTCTATCTCTTTTTCTCCCCTAGATTTTTTTTTGCGTACACTTTTCCTTGGCCATTATGTCATGTCAGTCTAGCTCTACACATCCAAATGCAACTCATGTTTGCAAGATCCAGCTCAAATGCCACCTCGCAACAATATTTCCTTCTCAACTTTCATAGCTTTTAACTCTACCTTGTCTACTCTTTAGGTCATTTGTCACTTTCCACTTTGCTTATATTATATGTCTTATTTGCCCCACTAAATTGTAAGCTGATACTCAGCTTTGTTTCCTATGTAGTACCTCTATTAGTTTCTTGTTACCACAAATTCAATGACTTAAGACACAATTTATTATCTTACGTTTTGGAGGTCAGAAGTCCAACTTCTGTTTTACTGGGTTAAAGTCAGTTTGTCTACACAGCCCTGTTCCTTTTGGAGGCCTTCTGAGAAGATCTATTCTTTGTCTTTTTCACCTTCTAGAGGCTGCTTGCATTCCTTGACTGGCTTCTTTATCTTCAGATTTACAGCATAGCATCTTCATATCTCTCTTGTGGCTCCATTGTCCCATCTTCTCTGACCCTGATCTTCATGCCTCCCTTTTATAAGGATGCTATGATTATATTGAGTCCACATCGATAATCCAGTATAATCCACCTATTTCAAGGTCCTTATTTTAATCACATCTGCAGAGTCCCTTTTGCGATGTAATGTAACATAATCGTAAGTTCCAGGAACTGGGATAATAGATATCTTGGGGTTAGGGGCTGGGGAGGCAGGGGAGCAGTCATGATTTTACTGCTACAGTAATATGACATAGTTTGTCAGTTACAATAGATGTGCTTATCAACTTTAATAAATGATGAATATGGTTTATGAATGTTTAGGTACATGTTGGATACAGAGCATCCAACCAGCTGTGTTTTGCTGGTTTAAATTTCAGAAGCCTTATGACAGAAATCTTAAGGAAAGCTCTAAGACTTTCTTTACTTTCAGTTTTAGTTTAGAAAAAAAAATAGTTAAGTCTCTTCCTTTAATAAGTATGTAATCTCAAGTCTTGGTAGCATTGGTTGATTTTTAGGGTCTTTAGCAAAGTCTTTATGTGTTGTGGTTTGAGTTGGCAGAAACTGTTAATTTGCAACAAAATTTTCCCCAGCTTTTCCAAAGTGTTCCAACTATTCCCAAATACAATTGTCACATTTCAGTTCATTCATGTTTTACCCTTTTATTTCTCTTGTCCTATTTTATAATACTGCATGTTTAGGTTACCTGGGTACCAAGAACAGTAGATGCCATATGAGTGTGTGTCCCTACAGTTGACTGTAGCTCTTAAGTACAAATATCTATTAGTAATAGCAGGGTCTTTTTTAGTATGTTAAAAAAAAAAAAAACAAACTAAGAGTTTATGTCTGAAATATAAATTTTTTATATTGAAAAATTATAGTTGAATTTTATTTGAAACGTTAGTTGAATTATAGTTGAAAAGTAAGTAGTATCAAAGTATATTAAAAGTCTAAACTTGAAAACAAGTTTCTGTTTAATTTTAAAATTGAGAATTGCAAACCCTTTTTTGGAAAAGGGTTAAAATAGTAAAACTATCCCTTAGCAATAGGAGGTGCTGTTGTTCTTTTGCTTTACTTTGATATGTTTCATTTTTCCAGACTTTTAAGGTATTTAAATTTTTTATTCTCATTTGATGAAACCATTGTGAATTTCTATTATTTGTGCCTTAACATTTTTAAATCCTTTCATTAGCTTGTCAATTAAGGTGATTTACAGAAGTTGCAAAATATTACAAAGAATTTTCACATTTCTGTATTTTATAGATGTTAACATTTTACTTAATTTGCATTATTCTCTATATATACATAGACATATATGTACCTTTTTTCTCAACCATTTTAAAGTTATAAATGATTCTTTCCCCTTATGTACTTTGATGCACATTTCAAAAAAAAAAAAAAAACACTATCTTACATAATTACAGTACAGAAATTAACTTTGATTCAGTACTGTTATATATAGCTATTACTCAACATTTCACCAGTTGTCTCAGTAATGTTCTTTATAGCAAAAAACAACCAATCCTGGACCATGTGTTGCATTCAGTTGTTCTGTCTCTTTAGTGTCCTGTCATCTGGGACATTTACTCAGTCATTATTTGTGCCTCATGATGCTGACATTTATTTTGTAGAGTGTCCCTCAGTTTGGGTTTGTTTGATGTTTCTTCATAAGTAGATTCAAGGTTTGTACTTTTGTTAAGAATAGCACAGAAATAATGTGTTCTTCTAAGTTAGTGATATGCCCTGTTACTGGTTATGTTCTAATCACTTTGATAAGGTTTCTCCACTGTAAAATTAATATTTTCCCCTCTGTAATAAATTTGTATCTTGTGGGGAGATACTTTGAGATGATGTCAGTATGCTTTTGCTCCTCAGACTTTACCTCTACCTTTAGCTTCCATTTGATTATTCTTGCCTGAGTCCATTATTATGTTGATGATTGCCAGTGGTGTTTTTCTAATTTCATCATTTGTTCTACATTTATGTGTTGGCTTTTTACTGTAAAGAGCAGCTTTCCTTTCTCTTCAATTTATGTTTGTCTATTTAAATCATTATAGAAATGTGGATTCTTATTTTACTCAATGGGCCATAATCTTTGGTCGTTGTATATTTTGATGTTTACACTGTTCCAGGTTTGGCCAGTGGGAGCTCCTTTAAGCTAACCCCTGACTGAGTTAAATTTTAATGTTTTTATTTCCCTCTTTCATTTATAAATCACAGAAACACTATGGCATTTGGGGCATTAAGTTTAGTGAATTTTTATTAAATACTTAAGAGTTGTAAAGTCTTTTTAAGTGTTTTCTCAAGTAAAAGTAAGTAAAACTTGCCTTTGGAATTGTGAGTTTCAGATCTCCATAAAATTAGATTTTTGTATGATGGTGTCTTTGAAGTGCTGATTTTTTTTAGAAAGCACAGTGTTTGGATTCCATATATGGCATTCAAAAGACTTAGGAAGAAACTTTTTAGCAAGTTTGTATTTAATCTTGTGTAACCTATACTTAACCTTCCTCTGATTCTTCCCCTGCTAAGTTTCTCAGCAAGCTGTAAATGCATACCTTCTGTCCTCAAATTTAGATGGTGTTTAAAATGTCTTACTTGCAGAAATGTTAATGAAGAGATATTTGTATAGATATGTCAGTAATCATTTTAGCTTAATCAGGAAGCTACAATCGCATTGTCTTCTGATGGATTTTTTTTATAGCAAAAAATAATTTTGTTTGGATGAGTTATCTTATGCTTATCAGTTTGGCTCAGTTAAATTCAATAAATAAGCAATGTTTGTTTTACTTTAAGGTGCAGTTCTACAAATTGTATTTTTGCTTATGTTTACAGCTGAAAAATACAAGGACTTGGTACCCGATAATACAAAGAATGCTGACAACGCAGCTAAAAATGCTGAGCCGTTGATCAATTTGGATGGTAAGTATGTAAGTGCATAAAAATGATCGTCAACATTTTTGGGCCCTTGAATGTTTATTTCCTAGAATGAGGAAGTCTTGGGTTCCTTGGTTTTAGTAAATTAAGAATGCTTTATTTTGATGCTTTATTCTCTGTTTTTATTTCATTTACAGTGTGTTTTCTCCCTCCTCTTAGAGCTGAATATTTGAATGTTAGAATACTATTCTTCAATCTCTTCATATTAACTTGGGGGTTTTGATTTGTATATAATCATGGTGGTGATTGTTTGCCTTTCTGGATGCATAAAATATTTTTTCTAATCTAATAACATTAGACAAGTGGTAAAAATTTTTCATTATTTTCACTTCTAGATGCCTTTAAGTATTCTCTTTTTAAAAGTATAAAGATTCTATTATAATAATTTAAGTATTCTTTCATGATAGATTCATTGTGACCTATAATTTACAAGTTACTCTTAAAAATAAATAAGCTGCTTAGAAAGACTAGAGCTACTGCTTAGAGAAAAGGTTTGGGGAAAATTGTCCATTGAAGGGGTCTGGTTTAAAATTAATAGCTTTGGAAAGAAATGTTACTTAAGTGTTACATAAATGTGCCCTGCCAGAAAAGTTACAGCACAGTCCTAATGTGAGTTAACTTAGTTATTTATTGGATTGTTCAGCGTAGATGATTAATACAGACCCCATTGATCTCATCAGTTTACCTAATCGTCAGTGCCCCAACAATTCTCTTAGAAGCAGTTTTAAAAACTAAGAGACTTTTTTTGTTATTGGAAAATTAAAAATGTATTTTGTAAGTTTATATGCTTACATATATGTAACTACATGTTTGCAGAGCCATAAGTTTCCATTTTTAATCTTTTATAGTAAATAATCCTGATTTTAAGGCTGGTGTAATGGCTTTGGCTAACCTTCTTCAGATTCAGCGTCATGATGATTACCTGGTAATGCTTAAGGTCAGTTGCATATTCTTGATTCTTGACAGAAACTCTTTATGTAGAAGAAAAACTTCAGTTTCTAAAAATTACCTATGCTTGATATGTAGATATATGGCTAAATGAAATATTGAGGAATGTGAGACTTAAAGCAGATTTCATGACTTAATCTGGTACCAGATTATCTGTAACAACTAACATGAAAGTGTTTACTTTGTGCCTGCCACTGTCCTCAATCCTTGGCAAAGATGATCTCATTCAGTCCTCCTAGCAATCCTGGAGGTAGATGCTGATATCCTTTCATTTTAATATGAAAAAATTGAGACTTAGAATAGATAAATGATGTCTAAGATGAGAGAGGCAGGATTTTAATCTAGGCACTCTAACCTTGTGGTTTATTCTTTTTCTTGTATCTGCCCTTCTATTTAATAAGTCCTTTTAAAGATGCGTGATATGTATTCACTAATGGAAAATGCCAAATTAGTCCTGGTGGATGTGGTCAAAAATATGAACTCCAAAATCTTTTTTTTTTTTTTTTTAAGATTTTATTTACTTATTAACAAGAGACAGAGAGAGACAGAGACACAGGCAGAGGGAGAAGCAGGCTCCATGCAGGGAGCCTGACATGGGACTTGATCCTGGGACTCCAGGAACATGCCCTGAGCTGAAGGTGGCGCTAAACTGCTGAGCCACCTGGGCTACCCTATACCCCAAAATCTTTTTGAGGACTGAATGTTTTTATTTTCCTAGTGCTCCATCCTACATAGGCCACTCAATTCATGCCTGCAGTTCAGGGAACCTAATGATCTGAAACAGGTCTCTTCTAAGAGGGAAAACATACTCCTACTTCAGAAGATTTATGTCATGCAATTGTGATAGTACAGTGGGCCAGGATAGGGAGAAGGGAGCAGTATATTTAAGGTACTTAAGATTCCAGACTTAGAAATTATTATAGAAATTAGTACTGATTTTATGAGAAATTGAAGTGCTTTGGACTATATACAGGTAAATTACCTTAATCTACTTTGCAGTTAAATTCAGTAATTAAATTCCATTCTACCCACAAAAGATTAGCCAAAACTAATTCTACTTTTTAGAATTGTGTGTATTAAATGACAGTTGTAATAAGAGAAAAACTGTTTCTAGATTATTAAAATTCTCTATACTGGATCTGCATGTTAACTCAGATTGGATGCCAAGAGACAAAAAGTTGGGTCAGCTGGCTGGCTCAGTCAGTAGAGCAGGTGACTCTTGATCCTCAGGGTCATAAGTTCGAGCTCCATGTTGGATGTATAGATTACTTAAGTGAATAAATAAATAAAAACTTTTAAAAATAGAGAAGTTGTTTTTATTGAAATTTAGCCCTTTCAAAGGCTTGTTCCTTACTCGGGCCATTATGTAAATTGCTTTGGAACAGTAGTTCTGCAGTGGTCATGTCACCTTTATTCATCAACTGAGTGAGAGGACAAATAGACTAGCATATTTGGGGTGCTTTGGTTAGACTTTAAAAACCCAAAGGGAAAAAGTATAAATCAGCCATAATCAAAAGCATTATGTGACGCCTGGGTGGCTCATTGATTGAGCATCTGCCTTCGGCTCAGGACATGATCCTGGGATTCCAGGATCGAGTCCTGCGTTGGGCTCCCCACAGGGAGCCTGTTTCTCCTGCTGGGTCTCTGCCTCTCTCTCTCTCTGTGTCTCATGAATAAATAAAAATCTTTTAAAACTGTAAAATTCTAAGCTGCGTGTTTGGAGTTATTTTAAGAAGCATTCAAACAGCCCATGACAACATGGAAAAAACATTTTGATAGGTTTGCCAACTGAGAATTGATATACTATTTGGCAACTAGACTGATGAATAAATTCGTGATCCCGATTAAAGACTGGTTTAACGATTCTTTTTTTCTTTTAATGATTCTTTTTAAATGTAGCATTTGGCTTGCATTAATGATTTTTTTTTAAGTTTTTGCACTTGAGTTAAAATTGTTATCCACTAATTAAAATTCCATTTTAAAAACCTTTTTTAGAGTATCTGCTTAGGTACATGCATGCACTTGTAGCTGCCATAATAAAATGCTTTGGTGATGAAGAAAAACAATGTCGTATGAGAGATCTGAAAACATTTTACCATAATTAAGTGAAAAAAATCAAGGACAGTGTGTATTATATGCTAACCCACTGTGTCAAGAGTTTGTGTGTGCATTTATGCTGGAGCATGCTTATAATGTAATAGAGTCCTTGTAATGATCCACAATAGTCTGATTCCAGTGACTGTGTAGAGGGATGATTTTGTTTTGTTTATGAACATCTTTCCACATTATAAAATATTAAAAGTGAAAGCTTTCTGTCAGCAGTTTTGATTTTAATTTATTGGTGAATTTGTTAATGAGGTGTAGGTAATTCTAACTTCAAACTGGGTATCATTATTCTCTAGAACTCAGCAAAAAGGCGAACAGCCAGTAAAAAGTAAAAACTATTTTTGTGTTTCTTAGGCAATTCGCATTTTGGTACAGGAGCGCCTGACACAAGATGCAGTTGCCAAAGCAAACCAAACAAAAGAGGTATGCGTTATTTTTTAAATAAATTTTAAAATAATTATTAATGAAAGTTCCTTCTGGTATTCTTATGATTTAGTATCTTTATGTATTTGGTTAAGATAACCATTCTAGTTAGAACTGCCCAGAAAAAGGATAGCTTATTTCAGTGGGATTGAATTTGGTTTTAAGCAATTTATAGCTATTTTTGAGTGAAAAACTTCACTTCATACCTTAAAGCAGCTACTGATAGCACATCCACAGTCTACCAGCACAACCACTGCACGAGCCCAGTTAAATGTTTAAGAGAATTTACCTTGTAAAATAGTATTATTGGGTTATTTTGACTAATTGCTCAAAAACAGGATACAACTTGTCTTACTAATTTTTTTCTTTTTTGACCTAAATCTTGTCCTTTCTCTTTTGTTCAGAGAAATCTCTCATTTTATTCATATTTCCTAGCATCACTTAGGAGAAAGTAATTTATCCCTAAATAGTGTTTGAGCTCAGGCAGTCTGATCGAAGAACCAGTGCTCTTAATGGTAGTTGAGGACAAAGGTCTATGTATGAACGCCCGTATGAGCTAGTTGATCAGCCCAATTGAAGGGAGTAGGGGGGCACAGAGGCTATATTAGAGTATAAGTTTCTGGGTACAGGTGACTGCAGCTGTCACCTTTCTGTCCTGATTTGTAGGCTGGGGAATAGTCTTAACACCATAGGAATAGTCTTAACAGGGATCCCTGGGTGGCGCAGCGGTTAAGCGCCTGCCTTTGGCCCAGGGCGCGATCCTGGAGACCCGGGGTCGAATCCCACGTCGGGCTCCCGGTGCATGGAGCCTGCTTCTCCCTCTGCCTATGTCTCTGCCTCTCTCTCTCTCTCTCTCTCTCTCTCTCTCTCTCTCTGTGTGTGTGTGTGTGTGTGTGACTATCATAAAAAAAAAAAAAAAAAAAAGTCTTAACACCATAACTATTTTTCCCTTAATTCTGAGGTATTAGAGATGAAGCATACTAGAAATCCAAATACTCTCAAAGTCTCATTGACTAAAGATAGTGCAGAGAATGTCCTCAGGCGTTAGCAGCAGCTGTTGCAGGTGTCTGATCATGCTTCTTGCTATGCATAGATAACTGCAATGAATGCCTTGGATATAATGGACATTCTAGATTCTGGTCCTTTTTTGTCTCCCCTAATTCCCCAATGTCTTTTGTCCTCTGATCCCATCTTTAGCAAGGCCCAGCAGTGTTAAAAAGTTACTAATGCCAGGACAGTGTAGTCCCCCCTGAAAGACACTGTTTGTTTTAAAGGCTCTTATTGCTTATTAATTATGTATGAATCAGACCACTGGAAATTGGATTAAAGATCAGCTTCTTTCACCCACACTGTAGAACAGGCAGTAAATTGTTTGGGCATAATAAAATCATTCATTCATTCATTCAGCGAAACTATGCCCTCAGTTTGAAGGCAGTGCAAATAAGGGCATAGCCATATCTTTTTGCTCTTGTTTGCAAAGTAAAATTTTATTTTATGTGCTCTAAGTCCTAAGTTTAGTACCATGCTATGGTACTTACAATAAGTATTCTTGTTTATAACCATAACTAGCATTTGGGTCATGTGGGATAGCTTGGTGGTCTGTTGACAGACAAAGCAAAAACAAGACTGACATAGAAAGCCACTCAGTGCAATTCTAGTTTTTAGTTTTGTTTGCTGAATTTACATACTCATTTATTTCTTCACTTAGATAATATTAGTTATTTTAAGGCAGTTGGAGCCTAAGTAGATTTACATTAATGGATAAGGCAAGATCAAGTAGTGACAGCTTAGTATTTATAACATTGAAAGTATAGATTTTATACAGTATGATCAGAGTTTAGACTGTTCCTGTTACTGTGAACTCCATATGTTTGGCATCATGGTTACCATCTTTGGCATATCTCTGTGTAGGTACTGACCAGTTAACTAAATGGTTTAGAGTCTGTTCATTTTCGTAGATTTCAGAAAAATTTCCAAATGAGCTATTACTGAAAGTTTAAATTATATATAGGTAATCTGGTAATCATGCTAGCTGAAGAAAAGGTTGTATTTTAGATTTTGTATAAAGATAAATTAATGTGCACAGAAATATTAAAAATAATCCTGTTCCATTTGCCCTGTACTCTGCTGCCAACTATAGCTAAAGTAGGGCAGCAGCAGCCCTGCTCAGCTGCCCTTCCCTAGCAGCGGTGATAGAGCATAGCTGTAAAAGGAGCTACTGTTTTGTATGCCTCGTCTTAAAAGAGGGAATGGGTGATACAGAACTAGCTTCCACTACTACATGTAGAGGCCATTCTTTCATCAAAAGGCAAATCTAGAGAGAAAATTTATCTGTCCCCTTGCCACTGCAGCTAAAAGGGTTAACAGAATGGCTAGTTGATTTTCAGTTATAGGTGAGAAAACATGATTCTTAACTATTTTGACCTTTTTTTTTTTTTTTTAAA
Organism: Vulpes vulpes; assembly: GCF_048418805.1. Taxonomy (NCBI): domain Eukaryota; kingdom Metazoa; phylum Chordata; class Mammalia; order Carnivora; family Canidae; genus Vulpes; species Vulpes vulpes. Next base: position 89,401,432 of record NC_132785.1, read on the forward strand.
GGGCTTGCCTGTTGCATTAGATAAACACATTCTTGGTTTTGACACAGGAGGTAAGTGATTTTGTTTGAATTCAAACTATTTTTAGACATTTGGGGGAGAAATGGGCAATAAATGGTCTTGAATACTGATTAATGCAGTTTTCTTATAAAATAGATGCAGTTCTTAATGAAGCTGCTCAAATTCTGCGATTGCTGCATATAGAAGAGCTCAGAGAGCTACAGACAAAAATTAATGAAGCCATAGTAGCTGTTCAGGCAATTATTGCTGATCCAAAGACAGACCACAGACTGGGTAAAGTTGGAAGATGAACATTTTAGGATTTCAGCTTCTCACCTGATTAGTACAATTGGGAGCCATGTACGCTCTGGCATGTGTTTGGAAATCAAATGTCACATTTTCAAGGGAAGAATCCTAGAAAATTGACTATGTTCTCAAGATTTACCATCATTGTTTTTTTTCTTTAATAAAGTTCAGGAAAGTGGATTTTTTCTGACTGCTGTGTTTGTGTATATAACTAATCATCCTCTTTGTGGTTGAGATATATGCCAACCCCCAGCTTTGTTATAGAGACAATACAGATCCTCAAATCATAGGAAAACTTAAAATATTTTATTGGAGTAATCTAGAAAATTTGAGAATTGTTACATCTTTGGTATTTATAAATGTAGTAACTTCTGTGGGTAAGTATACAGGGACTTACAGGATCAGAAGATACAAATTGAAACATTCTAGCACCTTTTAATATAAATAGAAATGCAGTGATGTAGAGGTAAAAAAAAAAAAAAAAAGATCTTTAAATAAGTTGGTTTTTTCCCCACCAGTTCTGCATAGCCTTCTCTAGGTCAAGGCTTAGTATCTTCAGGACTGTCTTTATATTGATAACCTATGCTTTAATTTCTTGGCCAGAAAGAATCCTTAGCAAAAATTAGACTTAGGGTCTTAACATATTCTAATTGGTTCTTAGTTGATTGAATTTGACCTTTTAAATATGATAGGTGTACAAAAAATTGCTTTAATAACTAACAATCAAAATGGTTACTTTTTAAAGCTTGTAGTAACTTTTGTTTTTCAAAATACAGTAGTAAAGATTGAGGTATTAACTTTCCACAAGATAGTCTTTTTGTACTGAAAGTGTTCATCTTGTAAGTCCAATTCCTTTTCACTTTCTTCACCTTTGTTTGTAGTAAATGTTCTTTAGGGTCCGATTCTGATTGTAAACTCCAAGTCCTTTATGATGCTGTATTTACTTTCTTCCTGTGAGGGGAGGTGGAAGGGACAGTGAGTGAATATAACCCAGTTGCAACAGCAAGTATTTTAAGGAGGATATGTCCTCATAGACTGACCTTTTTGTGTATAGTTAAGCTAGGTAGACTTAGGGTAGTAAAGACAGTTTACCCCTATGTATCAGCCATTAACTTTCCTATTCAAAGTGTCTCTCACTGGTCGCAGTGGCTGTGGCAGCAGCTGGTACCTGGGCCAAGTGTAATCTGTTATCAGGTATATCCTTCTCTACCCTGCTGGTCTAAAGAAGCAGCCTGAGCATTTTATTTACCTGCTGGGCAGTAGGGGTAGACTGCAGTTATCCCGTAGAGATGAGATCGCTGCTCTGGGAGATACTCATCAGTAAACTGGCCGCTGTCTCTATTTACTGATATGACACCATCCCTGGTAACAGAACGGAAGAGTAAATTTGTGGGATTGAAGGTGGGATAGAAAGTCCATTTCAATAGAGAATGTCTGCTAGCTAGTCTTCTAGAATGTATTTTTTAAAATTTTACCAAATGTGTTTTGACTCCTTTAGATTTCAAGATTTTCTCTATCAGTGGTTCTCAAAGTGGTCATCCCCAGACCAGCATCCTCTGGGAGCTTAATAGAAATGCAAATTTTGGGGCCCCAACTCCCAACTACTGAATTGGTAATTATGGGATGGGACCTGGCAATATGTTTTAACAATCCCTTAGCTAGATTCTGATGCCACACTAAAATTTTGAGAACCACTAATGTAAATCAACCTTTGCTGAACAATTTACTTGAGGATCTATTACAACACTAGGCCAATGAAATCAAGACTGCAAGGCTAAGGGAAATTAGCCTAAATTATTGTATTTCTCCTCCTGCTAGGTGGACAACTAATATATATCCATAATGTCATTTAAAAAAAAATCAATTTAAATCATACAGCTAATATATACCTCATGTTACCACTTATGTGTAGTCTTTTATTCTCTGAAAATCAGATTTAGATTAATGCACTTCATTTTTGGATTGTTTAGTAATCTGCTCTGCCACTTTTCAACAACATGTGAGCAATACCATTATGATTTTAAAAGCAACACTTGAATGATATCTACTAATTAAGAAATAATGAAAACTTAACACTCTCCACTGAATTACTAAAGTCATTAGTGACATTAGGTAAGACAGGTGGTGTGTCTTCCAGAACAGTTTGCTTTTTCAGGCTTGGCTAGTGTGAGTCAGGCTTACCTCCTCCAGTCTGTGTGGTAGAAGTGATCTGCATAGCTAACAATACTGAAGGGGTAGTTGAGGTTGTTCTGAATCACACGCCGTCCAGTCCCATCAGGTAGTGTACACTCCAGTTTTTTGGTTCCTTTTAAAATATCAGAAAGGGAAAATGAGATCCTTTCATACCATGAGGAAAGAAAACTCCTTTGCCAAAAATACTTGTGGCAGGTAGGGGCCTTCTGAAAGGAAACATAGGTAGAATAGGGAATAAGATATTTTATTCCCAATGCAGTGTTAAAATTTAAAAATTAAAATTTTCCTATTCTATTTTCAGTCTTCAGTTTGTTTAATAGCCTTCTAGTTTTTAGAATTTGGACTCCTGTGAAGAGAGGATTGCATTTTTTTTCCCAAAGTAGGACATTAGACATAAACTTTACCCTAATTAATTTCAAGTATCACCTCCTAAATTGTAAACATAACATCTAGATAAATACTTGCCTTTTGTAAGGAGTGTATAATGCCTTTTAACAAAATCCTTAAAGACTTGTTTTTTTTCTAGATACAAATTGAAAGTCAAATGGTAACATGGTTAAAATGGTAATGTGGTTCGTATTTTTCAGTGTAAAGGAAGCAGTCTTCAAAATTTTGCAATACCTAATCAGTTTCTTATGGAAACTGGATTTAAATTTCAAATAGTTTTTTACATTGTAACATTAGAAAAAATAACTTGATTTGGACCAACTGGCTTAGATTATAAATTCTTTAAGAATGAATATTTTCAGATTCCTTAGTATGTAAGTAGACATACAGCATCTGGTCCATTGTTCCAGTGAGGAAATCACACTACAGAAAGCAAGACCTTGAGTTTCGGCAACCCCAGCTTATTCCTGAAGGCCATCCTGACATGTCACTTTCCAAAGAGTTTCCCTCAGCATTAATAACCTACTGACTGGGAAAGCAACAGATACTTAAAATGTTCTTACTGGCAAAAAAAAGAAAACCTCTTGTTCACTTATCTAGGTTTGTCAATTTCAACAGCAGGTAAAGTTTTTTACTTTAAACAATATACGAAGTGCTTGTGTGGGGAAGGGCAAGTGGTACAAAAATGAGTTGGACATAGAACTAGCCCTCAAACAGCACCTAATTCACAGACACTGCCCCCCCGCCCCCGCCCAAAACCCCAGGAAGAATTATAAGTATCAATACAAAGTGTTAACAGTTTATACACCAACTAAATGAGTAGTTCTGGACCATACTGTTAAAAATTTAAACCAAAAGTTCTACATGATGAGATTTGGTTTTGTAAAATCTGTGGTAGAGTGCTGGCACCCATGGTAATGAAGAGCTCTGTGTTTGCCTGCCACCAGTAATACCTGCATCTGCCCAGCAGAGCAGTTTGGAGAAAGGGTCAAAGGTTAAACCATTAGGTAGTCCAATGTCTTTATTCACCAGAATTCTTCTGTTTTCTCCTTCTAAAGAAGACGTTTCAATTTTAGGAGCTTCTCGATTCCAGTCTGTCCAGTACAAGTTGCTGTGGGATAAATTAAATATAGTGAAAATGAGGCCAGAGAAGTAAGTGTCAGAGTCTGAGTTTGGTTACTTTCACCATTTAATGATGATAAACCTGTGGCTTCAACATGAAGATTTCCTAATGCATTACTGAAGGAGACCTGCCTCATTCAAGGTTAAATGTTAGCCTAGCCTGGTCACCTGATCTGTATCAGCCCCCAGTCTGGCCTGGTCACCTGATCTGTATCAGCCCCCAGTCCCTCTCACATAGTCTCTGAATTCTCTATGTATCATACCACAAATTAATAATTTTTATTTTATTCATTAGTTTACTGTCTTCCTTCTAGAATGTGAGCTCCATGAAAGAACAGACTCTGTCTTTGCCTAGAACAGTGTTTACACCTAGTAGATCTTGTTATATTCATGCATTGGAGGTTTACACTCTTGTTCTGATCCTCCTCACACGGCGTTTAAAATCCAAGGGCTTCAAATTAGGATCTACAGGTAGCAGGAGAATCAGGAAGCCCAGCTGACCCTCGGATTGGATCCACAGCAATGGCTCGAGGATTCACCAGTTCCGTGTGGAAGAGAGCTTTGCGCTCAGAGCCATCCAGCCTGGCCCTCTCTATCTTATCCAGGCCACTGTCCGTCCAGTACATTGTTCTACGGAAGTGGTCGATGGCAAGTCCTTCGGGGCTTATCAGACCTGAAAATAGAACAACAAGACTGGAGTATTTGCAGGTATGAAAAGAGAACAACCTGAAGCAGAGCGCTCTACTATGTTTGAAAAGTCCAAGTTCTGAGAGGATCTCAGTTATAAGAACCAGGTTAATAGAGAAACAGACCTTTGTTAGTTGTTCTTCCACCTGTAGTTCTCTAGGCCAACACAGCCACCAGCCGGACCGCAGCAGGCACAGCTCCGGGCTGGGGCCAGGCAGCAGCAGCTGGGGCCAGGCTCCGAGTGCTCAGCGCAAGCCCTTTCTGCGGAGAGCCCTGTTCCTCAGTAGGCTCACAGTAAGATCCCTTTATCATTTCTTACATTATGAATGCGTGTTTACAGAGGGACTAGTATTGCACCACTCAGTGAAGTGACTTCTAGAGCACTTAACCTCTCCTGTTCAACTTAGTAGAACCAAATGAAGAACAAAGTGTCTTCTGGATGAAGTTGCTGACCTGAATTGATGATCGTCTCAGGCTCTGCTCCTGGTTGCAGACTGGCGCGGCTGATTGTCCGCCCAGCAACATCTGTCCAGTACACCATCCTCTCGTGGCAGTCATAGTCAATTCCCACAACTATGGAGCCCTTCATGGACCAAAACATGAAATTGGAAGAATTAGGACTCCTTGCACGTCCCTGGGGCTCTCGCTCAGCTGTCTCACACATGGCTGTAGTGAGCAACCTGTAATACAGTCATACGGGCAGCCAAGTGGCATGGTGACACAAGTGGGCTTGGAGGCGGACTTCTGGGGTCCCAGCCAGGCTTGGCCACTGACCAGCTGTATAACTTAACCTCTCTGTGCTTGAGTTTCTTCATTTGTAAAATGAAGATAACAATACCTACTTGATGGTGCTGCTCTAAAACTTAGTACCATAAATTCTTGTATAGTGTCCTAATCACTCATTTGTCTGGAGCTAGTGCTCAATAAGCACTATTACTGCCAGCAGTAATAAAATGATTTTATCAGCCCCTTTAGTGATTAAAGGACAAACATTAGTCTCAGCAAAGTAAGTTCTTAATATTTTACCTGGGGGTGGGGGTAACACGGACAAAACTGTTACTCCTTCCAAATGAGATCAGCATCAGCACTTTTGAAACAGCTTTTCTAAAATTCACCAGCATGTAATGACAAAATCTACTCCCCCTTCCCCTGTGAATATAATCTTTCCCTTGAGGTGTAATCGCTTACCCCTATATTTCTGCTTTGAACTATGAAGCAAACTTTTTGGATGTACTCTTATGTAAGTCTCCAGTTAGGATGAGTTAAGGAACTGGAGAGTGGGTGGCCAACAAACCTCTGGCTAGGGAGGTCCTCCCTTTGTTATTGCTAAATAAATCTTCTTCTTCTTTTTAATGCTGAGTCTGTGATACTTTTTTGCAAAACTCCACAGTACTTGCTTCATTCAATTTCCAACTCAGACTCCTGGTCTGAGAAACCCAACAGATGTGCAAAGCAAACATCTAGGGGCCATCTGGCTGTCCCTGAGGTCACACCAGGTCCTGACTTGCCTAACACAGCCTCCTGGGGCTCGCTTGACATGCCTCTGGGAGAGGAGTCAATATAAAAAATACTGAACAAAGCAGGATTTGGCTCCTGTGAAAAAAATGGGCAGTGTATATGGAAGGATCTGAAGGTCAAAGTACAGTTTTACTTGAAAAGTAAAAGTCCTCTGTCTCAGGCAGGAGTGTACATCCATGTGGGTTTCCATTGACTGAGGGAGTCATGGGATCCGTTAACCCCTGTACTGACTTCAAAGTTTCTTGGAAGAATAAATCATATTAAGTAAATTTCTCCAAGATGTGCTTATAACTCATGTTCCATTCTCTTTCAATTCCACCCCTACCACTACCACCACCACCATGACCTTGCCCTGGGAGAGGCAAAATCAGAAATGCAGTACAGCCATCAGACTTGGCTGGAATAGTTGGATTTGAGGTGTTGACAATTTCTGAGTTTCTACATCTTTTAGGGAAACTTACAAAACAGCATGCTAGTGTTTGCTGACTACAACAAAACCTAAATCATGACTACAAAACCTAAATCTTAAACACATCTTCCTCTGAATACTGGCTGCTTCTAAATTTTTGGAATCAGATAAGGGGTTAGTTTGTTAAGTAAAGGCAGACATGGACATTATACTATTCTTTATTCTAGGTAAGCGAGTACCTGCTGCATGAGGTTTAGAAATGGAATCACACAGCTTTCCTTTATAAATGTCTGTGCCTTTCTGGTGAACTCCCTTCTCTTTTCTCCTTTAAAGAAATCCCTCCTCCAAAATGGAGTGCCTTGGCAGAAGGGATCCTGCAGGCTCAGGAAGCAACAAGCACCTAGGAAAGCTTGTCTGCTCCTTTCTCAGCATTCCCCTTCACCCAGATTTTCTGTGAAGGAGTTGAAGAGACTGATCCACAGAGCCAAATGGGGGGAGGGATGGGAAAGGAGGGGGCTGCAACAATGAGGTATTGGTGGATTTGTTTCCACTTGGGATTCTCAACTGACCACAGAAACCACACCCTTGAGCTGGACCTGTTGGACCCTCTGGAAAGGTCTAGCATGGAGAGAACCCTGGGGATTGGGTTCTTTTAATTTCATCTTGGATCATCATATAACCTCACTATCCTGACAACTCTGAAATTCCCTTTCCACATATCTGAAACCCCATGAACCACGGGAGAAAGCGTTGGTTGGTAAAGTGTGATTCTCGGCAACACTGCCCCCATTTGCTGTGGTAGCAGAGTCAGACTCCTGAAGTCGGACTACAGCCCAGAAATCCTCTAGGACCTCCCTCTACCCCAGGCCCTTGCCCGGATCTGAAAGCCCTGTGCGGTCCCACCCCCACGGGAGAAGTCCACTTTACATGCAGTGACAGCAGGGTCTTGGCCATATCCTTCTGAAGCTTGGTACCATTGAGGGGCAAGTGACCGATCTGCTGGCCCTGGGCATAGAGCAGGAAGGTGCCCACAGACGGAGGGGTCACATCAGGCCGTGGCACGGGCCGGACCGTGGGCGGAGCCACGGTGGGTATACCTGCGTGGAAGAGGAAAGGAATCAAGGGTAAGTGGGGAGAAGGGAAGAAGTTACTTTCCACATAGCAGAACCTCCACAAACATCAAAAGGTTTTTACCCTAGACAGATGTGTTCCAGATGTTCCTTAAAAGAAATTCTAATTTCTAAGGGTTCCCCCCCCCCCCAAGGATTATGTAAAACACTGCCAATTACTAGGGAGGAAGACGAAACATTTCCCTCAGAACAAAGCAAAAGTTTTTTTTTCTTCTTAAGGGGAAGAAAAAAAAAACCCCGCCAGTATTGTGTCCGCTTTTCTTTGGGCCCTCGGGGTGACACGTGTCTTCTTTCACCCTGGGCTAGGGAGGAGGAGTAACTGCATGTTAAACTGACTTCCAGATGTTCTAATTACAGAAACTGCTAATGACAAAACCAAACACTAAATCCAAATTGGGTTCTCGGGTAGACTAGATTATAAATCAACAGCGTAGGAGTGACTTCTCTCACTGGACTCTACCCTTCATTTCCCTCCCCACTGTCACCCACAGCTGGCAGCTTCCCTACCGAGACCCCGAAACCCCGCAGAGCTGTCGAGGTGACTGGGGCGGGGCAGGGGGGGCTGTCCCTGGGGACTGCTTACATGCAGGGGTGATGCCTGGCTGGGAGCGGGTGCCCTGCACTTCTCTGCCGTCTTGGTCCACACACCAGCAGAAGTCACTCTTGCCATGGCATTGCAGGGGGATGAAGTGGCCCAGGTCATCGCACTGGGGCACATACTGGTCGTCCCGGGGCGTGCCACCATAGTGCTCCAGCAGGTTTTCCCTCCAGCGCTCACAGACGGTCTGGGGCCTCTGGGTAGGCTCTGAGCAGATGGGGACAAAAAGCCTTTGATGGTGAGTCAAGGAAAGAATGCAGCATGTAGCTGAGGATCCCTGCACCTGGCCTCCCGCCCTCCTAGTGTCTGCTCAGAAGGCTTCAGCCAGGCCCCTGGACACTGGGCCGCTGCAGTAAAATGCTCTAAGTAGCTCCCGGCAAGAATCTAGAGAAAGAAAATATCCAGGGCCGGGAGGATTAGTCATCAGGGCCCAGGCGAATCAGTAGAGAGCAAGAGGAGGTAAGATCAGGGGTGCAGGTCACACTCAGGCCAGGAGAGACCCATGGAGACCACTCTGCCAGGGCCCAGAGCCTCTGCTTAAAGAGCACTCAGCAGGGACCCTCCTTGGGAACTCAGTGGACTGCATGATGCTTAAAGACAATATTTATTCTTTCCCACTTGGTTCCAGCTCCAGGACCTACACCTGAGAGGGCTATTTTGAGACCGACCATGTGTCTTAGAAACGGTTCCTGATCGAATAGCCAGGGGAATATTTTACTTTTTATAAATTTATTTTTTATCGGTGTTCAATTTGCCAACATATAGAATAACACCCAGTGCTCAACCCATCAAGTGCCCCCCCTCAGTGCCCGTCACCCAGTCACCCCCACTCCCCGCCTACCTCCCTTTCCACCATCCCTAGTTTGTTTCCCAGAGTTAGGAGTCTCTCATGTTCTGTCTCCCTTTCTGATATTTCCCTCTCATTTTTTCTCCTTTCCCCTTTATTCCCTTTCACTATTTTTTATATTCCCCAAATGAATGAGACCAAATAATGTTTGTCCTTCTCCGACTGACTTACTTCACTCAGCATAATACCCTCCAGTTCCATCCACATCGAAGCAAATGGTGGGTATTTGTCATTTCTAATGGCTGAGTAATATTCCATTGTATACATAAACCACATCTTCTTTATCCATTCATCTTTCGATGGACACCGAGGCTCCTTCCACAGTTTGGCTATTGTGGACATTGCTGCTAGAAACATCGGGGTGCAAGTGTCCCGGCGTTTCACTGCATCTGTATCCTTGGGGTAAATCCCCAGCAGTGCAATTGCTGGGTCGTAGGGCAGATCTATTTTTAACTCTTCGAGGAACCTCCACACAGTTTTCCAGAGTGGCTGCACCAGTTCACATTCCCACCAACAGTGCAAGAGGGTTCCCCTTGCTCCACATCCTCTCCAACATTTGTGGTTTCCTGCCTTGTTAATTTTCCCCATTCTCACTGGTGTGAGGTGGTATCTCATTGTGGTTTTGATTTGTATTTCCCTGATGGCAAGGGATGTGGAGCATTTTCTCATGTGCATGTTGGCCAGGTCTATGTCTTCCTCTGTGAGATTTCTGTTCGTGTCTTTTGCCCATTTCATGATTGGATTGTTTGTTTCTTTGCTGTTGAGTTTAATAAGTTCTTTATAGATCTTGGAAACTAGCCCTTTATCTGATACGTTATTTGCAAATATCTTCTCCCCGTCCTGTAGGTTTCTTTTCTCTTCTGTGCTTTTGTTTCTCTTGCCTTTATTGATGTATCTTGCAAGAAGTTACTGTTAGCCAGGGGAATGTTAAAAAAGAAAACCATAGCTGAGGCATCACAATGCCAGAATTCAGGTTGTACTACAAAGCTGTGGTCATCAAGACAGTGTGGTACTGGCACAAAAACAGACACATAGATCAATGGAACAGAATAGAGAATCCAGAAGTGGACCCTCAACTTTATGGTCAACTAATATTCGACAAAGGAGGAAAGACTCTCCACTGGGAAAAAGAGTCTCTTCAATAAATGGTGCTGGGAAAATTGGACATCCACATGCAGAAGAATGAAACTGGACTATTCTCTTGCACCATACACAAAGATAAACTCAAAATGGATGAAAGATCTAAATGTGAGACAAGATTCCATCAAAATCCTAGAGGAGAACACAGGCAACACTCTTTTTTTTTTTTTTTTTTTTTTGGCAACACCCTTTTTGAACTTGGCCACAGTAACTTCTTGCAAGATACATCCATGAAGGCAAGGGAAACAAAAGCAAAAATGAACTATTGGGACTTCATCAAGATAAGAAACTTTTGCACAGCAAAAGATACAGTCAACAAACCTAAAAGACAACCTACAGAATGGGAGAAGATGTTTGCAAATGACTTATCAGATAAAGGCCTAGTATCCAAGATCTATAAAGAACTTATTAAACTCAACAGTAAAGAAACAAACAATCCAATCATGAAATGGGCAAAAGACATGAAGAGAAATCTCACAGAGGAAGACATAGACGTGGCCAACATGCACATGAGAAAATGCTCCGCATCACTTGCCATCAGGGAAATACAAATCAAAACCACAATGAGATACCACCTCACACCAGTGAGAATGGGGAAAATTAACAAGGCAGGAAACCACAAATGTTGGAGAGGATGTGGAGCAAGGGGAACCCTCTTGCACTGTTGGTGGGAATGTGAACTGGTGCAGCCACTCTGGAAAACTGTGTGGAGGTTCCTCGAAGAGTTAAAAATAGACCTGCCCTAGGACCCAGCAATTGCACTGCTGGGGATTTACCCCAAGGATACAGATGCAGTGAAACGCCGGGACACCTGCACCCCGATGTTTCTAGCAGCAATGTCCACCATAGCCAAACTGTGGAAGGAGCCGTGGTGTCCATCGAAAGATGAATGGATAAAGATGATGTGGTTTATGTATACAATGGAATATTACTCAGCCATTAGAAACGACAAATACAAAAAAAAAAAAAAAAAGAAAGAAAAGAAAGTAATGACAAATACCCACAATCTGCTTCGACATGGATGGAACTGGAGGGTATTATGCTGACTGAAGTAAGTCAATCAGAGAAGGACAAACATTATATGGTTTCATTCATTTGGGGAATATAAAAAATAGTGAAAGGGAATAACGGGGAAAGGAGAGAAAATGAGAGGGAAATATCAGAGAGCGAGACAGAACATGAGAGACTCCTAACTCTGGGAAACAAACTAGGGGTGGTGGAAGGGGAGGTGGGCGGGGGAGGGGGGGTGACTGGATGACGGGCACTGAGGGGGCACTTATAAAAAAAAAGAAAAAAGAAACGGTCCCTGAGTGCCCTACTTATGTGGCCCTCAATGTCTGCTCACTGGAAAACCATATGGAGTGAGACTTGCTGTGATGAGCATGTGTGAGCACAGCAGAGGTGGTGGCCAACAACTCCAAACTGACTGTTAAACACTCCAGTTCCCAGAAGCCCTTGGCTCAGAGCTGAACCTTTTTTCAGTAGGCTCCAGCTTGCTGCCTTGTAGCTATACCGCCTCCCTTCAGCACCCTCCCCTCCCTGCTCCCCCTACCAGCTCCTGCAGAACCGTGTCTCTAGCTGTTTCCTCCCAGCCTGTTTCCACGGGGCTGTCACTCTGTCCCAAATGTGGTGGGTCTCGGTTCTAGGTCTGCTGGGACTCTGCTGTAAGACGCTGAAATAACTTGTACACCCATCTAGGATACACTTATCCAAAGGAACTCAAGTAGAAGGTACTTCTCCTTTCTTAATTCCTGCAACTCAAAGCCTGTGGTCTGTAGAATCATACAGCCAAGTACCTCATTGATACCATCAACTGGGTGTAGAACATCAGTCTCAGAACAAGAACAGGGGTGGGAATGGGGGCCTGCTTTCTACCCTCATCGCTGCTCTCCCCTAGACTTTTCTGTATCAGTAAGTAGCACCTCCATTTTTAGCCCAAACGTCCTTGACTCCTTTCTCTCTCTCACCACATCTGATAGGTCAGAAAATGTCATCTGTCCCTTCAAAATAGATTCAGAAAATCTTCACTTTTCAACACATCCACTCCTGTCACCCTGGTCCAAGCCCCATGGTCTCCTGCTAGGATTATTACCAAACTTTCTTACTAGTTCTGTGGCTTCCACCCTCTCTGCTGTCCCCCACTGTAAATGACCAGCAGCCAGGAAGAGTCCCTTTTTTTTTTTTTTTTTTTTTTTTTTTTTTTAATTTTTATTTATTTATGATAGTCACACACAGAGAGAGAGAGGCAGAGATACAGGCAGAGGGAGAAGCAGGCTCCATGCACCAGGAGCCTGACGTGGGATTCGATCCCGGGTCTCCAGGATCGCGCCCTGGGCCAAAGGCAGGCGCCAAACCGCTGCGCCACCCAGGGATCCCGAAGAGTCCCTTTAAAACAGTCATTTCATGTCACTCCTCTGGTCAAAACCCCCAATGGCTTCAAAGAACAAAGTTGGAAACATTACAATTTAGTTCTAGTACCTACAATTCCTCCAGGAAGATGGGAGGGTGGTAAATAAAATCCTCAGAGCTCAAACCCAACTAGCTCAACTACAAAACTCATTGGGTTTGGGGGAAGTGGATGCTTTTCAGGTCACCTCTATAGCTCATGACCCTTGGGGAGCCAAGCTCTTCTTAAGACCTCATGGAGAAGGAGAGTCTCTGACTTCCTCACCCAGATGTGTTTCAAAGACCCTGACAGGGTAATGGCCCTTCCTCAAACACTAGCCATCTACATCAAGATGGGATTCCTGGGAGAAGTTCCCAACACTGCCCCCAAGCTCCCAGTGCAAACTCAGAGGGTACAGTCTTGGTTCAGGGGACCACCCAGTGAGGCAAAGCTCTGTCTGGAATGCAGACACACAGCACACCCAGCTTCTGGGAAACAGGCACCTCACATCTGATATGTATGCCTCCCTCTCGTTCCTTACTATTTGAAGCTCCTTAATTCAACCACAGATTTCTTTCTTTTCTATTTTTGGTTGGCAGGGTTTTAAATATTTTGAAATTTTGGACACAGAGTGTTTTCCTCCCTTCAAGCCAACCCCATAAATGCAGAGGAGACTAGTCAGAAATGACAGCCAAGGCCGAACCAGCACCAAAAGAAAAGTCTGGGCCATGGGGAAAGAGTCTGCCCAAGAGAACATGTCCCTCCTTCAGTCATTAGCTTCTCAATCTCTTGGCTCTCTTCTGACTCCCTGTCATTCACACATACTTGTCTTAGTAAGTGTAACAGAACTCAGAACCATTCCCCAAGGCGTGTTGCAACCATCTGATTTCTTTAAATCCCAGATGGAGTTAGAACCAAGACTTTTTCAAAAGTAGGCAGGAGTGAAACAATTTTTCTGGGTGGGGTTTCCTTTTTTTTTTTTTTTTGGACCTGCAAAATCTTTTCCTAAAAATAGGGACAGAGAGAAACTGGGAGTTTCATGGCAATAAGGACATACACCTATGTCCAGTATTAACCAATTTTTACCTCTGTGAATCTTAGAAAGACTAATGTCCTGGCCATGATGCAAAACTGGTGGTAATTCTCCAGCTCTTCTTATTCTCATATGTTAAAAGCCAAGCTTAGTATTTCTCTTTTTCGATAGTAAAAATGGACCTTTGAATAGCAAGCTCATGGCTATAGGAATTATTTGGGCTAAAATAGTATCATATCAATCCTATGTTCTTCATAATAAAGTCCTTCTATATTAAAAATAAAAAAAGTTCTTCCCACTTTGAACAGTTCAGCAGGGAGCACAAACCTGCCCTGGCAATCTGCAGCTGGCATGAAATGTGAGCACTTGAGAACCACAGGCCCCACCCAGACGGGGAGTGCTCAGATGACACAGACAGGTTCACCATCAGCATCTCAGACTGCATGGGTGACCATGATGGGTTCCCGCACCTCTTCTGATGGTGGCTGGGGCAAGTGGGACTCTCCCCATTGACATGCCAGGCCTGGCTAGAGACAACCGGGATGATTAGCTGACAGCAAACTAGCTGTGAACCTTTGGATCCACCCACAGGTTCATACTTATTTTTCCTATCAATGCTGAAATGACTTTCATACTGTTAGCTGCAATTCAGAAGGCAGAGTGAAGTGATACAAAGGAAGATGGGAAAGCAGTTTTCCTTGTGGACAAAAGGCGGGTCTGTCTAGCTCTGTCTAGATCTGTCTAGCTCTCAGATCTCCCTAAGCTGACGTAACTGATGTAGGGCAGTGCCCTCAGCCTGACCTACACGCTCCATCTCAGGTTCCAGTCTTGTACCAGACAAGTCTAAGGTGGCAGTGCAGTGTGCCACAGTGATCACCTATGTATGTCTGTCCATCCCCATCACGTGAGTGAGCACACAGGTGTACACAGATCATTCACACGTCCCTAGGAGGAAGGAGGCTGTGACAGGGTGGAGATCAGCCCTGGGTCTGCATGGTCTGGGCAAGGAGGGTAATCTGCCCCCTAATCGGCACCGTCCCACTTCTCAGGCCCCAGGCCAGGGCTAGAACAAGTTCTCTTCCCTGACCGGCTCACCTGGTGGTCTGCAGTGAGGTGGCGTGGAGCCGGGTGGAGTCCGGGTGCCGGGGACTTCGTGACCATCAGAGTCCACACACCAGCAGAAGCCCGTGCTACTGTGACACTGCAGGGGCAGGAAGTGGCCCTGATCGTCGCACTGGGGAATGTGCAGCTGGCTGCCAGGATAGGCCTGCTGAGCGTGGGCGTGGTGCTGCTGCTGCTCACAGGGTTTCAGTCCTGAGGCGGGGTCTTCCGAAGAGGCCACGGTAAAGGAGATGTACACAGGAGGAATAAAACACATTGCATCCCGCCCACTTCTACAGCTAACTTCAAAGGCCTTGGTCTGAGGTGTTTTGTGTTTCCCTCCATATACTTGGGAGATAGTATCACATGGGAAAAAGAGCAAGGCACTGAGCTTGAACTCTTGAACTCCTGGATACTTTTAGTTCTGCCACAACCTACCTAACTTCTCCCTAATTCTCACACTTCCCCCTGTCCTGAGCTGACTGTACTATAAAACAGCCCCTCCCCTTCAACCCTCAGGGTCCCCCCGGCTGTCTGCGTAAAATGAAGAAACATGAATGGCTTCTGTCCAAACATCCCAAGAGACTTGGGAGAAAATAAGCAAAACTTTGTTCATCCCCTGAAGTCTAGAATTTAAGTCTGAGAAGCTCTAGTCAATGGCAATCATGAAAATTGCACCATGCTGGCCAAGACCTCCTAGAATAGTCATGGGGCTTACTAGCAGCTCACTAGTGCAGATGGCTACTGTTTAGTAAGCGTGATGTAAGTTCTTCATCTAAATCACACGTACCAAGGCAGAGCAGATCACTAAGGCAGTTGCCACAACTGGTAGGACACTCGGCAGGATAATGGATGGGTCATACTCCTGGCCTCCCAGAATGCTAATAGCCAGTGAGCTTCAGTAAAATAGGCAGCTAGAGGGAACAGGAAAAGCCTTGGTCTCCAGTAAGAGTGGGCTGAAGGCTGTAGAAAAATAGCACCAAAGGAGCCAATTTTCTGGGCCTACTCTGGCTCTCCAAACCTTACCAGGTGTGCACTGAAATCCATCCCCGTGATATCCAGGGTGGCATCGGCAGGAGAAGGAGCCAGGGGTATTGTAGCAGGTAGCCGAGGGGTGACATCTGTTTTCCGAGCATTCATCAACATCTGCAGAGGCAGGAACAGGGATGAGGGGGTGGGGGAGGGAGGAAGGAACAGCATGACTTCACTGCACCCAACTGGGGCTACTACATGGCCTTAGTACACATGGGTCACTGACAAGAGGTCAACCTTAGAAGACCTTTGCACATGAGCAGAAATATAATGGCAGCTAAAGGCAAGCTTAATGCACAAAGTTGAGGGACAGAAGAGTCAACCCATTAGACTAAGAATGTCTAATTAGAAATCAAACATGTGTGGTCACTTCCAGTAAAAAATATCCTGCTGTATATTTCTAGAGCATCTTTCATCCACAGTGAATTCCAGGAAGTTATCACCTTTGAACTAGCCTTTAGACTGTAAATCATTCACTTCCTTTCAGTAGCACAGCAGTAAATATGTGTAACAATGGTTTTGTTCTTGCATTGTTGGCACCATGTCCCTATAGCACCAATATGCAGATGCACAGCAGCCTGTGAGGCTCTGCGTGCTTTTTCAACTAAGTTAGAAGCACATTCGGGCTCATGTAATCAGAGTCCTACTATCTACAAATGCCCAATTAATCAGATATTTTCTCTACTTCCTGTCTTTAGAAGAGATAGAAAAGTGCAAGAAAAATACTATCAGAAGTTTTGAAACAACACATAAAAAAGAAAATCTAAATTTGTCAGGTTTATCAGTATAAAGAATTCAGCACCCTCCACTTCCACATGATACCAGAAGATTTTCATATTTCTGAAAATTGCAACATCCTGCAAATTCAAACAAATGCCAACTTAATAGTCCTTTTATTTACTGTAATCAGCATATGCCGACAATGGCAAAGCATACTGTCTTTATCCCCAAAAAACCTCTGAGAGTCAAACTATTAAGACCAATGGCCAGGGGCTCCTTCCTGGTGGAGCATACGACTCACTCTTGATCTCAGAGTTGAGAGTTCAAGCCCCACGCTGGGTGTAGAGATTATTTAAAAAGAAAAATTAAAAATCTTAAAAAAAATACATAAAATAAAACCAATGGTCGGTGATTGAGATAAGCTACCTGCAAAGACTTCCTAGTCTTCCAGAGTTAGAGAAGGATCAAGGGTATAGGCCTGAACAAGGCTCTACTGAAAATAAAAGAAAGCAGTTGCTTCCACAAAAACACCCCAAAAATGATTTTTAAATGTGTGAATAGGAAAAAAAAAATGTGAGTTGAGATGATCAGTGTGAAACCTAGAAGAGTGTGGGGCCCAGGAGTGAATTGCATCAATTTGCTACAGTCAGTGGCAAAAACACAGAGAACCCAGGAATCTGGAGAGTTACAGCCTGAATTTGACATGAATCAGCTGGGGACAGAGGTGGCTCCTCGGCCCACCTTCAATGCAGCAGATGAAATCTCTTCTAGGGTTGTCAGTACCAGCCTGGCTATGAACTGGCTCTCATTGAGACACCTTCCCATGGCTAAGGGGCTTTCCTGGGTACCACTGAGTGGACATGCTGGACGTGAAACCCAGATGCTCTGTTCACAGGAGAGGAATCCCTTACACTCTTATTAGCAAATTCACATTCTGTTTATCCTCGGTCTTGGGGAAGTTTAGTCAAAATAAATTAGCTCCCCTAAGTCCAAAAGAATCCTGAATGCTTGATACAACCAAGTTTAATGCCACCCAAAGAGTCTCTGCCCAGATGAGCAGCTGGGCTCTTTGGTTACCTTCCTTTCTACCTACAAAGGCAGAACAGTACTTATAAATTCATCTGCAAAGTTGGAAACAAAGAAGGTTTTCTGGTTTAGTTCCTCAGCTTTTTTTTTTTTTTCCTTAGGAACCAAACAAAACCAATGACAACAAAAACCCTATCTTCAATCTAATCGATATGGGTTCTCTATTGTCATATTTAATTACCCCTGAGTTTGGCTCTGTCTCTTCAAAAGGACAACTCAAATCCTTAGCTTAGTGAAGCTGTGGCCGTTCAATTCCCTGGGCCTGCAAAAGGCTGTAAAACTGGCTGTAAAACCAAAGCTGTAAAAATGAACATCCAGCAGGAAAGTAAATGCAGGAAGTTAAAGCTATTCATAATACATATGCTAAAAGTACTTCTCATGCTAACAGGAACCCCAGGCAATGACAGGAAGCAGGAATTCCTGAGACACAGGGCCTATTTCTAGAACCCAGGGATCAGTTTCTTGAAATTATTTTTGAACTAAGAGAGAGGGGACTCCCCAGAGCTACCAAGTTAACTTATGTTCTTAAAGCCTATGGCCTAGGAATTCTGATCAGAGTCAGTGTCAGGACAGAAAACATGAAAAGACGTTAAGCCCCTTGGCAAAGGAGAAACTCCTTGTTGTACCACTGGGGGAGGGGGCTGCCATTTATGCTTAACAACCAATGTCTGGGGTCTTTAGGGGTTGCTAGGACACTGAGGCCAAGACAACAAGGTTCAAGAGCTCCTTTACTATTCAGATAATGACATATGGCTCAATCTCAGCATAATTCTCCATTCTATTACCTATTAAGCTGGTGAAAAACCTGTATGGAAAATCTGTTAAAATCCTCCATCTTGAATTCACACTTTGGTGTTTCAACACTCTTCTCACTGGCCTTATTCTGCTCACACCCAAAACTAGGTGAAGTCTCTTCAAAATAAATCCAACTACTAGATTAACACCTCCTAGCTTCCCGCCAACCCATCCCACCCTACCCTATCCCCTTTGCTTCTAAACCGTTCAGTGAAAGTTCCAAAAACGGATTTGGCCCACAAGTTCTCACTCCTCACCTATTCAGTCAAGCACTCCACCGGTTGTACCCCACCGGTTGTGCCCCACGTGGTATGTGATGACCCTCTCTCTGGGACCCTCTCTAATAAACTCCTTCCTTTCAAGCCTTGCTCTCTTCTCCTGTGGCTGCAGCGACTTGACCATACCTTTCCTAACCTCTCCATTCTTAGGACAGGAGATCTAAGAGAAAATAATTTAAGTATGTCTTCTCATGTCCCTCCTGAATGGTAAGGGCACTGAGCAACATCCCACCTATTCAACTCACACTTGCTCCTCCCTGGAAAGATCCTGACTCAAGAGAATTTGCTTTTGCACTTAGCAAAGTCACCAAGATCTAGGAGGACAAACAGGCCTGAGCATTAAAACTCGTATCAATACATGGTTGAAATCAACCCTGAAACCATTGAAATTAGTGTTGATTGAGGGAAGCTGGAAAAGATTTACTTATACTTGGATAAAAGTAATTCCTGTTAGTGACTCAGACTAGACTGAGAACCCAAAGCCAAGTCCAGCCTCTCCAGGGAACTCAGTTTTTGACAAACTGGCTAAAGAAAAACTCACACACCCTTTTATTGCTACTTTAATGGAGTAAAGAAAAATATGTGTGCTTCAAGAATGCACACTTTCCACAAAATAGAACCTTTTCTCTATTTTGCTGTTTTCTCTCTGTGGTCACAGGGTCACATGCACACTGTGGCATGCCTTTAAATATGTGCATGCATGCACACACACGTGTGCATGTGCACACACACACACTCCTACTCTTACATATTTATCCTGTAAGTCACCTTCATGATTAGCCCAGCTTGATTTAGGCATGGCATAGGTCTTTAGGAAAATTACTATTCATTTTCTACTGCTCTACAATCTGAAAGGCTTGGAAGGCAACCACATGGCAACTGCTTCTGGGAGGCAGCCTCTAAGGAATCCCAAAGATCCCTACCTCCTAGTGTTTGCAATCTTGTGTAATCTTCTTCCCTTGAGTCACTTGCATCTTGCCAACACACCAAAGCAATATTGAGGGGATGTCATTCTTGTGATTATAACTTCCATTCTGCTAGCAGACTTGCTGTCACTGGCTTTGAGGAAGTAAGCTACCTTGTTCATGGTCTGTGTGTCAAGAAGCTGAAGGTTATCTCCAGGCAACAGCTAGTGGGGACCTGAGGCTCTCAGTCCTCAAGGAACTGAACCCTGCTGGTAACCATGGGAGGATCTTTCTTCAGTTAGATCCTTAGATGAGACCCCAGGCCTACCCTTTGCAAGGATCCTTTAAAGCAAAGGACCAAGCTAAGCCCTTTCCAGGTCCTTGACCTATATATCATAAATGTGTATTGTTTTAAGCTGCTCTGCTTGGGGGTAATTTGTTATGTTGCAATAGATAACTAACACACTAGGGAAGCAACTGATGGGTTTGGCATGTTTTAAGGTTTGCAGGTTCCAGAGAAAATCTAAAAAGTAGAGGAGCAGAGATTCAATGAGGACAATTAAAAATGGCAGAAATCTAGGGCAACTGAGTGGCTCAGCAGTTGAGCATCCACCTTTGGTTCAGGTCGTGATCCCTGGGGTCCTGGGATCAAGTCTGGCATTGGGCTCCCCACAGGGAGCCTGCTTCTCCCTCTGCCTATGTCTCTGTCTCTCTCTCTTATGAATAAATAAATAAAATCTTCAAAAGAATTAAGTTAAAATGGCAGAAATCAGCAAGATGTAAGTAATAGCAATGAATGGCATCAGTCGAAAGTTCTCAATGTGTAAAAGTGGCCAATTTCCGAGTTCTAATCTGACTCCAAAGATAATCAAAGTCTTACAGGACAAGTAGAAGTTAAAAGAAGGATAAGAGAATAATTCTAGAAGGAATTAGGCCAATAAGCATCTAACTCAAATAGTATTCTGATTATTAACATGCATCACATCTAGGCTGCAATTAATTTAACTTATTGGCTTTAAGCCAAAGACCTAAAGAGTTAAATACCTTAAAATCACTACCTCTGCTGCCCTAAGCAGCCCAATGTTTAAATATGAAATTCTGACAAGATTTTGATTCTCCAAGCAGTCTCATCTCTTAGAGCCAGAAGTGTGTTAAATGAAACTGTATGACAAGGTTCCACGAGGGTGGAAAAGATATTATTCCCACTGTGAGAAATAACAGAACCACACCAGTAGGAGTTAGTGCACCTCACACCCTGACCCCCATACCTGTGGAGGCTACCTCTGTCTGTGAAGAGTCCTATGACAGATGGAGCTCTTTGGCTGGTCAAATGAGAGAAGCATCTGTGAATTCCAAATCTATCTCATTCTAACTGGAGAAACACTTGAGCTCTAAAGATGGGGGTGTTTTTAGGAGGGGAGAAAAAAAACAGGGTTGAACTGAGCCATAGCTTTGGGTCATTTCAGTATAAACTGTATTTTCAAGAAAACCATACAGCAGAGCTTCTGTACAACAGAAGTGGAAACATTAAAGAGCCAGTGCAGACAATGCCCAGTGACCCGCCACATCTGGGAAGGAGAGGACAGCAGTGCTGCCCTGACACGTTTGTTCTGTCCATAACATATGGCTTCCGTCTACAGGTCCAGCCAGCCTCTCCACTGAAACTGAGGGGAAGAGGAGTGGGAGGAGTATGAGAAGCAGACATTTGGTAAGGAGTGGGGTGGGCTCTATGCTATTTAAGCTGCTGTAAAGCTCCCAGGAGTTACACGGCTGTTCTAGCACATCAGCTCGGGGTGCCCAGGGGTACAGTGGCCTGGACAATGCAGGCAGCAATTTTAAGAGAGGGAGAAAGCCTGTGTTTCAGGTTTATAATCCCCAAACAGACCCTTTCCCCACCATTCTCTCATTCCCAGGGTCTCATTTTACCATAATTCTGGGATATTACTGACAGCATGAAATTGGGTTTCAATTCCATCACGTCACTTGATACATTTTGAAAACCTTTGGTGGATTATGCAGATCTGCTAAATAATAACTATATTAAAGTACTACTAATCATGGTTTCATGAACATTTATACCCAGAGAATTATACCTCGCTCAGTAACAACCTCAAATGTCATTAGTATTATTTGGCCAAGTTAAATGTTAATAGTTAGTCCTGTGTTCCAGTCTCATGGTAATACTGCATCAAGCCTCAACCACCTTAAATGTCTTCGGATTTCCAGGAGAAAAGGAGAGAGAGGGGAGCGGGAAAAATTAGAGAAAAAGCATTGCATGTAAGTGTAGAGATTATTTAAAATACCACTTCAGCCAGTTAGGCATGACTAAAAGCATTAGATGAAGCCATTAACCAAAGAGATTGAAGGATAGAGACTTCCCAACAGGTGAGTGGGCTTTCCCAAAGATCCTCCAGCCCACACCAGCTCCAAGGAACAGAAAGTTACAATCTGAGAGTGGCTTCCTAGTGCTCCAAGAATGTCTCCACCAAGGATAACTGTATATGCTCAAAAATCTAGTCCAAGGGAAACCACCCCTCGCTCTGCTTTTTGACTCAAAATACAGCTTTTCTCTTGCTCTTTAGATAATTCCAAGGCTGCATGAGTGAAGGAAGGGAGAGGTCCTTTTGAGAAATGATCTGGCTATGTGGAGACACTGCATCCAAGCGACCTTCCAGAATCGCTGAGGTCGACAGTCCACAGGTACTCACCAGTACACTGGTGCCCGCTGCCAGTATAACCAGGCAGGCAGACACAGCTGAATGTGCTGCCTCCGTGGTAAATGCACCGGGCCTGGCCAGCAGGAGCACAGGTATGACTGCCATCCTCACAGGGGTTGGGAGGTGGGGCGATCACTGAAAAGAGAAGGCGGCAAGGACATCTAAGAGTGCAGGCCTGCGAATGGGTGAGGCTTACTCCTCCCAGTGTGATCCACACACCAACAGCATCAGGATATCTGAGGGCTCAGAAGATTCTCAGACCATATCCCAGAGCCAGAAAATCAGAATCTGACTTTCAAAAAGATCCCTAGATGGCATGGATACATATTAAAGTTTGGGGAGTACTGGTCTGAGTTTGTAATCAAAAACACTAAACATGAAGGTCAGTCATGGAGATGGTCCTTGATTAAAGTTTATAAATCACCAGAACTAGACACAAGCACACAGAGTTTCTGTGATCACTGCTACTTTTTCATCCCACTGGGTTAAAAAGTGTATTTTCTCTATCATCATCTGGCTCTACCAGTGGGATGAATTTGGAATCCTAGTTCTCTCAGATCCACTTCTTTAGATCCAAAGGTTTTTTTGTTTTGTTTTTTTTTAACCCTACAAGAGTAGATTTATTACAGATGGAGGTCTATAGTCGGTCACGTGGAATGAGCATCTTTGAATTATAATCCATTTCATTTAAATTTGATAAATACCTTACTTCTATCTAGAACTGGTGGTATTAGAGGTTCATAGTCTTGTTACACAATTGGGCCAAATACCAAGACATAGGAATCCCAACTGGGAGAACACCTTTCAATAACTCAACACCAGAAGTATCCATTTAGAGGAAAACAACAACACAGGACTGAACTGATCCATACCTTTGGGTAATTTCAACATAAATTTTTTCTAAAACCATACGGCAGAACGTCCGTATGTCAGAGTGGAAACATTAATGAATCAGCACCATTTTGGCCAAAAAGAGAAATGCACTCACAGACGCAAGTGTGCCGGTCATCTGCAAGCTCATAACCACTCCGGCACTCACACCTGTAGCTTCCCGGCAAGTTGACACACATGGAGTTGGGGCCACAGTGATGGGAGCCAGTTGCACATTCATTTACATCTAAGAAGAAAAAAGGACAGAAAAGCACTTCTTAAATCAAGAGTTCTCCAAGTGGAAGCTCTGAAAGCCCAATGTTGTCTCACTACCATGAAGCTTCAATGAACAAATAAATTGAGGGGTGGGAATCAAAATGTCATATTTCTAAGCATCAGATGTGAATGCATGTTGCAGGTTGTAATATTTATCTCAAATCATTCAAGTATAAGTCACAGGGAGAAATATTGAATATTCTGAAAAATCTTTAAACAGTAAAAACAAAAACAACCACTCAACACTTAAAAGAAAAACAAACAATTTTTCTTTTAGAAATATAAAGAAATTTCTGAGACTTGTGGGGATGTAATGGATGAAAGGAACACAATGTCTGAAACCTAAAGATAACTGGAAAACATATGTTTTAGTAAATATAAGAAATAATACAGGGTTAAAATGACAAAACTTGAGAAATCAAAATATGCAGGAATTGTAACATGTCTTCTTTTCCCAGTCCTAGCCCCAAATACTCCGCTCCAAACTATCCTCTAGACCTCAAACCTAACCAGAACGTGCTTTAGTTTTGAAATGAGAGCATTTAGGTGAACAGCTGCTAAACGCGCCTCTCAATCAGTGGAGAACCTAAAGCAGACATGCTTATCTTCTATTAACACCGAGTTGGGGGATCCCATGAAAGAACAGAGTGCACACAACTTACCCACACAACTCCGTCCGTCTCCCTGGTACCCAGAGGCACACTCACAAGTGTAGTCTACATCTGTCCCTGGATGGCACCGAGCTGTAATGTCACATGTGTGGCTCCCATCATAGCAAGGATTCACTGGGGTGGGTTCTGAGTTCTCTGCATGAGTAGAGAGGAAGTAAAACACACAAGCACAATCTGGTTGTTGTAAAGAGAATGGCACAGACAAAAAATAAAAGATTCCTTGGGACAGACTGTATACTCATTTTTGGGGGGGGCCCACCTGGCTACCTTACTAAATTATTAATACCCAAAGCTGGACTAGATTATTTAAATTGCAGTTTTAAATTCCAGAATGGCTTCCTCTTGCCTACTCTGCAGACAGCTAACTTTTTCTTGCTTATAGTAGGCCTGTGTCCAGGGAATAAAAGCATCCAACCCATGTCATAATTTTATTTAAAAGTGGCTTTCACACTATCACCTTGTGTGAGTCTCGGGATAACTTTGTGAGGTGGGCTGTCAGCCCTGTGACTGGTAATTATGGATATTGGTTATTATGTCTCTCAGATAAGTGAGAGACATTGAAAAAAATGCACCGTTTCACAAAGCCAGGAAACGGTACAGCAAGAACTCACATCCAAAATTTCTGCCTCTAAACTGGGCAACCTCTCACTAAAACTAACTATTTGGTAAGTCAATTTGATTACTGGGAACATCTTGCTTTGTTAAGATCTGGAAGACTAAAGAGGAATGATTTTTGCAGTATTTACTTTTTAGGAATAACCTTGCCACAGATCCACCCATCTCCTAGGTAGTGATAACTCTTAATATCTCAAATCTTCCCTAAAAAGTTTTATTTCTAAATAGAGCACAGTAGTAACACGTATTTGCCAGGCACTGTTCTAAACCTCTTACACAACCTATCTTTTTAAATCCTCACCACCGCACTGTGAGGAAGGTATTACTATCTTTACTTTCAGTACAGCACAGAGAGGCCAAGTAACCTGCCAAAGCTCACACAGTCCGAAGAGGTGGTTGGAGCAGGCAGTCTGCTTTCCACCATTTTGCTACAGCCACCACCAAAGGACCTTCAGAGAGGTATCTAAGCCAAGGGCACAGAGATGGTATTAGAAAGAGCCCCAGACACAATGAATCCATTAACTCTGGGCACTTCCATTCACTCCTCAGATTCCTCGTGTAAAATAGGAATAAAGATAATATTGATACCTACAAAAACTGAAGAGAATAAAGAAAACTGACATGATATATGTGAAAGGCATCCCCCCTTCCCCCATGGAAAGGCCTACCCAGTTCCTAGTGACTCCATTCCTTCTCCCTCCTCAGTGGGGGCCACTGCTCATCTTCATGTGATTTCAGCTTTGTCTTGGTCCCTAGAATTAATTCTGATCTGAGACTTAAAAGATTCTAGGAACTTCACCCAAACCTGCCTTGCTCTCAACAGTTCTAGGGACCAACCTCTCAGTATCAATAGACATGTTGGCAGTACCACCTACTTTAACTTCCTAGACCCACTTCCTTCCAGATTCCCTCTCATTTCTCTCTAGCTCACCCATATCTTCTCACGCCCCCTTATCTCAAGTGGGTAGGCTTTGCCCAAAATAACTTAGTCTACACCAAGTGCTTGCTGCTGCCACCTGCCTCAGACTAGACTCCCTACCAGTCCTGCAGGAGGTCCATCCACCTATCCAGAGCTTGTCCCATTGCCCACGTGGACTCTTCCAATATCCTGTGTTAATCTGCTGTGAACTGGGATGCCTTGGCTGAGTCTCTGAAGGGACCCCCTGCTTTCTGGAAAATTCCTCCCATTGCCTTAAAAGAAACACCACCATGTGTTCCCGCAATGGACTATTCTTATTACCACATTATGGTCCAAAAAGGGGGGGAAAAAAGAGGGCCATATGTTTATCTTCGGTTTGCCTCAATGATGTTAGCTGGATTATGTCACAGAATCTTTGCCAAGAAAAAAGGACCAACAAATGGCTCTGGCCCTTTTTAAACTTGATGAACTTAAGTATGTCCACATGAGCCTGAGTTCTGCAAATCAGGCAGATACCCTTGCATATCCCTCATTCTTACCTCTGGATCTCTTGGTGGACAGGATGGAAGCACAACTTATAGGGTAGGACAGACCAACTTCCTGAGACAGTCCCCGGCATGGTTATAATTAAGAACAGCAGGGTCATGTCCTCACTAAAGACCCAATGCAAGACAATTCTTTCTTATTTCTCCATTTTAGAAGAAGATTCTGTATAAAATGCCTCGCCTACCCAGGGAGAAGTGAGCTCTGAAATGTTTTAATTTGTAAATACTAACGCTTAACCTTTTTGCTCAGTACTTTCCAACATCATATTTGCACTGTGGCACATTCTGGTACAGATCAGTAAGTATGCATAGATGTCAAGAGCTTATGTCTGCTAGCTTATGCCTGTTAGGCATGCAAAACATGTAGTGCAAAAGTTGACTTTCAAACTTGAACAGGATACCCGCCCTCCCTAAAAATCGAGGGGAAAAATTGTCCATAATTATCTGACACTGATTTAAAATATACTTCACTGACAGGATGGGCCACATAATACACAGAGCTTAGTGCAAAATGAAAATGTGGAACCCCTTGCTCAAAAATTAAGAGTTTCACAAGAACAGCAGCAGAGCATTAAATCAAGTATAAAAGCCCTTCTGAGCATAGGCCCTGTTCGCTGAATTTGGTTTCCAAAAATATAGTTTTAAAAATACATTTCTAAAGCCATGTGGCTATTCATTCTCCATGGCTTGTTAGCTTTCTCCTATTATAGTAAGAACAGCAGTATCCTCCTCACGACCAGTTCTGCTTCGCCCTCACCCTCTCCAACAGCTTGACTCTCTGACAGGAGATCTGGAACTAATTTACTCATTTAATCAAGAGAAGAGCAGTTTTCCTTCAAGGAACAGTCCGTTCCGCTTCACTGAGTGGCCCTCTTCCCAGTCTCCCCAACTAGCCAGAAGGAGCCCCACGGTGGGTGCAAGAGGGTCCCATTCCAGGAGCCCAGGAGAGACCGCCCACGCACACCTGAAGTGCAAACACTTGGCGAGGTGTAGGAGCTGCAGCTGGGAAGCGGGCCGGGCCCCAGGCTCTGACTGTCACTGGGCAGACCCCACAGCACTGCCTCCCAAGCACAGGGAAGCCACGGGTGCCCACATCAGCCGGTGTGGCTGTGCTGGGTCCCACACATTCCCTTCCTCCAGAGGGAATGACGGTCTGGCTGGAAACACTCAAGAAGATACTGCGATGCACCAAGGGCAGGGAGGTGGGGGCCAGGGGTGGGGTGGGGTGGGGTGGGGTGCAAGAATGGGAGGGGAGGTTTTATTTTGTCATTTGGTTTCTTTCCCCCCGTCTCTCCTATTCAGGTTGCATAAACCATATTGCAGTTTTCCATAGGGGTGGCTGAAACAGGGGACAAACACACAGGGTTAAAACACATATTCCCTCTTGAACTTTGGCCCAATTTTTTAGGCCATCCTGAGGCCAGTGGAGTTCATGTGGGAAAGCAGTGCCAGGTGAGGTTATGAGATGGGCTCTGGGGCTGGTGCCCAGGCCTGGGTCCCAGCTGGCCACTTCGTAGCTGTGACTGGGCAAGTTACTTCATGTCTATACCTCAGTCTCTGTAAAATGGGGGATGGTGATCCCCTTTTGGGGCAGGGGCTTGTGTGGGACCTAAAAATGTTAATTTGTGAAAGTTCTCCGAACAGTGCTTGGCACCCAGTAAACCATCCTTTGCTACTGTTATCGTTTGACTTGCATGGAAGGGAAAAATCACATAAAATTCTAAAAGACGAGCAGCTTGGTACCTGCCAGTTTGCTGGCATTCTTTTTGTTACTCCCATCTTGGTAGGTCTCCAGGAAAAATACAGCCAGAGATTTATCTTCTCCCTCCATAATTCTAGAATCTGAGCAGGATTCTGGGCCTGGAAGGCTCCTCCACTAATCATTGTTTTTATACAGACATCTATGCTTAGCAAAGTGTAGAAGGACAGTTTGCTCAGTTGTTTTTGTTCAAATCTTTTCTTGAGAAATAGGCAATAATCTTTTTCCCCTCTTCCGATGTACATTTCTCTAAAATCAACAGACATTTTCATGCTATTCAATACCTTATCATCTTTGGGCTCCCGATGCCTGCACCCCGCAAGCAAGTTTCCTAAAACCAAACTGCCCATCCGCCCCGCACCAGCAAACTCAGAATTCTCATTTCAAGTCACCTCTGCATTCTTTAAGAGTCCAGCCCTCAGGCCTCAATCTCAGTATCATAATTTGGAAGTGGCAGCCCCACCTGGAGCCCGAGGAGGCTTGCAGAGCCCTCCTCTCCAATGCTGAGTCATAGAATCACCTCACAGAGGTACCAATTCTGGCCTCCAAAGTATCAGTGTGTAGCCAAGGGAAGGAGACCTTCTCTTTTCCCCTCACTGCCCCTTCTAGGGGAAAGCACTAGCTATTGGCTTTCAGAACTAAAATGTCCCTTTCATCTGACAATTTCCTACCTATTAGGGTTTCCAGACTTCACAGGTTCATCTTCTGGCTCACCTAAAATTTCTTTTTTTTTAAAGAACAGTTTAAGTTTTGTAGAAACACTGAGCAGAGAGTAAGCTTCCTTAGCCCTCCACTTTCTCCAATTTGCAATTCATTGGCTTCTTGTATCAGTGTGGTACATTTACAACTGATAAACCAATACTGATATATCACCTAAAATCTATGATCTACATTAGGGTTCACTCTTTGTGTTATGTAGTTCTATAGGTCTGGGCAGATGTATAATGACATGTGTTCATCATTACAGTAGCATACAGAATAGCTTCTCTGTCCTAAAAATCCCGTGCTCTCCGCCTCCCTCCCCCAAACCCCTGGCAATCACAGATCCTTTTATGCTCCGTAGTTTCACTTTTCCTAGCATGTATATACAGTTGACCCTTGAACAACATGGGGGTTAGGGGTGCTGCCCCCTGCATAATTGAAAATCTGTATAACTTTGGCACCCCAAAAACTAATAGCCTACCGTTGATCAAAAACCTTACTCATAACACATATTTTGTATATTATATATGGTATTCTTATAATAAACTGAAGAAAATGTTAAGAAAATCATAAGACTACAGTACTGTATTGAAAAAAAAATCCACAGATAAGTAACCCTACACAGTTCAAACCCATGTTGTTCAGGGTCAACTGTAGTTGGAATCACACAGCTGAAGCCTTTTCAGACCAGCTTTTCTCACTTAGCAATATTTACTTAAGATTCCTCACACCCTTAATGCCTTAACAAGGCATTATGGTGCCTTAAAAAGCCTAGAACTTTTTTTTATCATGTTTATCAAGCTTCACGGTATGGCTAATTCTAACAAAATTGAGAAACACTGCTTTAGTATTTTTTGCCTCCCCCCCCAACTTTTTTTCAGTTAAGATATAATTCACACACCATATAATTCATGCATCTAAAGTACACAATTAGACATTTTTTAGTATATTTACAGTTACTCAACCATCACTGCAATCAATTTTAAAACATCTGAACCCCCCCCCCAAAAAAAAGAAACTAGTACCCTTTGGCTATCCACTCCCGATCCTCCTATTATGGCCCAGCCCCAGGCAACCACTAATCTACTGTCTTTGTGGATTTGCCTCTTTTGAATATTTCATTAGATAGAATCAAGCAATAGGTTGTCCTTTGTGACTAGCTACCTTCACTCAGCATGTTTTCAAAATTCATTCATATCAGTACCTCATCTTTTCAGGTCTTGGCAATATTCCATGGCATGGATATAGAACATTTAAAAAATGCACTTGTCAATTGATGGACATTTGGGTTGTTCCTGCCTTTTGGCTATTCTGAATAATACTGCTATGAACATTCATGTGTAAATTTTTGTGGGGACATAAATTTTCATTTCTCTTAGCTCTGTAAGTAGGAGTAGAATTGCGCAAGTGGTAACCTTGTATTTAATTTTGAGAAACTGGACTGTTT
The DNA here is from genome assembly GCF_048418805.1 of Vulpes vulpes. Taxonomy (NCBI): domain Eukaryota; kingdom Metazoa; phylum Chordata; class Mammalia; order Carnivora; family Canidae; genus Vulpes; species Vulpes vulpes. The sequence goes on from NC_132785.1 coordinate 89,431,623, forward strand.
TCCATAGTAGGCATACTATTTTATAGTCCTGCCAGCAGTGTATGAGGGTTTCAGTTTCTCCACATCTTCACCAATACTTGTTATTACCTATTTTTTTATTATAGCTGTCCATATGCATATAAAGTTGCATCATTATGGTTTTGACTGTGTTTGCATTTTTCTGAGGAGTAATGATACTGAGCATCTTCTCCTGTGCTTGAGTATTTGTATATATTCTGAAAAATATTCTCTCTAAATTTCTTTTAGATTACTTTTTAATTGTAAGAGTTCTTCATATATTCTAGATACAAGTCTATTATTAAAATATAGGATTTTCGGAGGCACCTGGGTGGCTCAGTTAAGCATCTGCCTTTGGCTCAGGGCCCTGGGATCCAGCCACAATGGACTCCCTGCTCAACAAGGAGCCTGCTTCTCCCTTTCCCTCTGCCCCTCCCCCTGCTTATGCTTTTTCTCTCTCTCAAATAAAAATTTTTTTTTTTTTACAAATAAATAAAATCTTTAAAAAATATATAGGATTTTCAAATATTTTATCCCATTCTGTGGATTGTATGTTCACTTTGTTGATACTATCCTCTGAAGCACAGGCTATTAATTTTGATGCCACCCAATTTTTTTCTTTCTTGCTTATGCTTTTAGTATCCTATCTAAAGAAGCCATTGCCAAATTCAGTCATAAAAATTCACCCCTATTTTTTTTTTTAAATCTTAGCTAAATTAATGTCTTTGACCCATTTTTGGTTAATTTTTATATATGGTGTAAGATAGGGGTCCATCATCATTCTTTAGTACGTGGATATCCAGCTGTTCCTGAACCATTTGTTAAAAAAAACTCTCTCCTCACTGAATTGTTTTGGCAACCTTGTGAAAAACCAATTGGCTATAAATGTGTTTATTTCTGGATTCTCACGTCTATTCCATTCATCTGTATATCCATTCTTATGCTAGGACCACATGGTCTTCATTACTCTTAAGTTTTGAAATCAGGAAGTGGAATTCCTCCAACTTTGTTCTTTTTCACAATTGTTTTGGCTCTTCTGGGTTTCTTAAAAGACCATGAATTTTAGGATCCATTTCTCAGTTTTTGCAAAAAGGTCAGTGAATGGGATTGTATTGAATCTAGAAGTCAATTTAGGAAGAATTGCCATGTTAATACTATGTCATCTGACTCATAACCATCAAATAAGGTCTTCTGATTTTCTTATATTTAGGTCTTATTTGTTCATGAGAGACACAGAGAGAGAGAGAGAGGCAGAGACACAGGCAGAGGGAGAAGCAGGCTCCATGCAGGGAGCCCGATATGGAACTTGATCCCGGGACTCCAGGATCACATCCTGGGCCAAAGGCAGACGCTCAACCGCTGAGCCACCCAGGTGTCCCAGTCTTATTTTTAAATGCTTTATAGGTTTTAATGTAAAAGTGAAAAGTATTACACTTAAAATTTTTTTATTTCTAAACATTTTTGCCACAAAATTGTTTAAAATTTCCCTTTCAGTTTGCTCATTATATAGAAATAAAGATCAATATACAAAAATTATATCCTGCAACCTTGCCAAACTTAGTTCTAATAGTTTAATGAATTAGATTTTCTACATATAAGATTATATCACAGGAGAACAAAGATAATTTTACTTCTTCCTTTCCAGTCTGGATGCTTTTTATCTTCTTGCCTAATTGTCTGGTCTAAAACTTCCAATACAGTGCTAAATAGAAGTGGCAACAGCACACATCCTTGTCTTATTTCTGATCTGAGAGCGAAAGCATCCAGTCTCTCCTCACTGAGTATGATGTTAACTTGGGTTTTTCTTAAATGTGGTTCTTTTTGTTTTTCTAGGCACTGGCTCTTTGTCTTATCCTGATTTGGTGAAATCCTTCTCATCCTTTAAGTTCTAGCTAAACTGTCACTTTCCAGGGACCCCTTCCCTCAACTTCCAGAGGAGGCTCACAGCACCCTGTTCTTATTATAATACTTCATCTTCCCTCTTGACTTGGTCTCACCTTGTTCACATGTGTCTCTCCAACACAGACTGGCACACACCAGCTTCAGTCTATTCCCTAGTTTGGCAGGAACACTGTTCTAAAAGTTCCATTCCTACCTGTCTCCACCTCAAAGACAGACCCTGCTTTATTCATCCTTACTCTCAGCACCTAACACAGCCTGGCATTCAGTAACCCTTAGTAAACTCTGTGAGTCATTCTAAGGCTACTCACAAAGGAAGGAAGAAATAGATTCCACTTTCGCCCAAAACAACAGAAGGAAACATACCTTCAACTGGGCCAATCTGATTGGTCACAGCAAATCTAAGCAAGCTTTCTTCTTCCGTGTACAAGGCAAAGACTCGGTCTACATTCAGCTGCCGGGTGGTGGGGATGGCCCAGTGTCTGGGGGCATGCCTGCATGCCTGGTAAGTGATGTTCTGGTAGATGCGGTAGGATCGTGTTTGGTTGATAGCACCAAAGATGAGGGAGTAGTCTCTGGAACTTGTGGAGGTCACAGCTGCAATAGACATTAGTTAGCCCAATTGGTAAATTTTTAAGATGTTAGAGATTTTCATGTGGGAGATTTTCATAGATTTTTTTTTTCTGTACAGCTTTTCATGATGCCTGGAGTATGTTCCCTTGGGAAGTTCCTGAGTTTATATGGAAAACCTGCAAGGCAATTCCAGGAATCTGAGTAGACACAAAGCCAAAGTGCTAAGCGGCAGGAGAAAGAATCACTGCTGTCATTATTAGCAAAGGATAAATTCTGCTTCTCTGTGCCAGCCATGCCAAGTGCTATAGAAACACTGCCTTATATATACCTCATACCAGCAACGTGAGCCTGTGATCCTGTACAGGGAGCCTTACAGAGGTTGAGAAGCAGCCTAAGACACAAGGTCAGTGTGGGATAGAGCTGAAACTGGAACACAAGGCAGCCTGACTCTATACCCCAAGTTTTCAACCAGTCCATTCTCTAGATTACACAGATGTGACAGCTCCCAACACCCTGCACATAAGTCTGAAGAGTTCTGGGCCAAGGAAGGGGTCGTTTGTCTCAGTTTGAGTGTGGAATTGGAAGCCTGGGCTAGTTTTCTGGCCATCAGCTGTTCTGTTTACCACCTGGGTCTCCACTACCCATCTTCCTCTCTTTATCTCCTGCCTGGCTTCTACCTCTCACCCCACAGAAGGAGGAAGGGCAAAGCCCAAAGCAAACTGCAGTGCTGCAGGCCAGCAACTGCTAAGCCAGTGTCTTGCATTCAGGTGGTTTTCCAAAACTCATCACAATTCACATGTAACAACTATGGAAGGCAGAGAGAAAAGGTGTTCTTAATGTTCATTCTAAAGAGGAGAAAATAGGCCCTCGGATGGTAAGTGACCTTATTCCCATATATTTTAAACTACACATCCATGATCTGAATTCTGATCTTCTGACTCCAAATCTAGCATTAGTTTTACAACACTGGGCAGCATCTCATTTTAAAACAGGCTGAAACAAGGGTATAGGACAAGTAAAAATTCCAACAGTCCATAATTTCCTGTGTCCCAAAGAGCACAGATGGTTAAAAACTGTATGTAATTATACAACCCCTTCCCACCCCCCACCCCCTGAGACAAGGTTGCTGTTGATTACATTATTACTGGCATTACATTAGTACTGGGAGAGGGATCTTGATATTCATTTGTGTAGCAGCCAACACTTCTCTCCCTTATACTATATACCTGGTAAGAGTAATAAAAAGGACATTGAGCTCCTTTTATGTGCCACACACTGTTCTAAGGACATTCCATGTAATAACTCATCATCCTCACAAATATCTCATAAGGTATGTACTGTCCCCATTTTATAGATGTCAAAACTACACATACCTGAATCCAAGTAGTGGTAAATCTCCTTGTAGGGAGCTATGTGGGCTGTGAAATTCGCTGGAATGTAAGGCACCTGGCCTTGAATGTTGGTCTTAATGCTCAGATAGTTCTCTGGGTCAAGTCCCTCAGCAGTTTGAGTGATTTGAACCCTCTCTTCTCCTGGGTAGAAAGTGATTTCCATATCATGGGTAAAGGTTGCACCTGGAGAGGAAGAGAGACTTCAGCACACAGCTAGGATGAGATGTAGTACCCTCCAGTAATAATTACCACGTCATACATCTTAATTTCTACCACTGTTGGAAACAGTGCCTCAGAAGATCATTGGATATCCAGAACTAAGTACTACCAGCTGCTGATTTCATCGGTTCCCCAAATCTTCTATTAAACAGTGTGATTTTATCCTGCCTCATTTCAAACTGCTTCTCTTTGTAACAGCTTGTTTTCTGTGCGAAGCTACTAGGAACACCTTGTGCTTTCTCTTTGTAAGGTGCCAGATTTAACAACAACAACAAAAAAACTAGCACAAAAACTTAGGATACCCAGTTAAGTTTGAATTTCAGAAACAATGAGTGTATTTTTAGTATGATACATCTCATACAATATTTGGTACTTTTACTAGGTTATTCAAATGATGACTGTTTACCTGAAATTCAAATGTGACTGGATATACTCTACCTACTTCTAACTCAAAGTTTCATTCAAAATTTGCTGAAAAACAAGTTCTTACAAATAGCTCTTGAGTCTATAGCTAGAGGTGGGGGAAGAACTTTTCTCTCAGTACCTATGATAAGGATAAATCCAATAGGAAACAAGCCTTTTCAGGTAGGGAGGAAAGAGGCAAAAAGTATCCTCAAAACACTTGCTATCAACATGTGGTCCTTAGACCAGCATTAGCAAACCATTCCCAACTACCTCCACACAGAAAACTATACACCTGTGGCTCTGCAACACTGAACAAACAAATTCTCTTTCACGGAATAAAAACTAAAGCATGATGGCTGGTGACCATCAGCCTCTTCAAAGGCCCCTCCTACTCACCTGTGAAGCTAAAGCCATTCTCCCAGCCTGGTTTCTCTAAAGCAAAGAGCCAGCCAAATAGGCCTCCAATTGGTGTGAGTGGGAGAAGGGCTTGGGCCGCAGGCTGAGGGATGTGGCTGATGGCCGTGTAGGCTCTGCCATCATTGCTCACAACGTAAGCATGCAGGTCCACGTCACTGAAGTGCACAGGCAAGTGGCCCACGTGGAGGTGGCCACTCACTTTCCCGTTGACTCGATGAGGCGCTCCTAAAAGACAGCAAATCCAATCAATTTTGACCACCATCCAGGTTGGGGATGGGTGCACAGAAAACAATTCCACTCACAATTCTCAAAACTCAGTCTTTAGCCATCTTCGTGATGCTGTCACCAACCAAGTAACCATCTACATACAAAACAGACCTGTCTTCGATTTATCTTCTCCCATCCTCCCACTCTCCCATCCACTTTGACTCTAATGAGAGCTGGCAAAGAGGAGAAAAGATTTCTGGCTAATCCTCAAATTGGGAAATCAGCCCAAATGTGTTCATTTCTCAAACATTTATTAAGCACCTGCAAGTTGGCAGTGCTTTGATTCAAGCAGGGGAGATGCAAGGTCCATAAGCTCACAGCAGCAGTTGGAAATGAGCGAAAATACCCACGGAGCAGCCCCCAGTCCAGTCAAGCCTGTATCCCTTACCTGCTGGTAGACAGTGCTTCCCGTTTCCGTAAAACCTGGACTGGCAGTGGCAGCAGAAGCCAGTGGTGTAGTCCGTGCAGAAGGCATGCCGGGAGCACTGTCTGTGGTTGTGTTCACAGGTTTCCTTGTTGGCAGCATTATACGTGAAGACTGGAAAGTAAAAACAAACTTGCGTTAAAAGGACTAAGTGATTCCAGCATCGTGGCTGTCAAATTTTATTAGGGACACCACATCTACTCCATAAAATCAGTTCAGATTGTAATAAACAAGTAGGTTGATGTTTAGGAGACAGGAACAACATTCAACCCAGGGGAACTCACTTACTTGGTCTTCTGACAAGAAGTACTGCTGACTGCTCCCATCTGGTCTCACCACAGAGCTGGTGAAGTCAGAGGAGGCTGCACCACTCACCACTCGGGTGGGGGTGGTGCAGGAACATAAAAGCCAACCAGTAAGCACAGGTTAGGCCAACCTGCACAAAGCTGCCATCTTATGAACCTACAATGGTCACATAGCAGCAGTTCTAAGTGGCTCAACCTGAGAGCAACGACCCCGAGAGGAAGACCGAAGAGAGAAATAACAAATGTGGTCTCAGGTCCAAGAATGCTTTTCTTCTAGGGGACACTGACCCTAGAGAGAATAACTTGTAGCTTCTCACTGCCCAGGGAAGTAGATTCTCTTCCGAATAGGGCCTTCAAGGGCACACCCCCTAAGGAAAGTGTATAGAGAGGGAGGGAGGAGAGGGAGGGAGAGGGGAATGCAGCTGTTAGATGTCCTATGCCTTTGCAGGGTTTCTGGTGGCAAGTATGGCACAAGCAAGATTGCTGTGCAGTATAAGACAGTGGGTCACAATCACAGCTCTTCTAGGAGACCCCAGTGGACCAGTAGTACTCCTTCCATCTTCCACTTATTTTGCCCATTAATGAAAAGGCAGCCATCTGTACTCCCAAGAAACAAAGTAACTGGGGCAGAGGCCATTGTCCATAAAGGAAATGACCAAGGGAGTGGAGTGTGACTAGAGGACGTTAAGGGAAAAGAGAAGGCTCTCTCTGGACACCAGGGATGATGTTAATCCGAGTGTGGCCACCAGGAGGCAAAGTGGCCATGCACACCTGGCCTCCACCTTCCCCGGGGCAAGAGGGAGTTGGGAGACTCAGGGAGCCCAGGGACAGCACAGAACCCCAGTGCTGGACTCTGTTGCTGCTGCTGCGAAGTGCCAGCTCCCAAGGAAGACAGGTACCCTACTCCTAGGCAAACCTAGGTGGCAGCTGTGCTTCAGATGTAGGTCTGAGAAAGAGGAAACCAGAGGGTAAGGAAGAAATGGAAAGATCAACAGGTAGGCACACAGGATTCCAGGGAAGAACAGAAAACAAACCAACAGAGGGAAGATATAGCACCATGGTAAGTCACAACACAGCCAGAAAGGGACTTAACCAGCAAGTAAAAAATTGAACAAAGTAAACATTTAAATAGTGTGTCCTCTATGCCAGAGACTACTGTGAAGTTTATTAAGGCTTTCAATTTGCATGTGAGCAGGGGCTCTTTTTATTCCTGTTCTGCAGATAAAAGATATTACTCAGCCATTAGAAATGACAAATACCATTTGCTTCGACGTGGATGGAACTGGAGGGTATTATGCTGAGTGAAGTAAGTCAATCAGAGAAGGACAAACATTATATGGTCTCATTCATTTGGGGAATATAAAAAATAGTGAAAGGGAATAAAGGGGAAAGGAGAAAAAATGAGTGGGAAATATCAGAAAGGGAGACAGAACATGAGAGACTCCTAACTCTGGAAAACGAACTAGGGGTGGTGGAAGGGGAGGTGGGTGGGGGGTGGGGGTGACTGGGTGATGGGCACTGAGGTGGGCACTCGACGGAATGAGCACTGGGTGTTATTCTATATGTTGGCAAATTGAACACCAATAAAAAATAAATTTATAAAAAAATAGTAATCACTGAACAAAAAAAAAGATATTAAAGGGACCTTCCTGAAGTCACACAGGTGGTAGGTAGCAGAGTTGGAATTTGAACCCAGGAGGTCTGGCTCCAGATTCCTAATAGCTGTGCTCCAATGGAACCCAGGTACCTAGACCATGAGAGCTAGGTTAAGGATCTGATCAGGTGCTTGAGGTTGATCAGCATAGGCTTCAGCAAGTAAGATGTGAGGCATACTTTAGAAATCAAGCCTAATGGTAGGAGATAGCAGAGATGCTCCAGATGGGGATTACAGCAAGCAGAGAAAAAAAGCATAGGAGGAGCATTAACTTTAGGGCAGTACTTGACTGCTGCTTATAGATTGAGAAAGCAGCAGGTGAGGGGCTGGCAGGATGGTAATACAGTTTAAGTGGAATATCCGTGAACATCATGAGAATAAAGTCAATGACTCAAGACTTGCTATATGGCCTTGATGATACAGCTGACAAATTTCAGTTTGATAAAAATAAAAATTTAGCCATAACCCTGAACATTTTTTTATATTTTTAAAAGATTTTATTTATTCATGAGAGACACATAGAGAGCTAGGCAGAGACACAGGCAGAAGAAGCAGGCTCCATGCAGGGAGCCCGACGTGGGACTCGATCCCTGGTCTCCAGGATCACGCCCTGGGCTGCGCTAAACCGCTGTGCCACCCAGGCTGCCCTGAACATTTTTTTTGAAATAGGGAAGTGATATAGAACTCGCATCCTTCCCCCACCACCATCACCACAAAAACCAGAATGGATATTATAGATGCTGTTGTGAAGAAAACTATGTATCACTGTCTACCATTGGTTTAAGAAGTCTGTGGGGACCTAGTTTGAGTAAAATAAACCAATGTAACTGGTCAGTCTTGGGTTTCTCCAGCTCCAAAGGTAAGCGCTTAGTGAAAGCAGCACACTGGTAAGTGCTCAGGGCACTGCCTCAGGCAGGACTCTCCTCTAGAACCAGGTGGGGAGGGACATGGCATGGGGGATTACAGTGGGGGGGGGTCACCCCCACCTCTAGAACTCAACCTTGGCCACAGCTCAGGTGGCTCTGTGCAATCCGCAGAAATGCACTATTCCTTCCTCTCTAAAATCAGGGTGACACACTTCTCATACCTTCATCGCCAGAAGCCACACTTTTTTTGAACATATTTCTGAGTACCAAGGTAAAAAAAGCAATCTGATACAGATCTAAAGGGTGGTCATTTTCAGGTTGAGGAAAAATAAAACCAAGCTCTAAACACTGTTCTTCTGAATTAAATTGTGAGTTTATATTATATTCCCTCTATTTGTTATTTGGTGAAGACGTGTCCTTGCACTCAGTCCCCTTTGCAAGAGTGAGTCATCAAACAGAGACCTGGGACACGGGAAGACAATAAATAGGGAGAGTGGGTTAATTTAAAAAGGCACAGGCATGGCTTTCATATGGGCAACAGGAGAGGAGCTTGGTAGTGCAGCCAGCAGCTTACAAAGGCAACTGTGCAAAAGTTTGAGCTGCCATCCAGACTGCACTTTTCCTCACAACAAAAAACACTGGTTAGGCTTCCATGAAAGGCCATAAGGAGGCTTAAACTATTATTATGACAGGTTAGTGGTTATTGGGAAGCTGGCTCGGGGATATTCATAAGCAGTTTTTTCAGGGGGAACATTGCATTCGCAGGATGGAGCTTGTTGCGTCACAGATAGAAGCTCAGCTTTCCAGCCCCAGGACAGCTACACAGGGAAAAGATGGGTTCACTCCTAATGGGGAACACATGTTTCCCTTAGGATGGCTTTTCTGTGCCTGCCTTCACATAGATGTGCACACAGATGCACACCTTACAACAGCTCATTAGGGGAAAGGTAAATGCCCGTTGCACTTTTCTTTCATTTATTAATTCAGCAAATAATGTGAGCTCTCTGGGCACCCGGGTGGCTCAGTGGTTGAGCATCTGCCTTTGGTTCAGGTTGTGATCCTGGGGTCCTGGGATGAGTCCCACATCGGGTTCCCTGCAGGGAGCCTGCTTTTCCCTCTGCTTTTGTCTCTGCCTCTCTCTCTGGGTCTCTCATGAATAAATAAAATCTTAAAAAAATAATGTGAGCACTCACTAAGGGCCTGGCTCTGTTCTAGGAATTAGAGACACAGCAGACAAATAATGTGAGCACTCACTAAGGGTCTGGCTCTGTTCTAGGAATTAGAGACACAGCAGAAGCTTACATTCTCTTAGGCAGCAGTGAACAGACAGGTAAATTATTTAGCACAGATATTAAGAGTTGTGCAGAATCTTAAATCAGGGAAGGTCAAGAGGGCTGATGGGGAGGGGACTTTGTTCTTTAGAACAGCAGGATCAGAGAAGACCATGGGAGAAGGGGGTGGGTACTTCCGGGCAGAGGCTGGAGGCAGGGACACTATCAGCAGGACACAGTGGGCTGGGAGAGGAGCAGGGGCAGTGAGAGAAGGCTGGGGATGTATGGGCCAGTTGATGGAGGGCCCCTACAGGTCATAGGATGGAGCTGGGCCTCAGTCTGAGTGAGAAGGGGAGCCACTGAGCTGTCCAGAGCAGAAGAGTGACGACATCGGACTTAAGGATACCTCAGAGAACGAGCCAGTAAGTGGGTGCCAGCAGTTGGAAGTGCTGTTGGAGAGGAGAGGGCCCAGATATGGAATATTTTGAAGATGGATCTGACAGGGTTTGCTGATGGGTTGGATGGAGCAGAGAACGAGGGCAGAAAGGGAGAGAAGGCAAGAGGGAGGGAGGGAGAAAGAGAAAACAGAGAGATGTCAATGGTGACCTTCACATCTCGGTGAGCTGGGGTCTCCTGAGACAGGGGCACCGGGCGGGGCAGGCTTGTGAGGGATCCGTTCCAGCAACAGCTTGGAGGCATCAGGGAAGCTCTGCTCCCTCCCACAGGACTTAGAGCCTCAGCAGGGCACCATTCAACCAGGCAGAGGGAGAGCTGGCATTTCACTGTGGGTTGGGGAAGGGGGATCACTGCATCACAATCACCTGGAGGGCTTGTTAAAAATGCCAATTCCCAGGGCACATCTTAGCCCTACCAATTCAGGCTCTAGGGGTGGAGCCCAGGTATCTGCACCTGCGCCACTCCCCAGGTGGTTCTTATGCCCATAGGTAATGACCTTCGGGATATCCGTAAATTTTCCATTTCAGAGCTAGAGAATGCTCATTAACGTGCGTGGTTAATGAATTTCATCTGACAGCAGCTCCTGGGGTGGTGGGATTTCAGGGAATGCTCTCACGTTCAATCCTGGCCAGCTGAGCAGGAGGACTCGGTGCTTATTGCCCACTCAGGCCCAGATCCACAAGCATGCAAAGTGAAGATCCTTTAGTGGAGGGAATCCAGAAGCCCTGAAGAAAAGGCAGAAATGGACCTAGAAACAGGATCCCACATGCAGCTATCAACCTCAGGCCAAATTTCTATGGGAAATGCAGATAGATCCAAAGATGCTGAACTACTTGAAGGTATAGAGTCAATGTCTGAATCTCAGCTGGATGAGATGTGCGATGAGCGTGTCCCAAAACAAAGTGGCAGTTTTCTCTTTCAGTCATCATTTATATGCTTCTCCACATCAATTTTGGATATGTTTTCACACTTCTTTCTATTCTGGTAAATAATTATCATCTCCATTTTACAGATGAGAAAACTAAGGCCCATGGAAATATGGTCTTCTGGCTCTAAGTCCCATGCTCTATTACACCGGGCAGTACTCAAGTGTGGCCTTTGGAATCACCCAGGGACCCTGGTTTAAAAATGCAGATTCTGGTTCAGACGGTGGAGAAGGGGTGTGGAAAGTGGCATTTTAAAGAAAGACCCAGGTGAATCAGAGGCAAGTGGACTAGAGCCCACACATTAATAAATCATTTTTCTTTCATGGCCTCCTGTCTCCTGAATTTACCCACAGGCTGTCTTCCAGACCCTCCTGGGACCCACTCTCTGCCTGGAAGCACCTGTCCCAAAGAGTCAGAACAGTAGAGACAAGTCTGCTGGTGACTCAGGGTACAGCAGGAGGATGGAGGCCAGCCAGTTTTGATGTGATCAGTTTGCAAAGGCTTTGTTAACTGGTTAGACAGTAGCTGAAGCAATCGTCACATGAGGACTTTTATATCATTTCTTTTTCCCATTTAACGCTTCTTTACTCATATCCTTAATAGAAAGAAAAATGGGGTGGGGATACATAAGAGAAAAGAAGCAAAGGCATTACCAAAATACTTGAGATGTGTCCTAATTGGAAGTTACTCACGCATATGGAAACTTCTCTGCACTGCTTTGGATCTGTCCTTCACTTTTCCTTTTGCCAGCAACATTTAAGCACCTGTTTTCAGCCTTGGGCCTGGCCTGCCTCCTTCTCTAAGAGCTCTGACGGAGCCACGTGGAAGGGGACAGTGGGCAGGCTCCAGGCACAGTGTGCGAGAAGAGAGGGGACAGAGGGCTCCCAGCATGGGGCTGCCCCTGGCAGTTGGCATGACTTTTACTTTTGACAGCTTTCACTGCTCAAAAAAGGACCCACATTTTCACTAAAGGAAAGATCTTCCTGTTTCCCTGCCTTGAAGAATGATTAGTAAGAAAAACCACATCCAACTTTGTAAATGAAAAACAGTGGCATGCTTTTTCCTCCGGTTTTCATGTGTTTTATTTCGTGTGTGTGTGTGTGTGTGTGTGTGTGTGTGTGTGGTGTAGCGATGCTGCTTGGACAAACAGTTATTAGGATCACCAGCAGGCTCTCCCTTGCAGGTGTCTTCACCGGTATGGGAGGCCTTGGTGTTCACAGACCCTGAGCACCCTGGAGGTGTACCCAGGAGAGATGCTTTCTCCTCTGGAAGGTCGGATGGGGAGGCAGAGCCTGTTCTAATTCATCTTGAGGTGGAAGCTGCATGAGTAACACATTCTTGCAGCCTTTCCCAAAGCCAAAAGTCTGGTTGGACTAAAAGCCACAGGGAAATCCCTGTGACAGCCTGGGCTTTCCCAGCTCGACTGCCATCTAAGTAGGAACACGAGGATCCCACAATGGAGTCTGTATGAGTAGGTTTTGAAAGCCGGGTGTCCCTCCCCTTTCTAATTCACCATGCAAACTGAGGCTAGATGAAGCTCCTGGTAGCACCACCTCAGCAGGTGTAAGAATATCTAAGAGCTCTGGAAGTCATGACCCCTGCTCCCCACCACACAGGCAGACCCGGTCAGCTGTAATTCTGACCTCTCTCACCCACCCCCTCATCATCTCTCTCTCCATCTCCATACTTGTCAGTCCTCTGTGCTGACTGTTTCCCCAGTTTCCTTCTCAGACCCTGAGCCCATGGTCCAGCTCAAGGCCCTCCTCCGTCACAAAGACTTCCCAGACCGCAGGGACACGTAGGGCTACCTTCTGCTCTGTTACCTTACCACCTGTACTAATCCTTCCATGGCTTCCTTGCCTCTTACTCAGACAAATCTCTCAGTATTTCCAGGCTTCAGTTTCTCTGTAACATGGGAACAATAAGAGTATCTACCTCACAGGGAAGCTCAGAAGAGTGACCATGGCAGCACAAACTAAAGCAAGTTCCACTTAGCAACCCACTGGGTATGTGGTAAATGCCAGGCAAAACTTCTAGTGTTTCAGTCAGAGAAGGACATGCAGTAGGTGCTCATGTAACTTTCTGGGTTGTCGACAAGCTACTGGAGCTCCCTGGAGTCACAAGGCACCTCAGACAGGATGCTTGCATTTCCACTTTATTGCTGGTTCTGTGGTCTATGAGAACAGAACAAAGTGAGTAATACACTTGAGGCCAGAACTAGAATGTGGTTGGGACATTCTTGCGTGGTGTACACATGTTCTGAAAAGAATCTAGATTTCTCAATAACAAGAAGAGCCTCTAAAAAGAGTCCCTAAGGGGAAAAAATTGAAAGGGAGAGAGATTTGGGGGGTTCTTTAAATCTTAATATCTTCATTTGGCAAGATGACTTCTAAGTTTAAAGGGGAAATTAAAATGCAATGGGCTTGGTGCCTTCCATATTCAACTTTAATTCTCACAGCTACGTCATGAGGTCTACATTTCCTCCATTTTATAGCTGAAGAACATGAGGGTCAAACAGAGTATACATCTTACCAAAAACCACACAGCAGAGCTGGGAATCAAGCTCAAGTCCACCTAACACCTAAAGCCATGCTTCTCTACTCCATCAGTAGAAACAGCCAGGCAGGATGGTTCACAGCTGGGCACTTGTAGGCAATGTTCTGTGTGAGTCTCCACCATCCCCACCCACCAGCTGTCCCAGAGGAAGTCCACACAGACCTCTGGGGTGCCAATGTTTCATCTGAAAAAAGAAAATGTCATAACTGCATAGTCCCATTAGCCACACAGTCTTCCTAAAACCTGAGGGGAAAGCAGAAGCTTGCCCATTTTCCCTCTGTGCTTTCAAGTTTCCAAGTCTCTCTGTGCTTTCTAACATGCTGTTGCTGATTTTGTTGTTGTTGTTGTTCAAACGTTTCTGGTTGGATTTTCCCCCCTAAATGTTGTAGTGTATTAACCGGCTTTTTCATATGCATTCTGCCATTTTTAAGACGTCAGGAGTAAACGCCCTCCAGCAGCTGCTAAATATCAGAGTTCATGCCCCAGAAGGCTTATGGCTGCCGCCTCTGTTCTTGACTCTCTTTAAGCCTCCTCCCCTATTACTGCAGCGAGCTTAACCTCTCACAGCTCAAAGCAGGCTGTGCAGCCCCTTCTTCTTAACTCCTTAATAAATCACTCCACAGATCCACTTAATATTCCAACCTCTTCCCAGGCCAGGAAGTCACAAGGGAAGAGACCATTTTAGGATTCCATCTTTACCTCAAAATCCCTTTACTATAAATCTTTGATACTTGGTTTTACATTTTCTTTAGATATACAGAGTTTTCACTGAAAAGTCAGGAGGTTGTCATAAGGAAGTGAAGGTTCTGAAGCCTTCAGATAAAATTCACATCTTGGATTTAACTGAAATGTGGTCCTTCAGCACAAAATAAAGCACGGTGATTCAACAAGCCTATTGGCTAGTCTCTTGCCATCCCTTCACCCCATTCCTCCTGTTTTAAATATCCTATAGTAACAACAGCCACAATTTATTAAGGATCAGTTAGTACAGACACTGAGAACCTTGTTATCTCATTTAGTCCCCTCAGCAAATTTAAGAAAAGTCAGGGACTTGGGGGTTCCAAGAGTGCCTCAAGCAAATGCACAAGCAAGCAAAGCATCTAGGATTCAAATCTAACTCTGACACCAATAGCTCTCCCTCTAATCATTACATGAGGCCACTTTCATCACAAAGTCGTTTCTTTCCTCCTAGAATAGGCACATCTTCAAACATATTCTTGCTTGATCCCTACCACAGCAGAAGAACCCAGAAGGCCCTCTTTGCTAGGTCGACTTGTTTTTACTACAAAAGAATGGGAAACAGAAAAGGTGGGGGGGAAGGGGGAAAGAGGTCCTGAAGAATGCTTTCACCTCTGGCCCCTTTCCTCCTCTTAGAGGTCAGAAGAGCAATCCCTGGAACAAATGGGCTCAGTTGCCCACTCACATGTTTACATCCCTGACTGGAAAGAAAGAACCAATGTGACAAGTCTTAACAAGGAAAGGAAGGCGACATGACTTCGTGTCTGTATTAATTAACCACTGCCTCCTCTCAGCATTTCTTTTCTGGCCCCTCACTCTGGTCAGTGAGTCATGAAATGAGGACAAGACTCCAGGGAGGTGAATACCACAGCTGCACAGCCATGAACCAAAAATGACAAGACACAGGTGGTTAGCAATTTTCTTTCCCCATGGGTCTCCTCTCCCACACGCCACCGAGGCATCTCTCACCAAGAAGAACACACGCGTTGTCCCATAGTGGAGTATGAATCTGGAATGATCCTCTGAGCCAGCATAACCAGTCACTTAAAAAAATTGCCTTAACCCTTTCATCCCTGTAATGTCTATGAAACCCCAGAACGTTTCACCTTTGCTGAACTTTCAAATTGAAATACTTCATTACACTTGAGAGCATAGCTGGCCCGAGCAACCTAGTTCTTCCCCACTTGCTTCATGAGGCCCATTTGTAGAAAACATTATTAATGGTCAAGAAATTCCAACAGAATCTGCCTGCCAAGATTTATTTGGCAAAGGAAAGCTACTCCATCTCCTGAAACATAGGTTTAAAAGTCCATTCCAATCTTCATTTGCTAAACATCACACCAACTCACTTGAGAGAAAAATCGCAACTCTGTGCAAACCAGCATCTTAAAAATGAAATCCCAGCACCCAGTCTTCTCAGGCACTTACCCTCCGTGCTGGAATCAATGACATCTTCCACACCTAGCACTTGCCTCCCCTGACCCAGTGGAGTATGAGCTGGCACGGAGTAATTCAGAAGAACTGCCTTTCCTTCAGGATGGGCTGGAGGAACATCCTCTTCTGAAAGCGGTGCCCCTCTACCTGGATGGGGAGGTGGGGTTCCCTGGGTAGGATCCAGTGAATCGCTTTCTATCTCTGATGGGGCTGGGCCTCTGGTCCCTGGCTGTTCAGAAGACTCCACTCGGCCATTTAAATCTGGAACATCTCTCCCCTCTAGAACTCTCCCCTCTTTGGTTTGAGGGTCCAAGGTGACAGACTCTGTTTCAGGGTAGGATTGCCCATCACTAGCTGTCAGATGCGGCAAAGGGGAGGCTGGAACAGAATCCGGTGGAGATATCCCACCTCCTCCAGGTCCTAGCTCAGCCTTCGCCTGGAAGGAAACGTCAATACTGCTGTGGCCATTCCATGCTTCCTCAGGTTCACTCGGGGGGTATTCCACTTCTCCCTCATTCTCATCATAATAATCCAAATTGTCCTCAGTGTAGTCACTTTCCAGGGCTGCCTCAGGCCTGAAGGACTGCTCTGGGGGAGGTGAAGGGTGGGCTTTGGTAAGGTCTCCTCCAATGGTGGCTGGCCTGATATTTTCCAGTGGGGAGGTGCTGCCGATATGAAAAGCCCACACTCCAGGAATCCCCAGGTTGCTCTGTCTAAATAAAAAGGAAACGGTGCATAACAAAAGTGTCCACTTACCCACCATCCTACAATGGTGAGCAATTTATTTCAAAACTGAAAGACTATTAAGATAAGATTCAAAGTTTTCCCTAGTATAAAACCAAATAGAACCAGGCCTACATGCTAACTAAAAGGACCATACTGAAATTTTGACATTAGGTTTCAGAATGCTAGACCATCAAATTAGAAATCTCTAAAATTCACATATTTTGTCTAAAATCTGGCTATTTGAAAACAAATAGGGAATGATGGAGTATTTTATGCCTTCTCTACTTTTAACACGCTTGGGAAAATGTATGCTTAAAAATCTTTGCCAAACAAATAATAATGATACATTATTGTACATAATTTTGAGACTTAGTGATGTCCTGGATCCTTAATGTTGAGATTGACTTTAAAATACTTAAAAAAAGATGAATATGGTGAAATATCAACAACTCTAAATCCAGGGGATGAGATTTTGGGTGTTCATTTATGTATTCCCTCCATTCTTCTGTGTATTTTTGAAAATTTAAATGAAAAGTAAAATAGAATATTAAATTGAGGAACATTCCTACAATTGAAGGTATAGAAGGACTTTCTAAGAGTAACAAAGACCTAAAATCATAAAGGAAGAGAACAATAACTTTGCCAACCCTGAACTTACAGCTTCTAGATGGTAAATAGCTTTAAAGATGAACAACTGGACAAATAGATTCACATCATATAAAAGGATTAATATACTCACTATATTTTTTCTTATTTACGAGCTCTCTTTGCAAACACTCCAACAGAAAATAGCAAAGGACAGGGGCAGAGAAGTCACAAAGATAGATAAATAGCTATTATACTACTAATCAAAGAAATTAGAGTGAGAGTATAAACGTTTACACTGATCAGATTCACAAATATTGAAAAGAGGGCTTCTGGGTGGCTTAGTCAGTTAAGCATCTGCCTTGGGCTCAAGTCATGATCCAGGAGTCCTGGGATGGAGGCCCCTGTTGGGTTCCCTGCTCAGTGGGGAGTCTGCTTCTCCCTCTATCTCTGCCCCTCCCCCTACTCGTGTACTCTCTCTCTCTCTCTCTCAAATAAAATAAATAAAAACCTTTATAAATATATAAATAAATAAAATAAAATATTGACAAGCTGCTGATCACAGCTCTATCTTGTGAGGACATACACTGGACATTTCAGAAGGGCAGTATGTTCCTGTTCATCAGAATGTTCAACTGTGTATAGCTTTTCTCAGCAATTCTACTCTTAAGAAGTTATCGTTAGTGGAAATGAGAATCTGAGCAACGTGTGTTCTGCTGTTTCTGCAATGATATTTATAATGAGAAAAATAAAAAAAAACATGTTAAGTGTTCATCAATAAGTTATTATCTTAATGGTATAGTATAACTATGATGCAGTGTTCTGTAGTCTTAAAATGATTAAAAGAAAAAACACATGTATCTTCCTGAATGATACCTATAAAATAGTGATAAATGGGAAAATGTCGCATGGATAGCAAAAGAACCATATTGGTTTTTAAAAGTTTCTGCATGGTCCTACAGTCCTCAAATAACTAACACTGGTTATCACGTGAAATGGGTAGTGATACTGGGTAATTTGTGCTTAAAGTCTGTGCTTTCTTTTTTATGTTAAGCATGGATTATACTAAAGAAAAGTCCCTCCCTCTGTACCACATCTTTCTCTGTTCTCATCAAGCAAGTTGGAGATCTCTAGGAAGCATCAAAAATACAAACTGAGGGCAGGCACCGACAGAGGTAAATGTGAGCGCTGCGTGTGTGTGTGTGTGTGTGTGTGTGTGTGTGTGTGTATGCGCATGTGTCTCCTAGTTCCAAAGGGTCTTTATCACCGCAGTGGGGAAGCACAACTGCTTTTTCCTGCAGGTTGTTTGGCCCCCATTGCCTCCTGTACCCTGAGTACTGCTGGCACTCTTTCCAATGCTCTGGAATTGTTGATCTGTTCGTGTGTCGCCCCTACCAGAGTGCAGGTTGTTAGTGTGTGCGGGGCCTATGTTTCAGACATCTTTGTATTTCAAGTGTTTGGCCCATTGTGATCTCTCAATAATGTGTGAGGAGAAGAGAATCTGTGGAAAAGTGGAAGAGGAAGGTGCAACCATAGAAGAGAAAGCAAAGAGCTGTTTTCTCACAACTGGATTTCTAAAGGTAGCCTGGGTGGAGACCTAAAGATGCCCAAGGTGGGTCATAAGACTGGGAAAGGAGACGAGGATTCAGCACAAAAGAAGTAGTTCAGAACTCCAGGCTCGTGCTTGAATTTTGAACTTGCCCCTGAATAACTCTGAGGTCACAGGCAATCTAACTTCCCTATGCACATTTGTCAAATTGAGAAAAATAGTAGAACTTACCTCCTAGGATTCTTGTGAGTTTTAATTAAGATAACTTGTGGAAAGTGTTTTACATGGTGTTTGGCAAATAACAAGCTCTCAATAAATGCCAGCTCTAAGTAACCATATTTGGTTGTAGGGCCTGCTTGCTGGCAGCTGAGCAAAGCGATGGCATGCAAAAGTGTAAGGTGTTCCAGGGCCCAGGAATAATGTAATGGAAGGAAGAAGCAGTTAGGCAAGGCTAAGTAACCAGTGTATTCCGCCTGGCTTCTAGACCCGGACTTGGGAAAGAAATAAAAGCAAAGATTTTTTTTTCGCAAGCCCTAAAATTAACAAATACCAACTGGTGCTAACCCAGATATGGTACTATGTGGACCGACAAAGAGCAAAGGGGCTTATTACTGCACTAGTAGAGTAAGCCTCTGATGGGTCTCAGGAATGTGCCGGCTACCTCATGGAAAACCAACCAGTGTGGTTTCAGTTGATGAAGCTGTACGGAAACCCTGAGACCTCTGAATGCTACCAATGTGTTTGGTTTTCCCTTTGCCCCAAATTACACTATTCTTGACTTAACTTTTAACGTGTATCTGTCTAAATGATTAAATCACAACATCTCCTCCTGTGAAATGATTAACTTGGAAAAATCTGTTATATTACTGGATATTTTTATGTGGCTCCAAGAGCAATGTTTTCCATAGCAAGCCTCAGTGGCTGTGCAAACACATACACACTGTTCTGTTTCTGATGTCTGTACCAAATAGGGCAGAAAGGATAGGGAGCCTTTTATATTTCGGTGAATTTGCTCCTCCCAGGGTCTAATCTAATTCCTGGTTTTGACCTGAAGCCTCCCTTAGCAGCCACCAAGAGGGGCACCTGGGTGGCTCAGTGGTTGAGCATCTGCCTTTGGCTCAGGTTGTGATCCCGGGGTCCTGGGATCAAGTCTCACATCGGGCTTTCAATGGGGAGCCTGCTTCCCCCTCTGCCTGTGTCTCTGCCTCTCTCTCTGTGTGTCTCTCATGAATAAATAAATAGAATCTTTAAATAGAGGGGAAAAAAAGAAGTCATCAAGATATTATTTAATGGTGTTATGGCCACTCAAGTTTGGGTAGCTGCAAAGGGTCCTTACATCTGACAGGGAAGGGCTTATGCCCTATGTTACTTACTGGTAGAGATTTTTCACAGACTGCTCAGTGCTAGTCAAGCTGAAATAGGGTCCTTCTCTCTTCAGGTCATCGGTCTCCCCTCGGCAGAAGCCCACCCGAGCAGGAAGCTCGAGCTGGACGTTGTAAGACTCTTTGGGGCGGGTTCCAAAGAACTGAAGGCCATTGGCAGGGTAAAGAAAGAGGGCGTAGGTATCAGATTCATCAGATGCCAGAACTGCCTGGAAAGTGTTCAGCTATGAAAAACAAACAAACAAACAAAAATAGGTAAGATTCTTAATTAAATAAGAATAGAAAAAACAATGCAAGCAAAGCATCATTAAAGTATAAAGGGTCTCCTACCTTCTCAGGATTCCTCCAAATTGCTTTTATATATTATTTTCTATTCAAATTCCTCTTCAAGTTGTAATTTTATAAGCTATATCATTACCATAATCCTCTTTTATCATTTAGATCGATACTTGAAATATGCATAGGTAAGAACCATAGGTTCCAAAAATAATGTTTTTAAGGTTTCAAACTTCTCTCATCCAACCGTCTTTAAGAGCAAGTATCAGGCACCTGGGTGGCTCAGCAGTTGAGCATCTGCCTTTGACTCACGTCGTGATCCTGGGGTCCTGGGATGGAGTCCTGCCTCAGGCTTCCTCTGCCTATGTCTCTGCCTCTCTGTGTCTCTCATGAATAAATAAATAAAATCTTAAAAAAAGGCAAGTACCAAAATTCACCTGTGTATTCCCACAATTGCTGCCTTAGTTTACTGCCTTGGGCACTCATGTGGAGCATTCATTCATTCATTCATTCATTTGTGCGTTTACTGAATGCCTATTATGGGCAGGCATGGTGTTAGCCATTGGCTGGCTGACCAAAAGCCTCCATACTATTCTCACAGCCTCTCTCTTTTCTCTTTCATCTGCCTTTTCACACCAGCACCTGAGTTATCTGACCCTCATTTCACAGACCAGGAAACAAGACATGTGGGCTAACAGATCTGCCTAAGGTCAGCCGGCTCTAGAATCCATACCCTGCACCACTAGGCATCCTAACTCCTTAGCATCCCATTCAAGGTGGTTTCTAACTGCCCCAAACTCTTTCCCCAGGTTTAGATCTGCTGGGTCTTCATCACACTGAGTAATATTCCCCTTTGTGCTTTAACATACTTTAATGCTTCTGTATTTTTGCTCATGTTTCTCTGTGTCCGGAAACCCTCCTAACCTTCTAATGCTGCCCTTCTGAGGTATTCTATGATTCTCTGTAGATTTATTTCTGTTCTCTGACCACCCATAACATCTTTGTGGGTGTTTCTGGTTAGTATTTACCTCCATCTTGCCTGGTTAGCTGTTTCTGTGTTTGTAAACTCCACTTATTAATTCACTTGCACATTAATTCAGCCAAGTACCTACTAAACATGAGGCATTACGCTTGGTGCTGAAGTAAATGGAGCAAAGAAGGGAGTCTCTGCCCAGGACCGTCTCATACTTAGAAGGGAACGGCCATGGCTGGAATTCAGGACAGTTACTGTTGAAGATAGTACAGGCCGGATGAGGGTGTGTGAGGTGTCAGGCTTAGGCTGGGAGGCATCACAGAGGCAGCCTGTGAACATTAATAAACACAGGAGGAGCCAAAGCAGACCAGAGTGAGAGGCCAGGAGTCTGAATTAGCCACAAACTCCACACCTAGGCCCTCATAAAATCACTCCTTAAAGTTCAATTTATTCTTGTTTTTTCAGCCAGACGCTTTTTGCCTTTACCTATATAATGCTATCTCCATCCATACCCCCAAGTAATCTGTTAGTGGTATTTCCTTATCTTAAACCGGTATTATATTTAGGACTCTCTTCTCTCACTAAATCCCTCTCCTTTTACAATTTGGTAGGGAACTGGGAGCTATTTATAAATACCACTACTTCCTAAATAATGTGACTCTTAGAAATGTTATTTTAAACAATGTTTTAAATAACATTTTAAATAAATGGAGTATTATTTCTCCATTTTGCTAGACAGACAAAAGTAGGCCCCAGAAAAGAACATCATATCTTACTAAATAAAATAGCAAACAATAGGAAAGTGCCTTGCATTTCATTCTGTCCTGGGCCCTTCCCCATATGGTGTTCAGACTCTTCCAATGTTTATTCTTCCTTTCTCCAATGCTTAATTTCAAAGTATAGTTCTGACATTTTGCTTATAGGACACAGCAATTCAGGTGTTAAATGCTTTTCAAGAAAAAAAAGCACACAATCTTTCTTTTTGTTCTCTAACATAGACACACTTACCTTATTTTGCTTTCTTTTAAAGATTTTATTTTTAAGTAATCTCTGCATCCAACATGGGACTCAAACTTACAACCCCAAAGCCAAGAATCGCATGCTTGGGACGGCTGGGTGGCTCAGTGGTTAAGTATCTGCCTTCGGCTCAGGGCGTGATCCTGGAGTCCCAGGATCGAGTGCCACACTGGGCTCCCTGCATGGAGTCTGCTTCTCCTTCTGCCTGTGTCTCTGCCTGCCTCTCTCTCTCTCTCTTTCTGTCTCTCATGAATAAATAAATAAAATCTTAAAAAGAATCGCATGCTTTACTGACTAAGCCAGCCAGGCACCCCTGCTTTCTCTCTTTAAGCTCACACACTTAAAGATGGTGGAGGTAGAGGGCTATATATTTGTTATCTTTACAGTTGTTGATAGTTTCATCAGCAAAGTTTGACGGTTCCAGAAACAAAAGGCAAAAGATGCTTTCTAGAATTTCTCAAAGCTAGGAAACCTTAACTTCTGCCAAATGTAAACAAAGCCTATTCTGCAGTATGTCTATACATAATACATACTATGTCATTGATTAGCATTGATTCCATAACTTCAGAGTACTCCTTTGGTCAGAATCAACAAGCTTCAGCTAGGGAAATCAAAGTACTTGAGGAAAGAGAAAGGACTTGTAACAAGCTAAGCTTTCCAAGCTCCTGGCATTGATTACCTACAACAAATGTAAGATATGAAGAACCCTGGTTCTAAGTTTAGAGAAATTCTGTAAGATAAGGGGGGGGGGGGGTCCTATGGATTGTGAGGAACTGAAGGGGATGGGGGAGGAGAGGAGGGAGAAAATAAACAGAGCTGTGAAGGGGAGTGTCTGGCTTTTACTGTGGAGCCTGGGAATTTAGCACTTTATTTTATTCGTTCTTGTCAGTCAAAAAATCCAGTTTGATGAAAATTTATTCAATGCCTTTTATACGCCATCCCTAAGGCAAGCACTTATTATATAGGTGGCAAGGCTGTATTTAATCTACTTGTCTCCACTGAAAAAGGCGAATAGGAGGATTTTAGATAGAATTTATGATACTAAAGTACAGGCCAAAAGAGTTTGGCTGTTTAAAAACCACCCACACACCAAATGATCACTTTTAGAGTTCTCTCTCTTGGCTCTACAAAATTCTACATCTAATTGCTAAAGAGCATACTTCTTAAAGTCCTGAAGGACTCCTCCTCCCAACACACTCCTCGACTGGCTTCCAGACCGGAAAGGTCTTCACATTCCTGGAGACCAGTGCCTTTGCAAGAACCACACATGCTCTGTCTCTGAAGATAAACCCTCAGATGGGCTGCCAAACCCTACAAAAGGGTCACCGGTTCCCAACTTCCTCAGGATCCCAGGGAGGAGAGAGGGGCCTTCATGGGAAGAGAAGTAGCACAGAAAGGATCAGGGCCAGTGGCTGCCTTGCTTCAAAGTTTCTGCCATCCTGTTATCAGAGAGAAAAGCCAGAGTTGTCAGCAGGAACCAGGCAGGGTCTGACTCTCCCTTTCAGGTATGGGACATCACCAGTCAATGTTGACTTGACACTCGGCAGAACCAGGCTGAGGGATACAAAACATGCTCCTTTACAGGCTTCTAAATTTACAATTCATTTAATTAATTTTCAGCCATTTGGCAAAGAAACAGAATGGTGCCAGCCTTGTCTCAAACAGGTTTGCCTATAGTGGCTTACAAAAATTACGATAAAAATTCAGAAGTAGGGTAAATCCTACAGGGGTCACAAAATTCTCTTTCCAGTCTTCCTTAGGGTCACATGTTCTCTACAGTGGTAGCATCACTGACTTCTGGCCTCCAGTGTTTGGTGTGAGCACTAACCTCCATCCCTTACTTTAATTCTCCACCTCTCAGTACCTGTATGTTGCTGTCACATGCATGATTTCCCCTCATTCATTTTTTTATGCCCTAAATCCTATAGATCCTGCCCAAAATTCAAAGATATATGTTCTTGTCTCTAATGTGACATCCTTCCTGACTCTTAGTTCTTAGGAAAGCTTAAACATTTCATGAACCAATTTCCATATATGTCTCTATTCAGCACATCTTCACAGCTATGTCTTAGCCTCAGGTTAAATGTTTTCAGATAGACCCAGACCTCCTGTCTTCTGGACTTCAGCTCCAGAAGTCAAAAAGCTACAATGAAGTCCTTCTACCTCTCATTCTCTCTGTGGATTCACCACCCTCCATCAAGGACAATCATCCCTTGAAACAAGTCAACACCCTCTAGTCCCGATGGGCTCCGATGGGCAACCTTCCGTTCATGTGTGACGGCCCCATGACTTCATCCATGTCTCCCACCTCAGCTCTCTCAGCCTGCTCCCAGAACAAGGCCTTGCTTAGAACATTTTCTCCTGCTGCTTCATTCTTGAGATCCATTCTTTCAGCCCTTTCAGCTCAACTGACATTCAAGGTCAACAAAACAATCCCCATATCACAAAGATCTGTGTGACCAGTTCTCCATAACTCCCATTTGTCCAACAACAACAAAACAATTCTCTCCCTCCCTGCAAACCACAGCTGAAGTAAACAGCAGTCCTCTTTATGTCTCCGTCAACAAGTTCTTTGAAGGTCAATACTGTGACTTCTTTGCCCTGTGAGGTACCTATGACAGTTGAGGAGTCTCAGATCAACTGAACTGATAAACACTATCTGTTCCTTTTTTTTTTTTTTTTTTTTTTTAAAGAGAGCCAGGGGGAAGGAGAGAATCTTAAGCAGGCTACACATCCAAAGCACCCAACGAGGTAGATCTCACGACCCTGAGATCAGGACCTGAGCTGAAATCAAGAGTTGGATGCTTAACCAACTGAGCCACTAAGGCACCCCATATTTATCCATTTTGTTTTTAGTTGCAGTTACACTTTGCCATTCCTGCAACATCAGGTACAACATCTTGTCATACTCCCTGTGAATATCCATGGAGAGGAAAGGCAACAACTGAAATAGTTTTAAATGGTAAAGATGCCTGTTCCTCTGGTATCTTCAAGTTTCCCAGATAAACAGGGGTTAGTGTGTCAAGGTTTAAGAAAGCCACGTAGAACTCACACAGCCCTTCAGGCAAGGCAGATGACTGCTTGCCAAAATCTATCTCCAAAGAACTATTAAAATAAGAACTCAAATCACAGAGCTCTTTAAAGTATTCTGAAGAACCTTCAATGTGGGTAATTGAAAAAACATCCTCTCTCCAAACAGAACCCTTATCTTCTTTTGAAATGAAACAAATTCTGAAGCCAACTCAGCATATGGCAATATCTGAAGAATGATTTTAACTAGAAAAGAGAGCTGGAATCTACAAATCTTCCCGTAGTTCCCACCCAAAAGAGATCAAACAGAAGTTGTAGTTCAGAAAACCTAATATTTAAAGAGTTCTAATGTAAAGGCCTTACATCACTGAGTCCTTACAAGATAGAGAAATTTAAAAACCAGAATCTGCCCCTATCATGCCAACATATAGGAACACAGATTGGCTGAGCAGCCACATCCACTAGGTCTAAAAGAATACAATGACTACTTAAAAACGTCACCTTAGTTAATTCTGACTACAATCCTGTAAGGTAGGCATTTGTCCCCCATTTTACAGCTTAGGAATCTAAGAATGAAGCTAAGTCATTGCTTCCAAAGCTACTGCTAACCTTTTACAACCCACATCTTCTTTCAAACTGTTTTTGTATTGTCATTGTCTTCACAACCAACCTGAAAGGTGGGTGAAATAGCAGTATTCCCATGCTACAGGCGAAATTGAAACAATAAGTGACAAAGTCACCTTTTCTGTATTGTAATTTTTGGTTTCAAATAAGCTGTGAAAAAATGAAATCTTAAGGCTCTAGTGTGATTTCACCATCCCAGCACTTCTGTACAACTGTTCATCTCTCTGACTCCTCTCACTCAACTCAACTTCATCTTTATATTGTTGAAAAAGTAAGACAGGTGCAGCTGAATTCAGAGCACTGGAATGCTAATTTGGAAGTATTAAGGTATCAACAGCATCCTTGCCAGCCAATTTCATTGCAAGTCCATTTTTCCTTTGAATGAAATATGATGCCAAGTACTCTTCTGATACTAAGATCACATCAAGCCTTATTTATTGGAAGTCTTTGGGAAAAGCACAATTATCATTGTGTCCACCGACATTACTTGAGCCAAGAAAATGGGTCTTGCATGAAAAAATCTGGGCTAAAAGCAATACGAAAACAAACAAACAAAAAACAAACAAAACGGGCACCTGGCTGGCTCAGTTGGTAGAGCATACAATTCTTGATCTTGGGGTCATGAGTTTAAGCTCCACACTGCGTGTAGAGATTACTTAAAAATAAAGGCAATAAAAAAACTAGGAATCAAATGTGTATTCTAAACTGACCTTTGCCTCATTAAGAGCAGAATTCTGGACAATTGCATTATCTTCTATTTGCCATTATCTGTGAAATGCAAACAGTAATTCTTGTACTTATCTTGTAGGATTGTTGTGGGAAGACAATATGATAAAATAATGGTTTTAAGAATTAACTAGGTAGCTTGAATATACAACATATATAATAATTGTCTTAGTAGTCTTTCCTTTGAGCCCTTACCTTTTCAATATAGACAAAAAAGAACTCTGGGGAAAAAGAAATTCAATCCCTTGCTTAAAATTCTTCAAAACCTGTCCACTGCCAAAGAAACAAGTCCAAACTCCCAGAAGAGCATGATCTGCCCCCACCCCATGGCCTTTTCATCCTCATGCCTAAACACCCTTCCTATTCAGTAATAATGTACCACATGCAATGCCCAAAACACATTATACTTTACAGAACATGGGTAATAGGTCACATGCTATTTCTTTGGAGACTGTTCCACTATGCTCAACTCAGATTCAAAACTGCTTCTTCATTAAAACCTTCCCAGATTGAGTCCCCTAACCAGGAAGTAGCAGAGTTAGTCTCCAAGTGAAGATGCTACTGCACTTACCATTTGAACATAATCAATGTCTCCACTAAACTATGAGGTCCTTTCACTGTATCTGTACCAGTTCTGAACTATAGTAAGTGTGCAAAAACAATCTGCTGGATGAATAAATCTTAACTACATTTAAATATACGTGACTTATACACACATTTATATGAATATACCACATATAAGATATATGTCTACAAAAAAAAGATTGACAGAAAACAATAAGCTATTAGCAGTGGTAACCTCTGCTAATTATAATTATAAATAATGTTTATTTTCTAAGTTTTTACTATAAGTATGTTATATTTAATTTAATTTTTTAGTATTTATTTATTTATTTGAGAGAGAGAGAATACAAGCACACAAGCACACACACAAGCTGGGGGAGGGGCAGAGGAAGGGAGGAAGGGGGGGGGGGGAACATTCCCTGCTGAGCCAGGAACCTGACACCAGGTTTGATCTCAGGACCCTGAGATCATGACCTGAGCCCAAATCAAGAGTCCATAGCTCAACTGACTGAGCCAAGCAGGCGCCACTAATTTTAAGTAAGTTTTTAAAACTTATATACAAAAATGAATGAATGTGAATGAATGAATGCAACATAATAATGGAGAGCCCTCTTTCTCCAGCCCTCCACCTAGCCCAATGCGCTGCAAAAGGGAAGTGGCCAATATATTTGTTCAAATTGAGTGTATTCTGTTGCCCTGAATAACTGAAATGTCAAACCCACCACTGTAAAAAAAAGTTACTCAAAAAACAAAACTAAATGCTGCCTGACAAAAAAATGAATGCCAAAAAAATCACAAATTCAAATATCTTTTATTTCTAGATCTTCTTAGATATCTTTTGGGAATATTTTTCTTATTTTTCTTTTCTTTTTTGAACACAAAACAAGAATGCCGTCTTCTTGAACGATTCAGTGAGAGTGAGCAAGCTACTTAATCTTCTAGGGAGGATATATGCCATCTTTCTATAACTTAGAAACACTCTGATGAGTTAAAATAGAGATAAATTATAAGAGTTTCAGCCCTTCGAGTATGACATTTTAGATTCCGTCTAATTTCACGGGAGGAAGACCTTAACTATTCCAGGAATGAGGCAGTTCCCCATTTGCCAAGCTACCCTGGTTCCACCTGATGTCCATTTAGAGTACTTTATTTTTTTTAAAGATTTTATTTATTTATTCATGAGAGACACAGAGAGAGAGAGAGAGGCAGAGAAACAGGTGGAGGGAGAAGCAGACTCCATGCAGGGAGCCCGATGTGGGACTTGATCCCAGGACTCCAGGACCATGCCCTGGACTGAAGGCAGGCACTAAACCACTGAGCCACCCGGGCTCCCCCATTTAGAGTACCTTAAATGTTGCTGCCAAATCTAAAGACTGGGAGCTTGGGTTGTTTTACCTTCTCAGGTAGAGACTATAAAACAAATGGAGGACAGTCTCTTACAAACTAGGGAGCATGTAAACTGATGTATGCAGGGCATTTGGCAAAAGCTATCAAGAACCTTTATAAAAAGTATATCCTCTGTGGCCCACCAATTCCACTTCCTGGAATATCAAGTAAGGACATGTGGAAATGTTTATTTAAAAAAAAAAGTGCTTCATAAAATTATTTATAATGATGAAAAATTGGAAATAACCTAATGACCCCTGGACTCAGTGGCAAATTCACTGGGTGGAATATTATGCAAATAGTATAGATGATGCTATTGAAGCATACTCACAATATACTATTTAGTGAAAAAAATCGTTTATAAAACAGTATGTGCTGTGTGAACCCGTTAGTGTTAACAGACAGTGACAGATAAATACAGATATCAATAGGAAAAGAAGAACTCTGGAATATAGAAATGAAAATGTTTAACAGTGATTATCTTTGAGTGGTAGGAAAATGGATGGTTGTTCTTTTTTAAATTGCCTGTATTTGCTGATGTTTTCCTTCAACGAACATATAATTAGAAATAATTCTTAGATACTTAGAGGTGACTCTAAAAATAAACAACCTAACAGTGAACCTCCTTGTGTTCGGAGGCCCTTCCGCATCTGGACTGGGCCCTCCTACTCCCTTGCTTGAAGCAGTCACCCTCAGGTCCACCTTAGAGGACCCCCGGAGAAAACAGCCTCCTTCGCTTCCAAGCCACTTCAGCCCTGGGGCCACCCATCGATCCATCAGGTTCAGCACGAGAGCAACTCCAAACCCGTCCCGGGGTTCCAGCCCAGAATGCAAGCCCACCCCTCCGCTGGCCCAGCCGCCGAGCACCCCGGGTCACTCACCTCTCCCGAGGGCGGCGCCCGGCTGGTGGCCTCCTCGTAGGCGCCCACCTGCTCCCAGGTGGCCAGGAAGGCGTGAGTGGGGGTGAAGCGCGCCGCGGTGCGCGGGAAGCCTGCGCGCACGTAGCGGGCGGCCTGGCCCAGCACGGCCAGGGACGTGTCCTCACGGTACAGGACCTGGCCCCTGCCCTGGCTCGTGTCGATGTCCGCCAAGAAGGGGGCGATGGCCGGAAAGTCTGTGGGGAAGTCATCGTCCACGTACTGGGTCTCCCTAGGGAAGTCCTGAGTGGAGATGATGCCGTTGGTGCCCACCTGCGGGAGGAGGAGGACAGAAGGTGACGCTCGCGTTCGCGGCAGGAGGCCCTCGGGCGGCCACCACTGGTCCAAACGTGCGCGCCCACCCTGCTGCGCACGGAGGGAAGGCAACGGCCCGGGGGCCTGACGCTCCCCCCTCTCCACCCTCTGGGAACCGGCCTCCGGATTCAGGGCGACCAGCGCCAACTGCAGCCGACGTCCCACCCGCCACCCCAACCCACAGCGCGGTGCGATGGGCCCAGGAATCCCCTAAAACTTCTGGTCCACGTATCTTCCCACTTCCCGCACAGCGCGGGAGAAAACCTCCGGGTCCGAGGGGGGACCCGCCAGCTCTGCAGAAGCGCGCAGCCTTCTCGTGGTCCTTCCTGGAAATCCCACTGGCCGCCCCAGCATCGCCACCTCCTTTCCTGCCTGGGACGCTTGTGTGGCTGCGAATTTGTGGGTCTGAGTTAATGCCCGTCCTCTCGAGGTAAAGCAAAGCAAGCAAGTCAGCAGCATCGCTGCAAAGCCAGGTCCCACCCCGGGGGCGCTCGGGGACAGCCCGGCGTGCGTTCTATTTATTTCCTCCCCTTGGAAAACAGGGGTTCGGGGAGATCCACGCTACATTGACCCGTGGGAAGAAGCTGCGAGAAATCTGCCGGTTTCCACCCCAAGCGGGGGATGGACTTACGTAGAGGTAGCTGAACTGGGCTTCGTAGAAGTGCAGGGGACTCGCCAGCTTCACCGCGGCTGAGCTTTCGTCGTCGCCTTCCTGCAGGAGCTGGTCCCCCCGCGACTGCCCGTAGGGGAAGAGCTCGCCTGGGTGCAGCGCCGCAGCCCCGGACAGCAGCAGCAGCAGCAGCAGCAGCAGTGGCGGCGGCGGCAGCGGCTGCAGCGCCAGTCGCCGGGCTGCCCGGTCCCCCCGCATGCTGGCTCCGCTCCTGGGCTGCCCCGCTGCAGAGCGCGTCCCCGCCCGGCCCGCGAGTCCCGCCAGTCCCGCCAGTCCGCTAGCTGCGCCGCGCCAGCCTGCAACCTGGATCCCCGCGGGCGCCCGGGCGGGCCGGGACTCGGGGCCCTCCCAGCGCGCTGATTGGCTGCGGCCCCCGGCGGGGACCCAATCACCGGCTCGGGGAAAGTTCGACATCTGGTTCTCATTAAAAGTTTTCCGAGGCAGCGGTCGCCGGAGCGGCGGGGCTGGCGAGGTGGAAGCCTCGGGCCGGGGCTGCCCGGAGTGCTGCTCCGCCTCTTGCCTCCGCAACCCGAGAGCTGCCGGGCTCGCTCCCGCCCTCCTGCGGGGACTGCTCCGCAAGGGTCGGCGGGCCCCTCCCCCGAGACCAAATGGCCCGCGGAGTCCGAGGCCAGCGGCGCTGCAGGAGCGGGGAGCTCAGCGCCAAGGGGGAACCCCGCAGCGGCGTGTGCAGCCCCGCCAGGCTGGCAGGACGAGGGTGTGGTGGTGGAGTCCCGGGTGCCCTGCTCTCGAGGCACTGTCGCGGCCTGTCGAGGCACTGTCTTGCTCCACCCAGAGACGCCCCGCCGAGAAGCGCGCCCTTGTGTGAAGCCGGGATGAAGGCTGGGGGCGGGGGTGGAGTGCAGGGGTGGGGGTTCTAATTCCTAAGTTCCGACCCCCATCCAGAGGCTACCACCTGGGAAGACTGGGCTACCAGCCGAAATGCCCACCGGCCTGGGTCTGGGTCTGCGTCTGGGTCAAGAGAGCGCTGTGTACCTTTCCCAGGGAAAGCAGCACTTGGGAAGACCATGGAACACTACTGTGTGAGATGGGCTCCACGTGGGGCAGGGAATGAAGCTTCCCATTTGGGCACCAAGCGGAAATGGGCGTGGCGCTAGGGGGCGTGGGGGGGGGACCTTCCGTCTCTCACCCGCTGCCTTGTGGGCACAGGGGTTGGCCTTGGGGTGGGCAAGAGGGTAGTAACCTGAGTCGCTCCCTGGGACTGGAAACCAGCTGCTAGATGTGGGGGAACCCCATAAACCACAAACAAACCCTATGTGAAGCATCAGGAGCCAGATGAGATTTTATTACCACTTTTATTATCAAGAGCTTGAAATTTCCCAGATAGTCTGTTTTCTCTCTCTAGCCCCCATGGGGTCCTTGGAAGCAAAGGTGTTTAAAAAGAAGGGGGAAAAAAGCAAACCCTTAGAAATGCCTTAAGGGATGTTCAAAAGACAAATTTCTTTTTGTGGGTGTTTATTCCAGTTATACAAATCCTTCTGGGCCCAGAGGGCCAAGCCCTGAAAACTTTGAAGATATCAGACGGTGAGTCTCACAGTATCAACACAAAATGGAAAACTGGCCCAAAGCAGTTTGCTTCCTCTGACTGTGATGAGTTGTATGCTTGTTGTTACAAAAATGTATTTATACTTGCACATGTATGTTCTCATTTCTATGGGAAGTAGGTATTTTCACTGTACTGAGGAGAAAATGAAGGCTCAAAGACGTGACATGATTTGACCTAGCGAAAATCAGCTGAAGTTACTCTTTGATATAAAATCCTTCACCAGCTTTCTCTAGGTTTTCCAAATCTCTCAATTGAGCATAATAAAAATCGCTAACATTTATTTGGTGGTAATATAAGCTACCATCTATAGGCTAGTAGCCTAAAATGACTCCCAAAGATCCCCATTTCATGGTGCTCATTTCCTTTTATAATCCCCTCCCCTGGAGTGTAGTCTGCCCTGATGACTTTTAACCTATAAAATGTGGCAATAGTGTTGAGAAGTCACTTTAGTGATTAGGCTACATCTGTCTTGGTCACAGATTGTCTCTTACTGACTCTGATGAAGCAAGCTGTTATCTTGGGGAGGCCCACATGGCAAGGAACTGAGAGCAGCCTCTGGCCAATGGCCAGCAAGACACTGAATTCTGCCCACAACCATGTAAGGGAGCTTGGAAATGGATCCTTCTCCAGTCATGTTCTGAGATGACACCTCATCTCTGGCTGACACTTAGATTGCAGCCTTGTGGAGATCCTGAAGCAGAGGACCAGATTCTGGACCCACAGAAACTGAGAATTTAATAAATGTGTGATGGTTTGGGATAATTTCTTAGGCAGCAATAGATAAATGATAGAGCTACACACTATGCTAAGGAAACCAAGACTTACAGTTTAAAAAAAAAAAAAAAACCAGTTAGTTATGTGGCTGCTAACTACCGGAGCTGGGATTCGAACTCAGTTCTGTCTGATTTCTAAACGTCTGCTCTGAACACTAAATCATATTTCCATAAGGCCCTTTGCAAGGTAGTTCTAGCCTACTTCTCTAACTTCAGCTCTGGCCACAGCTACCATTACAGCTGAGCCTTTAGTTCTCAAATGCAATCTTCCATTTTATGGTATGTAACACCTTCACATGATAGTCCCTCTACCTATCATGCTTTTCTCAATCAATCTCCTCTACCCATCACTCATTCATCCTTCAACACTTGAAAAAAAAAATCTTTCTCTTTCCGGAAGCTTTCCCGAAATCCACAGTCTGATTTAGAATCTCCATGTGCCCTGTGTGTGCCATTATCATATTGCCAATCACATTGTATCTCCCATATTCCCTGACTGCCACATGTCTTCCTCACCCTCACCACCACACTGTGAGGGCAGGGACTTGGTCTTATTCAGGGCCTGCCGCAAGGATTACACCGCTCATCGCTCATCTGGAGAAACTTAAAGAAATGTTTGTTGAATAAGTGAAAACAAGCAAGGCAGCCTGGGGCTAAAATCCATGTCTGTTGACACAAATGAAACATTCTTTCCCCCACACCACCTTTCCTGTTAATCTGACCTGAGTTTCGTAATCCTCTTTACCGGGCTATAAAGCAACTCATCTTACACTGTTTTTCAGTTTTTGTCATTTTTTCATTCATCCATCCAACAATTATTTTCTGCAAGTTTACTATGACAAACACAACTCTGCAAGATGTATTAGATTATAAAGTATGACCCCTGACGTCAAGAAACTCTTAATCCGGTCAGGAAAATGAAGTATAAATATGAAAAAAGCAACACCACAATGTAGCATAGATTCGGCAGCAAAACAGGCAAAAGGAGGGGCACCTGGGTGGCTCAGTAGGTTAAACTTCTGTCTTTGGGTCAGGGCATGATCCCAGGGTCCTGGATGAGGCCACATCAGCTTCCTGCTCCATGGGGAGTCTGCTTCTCCCTCTTTCTCTGCCTCCCCCTCTGCTGTGCTCTCGCTCTCTCTCTCTCACTCTCTCTCAAATAATTAAAAAAAAAAAAAACAGGCCAAAAGAGCTGTTGCACTGAGAGGATGTCACTAGTTTTTAATCTGATGCCGAGTACAGCGAAGGGGCAGGGGCTGAAATAAGCAGTTCTGGCTCTTTGTCTGCTTAGAGTGGCCGGATTCTTCTTGAAATACGAGGCTATAGACAGTTGTGCCTGAGCAGACATTCCTTTGAGCCCTTATTCTAATATTATTTTTAAAAGACTATGGCACCAAGTGGTTTCTCCTTTAAAATGTCACTCTGTGTCTTGAGGAAAAGAAAAAAAAATCTGTCATAGTAATTTCACTGGTCAAAGTAAATACTGAAGAAATACCTCTCTTGTATCCAGTTCCAGAGTAGAATTTCCATGACTTGCCAGACGGGCTGAAAAGGCAGAGGCCCCTTTTGGGTTGGCAGTCAAAGAGGACCTCTATAGATGTTGAAGTCTTCTTGGATTGCATCTTCACGGTAGCTCCGAGCACTATTACTTGAGAGGTAAGATGATTCAGGTGCAGGACTTTTTATCCCAAGCCAGGAATCATACCAGACACCTTGCCAACAGACCTCATCAAGAGTCTCCATAGTTATATTTTTGTGTGTGTGGTTATATGTCTGTTATAAATACCAAGACTTCAAGAATGATGATACTTCCTGTTATTTTAATCAAGAGAATGAAAACACATTTGCTCCACAGTGTGGCAAATAGATGTTGGGTTTCAAGAACAAGTTCTATGTATAGCCCTGACTGGTATGTGTATGTGTTTGTATTGGAGGTGGGCTTGGCAGAAAATGTTCTGGTTCTTGTTGCACACAGTGATTCTTTGCATAACTTTACTATCCATTAAATTCCAGGGTGGGTATATTAACATGTAGAAAAAACAGGGCTGTGCAAATTAGCAGGTCTCCACAGACTTAGGCTTAATTGAAGTTGTTAGGCCTAAGAAAAACCATGCACTGCTTAGAAATTCCCAGTAGTGCTTGGGATATATTTGATGGGATCCCTACATTCTAATGTCCTCCAAATATATCCCAAACCCTCGGCTTTCACTTGAGTTTTTCATTTATATCCATCCCCAGGTGGGATGACACATCAAACCCACTCTTAGAATTAGATCCACTACTCAGAATTTCTGTGTTCAGTCTTTGTTAGTGGCAGCAATGACCACTCTTTCTTTCTTACCATTGCCCTGTTTCCAGTCCTTGTCTCCTCTTACTGGCTAGCTTTTGTGGCAGAAATGACAGGTTATCTACCCAACCTGTATTCCCAATCTCCTCCCTTGCAAGAATCCACCATAGATGGAAGGAGATGAGTGCTCTCTCGGGTTCTTTTGTGGCTGGAGTCACCATTAGTTACCAAACTGTTAGGCTGAACTGCTAACAGTTTGCTGGAAGGCAAGTGATTTCCAGGCATAGTTGTGTCTTTCTCCATTTGCTGCCTTACATATCAATGTGTTGGTTTGAGCCTGGACAACCCTCTCCTGACTATAAAGTGACAATTATGAGGACAAAAGTATGGCAAAGTATAAAGATAGGAGATGAGTGACTTGGTCATAACTACCTACCTCCAGATAGTCAGTTATGTGAGAAAACAAACCTGCACTAGTGTTAATCCAACATTAGGTGCAACAGTACCTAATCCTGATACTTGGCTAACTCCTTTTTCTACATCTTTCTAATGCACAAATCTGACCACCACACATTCCTGTCTAGGACCCTTTGCTGGATCTTCCCTCACCTGCAGGCTAAATCTTTAGCTGGAAAGGCCCTGTGGCTTGCCCTCAGTCTGTCAACTCCTGCCCTTTCTTACCTATACCGTCAGGGATAATAAACTATTGGTAGCTCTCCATCCCCACAGATAGCTTGACTCCAGTGTGCCCTGTTTATGCTGTTCCTTGCTTAAAATACTCTTCTTATCACCTGATGATCTCTCATTCCCTCTGGGACTTCAGTTCGGACATCACTACGCATCTGCAGCCTCTCAGAGTTCTGGCAGAGGACTTACCCCACAAGTGGTTGTAACAACTGGGCACACTCCCATCTCAGGTCCTCACCAAAAATACTAAAGTGCTCTGTTTATATTTGTCCCTTCAACTGGTTAAAAGGGCCTGAAGGGGTAGTTTTCATATAATGGCACACCTTTGTCTTCTTTATTTTCTTATATAGTCATATGGATTCAGTATATCTATTTCAGATCATTTGACCACAATGCTGAGCACAGAGAAAGAAACAGACCTTGATGGGCCACTAGAATGTGAACCAACCCTGAAGGCAGGACCGTATCTTTCTCATCCTAAACATCACAGGTCTAGCACAGTACCTGGTACAACCTTCTGGGCTATTTCTGGGAAAAAGTGTTGTAAATAAATCTTCCAAATAAATAAATAAAAAGAAATCTTCCATAACTCCCACACCTTTTCCTGAATAATCTACTCCCTGATTCTTCACAGATTAGTTATATCCTGGATTGTTGTGGAATAAAAGGAATTAAAAGGTGTGGTTTTATGTTGGTAGCCAGGATACCTTCACTACTAATCATATTTTAAGGTATTATGAGTAACAACATTATTTTCCTCTAGAAATAATGGTGGCAGAAGGGCCAAAATTGTTCTCTATCTTCTTGTAACTCCACTGCAAGCACAGGCTGAACCTCACAAGTTAGCACTTAACATCAGCATCCACCTTCTTCACAAAGACTTCTTTCCCCACCCAGACTAGAAGTTCCTCTAAGGGTCTACTTTTCACTTCCTTTAAATATTTCCACCACTATCGGACACAATGTTGAATAAATAGGGCTGGTCAAATTCTAATGAGTTGAGTGACTGCCCAAGAGTGACCTCAGTGTGTGCTGTCTCCATCGGGTAGTGGCTGTGGTTGTGTTTCCAAAGGCTGTTGTCCTTGGCTTCGTCTGTGCTTCTTTCCTAGACATCCTGTGCTTCTTACCAAATTGAGTCACCTCATTTCTGTTTGCATGTGACCTGCTGGCCATTGTCCCTTCCTCTAGAAGTTAGTACATGAGTCAGAACAATGCTAATAAAGCCAAAGATAATAATAGCAAGCCTTAGCTGAACCTTTATATTGTACCAGATTCTAGGTAAGGACTGTATATACATTATTTCATTCATCCATTCAACATATCCAGTTTTCAGATGAAGAAACAAGTGAAGAGGGATTAAGCAACTTGAGCAAAAACTCAGCCAGCAAGAATTGAAACCAGAATTCAAATTCAGGTGGTCTGACTCTAGGACCCGAGCTTTTAACCTCTTAAGACTGTGGACCTGATTCTCCACTAGACATGGTCACTTTTTTCTGTAACATGGTCGTAGACAGTACCTTCAATTCTGTATGCCTGATAAAGGCAATTCGTTCTAATATTCCCTATCATTTATAAAGTTGGAATTGTATTACCTTTATTGAAAACCATCTCGTGCATGTTTAGGGAACTATAAATAGCTAAACTTCATAGAGAAAATATGACCCAATACCCTTAAGGACTCTGTAATCTAGATTTGGAGATAACAGCTATAATTTATTGAGCATTTATTATGCAATAGACACTGTAATATATTATTTGCAATCCTTACAACAACCCTACAAGACAAGGACAATGAGATTCTGAGACCTAAACTGACTCGCTCAGGCTATAACAAGCAGTAGCTGAACTATGATCTGATGGCCCCAACAGTCACATCAAATGTAAATATGATTGTGTTTCATGCATCCAGTGACAGGAATCTGGTGCATAAGTCATCCAGAATGAGCGTGAGCACCAAAATGAGCTAGCAATCTTCCAAGCATAAATATCAGAAATAACAAAAACAATAAATAAATGAAGAAAAGACAAAAATGTGAAGGCTACAAAACCTTCTCAGGGCTTGATTCCATTAATATATTGATAGATTCCCCCAAGCAGTAGAGCGGCCATATCAGATGCTACTTCTTTTTCTTTATAATGTAATACTACTACCAAGGTTAACATGAGTAAGAACAAGGTCTCAAGTTCTAAATGATGTAAAGGGGCTATATCCTATGGCTGCCCTCTCTTTTGTTTTTTTTGTTTGTTTGTTTGTTTCTACCGTGCACATGTAACCTGATAAAGATACTCCTTGAATTGGCTAGGGTGCATTTCTACCACCAAAGTAAAGTACATCAAAGTGAAAAGGGCTAAGTGAGCACTGAGTCATAGTAAATAAGGATTTCTCTTTGGACCTTGTTTTTCAGCCAGCTTATGTCCCTGGGATATGGTCTTACTCCCAAATCCAGTGTTTTACAATTATGGTTCTCAACAAGAGCTGCACATGAGAATTACCTAGGAAATTTTTTGTCTCTCAAAGACCAATTAAAACAGAGCCCCTAGGGGATCCCTGGGTGGCGCAGCGGTTTGGCGCCTGCATTTGGCCCGGGGCGCAATCCTGGAGACCCGGGATCGAATCCCACGTCGGGCTCCCGGTGCATGGAGCCTGCTTCTCCCTCTGCCTGTGTCTCTGCCTCTCTCTCTCTCTCTCTCTGTGACTATCATAAATAAATAAATAAATAAAAATTAAAAAAAAAACCAGAGCCCCTGGGGTCAGACTCGGGTATCAATATGTTTTAAAGTTCCCAGGGTGATTCAAAATACAGCCAAGGTTGAAAACCACTGTTCTACAGACACCTTATAAATAATAGCTTGCTGGCTACCTTGACCTAAGGAAAACCTATTTACATATAAGTCACTGATTGTGTGAACCTACTCTTAATATTTTTTCAAGATAAAATGATCTCTTCTGTAGTTATGATTCAAAGCAGTAAGGTTTAAACAAATCCTTTAAAAGTATGAGCAGATTCACTATACTTTTTTTTTTTTTTTTTTTTTTTTGAGGAAACTATGATCTTACCATCTCAGCGGCACACCTCCATGAGGAAGTGGAATGATCTCTGGCCTGAGAAGGAATAAAAGAGGAAGGCTTCTAAATTTTTCCAGCAGCATGTCAACTCTGTTGGCACGTATCAGTGGCCTACAGAGCTTTCTTTGATGAGCCACATTGAATATTGCTGTGTTAGGTAGCAGGCAGGGAATCTCTCTGGCCAAGATTTTTTTTTTTAATTTTTTTTATTTATTTATGATAGTCACACACAGAGAGGAGAGAGAGAGAGAGGCAGAGACATAGGCAGAGGGAGAAGCAGGCTCCATGCACCGGGAGCCCGACGTGGGATTTGATCCCGGGTCTCCAGGATCACGCCCTGGGCCAAAGGCAGGCGCTAAACCGCTGCGCCACCCAG
Organism: Vulpes vulpes; assembly: GCF_048418805.1. Classification (NCBI taxonomy): domain Eukaryota; kingdom Metazoa; phylum Chordata; class Mammalia; order Carnivora; family Canidae; genus Vulpes; species Vulpes vulpes. Next base: position 89,470,915 of record NC_132785.1, read on the forward strand.
GGATCCCTCTCTGGCCAAGAATTAACCAAAATCCAGCCCTTGGCAGTAGTTTCCTAGACTCATCTGATATTTGAAACATGGCCTATGGGACATAAGTTCTATATTCCATCCCTATATTAACTTATATCATTATAAAAAATGTGTTTGGATTATTTTGTCTTGCTGCCTCCAAAAAATACCTTGACTGGGTTAAGACTTATTTTTATGCTTTCAACTTTATAGAAGGTCTTTATGGGAAAAGTCAACTTGACATATATTTTAGTATCTTTTTCTAAAACTATACTTACAGATATTGTCTACGTTAATGAATTTTCTCATTTTAGGTTTAAAAAAAAAGTCTCCCCAAATCCAAGACCAGGAATGAGCATCTCTAGTCTAATCTGGATGTCTCTCTAATTAGACACTGAGAAACTACCACTCCACACAGATCACCTGGTTCCAGCCATAGAACTCAAGAGTTGAAGCTTATTTCATTTTAGGAAAGCATTTTAATTAGATATCAATTCTTCAAGTCCATTATGCTGAACGCTGAATGTGTCACCTTTCATACTGACCCAGTCCTCCTCCCTTGTTGTCTTTTCCTTGTTGTCAGTTGCACCAGCATTTCCTCAGACACACAAGCTAGAAACATTGGCACCCTCTGTTTGACTTTCCCCTTTCCCTTCTCGCTGACCTCCAGTTAATGGAACAGACCATAATTTCACAGACATCAAGATTCTGCCTATTTCACCCACCAATGTATTCCCTGGTACAATCTCTGACACAGGGTAAATGTTCGATAAATATTTATCGAATGAATAAAGGTCTAGAGGATCCCTGGGTGGCTCAGTGGTTTAGCTCCGCCTTGGGCCCAGGGCGTGATCCTGGAGACTCGGGATCAAGTCCCGCAACGGGCTCCCTGCATGGAGCCTGTTCCTCCCTCTGCCTGTGTCTCTGCCTCTCTCTCTGTGTCTCTCATGAATAAATAAATAAAATCTTAAAAAAAAAATAAAGGTCTAGAGACTTGCTGGCTTGCCTGGTACTCTCTTTAGGCTTTACCCCCTCCTGCTCTTGCCTGCCATCATTCAAATACAGGCTCTTCTCATCTTTCCTTGTCAGTAAATAACACTACTCTGTTCTGACCCCAGTCCCCATCTTCACCCCGTCATATCAACAGTTGCTAGGTAAGCTTTCTAAAACACCTGAATGTGCCTCTTCCTTACTCAAAGGCTCCCCTTGCCCTAGCATTCAAGATGAATGTTTGATAGGATTCTTTTTTTTTTTTAAAGATTTTATTTATTTATTCATGAGAGGCCAGAGAGAGAGAGAGAGAGAGGCAGAGACACAGGCAGAGGGAGAAGCAGGCTCCATGCACCGGGAGCCTGATATGGGACCTGATCCCGGGACTCCAGGATCACGCCCTGGGCAGAAGGGTTTGATAGGATTCTTACATCTGCTTCCAATAAAAGCTATGTGGTATGAGAGAAAAGAAGTGGGAGCAGCAGCCAGACCATGGCAGCTGTGAAGGAAGATGCTGATGGGAACGAAGCACAGGGTCAGGATGAGGACAAACAGCTTCTGCACCTCTCAGAGGGAACAGAGGAAGTTGGGCCTGTGAACAGGGTAAAACTGTGAAGCGCCACAGACAGGTATGTTATGTTTGTAATAGATGTTCACAAAGATAACCCTGAGTCATTAAAAAAAATAATTGCAAATTATTTCAGTATGTTGGAGAAACAGAGTATCATTTCAGAAAGATTTCTGTCCAAAGTTTTCATTCATACTCTTACTGGCACATAGCAATCCTTGCGTTTGTGGGGGGAGTTTGTGGTTTACAATGCATGATTTCATGTGCATTATCTCACGTAGCTCATTCCGATATCCTTAAGAGATAAGCATTAGTGCCGTCATGGGGACACTGAGGCTCAGAGAGGTTGGCTACATGGTCAAAGTCACCCAGCTAGGAAGTGGCGGTACATGCTTAGCGTAAATTAAACTGTGGAATTTGTTTGCAGGCACATTCTTGATCTCTGTGTTATCTTGAAGTAAAATCCAACTTTGGAGGCCAAGTCTGGTGCCTTAGTCACTCCACCACTGCCATTCCTTTCCCCACCACTGCCTGCTGCTCAGTGTGGTTCTGGAGCATATCATTCACTACAAACTGTATGTGGAAGAAGCAGCAGAAGTGGTGTTGGTAATTGACTTCCAATGTTTCATGATCCAGGCAAGCATGCATTATTTTATTTAATCCTCAGAGCAACTCTCTGAGGAGAGTAATGTTATTATCATTTTTCACATCTGATGGGCAAAGGCCCCAAAGCAAGGAATTTGGCTAAGGATACACAGCTACCTGATAAGACTAACATTTGAACCAGGGCAGGCTGACTCAAACACTTGAGTATCTACTGTCACTATGCCATGTGCCCTAGGACTTTAGAAACATCTCAATCTTGCCAAATTGTCATCTTTTAATAGTGTCACTTGCCTGTACCCACCACTTCTTCACTTTGTAGTCTGTGTATTGAATGAGTAGTATACTGATATGCAGATGAGTTAATGATTCAGGAAGAATCCTAGGCCTTGTGTATCCTTGAACTCCACTACTGATTGGACCCCATGTTTCCCCCTTTTTGCATAGGCTCATAGCCCAACATGGATGGAACTGGAGGGTATTATGCTGAGTGAAGTAAGTCAATCGGAGAAAGACAAACATTATATAGTTTCATTCATTTGGGGAATATAAAAAATAGTGAAAGGGATTAAAGGGGTAAGGAGAGAAAAATGAGTGGGAAATATCAGTGAAGGTGAAGGAACGTGAGAGACTCCTAAGTCTGGGAAACGAACAAGGGGTAGTGGAAAGGGAGCTGGGCGGGGGGAGGGGGTGAGTGAGTGACAGGCACTGAGGGGGCACTTGACAGGATGAGCACTGGGTGTTATGCTATATGTTGGCAAATTGAACTCCAGTACAAAAAATAAAAAAGGAACTGGAAGGGGCTCAGGAAATCCCGTCATCTAATCTCCTTGTTTTAGTGTGACAAAATTCTGACTCAGAAAGTTACAGTCACTTGTTCACAGGTCAGAGCACCAGGAGGAACACATCAAGCCTAGTTCCCAGGCTAGCAATCCCAAAGCCAGAGCGCCAGCCCTTGCTGCACTAGAGCAGGCAAGCCAGAGATACACAGTGATGGTGAGAAAAAGCACCCTCTCTCAGATCAGTGCCGAGCAGTGGTGGTACCCTCTTTCCTGAGCTTTCTGGCTGTTACTCTGTCAAAGACAAAGTATATAGGAAGGACTTAATAGACTCTGTTCGCTTGACTGAGATATGGAAACATTAGCTTGATGCTCTGGGTTGAAAAGACCTACTATTAGCATTGACTTGAAGCAGCTGCAACCACAGTAAACAGAATGACAGAAGCAAAGAGGCAGCAAGCTAGTGTCCCACTGTTATTTTCTGATGCGGACAGGAGGAGATGTTCTACTAGAAGAAGGGAAATAAAATGATAGGCATTTGGTGGGGAGGGGGTACTTCCTTCAGTTTAGACTCTAGCGTACACTGTTATGTGAAGTGGTCACTTCATTAAGAACATCTGGTGCATCATAACCATTACTTAGGGTGCTACTTTGAGAACTTATTTATATGGAACAATCTGTTTCAGCCTCTTCTATTAACAAACCAAAATTTATCAAGCCTGACTCATTAATAAGCCATGTGAAATGAGTAGACTTCATTTCTAAGCTGAGCTGTAAAATGGATGTGGCCAAGAAAAGCTCAGGCTTTCAGCCTTAGGCAGCAGATTTTGTTGTATTGTCTTCTCCATTTTCTTCTTTTTCCTCTCTTAAAAATTTATTCATTTATTTACTCCTCCATAAGACACACAAACTTAAAGGGAAATATAATTGGAAACAGTGTTTTTATTTTGTGGAGTACCGTGCTAACTGCTAAAGATTATTCCTTTTTTTAAAAAGATTTTATTTATTTATTCATAGAGACACACACACAGAGAGAAAGAGAGAGAGAGAGAGAGAGAGAGAGGAGAGAGAGAGGCAGAGACACAGGCAGAGGGAGAAGCAGGCTCCACGCAGTGAGCCCGATGCGGGGTTTGATTCCCAAGTCTCCAGGATCATGCCCTGGACTGAAGGTGGTGCTAAACCAACCGCTGAGCCACCCAGGCTGCCCTAAAGATTATTCTAATGCTGCCCACTAAGCATTTCATTAGGTTTTGGAGCCCTCTAGGGCCTTCTTTACTATGGTTTGAATCAAGGAAGAAGCAGCATAGACATTTGAGACAAAGGTGATCAAACAATTTTTTGCATCTAAGTGATGGGTGGGTAATGCCACCCTCTGGTGTGAAGGGGGTTAAAGCCTTAAAAGAAGGCACCTACAATCTGCAGTCTACTCCTAAATAACGAGTATTGACCTGCATGTCATACAGTCTTCATTTATGCAGAGACTGCAAGATATGGCTCTGAACTCCCAATCTCTCCTTAAGTAGCAAGAATCTCACAGTTAATTTACAATTGGCAACGGCCTTTAATTTAAATTTAAAAGCAGTTTCTCTTAATATGACCCAGAAAATTCATAGGATGAATCAAAACTTGTGGATTTATAAAAATATTAATTAGATCTTTTTAATAGCATTTAAAAAGTATTTTTTAGGGATCCCTGGGTGGCGCAGCGGTTTGGCGCCTGCCTTTGGCCCAGGGCGCGATCCTGGAGACCCGGGATCGAATCCCACATCAGGCTCCCGGTGCATGGAGCCTGCTTCTCCCTCTGCCTGTGTCTCTGCCTCTCTCTCTCTCTGTGACTATCATAAATAAATAAAAATTTAAAAAAAAATAAATAAAAAGTATTTTTTAAATTTACATACGATAAAATTCACCTTTTTGGCGTATAGTTATAGGAATTTTGAAAATGTTTAGAGTTGTATAACCACAACTGCACTCAAAATCAAAAACAGTTCCATCACCCTGAAACACTGCCTAGTGCTTCCACTTTTCTCATCCCATCCCTAATCCCTGGATACCAACTTACAGTTGTGCCTTTTCCAGAATGTCATATAAATGGAAACATACAGCTCTTTGGGTGGACTTCTTCCACTCAGCATAATGCATTTGAGATTCATCTATGTTGTTGCATATGTATTAATAGCCTGTTTCTTTTTCCTGCTGAATAGTAGTTCATTTTATTGGAATACCAGTTTATCCATTCACCAGTTGAAAGACACTTAGCTGTTTTCAGATGTTGGTAACTATGACTAAGACAGCTAGAAATATTCATGTACAGGTGTTTGTGTGGAAATTAAATTTTTCTTTCTCTTGTCCTAGAAGTGGAGTCATATGCTGAGTGTATGTTTATCTTTATAAGAAATTACCAAACTGTTTTTCCAGAATGGTTGTACCATTTTACATTCCCACCAGCAATGCATCAATGATCTGTTTTCTTCTGCATGCTCTCCAGCATTTGATTTTGCCATTATTTCTCATTTTGGCCATTATGATAAATATGTAGTGGTAGCTCATTGTGGTTTTATTTTTTAAAAAAGATTTTATTTATTTATTCAGGAAAGACACAGAGGAGAGAGAGAGGCAGAGACACAGGCAGTGGGAGAAGCAGGCTCCATGCAGGGAGCCCAATGTGGGATTCAATCCTGGGACTCCAGGATCACACCCTGGGCCAAAGGCAGGTGCTAAACTGCTGAGCCACCCAGGGGTTCCCTCACTGTGGTTTTAATTTGTATTTCTTTAATTATGAATGATGTTGAACAGCTTTTCATATGCTTATTTGCCATCTGTATATACAGATTTTTAAAAATACCTTTATCTGATTTCAAACACAATATACAGCTTGTTATTAAAAAATTAAAATATGTCAGAAATATAATAGATTGAATACCAAAGTTTCCTTTAATAATTTTATTTTCTAGTTATAGCTGCCATCAACAGCTTAGCTGTATATTCCTCCATATAGTTTCTATGGATGTGCTCTAGTATGTATATAGTATAGTTTTATACAAGTGCAAAAACAGTGACATTTTATATATACAGTTTGAAAACTTGCTTTTATCACCCAACAATAATCTTGGCTAGCCTTCTACATCATGCTATTCAATTGTATGCTTTATTCAATCATCTAATGTGTTATATTTTCCAATAAAACAAATTTTCTGTGTTTTTTATGTTAAAGAAATCACATTTCCACAATTCCATATGCTTCAATGTAATAGCAATTGTATTTCTAGTATACCTGAGTAAAATTTAAAGTTGTATAAACTTCCTGATGAAATTATACACTGCACATTTCCCAGCTTTGAACTGAGAATTATGTTGCAGCAATAAGGACTGTTTTAGAAAGATGTGACCAGTTGAATTGTGTGGAAATATAAAACAAAGTCTAGTCAATTTCATGTTTATGTCTTAAGAAACTTGGCATGTGAGTAGCTGCTGTATCATAAGGAATAGCAAGACTACAAAGAAATTTATTACACTATATTATTCCTCACCAGGATTTTCCATAATAAACAAACTGGTTCTGGCATGTACTTTTAATTATTTCATTTCAAGGCAATTGCTTTCTGCATCAATCACTCCCACTAACTCATAATATTCTCATGGGGGTCAAATTACTATCACTATCCTTTCATTGATGATCTCATAGAGAACAGATATGGTGGCAAGGGAATGAAAATAATTTATTTCTTGTGACTTAACCTTAGACTCCTATGCTTGCTTAAACTGAGAGAGATAAAGGGAAAATGCTGACAATATGGTCATTCTTAAGCAGAAGATTCTTTTGGTCTTTTTAACCACAGACAGACATTATTTAAATCTAGAAGACTACACAGAAGTAAGAAAGAAAAAGGAAATATCAGAGACCTTAGTGAGTTTCTCTCTCTCTCCTAAGAGTATTTAATCTTTTGGTTTTTAAAGCAAATCTCTTGCAGCTGCTTAGTTCTCTGTTCGTGCCAAGGACCCTTTGTTTATACTAACTGCACCCAAAGAATTCTTCTTACACAAGTTGTACTACTTAAGCTCTTTTGCAAGGATCAGACTTTATCACATCTATGGGGGAACAGAGCTATACTTTTCTTTCTCAACATTCCTTCTGGTCAAAAGAGAATGTAGAGGATTTAATTCCTTAAGCATCAAGTCTTAATACTGCCTCTGATTTGCATGTATCTATGTATGAGAAAACTTTCATAAGCCTGTGGCTAGATAAACCTACCATTTCCGTGCCAACTGAACTCAGAGAGACAGCCCTAAGAAGGGACCTGGAACAACAAGTTTAGTCCATCTGGATTCAGGTGGCTTTCTATCCTAACCTTAAAATCAGCAAGAACCAAAAGGTCTAAGAAACAGAATAAAGCAACTGGACTATGTTCTCCTGGAGAAGACGGATTCCAGATATTCATCCCATAAATTCACAACTTTTTAGTTCCATGAAAAAATAGCTTTTTTGGACACATTCTTTAAAATTCTTGAAGATTAAAAAATAATGTATCATTTTTCATCATCAAAACCCAAATTACGCAATTATTAATCTAATTCTCAATTTGTTTTTTTTATTTTAAATAGACTCCATGCCCCATGTGGGGCTCTACTCGTGACCCTGGGATCAAGAGTTGCATGATCTACCAACTGAGCCAGCCAGGTGCCCCTCATTCTCAATGTTTAACATTTTCCCTGAAATCTCAAAAGTTGTAAACAAAAAGAAGTTCCTTTTGTTCAGCCATGTCTGTTCAACACCAAAACTTAATATTATATAAACGTTTGGATGGTTAACTTCATTCACTTAAATTGTCTCAGTTGATGTCTAGTCAACCGTTTCAGAGATGAGATCATCAAAGCTAGGAAACGTCAAGGGACACATTGGAGATCGTGTATCTATCCATTGGATGAAGTGAGCTCAATCCAGACTCTTTGATTTCTTCACATTCTCTTCACTGTACCATAACTGCTTTTCCCAAATTATCCAGATTTTTAAAATTAAAAACACAGCTAATCATTTTGATATTTATTATCAGACTCATAGCTTTTTTTTTTTTTTTGGCATGATATAGATAAACTTCATCTATGTAAAATCTTACTTGGCTAACATTACCTCTCTTCCGCCTTTATTTTTCAGTTCTTTTTTTTTTTTAATTTTTATTTATTTATGATAGTCACAGAGAGAGAGAGAGAGGCAGAGACACAGGCGGAGGGAGAAGCAGGCTCCATGCACCGGGAGCCTGATGTGGGATTCGATCCCGGGTCTCCAGGATCGCGCCCTGGGCCAAAGGCAGGCGCCAAACCGCTGCGCCACCCAGGGATCCCTATTTTTCAGTTCTTCCTGAAAAGTTCGTCACCTACGGAATTGACAGACTCAAGGCTAGCCTTAGTCTAGCAATACTTCACTCACTTGTGAGCTGTGTGTTTCACCAAAGTACTTAAACCCTTGCCTCTGTTTCCTCATTTTGTGAAAGAAGGAAAACAACAGTGGTCTCCCACTATAGAGAAAATCAGATGAGAAAATTGTGTGTGTCTTTATGACTTGGCCAGGTGAAGTATCTGGGAGCAGTGCTCCAAGAGAACAACATACAAGACGAAATGTGTGGGAATATGAGGAGTAAGAAGACTGCACTCCTTGCCACTCAATGGTGAGTGACACAGGTTTCCTCCAGGCTCCAACATGTATTTGATGATAACATAATCTGCAAGGTAAACTGTGGTGTGCTGGAGGCAGTGGATAGCAGCAAGGGTTGGTTTTGTGTATTTCTTCCTCATTCTGTGTTCAGTGAGGTCAAGTTGGTGGCTTGAACATTTGGTGGTTTATTGTTTGGTAGTTGAATATTTATACTACTGGAAATTGGCAAGCACTTTAAAGCAGACCTCCACTCCTGTACCAGAGAGCTGGATGTTGAACAGTCATCATCACACTACTGGCAGAGACCAAGCTTTGAGGTCCAATCAATACAGGTTTGCAACCAAACCTAAACTTTACACTCACTAATGTCCCCTGGGCAAGTTCCTAGAGCCACAAGCCTCTGATTCCTGACCCTTAAAGTGGAGATAATAATACTACTTAGTTTAAAGACAATTGAGAAGATTAAGTGAAAGAAGGTATGTGAAACATTTAGGATCGGACCTAGGACCTAACATCAAATAGTGGCTGTTATTATTGTTGTGGAAAGTCAGGAGTAGTTTAAAACTTAACCAAATCCTATATATATTTCACTTCTTCTGTACAATATTTAACAAAGACATGCATGTGATTTTACACTGAACTTGTCAGTCTAAGTCAGGAAAGAATTTGTTTCATGAAAAAAATTCTATTCAAGTTCTTTTATTGTTTCTGTTTCAGAAAATATTTAAACAAATTTGAACATCTAAACAAAGAAAGTTTTAAAGCCAAACATCTAAGTGCTCTGAGTCTCCTCTGAGCATTTTTCAACAATGTTGGGCCCAAAGCCAGAATATGTTACAACCCTTTTGAACCCACCCCACCCTGCCCCAACAGCAGGCCTCCCCCAGAGAAAAGAATTTGATATAATGCCAACAAGAGAATCTTCCTCCTTAGAATATCTTAAAGCTTTCATCCTTTTTGTTTTTCTTTTTAAAAAAAAAAAGTAGCTAAAAATTTGGGTGTAACAAGCTTCAAAATATCCAAATTCATTGAGCCCAGAGGAATAAATTTTTGAAATATAAAAATCTTTGGTTCAGAGGCATATACATTAAGGGCCTGGGCCTGAGGTTCCACTTGCCATAATGTAGAATAATCCAGACAACCACAGGGCTGGATTCCTGTCTACACTCAAGCCTTCCTCTTAGTTCCCACATCATTAAAAGAGTAGCTGGTCACCCTCCTGTTATGTCCTTTGGCGGAGGCACAATGGCTCAAGGCAGTCCAATTGGGCAGTTGGGTAAAGGGTCATCCATTCATTTTTCACTCTGTTGCCAGGGCGTGCCAGGGTGGAGCAGAAAAAGGAGAAAGCAGACATGACTTAAGAGCACTGGTAGAGTTCCGGAAGCTACACCCTATAAGCTGGTGAAGGAAGGATGTGGAAAGGATGGTCCCTTGCAGGTCCTCCAATGTTCTGGGGAAGTTCTATCACTTCCTCTTTATCTCCACCATCCACCTCCTCCTTTTGCTGGAGGGACTTCTGGGAACATGTAATATATTTGATATACTCTATAGCAGGGTAAAATCAAGATTATCTATGGACAGCTGCTTCTTCATTCTGAACCATGAGTCTATATCACCATTGTTGCAGTACTATGGAAGCCAGAAAGACAAATAGGACTTTAGAATTGCACTTTGTTCTGATAACAGGACTCCAAGAGGTGAAATCCTGTTTCTGAGGTTGCACAGTTTGTTCATTGTGTGCCTAGAGCAAATTTTTTTTTAACTTTCCTCCAAGTTTAATTTTCCCAGGATACACAGTGATAGCAACTTCTCACCACCAAGACCTTAAACTTTAAGTCTCTTTCTCTGAATTAAGAAATTCAGAATTCTTTCAGAATTCAGCTTCTTCAGGCTAACTTTGAACCAAAGTCCCACAGAGCAATACACTTATGGTCCATTTGCTTTGAACACCAATCTCCTTCTGGATTTACTTCTCCCCATGCAGAGGCTGGACCAAAGAGCCTGGTTCATAGCTTTCCCTGGGTAATCGGCCTCACCCAGTCTCTTTAGCCCTTGGCTTTTCCCACTGTGATCTCAGGCTGCTAGGCCTGGCTGGGCTCACACAACCTTAGTTAGGTCCTAAGTGCTACTCAGCACCCTCTTGCTCAGGATACTTGAGTGGTTCAGGTTGAGTGTCCTCCTTCAGCTCAGGTCATGATCCTGGGGTCTCAGGATCAAGTCCTGCATCTGGCTCCCTGTGGGGAGCCTACTTCTCCCTCTGCCTATGTCTCTGCCTCTCTGTGTCTCTCATGAATAAATAAATAAAATCTTAAAAAAAAAAAAGAACATTCTTGCTCATCATGCAGCAATTTCTCATTGGCTGAGCTGTTGCTGGACAAGGAGAAGTTCTTCCTCTCCCTCTGCTGGAAATGAAAATAGTAGTGTGTGAGAACTTCCCTTCTGGGCTTCCTGACTCCATTTTTAATAATTATGGTTTTCTTTATTTTCACAAGTTCATTATCTCAATTGTAATGATAATTTCTTATTTTTTTAAGATTTTATTTATTTGATAGAACATGGAAGAGAAAGCAAGAGAATACAAGGAGGGAAGAGCAAGGGAAGAGAAGCAGAGGAGAGAGAGAAGCTGACCCCCTCCCGAACAGGTGGCCTGATACAGGGTTCAATCCCAGGATGCTGAGATCACCACCTGAGCCAAAGGCAGATGCTCAACCAGCTGAGCCACCCAGGCTCGCTTGTAATGATAATTTCATGACTATACATATAGCAAAACTCATCAAACGGTATATTTTAAATATGTACAGTTTATTGTATGTCAGTTATACCTCAATGAGATTGTAAAAACTAATAAAGCTACTGGAAAAAATGCCACCTGGGATCAACCATCTTATCTTATAGTTCCCACTGATTCTCACTCCTAAATCTCTAGGAAAATTCCAGAGACATTGGTCTACTAAGGGCAGGACACTGCCTAGACAATAGGAGAAGAGGAAGAAAGCTCATTAGATAAAGCCAGAATCTTCTCTGGGGAGCAATAGAAGCACAAAGGAGAGGCTAGGAACACTCATTTTTTTGCAGCTCTCACAAAGAAATGTCCTATAATTAAATGTGCTACTGGAACAATCACAATCATGCAGAACATGAATCTGGCCTTTACCTCTTCTTGGAGCTCTTTTAAAAAGGAGGCATTCATATATATTGACATACAAAACAACTTCAAGTTGGTCATTTCTTGAGATTCCTGTCTTGTTTTTGTTTTATTTCTTTTTTAAAAAGATTTATGTATTTGTTTGAGAGAGAGAGTGCATGCAAGAGTGGGGGAGGGGCAGAGGGAGAGAATCTCAAGCAGACTCCCCATTGAGCAAGGACCACCACGCCCCCAGGGCTCCATCTCATGACACATAAGATCATGACCTGAGCCAGAATCATGACTTGGATCATGAGTTGGATATTTATCCAATTGAGCTATCCAGGCACCCCTCATTTTATTTCTAATGAAACAACATCAATTAAGTGAACATACTTACATGCATTATCCCTTATTTGGCAACTCGTAGTAGAGCAAGTCTTGTTTGGCTCCTGTTCCAGTGCTCTTGGTCTAACCATCAGAGGGAAACTGTTTCTTGGCTCTTAGCTGTGTTGGTGATTTTTGTCCAGCACCCGAGTCTGCTATCACACCTGAAAGCTCCTTGTAGATCCATAATGGCACCATGACCCACATCCATCAGTCTCAGGATGGTGCCAACATCCACAGAAAAAGCTGCAGCACCAACTAAGATTTCTAAGTGAAGCAATCTTTGACTAATATTTCTCAAACACTATGAGGGAGATACATAATCAACAGCAATGGTTTTTTTTTTTAAGATTTTATTTATTTATTCATGAGAGACAGAGAGAGAGAGAGAGGCAGAGACACAGGCAGAGGGAGAAGCAGGCTCCATGAAGGGAGCCAGACGTGGGACTCGATCCTGGGTCTCCAGGATCAGGCCCTGAGCTGAAGGTGGCGCTAAACCACTGAGCCACCCAGGCTGCCCAACAGCAATGTTTCTTAAAAGCATTTTGTTCTTGGAATACCTGGCTGGCTCAGTCAGCTAAGTGTCCAACTCTTGATTTCTGCTCAGGTAATATCTCAAGGTCATGAAATTGAGCTCCTCAGTGGACTCTGCACTCAGTGGGGAGTCTGCTTGAGATTCTCTCTTTCCCTCTCCTTCTGCCCCTCCCCTCATGTTCTAACTCTCTCTCCCTCTCTGAAATGAATAAATAAATCTTTAAAAAGGGGGGGGAGCATTTTGTTCTTCTGTGTTTCTTTCATGCCTCATAGATTCTTTAAGCCAAAACTCCTCCCAAAGTCCTTGGAGGGTTTCTCTCCCAATCTTAGTTCACACATATCTTGGCTCCCATCCTTCTCCCTTTTCTCTCAATTAGTCATCAACAAAATCCAGGGGGAAAAGTCTGCAAAGGCAGAGTTGTCTTCAAATCATGCAGGGGGAGATGCAGCTTAGTAAGCAAAAACCTAGTCTTATCAGGTTTATAGTGGAAATGTGGCTACAGACCTAGTAAGATCCAGTGTAGTGTCTTTAAGCATGCAAACCTATGTGCTGATATCACATCTGATTGATATTTCCTATTTCTCTTACCACCTGATTCTCTTGTCTATTTATACTTTGTAATTTTATAAGTGGCTTCAGGTCCATTGTGGAATGAGGTAATGTGATGAATGAATGAATGAATGAATGCACACATAACTTTCCTTCTATCTCCTCCTTTACAAGATTACACATACCTTTTCCCCTGCCTTTTAAATTTCAGCTCCCCTGTACTCTAAACCCATTTCTGCCCTAGGTTCCCTTCTTTCTCCCAGTAACCTGGGATCAAAGTTAGACTTTATCTTTGGCTTCTCCTGTCCCTTCTCTCTCAGGCACTCACTAAGACCTGCCAGTTCTCCCTTCATTCCCTACTGTACATCATTCCCTTCCTTTCCATTCTCAAGAACAGATTCTTGTTCAGGTTCTCACTACCTCATACCTAGATTATTGCAATATTTTCCTAACTAATCTCCTTGGCTGCCAGCCTTCTCCACTCCAAGTCATCCTACAGATGCTGCATCATTATTCCTAAATGCATAGAGACTCTTTTGTCTTTTGTAAATTTAAACCCCCAATTCAAATTTTATTTTAAAAATCTGTGAAGAGGGATCCCTGGGTGGCGCAGCGGTTTGGCGCCTGCCTTTGGCCCAGGGCGCGATCCTGGAGACGCGGGATCGAATCCCACATCAGGCTCCCGGTGCATGGAGCCTGCTTCTCCCTCCACCTGTGTCTCTGCCTCTCTCTCTCTCTCTCTGTGACTATCATAAATAAATAAAAAATTAAAAAAATAAAAAAATAAAAAAAAATAAAAATCTGTGAAGAGTCTTTTACATCTTAATATCTTTGAGGTTTTCCAGATGGTCCTTAGGTAACTAAAAAGAATTATCCCCTCACCTTATAAAAGGAATGATATTAAAATAATAAGGCATGTTTCATGCTCTTTATAGTTTAATTAGCTCCATCAGCTATACGAGTGAAATAATTGTATCAATGCTCACTTTCTGGATCCAGATACAAAATGAGCCTTTCTTTTCTTCAAAAACTAGACTTACTCTACTTTTGACATTTTGACTTATACCAACCCTTTATCATAATACGTGCATCACGGACAAGGTTATATTTTAAGGGTACTTATTCCAAAGTAGGAGCGCATCATAAGTCCATTGCTTATGTTTCTCTTGACCCCTCATCTAAGGCTTATATACTTTGTTTATCTGCTGGAGGCAACCCAACAATAACCAGCACTTTAGGCTGGTTGATTTTCACCTATTAAATTCTTGGGCTGTCTATTTCCAATACATGATTAAATGCTGCTTTGATCCAAACCTAATAACTCTCCCTAACCTTCCCTTTAAAACAATTTTTTTAAAAAAAACTTTTAAAATAATCTCTACACCCAACAGGGGACTCAAACTCACAACCTCAAGATCAAGAGTCCCATGCTCTACCGACTGAGGCAGCCAGACATCCTATTCTCTTCCTAATATAAGAGAATCTCATGACATGAAAGAGTTGTTCAAAGCCTGTTCTGTTCTGATTGGACTGTTTAACCCTCATGACAATGATATATTTGGTGATTGTCCCATCTTAAGAATAATCAATACATAGTTTGTACTGCATGAGTAATAGATTCTAGATATTCTTTTATCAATAGCTTATTCTCCTCAGATAGCTCTGACGTGAGTATGCCACAATTAAAACATGTCTAAGCTGATATTTTTCATGATTTTGACATGTTATTCCAGAAAAGGGGATTTTCTAACCTCCTTGGAAACTCCTATTACAAATTTTAAAAATTAATGTCTACTTATTGGAACAGTCTAATATCCAAAGGGAAGTCTCATTAATTCAGACTGGCACCATTCTAAAAGAAAATAGACTAACCTACTATTATACAAAACAAATATCCCTTGCGGGTGTTACTACCATTAAAATACAGTGGTTCAATAGGATTTCTGAATAAAATAGAGTTCCTCACATATAACAATCTTCTCCACTGAAAAAGAAAAGATACTATTTCAAAATTTTCTCACATCCCTTGATGTCTTTCCAAACCACATCTCTAAGTTTTTGTACTTACAAATCAACACACACACACACACACACACACACACATACTCGCAAAAACCCAAGCGACAGTGGTAGGGCTAAATCGGTTCAGACTTTACAAAACTGAATGGGAAAAAATTTACCTGAGAGACTCAACAGATGATCAAATCCTGCTATATTTAGCTCTCATAATTCAGGAAAAACTGGATGATTTTTTTAAAAATCTCATTTTACAGTTAAAATATATGCAGAAATATTTAAAGAAATATATCATTGAAATATCCTTCCTGAAACTCTATGAAAATAAAATGAGCTAATGGTACTTGAAAATAAAAAATGTCCCAGTTTTCCATTTTAATGGAATCTGTCAAAACCTCCATAAATATGCACTGTAAAAAAATTGTAAAATTGTTGCATAAAGCACTGTGAGACTAAGCTTGACTCTTTCCCTGGCAGATTCTATTTGGTCTTGTCAGATATGATCAGGTAGGTATGTGGTCACAGGTGCAAAAGATGTGAGCTGCCATTATAAAAGGTACATAGTTGAATTTATCACTACAGGATATAGATTTAGGAGACCAAATATATTTAAACAGACCCCAGTGAAAGTCAGCCTTAAAACTGCACTGAGTCCAAGCCCCATGTTGGGTATAGAGTTTTCTTAAGAAAAGAGAAAAAAAAAATGCAGGGCTCCTGGGTGGCTCAGTCAGTTAAACATCCAGCTCGTGATCTCAGTTCAGGGCTGGATCTCAGGTTCATGAGTCCAAGCTCCACATTGGCCTCCATGCTGGGCATGGAGCCTACTTTAAAAAAATGCAATGTAATACATGTTGGGGCGTCTAGCTGGCTCTGTTAGTAGAACATGCAACTCTTGATCTTAGAGTGCTAAGTTCAAGGCTCACATTGGGTATGGAGCCTCCTTAAAAAAAAACAAAACAAACACTACACCAAAAAGGACTATTTCAGGTACTCTTAGTCACACATATTGTTTTTAAATTCTAAGACATATATCGTAGACACATGTGTGCCAGTAAACATACTTAGTATCCTCCATTTGTATCCTAAAGTCTAGACCACTATATATCTGACTCAAGGTTCTAAAAGGACTAAAAGTCCTCCAAAAGCAAGACAACTTCTGGAAGTCATCAGCTTACTTCCCAACCCTCTATTAATGAAAAAAGGTGTCATTAAGTATAGATAGTTTTTTTTCAACACCTTTGGATGAACATCTATGATTGAGTCAAAGGACCTATCTCTGATTAAGTCAAAGGACCTATCTTTTTTTTTTTTTTTTTTTTTTTTAGGACCTATCATTGAACTTAAGATTTATTGTCTCTTCTTTATTTATTTTTGTGTTAATTTCTTTCAATCTCTTCTCAACTACTTCCTTTCCTATAGAATTCTCCGAACTAAATTTGCCTTTCTCAAAGAATTGCAGTGACCACTAAACTTTCTGCATAATAAATTTAATCTATAGCCCCCAAATTCACTAAAATATACATATTTTAACTTTGACACATCTCTATTCTTCAGTGGGATTTTAGATCCCCACCAATTAGCTCCTGTTACTGATATTTTTCCGAGCTTCAAAGGAATGCAAGGACATCAGAAAATAAGGAGACATGTGACTAATCGTGCAAACTGGTCCAAACTATTTTTCCATAAAACTGCAGGAATCACTGCATTTTCTCTTAACTCTCCTGGGATTTTGTCCTCTACAATTAGACCAATTAAAGTCAGATTGTTAAAATAAATACATACATATATAAAAAAATAAAAAATAAAATAAAATCAGATTGTTATTAGTCCCTATTCTCATTTAACAGTACCTCAATACTCTTGAGTCTATTCTTATTGAATAATGAAATAGTCCTCTTGTCCTTAACCATACTAAAATATTTTTTGGACATGGTAATGTGTTCTTTCCAAGCATTTAAAACCATTCTATCATTTACTTACATTTTATTAAGAGCTTTACAAAACTTACCAAGAGCTGTCCAATATAGATTTTGTTGGTTTACACAAGGATTCCTGAACTATAATGTAAGATTCATAATTTATGTCTGACGATGGTCCCCCACAGAAAATAAGAAAACTCAATCTTGAGTTGCTCAAGAGGCTAGAATATATTTATTGGCTAAAATAGTCCTAAGTAATAAAATTGCCCTGGCTCATTTCCTGGTCAGCCAAGTTGCTGTCTGATAATATTTAATGTATTTTTCTGGAACTGGGTAAATACGTCAAAAAAGACAAAACAATTAATTAATAAAAGGGATAACAGTAACTTGTTTAATTAAAATCAATCAAACCAATCCTTTGAGACTTACTTTCCTGATTAGGCCTAGACTGACTAAAAATTGAATGCAAAACAATTTCCATTTTTTTTTTATATTTGTAATTATCCTCATACATGTTTGCCTTGTTCTGCCTTTTACTGATGATACAACACCAAAAAGAGACTGAAGCCCTTGGAAAAACTGATTCTTCAGGAGTTTGCTTTAACAAGATTGTGTCCTTATTTGTTTATTGTCTTTCTCTTCCATTGAAAACATAGGTTCCATGAGGGACTACCTCTTTTTCACCACTGTACCATCAGTGCCTAGATGTCATAGTGTCTGGCATATAACAGATGGTCAATAAGAATTTGCTGAATAAATAGGTTTCCCTCTCCTGCACTGATGGAGGACAATATAGAAGTATTCTCAACACTTGGAAGACAGCCCAGGTGCATCTTGGTGGGAACCACATACATACGCTTGTCAGTGGCCATGCAGAGCAAGCAGTGTTCACCATCATCAGAGACACCCCTGGGGGCTGTCAGAACAAGGAGATCAGGACCTTGGCTTTCTCATACCTGTTGCTTCAATAATCAAGACAGGGTCTTGGACACAAGTGTGCATTCTGGAAATGCCAAGATTTATTTGGGGATAAAGACACTGGAAGACATTGTACCTCTGGTAATCAATGCCATCAAGATGTAGATATGTATGTCAATGGGACCACAGTGTGTTTACCAGCTTTAGACACTAGGATTGCACATATATTTTCCATTTTGAATATGTATAGTCAGCCCACCTTGACTTCATTGTAAATTTCTCAAGGGCGGGCATTTAACGTGAATGAGGAGTTTTATTGATTGATGATGGAATGAAAATAACCCCTACAGGTTTAAATCTAGAGAAATGAAGAACAATGAAAAGCAGGTCAAAATCTTCCTTTCTTATCCCATACTCTACTCATGAGGCCTCTGAAAATAATTTTTACCATGTGATATGGGAATATGCAGTGGCAAGGAGGTTGACTAGATTAATATAATTTAACATCCAATGTGATCTGGTGGTGGTATCTGCTTATTGTCTTTCAGAATAGCCAAAAAAGAAGCTTCTTTTTTTCTGCTTGTTATTCGAAGACGGTGGCCCAAAAAGAATCTGGCAAGAGTAATGGGTCAAACTTGATTTAGCTGATGATTTCTTGTGTGATCCTGATTCCAACATTTGACTTCTTTCCAAATGTATTTCCTCCTCTGCTAAACAAGGACCATATTTGTCTGTGTCACACAGAGTTATAAAAGTTTATATAATTATAGAAAGGCATTTAGAATGTAAATGATTCTATATTAAAAGTGTTCTAGCACCTCTTCATTCTCTAAAGGCATTTTAAGCAGTATTATGTTGTGGGCCATTTGCTATCACTGAAATAAACGGATGGTCCCCTATAGTACAAATTTATACAGATGACAAGGTCATTATTTTACAAAAAATGTATTGAAAGCAAAGAGTCCTCGCATAAAGATTCAGAAAGATTCAGCTACAATTTTCTCAGGATTTCCAAAAGTGGAAGAGAAATCATCATGCTGGGATCACTGAAAGCTACATCTGGCTCAGGCAAACAGGTAACCTAGAAAGACATGCTCAGAGAAGACAGTATTATTGCTGCTAATGCCTGCAGATGATATTGCTCAGTGTTACCCTCAGTTTCTTGCTAATGGAGAAGCATTATACAGAAAGCATTTCTGCAGCATAGGTTAAGCATTGAGTGGATTAATCAATAAATGTCAAAAAAAATCATAAATAAGATATATGCACAGGACATAAGATATAAAGATTCCAAAAAGTGTCAAGTATTTCCTGTTTTTCTTGTTATCATCATGCAGTACAGTTTGATGTTTGATAAATGTAAATCTCATTAAGAAAATGACACAATCATTTTCTGGCAAGTAAATGTGAAGCACAGGGTAATGCACAAGGCAGGCCCCACATCTTTTAATCTCAGGATAATGTGAGAATCAGAGAACCAGGAGTGTCAGGCAGATGTTAAATGGCAAACATTTGGAAGGTTTTCTATTTTGTCTTAAAAGGTCTTGCAAAGATGAGTATTCTGTTCTCACCTTGCATGGTCTAATGCTTGAGCTCTTTTAGATCAACAGACAGCTTCTCTGCCTGGCTGAGATCCTTGTTACTACAAGTTGAGCCGATGTCCCATCTTCTCTCAAGGAGATGAAAAACAACTACCTAGCATTATCCCCTTGACTACTGTCAGAATATACAATGCTACTGTATATCTATATATAAACATGTAAAAATTACACCTTCATGAGAATGAATGAGGAAAGATAAATCTTCTGTATGGGTGCATATATTCTGGTGAGCAGAAGATGCCATGGTATGAAAAAAAATGTGCTCCTCTTACTGACAAATTCTGCCTAAGCCAGAGCAGTTTGGCAAGCCCCCATTGGCTTCCTTGGCTGCAACCCTTTGTGCAGCAAACAAACCTTACAACTGTATAGAGTAATTCATCAGTACTGCAGGATAGTCATTCTCACAGCCTGGCTTCCTAGCAAGAACATTTTCCCAAATCTGTCTGTGTTTTAGAATTTACAAAGCCCTTTTAATATTATCTTACTTAATTCCTTCAAAAATCATGTAAGTAGGTATTGCTTCTATTATTTAGATAATTAAGCTTAGATAGTACATAACTAGAAGTAGTAAGACTGGGCGTTAGAAACTAACCTTATCTTTCACAATATCCTAGCTCTACAGCATTAAACTGCTCCTTACCCCATTTAAATATACCAGATTATTTGACCATTTTTCATACATCTATTTCTCTCCATTTAAGATCATCTTTGTTAGAAACCTAAGTCCCATGTCTTACTAGCACTCAGAGATCCAAAATTCAGACACCCTAATATATATAGAGTCATTGGTCAATAGCCTTTATTGGCTGAATGTGTTGTGAAGGGATCCAAAGCACTAAGAAGTACAGTCCCAAGGCTTGAGTATTGATCTCAAACTGATAAGCATGTCATTGCTATTAAACCTCACCTGTGTTTGGTTCTCTTGAGAATATGGCATTACTATTTAACACTATAATTTGACAACTTTCATCAGATTGTTAATGCCATACCCTCAGGTTTTCCTTATTTTGCACCTGTAGCATTTCATATTAGATCCTAAATGCCCACTTCAACTTAATCATTTATCATATTTATTTTTAATACTTTTTCTGATATGTGGTTAACAACTCTTTTCTCCTCCTGCCTGATTTAGCAGCACTACAAATTTAGCGAACATAAGTTCAATACTTGATTATAAGTCACATGGGACATCTCTCTTATATCTTCTACCTCTG
Organism: Vulpes vulpes; assembly: GCF_048418805.1. Taxonomy (NCBI): domain Eukaryota; kingdom Metazoa; phylum Chordata; class Mammalia; order Carnivora; family Canidae; genus Vulpes; species Vulpes vulpes. The sequence goes on from NC_132785.1 coordinate 89,491,777, forward strand.
TAAGGGTGTTCAGTTGTGTAAGGCTATGTCTCTAAATACGTTAGAGCAGTAGTCCACACACTTTTTCTGCAAAGGACCTGAGAATGAATATTTTAAGTTTTGTAGACCATACAGTCTCTGAGGCAATGATTCCACTCTTTCATTATAGCACAAAAGCAGACAATACATAACCAAACAAGCATGACTGTGTTCCAATATAGCTTGTTTTATGAACACTAAAATTTGAATTTCATACGTTTTCACATGTTAAAAAATATTATTTTCCTTTCAATTTTCTTCTGACCATTTATACATCTAAAAGCCATCCTTAGCTGGACAAGGTTTGGTAGCCTTGACATAGAGATCAATACTTAAATATTAACATATTTCCAGCTAGTTATATATCTGATAGGGGGTTAATATCCGAAATATATAAAGAACGCAGACAATGCAATAGCAAAAAAAAAAAAAAACCCCAAACAATCCAATTAAAAAATGGGCAGAGGAATTGAATAGATATTTTTCTTAAAAAAAAATTTATGTATTTATTTTACAGAGAGAGAGAGAGCGAGAGCGCGCACTCATGAGTGGGGGATGAGCAGAGGAAGGAGAGAGAAACTGCAGGAGACTCTGTGCTGAGTACAGAGCCCAGTGCAGGGCTCAATCCCAGGTTTTGACCTGAGCCAAAACCAAGAGTCAGCCACTTTACTGACTGAGCCACTCAGGCACCCTTGAATTGATACTTTGCTAAAGAAGACATACAAATAGCCAACAGATACATGAAAAGGTACTCAACATCACTAATAATCAGGGAAATACAAATCAAAACCACAATGAGTTATCACCTCACACCTACCAGAATGCCCATCATTAAAGATAAGAGATAACTAGTATTACCAAGAATGTGGAGAAAAGGGAACCTTTGTGCACTTTTATGTGAATGTAAATCAGTACAGCCACTATGGAAAACAAGATGAAGTATCCTCAGAAAAATTGAAAATAGAACTCTCCCGTGATCCACCAATTCCACTTCTGGGTATTTACCCAAAGGAAATGAAATCACTATGTTGAAGAGATATCTGCATTTCCCCTGTTCCTTGCAGCATTATTTATATTAGTCAAGTCAGAAACAACCTAAGTGCCCATTGACAAATGAATAGATAAAGAAAATGAGGTGTATACACACACACTGGAATATTAGTCAGCTATAAGAAAAAAACAAGCAAGTTCTGCCATTTGCTACAACATGGATAGACCTTGGGGGCATTATGCTAAGTGAAATAACTTGGACAAAGATGAGTACTATATGATCTCACTTATATCTAAAACCTAAAAGAACCAAACTCCTAGAAACAGAAAATAGACCAGTGGCTGCCAGAGGTGGGGGTTGGTGGGGTGGATGAAAGTGGTCAAAAGATGCAAGCTTCTAAATATATAAGATGTATAAGTTCTAGGGATGTAAAGTACAGAGAGCATGATGACTAAAGTTAATGATGCTGTATCATATATTGGGAAGTGGCTAGTAGAGTATATCTTAAAAGTTCTTACCAGGGATCCCTGGGTGGCGCAGTCGTTTAGCACCTGCCTTTGACCCAGGGCGCAATCCTGGAGACTCGGGATCGAATCCCACGTCGGGCTCCCAGGGCATGGAGCCTGCTTCTCCCTCTGCCTATGTCTCTGCCTCTCTCTATCTCTCTCTCTGTGACTATCATAAATAAATAAAAATTTAAAAAAGTTCTTATCACACACACAAAATTTAACTATATGAGGTGATAGGTATCAACTAAGCTGATTGTGGTGATCATTTAAGAATATATACACATATCAAATCATATTGTAGTCCTAAAACTAACACAGTGTTACATGTCAATTACATTTCAATAAAACCACAAAAAAATAACCATCTTCCCTAAATATTCTTCCCTAAATATTCTATTAATTTTATACACAGGTATATAGAGGAACATTATAGAGGATATATTCTTATGAAACACCATTGAAATATAAATAAATTAAAATATTCTATAAATGTTAGATGCTCAAAGTAATTGACTTACTCTAAACAGTATTATTTACATATTGATAAATATTATATATATAAATAGTCATCATTTATCGAAGAAGCATTTGTTAACTCTAACTACGAACTTAAATAAAGGACACATGAAAAAGGAAGATGCAACTTGGCCACAACAACTTCTTGCAAGATACATCTAGAAGGCAAGGGAAACAAAGGCAAAAATGAATTATTGGGACTTCATCAAGATAAAAAGCTTCTGCACAGCACAAGAAACAGTCAACAAAACTAAAAGACAACCTACAGAATGGGAGAAGATATCTGCAAATGATGTATCAGATAAAGGACTAGTATCCAAGATCTATAAAGAACTTATTAAACTCAATAGCAAAGAAACAAACAATCCAATCATGAAATGGGCAAAAGACATGAACAGAAATCTCACAGAGGAAGACATGGACATGGCCAACAAGCACATGAGAAAATGCTCCGCATCACTTCCCATCAGGAAAATACAAATCAAAACCACAACGAGATACCACCTCACACTAGTGAGAGTGGTGAACATTAACAAGACAGAAAACAACAAATGTTGGAGAGGATGTGGAGCAAGGGGAACCCTCTTGCACTGTTGGTGGGAATGTGAACTGGTGCAGCCACTCTGGAAAACTGTGTGGAGGTTCCTTAAAGAGTTAAAAATAGAGCTACCCTATGACCCGGCTATTGCACTGCTGGGGATTTACTCCAAAGATACAAATGCAGTGAAACGCCGGGACACCTGCACCCCGATGTTTCTAGCAGCAATGGCCACAATAACCAAACTGTGGAAGGAGCCTCCGTGTCCATCAACAGATGAATGGATAAAGAAGATGTGGTCTGTGTATACAATGGAATATTACTCAGCCATTAGAAACGATGAATACCCACCATTTGCTTCGACATGGATGGAACTGGAGGGTATTATGCTGAGTGAAGTAAGTCAATTGGAGAAGGACAAACATTATATGGTCTCATTCATTTGGGGAATATAAAAAATAGTGAAAGGGAATAAAGGGGAAAGGAGAGAAAATGAGTGGGAAATATCGGAGAGGGAGACAGAACATGAGAGACTCCTAACTCTGGGAAATGAATAAGGGGTAGTGGAAGGGGAGGTGGGTAGGGAGATGGGGGTGACTGGGTGATGGGCACTGAGGGGGGCACTTGGCGTGATGAGCACTGGGTGTTATACTATATGTCAGCAAATCGAATAAATAAAAAAATATTCAAAAAATTTTAAAAAAAGAAAAAAGAAAAAGGAAGATGCACTCTTCTTAGGGAATTAACACTTTGGGGGAAGAAGGTTATATTAAAAATAAATGTAATCAAAATTATATATAAATCTATATATTAAAATGCATATATATATATATATATATATATATATACATATACACACACACACATATCAGTCTTTTGGTCTGCCAGCTGACACTATCCAACGACAAACCCATAGTAGCCCAAGACTGGCCCCTTAACAACATAGGAACCAAACCCTTCCCATTGTACCTATAGCAGGTAAAGTGGACCACTGCAGCCAATGGGACTGAAGGTAAATGCAAGTCAGACACAACAGTAAGGCACATGTAGCCTAGACAGAAAATACCCCTGAAGTGCTGGTCCTGGTGAAAAGGGTCATTGTGCTACAAAGCCTTATTCATAAGACCATGTCTTTCAAGAGCAGGCGATACAGCTGTCTTTCCTAATACATAGAAACACAGATTTAGACAAAATGAGGAGACAGAGGAATACATCCCAGTTGAAAGAACAGAACAAAATCACAGCAAAAGAGCTAAATGAAATGGAGATAGGCAATATGCCTGGGAAAGAATTCAAAGTCATGATCATATAGATAGTCACTGGACTTGAGACAAAAGGACTGGAGGACCTCAGTGAGACCTTCAACAAACAGATAGAAAAAATAAAAAAGGGCCAATCAGAGATGAAGAATTCAATAACTGAAATAAAAAATACACAATAGGGAATCAATAGTAGATTAGAGGAGGCAAAAGAATGGATCAGCAACTTGGAAGACAGGGTAATGAAAGGAAGCTCAGATAAACAGTGAACGAAAGAAAGAAAGAAAGAAAGAAAGAAAGAAAGAAAGAAAGAAAGAAGAGACTAAGGGAACTCAATAGCATAATCAAGCGTAATAATATTCACATTACATGGATCTCAGAAGGAGAAAAGAGAGAGAAGGAGGCAGAAAATTTATTTGAGGAAATAATAGCTGAAAATTTCCCAAATCTAGGGAAGGAAAAGAGACATCCAGATCTAGCAGGCACAGAGAACTCCCAACAAAATCAACCCAACGAGGTTCACACCAACACACACAGTAATTAAAATGGCAAATGCAAATGGTACTGAAAAGAGAAAATTTTAAAAACAGCAAGAGAGAAGAAAACACATACTAAGTAAACACCATAAGGCTGTCAGCTAATTTTTTAGCAGAAATTTTGTAGGTCAGAAGAGAGTGGCATGATATATTCAAAGCTGAAAGAAAAAAACTGGCACCTACAAATACTCTATCCAGTAAGGCTGACAAATACTCTATCCAGCATTCAGGATAGAAGGAGAGACAAACAGTTTCCCAGACAAACAAACTTAAAGGAATTCATGAGCACTAAACCAGCTTTACAAGAAATGTTAAAGGGAATTGTTTGAATGGAGAAAAAAAGGCCATAATCAGGAGCATGAAAATTAGGAAACGGATAAAATTTCACAGGAAGCATAAATAAAAGTAGTAGATTAATCACGTGTAAAACTAGTATGGGAGTGAAAACACAAAACTAGTAAATGAATTTTATGTACAAAATTCAGTCAAGGGATTCACAAAATAAGATGATGTAGAGTATGAAATCCCAATACATAAAACATGGAGGGTGGAATAAAAATGTAGTGCTATTTAGAATGGGTTCAAACTTAAGCAACCACCAACTTAATATAGACTGCTATATGCATAAGATGTTATATATGAATGTAATGATAACCACAAATAAAAAACCTGTAATAAATATACAAAAAATTAAAAAGAATCCAAGCATAACACTAAAGAAAGCCATCAAAAAGCAAGGGAAGAGAACAAGAGAAGAAGAAAGGAACAGAGAACTACAAAAACAACTTTAAAACAAGTAATAAATGGCAGTGAGTACATACATATCAATAATTACTTTTGTTTTTTTTAAAGATTTTTATTTATTTATTCATAGAGACACACACAGAGAGAGAGGCAGAGACACAGGCAGAGGGAGAAGCAGGCCCCATGCAGAGAGCCTGACATGGGACTCGATCCAGGGTCTCCAGGATCACGCCCTGGGCTGCAGGCGGCGCTAAACCACTGTGCCACCGGGGCTGCCCAATAATTACTTTTGATGTAAATGGACTAAATGCTCCAATCAAAAGACATAGGGTGACTGAATGAATAAAAAAGCTAAGACCTATCTATACACTGCCTACAGGAGACTCAATTCAGACCCAAAGACACATGTAGATTAAAGGTGAAGGGGTTAGAAAAACACTTACCATGCAAATGAATATGAAAAGATGAAAAGAAAGCCAGCGTAGCAATACTTAGGTCAGACAAAATAGACTTTAAAACAAAGACTTTAATAAGAGACAAAGAAGGACACTACATAATGATAAAGGGAACAATCCAACAAAAGGATATAACAATTATAAACATCTATGCACCCAACACGGGAGGACCTAAATACATAAAAATACTATTAATAGGTTTATGGATGAAACTGAAAGTAACACAATACTAGTAGGGGAATCTAACACCCCACTTAGACCAATGGATACAGACAGAAAATCAACATGGAAATAGTGGCTTTGAATGACACCTTAAATCAGATGGATCTAACAGATATGTTCAGAACATTCCATCCAGACAGAAAATCAACATGGAAATAGTGGCTTTGGATGACACCTTAAATCAGATGGATCTAACAGATATGTTCAGAACATTCCATCCAAAAAGAATGGAATACACATTCTTTTCAAGTGAATGTGGAACATTCCTCCAGAATAAATCACACGTTAGGCCATAAAACAAGTCTTAATAAGTTCAAAAATATTGAAATCATATCATGCATCTTTTCTAACTACAACAATATGAAACTAGAAATCAATCACAAGAAAAATCTGGAAAAAATACAAATACGCAGAGGTTAAATAACATGCTACTAAACAATGAATGGGGAAACCAATAAATCAAAGGGGAAATAAAAAATACATGGAGACAAATGAAAGTGAAAACATAACAGTCTAAAATCTTTTGGATGCAACAAAGCTGTTCTAAGAGGGAAGTTTATAGCAATACAGGCCTACCTCAAGAAACAAAAAAAATCAAATAAACAATCTAATCTTACACCTACAGAAGCTAAAAAAAAAAAAAAAAGAACAAAGCCCAAAGCCAGTGGAAGGAAGGAAATAATAAAGATTAGAGGAGATATAAATTAAATAGAGACTAAAATAATAGTAGAATAAATTAGTAAAACTAGGAACTGGTTCTTTGAAAAGATTAGCAAGATTGATAAAACTTTAGCCAGATTCATCAAGAAAAAGAGACAACTCAAGTAAATAAAATCAGAAATAAGGGAGAAATAATTGACATCACAGAAATACAAAGGATTATAAAGAATATTATGAAAAATTATATGGCGATAAATTAGAAGGCAACAAACCTAGAAAAAATAGATAACTTCCTAGCAACATAAAACCTTTCAAAACTGAATCAAGGAGAAATAGAAAATTTGAACAGCCTACTAGTACAGAAATTGAATCAGTAATCAAAAAACTCAAACAAACAACAATTCAGGACCAAATGGTTTCACAGGTGAATTCCACCAAACATTTATAGAAGACTTAATACCTATTTTTCTCCAACAATTTCAAAAAATAGAAAAGGAGGGAAAGCTTCCAAATTCATTATGAGGCCAGCATTACCCTAATATGAAAATCAGATAAAGACACTGCAAAAAAAGGAAACTGCCAATATCTCTGATGAACATCAATGTAAAAATTCTCAACAAAATAATAGCAAACTGAACATTACAAAAGCATTACATTTTAAAAAATCATCCATCATGGTCAAGTGGGATTTGTTCCAGGGATGCAAGAGTGGTTCAATATTGTAAACCAACTAATATGATACATCATATTAACAAGAAAAAGTATAAAAGCAATATGATTATCTCAACAGATGCAGAAAAAGCATTTGACAAGGTGCAGTATCTATGCAGGATGAAAACTCTCAACAAAGTAGGTTTAGAAGAAATATACCTCAACATGATAAATGCCATTTGTGAAAAACTCACAGCTAACATCATACTTAATGGTGAAAAACTGAGAGCTTTTCCTCTAAGATTAAGAAGAAGATAAGAATGTCCACTTTCACCACTTTCACTCACCATGGTATTGGAAGTCCTAGCCACAGCAATTAGACAACCAAAAGAGATAAAAGGCATCCAACTTGATAAGGAAGAAATAAAACTTTCACTCCTTCAGATGACATGATACCATATTTAGAAAATCTTAAAGAATCCACCAAAAAATTGCTAGAACTGATAAATTCAGTAAGTTGCAAGATACAAAATTAGTATATAGAAATATGTTGCATTTCTTTAACCTAAATATTAAGTAGCTGAAAGAGAAATTAAGGAAACAATCTCTCTTACAATTGCACTAAAATAATAAAATACCTAGGAATAAACTTAACCAAGGAGAAAAAGACCTATGCTCTAAAAACTACAAAACATTGATGAAAGAAATTGCAGATGACACAAACAAATGGGAAGATATTCCATGTTCATGGATTGTAAGAATTAATATTGTTAAAATGTCCATACTACTGAAAGTAATCTACAGATTCAATGCAATCTCTATCAAAATACCAACAGAATTTTTCATAGAACTAGAACAATTAACACTAAAATTTGTATGGCCCTGAATAGCCAAAGCAATCTCTTTTTTTAAAGATTTTATTTATTTATTCATGAGAGAGACAGAGAGAGAGGTAGAGACATAGGCAGAGGGAGAAGCAGGCTCCCTGTGGGGAGCCCAATGTGGAACTCCACCCCAGGACCCTGGTAACATGACTGAGCCAAAGTCAGATGCTCAACCACTGAGCCACCAGATGCCCTAGCCAAAGCAATCTTGAGAAAGAAGAAAAAAACTGCAGGTATCACAATACCAGATTTTACAATATACTACAAAGCTGTAGAAACCAAATCAGTATGGTACTGGCACAAAAATAGACTCATAGATCAATAGAAGAGAAGAAAGCCCAGAAATAAAACTAAACATATATGGTCAATTAATCTATGACCAAGGAGGCAAGAATATATAATGGGAAAAACACAATGTCTTCAACAAAAGGCCTTGGGAAAAGTGGATAGCAACATGCAAAAGAATGAAACTAAACCACTTTTTTTTTTTTTTTTTTACTAAACCACTTTCTTACACCATACATAAAAATAAACACAAGAAGGATTAAAGACCTACATGTGAGACCTGAAACCATAAAACTCCTAGAAAAAAAAAACGTAGTCAGTAATTTCTTTGATATCAACTATAGAAACATTTTTCTAGATATGTCTCCTCCAGCAAGGGAATCAAAAACAAAATTAAACTATTGTAAATACACCAAAATAACATTTGCACAGGAAAGGAAACAATCAATGAAACAATGAGGCAACCTACTGAATGGGAGAAGATATCTGCAAATAGTATATCTGATGAGGGGTTAGTATCCAAAATATATAAAGAACTTATACAGCTCCACACTAAAGAGAACCAAATATTCTGATTTTAAAATGTGCAAAGGGAAAAAATGAATAAAATTAATTAGTTAATTAATTTAAAATGCCCAAAGGACCTTAGTAGATATTTTTTTCAAAGACATACAAATGGCCAACATAAAAAGATAGCCAATAACACTAATTGTCAGGGAAATGCAAATCGAACCACAATAAGATATCACCTCATACCTGTCAAAATGGCTAAGGTCAGAAGCACAAGAAATAGAAAGTGTTGACATTATTTGAAGTAGAAGGAATCCTCATGCACTGTTGGGAATGCAAACTGGTGCAGCCACTATGAAAACACTATGGAGTTTCCAAAAAAATTAAAAATAGAATTATCATATGATCTGGTAATTTTCCTACTGAATATTTACCCAAAGAGAATGAAAATACTACTTTGAAAAGATAAATATATACCCCTATGCTTACCGTGACATTATTTATAATAGTTAAGATATGAAAGTGACCCAAAGTATGTATCCACAGATGAATGGATAAAGATGTACTGTGTATATAGAGAGATTTATAGATAGTAAAATATTACACAGCCATAAAAAAGAATGAGATATTGCCATTTGCAACAATATGAATGGATCTAGAGGCTATAATGCTATATGAAATAAGTTACACTGAGAAAGACAAATACCATATGATTTCACTCATGTGTGGAATTTAAGAAACAAAACAAATGAGCAAACAAAGAAAAAGAAAAAAGAGACCAAAAAACCCAGATGTTAAATATAGAGAACAAAAGGTTGCCAGAGGAAAGGTAGGTAGGGGGTGAGTGAAACAGGTAAAGTAGATTAAGAGTGTACTTATTGTGATGAGCACTGAGAAATGAAGAGTTGTTGAGTCACTATATTGTACAGCTAAAACTAATATAACATTACATGTTAATTAAAAATTTAAAAATAAAAAGTATTCTTAGCTCACAAGTTGTACAAAAGTAGGCCAGAGTTTGGCAAGTTTTCTTGGTCCTGATGTGGAGATCAATGCTTATATTAACATTTTGTGAGCTAGGGACAACTATAACTTTCATGCTCCCTACTCTCAGTTTCCCAGGCAGTAAAATCACTGGAAACAAATCCTAAAGACTAGCGATAAAAACTAATAAAAATGCCTTCGATGAAATAAATTTGAAATTAAAATCTAGAAACAACTGTTCCCTTCAGGTTTAGTTACATATTACTGTAGCTAAGAATATTCATTATTCCCATGAGGTTTTAGATGTTCATATTTCCCTTTTCTCTTCAAACTTCAGCTTTAAGAAGTGTTTACAGAAAAAAAATATATAAAAGACTTTTGACTCCACGTTAATAATAAATAGCTCTAGGCAGTGAACACTGGCTACTCCTGATATTACCCTTGGCTCCCAAGTCTGATTGGCCATGTTGACTTCTCCTTCCTGCCTTGAGTGATTTTAATCCAGGTCCAGGGTACTTGATTTTTAGTTTAGTTACATAAATGTAACTAAGTTAAATAAATGATTTGGATCTGGGACAGTAGGTTCCTTTCCTTCTTGAAAATCCTTTCTCAAGAGGAATTTCAAGCTGGCAGGATGAACTAGAAAGAACAATAAAGAAATGGAGACATTATCTATGGTGAAAAATATCAAGTGGCTTCCCAGACTTCTGGACTCATTAGGACTTTGGACCTAAAAACACTATACACTAGAAGACCCCCCCACCCCCAAAATCTGTGTTCTGTGGATTTAACTATTTTGGGCTTTAGCTACGACGTCTGGCTCATAGACTGCTGTCTAAACCTTCCTGGTTTTCACAGGGCCGAGTTTTGTGGTCTCCACTCCTTTGCCAATTCTGTTCACAAGTGTCTCTGTTCCTGACTTCCTCTACCTTGGCTGGAGATTTCTGGGTCTCTGCCTCTGACACTTCCACCTCCATTAGCATGGCTGTCTCATGGCGGTCCCTTGAATTAGGGAGACCCTTTCCTTGGTGTTCTGCTCTGTTCAAAGGGCAAAGTTGGGTTCTTGGGGACTAGAAGAATGCAAATTAAAAACAAAAAGTGCTATGTTTCTGTATCAAATCAGTAGTGAATATATAAGCATAAATAAATATATAATATATTAAAGTAATATATAAACAAATATGTTTAGTATAAATATAATAGGTAATATATGTTATTAATTATATAATATTACATAATATATTAATTTATAATATAAGTATACAAAATATGTAATATATAAAAGTAAAAATATTTATATATATACATTTGGTGCTGTTAAAGGTGTCAGGAAGCATCTTCTCACATAATGTAGGAACATGTGTAAATCAGAACAGTGGAGAGCCCTGCTGGAATACCATTTGACAACATACATCAAGAGCCTTAAAACTGTTTCTATCCTTTAATTGCAGAACCCATTTCTAGGAATATATTTCAGCAGAAGAATCCCAATATAGAAAAAAGCTTTCAGCGGAGAGATATTCATTATAACATAATTACGACCTAAAAAGGAAAACCTAAACATCCAATCATGAGGGAAGATGATTGTCAACTAAGCCACATATAGTTGATGAGGAGTGTTCGTGTTTATAATACAAGAAAAGGTGAAAAAGCTGGATACAAATTCGTATGTACAATATGATTCCTACTATTTAAAAAGACATGTACATAGGGAAAAAATAAAAATTCCAAATACCAGTCCATTTCCTCTTCATACTTTCATGTACTTGATATTTTCTACTGTAGATATATGAGTATAATCAGGGAAAAAACATGTACAGGATTACATGGCATGTAACACTGTATGTACACTGGAATAATCAGGGACAAAGGTCCATGATCTATTGCCTAGGGAAAAGAGCTGAACATAAAGCTGCATATGCAAAATGAATGTGATGATTTAAAAACCCTCTACATTATGGGCATCGAACTGAAATACCTATAGGAGCCAGATATGCAGCATAAACAAAAGAAAAGAAAAAAAGAAACAAACAAACAGACAAATAAACACGGGCCAGCACTGGGACAATGGCACATTGGCAAACATGCCTTCCTTTTGAGGGTGACTCCTCAGCTCCTGTCATTTGAAAATACAGGTTTGATTTTTTTTTTTAAGATTTATTTATTTATTTATTTATTTATTTATTTATTTATTTGAGGGGACGAGGGGGAGAGGGAGAAGGAAAGAAGCAGACTCCCTGTTGAGTGCAGAGCCCAGCCCAGCTTGATCCCACAACCCTGAGATCATGACTTGAGCCAAAATCAAGAGTCACATGCTTAATTGAAGGAGTCACCCAGGTGCCCCCAGGTTCAATTTTTCAAGAAAAATATGAAATCTGGATTTAATGTAAAAATCTCTTCATTTTTGCATGTTAAAATCTAACTTTAAATTATAAATATATTGCATGAACCAAATAAAACGTACTGGATTTTTTTTTTAAGCCAAAAAGCTACCCATTTACATCTTCTGCTCTATATTTGAATAAATACACACACACACACACACACACACACACACACACGGAAATAGAACTTAAGGAGAATCTAACCAAAATGGAAGCAGTCATCATGGCTGGTGATGGGACTTTGGTGATTCCTACAATTTTATATGTAATTTTTTTTAAAGATTTTATTTATTTATTCATAGAGATGCAGAAAGAGAGAGAGATGCAGAGAGAAAGAGAGGCAGAGACACAGGCAGAGGGAGAAGCAGGATCCATGCAGAGAGCCTGACGTGGGACTTGATCCAGGGTCTCCAGATCACGCCCTGGGCTGCAGGCGGCGCTAAACCGCTGCGCCACTGGGGCTGCCCTTTATATGTAATTTTATATTCCGTGTATTTACAATTTTCCTTAATATACATAGATGGTCTTACAGTGGCAATTTCAAAGCATTATTTTTCACCATAGTACAGACAGAGTTTATCTCTTGAAGATTGCTCAGGATCTGGAGCTTCTTTTTCTCATTCCTTTCTCCATATGAGAGCCATTAAATTAAGCGTTTAATTGTTCTTAAGGGATTTTTATAAAAAGCACCGACATCACACGTAGATAAAAGACCCAAATATGCCTGCATAAAAAATGACAACCATGTCAAGTGGACAGTAAAACAGGATATCATTTTGATGGCACTGCCTGGTATCTCTCTCCCCACCCCCTTGCCTCTGTGCCACTGAAACCCAAAGGAATCACGTCCCTCCCACCTGCTTTACCACTACAGTGCAGCTGGCGAGGAGGCGAGAAGAGGCAGTAGCTAAGCTTAGAGAACCTAGGAGATGCAGGAAGAGCTGGTGGCTTGGAAAAAATGAAAGATGTTACATCTTACCCCAAATTATTTTAATAAATCTGGTTTGAAAGCTGAGCCATTTCTCTAGATATTAAAGGGGGCGGGGGGAGAAGTAACGAAAGACCATCTAATTCTCCACAAGACAGAGCCACAGATGGAGAAAAAGTAGAAAAGAAGTTAGATTGCCTTTCTACAAGTCAAGTACCATTAAGGCTCTTTTAATTTCCTTTATATTTTCCCTGTAAGTTTAAAGGGATGGTTTAAAGTTTCACTGTGCGCTTAGGTGGCATGCCCTGTGCAAGGCAGGAGTCATATTTTCACTCATTCTTTTGCTTCTCCTTGAGCACATGCCCTGTTTTCTGTCCTGTTCTAAGAGCCTTGTGGGGCTTAGGCATAACAAGAAAGTGTCTGGGGAGGTGGGTTTTGGTGGAGTCCCCGGGGCACTGCTGTGGGCAGGGGTCGTGAGGTTAAGTGGTTGGGAGAAAGGTTTGCATACTTTTGAACTTCTGCCTGGATTGCTGGACTTTGCCTTGGCTTTTCCCTTGAATGGTTATATGCTCTGTGTCAGTGCTATGCTGGGCAGGGTTTAACAACCAGTTAAGGCAAGAGCCTTGATTTATAGCATTTTCTGATTTTTGTCATGTAAATACTCCTCCCATAGCTGACTTCGAGCCACCAACCTGATGTCATTGAATGCAGAGCTGGAGGAGATATATAGCCCACTCCTCCAGCACACTGCTAGGTTAGCTCTTCTGCCCAAAATGGTCAAGCCACTTAAGGGTCTGTTGCTCTCCAGCAACATTTCTCAGCCTGGAAGCTGTTCTTGCTCCGAAATCCCACTCTCTATTCTGCTGCCACTTTATCCTCCTCTGGCTGGACACAGTCTTAGTCTGGGATCTTTTTTAGCTTATCGGATTAACAATTTTATCTCAACAGATTTTATTATATCTCTCTTCTTACAATTTCTTTTTTTTTCATTTTATTGACTTTATTTCTTTACCACTGTTCATTTCAGACGGAGAACATTGAATGTGGAATCAGTCCTTTCTTTAAAAAAGCAGAGAGCTCATGCCATGAGAAGCAGTAAGAGCTCCTCTGTGCTCACTTCAGCAGCAGGTGTACTAAAATAGATACAACCAAGAGCAGATTGGTGCAGCTCCTGCCCATCGATGACATGCGAATGTGTGAAGCAGGCCATATTTTTTCCAGGGACCATCTATATCTATATGGTGGTGCCAGATGACTGAGACAGATGATTAGGAGGAAGATGGTTACTCTCTAACTTTGGAGTTAACTTAGCCACTGCTGCCACCATTGTGAGTCTTCTCAGAAGCTCTTGAAATGGCATGGGAGGATATTCATTGGGCAGAAAGTCAAAGTCTGACTTCACCACTAGCTTCCTGTGTGAGCTGCTGCATGTCATGTAAGCCTCTCAGGAACTTCAGTTTTCTGAAACTGATCCTCCAGCAACAAAAGGTTGCTCATTTCTGACTCACATGGGCAAAACAGAATCAAGTGAACATTTTCTCAGTTGGATTGCTGCTTCCTCTCCATCCAGGACTCTAAGCATCATTGTTTCCATTATGTGTTGATCTGTATTCCGTCAGGAAATGTAAATCCCAAGCTCATCTGCTTAACCTTTGTAGGTAAGGCACAGGAGGAAATCCATCTTTACCTGTACTGGATCATTATGATCGCCTTGCATTTGTGTTCCATTTTTCTCTGCACAAATGCCTAAAACTTTGCTGTCTTTGTGAACAGAACTGCCCCTCTCACCATCCTTGCCATCTTTTTTGTGCTGTACCTGAATATCTATGAAATGAAACAAAAGGTTAGGGAGAGGAAGAAACTTCCTCTCAACTCATTTAAAACAGTTGTGAGGGTCAAAAGGACAATACATTTGCTTCATTTTTACTACAGAAGTAGAACATATTCTTTGCAGAATTGGGAAATATGGTTGGCAAAAGAAGAAAAAATAACAAAATGAAATAAACAAAAGCCACCCATAATTCTAACAAACAGATATAGCCACTGTAACTACTGGCATATAACTTTCTAGACATATACATGTGTTTTGGGTACACAAAATGAGTTTCTATTGTATGTTTTGTTTGTAACCCTCTTTTTCCCATGTCCATAAGCATGTTTTTACTGTATCACTTTTAATGGTGGCAGTGTATCTCATTATGTTGATATACCTTATTTAACCTATCCCCTATACTTGGGCATTTAGGTTGTTTCTTATATTTTGCATCCTTGTACACGCATTTTTATATATTTGTGTGATTATTCTGTTAGGCTAAATTTCTGAAAGTGCAATTGCTTGATCAAAAGTTCTCAGAGGTTTTTTTCTACTTTTCATTGGGTTGTCAAACTGAACAGATTAGAGGGTGGGAGAAATGTGGTGGGCTGCTTTTGGAAGCTGTTTAATTGAAGTGACAAAAGTGTTATTATAAAGGGTAGAAACAATGAAATAAATTGTACTTAAAATTATAGCTAAAGGGAGGTGGGGAAGAGGAGGCATGTCCTCAAGCCAGAAATGGATATCCTTGAAATATGGAAGCATGCAGAAAGGTGGTATACTGGGATCTGCTGTCAAGGATCCTGGAAGTTGGAGTTTTGGAACCAAGCTCAGCTGCCTCCCGAGAAAGAAATGATATTGGCTCTGCTGTTTAGATTGGGAATGTGCTTCTGTATTAGTCAGCTTCTGCTGCAGCTCCAGTGTGTTTCAGACAACCCCCAACTCAGTGGCTCAGAACAGTAAATGTTTATTTCTCACTCATGGTCTGCAGGTCAGTGGCAAGCAGCTCCTCCTGAGGCTGAATATCAGATTCAGGATATAGGTCTCTGTGTGTATCTTCTTGCAGGACCCATGCTGAAGGACCACTGTCTCCCAGAATGTGATCTAATGGGGCTTCTGGTGCTCAGAACTGTCATATGGACTTCTTCTGTCTATATCCCATTGGCCAAAGTAGTCACAGGGCCAAGCCCACGGAGGGAAGCCAGGGGAAGTAGACTCTGCCCCAGAGGAAGGGAGCATAGAGGAAAATACCTGCTGAACAATATTCAATCAATCACAGCAACTCTTCTAGGCACTGCATATTTAATTAGGTAATAAGGTATTGCCTGAGCTAGTTTTTCTTCAAAGTGTTCCTGCGCTGAAAAAGATGGACAAGAAAGTGGAAAGCAACAAAATGAGCAACTTGCTGTATCATCCCCTAATTGGAAATCTCTCACACAAGCTCCTGGCCTTTCTGATTGTTTAGCCAAAGCAGAGACTTCCATTTTAAGTAATACTACAAAAAAAAAAAAAAAAAGAAAGAAAGAAAGAAAGAGAGAGAGAGAGAAAGAAAGAAAGAAAGAAGAAGAGGGATCCCTGGGTGGCGCAGCGGTTTAGCGCCTGCCTTCCCAGGGCGCGGTCCTGGAGACCCCGGATCGAATCCCACGTCGGGCTCCCAGTGCATGGAGCCTGCTTCTCCCTCGGCCTGTCTCTCTGCGTCTCTCTCTCTCTCTCTCTGTGACTATCATAAATAAAATAAAAATTAAAAAAAAAAAAGAAAGAAGAAGAAGAAGAAGAAGAAAGAAAGAAAGAAACAGAAAAAGTGACGGAGTTGAAAGTATTGCTTAAGGCAGGAGGATCGTGATTTTAAGGGGTTTGCAGTTTATGATCTACAGGATTTAAGAAAAGAAATGTAAAATTATAAATATAAGCTTAAATTTAAAAGTGCTTATTTAAAATGAGAAAATAAGCCACAAAACACATGTTTTTTAAAATAACTAATAAAATATTAACAAAATAATTAACAAAAATATCCCCAAATTTTAAAAAAGTAAGATATTTTAATGAGCTAGCCACCTGACACACCTCTATATGTCTTTCCACATTTTGTGGCCTCAAAAATTTTGATAACTTTTTTACTTGACAATAATTTTGTAATATCACTTCTATATGGATAAGAGAGATTTAATCATTCCACTAACATGATAGCTTCTGACTGTATATTTCAAAGTGTTCTCTTCCACAACCAGTGTCTGGCACATTGGCCATCCCCATAGTGTGATACCACCACTGGCCCTGGAGCTTCATGTTAGCTAACTTCACACATTGTCAGGAAGAACATAACTAGAAATAACTGAAATGTCTATCAACTGATGCATTTATTTGATGAACAAAATGGAGTATTATTTAGCTATAAAAAGAATAAAGTACTGAATGAATCTTGAATACGTTGTGCTAAGTTTAAAAAGCCAGATGCAAAAAGCAACATATTGTATGATTTCATGGACATGAAATGTCCAGAACAAGCAGATTTATAGAGACAGAAAGTAGATTAGGGGGCATTAAGAGATTAGGAGCTGGCTGGCAGTGGGGGAAGGAAAGAATAGAGTGACTAATGGGGTTTCTTTGGGGGGAGGGGGTGTGAAAATGTTCTAGAATCAAATAGTTGTGACAGTTGCACAGCATTGTGAATATACTAAAGTAACTGAATTATAGCTTTAAAGGATTCAATTTGAGGATATAAGAGTCATATCTCAATTAAATAAAAAAAAAAAAATCCCGAAAGCCATTCCTACATTCAAACAAGTGGAAATAACTAAACCCAAAGTGCCTGCAAACTGTGTAAATACATCACACTGAACCAAACTCACTCTATCTTCGCTTGGACGTCCCTTTAGTTAGACCCTGAAATACCCTTAGCTGCCACATGATATGAAAAGATGGTGATGGAGGGAAGTCAAGGTAGAAGAAAACAATGGTTTTACTTTTGCAAACTTTACAAAAGCATATGACCAAGTGAACACTTGTCAGGCCCTGAAAGGGGTCCCTGCGAGTGAGAGCCTTGAAGTTCAAGCACCACATTTAATACTTTCATGGCCAGTACCCTCTCTCCCCACCACACCCTGTTCTTACCCTGTGCAGACACTCATTTAAATTTTAGAAAATGGTCAAGGGGTCTTTTTATCCAGTTTCTTGAAAGGAAACAAAGCAAAGATTTCTTAACTAACTTACTAAATCCTGCTTCTATTTTCATTGTACCTGAATAGACTAAAAGACTTCTACACAAACAAATAAGCAAATGAAAACCTTTGTTGTTGTTCTTGTTGTTGTTTAGAGCTTTGCAATTTTTTTTTCCCTTTTCCACGAAATAGGGAGTAGCCTCTAACTGGAATCTCTCAACAGGGTCTGCCCCTTCCCAGAGGATCAAAGCCGAAACTTCATTTCACCACCAGGGCCTAACTAGAATTCCAGAGCCCTCAGAATCCTCTCTGTACTGATGACTCAGCCCCTCAGGCTGACCCTCCCTCTCTTGGAATCCCCTCTCTCCAGCTGTAGCTCTAATTTTGTCATGCACCTGGCTGGCCCTTTCCCAAGCTTCTCTCCTATTCAGTTGGATAGAATTCAGAAGTCCATAAATTCTTCAGCTCCCTGGAACCAAATTATTTCTGAGCCCAGAGAAGGCAGCTCTGCCAGGTCCAGGGACTTGAAATTCACTCATTTGGAAAGTACATAAATCCAAACTCTAAAAGGCAATAGAGGTATTTTTCTGACATTGAGTATGCTTTTGACTTTGAGTGACCCATTTCCCAATAACCAAAAAATACTCTTTTGGATACAAACTTCTAACTCCCCATTCAGGTATTAAAAAGAAATCAGCTTTTTTTTTTTTTTTTAAAGATTTTATTTATTTATTCATGAGAGACACAGAGACAAAGAGAGGCAGAGACACAGGCAGAGGGGGAAGCAGGCTCCATGCAGGGAGCCTGATGTGGGACTCTATCCTGGGTTTCCAGGATCACACCCTGGGCTGACGGCGGCACTAAACCGCTGAGCCACCCAGGCTGCCCTAAAAAGAAATCAGCTTTAAGAAAATAAATTGTTCCTGTTTTCCAACAAATCTTTCCTGTCCTCTTCTCATTTCAGCAAAGATGGGCAAATAAGACAGATCCCAGTGACCTTGGGACACCTGGGTGGCTCAGCAGTTGAGTGTCTGCCTTTGGCTCAGGTCGTGATCCCAAGGTCCTGGGATTGAATCTCCCTCTGCCTATGTCTCTACTTCTCTCTGTGTGTCTATCATGAATAAATAAATAAAATCTTAAAAAACAAAGTCCCAGGGACTGTCAAAGATTAGCTTCTGAAATACTTGAGTGGTTTAGCCAGAGCAGAGACTTCCATTTCAAAATGGTAGACTAAATGCAAGTTGCAGTTTTTCCAAATTCCTAGAAATAATTGTGCCTTAAAAATCTAAGACTTTGGTCACAAATAACTTAGAGAATAAAAATTGAGGGGCACCTCGTGGCTAGGTGGTAGAGCATGTGACTCTTGATCTCAGGGTTGTAAGATGGAGCCCCACATTGAATGTAGAGATTACTTAAAAATAAAACCTTTAAAAAAAAAGAATAAAAATTGAGAAGATTGGATTGACAGGGAAATCTGTAGTCCAGATGCATCTGAGACCTCTGAGAAAAGTTGAAGCATGCTAAGGAGGTATATACTTGGAGGCTGTATAAACTTGCAGCAGAAGGGAGTCCAGGACAACAGATAGGGAATAGATGTCACAGCAATAGCAGCCAGGCAGCAGTGATGGAGTGTCTGCCTCCAGGCTCCATCAGATCAGAGACAGGGCAGCAGGTGGCTGTTGACCTTAGTAGGGAGCGCTGAGTACTAACATCTAACAAACCAGTACAGTGCCCTGCCAGGTGACACAGCCTGTCCTTCCTCTTCCTGAAAGCAGACCAGAATACAAGCAGGTCACCAGGGCAACTCTTGTCTCCTTTCCAGGTAGACCATACAAACAGATGTGACACAGACTCTAACTGGGAATATCAACCACACAGATAAGCCCACAACCAAGATATAGAAAGTATTCAAGAAAATCAACCTTCGTGAAGAAGACAATGAACTAAAGAAGTGGAAGTATGATGAAACAAAGCTAGTGGAACAATGAAAATGGCACTTATGGACTAGAACCCGGTTTCCTTATTCTCAGGCCACCAACTGATCTTTTCCCTTCTTCACACTGCCATCCATTCCTAAGCTGGCACTCCCTATACAGTAGGAACATTTTTGAGACATTTCTTTATTTTCTCAAATAAAAGCAATTTTGAGAAAAAACTTGCATCCGTGTGGAGAACAGCCACACAGATAGGGAACTACTTCATTTCCTCATTTCCTTTTTTTTTTTTTCACTGTTCAAAATTTATTTGGTATTTTAGTTGGTAGGACAGATAGTTGGCTGCATTGTCTTTTTACATTTTATGGCAATGTACACTACATTCCCACATATATAGTACACAAAATAAGATCCTTTAGAAGAGTTATGCACTATACATGCAATATTGAATTTATACATTAGATCCCAGGATGTGACTGAAGAAAAAAGATCGACTAGGCATGTTGGGTATTGGGGCAAAGGAATCAGAAGTTACAGAACACAGTAAATACACATCTGGTTTGAAGAATAGCTGCAGCATATATGACATTGGCAGAGGTGCCTCCGAGATGGTGGAACTATATTACGTTAACCAATTTAGGACTACACAAGACAGGTATCATCCAGCATCAGGATATAGCTGCAGGGTTTTGTGAACCATTCCCATTTGTAACTTTAGGAAACTGATGTTTTTCTTAGGCCATTTTAATATTACTACTTGAGTAACAGGTCAAATAATAAGGACAACACACACAACCTCCAACTAAAATCTTGTTGTAGTCTAGACAGTGATGTGGTACATTAGAAAATTTTAAAACTGCAGTTCCTTTTGGATCCCCCAAAGTGTATCTGCATTCTTCAATGGGCCTCTTCCTCAGGAGTCAGAGTCACTTTCACATCGGAGATTCCATTCTGCCCCAAGATGCAAGGAACACTAAGGAAGACATCATCTTTTATTCCATAGAGACCCTTAATCATGGTGGAAACTGGATGCACCCACCTAAAATTCTTCATTATACTTTCTGCCAAAACTGCCACAGACAGTCCAATGGCTCAGGAAGTGTAGCCTTTCAGTTTGATCACCTCATAGACACTGTCAACCACCTGTTTGTGAACCTCTTTCCACTGTTCCTTATCTGCATCAGTGCCTAAGTCAGGGTGCAGATTCTTCAGAGAGACACCAGCAACATTTGCTCCACTCCATACAGGCACACTGGAGTCTCCATGCTCTCCAAGGACCCACCTATGACAGCTTAATGGGTGAACTCCCAACCTTTCCCCTATTAGGTAACAGAACCGGGCTGAATCCAGATTGCAAAAACTTCCAATAACACGGTTTTTGGGAAAGCCAGTTATCTTCCAAGCCACATAGGTAAAGATATCCACTGGATTGGAAACAACAAGCAACTTGCAGTTTGGGCTGTATTTGACAATATTAGGAATGGTGAACTTAAAGATGTTCAGGTTACGCTGAATCAAATTAAGATGACTTTCTCCCCCTTGCTGACGTGCCCCAGCCGTGATAATAGCCAGCTTGGAGCTTGCAGTCATATTATAGTCTTTGCCAGAGACAATTTTTGGTGTTCTAAAGAAAAGGCTGCTGTGCTGGAGATCCATCATCTCTCCCTTCAATTTGTCTTCCATGACATCAACAAGAGCGAGTTCATCTGCCAAGTCCTTCATTAAGATTCTGATGGCACAAGTCATGCCAACAGCACCAACCCCAACGACTGTAATCTTATTCTGGGAGATATTGTCTTTCTTAAGAAGATTCTGAATCAGCCGATCCTTGAGAGTTGTCATTTGCCATTTTGGACTTAGAACCAAAAGGAATCAGGAGTGCATGGCAGGCGGCAGGTGGCCGTGTGCGGGGTCAGGTCGGGGTCGGGACTTGGCAGCGGTGGCTCCTCCTTATTTCCTATTTTGTTTTTTGTTTTTTTTTTTTTTTTTATCCTCTGCTATTTTATTTTTTATTTATTTTTTATTTTTTTTTAATTAATTTTTATTGGTGTTCAATTTACCAACATACAGAAAAACACCCAGTGCTCATCCCGTCAAGTGTCCACCTCAGTGCCCGTCACCCATTCCCCTCCAACACCCGCCCTCCTCCCCCCTTCCACCACCCCTAGTTCGTTTCCCCGAGTTAGGAGTCTTTATGTTCTGTCTCCCTTCCTGATATTTCCCAACATTTCTTCTCCCTTCCTTTATATTCCCCTTCACTACCATTTATATTCCCCAAATGAATGAGAACATACACTGCTTGTCCTTATTTCCTATTTTGAAGAATGGCTTCCCTATCCTCCACTCTGAAATGTCTGTATTGCCCGCCCCCATGCCCCACCCCATCCATCCATTAGCAAGGTCACCGTCATCTCTCTCTAGTGAAGCACCTGGGTGGCTGAGTCACTTAGTCAGCTAAGTGTTTCACTCTTGATTTTTCAGCTCAGGTCATGATCTCAGGGTTGTGAGATCGAGTGCCACACCCCCATGCGAGCCTACTTAAGATTTGATTCTCTTTCCCTCTCCCTCCCTCCCTACCTCCGCACCCATCCCTGTCCCAGCTCACAGTCTCTCAAAAAAAAAAAAAAAAAAAAAAAAGGATTGCACAGCTTTGTAGCTATCACCCTCCCATCCATTCTCTGCACTTTAGCCAGATGGGACTTCCAAAAATGCAAAACCTGAGTACTACGTCACTCTGGATGCTCGAGAACTTTTCAAGGTCTTCTCTTAGCTTTTTATATTGAGTTCACATTCCATAAATTAGCCTACAATACCCTGCAGGATATGGCTCCTCTGTTCTCGTCCAATCTTATCTCTTGACTTGACCCTTGACAACCAGTCAGTCTGCCTGACCTGCTTTGTTCTAGGACCCACCCTCAGTAAACTTCTTTCATTTGTTCCTCTCTTCTCCAAGCTGCTTTCTCTGCTTGAAACAGTCTTTCCTTCTGTTTTCATAAGGCAAACACTTATTTATCCTTCAGCTTTCAGCTCTGGGGAACCTTCCTGGGCCTCCAGAGTTTGTGGTGCCTCTTCTGTTTTCCTGTGACACTATACACCTTATTCTGCATTGATCTCTCCAGACCATGTATTTTTTTGTCTGTACCTCCTCTACTATATAAGCCCCAGAAGGCAGAGACTTCTTTGTTCTGTATTTTATTCACACATGAAGCATGGTAAGCACACAATGACATCCTTTTGAATAAATGAGATGTTTGGTGCTTTTATTTATGCTTTTGCAGTACACTGTGAACATATTTAGGCCCCAAGAGAAACATGGCCATTTTCTTCTTTGACAGAATGGATTTGCAGGCTGTTCTCAGACCTACCTTGACTTACAGATCATCTATTTACTCAATAAGTTAATTCCCCAAATAATATGGAGGGCCAGGAACATTCTATATGCTGGGTACAGCCAGAAACAGAGCAGACACAAATCTTGTAGAATCTAATTTTATAGGCTGGTTACATGATCACCATACTCCTCTTCTCTACCAACCCTCCCTGAGACCAATTTGACATTCTGCTGGAATCCGCTCCAACTGTTGATGAGTCCTGCCTGTATAGGACACTGTGTTTTGGGATGCCTAGGTGGCTCAGAAGTTGAGCATCTGCCTTGGCTCAGGGTGTGGTCCCAGAGTCCTGGGATTGAGTCCCATATCAGGTTTCCTGCATGGAGCCTGCTTCTCTCTCTGCCCCCCCGCCCCCGCCCTCTCTCTGTCTCTCATGAATAAATAAATAAAATCTTAAAAAAAAAAAAAGAGGCTACGTTTCATGGCCATACTCCTAGATTCTATTTTATTTTTAAACTTTCTGTAATGGAAGATTCAAACATATACAAAAGTTCAGAGAATAGGTTAATGAACCTCTGTATATCTAACATGGCAACCTGTGTCCATGTAATTTCATTTATTACCCCTCCCCCCCCCACATACACACTCGTCCACTGTCCACTGGATTATTTTAAAGCAAAACTGGGCATCTAGTTATTTCATCCATAAATCCCTTCTGAAGGAAGAGGGTTTTCACAGGGACTTGGAGGATGGAAAGGTCACAGATCAGTGGAGAAGAAGCAGCGTGTCATCTGAAATGAGAATGAGAGTATAAGGAAAGGTTTTGACAGGAAATGAATAGTGTATACACAGTCAGGAGGAAGCTGTGCTGGAGAGAGAGAAGGTTGGGAACGTCAGATAGAAATAATTACAAAAAGTTTCAAATGCCAGCCTGAGGATGTTGGGTTTCCTACAGAGAAGGGTAGATAGATATTCACATAATATTTTAGATTTGGAATGAACCAAGCAGTGTTTGAGTGAATAATCATCTATGGTGAGAGTGGGCCCAGGGAACCCAAGGGGCAAAACAAATAGAGGGGAAATGGGGGTAGAGGAGTCACTATTATCATTCAGCACAACCAATGGGCCCAGATCACCATGATGTTGGTAGAAACGGTGAGGAGGGATGAGTGAGGATGCGTTTCAAAGACTGAGATAATAAAATGTGCTCCTTGTCCCAATGGACTGGTGAAGGAAAGAACAAGAGATGAGTCTGAGGCTCAAGTCTGGGTGGCTAGGAGCCTGGAAATGTCACAAAGTCAAAGAAAATGTGAGGGAGAATCTCTTAGGGAGATGATAAGTTTTATTTTGGAATTAATAACAAGGATATCCAAATATAAATATCAATTAGTCTGTTGGAGATGCAGGATTGGAATGTGGGTGGAAGTGATAAAGAAGGTTTCAGTTGACCCACATAAAACTGACAGTCGAGGTCGGGTGTTTCTAATAGTTTTACACATGAAGAATGAAAAGAGAAACCAGGAGAAGGAAAAAGCAGGAAGCAGATAGCAAGGAATATAGGAGGAGGAAAAAATAAAAGGACAGAAAAAGGAGAACAGAATTGAGGAGAGGGTAGGGAAAAAAGAGCAAGTCAGAAGAAAAAAGAATCATGGCCATGACAGGAAAAAAAAAAAAAAAAAGATAAAAGCACCAGGAGAGTAAATTAACCTCCAAAGTCAGAGGAGAGCCTTTGTAAAAAAAGAATTTTGGTCATGAGTGGGACTCTGTCGGTTGGAAAAGCCCACTGAATATGCATGATGTCATGTACTGTACATTCACGACACACACAAGGCCACATTCAATCCATTGACCTTAAGGGCAGAGCACAAGGCTCATTTGTTCCCCCACCGCCCCCCTGAGCACTTGCCCCCGTGAGCACTTGCCTCTGAAAAGAAGGAGAAGTCTGTCCTGGGAGAGTTCGAGAGTTCTTACTCTTCCGTCAGGCTAGTTAGCTGGGTTGTGAAAAAGGCTAGTTTTCAGAAATTGAAAAATTCATTTCTGCTTCGAGTCACTCTAGTAAGTAAGTGGCAGGTAATAGGTTTGGGAGACACATGGGCACCAAATTTAGTGTCAGGGAAGAAAGAAGTGACAAAGTCATGACTCAACACTGGAGAAGAGTTAATACAGCTTAGAAGGAATGAGCTGTGCCTCAGTCTCTACTATGATCCAAACAGGATTTACTTTTGCAATTGGGCTGCCTCCTTTGGTGACTACAGGAAAAATAAATCTAACACAGAACCATGGAAGACAAATAAAGTCCTATAAATTGCATTAATCATGGGAAAATTGCATCATGGCACAAATTAGGTGGCATCACAAATACAGACAGAAGGGAGATAGTTCTCGGAAAAAGGAGCCAGAAAAAATAGAATTTGTGCATTACCAGAATCACATGGAAGAGAGGTGATTGATATCTAGAACATTGGTAGTGACGACATAGAAATCAAGTAAGGTAGACGTAGAGGAGATGGTTAGTTTATCATCGGGTTTTGTTCATTTAGATTTTTTTTTTGGAAATACCCATTTTCTTTTTTTGTCCATGTTCTATGTTAACCAAGATTGTTTTTTCTATTGTTTTTTTAAAACTATGTTTATTTAGAGATAACTTTGATTCAACATTCACCAAGAGTTTGTTCCTTTATTTTTTAAAAACCTAATTGATAGAAAATTTTGAACTTAGAAGTAGAAAGAACAGTATAATGAACTCACATGTATCTATTACCCAGTTTCACCAATTTTTAAACCCATCTAGAAATACTTCAATATACGTCTATCTTTTGCTGAACAAAACTTTTAAAAATAGCACTTATACTATTATGATAGTACAACTTAAAATAATTCCTTTATATAATTGAATACTAAGCCTATATTCAAATTTCCCCAATTATCTCAAAGATGTATTTTATAGTGAGTTTGTTCAAAGTAGGATCCAAACAATGTCCATGCATTGGCTTTGGTTGTTATATCTCACAAGTATCTTGTATTCTCTAACAATGCATGCCTCTATTTTTTATGCCATTATTTTGTGGAGAAAGTAGCTCATCTGACTTATGGGATATCTCATTCAGGATTTCATTTATTACATATTAATGATTTTGTTTAAATGTTCTTCCTCTTGTTTTCTGTAAACTGACCACTAAACCTACTGAGTTGATAAGATTCAGGTTTGATTTTTTTTTAAGCAAGAATATACTCCCTAAGTGGTGTTGTGTTTTTCCTACCATAGGACATCATTATACAGTCCAGTTGTTTTAATGATACCAAATGGATCAATGGGTTAAGGAAACATTTCCATTATGAAGGTCTTCATTGACTTTTAACCTAATTGTTTTAGCAAACACTAATTGTTGTCTAGATCATAAAGGGGTGCAAAATGATGTTTTTTGAATCCTATCATTTTTTCTCATTCACTGGTCAGAATTATAGGTCTACGAAGACCTTTACCACATCAACAATTTGGTTACCCTGAAATACAGTACATACAGGAAAGGAAGGATATTTTATATTTTCCTTTTTAATGTCATTGTGCCCTAGCAACCTTCAAAGATGACCAATGAAATATTTTTGAAAACCATCATAAACTCAGGAATTTTTATATATTTGATTCTTTGTGTTGCTCAAATGGTCCCATCTTTGGCAAATGGGAGCCTCAAAGGTGGCTTTTGTATCCTTTTGATGTGATTCCATTTGTTTTGAAAGGCTTCTTTATTTCTTCCTTGACATAAAATGATGTCCCAGACTTACTTGTTAATTTCCTGCCCTAGTCTTGAAATCAGGCACTTTTTCAAAAGAGTTCTGGTTTCTCATAGTGGGGAATGGTTTCTGAGTTCTCTTACTGGGAAGTTCTGATTTCTCTTAGTGGGGAATGGTATTTAGAGACCAGAATCTGAATGCTGGTCATGCATATTATTACTGAATTATCATTGCTTCTCAGACTTTTCAGGGACAGAGCAACAAAGTGTGCATTTTTAATTTATTTTAAGAAAAAAAGATAAGTTCATATTGATTTCCTATTCAAATGGAAGATTATGGGATTTTTACTTAATTTCTTTGTTTTATACTCTTTAGTAATCTTACTGTTATTAATAATACTGATGTTTTACTATCTCTCATTTTTTAGTCAATAGCCAAAGTTCATCAAATACTTATGAAAATCTAGGTAGTAAAAACAAAACAATAAAGGGAATACAAGAAAACATTATTGTAAAAAGGAACTACAATTGCTATCTTCAGAAACATAAGAGACAATACTGCTTCCACAGAATTACTGCAAGAAAATTTTAACCTACGTTAAATGTGTTGTGAATTACAACTAATTAGTAATTATATTAATATTATAAAAATCAAGATTTTCAGGAAAGGAGAAATAAGATACAAATACAAAATCAAGTAAATTAAGGGGTCCCTTGTGGCTCAGTTGGTTAAGCATCTGCCTTCAGTTCAGGTCATAATCCCAGCAACGTGCGATCAATCCCCAGGCCATATCTGCTCTGTGGGGAGCCTGCTTCTCTCTCTCTCTCTGCCTGCTGCTTCTCCTGCTCATGCTCTCTCTGTCAAAGAAATAAATAAAATCTTTTATTTTTTTAAATCAAGTAAGCAAAAACCCTGCAACCATGAACTTAAATTGAAAATATTAATAGGAACTCAGTTTTTCTTATTTTCAAAAATAAATATTTTCTCACTATTTGCCCTTAAAAATTCATAAAACAATGACAATGCAGTGGCAAAGACTATCCTTCAAGCCCAGATGGTAGTCTCTAAATAACATTTCCTAATGAAAAGGAAGTAGGAATCATGGGAAAAATACCACAAGGATGCAATGAGCCAAATCTAGGATGTGGGAAATTCTATAGAAATTTAAGACCCAGGCAGCCTGGGTGGCTCAGCAGTTTAGCGCCACCTTTGGCCCAGGGCCTGATCCTGGAGACTCGAGATCCAGTCCCATGTTGGGCAGGCTTCCTGCATTGGAGCCTGCTTCTCCCTCTGCCTGTGTCTCTGCCTCTCTCTCTCTCTCTGTGTCTCTCATGAATAAATAAATAAAATCTTAAAAAAAAAAAAAGAAACTTATGACCCAATTTCTCCTACAAATAAATGGCAATTTAAAAAGAGAGGAACCAATATGTATTATGTGTGGATCTTTTTGGGGTTCTGTGGTATAATAAGACATATATTTGTATGATATTTTAAAATCACTAATTTTATTACATATGATATATGATAGTATTATTATGTTACAAAAAAAGAGTCCTTATCTGGGGTGCCTGGCTGGCTCAGTTGGTAGAGCGTGTAACTCTTGATCTCAGGTCATGAGTTCAAGGCCCACTTTGGGTCTAGGCCTTACTTAATGAAAGTCCTTATCTGCTAGCATTCTGAAATTTTTATAATTGAAATGATATGAGATTTGGTATTTGCTTTAATACCATATACTCTAGATTTAAAAAGTGGAGGAGATATAAGTAAAACAAATTTGGCACAATATTGATAAATATTGAAGCCAGGTGGTACAGTTTCAATATATACTATTTTTTTCTTGTATGTTTGAAAATGACATTAATAAAAGTTTAAAAAAAGACATTATTTAGAAACACTAAAGAAAACTGAAATTAATGGAGAAATATAAGGATGCTTAAAAAGTGATTAAGTCATTAATTAATTAAACACAAGAATTATGAGCAAATCCAGCCCAAATCCCATGCCTCAGGGTCCAGTAAGGAGCAGGATGTGCCTGAAATTCTTCCAAAGTCCCAGTTCAGGGCCTGGACTCAGCTCCAGATGTCCCTTGACCCTTGGGCCTCCTTCGCCTAGGGCAGCAATTTGTGTTCCCAGCCTGCTGGTTGGAGGAGACCCTTTGTATAGCAGGCTACACGTGCAGCCTCATAATTCACAGAGCCCTTCCCGACACGCGTGAATAGTTGGTCACATTCTCCACATTTTTATGCAGATGACGTTGCATAGGGTGGAGGTTGGGGACTGGGGCAGCTGATTAGGAAATCACCAAAGGCAGTAAAAAAAAAAAAAAAAACAACAAAACAAAACAAAAAAACCAACCAACCTCCCTAAGGAACACCACAGGAAACCAGCATAAGCTCACAGCCTTTGGGTTTGTTCCTCTGTGGTGCTGGTTGGGAGTCACAGGCCTGTTGCAGTGTCCCTCTGTCCAGCTTCCGTCTCCCCCCCAGCTGTTTTTCCCCTCACTCCCTTTCCTCCCACCCAAGGTACAGGAGGACTTCATTCCATTTAGAGAACTCCTAGTGTTTCCTGGCGGCCAGCGATGATTCATTTTTATTCCCTTGAATCTTCTCCATGGCCAGAGCATTGTTTTCCATATCCTTCCCATCCCCCAGGAGAGAACAAAAGGCCACACATTTGGTCTTCTGGCTGGAGTCTATGCTAGATAGACCATGACATCCCACACCTTGAGCTAGGGTTCCTCCAGCTCCCTTAGATTTCACAAAGCATTTTGAGATAAACTCTTAACAGTAGGATACATTCACTTTCCGGTTGAAGTGATGTATTATATGATTCATCTGTTCCCTAATATTTCCAGTCAGAGTCATGAAATCTGGCCTCTACCCCTGATGCAAACCCTTGTGTTTTTAAGAAGTAACCTAAGTAAACTACCACATTTTCAGAGTTGAAATCATGCTTCCTGTTCCATGAATTTGTAAACTCAGCAAGACAGAATTTTCTCTGTTGCAAATCAATCCTACTTGAAAAGTTGGTATTATTGAAATAAGTTCTAAATAAGGCAGGTTTGAATAAGAATTTCATCTTCACACTTCTACCCCAAACTATGGCTAGATCAATGTGACTTTCAATTGTATTTTATTTCAACTTTGTGATCCCAAATGGAGGCATAATCATATTAGCAAAATTGAAGGATTAAAAAGTGACCAAGATCATCCAAAATTCTGTTTGCAGCAGAGGACAAGTAGGATTCCCAGAATCGCAGAAAGTTTGCAGTACATAGACTTTAGCCAGCATCTACCCTCTCTTTTCAGAAATAGTAAAACTGAAGTCCAAAGAGAGTGGTATTTTGCCTAAGATAACAAAGGTAGTAAGTTGAAATCAGGTTCAAAACCAAGTTTACCACAAAAGACTCAAAATTCATTCTCTCACTCATGTCAACTGTGTCAACTTCTGAAGTATCCTCCTTACTGGTGTCCACCTCCTTGCCAGTCTCTTCTTGTCCCTTCCATCTGTCCTCCATACTGCTACCTGCCATGGCCACCTAGCCTCTGATCACATCTCTCTCGGCCCAGAACTGTTCCATCATTCTGACTGTTCCCACTGACATTTCAGTGGTATCTCATAGTGCATGAGCGTGCTCTTCCCAGAGCACATGGAAAAGTAGCTACTCCTCAAGCAAGCTCTGGGTTTAGCTACATCTCTTCCCATGCAGTTTTCTCTGTCCAGAAGATTCTTCCTCTTTATCTTTACCAGACAAGATCCTCTTACCTTTTAGAGGCTCAGTTCAGATGACACATCCTCCACAAAACTTTCATTAATGCTGCTAAGTGAAACCTCTTCCCTCTATCTCCTGCTCGGTACAGTTCAAAGCTCCATTTTAGTAGATACCACATTCCATCTGGTGTAACACTGGAGTCAATTACGAACATTCTGCTTTTCCCACTAAACTATACATTCCTTTAAGTTAAAGACTAGATTTTATTTACAGCCCCAGCAGAGATATTTCTCACAGTGAATATCAAAAATATTTTTTTATTAAACTGTGTTGAAATCCACTATCTTGGGGTGCCTGGGTAGCTCAGGGGTTCAGCATCTGCCTTTGGCTCAGGTTGTGATCCCAGGGTCCTGGGATGGAGTCCTACATCAGGCTCCCCACAGGGAGTCTGCTTCTCCCTCTGCCTGTGTCTCTGCCTCTCTCTCATGAATAAATGAATAAAATATTTTAAAAATAAAAAAGACATCCACTATCTTTGAGAACTCAACAGCATTTAGTATAGACATGTCATTCTGAAGAGCTGAAATTAAGTATTTTATATGTTTCTATACTTGATGTTCTCAAGTATAATGAAGGATACTTCTATTTCCCACACTGTGTCAGGAATAAAAATAGGAAGGATTCTTTCTCTTTTCCTGTTTCCTTAGATCAAGCTCAGCTAAAAGTTCAACTAAACATATAATTATTGAATGGTCTATAACAATTGCCAACCATCGCTGTCTATTATTAAAGAAAGTTGCAAAAAACTGATGGCCTTAGAAACTACCCTTGACTAGAAATCAGAAGGCCTTGCTACTTCAGACTATACCAAATCTCTATCAATGTGACCATGGACCAATCACTTAATCTCTACTCTCTGCCTCAGCTGTAAAAAGGGCCATTCATAAAAGGTGGCTTCCATGATGGGCATGGATGCCATACACCCTGCAACAAGGTTGTAGACAATTCTGCAAATGTATATGGTATGAGTTAAAGCAGAGATTCTCAAAGTGTAGTCCCCAGTCAGAAATATCTACTAGGAATTTTATTAAAATGCACATTCTCAAGTTGTGCCCTAAATTAACTGACTCAGAAACACTGGTTCCTTGGTCTGAGGCCAATTCCATTGCTGTGATGATACTGGATCTGGAAGGGGGTGGGGCTGCACTGGGGTAGTTCTTCTCCATCCTACCAGCTCGAAGTGCAGGCAGTCTAGAGTACTCTTTTCTATCACCTTTAAACAATTCTGCTCACCAGAGGCCCCATAGTCTACTTTCCTCATAGAGGTAAACCTGAGGCTCAATGGACAAATGCTACAAAAATACTTTGAAAACTCAGAGGAGCCATATAAATGTAAATATTGTTAAAGTTGCCAAGTCTTTAGGGAGAAAAAATGGAAGAGACACTGATGGCATGACAATATAACCTACTCTCAGCTTTTGAAGAAATCATCATACACATAGCTTCCCTCCCTTGATTTTACTCTGCTTTTCTGTTTATGCTTGAAACAAAGCTATAACAAATGGATAGAGTGAAGACTGGTAATGTAAAAGGCAGCCCAGGGACACCTGGCTGGCTTAGTCGGTAGAACATGAGGCTCTTGATCTCAAGGTTGTGAGTTTGAGCTCCATAGTGGATGTAGAGATTACTTAAGAATAAAATTCTTTAACAGATTTTAAAAAAATAGAAATAAGAAATAAAAGGAATCCAAGTACCCTATGACCAGTATCAGGGTATTTCCCTTACTTGGCAGAGATTAAAAGCTCTAGTGCCCTCTTGAGGGTTGGACAAAGAAGAGCACTACCTTTGATTATGAAGCCAATAGGATTTTCTCCCTAGTCCCACAATTCCAAGTCACTTGAATAAAGAATCAGAATTGTTTGCATGTAGTTTGATTCTGACACCCACCTCACCCAAGAGTCCCACTCTCTTCAGTCCTGCCTGTCTGTGTTGAGCTTTCTTAAATGCAGAATTGACTGGCCTCTTTCCTTTCTCCCCACCCTCCTGTGACAAACTGCTGTGGAGAACTACTTTCCAAAGTAAGCAGTGTAATGAGGGAGGAAACAACCTTGAATCATAAAGCCAGGATTTTAGTTAGGCTTCTGCTAGTTGCTAGATGACTAAAGGTAAATCCCATCTTGACCACACTTTCCTTAGGGTCTTTGAATAAACTGTATGGTATTTCTAAACTACAAAATATTTACAGTGTAAGGTGATATGATCATACTGTTGATAGTAAAGGCTAGATAGACAAGTAAAATTATCTTGACCAAGACCTTTGTTTTCTAAAGAAGAGAGTTTGTAAACAAAGAAGGAAGCCAAGTTTATCTGCTATAACTAAATGACAGGGAACAAATCAAGATATCCTATTCCTTGAATGTCTATTCAAAACATGATAGAGTTAGTGGTTGTTGGTTATCAGAGTCTCATATATCTGCTTCTACATTCAGTCTGTGCTCTATTGTTCAAGACGAAGCATGTGGAAAAAAAAAATCCAACCTCATCCAGATAAGTAGTTGGAAAAGGGAGAGGTATCTCAACAGCTTCTCAGATTTGCTTGTGGCTTTCCCCACCCCTTTTTTTTTAGTTTATTTATTTATTTAGTAATCTCTACACCCAGCATTGGGACTTGAACTCACAATCCGAAGATCAAGAGTCACCTGTTCTGACTGAACCAGCCTGGCAGCCGGCCTATGACTCTCTCTTTATTTTAATTATGGAACGCTTCATGAATTTGCATGTCATCCTTGTGCAGGGGCCATGCTAATCTTCTCTGTATTGTTCCAATTTTAGTATATGTACTGCCGAAGTGAGCACTGGCCTATGACTCTTGATCTTTTATACTACACCTAACTACCAAATGATAGTTTCTTAAACATTAGTAACAATATAGAATCTGAAGCCATATAAATGAACTTTTTGTACTCTGTTTACCAAAATCCATTGAGCTATTTTGCACTTTGAATAGACCTTCAAGTGGTTCACTGAGTTATACAGATCTCCAAGGTTTTGACACATTTAGTTGCACAATATTAAAAAAATATCAAATTCATTAATGTCACCACCATCATCAAATTAATCAGAAGAGTCTTCAAACATGGATAACCTGTGAAGTTCACTGGGGTAGATACAAGTTTTCTGGATTTCTAATTTTCACTTGAAAGCTCAAATTTTATCACAAATACTGGCACAGATACTGTTAGTTATTTTCTTTAAACGAGTAAGTTCACTTTATTTTTGATAAAATATCTGCCAAACACTGAAGCTTGAAAAACCATAATTTGTTTGCCAGACCTTTTTTTTTTCTTTTTTTTTTTTTAAGTAAAAATGGTGTTGCATAAAAAAAGGGACTCTTCTTTAGGCTGCACGGGTGTTTTTCTTCAAGATGATCATTCTACTTTGACATGCAAGACTACCTTATGTGTATTCTCATTTTGTCACACTGAAGATTAAAAGGATATGAATTTAAGGGTCAACATTTGATACAATTAATAATTTCACTGCTTAAGGCCATTCTTAGGTAAGATTGGCCCTCTCCCCTTTTTGCAAATATGTGATGGTGAAGAATATACTGACTACTAATAGCTTGATGCCAGTATCTTGAGTCATGTTAAGGTGACAGCATTTTTGACCATCACCGTTTTTGCACTGTTGGTGCAGATATCAATGCAGCAAAAGAGGCAAATAATGTCTTGATATTGGTATGAAAATACTTTGACCTCAAAGGCTTCCTGAAAGGGTCTCAGTGCCTCCCAAGTTTGATCTGCGAACTATATATTTTGAGAATCATTGCTCAACCTTCCCTGCCTCAAAGTTTGCACTGTAACTTTCTCTAAAACTTCTGAAACAGACCATACATAGAGAAAAGGCTGGAAAAGAACTGGGGAGGCCAATACTCGGATGTTTACAAGGAACCTTATGAAGAGAACTTTTATCTTCTCCTGCCCCCTTGTGGTCAACCATCAATACAACAGTTGGTTACCTTCAGGACTGTTCTATGTAAGACAAAGGAAAATGGTTTCCTCTTTGATGTGGTGTCAGTATTTTATAGCCATACTTCCCTCATTCTCTTCTAGATCCAAGTGTGTTTGATACTTTAGTGACTAAAACCCAGGAGAATAAATTGTCATCATGATAAAGGCTGAGGATAGGGACTCTGGTGAAAATAATTGGTCTAGTTACTCTCAGGGACGGTACCACAGGTCTTGGCTACCTTTATCTGTGAAAACCTTTGCTACCTTTCCATGGAGGAACTAACTATAATCCTCGAGTTTTTCCTCTTACTTTTTCTATGCCCAAAGCAAGTTAAAGGGAGAAAAAGCAGGATTCTAAGTGTCGTCCTATGTAGTCATAAAGGGGAGGCTGACCCAGGATCTAAAAAGCTGTCTTCTGTGCCTCATTCTGTTTTCACTGAGATCTCCTGAAGAAAAACAAAATCTGCACAGATGTTCTAAAACCTGCCCTCTTCACACTTTATGGTGAATTGCCAGATGTGGATGTTTGATAGAAATCTGAAGATTAGGGTTACCAGACGTGTCCATGTATCATTGAAGCTAGCACCTAACTGGGGACCTGAAGTGAAATGAGGGATGGGGATAAGAAGGGAACCTGGGGCTGGGGCCACAGGCAGAGAGAGCAGCAGAGCCTTTGGGTTTTACTCTACCCACTTCCCTCTCTCTTCCCCTCTTGCCAAGCTACTTGTGCTGAGGTGAGAGCTAAAGCACTCTGGGCTGAGGGGAGTTGTTGTACACAGCCTAGAGAAGATGGAGAGAAAGAGAGAGAGAGAAGGGAAGACACGACACGACACGCTGCGGGGTAGGGGTGGAGCTGGAGGGAAGCCATGTGGCTCTGGTCTCCAGGAGCCCATGAAGCAGGGTTATTCATAGATAAGGAACTAGGGTGCAAAGCTGAAGGTAAGCTGGAAACCATGAGTAACAAACTACAAAGGTAGAGATGGAAATTCAGAACTCTGCCAGGCTGAGCTGAGAGAGAAGGGAGCAAATAAGAAGTGGGAGCCAACTGTAGTCCTTTGTCCAAGCCTCTAACCCATTTCACAGAAGGGGAATTCTTCACATTTATGCTAATGTCAAAGGCAGGGGAGGGATTGAGGTCATCCCAAATCCTTCCTATGCATATTTTTCCATTGCCTCTCCTGGCTCCAGCCCACCTGGAAATGTTCTAGCAAACAGCTTGTTATTCCCCCAGTGAGTCAAGTCATGTTATCACTAGTTTTCCAGGCTGGTTTCCACTGCTCCACAGTCTCTGAAGAGTGTCCCCTTGTGGCGCTCTCTGCATTCACCCACCAGATGCCATCTGAGATGTCCTGACCGCTTGAGACAGGGCCACTGCCACAAGTTCCCACTGCACCCCACACTTACCCCTAGTTTCATACTCACAGCTTTATGCTGCATACCCTCAGCACGATGAGGCTGGGACTGTTGACATCCCTCTTGTATTCCTGCTCCCAGCACAGTGTTTAAAGATGGGAGTCCCACAGTGAAAACTTTCTGATCCCACTTTGGGAACTCTTAGATCACTTGAGCACACATACTTCTGAGGAATTCCTCTCATGCTTGAAGACATAGCTCAACAGCTCCCTCTCCTTGAAGTCCTCCTTCCCTGAGGTACCCAATCCCACTAATACTCCTTTCTCTGTGGCTAGTGCCCATGATTTGTACTGATGGTGGCATATAGCTAACTGGCCTGCAAGAGATTTAGTTCATTGTAGGTGGATTTTCCCCACAGGAGTTCCAGCTACTTGCTGGCAGAGGACACTCCCAGCCCCATTCCCTCCTAGTTTACCTTGTACAGAAGTCACTGTAAAATATGCACTAATTTCATATTTTTCTCTTGGAAACAAGGACTTTGTGGTGATTAGCAGGTTGGACTTGAATGATGTAAGATAAAGCACCACTTCCAATTACAATTCTCAAAAAGGATTGGACTTAAAGAAGACATTTAAAGTGAATTTTGCTAAATTAACCTGTTTATTCACAGACTTCCATCATCATGTCTAAGATGCATTCAGGTGGAAAACATTTTTAGCTCAATGTGAAGAGGAGGCTTGGTATAGTAGAAAACTCACAGATTTACAATCAGACAAACTTGAGTTTAAATCCCACCTGCACCCCTTAGTCTTTGAACACATTACTTAACCTAATAATTGTTGTCAGGCAGGCAGAGAGATCAAGCATAGGAATTAGTAGTAGTAGTAGTAGTAGTAGTAGTAGAAATAGTAGTAGTAGTAGTAGTAGTAGTAGTAGTAGTAGGCAGTGAGCAGATAAAATTTTCTGTAATAAAATATGAAACTGGAGTATACCCAGAACTTAGGGATAAGCACTTATAAGTGCTCAAATAGCATTTATAAGTAGATCTGGAGCCTCTTTCAACTACAAAGATGGAAACTGAATTCAAGGGCAGCCCGGGTGGCTCAGCAGTTTAGCGCCGCCTTCAGCCCAGTGTGTGATCCTGGAGACCCAGGATCGAGTCCCGCGTCAAGCTCCCTGCATGGAACCTGGTTCTCCCTCTGCCTCTCTCTCTCTATATCATGAATATATAAATAAAAATTTTTAAAAAAGGAAACTGAATTCAAACAGGTTAAGCAGAAGAGAGAACTAGTCAATCATAAGTCTGATATGTGTCTAGTTTCAGCCACATATGGATCCAGAGGTTCAAATGATCTCAGAGCTCTGTCTTGCTCTCCATGCCTTGAGCAGACTCTCTCCATAGCGCGAGTAAGAGGACTCAACAGTCCAGCTGTTCATCCCACAAAGTCAGCAAATCCAGAGGGAAACAGAAATGAGTCCCTGGGGCCAGGGGTGAGGAAGCACCAAGTCAGAACCCCATAGAATGGAGAAGGGCCATTTCCTAAAGCAAAGCTGGGTGGTTTTACCAGAGGAAGTGGGCATATGCTGCATAGGCAAACACAAGAGTCGCACACTAAAGCCAGTTTGAATTAATTATGCCCGGAATGTTTTACTTATCTCCAGAGATCTTGGAGATAATCAACTTCCTGATGCCTTTCTAAGAAATATGTAAGTATTGAATTATGGTAATGATGACTAACATATGTTGAACTTACTGCCTACAAGTGCTGTGCTTTGTAGCATAAAGTGCTGAATGCTTTATACAGATGATCTCCTTTCATCCTCCCCACTTCCCACTGAGGAAGGCACTGTTATCTCCTTGATTCAGATGAGGACAGAGGCACAGAAAAGTCATTGCCCAAGGGGGTGGAGTCAGAATTCTAACCCCAAGATTCCCATGTGAGGGCTTGCACACCTAACCAGCACAACACCTGCACCTGACCACACGCATAATCTACCATCTGCAACATAGTGCACATAGTTCTTTACACACTGGTCTCCAGCATCCCGCAGTTACTGAGCAGAGCAGATATTATGTTAATATCACTTAAAGATGACGTAAGTAGCGGTGAACTATTATTTTCATTTCACCTCCTTTGACTGTAAAAGGGCACTGATAACATGTACATTGTTGAATGGTCCAAGACTTAAATGAGGCAATATTTACAAAGCAGTTGGTGTGGTGCCTGACACACAATAAGCTGCTGGTGGTGTTGTTGTCATTATCAGGCTAATCAATTGTGTTTGCACCTGGCTGTCCTGGGGATAGAGGACCTGAGTAGGATGGGGTATCTGCATGTACTGAACCCCTCAGCAGTTGCGTGGATCTATGACAGGGATATCTGAACATCTGGTCTTCCTTCTTTGTTTTCATGGAGGAGTTTCTCCATAGCCAAGGGTGCTCCAGGAGATGCCCAATGGGTGCTCCTGCAGGGCCAAACATGAGAGGCGGGGAGTCCTGTCTAGCTTAAGGAAATGTGCCAGTGGTGTTCTTTGCCCCTGCAACCCTTCTGGAGCTGGTCAGGGCAGGAAGCTGTAAGTGAAATTCGATAGAAAGCTCCTACCCTCATGGCCATTCCCATCTCCGATATCTCCCTCATGCCACTAGAAACTCTGTGCATTAGTGGTTTATTTCAGTTAGGGAGGAGGACTGCCAGACAAGCAGGAGCTAGCTACTGTGAGTTGGATACTGTCTAGCACAAGGATTCTTTTTTTTTTTTTTAATTTTTATTGGAGTTCAATTTGCCAACATATAGCATATCACCCAGTGCTCATCCCGTCAAGTGCCCCCTCAGTGCCTGTTACCCAGTCACCTCCATCCCCCCGCCCACCTCCCTTTCCATCACCCCTTGTTCGTTTCCCAGAGTTAGGAGTCTCTCATGTTCTGTCTCCCTCTCTGATATTTCCCACTCATTTTCTCTCCTTTCCCCTTTATTCCCTTTCACTATTTTTTATATTCCCCAAATGAATGAGACCATATAATGTTTGTCCTTCTCCGATTGACTTACTTCACTCAGCATAATACCCTCCAGTTCCATCCATGTTGAAGCAAATGGTGGGCATTTGTCATTTCTAATGGCTGAGTAATATTCCATTGTATACATAAACCACATCTTCTTTATCCATTCATCTGTTGATGGACACCAAGGCTCCTTCCACAGTTTGGCTATTGTGGACATTGCTGCTATAAACATCGGGGTGCAGGTGTCCCGGCGTTTCACTGCATCTGTATCCTTGGGGTAAATCCCCAGCAGTGCAATTGCTGGGTCGTAGGGCAGATCTATTTTTAACTCTTTGAGGAACCTCCACACAGTTTTCCAGAGTGGCTGCACCAGTTCACATTCCCACCAACAGTGCAAGAGGGTTCCCCTTGCTCCACATCCTCTCCAACATTTGTGGTTTCCTGCCTTGTTAATTTTCCCCATTCTCACTGGTGTGAGGTGGTATCTCATTGTGGTTTTGATTTGTATTTCCCTGATGGCAAGGGATGTGGAGCATTTTCTCATGTGCTTGTTGGCCATGTGTATGTCTTCCTCTGTGAGATTTCTGTTCATGTCTTTTGCCCATTTCATGATTGGATTGTTTGTTTCTTTGCTGTTGAGTTTAATAAGTTCTTTATAGATCTTGGAAACTAGCCCTTTATCTGATAAGTCATTTACAAATAATCTTCTCCCATTCTGTAGGTTGTCTTTTAGTTTTGTTGACTGTTTCTTGTGCTGTGCAGAAGCTTTTTATCTTGATGAAGTCCCAATAATTCATTTCTGCTTTTGTTTCCCTTGCTTTCATAGATGTATCTTGCAAGAAGTTGCTGTGGCCAAGTTCAAAAAGGGTGTTGCCTGTGTTCTCCTCTAGGATTTTGATGGAATCTTGTCTCACATTTAGATCTTTCATCCATTTGAATTTATCTTTGTGTATATGTAAGAGAATGGTCCAGTTTCATTCTTCTGCACATGGATGTCCAATTTTCCCAGCACCATTTATTAAAGAGACTGTCTTTTTTCCAGTGGATAGTCTTTCCTGCTTTGTCAAGTATTAGTTGACCATAGAGTTGAGGGCCCATTTCTGAGTTTTCTATTCTGTTCCATTGATCTATGTCTGTTTTTGTTCCAATACCACACTGTCTTGATGACCACGGCTTTGTAGTACAACCTGAAATCTGGCATCGTGATGCCCCCGGCTCTGGTTTTCTTTTTTAATATTCCCCTGGCTATTCGGGGTCTTTTCTGATTCCACACAAATCTTAAAATGATTTGTCCCAACTTTCTGAAGAAAGTCCATGGTATTTTGATAGGGATTACATTAAATATGTCTAGCACAAGGATTCTTAAGTTCTTTGTGCTCTGGCCCTTCTGACACTTGGGGGAAGTCTATGGACCCCTTCTCAGAAAATATTTTTGAATGCATGTTTTAAGACAGATGACAAGGGAAACCAATGATATTGAAATATAGTTATTAAAATAATTTTTAAAATTATGGTACAATATATGTACCTTTTTATTAATCCATAGCTACCATCATGTCAAAGTCCTGATGAGAGTTTATGATCTTTAAACTCTCTGCAACCACCGTAGTGTGCTCTGAAAATATCTGCAACTCCCATGGTGAGAGTCAAGTCAGAGGCACTTAGCAATTGCTGCTGGAGTGTGTTGCTTATGCTTGTAATGGAAAGAAATGCCTAATTTCAGCTTGAGGTTATGGAAAAAAAGTAATTTTTTTCTTATCCAAGATCTAAGACCTTTGAATTCTTCTCTCCAAAGAGTCCAGCTCCCTAGGTTAAAAACAAGAAAACAAAAAACACTTGCTCTAAGAGCTTAAATTAAGAATTCACTGCAAGAAACTGATGTCAAGAACTCCGATAGAAGAGGATGGGAAAAGGAGAAACACTTAGATAGTGGTCTCATATTTTAGGATGCCTAAGAAATCTGGAAAGTTTATTGATGTTGTAGGCTCTGCTCCCGCAGATTCTGGTTCAGCAGGTCTAGGGGTGGGGTCTGGGATTCCTCCCAAGGCTCTTTTGGAATTAGAACTCAGGTCTATCTGCCCCCAGAGCCTGAGACTCTATACACTCTATACATTCAATACACTCCCTGACCATCTGGAGATAAGAGTAGGGTCAGGATATCACCAAGGAAACCAGCATCTGGGATATCCAGGATATTGTACAAGGCACAGCTCATGTCAAAGCAGGCTTTGAATCCATACTGCACCACCAGAGGGACATATAATGGAAGACTAAAGACCTCCTGGCAATTTTACAGCCTACTTTATGGCTGATCTGGCTCCATCTCCTACTACCACTGCCCCAACTGTCAAACAGTTGTCCTTTGACCATCAGGTAAGTAGCCCAGCTCTTCCTGGTTCCATTTGCTCTGCCTAAGAGAAAAATAGACATACATCTTCACTCAGAAGACTACAGTTCTTCTTGTACCCATTGTTTGGCCTTATTGGAATGGGCAGCAAAAGACAGCACATACCAAACATCTGAAAATGTCCCCTGTTAACAGAGCCATCTAGTTTCTTTTAGTTTCCATCTGTTGAATTGAAAGCTCAAATTGCAGCAGAATGTTTTCATAGGCAACATTCCCATGCCTCTCTCCACACACTTTAAGACACAATTAGTACACTGTGAGAGAAACAAAAGCACATTCCTCATGGAATTCCAAGGCAGGGAATTCAGAGGCCACTGCCAGTGGGAAGTTCAATTCACCTCATTTCATTTATGGGGCCTTGCAAGAGCCGAGAGATGAGCCCTTAATTCTCCCACACCTCTTCTGCTCCAACTCTGGGC
This sequence comes from Vulpes vulpes, assembly GCF_048418805.1. Lineage (NCBI taxonomy): Eukaryota > Metazoa > Chordata > Mammalia > Carnivora > Canidae > Vulpes > Vulpes vulpes. The sequence continues at coordinate 89,533,722 of NC_132785.1, forward strand.
ATTCAGTCATTGACTGTTCCTTACGAGATTTACATCAGGAGCTGGTAACCTTTCAGAAATGTTATTCCAAGTACTCATTCATTCATTCCCTTCTGGAAATAAAAGGGCAGTTGCCTATCTTCTGCCAAAAGGTAGGTTGGCCTGAAATTTTAACTAGGGCTACCAAAGATCACCCACTCTCCCAGATTTTCTGCAGCTTTTGAGGAGCAAAGGTAGATTTTCTCCAAACTCCTTCCTTGAAGGGAGAAGCTTCCCCAACCCTTATATCATGTAAGTCTCAAAACCATATATTGAACTGATATTGGTAAACACTAAGAATATCTGTTAAACCTTCCTAGATGTCTATAGTAGGCTGGTTTTTTTCAATCGAGATGTAATTAACATGTAACATTATGTTAATTTCAAGTGTACAACACAATGATCCCTTATTTGTGTCTGTTACCAAATGATCACTACAGTGAGTCTAGGTAACATCATCACCACACACAGTTTCAATTTTGTTTTCTTATAATGAGAACTTTTAGGATCTACCCTCTTAGCAACCTTCAAGTATACAATACAGAATTGTAACTGTAGTCATCATGCTATACATTATGTCTCTAGGACTTATTTATCTTATAATTGGAAATTGTAACTTTTGGTCCCTTTTACCCATTTTGTCCACCCCAGCCTCCTACCTCTGGATACCACCAATCTGTTCTCTATATTTATTAGCTTTGTTGTTGTTGTTGTTGTTGTTGTTTTGGGGGGGGGTTGTTTTGCCTTTTTTTTTTTTAAGATTCCACATATAAGTGAGATCATGTGGTATTTGTCTTTCTCTGTTTGACTTATTTCACTCAGTGTAATGCCCTGAAGGTCCACCCATGTTGTCACAAACAGCAAGATTTCCTCCTTTTAGTTCTAAATAGTATTCTATTTTATATGCTGTATGTTCTTCAACAATTCATCTGTCAATGGACACTCTGTGTCTTGGATATTATGAATAATGTTGCAACCGGCTTCTTCAAGTAATAAATTCTTGATACCCCCAACCCCCTCACAAGCCCCTCACTGCTTCCCTCACAATCTCGCTATACTCCCATTACAACAAATTGGATAAATAACCTTTTCCAATCTTTCACTGCCTCTACCTCTGATTCATACACCATTTGGCATGTTTGGCCCTATTTTTTCAGGGTCTTAGGCTCCCACACTCAGCCCTGCCCTAGTTCAAATCCTGCCCCTTTATGGCTGCTCATTTCCTCTCCTGCTTACCTGGGAGAATGTCCTATTTCAGTCCTGGCTCCTTTGCTTCATTGATTTCTGCATCTCTGAAGCCACAGCTCTGTTTGGGGAGATAGCTCCTCCTTCAGAATCACCCTCTTTGCCCAGGAGTTATGTCTGGCCCTGGGGAACTAATGGTGGCCTGGACAGATCAGGAAATGTTGCTCTTGGGACACACTGCAGATAAGTTATCAGATTCCTGGTGGCACTCTGTCATTTCCACAGCAGGAATCTGTCTGGTAACTCTTAACACAGTGGCTTTTCAAAGTCCTCTGGATTTTCTGCCCTTCTCACCCAGAACTGTGCTATTTTGCAGCCCTTAAGTATGTATCCTGCCTCCTTGACTCTACTCCCACTCATCTATTTTATAGAGTGAAAAATAATAATGAAATCAAGGCTAGGAATTCTGGGCTTAGCTCTGGATCTATCATCAACTAACTGTCTCCATAGGCCTCAATTTCTCATCAGTGAAGTAAGATGTGGGTGTATGTCATCTCTGAGACCCCTTTAACATATGCCTTACCCATGTTAGGGATGGGGAGATATCAGGGCAGACCTCCAACAGCCCTTGACCAAAGGATGATGGAATTTTAAGGCTTACAGTCTTCAACAGAGAAGACGGTAACTTTGGAAAATCAACCTATCTAGGGACATGAAAGCTGTATAAGCACTTAGAAGCAGAATCTAAGCTTAACCAGAAGTGCTATGGAAACCAGAGAAAAGGTTCCCTTTAGCTTGCCAGCAGTGGAGCGCCTGTGGAAGCAGTGGGAACAGCTGAGCAAACATAATTACAATAACTTCTAAAGTTTGTAAGATATTATATAAGAAGGAAACAGCCCACACCCCTGGGATCTCTGTGGGTAATATCTATGCCTAAGAATTTGATCCTGGATTATATTAGAGAACAACTGTAGTTTCAAAGCTTTTGCCAGTTCTTTATATTTTTTCATGATGAAGTCATAAAGCAAATAATTCCTTGTTTAGCTGAGCCAAAAATGAATTCTTATATATGCAAAGTCAAGACAAAACCTCATTTGGAATGGTGGGAGAGATCTATGGTGCTTCACATGAATTGAGAAGCAGTCCTCAGATAACTGGGTAGAAAGATGGATGGAGCAATTCAAGTGACATCCAGAAGAGAGTTGGTAGGACCAAAGGGAAATTTTCTGGAACTGGGAGAGTAGACGAATTTTAAAAAATAATGTTTATGTAGCAATGTCTGATGTCCAATTGTTTTTTTTTCTTCCTTGAGCTGCAATTGGCCTACATAACCTTATTATTTCTGAAATTATTGATAGCAGGCAACAGTCTGTTGTCAGTGGAATTTGGCAAAATGAAGAGAAAAGGATGATTCCCAGTTGAAATCGAGTGGGTCTACAGGAGGAGACAGCAGCTGGGAAAGAGTTGGTTAATGAACAAGGAACAGGAGAGATGTGGGTGCCAAAAAGAGGGTGAGGCTGAAAATAAAGAAGAGAGAAAAATGGTGGAAAAATGTTCCTGAGAAGACACAGGAATTGGATGGAGTCCATGGTATGAAAGGAAGTATTTTCCTTGACTGGGAGGAAGGACTCTCTCTTTCCCTAGAAGCTCTGTCTCAGCAGTTGGCACCACCAATATGAATCCATCTCCATTTCCAGGCCTCCATATTTGGAACCTTATCTGGGCATACCATTTTTCAGACTTTTCTATTATTATCTGCCTGTCACATCCTAGTCCCTCAAAGACTATTTTGCCATGCTTCACATTATGTCAGTCAGCTAAAACATAATGTTTCCTTTTTTAAAATTTTATTTTATTTTATTTTTTTAACATAATGTTTCCTAAGACATGCTGTCCAATATAGTAGCTACTGACTACAAGTGAATATGGAACACTTGAAATGTGGCTAGTCTGAATTGAGACGTGCTGTAAATGTGAAATGCACACCAAGTTGTGAAGACTTGATATGAAAAAGGTGTAAAATAACTCATTTGTTATTTATTGATTAATGTTGAAATGATAATACTTTAGGCATACAAGTTTAAATAAACTATATTATTAAAATTTTAAAAATAAATGGATAAACCATATTATTAAAATAATTTCACCATTTTTAATACTTTTTAAGATGTACCCCCTAGAAAATTTAAATCTTATTTCTCATATTATATTTCTACTGGAAAGCAATGATCTAGACTAATGGATAGTGGCCCAGTTACAGTTCCTATGAGATCATAGTCCCCCTACTTACATGGGAAACTGCTGAGACTATTCTAGATCTTGTAAATCTACCCTCCCACCCTGGCCACTTCCTCCATCAGCTTCCTGAGAAAGACCACTGCCAGGTGATATTTTGAATTTTGCATAATAAAAAATCTTTATTTTACATTTACATTTGATTAATGGATAGTTAAATATAATTTTTCACTCAAAATTTTGTAAGAATTGCTCCATTATTGCTTACCTGCCAATGAGCTCAGGCTTGAACTCATGACCCTGAGATCAAGAGTTGCATGCTCTTTGACTGAGCTTGCCAGGCACCTTACCAATGTGGGTATTTTAAAGGTTGGTATTATTCTGATTCCCAACCCTTACCATGGAATTGTGTTTTTTGTTTGTTTGTTTGTTTGTTTGTTTGTAGCTGTTTTTTTCATCTCAAAGGTTTTAAGCTCTTCTCTTCATCAATGGTATTTCTAAATGTCATGGTTATTATAGTTTGGTGTGGGTATTTCGTGAGTTCGTGTGTGTGTCTTGGACATTTTATGGGTCATTTCAATCCAGAAACTCATGTCCTTTCATTCTCATACTCTTTGTGGGATAATTACATTATCCCTTTCATTTTCTCTGTTCTTTCTTCCCCTGGATGTTGAAATTCCTTGATTGAATCTTTATTTTTGTATTTTTTGGTTTCTATTGTCCATTTCTGAATTATTTTATTTTAAATACTGAAAGAATTCCTGAGCTTTATTTTCCAACCAATATACTGAATATGTAATATTAAATATGTTCCCATTTTGTATTTTTTTTCTGATAGTATTTAGCTCTTATTTCATGGATGCAATATCTTCTTTTATCCCTCTGAAGATATGAATTATAGATTGCTGGGTTTTTTTAAAAAAATTTTCTTCTGTTTTCTGCATTACTATGTTTCTCCTGAGTTTGTGGGGTTTTTTGCTTTGTTTTGTTTTGTTTTTCTGTTTGTCTGATATGTTTTCTGATGGAGTCTTTCCTCAAATGCCTCAGGAGGTTTGACCAATTTTTCACATTTAAGAGCAAGACCTACAAAGCTAGCTATAAACTCTGTGTATGAGGATGGGGATCATCAAATGGCCAGCTTTGCTGCAAGGCAATGGCTGACAGACTTTTTGCATTAGGAGGACCACATATATGTCAGTGCCTAAACATTATTTCTCCAGAAAATGAAACTTCATTTTTGTCTTTAGAGACATATAAGAAGCAAGATAAGGGAAGAGGGCTGCTGGTGTTGATGGTGTGTGTTGGGGGGTAGGGAGGAGGGGTTTTCTCTTTAATGTGTGGACTTTGACTTTACTCCTTCTTTCCTTCACTTATTTATCTATGTATTTAAAGTAAGCTCTGTACCCAATGTGGGGCTTGAACTCACGACCCTAAGATTATGACTTGAGCTGAAATCAAAAGCTGGATGCTCAACTGACTGAGCCACTCAGGCAACTCGAAAGACATCCTTCTGAAACAACAAATATGTATGAGAATTTAAATAGTAACACAAGGCAGAATAATAGACACTATTTACAATTCTAATCTTTTATTGAATTGTTTGATGCACAGACATTTGTAAAACTAGACAAAATAACTTAAAGGAACTGTATTTCATTTTTAATTACTTAATTTCATTAGGCCTTGAGTCTTCCATGAAAATCTTCTATTTGTGAATTGCTCACATCTTGTGAAAATGAGTAGGAAGCGGAATATCAATGTTGCCACTTAAAAATTAAATTCTGAACTACAGCGTACATAAGTCATCTTTTATCCAATCATAATAAAGAGTAATAAACATGTGAAGAAAAGAAGAAATATTTCTAGTAATCAAAAATTTTGTTTCTAGTTATCAAACATCAAGACAACAGAATTTTAAGAAGACAACACTTCATAATTTTGAATTTATAGAGGCCAAAACTATAAATGGAACTTGTCTAAATGATTGGTAGGCATTGACATTTTCAATAGTGAACACAAATGAGTTTTATTTTGTTTTGTTTGAACGCAAAAGATTTTTTTCCAACTTGCCTAAGCTATGGATTCTAAGTACAAAGTTCCTTCCAGAAAAATTAGGCACATCAGTTTGGAGAATTTTGGTCCTACTCGGATGGAAATATTACATACAAAGGTCGTGTGAAGACTTGAATTTGCTCAAACAGCTCCTTTAACACTAAACAGCTTCTATTTTTATCTTAAATAAAGAGAGTGAATGGCAAGGCAGTTCCTAATTCCCTTTTATTCGGGTGGATCAGATGAAGAGTAACAGGAGGAGCCCGCTCTCTTCCTGCTCACCACTAAGATGTCTGTAACCTCCTGTGCTATCCTTACTTTCTAAAGGCTGTGAACAGAACATCACATGCCTGTGGTTCCTAAACCCAAAGCCTCTACTGCAGTGTCACACTGTCAATGACAATTACCTGACACTTTAAGTCACTATTTTTCCATTATATAAATGTTTCTTCAGTCAGATTCACTGTGATATTAGTCCTGTGAGACCCAGAACTCTCTTGGCAGTCAAGTAAATTAGAAGCAAAGTTCAACAATAATCAGGACCCATCCATCAAGGAGTCACACAGTACGTGTCTGAGGAACCGGTACAAAATGCAGAATTAGCACATCATAAGATAACAGAGCAGAATATAACTCAGGAATTGGGCTGGGGGTGGGGCAGCCTAACAGGACCAAAGTTCAACAGTTGCTTGCAGAGAAAGTAAGCATCCAAAAAGGACACCAAGCTGATCTGCCTTGAGATGGTAAATATCTTTTATATGATATCTGTTGTAAAGAGCCTTCTATACTTCAATCCAGGGTAAAGGCTGCGTATGCACTGCCAGTTGAGATATAGATGGCAATTCAAACATATCTATTTTTAACCTTTCAGAGCCAATTGTATCGACTTAGTCCACATTTGCAGATGACGATTTAAGGACACGTTTTTTCCCAAGTGATAAACCATCAAATGCTTGCCTATTCCCAGAAAAGAAAGAAAGAAAAAAGGAAGGGAGAGGGAGGGAGGGAGGGAGGGAGGGAGGGAGGGAGGGAGGAAGGAAGGAAGGAAGGAAGGAAGGAAGGAAGGAAGGAAGGAAGGAGAAATAAGGGCAATGATATTAAGTCTGTTTCTGAAAATATTTAAGAACGTTTTTCAGGAAGTGGTTTGCTTCAATGAGATTACATTGTCACCATCAATCAAGTTTTAACATGCAGGAATCGTAGAGAAGATAACATTTTACTTTAAGCAGTTACTCTTCAGAGTGAGAAAGCCTTGATAACTCAGTGATAACATCACAACCAACAATGTCCTATACTGGTAGAGCTAGTCAAAATACTACTACTACTATTACTACTACAACTACCACTGCTATAACTCCTCCTCCTCCTCCTCCTCCTCCTCCTCCTCCTCCTCCTCTTACTACTACTACTACTACTACTAAAATCTTGCTACTTCCCCCTCCCTGTAATTATAAGCCAGCAATCTCTTTAATATTGCAATAGAGTGATACCAGGACCCATATATGGTGGCAATGCAGACAAATCATTTTTCTGCATAGATTTGTCAAATTTGTAATATTTGACTATCCACATTTTTTTGTCATAACATCGAAATAATATTTATAATTTGATGAAACTTCAGATTCATTTCTGTATCCTGGGAATTCAATCAGTGGTGATGATATTTGATGTTAGTCTTCACTTTGGATAAATATCGACTTGAACATTGATCCAGTTGTCATCCATATGTGCTGCATCTCTATTTTTTCTTTGTGGAATTTCACTTTTTAAAATTCCTTTATTGTCATCTTAGTGGAATTTTGAAAGGGTGAAAAAATAAATACACATGATGTTTTAGAGAACATTATACTTTAAACCTCATCAGTTACCTTATGATCATAAAAATGGATGACACATCCATGTTCTAGAAATTCTTCCACATACTTTATGTATAGTAACTCTTTTAATTTCTCAGATGAGGAACTTGCTCACTTACTAAGCTAATTAGTGCCCAAGTCAGGACTCAAACAAAACATTTTGGCTTTGGAGTTTATGCTTTTAATCTACAGACCAGCTTTCCTTTTCTTCTTTTTTTCCATAAAAGGGGCAGTAATTGTTGATATGGTCATTTTGTTACATACACTCTGCTACTTTATTAAGGATAAAAGTAAACGGTATAAAAGGAAAGCACTTAAAAATATAAAAACATGTAAGCTATTATTTAGTCTATATTGCAATATTCATTGGTAGGCCCTGTAAACAAGCATTTTCTTCTGATTCCTTAACATATAATGGGATGACTGTGCTTCTCAAGAAGGATAGTTATTATTTTTTCAGAGCTGTATCTCCACTGCCCAGAACACCGCCTGTGCACATTTGCCACTCAATACATACTTCTTGCAAGAACAAATGGGTTTGAGTTGAGATAATGTAGTATTTATGGATTTTCATTTCTCTTCATTCATCTATTTCTTATAATAAACTATTCCCCCATATGACTAAATATTTTTCTAAAACATTTCACATTTGTGAAAAGTCCATCATATGGAGCCACTTATTTAACTAATTAACTAATTAGTTTAATTATTTAACTAATTCTCTTTGCTGCAAAGTTAATTTTTTCCTAAAATCTCATTTTTTTTTCATTTTTATTTATTTATGATAGTCACACAGAGAGAGAGAGAGAGGCAGAGACACAGGCAGAGGGAGAAGCAGGCTCCATGCACCGGGAGCCCGACGTGGGATTCGATCCCGGGTCTCCAGGATCGCACCCTGGGCCAAAGGCAGGCACCAAACCGCTGCGCCACCCAGGGATCCCTAAAATCTCATTTTTATATAAGTTCAAGGGATAGCCTTGTGCAGAAATTTTTCTGCATACCTATGACCAATTATTTTCGCAAAATAGATTTTAAAATGTACAACTAGATCAATGAGCATGAATATTTTTAAAGTAGTATGATTTAGTAGCTTATAATAGTAATAATAATATATTACAACTAACACTTATTGAACACTTACTCTATACCATTTTACTAAGAGCTTTACCCATACTGTCTTTTTGAACTATTACAGTGACCCTAGAATTCTAGTACTATTGGTGTTCCATTTTACATAAAAGAAAACCTAAGCTGAGAAAGTAAATTTCCTGAAGCCACACAATAAATGGTGGAAGCAGGATTGGAAAAAGGCAAAATGACCCCAGGGCCTAATTCCATCCTTTTTTTTTTTTTTTCCCCCTGCAAATAACGACTTTTTTTTTTCTTTTTAAGTTTTTAATTCCAATTAATGTACAGTGTTATATTAGTTTCAGGTGTATAATATAGTGACTCCACACTTCCTTACAATACCTGGTGCTCATCATAAGTGCACTCCTTAATCCTCATCACCTATTTCACTCATCCCCCCCCCCCCCCACCTTACTCCTCTGTGGTAACCATCAATTTATTCTCTATAGTTAAGAATCTATTTCTTGATTTCTCTCTCTCTCTCTTGCCTCCTTTACTTGTTTGTTTTGTTCCTTACATTCCACATATGAGTAAAATCATATGATATTTGTCTTTCTCTGACTGGCTTATTTTGCTTAGCATTATACCCTCTAGATCCTTCTATGTTGTTGCAAATGGCAAGATTTCATTCTTTTTTATGGCTGAATAATATTCCAGTGTGTATGTGTGTGTGTATATACACGTGTAAATGAATGGCCTGACTCCATTTTTTAAAATGAAAGTCTGAGAATAAATTTGCTTAGTTTGTACCTAATGTCCATTATTTACTAGCTATGAGAACTATGGAGATTACTTAGTGTCTTTAGCTTTGGTTTTCTGTAAAATGAGGTCAGTCATAGTAAGAGTAAAACAAGAAAATGTAAATAAAACTTGTACTAGTGCTGATACATACGAGTGCAACATAAATTAGGTACCATTTTTTATTTTGTTATTTATAGAGCTCAAATATACCTTGCATATTTTTAATAAAACTCTTACGATTTACATTCACACCAGCAGTGTGGCCAACAGATTTATATCCAAAAGTGCCAAGAAAAATAATATACCAAACAGATGACCTACATATAACAGAACCCACTTCCTGTTGCTTGTACCTTAAATATTCATCTTAAAAATGTTATTTAGATTTTCCCCACTAAGTTTCCTTTCTATTCTTTGCCATGGTGTTCATTTTGGAAAGATGAATGTAAATAATTAAAGTGGACAATTGACAGAATAATTTTGGTAAATGAAACTCTTAAATTAATATTTTATGAAACCTCTGGTTGGGATCCCTGGGTGGCGCAGCGGTTTGGCGCCTGCCTTTGGCCCAGGGCGCGATCCTGGAGACCCGGGATCGAATCCCACGTCAGGCTCCCGGTGCATGGAACCTGCTTCTCCCTCTGCCTGTGTCTCTGCCTCTCTCTCTCTCTCTGTGACTATCATAAATAAATAAAAATTAAAAAAAAAGAACTCTTTAAAAAAAAAAAAAAGAAAGAAAGAAACCTCTGGTTAATAAGGTATTGTTTGAAATTGTAGATAATCTTATCATTATCCTAAAATTAAAAAAAAAAATTGTATTCAACTTATTTAAACTAAAAAAAGAAAAATAGTTCACCCACTGTGGTGTTTTCTCTTCTATGCATACAAGATGCTGGAGGAAGAGAAAGAAGAAATAACTGGGTACTTGGGACTCTGCTTGACATTCAAATCACTAACAAAATAGAGACATATTTAACTTACATATGTTATTATTTATTTCATTCAATCTTTATCATATTCTTCTGCAACACCATTTTTAGCTACTACCTAGCATTCCATTGCATGGATAAATAATAATTTATTTAATAAATCTCCTCTAATTGGGCAACTAGACCATTTCTATTTTTTCCCTAATAAGCAATGTTGAGCTGAATCTAATTATAGCCCATCTTTGTACCATCTGATGATTTCCTTGAATTAAAGATGTGTCTTTTAACCATTGCTCCTTAGAACTAAAACCAATATAACACTATAAGTTAACTATGCTGGAATTAAAATTAAAAATTTAATTTAAAAAAGAAAGTTAAAAATAGAACTGTTTTAAATGTAGCACTATGCACCCTCTTGCCTTTAGGGCAAGTCTCAAACCAAACTGTTAGTTCTACCTTGCTGTGACAGTTTCTCCAGTGGCACCTACCAAAGTGTTAAATTTCCGGTCTTATGGTTTCACAGCCAGTCCTTTTAAATCTCTCACAGTGCTCATCCCTGGCTGTGCTCACTGCTAAACAATGCATACTTCGGGGTGCAGGTGTCCGGCATTTCATTGCATCTGTATCTTTGGGGTAAATCCCCAGCAGTGCAGTTGCTGGGTCGTAGGGCAGGTCTATTTTTAACTCTTTGAAGAACCTCCACACAGTTTTCCAGAGTGGCTGCACCAGTTCACACCTGCACCCCGATGTTTCTAGCAGCAATATCCACAATAGCCAAACTGTGGAGGGAGACTTGGTGTCCATCGACAGATGAATGGATAAAGAAGATGTGGTTTATGTATACAATGGAATATTACTCAGCCATTAGAAACGAAAAATACCCACCATCTGCTTCGACATGGATGGAACTGGAGGGTATTATGCTGAATGAAGTAAGTCAATCGGAGAAGGACAAACATTATATGGTCTCATTCATTTGGGGAATATAAATAATAGTGAAAGGGAATAAAGGGGAAAGGAGAAAAAATAAGTGGGAAATATCAGAAAGGGAGACAGAACATGGAAGACTCCTAACTGGGAAACGAACTAGGGGTGGTGGAAGGGAAGGAGGGCAGGGGCTGGGGGTGACTGGGTGGCGGGCACTGAGGGGGGCACTTGACGGGATGAGCACTGGGTGTTATTCTGTATGTTGGCAAATTGAACACCAATAAAAAATAAATTTATTATTAAAAAAAAAAATAAACAATGCATACTTGTACCACGCAGAGCCATTGATCTCCTTCAACACACTTCAAATACAGTGGCAAAAAAAAAAAAAAAAAATACAGTGGCAAGATAAGCTGGGGGTAATATATGAGGCAAATTGTGGATTTAGAGCCTCATATTACCAATTGTTGCTGGCTTGAAGCATGTCCTCAGCTTTCCCAGCATCTCGTGTCCCATCTCCCTCAGATATTTTCTGTTTCCTGAGCCTAGACCGACACTGTTCTGTTCTATTAGGCTGAGCCAAAGGACTGCTTTTGACCTACAAAAACCTGACAAGGCTGAGAGATTTCTTTGCCCACGGGAGAACACAGCAACCATTTGTCATGCTATGAAGCTGTTCAAAATCTGTGTAAACCCTTCCTATACTGGGGGTAATGTCCATCTTTTAAATCTTGTTCTCCTTAGGGTGATGCCAGAAACTCACTTTCCAGATTTCTTGAGACTAGACTATATGAATGTAGCCCAGGTTCCTCCAATCAGATGTAAGATTTTTGGCTGTGTAGAGAATGCCAGGAAGAGTTATTCCTTCTTTAAAGAGAGATAAGGATAGAGGGAGAGACTGGGAGGAGAAGGAAATTCTAGGATGCTCTAAAGTTCTATTTCTTGATCTGGTTGGTGATTATATGGAAGTTTACCTTGCAATCATTCTTTTAGGTTTTCTGCATTTTTTGCTTGTGCATTATTCTTCATTAAAAAAAAAATTTAAACTCAATTCTGGTAAAGATAGGGGGAGACAAGGAGCTTCCAGAAGGCAGACAGCAGCTCTGGAAGTTGTCCCAAACGCTGATCAGCAGTGTGAGCTGCAGCCCTGGCATTTACTGTGCTCTGTGGGAGCAGTCCTGCGGGGAATGTAGATGTAGCTCTTAGTCTGTAGCCTCCAAGCCTATTTTTCTGGCTCTCCTAGTGTTCTGTAAGCTATACTTCAGTAAATACTGTTCCTGTCCTAACTACTAGAGAAGGACCTTGGTTGACAGCTAAGAGCTCTGGCTGATAAAAGGGAGTTCCAACTCTTTTCAGGTAAGATCTTGATGCTGAAAATGCTGTCCTTAGGACCACCATAATGCTGGCTTGGTGATACCTCCAAAAACTAAGGATTCCTCTATTCTATAATCAGAGCATATAGGTTTCAAAACTGCTTCTGATTGATTATTATCCTCTCTGAAAGTCACAACTTTTTTCTACATCAATCTCTACTATTTTCCTTTACCCTACTGCTCCCAGGAAAATATTCACACACACACACACACACGCGCGCGCGCACCACCATCACCATTGCAATCCATACTCAGGAATATGTGAAAGTCTTGATGTACTTGCTTATCACTAGAAGGTAAGTTTCAGGGGCAGAGATATTCAGATCTGTTTTGTTCAGTGCTACATCAGAGCATTTAGAATGGTACCTGGAACATATTAGACACTCAACAAATATCTGAAATGAATGACAAAGTACTCTGTCCTAAAATGCATTGTCCATTAGTTCACCCAACAAAGAGCAAATGCTTACACAGACTGATAGGCTAGTGAAGGCACCGGGTGTTGGGGATATCCAAGTGATTAAGGCACAGCTCTGCCCATGAGCAATTCAGAATGAACTACTTATTCCAAAAACATTGCTACCAATCCTCAGAATGCATTTTGTCACCTCCATGAACCCACTGAGAGCTTCTCTTTAAAGGAGATGTGGAGCAGTGCAGGTAGGGTTTTGTTTTGCTTTGTTTTATCAATTATCAATGCTTTCCCTCTATCAATCTCAGTTTCAGGCTAAACAGGAGGGAGGCAGCAACAGTGCAGAATGGTAGGTGAGACAGTCAGAGATTGCACACATCTTTTGTCCAAACTAGTGCCCTGATTTGATGGTTGCAATCAAATTTTGACATTAAATAAGGCAACATCTCGGTGGCTATAATCTAATCAATATCAGATCCTGTCACACTCCCCAGTGGCTTTTCTTCAGACTTGGAATTAAGCCCCTCTATATGATCTGGCCTCTATGTGGTCCTTGCCCCCATGTGATATCGCCTTGCCTGTCTCTCTGACTGCCCTGCTGTGGCCTCCTCTTCTCCAACCCCATTGGCCTCCAACATAAGCTTCTCACCATCCTTGGTCCTTTCTCCCAACATTCCCTCTTCTAGGTATGTTCTCTTTCTTGCTTTTTCCTCCTTTTCTTCCTTCTCTTTCTCTGCCATCTCCATTAGATTCTTAGTTCCATGAAAGCAGAAGCTTGTCAATCTGATTCACCCATGTATCCTCAGTGTCTAGAACAATGCTTCCCATACAATAGGCATGTAATTACACATTTACTTGAGGAATACATTCATCTAGACCTTTAAAAGCCAAGATTGACATCACTCCCTTCCAGAGTAAAATAGTAGATGCTACATATTAAGCAATCTTGGTCAAATTTTCATAATTCTGGAGAAACCATGTATAATGGAAAAAACCAAGCTTCCTATGAAAAGTGTCTGTTAGATTTATGGTCTGGGATATCATTGGCTGAAGGAATATGAAAACAGGAAGTTGTCTGAGCAGTGAAAATTCAACTTAATGTATCTAGATAACCAAGAAGAAAGTTAACATTTCATTGTCCAGAGCATTAAATTTATTCCTTGTTAATGTAAAATTGAGAAAAGTTCGATGTCTTTCATACACAAGCTTACAGAACGAGTATTCAAACAAACATGCTCCCTTTCCTAAGGGCCAACTTGTATATTACTGCACTTCACCCTAGAGCAGCCCTTTTAGCAGGGCCTGTTATTATCCCCATTTCTGAGGTGAAGAAATTGAGCTTAGTGAAATTGAGCAATTTGCTCAAAGATGCAGAGCCAGGTCTGTCATCAGAGAAATCAGGAATTCTTATTAGGCTCAGAAATGAATAACAACAATAATGCATATGGGATAAGAGTCCTTGGGGACTCCAGAAAAAATTTCCCAGCTACTCCAAGACTGGAAGATGATGACTCTTCCCAGCTCCGCAGCCCACCAGCTGTTGACAGTGGATGAGTCACTTAAGATTATAGATGAGATAAAAGCATAAACAGTAGGAAAGACTTGATTTGGCTCAAAGTATTTTTCAGACAAATGGTCAGAATATAAAAGCTTTTGGTGCATTTTTGTTTGATTTTAAAGGATTAGCTTAGTCAAACTGACAGCTAAGAGAAAAGGAAGAAGAGGCAGAGATACTTCCCTAATGATGCAAGAAACATTTAATGACTATCTGGAAAAAAAAAATCAGATTAGAAAATTTGTAAGACACCATCTGGAACACATGATCCATTTCCCATTTACCAGAGTAATGGATTTATTGTGACAATAACAAAGCTAACTAAGCTTCAGGTTTCCTTCTTGCACAGGTACCTTTCAACATTCTGTACCCAAATTTGTATGCTTTCTATATTTTATCTTAAAGGAATGCCTCATAGAAACTTAAATAAATGCCTACAATAGTTTTAGGGGAAGGTTCTCTGTTTTACTGTATGGGTTAGTATTTAAGTTGTAGTTGTGGTTTTAAAATAGTAGGGCGCTACAATTACTTTTTTCCTTTTATTAGCCATTAACGATAAGAAATAAAATACAAGATGTGAGTAAAGTAAAAACAAATTTTTTTTTAAAGGCCCCATAAAATCTGGTCAGTTGGTACATGCCCCACATGGGAAATAGAGCTAAAATTAAATAGTCTTGAGAAAGCTAACAGAAAATTAGCCCCTGCTGAGAGGCTGTGCCTCTATGTCCCAAATCTGCTTAACTTTCTTTGCGCATGTTGAGGGTTAGGCTGGGTTGGTGGGTTGTTTGGTGTTTTTTAATCAAGCATAACACAAAAATGATAATTTCAGTAAATTGTTTCAGTCACTTAATGCATTTTAGAGGTGAATTTATAAGGTCATCAAAATGGATTTCAATAAGACAAAATGATCCTATATTTTCATTTTCAACACAAAAGCAATGAACTTGAACATGCTGTCACATTCAGCTCACACCTCAGAATTTTGTGGTTTGAATTGGCACTTACATAAAATAAACACCATTCATTCTTTATTTTGTTACTTGGCAATATATAATAGAGAATACCTCTATATTCTTAAAGTTATTCTATCTGAGTCCATTTTGCATAGAATTTTTAAAACATTAACTCATGTTCACATCTGGGTATAAAGGCAATGGACATTCTAATTGGTCCCAAAATGATGTATACAACACTGAACACACAAAAAAATGATGAGAGAACATTTACCTTGTCAGATTAAATAAACCAACACAGGAAATGGTTCATACAGAGGGTCATCATGCTGATCAAAATAATGAGTATAAGTAACATTAAAGTTTATGTTTTTTGAAAGATTTGGTTGAGGTACATGAGTTATCAAAGCTTTATTCCCTGAACAGTAGAACACAGAGCTTTGAATTCCTTCCGGCCAACCTAAGTTGGGGGGTTCTTAGAATCTTAAATTCATAGGTTATTTTTGTGAGGGTTTAAGAAGGAGAAAAGAATAGAACACATTATTTGTGCTTCCAGTACCTTTTTCCATTTCCTGTTGAAACCTGAGTGGTGTGTGTGTGTGTGTGTGTGTGTGTGTGTGGTGTGGTGGTGATTACAGTGGAGGTGGTGGAAGTGTGAGGAGGGGGGATGTATTTGAAGCATAATTTTAACTTCAGATCTTGGTAAGAACTGCCTTATCTCCATCTGATCATGACCTACATCACACTGCTCCCCATCCTACATAGATAGCAAGTAAGTCCATGAAAAGATGTTAAATACCATTAGCCATAAGAAAAATGCCACTTTAAACCACAATGAAATACCATTAAACACCTATCAAAGTGGCTAGAACAAAAATGAAAGGAAATTCCATAAGTCAGAGAGAATGGAAAAACCAAAATCATTTGTGCTTTGTTGGTAGGAATGCAAAATGATACAACTACTTTAGAAAGCAGTTTGACAGTTTCTTTAAAAAATAAACATGCAGCGATCATACCCAACAATTGCCCTCTGAGGCATTTATCCCAGAGAAATGGAGACTTAGTTCACACAAAAATTTATATGCAAATGTTGATAGCAGCTTTACTCATAATTGCCAAAAGAATTGGAAACAACCCAGCTGCTCTTCAGTGGGTGAATTATTAAACTATGGTACTTCCATATTGTGTAATATTACATTCAGCAATAAAAAGGAATGACTGGGGCAGCCGGGGTGGCTCAGTGGTTTAGCGCTGCCTGCAGCCCAGGGCGTGATCCTGGGGACCCGGGATCGAGTCCCACATCGGGCTCCCTGCATGGAGCCTGCTTCTCTCTCTGCCTGTGCCTCTGCCTCTCTCTCTGTGTATCTCTCATGATTAAATAAATAAAATCTTTAAAAAAAAAAAAAAGGAATGACTGATTTTTACCTGCAATAACCTGCATGAACCTACCAAGAATCATGCTGAGTAAAAAATCTATCTCAAAAGGCCTTTTTCACATTTGTGTATAATACATGATTGCATTTATAATATAATACATTCTTGGAATGATGAAATTGAGAAATGGAAAATGGTTTAGTGATTGTCAGGAACTGAGAAAAGGAAGCTGTGGGAGGAAAGTGGGGTTGGTTACAAAAGAGCAATATGAGCAATCCTTGTGATGATGGAACTCTTCTACATCTTGACTCTATCAATGTCAATATCCTGGTTGTGATACTATACTATAGTCCTGCAAATGTTATCATTGGGGAAACTGGGTAAAAGGTGAAGAAAATCACTCTGGATTATTTTCTACAACTGCATGTCAATCTACAATTACCCACAAATTAAAAGTTTAACGTAAAAACTAAAAGTTAAAATTATCATTTTAACCACAGATCTCAGTAAGAACTGCCTTATCTCCATTGTATCCTGTTGTACATGGTGCCTCTTCCCACCCTTCCTCATCCAACCCACATGTGAACCACACAGTATCTGTGGTTTACTTTTCTTGACCAAAATTAGATTCTAAGAGGGTAAGGGTGGGACAGATAGAGACATCAAAAAATGCTACCACCAGGACCAGCCCCACCAATCTACAGCTGGTTCTCCTCATGGCCTAATCACCTCCTGCTTTGGCAGGAATGAACCTCCTGGTGTCAGAGTCAAAAGTTAGGAATCCATGCAGGGCTTGAGATTATTATCTGGTGACATGTCTTGGCCCTAGCTGACTCCCTAGCTACCCCTGATGTTTCTTACTGACCTACTATCTTACTTCCCTTTCCCACTGCCCAGGCCTGTTTCTTACCTTTGACAATTGTTTTTCACTCTCTGTTTAACAATAATCTCATTATTTCTCTTTTTTGGTGAGGGGGGAACATATAGGCCTTTTGAGATGTGTAAAGCATTGCATTTCTTTTTTGTCTTAGTAACAAAAGGAATGTAGTCTGAGATAAAACAATAATAACAGTATAGTCTTCTCCATGCCTCAATTTACTCTCTTTAATTTAGACCAGGTAGACAAAGGACTACATATTTGATTCTCCAGCTGTTGCCCATTCTGGTTATGCATAATGGTCCCTGAAAGTGTGGGGGGCTTTTAAATAAACATCAAAGCCTGGCCCTAGTCCACATTCACTGACTCAAAATTCAAGGCCTAGGACCCAACAGAAGTGTCTCTATAAAGCTCCAAAGATTTCTTTGATATTCAGGTACTGTTGAGAACCATAATTCTACAAAACACATTAAAACAGTGTTTGTCTCTAATTCAGACAAAAACAGATACTCTTAAAATTAATCTGAGGTCAACAAGCTCCTGGGTTGATCAAACTCTGAGGCAGGACATCTGGGAATTAGATGCTGTAAAGCTGGGCTGACTCCAGGAGGTGTAGATCTTTATGAGGAATAAAATATCCATCCTTTAAACCAGAAGTAAGGCACAATTTTAGTGCATTACAGGGGAAACACAAATGGGATCTGTTTCAATGGGAGCTGACATTGCCTTCTCTAAAATAAACACCAGTATGTGTTTAAAGAATGTTGATTAGGGCCTCCTCCTACTCCAGGTTGGCCTCATCTTACCTAATTACATCTACAATGGCCCCAATTTCCAAATAAGGTCACATTCTGAAGTATTGGGAGGTTAGGTCTTCAACATATGAATTTTGGGAGGATACCATTCCACCTATAATAGGGCCCAGTGTTTTGGCTACCTCAGGGGTGCTCGCATGGGTTGGTATGGCTTTGGGATGAGGAGAAAGATAGGAAGATTCAGGGAGATGGAAGAGAATGAGGGGCCTGGGAGGACAGATGTGGGAGGAGAGAATTAATTACCCAGAAGGAGGGAGGGGAGTCATATGGCCCTACTTTCTCATTTCCCAGTACCCCTACTTTCTCATTTCCTGGTACACCATTAGCACTGAACAGAATGGGGATAAAGACCTGGTAAGCCATGAAAGAGTCTGTGGAAGCAATGGAAAAAACAAGAGAGGCAGGCAGTTCCCACTTCCAATAAGAGGACAATAGTGGAACAGGAGAGCTGCTCCCAACATTCCCTTCTAAGGAACAACAGGAAACTCCTTGAATTTTGCTTTTAATGTCACAATATTTGGATTACTTAGTTTCTTAAAAAGTCAAAGAAGTTTTAAAATACTAATGAAATGAAAAGGTAATTGTAATGGTAATTTTATTTTGCCATAGTAAGTTGACTACTGTAAGAAGAAACCAACAAATCCACTTTGGACTATTTTTAAGGGTCTGGTTGAAGAACACATGTTGTATAATTTACAGGCATGGCTGGTTTACCCAAGAAATGGGGTGCTATTTAATATTAGTTTCACTTTACTTTGTATCTGAATATACTTTCTGAAAACTTGAAATAACTGTCATGTGTTATCTCTTCTGGGCTGATCATACAAAAAGATAAAGAATATTAATATCAAGTTTTATATGTCCCAGGAAGATCAAGCTGCTTGCCTATCAGTCTGTAACAAAGCTATAATTCAAACCTGCTGGGTGTTTTGTGTTGCATAAATGGAGTTTATATTTCTTTGCTGTTTGTTCAAGAGGTTGGAGGTCTCTGACAGTCAAATTAAAATTCTAAGCAATTTAGGTTTTAGTTTCCAAATCAAGACATCAGTATAAATCTAACTCTATGGGAAGACAAGAATAACATTATATAATGGACTGGTTTTTTTTTTTTTTTTAAGATTTTATTTATTTATTCACGAGAGAGAAAGAAGCAGAGACATAGGCAGAGAGAGAAAAACAGGCTCCCTGCAGGGAGCCCAGTGTAGGACTCCATCCCAAGATCTCAGGATCACGACCTGAGTCAAAGGCAGAGACTCAATCACTGAGCCACCCAGGTGCCCTATAATGGAGTGGATTAAAAATATGCAGTTAGGAAAAAAGTGGGAAGTAATCAGCAAATAGATGGAAGATGACTTGTACTCATCTATTCTCCCCGATTCTCTGGGTGCTTGTATCCAGGTTCTTTTGTTGCTTGGATGGTTCACTTCAGTCTAATTGACTCATCACCATGATGCTTTTGTGAAGGATATTCAAGATACTTACTGCTCTACCTCTGAATTTATGTCCTCTAGCCAGGATGAGCCCAGCTTTCCAAAATATTTTCCTTTTACTAGCATATTTGTTATAGTGTTGTCCTTTATTAAACTTTCTATTTTTGTAAATCTCATGATGATCATGTCTTATAAGAAATATTCAGTACTTAAAAAAACAACTGTCTTCCTTAAAAGAAGCTTAAAATTATTAATTTAGAAATTTTCTGTGATTTTTATTTGACCTTGGCAATTCCCCAAAGTTTTTATGAATAAATTAAACTTTTGAGGATAAAAGTCACCTTTACATTGCAAAAGGATTGTTTACAAGTATTTCTGAACTACACTGACTCTCTGCTCAGGAGTTCATGTCCAGGGAAGTGTTTTTCCTTTGAAAATTCATTTTATGGTACTCTGCTTTGAGTTTGGTTCGTCCCAAGAATTCTCTTCTAGTATATGACTTCATTCAAATCTGGATTTTATAACCAATTAAAAAAATCCTCCCCCCAAATTCTTTTTATTAGGATGTTCCTAACTTGAACATGAGATTCATCTTTCTTCAGGCAATCCTCTGTATAAAAAATTAATTTTTAGAAAAAAAATTGTTTTAGCAGAGAACTTGCAGTTTCAAAGGTGTTAAAATTGGTTTAATATCCTGTTTCAATTCCTGTGTCAAATGTCAGAGTAGAACAAACATTGAATATCATGAGTTATCTCTAGACTAATGAAATTATAGATTGAATGGTGAATCAACAAGCAGTAAACTTGGGTTTTGATATTACACCTTTTGCTTATTTGGAAGGAAGATAATACTATTTTTAAATTTAAAAGTCTAATGTAAAATATAAGACATATAGGTAATAAAAAAATAAGATTTGCACACATGCATATTTTATAAAATATGCTTGGTGTTTTGGCTGAAACTACCTGAGGTTATAATTTTATAAGATATTATGAAGGCTTTGCTTCTCAGACTCTGCATGCTCAGACACTAAATACTTATTCAGGCAAGGATTCGCTGGTAGGTTATATTATAAGTACATGTTTAACTTCAAAAGAAACTGCCAAACTGTTTTCCAAAGTGGCTCTACTATTTTGTATTGCAAATGTCCTTATATGAGAGTTGCTCTATATCCTTGCTATAGCACTTACCATAGGTCTTTTGTTTTGTTTATTTTGGCTGTTATGATAGGTGAGTAGTGGTATCTCTTTGTGGTTTTGATTTACATTTCCCTAAGGATTAAGGATGTTGAGCCAGGCAGATTATTGATATTATCCCTTTCCAAAATCTACACTGGCTATTCAAAAGTCTACACAAGGCTCCAACTCCACTCCATTCCTCATTCGCTCACCTACTTCTCTAAGAACATAGAGGTAGTCAAGTATGAAGTCCTTAACTTTCCTCCCTTCTAAACTTAAAAAAAAAAATTGTCCCCAAATCTCCTTTTTCAGAATGGGTAATGTCTCTTTCTGCCACAGCCAATCATCCTCTCATGTGCCTGGACGCTGGCCAGCTCCCACCTCTATGAGCCTCAGTACTAACAACAATTCCTTCCTTCTGTCTGACTCTCCTTCTCTATGGCCTATCTTCTCTGGGGTAGGTCTTTTTTGTTACATCAGTGATTTTCAAACATATGCATACACCAGGATCACCCAGAGAACTTGTTAAAACTGAGATTATTGGGCCCCATCCCCAGACTTCCTGATTTAGTAGGTCAGAGGTGGGGCTGAAAATATCCAGTCTCTAAGTTTGCAGGTGATGCTGATGCTGCTAGTCAGGGACCATACTCAGAAAAACTGCACTTTATAGCAAGTACAGAGGTGAGAGTTTCAGGATACCAAGAAAGGAGTTAAAGATTTCCCTATTTTTATCTCTACCCAAGACAATGCTAAGTTCAGTTCTCTGCCGCCAAGATGAGAATCTTCGACTGCCTGGAAATAAGGATAGACACAGATGCCTTTGCCTGGAACACAAACTCCGAGAATGATACCAAATGGGGAAGGCTCCTGACACTTGCTGATTCCTCCCATGGCCACATCCAGTCATAACTCTGCCAGTTCATTTGCAGCCTACCTATTGGTAGGCTCTCTCTAAGGTACCTGAAATTGGGAAAAAGCAACACATCTCCTGGCTATTTCCTAAGCATTCTGTTTTCTCTCTTCATTACAATACACATAATTTATCTTCTGGGCAAAGGTACACACAGATCTGTGTATGGCTTAATTAAAAAAAAATCATTGATGACAATTTGCTCATCCCATTTATTTTCCAAAACAATGGAGAAAATAATTCATTTTATTGCAAATATGAAGGGAAGTTCTGGCCTATAAAAGGATAATTAGGCAAGAGTCTCCCAAATAAATCAGAATTTAGAAGGTATTTTTTCTCAATATTAAGGGGGGAAAAGATATAATTATTTCATGTCTAGATTGCCATCTTTACTGACATTTGTCTTTTTGTAAATGCCATAGATATTTTTCTAGGGAAAAACTATTATCCATTCCTCCATAATTAGTTTGGATATGATAAGGCCGTCTCCTGGGAATGTCATTTTTTTCCATTGACTTCAGTGGAAAATAAACAACACTGGCTACATCTCCAAAGGACCACCATTCAGAAGTCACTGGGGTATTTCTGAGGTTCAGGATTAGGGCAGATTTTGATCTGCCTTGCACATTTGGGAACTGTTAGTGAATCACTTTTCTCATCATCGACATCAGTGTGTATATATGTTCACAATCCATATATATTAAAGGCTAAACTCCTAACTGTCACCACCCAGAGAAAAGCATAACTGATATGGATTTAGGGACTAATGAAGCTTGAGCTACTGAGAACACATCCGATTTCTCTGAGATTGATCCCATTATCATAAAGGTCTGGTATGTCCCATGAGGATGCTCCATATCATGAACCTTGCCAGGGTTGTTACATGGAAGATCCAGCAATCAAAATTTGGCTGAAAGCCAAATGGCAGTAGTAAGAGTATTAGTATGCAAGGCCAGTATTTACAGATCAAGATGCTTTGGAGTAGGATGAGAGAAAATAGGATCAGTTAAGGCATTTGATACTAATTGAAGCTAAATTATCAGAGCATCTTTGAATTAGAAGAGAATGGGAGTTCTCAAATGAGACCTGTCATTGAATCCAGAATTTCCCCTTTCAGATTCCCAAAAGGTGGCTATCCAATCTTAAGACCACCAAACCAACAGAATACGATAAACAATAAATTGTCCTCATTTCCTTTAAGCTTTTAAAAATATGTATTTCATAGACATAAACATAATAAGCATCCAGTACCTTGAATGTGTTTAAGAAAAACCCTCCCACTGCACAGATTGGTGCCTCAGTAGAATGTCTGTTTCTAACCTTTGTTGGGGCCTCAATACTTCTTTCCCTCTTAGAGCCCCCTTGACTTCTTAGAGGCTTTTTAGAGCCTCTTAGCTCTCTCTCCTCTTCTCCACAAAACCTATTTTTCTTAAAGATTTTATTTATTTATTCATGAGAGACACAGATTGAGAGAGAGAGAGACAGAGACAGAGACACGGGCAGAGGGAGAAGCAGGCTCCGTGCAGGTAGCCTGACGTGGGACTCCATCCCAGGTCTCCAGGATCACACCCTGGGCTAAAGGCAGCACTAAACTGCTGAGCCACCTGGGCTACCCACAAAACCTATTTTAAACTTCATCATCTATTCTTTCAAAAACTCCTGGCCCCTCTCCCAGCAGATGAATTCAGCTGATACTCTCAGTAGATGAATTCAGCTTCCACTGTATGCCATCAATTGGAATATACCTCAATTTGCGGAGCCCCAACAATCAAATTTATACATCTATAGCTGTTTTGCCCTTCCATCAGCTTGGTAGAGGCATTTGCTTCTATAAAGCTAGTTTTTTTTTTTTTTTTTTTTTTTTTTTTTTTTTTACCTCTGTTCTGTTTCCTTTCCCTCCTGCCTCCTCAGAAGCCTTTCTTCTGACATTAGCACCTTGCTTCTGTGTCTTTAACACGTTTTTTTCTGCTGGTGTTTCCCACCAATATTAAATATGTGCTTTAACTTTCTTATCTTAAAAAAAATAAACCTACATTTTACTCTATCATCTATTTCCCTTCAGCCAAGCCTCCCAAAAGCTTTCTCTATGCCTACCTTCACTTCTTCAAGTTCGATTTACTCTTCAATCCACTGCCATCTAGATCATCTGGATCCAGTCACTCTCTCCCTGCCCCCACACACTACCATCAAAGCTGCTCTGCCAAATACATGAGATAGAGCAAGATATTAATAATACTTGTATCTGTATGCATGAATAAGTGTGGGTATATGGGGACACTCTGTTCTTTCCATTCGATGTTTCTGGAGACCTAAAATTGCTCTTGAAAATGTTTATTAATTTTAAAAATGAACAAAGGTTCAGTGACCTTGGGAACAATACTGATGATGTATCACAAGCGTAGTTAGAGGTTCTAGGAAGAGTAGGGAAGAAAAAATAGTTGGAGAAGTAATGCCTGAAACTTTTTCACATTTGAGGAAAAATAACCAACACACAGGTCAAAGACATTTAACAAACACACTAAAAGGGATAATGACAAAGAAAATCACTCCAAATCATATTATAATTACATTGTTGAAAATCAGTGATAAGAGAAAATCTTTAAAACAACCAGAGAGGAAGATACATTACATAAGAATCATGGCTGATGTCATCAAAACCAATGCAAGTCAGGAGTCAATGAAATGACATTAAGAAATTTCTGAAGAGGGAAGGGAGTGAGCTCTATCAACTTCTATCAACCTATAATTGCATATCCAGCAAATATATTCTTCAAAAATAAAGGTGAAATAAAGATATTTTCTTATTAGCAAACTTGCACTGCAAGAAATATTCAAGTTGAAGGAAAATGATACTTAGACTTATACAAAGGAATAAAGATTATGCAAAATGGTAATACATAACATGGAAAATTCATTTTTGATTCTGAAAAAATATATATATATATCTGAAAATCTCAATATAGAAGTTTAGGCAGTCAGGTCAATGGCCACTGTAGCTTTTCAATTTTGTGTTTTAAAAAAAATTGAGTATTCATTAGATTGTGACTGGAAAAAAACTGATTATGAAGTACTAACATACGGCATTTAACTAATGCACTGATGCAATCTTTATTATCTCATCTCTTTTTCTGTTTCCTTTAGTGACTTATTAGATTATTACATTAACATGAATCAGAAGCATAAGTCCATGTTAGCATTTAATATTTTGATGGTAATTTTTTTCTTTTCATAATATTTGCCTTTTGATTTACCTATTATATCCTTCTTCCCCACCAACCTGTTCATGCCACCCTTCCTCACAAGGACTTTCAAGCCAATTATTAAAATGAGGAATTAAGATTATATTAAAAAACATCTGAATGGGAGGACCATACATATTCCTACCTAAGTTCTTTATGCAATTTGGGCTACAAGCAAATATATTTTTATTGTTGTAGTAACACTGTATACTGCAGTAACACTGTAACTTAATTTTGTATCTCATTTTTTTACTCAATACTAAATGATACCACTTTCACATATATGTATAATATTCCATGTGATAGCTTCTATTCTTTCTTCTATTACTTGTGATTAGGAGCTTTACTTCAATCTAGATATTTTGATATTAATAGATAGCTTTAATGGGTAACCTTGAGTTCACTTGTTTTTTATTTTACTTATTCTTGAGTGAACTGTTTCCAATTGAAAACTGGTTTTTGTAGTATCTCATTTACAACTGAATAATCAAACATTACAGAGGTTTATTTTTCAACTTTCCCCCTTTTCCATTTATTGCATCTCACCCCCCCAAATGTGTAATCTCATCCATCCTACAGTGTCTACTTCAAATATTACCCTCTTTATTTAACTTTAGCTGCACTTGCCTGATACTCTGTAGTACAGGATATGTAGTAATGTTCAATAGATGTGTAGGTGTGTTGACTTCAAGTTGAACAAGTGTGTTAAAATGAAATTGAATCTATAACTAGTCATTTATAATTCCATACAAATTAGTTTAATAAAATTTTATTCAAAGTTGTAAAGATTTGGGAAAATCTTAATGATTCAACCATTTAATTAGCTTTATTTTCCTTTTTCTGGATGTAAAACAATTAAGTGTAATTCCAATGATTTCCATTTTTATTTTTATTTTACTTATTATTATTATTTAAGTTTTGTAGATTTTATTTTTTATTTTTTTAATAAATTTATTTTTTATTGGTGTTCAATTTGCCAACATGTAGAATAACACCCAGTGCTAATCCCATCAAGTGCCCCCCTCAGTGCCTGTCACCCAGTCATCCCCACCCCCCACCCCCCCCCACCCCCGCCCACCTCCCCTTCCACCACCCCTAGTTCGTTTCCCAGAGTTAGGAGTCTCTCATGTTCTGTCTCCCTCCCTGATATAAAAAATAGTGAAAGGAAATAAAGGGGAAAGGAGAAAAAATGAGTGGGAAATATTTATTATTTATTAATGAGAAACAGAGAGAGAGAGGCAGAGACACAGGCAGAGGGAGAAGCAGGCTCCATGCAGAGAGCCCGACGTGGGACTCGATCCTGGGTCTCCAGGATCAGGCCCTGGACTGAAGGCGGCGCTAAACCGCTGAGCCACCCAGGCTGCCTGATTTCCATTTTTAAATAAGAAAGGAGTGTGATATAATTTAATTGGCATCATTTTTTAAAATAGTGGCACAAAGAATTATGGTATATTTTATGCTTGATGGCATCTTGAATTCAATAAATAAGGCAAATGAGTCAGATGTGGCAGGAACACTCTGGGAGGGTACACTCTGGGTGTCTTGGAAATTAGAGAGGAAGACCCAGGGAGGAGGAGAAGAGCAGGGAAATAAGGACTTGAGAGAAATAAGGCTAAACAAATGTTAAAATTTTGTGTCAGGACAGTTCTGTATATTCCACAGAGTTAACACTGAATTACATAACCCCTTCCAGAATTCTGTCTTCCCAAATAAATCATAAGCTTTGTGAAGGGAGAGATGATATCTTCTTCCCCCAGAGAGTTGGTGATGCACTTGAGTTGCAAGTGTCCAGCTGGCATATGTATAGTGATCATGCTTTGTTTCATCTAGGCATATACCTACCAGAAAGATATTTTCACCAAATTATCCTTTCATATTTCTGGTTTTGTGAGTTAATATAAATCAGAGTCCTATTAGTATATACAAGACATTGCTCTTTGTTTAAGATTGCTCTGCTAACTGGACATCCCACTGACTATGGCCTAATGCCCATTTATAAATATTTGAATATCACAAAAAGAAACCACAAAACTTTGCCAACATAAACTGTGCTAATATAGAGAAATGGAAATCTTTAAGTTCATTCCTAAATTATCTTAGGATATACAGGTTTACACAGATTCATATAAAATTTTTTTCAAATATTTTAAAAGATTTTTAAAACTCAGAACATAAATAGGGGAAAATAAACAAGAGACTGATGGAAGAGAAGGCAATATAGGTAAAGAAAGTAAAGATAAGACTTAATTCTAAGATCTGCTTATAGTGGATCAAGGTCATTTGTAGATTTGCTCACTATTGACAGTGGTAACCATATGAAAACATATTGCTCTATACAGGATGAGATTTTGCATTGAAAGAAAGTGCCCTCATTTTTAATTAAAGCTTGTAGGCATATTATGGAAATAACACTATCTTCATTACTCAATGTACTTTAAAACATTCATGTGGCTCAGGAAACAGATGTTATTAAAATGTTTACAGTTATCTATGTTAAAAATGTCCATGCCCTGCTGGAGCTTATTTTTAAGCCAACATTCACTTCGTAACAAAATATTTCCATCAATTTATAATTATCTTTTTAATACAGTATTTGCTTTGGAAATTTGTCAAAAAAGCCTTATGAAAATCTAAATAAATTACATTGACTAGTTCCTCCTTCTCTACATTTCTAATTAACCCATCCCTTCCCAGAATATAATAAAATTTTATTAAAGCTACAGAACTATAAAAATGGAGTCTAGAGTAATAGCCAAATAACCAAACAAAAATTCCAGTTAAGAGTTTAGAAGCCCCACCCAAAGTCATTATCTTCAATTTACAACTACTACATTTTTTCTTCTAGCAGCTGACCATAAATTCACAAGACAGGATGACTTTAGGTAAGGGAAATGTAATGAGTGGGGGAGGATTTTGCTAATAATTATATCACAGATTAATAGCGTGTATGTTTCAAATAGGTATGTGTGTAAAAAGACACATAACATACATATGTTGTATACATAGTATAATATATATGTATTTTCCATGTGTATTTATAATGTGTGTGTACGTATAGGACGATTATGATGAGTTCACCATCGTAGGGAGAAGAGCTAGAAGCAGAGAAGGGGGTTGGGAAAGCACCCTGACAGTATTCAGAAGCAGGGGGAGGGATATCTGTGATGACATGGAGGAAAGAAATGAAGTCTGTTTCCTATGAATCACAATTCAAAATGCCCCAAACTTGACTCAATGTCTGCTGGTATTCCAGTGGGAGAATGAAAGGAAGAGAAGATTTTGGAAAGATATGTAGAAAAAAATCACAGGACTTAGAAGAGAGCATTACACAGTGGAAAGAGTACAGTCCGTGGGATCACACCTAACCTTGCAGCCCCACTCTGCCATTAACCAGATGTGTGACCCTTGGCAACTTACTCTTAAGCTCTTGGACCCTCCATTTCCTCATCTGCAAAATGTGTGCAATAATATTGCCTATCTCATGTGGCTGTTGGGAATATTAGAGACTTTACTAGACTCTAACAGATTATCCCTTTCCTGTGACTTCCATCTCATCATCTCTTTAGGTTTCTTTGCCTGGCCTATAAACATGCTCACACTTCTATTCTTTATTAAAACAAACAAAGCCTCCCATGAGCTTTGACTTTTTTTAGCCTTATGACTCTCTTTGTAATATTATCTTTGGCTTCATCTCGGATAACTTTAGGCCAAATGCTGATCAGCACTTTCACAAATGATTTTTGTAGAGCACAAATTCAAAATGTTAATGGAGCAGGATTATTTGAGAAAAAGTGCCCTCGATGGCTAAATAAATTTAGTCAGTTCTGGGTTAGAGAAACCCTACTTGAGGATTTCTCAGAGCCTTTACTGTGCATTATAAATTTCTAAGAGAGGTAGTGTGCGGTTTTTCACAAACTTAATTGACCATATGACTCTTGTACCTGAAGAATCATATGACACTAATATTCCCCCCAAAAACATTTTTTGATAGAGGGAGACAGTGGCTCAAACTCTGCCTATGATTACCACATCTTTCCTTTTTCTACTGCCTACCTTTTGGGAAATCCTAGCTTGGGGTTTCTGACTTTCCCCAACTGCCTTCTCACAAAGAGTCAACTGAGCCATAATTGGCTGAATTAAAAGATGTTCATTGAGTATAAGAAGTATTCAACTAATACAGGAAAGTAACACGAAGATTGTCAATGAAAATTGCCATCTAGTTTGATGATCCACCTAGATGGCAAAGCCTTTAAAAGATCAAAACTTGTTGATTCATAATATTGAGAAACAGTAGAAAAACAAAAACACTCAGTGAGGGTGACAGAACATGAAAGACACCTAACTCTGGGAAACAAACAAGGGGTGGTGGAAAGGGAGGTGGGTGGGGGGTTGGGGTAACTGGGTGACGGGCACTGAGGGGGACACTTGATGGGATGAGCACTGGGTGTTATGCTCTATGTTGGCAAATCAAATGCCAATAAAAAATATACAAAAAATAAAAAAAAAAAACAAATGTACTGCTCTGGTGAGGGATGTTTGTGATGGGGGAGGCTGTGCATATGTAGGGGCAGGGGAATATATTGGAAATTTGCCTTTCACCTGATTTTGCTGTGCTGTAAGATTGCTCTAAAAATCAAATCCATTAAGAAAACAGAAAAAAAAATGCCACAAAAATAGAGATAAGGAAAATTCTGACATTCTGAAAAACAAGGACCATTGGTGCTAGTAAATGTTAGAGAAAGTTTTTCTTTATGTATTACTTTTAAATTATTTTAAGATCACTGCAATATCCAAGAATTTATATTGCTTCCCATCTCTATATCAATGATAACTTAATTATTCTGGCCACACGATTATAAATTACTACCAGGTCATTAGTTATAGTTTTGAATCTTGTGTCTAAATCTTAGGGGACTTGAAAGAGCCAGCTAGTAGAACAGTTCCAAGTCTTTAAAGCATGATCCTGGAATGACATGAAGGGGTCATTTTCTTAATATATTTTTTAATATTTATTTATTTATTTTAAAGAGTGAGTACAAGGGGTGGGGTGGGAAGAGGCAGAGAGAGAGAAGAAGAGGGAGAAACTTAAGCAGACTCTGTGCCGAGCATCGATCCCACCACTGTGAGATTATGACCTGAGCCCAAACCAAGAGTCAGATGCTTAACCTACTGTGCCACCCAGGCACCCCTTTTTAATACTTTATGTCTGATTTTACCTATCTTGATGTGATTTTATGGTTAGCGATTTATACATGTAAACATGTTATAGTTAATTCACTGCCATATAGATAGAAGAATGAAAGACTTGTTCACTGAATTCCTATCCCCTTAAATGAATAAAATTGAACTAAAACCCAAACTCCTGATGTCCTTTACCTTTTCTCTCATGTCCCTATAAGCATATTCTATTTTCTCTGTCCTGAGGATTTCTGGGCTAGTTTGGGGTAAGAGATTTGACTCACCATTATAACAAGTGTCCCAACTTGAGAAGAAGGTGGGAACCAAATCACCAGGATCTAGAAATTGGCAACACCTTTATGTCCATCTGCCCTGGCAAAATAACTCACAAAGCTCCTCTTCTCCTTGATCCTCTCCTTTATTCTTGCACGTTAGGGAAAATGAATATCAACCTGGTTTGGTCAGTTGCCAGGGCACTGCTTTGACCTACTTTTATTTCCTTTCATTTTTTTTTAAGTTTATTTATTTTAAGTTATCTCTGCCCAATGTGGGGCTCAAACTCATGGCCTTGGGATCATGAGTCACATGCCAGGTATCCCTTGACCTAGTTTTCTGATGGGTACAGTCCCAGGTTTAAAAGTCATATAGGATATGGCTCTCTTTCTTTAAACTCCCTTTTCCTCTTGGATGCAGTTCTAAGTCAAAGTTTATTCCCACAAGGAAGGTAATCAACTTCTTTCCCTCTACCCCATCCTTCCACATGGTTGGGCCAGGACTAGGCCCCAGCTGTGGCCTTGCTCAGCTCCACACTGTGGGGAAGTACATGGATGCCATCCTCTCTGTGGTGACATTTAGTCAGGTGCTGGCAGTTGTGTGTTGGATTAGTCTCCAAGATACCCAAGAGTGTTATGGAGGATGGTAGAGAAGGAAGTAATGGGTGAAAGAAAGAAAGGGCTCACAGCTTCTTTGGTCTGAGGCCATACTGACTAATAGCTTATATAACAGGAGAGCTCCACAGAGCAGCCCACCTTACCAGAATTCTCTAAAATAGGGACTAGAGTCTAAGACACACAAAAATTAAAGTGTGACTTTCTTTTTCTTGCTATTTTTCTTTGTACGTATACTTCCTTTAGAAACCACAGAAGGGTAGCTATGGTCAAAGGAAGACTTGAGTAGCCCTAGATCTCATGGTCATGGTGACCTTTATTTAATGAAACACTCCTTATTTAGATACTTAAATAGGGTTAAATAGGAATCTAACCCCCTCCTCTAATTTCTCTAGAGCCTAGAAGCCCTTCAGCAAGAGAATCTTTTTTTTTTTTTTATTGGAGTTCAATTTGCCAACATTTAGCATAACACCCAGTGCTCATCCCGCCAAATGCCCCCCTCAGTGCCCATCACCCAGTCACCCCAACCCCCTGCCAACCTCCCCTTCCACTACCCCTTGTTCATATATCCCAGAGTTAGGTGTCTCTCATGTTCTGTCACCCTCATTGACATTTTCACTCCTTTCCCTTTATTCCATTTCACTAATTTTTATATTCCCCAAATGAATGAGACCATATAATGTTTGTCCTTCTTCGATTGACTTATTTCACTCAACATAATACCCTCCAGTTCCATCCACGTCGAGGCAAATGGTGGGTATTTGTCGTTTCTAATGGCTGAGTAATATTCCATTGTATACATAGACCACAGCTTCTTTATCCATTCATCTTTCGATGGACACTGAGGCTCCTTCCACAGTTTGGCTATTGTGGACATTTCAGCAAGAGAATCTAATCTCTCTCCACAATTAGAGTATTGGAATTCAAATAATATATAGATGCACTAAAAAAAATATAGATAGATAGATAGATAGATAGATAGATAGATAGATAGATGATAGATAGATAGATAGATGCATTTGATAACAGTTCATTGGGATTGGAAGGGGCCACAGAAGCCAAATGACAGAGGGGAAAACAAGTGAGGCTTGTTTTGTTTTGAAATAAGGACAATTTAACTGAGTGAACATCGCCAGACCTGAATGCTAGACAAACAAGGTATCTGAGGAACACATGAATTCAGACTTGAACTCTTCTAGCTCGCCCTTACCAGAGTGCCAATGCATCCTGAGAAAGAAAAGGCTACATGATAAAATGGGAAGACCCAAGACTGTCTCCTGTGGGATCCACCGTCTTTTAGAAAGGAGTCTTAATTGGAAAACACAACAACAACTACTGAAAACAACTCTGATCCATTTAAGTAGAAAAATAATTTATTAAAGGATTTTAAATTTCTTTGATAATCAGAGAAACAGGATTTGGAGGCAACCTCACCAGTAACCATGCCCCAAATCACACTGCAGAGGTCACCAATGATGCTTCCACCCTGGGCTAGACAATGCAGCTTCCATCACCAACACTATTGATGTTAGATAACAGGCTGGCTACCACGTTAGAACCTGAGATGTCACTCCCTCTGAAAACAGGAGAGAGCCTCACCTAACCTTGCCAGAATGAATACCTCCATTCCTTTAGGGTTTGAGCTCTGGTAGCTGACTGGGGGATCTCAGGACATATGTCTATGCTCTAGCTTCTAGTAGGAGAAAATAGAGACTCAAATGGGGACTCTTCTGCCTAAACATTAAGAAAATGTTCAAAGGTACTGATGGCCAACAGAAACTGACCTGAGTCTACTTTTTAGCTGACAATAGAAGGGGAGAGGTTTTTCTGACTAGCCAATGAGCCTCAGTTAATTAGAAACTAAAACAAGGTTTAAACCCAGGCAGCTTGGATCTCAAGCTTGTATTCTCACACACTAGAGAATTCTGCCAAAATAATTGGTCTTATCTAGGACCAACAAACTGGTCAAATCTGGACACATTTAACTCATACACAATTTAAATTTTTAAAAAGATTTTATTTATTTAATCATGACAGAGAGAGAGAGAGGGAGAAGGAGGGAGAGGCAGACACTGGCAGAGGGAGAAGCAGGCTCCATGCAGGGAGCCCAATTTGGGACTTGATCCCGGGTCTCCAGGATCATGCCCTGGGCAGAGGGCGACACCAAACTGCTGGGCCATCGGGGCTGCCCCACAATTTAATTCTGAATGCATCTTAGTCCTTTCCCATAAAATATACAAAAAAAATCAGAATTATAGTTTATCATTCTTTTGTTCTAAAAACTGTTGTTTCATTGCTAAGGAAGAACTGGATATTAAGATGTTCACTGTAGCACTGCTTATAATGGCAAAAATTTGGAAAATAAAACACACCAGGAAAGAATGAATAAGTAAAATTGGTATGCTATATGATGAATATACATAGTTAAAAGGAACAAACTCGATCAATGTATATAACCATGGTTAGAGCTCAAAAATATGTTCAGTGACAAAAGCAACTTGTCCAACAATATGTACAGTATGACATATTTCCTCTTTTTAAAGTATCCTCCCATACTGGACTTGAACTCAGGACTCTGAGATCAAGACCTGAGCTGATATCAAGAGTCAGACACTTAATCAGCTGAGCCACTCAGGTGCCTCATTATTCTATTCTTAAAACACAAAAAGCAATACATTATGTTGTTTGTGGGAAAACATATGTATAGTGACAAAATTTTTTTATTTTTAATTTTATTTTTTCTTTTCAATTTTTTATTTAAATTATAGTTAGTTAACATATAGTGTAATATTGATTTCAGGAGTAGAATTTAGTAATTCATCACTTACATATAACACCTGGTGCTTCATCATAACAAGTGATGATGTTATACCTTAATACCCATCACCCATTTAGCTCATCCTCCACTCACCTCTCTCCATCAACCCTCAGTTTTTTCTCTATCATTAGGAGTCTCTTATGGGGGGCACCTGGGTGGCTCAATCTATTAAGCATCTGCATTGCACACAGGTCATAATCCCAGGGTCCTGGGATCAAGCCCTGAGTCGGACTCCCTGCTCAGTAGGGAGTCTGCTTCTCCATCTGTCCCTACCCCTGCCTGCCCCTACCCCTGCTCATGCTTTTTCTCCTTCTCTCAAGTAAATAAATACAATCTTTTTTTAAAAAGTCTCTTATAGTTTCTCTCTCTCACTCTTTTTTTTACCTTCCCCTGTGTTCATCTGTTTCTTAAATTCTACGAGTGAAATCATATGGTATTTGTCTTTCTCTGACTTATTTCTGTTAGCATAATACATTATAGCTCCATCTACATCGTTGCAAATGGCAAGATTTCATTCTTTCTGATGGCTGAGTAATATTCCATTGTGCATATACACCACGTCTTCTTTATCCATTTGTAAGTCGATGGACATATGCTCTTTCCATAGCTTGGCTATTGTTGATAATGCTGTTATGAACATCGGGGTGCCTGTACCCCTTTGAATTTATATTTTTGTATCATTTGGGAAAATAGCTAGTAGTGTAACTCTATTTTTAACTTTTTGAGGAACCTCAATACTGTTTTCCAGAGTAGCTGCACCAGTTTTCATTCCCACGAACAGTGCAAGAGGGTCCCCTTTTGCCCTCATCCTCGCCAACACTTGTTTCTTGTGTTGTTAATTTTAGCCATTCTGACAGGTGTGAGATGGTATCTCATCATAGTTTGATTTGTACTTCCCTGATGATGAATGAAGTAACAAAATTTTCTAAAGTGTGGACTAGAAGAATCTACACCAAACTCATGATTGTAGATGTGCATGGGCAGGGAAGCAGATGAACGGGACTGAGGAGAGAGACAACTTTATCTGTAATTCTCTTTGATTAAAAATATTTGAAGCCAATATGATAAAATATTAACATCTGTCCTCTCTGAGTGGCAGAACATATAGGAAGTTTTCTCCAGATTAAAAAAAAAAAGACAGAGAAAAGAGGAGGAAAAGGAGATAAATGAAAGAGGGGGAAAGTGATGGATCTCAAGTTCCAGATAGAAAGACAAAGCATTTGGTTATTTAAGAAGCAATTCTTTCCAGATGCCCTGTCTATAAATGAACTTCTCTAAGCCAAGTGGGAATTCCAACCCAAATTCATTGTCAACAACTTTGATTTTGAATAACTTCTTTCTTGCTTTTAAGCCTTCAACTCTGTTTATCTTTGACATTGGTCGATAGTACTTTGCCCTTTAGAGTCTGTCATTTTTCTGGCTTCAGCCTGGATCTTTTTGATGAAATCCTATTTTCCTCCCCGGGACTGTTATTTCTGCCACTTCAGCCCACTTCTCTGCTGCTGCTATTGATAGATTTTATTTGTGTTTGACACTGTTTCTAAGTTTTTTTTCTTTTTTTTTTCTTTTTTTTTTTTTTTACAACACAGACTCATTTTACCTTTAAAAATCTTTTCTCACTGGGACACCTGTACCCCGATGTTTCTAGCAGCAATGTCCACAATAGCCAAACTGTGGAAGGAGCCTCGGTGTCCATCGAAAGATGAATGGATAAAGAAGATGTGGTTTATGTATACAATGGAATATTACTCAGCCATTAGAAACGACAAATACCCACCATTTGCTTCAACGTGGATAGAACTGGAGGGTATTAATTATGCTGAGTGAAGTAAGTTAGTCAGAGAAGGACAAACAGTGTATGTTCTCATTCATTTGGGGAATATAAATAATAGTGAAAGGGAATATAAGGGAAGGGAGAAGAAATGTGTGGGAAATATCAGAAAGGGAGACAGAACATAAAGACTCCTAACTCTGGGAAATGAACTAGGGGTGGTGGAGGGGGAGGAGGGCGGGGGATGGGGGTGAATGGGTGACGGGCACTGAGGGGGACACTTGACGGGATGAGCACTGGGTGTTATTCTGTATGTTGGTTAATTGAACACCAATAAAAAATTAATTTATTAAAAAAATAAAAATAAATAAATAAAAATAAAAATAAATAAAAAATAAAATCTTTTCTAATCAGATAGGTACTATTGGGATCTTCATCCTTGGGTACAGAAACAAAGATACAAAGGGTTAAGCTCTAGATCACATGGCCAATAAATGAGTATGAAGACACATCATTTTTCTCTGTTCTCCTGTTCATAGGCATCAATGAGATTTCCAATTATTTGCCATTACAAATAATTCTGCAGAGAGCATCCGGTACATGCCTTTTCGTGCACCTATAACAAATCTCTAGGGTATACACTTTGAAGTGGAATTGCAGCATTATAGGGAATAAGTATTCTCAACTTTGCTACATTTTGTCAAAGTGCTTTAAGTGATGATCCCTATTTATGCTCCCCACCTATACAGCCCAGAAATGTTAATCCATATTATTCCCACCTACTAGAGAAGTAAAACTAAATTTTTATTAATATGACAGGTATAAAAATAGAACCTCACTGTGGTTTTAATTTGTATTTCTGATTACTCTTCAGGTTAAACCCCTTTTAAAGTTTTCTATGAATTATCTAACTATACCTTTTACCGTTGCTATATTGGGTTATCTGTTATTTTTGTCATGTTGGGAACCTTTACATATTAAATACCATTCCTTTGTCTATCACCTACACTGTAAATACCTTCTCCCAGTCTGTGGCTTATCATTTCCTCCATGGTATCTTCTGTAAAACAGATTTTTTTTCTAAATCTAGTCAAATTTCCCAATCTTTCACTTATGGTTAAACTTTTTTTGTCTTACCTAGAAAAATATTTTTATGCCCAGACATAAAGTAATTCTCTTAAATTTTTCTCCAAAAGAGTTAAAGTTTTGCTTTGGACATCCAGGTCTAAATTAGCTGGAGTTATATTTGTGTATGATGAGTCGTGGCACTCTAGCTGTATCCTTCCTCCACATGATTTACAATTTTCCCCAGGACCATTTTGTATACAGTCTATCTCCTAATCAGTATTACCACCTCGTTTATTTATTTAGCAAGTTTTCTTATGCACATAGTCCTGGACTCTCCAAGCTGTCCCACTATTCCATGTGTCTATTTCTGCATTTATGTCACAATGTTTTTTTACTTAACTTCATTATAAATATTGATATCTGATAAGACATGTCTCCCTGCTTGTTCATCTTTAAAATATTTCTTGACTCTTGGCCCTTTGCTCTTTTATATAAAATTTAGAGTCAGAACACTAAGTTCCACAAAAAAATGGAATTTTTATTCTATCAACACTTATCAATCCAATATTTGTATTAACATTATGGATAATTTGGCAAAAACCAACCTTTTAATATTAAGTCTACCTATTAGTGAAAGGTATAAATCTTTCCATCTATTTAGGTCTTCTTTAATACCTTGTTACAGAATGTCAAAACACTTCAAAGATCTTGTACATATTCAGTTATTTGTTCCTTGGTGTTTTATGTTTCTTATTGCCCTTAAAAATTATGTTTTATTTTAAAAATTTACATTGATAAAATAAACAAGTCACAGGAGTGAAAAGTACAGTAGAGGGAATATAGTCAATTATATTGAAATAACTTTGTATGGTAACAGAGGGTAACCATCCTTACTATGGTGAGGATTTTGTAATGTATATAATCGTTAAATCACTGTTGTAACCTGAAACTAATATAATATTACATGCCAACTATACTTAATTAAAAATAAAGGCAAGGAGGGGGGCAGGATGTCAGGAAAGTAGGGTCCCCAAGTCACCTGTCCCCACCAACTTATCTAGATAACTTTCAAATCATCCTGAAAACCTACAAATTCGGCCTGATATTTAAAGAGAGAACAGCTGGAATGCTACAGTGAGAAGAGTACGCACTTCTATCAAGGTAGGAAGACGGAAAGAAAAGATATAAAAAAGCATCCAAGGGGGAGGGCCCCCTCGAGGAGCCAAGGCTAAGGCCAGGCAGCAAGAGCCCCCAGGACAGGAAAGCCCCGTCCCGGAGAAGCAGGAGCTTCACCAATCTTCCCGGAGGGAAAGGCGCTCGCAGGGAGCTCGGGCAGGATCCCAGGAGGGGCAGTGATGCCCTCAGGCTCCCAGGGGCACTAACAGAGGACCTGCGTCCCAGGGGAGACCCCGCCACACCCGGTAGCCGCCGAGCTCCCTAAAGGGCTGCAGCACGCACCCGACGGGGCCCCGAGAGCAGCTCAGACAGCGGCTCAGGCGTCGGCTCCACGCAGAGGGGGCTGCGCGGCCAGGGAGCGCGATTCCAGCAGCGCAGGCCCCTGATACTAGGGCACCAGGGACACAGCCCAGGATCCTGCGTTCCCCCGGGACAGGCGGAGGCTGGGAGGACACAGGACAGCGAGGACGCTCCTGCTGCCTGGCGCCCCCGAGCTGTGCAGATCAGCGCCCCTGCCCCCAGAGCATCCAGGCTCCTGCGGACTCGGAGCTGTGGTAGTTACTGCAGGAGCTGACTCCAGGGCTAGAGAGCTGGCCATCACCAGTGGGGTTGTTCCTCCTGGTGTCACCTTGCACCTGGGACTGAGCAGGGCCACCAGGGAGCAGGGGCCTCACGGGGTAAACAGCTCCCACTGAGCCGTGCACCTGGCAGCAGGTAGGACAGCTCCCCCAGGTGCACACACCTGAGAGTCAGCACAGCAGGCCTCTCCCCCAGAAGACCAGCTGGAAGGACAGGGGAAGAGTCAGTTCTTGACCAAGCAGCGCTGGAAAGTTCCAGAAGAAGTCTAGGGTCTTACAGTACATAGAATCAGAGGATACCCCTCCTTCTTTTTTTGTTTTTTTGTTTGTCCGCCCCCCCCCCCCCATTTTTTTTCTCTTTTTCCTTCCTTTTTCCAGTACAACTTGTTTTTAGCCACTCTGCACTGAGCAAAATGACTAGAAGGAAGAACTCACCACAAAAGAAAGAATCAGAAACAGTCCTCTCTCCCACAGAGTTACAGAATTTGGATTACAATTCAATGTCAGAAAGCCAATTCAGAAGCACAATTATAAAGCTACTGGTGGCTCTGGAAAAAAGCATAAAGGATTCAAGAGACTTCATGACTGCAGAATTTAGATCTAATCAGACCAAAATTAAAAATCAATTAAATGAGATGCAATCCAAACTGGAGGTCCTAACGATGAGGGTTAACGAGGTAGAAGAAGGAGTGAGTGCCATAGAAGACAAGTTGATGGCAAGGAAGGAAGCTGAGGAAAAAAGAGAAAAACAATTAAAAGATCATTAAGGGGGGCAGCCTGAGTGGCTCAGGGGTTTAGTGCCGCCTTCAGCCAAGGGCATGATCCTGGAGACCCAGGATTGAGTCCCACTTCGGGCTCTCTGCATGGAGCCTGCTCCTCCCTCTGCCTGTGTCTCTGCCTCTCTCTGTCTGTGTGTGTGTGTCTCTCATGAATAAATAAATAAAATCTTTAAAAAAAAAGATCATGCACTGGGTTTTATTCTATATGTTGGCAAATTGAACACCAATAAAAAATAAATTTATAAAAAAATAAAAATAAAACCTTAAAGAGATCATGAGGAAAGGTTAAGGGGAATAAATGACAGCCTCAAAAGGAGAAATCTACATTTAATTGGGGTTCCAGAGGGAGCCAAAGGGACAGAGGACCAGAAAGTGTATTACAAATCATAGCTGAGAACTATGAGGCCAGCATCACCCTAATTCCAAAACCAAATACCCCACCAAAAAGAATTATAGACCAATATCCCTGATGAACACAGATGCAAAAATTCTCAACAAAATACTAGCCAATAGGATCCATTAATAAGATTATTCAGTATGACCAAGTGGGATTTATCCCTAGGATGCAAGACTGGTTCAACACTCATAAAGCAATCAATGTGATAGATCATATCAACAAGAGAAAAAACAAGAACCACATGATCCCTCAATAGATGCAGAGAAAGCATTTGACAAAATACAGCATCCATTCCTGATCAAAACTCTTCAGAGTGTAGGGATAGAGGGAACGTTGCTCAGCATCTTAAAAGCCATCTACGAAAAGCCCACAGTGAATATCATTCTCA
Source organism: Vulpes vulpes (assembly GCF_048418805.1). Taxonomy (NCBI): domain Eukaryota; kingdom Metazoa; phylum Chordata; class Mammalia; order Carnivora; family Canidae; genus Vulpes; species Vulpes vulpes. The sequence goes on from NC_132785.1 coordinate 89,573,950, forward strand.
ATGGGGAAACACTGGGAGGCTTTCCCCTAAAATCAGGAACATGACAGGGATGTCCACTCTCACCACTGCTATTCAACATAGTACTAGAAGTCCTAGCCTCAGCAATCAGACAACAAAAAGAAATAAAAGGCATTCAAATTGGCAAAGAAGTCAAACTCTCCCTCTTTGCAGATGACATGATACTGTACCTAGAAAACCCAAAAGACTCCACCCCAAGATTGCTAGAACTCATACAGCAATTCGGAAGTGTGGCAGGATACAAAAATCAATGCCCAGAAATCAGTGGCATTTCTATACACTAACAATGAGACTGAAGAAAGAGAAATTAATTAAGGAGTCAATCCCATTTACAGTTGCACCCAAAAGCATAAGATACCTAGGAATAAACCTAACCAAAGAGGTAAAGGATCTGGTTTTCTTTTTTTTAATATTCCCCTGGCTATTCGGGGTCTTTTCTGATTCCATACAAATCTTAAGATGATTTGTTCCAACTCTCTGAAGAAAGCCCATGGTATTTTGATAGGGATTGCATTAAATGTGTAAATTGCCCTGGGTAGCGTTGACATTTTCACAATATTAATTCTTCCAATCCATGAGCATGGAATATTTTTCCATCTTTTTGTGTCTTCCTCAATTTCTTTCAGAAGTGTTCTGTAGTTTTTAGGGTAGAGATCCTTTACCTCTTTGGTCCCCCTTAATATTTCTTGCAGAGTTGGTTTGGTGGTCACATATTCTTTCACTTTCTGCCTATCTTGGAAGTTCTGTATCTCTCCTTTTATTCTGAATGAGAGCCTTGCTGGATAAAGTATTCTTGGCTGCATGTTCTTCTCATTTGGGACCCTGAATATATCCTGCCAGCCCTTTCTAGCCTGCCAGGTCTCTGTGGAGAGGTCTGCTGTTAACCTAACACTTCTCCCCATAGTGGTTAGGGATCTCTTGTCTCTTGCTGCTTTAAGGATCTTCTGTTTATCTTTGGAATTTGCAAGTTTCACTATTAAATGTCAGGAGGTTGAACGGTTTTTATTGATTTTAGGAGGGGAATCTCTCTATTTTCTGGATCTGAATGCCTGTTTCCCTTCCCAAGTTAGGGAAGTTCTCAGCTATGATTTGTTCAAATACATTTTCTGGTCCTCTGTCCCTTTTGGCGCCCTCTGGAACCCCAATTAAATGTAGATTTCTCCTTCTGAGGCTGTCATTTATTTCCCTTAACCTTTCCTCATGATCTTTTCATTGTTTTTCTCTTTTTTCCTCAGCTTCCTTCCTTGCCATCAACTTGTCTTCTATGGCAATCACTTGTTCTTCTACCTCGTTAACCCTCATCGTTAGGACCTCCAGTTTGGATTGCATCTCATTTAATTGATTTTTAATTTCAGCCTGATTAGATCTAAATTCTGCAGTCATGAAGTCTCTTGAATCCTTTATGCTTTTTTCCAGAGCCACCAGTAGCTTTATAATTGTGCTTCTGAATTGGCTTTCTGACATCAAATTGTAATCCAAATTCTGTAACTCTGTGGAAGAGAGAACTGTTTCTGATTCTTTCTTTTGTGGTGAGTTCTTCTTCTAGTCATTTTGCTCAGTGCAGAGTGGCTAAAAACAAGTTGTACTTGATAGAAGTGGGAACTCTTCTCACTGTAGCATTACAGCTGTTCTCTCTTTAAATCTCAGGTCGAATTCATAGGTTTTCAGGATGATTTGAAAGTTATTAGGTAAGTTGGTGGGGACAGGTGACTTGGGGATCCTACTCTTCTGCCATCTTGCCCTGCCCCCCATTTGATTTTTCAGATTTTAGAATGTCCTTGCATTCTTGAAACTACTTGATCATAATATTTTTGATATACTATTTTATTTAATTAACTAATAGTTTACTTATAATTTTATGTCTTTGTTAATAAGTGAAAATGAGGGACACCTGGGTGGCTCAGTGCTTTAATGCCTGCCTTTGGCCAGGAGTGTGATCCTAGAGTCCCAGGATCAAGTGCCACATTGGGTTCCCTGCATAGAACCTGCTTCTCCCTCTCCCTGTGTCTCTGCCTCCTTCTCTCTCTGTGTGTCTCTCATGATGAATGATAAAACCTTTTAAAAAAGTAAGTGAAAATGGGCCTATACATCTTTTTCCTTACCTTTTCCTTTTTTTTAAGATTTTATTTATTTATTTGAGAGAGAAAGAAAGCACAGAGAGGGAGTAAGAGGGAGAAGCAGATACCTCACTGAGCAGGGAGCCCAACGTGGGACCCGATCCCAGAACTCCAGGATCATGACTTGAGCTGAAGACAGACACTTAACCTACTAAGCCCCCCAGGTGCTCCTCCTTTTCCTTTCCTTATTAAATTTTGGAGACAAGACTAAATAACTCATGAAAAGAAAAAGAGTTGGAGGCATCTTTTTTTTTCCTATTTTCAGAAACAACTTGTATTAAACAAGTATTATCTATTCCCTGAAAGCTTTGTGGAATTCATTTATAATGCTCTCTGAGCCTGAGCTTTTATGGTAATTGGAGGGGTGATCTCTGATGACTACCATTTTCATTTCTTCAGTGACTATTACTAGCCTGTTCAAGTTATCTCTTTGTGACAATATTAGTATTTTCTATTTTTACCAGAAATTCACTTTTATAGATTTCAAATGTATTATTAGCATGTAGTTAGAAAAACTATTGTGTCATATGGATACAATTAGCTACAAAGAAGGCTGAGAAACATCATATTTATTCTAGGTAATCACATAATCATGTGTCCAGCTAAAAATGGATCATTTATTTTAACTTAGGAAAAATTAAAAATGAATATTAGTAGACAATTTATAATCATCTTCATAGCTTCAATGATTAGCAACATGCTCCAGGAGATGGGTTAATACTGGGGTCTTAGTTTGTGTTCTCCTGGTAGGTTTAAGAGGCAAGAGTTAGAGGTATGTTTAAGGGCAGATACCAGAGCCTATGGTGCCAGAGATTGGAATTATCATTCCTATTTTTCTCTGCACAAGGAAATTAGGGTGCCTCAGGAACCCCCACTTAGTCTTCTACCCCAAGGATGCTCTATTTAAAGTTTTCTTCCTTGTTCTATTCCCCTGTCTCTCAAGGAACGGAAGGAGAGGAGAAATATTCAGAAGTTGGATGTCTGTCTATATCCAACCAGGTTTTCTGTTCTTATCCCTCACATACCAGGCTACATTACCCTTATAACTACCCATGAAGGTTTCATTCAAATTTTTCCCTACCTTATTCATTTATTCATTTTCTGGTCATTTACTATTTTACTCATTATTTTTATTGGCTTTATTCATTTATTATTTTATTTAGTTTTTCTCAGCCCCATATACTTTTCTCTTCCCTGAGGCCCCCTGTCAGGTTTGGAGGGGACCAGCAGCCTAAGCTGGTCTCCTACTTCCCAAGAATCACAGGTGCCTTATTTGTGTTTTAATTTGGGGGGTTGGGAGACTCCAGAGGGAGCCATTTATGACTCTGCAGAAAGAAGAGCATGATGATATCAGAGTGGATTCCCCTCTCAAAAGGAGATGAGAATTATACCAGTGGCAAAAGAGGGACATGTAAAAACTATATAAGCTGAGATGCATGGTTTCTGAGAAGAGCCTGGAGCCAGGCTGCTTCCTCTGTAGGCTGAGCTCCCATGTTACAGGGTCGAGATCTTTCTGAGGAATTTGGGGGACTCCTGAATAGAGGAGATTTGTACCTCCTTTCCTAGATGTGGCCTGAGGAAACTGAGAGTACACTAGAGAAGCCCCAAGTCCAGTCTGACTCAAGGCAATGAATTAGCAATGCTGAGGGCAGTATCTAGGTAAGCAGACCTGACAGTGGTCCCACAGAGGACCATAAATGCCCCGGTGGCACAGAAAAGCCTCTGGAATTGTCACTTTCCCTGAAGAAGGACACAGAGGTAGGTCAAGAGAAGGCTACAGATAGAAGAGGTTCACAATTGGGACAAAGAAGAAGCAATGTGTGTGGGCTTGCTGACTGCAAGCCATAGTAGAAGATACCAGCAAGGGAGTTGAGTGGACATAGCACATGGCTGAACCCAAAGGTCAGTGAGGGCAGAGACAGGCCCACCCCTAGGTGTCCCACCCCCAGTGTCAGGACACTATGCCAGCCCCTGGAGTCTCAGGCCATCCCCAAGAGAAGGCAAGGAAAAGAGGGAGAAGGAGAATGCCACATGAACAGAGCCATTAGACAAAAGTGGTTATGTTTTTAAAGTAGAAGTTAGTGAATCAAAGCAAATTGGCAAGTTTAAGTTTTCTACCATTAGCAAAGCCTGAATTGAGCCAAGTAGATATAAGGAAAACACCCTTCCCTTTTTTGCACACCCAAACTGAAATAGTGAATTTGACACTTGAGACAAACCTCACCTTGATTTTTCTTACAGGTTTAAGCATTTATCATTTAAACTTTCTCATTCTACCTGTTTTGTTGTTTATTGATCACTAAATTATTTCTATTTAAGCTTTTCTGCCTTTTTTTCTAGGTCCTCTTTTTTATTATTGATTCATATTTATTTTATCTTCCCTTTTATTAAATATTTATTAAAATCTCATCTTTTTAGAGTTACACATATTTGCAATAAGTAGCAAAGACATATAGCTAGACCTGTACGGTAATGTCTTCAACCACGAATTCAACACTTCAAAAAAGAAAAAAGAAAGAATTCAACACTTCCACGATTTAAAGTGGAAGATAAGCCAGGCAGTTTAATATAGAGCTGTATAATTTAACTTAATCTGTATAACTGTGTCACTGTATAACTGTGTAATTTAACTCCATTAAAGATGGAGTCTGGAAGCCCCAAAGGGGGAGCTCTCACTTATTACCACCTGCCCTAAGAGGATACCTCACATTTCCCAAACGGAAGGAGCTTACTTTACAGACCACAGTAGGAAGAAGGAAGAATCTTTCCTTGCCTAGCAATAGCTTAGCCAATGAAAATGCAGCAGAACAGCCCCCACTCCTAGCTCTTTTCCGGGGTAAGAACAAGCCCTTCCCTTCTGTTCTCTAGACTTATCTCTAATTTGCCATAGTTTGCTTGTGGAAATTTCTGAATAAGCTCATTTTTCTGATAAGATAACTGGCTCTTCTGTTTTTTAAAGTCAACATTACATGGTACCACAAAGGTACCTGAAGGAGATAAACCCTTAAGGGACTAACAAACCAACAGAACTGTGTGAGGTAGTCACATGAACTCCTGTGCTCTCTCTGCTCCCATGGTTCATTTCTTTCCTTTTAGTTCAGTGAGTCTCCTCTTGGATCTGAGCTCCCTCCTTTTGGTTGACTTTTGGTTTGACTTTACTCAGGATGTAGTTTTTGTTGTTGTCATCTTTATGAAGGCATTGGCCTTCCTGATGAGTACTCTTATGCTTTCTGAACTTCTGGTTTTGAGTAATGGTATCCCAATCTACTAAAATTTCTCAGGAGCATCCTCCTTCTGGGACCCTGGCTGGTTTTACATATAAAAATTACAGTTCTTCTCATGCACATTTTTAACTAATTGGACCAATGTAATAAAAAATTTACAACTCCAGTGGTCATTATGGGAGATTTTTCATCTCCTCAAACTTACTTTTCTTAGAACCAAGTTAGAAGGCCGTGACTCTAAACTAAAACACACTGAATGAGATGCCTATTTCAATAGGGGTATTGAGGTTTCCAAGCATATCCAGGCCTCTAAAATCACTTCTTTACAAAGTACCATTTCTAAACTAACCAAGGCACACAAAAGAAATCTAAGGTTTTGAAGCCTTTTTCCCCCTCTCCCATCCCCATAATCTGTACTTCCTTCATACCACCCAATTCCTCATTCTAATTCTCTGAGCTTTCCAACCATTCCCTGCTCCCTACTTCTCCAACCCCATTAGAACCTGCACTTTTAAAATTAGATCCTCTGAGGATTCTCATGTTAAGTTCCTAATTTCCTTATATACTATAAGCCATAGTCAAAGATTTTCCTAGAATTACTGAAAATCCTCAGATTTGCCAAGGACTTAATATAGTCATCCAGATTTACTAACCAGGTTCCTCAATTTGTACCAGCTAGTTCACATGCTCATTGGTGAAGGCCAAGCCCAACAGGGGATGAAACAGCTAACTGGGATGATTCTGTTTTCAGAATCTCTACAACTGCACATGTAACTGCCTTGTTATAGGACTAGGTTCAGCAAGTACTAAACTACTTCACCTGGAATCCCTAAGGCGTTCCCAAAACCTACTGATTTAAATAAGATTCAGGCCTGTACTCAGAAATGCAGTGAACCTGTGGATAACTATTAGAATCAACTCCAAATTGTTTTCCAGGAAAATTCTGGCCTTTCTATGGATGTTGAATCCACTCAGGTAGCCTTCCACTCTATGTTCATTAATGGGATGAACTAAGATCTTTCCCTTCTGGTGAAAATGCAAATCATCTCACCATACCCTAGAGGATTCAATTAACAGGAAGGCCATTGAAATACTTATTTTTCAATTCTAATAAATCGAGGCCTCTAAACAAAACCAAGCCCCTTCCAATCTCTTCCACTATTGCAAAAATCCAGGATGTTGGAAGAAAGATTGTTACAAATGTAAGCACTCTGGGTGTCCTTGGCCCTCTAACCAGTGTTTCAATGCCCTTCTAACTCCCAATCTGGGGACTCCAAGAAACCACAGAGCCTTCTCCCAATCCTTCCTTGTAATCAACCTGGATAAATAACTCTCTAGACTGGGAATAAATTTCTCTATCATTGACAGCAAAGCTACACTATTGCTGCTCAACCCCACTCTTATTAAACAGCTACTGCCTCAAAGTATTGAGATGGTTCAAATAGTGGGGGTCTCACAAACTTAAATAGGTTTCTATCTCTAAGCCCATTTTTTTGTTTGTTTTTTGTTTAGGCCCTCTGAAAGATAAGCGTCCTTTTCTCCTTAGTTCCTCCATCCTTGTTCTTTTTTTTTAATTAATTTTTTCTTGGTGTTCAATTTACCAACATACAGAATAACACCCAGTGCATCATCCTTGTTCATATATTAAGCTGAGATTTCTTAGAGAACTATCTTGCTGGAATTTCTCCCAAAAGAGGAAGGTAATTTTAGAATTTGATAGCAGCAATCAAATAGCCAACCAGGTGAATCAAATAACCCTTCAACATCTTTGCTTCTTCTCTGATGCCACTGGAGCTAATTTTAAGAACACTAACAATTTGTCCCCATTGAATCACCTTTTACCCTCATCATGGGCAAAATCTTCAACTGGTAGAATCCACAGTGCACCTCCTACTAAGATCTAAGTATATCCCTCAAGACCTCTCCCAGAATTAATCAATACCCTATAAACAAAGAAGGCCTTCAAGGCATCACGTCCACAATAGAATATTATAAGACTCAGGGCCTCCTTCTCCCTGCACCAGTTCTTGTAATATTCCTACTTTCCCTGTGATGAAACCCAATGGCATAGATGGAGATTTCTTCAGGATCTCAGAGCCATAAACAAAATTGTTATTCTTCATCATCCTGTTGTTCCAAATCCCCATACTTTGTAGATTAGATTCATGTGGTGCCCTCTTGAGTATCCCTGGATAAGGCTGGCCAGTATCTCTTTGCTTTTACTGAGGAAGGGAAACAACACACCTAACAATTGTGCTTCAAGGCTTTACCAAAAGTCCTTTCCAAATCTTAAAAGCAGATTTAGATGATATAAAGTTACCTAGAGGCTCTACTTTATAACAATATATAGATGATGTCTCTGCTCCCCTTCTCAGGCCTCTGGAGGAAGAGAGCATCCACTTGTTAAAACTTATAGCCACAGGGACAAAAAAGTCTCCAAGGAGAAACTGTGGTTTTCTTAAACTTAGGTTAGATATTTGGAACACCTGCTTTTAGAACAAGGGCTATATTTAGGTCCAAATAGGTTGCCTGGCATCCTGAACTTTTCTAAACCCAAAACTAAGTGCCAATTATGAGCTTTTCTTGGGCTAGTGGGCCACTACCAAAATTGGATTCTAAACTTCTCTCATATGGCCCAACTCATATGTTTTATCATAAACAACAAATCTGGCTCTATTACTTGGAAAGACAAGAGTAAACTTAACCTTGAAAGCTCTAATGGAAAGCTTGATAAATTCCCCTGCCTTTGGACCACATCAATTATCAACTTCAGTTTTTGTTTTGTTTTTTTGTTTTGTTTTGTTTTGTTTTACATTTGAAAGACAAGGGAACCAACCCCCTTGGGATACTTACCCAAAACCATGAAGCCACCATCAATTGATATGGCATTATAACCAACAGCTAGACCCTGTGGCACAAGAATATCCCCCTTGCCTCAGGGCCATTCCTGACACTACCCTGTTAGTCAAGGTCATTGGAAACATACTCATGGGAACACTTCTAACAATCTAGCACCCCATGCAGTGGGAGTATCCTCTGCATTCTCATCACATTCAACACCTTTTGGCCAGTCCTCTTGCCTCCTATGAAATCCTCTTGTTAATCACTCCTTATTTAACTCTTTGTGACTGGAATAATCTTACCCATGTCATCCTTCTTCACTCTGCTATGGATGATACATCTCATGACTAACAGATCACCTCCTCATCCCTGTGATGATTTACAGAAAACTCCTTTGGATAATGCTGACATTTTGTGATTTACTGATGGTTCTTATTTGAAAGGTGAAAATGGTAAATTTTCACCTCAGTATTCTGTTGCAACTCCCTACAAAGTTGTTAAGGCAGAAACTTTGCCTTCAGCTACGTTGGCCCAACAGGCTGGATTGTACATTCTTGCTTGGGCCTGCATTTCAGCAAGGGTAAAATTGCAAACATTTACACTGATAGGAGGTATACCTTTGCAGTAGCTCATGACTTTGGAATGACATGCTATTAGTGAGGTTTCTTCCTTTCCAGTGGGGATAAAAAAAATAGACTTAATGTCCAAGAATTATTAGATGCCATATCCTTGCCAGCTGCTTTATCTATTTCCAAGGTACCTGGGCATTCCTGATATGATTGCCTGGAGGCTAAAGAAAACCACCCTGCTGATACTTCTTCAAAGAAAATGCTTTCAAAGGAGTGAACCATGTCATGGTCCAAAGGAATGTTCCCCCAAGTGATAATCTAGAGGAACTGACTAGAGATGCCCAAATTGGCCCCCCAAAAGGAAAAACAATATTAGAATTCAAATAACTGTTGTTCAATTAAAAAAAAAAAAACTCTGGCTTGGGCCAAACGGTAATCCAGTTCTGCCAGAGACTCTAAAGTTCCTAGTACTACCATATATACATTGAATCATTAGTCTACTGATAAAATGATAAAGTTCCTGAACCAATACTGGTGGAAATATATTAACAAACCTACTATAATAAATAATATATTAACAAAATATAAAGCACCTACTTTGCTTGTCCCCCCTGCCTGAATTCAAGAAAACCTGTTAACACTGCTCCCAGACACTTTAATTTTTTTTTTTTTAATTTATGATAGTCACAGAGAGAGAGAGAGAGGCAGAGACACAGGCGGAGGGAGATGCACCGGGAGCCCGATGTGGGATTCGATCCCGGGTCTCCAGGATCGCGCCCTGGGCCAAAGGCAGGCGCCAAACCGCTGCGCCACCCAGGGATCCCCTCCCAGACACTTTAAATTGTCCAATGGACTACTTCAGATTTGGCTTTGAGTGGATTTTATTCAGCTACCCTCATTTCATGGATATAACTATGTCTTGGTAATGGTTTGTATGTTTTCTCATTGAACTTACATTGAACTTAAGTCTTCCCTTGTAGATAGCCATTACTAGTTCTGTGGCTAAATTCCTACTAGGAAAGATCACTCCTACCTGTGGAATCTCCCTCAAATCTCAGGTCTACCCTCTTTGGAACCCATAAAGTCTTACTCTTTGAGAGAATCACTGGATGCTCAATATACTTGGCTCCTGCATCTTTCAACATATAACTGGTAAACAGGGGCACAATTCAATATCATAAAGGCCTAAAAGTTTCTGTTGAGAATAACCATGCTTTCATAGAAGAATCTGCCAAATATTCTCAAAAGACAAAGACCTTAAATTCCACATCTTGCAGCCTGGAGATTTCATCTATTGAGGAAGACCTCTCCAGAAGACTCTTAACCCCACTGGATAGGCCCCTATCAGGTACTGTTAACCTACCCTTGCGCTATCAAACTCCAAGAAATAGGCTCTTGTATCCATGTGTCACATCTAGAGGAAGCACTAAACCCTGACTAGACACGCACACCAAATGATGACCTGAAAATAAAGATTTCCAGGACCTGAAGCAAACGACAGCTACAGGGGACAGCTTTCCCAGGATGACTGGATTAGGCCTAGATACCTTCTTCTCACAGGTGCTTCTTACTTATTTCCTCCCTTTCTTTCTTGGCCCAATATATTGCAAAACGGGAAAACCTTTCTGACTATTTGATCTGTCACCAGAAACTCCAATCTGTTCATAATGCCAGAGATCCCTTTGTCTTCCCTATTTAAATACTGTGCTCCCCTGTACCCAAGAGAAATACAAATGACCTAACTCATTTAACTGTTGCAAGGATTTTAGAAAAGACATCATTAGCCTGGGATGGTTCCTTGAAGAATGTCTGCTTCTCATCTTATTCTGTATAATCATTATTTCGTTTGTCTTTTTTATTTATTTTGAGAGAGAAAGAGAGAGACTGCATGTGTGCATGAGTGGAGGCAGGGGCAGAGGGAGAGAGACTCAAATAGACTTTGTTCTAAGTACAGAGCCTGAGGCAGGGCTTGATCCCAGGACCCCAAGATCATGACCTGAGCAGAGACCAAGAGTCGGACACTTAACCAACTGAATCACGCAGATTCCCCCAGTAAAATCATTATTAAGTTTTATATCTGTTGCCTGTCAAACATTAACAGAAATAATAAGCTTAAAAGGAAAATGCTAGCTCAGTGTTTTGAGATGATTTCCAATGCTTATTTCAGATGGGAAATGCCTGATAGTCCTCCTTCCTACGCTTCCTTGTTACTCATATGTGGCTTTAGTGCTTTCTAATGTATGTACTTTCTCCCTGATGTGAGATATGACAACCAGGAAAGGTCCTTCCTGCCAATGAGGAATTAAATCTCTAAATACAAAATGCTACTTTAAATCAGCTATGCTTTTGAGGAAAGGTCTTGGTTAAAAAAGGGAAATGTGAAAAAGAAGAAAATTTAAGATGGAAGTCTGGAAACCCTGAAGGAGAAGTTCTCAGGCACTACCATTTGCCATAGGAAGCATACCTCACATTCCCGAAGAGGAAGAAGCTTATTTTACAGACTGCAGGAGGAGAAAGGAAGAATTTCTCTTCTCCCAGCAACAGACTAATGAGAATACAGCAAAACAACCCCACCCAGCTTATTCCTTTCTCCTATGAAAGTAAGTCCTTCTCCTCTGTTCTCTGGACTTCCCTATGGTTTGTCATAGCTTGCTTATCCCAAGCTGCATTCCCTCTGGTATTCTCAAATAATCATTCTATTGGTAAAATAACTCATTCTTTTATTTTTTAAGATCGATAGTTTTTTATAGCCAAACTTAAATATCCAATATAAAATTTAATTTTCAGAAGGAAGTTGATATCCAAAATTTAATACATATATTGATATGTAATGTACTCTATTGATGAGAATATTTATGATTTAAAATTTATGTATTAGAGTTATTCTTTATTTTACTTGCAAAATGCTGATTTAGTGAGGTCACAGTTGAGTTTATTATGACTGCTTAGTTATAATAAAGTGGTGAGTGACAACAGCTTTCTATTGCAAACACAGTTTACAACTTTAAGTGAAAAAATCCAGTTCTCTACATCATATTCCAGCAGATGTGTTATCAAACATTCATCTCTTAACTGTTTTTGAAACTATTAACACAAACTTTCAATATTAAAGGAAGCTCTTTGCTGTCTCAGTAAATAGATGAAACTGCAATTTTATGATAGGCAGAGTAATTATAGATTTAACCCACACTCTATGGCAAATCATATTGTAAATATACACTCACCATCTTCCTTATCGATCTAATTGAAGGCTAAGTGTTAATCTGGTGCTTATAATAGTTCAGTGCTGCAATTTACAAAAGTATTGATATCTGGCTTCTAAAACTTTTCCTACAAGTTTCTGTTTCAAAACCTATTTGTCTTCTGATATTAATTTTAAATCAAGGCTGAATCAAAAACATTGAAGCGGGGACACCTTGGTGGCTCAGTCAGTTAAGCATCTGACTCCTGGTTTTGGTTCAGGTCATCATCTCAGGATTGCGGGATAGGGTTCTGCATGGAGTTCCACATTCAGCACAGAGTCTGCTTGAGATTCTGTCCCTTTCTCTCTGCCCCTACCCCAGGTCATACACACTCTCATAAATAAATAAATAAATAAATAAATAAATAAATAAATAAATAGGGATCCCTGGGTGGTGCAGCGGTTCGGCACCTGCCTTTGGCCCAGGGCGCGATCCTGGAGACCCGGGATTGAATCCCACATCAGGCTCCTGGTGCATGGAGCCTGCTTCTCCCTCTGCCTGTGTCTCTTCCTCTCTCTCTCTGTGACTATCATAAATAAATAATAATAAAAAAAATTAAAAAAAAATTTTAAAAATAAATAAATAAATAACTTTAAACAAAAAAAAATTGAGATGGATGACAAATTTGTTTCCACATACAAAATCTTAAGAGTTCACCAGTACAATGTTAATTTCATTAGTAATGTCTCAAAATCAAAAAGTAGATTACACAAGATTGTGTATATTTTCCCTGTCCCTGTTATTATACATGTATATGGTTATGGTTAAGAGTAGTCAAATATTAATACTATAATTCTATATCTCTTGTGTCCTGGAGAGCCAAAAATTTGGATGTAGACAAAAGGAGATACAAATATAACAAAATGAAGAGATTAAATAAAAAACCCAGAGGCCTGAATTTGAGTTGCAAGAATGATTATGATCACAGGAGGTATTTTATCTTTATATTTAGGATGTTTCAAAAGTTTTAGGGCAATTTTAAGACTTAAAATTTCACAAACATAAATGTTACAAATTTACAAAGCTCATCATTTAAAGGTTTAATTATTTAAATGTATTTTATACATATTTAGTTTTGTGAATTTTGGATCATCAATTTGCCACCTCTAATGAGGAGGATTCCTGATGAAAGAACAAAGTACCTCCTGTGGCCTTGTTAAGAGGGTTGAATCTGAGGAGAGAAATCAAGACTCTAGGTCAAGCTGCCACTTTGCAGGAAATACAGAGGACAGAGAAACATGTTAAATTTCACTGTGAGCATGTAGTCCACAAACTCTAGACTGTAAAAAGATGTCTACCAGACAGCCAAGGTTCTTCAATGGGTAAACTGTCAGGAAAAGAAGGGTATAGAAGGAGAATCTATAGATTGTAAGTCTTTAAAGAAGTAAACTTTAAAAATAAACAAATCTAAATTATAGTGACAAAGGGGTGCACTTGAATGATAAAACAATAAAGAAAGATAAGGAAGTGATGACTACAAATGTCACATGGTAGGAGGGAGCACTTGTGGTAAGACAGGGCTCCTTGGTGGCTGGAGAATTCTATCTTGATCTGCTTATTGGTTGCAAGGATATTTATTTTCTGGTAGTTCATTAAATCATGAGTTAGTTTTGTGTAGTTTTATGTATCTGTGTTTTATTAAAAAAGAATACAGTAAATAGTAAAAGAATTTAAAAATACAATTTAAACAAGAAAGGAATGCCCATTGATAGCATCTGTCTTACAGGTTGTATTCTCACAGGTTTCTAATTTTACTCTTTTTTTAGCTTTGGGTTTTTTTTAAAAAAAATTGCATTTTAGTTTACATATAAAATTCTTTTCAGTTTAGAGTTCTGTGAGTTTTGACAAATACTTAGCATTATGTAACCACGCCCAGATTCCAGACTCAGAATACTTTTACTACCCCAGAAAATTCTCTTGTTGTTGCACTTTAGAGTCAGTCCTCCCTCACTTGGTTCCGGGCAGTCATTGATCTTTTGATTCCTATAATTTTGTCTTTTCCAGAATGTAATATAGATGGAATTACACAGTGGATAACCTTGGGAACCTAACTTCCTTCATGAGCCTGATGCATTTGAGATTTACCCCTGTTGTTGCATGTATCAGTAATCATTTCTCCTTATTGCAGAATAGTAGTTTATCCCTCTCTTATTGCTGAGTAGAATGTTTATCCATTCACCAATTGAAAGACTTGGCTTGTTTTTAGCTTTTGGCAATTTTAACAAATCTACTCTAAATATTTACATACAGAGTTTCATGTGCACATAAGTTTTCATTTCTACTGAGTAAATTTTAGGGTTTTTAAAAAAATGTTATTCCTAAATTTTTGTCCTTTAGCTTATCAAGTGAAATAAAAGCTCAGAAATAAAGGGGACAGCTGTGAGGATAATTCAGGCCCTGCAGAAGAAAAAGCTGATTCATTTTTACTTTTACTCTGTCCTGTGGCAAGCCTGTTAAGCCTCCCCATAATTGACTTCTGATTTCTTTTAGGATTAAACCCTTTGTCTCTTTTAGAAATGGAAAATTATATGACATATATTTTAAAATTCAGCCTTGGCTAAGAGCTATAGCTGAAACCAGAGGATGTAAATCTCAATTAGGGGTTTATTGATGAACTTCAAGAAAGTAGACCCTGTGGACAGCTGCTTTGAGGAGACAAGACTGAGGCAGTCCTTTCTTATTAAATAAAAGTAAATAGAGAAATTATGTAAATTCTTATTAAATAAAAGTAAAAACTGGAGCATATTTAGAAAAATTTTACCTTGAAAACATTATGAATATCCACACTAATCCACATTACAGTCATGATCCCATCTTGTAAGATACATACATATTCTGTATATTGTTTTCAAATTTTCTCTCTCTGGTTATGATTACAAGAATTCCCTTTAAATCCCGACGTTTAAGTAATTAGTGTTGTCTTATATAACCCTAATCTTGTGGCTAAGCTATATTCAGTTATTGGTTACAGAAACATTAAGTTTACTCATTATATATTTGTTCTAGGAAATTAAATTTGTTAAATTATTGTTTTTGTAGCATATTAAATTTAAATGAGCTGATATAAGAAAGCAACCTAGATAAGTAGTCTCAGACAAGAGAGAAGTTTATTTCTCTCTCAGGTAATAGTCCAGAGATAGGCAGACAATTCAGGCAAATACGAGCCTCCATTCCACTAGGTCATTTGGAGAACCACGCTCCTCTCTTATTGTTCCATAATCACATAAAACAGAAGTCAACAAACTTTTTCTGTAAAGAGCCAAATAGTAAATATTTCAGGCTTTATGAGCCATATATGCTCTGTTATAACTACTCAAGTCTGCCACTGTAGCATGAAAGCAGTCACAGATAATACATCAGTGAATGGGTGTGGCTTTATTCCAATAAAACTTTATTTACAAAAACAGGTGGCAGACTAGATTTGGCCCATGAATCATAGTTGGAAACTCCTGCCCTAGCATCTGGTCTTCATTGTTGAAGCTCCATTCATGTTTGGGTTTGTGGAAAAGGATAAGGAGGAAGTAAAAGGCAAGACATTACCCAGAAATGGACGCATCATTTCTGTTAACATTCCATTGACCAAAACTTAATCATCCATTCATCTACTTCTAATCGGAGCCCAGAAATGTTCTAACTGAGTGATCACATGCCTAGATAAAACATAGGAATTTGATAATCAAAAGAAAAGAGAGAGAGATATTAGGGAACAATTATAGTTTGGTGATGAAATTCCTTTTCCCTCTGAATGCTAAAACCCCTTTTCCCTCATTGTTCCACTTCCACCTAAGTCCAATGTTGAAAAGTCAAAAAGTTAAAAGCTACTTTAATTAAGCCTTAGTTTTTAGCCTCTAAATTTCATAATGATATGCTCTGGTGTGATCTTTTTTCAACCATTTTGCTGGGGATTAGTGGACACTTTACATTTGAAACTTGGATCCTTTAGTTTCGGAAAATTGTCTTGAATCCTTTCTCTTATAGTTTCTTCCCTTCCATTTGCTCTGTTCTTTCTTGCTTTAGTAATAATTAGACTGATTTTGGATTTCCTGGATCAATTTGTAATTTCATTTTCTTTTCTCTCCTATTGTCTATCACTTAGTTTCTTTGCTCCACTTTTAAAGTTGATGATATCTGCAACTTTCAATTCCGATCCTTTAAATTTTTATTTGCTATCTTATTTTTAATTTCTAAAAAGTTCTCTCTTTTTTTTTTTTTTTTTTTTTTGCTATTTCTGAATGTTTCCTCTTTAGATCAGTCTGTTATTTTACTATGGATGCCATATCTTTCCTAACGTGTTCTGCTGCTATATTATCTCTACTCTGAACTGTTCCTCCTTGATTATTTTATTTTCTGCCTTAAATGTTGGGGGATTTCCTTAAGTATCTGGATGCCCCACAGATGCCCATTTATAGTTAAGAATGAGGCAATTAGGGCAGCCTAGGTGGCTCAGCAGTTTAGCGCCCCCTTCAGCCTGGGGTGTGATCTTGGAGACCCAGGATCGAGTCCCATGTCAGGCTCCCTGCACAGAGCCTGCTTCTCCCTCTGCCTCTCTCTCTCTCTCTCTCTGTCATGAATAAATAAATAAAATCTTAAAAAAAAAAAGAATGGGACAATTTTAAAAAAAAGAGTGATTGTAAAAAAAAAAATGATTGTAAACTCCATGCTGATGGGCTGGACTTGTCCCAGGGCCAGGGCTGCTTCCCTGCAGTGTGACTAGGGGAATGCTGCTTAGAGGATCACAGATGTCATGTTTGTAGGTCTTTTCTCTAAAGTCTATGCAAGAGTGAGATTTCGTGTTGCATTTTAGAAATAAATATTCTATAAATTCCATTTTATTTTTCACTTTCACAACTACAAGGAGGAAGTATCTAGGGAATTTACATAACTTCTCTATTGGTACAGTTAACTATAACAAAGCAAGTATAGTGATGACTAGTTGTTTAATTATAAGAAAACGGGTCTGAAAATTCAATTTCCTACGATGAATAAAATTTATAACTTAAGTGAACAAAGAATTCTATCAGGCAAATAGAATTTTCTACAGTGTACATAGTATATACATAACATAGCTGTTGTATTTAGAAGTTAAATATCAAGGACACTCTCTGCCCCTAGTAAGCAAAATGTAACAGGAAGTAGAATTATATTTTAAACAGTTAAGCATGTATAAACTAGAAAATAAACTTTGGCCCCTTTGTTCAAAATTTTGTTCCCTTCCTTGATAGAATCAAATATAAGAATCCCTTAATTATCCATATCTCATTAACCTGAGGCAAGTAACTTAACTCTGAATCCAAAATACTTGTTTCAGCCAAGTGCTTTTTGCTCCATATTCTCATCACATACAATTTACACCATGTAACTTGTTATTTTCTGTTAATTTAAGCAGGACCAAATTATAGTTTCAAGTTAATATAATTTCACAGGCCAGTCATTTTCTCCAGAAAGCCTTCCAATCTTCTACCTAGCGAGGGGAGGGGGAAATGGAGAAAAGGTGACAAGAGCTAATAAATCCAACAGCCAACTATTGCATAGCCAAAAGGAGAAAGAGAACAGGAAAAGACTTCACCATGTAGTTTGCAATCTTCCACTCAATCCCCCTGATTTCAGTCACGTACCTCACTCTCCCCTTTAAATTTATTCAGTGTCATCCTACTAGAGTTTGTGGAGAGAGTAGAAATAAGTCTTGGCTCAGTCTAACATATTCAATTCGTAACACTAATAGATTTCTTTGGAAATAGGAAGCACCTCACTATTCATGGAAATAAAAAGAAAGATTTCTTGCTTAACTGCTCATACTGTCAAAAAATTAGAAGTGCCACAATTATAGAGTACTATGTTTACTCTCTATGAAAGACTGTTAGTTCTGTCTCAGTATCTATTTTCCCCTTTTCTCATAATAATTTTTTTTCAGTTTTCTTGAGACATAATCGATATACACCACAGTATGAGTTTCAGGAGTATAACATAATGACTTGATATACATATATTGTGAAATTATTACCACAATAAGTTTGATTAACATACATCATTTCATGTAGTTACAAAAAAAATTAGTTCTTGTGTTGAGAAGCTTTCAGATTTACTCTCTTATCAACTTTCAAGTTTACTACATAGCAGTGCTAACTATAGCCATCATGTTGTATGTACATCACATCCCCAGCACTTATTTATTTTATAACTGTAAATTTCTACAAGAACTCTAATTCTAATTGAGTGTCTTGCCATCCAGCTAAAAGATGGCATTTCCTGGCCTCCTTTATAGGTACATTTAGCCATGTGACCAAGTTCTGGCCAGTGAAAAGTAAAAGTAAGTGATATATGGAACTTCTGGGATGTCTCCTTAAAAATGAAGAAAGCTTTGTCCTTCTTCCCTTTCTTCATCCTGCTTTCCCATAATCAGATGAGATGCTGGACTACCGGCAGCCATCTTGGACAGGAGCCATATCCTGAGATTGGTGGACCAGACATCTTGAGGGAAACTAGGTCCATGGTGTCTTCCTGATGAATAAAATCCTCATGAATTGTCTAAAACCCTTGCTTTATCTTTTCCAAATATCTGCAGAGGGTTTACACTCCAGGCTTCCTCTTACAGAGGTTTAATTCCCTTCCTCAGTGCTAGTTTGTTTTTTTATCCGGAATGATTCTCCCTGCCTCTCTGCAAGCAACTTGGTCTAGTAATCTTAGATCCCAAGTACAACTCAGTCACAATGCTCAGATCAGAGGAGTTAGACACATCAGAGCTGTCAAACATTGATGGTTTGAGCTGTCAAGCAATCAACCCTTAAGCTACACCTACTGGGTTTTTCTTTAGCCAATACTCAGTAGACTGTGCCTTTCAGTGACTCAGATTCTTCTCCTGAAGTGTGGCAAATACTCATAGCTACCTGTTCACATCTATTCTTTCTTCACTCTTGATGACAGGATCTCAATTTTGTTTGAGAGTTGTATTAGTTTCCTATTGCCACTGTAACAAACCATCACAAATTCAGTGGCTTAAAACAATACAAAGTTTTCTCTTCGAATTTTGGAGGCCAGAAGTCTACAATGGAGATCTAAGGGGAAGTCCATTTCCTTGCCTTCTCTAGTTTCTAGAAACTCTCTGCATTCCTTGGTTTGTGGACCTGCATAATTCCAACCTCTACTTCCATTACTTCCTTCTCTTTGACCTTCTTGTTTCCCTCTTATAAAGAACCTTGTGATTATACTGAGCCCATCTGATAATCTAGAATAATCTCCCTATCTCAAGATCTTTAACATAATCCTATTTCTAAATTTCCCTTTTCTATGCAAGGCAACATGGCCACAGGCTCCAGGGAGGTTATTATTTTGCCTATCACAGGAGGCAATGACACCAGTCCTAAGGGTGTCATAATTAGTCTAGGCCAGCTATGGCAATTCTGTTTGTTTACCATTGACGGTAATGAGTCTGTGAGGGGAACATATGATCCATTCTGCCCAGTAAGATGTAAGAAGTCTGAGGTGTCTGGCAAGATCTTCTGCTTGATAGGAGAGGTATAAGAGGAAAGAGCCCAACTTCTCTGGCTACCTCCTTCCTCATCTTTTGGATGTTATCATGTGAGGACATGGTACTTAAGGCTGCTTCAACTACCTTGTGACATTTTAAAGGAAAAGCCAAAACAATTCCTGACATAGTTTACCCACTAACCCAACTCTGAAATCATTTAACTTTACACTTCTTATTAAATAAAATACTTAAATGTTTTTAGTTTAAAAACTGTTAGTAGGATATTTTATTACCTGCACCCAAAGGCATTCCAACTAAAACACAATTTTAAACAGAATACTCTCAATTGCATATCCCTTGGACTCTGTTACTCGCCTATAAGAATCCAGGTCTTAGAAAATAATTTCCAACCAGGCAGGAAAAAAATCAACATTAACAAAGATGGATGTATTGGTGATTTCTATCTCAGAGGATTCATATTTGAGCTTCCAGACTCAGATAATCACAAGTTATCTTCTTTTTATCTCATCTCATATTCTTCCCACCAAAATGCACACAGATGGTTTCTATGTCTGGCCTCAATTACCCAACATATTGGATGGTAAATTAAACAGGATAAGCCCTATAAAGTACCAAGCATAGTGCTATCTAGTAAGTGTTCAACAAGTTGTAGCTATTATTATCATATATTCTCTATGCTTGATGACTGGTATTTTGTTTTGGCAGATTAAATCCCATGATTAATAACAGTGTCACCAAAACCCCACCTTGAGATAAATGTGATGGAGAAAATGCCTTCTACATACATTGATCCTCTCTTGAAGAATTAATAATCACATCCAATACTGAAGAAATTAATCTCTGAGAAAACTCTGGGGAAATTTCACTTATTTTCTAATTAAGAGCCCATGTTAGAAATTAATAATAGATATTTTATTCAATACTAATTTAAAGATGGGTATTTTCAATAATGCTGAAGCCAGGCATCTCCCTCAAATTCTGGTCCTTAAACAGATAGGAGCGAGTATATGTTTATACCCTACACGTGTTTATACCCTACCCTACAAGATGGAACAAGAAGGCCCTTAGGTCCACAAAATGCTACATTATCTGGTGATCTAATGTGCTTCTAAAAATGCCTCTTGAGAGAGGCTTTCCTAATCTTTATAGACAGACTGAAACCTGCCTGTCTGTCCCTCCTTTGGCAAATATGGATCTTGTCTTTATCATTCCTGGTTGAATAAAGACCATTAAGAAGAATTCATCATCCTGTAATAAAAGCTGGCAAGAATGGATATAAAATGGCACCTGGAAAAATGGCTGCTCCGTGCCATGCATGGAAGTCTAACTGGGTTCTGGTTTCACTGAACAACATTGGGCATTTGGGTTGTTGGAACAACAGTTCCATGAACAGTGACCAGGAAGAGGTGTATGAGCCCATTATAGAGAGCTACATCTAGCCAATTATGCAGAAATAGTAAATAGCTCTCATGGCTGCATTCCCCCTTGACTAGCATGATGCCTGGCTTGTGGCTGCAAGTAATATTTTTTTAATGATTTTTTGTAAACCAAGAGGGACCAAGAGAGTGCACTGCAGTGGTAGTCTGGAGGAAGTGGAACTCTGAGACCTAAAGTCTTCCTTTGAAACAAATAGAATTTCATTATACTGTTTCAAGCTAATTTGTTTTAAAAATTCTCTCGCAGATGCTTAACTCCTTTGCTAATGTATCCTCCAACCTTTCATTTCTATTATACTGCACTACCCCTTAAAGAAAAAGACTTTTGTTTTTAACTCTATGTATTTTAATGCATTTTCATTTTCTGTAAATTGATTTTGGGGGCCACTAAGAAAGTGGATATTGTAGTTCATTTGTAGGCTGCTGTTTTGCACAATATGAAAATATTATTTGATTTAATTTTTCTATTGAATTGGCCCGCTCCAGAGCCATGCATGTGGCAATACACTTTACTCAACTTACCAGATAAAGCTGAAATTCAATCCACATTGTATTTGGCACTTTTAAATCCAAAGCACTTAAAAACCTCCCCACGCCACAGGAAAAGCATGAGCCAAACAGACAAACTATACAGAGAGTCATTTGGCTGAGGCCAGAGAAAAGAATCCTTCCACATCGATCCCTGAAAAAGCAGCCCACAAAGGGATTAAGCAAAAGGGTGTTTCAGTTCTCCCCAGGCAATTTTCATCATGGGACTTCTCCATTCCTTTCTGAGATCTAGATTGCAGTCCCTATTTAGGAGCTCCCGCTGGTGGGTGGAGCTACACCACCATAGTTGCAAGGCATTGCAGTTCCCCTGCCCACATCCTTGTTCTGCCTCCAGGAGCCCTGGGAGCAGCTGTAGAACCCTAGTCATGGCAGATGACGAGCTGGCATATTGCCTTATGGATATGGGTGGTGCAATATTTCAACCATACAAACCCCACTCCTTCATGCAAACCCTAATCCCTTGCTGGCCATGTCCTCCTAACAGAGATGGATATTTGTAGTATTCAGACTGCAGCAGAATGTGAAAAACTCAACTTTTCTTCTTTTGCCTTATTAAAAAATCTTTGGGCTCAGCCTTGGGAGGATTAGAATTACCGTTCTCTCCACTTCAGGGAACATAACTATCCCATGCTTCTAGGGACAGTCACCCAGAACTTCTGTGTGAAAAACCAGGGCTCCTTCAAACTGACCTTTCCTGAGGGACTACAGCATCACATGTTGCATTTGCTCACGATTACTTCCTGAACCATGAAATGAGGCATGGTCAGGCACTTGCAGAGGCCAACGAAATGGGAGCAGAACAATGTGTCACTTCTGGAAGGAGGCATTTTACAGAGGGCATTCAGACTATAGTCTGTTCTTCTCTACCTTGCTCATCAGGGTGGAACATGCTCAGCCTCAGTCTGTGTTCCTATATGACTGTGGTGGGCACAACCCTCTTGCCAGCCCATGTCAGACTTGCAGGGCAAGGAAGAAATAAGCCTTTGGTTTTTTTAAGTCACTTAGATTTTTTTTTTTTAACTCCATTGCAACCTAGTTCATTCTAATGCAGGAATATTAAGGATTCCTGTGTGTGGAAAAAAGGCAAAATGAGGGTTTTTTGAATAAAGGACTAAAGAGAGAAGTGGCAGCCCCAGGGAAAAGCTGAGAAGCAGTGTAGACAGTGGGTCCCAGCCCAGAATGGGCACTAGGCCTCCATCCCGGTGAGTGCTGTGCCAAGTGCAGGACACTTATGAGGGATCTGTTCACATGCCTGATAGCTGTGTAGGACCAGACAGCTCCCCTAGTCCAGGATGTACATGCCAAGGGAACTCCCAGGGTATGGGGGGGACTGTCACTGCCAACTGCTCTAGGCCCTGCAGGACAGTCACAGTAAGTTGAATGCATGGTCTATGCTCGTCCAAGTCTAAGAGGCAGATGCTAAGACAAGATGAAGACAGGCAAGAAGTTTGTCAAGAAATGAAGATAGGCAACCCCAGTGGAGAGATACGAGGAGAATGGTAGAGGAGGCAGGGAGAACAATCAGACTGCAGTGAGTTCCAGCTCCTTTGACAGAGAGAGGGAGGAAATTAATCTGTGAAGAGGTTTCTAGGGAAGTTTTGGCAAGATTTATTGAGAAGTCCAGCCAAGACCATACTTCTAAGGAGCCTGTGTTTCCCATGTCCTAGACTCCCTGACTCACTTAAGCCATCAGCTGGGAGCAGTCCCTGGAAAACAGGCCTGGTGTTGACGTGGTGCTGGACGTCAGAGAGCAGCAGCTGGGAATCCCAGAAAACTCTGATCCCACAGGAATTGTGTCAGTGGAGAACCGTCGTAGCCACCACATAGCTGCCACACTACCTTCCATACAGCTTATAAAAGTCTACTAGGGAAGAAGACCAACAATTACACATAACGTGATAATAGTATTGCCTTACATTTGTCTCAGAGTTTATAGTTTACCAAGTGTTTTTATGTATTTCCTCTTGTTTTAATGGTCAGGGTGGCATTATCCACATTATAAGGTTGAGAAACCCGAAGCTCCAGCACACCTGTGCATGCAGAGGGAAAGGGAAACTGAACCTCACACTCAGCCATCTGTCTCACTCTTAGGGCTCAGTCCACTGTGAAATAAAAACACCTGCTGAAACCCAGTGCCCCAGAAGTATCTGTCATGTCCTTAAGTGAGAATGCACCTTAGACCACCTGCTTATAAGCTGCTTATTAGAAAGAAGATTCATTCTGAAGAAGGCTCTGTGTTTATTCTTTCACCAGAGGTAGCATTCATAGGGTGAGAAGATTTGTCTCTAGCACAGACACCCAAGGGTGGGTCACAAGAGATCCTGTTTACCAGGAAACTGCGGGGGGGGGGGGGGGGAGGTGACCATAGGCTGCTGTGTCCAATTGCCAAAGCAGACCAGTATGGCTTCAGGGTAGAGGAGGACACACCTCCAGGCTGAGATGCCTCACCATGTGTGAAGAGAAGATCTGTCTTCAAGATGCAAATACTGCAGAGAAAACCCTCCCAAAGCCACAGTATCTTCCTCAACCTCACAACAGGCTTGTTTATGGGGGATGAGACCAACATACCTTTTTCTTTAGCAGTAATTGAGATTTTCTTATTCTGAAAGAGAATTTAAAAAATGGTGAAGCAGAAATTACCTGGACTGCAGGAAAAACCCAAACCACAGTGGCATTGTCTGAGTTGGCACAGCTTAGTAAGGAAGGAGAAAGGGCAGGCTTTTTGGGGTTTTACCTAAAATCAGAGACTGGGTAAAGGAAACCCAATCAATACCAGAAATATGGCATATGAGATTAGAATAAACACAAAATCTTTAAGTTCTAAGGAAAAATATGGGTTAAGACATGTCAATTTTAGGATTGCTGATTATATGGAAACCTCTGAAAGCATCAATATTTTCACTGGGCATCAAAAAAAATCCAGAAACAAAGACTTTTTAAATATGAAATTATTTCCTAGGGGAATATAATGGAAAATATTTCTATTGTACACTTCTCCATGCAACTTCCTCTCAGAGTAGGATGGAAAGAAATGCACATTCAACCTCTCTGGGACTGCTTCCATCACAGAAATGCGTTCCTGTGATATAGCACTCCATTAAAGAGCATTAGACCTCACTTTTATTTTATACTTAAGAGTCATCTACTCAGAGGTGGGAAATTGCTTTCCTTTCTTAGCAGAAGCAACTGCCCTGGGCAGCAAAAGAGGAAATAGTTTGGTAATAGGTTGAAAAAGGTCTAAGTTCCCGTCTTGATGCTGTCACTAACTGGGTTTTGTCAGGTAAGTTTCCTTATTTGTAAAATAAAGTGGTTGTTAATGGTCAAAGTCTTTTTGCTCCTCTAATTGACCTGGGAAGCTCTAGGAAGAATACAGATGCCTGGGGCCTCACACAGACTTATAGAATCAGAACCTCTGGAAATCCAGGTTTTTAAAGCTACCCCAGTGATTCCAACATGGTTACTCCATAGGCCAATATTTCAGGGGTAATTAGAGAAGATGCTCAAGATCCCTTACAGTTCTAAAATTCTATGATGAGGAGGAGGTAGGAAGTCAGGGAGAAGCATTCTTCTGTGCCACAGAGCAGAAGAGTCTACATGACCTGGTTGCTTATTAGAAGTACAAATTCTGGGACCCTATTCCAGAACCCTGCTTTAGAATCTATTTTTAAAAAAGATTTTATTTATTTATTCATGAGAAATACAGAGAGAAAGAGAGAGAGGCAGAGACACAGGCAGAGGGAGAAGCAGGCTCCCTGCAGGGAGCCCGACATGGGACTTGATACTGGGTCTCCAGGATCACACCCTGGGCTGAAGGCGGCACTAAACCGCTGAGCCACCTGGGCTGCCCCCTGCTTTAGAATCTATATATATTTTTGTGAGTTTATTTATTTTTATTTTTTTTTGTAAGCTCTATGCCCAATGTAGGGCTTGAACTCACAACCTCTACCAACTGAGACAGCCAGGCATCCCTAGAATCTATATTTTAATAAGATCCCCAGTAGTTCATAAATACATGAAAGTTAGACAGCCTTGGTATATTCCACATAATCAGGAGTGAACCTGTCTACCAATACGCCAACTGGTCCTTCTCCTGCCCAATTTCTGTGGTGCCACAAGGGAAACTCATCATAAGGTGGAAACATCCAGCTTCAGATATTTCTCCTTTTTCCTCAAAGAATGCAAATTTGGGGCACTGTCACCTCATCATAATTACCCTTTCAAATCTGTCTTAAGAGCCAATGGAGGAGAACTACGGGTGGTGGAAGGGGAGGTAGGGGGCGTGGGGGTGACTGGGTGACAGGCACTGAGGGGGGCACTTCATGGGATGAGCACTGGGTGTTATTCTATATGTTGGCAAATTGAACACCAATAAAAAATAAATTTATATTTAAAAAAAGAGCCAATGGAGGTAAAAGAGTGAGGCCAACGGAGAGTGGGCTAGGCTCTGTGTGCATACGTGTGTGTAAGTGTGTATATATGACTGTTCTTCCACTTATCAAGCAGGCAAAGTACCCTAGATGAATTACCAGATGTGGAGTTAACCATCTGGGAGCAAAGAAAAATTTAACTTGTGTTTAACTGGTAGTCTTTGATTTAGTTAGGGGGAAATTTAAAATATTGCAGCTCACTTTTTCAGGGGTTTTCTATTCTTACCCACATCCTGTGTGGTTTTTTTTTTTTAAGACT
The DNA here is from genome assembly GCF_048418805.1 of Vulpes vulpes. Taxonomy (NCBI): domain Eukaryota; kingdom Metazoa; phylum Chordata; class Mammalia; order Carnivora; family Canidae; genus Vulpes; species Vulpes vulpes. The sequence goes on from NC_132785.1 coordinate 89,600,118, forward strand.
TTATTTATTTACTTGAGAGAGAGAGAGAGCAAGAGAGAAGGAGCAGGGGGTGGGGCAGAGGGAGAAGCAGAGTTCCTGCTAAGCAAGGAGCTTGATCCAGGGATTCCAATCTGGGACTTTGGAATCATGACCTAAGTGGAAGGTAGACACTTAACCCACTGAGCCACCCAGGAGCCCCATCCACATCCTGTTTTGAGAGCTGATTCTCAAAGGAAGAGAAAAAAACACCTCCACAAAGAAAAGACTAATTTCTACTATGGGGTGGGGGAAAGAAGTCTAATTTACAAGATCCAGATAGATTATGTAAAAGACAATTTAAAAACTAGGGGAAAAAAAGATTAAAAAAAATCTTTCACACAGAAGCAAGTCTATTGCTATTTTTTTCTCAAGAAAATAAACACCCAGTTTTATTCTTTTATGACATTCCATTGTAATAAAATTCTTAGAGAAACTTTAAGGGCTCTGGGTGCTGTGTTGGTAAGTGTTCACTCTAAGAAGCAGATGGTATCTTTTCTGGGAACACAAATATTCTTTCTGCTACTTTGAAGATATGTCATTTTTACTTTTTCTTCCAAGATAAAACTGAATTTTCCATTTATCATTCACAGGAATTATTCCTGATGTATAACACAAGAGTAAGGTGCTTCACTTGCCTATATTCATAAAAGAAAGAAATCCATGGTGAAGAAATATATAGCACTTTTTTTTTTTTTACCTTACATCCAAATGTAAAATTAAAATTTGTAAATGGGCTTCCAGGTTGCCTGGCCCTAGGACTGAGGACAAGAAAAAAGCTCTTCCTAGGCCTGTGCACAACCACTGCCCCCGAAACTCACCACACATATATATCCCAAACTACTGCCATTTACATTCTTGTCTCCTAAAGATAGGTAAGCCAATGGTCATTCATAACACAAATTCCTCAGATTGTCACCTTCTGAGACTAAGCAAACTGGAAAGTTTGAAAGGAAATCTGGTGGAGAGGAGGTAGCAAAGGGAAAGGACAAAGTTTGTTTTTTCATATATCTTTTTTAAGATAGATTGATTGATTTAGTGTGCAAGCAGGGGGAGGAACAAACAGGGAGAGAATCTCAACCAGACTCCACACCAGTGCAGAGCCCAACATAGGACTCTATCCCATGTATTCTAACCCACGTATTCTAATAAGTTAGAATTACCTGGGGAGCTTTTAAAAACCATAATACTCATGATGAGATAGATCATGACCTGAAGTGTCAAGAGTATGACACTCAACCAACTAAGCCACCCACATCCCTCAGGACAAATTTTTATTATTAGGGACTTCATTCAGGTTAAATCTCTAGGAATGAGTGAGTCAAGGAACACAAAGCCTCCCCAAATCTCATAGCAAACCATAGGCTTGCTGGTGGGATCAACGTCTCAGCTCCAGGTGCAGATTAGTACAAGGACCCAGCTTTGGCTCCATGGGCTGGTGGGTGGGGTAATTCTACACCTAAAATATGAACAGCATGAAGGCCAGTAAGCTGAGGAGCTGCTTATATCTTAGATTCCAAGAAACGGGTGTGGGGGGTATGGCCACTTGGTTCCTGATTGTGCACCTAGGTCCCAGTGCCTGAGTTCACCCCAATTCAACCTCAGGTCTGGGTAGTCCTAGTCCCAGTCATACTACAGACCACGTTCCTGCTGTGAGTGGTCAGGGAGGTTCTGGTAATCGCCATATCCCATGCCATCAACCAGGTAATTCTTCTAGTTTTCCATCCACATTATTATACTTTTTGGCAGTACAGCTAGTTCTTCTGGAATTTTGGGATAGGGCCCCCAGAAGCATGGCCTTAGTAATACAGAAGACTGTCTGCACACCCATTACCAGCTGTCCTTTGCAGCTATAGGATCCCAGGACTCTCGTCTGGGTTGACACCTCTTCACCTTCTTTCTTAATTTACTGTTAGTTTATCTGGAAACTATTTTCAACAGTTCTAAATCTAACATCTATTTAAGACCCTATGTAATTCTAATTTAAGCTTGTGCTAGTTTTGCTAACAAATAGATGAATGCGATTAGCAGTGTTCTTGTTCCTTTAGTGAATTAGATGGTGCACTGATCACACTTTCAGAATAATGAGTACCAAGCTTGTTAGTACATTAGAATTACCTGGGGAGTTTTTAAAAACCATAATGCTCAGGCCATACTTCAGACCATTTAAATCAGAAGGTCTGAGGGGGTGGAAGTCAAGCATCCATGTTTTTAATACTCCCCAGATAATTCAAATGTGCATCCAAGGTTGAAAACCATCCAGAAAGGGGATAAAAAAGAGGAAGAGCTTTACGTGAAAGGCCAGTCGGTGTGAGAAATGTGAGTTTGGGGCTGGTTGATTTGATTGATGGTTGGTTGAATGAATGGTTGTTTGAAAGGACAGAAGGCCTTATTTGCAATGTGATTTAGGACTCAGAGCAAAGTTAGAAAGAATTCCAAAACTCCCACTTTCAGAACACGTGGGAGGAGCATGGCTTTTTACTTCACAGAGGTCACTTCATGGACACCTACACTTACCCCTTCCTGAAGCTGTTCAGAGCCTCCCCTGGTCAGGGGAATTTCTCTTCTGCCTTTTTTCCCTCCACTGCCACTTCAGGCCCTTCTGCTGACCCCTCCACCTGCCAGCTTGACGTGGCTCCCATAACTGCTCCAACTGCCCCCTTGGAATGGCCGTCCATGTGATGTTTGGCCCTAATGGTGGCAGGCAGGAGGAAGACTGGAGGGAAATTTCTCCCACTTCCTCCTTCATGATCCTTGAGCCATGCACCAGAGATGCAATTGGTTATTTACAACTTCAAAAAAAATCTCTACATTTTAGCTAGTGCTTATGGCCTCTTACAGGCAGCCCCTGTTAACCCACTTCCTGGTTTAGGTCATTTCCATGCTTTGCACAGAGCAAGAGATGTGTGTTGAATAAATTAGTCACCTCTCCTTTTTTTCATAGCAGTTGTAGCACTTATGTCTACCAACGTTGTCAGACTGAAAACTTTGAGTCTCGCTTCTTTCCAGTGTATCTTCAGCTCCTATCAGGTGGCTCTCAATAAGTATTTGCTGAGTGATAAATGTTTAACTAAATAACTGCTTTGATCTTCATGCAGCAAAGTTGGTTTGCAAACTGATGCAGAGGGCAAGGGAAGACCAAAGTAAGAGGCAGGCTGCCCCAGATTGGTAGGTGGCAGTTTTCATAAGCAGAGAACTTATGAGGCTTATCTTGGGCAGGAGCAAGATGAGTAGATCTCTATACCTGCTTCCAAATCTTAAAAGTTTATGTAGAGGCCTTACCTGGGATCAATCACATATTCAGTTCCAGATGGCCTCAACAACATATCGTTCTCCTGAGGCTATGCCCTCAGAACAACTTTCACTGTGGGAATGGTAGGCAGGGTGTATATTCAAGGACAGGGGAGGAAGGAAGGAGGCTCCAGTTGCTTGGGTCCAGCTTGAGGGTCATTTGGCAGTCATGTCATCTTGATGATCTCCTTTCCACCCTTTGTGACTGGTTCTTGCAATCTTACATCCCCTCCTCTTCCACAGTGTGTCCTGAGTGGTGTGCAAGGGGTTTCACTAGCATGGAGGTGGCTTGTTTGGTGCTATCTGGCTGCACTGGAGGTAGACAGCACAGCAACAATACAGACACATGTGAGAGAAAACTCAGGCTAAGTTGATTCCCAAAATAAGTTATAAGATCCAGGAGCCCCAGGAATCAAACTATTGATTTACTAAGTCTAAGACTGAAGGTTGGATCACTTGAGTTGTCCACTTGTGTCCTCATGTGATTTAATAGATTTTATACACTGGGAAGACTCATCAAGTATAAACACACAATACTCTGGGTATTTACACAGCTGTCCCTTTCTAAGGCAATAATAATATCTAAAGCCATTCTATTTTAGAGGATAGTTTTCTCATATGAGACATTTCAGTACTCAGTAAGGGAAGGGTTTGTTGGCTATCATTTAAAGCTTGCTGGGTAAATGTAGTAGGGGCTTCTATATATATTGTCTCCAGGCCAATGGAGGGGGAAAATATGGTGGTTAAATGATTGTAACAGTGGGAGACAGAACATACCCACCAGGCCTCGAGGAGAGGCAGGTTGGCAGCTTTGGGAATGTGACCTGGTTGTGCATGTCATACATGTTCGCCAGGGGAGGCAGCATTGTCAGGCATGAGGAGATGGACTGGGTACAGAAACAGGACCCCTCTCTTCTTCCCCCTTGTAATGGTGCATGTTGTATTCCAGGTATAGTGTGTTTCAACATTTCTAGCCTGCAGCAGGACAATAGGATCCTAGTGGAGACTGAATAGTTTCCCCTCATTCAGAGTTCAAAACATGAATTGTTTGAGTATCAAGCTTGGTGGATATCCCATTCCAGATTCCAGTAAATACCTCCTTTCCCAGGCATGATGGCACTTGATGTTCTTAGCAGCATATTGTATTGACCTACACTGAGAGGCAGGGCAATGGCTATTTCTCTCAATTTCCACACTTTTTCTATATTGGCTGCATCAGTGGTGGTCCCCAGTCTAGCATATGGGACAACAGGCCCTGCTGGTTGCTCATTCAAATGTAGCCTGGGGAAGTATTTCATTCCACCCGGCCAACGTGGTTTTACCTGTCAGTAATTTAATCTGCTGCTTTACTATTTCATTTTTCCTTGCTATAATTCTGCCGTTTGACGTTATAGGGGAGATGGAACTTCCATTCGTCATGTTCTTTTGCCCAGTCTTGCACATGATAGCCTTTGAAATGTGACTCCCTAACACTGTCTATTCAATGAGGGCATCTTTACATGATACTCAATTTCTCTGATCTCCAAATGGTGGCAGCCTGGTTTGCATGGCAACAGGGAAAGCTTGGGTTAGGATAGACACAGTGTCCACACAAACCAGGGCACATTTAGAACCTTCACTCAGAGGGAAGAGGCCAATATAGTTAATTTGCCAAACCATCACTGGTTGGGAGCTCCAGTGGATGTCCCCAGACCTCTTTGACAGTTGCCTTGGGCGCTGTTTAGAATACACATGACATACTGTTACTGCACTACCCATGTCACTATATTTTAATGGCAGTCTGGCATTCTTGGCAATATGCCATCTCACCTGGGCATAATGATGGCTGCTCTTCCTATGCAACCAATATGCTGTATCTACTGAAGTGTCAGTTGTTAGGACTCATACCCAGTCTAGGGCATCAGCCTTCTGATTGTCAAGAGTGTCAATGCCTTATGAGCTGAGATGTGGAAGACAGTGAGGATTGATTCAGTCCTTTGCAAGCAAACCCAAATATCGTTCCACATATCTTGACTCCACAAGGGCTTATTCATGATCATCTACCTGTCAGCTTGTCATTGTCCAGCATAAGGCTAATCCCTTTAGAACAGCTCAACAGTTACTGCAAAGGGTTAATGTCCAGGGCTTATGAGTGATCAATAGCCAAACTGCTCCAAATTCAGCCCACCACCTACTTTGGTCTATTCCTGGTTCCAGGCATCTGTATACCAGGCATTAGTGGGAATTGCCCTCACTCCCAGGGTGCAGGGCCACCACACGAATAGGAGCAGGGGCATTTGGAGCATCTATATACTTTACAGGTCGAGCATCATCCATGCTTCTGGAGACAGTAGTCTGGCAGATAGGGTGCTCCTCTGCTGTAAAGAGGCATGCCACTTAATCAAAGTGGGAGTTTGAGCCATGGCAGAAATGGGTCAATGAGATATATTCTCAACTCACCCCTTGGTAAGAAGGGAAGTTTGTACCACAATATACTATTCCTCTATGAGAGACTACTTGGAGAAGTAGTCTGAGATGTAGAAGTAGAAGTCTGAGAAGTAGAAGACTACTGTGTGCTTCTAGCAGAAGTTCTTGCTCTGTGAAGGGTATATTGGGTTTCTACCCTTTTCCAGAGCTCAGAGGCCAAAATTGTTAGGATACCGTATTCTGTTGTCTCTGCCAGAGTACCCAATCCATACCTTCCGGAGTCACACACATCACTTAAATGGTAGCCCTGTGTAGGAGATGCCCACAGCTTTAATCTGCTTTACTAGTATTTTTGCCTTTCTGAAGCTGGCTTGTTGCTCTGATATCCTAGTCCCACATATTCTCTCTCTTTATCAGGCAATATAAGGGATGGAGGCACTGTGCCAGATGGGGAATAAAAATCTTCCCAAATACCCAAATCCCTACAGAGGCCTGAACTTCGTTCATGTCCTAAGGGGTTGGATAGCCTTGCACCTTACCAATCACAGCTTCTGGAACAATGCACATCCCACCTGACCAGATGACTACCCAAAACTTTAAGGCTGTGCCTGAGCCTGGAATTTTATGTGGGTTCACCTTGCATCCTCTCTCTCACAGATGTTCCAGCAAAGCCTGTAGAGTCTCCTGCAGTGGCCATGGAGGAGGAGAACAGGAAGAGGTCTTGAGCTAATATCCCATGATACACACTGGGATTGTACAGGTAGCCTTAGGAGAAGCACTTGTAAGGTCCATTGTTGCCCCTCCCGCATGAAGGCAAATTGATTTTAGCTATCAGAAATCTGTACTTGTCAGGATCTCTGGGTGGCTCAGGGGTTTAGCACCTGCCTTCAGCCTAGGGCGTGATCCTGGAGTCCCAGGATTGAGTCCTGCATCGGGCTCCCTGCATAGAGCCTGCTTCTCCCTCTGCCTGTGTCTCATGAATAAATAGGTAAAATCTTTAAAAAAAAAAAAAAAGAAAGAAAGAAAAGAAAAAAGAAATCTGTACTTGTCAATCCGTGTCTTTTCTATGAATCTCCTTAAATATAATGCACTTTTGCAGGAACACTTCTGCAAAAGTGTCAGGGTAAAACAATAAATGTCTGTAAGTGAAAAAAGACTTAAAAACAACCATGGTTAAATATTTGATAAGAGTTCATTATAATGCTGTTAGCAGGGAAATCTGGTTATTTCTATGACATACATTTTTAAATTATGACTGATAAAATTATATCAAGATATACCAGATTTTTAGGGATTTCATACAACCACACCCTAAAAAAAAGTTTAGCATCATTTCTTATTTGACCACATTTCCCATGTAATTTAACATCTCAAATAGGCTTAATCGGTTTAATATCTCTCTTTCATATGGAGAGAGAACACATCTTACAAGATTTTCCAGGAACCCTCTGGAACCCAAAGTAAGTTCAAGATCAATAAGACTTCATTAAGAATTTCGTTTTTAGGAAGCTTGTCAAAAATACCAAAAGGTTTTAAAGCACTTGATGAAAACCAAAAGATTTTAAAGTACATGATCCTAAGTCACTGTAAAACAATACTTGGTTATCTATTTAACCAAAATGACAAAGGCAAGTACAGAAAGTTACATCATGGTTAAAAAAACAAAAAGGAGAAAACTTTAGTCTTTTAATAAAGACTCTTAAGTAATTGAAGACCTAATAAAGACAACACAAAGCACAGGAAATTATTTTGATAAAACACAAAACCTTTGTTTTTTAGGGAGATTACTTAAAAGGCAAAGCAAAACTTTTCACAACCCCATCAAGAACTGACCGATAATCCAAGAAAACCTTGTCCTTATAGCAGATGAAAGAAAATTAAGTTTCACTTTACATAAGTACACTATTGATATTAAAGCTTATTTTTCTTTATGCCAATTAAATAGAGCTCTTCTACAAAACAATTTGGGTAATATCCTCCAGAGGCAAAGAAACAGCAAATATACATAATATGTATCCACAGGCATACATAAACATAGAGACAGACACAAACAGGACCCTACAGCTCTCATTCCAAAATTTTATCCATGAGTCAGGTACCCACTCACATAGCTAAAGCTTTCTACTAATACATGTGGAGAAGACTTTGAAGATTTGAATTTGCTCTTGATGAATAATCTTATGGAGATTATTCCATAATCTGGAATAACAGATGAAAATCTGTGGACTAGATTTCTGGGCAAGGGAGTGGTCTATACTTTACAAAGGCTCTTTTTCCTCCTTTCCCCCATCAGTTTCTGTGGGCATTGTTTTAGTTATCTTCTGGGGTATTTACATGATAAGATTTATAAACAACTTCAAAGGACAGAGAAAGAATGCAAATTTTCTCCTAGGAGTTTTGGGGCATATTTCTCTATTATCAGAAGTCAAGTGCAATTGCTATTTGTAATTCTTTGTATTAGGGGTTGGATGGCATGGAGCACTCCATCTATTTTACTGTTGATCACACACCTTCCCCTTTGCTCTCCTCACTTTTCCAGAGATTCCACCTCTTAGTGTTCTAATCAGGCTTTGTCTCAAGCATTCGGAGCTTAATCTGTGGCAGTTTATGCACCCCCTGGTTTTGCAAAATGGCACACTGAGGTCTCTAACTTATTGTCCTGCTCTCCCACCTTGTTTGTCAGTTCTGAAGCTAACAGAATAGCAGACAACTACACATCCTTCTCGAACTCCAGCTCTTCTTCCAACTTTCTAACCTGAGATTCAGCATCTAGCTGAAGGCCAGTGTACTGCTTCCCTTCTCTGCCATAGCGTGGTAGGTGCAGTTTCTCAAGCAAACGCATTAAAGCAGCCTGCATTTGGGGGGCATTCCTATACTCATGCAGCAGTCCATAAGCATCTAACATATAAGCCACTCCTCCCACAGAGAGGTCAATGGCTAACTCAGGATATCCTTCATGGTTGCTTCTTTCTCAAGGCCTATTTTTCAGTCTCCTGGCTGACTCACCAATTGTTCATTCGCAAACTGGACTCACACACAGAAGGCAAGGAGAGACTGCAGAATGGTGGCCCACTCCAGGTTGGTAGATGGCAGGGTTAATAAAGAAGGGAACTTGTTTACAAGGTTTGTCTTGGGTGGCCACCAGATAAGCAAAGCTCAACACCCACTTGCCAAATCTTAGAAGTTTATAGAGAGGTTTTAACTGCATGCATTTATGTATACTATGCAGGTAGTCTCAGCAGAAAATTTCTGTCTCAGGTCTATGCCCTTGGAACAATGCCCTCTGTAAGGACAATGGGTACAGCACACATTCCGAGGATGGTGAGGGGTGTGGGAAGAGCCTCCAATTACCTGAGTCCTGCTCGCAGGTCAACTGGAGGTCATGTCCTCTTGATTACCTCCTCCAATAATAAAGTTACTAGAAACTAAAACCTTTCTAGAAACTGCAATGCCAGGAGTCTCCATTACTTGTCTGTCTCCAGCTCACCAGTGATATTTTCCTCAAATGTAAAGCAGCGGTAGTAATATGCATTAGGCTGGGAGAAGCACTAATGAAATTAGTATAAGTGTGAAATTAAAAAAAAAAAAACTGTGGCAAAAGAAACCACAGAGCACTCAATGATAGCGGTCACTGAAGGATCATTTCCTGCTGCTTCCTGTGCCATGGTCTATGTGCAGAAAACAAACAAGGGAAAAGCTGTTATTTTAGGAGAAAATGTGAAGAGATAATAACCTGGTAATATGGTTGAAATATTAATGACAGGGCAAGGAAAACATTAAAATGAAGGAGAACAAGTGTTCTAAGAGATATATATGTTGTGTAAAACTATGTGCTCAAGTGTGACTCTGATGAGGACGGGATTCCTGACATGCATGGAAAATCCCCAAAATGCAAGTTAGTCTGCACTAAATGTTAACATTCATGTAATCATAAAGTTAGAAAACCCCTCAAGCAATCAGCTGGAATTCATACCTTTGCCCTCAGTAGGATAAGAGTCAAGCTTGAGAGAGAGAAAGAGAGAGAGAGAGAGAGAGAGAGAGAGAAGCACCAGACCTTAAAAAACAAAATTCCCTTAATACTGTTCAACATTTTCTTTGGAAGTATGTTTCACTCCCAAGCCTGACTTATATTAAAAAAATAAAACCATAAGAACCCCCCCCCAAAAAAAAACCCCAAAACACCTGGTTTAACTGAAACCCATGTTGCAATTTAAACTTATTTCCCCTTTTGGTTCTCAGCAGTAATAGAGAACAGTAAATTTCTTCTTCATGATACATCTAGCCAATGTAATACCCCTAAACCATTCAACTTTTCTCATTAAATATATTATCTATAATCCTTTTTTACATTCTGAATATTAAAATCCTAAATACTAAACCCAAAAATACTAAAAAACAAAAACTAAAATGCTTTTATAATAATTAATGACTTGGGAAAAGGAGCAATGATAAGCATTATTATATGTGCAATAAAAAGATTTTAAACATTTTTTACAAAAAGTTAAAGTTCACACAGGAGATTTTACCCATTAGGTATTAAAACATTATATGAAACTGCATGAAATTAAAGTAGTACAGTCCTGGCACAGCTATAAATGAACAGATCAACAGAATAGAATAAAGTCCCCCCAAAAACATATCATCCTGCTACACCACTAAGTCAAAATGATGCCCAACATGATGACATTAGTAAATGCCCCTTGGTGTTACATAAGCTGTCCCCATGAATCCCCACAGCAGCAGGGAAGAGGCAGAGCTGACAGTCACTATGTAAACACAGACCTTTCTGACCCCAAACTCTGTGCTCTTAATGAAAACATGCTAGAGCCTTCACTGCAAATCAGTAACAGTTAAAATTGGAGAAATGGCACTGGAGCAATTAGCTAAACAAGTGAGAAAAAGTAAAGTTAGATTACTTCCTCACATCACTAAAAAGAGACATTAGGTGGAATGTAATCTGAAATGTAAAAATAAATACAGTGTACTATATTAACTATTGAACAATTTTATAATCTTACCATAAAGAAGGACATTCCTAGAATGACACCAAGGTCAGAAGTCAAAAAGGAAAGGGGACATATTTGGCTTGGAAGATGCTGCTAAGAAAGTTAAACCTAGAAAAACACTTGCATGTGTATACCAGAAACAAAGCATTTCCCATAAGGTGATCCCTTAGTTATAAAATGCACTTACAAATAAAGATGAAAAATAGCAACATCCCAATCAAAACTGAGAAAAGGGGATGCCTGGGTGGCGCAGCGGTTTGGCGCCTGCCTTTGGCCCAGGGCGCGATCCTGGAGACCCGGGATCGAATCCCACATCAGGCTCCCGGTGCATGGAGCCTGCTTCTCCCTCCGCCTGTGTCTCTGCCTCTCTCTCTCTCTCTGTGACTATCATAAATAAAAAAAAAAAAAAATTAAAAACTGAGAAAAGGATATGAACAGACATCTCACAATGAAGAAAGATATATTGCCGATAAACATATATAAATATACCCAAATTTGCTATCAGAGGTATAGGACGCTGAAAACACCCAGGCTAATGAGACTGTGTGCAGAAACAGGTATTCTTGTACACTGCTGGTAGACACATAAATCAGTATGAAGAACGGACACATTTCTTTTTGTTTTGTTTTGTTGTTGGTTTTTTTTTTTTGAAAGACACATTTCTTTACCCAGAAGATAAAGGAGATGGGTTAAGTGATCTCCATGAATCAAGATTTAAAATTGTGACAGTCTATTTCTCTGAGTGGTGCCAATGATGTATAAAACTTGTAGCGATCAATAAAATACATTTTTACATTAATAAATTGTTAACATATGATTCTTCTCTCTCCAGTGAGTCCAATACATTTTGAGAACTTACGTGACTCATATTGAAAACTGTATGGCACCCAACACAAATACCAAAAACAAACATTTACCAAGGGGAGTGCTGAATGCAGCAGGAACTGCCTGGACAGGAGAAACCAGGAAACACACCTTGATGCACAGGGTGAAAAGCTTTACGGGAGCTGAGGAAATGCATGAGATAGGCACTTAAGACAGACGTGGGGACAAAAGGAATTGCAAGGATGCCTCATAGTTCCTGAAATGGGTCCAAACAGCGTATGCAAACATGACACATATGAAAGAGGTGTGCCTTTCCAGGGAAAAGAACAGTATATGCAAAGACAAAGGCACACTGGAAAGAGCAAGTAGGTTCAAAAACTCTTGGTGTCTCCTGAGGCTTCAGAGATGGATAGCTAGAAGCCCAGAGAGGAATGACAGGTGTTCTAGCTCATCATAAGAAACCGAGGTTTTATTCTGATGGTAGCTGTAAACAAGCAAAGGATTTTACATAGGGCCCAAGCAGCTCTGTACTTGAGCACAATCTCTCTAGGAAACTCTCATTTGCAGTAAAACAGTAGACTGAGATAGCCAGGGGGGAAAAAAAATCCAAATATAAAGCCGTGAAATGTGCAGACATTTAAAAAACGGCACAGTCAAAATCACAAGCAGCAGAGTGAAATCCCTAGATACCAAACACAGAGGGAACTGAAAATTGGAGTGGAGAGTGTCTGAGCTGATGCAATAGTCTCTGTGGGAGGGTGGGAAACTGTGTCCTTCTATTTTAGAGACTTGAGTCTAACTGACCACGGGCAAGGCTTGGGCTGGGGAGAAGCAAGGAATTGGAGCAATGACTCTTGGAAGAGATTCCCTGTCAGTGACCTCAGTGAACTCATTTTTTCTTATCTACTCAAGGACCTTGCTCTGGTAGTGCTTCACTCTCTGCTTATATCATCTTTTTTTTTTTTTTTTTCAGTAGGCCCTACATCCAGCATGGAGCCCAATGCAGGGCATGAACCCATGACCCTGAGATCAAGACCTGAGCTGAGATCAAGAGTCGAGTGCTTAACTGACTGAGCCACCCAAGTGCCTCTACAGCATCAGTTTGTTATCTTTACTGGATCATTCCCATCAGCACAGTGTGACTTCTCACATCATAAGGGTCTTTTTCTCAGTTTTTCTATAGACTACCAAATCATTTCTCAGTTTCCCTTTGCAAAATAGCTCCTCAAAATAGTTGCCTATATTCAGCCTCTTCAATTCTTGTCTTCCCATTGTCTTTTTTTTATTTTAATGTTATTATTTTTAAAAATTAAAGTGTATTTGACATACCATTATATTAGTTTCAGGTGCCCAACATAACGATTTGACATTTGTATACATTGCAAAATGATCACCACAGTCTCACTGCCATCTGTCACCACACAAAGTTAAAAAAATGTTTTTTTTTTCCTTGTGATGGGAGCTTTTAAGATTTACTTTCTTAGCATCTATCAAATTTGCAATAAAATACTATTGACTATAGTCACCATGCTGTACATTATATCTCCATGACTTATTTTATAGCTGGAAGTTTGTACCTCTTGATCTCTTTCACCCATTTTGCCCACCCCACAATCCTCCTACTCTTTGGCAACCACCAATCTACTCTCTGTATCTATGAGTTTTTTTGTTTTGTTTTTTCATTTGTTTTGTTCTTTAGATTCCATATATAAGTGAAATCATATGGTATTTGTCTTTCTTTATGATTTATTTCACTTAGCATAGTATCAAGATTCATTTGTGTTTTTCCAAAAGGCAAAATTTTGTTCCTTTTGTGGCTGAGAATTCCACTCTGTGTATATTCTGTGTGTGTGTGTGTGTGTGTGTGTGTGTGTGTGTCTTCTTTACCCAGTTATCCATCAATGGACATCTAGGTTGTTGAGAGTTTTTATCATAAATGAATATGGAGGGGGAACCCTGGGTGGGTCAGCAGTTTAGCGCTTGCTTCCGCACAGGGCGTGATCCTGGAGTCCCGGGATCAAGTCCCACATCGGGCTCTCTGCATGGAGCCTGCTTCTCCCTCTGCCTGTGTCTCTGGCTCTCTCTCTCTCTCTTTTTCTGTGTCTCTCATGTATAAATAAATAAAATCTTAAAAAAAAATAAATGAATGTGGAACTTTATTAAATGCTTTTTCTGCATCTATTAAGATGATCATATGATTTTTATCCTTTGTTTTGTGAATGTGATTTACCACACTGACTGAATTGTGCATGTTAAACCACTCTTGCATCTCTGGAATAAATCCTACTTGGTTGTGGTGTATGGATTTTTAATGTATTATTGAATTGGGTTTATTAATATTTTGTTGAGTATTCCTGCATCTATGATCATGAGGGATATTGGCCTGTTACTTATGTATGTATGTAGTGTCCTTGTCTGGTTTTAGTATCAGGAAAATGCTGCCACATAAAATGAATTTGGAGTATTTCTTCCTCCTCAATTTTCTGGAAGAGTTTCAGAAAGATAGGTATTAAGTACTCTTTGAATGTTTGATGGAATTGACCTGGGAAGCCATATGGTTCTGCCTTTTTTTGTTGGAAGGATTTTTTAAATTACTGATTCAATCTCCTTACTAGTAATTGGCCTATTTAGATTCTAGTTCTTCATGATTCAGTCTTAGAAGATTTTATATTTCTAGCAATTTATCCATTTCTTCTAGGTTGTCAAATTTGTTGGCATGAAATTGTTCACAGTTATTTCATAATCCTTTGTATTTCTTTGGTTCCGTTGTCACTTCTTTCATTTCTGATTTTATTTGAGTCCTTCCTCTTTTGTTCTTAATGAGTCTAGGTAATGGTTTGTCAATTTTGCTCATCTTTTCAAAGAACAGCCCTTAGTTTCATTAATCTTTTTTACTGTCTTTTCAGTCTCTGTTTCATTTATTTCTGCTCTGATCTTTATTATTTTCTTCCTTCTAATTTTGGGCTTCATTTATTTTTCCCCAGTTCCTTCAGGTGCAAAGTTAGATTGCTTATTTGGGATTCTTCTTGCTTCGGGGGGTAGGCCTGCACTGCTATAAACTTCCCACTTAGAACTGCTTTTGCTGCATATCATAAATTTTGGCATATGGTATTTCCATTTTCATTTGTCTCAAGACATTTTTTAATTTCTCCTTTGATTTCTTCATTGACCCATTAATTGTTTAGTAACATGTTGTTTAATCTTCACATATTTGTGATTTTTCCAGTTTTCTTCTTGAGATTGACTTCTAAATTCACATCATTGTAGTTGGGAAAGATGCTTGATAGGATTCTAATTTTCTCAGATTTATTGGGACTTGTTTTATGGCCAAACATGTGATCTATCCAGGGGAATGTTCCATGTGCACTTGAGAAGAATGTGTATTCTACTGGTTTTTGATGGAATGTTCCTTATATATCTATTACATCCATCTGGTCTAATGTGTTATTTAAAGCCAATGTTTCCTTATTGACTTTCTGTCTGGATAATCTATCCACTGATGTAAGTGGGGTATTAAAGTCCCCTACTATTATTGTATTGCTATCAATTTTTCCTTTAGGTCTGATAATATTTGCTGTATGCCCCTATGTTGGGTACAGAGATATTAACAAATGTTGTATCTTCTTGATGGATTGATCTTGTTATCATTACGCAATGCCTAGTTTTGTCTTTTATTAGTCTTTGTTTTAAAGTCTACTTTGTCTGATGTAAGTATAACTACCCCAACTTTCTTTTAGTTTTCACTTGCATGAAACATCTTTTTTCATCCCTTCACTTTTACTGTGTGTGTCCTTACATCTGAAGTGAGTCTCTTATAGGCAGCATATAGATGGGTCTTTTTCTTTTTTTAAATATATTCAGTCACTTTAGGCTTTTTGATCAGAGAATTTAGTCCATTTACATTTAAAGTAATTAGTGGTATGTATTTGCATACTGCCATTTTGTTAATTATTTTCTGGCTGTTGTTTTGTAGTTCCTATCTGCTCCTTTCTTCTTCTCTTGCTTTCTCCCTTTTGGTTTAATGACGTTCTATAGTATTATACTTAGATTCCTTTTTCCTGATCTTTTATGTATCTACTATAAACTTTCACTTTATGGTTACCATGATATCTACATATAATATAATGGTCTATTTTAAGTTGATGGCAAGTCAAGTTTGAATAGATTCTAAAACTCTACATCTTTATTCTCCCCATTTTGATTTTGTATTTGAAGTCACATTTTACATCCTTTTATTTTTTGTATCCCTTGACTAAGTATTATAGCCACAGTTATTTTTACTACTTTTGCCTTATCACTTTCATATTACCTTTTAAGTGATTAATCCATCTCCTTTACTTATATTTCCCTCTACCAGTGAGATTTTTCACATTTTTTCTTGCTACTAATTTAGTGTCAATTTCCTTTTTAGCTTAAATAAGTCCCTTCAATATTTCTTACAAGGCTAGTTTAGTGTGAATGCACTCCTTCAGCTTGTGTCTGGAAAGCTCTTTATCTCTCCTTCAATTCTGAATGATAATCTTGTCTGTTCTTAGGTGGGAGGTTTTTCCTTCAGCACTTTGAATATATCATGCCATTCCTTTCTGGCCTGAAAAGTTTCTGCTAAGAAATCTGCTGATAGCCTTATGGGAGTTCCCTTGTATGTAACAAG
This sequence comes from Vulpes vulpes, assembly GCF_048418805.1. NCBI lineage: Eukaryota > Metazoa > Chordata > Mammalia > Carnivora > Canidae > Vulpes > Vulpes vulpes. The sequence continues at coordinate 89,616,312 of NC_132785.1, forward strand.
TTGTTTTTCTCTTGCTTCTTATTAGATCCCCTTTATCTTCAACTCTTGACATTTCAATTATAATGTTCTTTGGTGTGAGTCTCTTTAAGTTCATCTTGTTTGGAACTCTTTAGACTTCCTAGATATGGATATATGTGTCCTCCTCCAGGCCAGGAAAGGGTTCAGCTAGTATTTATTCAAATATTTTTTTAGCCCCTTTCTCTCTATTTCCTCCTGGGACCCCTGTAATGAAAATGTTATTCCACTTGATGTTGTCCCACAGGTCCCTTATGCTACCTTCTCTGTCTCTTTTTACTCTTTTTTCTTTTTGCTGCTGTTTGATTTCCACTGCCCTGTCTTCCAGATCACTGATTGTTTCTTCTGCTCCATCTTGTCTGCTTTGAACTCTTCTAATGTATTTTTCAGTTCATTAATTGTATTCTTCAACTCTGTGACTTCTATTTGGTACTTTCTTATATTTTCTCTCTCTTCATTAAAGTTCTCACTGTGTGCATCCATTTTTCTCTTGAGTTTGGTGAGCATCTTTACTTTGATATAAAGTACTTTACTTTGATTACTTTGAACTTTTTATCAGGTAAATTACTTATCTCCATTTAATTGGGATTTTTTTCTGGAGTTGTATCTTGTTCTTTCATTTGGAACATATTCTTCTGTCTCTTAATTTTGCCTAACCCTGTGTTGTTTCTCTGTATTAGGTGAAACAGCTTTCTTTACTGTTCTTTAAGAAGTGGTCTGTGTAGTAGATGAACCTTATTGTTTAACCTTGCCCTAACTCTTAGTTGTCTCTTGAACCTTTGCAGTTTGTCTAAGCATCTTATTCTTGGCAGGTCCCAGTTGTTGATAGCATGTCAAGACCTGTGTGTTCCAGAGGGAGTGATCTAAGTTAATCCCTAGTTTCAGGCTGATTAGAAGCCAATCTTTCAGGCAGCAGCTTTTAAGGTACACAATATATATACACTTCTGTGGGACTGCTGTTGTAAACTTTGCTGGCCTCCAGACCAGACAATCTGAAGGTGTCCCCTTGGCAATTGTTTCACAAATCAGGGATCTAGAAGAGTATATAAGCCTTTTGGGGAGGTATCAGTGAACTTTATAGAGACAGTAAACATGATGTCTCCTAGTCTATATTCCCTGAGAACACCTCCACACCCTCTAGATGTATGGTAATCCTCAAGCATGCAATTCAGGCCAAAGCTCTAGGACAAGTAACTAGGACTTTTTCACAGGAAGACTTAGGTGTGTTTTGTCTGCTGTCTGCTGAGCAGTGCACTGGGAGTGGTAGCCTGACAAGAGCTGTCTCTGATTATTTCAGATATGGAGTCCAGAACCACAATTTTTCCTGGCCACTAGAGCCAGGTGTTCAAGGGGAGTCCCCTATATGAGCTATACATGTCTGATGGCTTTGGTGAGGCCACAGGGGCAATACAGGGACAGGGTACTTGCCTGCTTGACTCTGGTGAGATTGCTAGAATGGTGCTAGCAGGTTAGAGAGAGAGTGCAAGAATGACACCTACCAGCATTAGTAAGATGGAGGGAAAACAAGAAATGGCAACCGCCAGTACCTCTATCCTTGGAGTCCTAACAGCCCCTGACCCCCAAGAAGACATTATAAGATTAGCAAATGAATCTCCTTCATGTATGATCTAGGTACTTTTCAAACTGCTGCTTTTGTCCTGGGTCCTGGGGTGAGTGAGTCTGCAGGGGAGCCCTTTAAGGATGGAAATTCTGGCCCTATGATTCTCCTGCACATAAGCCCCATTGGTTTTCAAAGCCAGATGTTTTGGGGCTTTGTCTCTCTGGTGCAAGTCCCAAGGGTTGAGCTGCCTGATTTATAACACAGACCCCTCACTTTCAGGGAGAAACTCTGTGTTTGTAAGATCTTTCCTGATTGTGAGTCATTGCATCAGGGATGGGTTTTTTTGGTGAGACAACATCTCTACCTATCTCAGTGTGGTCTTTTTATTCTTTTCAGCTAGTTTGCAGTCTTTGAGCCAAAGTCTCCCTTTAGAATTATTCCATGACCTACAGGAATAAGTCTGCACTAGTATCCTAGCTGTGTAGTCATGTGCCACATTCTGAGTGAGCATGGTGGAAGATATGGAGGGCTTACAGGTCAACTACACTCCCCATAGCAGATCTGAGTGCCTCATTTCCATGGCAGCCATAGCCTACCCCCTAAGATCTAGTTTTCCATGTAAGTAGAAGCAGTTGGGGAGCAGTTCTTTCATGGTTCCCATTGCCTCTAGTTTTAAGAGAAGGCTTAGAGAGGGGCATTGTTGGAGTTGCTACCAAGACACTCATCATCTCCTCCCTTCATTATCCATTCTGAATTTCTCTCACTCTCAACTATCACAGCAGGTCTTGATGCCTTCCCTGGTGGTGTGACCCAACCCGCATTCCTGAGGTGTCTTCTTGGGTTGGGGTTGCTGCATGTGTCCATTCACCATTACAAGCAGCCAGGAAGCACCAAGAGGCTCCAAATGGAGTGTCTTGTTCCACATGTATTCTTCCTGCCCTCTCTGTGTAACAACAGCTCTACCTCCTGCCAAGATAGTGATACCTTTTCTTGCCCACTTGGCTCTGGATACAAGGAATTTAAAGTGCTTTGACAGTTTGTAGTTTGGCAGTTCCCTGGTAAGGAGAGCCTCTTTGGAGGGCCAGTCTCTGACCCTGCAAATCCCAGAGCTGTAGGGACAGGAAGCACAAAGCCCCCCAGTGGATCTTTGGGAGGAATAGAAGGGCATTCATGCTTCCACCTCTTGGTTCCCTAACCTGTGTATTATTTCTAATGGCAACACAGTGCTATACAGAGATCTCTGATTTAGCACATACACTACATCCTAAATGATAATACCCAGCCTCTCAGTGTTTTGTCTCTGAGATGGTGCTTCCACTGTGCCTTTGGAATACTGTTTCAGAATTTTGTAAGACCTGCTTATTCTGGGAGAGGTGGTATATGAATCCCATGGGCAAGGGTTAAGTCCCACACATTCTTAATGTGAAATGGATTGCCTATGCTGTGGGGGATTCCCATGCCTATGGATCAAACATTCTATAACCCCCTAGATAAGGACGCTGACTGAGACTCACTCTATGGGCAAGAAAAGCAAAGTATCTCCAGAAAAAGTATCCCTCCTATGAAAACCAGCTACTTATCCTTCCAGGATGAAGAAACCTAATGTAATTGATTTTTTTTTTCTTGCCATCAGGTGGCTGATTGGTCTCAAGGAATAGTATCATATCCAATTGCTCAGTATTGGTCTCTATTGCTGACAGGTCAGACATTTAGAGGAAGCGGTAGCTAAATCAGAGCTGTAGCCTACATCTCAATTGCCATGGCCACTCCATTTGTGTGCCCATCATGCCATTTTGGGGTGCCTTATGATGAAGGCTGGCTAATGTCAATTGGCTAAGTCACTTTGTCTACTTGGTTGTTTAGAGCATCTTCCATGGTAGATGCTTTCTCATGGGCATTATATAGGACACAAAGATCCTCACACTTCATACCTATTCCCATAGATCCATCAAATATCTCTACACCAGACTTCCTTGTCTCTAGTTTTCTAGTACATTTCCTTTCCAGACTGCCAGGCCATTGGCTGTTGCTCAGGAATCTACAGGCATTCTCAGCTCAGGCTACTTCTTCAACATAAAGTAGATTACCAGGTCCATCTCTCATGGTTCCACCAATTGGAAATATTTTCATTTTCTATTGTCTTTCAAGGCCACTCCTGAATATGACTATAATGCAGCCACTGTTCATTTTCAGCTTACCCAAGGTACCAACTCAACTCATCTGTAAACCAACCTTGGGATTATGCCTCCTCTTTCAGCGTCCCATATGGCCATAACTATGGGGCAGAGGCACTGGTGCAACTGTGGGGGTGATATGAGGATCTGGATAACTGGCTAATATAGCTTATTCATGCCCTGTGGTCCTACTTGGGCTTGACCCCAGTTATGCCATTTCCCTCATACAATGGAGTGCTGCTGTGCTCATCTGACTTAGGTCTTGATGGGCTTAATGATAATAATCTTGGTTAATTTTGTCCACTGATTTATTTCAAGTGCCTAAAACAGTGTTTAGAATATAGTAAAAGCTCAACAAATATCTACTGAGGAAACAACGAAATGAACATAACAAAAAAAAGAAAAAATTTAAATAATTTTTTAAAAGTTAAGTTCCTTAAAAGACTAACAAAATCAATAAAATGTTAGCAAAATTTATCATTTAAAAAAGGGAGACAGTATAAATTAATAATATTGTAAGTCAACAATGATACAGATATACAGCTATGATAGTTTCAAAAATTAGTAAACCACTTCTCATCTTACTGCTAACATCTTTACTCTTCCAAACCACCTTTCCTGAATGTCTACTTGTTTTCTCTATGTTCAGTCTGTCCCTACCCCCAGTCTATTTTCTACACAGCTACCAGAATGATGTCTTCTTAAAAAACCATTTTACTTTAAACTAGTTTTAGACTTAAAGAAAAGTTGCAAAAATAAAAGATTTCCCATATTACCCTTCACCCAGTTTCTCTTTGTGTTATATAACCATTGTACAAAGACTGAAACAAAAAAATTAACATTGGCACTATATTATTAGCTAAATTTCAGACTTTATTTCCAGGATCCTATTCAGGCCCCCACACTGCATTTAGTTGTTTTTTTTTTCCTTAGTCTCCTCCTATGTGTGACATTTCCTTAGACTTTACTTCTTTATTATGATATTGACACTTTTGAATAGTACTGAGCAATTTAAAGAAGTAAATTATATCACAATGAGAGAGAAAGAGAGAGAGAGAGAGAGAGAGAGAAGTACTAAGAACTTTATATCTACATACTGAAAACTTGGATTCAAGAATAATTCCTAGAAAATCAAACTAGTCAAAGGAAACTCAGAAAGAAACCCTGATTAGGCCTATAGCTATTAAAGAAATTAAAATATGCCTTCCAAAAATAAAATAAACATTAGGTCTAGTCAGCTTTATGGGTGAGTTCTAGCAATCCATTAAGAAACACAGAATCTCAATTTTCTACAAACTGTTCTAATGAAGAAAAAAAGAGGTCAATTCCCCCATCTTATGTGATGAGGCAGGTATATGCTTGATACTAAACCTAGGTAAGATCAATATGAGAAGAGAAAAATGTAGAACAGTCTCCTGAGTAAATAGAGAAGCATGATTTTTGCCAATTTATGTGGGTCAAAAAATATGATTACCCCAAGATATTTAGAAAAAAAATTGATAGGGGATCCCTGGGTGGCTCAGCAGTGGTTTAGTGCCTGCCTTTGGCCCAGGGCGCAATCCTGGAGTCCCGGGATCGAGTCCTGCATCCAGCTCCCTGCATGGAGCCTGCTTCTCCCTCCTCCTGTGTCTCTGCCTCTCTCTCTCTCTCTCTCTCTGACTGTCATAAATAAATAAATAAATAAATAAATAAATAAATAAATAAATCTTTAAAATTGAAAAAAAAGAAAAGAAAAAAATTTGATAAAAGATATCACACACATTGGACTTTCAAAAAAAAATCTCTTAACAGACTAGAAATACATGGGAACTTCCTTAACTTGATAAACAATATCTATGAAAAACTTAGAGCAAATTTTATACTCAATGATAAATCATTAGAAACATTTCCTTTTGAGAAGAAATAAGATAGATGCCATCATTATTTCCATTTAACATTTTACTGGATGTCCAAGGAAAAGATAAAAAAGCATACTGATAGGAAGGAAAGAAACAAAATGGTCATTACACATACAGATGATACTCTTCTCTGCATAATAATTTAAGAGGATCTAAGGATAAGTTATTTTAAATAAGAAAGTTCATTTATTTTAGAAATTTAGAAGCAGATCTTATTTGGTGACTAGGTAAGAGAAGGAAGAAATAAGAATGATACATGATGTTCTGACTCGAGGAATATGTGATATGGTAACATTTACTTAGATTGATAATTCTGCAAGAGAGTGAGCCTTGAGTTAGGGCAGAATCATAATAGGTGGGTGGTTTCCTGGAGAACTTATATATATGGGGTGCTAAACATCGCTGGAAATATAAGGAGATGGAGAAAACTGTCTGCAGAACTTCTATGAAAGAGATTATAACATGTAGTTCTAAGGAATACTCTGATAAGTCACTTCAGATGGGAGTAAGACTCCTTTCCTCCCAAGATGGCAAATCACCTAACTGACTCCTTAAAAGAAAAGGTAGGTTCTGATTAGCCATGTTGGTTTTGTTTCTCTGGGTGGGATATCCAAGTCTGTGACCAAGCTGATTTTGGCCAGGAAAATAGAAGAGAAGCTGGATTTTGGGAACAGTAACAATTCATTCTCTACCCTTCCTCACAAGAGTTCTCAGCCTCCATTCTAAATAAAGCTTAAAAGGATGAAGTGGAGTGACAAGTTAGTAACTAGCTAAGAGGGGCCTGTCTCAGGCTGGGTGGTGGAAACGGATGAATTCAGCTCAGTCGTGAATGAAGATTTCAAGTAGATGGTTGGATATGTGTGTGTGGAGCCTGGAAATACATATTTGAGAGTTATGAGCAGATGAAGGAGAGCTGAAACCATGGCACAGATGATTGGATTAAGTCGAGAGGATGTAGTGAACAAGAGAAAAGTGAGGCGCTCTAAGAATAGAATGCTGAGAAAGAGAAACTGAGAATGGGTGGCCAGAGAAGAGGAAAAAACTATCTTGAAAGTATTTTCAAAGAGCCCAGGAGAAGAGAGAATATGGAGGAGAAAATATTAGCAGAGTGAAAACTGCTCACTGTCAAAGTCACATAGTCAAATTAACCAAGTTTAATCTACTCTGTGCAATATGGCAATCTTGAAGTAGTAAGATTTCACCGTGACAAATTCATTCCTTAACTCATTTGTTCACTCATATTTGAAGTTCAAATATATGCTCATTCATTCATATTGAAGACTGTAGAAGATCTGCTCTAATATCTCTTCCCTTTTCCCCTCTTGAGCTAAATTCAAACCATCTTGGTTGTGTCCTGAGTTTCTAAGAATAGTATGGATGGACTCAATTTTATAAACTTTCTTTTTTTACTTGATTAATTCCTAAACCCCTCTGACTCTGACTCAGTATTTCATTCTTGTGTATATTGAAATAAAATAGTTTTCTAAGGTTACAACCTTCAGCTTCCTATGTATTTCTCCCAGAGTTTTATAGTCATTAAAAATGTGTCTGTTCATTCTTTTGCTGTTCTGATATAATCCTATTTCAGAATCTTCCAAGTGAACTTTATTCAGTAGTCTCTTGAGATCATGTAGATACTTTGTAAAGGCATTTCTACTGAATCTAATGTAATTCAGTAGTCTCTTGAGATCATGTAGATACTTTGTAAAGGCATTTCCACTGAATCTAATGTAATGCTTTCCTCACTGTATTAGGATACATGATCCCATATTAATCTACTCATGATCATCTACTACTATTCAAAACTGACTAGGTGTTCTTTTTCCATCAAAGAACTTAGAATCTTGTAAGGAAGATAAATCACAGAATTAAATAATTATAATACAAGTCATAATATGCCAGAAGAATGAGCAAAAGACTATGAGACTTCACTGACGGACAAATAAGCTTTGGCTTGAATGACCTGGGAGGACTTCATGGGAAAGGTGGCATCTAAGTAGCATTGAAGGAGGTCAAAGTATTTTAGTAGGTGAGGGGGGTGGACCTTCCAGGGAGAGGCAATGATGTGAGTATAAGCAGTAAAATAGGAAAGCACAGAGAAAGCCCAGGAAATTATGTGTAGGTATGCTGGGTAGAAGAAAATATACCAGAGACAAGAGACAGATTGAAATGCTAACAGTTAACTCTAAGCATTTATTACAATCCAGTTAGCCTACAAAGTGCTTATGTTAACATGATTGAATTCTCACACAACTCAAAGGAACAGGTACCATTCCCATTTCTGTTTAACAGATGAGGAAACTAAGATACAGTAGGATCCCTTGACTTGTCCAACACTGCATAAATAGGAAGTTGCAGAGCCAGGATTTGAACCCAATAATTCTGACTTCAGAGCCACAGCATGCCCAGTGTGGCCAGAGAAGGCCGGGGGTGGGGGGGTAACTGTATGAAAGGTGGTGCAGAGATCCAGGGGAGCACTGGGTCATAGATACAAAGGGAGGAGTTTCGAGAAGGCAAAGGTTGGGACACTTGGGTGGCTCAGTGGTTGAGTGTCTGCCTTTGGCTCAGGGCTTGATCCGGGGGTCCTGGGATTGAGTACCACATGGGGCTCCCCGTGGGGAGCCTGCTTCTCTCTCTGCCTATGTCTCTGCCTTTCTCTGTGTGTCTCTCATGAATAAATAAATAAAATCTTTTTTTTTTTTAAAAAAAAGAAGGCAAAGGACATTTATAGTTATACATCTCTTAGACATAGCCCCAGACTGAGAAAAAGCGTTGGAGGGATAATTTGTTGGTCCCTGGAGACTTGTTCAGCAGAGCAGTGTCAAAGAAACCAAAACTCAGAGGATTAAACATGGAGAAGGGTGGGAGAGAGAGGCAGTCACCTTTCTAGAATTTTGGTGCTTAAGGTAAGGAAGGAGTGGACAGTAGCCAGAAAAGAGGGATCAATTTGTGGTTCTGTTTTTCAGGCTAACTCTATTTGTGCTTATTTGTGTAGAGGAACATTAGCAAAAGTGTTAAAGAGAGAAGATAACTGAAGTGACAAAGTCCTTTTGCAGAGGTGGGGGCGGGGAAGGTTTGGGATAAAGAGATTGAGGACACAGAGGAAGGCTTGGAGAGCTGAGGAGAGCCAGAAAAATAACACTGCCTCTGAGACAACAGGAAGGGAAGACAGGAAGTGAGGTAGTAAGGTAGAGGCTGAGCAAGTATACTCCTGAGGACCCCAATCACCCTGGTGAGGTAGAGGCTGAAGCCAGGGCTGAAAGAGGTTAAGGTGGGCTAGAAGCAGAGACTTAAGAATTGCAGTACTGATTTAAATGATAGAGTACTGATTTAAATGATAGAGACCCAACAAAAGTTGTGTTGGGTCTGGCCTGACATAATTTACCTGGTCATCTCTGTACCCTGCTGTGATGCCAGGCCCTGTTAGGAGCTCATGTGTAGCAACCTCACCTCTTCTGTGCTTTCCCTACTGAATGGCCACCCCCACCAGTCGTCCTGCCCTCTGCATCATGCTCATGCCTATTCTCATTCCAACTCCTTCCTCCCTTCTTCTAATAGCCTCACTCCTTGGATTTATGTTTGGTATTAGTTCTGCTGCCAGTTCTGACTTCTAGCTTCCATACTCATTACAGTTGCAATTTATCCCTTTGAATTCTCTGCTTTGTAAGCTAATGACTTGCTCAATCCAGACTAAGCCTCGGAATCTTTCATAGCATATGCCCAAGAGGCATGCTCCATTAAAGGTGAGCACATAGAAGGGCTGCAAAGCATCTATGATAGCTGATTCAGATAGCCTCTGTGCTAGATAGTCTTGGTTTGCCCTCCAGGTCCACTCTCCATGCTTTTTCCATCTGCCCCATGCCCTAGAAGGCTGACCCCTATGAGTAATATCAAAGAGGTTCCCTTGCTCACTGATGTTCAGTTGGGCTAGGTTACTGGGAAGGACTGACTGGAAGTTTAGGGGCAGGGTAGGAAAGAGAGGACAGGAAATGTATTTCTCAAGTTCCCTCCTGTGTGCTTGCAGCCTGGCAGTGGCTGCATCCCTCCACCACAACTTCTCTCCAGCAGCCTCACCTACAGCTACAGCTATAACCACAGTTCCGGCTCCACCCGCATAAATTCCAGTAACCACTCTTTGCCTTTGCAAGATCAAGAAACATTATTTTCCTTAACATCTTTGTAAATAGTCCATTAACCCCTCTTCAATTTTCCCATGTAAATGTGGTATCTCTTTCCTGTCACAACCGAACTGACACAGTCCCAATCTTGAATAGATCCACTTGGCATCATTTCAAGACACATGTAGCAGGACTAAGAAGGTCTAGGATAACTTAGGTGATAGAGAATCTCTGCCAGAATGCCCCACTGGTATCCTCAAATTTAATGTATCTAAAATCTAATTGATTATTGGCTCCCCCTTACCTAAATGTATTCCTCTTTCAGACTTACCCTACTTTCTCCCATTCTTTAAGTATTCACCATTCTTATAGTATTCACTATAAATAGGATGCTTCCTACTTGCTGGGTACTGTGCTAGGCACTAGAGATTCCAAGATGCCTAGAAAAACGTTCCTTCTCTAGGATCTAAGTACCAGTCGGGAAGACCCAAAGTTGACCATCAAATGATATGATACATGCTTTTTTTAGTAAACAGTAGGGACTACATGCTGGCAAAGCACAGAGGAAGAACCCAGGACAGGCATAGGCAAAAGGCTTCTCCAAGGAAGTAATGTAAGAAATGAACCTTAAAGACCAAGTAAGCTTTCAGCAGTGGAGGGCAAAAGAGGGTGGGCAGGCATGCCAGGCAGAGATAATATGAGCAAAGAACAGAGGCATGAAAGTGCACAGCATGTTCAGAAAATGAAAACTGTTCTGTACAGCTGGACTACAGGATAAATGATGAGTGGGCAGGCAGGAAGAAAAGGAATAAGCTAATAGGCTAAAAGAGAGAGGGAGAGAGACAGAGGGAGAGAGAGAGGGAGAGAGGCTCTGCCAGATAATGAAGGGTGTTTGTCGTTGTATTGGTATGATACCTAATATGGTAAACCTTTTTACCTGTCCCCTAGAATAAACAGATAGGGCTTTCTGCCTTTGCCTTAGGAAAAAGATACAACAAAAACAGCCAAGAAGCAAAGAAAGGAGGGCCTAGCTTTTGAATTTCTAGCTAGGATTTTGAGTCATGTGAGAGCAGTTCTGAGAAGAAAGGGCTTCTCGATTTCTAAAATCTTGGGCACCAAAGGACTAAGGGTTCAATTTATGCCATCGACTCCACTTTTAGGTAGAACAGTTGGAGAGTCACATGCTGGCTGGCCTTGCAGCTTTTCCTTCCCATTTCAGATGCCCTATCTACAGACCTCAGCTGGGAATGGAAAAGATAGAACAGAAGAGGCCTAGTGTGGAGGAGCACATACTTTCTTGCTTAAACTGACGTTAGTCATTGGGAGAATATCCAGATGAAATGGAATAGGGCAATGAGAAGACCTCTGAAAAGGATACAGATACATTAAGAAATAATGAAAAATCATGAGAGAGACTTTTTCCCAGAGATTTTTTTCTTTCATATTTGGGTATGTCTAGTTGGAAATTCATAAATTATTCTAAACTTTAATAAATGTGCAAAGGTACATGCCAGAAGCCACCTATAAATATCTCCTGAAAATAAACAGTTGAAAAATGCAATATAAGCTTCATCACTCTTCTCTTTTTGCTTCATGTCATTCACCCTAATTGAAATACATGGAAAATATTATATAATTGCAAAGTTTATTCCGGTTAAATCAAATTGTACTACCTGTTTATTTATTTATGTATTTATTCATTCCTTCACTCCATGTTTCAAGTTTTTATTTAAATTCTAGTTAGTTGATATATAGTGTAATACTGGTTTCAGGAGTAGAATTTAGTGATTCATCACTTAGGTGTAACACTCAGTGAAGTTGTGCTTCCTTTAGTCAAAAATTATTGCAAGGATTACTTTTTAAAGATACTTTTGTTGTTGGGGGCCCAAATTGTACAAATAAAGCTACTTAAATAAGTAAAGAAGATTTTGACTGTTTATGTCTATTGTGGGTCAGGCCTGAAGGACCACATTAGATGAGTCAGCTTGGTTTCCAGCTTCAGCCAAGATTCTAATTATTTGCCAGTTCTTCTCTTCTCTTTGCTCCCATCATCTTGAAACCAACAAGGCTTACAAATGTTCACTAAACATACCTGTAGGATTTTGGAGAAAACTTGCCTGAGTCACTTTTCAGATAGCATCTGTTCTCTGTCCCAGCCTCTTTCTCATGATTCAGTTCTGTCCTGAATTAATTAGACATCAAAATATCTCAGGACAATGTTTTTGTTTTTTCTTTTACAAAATTATTATCAAATGTAGGCTTAATGCATCATGATGCCAATGATTCCACATTCATGGTGTTTTGTTTTGTTTTATTTTGTTTTTTTTTTTTAAAGGGGCTGGTGCCACTCTTTTCAGTATATTTGCCTATATCACTATGTGCCACGTGGTAAAGCAATTCTTTTTACAGCTTTTCTTTGTGGCAACAAGGGTGAAACATTTCTTCTTACACTGACTCATGACATCAGAAAGCCATGGCACCAGTGTGATATGAACAGAAACATATGGGAACAATATTGAGTCATAATGACTACATAAGACAGAATAAGTTTATGTAAATTTTTTAAAATATGTAAATAAAAGCATAAAATTAAAACTTCTTATGGAACTTTGAAAATATGGATGGAAGTCCAAGTTTGAGAAACTTTCAGAAAAGACTGTCCCCAAAACTCTTTGCCTAGCCATGAGGCCCAGAGCCTAAACTCAAAAGCTTTATTAATGTTCATGGATTTGATGTGCTAACTTCTAATTCCATTTCCTTTTTTAATATCTTGAAAATATTGATTACTTAGTTCCAATTCAAATATTTAAGCCAGCCTTTCAAAAAATTCTAGAAGTAAATTTTTTTTAAAGTTATAGATCCTTTCCCTTTTATGGCTTAGTTTCCTCCAATTCACTTCATCTCCTCACTGCTGACTTCTGTTTCAAAACTTGGGAGACCTCATTTAGAAAGATCAAGGGCAAAAGTGATGCCTGATTTATCTGTAGAATTCAAAAAAACATTTTACTTCTAACCTCTTTGTAAATGATACATAAATAGATTCCTAATTTTCTTAGTTTCACTGTACCTAGTATATGCTGTGCTTCTGCTCAGTGAGAATCTGCTTAATTTCTTTTTCAAATTAAAAATCTGTAATGACTTTAGTTCACTTACATTTACTATTATTGAAAATATATTTGGATTTCACTATTTGTTCTTTATTGGTCCTATCTGTTTTATATTTTTTCTTTTTTTCCTTATTTTGAATTCACTAAATATTTTGTTCCTGCATTTTCTTTTTTATTAATTATACATTCTTTTGCTATTATTTAGCAGTTACTCTAGTGATGATGGCATGCATTCTTGACTTATTATTGCATAGTATATATTAATACTTGTACCACTTCCTAGATAACGTTAAAAATCTTTAAAAATTTTGACTCCATTTATTCCCTCACACATGTTGTGCTGCATTTAGTTCTATGTATATTTAAACTACACAAGGCATTATAATAGCTGCTTTGTATAGTGTGTATTTGTTTAGGTTTATCCACATGTTTACTCTTTCTTTCCTACATTTCTGTTTTCTGTCTGGGAACATTTTCCTTATGCTTGAAGAATTGTATTCACTACTTTTTTTAGTGTGAATCTTCTGGTGATGAATTCCCTTAGCCTTTCCGTGTTGATAAATGTCTTCGTTTTTCTCTGATTTGAAGAATATTTTCACTGAGTATAGAATTCTAGGTTGGTACTTGGGCATTTTTCAAACCCCTTTCCCTGTTCCTGTGATTTAAAAAACTTGGCATTCCCCTGATAACTTCCTGCCAGCATATACTGGCACACTTCTCCTCAGGCAATTCAACCATCTTTCCACAGTGGTGTCAGGAATGCAGGTGCAAGATCCAGGAAGACCTTGCTTCAGATTCTTTTACTTTACGATGGCTGAATTCCAAAGGCCTCTTCCCGGTCTCTGACATATACTTCACCTCCCTTTTGTCTTAGCCAACTTTCCCATTAATTTTTAATATCGGCGACTAGAAATGTACAGAATATACATGCCAGCCTTTAAACAGAATACTGACTCTACTATTAAGTCATGTCTGTTAAAACAGGATAGTTATGTACAATTAAGTCTTCACTCCACACATAAATATCGCATGTAAAATCGCCTTATAAGTCTCCAAACTATCCTCTATCAATTCTACAGTTTCAAAGAGTCAGTAGTTTTAAAACTGTGTAATATAAATGTGCTTGAAAATCCTAGTCTTTTGTTCACTCATTCCATTTGTATAATGGCACCTGTCTTTGATTCTATTGTCTTATGCTCTCGAGAAGATTTTTATTCTTTTATAAACTGTGTACCTAATGTTGATTAAATATATTTGTATAGTGATGTTTCAGTGACATTTATTTAAACAAATACGAAATGCAGTTTAACTACAGTGAATAAATTTGAACCTTTCTTTTGAAATACAGAAAAAAAAACACACACACACACATTATCCAACATTTTCCATTATAGGAAAGGTATTAAGTAAATTTGTTCTTTATTGTTCTTTATTGGCATGTACTAAAATTTTGTGTAAAGAAATTTAAGGTTAGGACGGGTTAGCTATATTTCAGACTAGATAATTGTATCATTATTAAGTAAGCCCACCTCCCATCTGATTAGTAATTTGATTATTTAGGGGGAGAAATGCCAGCTAGCTGCTATAACAAACCAACCTCAGAATTTCAGAGGCCTAACACAATAGTTTACTTTGCACTCAGTAGAATTCAACTGAATTTTTAGGGAGCAGCCTTTCATGTGGAATTCAGTGAGCCCAGACTCTTAAATCCCTGGGATTCAGAGTCTTCCACTGTAAGCTCTACATTCAACCAGCATGGGAAAAAAGAGAGTGACCAGAGGATCATGAATAGCTAGTTTTCATAGATTGAGTCTGCAAGTGGTGTTCATTACTTCCACCTCAGTCAACAGCCAAATCTGAATGTACAAGAGGCTGGGAGATGTTATCTAGCTGAGCGTCCAGGAAAAGGAGTAAACTGGTTTAGTGGGCAGTCTTTACCACAGTAATTCAATTTAAAATCATTAACTTTTTCCAAACCATGCTCAAGAAATTAATAATTTTTTTTTTAGATTTTATTTATTTATTCATGAAAGACACACACAGAGAGAGAGAGAGAGAGAGAGGCAGAGACACAGGCAGAGGGAGAAGCAGGCTCCTTGTAGGGAGCCCGACGTGGGACTGGATCCCAGGACTCCATCCCGGGACTCCAGGAGCACATCCTGGGCTGAAGGCGGCGCTAAACCGCTGAGCCACCTGGGCTGCCCAAAATTAAGAATTCTTTAATGTACGTTCAATCTGAGCTTAAAGCAACTTGCATATAGAACAAAAATTAATGTTTACTAAAGTATAACTTATCCCTATTAGTGTTTTTTTCTCTTTAACTTATACAAAGATAATAAAACTAATGGATTTTAAATAATTTATCATATAGAGTAAATTTCACTTATTCAGACCACTGTTCCAAAATTACCACACTTAACATTAGAGACAGAATACTCCCTGAACTGACCTGGTGTTTTCTTTCCATTCCTGCCTTCAAGTCTCAGAGTGTGTATGTTGCAAAAGTAGAGAAGTATTTGAAGGAATTCAGTACAAATTCATGCTCACTTCAACTGTGCCATCAGTGTTGTATGTCAACCACCACCACCACCACATCCTAGTGATAGTTCAGTGTTTTCCCTACCCTGGCTACTCCATTCTTCCCCTTTTTTATATTCCTGACCCTCTACCTTCAAGACATACTCATCACCTCACTCTTCATGCATAAGCAATTTATTGCTCAATAACCACTTCTCCCTTCTCTATGTAGGCAGGGACCACATCTTTCGCATTCACAGCTCCTTCTATAGTGGTATTTGGAGAATGACCAAATTAAGCTACTTAGGGTCACTCTAGCAGGGACCCCACTTTTCACCTCAAGATATTTCTCTCCATGCACCACTTTCACTTTCTTAACTCCTATCATGGGAGAAGATCTTTCCTTTCCTTTCCTCATCTTTTCTTACCTACCAAGTCCCATCCCAGTATCTTTGAGTCTTCTTTCAATCATCTGTTCCTTCAGAATTTTTACTCTACTTTTCTACTGGTTTTCTCCTGGTTTTCCTAAGTGTGAATAAGCTTACCTCAGTTTGAAAAGCCTTTATTTCACCCCTCTGCCAGTCAAACTTTTCATTTCTTTCTTTCCTTTTACAGCCCAAACCAACTGCTGTTTTCCAATGACTTCTGGCCCATGTACTCCTTCATCTTCTGCAATCTGATATTCTGTTCTGGGCTCCCAAAAGTCATCAGTGACTTCCTAGTTGCCAAATGGAATGATCTTTTCTCGGTCCTCATTTTCCTCAATTACTCTGCAGTATTGAAACTATTACACACTCTGGCAGAGACTGCTGGCTGACCAGGGAATGTCCCATTCCTCCCTTCTTACCAGCATAACTCCAACGGTATTCCAAGTGGTGATCCGTCCAACTAAGGGACAATATTTCCCAGCCTCTCTTGCAATAGGGTTGGCCTTATGAAATGTAAGCTGACAAGCTTGTATTTGTTAGATTAATGACAGCTGCTCTAACAGACAAATTCTAAATTCTCATCAGATTACATAATAGTTGTTTTTTTTTCTTCTTACACAACACCAAAAATGTGTGTTCCTGGCCAACAGCAAGGCTTCTCCATGGTCATTCCAGAACCCAAGCTCTTTCCAAATATTTCCAATATTTCCAAATATTTCTTGTACTTCAAAGTCTTTTACATTCAGCTAGCAAACGGGAAAAGGTTGTGGAGGATGGCATGTAGGGCTTCAGCTCAGCTATATGGCGACACATAACAATAAGGGAGGCAGAAAAATGTAGTTTATGTGACTGCCCAAGAAAAGGAAACAGATTTGATGGGCAATTAGCCGTCTCTGCTTTACAGCTAAGCTAATTCAGTAATGGATTCTGGCTCAGCCAAATCAGCAGACATGATTTGAACAGGCCACGGTCCCTGATCCATGACTCGGTGCATTCCAAGGCAGAAAAT
Organism: Vulpes vulpes; assembly: GCF_048418805.1. Classification (NCBI taxonomy): domain Eukaryota; kingdom Metazoa; phylum Chordata; class Mammalia; order Carnivora; family Canidae; genus Vulpes; species Vulpes vulpes. The sequence continues at coordinate 89,633,139 of NC_132785.1, forward strand.
TTCATCTGATCAGTCCGCTAAGCCAAAGATTAGCATTTCTTCTTTACTCTCTGCCATAACAAGTTAATCACTCAACATTTTGTTCCTCTTACTCTTGTTGTGATAAATCATGACATAAGAATAGTTCCCACTCACAATCAGACTCATCAGCCCTTATAGTTAAAAAAAAAAATTAAGTTTGAAAACTACTGAGATAAGCAAATGGATGAGATAAGCTTACTATGAATTTGTATTTAAAATCCCCAAAGAGTCAAAATTGCAAAATTTGAGTTGTTGATTGTTGTTCACAATCATGTTTTTTGCCAAATATAAGAAAAATACAGATGAGGTTTATAAGACATACAGTGTCTCACTGCCCAGATCAATAACTCTCCTGTTCATTTCACTTATTCTGCAGACTCTAAATCAAAGTCTTCTCCAACATTCCCTTAGCATACTTCCTCATTGACATGACGTTTACAGACTACCCTTGATCCACTGTCACAAGTGGCATGCCTGTGGATTACCCTTTGTTCAATTCATATCACTTTGTAAAAGGAGCACATTTATCTCAAGGTGATCGCAGAAACATTTAAAGCCAAAATTTCTCCTCCTCTCTTCTCAATAATATTGAGAGTAATAATTCATCCCTAAACTCTGAAGTTTCTGACTCTTCCAGTTAGTTATTTGTTCTCAAGGTTTTCCTACTAAGAATGTGTGTTATTTTAAATAATTCATCTTCCATATAAATTAGCATGGATACAGAGAAACAACTGATTCCAAAAGTCAATCAGAACTATTTCCTTTAGGTCTTCCTCCAGAGCCACAGCCAGGCATATGAAACAGTTTTGAGACCCAGACATTGTACTTGCATGAGCTGGACTTTCTCCCTGGTAGTTGAATACAGAAGAATATCTTAGCTTTTTGGAATAAGAGATTAAAAAAAAAAAAGGAATAAGAGATCAAAATTGCTTAAGATTCAAGAATAGAGCCTTTCAGGACAAGGAAAAATAGAAGGTATCATGGTTATTCATCCATGCAGTAAACATTTACTGAGAGCCTATTGTGTGCCTAGCAGTGTGTGCTGGGACATGGGGGTAGGGAGCAAAGTTGCACAAGACATGACCCCTGCCCTTGACAGACTCAAAATGCAAACACACAACACAACACAATAAACATGATGGGACATTTGAGGGAGCCCAAGAGAGTGGGTCACTTAGGTTTGGGGATGAGGGTGAGGAACTCCTGTGAAGAATCTGAAGAAGACTGTTGAGTGAGCAGAGAGATGATCTAGATGGCAGGAATGAAAACATTAACCCCACTAGCAGAGCCATGCAAAGCATGTCATAGCACCATGCTTCACAGAAACATGAACTAACAGTGGTTCCCACCCTCGCTGCACAGTAGAATAAACTGGGGAGCTTCAAAAATATTGAAGCTGGGAAAGCATCCCCAGAGAGTCTGATATAATTGGTTGAGGATGCTGAAGCATCAAAAATGTTTAAAGCTCTCCAGGTGATTCCAGCCAAGGTTGAATAGAGCATACTGCTCTATGCAGATACTTTTACTTAAGCCACATAACTACCCTGTGGGTTTAGTACAATTATCCACCCTCCCCTCATTTTTACAAACAAGGAAATTGAGGTTTAGAAAGGTTAGAAGATTACTCAAGTGTACAAAATTAGTAAGGGGCCAAGCTGAGAGTTGAATTTATACAATATGACTCCAAAGAGCTTACCCATCAGCAGCACACTGCTGTATTACCACCTCATCTACTGAATGTGAAGAACCTTCCAAAATGGCTTTGAGCATGCAGGAGATACTTCAAAATTGGCAGCTAATTTGTTCTCTGCTTTTTATCTTTCCTTCTCTCCATTCTCCACTTTTCACACTCCACAACCCGAAATATTGCTTGCAGTTCATTAGAAGTGAGAGATGGACAAGATTTAGAAAAATAGTCAGGAAGGATCTAGGAAAAACTATTCTTTTTCCTTCTCCTCCTCTTCCTAAAACCAGGCCATGAGCATACACTTGCTTTCTGTTTAAAACCTTTTAAGATAATTATTACAGATACTTTATTGGAAATATCAGAAACCCAAAAAGAAATTTTCTACCATCTCTTCCCAAGTTTAAGTCAATGTTTCCTTTACCTATGTCAACTTTTAGGTCTTGTCCATGAGCATATATGGTTTTTACAATTACAAAATCATAATTATATATTCACATTATGCCATGCATATTTTCCCAGATTGTTTTATAAGCCAATTAAGCTGCCCAGTACAGTTCTGCAAATAATGAAGATAACTTACCAAGCCCAAGATGGGCCAGGATATCTTTATTAAAAATTTTCCTCTTACCAGAAAAAAAAAATTTAGCCTTACTACTCTGAAAACTGATATAAAAAGCTGTAACCATGTAAAAGTCACCGGACATGACATCTGCCTTCCTTTTTTTTTTTTTTTTTTTTTTGCTGTGCACTGCTCAGTGCTGACATTCCTCACTGCCATGCCCGGCACCAAATAGCTCAAAACAAATGCATGATGCATGAACAAATTACACTTTTCTTGGCTGAACAGTACATTCATAAAATCAGAATTCTTAGGAGACTCCAAAGTTATGCCTGAGAACAGAGCAGGGTAAATAAGAGCAAAGTGGGCAAGAAGGCAGCGGAAACCCAATGGCAAAGGCCAGCTACATTAGCCAGGAGGAAACATGTGGTTTCCTGAATTGTACTCATGCAAGGCCACCAACCTTTGAGGCATGACATATATAAACACTGTCAAGGATCACAGCTCTCCCTTCAGTCACTCTTCGGAGCTGTTTCTAAAAAGTTGCTTACATTTGTATGCTTCTGAGGAGGGTACAGAGGTAAAGGCAGCTGTGACAGAAAAACAAGGCTGCAAAGAATTGGAGTAGGTATGCTTCCGAGAACACCCCTGGACAACATCCTTAGGGGAGGTTTTTTAAGCTAGAGTCCATGGGGCCTCCTCTGGGCACCACAGTGGGACTTCAGGAAACTGGTAACACACTATAATTAGTGTAAATTGTGAGTGTATGTGCTTGTGTGTCTGTCAGTCTGTCTGTCTTTCTGGAAAGGAGACCTCAGACGTCATCAGATTTTGTGTCTTTGGTTTTCAGAGCCTGTTCCTTCTTCCACTTGATCAACTCAAGTCGGACTATTCTAAACCCATCATTGGTCATTAAGGGCTGGAGGTGGGGATGAGTGGGAGAAGGTGGAAAACAAGGGAACTCACCCCATGGAATACCTTCTATTAAATAAGTCAACAGATGTGAAAGGATTTGAAAGTGCCTAGCCTGTATAAGGGCCTATAAATGTTAGTTGTTACAATTACTGTTGCTATTATTACTCTCTGCCAACACTTGGGTTTTTGCAACTTGACAGCAACTTTGGGAGGTCAGCATAAATCCCATATCCTATCTGCACAGAGATTTACCTAGATTGAGTAAACTAACTCAGGGCCACAGCCATCCAATTCCAGAGTTATCCAATTCCAAAGCCTAGATTCTTCATCTCTATCCCATGGCCTGAATTTTTGGCCAAGCTTTCAATCTGGAGGCAGATTCTCTGGCTTTCACATGGAAAGCTCAAGAGTCTTGCACTCTGTCGGAGTCTATCCATCAAAACAAGCACTGATCCTAAGAATAGGCTTCTGGAAGCCAAGCTAATCTACTTGCTTGTGTAATATGGTCCCAATAATCCCACTCAAATTTCACACTCAAGGCCAATTGCTCTTCTCTCTTGTCAAGGGTTACAGAAAGAAATCACACTTATCACCATGAACTCCTTTGTCCCTATGATGGAGGCAAGTCAAAGACCAGAAGGGAACAAATGTTTTCTAGTAGTCAAAAACCAGAGTGACAAAGCTCTAAACCAAGTCTACTGTTTTCTGGTTTCCAAATCCATGCTAAAAACTGCAGTTAAATTTCAGCTATTAAAACAGTCTTCCTAAGACAGGTGAAAATCCTGACAGCGGCATTGTACTGAGCGCATCCTCGGGGGTCTGCACTTTACAAACGTCCTCTCTATACCTCAAGAGCCAAGCAGGCTGGCTAGAGGTTAACTCCTTGAGAAGTTAAGCAAGGCCCTCAGGGTCACAAAAGCAGTGCGTGGCAGGCAGAAGAATCAGGACTCGAACCCTGGGCTAGACGATGACAGCATTAGTGCTCTTACCCATACCCCTACCAGGGGCCAACATCTCTTCGTGATTTTTGCCTGGAGCCACTTCCCTGAAATCTAACCAACCTCTCCAGAGGACAAGGAACGGGTTCCAGGACCACTTCCACCACTTCCTCGCAGTTACCTCGGGCAAACAGAACTTAACCACGCCAGGTCTCCTGTCCCTCACCTCTACAATCAAGGTCATGGTTCAGCCTGCAGGGACCAGGGAGACAATGCGCGCTAAGGCTTAAGTAGGATGCACGTGCGGGTTACCCTGGCCCCTCCTCAGCCCACTGATTCAAAAAGCAGCAGTGTTCCTCAGCCTCCCCTCCGCGCTAGTGTCCCAGCTGCGCCGCCACCGCGTCCCCACGCCCCTCTCCGCCCCAGCAGCCGCGGCGTAGTCGCCCCTCCGCTTCAGCGGTTCTCCTGCCTCGTCCGTAGGAAGGATGGGCCCCGGGTGCTCAGACTCTGGCTACTTTTCTCTCTTTCCGCCTCGGGGCACTGGGGCTCGGCTCTCCCCAGGGGCGCCGCGGCGGGGCGGGGATCTTTGGGCGGCTGTCTGGGGCTCCGCTCCGCCAGCGCGGGGTGCGCACGCGGCCCGCCCCGGGGGGCGGGGTGCGACCCGAGGGTTTAGATAGGAGGCGCCCGCCGTGCGGAACACCCTGCAGCCGCGCAGCTTCCTCGGCCGCGCGGCCTCCCGTCCCGAGCCGCGCGCGCAGCCGCCGGGGGTGCCCGCACGCCGGCGCCGGGGCCCCTGGCCCTTCCGCAGCCCTGCGCCTGCCCGCCGAGCCGCTCGCCATGCGGCCGCCGCTCTACCGCTGCCACAACATCACCTCGGTGGAGAAGGGCAACTCGGCGACGATGGGCGCGGTGCTCTTCAGCGCGGGGCTCCTGGGCAACCTGCTGGCCCTGGGGCTGCTGGCGCGCTCCGGGCTGGGGTCGTGCCGGCCGCGCCCGCCGCCCTCGGTCTTCTGCGTGCTGGTGTGCGGCCTGACGGCCACAGACTTGCTGGGCAAGTCCCTCGTGAGCCCCTTCGTGCTGGCCGCCTACGCGCAGAACCGCAGCCTGTGGGGACTGGCGCCCGCGTCGGGCAGCTCGCTGTGCCAAGCCTTCGCCTTCTTCATGTCCTTCTTTGGGCTCGCCTCGACGCTGCAGCTCCTGGCCATGGCCCTGGAGTGCTGGCTGTCTTTGGGGCACCCCTTCTTCTACCGACGGCACATCACCCTGCGCCGCGGCGCGCTCGTGGCGCCCATCGTGGGCGCCTTCTGCCTGGTTTTCTGCGCGCTGCCCTTCGCGGGCTTCGGGAAGTTCGTGCAGTACTGTCCTGGCACCTGGTGCTTCATCCAGATGATGCACGAGGAGCGCTCGTGGTCGGTGCTGGGCTACTCAGCGCTCTACGCCAGCCTCATGGCGCTGCTGGTCCTCGCCATCGTGCTGTGCAACTTGAGCGCCATGCGCAACCTCTACGCGATGCACCGGCGGCTGCGGCAGCGCCCGCGCTCGGGCGCCCGGGACCGCGCGGAGCCGGGCGCGGACGAGAGGGACGCGGCGGCGCAGCCCCTGGAGGAGCTGGACCACCTGCTGCTGCTGGCCCTCATGACCGTGCTCTTCACTCTGTGCTCCCTGCCCTTAATAGTGAGTCCCCGCGCAGGAGCGCGGCCCGCCGCGGGGGCGGGAGGCAAGGGTGGAGGCTGTTGCACGCCGCGCAGGACCAGCTGCTCCCTGGGCCCCGAGGGTGTCTTGGGTTTCCCTCCAGAGCCCAGATCTGAGTTCCTTCCATAGCCCCGAGGACACAGAAACGGGTTTCTTGAACCAGAACGGGGAAAGTCAAAGAAAGGAAGGGAAAGACAGAGTCTGATCGCGTCTTCGTAGCCCCGCAGAAGCTCTCCGCTTAGCAGTACCCTCGCCCCTCTCCTTCCCTCTGCGAAGATCTCAGGCTTATTTTTGCGCCTCGGAATTTTGAAGAGCGAAATGTGATTCCTCCTTGGCAGTACGAGTTCTTTCCTTCCCGGTGGCTAGGTAGTGTGTTTTAGTCCTTAGACCTGCCCATGATTTTAGTGGCACCGGATATAGGCAAATGTACCTGAGAGTTTCCCCGCAAAAGGTGTTAGCGTGGCCAAAGACTAAGGGGAGGTGTGATCCTTCCAGAGTGATATGCAGAGATGAGAGAGTAAAGCTGCTGTTCCTGGTGCTGCCACCACGGAGGATGGTGGCCATGGAGGTGGGAGGTTGTTTGGACAGGTAGGTGTGTGGGCACAGTTCAGCCAATGGTGTCGTTTTGATAACCTGTCTTGACAGGTCTTGTGTCTGCCTTGGCAAGTGAAGTGACATGAAAGCCATTATCTCAGGTTTCAGTTGACTAACGGGGGTGGTGGTGGAGATTGAATTACCTCGTCGTTTGGATGGTATTTCCTCCTGGAGTCCCAGCCAAGACTTCTGGGAGCGGCTGATGGATGCTGAGAAGACTTGCCCCCAGCCCCAGGGTGCTTGTTCAACAGGAGCAACATTTAAATAAATTCATTGCTAATTCAGTGGTTTTGAATGCTGAGACTTCTGTGAATAGGAATGTTAAGTTTCTTAGGCAACGTAGCAATTTTGGATGATACTTTCAAGATTGGATCAAGGTGAAATATAATAGGATTTTCCTTAAACGAAGGCTTTCATGTATGGGAAAAGAGTTGTCTGTGGCATCCTCATGTGGTTTAGGTCAGAATTCCCATAAATAAATAAATCTATATCTGTATGAATAGGTAAGATATAGACATAGATATGAAGCAGTGGTTCTCAAACTTTAACTTGCTCGGAATCACCAGTAGGACTTTTAAAAACACAGATGCCTGCCTCCTCTCCCGAGTTTCTGATTCAGATGTTTTTGAAGAATTCTTATTCTTAATAAGTTCCCAGGCGAGGTGAAAGCTGCTGGTAGGGATCCCATTTGGAGGACCACACTCTAAAGCAGAAGTTGGCACACCGCAGCCCACAGTCCAAATCCATCCTGCCTGCTGTTTTTGTACAGTGGGTGGAATTAAGAATAGTATTTACAAATGAACTGATTTTGCAATCTATTTGATGATAGTGTACAGGAACTCTAAAAACCAATTAATTCAAATACTATTCCAAGAAAAAAAAAGGTTTTGATTTTTCTCCATAGTAGACATGAACTACTGCCCCCTCAAATACTTAATTTTTATTACATTTTAAATTTCATCGATGAAAGTTGTGGAAATGTGTTTTCTCTCTTGTTACAAAAGTACCTACCAAACACTCACCATTTGCCTCTTGAGCTATAAAACCTAAAACACTTACTGTTTGAGTTATAAACCTAAAGCACTTATTGTTGGGCTCTTTACACAGAATGTTTGCAGACCTCTGCTTTTTTTTTTTTTTTGTATATTTTTTTATTGGAGTTCGATTTGCCAACATATAGTGCAACACCCACTGCTCATCCCATCAAGTGCCCCTCTCAGTGCCCCTCACCCAGACCTCTGCTCTTAAGTAAATAGCCTTAATTACCTGTGCTGTGAAAAAGCAGACAGTAGCCAAATGCATGTATATTATGTCCTCAGTTTGAATGTCTTGGTAATAATAATGCAGAAAAGACATAATAGAGTATAATGCGAGAGTATTGCATTTGGACATGTCTCTCAGGGGACTTGAATAACTTAGAGGGGATTGTGAGGATAGAAAGAAATCATGGATTTGAAAATGATTTTTTTAAAGATTTTTTTCCATTTATTCATGAGAAATACAGAGAGAGAGGCAGAGACACAGGCAGAGAGAAGCAGGCTCCTCGCAGGGAGCCCAATGTGGGACTCGATCCTGGGACCAGGATCACGCCCTGAGCCAAAGGCAGACGCTCAACTGCTGAGCCACAGGCATCCCTGAAAATGATTTTATTAAAAAAAAACTGTAATGTTCCAAAGATAAGCAATGCAGACAGCATTCTTCACAGGAACTATAACTTTCTAGAAAGGATAAGGGCTTTAGCATAATACATGGGTTTGAATTAGCCTTCATCACCAGCTATGATAGTGGTTCAAGTATCTTTTCTAACATCAATTTTCTGATCTATAACAAGGATAACCATACTTGCCTGTAAGATAGTTATGAAGATTTGAATGAATAAAAATAAAGCACCTAACCAGGTGTCTGGCCTCAAAAATTAGTACCATTATTACTACTTATGATTTCCATTTATTATTTTTGCCCCCTGGACATAGAAAATTAACCAAGAAATATGATCTCCTCAGGAGAAAGCATTATTTTCTTTTTTAAAGGGTTTTAACTTAAAATCCAGTTAATTAACATACAGTGTAGTATTAGTTCCTGGTGTACAATATAGTGATTCAGCAAACACTTCCAAATATCCTCAGTGGGCATTACTTTCTAATGCAGTGGTTTTCTAGCATGTTTTGGTCTAAGGAGCCCTTTTCACTCTTAAAATTATTAAGGATGCAAAGAATTTTTATTTGTGTAGATTATAGCTATCAGTATTTATCATATTGAATTTTAAAATAAGAAAAAAATAAGTATTATTGCAAAACAAGTTAACAAAATGTACTTTTGTTTTTGCAACAAAAGAGATGCATAAGTGTAAGGAAAACATTAGGCTTTCACAATGATTTAAGAATGAGAATAAAATTATAGGGATTATAGCAGGTAAAACAGAAAAGGAGCACAGAAGTATTGAAAACAGTCTCTGAAAATGTACATTTGTGTATACCCAAAATCAACTACCTTAGAAAGGTCTAAAAACACAAGAATACACAATATATATTCCATTAGCCATGGAAGTGATGATGTCATTACACATCAGGCATCTTTGATAAAACTTATGAGTAAAAAAGGCAAGTAATTTCTTTTTTATGAAAATAGTTTTGACCCTGAAGACACACTCACAGAGAATTGAAAACCTCTACACTTTGAAAATCGCTTTTCTACGGAATGAGTCTAGTGATTGGAAAAAGTAAAGCTATATATGAAGGGACAAAAGAACCTTAAAAAAAAAAAACCCTACTCATAGCATGAATATTGTATTTCATTAAGCCAGTGAAAAGTATGTTGGGTTTGATTTTTTTAAATTAATTTTGCTATAATGCTGCATTAGAGCAAGATACTTAACCAAATTAAATTTTCAAATTTCCAACTTGAAAACTTTCTTAGGAAGAAAACACAGGGAATATCGAATGAGCTTTAGAAGCAGTTTGCAGCACATTCTCTAATGCATATAACATATTTTAATCAAAATTAATTGACCTGAGAGGCTTACAATGTATTGGAGGTAGGTAGAGGAGCAGGGACAGATGAGAAAGGAATCTAATGATAGATTAGATAGATCTAATAATAGCTGAGAGGTTTACAAGCCAGATAAGGATAAGTATGAGCTTGTGTAATTGCATATATCAGAATCCATGGAGTCAGAGAAGTGATGAAGGACATCCTACAAATATTGAGATAACTCATGTATGTATTCATTCTGGTGGGCAAAAAAGAATGGGTAAGATGCTCCTTTCAAAGAAAGCTGGTAGATGTATTTAAGGGATGGTGGGCAAGACCTACACCCAGGAAAAAATGTTGAAAGTGGATTTAAAGGGCTAGAGCAGAGGATTCGGTCTAAGGTGTTGTGATGGATGAACATGATAGAAGGGGCGTTGGAATCCAGAGAGCTCTCTCCTCACAGGGATGTCCAGCTATATAAGGCTCCAGCAAATTGGCAATGGCAACATTGTCTTAATGGACTCCTAAATCCAGTTGAGGGAGCTCTTCTCACATCAATTAGCTGTGTAAATTGAACGACTTTAAACATGTGGTGTATAATCTGAGATTACTCTTTAATCCAATCATCTTTTATAGGAACAGTTTATAAAGTGTGTTCTAGAGAGTTGTATTGAGCAACAGAGATCTTTTGAAAGTCTAAATTGTGTTCAAGTTGATACCTTTTTCAGGATTTATAGAATATGTGTTTTCATTACTGTCATAAGTGAATTAATTTCTGTCACATTTTTAGACTCGATCAGTAAAAAAATTAAAAAGCCAGGTGTAGAACAATACATTTCTAATATAAATCAAGTGACTGGAAAATACAAATAACCTAGTTATATGCAATAGAACTGACACGGATGAATACTGCATAGGAATAAAATGGTTCAGTTATGTAGATGTCATTTAGTTACTCAGATCCTAACTAATCAAATACTCTGAAATAGTTGGAATTATATATCACTGTACTCCACTTTCAAAAGGAAGGAACAAACGTAAAAACATACCTACATAAAGTATTTGCTTTTTAAATCAAATGTATAGCCTATTGTCAACCATTTATTGAATTCAGCATGTAGCTGGTACCTACAACATTCAAGACACTGTAATTCATTGTGAGGATATAAAATGAGAAAAATATCACATTTGCCCACACAAGCTGAGTTACTGAGTGAGGGATGGAGTGATTGGGGCCATGAGGGAGTTTAGAGAAGAAAAGGAGTCACTACTAATTGATAAAATAATAATACTACCAAATTTTTGAGTTCTTATGTGCTGGGACCTGTCGTTAAGGTATAAACCATTGTATTCAAACTTCCTAACAGTGATGGAAGGAAAGTGGGTACAATTATCCCCATTATGCAGATGAGGAAATGGAATAATTTGCCCAATTTCACACAGCTAGTGAGAGGATTTCATCAGACCCCATAGTCAGACTCTAAAGCCAATGGGCTTAACCACTACCGCCAAGAGACTTCCGGAAGGGCTTTGTAACAGAAATAGACCCTGAAAGGAGCTAGGATTTGGGCATGTAAAATCCAAAAGATTTTAAAGTGAAATGTTCAGTTTTGACATTTGTGAAATGGAGATAATGATCATCCTGCATAGGATTTTTGTGAGGGTGAAATGAAGTTTTTAAAATAAAATGCTTATTTACAGTACCTGGATATAGTTAAGTCCTACATGGGCATTAGCCATTAGTAGTACTAGTAGTAGTAATTATGATAGGAAAGGGCATTTAGATATGAATATATCTTCTTTTTCTTTAAGATTTTATTTATTTATTTATTTGAGAGAAAAAGAGCACGAGCAGGGGGAGGAGGAGAGGAAGAGGGAGAGAGACAAGCAGACTCCCCAGTGAGCTCACAGAGCTCCATGCAGGGCTCCATCCCAGGACCCTGGGATCATGACCTGTGCTGAAGTCAGATGCTTAACTGACTAAGCTATCTAAGGCATTCCATGAGTATCTTTTTCTTCTTCTTCTTCCTCTTCCTCTCCTCCTCTTCTTCTTCTTCTTCTTCAGATTTTTTTTTATTTGTTCATGAGAGACACATAGAGAGAGAGAGAGAGAGGCAGAGACATAGGCAGAGGGAGAAGCAGGCTCCATGTAGGGAGCCTGATGTGGGATTCAATCCCAGGACTCCAGGATCACACCCTGTGCCAAAGGTAGACTCAACCACTGAGCCACCCAGGTGTCCCATGAGTATCTCTTCTTAAGTGGGGTAGATGGCAATGTCCAAGCCCAATGAAATGCTCTATAGAAAAGGGAGTAAAAGGTAAGGAAACAATTGTGAGAAAACACATTTCATGTTCCTTGATTGCCCCCAAATGGGTCTGGTCTGGGCAGTTTTTCATGTCTCCCTCCACAAACGTGGAGCTTATATACTTTCTGTCCCATTAGAGTCCATTTTGTCCCATTATGGATTTAGAATCTCGATAGGCATGGGGAATGGAGTGGCTGGCCTCCAACAGAGTGGGAGCTGACTGGAGTGCTGGCAGAAGTGTTGGCCATCTTGGCTTAGTGACCGGAAAAGCCACGGGAGAGGGCAGTTTGCAGGGCTCCACAGACACCGCAGGAAAGATCAAGACAATAGGGGAATCAGGCCCAAGTAAGTAGGCTTCTATTTCTGTGTGTGTGTGTGTGTGTGTGTGTGTGTGTGTGTGTGTTCTAGTCTGAAAAGAGGACGTCAACTACAGAAAGGTAACCATCTATTCTGAGAATAAGTGATTCACACAAGTTAGCAGGTCCTTTTGTAAGTCTCCTCCGATCTTCTCACTGGAGTATTTTCTGTCTCCTGACGTTGATTAAAAGTTTCTGTTTCATTGTTGTCTCCATACATGTGACATTTCACAAGTAAGGCTTCTTTCTGGGCTAATCAGAGGACGGAGAGCAGGCAGAAGAAAGAAAGAACTGAAGAAAAGAAAATCTCTGCATTTATGAAAATGTGGTGACCCTGTCTGTGAAAGCCTGGGTGGACTGGATTTGCCCCACCTCAGCTCTTCCTCTGTGTGGCAGGGACCTGGAAACCCCAGGCCTGCAGCCTCACAGCAGGCAGAACAGCCTCCAGGGACTGAGCCCGGGGCTCCCAGGGGTGCCTCATTTCCACACAGCCCTCAGGTCAGCCCTGCACCTGCTAGGCTCCTCCCTCACCCGGGTAGCTGCAGTGGCTTTGCTGCTTACACATTTGCCAAAAATGAATATTCCAAGCTGAGTCTTTATGTTCGTATGAAATTAATGTTTCTAAAGTGAGCTAAGTGCATTTATCTCTACCATCAACCTTTCAATATCATAATGGGATTTTTTTTTTCTTTAAACAGTATCGCGCTTACTATGGAGCATTTAAAACTGTCCATGAGAAAGATGGAAACACTGAAGAAATGGAAGACCTCCGAGCCTTGCGTTTTCTATCTGTAATCTCCATTGTGGATCCTTGGATTTTCATAATTTTCAGAACACCAGTATTTCGGATGTTTTTCCACAAGATTTTCATAAGGCCTCTTATGTACAGAAACTGGCCGAGCAATTCCTGCCGAACTAACATGGAGTCCAGTCTGTAACAGTGTTTTACCATCTAGTCTCTGGTAAGCTGAGGAATACGAATACGTTATACTTTGTGTCAAAGAACCATGATTAAAAAAAAAAAAAAAGAAACAACTTAAAATTTAAAAGTTATCTCCTGTAACAAAGCATCTAAATGTATTTTCAAAACTATTTGATAGCTGGTAACATCTTTAACAATGTGTGGTCACTCTATATTCATGAGCCCGTTCAGTAGATGTTTTCATTTCGAGTTGTCAACAGCAACTACAATTTCACATATTGTAACCAATGTTAAAAGTCTTAAAGCAATGATACTTTTTGTTCCAACATTTGTGCTTGGTGTCCCTAAATTTTAGAGAGGCCTAGAGACCTCTAGGTCTTTATTCAGATCCAACAGAAACACCACTGTTTACAGTTATGCGAGGTATATTCTTAAAATTTCCTACCCTATTCATTTCTAGTGAAACTTGATTTGTTTAGTTTGTAGCATAATAGCCTGAATTATAGATGCTCCACAGAGAAGTGAGGTGGGAAATATAGCCAGGTCAGGGTTTGGTGAGACCTTCCCCAGCCACCCTTTGGAGGAGGCCCATGTAGGGAGGCAATCCATAAATAAGCAGATGCAAGGCAAGGTGTGAGTATGGCCCACAACCCAGAGAAGAAAAATTAGTCTTTATCTTTTGAAGTCTAGTTTCTTGTGTGTTAGGGTAGGAATCAAAATTTGGGAGTGGGTTACAAAATGTTTCGATTTTTGGAAACTTCATTTTATAGGTTTATCATATTGATGGATTCTTTGCAGGAGGGGTTTATGCTTCTTTTGAAAAACAGTGATGTATGACTTATCAGAGCGTCATGTTTACCGCATTTTTCTGTGTGAAGCAGCAGGGCATTCAGCACAGAGCAAAGTCCACCCAGGATTCAGTCAGCCTTAATTGAGGAAGGTAGCAACAACCTCAACGACTACCTGTTAACAGCCATATTCAGCTTTTTGTGGAAACATAATAAGTAAAATTATGTTGAGGTTCCTGAGAGCTATGCTTTCAAAACCAGAGCAGGATGTGGCTCAGATGTAGCACAACTGAGCACTTTAATTGTACATTTAAATGTTTACAAAGGTTAGCAACACTATGACCAAAAGGGGAAAGTGGGGAAAACACAACTGCAGCTAACAAACCAAACAAGAAACTCTAAACCCAGCTTGTAGGTAAGAACATTCAACTTTGGTAAAAGAACACACGGGAATGTTAGAGAGGTTTCAGCCCGTCTGAGGTCTCCTTGTACTCCAGCACACTCAGAGACTCTGAGCTGGAGATCTGGCTACATTTGAATAGTCCCAGGACCTCCATTCAACCATCCCTTCCAGAGACAAGAATATTTGTCTTATTTCCATCTTAGCAGCAACCCCATTTTCAACCTCTGATTTATCTCACAGATGTATTTACCGGATAGATATGTGTGTGTGTGTTTTTGTGTGGTATAGCAAAACTGTGAAATGGCCAAATTAGGAATATACAAGTTGTAATTTTAGAGTATAACATGACAAAAATGGATTTGTTTTCAAGTGTAACGTTCATTTGTGTATTTAATGTGTAAATATAATACGTGTTCTATTGTCAGAGGAAGTACTTCTTTTTTGTGTTTTCCTTTTGGAAAATATGTATGATAATTGTCGAGCCAATTTGATAAGTTCTCAGATGAATCAATAAAAATAATTTTATAGTATTGGCAGAGAAAATTTCTTTAAATGAAAGAAAACTGTTTAGCTTTCTTTTTTGAATAAACAGTTGCCAATAGTATTTCATTTTCTAGGGGTTTATTTAATAGTATGAATTTTTATATGCTCTTCTATTCAAATTTATATTACTCTAAACAAGTTTGCGTAGCTTTGTCTAAGGACTTAGTAATCCTTTCTGTTTAATACAAAATGTAAATATACCATCCTGATGAAATCCATATTAATTTGGAAGTCAACTCTTCAATGATCTTTTATTTATTTTCATTTATTCATTTAGATCATTAAATAAGGCTTCATTGACTCATACCTTTTGTCAGGTAATTGGTTAGGTGCTGAGGAAAAGAATACATAAGACTCAACCCTGGCCCATGAGTTTCTCATTGTTGAGTGGGGAAGACAGGTTCATAAGCAGTTATAAAAGAGTACAGAAGTCCCAGTCCAATTAGAAGAGGAGGTCTGAACTAGGGGTTGTTTGTAGGATCGTCAGGAGCACTTCACAGTGACAAGATGCTTAAGTCAACTATTGAAAATGAGTAGGAAGTTTGACTCTGGGTAAAAGACCCCAAGAGATAACTTATAAAAGAAAAACTATATATATGGTTAATAATTAGAAAATTTTCCAGCCTAATCAAAAAAATGCACAATTAAAATCAAATTATCAAGTTTAAAACCCCCGAAATGTATAAATCTCAATAGTAACCCTAGGTGGCTCAGTGGTTGAATGACTGCCTTTGGCTCAGGGTGTGATCCTGGGTCCTGGAATTGAGTCCTGCATCTGGCTTCCCACAGGAAGTCTGCTTCTCCCTCTGCGTATGTCTCTGCCTATCTGTGTCTCTCATGAATAAATAAATAAAATCTTTAAAAAAAGAGAGAAACATGACTGGTGAGTTTATAAATTTGACCACCTTTTCTTGATAGCAACCCAACCCAATGCATATCAAGAATCTAAAAGTGTTCTTTTTTACCATCCCAGTAATCCCACTCTAGAATCCTCTAGAATACTCAGAGGGGCTGTCTCAGTTATGTACTAAACTCTTCCTTGTAGCATTATTTATAATAGGAAAAAATTAAAAAAAAAAAAACATCCAAAGACCAGAACAAGGGTCAAACAAACTCTTCAGATACATTATACGGTTGATCTTTAATAAAACAACACAGGTTTGAACTGTGCAGATCCACTGATTTGTGGATTTCTTTTCAACAAATATATTGGAAAAAAATTTTGGAGATTTGCAACAATTTGGTTTTGGAAAAAGACAAACTAGTATTAACTAGAAATACAAAAAAAATTAAGAAAAAGCTATTATTATAAAAATATAGTATATAACATACAAAATATGTGTTCATTGACTGCTTATGTTATTTGTAAGGCTTCCAGTCAACAGTAGGCTATTTGTAGTTAAGTTTTGGGGGAGTCAAAGGTTATATGAAAGTTTTTGACTGTTAGGGGTGTAGTTGGGGCCCCTGACCTCCTTGTGTTCAAGGATCGATCGTATGAACACAGATGAACATGAAAATTATGTAGCCATTAAAAAAGGTTTTTTCAAATAATTTGTAAAAATTGAGAAGGAAATTTACAATGTAATATTAGGTGAAAAAAAGCATGAAGGCAACCCAGGTGGCTCAGTGGTTTAGCACCGCCTTCGGCCCAGGGCCTGATCCTGGAGACCTGCGATCGAGTCCCACATCGGGCTCCCTACATGGAGCCTGCTTCTCCCTCTGCCTGTGTCTTTTCTCTCTCTCTCTCTCTCTCTCTCTCTCTCTCTCTCTCTCTCAAATAAATAAATAAGATCTTAAAAAGAAAAAAAGCGTGATACAAACTTTTAAGGTATGATCCATAAATATATATGCATAGAAAATACCTTGAAAAAGTGAATCAAAGAATCAGAAGTGTGAACCACAGTTAACCTTTTCATATGGACTTTTCCCCCTAATTCTTTGCATTTTCCAAGTTTTAAAGTAAGTCCATGGGGATGCCTGTGTGGCTCAGCAGTTGATCATCTGCCTTCGGCTCAGGTCCTGATCCCGGGTCTGGGGATCAAGTTCCACATCAGGCTCCCTGCAAGGAACCTGCTTCTCCCTCTGTGTCTCTGCTTCTCTCTGTGTGTCTCTCATGAATAAATAAATAAAATCTTAAAAATAGTCCATGTTTCTTTCTCATAAAATGGTCTTTTTAAAAGAATGACTAGAAATTGACCAAACAAACATAGGGAGAAAGGCATGAACGAAAAGCTTTCTAGTCTAAAGGAATAGTAGTGCAAAACCATACAGGAATAAAGGAGTGTGGCATGTTCAGGCTTCATTAGTAGCTCCATTTGACAGAAGCCTGGGAATTGTGAGCAAAGATGACAAAAAATCTGAAAAGAGAGGCAGGTTTCATATCATATAGAATGTTGGGTGCAATATTTGAAGCAAGTATGCACACAGAATGGAATTTGAGGAAGGTCATACTGGTGGCATGAGCTGTGGATGGGACAGGTGGGGCACCAGATGGGAGTGTGTGTGCTGAGGTCCCATGCAGATGCGCAGTCCATACACTAGACCAGGGTGCTGGCTGAGTTGGATTGAAATACAGACCAACCCTGCTCACCTGGCTGTGGGCTGCATCAGCTCAGAGGAATGGGCCGCCTTTTTATGATCTTTCTACTTGGAGGGGCATGAAGATGCCATATGAATACCCTCAGAGGGCCTTGCTGCAAGGGAGGGAGAGAAGTAAGGAGAAGCTGAACACAAGCAGTGGGGAGGGAGACAGACATGAATCACAGCTTTTTAGTAGGCAGAACTGACAGGAAGGATTCCAACTGATGATTTAGCTATGTCTCTTGTTTTTCTTTCAGTTGCATTTTTTGGCCATTTTCTGCTTCTTAGTTTCAATACACTCAAGAACAGTTAGGAAAGGGGAAAATTCTAAACAAAAAGTACCCCCCCCCCTTTTTTTGTTACATCCCCACTTCTCTGGACAGAAGATTGCAGCTATTGATTCCAGTGAAGTCTCTGAATTACCTGTGGCTTTTTTTTTTTTTTTTTTTTTTTATTTATGATAGTCATACAGAGAGAGAGAGAGAGGGAGGCAGAGACATAGGCAGAGGGAGAAGCAGGCTCCATGCACCGGGAGCCTGACGTGGGATTTGATCCCGGGTTTCCAGGATTGCGCCCTGGGCCAAAGGCAGGCGCCAAACCGCTGCGCCACCCAGGGATCCCTTACCTGTGGCTTTTAATTACATACTACACACCCAAGTTAATAAAAAGCTATTAGTACTGTTAATTTAGTTCCAATAATCTGTCAAAGGCTGCCTAGACCAAGTATTCTTGAACCTTTAGCAGAGAGGAGGAATCCCACAAACAATAAGCACTTGGATGACCCCAGACACTCACTAGCCACACAGCCAGCTTGTCCATTTAACTGGAGATCCCTATATTCCAGGCCAGTGCTTTAAAAAAAAAAAAAAAAAGATTTATTTATTTATTCATGACAGACACAGAGAGAGAGAGAGGCAGAGACTCAGGCAGAGGGAGAAGCAGGCTCCATGCCGGGACCCCGATGTGGGACTCCAGGATCGCGCCCTGGGCCAAAGTCAGGCGCTAAACCGCTGAGCTGCGGAGCCACCCGGGGATCCCCAGGCCAGTGCTTCTTAAAGCAAGGTCCTGGACCAGCAGTGTCAGCAACCCCTAGAACTTGTGCAGCCACACCTCAGATTTCCTGAATCAGAGTCTCTTGGAATGAGCCCAGCAAACTGCTTTAACATGCCCTCCAGGTGATCAAGTTTGAGAACCACTGCTCCATGCAAAAGGAAAAGGAAAAAAAAAAAAAGATAAAATATGTAATAGACATAATGTTTCTCTGATCTCTGATTGTCAGATCTTTTCACTTGTAGGTAATCAAATAACTCCCAATAGAATTTTTTTTAAGGATTTTATTTATTTGAGAGAAAGAGAGCAGGGGGAGGGGCAGAGAAACAAGCAGAGCCGAAGGTGGGGCTCTATCCCAGAACCCTGAGATCATGACCTGAGCCAAAGGCAAAGTTTTAACCAACAGAACGACCCAGGCACCCCTCCCAGTAGCATTTTTACCTGTATTTTTTTTTTTACTTAAATTCAATTTGTCAATTTACCAATCCAGTGCTAATCGCATCACGTGCCATCCATAATGCTTCTAATTTTGTTTAAGATTTTTATTTATTTATTCATGAGAGATATAGGGAGAGAGGCAGAGACCTAGGAAGAGGGAGAAGTGGGCTCCCTGCAGGGAGCCGGATGCAGGACTTGATCCCAGGACCTCAGGGTCATACCCTGAGTCAAAGGCAGTCACTCAACCACTGAGCCACCCAGGTGCCCTGCCTGTAATGTTCTTAAGGCACTTACAGCATTTGCATATAGGTGGCCATCACTGACCCTTTCACATATTTGCTACCAATGGCACGATGAGCCTTTGGCCCAAAGAGGTAGAGGTGTTCCCTCAGATGTGCTACTTCTTAGCCTCCTACAGATACACCTGGGGTCCAAGACCCACAGTTGTTCTGTTGTGAAAGAAAACCAACCATAAGGCATTCATTCATAGAAATATCAGAGATTATATGTAAAGATGAGCTTTCACGTGGGATTTAATAATAGTTCTTAGCTCTCTATATAGAATAGAAAGCTCCAATAAAATATGTAAAGCTATCTTTAAACTTATAATTTGACCTTTGTGAATATTTTAAAAAATACATAATTCATTTCATCTTCCTTTCCAGGCTTTTAAAGATGTGGGGACTAGAGATTTACTTGTTTTTCTCTTTTTTCCCCTAATAACTAACATGTACTATAGAAGGTTTAAAAATATGTATTAAACAAAAAGTGCTCCCTCCCATGATTTCTAAAAACAGTAAATTCAGTGAGAGTCTGCTGTAAATTGGTCAAAAATCCCAGTATCTGAGAGGAATGTGCTCATTGCAGCATATAAGATTTTTCTCCTAGGCTATCCAAAGGTGAAAATAATAAATGCAGGAGAAAATATTTTTGCTCTATATTTTCCTGCTGTCACACGTTGTGGAAATTAACATGTGCTTCAGTTTTATCCAGGAAATGTAAGCTTTAATAAACAAAATCAACAATGTAGGAGTTTATTAGGCAGTTTTAAGACTGTTAAAACAATTTTGCCTTAATGAAGTAGAGTGTTTCATGCCTGGCTCTAAATAGGTCTCAGGAGTGGACTAGAATTGCCTGTCTGGCTATTCCCAATACTGTCTGCAGGTGAAGCAAAGCTGAGCTCACAGCTAACAGGCGGTGTTACAGTTAGAGCTTGTTCTCCCTGCCTTTCCACAACTAATTTTTAAAACAAATCAGCAGGTCTTACCTGAGATTAGCTAGGTGAAGATTCAGTCTTCCATACAGTTTTTAAAACTGCATGTACTTGGGAGCCAGTCCAGTCTTAAAAATATTTTCAGTGAAAGTGTTCAGAATCCATCATGCTCTTGTTATGGAGTGTATGGAATCAAATAGAGGGAGAATAGGCAATGAACTTGATTTTTTTCTTTTTGTTACTTAATTGCTAAAACCAATGAGGATGAAGCACAGTCAAGTCAAACCTGATAAGAAAGTATATTTTAAGTCACCTTAGAGAGCTCTTCTAGTGATTTTTTAATTCATAGAAAGTGCTTAGAATTCTGTTGGAAACCCAGGATAAATTAGAAGTTAAAAATAATACAATGTAGTGCAAATGTTACCAAATGCTGCAGTATAGGGCATTTTAAAATTTTATTTATTTTTTAATTTAAACAACTAATTAGCATATAGTATATTCTTAGTTTCAAAGGTAGAATTCAGTGATTCATCAGTCTTATATAATACCCAGTGCTCATTTAGAATAGGGCGTATATTTAAACACGTCAAATCCCAGCTAAAACATAACTGATGTTTAAGATTAGTCTAGTAGTGCATTGTATTGGCTCTGGGCAAACAGTGAAGTTGGTAGTTTGCCAACCTCAATTTTGTATAAAATAGGATATGGAAACAGTAAGTGCCATGCAACATAATTCATAATGAATTTAATTTCCCCCAATTTAAAACCCATCCAGAGTATTTCACAATAAGGTTAAAAAGACAAAGTGCAATCAATGATTTACTGATTATAATTGGCATGTCCAAAATAAAATGACCCCCAAAAATCTAAAATGGGACCAAAAATCTAAAATGGGACCAAAGATCTCCTTAAAATGTGAATAAAAGTAATATCAGGCAAAGTAGAATTTAAGACAGTAAACATTTTAAATGGTTAAGTGGTTAAAAAGTCAGTTTGGGTCTATAAGGCACAACCAGTACTGAATTCCTTACTTACAGCATGGATTATTTTGACAAAATAATATGTTAATAAAAATATGAAAAAACCCACTATTGGCATGGATGATTTTCATGCTCCTCTCCCCATTAAAGGTAGATCAAATAGACAAAAAAAGACACTTTTCTAGATATATTTATATTTTTGGTGCCATGTAACTCAAAACTCGGATTTGTATTCAGTAGGAAGAGTATATTTAGGATAGTCTGTTCTTAAGCATAGGCTATGATATAAACTTACAGTTAGTTCACTTTTGCAGTCTTAAAGTCACCTAAAGAAAGATATGATTTGGTTCTCCAGAGCAGCTCAAACAAACTTAGTTTCAACAAGAAGCTTCTGTTGCTGCAGAAGATACATGCCACATGTGAATTAGTGTTGGGGGCAGAGAAAATGAACAGTGTTTCAAACAGGAGCCCCATACTCAAAATCCTAAGGAACAGAATCTCTGGCTGTTAAATATTAGCTTGTGATCTAATTGCTTTGCGCCTGCAAAATTCTGTATACTGTGATCTAGGATGCGCATCAGTCAGGATTTTGTTCGTTTAATAATGTTTAGCGATTCTCCAAGAAACAATGGACAAATTAGCTGGTGATTTATATCATTGTAGTGGGCAGCTTCTCATAGAGCTGCCAATGATCCCTGTCTTGGTGTGCATGCTCTTGTGTAATCTTTTCCCTCAAGTATGACCTGGACCTAGAAACTTACTTCTAATGAATAGAATACAGCAAAAAACATCTGAGATGTAAACATCTGGATTAGGTAAATAAAGAAGACTGGCTTCTGCCTTGCTTGCTTGCTCTAATGGAAACCAGCTGTCATGCCATGAGAGGCTCACAAGGCAAAAAACTAAGGGACGTCACTCAGCCAACAGCCAGCAAAGAGGTAACGCCTTCAGTTCAACTAGCCCATAAGGAAATCCTGCAACCATATGAGCAGTCTTGGAAGTAGAGCCTTTGGAGTCCAGTCTTGAGGTAGTTGTTGTCCCAGCCAATGCCTTGTGGTCTTTGTGAGAGACCCAGAGGACCCAGTGATGCCATGCCCAGACTCCTAACCCACAGAAACCATGGGAGAAAGTGTTTTTTTTCAAGCTGCTAAATTTGGGGGTAAATTTTTCAGCAATCATAGATAACTAATACAATCATTACTATTAAACTGATGGATATACAAATAACATAAAAATCCATAGCATTGGAGACATCTGGCTGGCTCTGTCAGTAGAGCATGTGACTCTTGATCTCGGGGTTGTGAGTGTGAGCCCCATGTTGGATGCAGAGATTACTTAAAAATAAAATCTTTTAAAAAATCCATAGCATATTTTATTGATAATTATGATACATGAAATAGTTACAAGCCTTGATATATTAGGCTATGAGGAAAATCTGAACAAATGTAATAAGGCAGGAATTAAACAGTTCACCTTCTCTGATACGTTTTTATAGAGCTTGAAACAAAAAAAAAAACTCTTCAGTTGGAAATTTTTCTTCTTTGTGTGTATATTATACATGCTAAATGATGCATCAACATGCACATAAATAAACAAATTAAATAATGATTACAAAGTGAATATCCATGGAGACACGATGCAGGTCAAGAAATAGAACATTACCAGCACACTGTGTTCCTTTCCTGATCACAGCTCCAGAGGTAAACACTATTCTGACTTTAGGGGTGACCATGTTTTGGCTTTTCTTTATTTTCCCACCTATGTATGTATCATGATACATGTACATGTATCTTTTGTGTCTTTCCTTCTAGCTTAGCAATATGTCTCAGGTAAAATTCCTCACTTGCAAAGACAAGGCCAGGGATTCAGGTGTACTTGATTCAGGTGTATGTGAAGCTCTTGCTATCAGGAGAAAATGATGAAGGAAGCAGGACAGGGACAGGAGCTAAGCAAGAATGAGATTTCTGCTTCAGCCGGGTAGCCAGCAGAGCTCTGGAGCATGGAAAGCACCACAGTGTTGGTCCCACTGAGATACTTGTGACAGCATGTCATAAAAAGTCTTTGGCCAGTGTGTACCAGGGCTACCTTTTTGGCCAAGGGCAATTGTCCAGACAAGGGGCCATCTGCAAGCCATTAGCAACCAAGGCAGGAGCCTGAGGAATAGAGCGGTGGCCTGGGAAAAGGGATCTGGACAGCATCCACTTTATACTCTGTTTGAGATTCAGCCTTGCTGTACGTGTAGCTACAATTCATACATTTTTTATTGACAAATAGCATATACTGTATGACTATCATATGCCATCAGTGTACATTTGTGTTGTTTCCAGACTTACCTATTACAAAGAGTGCTGCTTTGACTATTCTTATCATGTATTGTGTTGGATGTATTATGTTGGTACATACCTAGGAGTGAGATGGAAGCGTTACAGAGTATGTGCATCTTTGATTTTACTATATTATAAAAATTGTTTTCTAATTTACACCACACAGCAGCAGCATTTGGTAGTTTCCATTGCTCTACTTGTATTTTTGGACTTTGTAGGTGTTAGCCATTCTGCTAAGTTTGTAATGGTATCTCATTAAGGTTTTAATGTATTTTCCTTCTTGATAATAATGATGTTGCACACATTTTCATACATTTATTGGCTCTTTGGAAGTTCTCTTTTTATAAAGTTTTTGTTCAAGTCTTTTGCCTAGATTTTTCATAAAATGTCTTCTCATTGATTTGATGGTGTCTGACCTACTGTTACTTTGTCAGTTCTATGTATTGCAAAAATCTTCTTCCATTCTGTAAACCCTCCTTTCAGTTTCTCTGGGTGGCTTTTTAATGAATAGAGGTTTTCATTTTATTCAAATCTTTAGTTTATTAAGTTTATTAGTTATTCAAATCTTTTAGTTTATTAAGCTTTTATTTAATGATTAAGGTTTTTAATGTCTTATTTGAGAATTTTTTTTCTTAACCTAGAATCATGAAATATTTTTTATATTATTCTATAAAAGCTTTATAGTTTTATCTTACTTTTGGATTTGTGGTTTGTTTTTTAGGAGGGGTAGATGGAGAGGTATAGAGAGAATCTTAAGCTGACTCCACACCCAGCACAGAGCCCTACCTGGGGCTGGATCTCACAACTGTGAGATCATGACCTGAGCCAAAATCCCGAGTTGGATGCTTAACCAACTGAGCCACCCAGGCACCCTTTTACTTTTGGGTTTTAATCTAGCTATAATTTATTTTGAATGCGGTGTGATGTAGATAACTAATTTTGTATTTTTACAATATAAATAACTAGTTGTCTCCAACTGAACTTTTTTTTACTGAAATGTTCTTTATTTCCCCATTGATATTAAACATCATCTCAATCATATAGCAAGTTTCTAGATTTGTATGTCCATTTCTAGTCTCTCGGTACTTACTATTCTACTGTCTGTTGCCTTTGGTCCTGTATAAATAGAATGACACAGTATATACATGGCACTTTTCACTGAACATTACGTTTATGAAATCCATCCATGCTATCCAGATAGTTGTTTTTGTTCTCATCATTGAAGTGTATAATATTCGACAGTATGAATTTATATAATAGATTAATTCATTCTGTTGTAGGTGGACATTTGAGTTATTTCTAACTGGGCTATGGACAAATGGTAATAAACATTCTGGTACACATCTTTGGGGAGCGCATGCATGCATTTCTACTGATATAACTGTAAAGTAATCGCTAGGTCAAAAGGTTTTGTCCTTAGTAAATACTGCCAAGCAGCCTTCCAAAATGGATTGTATCTATTTATACTTCTACTGCAGCATTTGAAAGTTCTAGTCAATTCACACTCTCATCAGTACTTCAAATTGTCTATTTCACTTTAGCCATTCTAGGACTATACAGTGGTATCATATTGTGGTTTTAATTTGCATATGCTTGATATGCACCCTTTCATATTTTTATTGGCCTTTGGCTATCCCTCTGTAAAGGATCTGTGCAAGTCTTTTCCCATTTATAAGAGGTTATCTGCCTTTTGCTTATTGATTTGAGAGTTCCATCATCTGAATCTATTAGGTTCTTGAGTTTTGTACTTTGGCTGGTGTGGCACAATTTGGTGTGGTGTGGAAATTCTAGTAAACCCAAATCTATTTGATTCCTACAATTCAAAATGAGAATTTTGATATTGGAGGATACCTGAAGCCATTATAGGTGTGTTTCTGTTGATTCTGGTTTCTGGTTCCTCATTTCCTAGTGAGCTTGATATTATGCTAACTGCTCATGCTTCTGAGATTCTCTGACACCTAAGATTAGTGGTGCCTTCCTCCAGAGAGGAACTGCATTTGCCAAATGCCTACGGTCAGCCCAGGAGTACATTTCTTTAAAAGATATTTCTTTATTTGAGAGAGAAAGAGAGAGAGAGAGAGAAACGATCAGTGGGAAGGGGGAGAAGCAGGCTCCCAGCTCAGTGGGGCTGGATCCCAGGACTCTGGGATCATGACCTGAGTCCAAGTTAGACACTTTAACCAACTGAGCTATCCAGGTGCCCCATCTAAGGACTAATTTAAACAAATTCAGGGAGTAAGGCTTTTTTTGGACCATCCAGGTAAGGTGAATTGGGGTTACAAACACATAATCACTGCCAGCATGTGGTTATGCTTCCCTAGGATAGGTTTTTTTCTTTTCTTTACTCTCTCTGCGCTATTCAGCATCAAAAGATTTTATCATTCTTACAGTTTCCTGGGGGTGAGGTTTAGAGAGGAAAAGAATAGGTTTACTTCTGGTTCATTCTTAACCTGAGAAAATAGCCCTTTGGAATCCTAGCTTTATGGAAGAAGGTTTCCTATTACACTGTCCATCTTTGCCAGAATTTAGATGTGAATTTCTGAACTTGTGGGTCCTGAGAAGACATAAAAATAAAAACCAAGTTTCTTTATTTGGCAGATGTCCTCAGAGGCAAAAGCAACATCTGTGTTCTGCTTTTCCCTCTATATTTCCATTTTTATTTAGATTTTTGGCCTGATAAATAAAGCTTTCCTTCCTATCTTATCATCTTTCTCATGCTTTTCAGACTTTTGAAATCTTTGCACATTTTTTTAGTTCTTTTCAACTGGAGGATTAGTCTGAATAGTCTAGCCTGCTATATTACCCAAAAGAAGACTTCTTTTAAGTTTTCAAACTATCAAACAACTGTGGGAACAAGAAAGGAATCTCTTAAATGAGATCATTAATATAGTCTAATAAATAATTAAAACCAGATCAGTTAAAGTGTAAAAAAATGTATAGGATCTAGTCAATTCTGCATGTCAGAGATAAATCTGTAGTAACAAATACTTTTAATGTTAAAAAAAAAAAAGGAGAGAAAGGGATTACATTATTTGCAATTTTAGGGGAAAAAACAGATCCTAAGCAAAATGGAATTTAAAAATGATAAAGATAAATAAAGGATTAAAAAATATATGTAAAGTAGACTAAAAGCTGATTCTTTGGCAGTGGGGAGAGAGATAAGAAAGACAAACTTAACTAATTAATTGGGAAAACAACAAAAAACAAAATTAAAGATAAAGGAGATATAGCACTGATACAAATTTGCAATTGTAAGCAGCTTCTAGGCAGTTTCTTGTCACTCTCTGGGTCTCCCCCTCACCTCCCAGAGCCACTAGGGAGTAAGCATAGGAGAGGAGCGACAGGAGATGAAATCAGGAGGTTCTAGACCTTTCTCCATCTGAAGGCAGGCAGGGCAGATCCATTTATATTGATACCTAAACTTGACAAAAACACCACTCAGAAAAGAGAAGCATTATAAATTGCATTGAAGGCTTCTAAGACCACCCTCAGTTTTGAGGATTCTCTACAAGGACTCACAGGACTCACCATACAGTTGTGCTCATGGCTATGATTTATTACAGTGAAAGGATACAAAGCAAAATCAACAAGAGGAGAAAGCACATGGAGGGAAGTCCAGAGATAACCAGGCACAAGCTGCCTAGAGTCATCTCCAGTATAATTACACAGATGTGCTTCATTCCTCCAGATGATCCTAGTGAAATGATGTCCTCCAGTGATGTTCATTAAGGACACACTGTCCAAGCATTTCATTGGAGGCTGGTTATATTGGAAGCCTCTGCTGCTACATACCAAAATTTCTGACTCCTAGAAGGAAAGCAGGTGTTCAGCATAAACCAATATTGCTTGTAAAAACAGTGTAGGCACAGTAAATGATCTTTTATCACTTAGGGAATGGTGGGAAACCTCCCCAAATCCAAGTGCCTAGAAGCCAACCACAGGACAACCTTGCGAGCAGGCCTTTCCAATACAACTGTCTCAGACCCACCATATAAATTTTTTCCTACACAAAATTTTATAAGAAAAAAAAGCATCATTTTTAACATATTATTTTTTCTAGAAAATATTTAAAAGTCATCTGATAAACTATTAAAATGATTAAGAGTTTATAAATATAAACTTAAAATGTAATATTATTGTGTATTATATATAAATAAATATTAAGTTTAATATAAAAGACATAAAAATCAATAACATTTTTATATACTAGCAGCAACCTATACAAAAACAAATACAATAGGTCCTGTTTACAATGGAACTAAAACACATATAATGCCTGGGAATAATCTTAACAAGGTATGTAGTGACACATGAAGAAGATAATACAAATTATATTAAAAATATAAAATAAGGCTTGGAAAGGTAACCAGGTATTTATTCCTGATTAGGAAGACTGGATATGAAAATACCTATGTCTGAATTTAATTTGTGGGTTTAATGTAACCCCAATCAAAATCTCTTTGCTTTGAGTTCCTTCTTTAAAAGAAAAATATGGGGATCCCTGGGTATCTCAGTGGTTTAGTGCCTGCCTTTCACCCAGGGCGTGATCCTGGAGTCCCGGGATGGAGTCCCACATCGGGCTCCCTGCAATGGAGCCTGCTTCTCCCTCTGCCTGTGTCTCTGCCTCTCAATCTCTCTCTCTCTCTCTCTCTCTCTTTGTGTCTCTCATAAATAAATAAATAAAATCTTTAAAAAAAGAAAAATATTTTTTGCCTGCATTGGCAAAATGATCTTAAAGTTTACTTGGAAAATAAAAAGGGAAGAAAATTCTGAAAAAAAAAAGTTGTGGAAGAATTAGTTCTATTGTGTTTTAATCATCTTACAAAGATAAGATAATTAAAACAATGTGGTTTTTGTACAAAGGATAACTAGATCAACAAAACAGGTACAAATATAGATCTCACTACATGAATGACAAAGAAAGCATCATAAATCAATGAGAAAAAGAAAGATTAGTCAATATATGATATGCAAATAACTGTTTAACAATCTGAAACTAGGCCCTAATTTGTCTTTAGAGAAATCCAAGCATGTCCTATCTTTTTTTTTTTTTTAAATTTTTTATTTATTTATGATAGTCACAGAGAGAGAGAGAGAGGCAGAGACACAGGCGGAGGGAGAAGCAGGCTCCATGCGCCGGGAGCCTGATGTGGGATTCGATCCCGGGTCTCCAGGATCGCGCCCTGGGCCAAAGGCAGGCGCCAAACCGCTGCGCCACCCAGGGATCCCTGTCCTATCTTTTTATCACTTTAAATAGCCATTCTGTACTTACCTAATTAAAGCCCAGATAGGTTTGGCTTTGAAAAGGATTTACAGTTTACTATTAGATGCTACTTCTGTATGTCCAAACGATAACTAAAATAAAAGTGCTGACAAGCCTAGGGAAAGTAGTGCAAAAGGTTAATATCTTCGTTAGAAAATTAAGATATATCTTTACATGAGGCAGAAGCCATAGTAGAAAATAACCTGTCCAAGGTCATATGGCCTTTGAGTAAGCTATTTACCACTACTGAGACTCAATTTCCTTCTTCCTTGCAGGATGTGAAAAGGATTAAAAATATATGTAAAGCTGCTAGCACCATCTTTGACATATTATGGCTGCTCAACAAATGATAGCTAATTAGTAGAGGTGGTGGCAGTGGTCATTAACGTAAGAGCTCACAAAGTAAGAAAACATGAAGTCTCCAAAAGACAGATGCTTAAGAGTGTGAACAGAAATTCTCAAAAGAGGAAATAAAACTATTAAGCTAGGAAAAATGCTCAAGCTTACCAAAAGTCAAAGCAATGCAAATTGAAACAATAAGATAACATTTTTTGTCTACTAAATTATGAAAACATTTTAATAACAATAAATAAAACATTTAATATCCAGGGCTGGGAGAGTTTCCTGGAATTGGTATTTTTCATACATTACTAATAATACACAAATTGGCGCAATTCTCTTAGGAAGTGATGTGGAAATATGTACTGTCATTTCAAAAAAAGATCATATACTTCCAAGTCAGTGATTTCACTTCTGACATTCAGTACTAGAACAGAATCCCAAACATGGACATACTACAAGGAAGAAAGATGTTATGTGTAGTTGTTATCAAATAATGCAAACAACCAGCAATGGGAGGAATGATTGAGATTTACTCAGAGGGACGATGATTACACTGATACTACATACAAAAACAGTAAGAGAGAAAAACAGGATAGAACATTTTCTGTGTATTGTATAACAGACAAAACTGGAAGGACACATTTCAAATTGAAAACAGGAATCGGGGATCCCTGGGTGGCTCAGCGGTTTCGCGCCTGCCTTTGGCCCGGGGCGCAATCCTGGAGTCCCGGGATCGAGTCCCGCGTCGGGCTCCCGGCATGGAGCCTGCTTCTCCCTCTGCCTGTGTCTCTGCTTCTCTCTCTCTCTCTCTCTCTCTCTCTCTCTCTCTGTCTATCATAACTAAATAAAAATAAATCTTCTAAAAAAAAAAAGAAAACAGGAATCACATTAAAGTGATATGATTATGGAAAATTATTACTTGTATCATTTAGATAGTATCAAAAACTGATAGTTAATTGAAACTAGGTTTTCTTGATTATTTCCAAATGAGTTCTTTCTCTTTTAAATGACACCAGAGGGGCACCTAGGTGGCTCAGTCAGGTAAGTGTCTGCCTTTGGTTCAGGTCTAGATCCTGGCATTCCAGGATAGAGCCCCATTGGGCTCCCCGCCTCATAGGGAGACTGCTTCTCCATCTGGCCCTCCCCCTGCTCATGGGCTCTCACTCTTTCTCTCTCTCTCTCTCTCTCTCTCTCTCTCAAATAAATAAATACAATCTTTAAAAAGTATAATAAAATAAATGACACCAGAACTTAGTTTTAAAACTCTTGACAAAAGCTGACAGGCCTGATATTCTAATATTGCTCCTCTAGATGGAGCACAAGTACTTAAAATATATTATAACAGTACTTGTAGTCCAGCATTTTAGAGCTCAAGGGACTTCAAAGATAATCTAGTGTGTTTTCTTTAACGTTAGGGATATATAGAAGGCACTCCCTAGCTACAAAACATTTTATTTTCTGTCATTAGTGCTGCTTTTATATGACAGACTTTCTCACACTGAGTATATAATCTTGAGTGCAAGTTCCCAGCAGAGAGGAAGATGGTAAACATGGGGAAAAATCAAATATGCAAACTATTCTGAAAGCCCTAAAGTTACTGACATAGAATTATAATCTAATAATTTCCCCCTGAAATTCCAAAAAGAAAGAATCTGTCAGCTTATTTAATTATTTTGGTTTTGGTTTTCATTTTTGGTATCCTAGTGAGGCTGGGCTCCATAGAGCACCAAGAAAAGGAAAGAATTTGTGACTTTGATGTGTGGTTAATTTGACGAGGGGTCTATCCAGGTAAGGCAAGTCTGATCAAGGGCCCGCGTTGGGGACCCCACTTTGGGATCCACTGTGATCCCAATTGCAATAGTTTAGCTTTGGACAGTCCTCGGGTTAAAACTGGATCTCTAGCTCTGAGTTCCCTCTATACTGTTTGTTGGATTTAAATTTCAAAACCCTAATTAAGATTCATAATCTCTTTCTTATAACCCAGTTTTGCCTCAGAGCTGTTTGCAACCAAGAACAAAAGGAAGAGCCACAACTGCCTCAGAAGTATTTATTCCTCTATCTTTCTATACCTAGACAACAACGAAGATGGGAGTGGTAGGAGCCTGAGACGTTTTTCTTTTTTTTCTGGCACTTGGCCTCAGGTATCATGACAAATCCTAGTAGCTCTCTGGGCTCCTAGATAGAAGAGCAGCAGGTAGGACTGCTTTTCACAGAATCCAGAGGTAGTGATGGCCTGTAAAACTCTTCTGTTTGGGGATAACTTGCTCATGAGTCTTAATTCCTTCTGTTGGAGGCAGTGTGGTAGATGAAATTGGAGACCAGAATCCTGGACTTCCATCCCAGCTGTGGACTCATTGCCAAAATGGAGGTGCTGTGCCTCACCACCTGCCCAAAGGCACCTCTTCACCCATCTTCTTTGATCTTGCAGACTCCTCCGCTTCCTCCTCCTTTTTTTAGAAAAAGATATTTTATTTATTTGTTCATAAGAGACACAAAGAGAGAGGCAGAGACACAGGCAGAGGGAGAAGCAGACTCTCTGTGGGGAGCCTGAGGCAGGACTCAATCCCAGGACCCTGGGATCATGCCCTGAGCCAAAGGCAGATGCTCAACCACTGAGCCACCCAGGCATTCCTCCGCTTCCTCCTTATAATAATATTATTATTACTATTATTTGAAGAAATGTTTACATTATAGAAAGTTACTCCCCCAGAAGTAGAAGCAAAAATAAAATAACACCATATTTTTACCACCAAGAAATTACTAACACTTTAGTGTATGTCCTTCCAGATACTTGTGTATATATATATATTACCAAAATGAGACTTTATACCCTGTTTTGTTATTTGCTTATTTTACTTAAGATTTTCCGACTTTCCATGTCAACATATTTTCATCTTGCCTCACACCTACCTCCGATTCAAATTCCACAATTTGTTCCCAAAATGACCTTTATAGTTCAGTTGTCCAAATGACAACCCAATCCAGGGCCATGCTTTGCATCTGGCCATTATGTCCCTTAAGTGTTTGGATCTAGCACAGTCCCTCTTTTTATCTTCAAATGACTCTTACTTGTTAAAAAGACCTAGTCAATTGTCCCCTGAGTTTACCTGCTTGCCACCTTGTCATGCCATTCAACTTGTTCTTCAAGCCCTGAAATTGAAATCTGAGAGTTAAAACCAAAGAGTTGATGAATTCAAGTGTTCATTTGAGCTAGGATGTATAACAGATAATAATGTGCTTCATGTTACATTTTCATCATGTCAGAGAACTACATTACTAATATATATTATTACACACAAACATATTACATATTTTATACATGATACATTATTATAATAGATTAACTGATTGCTACCCTAACCTCTGAGTTAGGATAAGAGTCTGAGTCTTTTATTGAACATTAATACCCTTTGTACCCCTTGCAATAATAAAATGATCTCTGTGGTATTAGTTTTGTCCTTAATATGAATGTCCACTTCCTAGCAATCATATACCTAAATGTATTCATAGCAACTGAACATCTTTGTCCAAATCAATAATTTTAATAGAGGAGACTGAGTGATGATTTTCTGATTTTTTATTCCTTCTACATTTGGAGG
This sequence comes from Vulpes vulpes, assembly GCF_048418805.1. Classification (NCBI taxonomy): domain Eukaryota; kingdom Metazoa; phylum Chordata; class Mammalia; order Carnivora; family Canidae; genus Vulpes; species Vulpes vulpes. The sequence goes on from NC_132785.1 coordinate 89,665,622, forward strand.
CTAGCATTCTTCTGTGAAATAGAATTTTCCCTTATCAGTTGGCACTATTCTGTTACTCTAAGATATATTTATTACAGGAAAAATTGGATGAATATTTAATTATCCTTAATTACCAATTATCAAAGTAAGAAGTCAATTTATAGACCATTTCAAATGATGAATTACGAGTTCTCTTTTGACTTTCTCTTTTTTATTTTTATATAGGCACGAGTATTTTACCAAATCTGCTAGATAATTATGAGTTTTGATGTTCAAATTGTAACTGAGAAGTGCCTAGGCTCCCTATTTTGACATATTTTTTTTACTTAAATTTTACAGATAAAATTTCTTCCTCCAGGCTCTCTCCTAGTCCTCAATGCATGCTTAACAATTTTTGCCAATGTTTTTCTGTCATTAATTTAGGTAAAATTTTTTATTATATAGCTATGTTTTGTCTCATGTAAACAATTTTCTACCTCTTAGTTGTCACCTTAACAATTCATGATCATAAAAAGTATTTATCTCTGGCCTGCATCAGTAATTTTTTTGTCCATTATCTTTATAATTTTTAAAATTATCTTGCTGTTGTTTCTTCTATTGTCTTTGTCTTCATGGAGAGGCAGGCCGGACCAGGGCATGATGGGTTTCATATACCAAGCTGAAGAATTTAGACTTGAACCTGAGGCAGTGGGAAGACACTGACCAGGCATAGGCAGGGGAGTGTAATGATCAGATCTTCTTTTTTGGTATAACCACTCAGGCTGTAATATGGAGAACTGAACAGAGGTGAACAGGACAAGAGCCTGGAAAACCAGATAGGAAGCCTCCTAACCTGCCGTCTAACCAGTTATCCATGTAAAGAGATGTAAGAAAGTGGGAGTGCAGATAGAGAGAAGCAGACAGATCAGAAAAGCAACCAAACAGGTTTTGGTGATTATGTAGAGGTCAAGGGAGAGGGAAGAGCCAAGGATGACCCCAGGTTTCTGGCTTGAGCAACTGAATGGGCAATGATGCATTCATTTTCATTGAAATGGAGAACAATGAGTGCAAAACCAGGTTTGAGGGGGAGTATGGAAGGCTGCCTTTACAAATGCTGACTTTCACCATGCTTATTCTAATATTAGCAACCACCTTCCCAACAATTGCCATTTGCAGGAGGTAATTATGTATTATTTCTACTTGAAATTGCCAGCATTTCCCCATCCTTCTCTTTTGGACAACTTCTTCATCCTCTTAGCTGATTCCACCAACCTACCCACGTCTCTGCCCACAGACACTGAATTCCATCCAGCTTCAGTGGGGGTAATATGCCTGTTCCCTTTATGACATGCCTCTACTTGTGCCTAAATCCTTCTCCTCTCAAAATTCTTAAGCTACTTGCACTGGCAAGTACTGAGTTTCTTTTGTATCATCTTTTTCTCCCTTTCTACATGTGATTTCCATCTACGTGCCACCATCCATTTTGAAAAGAAAACTCAACCCCAAAACCCCTTTAGCTGCCACTAAATTTCTTAGCACCCCTCATAGACTCATCCAAATTGTTGTCGTCACTGCTCTTTCCTTTCTCATCTTTGGTTCTCTCTCCATTCTCATTTCTAGCTCTTCTCATGTCAGGTTTCTTTCCCCCACATGATCAAAAGTAGTCTTAGCAGGTCACCAGTGAAGTCCCTCCTACAAAAGTCAGTAGCTGCTTGTCTGCACTCATCCTGTTAGACTTCTCAGCAGCACCAGCCCAGCTTACCAGGCCCTCTTTATTCATTCAACATGTATTTATTGAGTGCTTACTATATGCCAGACACAGTTCTATCTTTCGGGCACTCCAGTGAAGTAAAGAGACAAAGATCCCTTCCCTCTAGGAACCGACATTCTATCAGAGGGAGACGTTTAACAAGAAAAAAAAAAACAACTAGTAGATGATTAAATTATATGAAAAATTATAGTCAATAAAGGCTATGGAAAAGAGAAAACAGAATTCAGCAGTGAATCTTGTAGAATTTTCCTTTAACACACAAATATCATTATAACTCACCCTATGTGACAACAGAATTTAGTGTCAAATCATAGGCTATGTCTATATGTCCCCAGATTAAAAAAATGAATCACATTTTCATCTGTTATCTGTCTTGATTCTGCATTCTTCTCCCTCCTACTTCTTCTGGGTTTGATATGAGGATACTGCAGGAGAGAAAGAAACTCAGGAGAAAAGATAGTGAGGAGTTGGATTTCGTAGTTTGTGATACTGTATATTGGGTTTTGGGCACAAATAACAGAAATGGAAGTGACCAGACCTCCAAGGCACAAGCTGACTCATTTTTCAACTCCTTTTAAAATGATGTCAAGTTACACTATTCTCTGGCAGTTGCAGAACTCAAAGAATGATAGCATGGTCAAGGAGTAGAATTTTCTGTGGTTAATGCTTTTTGTTTTAATCTTAAAGAAAATATGAGGAGTTAAGATGGTGGAGGAGTAGGGGGACCCTAAGCTTGCTTCATCCCTTGAACATAGCTAGATAAATATTAGATCATTCTGAACATCAAAGAAATCAATCTGAAGACTGAGAGAATAAAACTGCAAGTCTACAAGTAGAATCATGGAAAGTAGGATCTATGGAGAGGTGATTTGGGGAAGATAAGAGCTGTAGGGGCTGCAGAGGAGAGGGAGCTTGCTTACAGAGACTACAAGGTATCATAAGCAACGGAGCATAAAATCTGAAGTTTTAGAAGTCCACCACTGCCCAGTTGTGCCTGGCTTAGTGATGCTCCATTGGGGAAGGACAATGGAGACCTGGGAGCAAACAGCATGGTCTGAGGATCCCCTGGGTTGCAGGAGGAGAAATGGTTCCCTTTCATGGATTGCATTTGGTAGCTGTGGCAAAGCCTCTCTGGGGACAAGAGAATGGGTGGTGCCAACATGTTGCACTATTTCCAGGGCAGCAAATCTTGGTGCAGGCTTTCTGCTCTGCTTTACCATAAACTCTGAACCATTGGGAGGTTGTGTGACCACTTTCCTGGACAGGCCAGCAAACAGCAAAAGAGCAGCAAGACCCTACCCCAGAGGATCAACACAGGACCTCACCACACAAGTCCCTAAAATTTGAGTTTAGAAACCCAGCCAAGTGTCTGAGATGAAACATGGGAGTACTGTGCCTCCTGGCAGGCAGATAGGGTAAAGGCAGGAACCTGATGGAAGCCAGGAACACAAGACAGGAGATTGTTTGCTTTCCTGCAAGGGTTTCCTGAAGAGTGGTGGGTGTGAGCTTTCCTCTCCAGGCTGAGAAGGTGGAGCCCCACCATTTTGCCAGCGAGTTAAATGGCATCACCAAGTGGAGAATGGAGTCACTTAATACAGAATCCTACTCCCTATGCCCTGTAGGCACTTCTCCCTTAGAGCAAGTCCACCTGAGACAGTGCAACAGACTTGCTCCTAAGAAGACCAGAACAAACCCATCACATGGACCAAGTCTACTGATCATAGAGTGCTGCAAAGCTTCAGCTCCTGAGGAAATAGGATCTAGCTTCCTTTATATATATATATATTTTTTTTTAATATTTTACTTTTATTTTTTGGATTTAGCTTCTTTTAACAAGCAGACCATAACACACCTAGAATCTAGCTTTTTGTTTTGTTTTATTTTGTTTTTCCTGGACAAAATGACAAGATGGAGGAAAGAATAGGAAGTGTAAGTAATGGCCAAGGATTTAATCAATACAGATATAAGTAAGATGTCTGAACTAGAACTTAAAACAACAATTGTAAAGATAGTAGCTGGGCTTGAAAAAAACATTGAATACATTAGAGAATACCCTACTACAGATATAGAACTAAAATCTAGTCAGATTGAAATTAAAAATTCTATAACCAAGAAGCCAACCTGACTGAATACCATATCAATGAGGATGGATGAAGAAGAGGAATGAATCAGTGATATAGAAGATTAAAATTCTAGAAAATAATGAAGCTGAAAAGAAGAGGGAAAGAAAGATACTGGATCACAAAAGTAGACTTAGAGAACTCAATGACTTCTTAAAATGTAATAACATTCATGTCATAGGAGTCCCAGAAGATAAAGAGAGATAAAAAGGGGCAGAAGGTTCATTTGAGCAAATTACAGCTGAAAACTTCCCTAATCTGAGGAAGGACACAGACTTTGAAATCCAAGAAACACAGAGAATTCCCATTAAATTAAACAAAAGCTGGTGATCACCAAAACATATCATAGTCAAATTTACAAACTACACAAACAAGGAAAGAATCCTGAGAGCAGCAAGGGGCAGGGGGTGGGGGGGAGGGGAGAGTCCCTTAACCTACAAGGGAAGACAGATCAGATTCATAGCAGATCTGTCCATGGAAACTTGGCAGGCCAGAAGAGAATGTCAGGACATATCCAATATGCTGAATGGGAAAAATATGCAGCCAAGAATGCCTTATCCATCAAGGCTGTCATTCAGAATGAAGGAGGGATAAAGAGTTTCCTAGATAAACAAAAACTAAAGGAGTTAATGACTACTAAACTAGTCCTCAAAGAAATATTAAAAGAAACTCTTTGAGTGAGGGAAAAAAAAGACCAAAAGAAACAAAAACCAGAGAGGAACAGAACCACCAACTTTACAGTAACACAGTGGCACTAAATTCTACCTATCAAGAATTATCCTGAATGTAAATGGACTAAATGGTACAATCAAAAGACATAGGGTGGGGTGCCTGGGTGGCTCAGTCAGTTGAGCATCTGAATCTTCATTTTGGCTCAGGTTGTGATCTCAGGTTAATGGGATCAAGCCCCCTGTTGGGCTCCCTGCTCAGCATGACATCTGCTGTCTCTCTCCCTCCCCCTTGGCCCTTCTCCCTGCTCGTGTTGTCTCTCTTTTAAATTAATTAATTAATTAATAAAATCTTTAGAAAAAAGAAGAAATGCATACTTTCCTTAAAAATGGAATATTTCATTTTATAAAGGATATAGGGTATCAGATTGGGTTTAAAAAACAAGACCCATCTATATACTGCTTACAAGAGACTCATTTTAGACCTAAAGACACCTATAGATTGAAAGTGAGGGGATGGAGAACCATCTATCATGCTAATGGACATCAAAAGAAACCCAGAGTAGCCATACTTAAATCAGACAAACCAGATTTTGAAACAAAGACTGTAACAAGAGATAAGGAAGGGCATTATATCATAATAAAGGGTCTATCCATCAAGAAGGTCTATCAATTGTAAATATGTATACCCTCAACTTGGGAGCACCCAAATCTATAAAATAATTAATAACAAACATAAAGAAACTCATTGATAATAATACAGCAGGGGACTTTAACATCCCACTTATAGCAGTGGATGTATAATCTAAGCAGAAAATCAACAAGGAAACAATGCCTTTGAATGACACACTGGACCAGATGGACTTAACAGATATATTCAGAAAACTTCATCCTAAAGCAGCAGAATACACATTCTTTTGGAGTGCACATTCTCCAGAATAGATCACATACTAGGTCATAAATCAGGCCTTAACAAGAATAAAAAGATTAAGATCATACCGTGCATATTTTCAGACCACAAAGCTATGAAACTTGAAGTCAATCACAGGAAAAAATGTGGAAAGATCTCAAATACACGGAGGTTCAAAAAACACCCTACTAAAGAATGAATGGGTTAATCAGGAAATTAAAGAAGAAATTAAAAAGTACATGGAAGCAAGTGAAAATGAAAGCACAACAGTCCAGAATCTTTGGGATACAGCCAAAAGCAGTCCTAGGAGGGAAGTATATTGCAATACAGGCCTACCTCAAGAAGCAAGAAAAGTTTCAAATACACAACCTAACCTTACAACTAAAGGAGTTAGAAAAGGAAAAGCAAATGAGGCCTGAAGCCAGCAGAAGAAGGAAAATAATAAATATTAGAGCAGAAATAAACAATATAGAAACAAAAACATTTTTTTTATTTTTTTTTAATTTTTTTAAAATTTTTATTTATTTATGATAGGCACACAGTAAGAGAGAGAGAGAGAGAGGCAAGAGACACAGGCAGAGGGAGAAGCAGGTTCCATGCACCGGGAGCCCGACGTAGGACTCGATCCCGGGTCTCCAGGATTGCGCCCTGGGCCAAACGCAGGCGCTAAACCGCTGCGCCACCCAGGGATCCCGAAACAAAAACATTTAAACAGATGAAATTAAGAGCTAGTTCTTTGAAAGAATTAATAAAATTGATAAACACTTAGCTAGACTAATCACAAAGAAAAGTGAAAGGAACCAAATAAACAAAATCATGAATGAAAGAATATAACTAACACCACAGAAATATAAATAATAAGAGAATATTATGAAATATTATATGCCAACAAATTGGGCAATCTGGAAGAAATGGACAAATTCCTAGAAACAAACTACCAAAACCGAAACAAGAAGACATAGAAAATTTGAGTAGACCCATAATCAGAAAAAAAAAAAAAATGAATCAGTAATTAAAAATCTCCCAACAAACAAAAGTTCAGGGCCAGATGGTTTCCCAGGGGAATTGTATAGAACATTTAAGGAAGAGTTAATATCTATTCTTCTCAAATTGTTACAAATATAGAAATGGAAGGAAAACCTCCAAACTCCCTTCTATGAGGCTAGAAGGATTACCTTGATTCCAAAACCAGACAAAAACCCACTAATAAGGAGAATTACAGGCCAATATCTTTGATGAAAAATGAATGCAAAAATTCTCAACAAAATACTAGCAAATTGAATCCAGCAGTACATAAAAAGAATTGTTCACCACAATCAAGTGGGATTTATTCCTGGGCTGCCAGAGTGGTTAGATATTCACAAATCAACCAACATGATACATCACATTAATAAAAGAAGGGTAATAATTAGATGATACATTCAATAGATGCAGAAAAAGCATTTGACAAAATACAGCATCCATTCTTCATAAAAACCCTCAACAAAGTAGGGATAGATAGAACATATCTTAACATCATAAAGGCCATATACAAAAGACCCACAGCTAAGCTCATCCTCAATGGGGAAAAACTGAGAGCTTTTCTTCTATGGTCAGGAACAAGACAGGGATGTCCACTGTCATTATTACTATTTAACATAGTACTAGAAGTCTTAGCCACAGCAATCAGACAACAAAAAGAAAGAAAAGGAATCCAAACTGGCAAAGAAGAACTCAAACTTTCATTATTTGCAGACAACATGATACTCCATGTAGAAAACCCCAAAGATTCCACCAAAAAATTGTTAGAACTAATATATAAATTCAAAAAAGTTGCAGGATGTGAAATCAATCTGTTGCATTTCTATACATCAATAACGAAGCAGCAAAAAAAAAAAAAAAAAAAGAAAAGAAAAGAAAAGAAAGGAAGAAAGAAAGAAAGAAATCAAGGAATTGATCCCGTTTACAACTGCAGCAAAAACTGTAAGATACCTAGGAGTAAACCTAACCAAAGAGGTAAAAGATATGTACTCTGAGAACTATAGAGTACATATGAAAGAAATTGAAGAGGACACAAAGAAATGGTAAAACATTCCAAGAGCATGGATTGGAAGCACAAATACTGTTAAAACTTCTGTACTACCCAAAGAAATCTACACATTTAATACAATCCCTATCAAAATACCACCAGCATTTTTCACAGAGGTAGAACAAATCTAAATAAAATGTTTATGGAACCACCAAAGACCCCAAATAGCCAAAGCAATCCTGAAAAAGAAAAGCAAAACTGAAGGCATCACAATTCTGAACTTCAAGCCATATTACAAAGCTGTTGTCATCAAGACAGTATAGTACTGGCACGAGAACAGACACATAGATTGATGGAACAGAATGGAAAGTCCAAAAATTGACTTACAACTCTATGGTCAACCAATCTTCAATACAGCAGGAAAGAATATCCAATGGAAAAAAGAGTCTCTTCAACAAATGGTATTAGGAAAACTGGACAGTCACATGCAAAAGAATGAAACTGGACCACTTTCTTATACCGTACACAAAAATAAATTCAAAGTGTATGAAAGACCTTAATGTGAGACAGGAAACCATCAAACTCCTAGAGGAAAATACAGGCACTAACCTCTTTGACCTAGGCCATAGCAACTTCTTACTAGATACATTCCTGAAAGCAACAGAAACAAAAGCAAAAATGAACTACTGGGATTTCATCAGGATTAGAAGCTTCTGCACAGTGAGGGAAACAATCAACAAGACTAAAAGGCAGCCTACAGAATGGGAGAATATATTTAAAATGGCATATCTGATAAAGGGGTAGTATCCAAAATCTTTAAAGAACTTATCAAACTCAACACCCAAAAGACTAATAATCCAATTTAAAAATGGGCAGAAGACATGAATAGATATTTTTCCAAAGAAGACATACAGATGGCCAACAAACACATGATAAGACACTTGTCATCACTGCTCATCAGGGAAATATAAATCAAAACCATGGTGAGGGGATGCCTGGGTGGCTCAGCGGTTGAGCATCTGCCTTCGGCCCAGGACGTGATCCTGGGGTCCTAGGATCAAGTCCCTTATCGGGCTCCTGATGGAGAGCCTGCTTTTCCCTCTGCCTATGTCTCTGCCTCTCTGTGTCTCTCATAAATAAATAAATAAATAAATAAATAAATAAATAAATAAATAAATAAAATCTTAAAAAAAAACACAGTGAGATACTACCTCATACCTGTCAGAATGGCTAAAATTAACAACACAGGAAACAGAGACTATGAGATGAGACTATGGAGAAAGAGAAAGAAGAGCCCTCTTCCACAGTTGGTGGGAATGCAAACTGGTGCAGCCACTCTGGAGAACAGTATGGTGGTTCCTCAAAAAGCTAAAAATAAAATTACCCTATGACCCAGCAACTGCACTACTAGGTACTAACCAAAAAAATACTAATTCAAAAGGATACTTGCACCCAATATTTATAGCAGAATTATCTACAATAGCCAAATTATGGAAAGAGCTCAAATATCCATTGATTGATGAACAGATAAAGAAGAAGTGCATATATATATGGAAGTGCATATATATATGTATATATGTATATGTATACATATATAATATGTAAATATTATATATATGTATATATATAATGGAATATTATTCAGCCATAAAAAGAATAAAATCTTGCCATTTGCAATGATGACATGGATGGATGGATGGATGGATGGATGGATGGATGTAGGGAGTATAATGCTAAGTGAAATAAGACAGAGAGAGACAAATACCTTATGATTTTACTCATACGTGGAATTTAAGAAACAAAACAAACAAGCAAAAGTGGGGGTGGAGGAGAGAGGCAGCAACAAACCAAGAAACAAACTCTTAACTAGAGAACAAACTGATGGTGGGGTTGGGCAGGGAAATAGGTGAAATAGGTGATGGGCATTAAGGAGTGCACTTGCTGTGATGAGCACCAGGTGATGTATCGAAGTGTTGAATCACTATATTGCACCTGAAACTAATATAACACTGTATGTTAACTAACTTGAATTTAAATAAAAACTTTTTATTTTTTAAAGATTTTATTTATTCATGATAGACATAGAGAGAGAGAGACAGAGAGAGAGAGAGACAGAGAGAGGCAGAGACACAGGCAGAGGGAGAAGCAGGCTCCACGCTGGGAGCCCGACGCGGGACTCGATCCCGGGACTCGATCCCGGGACTCCAGGACCGCACCCTGGGCCAAAGGCAGGCGCCAAACCACTGAGCCACCCAGGGATCCCCTAAATAAAAACTTTTTAAAAACCAAGGCAATCTGACTCTAGAACCCTTGCTCTTCAAACTATACTCTGCTGCTTCTTCTTACCTTTACTAAGGTAAATATATGCCTTAGTAAATTATTGTTGAGTGAATAAATAAATGGACTATAGATCTCTAGAATTGCACTATCTGGATCTCAGAGCATGAACATTTTTAAGGCCTTTAATGCATATTGCAGTATAAGCTATTCAATATACTTTTAAGGTTTTTTAAAAAATAGTATAGGAAAATTTACATATACTGTTATCACAGCTGTGAAAACAAAAAAGTGCAGGAAAGTGAAGGAAAATTGAAAAGAAACACATCAAGATGTTAAAAGTGATAGTTTTTTGTGGATATACATTCATGGGTGAATTTTTTCTTCCTTCTAATTTTCCAAAAATATCTGTAATGAGCTGTTACTTTATACAAGCAAATTGAATAACTATAGCCTTATTTTTGTGTTACATGTGCTTTTCTGCCCTACAGTTGGTTTTGTCCTTGGAAGCAACCTTTCTAAGAAAAGAGAATTTTCATGACTATCTCAGATTCTTTGTTCCCTATCAATCTTAAAAAGGAAATTAGAATCATAGGCAATTTGCCTTCTTGACATTATTGGAATAACTCATTTGATCTAACTCCTCATACTAATAAGCAATTGATATTTCCCGTCTAAGGACAAGAGAACTATTGTACTCCTACATCCATTTGTAAAGCACTTTTTGTTGACTCAGGTTTTGCAAAGACTTTATCAAATTGTTTCTCAAACAGTCCTATGAGGTTGTAGTAAGTCCCACCAAGCCTTGGATATACACACACCTGTGTGAATGTAAATGTTAAAATTTGACATATTAACCTATTTTTTTCCCCAGTACTTGCTAGTCCAGCCCTTTCCCTAGTGTTATCAGCAGCTGGGGTGTGCTATACTGAATGTCTCAGGGAAAGGACAATGTAACAGAATACAGGTGTCAATGTTTGGTATCAGACTTTTGAAAGACTAGGCATAAAGGAGACCTAGGTCACAGGAAATGGGGAAGAGCAACATTGTCCCACTCCTTCCCTACCTGTGTCCACAGGCTGTGAAGGAGGGAAGGTGAAGTTCAAGAGAACAAAAGAGCTTAAATGTTAGCACAGGAGTTTCCTAGACAATGTAGCTCTGCACTCCAGATCTCAAAGAGGTTTGAAGGCTCTGAGAGCATAGAAAACCCATGCCTCACATCGTGGGTAAAAATAGGGCAAGCCTCACATGATATGGGAAAAGTGAGAATATTTCCAATTAGCACAAAAGTAATGATGACATGGAAAGAAAGGTGACCAGATGTGATTAGTCCTTGAGTTCACTCTTCTGCCACCTCCAAGCTGCTGTGAATTGTAGTTCTAGAATTTCCATTCAGTTCTTTTTTATAGTTTCTACTTCTCTGCTAAGATTCTATACCTACCCACTCACAATTACCCTTAGTTTTTTGAACCTATCTCAAAGTTGTCTTTTATTGACTGCATTTTGCGGTTGTTGTTGGTTGGTTTGTTTTTTTTTTAACTCTTTGTTTGACTTTTTGTTTCCACCTTTATGGGAAAGGGACTTCCTGGCAATGATAGTGTCAGAATTGGGTTATGGGATGCCAAAGCCCTTTGATTTTAGGAGGGCAGGGCATCATCTCATTAGAAATGGTATAAAATATGTAATTTCCAATCTTCAAACAAAGACAGTTACAAAACTGTTATGAAAAATACAAAGATATATCTCCAACCTTCTTCAGTCTCAAACAACCCTCTGTTTTCTGCCAAGTAGAAAACACAATTTCCTCCAATGATTAATTTTTTATAAATAAAAAGCAGCTTCCTCGAATTTCCTAAAAGTAATACACATTTATAGAAAAATTAGCCAAAGCAGATAGCCCTAACAGAGAAATTACTACCCAGAGAAATTACTACTAACATTTTGCTGAACATCCTTCTAGATGCTGCTCTATGCAAATGTTTATGCATATAACTTTATGTGAATGAAATAATGTCATGCTTTTAACTCAATATGTGGTAAAGATCATTATCAAGAAATACAGATACAGGGATCCCTGGGTGGCTCAGCGGTTTGGCACCTGCCTTCGGCCCAGGGCATGATCCTGTAGTCCCGGGATCGAGTCCCACATCAGGGTCCCTGCATGGAGCCTGCTTCTCCCTCTGCCTGTGTCTTTGCCTCTCTCTCTCTCTCTCTCTCTGTCTCTCATGAATAAATAAAATTTTTAAAAAAGAAAGAAATACAGATACACATCATCCTTTTTAATGACTATATATTCCCTTGCATTAGGTGTACCAAAATTTATTAAACCAGTCCTCTATGGAAGGACATCTAGTTCTAGATTCTTGCAATAATGAAAATTCTTCCTGTTGTGTGTGTGTGTGTGTGTGTGTGTGTGTGTGTGTGTGTGACAACTTTGTGTATTTGTCAGATTATGTCTCTTTGAGGCAGTACATTTCTATAACATTATTTCTGGGCTGAAGCATATTCGATGTTTGTGATATTTAATAAACTGTTCTCACCAGGAAGGTTTTACCCACACTCACACTTCCACCAACAGTGAGCCCTTTTCTCTCTCTCTTTGGTCATACTGGAAATGTGTAATCTTTTCAAACATTATCAATACTTCAGGCAAAAAGTAACAACTACATTGTGTTGAGTGATTTGTCAGGGAGCTCTAATGTGGTATTAAAGATGGGTATTGTGCCAAGTGCTCCTTTCTGGCTTTAAATGGACAGTGTGTGCAATATGCAGAGGTCTGTAATGGAAATGAGATGGTCTGGCTTCCATATTCCTAGCTTTGCACTAACTTTATGTATCTTTGGGTAAGATACTCAACTTTTCTGTGCCTCAATTTCTTCAAATACAAATGAAGGACTCGGAGTGGGTGTTCTTGCACTTCCTTTCTGGCTATAGGAAGGGGATGGTGGGGAATCCACTGTGTAGATCTGCAGCAGACAATGCTGACTGGCTAACCCAATGCCACTCCCAGCCCCTATCCCCCCACCTGTCTCTACTCTGGAAGAAGCTGGAAATGTTCAATATCCCCTTTCTCAGCCTCCTTTGGAGCTAAGGACTGGCCATTTTACCAAATTCCGCCTAATGGTGCATGAAGGGAAGTCTTTGGGGTGCTTCTGGAAAACCAGCTTTTCTGATGAAAGAAACAAGCACAAGAGTCTCACCTTCTGCTTTCAATGCAGACTTCATACCTGGACCTGTGGGGCAGGGTGGTAGCTTTACACTGTGTCTACTCAGCTGAGGAGGATCTGTTCTTCAGAGTCCTACGTGGTTTCAAGGTCAACATTCGTCACAGGAGAAGTGATGAATGAGATTGAGAAGGCAGCGGTGAAGCAGCAGCCATGGTTGTCATCCTCCAAAGGACAATGCAGGACTCCCAGCCTGGTGATAACTCTAGTACATTGTCACTTATCCACCGCTCCATGAAGGGTGCCACCAATTTATGAAGGGTGCCAGCTTTTCCCACAGTATACCTGCATTATTGAGGTAAGAGGTGGTGAGAGACAGAGAAATCCAGTCTGTCGTTGAAGATTCTAGTTGTTCATGAATTCCAGTTTATCCCTTGTAGGTTCCAAGCCTGTACATGATTTTATCCACATCCAGCTTTCTGCCCTGACTGCCATTCTGTCTGACCTATGGTGGCTTGGTTCAATTAACACTGGAATCAAACAGCAAACAGCTTTGCGTAGACTTCTCCAGGAGCTCCCACCATCCCGTGGGGTCTAATGCATCACTCTCCAACAGAGCTTCTGCGATGGTAAAAGTGTTTTGTATACGAGCTGTCTGATATCATAGCTGCTACTCACATGCATATGGCTACTGAGCGCTGGAAATGTACCTAGTGCAACTGAGAAACTACATCTTTACTCTTAGTTAATTTTAACTCATTTAAATTTAAATTGCCACTTGTGGCTAGAGGTTACCATATAGAACAGCACAGGTCTAGTGCCTAACAATAAATCTCTCATTCTCCATCACTTCCAGTGGTTCTGTTTCTTTGGTTGAATCCTGAGACAGGCAGCGACTGCTGACGACATGGGGAAGAACATGTAGATAGAAAGCCAGCATGCTAGGAATGACGGGCTGGAGAGCAGAAAGGGACTGGGGCCTGGGAGGCTCACCTGCCTGTGACTGATGGATTTCTTATTTGAGAAAAATAGACTTCCATTGAACCTGCTCTGTTGAGAGCCGCATCTCCATTTCTAGTCCCCAGGCCAGAATTATCAAGGTGGGCTAAACTTTTCATGGAGATCAAGCAGGCTGTGGTAAAATGTGTTCTTCAGCAGGTAATTAATTTTTTTCTTTGTTCTCCCATGATGACTCTTACCCCTTGCCTGTTCCCAATGCAGATCCTTCACCTCCTAGTTCTTCTCCCTTCCCCAGCTGAATATGAGAGAATATAATTACCTCACTTTGTCCACCAAACTGGATTTTGTTTGTTTGTTTTAAACACCAGCCCATTTTCATGAGTCTGCAATTATGACAATGGGTGGTAGACGACCACTTTTGTCAACCCTGGTTTCTAAAACTGGCCACTCACTAATAAGCTTTCCCAGGAGTGGGTCTTTCTAGATGTGCTCTGCACCGTTCATGTGAAAAAATTAATCCTGAACAACATTTTCTTTCAAGGCTGTACTTGACTAGAGAACAATGTGCAATGATTGCAAGCTGTGTTCACAAACAATTCTACACACAAGGAACATTTCTTTCTCTTATTCTTCTTTGCTTGCTTGCTTGCTTGCTTGCTTAAACAAGTGGTTATCCGTTATGGTGTTGACATAGGAAAAGGCGAAATGCTGGCAACCGAATCAAAGCAAGAGTGCAACAGGCAGCTCAGCGGTGCGCGCTGTTTGGTTCCTTGGACAACCAGGCGAACTTTTCACTTCCTCCTAATTTTGGTCCCGCCCTCTTAGTTTATCTTCCTGAGAATGTCAAAAAAAAGAAAAGAAAAAAAAGAAAAAAAAAAAGGAAAAGAAAGAAAGAAAAAGAGCATATGGGTCCTACTGCAAACGGTCTTTGGTGCCTGTTATGCCCTTCTTACGCACATCTCCCCGGACTGGGTCCTTCTAAATTCTCTGTTGTTTGGTGAGTCACTTTGGGTTTCCGTTGTCGCCTTCTGCGAACCCCCACTAGTGCCCTGCACGCCCTCCCAGCCCCCTGCGGGGGCCGAACGCTTCCCACCGGGGTCCGCGGCCCTGCGCGCTTCCAGCCTGCAGTCCCGGAGGAACCGAGCGCGGGGATGCCCAGGCCGCCGCGCTCGCGCGCAGAGCCGCTCCGGGCAGGCGTTCGGGGCCCCTCTCCTCCCGGTCACCGCTGAGGGACTCGCAGTGCCCCGCACCGGGTGTGACGCGCCTTCCACCTCTCGGGCATCCTGCGGGCGCCGGGACACCGCGTCTGAGTTGGTCGTCCCCGCGCGGTGCAGAAGGGGCGGCGGCTGCCCCCTTCCCCCCCCCACCCACCCCCGCCCCGGGTGTGGGCTCCCGGCTGCGGTGGGCGCGCGGATCCGCAGAGGAGCTCCGAGCGCCGCCCGGATGCTGCAGCCTAGCGGCGTCTCCGAGAGCCACGCGAGCCCCGGGGCCGAGCCTGGCCGGGGCGCGCGGGGCGCCGGAAGGGGGCTCTGGACTTGGGTCCCTCCCCCTTGCCCGCGGCTTCCCCGAGCGCTCCAGCTCCCAGACTCTCCTCCGCCCAGGTACGAGCCGGGAGAGGAGGGCGCGTCTGTCCTCTTGGCCCTCCACCATGGGCAGTACCTCCAATAACTCCGGGGCGGACGACTGCGAGTCTCGGGAGTGGCTCCCCTCGGGCGAGAGCCCGGCCATCAGCTCCGCGATGTTCTCGGCCGGGGTGCTGGGGAACCTCATCGCGCTGGCGCTGCTGGCGCGCCGCTGGCGGGGGGACGCGGGCCGCAGCGCCGGCCGCGGGAACTCCATCTCCTTGTTCCACGTGCTGGTGACCGAGCTGGTGTTCACCGACCTGCTCGGGACCTGCCTCATCAGCCCCGTGGTGCTGGCTTCCTACGCCCGCAACCAGACCCTGATGGCCCTGGAGCCTGAGAGGCGCGCGTGCACCTACTTCGCCTTCGCCATGACCTTCTTCAGCCTGGCCACGATGCTCATGCTCTTCGCCATGGCCCTGGAGCGCTACCTGTCCATCGGGCGCCCCTACTTCTACCAGCGCCATGTCACGCGCCGAGGCGGCCTGGCCGTGCTGCCCACCATCTACGCGGTCTCTCTGCTCTTTTGCTCCCTGCCGCTGCTGGGCTACGGGCAGTACGTCCAGTACTGCCCCGGGACGTGGTGCTTCATCCGGCACGGCCGGACCGCGTACCTGCAGCTGTACGCCACCCTGCTGCTGCTTCTCATCGTCGCGGTGCTCGCCTGCAACTTCAGCGTCATCCTCAACCTCGTCCGCATGCACCGTCGGAGCGGGAGAAGTCGCTGCGGACCCTCCTTGGGCAGCTGCCGGGACGGCTCTGGGACCCGCAGGAGAGGGGAAAGGCTGTCCGTGGCAGAGGAGACGGACCACCTCATTCTCCTGGCTATTATGACCATCACCTTTGCGATCTGCTCCTTGCCTTTCACAGTAAGTCAGCCCGCTCCGTTTCCACACCGAGCTCTGGGCAGCCTTCTCACTCTCCCCCCTCGCTCCCACCCTTTCCACCGCCCCACCTTTGCAACGTTTAAAACTAGGTTCTGATTGTTGAGGTCCACACCGCTTTCTCCGGCTTCCCACCTTTAGGCCACTTCTTTCCTCCCCTAACCCCGGCTGGCCTTTGGTGACTCTGTGCTAGTGATTCTCACACTCCATAGCAGCTCCCCCCCCCCCCAAAGGAATCCTCAGCCCTCCCCTAAGCCAGCCCAGACCCCCAACCTAGAGTTAAAAGCCCCTGTCTGCCTCTGCTAGCGCTTCGCGCCTGAGGAGGCGGCCCCTTCCACCTGCCACCTGCGTGTGTGTATCAGTTACAACCTTGACTTCCCTGAGCTGCAGTTCCCTCGAGGTGGTCCCCACCCACTGGTCCAAGTTCTCCTTGCTTTGCCTTGTTTCTGACAACACAAAAGGTGGTACCCCACACGCAGCATTCCAGCTGTCATGAAGAATGGTCCCAGGTGAGAAGGGTCCCTGTTGATAAGTTCAGAGCACTCATTCCTTGTCCTAAAAGTTCAACAAACACAGAGTTTATAAGTTTCCCAATTTGCATATTACGAGCGTAACTCTTTGTGACCATAGGGGGAAAAATGTGGACATTATATTATGTCCCTAATGATAACTAAAGGAAAAGATGGGTTGCTTGGAGAAACTCCTTGCTCAGCTTTTGCGGTCCCTCTCAAGGAGGCATTTGTACCTTCTCACAAAACCTCCTCTTCATATCACTATCAGAAATATATACAGGTGTTTTTCAGCGTATAGTCACGCACTTCATGAGCACAAAGCAACACACAGGAATGGCTGGTCCATCTCAGGGATGGGAAAGTCAGGATATCCAGCATATGCCATGACCCAGGAGGGCTGGGGGCAGCCTGGAAAACTGAAGACAGGAGCTCAGGTTGGAGGATGACTGCTATTCTGTTCGGGGGGCAGCTTAGCAGTTAGTTCTATGACACTGAGTTTGAGCCTTCTCAAGTATAACATAGATGGCAGGGCCAGGGAGGTGTCTGAGCATGTGTTGGCCTCTTATGGGGATCTGGGGACTGGAAGTTGGAGTAGCCTCACTTTCCACTCTTTAAAAGAACAAGACTGACCCTACAGGAAGTAAGCAGTTGGCAGTGACTTCTTCCTGCCAGTCTTGGAGAAAAGAAAGAGATAGATAGTGCCTACCATTAGCAGGTCTGACCTGTTATCTTACTTTATCTTTATCTTACTTCTCGCCTCCATCACTGCTTTTGATTATCTTCATACTCTCATCGTCCAGGGTGAGAAAGGATACCCATCCTCCTAAATTAACTGATTCATAGCTATATTCTCTTCTTCCTGGTCACCACTATCCTCACACTTCTACCCCATTCTCCACCAGGGTAGAAGCTGATCTGAATCGATAAGTGACATGAAAGGACCCCCCTAATGAAACGAGGTAGCACCATGGGAACCTGCCTCTTCCATTCCACCCTGAACCAGGGAGTTTGTGCAACAGAAAGGCTGTGTTGTAGAAACCGGCATAGCTTCTACGTGTTCCTTTTGTTTTACTGGTAGAAATTTTTTATGACGTGTTAGATGTTAAATCAGTTTTTTTGAGTCGGGACTAAGACACAAAACACATATCTATGAGAGAAAGAATTTCCAGTTCCACTAAACAGCCTAGAATCCAATGTAGAGGCCATAAACCCTTTCTGAGTTGGGCAGTGCCAGTCTCGGCCTGGTGAGAATTGGGAGGTCAGTTCCTAGAGTCTTGTGATTTTTGAGCATATATTTTAAAATACCCCCCACACCAAGCCACTTAAATAGTTTGGGAATGGGCTCAGAGGGGACCACATGCTTGTGAAAAGAATTAGTATCCCTAAGTCCTTTAGGGGAAGAGAGCAGGAGGAAACGATCTCTGCTTTGATCATGACTACCCCACTGCAAAACATATATTATAAAACAAAAAGGCAGTGATTTTCAATGGGTTCCCCTGTTTTCAAGTAAATTTGCCTTTTATCATGAGAACTCAATCATTGCTGTATGTTGATTTTCAAGTCTCCCTGTGCATACACACAGACACACACACATTTATATTTATTTTCTCCCTTTATTTACTATTAAGCCAGGGGCAGCTCCAGATTTGCCAAATGGAAGGGGCTTAGAGCTAGAAGTCTGGTTAAAAGGAGTAGGGGAGTAGGAGGTTTGCTTTGAAGCTCTGTTTTTATTTAGATTGCCTCTTCATGGCTCGAGGATGCCCAATGAAGTTTATGAGGGCACTTTATGATAGTGGCATTGACTCTATTCTCAAAGAGTAGGGGAAAAGCCTAGAGTGAACATAATCAGAAAGCCAGACATGCTGATCCTTGTCTTGGGGCTAACATGGCATGTCATCCAGATGAAGAATGGATACCTCACTAGGCCCCAAATAGATATTTAAACCATACCTTAAATGGGAAGTATCAAATTGTCTTTTAATAAGGAAGTTTACATGGACCAGTAACTAATTTTGTTAATAAATTATTGGTACTTGTTAGAACCTTTCATTTACATAGCACCTTAAACCTTATGAAATACTGTAGTAACTTGATTTCAGTGATCTCATGGAAGGCTTCTTTGATGATTCCGAAGTCATAGCTACTGTTTAGTGCATACATTCTGCTATTTCAGAATGCTTGCATTGGCCCTGGAGGGCACTTTCCCCTTGTGTCCTTTTAGTCTACTTGGCCCACACTAAAATTGTGGTCAGAAATAGCCTACACCAATCTCCCACACAAGGCAGGAATCATTTCCACACATCCTAACTGGGAAACTGTTAGACAAGGCAAAGACTTATGGTGGTCTTCAGAAATTCTTCTGTTCCTCTAACAGAACATAGGCAGTCCAATAGAAGTACAGTTGAGCCACATATGGAATTTTAAGTGTTCTATTAGCCAAATAACAAAAAGTAAAAAGAAACGGTAAAAATTAATCAATATATTTTATTTAACCCAATATCCAAAATATTATCACTTTAAAATGTAAGCAATGTAAGTGACTATTAATGAGCTATTCCAACTAACTGACTTCCTTGTTCCCAGAAAGTACTAGCAATCTACTCTATCTGTTTCTTCCTCAGGATAACAGAGCTGCTTTCTATGTCCTTCAAAGGTGGGCCACACCACTGGCCCAGTAAAGAGGAGATTTCACAGCTGTGTACCCAGTGAGGTACCAGTCTTTTCCAGCACACCAGGAGTGAGGGAAGAAGAGGAGTGGGGAATTTAGGAAACCTGGAATTATTCAAGTCAGCCATTGTCCCAAGGTGTGGACAGGTTAGAATTACAGCTTCCTCCAAGAACACCAGTCTAGGACTTTTAATGTTTGGAAGTGAAAACTATCAAAGTGTAAAATGTCCAGCACCCTATAATGAAATCAACTTCAACCTTCAAGCCATAATATTTTTTTTAAGATTTTATTTATCTATTCATGAGACACAGAGAGAGAGGCAGAGACATAGGCAGAGAGAGAAGCAGGCGCCATGCAGGGAGCCCAATGCGGGACTCGATCCCAGGACCCGGGGATCACGCCCTGAGCCTAAGGCAGATGCTCAACCCCTGAGCCACCCAGGCATCCCCAAGTTCAACTTTCAAATATCATTATTATCAGCAACACAACGGCTAACATTTTGCATCTAATATTTATATACACTAACCCATTATCTTCACAACAACTGCAAAATAGATAGTATTATTATTTCCGTTTTACAGATACAGCAGATAATACCAAGGGTCCTACAGCTAGTGCATGTTGGAGCTAGGGATCAAAGCCAGACAGTTTAAAAATGCGCAGAGCCTATCCCCTTAACCACAGTACTATAGGAAAAAAGTACTTACCTCAGGGGTTAACATGTGAAAAGATTAAACCAAGATATTCATAAAGGAATGGTAAGGATGTTATAAATATCTGGATCACTTTGTCTCAATTCCAACTTGTTAGCTTTTCCTTTTTTAAGATTTTATTTATTTATTTATTTATTTATTTATTTATTTATTTATTTTATTTATTTTTTTTTTTTTGAGAGAGAGAGAACACGCAGAGGGTGGGGTGGGAAGGAGCAGGGAGACTGAAAGAAACCCAAGCACACTCCCTGCTGAGCACGGGCCCGAGGTGGGGCTCAATCCCACAGCCCTGAGATCATGACCTGAGCCCAAAACAAGAGTCAACGTGCTCAACCGACTGAGCCATCCAGGCTCCCCTCAACTTGTTAGCTTTAAAAATGAAATGGCAAAGACTTTTTTTCCCATGCTGATCAAGGGGACTGAGCCGGGGCCAAGCGTGTGGTTCCTTTTTTCTTCTCCACAGTTCTATGAATTGAAAGGCTAAGACCGAGATTTGAGGAGATTGGCTAATATAAATGCTGGTCTAAATTAAGAAATAATCAGATTACCCTTCACATAAAATCTTCTGTTGGTACACACGAAACGTTTCTTATGAGATAAAAAAAAAAAAATGTTGTGGTTAGGAAATGGCATTACTTTGGCTTCCCAATATGAAATCATGCATGGGACCAACAACATATTCCAAACTGTTTATGTACTAAAGGGATAGTGTATAAATTAATGAATTCCTCCTTATGTTGATCAGCTGTTGCCATCATTTCACAGAGATAAATAGAAACTTTTTTCCTGAAATGGAACAGAACACAGAAAATATATCAGACCATTCTTGCCTCGGATACTGTTTGTGTATTAATTTCCAACACAAGTCAAGTTACTTGGTCACTACTTTACCAATAGCTGTGGACAGCTGGTGGTCATTTTAAACTGCTTTCCATTTAGTGTTAGAATATTATTCAGTTCTAAAATTTCAAAAGTGAACCATTGCATCATTCTTTTTTTTAGGCAGAGGGAGAAGCAGGCTCCATGCAGGGAGCCTGACATGGGACTCAATCCTGGGTCTCCAGGATCAGGCCCTGGGTTCAAGGTGCCACTAAAATGCTGAGCCACCGGAGCTGCCCCCATTGCATCATTCTAAAAAGGTCTTCATCTTTAGAAATCCTTTAGGGCTGTAATTTCTAGGCAAACCTGATTAGTGGAAAAATAATCTTAAAAATATAGAATAAACTCAAGTAAATAGTACTGGAGGTTCCTGTCCATTCCAGGAACTCTTTACTTAAAATGTAACATGAATGGGGGTTGTAAAACTCATGAAGTTTGTTGATTATGTACCTGCAAAAAACCATAGTTCTAGTAAGGGTAAAAAAGAAATTCAGAACTCTCCATGCATAACCGTAATGAATTTGCTTGGTAATATTTTAAGTTAAATCCATGAATTACTGGAAATCCCTTTATCATTTCTGCATCACCAATAATATATTTGGGAATTGGTGAAATCATTTTAAGACACGTGACCTTTTAAGAGAACATTCCTCTATATGAATGTTTTCATTTGGCATCTTTTCCTTTGCCATTACAAAATGCTGGTTGTGAATAAAGACACTGAATCTTTAAAATTTAGACAAGAAGACCCATAGTCTTATTCCCAAAAAAGAAACTGTATTATGTCCACACCATCAGTCAAGTTGTTCATTGCTGCTGTTTCAGATGATTAAGACCAGGTCCTCAGCTTAAAGAAAAATAGCTTCTATAGATGGTGTATTTCTTTTCTTTCTTTATTTTCTTTTTTTTTTTTTTTTTTTGGCATGTCAAAAGCCCATCGCAGTATTAAGTTTAAAAAAATGGAATGGAAGGCAGCCCAGGTGGCTCAGCGGTTTAGCATCACCTTCAGTCCAGGGCCTGATCCTGGAGACCTGGAATTGAGTCCCACGTGGGGCTCCCTGCATGGAGCAGGCTTCTCCCTCTGCCTCAATCTCTCTCTCATTCTCTCTCTCTCTTTGTGTGTGTGTTTCTTATGAATAAATAAATAAAATATTTTTTTTTAAAATGGAATGGAATGGAAGAGAAAAGAAAAGAAAGAAATGGTGAGGGATTGATCTCCAGAGATATGGTATTTCAGGAAGACAAGTCACTTTTCACCTAAAGGTTTAAGACCCAGTTAATCTGCAACTTGGTCTGCTCAGTTTCCATGGCTTATCCTGTCCTCTATTTTGTAGCTCTCAACTTTAGCATTAACTGTCTTTTGTATCCAGCCCTGGGATCCCCTGAAGCATAAGGCAGGGAACACTCTTTAGTACTGAAGCCATATCTATGCCAGAATCTTTCCTTCCAAAGGGACATAAGCTCCTGTTCCCTCCACCACAAAGCACCTAGGATTTGGGGGAAGGGATTTCTTTAAAACATCATATACCTGGAAAATAATGTCCCTCCAAAAGCTTCATGTGTTTTTTTTAAAAGATTTTATTTATTTATTCATGACAAGAGAGAGAGAGAGACAAAGACAGAGACACATGTGGAGGGGGAAGCAGGCTCCATGCAAAGGGCCTGACCGAGTCCGTGGGACTTGATCCCCAGACTCCAGGATCACGCCCTGAGCCAAAGGCAGACGCTCAACCACTGAGCTACCCAGGTGTCCCCAAAAGCTTTGTGTTTAAAAAAAATTTTTTTTTGTAGTATAGCTGACACCAAAAGTTTTTTAAAGAATGGGTTGTATAAAGCCATAGCCAGGACACCCAAATGACTTTCACCAGGCAGGTAAACATAAAATAACATATAATAAAATCCTCTGCCTGCAATTCAACTGTGCAAAGTATGAAGAAAAGAAAAGCTCCAAAGAAAGACAAGTAGATAATGACCATGGTTTTCCAGACTATAAACAGGAACAGCCATACCCACAAACCCTTGTGACACCTTTGCAAACAAGGCTCTTAAAAAACTATAATCAGTTAGTGTGAACTTCACGTGAAACTTTACATCATAGGCTTTTTTTTTTTAGATTTTATTTAATTATTTGAAAGATAGAGCACAAGTGGAAGGAACAGCAGAGGAGAGGGAGAAGCAGGCTCCCTGCTCAGCAGGGAGCCAGATGCGGGACTCGATCCCAGGACCCCAGGATCATGACCTGAGCCAAAGGCAATTGCTTCACCAACTGAGCCACCCAGGCACCTCACATCACAGGATTTATATGTAGAAGGTGGTAGTTTGTGTAGTAGCTAAAAGGAAAAAAAATTTTTTTAAGATTTTATTTATTTATTCATGAGAGAGAGAAGCAGGCTCCATTCAGGGAACCTGATGTGGGACTTGATCCCAGGACTCCAGGATCACACCCTGGGCTGAAGGCAGGTGCTAAACTGCTGAGCCACCCGGGAATCCCCTAAAAGGAAAGTTTTGATCCCATTGCTTGAGTGTGGCTCCATGGCTTTCCTACTTACCTGGAGTGTGATTTGGGATATGGTAACTAATCTTCTAGGCCTTGATTTCTTCCTTACTAAAACAGGAATAATAATATTTTGCAAGTTCGTGCAAGGATTAAACAAGAAAATTTACAAATTGCTTAGCCCCATGCCTGGCACACATAGGTCTTCAATAAATATTAACTGCTATCTCCATAGGGTTCAATTTCCAAAGGAAAATCAGATTGCATACTAATGATCAGGGGCTGAATCCTAGAAGTTCAAAATCATTTGCTTGACCAGGTCTAAGTGGAGCTTTTGTTTTTAAGTGTAATAATTGAATAATTTTAAACTGTTTCAGATGTTGGGTAAAGGTTCTAAAACAGAGGTTCTCAAGCTTAGCTGCACATTAGAATCACCTAGGTTGATTTAAAAACCTTGATACCAATGTTACAGCCCCAATGAATTAAATCAGAGTCTCTGGGGGTGGGAGCAAATCATCAGAGTAGTCTTAACAATCCTCAGGTGATTTCAATGAACAACCAAATAAAGTTCTCATTTGCTCTAAAATTCTGAAACCACGATGAAGTTGCATTGACAGTAGGAAAGTAGCTCAGAAGAGTCCCACATCAGTGACAAGATGAAGATTTCTGTGGGAGGCTGAAAGGATTCTATAGAAGATGAATCTAAGGAACACTGATTTTCATCTGTACCATTTTGTAGGTGTCAAACTATATTCTTAGCAAAGCCCTATAGGGAGAGCCTGTCCTAAGAAATTAAAACTCATTTGACTTGTTTAGATTTTTCTCTTAGCAAGTTTATTAGTGGTCTATGCAAACGTGTATAAACTCTGTCAGCCTCTGAGGCTGAATTCCAGAATATCACTGAAACACCATTAATTAATTAATTGACATGTCAATTCATTGTCAGCCTTTAATTAAAACCTAGGATCAGCTGGAGTTTAAAGGGAACTGTGGAGTTATGGTTTCATGAGTACAGGGTTTCAGTGTAGGATAATGAAAAAGAGGTTCTGGAGATGGATGGTGGTGATGGTTGCTATTCTTTTATGTGACAGCCAGTCAGGTACAGCCACAAGAAGAGCACAGGAGAGGCCTAGGAAAATAGTTTATCATACTTACAGGTCCTAGACACAGGAAACACTGCCTAACACCAGGGCCACAGGGAAAGTAGTACTGTGGGTCAGGAGCCAGAAGAGACAGGAGTTGGAGGACAGCCTGGGCTTCTGCAGGGATAGAGGGCCAAAGGGAGGGGCTCTAGCTTGGTTACTTCGCATATCAAAGGACTGCTCCTGGATGAGCCCCCAGCATTCTCTTAAGAATGGCTAGCCCTGGGGGCAGGAGCAACCTCTTCCCAGCCAGAAAGCTTTTAAGATGTCAAAACATCTTGTTATATGGAAAGTAAAGAACCTAGCCAATACAGTTGCAAACAATATAAATGTACTTAATGCCACTGATTACACACTTGAAAAATGGTTTAAAGTGATAGGTTATATGCTATGTATATTTTGCAATTAAAAACAAACCCAAGATCCACAATGTCAAAAACAGTGAACTCTAGGCAAGAGACAAGAACCAAAGGGGGGAAAATGGGGAAGTGGAAAAAGACAAAACTTACATCGGGAACTTAAAGGGTCACTTCTCCCAGCGTAAAAGAAGACGTTGTCTTCTACAAAATCTTGGTCACCTCCTGAAATGCAAATTTTAAGCATTTCTAAAAATGACCCAGCATAGTGGGATGAAAGGGAAAGGAAACAAATAGTACAGAATTGCTTCATCCTCTAAAACCATTTTTCACTTCTCATTGCTCTGTGACACTCTAACGACATCAGGAACTATGATACTGTACAGGTCATGCACCACTGAAAACCTGGCTCATCTCCATGTGTGACATTGGAATGCTGAGCCCTCTGTACACTGCCCATTATGGCTGGCTAATTCAATGTCATCGTATGTTTTGGTGAAGCTTGATCATGAACTGCTCTACAGACCTTTTCTCCAACAGAATGTCAATTGTATGTGTGTGTAGGAACTAATATATTTGAATTTACTAGACTTTTTGTACAGTATTGTCCTGAATTTCTAAAATCCCAAATCACTCCTTAGATATATCATCTAAGTACTATTTCTCAGCCAAAATCATTTGGTTGACAAGAAAATTATTGCTTCATTGTGTATTCCCACCTAACTTTCCTCTTCTCTGTATAATCAGGGAAATCTACCATCACTTCTAATTTTTCCTTATTCATGTGCCAATTCTTTCCTCCATTCCCTATTCCAAGATTTCTCTGGCATAAACACCTATGGCTGCCAAACCTTCCTGCTCTTGTCCTAACATAAGCAACCAAAAGATGACTACTCTTCTCCTTCCCTGTAATATGCTTTGTATATCCACTTGCCAGATTCTTACAGAATAAGTACTAGGGGAAAAGGAAATAAACCATTCCTTTTTCTGGCAAAGAAGCATGGAGGAATAAAGTTGTAGCTCTCTAACTCATATGTTCCCAGTGGTAAGAAAGTCCCTAGAGCATTATAAAGAACTGATTTCGAAGACTAGGTACGAGGGGCACCTGGGCGGCTTAGTCAGTTAAGCAACTGCCTTCCCCTGGCATCATGATCCCATGGTCCTGAAATCAAGTCCTGAGTTGAGCTCCCTGTTCAATGGGGAGTCTGCTTCTTCTCTCTCTGCCCACCACCCTCAACTTACCCCTACCACTCCTGCTCTCTCTCAAATAAATAAATCTTAAAAAAAAAACTGTATATAATTTCCATTTGTTTCCCTCTTTTCTGTAAGCTATGTGAAGTGTTTGATCTTTATTGAGCATGTACTATCCTTTAAATCTGACCAAAAAGTTGCATTGATCCCAAAATGCATAAGGAATCAGATGAGAGCTGGTATACCAGTTTGAAAACATCAGTCAGCATGCAAAGATGTGTCAGGTTTCCAGCATTTAGGACATTGTTCTAAAGGCCTTTGTTCTAATATAGGCTATCTGAATGTAACCCACGGTTGGGCACCTTCCTAGTGTCAAGGACGTTGGAATTTATGTCCTGAGTCTGCCAGCTGAGCAGCCTTGGGAACTTGGGCAAGACCCCTAACTTCTCTGCATGTGGATGTCTTCACTGGTAATTTGGAAATATGGACAACATTGTAGGGTACTTACTGAGTGAGCATTGTTTTAAATAACATACACATAATACTTCCTGTCATCTTCCTAACAAACCTAAGGGGTAGATATTGCTATCATTATCACCCATTTTAAAGATGTAGAAACTAAGGCACAAAGAAGTTAGTTTTCTTTCCAATGGTTCCAAAGTTATATATGAAGCCAGAATTGAAACCCAGGCAGTCCCATGTCCAGAATCCATGCTCTAGGTACCTTCTCTCACTGAATTGTGATCATTAAATCAGATTAGAGATTTGGATGTAAATGTAACATATTGTTATTACCTCTCCTGAAGTTTACTTCCTCATCTGTCAAAAGGAGACAATACTTACATTTCAGAGTTTTTGTCAGAATAAACATATGAAAGAAGACTGAAATTTTGCTACCCAGCTGTCACCACCCCTGGCATACAAAAAAAACATGTTTTGCTCTTAAATATTAAGAAATTGCATGTGATCTAAGCCTGTCCACTGCTACAATATAAAACTAATATCATTTTTCCTTTTTACTTCTTACAGATTTTTGCATATATGAATGAAACCTCTTCACGAAGAGAAAAATGGGACCTCCAAGCTCTTAGATTTTTATCGATCAATTCAATAATTGATCCTTGGGTCTTTGCCATCTTTAGGCCTCCTGTTCTGAGACTAATGCGTTCAGTCCTCTGTTGTCGGGTTTCATTAAGAGCACAAGATGCAACACAGACTTCCTGTTCTATACAGTCAAACACCAGTAGATTGACCTTTGTCGACACTAGTTAGAAGTGCTTCATTAGCCAGACTCTGGAAGATCATTTTGAAATGGCTCCTTGGCGAAATGAAAACTAAGTGTATAAACCAAAGGAAGCCACCTAATAAAACAGAGTAAACAAACATTTCAGCAGTGGTTTGGGCTACAGAGGTGCTGAGAAGGCGTTTCATGGAAAGGGTCAGAAGGATCCATAAAACCTACCTGCAATGAGCAGGTTAGTTGGTCTTTAGATGAAAAACACCAGTTTTCAGATCCAGTTTCCTTTTGATTTAAGCTTTCCTGTTGAGTGAGAAAGCATGTGGTTTTGTGATTTGTTTAAAGCCCTAAATAGTTACTGTATTTTCTATTTTAATCTTCTATGCTACTGCTGTTATAAACATGCAGTGTATAGTCAGACAAGACAAAACTTCATGTGTATCTTCTAGGAAGATGATACATGGAAGCAACTAAGACTGGTGTCCTGTGATTGCTCAACAACTCTTTGGCCAATGAATTTGGAAATCACAGGCACTTTGTACCATCATATTTGTGTATGTGGGTGGACTCTCTGGTCACTATGGTATTATGGGTGGAGCAGTAGGTGCAGCTGGTTAACATCACCTTTTCAATAGTCCTCCAGAAGCTTTGTGTCAACGTATTAGGTTATTTATTTTATAATGCCCATTATGTTAAGAGTAATCAAGGACACTTTTGGAATTTTCTTCTCAACAAGAAATAATAGGTTATTAAGAAAGTTTTAAATTCTGATTGATACTCTTCATTCTGTTTCCAGGGAGGGGCTATGTGGCTATGTCTAAAGCTAAATATTAGAATAAAAACTGAAAAATCTGGTCAATTCTCAATAAACCATGAAACTCTTCTATTGTTACTGTTGAGACTATGACTAATGTATACTTGATAAGATGACTGTATTGTAGCAAAATTCATGCATCTACATTTTTATCCAGGAAGCATGGTTTGACTCATTCTATATAGGAAATCATACAACAGTGAGTCATATCTTAATATGTTTCTAAATCTAAATGTTTGGCATGGTATAAACCTGACATCAAAATATTTCAGTGAATTTGCACTGTTTAATCATCTTAGTTACTGCATAAACTCATCTGAAATGTCACGAAAATAAACTATGAAACAAAAATTTCAAAATGGAATAGTATTTGATAAATTTCCCCAAATAACAATTTCTAGAGCATAGTATTTTTTAATGAGATAAAAGTGGAAAACTTGTATTTATTTTGGCAGATTTTTAAAGTGTGGTTGCATTTAGATGTTAAAATATTCAGTATAGTACTTGGTATTTAGAGGATATTTTTTCCTTATAGTATGATCTTCAGAAGAGTAGAACCACCTTATTTATTTATTTATTTTACAGTGAGTGTTATTACAGGATAGCTATTATTAAAAAAAAAAAACGGGATGTTAGTTTTTTCCAAAGTTTCACTGAATTGCTTACGCAAAACCATTTCCTATAAGTAGTTATCAAACTAGGTAATCACTTAAAGTGATTCCAAACCAATCTAGCATCAGACACAATCTATGTCAAATCAGTTCTTATTTTTAAAAGAGCAAATAAATGGTTTGCTCTTCTACTAACTTAAACAAACCAGGCAAAATTTAACTTAACTGAAATCTGGACATATAAATAAATCTTTCCTGCACACAAGTATTCTACAGTTAAGAAATTGTTCTAAATAAGACTAATTATTCTCATGGGTAATTCATAAACATAAAATTCTGAAGTTACTTTGAATCTGGAAGATTGATTTCTTTTATCAGATGACTGTTTTTTCCTCCAAATGAAAATGTTAACTATAATCCTCACTCCACCTCACCACCCTCCAAAAATTCTGATATAATGCCTGAGAACTTAAAAAAAAAAAAAAAGGCACACTTGGGCATAGTATCACTAGTGGGAGCACAATAATTTACTCTGGGAGCCCAATATGTATGAGTTAAGCCATTTATTTAAGGAAGGTAGATTTCGGGGATCCCTGGGTGGCTCAGCGGTTTAGCGCCTGCTGTTGGCCCAGGGCGCAATCCTGGAGTCCTGGAATTGAGTCCCACGTCAGGCTCCCTGCATGGAGCCTGCTTCTCCCTCCTCTTGTGTCTCTGCCTCTCTCTCTCTCTCTTTCTCTCTATGTCTATCATAAATAAATAAATAAACCTTTAAAAAAAAAAAAAAAGAAAGGTAGATTTCTAGAGCTTTGTTTCTTAATATACTCCTCCTGTTCCTTGCACTGTGTTAAATGGCTAAATCTTGTTTGATTTGAATATACAAGAAGGAATTGAACGTAAAAATCCTATTACCTAATATTAATGGCAATTTAAAGGTAATGGAAAAAATTACTTAGAATAGATATATAAATATTTCCTTTATAAAAAAAACCCATCACATCAGACGAATCTGTTTACATTCACTGACTCATTTTCAAATTAAATAAAAAACACAGAGCTTAGCCTGGTATATTAGAGAACTGAACTGGGATAAAAGAAGACCTGAATCTAAACATGATTTGGACCCATGACAACCCAGAGCCAGAGCAAAGCTCTAGAAGTAGTACCATCCCTAAACCACCAGGCTGGCAGAGGCTATAAGCAGTGGGAAGGAAAAATCTGGTCTGGATCACTACATTCTCAGTATAATTCAGTTACATTTTTGGCATCCCTGTCTGCTCATGCCAGTGCACTTTGAAAAGGTTAATGTAATGTTAGCTGCGATTTGAATCAAGAAAATATATATATATATTCAGTTTTAAAATTTGATAACATTGAAAGGCAGGGGAAGACAATTAGCTTGCACTTTTGTAAAGGTTTGTTTCTTTCATTTAGCCAAAGCTAATGTTTTTCTGAATTTAGGAAGAGCCCTCTTTTTGAATCATTTACAGATGGAAAAGCAGTCTTCTCTGCAAATGAGAAGTTTATATGTATGGACATAAAATGCCTACTCATCCAGGTGGTGTTGCAACTTAAGTATTTGATGACTATCTTATGCCTCATCCTTTAACTTCATTGGATTTCCTCTCCAAGTACACATTTATAATCACCAATCACCTAACAGCATTATACTTGATTTTTTTAACTTACAAAGCATTTTTATTACTGTAAATGCACACTATGAAAATAAATATTATTTTAGCTATTCAGAAAAGCTTTAGTCTTATACAGGGGACCAAGGACATGTACTGGGCATTAATTTTTATTTCAGAAAGTTACTTTTTTTTTTTTTGGTAGCTTTTACAATTCTTTTAATTAATTGTTAAGTAAATTTTCTTGAATTACACTTTTTATTCCCTATAAAATGAATGTACTATTAAAGTCCAGTTTGGGTGGTTTAATTCTGTGATTCAAGTGTTTCTTTTTTAAAATCTGCCACGAGTCAAATCAGCGAAGTTTCTAGCAAAAAAGAGATGGCGTGCTCCAAAGAGTTACCAAAGACTGTCGAATGAAAGGAGTATTTACAGTGGGGTGGGCAGACTTAAGGGAATCAACAAAGTTATGGTGGGGCAGCCAGGGTGGCTCAGTGGTTTAGCGCCGCCTTCAGCCCTGGGCGTGATCCTGGAGTCCTGGGCGTGATCCTGGAGTCCTGGGATCGAGTCCCACATCTCGCTCCTTGCATGCAGCCTGCTTCTCCCTCTGCCTGTCTCTGCCTCTCTCTCAACCTGTGTCACTCATGAATAAATAAATAAAATCTTCAAAAAGAAAAAAAGTTATGGTGAGACATCCCTCACAAGCTCTTCCACTTCTCTGCCTGAAGGGACAAGGGAGGGGCAGTTACCTGAAAGGAGCTTTAGAAGATGGCACCCAACTGGAGCTGTAGCCTTAAGTAGGGAGGCAACAGCTGTTGCCCAACCACAGAGAGGGAACAAGGGGACTACCTTCCTGGAGAATCTCCCCTCCTGCTCTCTACTCCTATGCCTATTTCCCCCACTGGCCAAACCCAACTATAATCCACACATCAGGAGACCCTGGTTAAAGCAAAAAATGAAGGCCTTATTACAGGGGCAGAGAGATTTAGAGGGGAAGTGGAGAATATCCAGCAAAAGTCAGTTAAAAATATGTTCTCCCTTTTTTAAGTTACACCAACACAAAAATTGAAACCACAAAGTAAGCAGCTTCTCTTCCTGCCTTCTACTCCAAATATCCCCTAAAAGCTTGGGAACTAGGAATCAGCCCCATATGTATGAAAGGGGGTAAAATATTATTGATTCCTTCATCAAAATATTGGTTCTAAGCCCTGCTCTCCTGTGCCTCAGCATTTACATGTATCTAACTTTGAAAGCATATGATTTTATATAATTGGAGAAACGGAAGGGGATCAGGGGTGCCTGAGTGGCTCAGTTGATTAAGTGTCTACTTTCAGCTCAGGTTATGATCACGGGATCCTGGGATGAAGCCCTGCATCAGGCTTCCTGCTCAGTGAGGGGCCTGCTTCTCCCTCTTCCTCTGCCACTCCTCCTGCTCATGCTGTCTAAAATAAGTAAATAAAATCTTTTTTTTTTTTTAAAGAAGGGGGATGAGACCAGAGCATCTTTGTGTTTTCCCCTACCCATAGCAATATAGCTACCCCTAGACAGTACAAAGAGAGAGAACAATGTATGCTGGTCTAGAAATGAACTGGAGCCTCATTTTTAAGAAGGACCACTAGAGTGAGAAAAATCAAGAAAAACCTCACTTAGGGGCACCTTCAGTCTGTTAGGCATCCAATTCTTGGTTTCAGCTCAGGTCATGATCTCATGGGTTGTGGGATCAAGTCCCTCATCAGTCTCCATTATCAGTAGGGAGTCTGCTTGAGGATTCTCTCCCTCTGCCCCTCTGCCCACTCATGCTCTCTCTCTCTCTCTCATAAATAAATAAATCTTAAAAAAAAAGAAAAAGAAAACCTCACTTAACAGTGCAGGGCAGGTCATTCCCAAATTTAACATAGCAGGGATGAGTCTATACAGCTATAGTAAAGAAAGAGAGTATGTAGCAATGCAGCAATTCTGCATAGTTTCAAATGCTGACAAAAGTGCAAGGAAAAATAAAATTTTAACAAAATGGAAAAAGAGTAAACAAAGTTTGACTTCCAAACCATCTGTCAAAGTTGCCCTTTCTACTACCACAGTATCTGTCTCTACACCCCCTTCACTCACCTACTTTCATCCCCTTCCAGAACACACCTTTCCTAGCACAGACTGTCTCCTCTCTGCCCACTACTGGGTCCTGTGTCATCTTTGATGAACACACTCAACCTTTCTCCTGTCAAGAAATTCCAGATTTATTCAGGAATTTACCAGACTGCTGAGGCTTTTTCAGACAAATTATTTAACTCTCTGACTCTTTGTTTCCTTGTTTATAATATAAGGGTAATGAAATTATCTACCTCTTCAATTATTTTGAAGCTCAAATGAATAAATACATGCAGGACATTCAGCTCAGTGCCTGAACATGGTAATTGCGAATAAAGTTAGAGATTAGTATTATCCTACACACTCAGTTCAGTGGCCCCTCTGACCTCTTCATGCACATCTGGCTCAGAGTGCTCATTCCTGGCGGGAATTGTGGTACTAGGGGTCATCTTATCTATTTGTTGATTCTGGGTAATTATCAAGAATAATGGTGATAATAACCATGTCGGACAATTTTGTATTTCAAAGAATGCAATACAGATTGGCACACATGGGACAGTGTAGAGGAATGTGTAATCATGAAAGAGAGGAGACCAAGAGACATAGAAGGACAACAGGACACATAACATGGCTCCTGTCCCCTCAACAGAGCCAAGTAGGGGAACTTGAGGGATAGCACCTGAAACATTATTCAAACAGGATATGTTATGTGTTGGAAACCCTCTATCACAAAGCTGAAACTGAGGGGTGCCAGGGTGGTTCGTCGGTTAAGGTTCTGACTCTTGATTTCAGCTCAGGTCAGGGTCTCAGGGTCGTGAGATCAAGCCCTGTCATCTGGCTATGAGCTCAGCGAGGAGTCTGCTTGAGATTTTCTCTCTCCCTCTCCATCTTCCTCTCGCCCTACTCACTCTCTCTCTCTCAAATAAATAAATAAAATCTTAAAAAAAAAAAAACCCTGCAACTGAGCAGATTTCATTTACACATCATCTCCAAAGATCCCCAGAATAAATCCAACCCATGTGCCACAGATGACCTTTCATATTCCCAAAAGCAGCCCCCAGGACTTCTCTAGGCAAATATCTCTGATTACTTCTGCTGTCACTTATGTGACACCTCACCATTTTGGTGCCTCCCCCAAATATTATCCAAGTTATCAATGTCCACCTTAATTTACTGGGCCAAAACCAAACATGAATACATAATTCTAAATCAGTCTTATCAGTACTGAGTGCAGAGATGTCAGTTGCTGGCTTGCTCTGAACATTATATTCCTATTAATGAACCTGAGTATTACAAACTTTATTAACAATTAGGTCATACCTTTATGACCTTCATTTCATTGTTCATTTCAACAAATGAAAGCAGCACAGTGCTCCACTTTACATAGAGGAAAACAGCACAGGGGTGAAGTGGGTTCCTCACTAAGGGCATTCTCATAAGATCCCCCTTATGATTATGGTGCTGATCCTGCCACCTGACATCACACAGCCATTTGATTTAATTGGTTTAACTGACCAATACTCATCTTGGTCCTAAAAGGATGCATGATATATCATAAATTAAACATTTAAAATTCAACAGCTGTACACTTAAACCTTTGAGGACACAGTTGAGACTATCTTTCAGCTTGAAGAAAGCTTCTTAACATATCCACATTGTGAAGAGCCCAGAGGAAAGGCCAGGAAGCCTTAGGCTTTTGAAAATCCAACGTTAACTTCTCATGTTTTTAAAAATACCTGACCTCATGTTACTTGTAAAATGAAAGACACATAACCAAAACACAGTGGGCTGTGTAGTGTAGTATAATACCCTGACCTGTAAAAATAAATCTTGCTGGTATAAGAAGGCATTCCAATAAAAGAAGCACAAGCTTAACTATGAACTAGGGATCTTTATTCTCTTGACTACCTATTATGGTGATCAGGGAGTCAGATGCCCACTTCTAAGAGGGAATACTAGCTCAAATGTTCACATCTGTCCATGAAATGCCAGTTTGGAAAACTAAGGAAGGTGGAGAACAGAGTCCTGTCCTCCTTCTACAGATTTCTTCTGTGTTTTCAATTATAGTGAACCACAATGATTGCAAAGAAATACTAAGTGAGGAAACACAATTATCCTGTGTCATCATTATTAATAGTTTTATTTTAAATGCCTTGACTTTAGTTTATGTATTTGACCATGCTAAAATATTACTATTTGAAATCCTTTGTAATAGGAACTTGGAATTTAAGGCTGCCTTTAATAAATGATCTTCTCCCAGACAGCCATGACTCAACTCTTCACTTCCTCATCTTCAAAATTTTACCTCAGTGATAGCTTGTCAGTGAGGCCTTTACTGACTACCTTTCCTAAAATTGCACCCGCACACACACACTCCTCATTCCCTTTACCCGATTCTGTCCTTTCCCAATATGAATGACTTGAAACATACCTCAAGGTTGACATATTTAGAACATTCATGGTCTGTCTCCTTGCACTAGATTGTGAGTTCCAGGAGGGAGAGATTGTTGTGTCTCGTGTTTTGATGCCCAATGTTTAGTATTTTATGGCCCATTCAGAGGAGCAGCCTTGCAAGGGTCATCAGAGCCCAGCAGAATGAGGAGGCTAGCCACACAAGGGGTGAACTGTTGCAAGGGCTCAGAACCTCAGTGGGAGAGTAGGGCATCCTTGCAAGAGGACAGCCCAACAAAAGGGTTTAGGAACCTGAAAATGATGAAAAGTTACCCATTTGGGGGCAGAGAGGGATGCGCCTAGCATGGGCTATCAGAACCCAGGCAGAGTGAGGATGGTATCCAAGTGGAGCAGTTTGGGACTTACACTGGGGCAGATTGGGCAGAAAGATGGAGATGTGGGGAAGAGGGTGATGGTAGGGATCAGAGACTGGTTATAAATGGATTTATCAAACAAGCAAATATATGAAGGGTAATGGAAACCAGATCTGTCACTGTTAGAGAAATATAAAAAGAGAGGAAAGTAGAATGAATGCTGTATGTACTGGATTGGAATTGGGGGTATTGGTGTTAACTGATATTTTTCAATATATACAGATAAATATAGAAATAAATACATATGTAAGTATGTGAGTATGTTTTCTGGTTTTGTCTGCTGAGGCTGAGATTAGCAACTGCTTTCTCCAACCAAGAGCAGTAAATACACCTACACAAATCTACTACACAAATCCTGACCTCTAAATGCCATTTCCTCTAAAAGGAACCTTGGAGAAGTGTCTGACCCCAGGCCAAGGGCAAAAAAAGCATTAAGAAAAACCAGAAATGTCTTATTGTGCAAGAAAATAAGTGTTCAAGAAAAGAGGGTGCCATAAACAGGATATTTATACGGTTTCTGAGCAGTCCTGACAAAATAACTATTAATTACAAAAGGGAAAGAGTAGCTTTACAGTGAGAAATCCTGACAGACCGTAATTTAACCAGGGGATCCAAGTAAATAGCATCAGTAATGGAACCTATTTACGCTGTGAGCCAGAGGACGGGATGCAGGAAGAACACGGTGTCACTTCTGTGGTATTCCTCCCTGTCGAAACTTCGTAACCTGAAATCTAATCATGAGGAAATACCGGACGAACACAAATTGAATACTATTCTACAAAATGTCTGGCCTTCAGATGAGTCAAGGTCATGAAAATCAAGAGAAGCCTGAGGAACCATTCCAGATTGAAGGAAACTAAATGGATAGAACAACTAATGGCAGGGCAAGGTTCTAAACCAGACCCCGTGGCTATGAAGGACCTTGGGGCAACTAGAACAATTTACATGAGTTTTGAAGAACAGATGGTAGGAAGCAGCAGCGTTAACTTTTGATTTGGGTTATTAAATCATGTTATGCAGTAGAATGTCTCTGGAGACACTCCGACGCATTCCAGGGTAAGGATGCATCACATCGGAAACCTAAGCACAAATAATTCAGAGAAAAAAGTTCCTGTGAGCCTATGATTATTTCAACATTAAAAAATATTAATGAAACAGCAGGCACAGTCCCTGCAAAAGAGAAAAAAACAAAAAGTTCATGCTTTTTGTACATAGGGAGAAATTCACAAAGTGAATTAAAATTAGAATCTAATTTCTATCACTCTGATTCAGTTTTTCTCACATATTTTGTTTTTGGGCTGTGAATGAGTATCTATGAAATGAAAACCAAAACCAGATATTAATGATAGATATCTCAGGGGCAGGAGAAGACATGTCATCTTAATCTTTCCAATCCATTCAACATGCTAAGCATCAATATGATGTTAATGGGTTTGGCTTAAAAATTTTATACACTTATCATCACATTCCCCTTAGGGAAAAGGAGACCAAACACCTCTACAACTATGAGCTGTTACTTGAATTCACATAAGTTATTTTGGGGGGAAATGCAGCTGTCTGAGCATCAACTTAATTTTAGATATAAGAGAAAATGATTCTGCCCAAAAGAAAGTGGTTTATCCACTAGAAGTCCTGCCCCATACTATGATTGAGTTCATGGACTTCTACAGCTTCCACAGAATCATCAGCTCATTCTTAGCTGTAAAGGAGCCCTACTTCAACCTAATTTCTCAGTTTGACCCACACTTTTGGCATTTACTGTATAACCTTGAGCAAGTAGTGTTCCTGAGAACACTACTTGCCCACCTTACGTGCTTTAAAAAAAAATGACAGTTGCTGTTATCATGACTAATTTTTTTAAAGAAAATGTGATCATATTATTAAGATCCCATATTGATAGTGTATTGACTTCCAACCCTCTGATGGTCAAAACTGTCTTATCATGCAGCCATACACACCTAGATCACCAGCACCACCACCACCAACACAAACATCATGCTGCTGGTGTCTATCTAATGACATGTTCCCAACAAAACTGAGATTGACGGGGGACACTGAGGAGTCCAGCGAAGTTAGAGATGGTGCAAGTGATCTCATCTACAACTGTTCACAGCAAGGAATCACCAAAAAAGCAGTGACTTCAGCCACGGCCCCACCTTTCTCCATGCCCTGAAGACAGTTGGAGGCATTCACACATGTCTTTTCCCCAGATGGTCTCATTGCTTTCTCTCTCATTTTGTTCATGTCTCTGCTCAAATGTCACTTCTACAGAGAAATCTTCCTTGACTAATATAAAACGACTCTATAAAATATCCCCATCACTCTCTTTCCTTTTTCCCTCTGTCCATTTTTCTTTATGACCTTTATTATCCTTCTCACTACCTGGCATTTTAGTGGGGAGGGAGGAGGCATGTGTATGAGCAACTGGACAGGAGCTTATTGTCTTTCTCTCCCGAATGGAAAAAAAAAATCTCCATAATGGCAGGGTTTTTGTCCTTTTTTTGTTTGTTTATTTGCCATCAGAACAATATCTCATATGATAGGTGTTTGGTAAATGTTTATTAAGTAAATGAATTGATGAATCTAATTGTCAGCTGGTAGTTTGGAGACCAATAAACCCAGTTTTTTTTTTTAATTTATTTTTTTTATTTTTATTCATTTATGATAGTCACAGAGAGAGAGAGAGGCAGAGACACAGGCAGAGGGAGAAGCAGGCTCCATGCACCGGGAGCCTGACGTGGGAATCGATCCCGGGTCTCCAGGATCGCGCCCCGGGCCAAAGGCAGGCGCCAAACCGCTGCGCCACCCAGGGATCCCTAAACCCAGTTTTTAATTGGGGCCAAAGATCTTTGGGAAAAAATGTTCCCATGTTTGCTACAGGGGGATTTACAAGGAAAGGAGACAACTTCAGTACAGTTCATGCAAAACAAAACAAAGCAAGCAAATGAACAAAAATCCCCACAAAGTAGCCTCCACCACAACATAGCTCTTAAGACACATTTGTAAAAGCATATATTTTTTCTATTTTTTCTTTTCTGTTTGTTTTCATGATTGAGGTTTTCCTTTTAATGGAATAGGTTTCCAAAAATAGAACACCACCCTATAACATTGCACCTCTAGAACTTAGTAGGCTAACCTGTAACTACTGTCCAGAACCAGTTCATTTCTAAGTCATCACTGGCTCCCTATCATCCTCAGAGTAAGAGCCAAGCTCCTTAGCAGGCCAGGAAAGTTGGGCTGGGGCTGCTCACTCCCTCTTCTCCTCTGAGGTACCTGCGGTGTCTGGTCTCAGTACTGAGATACTTCCAGTTTCACCTCAGTCTGCAGTCTCTCTGTTTCTCTGTCTTGATAAACACCTACCTATTTTTAAGTCTCTGAGGGAGGTATTCCTGACCTTTTATTTCTACCATGACATTAATGAAAATCAAACTAATTCAACATTATGGTCAATAGTAGGTTTATAACTCTGCTAAAACTGGCTGGAGCAACTAAAATTAATACAGCCCCTGCTTTTTCTCTATATACCCCTCCACACACACACACATACACCCCCCCACACACACACATACACACATTATAGGTACCTCTGAATACATATCTTTAAAATGTTTTCTTTTAATTTACAAAACAATTCATCTTATTCCATATAGACTGTAGCTTCTGAGATCCTAAGTATGATAATATAATATGCATCACACCAATACCTGTGGAATTGTACCATCATTCAAATCTATAAAAGAAACTGAATACAGGCAGAAAAACATTCCCAAGACTAGCTGTTTATCCCCCTGCAAATAATTGTACAAAGAATATCCAACTTTTAGGAAAAATAACAAAAAACACTTAACACTAGTTTAGTCAGATGTATCTCTGTGAACCTATTTATCATCTTTCAACTCAACAAGAGCTTTGAATGAGGAAATCCAGTTTGTTCTGTCACAAAATTTCATATTCCAAGACTTCTTGAGTATAAATTATAGCACAGAAATAATGGTGTCATACTTAGATACATTACTTTACATGAAATTTTCTCAAGGCAAAACATAAAATAAAGCTGATATCTGATAAGCATCTTTATTTCTTATGTCAAAAACAGTCCCCCAGGGGTTAAAACTAGAAGCTGTAGTTTGAGTTTCCTAAGGAATGAAAGAAAGATAATATCTCAAAAGTGACGTAAATAATGAAGTAGGCCAGATACCATATACCAAAGACTTTTTACTAGGCTTCCACTTTAAATCTTTATCCAAAAGTTTTGTTTTGTATTCAGGCTCTTTATTTTGAGTAAAGAGCATCTAGCTTTGGTTAAAAAAGAAACACACACACAAAATTAACAAACACACACATAAAGAGAGACTTTGTACTTTCATTGGAAAGAGATCATTAAGATCACATATCTTGTTACCAAATATCAGTAAATAAAAGATGATCTTTGAGAAGATTCTTCTTCAGAAATGCAAGTGTTAAGAGGATTCTTCTTTGAAATTTTCTTTGGAAAACTCTGTAAAAATCAAACACTTCTGAGAAAATATTCTGTTTTTATTTTTTGTATCCTACGTACTTCCAGAAAAGATTTGAGGAAAGTTATAGTGGTAAATCACATATACAACGTATAATCATGTATAATTTTATATATTTCTTTAAAACAATTGTTGCTTGTCTTTTGTACTGATGATGTGGTAGACATTTATCTAATACAAATAAAGAGAAAAAGTCAACTGTCAATTATGAGGGACTGTGGAAATATAATGGACAATGTCCAATGTTAGAACCTAAGAAATATTTTTCAAATGAATCCTTCATAGACTTTTATTAAAAAATTTTAAAACTTGGCACAGTAAAGGTATTCTGTATGAAGTCAACATGATGTGATATACATAAGATATTCTCTATCTAGCATGACAACAATTACAGTGGCTTTTTATTGTCAATGTAGTTAAGCTAAAACTGTTTCCCAGAATTTCCCTCTGCATGGTTCTGGGTTCAGGTTGGTGCAAGAGAAAATTTTTCCAGATTTAGAAAGCAGAAGTGAAGCAGCAGCCATATTCAAGCTTAGGATGTTCGAGTTAGGTCAGGCACCATTGCAGCTCACACACATTGTTGTGGGTTTACTGACTCTTTGTGTTCCCATAGGAAGGCTGGGCTCTCAATTTCCTACTTCCTTCCAGAGCTCTGTAGGACAGCAGCTGAGCCCGCCGGACCCCCAACAGGGACTGGGCTTATCTCCTTCCGTTTGTTTGACTTTGGGAACAGACTCATGTGTTGCTCCAAGAGTACACTAGATCTTCTGCAGGTTATTCAGTCACATCACTGAAAAAGTGGTGAGAGCTTGATAAAGAGTATTCTAGTTATTAATCCTGAATATCCTAGACTAATAAAAGAAATCCTAGAAAAAGATAATATTGTTATTAAGATTTACTTGGCTTATTGCTCCCTTTGGGGATATTTTTAACTTCATACCATAAACAGAGTTTGTAAGAGTGAACAACTTTCCCAAGAAGGCTGTCATTTGGGCCAAGGAAAACAAATGGTACAAAGATGGAGGCTCATTCTAGAAAGATTTTTGTAGAACTGACAGTGTAAAAGACATAGCTAGTCTCCATGGTTTGGACAGGCTATCCCCAGAACAGTATAAGTTGCTTCATTATTCAAAATAGAGGGAAAATATGTATAACTACAAAGCCAGTCAACTAGAACAAGAAGGAAATACTATCACTATTTTATTCGACTGACCTGGAAGCCTAATCATTGTAGTTAGACAACAGAAACAAGAATGATGAGGACTAGAAAGGAAGATACATTGTTTATAAATGATTGTCTATATGGAAAATTCAATAGGCAGTTTAGGCAAATTATTACAATAATTTTTTCTAAGTTCAGAAAGTTTTTTGGGAAAAAGATCAATTTGAAAATACATATGGTGTTCTTATACAAAACAATGACAAATGAGAAAATACAATATTTAAAAATTCTGTTCCATGAACAACAGAAACTACAAAGTACCTCAGCAGAATTCTACCAAAAGATATGAAAGTCATTTTTGGAGATAATAGTAATACTTAATTTAGAGACATAAAAGACTTACTAGATGTACAGATATATTATGCTCATAAGTGGAAAGACTCAATAATGTACAGATATTATTTCCTATCAAAGATATTTATAAATACCATGCAATTCCAATTGATATTTTTTTGTGGAATTTGTGAATGTGTGTGCAGCTTAATAAAATTATTCTAAAATTAAAGTGTGGAAGAGTAAACAGCAAGAATAATCAAGCATATTAGTTTCCTATTGCTGCTGTAACAAATTACCACAAACTGAGTGACTTAAAACAACATGAATTTATTACTTTACTGTTCTGAAGGTCCAAAATTCAAAACTAGACTTACAGGGCTAAGATCAAGGTGTCAATAGGCCTGTGCTTCTTCTGGAGGTTCTAGGAGGGAATTCATCCCTTGCTTTTGCCAGTTTTTAGAGGCTGCCTGCATTCCTTAGCTTATGGCCATATCACTCTGACTTGTGCTTCTATCATCTTATCTCCTTCTCTGACTCTGACCCTCCTGCTTTCCTTTTAAAGGACCCTTGAGATCGCACTGGGTTCACCTGGATAATATAGGATTATCTCTCCATCTCAAGATCATTAGCTTAACCACCTCTGCAAGGTCCCTTTTGCCATGTAAGGGAAAAGGGTTCTAGGGACTAGGATGTGGACATTTATGGGGGGCCATGGGGACATTATTTTGTCTACCACACCAAGGCAATTTTGATGAAGAACTAGGAGAGGGAATTTGACATACTAGATACTAAGACTTCTAATAAAGCTATAATGATAAAAATTGGGTGACACACAAAGAGGTATTAACCCAGAACTTGGTACACAATAGAAGTAATATTACATATTAGGAGGGAAAGTCAATAAATACTGTTTTTTTCTAAACATTTTATTTATTTATTCATGAGAGGCACAGGGAAAGAGAGAGGCAGAGACATAGGCAGAGGGAGGAGCAGGCTCCATGCAGGGAGTCCGACGCAGGACTCGATCCCTGGTCTCCAGGATCAGGCCCTGGGCTGAAGGTGGTGCTAAACCACTGAGCCGC
Organism: Vulpes vulpes; assembly: GCF_048418805.1. Taxonomy (NCBI): domain Eukaryota; kingdom Metazoa; phylum Chordata; class Mammalia; order Carnivora; family Canidae; genus Vulpes; species Vulpes vulpes. The sequence goes on from NC_132785.1 coordinate 89,708,213, forward strand.
CTGGGCTGCCCAATACTGTTAAGACCATTAGCTATCTATGCAGGGAAAAAAATAATTAGATCCCTACTTCATGAAATATGTGAAAATCAATTCAGATAAATTGTGTGGACATAAAGGTAAGGAAAATATAAACATACAAGCAAATAATTTTATGACCTCAGAAAGATTTCTTAAACAGATCGCAAAAGCACAAATAATAAACTGTATACATTAAAATGTAATACTCCTACAGGGCACCTGGTTGACTCAGTCGGTTAATCTTCCAACTCTGATTTTGGCTCAGGTCATGATCCTGGGATCAAGCCCTAAGTTGGGCTCCATGTTCAGCTGGGAGTCTGAAATTCACTCTCTCTCCTTCTACCCTCTCCCCTAAATGGTGCTGTCTCTCTCTCTCTCAAAAAAAATCTTTTTAAAAAAATGTAATACTATACAACAAAAGCCTTTGCCATCCATGTGCCAAGAAAAACATTAGCACTGAGAATATAGGAAGAACATCTGTAAGTCATAAGAAAGTTGAGTTACACAAAAATTAACTCAAAATGGATTAGAGACCTAACTTTAAGAACTAAAACCATAAAAATCTTAGGAAAAAATAGGGGTAAAAGTTCATGGTCTTGGATTTAGCAATGGTTTCTTAGGTATAACATCAAAAGCATAAGCAACAAAATTAAAATATAGGAAAATTGGACTTCATCAAAAATAAACTTTTGCATCTCAAAGGACACTACCAAGAAAATGAGAAAAACATTATTTGCAAATCATATAATTGATAAGCATCTAGTATCCAGGATATATAAAGAGCCATGACAACTCAGTAACAAAAAGATAACTCGTTGAAAATGGGCAAAGGACTTAAATAGACATTTCTCCAAAGAAGATATAAAAATAGCCAACAAGCAAACATGAAAAGATGTTCAACATCATTAACCATTAGGGAAATGCAAATCAAAACCACAATGAGGTAAAGCTTACACCCACTAGAATAGCTATAATAATAATAATTTTTTAAATGGAAAATAACAAGTACTCATAAGGATGTGGAGAAGTAAAAATCCTCATACATTGCTGATAGGAATGTAAAATGATGTAAATATTATGGAATGCAATTTTTGGTGTTCGTCAGAAAGCTAAACATAGGCATTATGATTAAGCAATTCCATTCCTAGAAATACACCCAAAAAATTTAAAACAAGGACTCTAACAAATACTTGTATGCCGATGTTCACAGTAGCATTATTCACAATAGCAAATGAAAACAATCCAAATGTCCTTAACTGTTGAATGGATAAATCCACACTTTTTGTATGTGGTACATACAAATCAATATTATTCAGCCATAAAAAGGAATGAAGTACTAATACCTGCTACAACATGAATGAGGCTTGGAAACAGGCTAAGTGAAAGAAGCCAGTCACAAAAGGCAACATGTTATATAGAGGGAGAACAGGGAGTGACTGCTTAATGGGTATGGGCTGCCTTTGGGCAGGATGAAAATGTTCTGAAACTAGATAGTGATGATGGTTGTACATCATTGTGACTGTACTAAATGTCACTAATGGTCAATTTTGTGTTATGTATATTTCACCACAATAAATAAAGCACCAGTGATACATTATGTACATTAAGATGCAATATATATCTTATCCAGTGAAAGACATCATAAATAATGTGAAAGGGCAACCCACAAACTAAAAGACTTTTGCCACTTATGCAGCAAAAAAGCATAACATCAAGAATATAGAAAAGTATTTCTTAAATCTATGAGAAAATACGAATAAAAAAATGGAAAAGGGATCCCTGGGTGGCGCAGCGGTTTAGTGCCTGCCTTTGGCCCAGCGCGCGATCCTGGAGACCTAGGATCGAATCCCACGTCGGGCTCCCGGTGCATGGGGCCTGCTTCTCCCTCTGCCTGTGTCTCTGCCTCTCTCTATGTGACTATCATAAATTTAAAAAATTTAAAAAATGGAAAAATGAGCAAAGACACCATTACACAATTTATAGAAAAGAGAACCTAAATGATCCCAAAAAAGTAGGACAAAATGTTTAGCCTCATTAGTTATCAGGAAAATGAAAATGAAAATATATTTTGCACCCATAAGACAAGTAATACAAGTAATATCAGTAATATTATCTGATAATGATAATACCTGGTATTAGTGAGGTTATAAAGAAATAGAAGTATAGAACAGAATAGAATAGAGAAAATAGCAATAAAATAGAAAGAATTCTAATACATGGCCAGTAGTAGTACACATCAGAACCATTTCGGAGACCAATTTGGCAACAGTTGATAAAATTTAAAATCTGTATATTGTACTGATCAGCAATTCCACTTTTAGAAATATACTCTTGAGAATATTATCTTAGTACAAGGAGATGTATATACATATGCCCACTTAGCATTGTTTGTTACTGCAGAAAGGGAGGGGAGAAGGAAAGAGCTTTAAATAAATTGTGGAATAGTCTCACATTAGTTAGAATGGATGGCTAACCTAGATATAAGTGCTTCCTTATGGATAATTCTCAAAAACAATATTATGTATTTAAAAAAAGACAAGTTTAAGACTGATTTATAGGATAAACTGAACTTGCATAAAGTTTTAAAATACAGACATGGACCAAATGTTGTTATCAATGTAGACATCTGTAGCAAAGATATAAAATATTAGAAGGAAAGGGTACCCAGCAACTTCCCAATGGTCTTGTCCCTGGGATGGAGGGAGAGGAATGGGGTGGCACAAAAGAAATATTGTCTCTAATTTTTATGTCTTACAAAAATTTGAAGCAAATAAAACACATTGTTAATGCATGTTAATTCTGAAGAGTGAGCACCCATGTTTTTGTTATATTACTCTCCATGCTTTCTTTGAGTCTAAGATTTTTTCAGAATAAAATAACCAATAGACTATTAATGTAGGGAAGTAAAGTAGGAAGCAACTCTGCAAAAACTAAGTACAAAAATGTGTAAATTTTGCTATGGTGACAAAATCAACTAATAAGTTGTATGTGTGTGTGTGTGTGTGTGTGTGTGTGTGTGTGAGAGAGAGAGAGAGAGAGAGAGAGAGAGAGAATGTTCCACGCAATAGAAGCAGCCAAGCTCTGCTTCTCTGAAGAGAGATCTCATAACAACAACTTTGGTGACACACCCTGGTCAGAGATCCTTGGACAGTACGGTGCCCAAACACTTGTGTGTTTGCCTAGGACAATGTGTGCTGCAGTCAACCAGGGGCAGGCACTTCCTGTTACTCTTCCAGAGAAGGTAGCCAAATAACAAATTCAGAACAAAAATTATCATCCATTCCTGTCTAACTCAATATTTTTCATATGCTGGGTTCATTTATTTTCTTCCTGACTTAAATCTGATATAAGAAATATTGTTTGAATCAAGAAGGTTTTTAGAGGACTTTTGCTACTATAAATATAACTAGAAAAAAGTGATCTCAGATCCATTTACCTTTGAGACCGTCTCCTGACATCAGCTCGTTTTCTGAAGGATAACACATGGCACATATTCCCACCACTCATTTAATTTGCTGTTGATTTTCTGGGCAGCACGTTCTAAGTTAACATTCAAACAGCCATTCAGAAATGAAAATGTATTGACAAAGGAGCCAAAAGATTTCAGCAGCCCTACATTTCAGATCTCTTCTTGGTTTGATGCATCCAGATTGCTTGCCTGCTCAGCATGCAGGAATGCTTCATTTACACGCTACTTCTGCAAACTAATAAACACTCCTTCCTAATGCAGGGCTAGCTGGCAGAAGCCCTGACTTAGTGTTCTTTGGGTTTTTTGAGCCTTACCACAGGAGATAAAGCAGGGAATTCTGTTCCTAAGAATCATCACAAACTTACAAAATCGTGTGTCAGTAAATGCCACATTAGGATGGGATTTCTGTTTGGTCAGATTGATGACTATTATTTGCATAGCAAGCTTTCTGAAATAAGGAGAGTCAATGATAAAATTCATAAACTTTTCCTACATTTCATTATTCAAAATTTTCTAGAACACAACCTTTCCTGTTAGAATATAAACTTGGGGGCAGGTATATGGTCCTACTTATCTAACACAGGGCCTGGTACCTAGTTGGTACCAGTTGAAAATAGTGCAAACATCAGATGATCACATAGATCATGGATTGCATTATCTAACCAAGACACAAGAAGCATGCTCTCCCCTCTAGTCTTAGAAGATTGAACAACAACAATGAAAAGAACTAAAACTACTACAATTCTAATTATCCTCAATCAAGAAAACCATCTTTTCACATCTGAAGAAATCATGAGTACAGTAATTGTAATTTAGAAAAAAAGACTATCTCACTGTAAAATGTGTAGTGTAGTGTAAATAATGTGTAGAAAAAAAGACTATCTCACTGTAAAATGTGTAGTGTAGTGTAAAATGTGTAGTGTAAATAACTCATGAACTATTATCCATTAATCTCTAAAGAATAATTCTTTATATTAAAGAACAAGACCAAAATTTTTGGTGTGTGTTTTAATTTTTATGTGTGTGCATATGCACACTTATAAAAGAGGAAACACTGACTTTCATTTATAACCCTAAAGTTTCGAGATCTTAGGTGGATGGGCCATGGTACCTAAGGAGACTCTTTGCTAAGCAGCCTGATGGGTCTGGGTGTGTCAATTTGTGTATAAGTAAGATGGCAGAGCTGACTAGTTCTGATAGAGAAGACTTTGCAATTCGGGGCACAGTAGAAATGTATCTGAAAAAGAGAAGAGCCTGAAACATCAGTGTGCTGTGTGTAGAAGAAATATCAGAGAGAGAAACCCCTGGGAAGATATAGCCAAGGACCAGGAGAGGCCTTTCGGAAACAATTGCCTAATTAGTGTTTAAGCTGTTTGCTATGAGATTTATGACGTAAAATGCCTCTGTCATCTCCTGAACAAAATCTTCAGTTTACATTACTGTGTGAGCAAATGCTATTTAAGGATCTAAGAGAAATGCTGAACTCTTTTTTCTGGGCTTACATGGAGCAAAAGAGAGAAAGGACATACAGACAAAGGTGGTAAAGGAGGAGGGTTCAGCTGATGCCCTGACAGTCCCTCTCAGATGTCTCTTCAGAATCTCAAACTTAACATGGTCAAAATAGAGCTCTATTCTGCAACTTCCCCAGTTGTCCTCATGTTGTTAGATGGCACCACACCAACCAAGCTGCTCAAGCCAAAAACCTACATATTGGGCTTACTTCCTCACCTTCTCTTAACTCCTTATCTATAATCCATTAGTGAGTCCTGCCAACTCCACCACACAAACATACCCCAAATCCATCCACTTGGCCACTCTTGTCCAAAATCACATGTCAGTCAGGAGCTACAGCAACAGCCTCCTAACTGATTCCTTTACTTCTGCTTTTACCAACCACACCCACCTTGCACTGACTCACTGGTCTCCTCTTCATTTGGCAACTATAGTGACCCTTAGAACTCAAGACTATATCATGTCCCTCCCATGCTTAAAACTCCAATATTTGTCCATCCTACTGAGAATACAATCTTCCTTCACCATGGCTCACAGATGTGAACTGACCCACCCTTTAGGCCCTGTCTTAACCCCTCTCTCCATTCCCCTTTTATCTCAGCAGTACTGCATTACTTCTGTTTCTCAAATGCCTTGCCCACAAGAGCATCTCCTTTTCCTGGAATGTTCTTCCTCCAGATTTTTGCATGGCTAGCTCCATTTTTAAATAAGATCTCAGCTCAAATGATACTTCCTCCAAAAATCATTCCTTATTCTAATTCAGCCATACTTTCATTAGAAGCTCTCCATCATATGATCCTGACTTAATATCTTCATAGCATTTATCACTATTGGAAATTTTTTCACCTCTATTCACTATCTTCCCTTATCAGAATGTGTGATTCATAGAGAAGAAACCATAATGTTCAGACAATGCCTGGCACACAGCAGAAATTCAGAAGACACTAAGTGAGAGGCAGTATAGCACAGTGGTTAAACATCTGAACTCTGGCAGCACTGCCACTTACTGGCTGAACAACTTTAGTTTGCTAACTTAACCTTTCTGTCTCCTCATCTATATAATAAGATGATGATAATAGCATTTGCCTCATAGAGTTTTTGTGTGGATTAAATCAGTTAACCTATTTTAAATGTTTAGAGAAATTCTTGCATAAGGACTATACAGGCTAGCTATTATGCACTTACTCTGATCTGCCCTTAATTTCTTATGCATAGGCAGAAAAAAATCCTGTATCTTCAGGCTGTTAATTCATTAATAGCCAGCAACATACATCAATTGATTTACATACTTTCCATTCCTCTTTAAAGCAGCCTAGAAAAGACTCAGCAAAGGGGATGGATGTTCCCACTTTGTGGCTTAAAGAATATATGGCCAGCAGCACATGACCAGAGGCACTTGAGGTCACAGAACTTACAAAATGTTAAAGACTCAGGAGTGTCAGAATAGACCTCAGCATCTTTCCCTTGTAAACCCTCTGAAAATACATGACCTCTTCTGCAGGTGTAACCATCAGTTATTTTCAAACATATTATTACTAGAGTAGAATAATTCTACCACACTTCCTACATATCCCTCTTCCACCAACAAGTAAATTCCATGTTTGTAGGGTTGCCAGATAAATTACAAAACATCAATTAGTTTAAATGTCAGATAAATAAGGGATCCCTGGGTGGCGCAGCGGTTTGGTGCCTGCCTTTGGCCCGGGGCGCGATCCTGGAGACCCCGGATCGAATCCCACATCGGGCTCCCGGTGCGTGGAGCCTGCTTCTCCCTCTGCCTGTGTCTCTCTGCCTCTCTCTCTCTCTCTGTGACTATCATAAATAAATAAAAATTAAAAAAAATGTCAGATAAATAAGAAATCATTTTTTATCTGAAATTCAAATTTAACTGAATGTCCTATATTTTTTACTTGCTATAGCTCCATCCTGGGTACTAAAGGACGCAGAGCCTGATATCAGGAAGAGGTTTAGATCTGGGATCAAATCTGAATTCCTGGATGTAATATGGAAGCAACTTTGAGCAAGTTACTTAATTCTCACTGAGCTTCGATTTTCTCATCTGTAAACAAACTACTTCATGGAGTGGCTATGAAGCTCTATAAGGTAAGCTTTGGGAGAGCACTTAGCACAGTGCCAGAGGGATGGATAAATAGGAGATTTGCAAAAAACCTTAGTCTGCCTTCCATCCCTTTTGATGCATCAGGTCTGATCTCTGGCTGAGAGGCTGAAAGCCATTTTTGTCTAGGATAATTAGAATTAGCCTTAAAGATGGGCACCTGGGTGGCTCAGTCAGTTAAGTTTCTGCCTTCAGCTCCATCCTGCATCCTCCATCCATGTCTGGCTCCCTGCTCACCGGGGAGCCTGCTTCTTCTTCTCCCTCTGCCACTCCCTCTGCTTGTTCTCTCTCAATCTCTCTCTCTGTCAAGTCAATAAATAAAATCTTTATTTTTTTTTAATGATGGTTGTCAAACTCAAAGTTTTCTTTTTTAATATTTTATTTATTTATTCATGAGAGACAGAGAGAGACAGAGACAGAGACATAGGCAGAGAGAGAAGCAGGCTCCACGCAGGGAACCTGATGTGGGACTCCATCCCGGGAGTCCAGGATCATGCCCTGGGCTGAAGGCAGGCGCTAAACCACTGAGCCACCCCAGCATCTCAATAAATAAAATCTTTTAAAAAAAATAATTAGCCCTAAAGGTAATTGAATTAAAGAAATAAAATATTTAAACATCACATTCCCCCATATCAATTATCTATTGTCACAATAATGCTGTATATTCACAGGTAACTGTGAAACTTCAGCGGCATTCTACAGTAACATCTTTTCTTGCTTATAATCCCAGAGGTTGGCTCAGCAATTGTGCTGATATAAGCTGAACTAGTTGGGCTTACTTATACATCTGTGGTCAGCTCTCAGGTTGGCTGGGGACTGGCTGGTCTAGGATCACCTCAGCTAGGATGACTTGTTCTGTGCTCCCTGGTCTCTCATCCTCCAATAGGCTGCCTTAGGCCTACTCTTAAGACTAGGATAAGGGTTGGAGAGAAGAAGCAGAAATATCCAAGTGCTTTTGTAAGACCATTTGTCCTATTGGCTAAAGCAAAGCACATGGCCAAGGTCATATCAGGTCAGAAGAGCACTACCAAAAGTATAAATATATAGAGGAATGAAACAATAGGACCATTAGTGTGATAAATCTACAACACCCCAATACAACACACCAACACCCCCAATAGAATTTGTAGAGTGAAATTTTAAATTTAAGGAGTTGATAAATGAAGGCATGAATAATGTAGTAGACACCTATTGAGGGGCCTGCCCTGTCCCTCATCCCTGAGAGCTTCCCAGCCCACCCACAGGAGTGGGTTCCTGGCAGCCTTGCTTATGCCATGTGATCCTACAACCTGGTGTTGGCTGCCCAACCACAGGGGGAACCAATGACCCAAGCTGGCCCAGTCACCTTCTCCTTTTGGAATTTGGGAATGGAACCAAGAAAATTGAGTCAGAATCTGTATGTGATGGCACCTGCAACATGTAATCCTAGGCATCTGGGGAGGCTGTGTTTTGCTGCATGAACTAAGAAGCAGAAAACACAGCCAGGCTCTTAGCCACTAGAGGAAGCCAAATGAAGTCAATGCTGTATTAGTTTCCTACTGATGCAGTAACAAATTACTACAAACTTAGTGGCTTAAAACAAGCCAATTTATTATTTTACAATTCTGGAGTTCAGAAGTCTAAAATGGGTTGGCAGGGCTGCATTCTCTGTGGAGGGTCTCAGGGGAAATCCTACTTTCTTGCCTTTTCCATCTTCTGGAGGCTGTCTGCATACCTTGGCTTATGGTTGCATCACTATAGCCTCTGTTCCCATTGTTACATCTCCTCTTCTAACTGACTCTCTCCTATCTCTTCTTGAAGGACCCTTGTGATTACACTGGGTGCACCTTGATAATCCAGGATGATCTCCCCATCTCAAGGTCTTTCACTTCATCCTTTCAGCAGAGTCCCTCTTGCCATATAAAGTAGCATTTTCACACTTCAGAGTTCCAGAGATTAGGACACCTGTGGGGGCCATTATCCTACCCACCACAAAAGTTCATGAGGAACAGAGATGAAAGGTAGGGTGCCTGGGTGGCTCAGTCAGTTAAGCATCTGCCTTCAGCTCAAGCCATACCCCGGGCCGGGCTCCCTGTCATTGGGGAATCTGCTTCTCCCTCTCCCTCTGCTGCTCCCCCTGCTTGTGCTCTCTCTCTCTCTCAAATAAATAAAATCTTTTTAAAAGAGAGAGAGAGATGACAGTTAAGGAAAAGGCTTCAAGAGCCTTCTGCTTCTTGATCTGGTCAGGGCATTCCTCCATTCATGCCCTTGGTTGCCATGACATACTCTCATATCCTTATGAGAAGTCTTTTGGGTGATGGCTGCTCAGACTGCTCTGTTGAGAAAAGCTCTGAAGGCTTACTGGAATGCATGATCATCAATGATGTCTGACATCAATGTGCCACAAATTCACTTACTCTAGATTAGAAAAGGTAGAACTAGCATGGTTGAGTGTGAAGAATCATGTTTTCTTATCAAAATGGGGCTTAAACTATGAAAATTTAAATCCAGGTCAATGATAGCTGAACCTGAATTAAGGGATATCCCCTGAGGAGACTGCACATGTAGTATATCCCTTGGAGGCTATGGGTGTGCTGCATTTTACCAAGTACCAGATCTTAAAACACACACACACACACACACACACACACACACACACAAATTCAACCTGGTGATTTCTCTACCCAATATCTTTCATTTTGAACAAAAAGCTAGGACCTCAATCACCAACCCACATAGAATGCCTGCTTCTCGGTAGCAAGGCCGTAGCCTAGAGGCAGTCTGTGTCACTATTCAAAACATTTTCCTTATCAGAGCACTTTCTCACAAGAGAAGGTTGTTGGTTTCAGGAGCTCCAAGTTTTATTTTTGTCAGTTTTGTTTAGTGCTGTGTGCCAGGCGTTCACTTATGCCCAGATCCTTCGTTTGGCTTTTATAGGGAATTCTACTGAGTAACACTTAATAACTTCACTGATCACGCACTCCAGTGTTCTTGGTGACTTGATGATGCTAAAATTACACTGTCGCATTCACATCAGAAAGAAAGATGAGAAAAGGCTGTAGTGTCCAGGGACTGATGAGCCACCAAAAGGTGGGCTAGAGGGTATTGCTCTGTTTTTTAAGCAGCATCAACATTTCAAACTCACAGAATCAGTAAGAATACTTAATAGGAGAGGAGCCAGACCAAATACCTCCCAACAAAAGAGACTCCTTCCTGTAAACTGCCCGGGTGTTCCCTTTTCATGAAAAATTCTTTCCTTTCTGAAGATTTAAGGAGGCATATGTGATTTAATCCCTCCTGTAGCTTTTAAAGTCAGTAGAATGAGTGTTTACAAAGCAGGATCTTTTACTAGATATTGTAAAAGAGATTTCTGTGCGTATGTTTTGCCAAGAAATTAGAATCCAGTGCTTGCCAAGGAGCATAAATATACTTGGCAGTATCCAGAGTCTCAGTAGCAGAGATAAAAGTAATTGTTCCCTTCAGCCAATTGCTCACACTTATTACAAAACATTTGTCTTCCCCAGGGGTGGATTTTCTCCCCTCTTACCGTCTGGCTCTGGGAGATATTGTCCGTCCTCTGGCTCAGGAAAGCTCCTCAGACAAGCTTTGAAGTGAGATGCTCTGAGGCCCATAATTACATCTTTATGTAGCTCCAGATGCATACAGAGTCACAGAGGCTCAATTATTGACCTGAGACATTTCAGCTTTCATCAGTCTGCTACTTTCCCTTTCAATAATGATCAATTTTTAAGGAAGACATTTATGTTTTAACTGTGTCACTCTTTTCATTGCTTTAAAATCTGATTCAATTCAGCTCTCTGGGCTTTATATAATTGTCAATAAGCTGGATGGCTTGTCAACACTTGGGCCAATGCTCCGTTAACGGGAGATTTCTTAGCTTTACACTCAGTGAAAGAACTCAGGAAGTGCTTATATGAATATTCTGGTGCTGTTAAGATTTCTTCCTTAACCCCAAAAGACTTTCTATGTCCCCAAAGACTATCATCACCGGGGAGAAAAGTAACCACAATGGCCTGATTCAGAGCAAAACCTCCTTGTTTTTCCTTTTATGGTGACATGTACCCCAAACAACCAAATATCAGGAAATAACTTTTTCATACACCCAAATTTAAGATTGTTTCTTTTTAAACCGGTTAGAATGTGTCAAACTGATTTAAAGGTGAAAGAAAGTCTAACATTTCAGCAAAAACTTGACTCATCATCAGTAACTAAAATTTGATACTACTTCTTGGCAGTCAATTCATTTACTCTCTGTACTTGACAATCCTAAAGCTGTGTTTCTTTTTAAAATAAGCTGTAAAACTTATTAAATTGCTAATTTGTTTAGAACTATAGTTGTGTACTTATCTCACTTTTCCTCTAAACTATGAGTTCCTGGAAGGGAAGATTGCACCAGAAAGCCATACACGATCCCTGTCATGCAGGAGTGAGACAAATGCTGGAGAGGGATCGCTACACAAAGAACTATCTTCATCTTCTAATGACCCTCTTTTATTTCTCCTTCCACAAACTGCTACCCTTGCAAAACCCATAAACATTTCTTCTTATTCATTATATAGCTTTTGACAAAAGCCTCTATAAAACAGTTACCCAGATCTTTTTTAAAAAAGGGTAATGTACATCATAAATCATAATAATATATAGCAAGGCTACTACTTGGAATTCTTTGGACTAGGAGGTGGAGTAGAAAGAAGAAAGAAGAAAGAAGGAAGAAGTTTTCTCTTAAGGGAATGACAGAAGTAGGCCATTTGGCACCATTGTGACAGGGTAGATCACATTTTAAGTGAAACTTGCACGTTGCAGATTTTAGGTAATAAATTAGTTTTAAAATTCAAACGTCCTGGAGAAACATTTTTAGTCTGTTAATAATGTTATTACTGAGATCTTTTCCCGCAAGACTACAAAATAAAAGGGCATGAAATATCATGGTTCTGCCCATTTTATGGTCTCAGCAAGCAGTTATAGTTATACAAATCAAAAACAAGTTTATTCCAGGAAAAAGAAAATAGGAACAAGTTGAAAGCTACCATTAAGATTTTCAGATGATAAACCACTTAAGACTAACTACCTTCCGCCTTTCTTTAGCAAACCTAATATACCAAAATTTGGATTTGTACAAACAGTAACCTAAGATATACTTCTTCTTTGATAACATGAAGTAAAGTTTCTTTAAGTCTCCAATTTCTCTATTAAGCAGTTTGTAAACATAATTTAGTATTGTATGTGTGAAGTTAAACAAAGCTTATACTGGTCAACAGCCTCCCTTATGAGTAAAACACAAATCGTCCAAGATTTTAGCAGAAAACAATGGTGTCGGGAAGTGACTCCAGAATAGGAGTGCCCTTAGGCTTTCCACATGTTAATCCCCAACTGAAGCTCTGACTCAACAGATACACCCCCATTCTTTAGTTCCCCTTAACCCAGTTGAAACTGATTTAATAATTTTTGTCCTTAAAAATGCATTCTCGTGTTACTCCCAATTTTCTTGCAGTTTGTCATTGATATTAAAAAAAATACTTGACTAAATAAGGGAGAACATGAGAAATAATTGTGGAAAATCAAACTCAAAAAATAGGCACATTTCCAAAGCACATATTTCAGATCCTAAAATAACCTCCCTTTAGCCCTGAAGAACCAGTAGAACTTTGTAGACACCTTGATCAGCTTCCACTTCCAATTCCCTGAATTTCCCACATTTGCAAAGAAGTCTCGGAACCTATACCTATAAGAACAAATCTAAAATGACTTACCTTAGGCACCAAATGTAAACTTTTCCTTTCATTTCCTTTCTTTAAATTTCCTTTAACTTTCAGATTTTCCACTTACATGTGGTTTCCCATCTGAAGGACACAAATGATTTATAGGGACATGATGATTAGAATAATGAACTGTCCATTTCTTTCTATCCCAGTTTACTGGTTCTGCCCACTTTTGTAGGAGGCAATGATTCGATTCTAACATTTCACCAAATATAGAACCAACTGTATGTTATCTCTGGACTGGACAATAGCCATTGTGTGCACACAATACCGTGGCTCACTCCACACCATTGGCCTTGGAAGGCATAGAACTTGGGAGAGCTCAGGGGTCCATGTCTCATCCATTAAACCATTCACATTGGCTGAGTATGTGAAGGACAAAGCCTCCAAAAACTGCAGGAACAAACAACATGACATGACACACATGAAAAGAAAAGAGCCAGAGGATTGACCATTTGAGCAGCGAAGGGGGGAGGGTGGGGCCTTAGGAAATGAAACTCCAGCTAACAGCTCAGGGGATTTGACTACATGTTGTTTATGTCTCTGTGTGGAATGTTACCAAATTCCATTCATGGACTTTATTCATATCTGAAACATAAACTAGGGAAAAGAATCCAAACAAAAAAAATAGCAACAAACTGAGTAATTAGAACAGGTTCTATATTTCTGCTTTTTGTAGAAAAACTATAGTTCAAGAGTGGTAGTTTCTTATGAACTAATTAACTCTTAATATCCCAGAGAACATAGCAGAAACCAAATATTGACAAGAATTGATTTTTCTAGATGGGTTCTTTACTCCGTTTTCTTCTCTTTGCTGTCATACTTAACTTCTTCCCAAAGAGAGAATGTATTGAGACTAAAGTCTTAAGGAGGATTTTTTCTTTTTTTGAGATTTTATTTATTTATTTAGACAGAAAGTGGTGGCAGGGGTAGAGAGCAAGAGAGAGAGAGAGTGAGAGAGAGAGAATCTCAAGTAGACTCCAAGCTGAATGTGGAGCCCAAGGCAGGGCTCCATCTAATGAACCTGAGCTGAGACCAAGAGTCAGACACTTATTGCCTGAACAACCCAGGCACCTCCTGGGAGGGTGGTCTTTTTACAAAATTACAAAGTCCTAATCTTCAGACTTGCTCCAAACATAATCCCTTCAGAAGTGTCAAGCCAAGCTTTCCCTGTGCTCACCATCTCCTTAAGCATTCCACCCCTGCCTTAAATTCCAACCCAGGTATTCACATGATCTGACCTTCAGAATTATCTTCCATGAAGTATGTATGGATAAAAAAGTAAGATTTTCAGTGTTTAAAAATAGTATTTTTTAAGATTTTATTTATTTATTCATGAGAGACACACAGAGAGAGGCAGAGACAGGCAGAGGGAGAAGCAGTCTCCCTGTGGGAAGCCTGATGTGGGACCCGATCCCAGGACCGCAGGATCACCACCTGAGCCAAAGGCAGATGCTCAACCACTGAGCCATCCATGTGCCTCTAAACATAGTATTTTTTTAAAGTAACCTCTACACCTAACATGGGGCTCAAACTGTGATCCTGAAATTAAGAGCTGTATGCTCCACTGACTAAGGCACCCCAAACATGGTATTTTTGAATGAGATTTTTTTTCTTCAGTGGCTTGTGACATTAACATTTTTAACTATTTTCCATTAGAAAATTTTCTATCCACTTATTCAAATGTCTCTTACCAGGAGTTGAATAGAAAAAAGCCTGACATTGATAAGACTTTTGTAATCTCAGCATGAACCCTCAACAGATTTTTCACTAAATTATGATGCTTTCATAATTTCTCTTCTCCCTGAGAATCATTTTCCTCAGTGATGAAATGAGGGAGAGAAGATTGCATTGAGCAGAAGTTGGCACAAGAGGAAATGGATCCACATCTCAAAGCTCTGATCAGTTATTTATCATGAAAGAACAGACTTTGAAATCCTGGGCTCCACACTGACTTTTACTTCAAGGAACCCACATTCTTATTTGGCTGGTTTCTTAGATAGCATGATATAGTCAGGAAAACAGATCTCATTCCTTCTGACCTGAAGTCAGACCCTTGTTAATGCCATAGAAGTATGTTCTCACAATAGTTATACTGGCAATTCTTTGGAGTTTGTTTGTTTTTGAAAGGTATTGAATATGTCAGGTGGTACTGTGCTCTGATGCTCATGATGCAGCCCTTTTCTCCTCACCATAGTCATTCTTTCGTGCATGTGACACAACCTCACAGTCTGACAAAGTGGCTGTAGTTGTTTATTACCAGAGTCAAGTACATCTTCAGCCAATTCCCACAACATGTGCTTCCTCTGGGCCTCTCTAGGAGCACTTTCCTCAGGACAAGCCTCTACTTTTTATTATACCAATAAACTCTCACAGCCCTGGAGTCTTTTTCCCCAAAATGCATGACTTTGAGTTTGTCCGCAGGCCTAAAAGAGCAATGTGAAATGCTGCTGCCCTGGCCCCACAGCGTGTGCCTGCTTTCAGGGTGGGCAGGCTCAGATGGAAGTAAGATGGGATGAAGCCGCTTTCTGTAAGGACTGCCGGTTGGCCAATTATTCAGAGCACCTCAACCTTAACTTCTAGAATTGTGGCTTCCCAGAACTGTTATTCTTACAAAATACCTAAATTTTATGGAGCACTCATACTATGCCAGGCATTTAGGCAGACAGCTCAATTAATCTTCACCATATTCCTGTGGGGTAGGTTTCTCATCTTACAGATGAGAAGCAGGAGCTCAGAGAAGTTCAGAAAAGTGCTCAAGGTCATACAATCTAGTAGATAGTAGAAATGGAGTTCAAATGCAAGTAGTGTGACTCCAGATCCCTCAACCATCTTTTGGGCAGTAGTTTACCTTTTGGAATGAAAGAATACAATTAATTAGTTAAGCCTATGAATAAATAATAACAACAGCGCCTACAAGAGTTCTTTAATTCAGGACTTTATGTGAAAATCATAGGAGAATTAGTTGAGAATGACTGGGGTTAATTTAAAATACCTCATAAACTATATAAAAATGTACAATGAGGTTCTTACATAAACTTCCAATTTCCCCTTTCTAAGGAGTTGAACACCTTCACCAGATGGGGTTAAAAGAATCACCTTTCTTCTTGTCTGCTTTAAATGTCCCCCTCCCTGTTCACTCTCCCAAATTCTCTTACCTCACAGTATCCTTGCACCAAAATGATTTGGAATTGTCCAAAGATGACTTTAAGTACCAAATCATTATCATGGGTTACAAATGAGGTTTGCAAAGTGCCTGCCATAGATAAACTTAGTAAATGGTTTCTCTCAATCTCTTTCATCCCCTCCCCTATAGCACTTGCCAATCCTGCAACATTTCATTTACACCTCTGTTTCAAGAGCCCTGTATCTTGCACCTGTTTCTGTGCTATGTTCTGCCCTCTGTGGCAATGTAAAAATTATTGTATTTTGCTTCTCTGGGCATGAAGTGTGGTTCCCTCACAGAGACCTACAGCCGACATGGTTGGTCCCCATCAATATCCTCTCAGTGTTCACTTCACTGATGTCTGAGAACACTCTTCACTTGCTCTTCACAGGGAGCAAGCTTGCAGGCTGAGCCAGAAGTGTCCGAGATGACCTGAGAGAAGTTCTTGATTCATTTATAGATGGGGAAATGATAGAAAAATACTCTAGTTTCCTCACTTCTGGTTGGTATATCTCTGAGGCATATTCTACACCATCTCCCAGGGGGTCCCCAGGTGCCATGACAAATCCATGTAATACCATCAAACATACCCCTAGGCAGAGCAATTCCAGTGTGCTTCTGTTCAATCATTTCGTGAGAAGACTCAGTGGGGACTAGAGAAATGAGCCAAGGTGGGCACATTGATTTTTTTAAAGATTTTTATTTATTTGAGAGAGAGAGAACATGGGAATGAGGAGGGCCAGAGGAAGAAGCAGACTCCCTGCTGAGTGGGAAGCCTGATGCAGGACTCAACTCCAGGATCATGAACTGAGCCAAAGACAAACGCGCAATTAACTGAGCCACCCACATGCTCTACAAACATTGATTCCATATAGTATTAGAGAGCATTTGAGAAAACAAGCATTCTCACTCAAGCTTTGTTGCAGGGGCAAATGGCATAATTCTTTGAAGGCAATTTGACAGGATATATCAAAATTTTGAATGTGTGCACACACTTTGGCCCAGAAATTCTTCTTTTAGGAATTTATTCTGCAGAAATACTTGCACATGTATGTCTAGGAATTTTCAACACAGCATGTTTATAACAGCAAAAACAATGCCCATCAAAAGGACACAAATAAAGAGAAACCTCTCAAAAAATAATCTGTGCCCATTGCAAATAGCTTGTGCATAAGCTATTTCTACAATGATAATTAAAGGGAGAAGATAAAAATTTATTGTGCCTTTCCTGGACAAGAATATTTTATATTTCGTAGTATCTGAGTAGTCCTAATTGATGTCAAAAAGTACTGTTTTATAGAACACTTGCAGCTGGGCAGCTCCAGTGGCCCAGCGGTTTAGTGCCGTCTCCAGCCCGGGGTGTGATTTTGGAGACCTGGGATCGAGTCCCATGTCGGGTTCCTTGCATGGAGCCTGCTCCCCCCCGCTCTGTCTGTCATGAGTAAATAAATAAAATCTTTTTTTTTTTTAAAGAACACTCTAGCTGATAAGTGTAGAAGGAAGGATAGAATCCAAAAAACATCTATTTTGTTTTTTTTTTAATTTTTATTTATTTATGATAGTCACAGAGAGAGAGAGAGAGAGAGAGGCAGAGACATAGGCAGAGGGAGAAGCAGGCTCCATGCACCGGGAGCCTGATGTGGGATTCGATCCCGGGTATCCAGGATCGCGCCCTGGGCCAAAGGCAAGCGCCAAACCACTGCGCCACCCAGGGATCCCAAAACATCTATTTTGTAATCCTTAATGAAATAATTGATTTGGGTTATGGTCATCAACAGATGATAAAATTCTAGAAGAACGGCAAGTCGGAACTAGGTATTTGCAGGGTGCCAAGCACTTAATTCTTATTGGTTATGAAGAGAAATGAAAAACTTTCTATTGGAGAGAACAGGCTGTCACCTTGGCCACACTAATGAATCTTGTTGACACTAACAGTGAGGAAAATGGCTATGACCCATCCTTGGGTGATGCAGTCTGGAGGACATGGTGCCACTTATAATGTATTCTCACCAAAATGTTGATCCTGAAACTAATCAACTGCAGAAAGATGGGGTTTTTTTTTTGCAATTATAAAGAGGCAATCAAGGAAACAGCAAATAGACTGGATGTTAGGTGGAGGAATAATTGTCAATTTTGTTAGATGCCATTAGGAAAAGGAGCTTTCCCCCCCTTTTTGGTAGAACTGTATCCTGGAGTATTTAGGAGTAAAATGTCCTGATATTTCAAATTTAGTTTGAATACTTCAGCAAAGAAAAAATAAATTCAAAAAGATGAAATATGGCAAATTGTTAATCACTATTAATACCCTTAGAGAGATACTCACATTAAGAGTTTATAATTGGGGCACCTGGGTGGTTCAGTCAGTTAAGAGTCCAACTCTTGATTTCTGCTCAGGTCATGATCTCAGTGTTATGGGATCGAGCATTGGGCCCCACACTCAGCAGGAAGGCTGCTGAGATTCTCTCTTGCATTCCCTCTGCCCCTCCCTATCACACTCAAGCTCTCTCTCACTCTTGCTCTCTCTCTCTCCAATAAATAAATCTTTAAAAAAGAGTTCATTGTAATCATTTATCTTCTAATGTATGTTTGAAATATTTCAAAAAATTAAAAAGGAGCAACATGTAAAAACTAAAATTTTAATACATTCCATTTTTATTCTTTCTTAAAATTTTATTTATTTATTCATGAGAGATACAGAGAGAGAGAGAGAGAGGCAGAGACACAGGCAGAGGGAGAAGCAGGCTCCATGCCAGGAGCCTGACATGGGACTAGATCCAGGGACTCCAGGATCAGGCCCTGTGCCAAAGGCAGCACTAAACCGCTGAGCCACCTGGGCTGCCCTCCATTTTTATTCTTAAAATAATTATATATACATATATATATGTGTGTGTGTGTGTATATATATATATATATATATATATATATATATATATGATTTTCTGTGTATAGGGGAAGTTTATTTTCACTCATGCATTCATTAATCAATATATATATTCTGTGACTGGTGCTGTTCATCTCGGGAACATAATCCAGGCTTTCATGGAGCCTACATTACAGCAAAGGAAGCAAACATTAAACCAAATATGAAACTAATTATTTAATTGAAGCTGGGATGAGATCTCAAAGAAGAAGTCCAGGCTCTCTAGAGCAGAGCATCTAACATCAGGAGATCTGGCCTCATCTGGGGAAGTGATGGTCAAGC
Organism: Vulpes vulpes; assembly: GCF_048418805.1. Classification (NCBI taxonomy): domain Eukaryota; kingdom Metazoa; phylum Chordata; class Mammalia; order Carnivora; family Canidae; genus Vulpes; species Vulpes vulpes. The sequence continues at coordinate 89,727,455 of NC_132785.1, forward strand.
CAAATACAAGACAAATGTATTGTTTCCCAAATGCAATAGAATCTTAGGAATTCATGAATAGCACTGGCTAAATTATTGGCAGCAAGAAAGGACTTAAAGGTTAGGGGCTGGAGTCAGCTTCCAGATGGGCCCAGGATTCAGTCAGGTATGGACAGTGTCCAAAGGTCCCTCTCTAGGGACCCACAAAGAGGCCTTATCCTCTGTTAATCTAGGGAGAAAACTGGCTCCTACCAAGCCTGACAAGACAGAGGTGGGGAGGCAGGAAGAGAAGCCAATAAGGGACTTCCTGCTTGGAATTACTGGAGCTGCATTTGCAGATGGAGAGAGCTGAAGCGCCAGCTGGGAAAAGCTGGGGAAGATAAAGGCCAGAGATGTTGGACAGGACTCACCCAAATACACATAAACTTGGATGAAAGGTCAGACTTTAGTTTATTTACAAACAACAGTGCATTACTTGAATTCCCCGAACTAATACTCCTGGAGTATTAACTATAAACTAGAAGTCACTGAAGATAGCCAACTTCTCTCAGAACAATAATAAAGCATTCTGTCCCAAAGGAAGCGATGGGATTCTCTCGGGTTTGGCTAGGTATATGTATCTTCCTTGGGACAGCCAAGGTAGAGCATGGTTTTCTGTTTCCTAGCCCTTGGATATGGAACAATCTACAGTCTAAACGAGTCTGTACTTATCATATAATCTTTTTCAAAAATTATGAAATATTGAGGTGCCTGGGTGGCTCAGTGGTTAAGTGTCTGCCTTTGGCTCAGGTTGTGATTCCGGGGTCCTGGGATCAAGTCTCATATCAGGCTCCCTGCGGGGACCCTGCTTCTCCCTCTGCCTATGTCTCTGCCTCTCTCTCTGTGTCTCTCATGAATAAATAAACAAAATCTCTTTAAAAATTATGAAATACTGTACATGAGACGTTCGGAGAGTAATATGCAATATCTTACCACTCATAATTGTTTAAATTGAATATATGATCAATAGATTTATTATTTAAGAATAAAACATTACCATTGAAGTCCCTTACATATTCTTCCTCAAACCTATTCTCCTTCCCTCCTGGAGACAATTCTTTTCCTGATTGACCAGTCATGAGTTCAAGATCCAATTATATCTCATATATAGGTGAAAAGTATATGAATATATATATATATATATGAAAAGTATGCATCCACAAATTACATATAGTATGGTTTTGTGCATCTTTAAGCAATTTTTATAATAAATTACCCAAGTCTTATCATACTGTGAAGTATCAGTCCTGCGACTTCTTTTTATCACAATATTGTTTTCTAAGATTCATAAACATAAATCTAGTTTATTCAGTTTAACTATTGGATGTATTCCACATGAGAATATACTATAATTTGCTCATTTCTCCTATTGGTGGGTATTTTAAAATTATATACTTTCAAGTATTACAGATTATGCTGCTTCAGTGAATACCCTTGTGCATTACTTTAGGTATACACATGCAAGAGTTTCTCTAAGATTTATACCAAGCAGTACAATTTCTGTGATTCTACCTTTTAATCAAAATGTGACTCTAGCAACTTTAGGTGCACAATCTATCTTCAAACTGCTTTGACCTTGGGGATAATGGAGAGATTCACAGGACCAAGGATTATTGATGGGAGCTCTAATTTTGTGAGATAATTAATATACCTTTATTTGTGGGACATCTATAGATTGCTTTATTTATTTATTTATTTATTTATAATTTTGTTAATCAGTTAATGACTATGCATAGGGGTTTGTATATTAAAATTTACTTACCATAAATAACTGTAATTTCAAGTTTCTATTTGTTGGTATACACTCCCTTCATCCTAGGTTATCTAGTAAAACAAAACAAATCTTAGCTCCCCTGGAGAAATCTGGGAATCACATCTTCTTTATATCTTTCATAACCTACAGACTGTTTTCCTATTAAACCACATGTAAATTAACCTGTTTTCTAAAATTAATAAGAACTGTTTGATCTGAGTTTTGGATCTTTAGAAGATAACTCTGTTATCATACTGTGTAATTGCATTTCCACTGTAAATAAAGAATTTTAAATACTTTAGTTATCCTAAGATTGCTTCAAGGAAACCTGCTTCAGTGATACCACTAGTCTAGAACCCTGTTGAGGTCACCTATAAAAACCTAAATTTTGGAATTAATAAACAATTTTAACTATTAACATATTAAAACATACCATCTTAAATATTTATATGTGCAAATCATATATTACCTAGAAATACATGAGAGGAAAGAAAATAATCAAACATTAGGAGCAAAGTATATCAATCACTAGTGCAAATTATGCATTGATGAAGAGCTTTCTAAAGAGTTCAGAGCTAGATGTTTTCTTTTTTGTCATTGTCTTGTCTTCCATCTACAATAGAGATAATGCAATGACTCTTCCATTCACATTTGCTTGGGAAAGATAGGAGAACTGATATGTAGCTAATCACTAAGTTGTCAAGTTTATTTAAGTCACTTAATTCAATTAGTTAAAAGAAGCCAGTTTATCTCAATTTAGACCACCTTTCGATAGGATTATCTAGCAAAAAAGTATGGGCTAGATCAACTAAATGTGGCAGGAATAGGAGAGTCTGTTTTCTATCCCTGACTACATAGATATCCTTTCACTTTGGATGACCTGATATCATTTGAAAATGGGTCCAAAACCCTCGATTCTCCTACATTTGGGAAGCTGGACCAAAAAGAAGCAACCCACAATGTGTATATAAGTACCAAGACCTATGACACTGACCAAGCAAGTTCTGAGGGCCATTGTGGAATGAGATAAAGGTATTTTTAGTTTCTATGCAGAAAGTATATGCACTTTGTACATTTCAAAAACACAGGGCTATAGTTCCATAAACAATTATAGAGACCAGGTGTTCATAGTTTAGTCTCACCAGATAGAAAGAAAGTTTATTTTTCCTGAGAAGAAAGCGTATGTTTTTAGGCATTCTCTAATGATGCTATTTGTGTGTGGTCAGTTTTGAGGGGTAAGACTGCGTATTGGAGAAAACGTTGCTAATTTGTCCTTAGACTGATTGAATCTACCAATTGGGAGCCACTGAGTTGAGCAAATGCTGAGGCAAAGGGCTTCTCTGTCCATCATCACCATACATAGGTCAGCCTCCAAGATTTAAGTCCAGAACTAATAATAATTGATGGTATTTACCACTTGCGGTGTGTCAGGCACTGTCTATGTGATTTCACATATATTCATCAAATCCTCACATAACCACATGGGATAGATGCCAAAATTATCCTTCATTTCACAGATGAGGAAATAGAGACATAGATTAAGCAATTTACCCAAGTTACACAGCTCCAGAGCTTGAGGCACTAAACCTCACTATTTTACAGAGCTCCAGTGTTTTACATAGCTGACAGGCCAGTCAGATACACACTGCCGTGGTCTCAGAACCTCAGGGAACTGGATCTCTTTTGGAGCCATTACAGGCTTTGGGGTCCCACTGTAGGCCCAAAACACAGAGGGAAAGACAAAGAAACCCAAAAGTTGAAACTGCCATTCACTCTGAAGTGGCATCAAAATGTCCTGGAGACTCCCAGAATCAAAGCCAGTTTGGAGATAGGTCAGGCTTCCTAAGTCTATCTCCAGGTTGGAATTTCATAAACCCAGTAATGATTCTTCAAATTCTGAAAACTGAACTGTTGAAACGTAAGGGGAGACATCTTGGTCAAATAAATTTGAAAAGTAATATTCTACTGAAATTCACAATGAGTCATAATGAATATGAAAATATTAAAGATTCATAGAAATCCCACAATAAAGAAAATTTTAAAGATTCATAGAAATCCCACAATAAAGAAACATGTTTAATTTTGCTTACGCAAGCATTTCTCAAACTTGTACTTCTTTGCATTTACACAGATCATCATTTGAGACCAGAGCTCCAGAATGAAGTTGACCAGTGGTACCTTGAAATAGATGCTGTCTGGTTCACATGTCTTATAAACATTCCACAAAAGCTATTATGGGCCCTGCATCACCCCTCCTCCCAGCCTGGCTGCAGGAAGGCTTTCTCCTCTGAGAACTTTAGGAAGGCCTGGGTTCTGAGGTTGGCATTCCATACTCTCTGGCCTAAGCTTAGCTTCCTAAGTCCCTTTGGGCTTCTCTATCAAAAGCTGGTTGTGTGGCTGTGAGCAACTTGAAAATGAGCCATTCAGTTCTGATCCCAAAACCAGGGAGTGAGACATTTTGTTTAGATTTTCCAAAGATCTTTGGCAACATTCCATATAAGTGGTTCCTCAATAAGCAATGAATCATAAACATCCATTATGGACAGGAGCAATTGGGTAATAATAGAACCGACACACGCTGTCCTTATGGCCTTTCCTCTAAAGGGGAGTTCAATTGAATTAAGTCTGTTCCCACAGTATATTACTCAATGTTTCTTAGGGCTATGAGAAACCTGGAAATTACGAGGCAAACCACGAATGAATTGCTGTTCAGTCAAGTTACACAACTAATAGAAAGTTAAATTCCTCTGTGGCCAAACACAACATCTAGTTTTCAATCTATCAAAGAATAACAAGCCAGGAAGTGAGCACGTTACAGGTATCTACCTTCCACCCAACCAAGGATTTCAGAACATTTTAAAAGCATAACCTGATTAGGATACTCCTTTTAATGGAGCAGAACAATAGGCTATGAAGTTTTATGACATACCCATCATCCTCTTCTTTTTTCAGTTGCTAAGGAAAGTGAGAATCAGGTCAGGACTGACTGTTTTCTTTAAAACCACTTAATTGAGGCATGATTGACATACAAACAGTGGTATATATTTAATTTAAACACCAAAGTTTTCTCCTTCCCTCGTCATTGTTGTTGTTACTATTACTACTTGTGTATGTATATATGATAAAAAACATCTCATATAAGATCTACCCTCTTAGCAGATTTGTAAGTATATAATACAGCATTGTTAACTTTAGGCATTATGCTGTACAGCAAATCTCAAGGGCATATTTATCTTGCATAACTGAAATTTAGTCCCCTTTAACTGATACCTCTCCTCCCCTCCTTTCCCCCAGCCACTGGCAAATGCCATTTCACTCTCCACTTATTTTTTTTTAATAATAAATTTATTTTTTATTGGTGTTCAATTTGCCAACATACAGAATGCTTACCAGTGCTTGCCACTTCTGAGTTTAACTGTTTTAGATTCTTTATAGAAGAGGCGTCTTGTAATATTTGTCCTTCTATATTGGTTTAATTCACTTAGCATAATGTCCTTCAAGTTCATTCATATTATCACAAATGGCAAGATTTCCTTCTTTTAAAAAGCTAAATAATATTCCACCATATGTATATACAACATTTGCTTTCTCCATGCATCTATCGATAGACAGCAAGAAATGATCTAGGCTCTTAGCTAGAAAATGAAGTAATAATAAAAAGGAATCAACTCAAGAATTCCTCAACATGGACTGGCCAAACATAACAGAGTCAGCAAGGGGACTACCACTGGAGCAAGGTCTGGAAATCAAGAAACTCTAAATGATAACGATGCCAGATACCCTAGTGCTTAGTTCTGCAAAGCACAAGTAGCAGAGATGCTAAGGCAGCTTTGAGAGACTGCTATGTTGGCCTAGTCCATCTGCAAGGGACATCAAATTCCTTGGGCTCTTCATAAACACAAGGCATTAAATGGGTACACATAGGGTAGTGAAAAGGAAAGCAGATTCCATGCTTCGTGGGTTCTCTATATTTTATACTTCCACAGGATCAAGGAAAAGGACAGTAACATTTATTAGGTACCACGTGTTCTGTGTGCACTATTGTATTTAATTCTCACAACAACTATATGAGGTAGGTACCATTCGTCCAATTTCTCAGGAAAACAAGACTTAGTGAGGTGTATTACCTGCCCAAGCTAGCTGGAATTGAGACCCTGTTCCGCACACACCTAAATACTCTTTGACAGTGCATGTCAACATTCAATAGCTATGTACTGGGCATTGTATCAGACTGATGGAGGTTAGAAGGATGAATTAGATATAGTTCCTGTGCTCACGGAGTTTATGAGTTAGTAGGATAAATAGAATTCAGTCAAATAGGTATAATACAAAGCAGAATTAAGTCCCATAAGAAATACATATAACTAAGAGTTGAAGACAACATAAATAGTAGGAGTCCTTGTGTCAGAGAAGAAAAACACAAAATGGACACAAGGAATGTTGATTAATTCAGGACTGTTAGGGAGGAGAAAGTGAAAGGAGGTAGGGAGAGGTATAGTCAGAATGAGTCAGAATGGTAGTTTGGGGTAGGTAACAAGGACCTCTAAATTTTTAGCCCAGATTTGATTGTATTCATTCCAAGGAAAAATGGATGTTTTCAAGCAGGACTGTGCTTTAGAAAAAGAAGGCAGGAAGCGGTCTGCAGTGAGGATTGAAAGTAGATCAGCTTGAGTGAGAAAGGACATTAAGGAGGCCGGAAACTATGAAGGCTAAGAACTCCAGCCAGGAAGTATTTAGAGAACATTTTCTCTTAGAAGAAGGAAGGAGAAGAAACAGACAGAACACTATGTCTCAGATGTCAAAGGAGGAAAAATATCAAGAAAGAAAAAGTGGAAATTTTGCATATCAGATTAATTTGTTATAATTATCTCATTAACAATTTATCAAGTGTCTTGAACCTGCTAAACATAGAACAGACCAGCAAGAGAGTCTACTCTGGGGGAACTTACATTCCAGTAAAAGAAAGCAAAGTCAACAAATGAAACAAGATAATTAAGCACTGTCAGAAGTACCACAGGGATGCTGGGGTGGCTCAGTGGTTGAGTGTCTGCCTTCAGTTTAGGGCGTGATCCCCAGATCGGGATGGAGTTCCGCATTGGGCTCCCCACAGGGAGCCTGCCTCTCCTTCTGCCTGTGTCTCTGCCTTTCTCTGTGTCTGTCATGAGTAAATAAATAAAATCTAGAAAGAAAAGAAAAAAGAAGAAGAAGAAGAAGAAGAAGAAGAAGAAGAAGAAGAAGAAGAAAAGAAGAAGAAGAACCATAAAGAAATAAACAGGATGAAGAAGGAAGAGGGAGAAATCTTTATAGGGCATCCAGGTAAGATGTCTTAAAGAAGTGACATTTGAATTAAGGATGGTCAGCTATTCCAGAGCAGAAGAGAGAGTGTTCTAGGCAGAAAGAACAAGCTCAAAAAATGTGGAATCATTAGAAAGGGTCATGAGAAGAATGGAGAGGAGGCCATTGTGACTGGAGCGTCCTGAACACGCAAAATACCAGTATGTAATGAGGGCAAGGGTCCAGCAGAGAGGAGATACACCTTGGCCTTGGGTTGTTGGCTGAGAAGATAAGGAAAGGGCTAGATCTGGAACTACAATCGATAGAATTTGTTGTTAGCTATAGGAGATGAAAGAGAGGGGGATCAAAGAGGACTCTTAACTTCTCTATTTGAGTAATCAGGTGGACACTGGTGCCATTTATTTTGATGTGAAAGAATGGTAAACAGATACATCCAAGGGAGAAGGAGCTCCATTTTAGATGTATAAAGTTTAAGAAACCTAGGTGAATGGTATTTGGATTGCCAAATCATGGATTTGGGCAATAAGGAGGCCATTGATTTCTAGTCAGAGATGTAGTCCTTAGTAGTTCTGGGGTAACTTCCTTAGCGCAACCTCCCTTCTAACTCTAACAGAAAGTCTCTGTGAAGGATATGATTGGTATGACTTGGGCCCAGTGCCCAAGTGAAAATAGACTCCTAAGACTGGATCCTACTTTTACCTTCCCATTCTTGTGACGAGTGGGCAATGGGGGCCAGAGAGAATAAACAGGATCCATTACCAGAAAGAAGGTGGAAGGGTATTCCATACAGACAAAGAAAATAACTACCAAAGGCAGAAGAGTTGGCCCCACTCCTACTTTTATGGCAATTTTTTATGTTTTAGTGGAGAATATGTCAGAAAAAATCTATATTTTGCTTCATTAGAGACAAGAGCTGAATAATAAGTTGGCTACTAGATCTAAGTTTAAGTGTTCATTCATTTCCTCATTAAACAAGTATACCTTCGGTACTTAATATGTGCCAGGAGATGTGAGGTATAAATAGATATGTAAGACAAAGCCTTTAACCCTGTGGGTGAGACAAGACATGAACACTAAAAGTAATACAGAAAAGAATGAGTTAAGTGCCATTTGAAACAAAGTAATCTCTAGAAACCTGGCTGCAGTAACTTAAGGGGGAGGCAGCAGTACCTGTGTAGAGGAGAAGTAAGATGAGAGAAGAGGTTTTGCCAAAATATGGAGAAAGGAAGGACAAGGTGGGATGGTAGAATGGTCAAAATACCTGTGGAACTGAATGCTAAATTTCTATTACAAAGCAGTAGGATTGGGACTTGAAAAGGAGGTTGGGGCCAGGTGATAGAAGGCTCTGAATGCCTGACCTGGATCACTGGGTTTGTTAGAACTCCTCGCGGTGTTTGAATGGAGGAATGACAAGATCCAGGCAGTGCCTCGGGAAAGTCGGTTCTGTGAGGAGTTGGAAGAAGCATTAGGGATGGGGTGACAGAAAGGTGTTAAGAGGTCACCCCAATCTCAATGCATGAGTGATAGAGTCAAGCTAGAGAGATGGTAGCACTAGAAAAGAAAAGATGGGTGAAAGAGAGGGCATGAAGAAATATTTGACCAGACTGGAGAATGGTAGGTAGGGAAGAATTTCAGAGAGGAAGGAAATGAGAAAATAGTCCAAAGTGATGGATGTTTAGAACTTAGTGAAAAGGGGAAAGGGGGCAGTTTTACTACAGAAACGGGAAGGTCAGGAGGTTTGGGGAAGACATGGCTAGTTGACCTTAGATATAGTTTGTTAAGCTTGAGTCATCAGGAGGACAGCCTGGCATTGATTTTCAGCAGTGCGTTGGGCACGTAGAATTGGAACCAGAAAAGCCATCAGCCTGGAGACAAACCCTGGGATGGCATTAGCAGGCAGATGTGACAGTGAAAGGGGCCTCTGGGCAGAAAGTGGTAGAGAAAGGCCAAGGTCAGAACCTTGGGAATCAGTACTCTTAGGAATCAGGTAGAGACAGGAGTCCGAGTGGAGTCTGAGGAGAGGCCAGAGAGTAAAAGGGAAAATGTGATTTTGACAGAAGCCAAAGAATGATCAGCCATGACTTTCATACTGATTAGCCTGATGTCAGAGAGACAGTTACCTTGTGACAAATTGGAAACACATCTTTTCTTTTTCCTCAACTCATGGGGCCAATCCTTGGACTTTGGCACTCTGGTTTGGCAGTGCATCTGTCAGGGGCGTTAGAACAACAAAGAGGGCAGGCGTTGACCCCACAGGCCCGATCTGGACTGCTGTGGGGCTCCTTTCCCAACTTGATTCAGGAGTGGAGTGGGAGCTGATGGAAACAGAGCCAGGGAATTCGAGATTCAAAGAAAGGAATTTCACATAGTAGCAGATTAGAGGGGCAGATTATTTAGGGAAAAGAAGGATTTTGTGGTAGGGGAATTAGAAAACCATATCTAGAGGCCATTTTCTCTCTCTCTCTCTATCTCTCTAGGTGAAGAGAAAGAATTGGAAATTAAAATTAAAATGGAAACTAAGATGAAAAAAATGATGTTGTCAAACATTTAGTATTTCCTCATCCAGAAACATGCATGCTACATTATATGTGAATTACTTGCTTTTAAAAGTAACTGAAAGTTATTTATTTCTTAGAAAATAATGCATCCTGAACCTAGAAAGTATGGAAATATAAAAAAAAAGTACACAGAAAAAAAGCAGGTTATCTCTAACCCTTAATCCAGAGAAACTTCTTTTAAATGTTTAAATGTTGGTGTATGAAATTTCATCTGTAATTGGACAACTAGGCAATTTCCAATCTTTTACTATTATAAACAATATTATGATGAATACCCTTCTACATTCATTTTTGAATACTGGCTCTAATATTTTCTTACCATAAATCCCTTAAGTGGAGTTGTTGGGTAAAAGGAAAGGCACACTTTTTAAAACTCTTGATAAAAACTGTTCAACTAATCCTACAGATTTGAGCTTCCACTAACATTATAACAGAATGCCTTTTGGGTATGTTCATCCTTGTTCTTACCCTATTAAGAGTCTTTTTATTTAGTAAGGGATATTCATTATTTATCACATACATTGCAAATGTTTTATTCACAGTTTTCTATCTTCCAGCATTTGAATTAACCCTACAGTTTTTTAAATGCATAGAAATATTTACAGTTTTAAATATATAGTCAAATATGTTGCTATTTATGGTTTCTGATGTGCATGTTATGGGAAAGTCTTCCCCACCACAAGAAAAAGAAATATTCACCTGTATTTTCTTAGTTGTATATGTATGTATGTATATGTGTGTGTGTTATGTAACATTTTGATCTATGCAGATTTATTTTGTACTTTGTATTTTTGTATATGAATAGTTAATAAGTTATCTTAGAATAACATTTCACAGACTTTGTTCTAAGGACTTCTGTTCAGGGAGATGCAAATTGGTGCTGTGAAAAATGAGTCCTAAGATTGATTAAGTTTGTACTGACTCGAATACTATACTGCCTCTTATAAGAATTGATAATAATCTGCCTCTTCCTCTGCCTCTTCCTGCCCCCCCCCTTTTTTTATGACAGTCACACACACAGAGAGAGAGAGAGAGAGGCAGAGACACAGGCAGAGGGAGAAGCAGGCTCCATGCACCGGGAGCCCGACATGGGATTCGATCCCGGGTCTCCAGGATCGCGCCCTGGGCCAAAGGCAGGCGCCAAACCGCTGCGCCACACAGGGATCCCTCCTGCCCCCTTTAATAAAAAAGTGAATCTCAAAAAAAAAAAAAGGCATTGATAATCATTACAATCTAGTAAGGAATTCTGATTAACTTCAACTCAGTGCTTTACAAATGTGTTTGAACACTCTCTTTGCAACTCAACTATTAAAGTCAAACAAGTATTCATTGCATGTTTGCTATTTATAAACGTATAGAATTATAGAAATTCAAAGGTGAACAAGATAGAATCCTTATCTTCAAAAAGCTTAGAGCCAAAAAGGAATTATAGTCTAATAGGGACTGCTTTAGAGGGCAGAATATGATACTTCCTTGCTACAAGTGGACAAAAGCTTTAGGGCTCCTCACCTGAATATGGATGAGGTGGGAGAGGAAAAGTTCAGATGAGAGTCCCAGGGGCTGGAAGATGATGCCATGTTGAGACTAGACTAGCTCAGCTTTGAACTGACAGTAGCATACCCTACTGGGGGCAACGGAAAATATAGAATGAGAGTTTGGATGAGGCGTGCAGAGATACAGATTTGGAAGACATCAGCAAGAGAAGATATAGAAAGCCCTTAGAGTAGATTAATATATGATAGAAGAGTAGAGAGCCACAACACCAGCCCTGGGGTGTGGCTTTATTTAGGGAGCAGTAGGAAGAGCTTGGGAAAGCAAAAGATGATATCAGAGAGGAAGAAAGAGAGTCTTGAATAAACTTAGAAGTCCTTGGAATAGGTTTATTTCACAGGATCGTTCTGAAATATTTTATTAAAAATGAATTGGTAACTTCTTGGATGAGAAGCTTGGGACAGAGGGCCAAATGATGTGCTGTGAGGACCATTTTGAATCAGCAGCTACCCATCAGTCCACCACAAATGCAACTGGAAATGCAAAAGCTGAGGAAGGGATGAAAACTGAAATTCTACAAACCACATATCAGAGCTACATCCTTTAAAATGCAAAGAATTTGAAATACGTGTCTGTAATTACAAAATCATTGGGACTACATATAAAATTGCTCTTTCTGCTTTGGGAAAGGAGAAGGGAAATTAGTGGCAGAAAGAATGGGTGGTGCTGGGTACTCAGTGAACTGGGGCTGTCTGAGGTCAATGGTCAACTCTCTAGTTTTGAAGGGTGATAAGTGGGCAGAAGCGTTCACCAATAATGAGTAAAACCACAAGAACCTTCAGAAAGAGTCAACAGAATCCCAGAATATTAGGCTTTGTAAGAAATGTTTGGTAAGCCACAGGCAGAGGTGCCCCAGATTCTGATGTGGGAATCGAATATTCCAATTTGGGTCACAAATAAAAATCCCTTCTGCTTGAACCTGTTCTCATGGCTTCCATAAAGTCATCCTCAGTGGTGTGCCTTTTTTCTCTCTGGTTGCTTGTTCTCTGACTTCTCTTTATCACCCATTCCTTAATTCTGTGTTCATGAACCTGATTTCCTGATTTCAAGTCTCATATCTTCTATTTTTAGAGTCAGTTGCTTAAACTATTTTCAGAAGATACTTTCATCTTATCTTGGTTCATTGTCTCTTCTTTGCCCATAAACAAAACCAATCTCCTCAGCCCTCTACTCCCAGCTCTCACCGTCTGTGGAAGTGATTCTGAAGGGTGTGGGAGCTCACCCTGGACCTGGGTGTTGCTGGTACTAGCAGAAGTTATAGGAGTAGCACTGCAGTTAAGTCACCATGGCCCTTGACTCCCTCGCAATCAGCATCCCTTGCCCAGGCACTAGATGATTATTAGTGCCTCCAAAGATGATCACCTAGGTCACAACTTTAATTTTTGAAATGGGCTCCTTGAGATGCCTGGGTGGCTCAGCGGTTGAGCATATGCCTTCCAGCTCAGGGTGTGATCCCAGAGTCCTGGGATCAAGTCCCTCATCGGGCTCTTTACAGGGAGCCTGCATCTCCCTCTGCCTGTGTCTCTGCCTCTCTCTGTGTCCCTCATGAATAAATAAAATCTTAAAAAAAAAAAAAAAGGAAAAGAAATGGGCTTCTTTCAAGGAATCATTAATATTATAATTAACATTGCTTACTATGTACTAGTTAGTGCTACAAAAACGTTATATACATTAATGGATTGAATCATTATCAACTACTCTTTAAAGATGGGGAAACTAAGGTGAACGGTGTTAAATAACTTGCTCAGCTGGTGAGTGGAGGAGCCAGGATTCAACCCAAGCCATCCAACTCCTGACATAGCATAAAGCAAGCCTGGGCCAAAAGAAAGGAATATAGTATTCAGAACAGACAAATGGTTTTAACACGTGGAGTTGGATATAAAGGAAAAGGGACAGGTATAGTGAGGCAGGTATGTGCAGGAAAGCAAAGACACATCAGCTAGAAAATGACCCGATCACTTTGACCCAATCACTCTGCTGGACTAGTTTCCTCCTCCCTCCCTTACATGCCACCCTTGCTAGTTGCCTCCCGGAATGCCCTTTCTGTCCAATTTCCCTGTCCACATTCTGTCCAGTACAGGAAAACCCCCTCTGTCTTCATTACATTCACTTTCCATGACCACCCATCATCCATAATGGGTTTCGTGACTCACCCAAATACATAACCTCACATGGCTTTATATTGTTACTTAGCAGTTTCATGTATTTCTGGCTTATTCCTCCAAATCAGTGAAGGCTCCTCAAAGCCAGGGACCAGGTCTTAGTACCCCTTCCCATCCTCCACCATCCCCCACATGAAGCTGCCCACATAAAAGGCATTCAATGAATCCTTGTTTACTAAAATCCCATTATTGTGGGAAACCTTCTAAGTGACCTTTGAATGAGTAAGTTCTCAATCTTTAACTTTCTATTCATGTGTGGCACGCAATAGAGACCCACTGTTTGAAATTACATCCAGAACTTCTGTTTACTAAGTGTGGTTTGAGTTATTTCATGCAGACAAAAAAAAAGAGAGAGAGAGACTGTTTGCTTCCGGAAAACATTTTTCATAACATTATTATTGGCGACTCATGCTGACATGGAACTACTTCTTTATTTTGGCTGAACTTTGAACACAGATTCACATTGTTCAAGTTTCTTTTGGAGTCAACTTTACTCTCATGCAAACTTCCGAAGATTACCAGCTACATCTCTCAATGTGAAGGAGAAATGGCCATGTGTGCAGAAAATTTATCTAACTAAAAGTCCAAAGTCTGTGTTTATTTTACTGCTATTCGTTAAAATGTGCAAGTCTAGAATTTCCAAATGTTCGCCATATGTGTAAGCCCAAGCAAATCAAACAATTTTCAATTATAATTGGGTAATAATATGGTCTACCTTCTGTCTCACTATTTGGGCTTGCGATGTGAGCAATAGTAGATAAATATCAGTTCCCATTTCTCATTTCCCAGACCAATATCACTCCAGAATTCACAGCACACATCACCCAGAATTCTGTACACACCAATAATCACTCCATCTTCCCAATGTCTTTGAAACACCCAGCATGGATGTTCCTTTTCTTAGTGATGATAAATTCTCATACTCGAATCTTGTAGAGTTATTTAGCTCTTTTGCAATTAAATTCAGTCTTCCAACTAAGTAAATAAATAACAAATTCAGTCTTCCACTTAGAATCAAACTGTAAGTAAATAAAGTATTTTTAATACTTTTTAATGCCTTTGTATCTTCCACAACACCTGATTCCAAAGCTTTGAAACCAAACAAAAAATTTAATTGGCACATGAACAAGTAAACAAAAGCTTAAATGGCTTTTTTCATCAGAGATTGCAGGTGTTTTTTAATATTCTGTACTCCAAGAATGTGACCATTCTTTATAAATTTTACCTATAAATATTTATCCTATATTTAGTCAGAAGGTTACCTTGACTTAAAAAAATAGTTAATAGAAGGCTAGAAGGTAGTTCTGTATATGTTTGACTTTTAAAATATATTTGTTAAATTCCGAACTATTCACTAACTTCTGTCCCAGACCTAGTCCCATATCAGGCAACTAAGATGCAAACCAATGCAAAGCCAGCTGGGCATTTTATAAAAAGCATCCTTAACGATAACTTGGAGCGTTTACAAGTATTCTAGTACTTCCACCCATGTCTGATAGCTAAGTCCCTAACAGCAGTACAGTGATCTTGAAGACTATTCACATGAAGAAGCTAGGACCTACTGATCCCTGCTGCCCAACTCTTTAATGTATCCCAGTTCCTCCACCTCCCCATGGTACCCGGAGCCACTGGGACTCTATTCCATGCTGTGGACATCAGCCAGATGGCTTGGTCCTGCTCTCCACCTCTCTCTTTTCTTTTTTCTTTCTCGTCTCTCCTCTCCTTTCTGCTCTCTTCTCCTGTCCCCTCCTCTCTTTCTTCTTCTCCTTCTCTACATCCTCTTTCTCTTCCTTCTTCACTTCATTCATAAAATATTTATTAACAACTTTTTTTTATTATTTATGGGCCCTCTGTCAAGCAATGGGGACACTCTTAGAGTTAATAGACGAATAGAGAGGTGAATATTAATAAAATGATCACAAATTGTGATGAGTACTATGACGGTAAAGAACAGAGAGATATATGATAGTAGGTTCCAGAGATCTGCTCTGATCTGGAGTGTCAAGAACACAGGCCTAATTTTACACTTTGATCTTAGAGGCAAGTTGAATTTATTAATTTATTCCCCTTTTCTCTTTTCTGTTTCATTTCTGAAATGCCAACTACTAGCACCTAGGGCCCAGCATAGTGTGTGTGTGTGTGTGTGTGTGTGTGTTTACCTTCTCTCTTGCTATGCTAGAATTTGCCAAAAAAAAAAAAAAAAAAAATATATATATATATATATATATATATATATATATATATATATCCTGAAATTAGGGTTTGGACATGTATTTGATATTTAATAAGTGTAAAGATGGTATCAGTGCAGAACTGATATTGCTTCTCCCCTATAGACTGTGGCCCCATGGACATATAGCATCTTCTGCCCTTATTTGCCTTCTAGTTGCCTCAAATTATATGCTTCCTTGGTCCCTACCACTTGGTTTGGGACTGGCCTTATTTGCCACACCCCAGGCTGTACTTGACCTCTGTAGGCTTCCTCACCCCTGTTTCTTCTTCCTGTTAATTTTTCACCATGCAGCTCCTTAGTGAAACACATCAAAAATCTTACTCATTAATGAAAGTTTCCATTATTGCCAATATACTTACTATATTCTCTCCAAGGTAAAAAATATGTACATTTTATTCACATTTTTAATAGCAAGAGATAACTCAAAAAAGTTTTATTGGATAAAGCTTAATGTTGGCAAAAGTGTGGGAAAAATAGAAAGTCTAATGCAATGCTACGGACACTGTAAAATTTGGGAGATATACTGTCAATATCTACCAAAAATTTCAAACACACACGCTCCTCGACCCAGTGGATCCTCTTCTAGGACATACTTCTACAAGTTGTGCAAAGATGTATGTAGAAGACTATTCATTGCTTCTATTATAATAAACACTTTAAACAACCAAAAGGGGATTTGAGAAATAAACAATGGTTCGATCATACAAAGGGATCCTTGCTGCCAATTTAATCAATGAGATAAATCAATTTGGGTTGAGATGGAAACATGTTCACAATATATTGTTAAGTGGAAAAAGTCAAGGTACAGAATAATATAGTACTATGATCCTATTTCTGAAAAAAATCATAAATAGCACTTATGAAATAACAGGTGAAAGGCAATCACTTCTGGGTGGTGGGATATCTGGGAACATTCATGTACTCTGTGATGCTTGAGCTTTAACAGTCAGTATGTCTTATTTTGTTAAATAAGTAATCATGGCTTTATAATATTTTTATACATTAATTTACAGTGGAGTTTCCCTCCTCTTATTCCCTTCCCTTTATTTGAGCGGTTTCTGTCCATTTTCTCAAGGAATGTAACAGAACATAAAAATAGCCTTTCCAGCCTTTCTGGCCTTTGTGTTCCAAAAGCACAAGCCCTTAGGGGAAGGGAATTTATTATGTGCATAAACACAATGTTTTATTCAGCAGCAAGGGGAAGGCAGAGTGTGCTTCAGACTAGGAAGAGCCACTACTTGATTGAGGTGATGAAAGAAAGAAAGTGTGAGAGGCGGTCAGAGGGAGGAGATCTTTTGAGTTACTAGAGCAGAAATAATCCACACATTGTTCTCAGTAGCTGGTGAGTAGAGGAAGGGACAGGGGTGGGAATAGGTAAGATTCCAGGAAATAAATGTCTGTTTCTAAACCAGGAGTTACATTACAACTAAGATACCTTCAGGTGTCCTTGAATGAAATGGCCCATGTTGCAAGGCAGCTGTTACTCAAAGTCTGTCAACTGCTGTCTAATAAGAGTGGGGGTCCAGCATTGTCAGACCTTCCAATTTTTCAAATCCAAAGTTTAAGTTACAAACTCTTAACTATTAACTGGATCAATTCCATGGGTCAAATTAAATGTTCCTGTCTCAGTCTATGAGGGCTGTTATAGCAAGAATGCCATAGACTGAGTAACTTATAATTAACACAATTTTATTTCTCACAGGTCTAGAGGCTGGGAAGTCCAAGAGCAAGGTGCTGGAAGATTCAGTGTCTGGTGAACACCTGCTTTTTCAGTCTTCTTCTCACTTTGTCTTCACATGGTGGAATAAGTGAGAGAGTTCTCTGGAGCCTCTTTTCTAAGGGTACTAATCCCATCACTAGCGCTCCACACTTATGACCCAAGTGCCTTCCAAAGCTCCACCTCCAAATACCATCACCTTGAGGGCTAGGGCTTCGACATATGAATTTTAGGGAGACATATACATTCAGGCCACTGTTGTCCCTGTGGGTTAAACCTGACCTACAGGCCTCACGGGTGTGAATTGATTGAAGAAGAGGTGGCCTTGCAGAACAATTCCTGTGCTCCAAGTATGGACCAGGTAGCAGGAGCTATGGACATTTCTCTTCACAGGTGCCAATGTAGACCAGGATCACATGCTCCTTCCCACCTCCAGTGCCCTCTTCTTGAGATCCACAGCCATAGGTGCTGGATTAAAGAAGAGAGGGGAGGGGACAAGAAACCCAAGAGGTCCTGATGTTGTATTTTTTATCTACCAGGGCAGGTGAATAGAGACACAGTCAGAAGTGAAATGGGATAAAGAAGAAATCATTAATATATGGATTATTTCATGTAGTCCTTGTAGAAAAAGCATAAGAGCTCTGCCAGACCATAGAGAGCCAGTCCTTCTTTGAGAACACAGCCTTGGCAGCCGTGGGCCTTTGCCTCACTGTCCCTGCCACCCTTCTTCCCTTGCTGCCCCACCCCCACCAGGAAGCCCCAGTGCCCAACTCCAGCCACTGTCACTGGGATCCATGAAAAAGCCAGGCCCGTGTAAGTAGGGTTGGGGGTGACAGACAGGGAGGGGGCACTTTTATTTTTGGGATTGTGAGAAAAATGAGTTCTTGAAATCCCCAGTTGGAACCTGGAACAAATAGAAACAACATAATAAGGAGGGATTTGTTTCTCTGGTGCTGTGGATATTATAGTTTGGCCATATTAAGTCATGTTATGAGAACTGGCCTGGAAAACTAAACCAACTCTTGATTAAAAAAAATATTGAGGGGAGGTATTTGAATGCCACTAAGTACAGTCAAATCTAAGGTTTTCCTCACCGCTTTGCTCTCTTCCATCTCTACTTTCTCTCCCTTATTCAGGTTACTGATTCTTACAGCTCCAACTCACACCTCTATATATGTGAATCAAAACCTAGACCGCAGGTGCAACTTCTCCTCTGAGCACCAAACACAGACGCTCCCTAGCCTGGGGCACATCTCAGCCTGGGCTGTCAGAAGCTTTCGCAGAGCCTGATGAGAATCTTAATAAGGAACTCTCCAGAGGTGGGGATTGGAGGGGGAGAGAAAGGGAGAAAAACAAGAGAAATGACCGCCCCTCGCTTCAGGGGAATAGAAGTATGGCTCACCTGGCCAGAGCACTAGCTGAATTTCAACTCCTGGCCAGGCATTCTTCTATGGAGTCTCTTCCTCTCATCTTCCCTTTTCTTGTCACTATTCTTCCAGTCACCAAGACTTGAGATCCCCTAATCAGCTTAGATGTCAATTCTTCCAGATAGTCTTTCCTGACCCTCTAAGTTAGAATCAGGTGCCCCTCCCTGCCCTGTACTTCCCTCCCAGGAACTCTTCTAGCACGTAGTGTGAAGCCCTGTTATTTGACTGCATCTTACACTCTACAGTCCCTGCCTTACGATGGTTGACTTCACGATGGTGCAAAAGCAACATGCATTCAGTAGAAAACTTACTTTGAATTTTGAATTTGAATCTTTTCTCAGACTAGTGGTATGCAGTACAACACTTGCTCGTGATGCTGGGCAGCAGCAAGGAGCTGTAGCCTCCACGCAGCCAGGTAGTCAATGGGATAAACAACCAATACACAGACAAGCATCCTGTGTCCATATAACCATTCTGTGTTTCACTTTTAGTGCAGTATTCAGTAAGTTACATGAGTTTTTGAACACTTTATTGTAAAGTAGGCTTTGTGTTAGATGAGTTTGCCCACCTGTAGGCTGATGTAGGTGTTCTGGGTGCACTTAACATAGGCCAGGCCAAGCTATCATGTCCAGTAGGCTAGGTGTATTAAATGCCTAATTTCTGACTTAAGATATTTCAACTTTTGGTATTTTCAATATACAATTGTTTATCAGGACATAAGCCTGTTGTAGGTTGAGGAAGATTTGTACTTAAAGAGAGGTGGGAGGAATGAAGAAACATCTGTCTTCTTTATATTCCTTTTAGGGTAGTGATCCTATTCCGTTTTATATTTATGGTTTAGACAGTTGAGCAAGAAATAATGGATTTCCTTATTCTCCTCAAACCCGTTTATTTTTTATTCCAAGCCCCCATTCTGAGAGGCTGGGGGGTATTCTGATTTTGTTCATTCTTGGTCCTCCTTGCAGGACCTCCCTACGGGTTCCTCTGAACCTCAGTCATCAGAAACCCACCACAGACTCTTGGTTACTGCAACTATGCTAATTCTGGGCTATGCCTGAGCATAGGAATCCTGACAAAGCTAAGAACCATGCAGTTCTTTCTCTGAGCTCTCACCACTTCCAGGGGTCAAGAGCTTCAGACCCGACTCCTAAACCCACCCACTCACCCTGAAGACAAAATGGAGCCCATCCCTCCATACTTCCTGTTCAGCTTTCTCTGAAACACCCAGATTAATTTCCTCAGTGCACTTAGCCTTCACAAATCAAAAGTCAGAAAGGGAAGTGTACTGCCAACAACTTCTGCTTTCTGCCCCTCTGAGGCAAGTCACATCCTGGCTTCCTGCTTGAATGAGAGAAGATAAAGAATATGAAACAAGGGCACCTGGGTGGCAAAGTTGGTTGAGTGTCTGACTCTGGGTTTTTGGTTTTGGCATAGGTCATGATCTCGGGGTCATGATCTTAGGGTCATAAGACTGAGCCCCATTGGTGCTCAGCACAGAGTCCTCTTAAGACTCTCTCTCCCTCTCCCTCTGCCCCTCTCACCTGTGCTCTCATGCTCTCTCTCGCTCTCTCTTGAATAAATAAATAAATCTTTAAAAAAAATAAAATACAGGAATAAAAACATAGATT
Source organism: Vulpes vulpes (assembly GCF_048418805.1). Taxonomy (NCBI): domain Eukaryota; kingdom Metazoa; phylum Chordata; class Mammalia; order Carnivora; family Canidae; genus Vulpes; species Vulpes vulpes. The sequence goes on from NC_132785.1 coordinate 89,747,797, forward strand.
TGTATCTCAGAAAATTTTCCAACCATTATATTTTATCATGTGCTTCTCCTCTTGGAGGCCTGTGGTGAATAGTACCCCCCAACCAAAGGTGTCCACATCCTTTTTGTTTAAGATTTTATGTATTTTGCAGAGAGAGAGGATGTGAGCACAAGCAGGGGGAGGGGCAGCAGGAGAGGGAGAAGCAGACTCCTCGCTAAGAGGGAGCCCATCACAGGGCTCAATCCCAGGATCCTAGGATCACAACCTGAGCCAAAGGCAGATGCCCTACCAACTGAGCCACCCAGGCACCCAGGTGTCCACATCGTAATCCCTGGACCTATGAATATGCTACGTTATATACTAAAAGAGACTTTCAGATGTGATAAAATTAAAGATCTTGAGATAGGGAGTTTATCCTGGATTATCTGAGTGAGCCCAACCTAACACAAGTGTCCTATTAATAGGGAGGCAAGGGGGCTCAGAGTCAGAGAGAAAAGACATCAGTAGGAGGCAGAGGTCAGAGAAGGGAGGTGCTACTTGCTGCCTTTCAATTTGGAAAAGGGGCTATAAGCCAAGGAATGTAGGCAGCCTTATGAACCTAGAGAAGGCAAGGAAACGAATTCTCCCCTAGAGCCTCCAAAAGGAACACAGGATTTAGCCCAGTGAGACTGGGTTTGGGCTTCTGACCTCTAGAACTCTTAATACATTTGTACTGTTTTAAGCCAATAAGTGTGGTAACTTGTTACAGCAACAATGGATAACTAATACACACCTGAGGGCATGGAGTGTATATATCTTTCACGTTGGAATTATGAAGTGTCTTGCACAGGGTACTCAAATAATGTTTTTTTTTAAGATTTTATTTATTTATTCATGAGAGAGAGAGACAGGCAGAGGGAGAAGCAGGCTCCATGCAGGAAGCCTGAAGCAGGACTCGATCCCGGGACTCCAGGATCGCCCCTGGGCCAAAGGCAGGCGCCAAACCGCTGAGCCACCCAGGGATCCCCTCAAATAATGTTTATATAATTCTCTGCCTCTCATAAATAGAAGCCTGAAAAATTGAAAGACTTTTAGCATACTAGACTTAAAATATGGTTTAATCTGAGAGATTTGGGCAGGGTTGTGGTTCATTTTAAAAATATATTGTTCAGGGCAGCCGGGATGGCTCAGAGGTTTAGCACCACCTTCAGCCCAGGGCACAATCCTGGGGTCCCGGGATGGAGTCCCACGTCAGGCTCCCTGCATGGAGCCTACTTCTCCCTCTGCCTGTGTCTCTGCCTCTCTCTCCCTCCCTCTCTCTCTCTCTCTCTCTCATGTGTTTCTCATGAATAAATAAATAAAATCTTAAAAAATATATATGTATTGTCCAGGGGCCCCTGGTGGTGAAGTCAGTTAATTGTCAAGTCTTGGCTTTGGCTTAGGTCATGATCTCAGGGTCGTGGGATCAAGCCCCATGTCGGGCTCTGAGCTCAACTTGAAGTCTGCTTGAAATTCTCTCTCTTTCTCCCTCTGTCAAATAAATAACTTTTAAAAAATAAAAGAAAAACAAAAACTGTGTTGTCCAGGTTTTCCCCATTGCTTTTCTCTCCACCACCCAAATAGTACTGAGGAGTTTCTTTGTAGGCTGTTCTTAGCGTATGGGTGACACAGCCTGGAAAGAAGAAGGCCGTTTTCTCCACCTGGCTTTTGAGTACCTGGGGAGACCCTTATCCAGCTATACATTTCTGGCATTGAGGTAAAAAGGAGTTATATATATATATATATTTATGTATTTATAAATATATATTTAAAAGGGAATATATATATATTCAAGAGCCACTATATATATAAATATATAGGAATATATATATATATATATATATATATATATATATATCAAGAGCCACTCGTGATGAGCACTGGGTAATGTATGGAAGTGTTAAATCACTATATTGTATACCTGAAACCAATACAACATTGTATATTAACTATACTGGTATTAATATTTAAAAATATCAAGAGCCACAAACTGGCCAAATTGGAGCATGGAGTTTATACCATGAATGGTAGAGCAGAAGAAATGTGTAAGTATGTAAGAACAATTCCCACCAGAAAGGGAGGCATTCAACAAACAGGAAGGCAAGAGAGATTCCTAGACTCTGAAACTAGGGTTCAGGGGCCATGGGTCTCTGAAAAATCCTAGCACTTTGCATTCCTCCTCTCTGGGCCCAGGCAGGAGAGGGGTGGGCAGAAGAGGCAAGCCTGCAGGCAAGTTTTGGGAGCCTAGAGCAGAAACCGACAACTGGATGAAGTGAAAGCAGGTCACCTGTCTCTGAGGGCAGCAGGCAAAGCTGATGCCAGAAATGTTGATGAGACTAGACCATGTGATACCACCCAGCTATATAGGGACGGCATGTAGTGCCTATACCTGCCTTAATGCCAAATGTTACAGAAGTGCCCCTACCCTCAGCCTCATCCTTCGTAGGAAAGTAATGCTGATTTTTGCCTCCACATTTAATACAAGGAGATGGTTTGTTCAAGTGACCCCAATTTGATAATATTAAGTCTTCTACCATTGGCAGAATAGGGTGCCACAGAGTGAAATAATTTCAGTTATAGAGAGAGGGTCATAAACAATTACATCTACACACATCTAAGATTTGTAGCCTGGCAAAAATTTATACCAACAAATGATTTTAAGCAGAGCTGAAATGGAAACTTTTATTGGAATAAAACCCAACCTTTTTACTTAAGATTTTTTAAAAGATTTATTTATTTAACTAAGAGAGAAGGGGAGAGAGAGAGAAAAGAAGAGAGAGGGGAGGGGCAGAGAGAGAGGGAGAGAAGCAGACACCCTACTGAGTATGGAGCTTGATGACACAGAGCTCAATCCCAGGACCCTGAGATCATGACCTGAGCCATGTCAGGAGTCAGACACGTAACCGACTGAGCCACCCTGGTGCCCCTTTTATCCAACCACAGTTCAAGAAAATAATTCTATTTTATAGCTTCATACTTAAAGCATTCTTGTATTTCTTTAAAAATGACTTTTCAGTAATTTTACTATAGTTTTTTTCTCTGAGGCCAAGGAAAATTAGACTTTACAGATCAATTCTACTTGTATGTATTTTATCGTAAGAGTCTTTCCCCCTTTTCAAACATGAGGTGATCATTAAAAGCTCCATTTTTCCATCCCACAGCCTGGAAACATCCTTGATGCAGAGGAAAGATAATAATCTGGATCTGCTCAGGGAAAGAGACCCACAATAGTTTATTTTCACGGCATATCAGGATAATGTAGTGGAAAAGTCACACGCCCAGGAATCAGTAGACATGGTCTCCTGGCTTCCAGTGTGGGAGTTTAGGCTCTGAGTGGGAGTTCCGTCAGCTGGTAGCTATCCTGTTTCCTTCATCCCTATTTGTGAAATGTAGTGGCTGACAGGATTTCCAACGCAGTGCTTCTCACACTTTAATGTGTGGCTCTTGGCCTGTGTGTGCAGAGCGTGACATTCTGCATTCTGACCAGCTCCCAAGAGGCAGATGATGCACGTGCTCAAACCACATTCAAATACACATTGAGGAACTCCAAGGGACATCCCATCCCCAAAATGTTTTGTATTTCCTTAATTCATGTATGTCTTCAGAGAACTGCCATTGGTCATATTTTTAAAAATACACATTTTGGACAGTTAAGAAGGACACATACTGTTTGAATTTAAGTTAATTAGGGGTTGGGATTGCCATTAGGGCTTTTGGATCACTACAACTACATAAACACCTTTTATTTTCTGTAGCCCTGGCTCTAGCTGCACATCAGTATCACCTGAGGTGCCTTCGAAAACTACCAGTGCCTGCTAACTCCACCCACCTACCCACCCACCCTGCACTTCCACGAACACCAGACTACAATTGAACTGGTCTGGGGAGGAGCCCAGCCACCGAGTGTTTCTCAAAAGCTCTGCTTGTCTTGTGATTCTAATGTGCAGCCAAGACTGAGAACCACTGCAGGCCAGCCTCTCCGGCTATGAAGGCGCTCCAGGTACGGTCAAGTTGGTATTAAAGCTACTCACAGCTGTTATCCATTAACTCAGGGCATTCTCATGGAAAGCTTAAATTATATAACTCACATAAACATTTCACTTATGAATTTGTAATTCAATAAAGGTTCTCAGCAAGGGAGATGATACAGGGAAACCTCTAGCTTTGTTTGGTCCTATTTAGAAAAAAGAAAGAAAAGGGTCCAATTATAAAGCACACTTTGGTTCTACGGAGCACACAGGCTTTAAGGCTCATTTGGAAGGCTCAGTTTTAAACAGCAAAGTTTTATAAAGTCAGCAGAAGACAGCAGAGGCAATAAAAGTTCCTAGACTAGGTTCAGCTGTCATCAGAACAATCCCTCCAAAGGGAACAAGTCTCTCCAGAAGATTGACATGGTTATGAAGCTACATCATCAGTTGAAATCTTGGCTACAGCATTTTCTAAATGTGACCTTGGCCAATTTTCTTTTAACACCTGAGTTTCGGGCCTTTTTGGTAAACTGTGATAAGGGTTAGGTTGTAAAGATTAAAATGAGTAAATGTCTATACAGTGCTTTTTGTACAATGCTTGTTATATAGTAACTATTATTAATATTATCACCTACTCTGAGATTAGAAGTGAGACATTACTGGGGTGCCTGGATGGCTCAGTCGGTTAAGCATCTGACTCTTGATTTCAGCTCAGGTCAAGATCTCAATGTCAAGATAAAGCCCCACATCGGGCTATACCCTGAGCATAGAGCCAGCTTAAGATTCTCTCCCTCTGCTTCTCTTCTCTCCCTCCACCTCTCAAACTAATTAATTAACTAATTAAAAAGAAGTGGGACATTTCTATCTCCCCCTTTAAAATTACATTTTAGCACTGCCTCAGCAAGACTATAGCATGTGTGTATTTGTTTAAAGAATAATGAAAACACTGTGGCTCTGGCAGAGGGGAGGTAGTCATAACGTCAGAAAGGTAAGTTGAGGCTGGTTTGTGGCAGATCTTACAGGCAAGGCCAAAAAGTCTAGATTAATCTTGTTGGCAAAAATGAGCTATTTGAAATTTTTGAGCCAGAGAATGACATGACCATTCTTCTGTTTTAAAATAGACCAGTGCAGAGTTCAAAGGGGGTTTGCAAGTATCTCCCTTCTTCTGAAGCCGCAACAGTTTTTCTGCCCTACTTCTACAAATGATACCAACACAACACTTACATTTGCAGTTTGTGGTTTTTCTGAGGCAAACCATTGCCAGCTAACTACAGCTCTGAAATAATTTTATTTTTGCCATAAATCTTAAAACAGATATTTGTATTATCTAAGGCACTTGAGAGATTTACATTCCAGGACCTTAGTAAGACCCAAGTCAAAGTAAAAGAACAAGGTAATGGAATACTATCCTTCCAGGAGCAGATGAGGTCCCTCCATATACTATGGGAATTTTATATAATTAAAAGAAATTGCTAGCCTACTGTCAAGTAGCTCGCAGGTTTAGGGTCAAGGAGTTTGTAACTGAGACTTGGGGCTTGGCCAGATATCCAGAATGTGAACATTTTTGCAGGCTAAGAATTTTGCCCAAATCATCTCCCATATGTTAAAACCAGAGTATGTAGGGGCACCCATCTGGCTCAGTTGGTAGAGCATGCAATTCTTGATCTCAGGTTCATGAGTTTGAGTCCCACATTGGGCATAGAGATTACTTAATAAAATTTTTTAAAAAAAACAGTATATAAAATTAGGTAATCTGACTCTAGGCTTCTACTTAAGGAAAAGACAAAACACTTAAATAAGTGACGGGCCTGAATCAGCTGGTAGTTGGAGGAAGAGAAAGTAGGGAAGAAACTTAGGAGACATTAACTAGTAAAATGCTGAGAATTTAGTTCCTCTTGAAGGCTATGTCTAAGTCAGCTTTGTTTTAGAGGGTGCCTAGCCTTATTCCTGGCATGTAGTACACTCTACAGTCATGTTTGTTGAATGAATAAAGGGGGAAAAGTGTCAAAAGGAACCAAAGATGGGAGAGGAAGTAGATGAGGTAGAAATAAGTCAACATATACTAAAAAAATACTTGAGGTTTCATATATGAGTAAATGATTGGTCCGTGAATTCAAATGGAAAAGAAGAGAAATTGGTTTGGAGGGTTGCCAGTCTATCTCACAAAGTTCTGATGAAGGCAAAAGAAACAAGGTTAGTAGGACATTTCTGTAGCTCTATCTGAGGTATACATGTTTGCATTTGTTTATTCCCTAAACATTCTTGAATGTTCTTTGTGTTGTGCATTCATTCAAAAAATATTTCATAAACATCTATGATCTGTGTTATAAAGATGAATAGAAGAGAACACTTGTCTGAGAAACTCACTGGCTAGTGATTGAGGTAGAAATGAAATACGGTAATCATAATACCCAATGTTTATTGGATATTGACCATATGCCAGATGAAAGTATTTTGTGTATTGATTCATTTTTATCCTCATTACAATCATGTGAGGTATATGTTACTACTATCTGTGATTAGTGGAATAATAGCCCCCTTCAAGTGTCCATATTTCAATTTCAAGAACCTGTGAGTATGGTATATTATATAGCCAAGGGGAATTAAGCTGAAGATAGAATTAATATTGCTAATCCACCGACATTGAGATAGAGTATCCTGGGTTAGCCAGGTGAGTCACATATAATCACAAGCACCTTTAAAAGTGGGAGGGGTAGGGGAAGGCAAAGAGAAGGCAGAGTCAGAAAGAGATGGCAGCAAGGTTGGAGGGATGTCAAGTCTCGGTCTTCCATTGTTAGCTTTGAAGATGGAAGGGAGTTAAAAGTCAAGGAATGTCGGCAATTTCTGGAAGCTGGAGAAAGCAAAGAAACAAATTATCTGTCCCCTAGAGCTTCCAGAAGCAACACAAGCCTGCTGACACACTGATATTAACCCAGGGTAAAAGACCTGTTTCAGACTTCTGACCTCCAGAAATGTAAGATGATACATTTTTGTTGCTGTAAGCCATTAAGTGTATGGTACTTTGTTATAGCAGCAACAGAAAACTAATACCTACTCTGTATTTTTTTATTTAAGAAAAAGTCCTTTTATTTTATAATTTTTTATAGATAAGGAAATAGAGGCACAGAAAGACTGCTGTTATCCAAATTTTGATTACTTAACATTGTTCCTTTATGAGGGCTTCCTGGTCTTTCTCACTTCTCTGGCCACCTCAGGTTCCTTGCAAGTTCCTTGATTCATAAGCAGTCTCTAAATGGCAGTGTTTCTCAGGAATTTCTTCTAAATGCTTTTCTTTTTCTGTTTGAATATTTTTCCTAGGTGATCTCATCTACTCCCAGAGGTTTTTTCTTGTTGCTTTTTAAAAAAATATTTATTTATTTACTATAGACACAGAGAGAGGCAGAGACATAGGCAGAGGGAGAAGCAGGATCCCTGTGGGGAGCCTGATGTAGAACTTGATTCCAGGACCCCAGGATTATGACCTGAGCCAAAGGCAGATGCTCAGCCACCAAGCCACCCAGGTGGCTCACACTCAGTTTTAAACACTGTTTATAACCTAATTATTCCCAATACTATATTTCTAACTTTGTCCCCTCCTTTGAACTCCACACTCATAAGCTTGTTATCTGTATTTGGATGGCTTACAAACATTCCAAATCTAACATATGTTCAAAACAATCCAATCCTATCACAAAATGGCTCCACCCCCACATTCACTTACATTTGTCTCAAGTCAAGAAACTGAGTCAGCCTTTAGTCCTGTCTCTCCCTCTATCTCCACATTCACACCAGCAACCCATCCACGTCTTTCTACCTTCACTTCTACCAACCTGATCCAAGCCACCACCACGTCCTACCTTGAAAACCACAGTGGCTTCCCCACAGCCTCTCTGTGTCTATCCTTGTTCCTCTGTGGATCTGTTTTCCTCACCTTTTCCTCACCACAATGACTGTCCTTCTTAGACAATAAATCAGATCTTGTCATGTCCCTGCTTAACACCTTTCAATGGCTTTCCATTCTACTTAAAATAATATCCAAACTCCTTTTCAATGACTCACAGAGCCCTACACAATCCTGCTCCTGCTTACGTTGCCAACCTCACGTGTCACCACTGCCCTTCATTCATCTACCTTTTTCCAACCCTACCCAGTTTCTTTCTGAAGTTACTCTGAATTTCCTGCCTCAAGAGCTTTGTATCACAGCTTCCTGCTAATGTAGTACACAGGCATTTGTGCACATACACATAACATATACCTTTCACCTATATATTACCCATTCTTCAATGTTCAGATTAAATGTTTCCTCCTTATAGAGGCCAGCATCAAAACATTTTTACTCTGATGCCCAGCCATTCTCCAATGTGATTCTCTATCCCAGCCCCCATTTGTTTAACATTTTTTGCAACTTGCAGTAATTTGTCATTTTAATGACTTGATTTTTTGCTTTTGTCTTTCTAGTAGGTTAGTTACAGACACAGGAACTGCGTCTACTTGGTTACCAATGTAACCCCAGAACACTATGCCTGACACATAGTAGGTGCTCAATAAATATTTGCTGACTATTGACTAAAGGTTGCATATTCAAAGTTAGTAATGTCTAAAATGGTACTGATACTCTCTGTACCATTATCTATAGCATATCTATAGTAATGCTACAACTACCTAAATGGTGAATTTGAATTTAAGTCAATAACTGATCACTAGCCAGTTGAATTTACATTTTATAATATCCTTTTATTCCATTAATTGTACTTACCTATAAATTAAATCAACTATACATTTAAAAGTAAAATTTCATGTCATAATTTTTTTTTAATTTGTAAATGTCATGACAAATTTGATATATACATAATTTTTTCCCTAAAGACTTTGAATCAGTTTAGCTTCTTTTGGCTTTTACACTTATAGTAAAATCACATGGTACAGATTCAGAGTAAGAAAATCCATATTTAGAGTAGATCAGACCAGCACACATCATATTTTTCCCCAAAGTTGGAGGTGCTAATGAGAAGTTTATGTGCCAGACACAAGTTTTTAAGAAATCTTCAATGAGAAATAAAAGTAGAATATAAATTATTCAAGTTATGTGTAGCAAGTGACTAATGAATGCTTTTCAACTAGGTATTTGGAGATAAGCAACAAGTGATACACATAGTAGCAGGCAGATGAAGTAATAATGTTGATATATTTAACTTCAAGTAAGGTTATATTTATCGTCACAAAGGAGCCTACTCCTTTGAAAAATATGTGGAATGAGAAACACCTTCATTCTTCCTCCACCCTTCATTAAAGCAACATATACCCAATCCCTCAAAGAGGACAAATAGGGATGTGGGATCTGTTAGTTTGAAGGATAATATTCAATTCAATCAGTACATTTTTATTTTGAGGCCACAGGATGTTAGGTATTTTTTAAAATAAGATGCGTAAATCACTACAGCTGACTTTATATAGGTTATAATCTTGTTGGATAAACAAGACAAAATATGTAGAGTCAAGCAGCAAACACATCAGGATCAGAGGTTTTACAAAACCATACTAACTAATTGATCACATATGTTCCTTCAAGAGACAAATGTGGTGTCAGATTCTTTCTCGATGTCTTTACCAGCAGCACAACTTTTGTTAAGCTTTGCAGCCTCTGAGCCCCAGGCCCTCCTCTGTTAGAAGAGGATTATAAAAATATACTATGCCTCATAGGGTCATGATAGGATAAAATGAGATCATCTTGGTGGAGTGCTTGGGACTGAGAATAGCACCAAGTAAGCACTCATTAAACATTAGCTACTGTTATGACTATTTTAGTCTTTTGAAAGTTATATGATAAATTGCTTCTATAAATGGAAATGGAGAAAAGCCTTTGTTGAAAAGTATTATTTGCATACTGTGTCATTTGTTGTAAAGGATTTATCACAAACTTACTAACATTGTTAGGATGAATCTCACTGTAATTTTTGCCAGGAGTTTGCAACTTTGAGGTGTTAATTTCTGGAGTTAAAAGGCTCTTTTCTTAGATGGCTTTTTTTTTTAATTAAATGCTGCCCCAAGCAAGAGGTTCTGGAATTGTATTTATGATCACATGGCCTAATATAAAAAGATAATTATTCAACAAGAACTTATTTTAAAGGATACAAAATGTCATATAGTCCTTGCACTTTAAAAAACATATATACATATCATCTGTCTGCCATGGAGAAAAAACATGCATACCAAAAACTACATTATAAGTTATTAAAGAAGTATATACCTTCTGTTTGGCAATTTCTCCTCTCTTATGGTTTTAACTGCCTCCTGCATTCTGGTAACTACCAAATCCGTACTTGGAAATTTAACCTCTCTTCTGGGCCACTGTAGGTTCAAACGATGGCTGAATAGCTCTACTAAGAGCATGTCCAGAACTATACTCACCATCTTGCTGCCAGGTATCTACGTTGCCTCCTTTATCTTATCAACCAGTCAGGCAAAGAACTCAGAGCCTAAGCTATTCTTCCTTCTCCCTAAGTACTACCAATCCTTTAGTCCTTGATTTTGCCTTCTACATTTTCTTCACTCTATCTCTTCCTCTACACTGATATCCCCATTATCTTGATTTTGGGTCTTCCTTTTCTCTCATGTATATTAAAGCTGGTAAACTGGTCTCCCTACCCTGGTTCTGCCCCCTTCCAACTCCTCCATGACATGCAAAGTCCCCTTCTAAAAACTAAGCCTCATCTCCTCTGTTTAATATTTTTCCATGTCTCCCTCTGTTTAATGACTCCCCAATATTGGCAGTATTGACATTTACTCAGTTTGATTAATTTTTACTAAGTACCTACTGTGGAAAAGACACTGTTATAGGTACTGGAAGAAGGATATTTAAAGAAACAGGTAAGATTCTTCACTTTATAACTATATATTTTAAAGATACCCCCCCCCCCAAAAAAGTAAACAAAGACCTACTGTAATGTCAGGTAGTGATAATTAGTATGAAGAAAGGCAAAGCAGGATATGGGGATAGAGCCAGGTGACAATCACTGCTTTAGGTAAAGTAATTAAAAGAAGGTTTTTCTGAAGAGAGGACTCTTAAGTACAGATTTTAATGAAGTTGAGCAATCAACAATTTAAAAATCTAGACAGAAATATCTCAGACAAGAGAAACAGTGGAAATTTTCTGAGCTTGGAAAGCTTGAGGAATAGATAGGAGACCAATATGGCTGAAATAGAATGTGCAAATTGGAAAGTGACAGTAATGAGGATGAACAGGTAGGCCAGGCACATGGTGCAGGGTTTTGTAAACTATGCCAAAGAGCAAGTTTATTTTAAGAATAATAGAAAGCCCCTAAAAGGTGCTTTTTAAAGTCAGATATATAAAGAGGTATAATTTATGTACCAAAAAAAAAAAGTATCCTTTTTAGGCATACCATTCAGTGAGCTTTGACATACTTTGGGCAAGCCATCACCACCACAATCAAGAGAGGAGGAACATTTCCATCTCTCCAAAAAGATCTCTTGTGCTTCTTCATAAGCAACCTCTCAGACCTGATCTGTTAACTGATCTGTTTTCTGATCCTATAGTTTTGCCTTTTTAAAAATGTCCTGAAAATGGAATCATACCATGTGTAGATTTCAGTGTCTGCCTTCTTTCACTTAGTACAATGCATTTGAAATTCATCCCTATCCTCACATGAATCAGTAGTTAGTAGTTTTATTCCCGAGTAGTATTCCATTATTGATGTGCCACACTTTGTCCAGCTGATGGACATTTAGGTTGTTACCAGTTTGGGGCTATTACAAATAAAGCTGCTTTAAACATTTACATAGAGGTCTTTTTGTGGGTGAATGTTTTCGTTTCTTTTTTTTTAAGATTTTATTTATTTATTCATGAGAGACAGAGAGAGAGAGGCAGAGAGAGAAACAGGCTCCATGCAGGGAGCCTGATGTGGAACTCGATCCTGGGTCTCTAAGATTAATATTCAACCGCTGAGCCACCCAGGTGTTCCTGTTTTCGTTTCTATTGGGGAAATATCTAGGGGTGGGATTGATAATTCATACAGTAAATATAGATTTAATTTTTTAGGATGCTGTCAAATTGTTTTCTAATGTGTCTGTACCATTTTGCATTCTACCAGCAGTATATGAGAGTGTCAATTGCTCCGTACCTTTGCTAACTCTTGATATTGTGAGTTTTTAGTTTTCATTATGGCCATTTTAGTAGCTGCGTAATGGCATTCACTGTGGCTTGAATTTGCATTTTCCTAATGATGTTGAGTATATTTTCATGTGCTTATTTACCAGCCATGTCTCTTCCCATTTTGTTAATGGGATGTTGGCTTTATAAGAGTTCTTAATGGTCTGGATGTAGGATATTTATCTGATATGTATTTAGCAAATATATTCTCCCAGTCTATGGCTTGTCTTTTAATTTTCTTAACAATGTCTTTCAAAGAATGGAAGCTTTTAATTTTGATTAAGTCCAATTTATCAATTTTTATTTTGTTTTCATTTTTTGTGTGTGTGTGTCCCAAGAAATCTTTGTTTAACCCAGAGTCATGAATATTTTCTCCTATATTTTAAAAGTTTTATGGTTTTAGGTTTTATATTTGGTCTCATTATATGTTTTTGACCATCATTAGAACAAAATCTCACGTTGAAGAAAATAACTGACTGTAATAAAGAAAAGAGACTGTAGAGTACCAGGAATGGGAGTTCAGAGACTGATTGGAAGGAAATTGGAGTAATCCAAATGGAAAGTTTTTGTTGTTTTTTTTTTTTTTTTTAAGCTGCTGGTGATGAAAGTGGTGAGAGGTAGTCTGAAAGAAGATATATATATATTTTTTTAAAGGTTTATTCATTTTAGAGAGAGAGTAAGCATGAAAGGGAGGGGCAGAAGGAGAGGGAGAGAAAATCTCAAGCAGGCTCTGTGCCAAGTACAGAGCCGTCATATAACAAATGGCTCGATCCCATGACACTGAAATCACAACCTGAGCTGACACCAAGAGTTGGACTCTTAGCCAACTATACCACCCATATATATATATATGTATATATGCATATATATGTATATATACACATGTATATGTACATATATATTAAATTTATTTATTTGAGAGAGAGAGAGAGAGAGCACACATGAGCAAGTAGGGGGAGGGGAAGAGGGATAGGGATAAGAATCCTCAAGCAGACTTCCCACCTAGGCAGGGAGCCTGATGCAGGGCTTAATCCATGACCCTGAGATCATGACCTGAGCTAAAATCAAGAGTCAAACACTTAAACAGCTAAGCTACCCAGAAACCCCAGAAGATATAATTCTAAGTTAGAACCAAGAAGACTTGTTAATGAAAGAAAGAAAAATCTGATATTATTCCAAAGTTTTTAGACTGAGCAGCTGAGTTAATAGTTGGTATACTTGTTAATAGTTTTACCATTTTCTAAGTTAAAAAGACTGAGAGGAAAAATAAAGAATTGCATTTTGGACCAATAATTTTGAGCTGTCTATTGAACAACCGGATGTGAGGCTTGCATAGGCATCTGTTGTTGCTTTTGCCTCCTATCCTCCATTTACCTATCTCCTTTTTTTTTTTTTTTTTTTGAGTTTCAATTCTACTTTGGTAACATGCAGTGTTATTAGTTTCAGGTGTACAATATAGTGATTCAACACTTCCATACATCACCTGACACTCGTCATGACAAGTGTACTCCTTATCCCCATCACCTATTTAACCGATTCTCCCCCCAACCTGCTCTAGTAACCATGAGTTTATTTTCTACAGTTAAAAGTCTGTTTCTTGATTCATGTCTCTCTCTCTTTTATTTTCCTTTTGCTCATTTGTTTTGTTTCTTAAATTCCACATATGAGTGAACTCATGTGGTATTTGTCTTTCTCTGACTTATTTTGCTTAGCGTTATATGCTCTAGCTCCATCCATGTAGTGGCAAAAGGCAAGATTTCATTATTTTTATGGCTAAATAATATCCCATTCTATATATATATATACACACACATATATCTTCTTTACCCATTCATCTGTCAATGAACATTTGGGCTGTTCCATATCTTGGCTCTTTCAAATAATGCTACTATAAATATGGATGCTTGTATGCCTTTGAATTAGTATTTTTATATTCTTTGGATAAATACTCCATAGTGCTGTATTATAAGGTAATTCTATTTTTAACTATTTGAGGAAACTCCATACTGTTTTCCAGAGTGGCTGTATCAGGTTGTATTCCCACTAACAGTGCAAGGGCTTTCCCCTTTCTCCATATCCTTGCCAATACCTGTTGTTTCTTGTTTTGTTGATTTTAGCCTTTCTGACAGATATGTGGTGATATCTCATAGTTTTGATTTGCATTTCCTGATGGTAAGTGATAATGAATATCTTTTCATGTGCTTGTTGGCCATCTTGATGTCTTCTTTGGGAAAATGTCTGTTCATGTCTTCTGCCCATTTTTTAACTGTATTACTTGTTATGGGGGTGTTGTTTTATAAGTTCTTTATGTATTTTAGGTACAAACCCTTTATCAGATATGTCACTTGCAAATATCTTCTCCCATCGCATAGGTTACATTTTAGTTTTGTTTATTGTTTTCTTCATTGTGCAGAAACTTTATTTTGATGTAGTCCCAAAGTTTATTATTGCTTTTGTTTCCCTTGCCCAGAAGACATCTAGAAAAAAGTTGCTATGCCTGATGTCAAAGAGATTATTGCCTGTGTTTTGTTCTAGGATTTTTATGGCTTTCAAGTCTTTCATTTAGGTTTTAAATCCATTTTTAATTTATTTTTGTGTATGGTACAAGAAAGTCGTCCAGTTTCTTTCTTTTGCATGTTGCTATCCAGTTTTCTCAGCATCATTTGTTGAAGAGACTGTCTTTTCCTATTGAATATTCTTTCCTGCTTTGTTGAAGACTAATTGACCATGTAGTTGTGGACTTATTTCTGGCTTTTCTATTCTATTGATCTATGTGCCTATTTTTGTGCCAATACCGTACTGTTTTGATTACCACAGCTGTATCATACAACTTGACATCTGTAATTTTGATACCTCTAGTTTTGCTTTTTTTTCTTTTAAGATTTCATTTATTTTCTCATGAGAGACACAGAGACATAGGCTGTGACATAGAGGGAAAGGCAGGCTCCCTGTGGGCAGCCTAATGTGGGACTCAACCCCAGGACCCCAGGATCATGACCTGAGCCAAAGACAGATGCTTAACCCACTGAGTCACCCAGGCACCCCTGCTATTTTTTTTTCAAGATTGCTTTGGTATTTGGGGTCTTTGGTGGCTCCATACAAGTTTTAGGATTGTTTGTTCTAGTTCTGTGGAAAATGCTGCTGATATTTTAATAGGGATTGTATTAAATGTGTACATTGCTTTGGGTGGTATAGACAGTTTAACAATATTTGTTCTTCCAGTTCATGAGCCTGGAATGTCTTTCCATTTCTTTGCATCCCTTTCAATTTCTTTCATATGTATTCCATAGTTTTCAGAGTACAGATCTTTTATCTCTTTGGCTAGGTTTATTTGTAGGTATCTTATTATTTAGGTGCAATTGTAAATGAGATTGTTTTCTTAATTTCTCTTTCTGCTGCTTCATTATTGGTGGCTAGAAATGCAACAGATTTCTGCACAATGATTTTTGTATCCTGTGACTTTACTAAATTGGTTTATCAGTTCTGGTAGTTTTTTGGTGGAGTCTTCCAGGTTTTCTACATACAGTATCAGGTCATGTGCAAATAGTGAAAGTCTTATTTCTTCCTTACCAATTTGGATCTCTTTTATTTCTTTTAGTTGTCTTACTGCTATGGCTAGGACTTCCAGTACTCTGGTGAATAAAAGTGGTGAGAGTGAATATCCCTGTTTTGTTCCTTACCATATAGGAAAAGCTCTCAATTTTTCCCCATTAAGGATGGTATTAGCTGAGATTTTCACATATGGCCTTTATTATGTTGACATATGTTCCCTCTAAACCAAGTTTGTCGAGGATTTTTATCATAAATAGATGGCATAATTTGTCAAATGCTTTTTCCGTACCTATTGAAAGGATCATGTGGTTCTTATACTTTCTTTTATTAATGTGGTGTGTCATATTGATTTGATTTGCAAATATTAAACCACCTTTGCAACCTAGGAATAAATCCTAATTGGTGGTGAATTTTTTTTTTTTTAGTGTGTTGTTGGATTTGGTTTGCTAATATTCTTTTGAGGATTTTTGTATCCATGTTTATCAGAGATATTGGCCTATAGTTCGTTTTTAGTGGTGTCTTTTTCTGGTTTTGGTATCAGTGTAATGCTGGCATCATAGGATAAATTTTGAGTTTCTCCTTCTTTTTCTGTTTTTTGGAATACTTTGAAAAGAATAGTTTTAAACTCTTTTTTAAATGTTTGGTAGAACTTGCCTATCAAGCGACTTTCATTTGTTGAGAGTTTTTTTATTACTGATTCAATTTCTTTGCTGGTTATTGGTCTGGCCAAATTTTCTATTTCTTCCTGATTCTGTTTTGGTAGTTTATATTTTCTAGGAACTTGTCCATATCTTCTAGGTGTCCAATTTGTTGGCATATAGTTTTTCACAATATTCTCTTATGATTCCATTTCTATAGTGTTGGTTGTTATTTCTCCTCTCTTATTTGTGATTTTATTTATTTGAATGCCTTCTTCTTTTCCCTTTAAATCTAGCTAGAGGCTTATCAACCTTATTGATTTCTTTTTTCTTCAAAGAACCAGCTCCTGGTTTCATTGACCTATTTTTTCAGTTTCTATATCATTTATTTCTGCTCTAATCTTTATTATTTCCTTCCTTCTGCTGGTTCTAGGTTTTGTTTCTTTTCTAGCTCCTGTAGATATAAGGTTAGGTTGTATTTGGGATTTCTTTTTTTCTTCTTGAGGTAGACCTGTATTGCTAGAAACTTCTCTCTTAGAACCACTTTTGCTGCATCTCAAAGGTTTTGGACCATTGTGTTTTCATTTTCATTTGTTTCCATGTACTTTTTATTTATTCCGTTATTTCCTGGTTGGACTCATTCATTGTTTTGTAGCATGTTATATAACCTCTGTCTATGTGTGGTCTTTCCAGATTTTTTTCTTATAGCTGACTTCCAGTTTCATAGCACTGTGGTCAGAAAAGTTCATGGTATGATTTCAGTCTTCTTAAATTTGTTGAGGCTTGTTTTGTAGGCTAATACGTGATCTGTTCTGGAGAATGTTCCATGTGTTCTCTAAAAGAATATGTATTGTACTGTTTTAGAATGGAATGTTCTGAATATATCTGTTAGATCCATATGGCCCAATGTATCATTCAAAGCCATTGTTTCCTTGTTGATTTTCTGTTTAGATGGACTGTTCATTGATGTGAGTGGGATAGTCAAGTCCCCTACTATTGCATTGTTATCAATTAGTTCCCTTATGTTTGTTGTTAACTCTTTTATGTATTTGAGTGCTCCTTTGTTGGGTGCATAAATATTTCCAATTGTTATATCTTCTTGTAGGATTGTCCCCTTTATTATTATATGGTGTCCTTCTCTGTCTCTTTTTGCAGTCTCTAGTTTGTCTGATATAAATATTGCTATTCCAGCTTTCTTTGACATCCATCCATGATAGTTGTTTTTCTATCCCCTCACTTTTAACCTGCATGTGTCTTTAGGTCTGAAATGACTCTCTTATAGGCAGCTTATAGATGTATCTTGTTTTTTATTCATTCTGTCACCCTATGTCTTTGGATTAGAGCATTTACCCCATTTACACTCAAAGTAATTATTAATAGATATGTATTTATTGCCATTTTATTGTTTTGTGGTTGTTTCTGGAGATTATTTCTGATCCTTTATTGTCTTTCTCTCTTTCATGGTTTGCTGCTTTTCTTTAGTGATATACTTGGATTTCTTTCTCTTTATTCTTTGCATATTTATTAGTGGTTTTTGATATATGGTTGCCATTAGGTTTGTTTATAAAGTCTTCTGCATATAGCAATCTTTTTTTTTTAATTTTTTTTTATTATTATTTATTTACGATAGTAACAGAGAGAGAGAGAATGAGAGAGAGAGAGAGAGGCAGAGACACAGGCAGAGGGAGAAGCAGGCTCCATGCACCGGGAGCCCGATGTGGGATTCGATCCCGGGTCTCCAGGATCGCGCCCTGGGCCAAAGGCAGGCGCCGAACCGCTGCACCACCCAGGGATCCCCTGCATATAGCAATCTGTATTAAGTTGATGGTCCTTTAAGTTTGAACCCATTCTTCACTCCTCTCCTCCCCATAACTTAGGCATATGTTGTCATATTTTATATGCTTTTGAGTTCCTTGATTGATTTTTTAAAGATTTTTATTTATTTATTCATGAGAGACAGAGAGAGAGAGAGGCAGGCAGAGACACAGGCAGAAGGAGAAGCAGGCTCCCCACAGGAAGCCCAATGTGGGACACGATCCCGGACCCCCAGACCCTGGGATAATGCCCTGAGTCAAAGGCAGATGCTCAACCGCTGAGCCACCCAGGTGTCCCCCTTGACTGTTTTTTGTTTTTTACAGAAACATTAATTTTTACTGCTTTTGTGTTTCCTACCTTCATACTGTCACTTTTTGTCTCTACTTTCCATTGAAAGTATCCCCTTTAATATTTCTTGCAAGGCTGGTTTAGTGATCACGAACTCCTTTCTCTCTCTCTCTCTCTCTCTCTCTGGGCAACTCTTTTTTCTCATTCTATTCTAAAACTGATAGCTTTGTTGAATGGAGTATTCTTGACTGCTGTTTTTTTGTTTTGTTTTGTTGTTGTTTTTTTCCCATTCATCACTTTAAAGATATCATGCCAGTCTCTTTTAGCTTGTCATTTTCTTTTAAAAAAATCTGCTAGCCTTATGAGTTTTCCCTTGTAGATTACTGTCTTCTTTTGTCTTGCTGCTTTTAAATTTTTTACTTTGTCACCATGTTCTGCCAATTTAATTACAATATGTGTTGCTGTGGGTCTGCTTTTGTTGATTTTGATGGGAGATCTCTGTGCCTCCTGGATCCGGATATCTGTTTTCTTCCCCAGATTAGGGAAGTTTTCTGTTATTATTTCCTCAAATAAATTTTCTGCCCCCTTTTCTCTCTCTCTCCCTCTTCTGGGACTTCTATAATATGAATGTTATTGCATTATGATGGAGTTACTGACTTCCCTAAGTTTATTCACATTTTACAAAATTCTTTTTTTCTCTTTTATTCAGCTTGATTACTTTCCATTCCTCTGTCTTCTAGGTCACTAATCCATTCCTCTTTTTCCTCCATTCTGCTGTTCATTCCATCAAGGATGTTTCTTATTTCCCTTATTGAGCCCTTTTATCTCCATGTTGTTCCTTATCTCTATATTGTTCTTTATCTCTATGTTAAGGGTCTCACTTAGAGTTTCCACTCTTTTCTCAAGTTCAGTGAGTATCCTTATAATCATTGCTTTATACTTCTCAGTCCCAGAGGTGGCAGGACTGAGCCAGCAGAATGCACCCAATGGCTTTCCACACCTCCACTCCACTATCTGTCCGTTCCTCCATCTGCCCTGCCACCCATGACAGAACAGATATCTCCTTCCTCAAGGACTTCCTACCTGGAGGCATCACCACTGCCATCTCCAAGATAGTTGTGGCCCCAATCAAATGGGTCAGCTGCTGCTTCAGGTGCAGCACTCGAGCAAGCAGATCTACTGCTGGTAAGTAGTACAAGGGCATTGTAGACTGTACTGTGTGCATCTCCAAGGAGCAGGATGTGCTGTCCTGAAGGGGCAAGCTAACCAATATCATCTGCTACTTGCCCACACATGCCCCCTTAATTTTGCCTTCAAGAATAAAGCATAAGCAGATCTTCCCCAGGAGTCATAGACAAGCACACACAATTCTGGAGGGACCTTGTAAACTGCCATTTTTATGTTGTCTCCCCACTCTGGCTGCTATCTCTTTAAGGGTGGCAAGCCAGTGATCACTCACCCTCCTGGCTCACCCAGGGCTCAGTCAGCTGACTTTTAAAGCCCTAGGCTCCAAGTCCCATTGGTTATAAAAACTCACATAATGCAGCCCCTTTGGTTTTCAAAGCCAACTATTATTGGGATGAGTCTTGCCCATGATTGCTCCTTGGTGCAAGGGCCCATTTCTCTGCCTTCTCCACATGTGCAGCTTCCTCCTGCAGGTAGCTTCCCTCTGCATTTCTGACCTTCCCAACTTCTTAGATACAGCTTCTTCTCTATATTTAGTCACAGAGTTTGTTCTGCCAGTCTCCATACCCCTCTCTGTGTTGTGTGAATGATATCTAGTTGTAAAGATTGGGATGGGTTGAGCCAGGGTCCTCCTACTCTACCATCTTCCTAAGCTCCTCCTACCCATCTTCTGATAAGGGTCTCACTCTTCTATCTTCCTTTGGTAACTGTCCTTCACCTACTTCTGGAAGGTCACAGGCCATGGCCTTCCAGAAGGGTAGACTTCAGCTCTAGGAGTGGGCATGTGATTCAGAGAATCATCCCTCCTCAGCCATATTGCTCTGTCTGAAGATGTTGCAATTAGGAACCATGAAATTTTTGTTGGCATGTTGGAAAGACATTATCTTTTCTGCTGCTTGCCAAAGGTATAGGATCCTACTTAATAGCCATCTTATCACTGACAACAAAAACCCTGAGTGAGAAGTCAGAAGAAAGCAGAGGTCCACCAATTTGAGAGATTACCTCTTGATGTCAGAGTTTGGGCTCTTGGGCTATGTTTAAGTCTTACTCTTCAGTATTTCAATTATGTAAACCATTAAACATCATTTTTAATTGTGCCAATTTGAGCTGGGGGTTTCTGTCACTTGCAACTAGTAAAGTCCCAAGTAATAAATAGGATATCTCAAATTTTTCCATTCATATAGCTATAATGGAAAAGAACAATAAATCAGTAATAACCTGATAGTGCAGTACAGAGAGGTCAAGAGATGCATTAGATGTCTTTAAAATCTCCTGTCCTCTTAAAATTTGAAGTGAAGTTTACATTACTCTTCTTTGTATCTTACATCAATAAAAAATTACCTTTTTTTTTTTGCCTGTGGCTCTGTTTATCCCATTTTGAAGGATTGCTCATGACTGTAAGAGACTAGAACTCATCATAGGAATTGGATGGAGGGAACTGAGATCAGGAGAATGTGCAATTCAATGTGGAGAAAGAACTTGGAGGCAAAAGAGCTAGATGTGAATCTTGGTTTATACAAATGTCAGATGACTTTTTAAAAGTTTCAGTTTCCACACTGAAAAATAAGCCTACATGTTCCATTTCTCTAACACTCTGTAACTTTTAACCCTTCCTACTTCACCTGGCTATTGAAAGGACCAGTCTAGTGGTGAGATAATGCCCATTATCCTTAGGAAGATTCGGAAATCAATGACCCCTAGGAGTCAGCATGGACTAAGAACTCATCATCATAGTTTTTAAAACTGAAAGCTTGATTGTTTTTTAAAATGGAGTTATTAGTAACCATATTTTAATACAGTTTGGAAATTAATGAAGTATCTTAAATATACTGTATCTTGATTTTTTAGAAAACATTTGACAAAGTTTCTCATGGTATTTTTTTTTTAAATATTGTATTTATTCATGAGAGACCCAGAGAGAAAGAGGCAGAGACATAGGCAGAGAGAGAAGCAGGCTCCCTGTGGGGAGCCTGATGCAGGTCTTCATCCCAGGACCCCGGAATCATGGCTTGAGCCAAAGGCAGATGCTCAACCACTTAGCCTCTCAGGTGCCCTCTCATGGTATTTTTATGGATAAAATGATGAACACTAATGTCACTGCAGTGTTTAGTGGAGGTATAGCTGATTGAATAATCCATTGAAAGAAGTTTGACTACTCATTCTGAAAAATGTTTATTTAATGGCATACCACCCACCAGTCTGTTCTTGGGCCTGTCAAGTGTAATATTTTATATTAATAATATGAAAGAAAAATTACATATAATTGATTAAGATAAACAACCAGAGATCAAAAATGATCCTGATATGCTAGAATATTCACAGATATTAAAATAATTCAAACAAATGTTAACTTTGACATTTAGCCTCAGGTTAGGAAATTTTGGGCTCCAAAGCAATTCTTGTTCAACAGATCTGAGCATATAGTTAATTACATATACAAAATTAGTTGAGAAAAAGTGTGGTTTCAACTAACTTACCTTGAGGTATTAATAGAAGCACAATACCCAGAAGTTAGGAAGTAATGTATCCCACACCATTCAGCACTGATGAGATAATATCTAGTGTTTATATTCTGAAGAGAGATGTAGTAGAAAAACTAGTGTATGTCCTGGAAAAAAATTACCAAATAGTGAGATATCTGGAAACATGGAGGTTGAAAGGTTTTGTTCTGGGTTGTGTAACTGATGAGGACAAGGACTGAGGGGAAATGTAGCTATCACATCCTTCCAAGCTATTAACAGAGCAAAAGCTGCAGACTTGCCCTTCCTACTTCAGAGGGGAGGGCCAGGACCAAGAGTGAAAGCAGGCAGGTGAAGTGGGCTTTGGTTCAGGATGAGAAAGAACCAGAAACCACCAAACAGACTCACAAAAGGCAAACCCTCTGTCACAGGCAAGTCTTTGACAAAGACTGCACACTCTTTATCTAAGATCTTAAAGAAGAGAGGTTTTACTCATCTAGTAAAACTAGATTAGAGAAACTTGTGATTCCTTCCAAACCTAAGCTTAGGTAATTTATTACAAGTTATTAAGACAAGAAGTTAAATCATATAGACACCAGCCCCCTACAATGTACATATTTTCACAAATGTGAGGCAAGTCAGGAGGTGCCCACGGGTATCTTGTTGTCTCACTATTTACCTTTTGTAGCAATTGTTTTGCTTCAGTCACTATTGGCAACCAGACTGGAATTTCTGTCTGGTTTTACTCCGTTTGTATAGCAGTGAGGAACATGAGCTCTGGAGACAGAATGCCTGTGATTGAATTTTGGTTTTACAATGCAGGTTTGGGGTATGTTATTTGAGCCTTCAAGCCTCTTTTTCCAACCTGAAAACCTGGAATAATTAACCTACTCATAGGATGGTTGTGAGGATCAGGTGAGGCAGTGCATGTAAAGCACTTAGTGCAGTGCCTGCAACAGAGCAAACCCTCAGTTAATGTTACCTGTGATGTTATCATCAGTAGTAATAAACTGTGCCCACCTTTGCAATGTTGCTCTTAGGTTTTACAATCAAATTTATCTAATTTAGAGGCTGAGTAATTCAGTTTGTTTTGTCCATTATCCTGCTTTGGGAATAGAATTTGAAAATATGAAATAGGGCTTCTTAAACAGATGAAGGGTAGCACTGGTGTGGTGGTAGGAGCAGGAGCCTGGTTCTCCATTCGGATCAGTGCTATGACCCGACAAACTACTTAGTCTCAAAACCAGTAAAATGAGAAGGTCACGTTCTTTCCTGGCTAAAATGTTTTGTTCTAAATGGGGCCATGAATGGAAAAAAATAATAAATCATGAGGATATGGGAATACTGAAAAGCCTAAACATTGACTATTTAGAATAGTCTGTGAACCAAACTACCTCCTTTACAAGCTTCACTGTGCAATTAATGGTCCTTGTGAACCATATGCAACAAGGCATTAATAATCATGTCTTCCAATTACTTCCAATTATAAATTACTAAAATTGCCTTAAATTTTAATAAGGGTATATTTTATTCAACTGAGGTGAAGTTAAAGGTGACATCTGCCAGACATTGTCACGCTAATCACATATCATCTTCCTGATAGGGTGGCATGCCATGTTAAAGGGTCATAGCCAGGGCAGCCTGGGGGGCTCAGCAGTTTAGCTCTGCCTTTAGCCCAGGGCATGATCCTGGAGACCCAGGATCAAGCCCCATGTCGGGCTCCCTGCATGGAGCCTGCTTCTCCCTCTGCCTGTGTCTCTGCCTCTCTGTGTGTGTGTGTGTGTGTGTGTGTGTGTGTGTGTCTCTCATGAATAAATAAATAAAATATTTAAAACAAAACAAAATGAAGGGTCATAGCCAAATGGAATAGAAAATTGCCTGCCCTATAACCCCAGTGCATTATTTGATTTATTTGATTTTTTACTGAAATTCTGTAGATTGATTACAGAATCCAGAACAGATGGAATTAAAAGAATCTTTTTACTGCCAGATGGCCTTCTGAAGCTTTACTCTAACCCAGAGCCACATGCTGTCTGTATCAATAGATAGCCCCAGTAATCAAGGGCACAAGTTTCACTACCTCCCACCCCCTTCTTCCTCTAATCTCTTCTCCCGATTTATCCAGCACCTCCAGTGTGAATGTACTGTGCATACAAGGAATACGATGTACTTCAGTTGCAAGAAATTCAGCGACACAGAAGAAATAGACACATAAATAGGCAATTTTTATGTAATGGGATAAGTGCAATGTAGAAATGTGTCCAGTGCAGTGTGGGAGTATGAGAAGAGGGCTATCTAGCTCAAACGAGGAGTTGGGGAGGCAATTTAAATGATAGAGAAGATTCTGGCACTGGGGGATGACAGACCCTGATTCATTAAAGTTAAATAGTTGGGCACCTGGGTAGCTCAGTGGGTTAAGCATCTGCCTTCAGTTCAGGTCATGATCTCAGAGTCCTACTCAGTGGGGAATCTGCTTCTCCCTCTGCCTTCTCCCCTGCTCATGATCTCTCTCTCTCTCTCTCTAATAAATAAAGAATATATTTTTAAAAATAATTTTAAAAAATTTTAAATTAAAAAGATAATTTTAAAAAATTTAAATGATTAGCCAGATAAATAAATGGAACAGGGAGAGGTGGGCCTTCTAAGCAGAGTGTGGAACATAAACAGGCATGGCAACAGGAAACAGCGTGGTGACCACCAAATGCACTGCAAGCAGTTCCACATTGCTACACTAAGAAGATCTAGTTCTGTGATGTCAGGTAGCCTAGATGAATAGTTTACAGTGTGGCCTGTGGGCCAGCAGTCTCAATGTTACCTGGGTATTTGTTGGACATGTAAATGCTCAGGTCCTGGACCCACTGAATCAGAAATTTTGGATGTAGCGTCCAGCAATCAATATTTCCATAGTTGAGTCTGATGTACACTACAGTTTCAAGTTTCAAAAACATCAGTCTAGATTTTATCCTATAGTAGGAAGGGAACTTTTGAAGACTATTAAGTGATGGACTCTTTATGATATCAAATATGCATTCCCTGACTTTTGTGATTTTTAGAGATTATTGCTCTAATGAAAGGCCACTCAAAAAGATGGAAACATCTTGCATTTGGGAAACAAAATCATATACATTTTCTTACATATGTATAAAACTGTAGAGCTGGATAGAATCAAGGTACTGGGAAAGGATGTGTCCTGAAAAATCCTTATCATATAATAGCATGATAATATCTTCCTACAAAAAATACATTTGGCACATTTTGAGATATTACTGCCTCATCAGTCAAAATTACACTTAAACTTTTTGTTAAATTCATTCAGATACCATATACATGTAAACTTTGAGAAAGTCAGTCCATCCTAACCATAACCATAACCTTGTAATTTTCAAGCTTTATTTTAGCAGTAGAATGTTTTTTGAAGAATCATTTATTACATCTTCCAATAAGTAAAATAAATAAAAGTCAAGTCCCTCTGGTTAAAGATCTGGAAGGGAAGCACTTGTCCCCTTTGACAGTATCTGAGATGGGGCCATTGTTTTAGATTCACTGATCACTTTATTCCCAGGAGGCATGAATAATCCCACTTTATTAATAAGGCTGATAGCTGCTGTATTAGTCAGAACTCTCTAGAGAAATAGATTTTTAGGTTTGTGAATATGTGTGCACTTGTGTGTGTGTGTGAGAGAGAGAGAGAGAGAGAGAGAGTGGTATATCCTAATTCACTATATACACATACATACAGAGAGAATTGAAAAGAGGGTAGATTTATTTTAAGGAATTGACTTGTGTGACTATGGGAGGCTAGAAGTCTACAATTTGTAGGGCAGGCCAGCAGCCTTGAAATTCCAGCAAGAGTTGACATTGTAGGTTTGAGTCCAAAGGCAATCAGTCTGGAGCCAGAACTTCTGTCTTCCTTTAGGGACCCAGTCTTTTGTCTTAAGGCCTTTAACTGATTGTATGAGACCCACCCTTATTGTAGAAGATAATATGCTTTACTCAGTGTCTACTAATAGACCTTAAAAAGACCTTCACAGTAATAGCTAGGCTGGTGTTTGAACAAACAATTGGGTCATAGTCATAGTCTAGCCAAATTGACAAATAGCTGAAATAGATTGTGCTGATTATTCTAGCTACTATGGTAATAAGGAAGGTTCTGGAGAGCTAGGTGACCAGAGGCAAAAACCAAACATCTTAAAGTGTGAATATGTTCAAAAATTGCTTCTTTGAAATAAATGATATAACTAGAGGTTTAGCAAGGACCATATGAGGAAAGGCAGGGGAAAGCAGGCCTAACATTGATGAATTTGTCTTACCTCAGAAACAAATTATAGATTATAAATTAGTCACCAAAACTCTGCCAAAAACAAAACTTTTCACTAAAGATTAATTAACATTTGAGGCTGACACAGCAGCAGATCAGAGTTTCATGTGTAACTCTGACCTACTTCTGAGCAACTGGTTCTTGTTACCAGGAATGTCCATGAAGAAAATAAAATTCTTGCCTGTTAAAAGCTGAGCTCATGCTTCTTCCCCAAAAGAATATTAATTCTTCAATCTAAAAGAAAACAGTTCAGAAAGCACTGGCTGAATGGTAACCAATACAGGTCATTCATGCATTTAATCACTTACCAGGTTTTTGGACTATAAACTATGATCTCTTGCATGGCACAGTTCAAGTCCCAAAATGGGCCTTCCCTACAAACCCACTGCCAGGCTGGACTATGGGAGTTACTATACTGGTACTACCCTCATCAATTTGGCCATAGCCCTTGAATTGGGGCAGCCATTTTGTATATCAACAGCCTATGAGGTAATCTGGCATGAAAAAAACCTACCCCCACAGAGAAGATGGAGATTAAATGCAAAAATCTAATTTTCCCTTTGAGAAAGTTTTGAGTCCTAAAAAGATAGTTAATTAAAAGTAGCTGGTAAGGGAAACATAGACTAACAAAAACAGAGAAGCCAGAGGATCAGAACACAGAGATAACCAAGGCACAGAACATGACTTCACAATCTAATAGAGGGATCTGGCAAGAAAAGGAGAATTATAATACAATGTGATAAATCTCACAACAGCAGGATGCATAGAACACTAGGGGAACACATTGAAAGGGTACTTGGAAGGTGACTAATGGCTTTTGGAGTAGATCATACCAATAGCTGAGGAGTAATAACAGCAGAGCACTGTCAAGGGCTCCATAAACTTCTGCTGTTGAGGGGGTGACTCATGGCTCCCTAAAGCTAGAATTGGATGCTAAGGAATAGAAATCTTCTAGTTCTCAAATTACATTGTGATTGCCATATAGCCAAGGCATGTGTCTTTACATGACTTCTACTTCTGTTGCTGATACTTGGTTCTCATGTGGTGCCTAGACATCTCTTTTCCATATTCTTTTTCCATGTATATTTGTAGTAAGACCTCTACATTCAAGAGAGTTGATGGTACTTGTAACGTGAAAGCCAAACATGCCTCTTACATATGTATAAATTACATATTATATACTTATTATATAAAGAAGCTTTGCAAATAAAGGCCAAAACAACCTAAAAGCCAAAATTTTGATAATTTGAAAAATTACTCCAATTTTTTTAGTTCAACCTCTGAAAAACTTTACTTACACAAATTGTGACTGATGCGTGGTAGACAAACTAAAGGGGAATTTATACTGTCTTCCTTTCTAGTTAGAGATTGGAAACCATGAGTCAAAAACCAAAAGTTGCTGCACCTCACATCATCTTCAAGTGTCAATTAAATTTTCCACAGAGCACTGAATCAAAATGAAAATGAAATATCTACATACATACATGCATTATGAATACCAGAATTGGATCTGTATGTTTTAAAACCTGCTCTTAACTGGTATTTCATTTGGTTCAATTTCTCCTTTCTCTTGGGTTTCCTTAGTTGTCTGCCTGCTACAGGATATAAAGGCAACACAACATGGACTACCACTGAAGAATGAGAGAAATTTATTCACTTTTATAGATTAGTTGAGCCATTAATTACAGTGATTGTACCAACAATGGTGTTAGTTGTCCTATTCATTGTGCAAAATTATTTGTGACTGATGTCTTGCAAGAGATAAATTCAGTTAAAAATTTGAGCATCCTAATAATTAGGAAAGGATGAAATTTCAGTTTACTGTATGCAATGTAACATACCTAATGGAAATGTATGCAAATTTACATTGTGTTAACTTGAAAAAGCTGAATTTCAATTATCAATAGAGTCCTATTTTCAGCACAAAATTAGGAATAATGTAAGTCATTTTTTTACCCTTCAAGAATTGTAATTTTAAATTGGAGGAAGGATAAATGAATTACCAACTGTGGTTATTTTAGTGGCATGTGACTCAGCCACTTTTGCTTGTAAATATCTTTGTCCTATGAGAGCAATTTGACATGGAATGTGTAAGTTTTGAATTGTGCAATGTCTTTAGGAATACATCACTTTCATAAAATGAAACTGTAATGTTCTTTCTCTGCTTTAATCATTTGCCTGTACCATTCATGTCAATAAAATTTCTTCAGTCTATTGATTGGCATCTGGCTCTTAAGAGGCAGAGAAGTCATGATAAATTTATATTCCAGGCTACTAAGGTGTAATGGTTAATTTTATGTGTCAACTTGACTAGGCCAAGGATGCCCAGATAACTGGTAAAACACTATGTCTGGGAGTGTCTGTGAGGGTTTCTCCAGAAGAGATTAGTATTTGAATTGGTGAACTGAGTAAATAAAGCCGATGACCCTCCCCAATATAGGTGTGCATGATCCAATCTGTTGAGGACCTGAATAGAAGAAAAAGGTGCTTGAACTGAGACATCCATCTTTTCCTGCCTTCAGACATCAATGCTCCTGGTTCTCTGACTTTTGAACTCAGTTTGGAACTTATACTTTAGACCCCCTATTCTCAGACCTTCAGACTTGAATAGCTATCCTGGTTTTCCAGACTGCAGATCAAGGGATTTCTTGGCCTCCATAACCATATGAGTCAATTTTTATTGGTTCTATTTCCCTGGAGAACCCTAATACATAAGTGATATTTAGAAAATCTGAAATATTTAGGTCATTGGATACAGTCATCTTGTAAGTTTCTGGTCTATAGTTTTTTGCCTTTTTTGGGTTATGAAACCCTTTGAAAGTCTATGACTCTAATCACCAGAAAAATGCATATACACACATGTATACTCCATTCTGCCTGCATGTATCATGGATCCTAAGTAAAGAAGTCCTCTTTAGATGGATAATATTTACAGAAAGGAGGTCTGTTTAAGCAAGTAAATACATTCTACCACAACCACCACTACCAGGGATTCAGCAGTCACTCTATAGTGTACTATACACATGTGTAGGTAGAGTGTGGTTCTGGGTTCAGATTACCATTTTAATTACTCTCCCTTCAACACTCTTAAATGTTCTGGAATTTCTCTTTGTATACAGTATCAGAGAATTTTAGAAAAACTAAAGATGAAACTAGGGTTCCCAATGTTATAAATATTTGCAAAAATTCTTTTTGGTAACAATTAGAGCAGTAATGACAAAAATGGTTAAAAAATAGAAACAGAACAAACCAGGCTCATGTGCTAATTTAATACAGTAAAAGTAAAATGCAAAGGTATTTTTTTCTCTTAAAATAGTTTCTTAAATTAATATGTACCAAACACACACACACAGATAGACATAAATAGTCTTAGATAGTCAAACGCTAAAACTTATATCAACATACATAGAATTTGTGTGAATATATACTTTTGATTATTATTCATTAAGACTATACCTTTCTCTAAAAGAGAGCAAGATTTGCAAATCCAAAAATATGACACAAGGATTTGTGGATGAGTTTTTATTTAGAAAGTAATTAATTGTCTACACAAAATAAAGGTACAAAATGGTTTCTTTAACTAGAAGTTTGTGCAACCGCCTGTCCTACAGATTCACAAAAGGGCATTTACCTATAGTATTACTCATTTAGAAAATATAAAATGTGAATTGAAATATGTCCTCAACGAAAAGAAACTCCTATTTTAAAGACACTTGAGAGTCATAAAAATAATTATTTTCTCTGGTAGATGAAAAGCTAGAGACCATTCTCAAGGGGAACAAGAGTGATCAACTCTCAGGTTACCTGTTGTTAGCGGGGTTGGAAAACCTCCATTTTGTGGAGGAGGATTAAAATTAGAGCAAGTGTTAACAAAATAAAGTCAGTTACACATTGAAAAAAAATCTGATAGCAGTCCATTAAGGGAACAAGGGAATTACTAGAAATAACTCTGAAATTCTTTCCCACCAATACTGAACTTAATTACAGACAGGCATTGTAAAAAGAATCTATGAGAAGGAAAAGTAAAACAAGGAAAATGAAGAAATTACTGCATGGTAAGTATTGTTTAATGGATTTCATAATGAAGGACTGTATTTTTCACATGTTATGTTCTTAATGTTAGACACAAATGTTTATAAAAATTGCATTTGATATGATTTCTAGGAGCTTGGTAAGAAACAAACTATAGTTTATCAGGTTTGCATTTACTTTTAGAAAGGCAAGTCATCTCATGTGTTCCTATAGTAAAAAGATCATTGTGAATTATTGGGTTCACGCTCATAAAATACCAGATTGCTTTCTCTTAGGAAAAACAAATATGATCAGAAGTTTTGAAGTTGGAGGGGCAGCCCTGGTGGCACAGCGGTTTAGCGCTGCCTGCAACCCAGGGCATGATCCTAGAGACCCAGAACTGAGTCCCACGTCGGGCTCCCTGCATGGAGCCTGCTCCTCCCTCTGCCTGTGTCTCTGCCTCTCTCTCTCTATGTCTCTCATGAATAAATAAAAATAAAATCTTTAAAAAAAAAGTTTTGAAGTTGGAGAGCAGAGACACCTGGGTGGCTCAGTGGTTGAGCATCTGCCTTTGGCTCAGGTCATGATCCCAGGGTCCTGAGATAGTGTTCTGCATCAGGTTCCCCACAGGGAGCTTGCTTCTCTTTCTGCCTATGTCTCTGCTTCTCTCTGTGTGTCCCTCATGAATAAATAAAATATTTTTAAAAAAAAAAGAAAGAAAAGAAGAAATCAGAGAGCAGAGCTTAATCAGAAATCCCTTCCATAGGGGCGCCTGGATGCTCAGTTGGTTAAGCATCTGCCTTCAGCTCAGGTCATGATCCTGGGGTCCTGGAATACAGCCCTGAGACAGGCTTTCCACTCAGTGGGGAATCTGGTTCTCCCTTGCACGCTGCTCTCTATGTTCACGCTCTCTCTTGCTCTCTCTCTCTCTCAAATAATAAATAAAATCTTAAAAAAAAAAAAAGAAATTCCTTCCATAGATTATGGTAAGTGAGTGACGATGAATCAGAATACTCAGAAGAAATTTCAGGTACTAGTCGTTCAATGTTTTCCCAAGCCAAATTCAAGTTTATGTGAGGCATACAAACCCTGGATTGACTCTTAGCACTCAGGAAGTCCTTTGGAACAGAAATAGAAAAGGAACATAGCTTTTGATGGAAGCTGGACCACTATGAACTAATGCTTGGAATAACTTTGTGACAA
This sequence comes from Vulpes vulpes, assembly GCF_048418805.1. NCBI lineage: Eukaryota > Metazoa > Chordata > Mammalia > Carnivora > Canidae > Vulpes > Vulpes vulpes. The sequence continues at coordinate 89,779,398 of NC_132785.1, forward strand.
TGTAGAAAAAGGGAGCGTTATTTGGAAGGAAAAAACAACCCATTGCATAGATTATCAATGATTAAAAACATCAAAATAAGCTTTTAAAAGTCCTTAGTAGCCTTGAGAAAACACATTTTACAAGGTATACTATAACATATAATACAGAATGTGGGAGCTATACACACTTGAAAGCAGTGCTTGCAGTATACTACTTAAGATGGGATTATCTAAAACAAAAATTCTCAACAGGTGATAAATAGCAGCACAAAGAAATTATCTAAGACGTATCTTCCATCAGATATGTTTTATTTTACTTTAAAAGATTATTTATTTGAAAGAATGCATGCATTTGGGGGGGGGGGTGTTGCAGATGGAGAGGGAGAAAGACAATTCCAAGCAGGCACTGTGCCCAGCACAGAGCCGACTCGGGATTCAATCACATGACCCTGAGAACATGACCTAAGCCAAAATCAAGAGTCTGACACTTAACTGACCAAGCTACTCAGGTGCCCCAAATCTGATGTGTTTGTTTTAAATCTTGCTTAAGGATTTCTTTTTTTAATCAACTTCTGAATAAGAATTTGGAAGGTCCCAATGTGAAATGTCCAAGAAGAAATTTCATGAGGATAGTTCAGTGGTGTTCTTTGGTGATAAACATGGTAAAGCAACATTACGTTCCATCAATCTCACAGAGCAGGTTATAGGATGCATCACCTAGGCCTTCCTTCAGTCTCCTAGAGCTTACTTTCCGTTATGGGTTCCTTTTTATGCTGCCATGTATTATGGTTCTGGTTTGATAGAAAACTTGAATTCAGTTTCACATCCTCTTCTCCCACATATTTACCTAACATCTTAGGCAATATCTTTCACTTCTCTGAGCCTTAGGGGCTCCCATAAGGGGAGACCATCTAATAAGCTTGTAACTGAAATTCATAACCTGCAATTCAGAGTTCAAGCTCATTAAATTAATAATATTTTACAATATCTGGCTCATGTTCCTCTCTGGTCCCCTAGACTTCATTTCTTCAAATACCCTTCCTTTCACATGGAACTCCTGTTGTTGTTTCTGCGTGTACTGGTTGTATGATGGAGTAGCAGGTGCAGAAATGACCTGGTGCTCACAGAAACAATACCATGAGCACCCTGTTATCATCCATCCTCTCCCTGAAAAATCTTTTAGCACCTTCTACTCATACTTCAAAATTCAGCTCAAGGATCCTCTCTCCTGAAAACTTTTCTGGCCCCTAACCTGATTTAGCTGCCCCTTTTCTGGGATTCCTTACCATCCCAGGCATCCCTCTGCCCTAGAACCCAAAACAATAGGTAAAAATGATTTCTACACCTCTCCCACACCCTAGATGCTAAGGTCCAAGTAATGGACCATGCCTTTTTATCCACAGCATTTACCTCAGGGCTGGTACCTAGTGGGAATCACAGATGTTTGTTGGTTGAAGAAAGGTTCTAATAATAAATAAGTGATGTGATCTAAACATGTGTTACATGAAACCTCAAAGTCAGTTATGCCACTTGCAAGTATTGGCACTATTACATATTTTCTAATTGTTTGGTATAGCTAGATTTTGTTTTTTTAGGTGGGAGAAGGTGAACTCCATCTATCTGGTATGCAAGTAGGCAATACAGAGTTGCCTTGGATGATATTCCTTGTTCTTTAGTCATTTGAATCATTCTTTTGTTTTTAAAGATTTTATTTATTTATTATTTATTTATTTATTTATTTATTTATTTATTTATTTATTTATTTATTTATTTGACAGAGAAGCAAGAGAGCACAAGCAGGGAAGCAGCAGAGGAAGAAGTAGAAGCAGGCTCCCTACTCCCAATGCAGGCTTCTTTCTCTGGACCCTGGGATCATGACCTGAGACAAAGGCAGAGGCTTAACTGAGCCACCCAGGCGAGCCAATTTGAATCATTCTTATATGTAAAGCAAACTTAAGCTAAGATCCTTTACCTATAAAAAAGGATACATGGAGACCATTCTCCTTTGGAATGCAAACTTCCAAGAAGGGGTGAACTTATTTGCATAAGGATCCCTGGACTTAGAAAGACCTTCTCAATGGGCCAGACTGTCCATAAACAATACTCAGGGGATGAAAGGTTCCCAAATTAAACATTGAGAGTAGAAAAGTACTAGAATTTTTAGCTGAACTCAGGACTGAGCTGACAGAGAAGAATAAGGATCTTGGGTCAACAGATGGCAGATGCCAGAACTTCATCAACCCAGCCTCAGGGCACATCTGGACCCTGGCAAGTAGCCTGGTTCAATGTATGAACCAACGGAGCTAGTCATTAAAAGCTATAACAACTGGGGAATTCAGTCTTCTCTTGGCATAGAATTTCTGAATAGTGAGTTTATGGGTCATATTCACTGCTGTGATGGGCATGTCTTCATATCAGCTCCAACAAGAACAAAGCAGAGTAATCATAGCCCACCCCTCATCTCCCACTACCCCTCATATGCCAGAGACTATAGATTCATTATACCATTTTTCATTGCTATTACCCACTGTACAGGTTGGAAAATCAAATAGAGGACTTGCTTCCCAACTCTTTTGCAGGTAGGAATGATTGTGTGGGCAACAGATGACAAATAAGCAGAAGACTTCCAGAGGACTTCTGATTAAGCCTTTGTTTTCCATATAACATGGAAAAAGACCTATCTGGTACCACTCTCCCTCCTTTCTTTCTGCCTTATAATGCTAGATCTTGCTCTCCAGCAAGCATGTTGCAGTCAAGAGTAAACAAGCCATTATATCATGGATGGCAAAACAGAAAGAACTAGGGCATTGACACTATCATGGAGTTTCTATATCTGCAGACTTCTGGTCACTTAAGTAAAATAAAATCCTACGTGTTTCAGCTATTGTTAGGTACCTGTTACATGCAGTTAAAGCATCCTTAACTGATACAACATTCATATATACAGTCATACTCCTCAAACACCAGTAACCACAAATGATACCTAGGTGCCCTTCCCAGGACATCTGGTGAAGTGCTACTCATACAGAAAGGTGCTCTCAAATATTGCATTTTGGGATGCCAGGGGGATGGTTTTCTTCAGCCAAGCCAAGGACAATGTAGATATGAGTGTGTTTATTTTCAAAATTCAGGTTTGAAGAGAAAACCCCAAATACTAGAAAGTGAAAAAAAAGTAAACTGAATTTTTTAAAAAGTGTGCTAATATAGTTATCTCAAACCCTAAGAATAAGAAGTGAAACTTCTAGAACGTCAAATACAAATCAAATCGCTAATAGTGATTACCACTAAGACTCTGCATGTGAAGTTGGAGGGTAGTATGGAAGCTATTGCATTTTCTTATGTATAATTTTTTTTAAGATTTTATTTACTTGAGAGAGTAGAGAGAAAGAGCAGGAGCACAAGTGGGGGGGAGGCGCAGATAGATAAGGAGAAGCAGATTCCCCACCGAGCAGAGAGCCTGATGTGGGGCTCAATCATAGGACTGGGATCATAACCTGAGCTGAAGACAGATGCTTAACCCACCGAACCACTCAGGTGCCCCAGCATTTTCTTATATATTTTTGTATATTTCTGTATTTGAATTTTTCTTACAAGGATATATTGCTTCGTTAATAGAAAAAACTTATGATAAACTCGTCTCTAAGATGATATTTATCAAATGCTTACTATGCATGCTCCTGTGTAATCCTCAGAACTGTGCAGTGAGTAGTGTCTTTATTTTCACTAAAAAAGAAACTAAGATGCCAGGACCTTAAGTAACTTTACAGTATCACACAGCTGGTGCCTGGGAGAATAAGGACTGGGAGATTCCTCAATCCAGATGCAAAGCCCATTCTCTACCTACTGTGCATACTGGCTCTCCCAGAGGTTTTCGGTATGCAGATATTCTTATTCTCCTCACCAAATATGAGTTTCTCTGGAAGACACTTTCATTAGACTACATGAAGGAAATGGTCTTCCAGTAGTTTCTCATCCCAGTATAAATATGTTTAGAAACAAGAATGAGCCTACCTTCTTCTGGTGTCTCATTAGGGATTTACTTATGGTGGTTAAAAAAGAAGCCTAAAGTAGAGTCATTTGCCCCCAAAAACAGCAAACCAAAGCTTAATAACAGTTTCAACCTTTCCCAGGAATGTGACCTTTTAACATTCAGTCTGAAATATCCTGATGAGCACTAGTACTGCATGATAAAACTCTGCCCTTCCCTTCCTCCCAAAAAGATGAAGTCCTGGCCTGAAATAATCTTTATTTTTTTCCCCTTTTACTAATAACTTCTTGCCCCACCCTCCTTCCTATGAAATCTTTCCATTTTGTACAACTCCTCAGAGCATCTCTCTACTTACTAGATGGGATGCTGCCCAACTCATAAAGCCAATTAGATCTTTAAATGTACTCCATTGAATTTTGTTTTTTAACACTGTTTACATTTGTCAAGACCATCTAGGGTTAGTGTGTCCTAGAGTCCAATCCTGGCAACTTTGGGAAAGAGCTTTAAATGCATTAGTCACTGAACACAGCAAACCAGACATTTCAAAAGGAGTTTCATGACACAGAATGGGTGGCTGCTAATGTTGTATCTCTAACAAGGAAATATGTTTAAATGTGAGGAAAATTAATTCTTCAAAAACAGACTTCATAACTATATAAAATATCAGCATGAAAAACAAAATCCAGACTGTATCTAATGTTAGAGGAAATTAGTTCTTTATTTGACTAAAAGGCTGACGTGAAATTTTGCCCACTAAAAGTCAGGAGGACTGTCTGGAATATTTCACAAGACTTGAGATTCTGCATCTGTTTTTTTAAAGCTCTTGAGGACTATATAAGGACTTGACCCTGGGTTATCCGAACTAAATCTTGGATAAGCTTCCATTAATGTATCTTATTTGCATAAGTCTTATTTTAAGAGACTATGAAATTATAACCTACAACCATAAAGTGTTAGAACATGAATCACCTCTAAGTGGGAGAGATGTTTGAATTATTTGCTTATTCAATAATCCAGTATTAGACCATCTAAGTATTATTTTAATAAATTGTATATATTCTCAATACAGAAAGAAGTATTTTGAACAGAAAAGACTTTATATGGTGTCATCTCCCTAAATGGTTGTGAAGGAGAGTCACATTTAATTCCAGGTTTTGCCATTAATAAACTCTATGAGTCTCAGATTTTTATCTCAAATTCAGGCTTGCATATCTAACTCCTTAACTCTACCTGTCTAGTTAGAACTTTTTAAAATTGATTTCTAGTTTAATTGCACTGTGGTCAGAGAACATGTTCTGAATGATTTTAGTTCTTTAACAATTTTTGAGACGTGCTTTATGGCTCAGAATGTGTCAATTTTTATAAATTTTCTTGTGCATGCTTAAAACAGATGTATAATCTACAGTTGAGTGAGGTCAGTTAGGTAAAGTTTATTAATGACATTGTTTATATCTTCAGTAACTTTTTTTCTGTGGACTCCATTAACAACTTAGGTACTTAAAAATCTAATGTGATGGCAAATTTGTGAATGTCTATTAATTTTTGCTTCATATAATTTGAAACTGTGTTATTAGGTGATTACAGATTTACAATTGTTAAAACCTATTGGCGAATTGAACAGTTTATCCTTAGAAAGTGATCTTTTGTTTTTTTAATGTCTATCTTATCTGACACTAAGGCTATCTTATCTGATCAGCTTTCTCTTACTTAGGAATTGAATGGTGTACCTTTTATCTAACCTTTTACTTGAAACCTTTTTTTTCTGCCTTAATTAAATATTCAATTTTATTTCTGTAAAGTTCTGCCTTCCACAAAACACACAAATGTGAACACAGTTTAGCCAACTTATTTAACAATTTGTAAAAAAAAAAGATCACCTTTTTGAACAACATGTTCCTCATTTCCTTTTGAGACCTCATCAGAATGGCCTTTGCCACTCAATTTCTACAATCATTCTGCTCAGAATTACTTAAGTATGTCTAAGAGGGTACAGACTTGCCCCGCACCTCTCCTGAGCCACCAATAGAAAGGTTCACTAGTGGAAATGTAGGGCTGTTTCTATCGGGTGCCTCCAAACTCTTCTAGCATCCCTTATCACCTATTCCCATAGTTGCTGCTACATTTTTAGTTATCTATTATAGCAGTAATCTACTTCTTTCTCTTTCTTAATGTTTCAAGTTTTTATTTAAATTCTAGTTAGTTGGGCAGCATGGGTGGCTCAGCGGTTTAGCGGCACCTTTAGCCCAGAGCGTGACCCTGGGGTCTCGGGATCGAGTTCCGCATCTGGCTCCCTGCATGGAGCCGCCTTCTCCTCCTGCCTGTGTCTCTGCCTCTCTCTCTCTCTCTCTCTCTCTCTCTCTCTCTCTCATAAATAATTTTTTTTAAACCTTTTAAAAATAAATAAATTCTAATTATTTAACATAGAACGTAATATTAGTTTCTGGAGTAGAATTTGTGATTCATCATTTACGCACAACACACAGTGCTCATCACAGCGAGTGCCCTCCTTGATGCCCAACACCCATGTAGCCCATCACCCTCCCACTTCCCTCCATCAACCCTGCTTGTGTGTTTTGTTTTTAAAGATTTTATTTGGGATCCCTGGGTGGCGCAGCGGTTTGGCGCCTGCCTTTGGCCCAGGGCGCGATCCTGGAGACCCGGGATCGAATCCCACGTCAGGCTCCCAGTGCATGGAGCCTGCTTCTCCCTCTACCTATGTCTTGGCCTCTCTCTGTCTCTCTCTCTCTGTATGACTCTCATAAATAAATAATAAAAAAAAAAGATTTTATTTATTTATTCAAGAGAGACACAGAGAGAGAGAGGCAGAGACATAGGCAGAGGGAGAAGCAGGCTCCATGCAGGGAGATGGATGTGGGACTTGATCCCGGGATCCTGGGATCACGACCTTAGCCAAAGGCAGATGCTCAACTGCTGAGCCACCCAGGCGTCCTGCTTGTTCTTTATAATGAAGTGTGTTATATGGCTTGCCTCTCTCTCTTGTTTATCTTTCTCCTATGTTCATCTGTTTTGTTTCTTAAATTCCACATGTGAGTGAAATCATATGGCATTTGTCTTTCTCTTACTGGCATATTTTGCTTAGCATAATACACTCCAGCTCCATCCATGTTGTTGCAAATGGCAAGATTTCATTCTTTTTGTGATGAAGTAATATTCTTGGTCACAATAATATATATATGTATATTCTTTATAGATTCATTAGTCAATGGACATTGGGCTCTTTCCAAAATTTACCTATTGTTGACAATGCTGCTTTAACAGTGGGATGCATGTGCCCCTTCAAATCAGTATCCATTGGGTAAAAACCTAGTAGTATAATTGCTGGTTCATAAGGCAGTTCTATTTTCAACTTTTTGAGTAATCTATACTGTTTTCCAGAGTGGATGCACCAGTTTACGTTCCCACCAACAGTATAAGAGAATTCCCTTTTCTCTGCATCCTTGCCAACACTGTTGTTTCCTGTGTTATTAATTTCAGCCATTCTGACAGCTGTGAGCTGATATCTCATTCTAGTTTTGGTTTGTATCTCCCTGATGATGAGTGATGTTGATCATCTTTTCATGTGTCCATTAGCCATCTGGACATCTTCCTTGGGAAAATGTCTATTCATGCCCATTTATTAACTGGATTGCTTTTGGGGGTTGAATTTGTTAAGTTCTTTTTAGATTTTGGATCCTAACCCTTTATCAGATATGTCATCTGCAAATATCTTCTCCCATTCCATAGGCTGCCTTTTAGTTTTGTTGATTGTTTCTTGTCGCTGTGCAGAATTTTTTTATCTTGACAAAGTCCCAACAGTTCATTTTTGCTTTGCTTTCCCTTGCCTCCAGAGATGTATCTAGTAGGAAGTTGCTATGGCTGAAGTCAAAGAGGCTGCTGCCTGTGTTCTCCTCTAGGAATTTGATGGTTTCCTGTCTCACGTTTAAGCCTTTCATTCATTTTGAATTTATTTTTGTGTATAGTGTAAGAAAGTGGTCCAGTTTCATTCTTCTGCATGTGACTGTCTAGTTTTCCCAATATGACTCGTTGAAGAGACTGTCTTTTCTCTATTGGATATTCTTTCCTGCTTTGTTGAAGATTAGCAACCATATAGCTGTGGGTCCATTTCTGGGTTCTATATTCTGTTCCATTGACCTATGTGTCTGTTTTTGTGCAGTACCATACTGTTGTGATAAATACATCATTGTAAAATAACTTGAAGTTCAGAATTATGATGCTTCCAGTCATGCTTTCTTTTTCAAGGTTGCTTTGGCTATTCAGGCTCTTTTGTGGTCCCATCCATATTTTAGGATTGTTTGTTCTAGCTCAGTAAAAAATCCTGGTGGTATTTTGGTACAGAATGTATTAAATGTGTAGATTGCTTTGGGTAGTATAGACATTTTAACAATATTTGTTATCTAAACCATGAGCGTGGAATACTTTTCCATTTCTTTGTGTCCTCTTCAATTTCTTAATAAGTGTTCTATAGTTTTCAGAATACAGATCTTTTACCTCTTTGGTCAGGCTTGTCCCTAGGTATATTGTATTTCTTAGTGCAATTGTGAATGGAATCAATTTCTTGATTTCTCTTTCTGATGCTTCATTATTGGTGTAAAGAAATGTAACAGATTTCTGTACATTGAGTTTATATCCTGTGACTTTACTGAATTTGTGCAATACTTGTGGAGTCTTTTGGGTTTTCTACAGAAAGCATCATGTTTTCTGAAAATAGTGGAAGACTGACTTCGTCCTTGCTGATTTGGATGCCTTTATTTCTTTTTGTTGTCTGATTGTTAAGGCTAGGACTTCCAGAACTACGTTAAATAACAGTGATGAGAGTGAACATCCCAGTTTTGTTCCTAACAATAGAGGAAAAGCTCTCAATTTTTTCCATTGAGAATAATATTAGCCGTGAGTCTTTCATATATGGTCTTTAGGTTGTTGAGGTATATTTCCTCTATCCCTACATTGTTAAAGGTTTCTATTGAGAATGGATGCTCTATTTTGTCAAATGCTTTTTCTACATCTATTAAGTGGATCATATGCTTCTTATCCTCTCTTTTATTAATGCAGTGTATCACATTGATTGATTTGTGAATATTGAACCACCCTTGCATCCCAGGAATAAATTCCACTTGATCATGGTGAATGATTCTTTTAATGTACTGTTATATTCAGTTTGCTAGTATTTTGCTGAGAATTTTTGCATCCATGTTCATCAGGGATATTGGCCTGTAATTATCATTTTTAGTGGAGCCTCTGGTTTTGGAATCAAGGTAATGCTGGCCTCATAGAATGAGTTTGGAAGTTTTCCTCCCATTTCTATTTTTTGTAACAGTTTGAGAAAAATAGGCATTAACTTTTCTTTAAATGTTTGGTAGAACATTTTGTTTTTGGGAAATTTTGTTTATTGGGGAATTTGTTTTTGTTTATTGGGAAAATTTTTATTGTTTATTGGGAAATTTTTTATTGCTGATTCAGTATCTTTGCTAGTTATTGGTCTGTTCAGATTTTCTTCCTATTTCTTCCTGTTTCAGTTTTGGTAATTTATATGTTTTTAGGAATTTATCTATTTCTTCCAGATTGCTCAATTTGTTGGCATATAATTTTTCATAATAGTCTCATAACTCTTCCTATTTTTCTGTGGTGCTGGTTATGATCTCCCTCTCTCATTCATGATTTCATTTATTTGGCTCCTATCTCTTTTCTTTTTGATAAGTCTGGCAAGGCATTTATCAATTTTATTAATTCTTTCAAAGAACCAACTTCTAATTTCATTGATCTGTTCTACTGGGTTGTATTTTTTTTTTTTTGCTTGTTTTTATATCATTTATTTCTGCTCTAATCTTTATTATTTCCCTTCTTCTGCTGACTTTTGGCTTCATTTGCTGTTCCTTTTGTAGTTTCTTTAGGTGTAATGTTAGGTTGTGTATTTGAGACTTTTCTTGCTCCTTGAGGTAGGCCTGTATTGTGATATAATTTCCTTTTATGACTGCTTTTGCTACATCCCAAAAGTTTTGGACCATCGTGATTTCATTTTCATTTGTTTCCAAGTATTTTTTTTTAATTCTTCTGTAGTTTGCTGGTTAACCCATTCATTCTTTAGTAGGATGTTCTTTAACCTCTGTGATTTTTGTGGTCTTTCCAAATATTTTCTTGTGGTTGACTTCAAGTTCCATAGCATTGTGTTCTGAAAATATACATGTATGATCTCTATCTTTTAGTTCTTGTTGAGACCTGATTTGTGATCCAGTATGTGATATATTCTGGAGAATGTCCCATGTGTACTTGAAAAGAATGTGTATTCTGCTGCTTTAGACTAAAATGTTCTCAGTATACTGTTAGGTCCATCTAGTCCAGTGTGTCATTCTAAGCCATTGTTTCCTTGTTGATTTTCTGCTTGGATCATTTGTCCATTGCTGTAAGTGGGGTATTAAAGTCCCCTACTATGATTGTATTATTATCAATGAGTTTCATTATGTTTGTTATTAATTATTTTATATATTTAGGTGCCCCCAGGTTGGGGACATAAATATTTACAATTATTGGATCTTCTTGTTGGATAGACCCCTTTATTATGATATAATGCCCTTCTTTATCCCTTATTATAGTCTTTGTTTCAAAATCTAGTTTGTCTGATATAAATATGACTACTCTGCCTTTCCTTGGACATCCATTAGCTTAATAAATGGTTCTGAACCCCTCACTTTCAATCTACAGGTGTCTTTAGGTCTAAAATGATTCTCTTGTAGACAGCATATAGATGGGTCTTATTTATCCATTCTAACACCATATGTCTTTTGATTAGAGCACTTAGTCCATTTACGTTTAGAATGATTACTGATATATATGATATATATGAATTTAGTGTCATTGTATTCCTTGTTAAGTCATTGTTTCTGGAGATTTTCTTTGTTCTTTTCTAGTCTATCATTTTTGGTCTTTCTTTCCCACTCACAGAGTCTCCTTTAATGTTTCTTGCAGGGCTGATTTAGTGGTCACAAGCTCTTAGTTTTTATTTGTCTGTGAAACTCTTTATTTCTCCTTCTGTTCTTAACGACAGCCTTGCAGGATAAAGTATTCTCAGCATATTTTTCCCATCCAGAACATTGAATATATACTGCCACTCTCTTCTTGCCTGCCAAATTTCTGTGGAGAGAACTACTGCTAACCTTATTCATCTTCCCTTATAAGTTAGGGATTTCATTTCCCTTGCTACTTCTAGAATTTTTTCTGTATCTCCATATTTTGCAAATTATACTATGATATATCTTGGTGTTGGACTGCTTTTGTTGATTTTTATGGGAGTTCTCTGTGCCTCCAGGATTTGGATGTCTGTGTCCTTCCCCAGATTAGGCAAGTTTTCAGCTATAATTTTATCAAAAAAACCTTCTGCCTCCTTTTCTCTCTCTACTTCTTCTGGGACTCCTATGATACAAATGTTAATACACTTTATGGAGTCACTGAGTTCCCTAAGTCTGCATTCATGATCCAATATTTTTCTTTCCCTCTTCTTTACAGCTTCATTATTTTCCATAATTTTATCTTCTATATCACTTATTTGTTCCTCTGCTTCTTCTATCCTTGTGGTCATTATATCCAGGCAGTTTTGCATCTCTTAACAGCATTTTTTATTTCAGCCTGACAGTTTTTAGGTATTTATGTCTGTGGTAAGAGACTCCCTGGTGTCTTTTGTACTTTTCTCAAGTCCAGTAGCATTCTTATGATTGTTGTTTTAAATTCTGGATCAGGCGTATTACTTCTATCTGTTTTTATTAGACCCTTGGCTATGACCTTTTCTTGTTCTTTCTTTTGGGGTGAGTTCCTCCATCTTGGCATTTTGTCTACATCTTTGTCTTATTCTCTGTGTTAAAAAAAAGCCTGTTACATTTCCTGCTCCTGAGGGTAATGGCTTTATTAAGAAGAGGTCATATATAGTCCAGGGTCTGGCATTTTAGGAAGTGTTTCCTATGTATGCTTTGTGCATTCTGTTACTGTATTTTGGCTGTTCTTTTCCTCAGGTCAGTCCCTGAAGTTTCTCCTTGCCTATAGTGGAGAGTGTTTGGACCTTGTCCAGAGTGTGATGAGTTTTGAAATAGGTGTGCTCTTGTCTCTGTGTTAATAGAGGCCTGATCCTCTTTCCATCAGAGCTGAGGTATTGCAGCACTCTATGGTCTGTAGACTTGGTCCCTGCAGGGGTTTGTGCTGGTCTTCTGGGGAATAAGCCTGCTGCTTCTGGTTCTCAAGCACACTTGCCCTGGTAAAGAAGCATTTTCTGAGCACAGGGGTGCAGGATTTGATAAACAAGTGGCTCAAGCTTCCACTTTGGGGGCTGTATTGCTTACTAAAGAAAGTCTGTGCTAATGGGCCAGGGGATATTTGGTGCCTGTCCTCTCCCTCATCAATGGATTGAGGAGTCTACACCCACTACTGTCCAAGAAGCCCTCACAGAAGAGTAAACAATCTCCCCTCATGTGTCAGAGGTGTATTTCAGATTCCTGCCTTCACCCAGTCTGTATCCAGACCATCTGCCTGCCCAGTGCTCCTGCATTCTATCTCAGGCATGCCAGATGGGTTTCAAAACTCCAAATTTTAGGGCCCCAGCACAGTGTAGGCCCACTCTGATCCTCTGGGGGAGAGTCTTGCCACATAGGGACTAGGGTCAGATTGTCCCAGAAGGGCAGTTGTACAAACACATAGGGCCTTGGAGTTTGTGGTAAAACACAGCAAAAATCCAGTATCCAGGTTAGCTGCCCTCAGCAGCTGCCTCTGCTTGTAGACTAATGAATGGAGCAGAAGCTCCATGGTGCCCACCAGCTCTTTTGTCCCTGGAGAAGCCGTGCCACCTCTTCCAGATGTGTTCCAAGAAGGGGGGAACTTCTCTCCCAGTGTATCCCAGGGGATCCTCAGATCGTATCATCCACTCCCAGGCCTCTGCCCTCCTTCTCCACAGGAACACTACAGCACCTACTGGCTCAGCCCCAACCACTGTGTGGACTCCTAAAACTCCAGTTTTTGAGCTCTCCTGGTTATAAAAACTCACAACAATCAGCCCCTTTCATTTTCTCTGTCAATGGTTTTGGAGAAGTGTTTTCCTTGTGCAATCTCCTGTGCATTGCTCTGTGATCAGGGCTCCCTCCTCTCCACAACAACTGTGATCCCTTTCTCTCCTAAATCACATCTCTGCACCTCCTACCTTCAAGTATATGGCCTTTTCTCTCCCTTTAGTTATGCAGTTTGTTCTGTCCTCAGATTTCTTGGGTGTTCAGAAAGATTTTATACTATTCTAGCTGTATTCAAGTGATAAGACAAGCTAAAGTCCTGCTAATACTCTAGCATCTTAACTTTCCTCAACCTTTTTTCTATTTAAGTTTAACACATATCTCTTGTATCTTTTGTATAATTGACTTTTTGATCCTTCATGACAATTATTTAATTTCAGTTTAAATTGCTCTTATTTTGTGCCATTTCTCCCACTTGTTCTGTATTTCATTTGTCTTCCTTTCTTGCCTTCTTTTGGTTGATAATTTTTTTACAGCTAAAATTTTTTTCCTTTCACAGTTCAAATGTTTTCTATTCTTTTAGTGGATATTCTAGAAATTATAAAATGTATAATTATTGCCTTTTAAAAACTAAATTAATTGACAACTTTATTTTTTTCCAGAGAACTTAGAATATATTAATTCTATTGACTCCTTTCCCTACTTACATATTGTTGTGTGTGTTAATTTCATCATTTTTTTAAAGATCTTATTTATTCATTCATGAGAGACACACACACACAGAAAAAGAGAGGCAGAGACACAGGCAGAGGGAGAAGCAGGCTCCATGCAAGGAGCCTGATGCGGGACTCGATTCCAGGACTCCAGGATCACACCCTGGACTGAAGGCAGGTGCCAAACTGCTGAGCCATCCAGGGATCCCCATCATGTTTGCTTTTTAATCCCATAAGACATTATTGTTTTATATATTCGGTACTCATGAAGATTTAACCACAGACTTATCACTTTGCTCCTCATTCCCTTTTGCTTCTCTGTCCCTCAATCCAGGAGCTCTTTCTTCTCATATGAGGTATAGATCCTGAATCTCTTTATTTTGCTGATGGCAATTCTGTTTCTGCTATTCCAAGATGTCTTTGTCATATTCCTTTTTTAAAAAAAATTCACTGAATATAGGTTAGCAATTCTAGGTTAGCAATTATTTTTCAGTCAGCCTACTGAAAATATCATTCCACTGTCTTCTGGTTCAGCTGTTGTCTAACTGCCACTATTTGAATGTAATCTGTCTTTTTCTCTGTCATCTTATAAGATTTTCTTTGTCTTTGATGTTCTGTAGCTTCACTGTGTGCCTAGTGTGTATTTTGTTTTTCTTTAATCTGTTTAGGAACTTGTAAGCATCTTGAATTTGTGAACTGGTATTGTTAGGGAGGGGGAAATTTTATTCTACCTTTCAAGTTTCTTTTGGTTGGTCTAAGAATTAATTGGGCACAAGACAGAATAACAAGAGAAAATCCAATTTAATTATGTATATATGAGGGTTCTATAAGTATATGAGACCTATAGACAGACATACACTTGAGACTTATATGCCATCCAGAGCTAAGAAGAGGGGTAGAGGTCTGGGACTTCAAAGAGATAAAATACAATTCACAGGAAGATGAAAAAGAGTAAATGGTAAACAAATGTTTGCCAGGCCATACAGAGACAATGGGACATAGAGGAATGTTAACAAACAGTCTGTTAGGTTCCTCCCTATCTACCACCCCTAGTTCATATTACACTGCAATGTAGTCATCTCTGGTGATTGCTCCCTTTCTGGAGCAGATCCTCTATCTAAGTTGTTTTAGACAACTAAGGAGAATGTCACAGCTTCTTTCTAAGCCTTCTGTTTCTTAGATATAATGACTCTAAAATGAACCCACATGCCAAAAAGACACGTTTTAGGGTGGCAAAGTTTGTTCCCCTATAGTAGCTTTCAACATTCTGAAAATTCTTCAGTAATTGCCTCATTTGGAAACATGCTCCCATTTTCTCTCTTTCTTCTCCTTCTAGAATTCCTATTACATGTATGTTCATCTTTTTCACTTTATCTCCCAGGACTTTAAATATCTTTTTTATATCTTTCACCTTTTTTGCCTCTCTGTAGTATATTCTGAATAATATCTATCCTCTATCTTCTAGTTAACTCTCTCATTTCTGAAAGTTCTATTTGGATCTTTTTCAAGTCAGCACTGGTCCTTCTATAACAACCTATTTTCTGTGATATGTTCAAGCTTGCCTTTTACTTCTTGAAACATGGTAAATATAATTGTTTTATAATATGTGTCTCATAATATTAATACCTGAATTTTTTATTGGTTTGTTTTTCCTATTAACTCAAGCTAGTTTTCATTCATAGTATGCTTGGTTTTTCCTTTTGTGCTTGCTTACTCTTTACTACATGTATATCATTGTCCTTGACAAAGTTATTTGGAGGAATCATTTGAGGCCTGCTATGAAAGTGGGTTTACCTCAAAAGGATGTGTTTTTTCTAGATTCCTAGTTCCAGAACCTTTTTGAGACTATTTAAAACTGAATTAATTACTTGAAATTTTCTTGAACCACACAGGTTATGTCAGTTTGATTTGCACATCCACTAAAGGGCTCCCAACCTGCTCCTACTATTCTAGATTCTGAGAGAGTTCATTTAGCCTTTGGGGTTTGGTTTTGTTTTATTTTATGTTTATCTAGTATCAAAACATTTCTCCTTGTAGTACTTGAGTATGCAAAGATGGAGGTGCTTGTAGTTGTGTTTTTTTTTCCTAATTTACTTTTACCTCACAGGTGTAGGAGCCCCTTGGAGTCCGAACTTTCCATCTTGAGTGAGCCCTGGACTTTGGTCACTATGACAAAGCTGAAGTTCAAATTATATACACATTAACAAATGCATTTCCAGAAAAGCACCTAAAGTGCTTCTTTCACTACTCTGCTTTCCTGCTTTTACTTAGATTTTGATCTGATAATTTCCTGGTCTCTTGTTAGCCCCTCAATCCTTTTAAGAAAGGTTATTTTTAGAATTACCTACAATTTTAAACTGTATTCAGTAGTAGGTTCAATCCAAATGACATAGGCTGCCATATCCCTGGAACCACTTAGTAGTAGCTGTTATCAATTGAGTATTTTTCAGGTATTTGATTTATGCCTACTTGTGGTACATTTAGGATGCTAGATGACATTCTGGTGAAATGGTATTATGAGTTTATCAGTGGACATTCTCTGCATTCTTTACTTAACAGTTGGCCAAATTGCCCCTCAAATATTCTATTACTTTAGGTCCAGCAAATAGTTGTACATGAAGCCTTGGTTGTACGTAAGGCTTTTTTGACATCTTGATCTCTCATCCTTATGCTAGTGAATAGTCATTGTTCCATAAGGTACTCTACTCTCTTGCCTAAAGGCACTAACATGGTAATATGTTCCCTTGGTTTTCCTCCTACTGGCAGCTGCTTGTAGCTAGAACTCAGCTAAAATACTTGAGTTCTCTGGGACTTAGTCTATTTTCATCCTGTATTCTTTCTCTAAGTGATCTCCTCCTTTCCCAAGGATTTACATACCATCTATATGCTACGGACTTCAAATGGATCTCTCTGACCCCTAATTTTGGCATGCCCTAAGTTGAGCAACTGAAATTCCTTTCTGTTCTACCTACATTCATCCTCTTGTGTTTTCATTGAGTCTTGTGGCCTTAAATATTACTTACACCCTGACAACTCCCAAATCCATCTCTCTTTTTTTAAAAGATTTATTTGTTTATTTTTTAGAGTGAGAGAGCATGGGGGTAGTGGGGGACAGGGAGAAAGAGAGATAATTTTCAAACAGACTCCCCACCACTGCACAGGGAGCCTGATGCAGGGCTGGATCCCACAACCCATGAGATCACGACCTGAGCTGAAACCAAGAATTGGATGCTTAACTAACTGAGCCATTCAGGCACCCCTCTCCCAAATCTGTATCTTTAAATCAGACCTTCAACCTTTCAACTCTTGATTTGTATATCCAATTGATTGTCTAATAGGCATCTTAAACCTTAGTTAAAAATTAAACTCCTGATTCCCTACCCACCTCCCAACCTGCTCCTGCTGTTTCTACTATTTTAGTTGATAGTAATTCTATTTTTCCAGTTGCACAGGCCAAAAATATTGAGTGTTGTCTTTGACTTGTCTCTGTCTCTTATATCTCACATTTAATCCATCAGCAAATCCTATCAGCTATACTTTCAAAGTAAATTCATAATCCTTACTACCTTAACCATTCTAGATTAAGCCATACACTCAGTGCTCATCTGATTGTTGCAATAGCCTTCCCACTATCTCACCTTCTGTCCTTACTCCCCTACAGTCTATTCTCATATCAGCAGTCAGAGTAATCACTATGACTGAAAAAATAGTTCCTATCACTCTCCTGAATACAAAGAACCTTCTAAGAGCTTCCCATCACCATTAGAATGTGAGGTCTTTGCCATGGCTTACAAGGCCTTGAATGAGAGGAACTTTGATTATATCTCCAACCTCATTTTCTACTATTAATTCCTCACATTCTACCCAGTGATCTCCTTGGTGTTCCTCAAACACATCAGGCTTTTCCACCACTCGGGGCCTTTGCACTTGCTATTCTTTTTTTTTTTTTTTAAGATTTTATTTATTTAGCTGACAGAGAGAAAGAGCACAAACAGGGGGAACAGAAAAGGGAGAGGAAGAAGCAGGCTCTCTGCTGAGCAGGGAGCCCAATGCAAGGTCCTATCCCAGGACCCTAGGGATCATAACCTGAGCTGAAGGCAAATGCTTAACTAACTAAACCACCCAGGCACCCCTGCCTGTGCTTGCTATTCCATCTATCTGAAACATTTTTTTCCCTTTCACAAAGAACCCTAAGTCTTGCTCTTTACTCCTTTTTTTCTTTTCAAATATCTTATCAGTGAGGCTTTCCTTAACCATTCCTCATTAAGAAAAAAAAAACTTTCATACCAATTCCTATCTACCTTTGCATTATTATTCTACATAAGAACTTATCATCACCTAACTGTGCATTTACTTTTGTTTTCTATCTCATATGCACTAGGATATAAGTTCCATGAAAGAGAAAGGAGTTTGTTTTATTCACACTGCCAAAAACAGTTGCACATATTCTTTATCTCCCAATTCTTGTGAGTCAGGAAGAAATTCACAGGTATGAATTTACTGTGTCTGCCACTCAGGGTTTCACAAACAGCATTCTTACCTGGAGGTACAATGAAGAAGAATCCATTTCCAAATCCCCCCAGACTGCTGGCAGAATTTATTTCCTTGGGCTATAGGACAAAGGGCACTTGGCTTTTGGCTGGCTGCTGACCAGAGGTCACCTTCAGGTTCTAGAGGCTGCTTGTAATGTCTAGAGGAATTCCTATTTACTTAACTAAGTCATCAAAGAGAATCTCTGAGTGCATGCTAGCAAGATGGATACACATATGTATTGTATATACATATTGTAATTGTGAGAATGATCTTCATCACCTTTGCTATACTCTATTGGTTGGAAGCAAGTCATGGGTCCCACTCACACTTGAAGGGAGTAAATTACATAGTGTGTAAACATACAGTGGCCACCCTGAGTTCTGCCCACTAAATTAGTGTACAACTGAATAGATGAATTATAGTCAGTTTATTTACATGAGGTTTTTAATCCAGAGAGTCCCTCTTTGCTCAAAGATAAGCCATCAAATATAAATTATTTTGGTATTTTACATTTTTCAGTGGTCTATGCAACTTTTGTTTTGGGAATACTCAAATGACTTATCTGTATTTGTCAAGTCACAATTGCCAAGCTAAGTGACTTTCCCATATTTCTAAAATGTCAGGAAATGGCAAAGAACAACAGCAATTTCTCCATGTCTTCTAATTTCAATTTTATCATACTTTTTTCTTTTCCCTATTCAGCAGTTTTGGTAGTCATTATGACACTTTGCGAAAAAAGTAGGGTGGATGTAGGACAATGTCAGTTAAAAATATCATTCTTTGGGGTACCTACTTGGCACAGTCAATTAAGTGTCCAATTCTTGGTTTCAGCTCAAGTGGTGATCTCAGGGTCATGAGATCCAGTCCCACCTTGACTCTGCACTCAGCACAGAGAGACTCTTTCCCTCTCCTTTTGCACCTTCCCCTCCTTTCTCTCAAATAGATAAATGAAGGGAGAGGAAAGGGTTGAGAGTAGGAACAGAGGGAGAGGGACAAGCAGACTCCCTGCTGAGCATGGAGGCCCTCATGCCTCATGGGGATCAATCCCAGGATCTTGAAATCATGAGTTGAGCCAAAGTCAGATGCTTAATTGACTGAGCCACCCAGATGCTCCATAAATAATTTTAAAAAGAAGAACGTCTGTCTTTGATGAAGCATACAAATTGTTAATTTATTTGATTAAATTCTGAAACAAATGCATATCTTATTAATGTTAAGTGACAAAAAGAAAGTACAAATAAAGAAGTGCTGTAGTGTCCCAAAGTGTGATGTTTGTCTTGAGAAAAAACAATTGTGTGATTGTATGGAGAGCTGAACTAGCCAAGGTTTTTTGTTTGTTTTTTTCCATAGGATATCATTTGTGCTGGAAAGGACAAACTGCGGTTCTCTAGATTTGGGTATGTGGCAGACATTTTCTAAAATATAAATGAAGTAAGCCAAACAAACAGTGCTAAGCCAACCTGGCACCTTTGATAAAACCCTCACTTACTCATGATGTGCTTTTTAAATATATTTTTGGATTAGATTTGCTAATATTTGCCAAAGATTTTATGTGCATGCCTATGAAGTATATTGGTTGTTCTATTGTAATGTCTTTCTCTAGATTTGGTTTAGGGTAATACAGACCAAATTTCTGTTTTATTTTTTTGGGAGACCTTGTGTAGAACTCATATTACTTCTGATATATTTGTATAAATTTGGCAGTGTAACTCTCTGGGTCTGGAGCTTTCTTTGTGGAGACATTTTAAACTACAAATTCCATTTCTTCAATAGATACAGGGTAATTAATTTTGCCTATTTCTTCTTGAGTGAGAATTGATATTTGGGTCTTTTAAGGAATTTATCTAATTTATCTAAGTCAGGGGTTGATGAACTTTTAAAAAAGTGCTACATAACAAATATTTTAGGTTTGCAGGCTACGTGATCTCTGCTGCAACTACTCAGCCATGCACAATATGTAAACAAATGGGCAGGGCTGTATTCCAATAAAATTTATTTACAAAATAGGCAATAGCCCAACTCAAAATTATCAAAGTTGTCACATTAAGCTGTTCATAATATTATCTTACTACTTTTTAATGTCTATAGAATCTGTAGTGATGTATTCCCCCTCTTTTTCCTAATATTGATAATTTGTGTCTTTCTCTTTTGATTACTCTAGCTAGAGGTTTATAATATTATCTTACTATATTTTTAATGTCTATAGAATCTGTAGTGATGTGTTCCCCCTCGTGTTCCTAATATTGATAATTTGTGTCTTTCTCTTTTCCTTGACTACTCTAGCTAGAGGTTTATAATTTTTATTGACCATCTTTAAAAATCAGCTTCTGGGGTACCTAGGTGGCATAGTCAGTCAAGTGTCCAACTCTTGATTTCAGCTCAGGTCATGATCTCAGAGTCATGGGATCAAGCCCATGTCAGGTTCCACACTGAGCATGCAGCCTGCTTAACATTCTTTCTCCCCAGGGGTGCCTGGGTGGCTCAGTTGGTTAAGCATCTGCCTTCGGCTCAGGTCATGATCTCAGGTCCTGGGATTCAGCCCCACATTGGTCTTGCTGCTCAGTAGAGGAGTCTGCCTCTCCCTCTCCCTCTGTTCTTCCACCTACTTATGCTCTCTCTCACTCTCAATAAGTAAATAAATCTTAAAAAAAAAAAAAAATTCTCTCTCTCCCTCTCCCCCTACCACTCCCCCCTTCTAAAATAAACAAATGAAAATCAGCTTTCAGTTTCACTAATTTTTGTTTATTGTTTCCTGTTTCCAATTTCATTACTTTATGCTTTTACCTTTATAAATTTTTTTCTTATTATTTGGGGCCTAAATTGCTCCTTTTTTTTTTTAAAGTTTCTTAAGGGTTTAGATTATTCAGATCTTTGTTTTCAAATCTATGTAGTGCTATATATTCCCTCTAAACCCTGTTTTAGCTGTGTCATACATCTTAATACGTTGGCTTCTTCTTTTCTTTCAATTCAAAGTTTGTCTGATTCTCTTGTGACTTTTTCTTTGACCCATGGTTATTTAGAAGAACATTGATTAATTTACAGAAATTTGGAAATCTCCAAGGTATCTTTCTATTATTGATATCTAGTCTAGTTTTGCTGTGGCCAGATGACAAACTTTGCATGGTTTAATCTCTTAATTAGAGTTATTGTACCACCCAGAATATAATCTACATTGGTGAATATTTCATGTGCATTTAAAAAAGAATGTGTATCTCTTGTTAGGTGGAGTGTCCTGTAAATGTCAATTCAGTAAATTATTGTTCAGGTCTTTTATACCCTTGTAGATTTTGTTTATTATTATATCAATTCCTGAGAGTGTTGATGTCTCCAGCTATTTAATGGATTTGTCTATTCTTGCAGTTCTATCAACTTTTAAAGATCTCTTTTTAGATGAATGCACATTTAGACTTGTTATCTCCTCTTGATGAATTACCTCTTTGTCCTTATGTAATATGCCTCTTTATCCCTGCTAATAGTCCTTGTTCTGGTCTATTTTGCACGATATTAATATACCCACCACTCCAGTTATCTTTTCTGATTAGTGCTCACAGGTTTTATCTCATTGTTTTTTAACCTATCTACATCCGTATGTTGTGTTTTTTTGTAGCGTATATAATTCTTTATAAATCTACTCTGACAATCTCTGTCTTTTAATTTGGGTGTATAGACCGTTTATATTAATATATGTATTGCTATGGGTGTATTTAACTCTACCATTTCCTGGGTGTTTCTTATTTGTCCTATTTTTATTGTTGTCTTGCCTTCTTTTGGAAAATTTTTATTTAGTTATATCTTTTATTTATTTAGCTGTATCTTTTATTTTTAGTGATTACTAGGGGCTTATCACAATTTACCTCTGAATAGTATTCCACTACTTCATATAAAGTGAGACCCTTACCACAGTGTATTTCAATTTCTTCCCTCAGTCTTTGGGCTGTTGTCACAGACGTTTTTTGGTCATAGATTTTACTTTTACATATGCATGAGTCTCACAATATTTTGTTGTTCCAGTTTTTACTTTAAACTAGGGGTTGGCAAATTATGGCCAGCAGGCCAAATCCAGCCCCTAGCCTGTTTTTGTATAGCCCCTGAGCTAAAAATGGTTTTTATATTTTTTAAAAGGTTTTAAAAAGGAGAGAATGAGAGAAAGAAGAGGATGGGAATCTGTTTCTTGCTCTGGCTATCTTCAAGATTTTATCTTTGTTTTTTAGTAATTTGACTATTATGTGTCTAGGTGTTTTCTCTTTAAATTTTCCTACTTGCAGTTCTCTGGGCATCTTAGATCTGTAACTTATTGTCTTTCATTAATTTTTGAAATTTCTCAACTACTATCGCTTCAAATACTTCTGTTTTCTCTCTTTTCTCCTGGAATTCTAATTACATGTCTGTTAGACTGTTTGATATTATCTCACAACTTCTGAATCATCTGTCTTGTTTTATTCATTTATTGTTTTTCTCTTTGTGTTTCATCTGGATAATTTCCACTGACCTGTCTTCAAGTTCAGATTCTTTCCTCAGCTGTGCCAAGTCTATTTATAAGCCCATCAAAGGCATTCTTTATTGCTGTTAGCATATGTTTTCATTTCTAGACCAGCTAAAGTTTCCCATTGTTCAGGTAGGTTGCCCATCTTTTCCATCAAATCCTTTTTAACACATAAATCC
Organism: Vulpes vulpes; assembly: GCF_048418805.1. NCBI lineage: Eukaryota > Metazoa > Chordata > Mammalia > Carnivora > Canidae > Vulpes > Vulpes vulpes. The sequence goes on from NC_132785.1 coordinate 89,802,272, forward strand.
CAGTTATTTTATGGTCATGGCCTCACATTTCCAATATCCGGGATGTGTTTAATCTCTTCACAATGGATTGTTTTTGCTATGTTTCTTTTAGTCTTAGAATTGTTTTAAAGATTTATTTATTTGAGAGGGGGGAAGGGGCATAAGGAGAGAGAGAGAGAGAAAAGAAGACTCCTCGCTGAATGAAGAGTTCAACATGAGGCTTTATCTCATGACCCTGAGATCATGATCTGAGCTAAAATCAAGAGTTGCACCCTTAACCAACTGAGCCACCCAGTGCCCCTAGTCTTAGAATTTTTTTTTAAATTTTATTTATTTATGATAGTCACACACAGAGAGAGAGAGAGAGGCAGAGACTTAGGCAGAGGGAGAAGCAGGCTCCATGCACCAGGAGCCCGACGTGGGATTCGATCCCGGGTCTCCAGGATCGCGCCCTGGGCCAAAGGCAGGCGCCAAACTGCTGCGCCACCCAGGGATCCCTAGTCTTAGAATTTTTAACTGAATGCCACACATATTTTGGAAAATAGTATAGATAAATAACATCTCCACCTGGCCATTAGTGTGAAGGCCTGTGTAAATCTAGTCAGTTGAAACTGGTTTTGATTTTGTTATTTTTACTTCTATTGCACTATGGTCTACATGTTCCTTCAGGAATGAGCTGCTATCATCTTGTACTCAGACCCAGGTGCAGGAAGGTTCATTTTCCATCTCCGCCCACAGCTTTCAGCAACTCCTGGTTGCCTGTGTCATCCCACAATCTTGTGCTTCCCAAAGTTATTTGATCCTGAGCTGATGATGATTAGGAGGGTAGAAGTTCTTGAGTCCCCTGGCCTATCCTCAGATTTAGGTAGGGTCTGTGTCCCTGGAGCTATGGTAGTACCTTCTGAGAATTTCTAACTCCTCTTCCATGGAAGTTAAACATGGCAAAGACATTTATTACAGTTCTTAAACAGAAGTGTTCTTACAGTCTCCCAGTGATAGATCTCTGCTTGGTACTGGGGCAGGATCCTGGGCCTACGAGGTGTTCTGCCTCTCCCAGGGGCAAACATTTTTGCACTTACCATTTCCTCAAAGGTAGTGGATCTTTGTCTCGGCCCTGCAGGCAGGAAGATTTGCTATCTGTCCACCAGTCCCTAATGGCTTTTACTTATACAAGAGAAAGATCTGAGAAAGTGGGTGGTATTTCACATCTGTCACCCAAAACCGTTCTATTAACCACTACCTGGTATCTGTGTCTGAGGGATCCCTTCTTGCCAGGCTTCTACCCTAGGGGGTGCTCATTAGTATCCAGTGGAGGCTTGTGAAAAGGAGCCCCTGAGTGAATGAATGTTAACTATTGTTATGTCAGGGTTCCCACCTATTCCAAGCTTATATTTTCATTTACACTTGGCCTTTAAAGAATACTTTAAAATTTTAGTTGATTCTGGTTGGGAGACAATTCTTCCAAAGTCTCCCATTTCTTCTTTTTTTTTTTTTTAATTTCTTTCTTTTTTTTTTTTTTTAATTTATGAGAAAGAGAGAGAGAGAGAGAGACATAGGCAGAGGGAGAAGCAGGCTCCATGCACCGGGAGCCCGACGTGGGACTTGATCCCGGGTCTCCAGGATCGCGCCCTGGGCCAAAGGCAGGCGCCAAACCGCTGCGCTACCCAGGGATCCCCCAAAGTCTCCCATTTCTGAGTGATTTATGAATGGAAGAGCTAACTGCCTTTGCTTTGGACTTCCTCTTCGGCCTGGGAAAATAGAAATAGGTTTGATTACTGTCCACTATCATACATATGTCTCCTCCAGAGGAAAGGGCAGGCACACTTAATAGCTATTACAAAATATTTAGGTTCCCTGAGCTCAGGGTTCCTCCCTTGCAATGTGACCCACTGCTTGTATAGGTGTCACCTGGCCCTCTTTTGATGGCACTGTAGTATTGGGGATCAGGGAACTAGCACAAATACTGACACCCTGATAAATGCTATTATAGTGAGTAATAAAGTCCTTTTCCTCTGATTCAGGAAACTGGCACACTAACATAACTTGAAGGTAGGGAAAAATCTTAGACTCTTCCAAGGTCTCAATAATTTATTTGCTTTAGTATTCTATTATCTGCCAAAGGGGAAACCATTCATATATCCTGTCTCCCCTTGACAGGTCTTGTTTAGTTCCTTTAGTTGCCTTCTCTGATGAGTATTAGGAAAAAATTATGATTTTTTTCTTGATGTTAGGATGGGGGTAACATTCTCCTGCAGCTTTTTACATCTTAAGGGGAGGGACAGCTCCCAAGGTATATCTATTTGATTACTTTCTATCACCAAAGATAGACACTTACTGATTTGTAAACTCCATTGTTCTGCTTATGCCAGGTTTAGTTAGTCTTTTAAAGCAGCATTAAGTTTGGATGAAGAACTCTAAGAATTTTGAAAAACCGTCCATGGAATGTTTCATCCCAGAGCTGGAAGCAATGGACCAAGAATGTTTACCTTCTAGCAGGGATGAGGCAGGAGACGATAAAAGAATCGGATTCAGGGATCCCTGGGTGGCGCAGTGGTTTGGCGCCTGCCTTTGGCCCAGGGCGCGATCCTGGAGACCCGGGATCGAATCCCATGTCGGGCTCCCGGTGCATGGAGCCTGCTTCTCCCTCTGCCTGTGTCTCTGCCTCTCTCTCTCTCTCTCTCTCTCTCTGTGTGTGTGTGTGTGTGTGTGACTATCATAAATTTAAAAAAAATGAAAAAAAAATTTAAAAAAAAAATTTAAGAATCGGATCCATTAGAGATATTCTGCAGAATGTACATATGAGGTGGCCATGTCGTATAGAAGATTGAGGGGGCATTTAGGAAAGCTAAAACCATTTGGGGTTAGAATAAGGACTTTTGAAGCTCTCAAAAATGGATGGGAGGATATGGCAGAAAGACCTGAACAGGATACAAAGAACAGAGAAAAACAGCAAGTGGTATCATGGGAAAACCCTCTCTACATTCACTCTCTTTTTCTGCTAAAGAGAATCTATATTTCTTTTTCTTTCTTTTTTTTTTTTTTTTTAAGATTTTATTTATTCATGAGAGACACAGAGAGAAGGCAGAGAAATAGGTAGAGAGAGGGGAGCCTGATTTGGGACTCAATCCCAGGACCCTGGAATCATGACCTGAGCTACCCAGGTGCCCCAGCATCTAGATTTCTTTTGTGAGATTTACCTTTTCTGCATTGTGGAAATCTGGTGAGGGCTCCCAGTTAAAGTGTCCACCCTTCCCCTAAGCAAGTTTCCCAGGATTCCCTGAGTCACAAAAGATAGAAAAACAATTGGAACTGATTCATCACTGAGCTCTTAGTTCCTCACACATGGATCCCAGAACAGCCTTGGTTCCTATCTTCTTAAAACATGGCTTGTTTTTTCTTCTAACTGTGAATTATCCAATATTCCCATTTTGCTTAAGTTTCTGTTGCTTGCAACCTTTCTGAAGAAATCCATTTAATACAGGTAGGCAGTCCAATATGGGGCATGACACAGATTAAAAGAAGTTTTTGAAGGAAGCCTGAAATCTAGACATTTTATTTAAAATTATTAAAAGAACATGTTATTAACAGTTGTCAAAATTGCTGGCTATAGTACAATAATCAATTTCAAGTTTCTGTGTGCTTATAGTTAATTAGCATTTTCTAGTGGTTAGGTTAATGTTTCAGTACTACAAACTACATTTATAGTTCATATGAACTGAAATAATATGCATTACATTCTAGAAGAAAAATATCAAAGAGAGGGTATTAACAGTAGCAAATGATCTATGTTAGAATGAAATGTAGCTGTCTTTTGCTTTTTTTATGAACTCAATTGTACTAGGCAAATTGTATGTGCAGAAAATTTCAAGAACAAGACACCTGAAGTAGGTATTAAAAGGGAAAAATATAGTAGAGCACCAAGTAGGATGTTCTCAGCAAATGTCTCAAAAAAAAAAAATGCATGGAGTGAAAATAAGACAAACTGCTACAAACAGAACAGCCTGACAAGTAAGTGCTTTTAAAATTAAAAATTATTTTTTTTGGCTAATCTTTCTCATTATATAGATGAGGCCCTATGGCTTCTCCTCTCATTATACAGATGAGGAGACCAATTGATTTGTCCAAAGCTTACAAAGGTACATTTCATACATGTTTCAGATGAGGGAGCTTCTCTTTTTGTGAAGAGGATAGCAGAATGTCTAATTCTTCTTCAACTTAGCAATATAACTTGTAGAATTAAGTGCACGTTTTAAGATTCTCTTATATACCTTTATACATATATATCTTTATCTCATATGCCTTTATATATGCATTTGAGTTATATGTATTTATATGATTAAAGTTTTAAGTTATATTACATAATGTATATTATATATGATATATAATGCATATATGTACATATATACGTACATGTAAAATACATATATAAACGTGCATATGTAATTCTATATCCTTTTTAGGGTTATCTCATCACCTTTCAAAAGTACTATAAAAATGAATTTATAATAAAAGACATGGTTATATTCAGATAATAATCAGGATAAGACCACCTAATATTTATCTTTAATATTTGAGATTTTTTCAGACATAACTGAGCAGAACAAGAACATTCTACCATTGGTTAGTTTAACACAGGGTTACTCAACCTTGGCACTACTGACATTTGGGCAGGATAGTTCTTTGTCATGAGGGGCTGTCCAATGCATGATAGTGTGTAGCAGCATTCCTGCCCTCTACCCGCTAGATGCCAGTAACACCCCTAGTCATAACAGGCAAAAATGTCTTCTGACATTGCCAAATGTCCCCTGGGGGGCAAAACTGCTCCCTGGTTTAAAAACACTGGTTTTAACATCATGTCTACAACAAAACACATACTATGTCCAGCTATGTGATACAACTGTGGAGTCAGCTGTGATTAAACTAGAGTTGCATTTTTATTCTAATTCATAGCTAGAACTAAGTTAAATTATTTATACCAGTTTTTGTGTAGAACTGAACTCATACAGTTGTCACCACATGTGGCTACTCTGAAGTGAAATGTACAGTAAGGGTAAAATATGCACTGGATTTTGAAGACTTGACAGAAAAAATGTAAAATATCTCAATTTTTATTTAACTTAGCTAATTTTTTAAAAAAATTTATTTATTCATGAGAGACACACACAGAGAGAGAGACAGAGAGAGAGAGAGGCAGAGACACAGGCAGAGGGAGAAACAAGCTCCATGTATGGAGCCTGATGTGGCGCTTGATCCCAGGACTCCAGGATCACATCCTGGGCCCAAGGCAGATGCTAAACCACTGAGCCACCCAAGGATTCCCCTTAACTTAGCTAATTTGGGTATACTTACTGGGTGAAAGATTAAAATTTATTTCACATGCTCATTTTTTACTTTTTTTTAAAAAATGTACTACTAGAAAATTCCAAGTTTACATATATGGCTCACATTATATTTCCATTGGATAACATTGGTGTAGAAACTTGAAATGATTTAATATTTTTTAATAAATACTTCAGTCTATCAAATAAACTAAAAAGACTGTAAAGCTCTCCACAGCTCTATGAAACCAGCTCTTTAGAGCATCATAACTCTTTATTATCATGCCTAAATGATTTTTCTCCTTCTTTAAACCAATTACTTCTATTCCAATGCTTTATTCTCAGTGTTTCAATTGGTTCTTTTATGATTGCTGATTTATCTTCATGTTGTTTTTTATCATTCTCCTGCACATCCATTTCTTTTGTACACTCAGGATCTTTCCTTGTGGGATGTTGAGATGCTGCAGCATCCATCATACTTAGAAAATCATAAGCAGGAAGAGGAGGTTTCCATTCCTGAGCAGGTAAAATTGCTGCAAGGAAGACACAACCATAAGTTGTTAATGAACAGCTATAAAATCATCATATAAATACACTAGAAGATATTTTATTTTGAAAAATATATTTGTAGGAGTAAAGGCTGTATCAGTTTTACTTATCTAAATGAAACTAGATTTTTTATTGTCATGATCTAAGAAATTTGATACATTTGTCATTACTAGCCATTTTCACTTTATGTATTTGTAAGCTATTGTATTCTAATTAAAGGTTAGTATTAATAAAGAAAAAAAAAGACCAAAATCTTCGAATCATCCCTTGTTGAGGTTTTAAAAAAATAGCAGTGTGGTAATGAGATTACATACAGATACAAGTTAAAGTGAAAAAGGCTCCTCCTTTCTACCCTACCCAACTTTATCCCAAAGAACTGGAACATTTTCTTTTTAATTCCAGTATAGTTAACATTGCAAGTGTACAATACAGTGACTCCTCAATTCTATGTATTACTCAGTGCTCATTAGGGTAAGTGTACTCTTAATCCCCTTCACTTATTTTAAACCATCCTCCCCCACCCGCCTCCCCTCTGATAACCTTCAGTTTGTCCTCTATATAGTTAAAAGTCTGTTCTTTGGTTTGTCTTTTTTCTTTGTTCACTTTGTTTCTTAAATTCCACATGAGTATCTTTCTCTGACTTATTTCACCTAGGACTGTACCCTCTAGACCTGTCCATGTTGTTGCAAATAGTAAGATTTCATTCTTTTTTATGGCTGAGTAATGTTCCAGTGTGTGTGAAGTATTAGCTTATCTATCAATGGACAGTCTGCTTCCATAATTTGGCAATTGTAGATAATGCTGCAATAAAGATAGAAATGCATGTATCTTTTTGATTGGCATTTTTTTATTCCTTGGGTAAATAGTAGTGGTATTACTGAGTCATATGGTAATTGTGTTTTTAATTTTTTGAGGAACCTCCCTGCTGTTTTCTACAGGGGCTGCACCAGCTTGCAGTCCCATGTGCACAGGGGTTCCTTATTCTTCACATCCTCATCAACACTTCTTATTTCTTGTATTTTTTATTTTAGCCAATCTGACAGGTATAAAGTGGTATCTCATTGTGGTTTCAATTTACATTTCCCTGATGAGTGACATTGAGCATCTTTTTATGTGTCTTGTTGACCATCTGGATGCCTTTTTCAGAGAAATGTCTATTCATGTCTTCTGCCCCTTTTTAAATGGATTATTTATTTTTTGGATGTTAAGTTGTATAAGTTCTTTACATATTTTGGATACTAACCCTTTCTCAAATATATCATTTGCAAATATCTTGTCCAATTCAGTAGTTTTTTTCAGTAGGTTTTCTTTTAGTTTTGTTGATTGTTTCCTTTGCTATGCAGAAGTCTTTTATTTTGCTGGGTTCCAATAGTTTGATTTTGTTTTTGTTTCCCTTGCCTCAGGAGACATATTAGAAAAGTGTTGCCATGGCCAATGTCAAGGAAATTACTGCCTGTACTCTCTTCCAGGATTTTTATGGTTTCAGGTCTCACATTTAGGTCCTTAATCCATTTTAAGTTTATTTTTGTGTATAGTGTGAGAAAGTGGTCCAGTTTCATTTGTTTACATGTAGCTGTCCAGTTTCCCAACACCATTTGCTGAAGACACTATCTTTGTCCCATTGCATATTCTCACCTCCTTGTCAAAGATTAATTGACCATATAATTGTTGATTTATTTCTGGGCTCTCTATTCTGCTCCATTGATCTATGTGTCTATTTTTGGCCAGTACCATACTGTTGTGATTACTACAGCTTTGTAGTAATTCTTGAAATCTGGGATTGTTCTTGTTTTGTTCTTCCTGCATAAAATTGCTTTGGCTATTCAGGGTCTTTTCTGGTTTCATACAAATTTTATGATTGCTTATTCTAGTTCTATGAAAAACTGCTGTTGGTACTATGATAAGGATTGCATTAAAATCTGTAGATTGCTTTGGGTAGTATGGACATTTTAACTACATTAATTCTTCTAACCCATGAGCATGGAATATCTATTTGTTTAGTTGTCTTTATCAATGTTTTCATTTTCACATTACAAGTCTTTCACCTCCTTGGTTAAGTTTATCCCTAGATATCTTACTATTTTGGGTATAATTTTAAATGGGATTGTCTTCTTAATTTCTCTTTCTGCTACTTCATTGATAGGATATAGAAATGCAAAAGATCTGTTTATTGATTTTGTATCCTGCAACCTTTGGAATTCATTTATCAGTCCTAGTAGTTTTTTGGTGGCATCTTCAGGGTTTTCTGTATATAGTATCAGGCCATCTACAAATAGTAATAGTTTTACTTCTTCTTAACCAATTTGGATGGCTTTTTATTTTTTGTTGTCTGATTGCTCTGGTTAGGACTTCCAGTACTATGTTGAATAGAAGTGTTAAATGGTCTTGTTCCTAACCTTAGAGGAAAAGCTCTGTTCTTCACCACTCAGGATGATATTACCTGTGGATTTTTCATATATGGCCTTTATTACATTAAGTATGTTCCCTCTAAACTTACTTTGTTGAGAGTTTTTATCATGAATGGATGTTTTCTTTGTCAAATGCTTTTCCTGCATCTACTTAAATGATCAGAGGCACCCGGGTGGCTCAGTGGTTGAGCGTCTACCTTTGGTGTGATCCCGGGGTCCTGAGATTGAGTCCCACATCAGGGTCCTTGCAGGGAGCCTGCTTCTCCCTCTCCCTATGTCTCTGCCTCTCTCTGTGTGTCTCTCATGAGTAAATAAATAAAAATCTTTTAAAAAATATGATCATGTGTTTTCCCTTTCTCTCATCAATCTGATGTATCATATTTATGATTTGTAAATATTGAACCACCCTTGCATCCCAGGAATAAATCCCACTTGATAGAGGTGAATGATTTTTTTTTTAAATTTATTGTTGGATTCAATTTGCTAATATTTTGTCAAAGATTTTTGTATCTATGTTTATTAGAAATATTGGCCTGTGATTCTTCTTTTGTGGGGTCTTTATCTGGCCTCATAGAATGATCTGAAAGCTTTTCTTCCTTTTTTGGAATAGTTTGAGAACAAGGTATTAACTCTTCATTAAATGTTTGGTAGAATTCACCATTTGGACTTTTTGTTTGTTGAGAGTCTTTTGATTACTGATTCAATTTCATCACTTGTTCAAATTTTCTTTTTTTTTTTTTTTTTTTAGAAATTTCTTTTTTTTTTTTATTTATGATAGTCACAGAGAGAGAGAGAGAGAGGCAGAGACACAGGCAGAGGGAGAAGCAGGCTCCATGCACCGGGAGCCTGATGTGGGATTCGATCCCGGGTCTCCAGGATCGTGCCCTGGGCCAAAGGCAGGCGCCAAACCGCTGCGCCACCCAGGGATCCCACTTGTTCAAATTTTCTATTTCCTTCTGATTCAGTTTTGGGAGGTTCTATGTTTCTATGGATTTATCCATTTCTTCTAGGTTGTCCAATTTGTTGGCATATAAATTTTCATAATACTCTCATAATCCTTCATAATCCTTTATTTTTCTGTGGTGTCAGTTGTTATTTCTCCTCTATCCACTTCTGATTTTGAGTCTTCTTCTTCTTCTTCTTTTTTTTTTTTTCATGACCTGGCTAAAGGTTTATCAGTTTTGCTGATCTTTTCCAAGCAGCAGCTTCTAGTTTCACTGACCTATTGTTTTTTAAATTTCTATTTCCCTTAGATATGCTCTGATCTTTATTATTTCCTTCTTTCTACTGGTTTTGGGTTTTGTTTGTTCTTTTTCTACCTCCTTTACATGTAAGGTTAGGTTGAGATTTTTCTTGCTTCTTGAGGCAGGCCTGTATTGCTCTAAACTTACCTTTAGAACAACTTTTGCTGCATCCCAAGATTTTGCAGCATTTATGTTTTTGTTTTCCTCATCTCTATTTTTTAATTTCTTCTTTGATTTCTTGGTTGGCCCATTAGGTCTATATATAACATCTTATGCATATAGCAGTTTGTATTAAGTTGATGGTCACTTAAGTTTGAACCCATTATTTACTCTTCTTCCCCCACATTTAGGTATATGGGGTCATATTTTATATCCTTTTATTTTGTGAATCCTTTGACTGATTTTTACATATATATTTAATTTTATTGCTTTTGTGGTTCCTACTTTTCTTATTACTGTTTATGGCATTTCCCTTAGAGTGCCCTTTAATATTTCTTATAGGGCTGTTTAGGTGGTCATGAATTCTTTTAACTTTTGTATGAGAAATTCTCTCTCTCCTTCTATTCTACATGATAGCCTTCCCAGATATTCTTGGCTGCAGATTTTTTACCTTTCAGCACTTTGAATGTATCATGCCACTCCCTTGTAGCCTGCAGAGTTTTCTGAAAAATCTGCTGATAGCATTATGGGGTTCCCCTTGTAGTAACTGTTTTTTCTCTTGTTGCTTTGGAAATTCTCTTATCACTAATTTTTGCCATTTTCATTACTATGTGTCTTAGTGTGGACCTCCTTGGGTTGATTTTATTAGTTGTCTCTTGTGCTCCCTGGGTCTGGATTTCTGTTTCCTTCCCCCAGATTTGGGAATTTTTCAGCTATTATTTCTTCAAATAAATTTTCTGCCTTCTTTTCTCTCTCTGGGGTCCCTACAATACATTTATCATACTTGATGGTGTCATGGAGTTCCTTAAGTCTATTTTCAATTTTTATTATTTTTTCTCTCTCTTGTTCAGCTTAATTGCTTTCCATTACTCTGTCCTCCCGGTTGCCAATCCATTCTTCTGTTTCCTCTATTGTTTATTCCATCTAGTATATTTTTAAACTGAGTTACTGAGTTCTTCATCTTTGACTGTTCTCTTTTATGTTTTTATCTTTAATGTTTTATATCTCTTTGTTAAGGGTCTTACTGAGGTCCTCCACTCTTTTCTAAAGTCCAGCAAGTATCTTTATGACCATTACTTTAAATTCTCTGTCAGGCATATGACTTATTTCTGTTTTGTTTAGCTCTCTTGCTGTGATTTTTGTCCTGTTCTTTCATTCAGGTCATATTCCTCTGTCTCCTCATTTTGTTGAACTCTGTTTCTTTCTTATTTCTTTTTTATTTCTTCTTTTTTTTTTTTTGGTGTATGCAATTTTATTGAAGAAAAATAAATCAAAAAAATATGGAACGTTTCACAAATTTGTGTGTCTTCCTTGCACAGGGGCCATGCTAATCTTCTCTGTATCGTTCCAATTTTAGTATATGTGCTGCTGAAGAGAGCACTGAACTCTGTTTCAATGTGTTAGTAAAGTCAGCTACGTCTCCTGCTCTTGAAAATAGTGGCCTTATGGAAAAGAGGTCTTGTAGTGCCCTGCACTCCAGTGCCCCTGTTGAACAGAAGCTGGCACTTTATGGATGTCTCCTATTTGTATTACATATGCCCTACTATTGTGGCTGAGCCACTTTTGCCTCAGTGTAATCATCTCCAATGGCTGTTCACCTGTTGTGGACAGGGATCAATCCTTGTGTTGTTAGTGGGTCAGTATGGGGCCACAGTGCACTTGAGTAGGAACAGGTGTTTGCCAGATATAGTACCATGGGACACTTTCCCTGTTTCCTGAGAAGTTTCTGTTCTGGGCAAGGTCTGTAGTCAAATATGATGTCTGCCCCTAACCCACTGCTGGGGCTGAAGTCGGACTGCTATGTGGTTGTCTTCCCCTTCCTCCAGGGCAGGAGTTACTTTGCAGTATTGCTGGCCCTGTCAGGGCTACTTGTACACCGCCATGCTTGTGGCACCACTTTGGATAAGCTCTGTCCAAGGGCGTCTTGGAGGGGCATATCCACAGGAGAATGCAGGGTAGGTTGGCAAATTAGGTAGAGACTGTTAGCACTGAGCTGGGTCCCCCAGGTGTCCACATATCTATGCTGGGGGAAAGGGAAGGAAATGATGTCCACCAGCTCCTTTGTTCCTAGAGAAGTCTCCTAAAGATCCCTGCCACTCCAGCATACACTTTGAGATCAGTATATAAATCTCCTCCTGATACACCCCAGGCATTTTTCAAACTCTGCTTCTATGCTCTATCTCTGTTAGGCTGTTTGCTGTGCTGTCTCTTTAAGGGAGGGGGCTCTGACCTCCAGGTTCTCCAAGAGCTGAGCCTGTTGATTGTTGACTTTTTAAAGTTCCAGGCCTTAGGCCCCACTGATTTTAAGAACTCATGAAATTAGGCCCCTCTGGTTTTCAAAGTCATGTTATGTGAATGCAGGTACCTCCTGCCTGTCATGCTTGGTGTGAAGGTCTGTTTCTCTCTCTTCTATGTGCCCGCAAGGTCCCTCCCTTCTGAGGACAGTCCCAAAAGTTGTTTATCTCCCAACTACTCTGTCCTTCATATCTTCTTCAATGCAGCCCCTTCTTTACATTTAGCTGTGGAGAGTCTCTTCTGCCAGTCTTCAGGTTGCTTTCTGGTTTTTACACTGATGTGGGGGTTATTTGGTTGTATCCATGGGATGAGGTGAGCTTTGGATCTTCTTACTTTGTCGTCTTCCCCAGAAGCTTCCCTGGAACTATTTCTTATGAATCATTACAAAAAAAAAAAGTTTTTGGAACAAACACATTTATTTATTTAGACAACTATTTCTTTACATTTTAAAGCATTTTGTTTTTGAAACTTTCTTCTTATATTTGTTAATAGTTGACATACAACTATACTACTACTTACAGGTGTATACCAAACATAATGACTCACTAAGCTTATATGTTATGCTATGCTCACCACAAGTGTAGTTACCATCTGTCACCATACAGTTCTATTACTATATCACTGACTATATTCCCTGTGCTGTACCTTTCATCCCTATGATTTATTCATTCCATAATTGGAAGCCTATATCTCTCTCTCCCCTTCGCCTGTTTTGCCCATCCCCACCCATCCCCTCCTCTCCAGCAACCTTCAGTTTGTTCTCTGTAGTTATAGGTCTGATTCTGCTTTTTATTTGGCTGGTTTTTTTTTAGATTCTACATTTATGTGGAATTATATGGTATTTGTCTTTCTCAGTCTGTCTTATTTCACTTAGCATAAGTGGTCCATCCATGTTGGTAAGGATGTGGAGAAAAAGAACACTTGTGTACCATTGGTGGGAATGTAAACATGTGGAAGACAGTATGGAGGTTCCTCAAAAAACTAAAAATAAAAATACTATATGATCCAATAATTCTGCTACTAGCATTTAACAAAAGAAAACAAAAACACTAATTTGAAAAGATATATGCACCCCTGTGTTTATTGCATTATTATTTACAACAGTGAAGATATGGATGCAACCAAATGTTCACTCATAGATGTTTTTGAAGTTTTTGGTTATACTTTGCATATACTTTATGAAAACAAGATCTGGGATTATTTTTATAAAATGAAGAATAATTAAAAATTGCTACAGAGTCAACTGTACTACAAACAGACAGTGATTATATAGTGTCTTAGATGGGCTTCATAGTAGTGAATCTGAACATTATTTTAAAATACTAGTTATTAAAAAAAAAAAAAATAAAATAAAATAAAATACTAGTTATTAGAAGAGGAAAACTGGTTTAATCTGATTTTAATCTGATAACATTATATAAGTAAATTAGCCAACTCTTCTCTATTGAGTAGAAAGACTTTACAAAAACATTTTAGAATTTAGGTATCCATTTAAAATGCTATTTTGAGAAATAAATTAAGGGAAATATGCAAAGTAAACTTTTAAAAAATAAATTCCAGTGAAAGAATCTCTACACTATTACATGAAAGAAATAATAATAAATGTTGATAAAATACAAACTTGAGCATCTCTCATAAGTCAAATACATACCTTTAAAAGCTTAGGAAACTCATATAAATTCTCATTCCCAGAGGCAGATTAAAAGCGCCAACAAAAATCTACATAAATACATATGCAGTTTATCTATACTTGATAATTTCCTCATGTACACTCAATTATATGAAATCCTAGTACATGGTACATCAGAAGGGTATTACATTTAGGCTACAACTATAGTTGAGTTGACCTCTGCCTTTGGCGTAGGTCCCAGTGGTCCCAGGATTGAGTCCTGCATCAGGCTCCCCATGGGGAGTCTGCTCTCCCTCTGCCTATGTCTCTGCCTTTCTCTGTGTCTCTCATGAATAAATAAATTAAAAATACATACATTAAAGTATCTTCAAGGAAAGTCCAACTTAAAGCATAATGAATATTTAGCATATTTATTTTTTAAGGTAAACACTGCATCCAGTGGTCTGACATGATGGCAAAATGCCCAGAAGTAGGCATCTCAATTCTGCTAATTATTTGTTAAGAAAATTATACAAAGGTCCTAGATGTTTTCAATTGCAAATTAAACCGGACTTTCATCATGTATAAATAATAAATGCTTTATTATCAAATTAGTACTGATAATAATAGCTAATATTTTTTGAACCTTTACTTTGTACCAGGCATTATTCTTTTAATCTTTACAATCCCATGCAGTAAGTATAATTTTTATTCCAATTTTATAAATGAAAATCAAGATCTATGATAGAAAAGTTGAAGGCTAAATGAAAATCTTGAGTAAGAATAGCCAGTGGTCACAATTTCACATAAATTAATATATGCAGCAAGCATGATAAAGCAGACACACAAGGCACCACAGATTCAGACTTTTCTGGGAGTAGCTACAGCATCTCAGTCTCCAATCTATCTCTTAAAGAGGTGAGAACAGGTCCTGCTGGCACAGAACACAGGACTCAATAGAAAGAAGTACTGTTCATTTTGCTTCTTTCCTGCTGCAGAGGCTGCAGGACTAATTTAAGAATAGGAACACTGATACAGAGAAATAATGGAAAACCCTCAAAGATTGAAAGATTGAGTTGGCAAAGGCATAAACAGAATTATAATGGAAGATACACCAGTCTCAGGAAACTAAAAAAAAAAAAAAAAAAAATTCTGGTTCTTTCTTCTTGGTAATGATTTGAGTTGAGGAATCAAAGCCCAACAGATGTTACCTATAGGAAAGATCTCTATATGACTAACAAAAATACTTAGGACTTCATACCTTACAAAGTGCCTATACATATATAATTTATACTTGATTTTTAAAGTAAGTATGTGACATAGAATAAGAACTATTAATCTTACTTTACAGTTGCAGAGGAAGAAATAAAGAAAGACTTGCCTAGAGCCAAACCATTAATAATCCAGGGGGTAGGATCAGGAGCTCAGGTTTCTGTACCTTTGAACATTACCACCTTTTAATTTTATTTTTTTAATTGAAGTACTGTTGACACACAATATTAGCTTCAGGTATACAACATAATGATTGGCATTATGAAATGATCACCGTATGTCTAGTCACTGTCACCATACAAAAATGGAATATTAACTATATTCCCTAAGATCTACTTTTCATCCCCATGACTTATAACTTTAGTTTGTACCTCTTAATCCCCTTCACCTAGTTTGTCCATCCCTCCCCTCTGAAAACCACTAGTTCTTTCCATGTCTGTTTCTGTTTTGTTCATTTGTTTTGTTTTTTTAGATTCCATGTATAACTTGTATCACACAGTATTTGTGCTCCTCTGTCTTATTTCACTTAGCATAATACTCTCTCCATCCATCTATGTTGTCATGAATGGCAAGATTTTATTCTTTTTTTTTATGGCTGAGCAATATCCCATTGTTTAGTATAATTACCATATCTTCTTTCCCATTCATCTATTAATAGACACTTCTGTTGTGTCCATATCTTTGCTCTTGTAGATAATGCTGCAGTAAATATAGGGGTGCATATATCTTTTCAAATTAGTGTTTTAAATTTCTTTGTGTAAATACTCAGAAGTGGGATTATTAAGTTACATGGTATTTCTAATTTCTTAGGGAACCTCCATGATCCTTTCAATACATTTAATTCATTTTGCTAATACTCTGTTAAGAATTTTTACTTCTAGGGGCACCTGGGTGACACAGTTGGTTAAGCATTCAAATCTTGGTTTCAGCTTAGGTTGTGATCTCAGGGTCATGACATCAAGCCCCATGTCAGGCTCCAAGCTCAGTCCAGAGTCTGCTTAAGACTCCACCCCCCCCCCCAACCCACTCTGTTTCACTCTCTCTAAATAAAAAAATAAATGTTATTAAAAAATATTTTTGTATCTCTGTTCATCAGGGATACTTCCCTGTAATTTTCTCTTTTTTGTAGTATCTTTGTCTGGTTTTGGTATCCAGGTAATGCTGGCCTTGTAAAATAAATGTGGAAGAATTCTTTTCTCTTGTACTTTTTGGAATAGTTTGAAAAGCATAGGTATTATTCTTTAAATGTTTGGTAGAATTCACCTGTGAGGCCTTATGGTCTATGACTTTTGTTTTTTTTGGTTTTGTTTTTTTTTTTGGAAATTTTTTTATTACTGGTTCAATTCTGGTAGGAGTAATTGTTTTATTTTAAAGACTTTCTGGTTTTTCCTGATTCAGTCTTGAAGTTTTTAAGTTTCTAGGAATGTATCCTTTTCTTCTGGGTTGTACAATTTTTTAGCATATAGTTTTTCATGGTAGTCTTACAATCCTTTGTACTTCTGTGGGAAGGGATGCAAGGATGGTTTTTGGACAAATGTTCTGTATATATCTGTTAAGTCCATCTGATCTAATATGTCATTTAAAGCCACTGTTTCCCTATTGATTTTCAGTCTGGATGTTCTCTATTGATGTAACTGGGGTGTTAAAATCCCCTACAGTATTGCATTACTGTCAATTTCTCCCTTTATGTCTGATAATATTTGCTTATATAATTAGGTGCTCCTATACTGAGTGCCTAGATATTTACAACTGTTATATCTTGTTGGATTGATCCCTTTATGTTTATCACTGTCTTTTGTTATACTCTGTTTTAATGTTTATATTGCCTGATATAAGTACTATTAACCCAGCTTTCTTTTTGTTTCCATTTGCATGAAATATCTTTTCTCATTCTTTTACTTTCCTTCTGTATGTATCTTTAAGTCTGAAGTGAGTCTCTTGTAGGAAGCCAATAGATGGGTCTTGTTTTTTCATCTATTTAGTCACTCTAAGTTTTTTGATTGGAGCATTTAACCTACTTACATTTAAAGTAATTATTGAGGGATGCCTGGTTGGCTCAGTCAGTAGAGCATGCAACTCTTGATCATGGGCCTCTGAGTTCGAGCTCTGTGTTGGGTGTATAAATTACTTAAAAATAAAATCTTTAAAAAAATAATAATTGATAAGTATGTACTTCTTGCCATCTTATTAATGGTTTTCTGGTTTTTGTAGTTCTCTGTTCCTTCTCTTGTCCTCTTCCCTTGTGATTTGGTAATTTTCTTTAGTGTTTTGTTTGGATTCCTTTCTCTTCATTTTTTGAGTATCGATTTTAGATTTTTCGTTTGTGGTCATCATGAGGTTTATATATAACACATCATGTATATGGCAGTACTATTCATAAGAGCCAAAAAGTGGAGACAACCTAAATGTCCAACTGATGGAAAAACAAATGTGGTATATCCAAACAATGAAAAATTACTCATCCATAAAAAGGAATGAACTATTGATTTATGTTATAACATCAATGATCCTTAAAAACCTGTACTGATTGAAAAAGCCAGATCCAAAGGCCACATATTATATGATTCCATTTATATAAATTGTCCAGGATAGGC
This sequence comes from Vulpes vulpes, assembly GCF_048418805.1. NCBI lineage: Eukaryota > Metazoa > Chordata > Mammalia > Carnivora > Canidae > Vulpes > Vulpes vulpes. The sequence continues at coordinate 89,819,699 of NC_132785.1, forward strand.
AAATCTACAGAGACATAAAATATATTGTCTGGGGAAAGAGGGAAGGGAGAAGGAGTGACTGCTAATAGGTAAGGGGGGTTCTTTTTGAGGTGATGAAAATGTTCTGGAATTCAATAGTGGCAATGGTTACACAATCTTGTAAATATACTAAAACTACTGAATTATACATTTTAAAAGGATGAATTTTATGGTATGTGAATTATATTTCAATATAAAAATATCATCCATAAAAAAATATCATCCATAGGCAAGTTAAACATAAACATAGTTAAAACTGTCTAACTTAACAGAAATGAAGTTCCCACACCTGGGAAGAACAGGTGTGCTGCAATGATTGACACTTAAATTAGGTACCTGATCACATATACACAAATATACATAATGACTTATTCACAATATGCAAGCTGGCTGAGACAATATAGTAATGAATTGGAATTTGTACACAAGTATTGTATGTATATATAGATACACTCATACTTATGTACACACACACACACACACACACACACACACACACTGTATTTCAAGACTCTGTCATGGAACAATGTCAAAATATAATATAGTTCATCTGGTATCCAATAACAAAATCCTTGGTAGTATCTTAAACAGATTTTTTCATTACATCAAATTTCAAACTATTTTCTCCATATACTAATAATCTAGGTTATTACATGTTAACTTATTTAAATTATAGTAACAGGTTTATTATAATTGTATATGAATTAACATATACATTTGTACCACAGATATAAATTCACGTATGTTTTAGAAAAGTAGAGACTATGACATATCATAAGCCAGCATCATAAACTGACCAAGATCTATTTTCTTATAATAGAGTGAAAGAGATGCAGGTTGGAATTAAAGCTTCCTCATTTACTGGTTAATCATTTGATTTTGAACTAGTTACCTAACTCTTCTACAGATAACAATACTTCCTATGACTTTTAGGAGAATTAAGTGATTAACATGTATTAACTCATTTAACATTGTGCTAGACACCTATCAAGCATTCAATAAATGTTAGTTATTACTATCATTAAATTTAATAAAATGTAATGTAATGGTACTTATTTTCTTGGGGTAATAAATACTTACCACAAAGAAAATTGTTCCATGGACAATGCTATAACATATTAATATTTCGGATACTTACAAACATTACGATTCAACTCATTCTAGCATATATTAGCTATAATTCAAGTTTAAAAATCTATGAAAATACATTAGTGGGTATATTAAAACAGAAAACTTACTGATATGATTCTCAAGTCCTGCTTCTAGTTTCTTAAGCCACAATAAAAGGTTTTGTTCAGTGATAGCCTGGTCTGAAGGAAATGCAAATACTTGGCCACCTGAATGCAGATTGACCACAACAAGAAGAGGAAGGGGAGGCATAGTGTCAAAATATGACTGCAAGATTCCTCTTCCCACAGGAGTATTCTTTCTGCAAAAGGGAACAACAGAACGCATTAGTATTTCTTTCTATAACAAAATTATGAATACAACAATTCGTAGAACATTAAACTTTAATTATAATATCATACCATTATTTTATAAAAAGATATCCTAAAAACCAGGAGGTCTAGAACTATGTTATTAGTAATGAAGTTCTTAATGAGTTTGACATGGGCACTGTGTTTCTCTTAGGGGAAAAAAAAAGGTAGCCAGTGACTATTTTCATGAAAACCAGTCATAGTTCAAAGGTTTGTCAATTTGGGTTTGATATAATCAATAGATTCCTCCCAAAGTTGAGCTAAGTATCTGATCACATGTCAACAAAAATTAAATGGATACAAACTATAAAATAAAAAGAAAAAGATACTTATAACAAGTACCTCTCCAAATAAAGTTGTTTTTCCTCAGGATAAAAGAATAAAACATTAAAAAAAATTTTATAAATAAAACATTTTATTTTTTATTTTTAAAAATATATTTATTTTTTATTTTTTCAAATAAAAACATTTTTTAAAAGTTATGGTCAGCCTTCTAGGAGCCACCACTCTTCCTCTTCCCCTAAGCAGCCTGAGATGACCTCTAAAAATGGTTCGCTATTTGTTCAAGCCAGAAAACCCTACAAAAATCATGCAAATCGAGAGGTTCAAATCTTCATGTTCACTTTAAGAACACATGTGAAACTGCCCAGGCCATCAAGGGTATGCATATTTGAAAAGCCACCAAGTACATGAAAGATGTCACTTTGCAGCAGTGTGTGCCATTCCATCACTACAATGGTAGAGTTGGTAGGTGTGCCCAGGCCAAATAGTGGGACTGGACACAGGGTCAGTGGCTGAAGAAGAGTGCTGAATTTTTACTGCACATGTTTAAGAATGCAGAGAGTAATGCTGAACTTAAGGGTTTAGATGTAGATTCTCTGGCCATTGAGCACATCCAAGTGAACAAAGCCCCCAAGATACAGTGTAGAACTTACAGATGGCCAGATCCACCCACATATGAGTTCTCCCAGTCACATCAAGATGGTCCTTACTGAAAATGAGCAGATTGTTCTGAAACCAGAAGGGGAGGCTGCACAGAAGAGAAAGATATCCCAGAAGAAACTAAAGAAACAAAAACTTAAGGCCTGGGAGTAAATTCTGCATAGAATAAATGCAAATAAAAAGTCAAAAATAATTTAAAAATAAGAGTTATAGTCATACATGGAAACCATAACTTTTAAGATACTTAGCTTTCCAGGGTAGCCCAGGTGGCTCAGCGGGTTAGCACTGCCTTCAGCCCAGGGCGTGATCCTGGGGACCTGGGATTCAGTCCCATTTCAGGCTCCCTGCATGGAGCCTGCTTCTCCCTCTGCCTGTGTCTCTGCCCCTCTCTCTCTCTCTCTCTTTCTGTGTGTGTCTCTCCCATGAATAAATAAATAAAATCTTTAAAAAAAAAGATACTTAACTTTCCTAAAACAGCACATTCCACATTATGGAAAATACTGTTTTACTCTGAGATACCTACAAAGATAAGTACCCTGGGAAATTTTTGTTTTAAGCAGTAGTAGTGAACTCTTCACAGAAAAAAAAAAAAAAGTATGTCACCTCATTCTTATAATTTTTCAAATGAATTAAAAATGTCTTTCATCTGATGAATTTGAACAATGGATAGTGTGTGTTTATGTAAACTGTGTTCACAGACATTAAATGTAACACAAGCTATAAATCTAGAAAGCATAACAGAAAATATTGTTGGTGAATGCACTGAAAACTATCTGTAACATTTAAGGCTGCATTTGAAAAATATAAAAGCAGAGGAAACGGAGCTGAAGAAAAAATGCCAAATATCACAATGTTTATTTTTTATGTATTTGCATCAATGGACAACAATTACTTTTAAAATCAGAAAAATTACTACTTCTTATTTGTATGACAACCAAAAGGAAAGGTAACATAAGTTAAACAAGTGGACTATATCAAATTAAAAAGCTTCTGCATAGCAAAGGAAACCAATTAAATGAAAAGGCAACCTTTGGAATGAGAGAAGATATCTGCAAATCATATAACTGATAGGTTATCCAAAATAACCAAAGAATTCACGTAACAGCAAACACAAACAATCCAATTAAAAAATGGGCAGAGACATTTTTACAAAGAAGACCTACAGGTGGCCAAGAAGTACATGAAATAATGCTCAACATCACTAACTAGGTAATGCAAAACAAAATCACAGTGAGATACCACCTCAACCCTGTTAAAATGGCTAGTATCAAAAAGATGAAAGATAACAAGTGCTGGTAAGGATGTAAAAAAAAAAAGGGAACCCCCCCCCCAAAAAAAAGGGAACCCTTCTGCACTGTTGGTGAGAATGTAAATTGGTGCAGCCACTGTGGAAAGCAGCAGGGTGGTTCCTCAAAACACTGAATTAGAACTACCATATGATTCAGCAATCCTACTTCTGAGTATATACATAAAGGAGATGAAAACAAGACACTGAATGGATCGATGCACTCCCATGTTTGTGGCAGCATTACTTGCAACAGCCAAGATATGGAAACAACCTAAGTAATCTGTGAAGAGATGAATGGATAAAGAAGATGTGGTACATAAACAACAGAACATTATTCAGCCATAAGATGAAGAAAATCCTGCCACTTGCTAACAAGGATGGACTCTGAAGACACAAACTATGCAAAGTGAATTAAGCCCCCCAGACAGAGAAAGACAAATACTGCATGGTATCACATAAGTGATAAAAAAAAGTCAAACTCACAGAAACATAATAGAAAAGTGTTTGCCAGGGACTCAGGGTTGGGGGAAGTAGGAAGAGGTTGGGAAAAGGAAACAAACTTTCAGCTATAAGGTGAATAAATAAGGTCTGAGGATCTAATGAATAACATGGTGACCATGGTGACTATAGTTGAGAATGCTATGTAATTGAAATTTGCTAAGAGAGTAGAACTTAAATGTTCTTACTCCCTCCCCCAAATCATATATGTATAAATACATGTATTTTATAATAGGTAATAAATATATTAGATGGAGGAATCCTTCCACAATGGATATAGGTACTACAATGTACACTTTAAATATCTTAGAATTTTGTCAATTATTCCTATATACATCTAAAAATATATTGAGTAAAATAAAAACTGTATTGTAATATGCAATTCAAACTAAAACAAGGTCATCTGGGACACCTGGGTGGCTCAGCGGTTGAGCATCTGCCTTCAGCCCAGGGTGTGATACTGGAGATCACACCCACATCTGTCCCACATCAGGCTCCCTGCATGGAGCCTGCTTGGAGCCTGCTTCTCTCTCTGCCTGTGTCTCTGCCTCTCTCTCTCTCTCTCTCTCTCTTTCTCTCTCTCTCATGAATAAATAAATAAAATATTTTTTAAAAAATAAAATAAGGTCATCTTAGACCACATGAGAAAGTTTAGTTACTAAAACATCATGATAACATATACACTGGTCCATAATATTAACTCCAAAGATATAAAGAGTTTAATTTCCTAATGAAAATGTAATCATTATAGTGATTTACATATTAAAAAATAAAAATATACTTACAGATTTAACCAGCAAGGGGTAAGTGAATCCAAGTGTTTCTCTTTTACCAGCATCAATATTGCTTTTTTATATTGAGGATTTATGCTGCCATCACTGAATAAAATAAGTAATGGTTTCTGAAGTCTTAAATAAATGGGAAGATTTTCCACAGTGATTTCTGGCTGTTAAAAAAAAAAAAAATCAACATGCTGAATGATGATGCATAAAATAGAAAATGTTCAAATCACTCATGCAATTTTAGTTGTAAAGTATAATTCAAACATATCTTAAGTGGAGATTTTGCTAATAACTGTGAATTTCAAGAGCTTTTTAGGCTTACTTTATCTTAATGAGTTATTTCCAAAATAAAGTTAATTTGAAAATAAATGAGTTCCCTGTTTTACAAGGATGTAACGCTTCTAATAATTTCTTATGCTAAAATCTGGACCAGATTAGCCAACATATATATGACAAACAAAACTCTTATTGTATATAACATAAAATTTTTGGAAAAAAAATGCTGACCTTCAAAGATATAATCTTTCAATATCTATGATTACTTAAAATAAAAATCTTACTTTGTTTCAATGTTATGGATTTTAGCTTAACTAATATAATCTAAAACATGTTTTAACAAAAATATCAGTCCACTTCTTTTCAGTTTAAGCTAAAATACCAAACTCTGGCATGTACTTTTCCTTATTTAGTCCTCAAAGTCACTTTCCTCTGCCAGTTTTCATTTTTCTTCTAATTCTTTCTCTTTAATACTCAAAATCCTCCTCTCACACCTTCCTCTTTCAGGACTTAAATCTTAGATCCCCTCTTCTCCAAATTTCCCTATACTGTCTTCTTATATTGTTATCTTTAATCTTCTACATGAGTTACGTCTCCTTTCTAAAATTGACAGATCTGGGTTCCTTGGGTGGCTCAGCGGTTTAGCGCCTGCCTTTGGTCCAGGGCATGATCCTGGAGTCCCGGGATCAAGTCTTGCGTCAGGCTCCCAGCATGGAGCCTGCTTCTCCCTGTGTCTCTGCCTCTCTCTCTCTCTCTCTCTCTGTGTGTGTGTGTGTGTCTGCGCCTCTCTCTCTCTCTGTCTCTCTCTCTATGTCTATCATGAATAAATAAATAAAATCTTAAGAAAAAAAATAAAATTGACAGATCTCGTCAGGCCAGCTGATCTCCTCACTCTGAGCAGATCAGAAACATTAGGGAAGATGGAGCCACCACTACAAAGTTCAAAATGTTATACTGGGTTTTGAATCAAAAAGAAGTAAGATATTTTCCCTGCCCTCAAAGAGCTCATATTCAAAAGAGGAGATAGGTATATAAACTGCTGTGATCCAAGAAAATTTAATGTTTGACAATAAAATTAAGCTAAAAAAACAAAGTAGGGGAGCTCATGGATGGTGATATTTGATCTGGCCTTGGGCAAGAAATACGATCTTGACAGAAGAAAGTAAGTGCTAGAGCCAGGATTCTAGATATATAGGGAGCGTCGTGGGGACAGGCAGAGAACTGTGAAGGCATACATGCCATCTGGGAACAGTGGGAGTGAAGTATGCCAGACTTAGGCATGCAAGAGGCAAATGTGGCTGTAACTCCAGATGGGAAAAATGCCTTGCTAGGTCTTCTAGCTCCCAGGACTACTGAGAAGATCTGGTATCAAATGAGTGGCATGGTTATGCCTGTTTTAGAAAGATGACTAACTAGAGTATGAACTTGTGAAAGGACAGACCAGTGACAAGCATTTCAAGGAAGAAAGACCAAGAGTTCTGTGAGTTGAGGAGGAAAGATCAGAAATTCAGATTTAGGAATTATCAGTTGGTATATTGATGGTAGAAATTATGGTTAAATTGGATAAAATTTCCCAAAGAAAGGACAGCAAATGAAGAAAAAGACTGAAGGCTGAAGATGGAATTCTAGAGTGTCCAGAGGGTTGACGGAGGTATCTGGAGAGGACTGAATTGCAAAAGCCAGAGGAACAGAGAATTTTGAGAAGAAAAAGCATTGCCAATAGTTTTGGTTGCTACTTACAGAAAAGGTCATCAAACATGATAATTGAAGGTGTCCTTTGGCTACTTGAGTATACAAGAGGCTGTAAATTATCCATAATAAAAGCATAAACAAAGGAACTTAATATATCTGAGAAAAGTGCTAGAACTCTTTGTTAGGAAGTATGTTTACATGTGACAGCCTTGGATAGATCATTGCTTATGTAGTTAATTATTATGTATTTAAGATTTATCATCACATTAATTAAAAATAAAAATTAGTTGCCATGTAAAAAATGTTTACTATCTGGTCACCCATTTATCCTTCCTATCCAGATGAAAAACCAAAGTCTTTCTAGGACCTTATTTAGTGCAGGCCAGATGAGGTTGCAGCTGGCTGGCTGCTACAAACTCTAGGCTTAAATCTCCAACACAGACAGCTTTAAGAAATTTAATAACCACTTCAGGGTTTTAGAGTTTATGAAAAGGTCATAAACTAAAAGCAAAACAATTTTTATTATAGCTGTTTGGTTTTTAGTTGAATGCTGTAAACCAAAACACTATAAACTGAAAACACTGCCACAAAGCTTAACTATAAACAGAGTAAAATGTTCCAATCTCTTCTCATACAAAACAGGACCAGGTAGCAGCCTTAAATGTGTGTTTGCCCTTTGGACTAGCAATTCAAATTCTGTGAATTTACCATGAGTATGTAATCATGGAAACACCCAAAGATTATACACAAGGTTGGTCCCTGAGTAAAACTAAATACAACTTAAATATTCATCAACAGGAGATTAAATGAATTGTGAGGGGTTTTAGTGCAACAGAATATTATGTGGATATTAAAAAACCAATATGTGTATCTTCATTTCATGATGGAAATATCCCTTAATATAAAAAAGACAATCACATATATACACATGGATTTTTTTTTTTAAGTTTGGGAAACTATTTCCCCCAATTTAAATTTGGTCAAAGAGGTTACAGTTGATTCCAATTTTCTTCTCTTGTGGTTCTCTGTATTTTATGGGAAAAGAAAGGTAAAAGGCTTATAATAATTCTAAAAATATTAAACTATGTCTGTGGCTAAGGAAATACTCATTGAATAACATGTCATTAAATATAAAAACATTACCTTAATAATTTGGAAAACTACATCCTGAAAATATTAATGATTTGATTAATCATAACCTGTAACTTTAGTGGGAAGAAGGGAGGGAACAGAACCAAAGTCATAAAAAGATTTAATAAAGACTACAGCCATTAATTTGAGCCTAAAATGTAATGTTATTTTGATCATCATGGCAAGAAACATAACAACAGGAGGATGTTCATTCAGTATTTATAGTTGATAATAATGATTCTCATGTCACTTTAGAAAAACAGAAAAGCATACATTTATAAATGCTAGCTATGTTTAATATAATGCAAAAACAACTGAAATTGAGAAATACAAGTTACCCTTGAATTCACTATTTTCAAAAGACGCAATGGAAAAGGTTTTTTATAACACACCATTTTGTTCTAGAACTGTATAAGTAAGAATACACACTCACATTTGTTGAACGTTCACCAGGGACCAAACATGACAAAGAACACCATACACATCTCTCTTAGTCTTCACAATTAAGTCTCTGCAGCAGGTGCTATAACCACCTGCATCTTACCCATACCGAAAGTAAGGCACAGAGACATTAACAAAGAGCCAGTAAGCAATCAGGCGAGGATCTGAAGCTGAGTAGTCTGACTTTCCAGAGTCTGTTTGCTTTATATATACTAAGTTTCAGCCTACATTAAGTACTTCAACTGGCCATCAATTACACTAGTCTCAGCAGTAAAAATAATCCAAAGACATGTAAACTTTTGGCAGTGGACTAGGAAAGCTGTATGCACAATGAGTGAACAATAAAACAGGGCAACCCAATGAATCTTCAGCTCACAAAACATCATGCTTTGTGCTGACAAAAGCTGGAAAATGGTGTATTAAAAGACTATTTTTAATTGGTCTAGATTTTATTTCAAGTAATATCCTAATTATAAAATATACTCACAAATGTTTCCAGTAATGCATTTGTTATTATTTGAATTATGTCTTGTGCATGGGAGTTAGCTAATGGAATGCTCTCTATTTTGCCTTCTTTGTGTCTGGACAGCAGCAGGGCTGGAAGGGTTGCAGCATACTTATCTGACCTACGGAGAAATGTGGTATTAAGATTTCCAATAAAATATAGCAAGTCATCAAAAACATAAACAATTAGGCCAAGAGGTCAGAGTGAGAAGCAGCAAATGGGGAAGACCTAATACTAAAGAAATGAACTCAATTTCCAGGCAAACTTATCTTCTCTGTGAGGCTATCTGAGAAGTTCAGGAGCCTTGACAACCTAGATTAAAAGAAAGCAACAGATAATAATCTAGCCAAATTTTTTTTTCCTCCAGACAATTTACCCATCAAGAAAATTTCTAGATAGGATTAGAACATAGTGCATGATTCTCAACCTTTTTGGACTGCTCATTATAGTGCTGAGCAAGGAGACAAGCATTTACTAGAAACCTATTATTTTCCAGGCACTCTTTCAGGTGCCGTTATTATTCATTTAATCCTCAGACCAGCCCTATAATGAGGCCACTATCACCTGCATTTTATAGATGAGGAAACCAAAACGCATAGAGTGATAGATGGCAGAGATAGGATTCAAACTGAGGTGCCCCAGATACAAAGTCTATGTCTTTCTGCTGTAACCAAGCCCAAATCTCCTCCTTCTTACTTTTGCTAATGAAAAACAGAAATCATGAAATTAAATAGAAAAAAATGCTTCGTGTCAAATGACCAGTGAGGTAGTCACATTTATATCATGAAAAATCTCAATTGATGCTACAACAAAGTACAGACATTATAATACTATGAAACATTAGTATAGAGTCTAATCTTCAAATTACCTGGCAGACTCTTAGGTATCAGTTCTTTATATATAAAATATACTCTGAAAATTACTGGTCTAGCTCTTTGGATCAGAGCTAAACGCACAATGACAGCAGAGTAGAAGATAGTGGGCAACTGTCCATGTGTCAGGTGAATAGGTCTCATATTTTCTAAAGATCTGGAGTTCACCATTTTCAAAAGTCCCAGATTTCATGGATAGAAATGGAGCTTAGTCATCAAGCGCATATGTCACCAGTGTTCAGGATGAAAGATTTAAGCTCAGAAATCACAATTAGGAATATTATAGTCAGAAGGTAAGCAAGACAAATTATTGGGGCGCACCAACTCCACTTGCACTGAAAATAAGCCATTAATGCAGAATGTGATTTACATATTTATACATATTACATATAAGCATAGTATATATTTACATATATTTACATATATTAGTATGTATTGTGTATGTATTAATAATCTCCAAATTTTCAGTTCAGTCCTTCATTCTGAAGCAACTGCAATATTTGGTAGTTCACAAGAGTCCCACATTCTACAGTAAAGCAACTTAAAATGGCAAAAAAAAAAAAAAAAAAAAAAAAAGCACTGATTAAGTTATATGTTTGCTTGCAATAACTTAAAATTGGGTAGAGCTCCCAGATATAGTTATATCACCTAAAACTCTGGTAGAAATATGAGAAAATGCTGATTTTTATACATACCTTGGTGGCAAATCAAAACCCAGACACTCAAGAAGTAACATTCCTCAAACTATGATTAATTCCAAAGAACCAAAACAGCAGGTAATAGAACCCAAAGAGAAAATTTTTTATAGGAAGATGAAATAATATGAATCCAAGGTTGCCCCTCTAGGGACTCTAGCCTAAAGCAAAAGAATATCTAAAAATTCTAAATAGCCAGGTGGTACTTCCCAAAGTTATAATGCTGACCTATTTTCTTTCATCAACTGTGTAAAGACAAGCAATATATTACTTTGCAAACTTCTTCCTTTCTAAAATTAGAAGACCAATTAACTTACAGTATCAAAACATCTTCTTCAGAATAAATTCCAGTGATAGCATATCCTTTTAGGTAGTTTCCTGCTTCAGTGAAATCTTCTTTTGCTACAAATACATAGACAAGACAAACATTTGAAATCTTTAAAGTTATATGTGCTATTCAACTGATGAACAGATTTATAAATGGTTGTGATTTATTATTAATTATAAAGATAAATATTTACAGGTAGATCTTATAGAACTTAGTGGTTCTAAAATAAATCTGTGCTCTTTATGACATTTGATTACTGCAGAAATGTAAATTGATACAATGCAATTATTATTCCCTAAACAAATATACTCTAAATATGATTTATCAGATTTATAGCACTCTAATCATACAGAGTTACTAATAAAGACTTACTGCTTTTTAATATTCTCCTAAGGTAAGATAAGTGGAGATAGCTATCCTATACACAACCTGGAAAGAGAATCAGGTATATGAAACGATGCACACGTTGTCATCACAAAATCTAAAAGTGCCTACATGCACAGAAAAAAATAGAAGACTAGAAGTATCTCTGCAGGATCCTGCAATTAGGGATTTGTGTCTTTTTATATTTCCTATATTTTCTGTAATGTGTTTTTGTTACCTTTGAACTTTGATTAATTTGTGTATCAGTCTTTTCTCATTTGTTAGGATATGGATATTAAAATATTACTTCTGTAGTTTTCTGAATACATTTTCATAAGTAATAGTATATCCTGGATCATGTTAATGACTATTTTATAACCAAGAAGCAAGTCTGAATTAAACAGCCATAGATTAATGAGACAAGAACCAATGTAAACCTATATAAATGGTATATTCTTGTCAAGTGAAGGCAAATGATAACTCAGTTCACGGCATGGAAGGTTCGTGGCAGTTCAAACAGAAAACTAATGATGGAAGAATTGAATCATAAAGCACCTAGTACTCTAGACATGCTGAACCCAAAAGATCTGTACCTAAATAGTCAGTACTATATTCATGGGTGAGCATCAACACTGTTAGCATTCAGTAATCACAAGGTTATATTCCTTAAAAAGGATGCATATTTTTCACAAGATTAAGAACCACTGCAGGAAAACCAGTCTACTAAGTGGCACAGTCAGTAAGCAGGCTGCACTGAGACCTCATTTATAATCATGAATTTAACGTGAAACTATTACCCCATGAAAATATTTTCCTTAGCCTGTGTTACCCAAAGCAGAAAAGATTCATAAGAAAAGTAAACAACTAAAGGGATGCCTGGGTGTTTCAGTTGGCTAAGCCATCTGACTCTTGATTTCAGCTCAGGTTATGATCTCAGGGTTGTGAGATCAAGACCCATGTTGTGCTCAGTGCTGGACATGGAGTCTGCTTAGGATTCTCCCTCTCCCTCTGCCTGTCCCCTCAAAAAAAAAAAAAAAAGAGAGAGACAGAGAGACAGAGAGACAGAGAGACAGAGAGAGAGAGAGAGAGGAGAGAAAGAAGAGAAGAAAATAAACAATTAGAAAGCACTGTGTCCTATACTTTCATTTCTAAGAGAAAATAGTACTAAATCTGGTCAATAATTGATGATCATTACCTAAAGCAATGACATAATGGATTCTGTTTCAGCTTATTCTCTTTTTTGATAAATAACAGTGAAAAATTACACTATTTCCATATAATTTCATTATACAGAAGCCTCTCTATTCATGAATATGTTTGTTAAAAAGGTCTTCATAAATCCACTTGTTCATAAATCCACTTGTTCATAAATCTTGTTATTTGTGCAATGGAAGCATTTAAACTGTAGACCTCAGATACATACCCATTTCCACTAAATCAGACTGTCAATTTTCCTCTGAACATTTCCTCCTTGGTGAAAACTACACATATGTCATAATACACTGCAACCCCAAGTATAAGAAAATAATCAGTTAATCTAAATAAAAAGGTTTTTAAATCACAACAAATATATTTGGGACATAATACTAATGGTGACCTATAAGACTTAGTTGTGTAACTATCAACATGTTTTAATTGCATAAAATAAATACATTAATTTAACAATACTACTCCCCCCCTGCTATCATGTTACTGAATCCTTACATTTATACACACACATATTTACACATACTATACATACATCTATTTTTTAGTTCTACCAACAAAGGAGTTAAGAAGCAAGAATGCTCCAGTAATTAAAAGCAAACTCCTAGATCTTGGTTTCTAAATTCAGTGTCCCACTAAAAGGAACATAGACTCTTGTTTGAGAACTGATTCCAAGAATGAGACTGGGAACATTTTGTGCCAAAAGGACAAAGTCAGAGAACGATGGAGACATGTCAAAAGGACACAGGAATCATACTGAAGGGGCTCCCACTGACCAAATCTGGGACTTATGTGAACTATATTAGTATGTATATAGAAGGAATAAGTAGTTAGAAATTTTCCACTTGGCAACCATTATAGCTCTTTCAAGTAATGGACTCTAAAACTGGAGTGCAAAAGAAAGCATAATGAGAAACAGGACATTTTCAGAGTTTTAAATTCTATCCCCACAAGATATTTATTAATTACAATGGAAAAAAAGTATCTTTCAAGTAAGATACAACATTGGACAAAGACATTTTAGCCCTCCTGGAATCCACATTATATTAATCTTTAAGTCATTAGAATCTACATGAACAATAAACCAATATCTGATACAAAATAATTGCTCAGTATATGTTACTGGTTAGCTCTTATAAATAAAATACACATACATAAAAATGTTAATGAATTCATAATAATAGCCTTTTATTGTGAAACATTTTATCATTCAGTAGATGTTGAAAGTAGAGTAAATACCACATGAACATCTGCCAAAAACAAAAACAAAAAAGAGGAGGTTCTAATACCTGACTGAAAAGTCTGGGAACAATCAATTTAGTAAAAAAAAAAAAAAAAAAAAAAAAGCATCCTATCCAGATTACATCATTCTGGCACACCAGAAAAATCTCTATGTTGTTTGACATTATCCTTTTTTAAAAAATTATTCATTTGAGAGAGAGCACTCATGCATGCACACATGTGAGTAGAGGGAGGCAGAAGGGGAAGAGGTGGGTGAGAGAGACTCCAAGCTGTGCACAGACCCTAATGCAGGGCTCCATCTCATGACCCTGAGATCATAACCTGAGTCAAAACCAAGAGTCAAGTGCTTAAAACCAACTGAGCCACCCAGGTGCCTTATACTTTTGACCTTTGTTGAGAGATAATTATGTGTAAATCTTATCATTTGTATAGAACTATCATAAAGTATACTGTTCCCTATGGTGATATCTTATATATATATATATATATAAAAAGAAAAATCCCTCTCTGCATTTACAATCAGGGAAAAGTTTTCTCTGTGGGTGAGTCAGCATCCTAACTTTTATGTTCCCATTTATTATATGATGATGACAAGACAGCAAAAATTTCATCTTCCTGTTTCCGACTGCTGCCAGATTGCTTAGGGTTAAGTTTTATGATCAAGCACTGGGTGTTATACTATATGTTGGCAAATCAAACTCCAATAAAAAAAATATACAAAAAAATTAGAAAAATGTAAAAAATATTTGAAAGAGAAATATATAATGCAAAAAAATTAAAGGTCAGCAATAATGATAACGAGTCTGTAATATGAGACTATAGAGGCTCATATAGAAAAAAAGGTAACAGAAGAAATTAAAAGCAGTCGTAAGGAGTCAAAATCATTGAAGAGGTCTTTAATCTTATAGATTCTAATACATATATATATATATATTTTTTTAAAGAACATCTTCTCTAGCTCTGGGGAAAATAAAACCAAAAGAAGCATATTCCATGTAGACCAAAATAACTAAAGAAATACTAGTGAAGCATAAAACAAGCAACAAAAACACAAATAAGTTTATTTATTTATTTTTTTTCACAAATAAGTTTAGACAATATGTATGTATAAATGATTAAAGTTTAGCTGGAGGAGCCAACAGGCAAAAAAAAAAAAAAAAAAAAAAGATAAGAAAATGTATAAAATACAATCAAGAGAGTTGACTCAATTACATATTCAACATGTATTATAAACCTAATAGATTAGAGGGGTGCCTGGGTGCCTCAGTAAGTGTCTAACTCTTGATTTCACCTCAGGTCATGATCTCAGAGTCCTGGGATCAAGCCCATTATCAGAGTCTGCACTCAGTGCAGAGTCTGCTTGTCTCTCTTCCTCCCTCTGCCCCTCCCCCTGCTCAGTCTCACTCTCTAAAACAAATATATAAATCTTTAAAATAAAAACTAACAGATTAGGTATCAACAGGGAGATAAAAGTGAATAAAACAGAAAAAATCTGGATAGCTCTGGTGGCTCAGCGGTTTAGTGCCACCTTCAGCCCAGGGCGTGATCCTGGAAACCCGGGATTGAGTCCCACATCAGGCTTCCTGCATGGAGCCTGCTTCTTCCTCTGCCTGGGTCTCTCTTTCTCTCTCTCTCTCTCTGTCTCTCTCTCTCTTTCTTTCTCTCTCCCTCTCTGTTTCTCTCATGAATAAATAAATAAAATCTTAAAAAAAAAACATTTAAACAGATTATATACACACATACAGACAGACATGGATTTAATATGGTGATGGTAGAATGAACTATTCAGACAAAAATAAAGTTGGCCCCTAACCTCATATCATGCACAAAAATTCTAAATACTTAAAAACTTATATAAAAAATCAAAGAACACAATCAACAGAGTAGAAAAGCATCCTATGGGACAGAAGAAAATATATGCAATTCATATATATGATAAGAGGTTAATTTCCGGAATAAATAAAGAATTCCTACAACTCAACAGCAACCTGATTTAAAAATGGGCATAGGACTTGAATAGACATTTCTCCAAAGAAGATATACAAATGGCCAACAAGGACATAAAAAGATGCTCCATATCACTACTTATTAAGAAAGTGAAAATCAAACCCATGATCAAATCAAAACCTCACACCCATTACAAATGGCTACTATCAAAAAAACAGAAAATAACAAGTGTTGGTGAGGACCTAGAAAAATAAGATCTCTTGTATACTCTTGGTGGGAATATAAAATGGTACAGCCACTATGGAGAACAGTATGGTAACTCCTCAAAGAATTAAAAACAGGACTATCATATGACCCAGCAATTCCACTTCTGGGTATATATCCAAAAAAACTGAAAGCAGGGTCCTGAAGAGATATTTGCACACTCATGTTCACAGAAGCATTATGCACAATAGCCAAGAGGTGGTGAAAACTGCCCAAGTGTCCATCAACAAATGAATGGATAAATAAAATGTGTTACATGCAATGCAATATTATTCAGCCTTTAAAAGGAATGGAATTCTTTTTATTCTATTTTTTTATTTTAAATTCAATTTGCCAACATATAGTATAACACCTAGTGCTCACCACATCACAAGGGAAATTCTTTTTTTTAGATTTATTTTAGAGAGTGCAGACTCTAGGAGACTCCTCTCTGAGCTCAGAGCCCCACACAGGGCTCCATCTCAAGACTGTGAGCTCAAGACCTGAGCCAAAATCATGAGTCGGGTGCTTAACCAACTGCGCCACCCAGGGGCCCCTAAAAGTAAAATTCTGACCCATGACACAACAGGAATAAACCTTGAGGACTTCGTGCTAAGTGAAATAAGCCAGCCAACAGAAGACAAATACTGTATGATGCCACTTATAGGAGGTATCCAGGGTAGTCAAACTCACAGAGTTACAAAGTAGAATTGAGGTTGCCAGGGGCTAGGGAAACAGGGACACAGAGAATTGTTTCACAGGTACAGAGGTTCAGTTTTGCAAAATGAAAAAGTTCTAGAGATTAGCTGCACAACAATGTAAATATACTTGACACTAGCAAACTATATGCTGAAACAGGTTAAGATGGTAAATTTGTTACATGTATTTTATCACAATTTTTAAAAAAGAAAAAATATTTAAAGAAGGAGACACTATAAATTAGAGTAAGAAAATACTATAAATTAAAGCAAGAAGAGGGGATCCCTGGGTGGCGCAGCGGTTTGGCGCCTGCCTTTGGCCCAGGGCACGATCCTGGAGACCCGGGATCGAATCCCACATCAGGCTCCCGGTGCATGGAGCCTGCTTCTCCCTCTGCCTGTGTCTCTGCCTCTCTCTCTCTCTCTGTGACTATAATACATAAATAAAAGAAATAAAATAAAATAAAGCAAGAAGAAAATTCAGGTGAATATTAATTAAGAAGGATGACAGAGATTTTCTCCAATTGAAATCCACTGAAGAAATCTCAAAATCAATAAATTTGAAAACAAAATTTAAGCCACTAAACATAAAATTATTAAAGCTAAAAACCAAACTAGGGGAAAATAATTGAAACAAAATAACAAGAACCTAATATCCTTAATACATAAAAATTTCATAGTAATTCATTAGACAAGCACTAAAATCCCATTTTTAAAAATGAATAACATATGTAACACATAGTTTACAGAAAACAAAAAGTTATCCTCCTATTGGGATTCGATACCCATTAAACAGTCTAAATTCACACAGATGCATAAATAAAAATATTCTTTATGGCAAAAAGAAAAAAGGGAAACAACAGATGTTATTTGTTGGAAACAATTAAGTAAAATTATGATATATGCATCCAAAAATACAGTCATGATGCTTTTGAAATATATTAAATCACCCATGTACTATTAAATAGAAACAGCAAGATACTAACCTAGATACACAATATTAGCCCGATTACAATAAAATATATATAAATATGCAATACACAGAAGAGGGAAGGAATTATATCAAAATTTAACTCTAAATAATTTTAGATATTTTTCTTCTAATTTTTTAATTTTCAAAATTCTATCATTTGAGTTCTCAATAATTTAAAAAGATATTAATTTACTTTTTTTAAAAAACTAGCAATCAAGTTTTTAACTTACATAACTACTTACCTGTTGTCATGTTTGGGCTAAATAGTCCCAGCACTGACACACTAGAGTAGGAGATCAGGTCTTTATATAATTCCCCACTTAAATATTCTTCTGCTTCTTGTACAGATGTTATGTTCACTGGGCATGAAATCCTGCTGCTGGGTGAATATATAAGTATATTCAAAATTAATTTTTAAAGATAGTTTTCAGCTTACAAAAGAATAAAATATATTGATGTTAGCAAACACTATATTCCACAGGATAAATATCTGACAAAATAAAGACAACTAAATACTATTCTAATAATAATAATAATAAAATCACCCTCATTAAACAAAATTTCTATCTCTCTAAAAGTGAAGAAATGTGGATAAGCTCTCCCCACCAATGTTTATCTTATGATCTCAATTCACTACTCCTTATCTATTCAATGTGTGTCAACAAAGTATGGCAATTAGAAGGTTTACAGACCTCAAAATTTAAGTCTTAGGGAGAAGCTGAATACTTACAGCTGGATAAATTTTAGGAGATCTTCAGTTCCTAGCATACCAACATAAGACACCGGATTCTTCCCTTCCTTGTACATCTTTACAACAGGAAATTCAGTAACATTTTGCTTGGTACATAAATCAGACCAATCTGCACAGTTCACTCTAGTGAGTAGCATAGTGGATGTGCCTAAACAAAAGGAAATGCACATTTTATAAATATTAATGTAGGAAACTCAGTTGTGTAGACTTGACAACATTTTTTAGCCCATTCTTATTTTAACCTCTCATCAGCATGAACTACTTCCACTGGAAACTCTCTTCCCTTGATTTTTGCAACCCCTTCCCCTATTTGGCTTATTTCCCCACCTCCTTTGCTGCTTTTTTGAGTCCCTTTTGCATGTTCATCTGCTAGTAGAGTCTAAGATGCCTGCAGTATTACATCCCCCTATGCTTTATCAATGCAGGAATTTCAAACAGTGTTCCTAATTTAAAGGAAAAATAAACAGATTCTCTTAGCTACAGATAGTAGGTACGTATATAAAAACTTGACATTTGCTGCCACCTTGTGACTGAAATATTCTTCACCGTCTTAGATGAAAAGTGGCTTTTTCCCATGTAGCCAATGTGCAAGGTTACAGGACTGAACACCCAAAGTATTACAATATTCTCCTAATTTACAAAGTTGTAGTATGGGCTTCAATGTAGATGCAAAACAATTACCTATACTATGTGTCTCTAGGGGCCAGGGAGCCTCTTTAGTTGATCATCAATAGAGAAGAAAGTAAGGGACTCTGTTCCCATTTTCATTTGGTATTGACAAATGGGCTAGGTGGGGGGTTAATTCTATTATTCACAGCATTATCTAGTTATTCCTTCATTTATGGTTTATATTTACCACCCCTTTTTCTTTCTTCTAATTTTTTGCCAGTGTGGCTGGAGAACCAAAAAGAAGAAATTTATATCTTTCTATAGATTGCAACTACAGAATCTGAAATCCAGTGGTAGGCAAATAAGAATTCAAAGAGAATCTGAAAGAGAGTAATAGGATTTGCTTAAAAAAAAAAAAAAAGATTAGGAATCACATTATCTGTAGACTTAATCACATCTTCACTTGGGTAATGAAATAATCAGAAGTTGGATCAAACATTGTTGAGAAATGAACTGAGGAAAAATGGTTCAAAGTGATTTTTTAAATCTCTGATGTTTTTATTACCACAGAACATGTTATATTTAGGATTGACTTTCTGGAATTAATTTCTTGAGTTCACAAAAGTTCCCAGTATATAAGTTGTATACTAGTAGACATTTTCCACTAAATTCTACAGTATTAACTTATTCATTTATTCAACAATTATTAAACATCAAGTATTCTACAATTTAAGGCAATATACCAAATCCAGTGAGCTATGTATAAGGTATGCTACCTACTGAAAAGAACTTACTAAAAATTGAAAGAGCTTAAGCTAGTGCCCCCAAAAAACTAAATGGTGGATACATTCGTAAAATAGCTAAAAGAATAAGCCTTATTTAACTAGAATCTCTAAGGAAAAAAACAGTAGGAAAAAAATCATATTTCAGATATGAAGCATGATACATTCTGACTTATTCAAATGTTTATAAAACATTATCCTAATCCAACATTATTTCTCCTTACCTCCTCCCTATGTCTTTGCTGGGATGACAGGATAGATATTCTGAGTTCAAGTCCATTCTTTGAATTCTTATTTGCCTACCACTGGAGCATATTTTCATTGAACAGTTAAAAGATATTGACTATTAAGATCCACTGGCTATCCAGTCCACAAGGAGCTAAATGAATAGCTTCAAGAACAGAGATCTTACATGTTTGGTTAGACTGTGAGACAGAGTCTTATTTGCCACATTTTGTTTAAGTATATTTAGTATTTATTTAATAATATTTAATAGTTACTGGCTCAGAGTAGGCTCTCAATAAATATTTACTGAATGAATTCAGCCAAAAAGATTACTAGATTAACTGTGGCCACAAGTACTTAATACATAGGCTCTCTACTATATATACTGAACACAGTTCCATGAAGAGAGCCAAAATGAATGCTTCTGAGCCTCTCTGAAACTCATGGTTCATTAACATAACACTGGAGACACAAATATAATAACGTGAAATTTTAAGTGGTTTTCTTCATCTTTAGCATGATATGGTTTTACAAATAGCTACAGCTGAGAATCAAGAAAATAAACATGCATATCACATTACATACCTTTCAATTTAATTGCCAAATCGATATAGGATTGCAGAAATGCCATGGATACTGCTTGCCCTACATTAAAATAAAAATTCAACAAATATCGCAACACGCATATCTCTCCAAAGCATCCATACATATACATTAACAAACACAGATTTATAGGGCTTCCCAAAATTGTTACTTCTTCATAAGAAATATTCTAATATACAGTACTCAATATTGTACACACATTCAAGAGGATTCCAAAGGCAACTAACTGTCTATACTTATATTGCAAAGAATATAGTTGAAGGGCTATTATTTGAAGGTAAAAGCAATATATGTCCTATAGATCCATAAGAACAGTTAATATATTAAAATCATTAGCTGGGGCGGGGGGGCCTGGGTGGCTCAGTCAGTTGAGCATCTACCTTACACTCAGGTCATGATCCCAGGGACCTGGGATAGAGCCCCACTTTGGGCTCCCTGCTCAGTGGGGAGCCTACCCTCTTCCTCTGTCTGCCTCTGCCTCTGCCTCTGTCCCTGTTTGTGCTATCAAATAAATAAAATCTTTTAAAAAAATCATTAGCCTGAATCATAATAATTTTTCTAAATTAGTAAATCCTTCAAAATGTGCAGTCTACCTGGAACATATGAAAACTATGTCATTTGACAACATGCAATATACAGAATGCAAAAATAAAATCTGCCAACTTTAAGTGCTCTAATGTGTAATACTGCCTCCTCTGAAGGCTCATACTCACAACCAGCATAGAAAAGCACTATGCTATCAGAAGCCACTACTGTCGTGTTAAATGTCTCTTCTGTTAGTTCCACAGTGAGTTCCAAAGGTAAGGGTCTCTTCCTATCTCTGTAAACAGTTTCTGCCACTTCATCATCTTGAACATCTAAAATGTTCAAAAATAAATTAATGTACATATAAATGCAAAACTAAGATAAATACAAATTTCACTGGATGACAAGCACTCTGATCAACACTAGGGAAAATAGTAAACAAAACAGACATTAACAGAAAATAGTAAACGAAACAGTCCCTGACCACATGGAGCTTCTATTTACAGAAAAGTGAGACAATAAACTGATCACTGAATAAACAATAGTTTCAAATTGTGCCAGTTTAAGGAAAGAAAATGATACATGAGAGATTGTAATAGGGAAATTTAGATTGGGAGATTCAAAACCTTCCAGCTAGAGAATCCAAAAAAAATGTCTTAGGCAAAAAGAAAAACATATACAAAGGCTATAAAACATAAAAGAGCTTAGCATATAGCTTAGCATATACTGAGGGAAGGCAAATTTGACTAAAACAAGATAGGACGAAGGAGTAAATGGCATGAGAAAACTCTAGACTAGGCAGTAGCTAGATCATAAGGAGCCATACGAGCCAAGAATTTTAGATTATAAGTACATCAAGTTATATGGATTCTGAATATATAAAAACCTATCATTAACTCAGACCAACCAACAAACCAGCAGACCCATCCATTTATCCACCCATCCATCCATCTATCCACCTATGCCTGGGGTAAAAAAACACATTTTGCATTTTTAAATATTCTGTTGGAGGTTTGTACAGATTATATAGAAAAACTGAAAGGATATCTAACTAACTTGATTAGAAAGACAAAGTTTCCTAAAAGAGTTGACACTAGCTGAATATTAAAAGAAAATAAACTTAGGTAGGCAGTGAAGGAAGGCAGTGTAGGCATACAGAGCAAAGGGAACAGCATGTGCAAAGGCACAGTGGCATGAAGGAGCATGCAAATGAAAATGCAAACATTGATTGGCTATCTAGTGATATCAAAATTACTATTAGTTTTTAGATGTAATAATAGCATTATGTTCTTTTTTTTCCCCAGGGGGAGAGAGAGAGAGAGAGAGAGAGAGAGAGAGAGAGAGAAAGCAAGTGAGTACAAGCTAGGTGGAGAGGGGGGAAGAGGGAGGTGCAAAGAGAGAATCCCAAGCAGGCTCCATGCTCAGCATAGAGCTCAACATAGGGTTTGATCTCATGACCCTGAGATCATGACCTGAACTGAAATCAAGAGTTGAGATACTCAATTGGACTAAGCCACCCAGGTCCTCTATTATGTTCATTTTAATTTTTGTGTTTTTTTAATTCAATTCAATTTAATTAACATATATTCTATTATTAGTTTCAGAGGTAGAATTCAATGATTCATCAGTTGCATACAACACCCAGTGCTCATTATGTTCATCCTAAAAGGAGAATCCTTATATTTCTGAAATACATAGGGAAATCTTTTTGGATAAAATAATGTATTTGGGATTTGCAAAAAAATGATCAGGAGTGGGCAGTGACTAGAATAGGAGAGCCATGGATTGATAGTGGTTGGGTGGGTCCAGGTAATGGATACCAGGAGATCTGTTCTATTATCCCATCTACTTTATGGTAAGTTCATAATTCCTTATAATAACACAGAAAGAAAGATGAATGGAGGAAAACAGTTTTTAAAAAGTATTATTTTCATATGATTTTTAATACTATAAAATAAAATACTAGATCTGAATTACAGTATATCTCCACAGGTTTCTGCTGTGTGACTCTAGTCAGTCACATAACTCTCTGGGCCTCAGTGTTCAAATCTTAAACATTAAGAGTTGTACAACACTAACTTAAAGGAACTTAAAAACACCACATTCCATGACACTAACAAGTTAGAACTCCAATACCAAAATTTAAAAAGGCCTATTTTCCTCACATATTTTCCTTATCCTTCCAGTCCTTTCTTACTTCTTAACCCATTCTTGTTCACTTCTTCCAACACTTCCTTTCTCTCCTTTCTATTCTCTCAATAAGCTGTCACTTTAAAATTGATCCACTCTTTTTATCAATATATACACACATGTGAGTTTAATATCTTTTCCATATTGTCCTTTTGTAGAATTCAGTCCACTTTATTCTGATTCATTCTGTGTCCATTTCCTTTGAAGGACATTTTTCTTTGTGTTGTCCTCTCACATGGTAACAAACTCTTTCCTATACTGCATATTTTTCCTATACAAATGGAATAAAACAAGGGGAGTATTATGTGGACATACACTATTTTGGGCCAATATGAATTACAGACCTAGAAAAGTAAGACCAAAAAAAAAAAATCCCACAACAAAACAAGAAACAAAAGGCAAAGCTGTATAAGGAACCCTAGAACTAGGCTGGGGAGAGAAGGCAGGCAGAGAAGAAAGAGAAAGTCACACCACATGGCAAACCAAGGGGATATGCCAATAAGGAAGTCTTGAAACAAGCACCTCCCACTAAGGGCAAAACCTGATTAAGTGGATAGAGGGACAATTCCCTTGACTGGAGGATAGAACATATGAAGCATGATAGAAACAGAGCCAGGAGAAAGAAACCAAAACACAGGTCTATGTAATGACAATACTACGGAGAACTCTGGCTTAAAACATGAGCAGTTCCAACTTCTGCATATTAGAAAAGAATTAGAACATAGCTCAAACCAAGAAACTGGTCACTGGTAACCACTGAAGCTCAAAGCCCTCATTAAATTTATAATATAGATTCTGATCAAAATAATGAATGGATCTCACAAAAAGAATATGTAAATTACTCCTTTCTTGGTGCTTACAATAGTACTCTGTAAAACATTCAAGTATATACTAAATGCAATACAAAAATGAACAATACATAATCCCTACTTTAGAGATATTATAGACTAGTGGAGAAAAAAGTAAGTGAGCAATTACAGAATAGGATTAATGTTGCGAAAGAGGTATCAGTAACAGTAATGATCAAACATAAGATTTCAAGTCCGAATGCTTAAGTTCTAGTCCAGGCTCCACCACATGCCATTTGTGCAACCTTGGGTAGGTTACTCAACCCTGCTAAAACAGATTCTTCTGCTACAAAATGAAGGTGACATCAGCTAACTTAGAGGATGACAAAGTGAATAATGTGTAGGAAAATAGCCTTGAAACCATAGAATACTTCAAAAATATAAGGAATAAGTACAATAAAAAGAAATGTAACATGTTAAAAAAAGAGGTTTTAAAATGTTACTGAAATTTACTCCCAAATTGTCAACAATTAGACTTCTTTACAACTACAAATACAACAACATTTATTAGAATTTCATTTCCTAATAGGAAAAAATAAAAATAAAATACCATCTATCTATCTATGTGGTCCTGGGTCATTTTTAAACATGGAGTAGACCAGTAAGGCTGAAAGAATGGATTCAGAAGATAAATGCACAGATGCGGAAAGCTGGAAGCCTAGCATGTAACAATGAAAGGTATCACACTAAATAAAATACAGCATCCTTACCTTTTCCACCAAATCAACTTGACAAAATGTCATTCAAAATAGGTTTCTCCAAGTTACCTGTAGTCTTGAATGTCAAAACATTCTATGAGAAAGTTAATTCATCTAAATTTCACTGATCTTATGGGTGACGAGTAGGAATGAGGGTTGGAAGGAGAAAGAGCATTGCAAAATGTATTACCCATATTTGGACTTTTCGTGTCCTCATCTTCATCTTCTTGAATTTCTTCAATGTGCACATTACTTTCCACATGGGATATTAGTGAATCAATATCATCTAACACCAAAAATTCCACTGGCACTCCCTAGAAATACATTCATTTTTAAAACCACAACTAAAAATATAACAGCAATTTAATAAAAACATTTTACTTGTTTGACACTAAAATGAAACTAAATCTTTGAACTTCAGTTTTAAAATTAAATGAAACAGAAAAAGGAAGTTAATTCCAGAATCATAATGAAAAGTTTCCAAAACACACTTTATATAAAGATAGTGTGCACTACTGAAAAAAAATGGCAAAAAAGAACTGAAAGTTTCACTTGCTTCTTGTCCACACTTGCATTATATTGAAGTCTGAAACATTTCACACATAACAGCATGTCCTACTTTAATATAAAAGGAATATATATATATATACATATTTATACATGTGTACACACACACACACACACACAAACTTAATTTAAAAAAGGGCCAAACAAAACTATTTTGATATTCCACAGAAATTCAAAATAATATCCCATCCTAAAATAATTCCACTAAAATTTAGCTAAAAACATAAAACTACTACCTGCCCCCAGGTACTTTAAGAATACCAAACCTAGTCCCATAAGATTATTCCACCATTACAATTTCTTTCGCTAATATCCAACTATCAAGTAAATTAGAATAAGGTTATAAAATAACTGTGTTTGTTCTCTGATCACATATCTTCATCTTTTTAATATTAAAAAGTGAGTAATTTTTTACTTCTGCAGAAATAATACCAGAGTTAAAAAGTAGAGCAAGTAAAGTCAAACCAAATTTGTTTGATGTATACATAGATATTGTGGTAGTAAACTTTTTTATTCAAATATAACATTCACACAGGAAAGAACAAAAACTGTAAGTGTATAGTTCAATGAATTTTTACAAAGTTGATACACTTATATAACTACTACACAGGTTAAGATACAGAACAGAGGAAGGGGGGCAAGATGGCAGAAGAGTAGGCTCCCCAAGTCACCTGTCCCCACCAAATTACCTAGATAACCTTCAAATCACCTTGAAAACCTACGAATTCGGCCTGAGATTTAAAGAGAGAACAGCCGGAATGCTACAGTGAGAAGGGTTCACACTTCTATCAAAGTAGGAAGATGGAAAAAAATAAATAAATAAGCATCCGAGCCCCCCCCCCTCCGCCGCCCCTACCGCAAGGAACCGGGCTAAGGCCGGGCGGGGAGTGCCCCCACGACAGGAAAGCCAGGAAAGCCCAGTCGCGGAGAAGCAGAAACTTTACCAATCTTCCCGGAGGGAAAGGCGCTCGCAGGGAGCTTGGGCAGGATCCCAGGAGGGGCAGTGATGCCCTCAGGGTCCAGGGGCACTAACAGAGGAACTGCAACCCAGGGGAGAGCACCGCCACACACCGCAGGCAGAGCTCCCTAAAGGGCTGGAGCGCGCCCGGCAGGGTCCAAGGAGCAGCTCAGGCAGAGGCTCTGGTGGCGGCTGCACAGCTCCGGGAGCGTAATTCCAGTGGTGCAGGCCCCGGAGCCAAGGGCGCCTGGGGACACAGCCCAGGATCCTGCGTTCCCCCGGGACAGACGGAGGCTGGGAGGACACAAGGCAGCAAGGACACTTCTGCTGCCAGGCAGCCCTGAGCTGTGCAGATTGGCACCCCCGCCCCCAGAGCATCCAGGCCCCTGCAGACTGGGACCTGCAGTAGTTACTGCAGGAGCTGACTCCAGAGCTGGAGAGCTGGCCGCCGCCACTGCTGTTGTTCCTCC
Source organism: Vulpes vulpes (assembly GCF_048418805.1). Classification (NCBI taxonomy): domain Eukaryota; kingdom Metazoa; phylum Chordata; class Mammalia; order Carnivora; family Canidae; genus Vulpes; species Vulpes vulpes. The sequence goes on from NC_132785.1 coordinate 89,846,543, forward strand.
TGATGTCACCTTGTACCTGGGATTGCACAGGGGCTACACAGGATAAACAGCTCCCACTGAGCCGTGCGCCTGGCAGGGGGCTGCGCAGCTCCCCCAGGTGCACACACCTGAGAATCAGCATAGCAGGCCCCTCCCCCAGAAGACCAGCTGGAAGGGTAAGGGAAAAGCAAGTTATTGACCAAGTAGCACTGGAAAGTTCGAGGGGAAGTTGAGGGATTTACAGTATATAGAATCAGAGGATACTCCCTCTTTTTTTTTGTTTTCTGTATGTTCCTCCCCCCCTTTTTTTCTCTCTTTTTCTCCTTTTTCCAGTACAACTTGTTTTTGGCCACTCTGCACTGAGCAAAATGACTAGAAGGAAGAACTCACCACAAAATAAAGAATCAGAAACAGTCCTCTCTCCCACAGAGTTACAGAATTTGGATTACAATTTGATGTCAGAAAGCCAATTCAGAAGCACAATTATAAAGCTACTTGTGGCTCTGGAAAAAAGCATAAAGGATTCAAGAGAGTTCATGACTGCAGAATTTATATCTAATCAGGCTGAAATTAAAAATCAATTAAATGAGATGCAATCCAAACTGGAGGTCCTAACAATGAGGGTTAACGAGGTAGAAGAACGAGTGAGTGACACAGAAGACAAGTTGATGGCAAGGAAGGAAGCTGGGGAAAAAAGAGAAAAACAATTAAAAGATCATGAGGAATGGTTAAGGGAAATAAATGACAGCCTCAGAAGGAGAAATCTACATTTAATTGGGGTTCCAGAGGACGCCAAAAGGGACAGAGGACCAGAAAGTGTATTTGAACAAATCATAGCTGAGAACTTCCCTAACTTGGGAAGGGAAACAGGCATTCAGATCCAGAAAATAGAGAGATTCCCCTCCTAAAATCAATAAAAACCACTCAACAGGGATCCCTGGGTGGCTCAGTGGTTTAGCACCTGCCTTCAGCCCAGTGCGTGATCCTGGAGTCCCGGGGTCAAGTCCCACATCAGGCTCCCTGCATGGAGCCTGCTTCTCCCTCTGCCTGTGTCTCTGCCTCTCTCTCTCTCTGTTTGTCATGAATAAATAAATAAAGTCTTTAAAAAAAAAAAAACTCAACACCTCGACATTTAATAGTGAAACTTGCAAATTCCAAAGATAAAGAGATCCTTAAAGCAGCAAGAGACCAGAGATCCCTAACCTTTATGGGGAGAAGTATTAGGTTAACAGCAGACCTCTCCACAGAGACCTGGCAGGCCAGAAAGGGCTAGCAGGATATATTCAGGGTCCTAAATGAGAAGAACATGCAACCAAGAATACTTTATCCAGCAAGGCTCTCATTCCAGAATAGGAGAGGCAAAGAGCTTCCAAGATAGGCAGAAACTGAAAGAATATGTGATCACCAAACCAGCTTTGCAAGAAATATTAAGGAGAATTCTGTAAAACAAAGAGGAAGTTCAAGGAAACAATCCACAAAAACAGGGACTGAATAGGTATTATGATGACACTAAATTCGTATCTTTCAATAGTAACTCTGAACGTGAATGGGCTTAATGACCCCATCAAAAGGCCCAGGGTTTCAGACTGGATAAAAAAGCAAGACCCATCTATTTGCTGTCTACAAGAGACTCATTTGAGACATAAGGACACCTACAGCCTGAAAATAAAAGGTTGGAGATCCATTTACCATTCAAATGGTCCTCAAAAGAAAGCAGGGGTAGCCATCCTTATATCAGATAAATTAAAGTTTATCCCAAAGACTGTAGAAAGAGATGAAGAGGGACACTATATCATACTTAAAGGATCTATCCAACAAGAGGACCTAACAATCATGAATATTTACACCCCGAATGTGGGACCTGTCAAGTATATCAATCAATTAATAACCAAAGTTAAGACATACTTATTTTTTTAAGACATACTTAGATAATAATACACTTATACTTGAAGTATAACTTGAACACAGTGCTTTCTACAATCAACAGATCTTCTAGGCACAACATCTCCAAAGAAGTAAGAGCTTTAAATGATACACTGGACTAGATGGATTTCACAGATACTTACAGAACTTTACATCCAAATGCAACTGAATACACATTCTTCTCAAGTGCACAAGGAACTTTCTCCAGAATAGACCACATACTGGGTCACAAATCAGGTCTTAACCGATACCAAAAGATTGGGATCGTACCCTGCATATTTTCAGACCATAACACTTTGAAACTAGAACTAAATCACAAGAAGTTTGGAAGGATTTCAAACAAACACATGGAGGTTAAGGACAATCCTGCTAAAAGATGAAAGGGTCAACCAGGAAATCAGAGAAGAATTAAAAAGATTCATGGAAACTAATGAGAATGAAGATACAACCGTTCAAAATCTTTGTGATACAGCAAAAGCAGTCCTGAGGTCCCCCTCATCACAATACAAGCATCCATCCAAAAACTGGAAAGAACTCAAATACAAAAGCTCACCTTACACCTAAAGGAGCTAGAGAAAAAACAGCGAATAGATCCTACACCCAGAAGAAGAGAATTAATAAAGATTCAAGCAGAATTCAATTAAATAGAGACCAGAAGGACTGTGGAACAGATCAACAAAACCAGGAGTTGATTCTTTGAAAGAATTAATAAGATAGATAAACCATTAGCCAACCTTATTAAAAAGAAGAGAGAGAAGACTCAAATTAATAAAATCATGAATGAAAATGGAGAGATCACCACCAATACCAAGGAAATACAAACGATTTAAAAAACTTATGAGCAGCTATACGCCAATAAATTAGGCAATCTAGAAGAAATTGACACATTTCTGGAAAACCACAACTACCAAAACTGGAACAGGAAGAAATAGAAAACCTGAATAGGCCAATAACCAGGTAGTAAATTGAAGCGGTCATCAAAAATCTCCCAAGATACAAAAGTCCAGGGCCAGATGGCTTCCCAGGGGAATTCTATCAAATGTTTAAAGATGAAACCATACCTATTCTACTAAAGCTGTTCAGAAAGATAGAGATGGAATACTTCCAAACTTGTTCTATGAGGCCAGCATCACCTTAATTCCAAAACCAGACAAAGACCCCACCAAAAAGGAGAATTGTAGACCAATATCCCTGATGAACACAGATGCAAAAATTCTCAACAAGATACTAGCCAATAGGATCCAACAGTACATTAAGAAGATTATTCACCATGACCAAGTGGGATTATCCCCGGGACACAAGGCTGGTTCAACACTCGTAAAACAATCAATGTGATTCATCATATCCACAAGAGAAAAACCAAGAACCATATGATCCTCTCAATAGATGCAGAGAAAGCATTTGACAAAATACAGCATACATTCCTGATCAAAACTCTTCAGAGTGTAGGGATAGAGGGAACATTCCTCAGCATCTTAAAAGCCATCTACGAAAAGCCCACAGTGAATATCATTCTCAATGGGGAAACACTGGGAGCCTTTCCCCTAAGATCAGGAACACGACAGGGATATCCACTCTCACTACTGCTATTCAACATAGTACTAGAAGTCCTAGCCTCAGCAATCAGGCAACAAAAAGAAATAAAATGCATTCAAATTGGCAGAGAAGTCAAACTCTCCTTCTTCGCAGATGACATGAAACTGTACATAGAAAACCCAAAAGACTCCACCCCAAGATTGCTAGAACTCATACAGCAATTCAGCAATGTGGCAGGATACAAAATCAATGCCCAGAAATCAGTGGCATTTCTATATACTAACAATGAGACTGAAGAAAGAGAAATTAAGGAGTCAATCCCATTTACAATTGCACCCAAAAGCATAAATTACCCAGGAATAAACCTAACCAAAGAGGTAAAGGATCTATACCCTAAAAACTACAAAACACTTCTGAAAGAAATTGAGGAAGAGACAAAGAGATGGAAAAATATTCCATGCTCATGGATTAGAAGAATTAATATTGTGAAAATGACAACGTTACCCAGGGCAATTTACACATTTAATGCAATCCCTATCAAAATACCATAGACTTTCTTCAGAGACTTGGAACAAATCATCTTAAGATTTGTGTGGAATCAGAAAAGACCCCGAATAGCCAGGGGAATATTAAAAAAGAAAATTATAGCTGGGGGCATCACAATGCCATATTTCAGGTTGTACTACAAAGCTGTGGTCATCAAGACAGTGTGGTACTGCCACAAAAACAGACACATAGATCAATGGAACAGAATAGAGAACCCAGAAGTGGACCCTCAACTTTATGGTCAACTAATATTCGACAAAGCAGGAAAGACTATCCACTGGAAAAAAGACAGTCGCTTCAATAAATGGTGCTTGGCGGGATCCCTGGGTGGCGCAGCGGTTCGGCGCGTGCCTTTGGCCCAGGGCGCGATCCTGGAGACCCGGGATCAAATCCCACATCAGGCTCCCGGTGCATGGAGCCTGCTTCTCCCTCCGCCTGTGTCTCTGCCTCTCTCTCTCTCTCTCTCTATCATAAATAAATAAAAATTAAAAAAATAAAAATAAAAAAAAATAAATGGTGCTGGGAAAATTGGACATCCACATGCAGAAGAATGAAACTAGACCACTCTCTTGCACCATACACAAAGATAAACTCACAATGGATGAAAGATCTAAATGTGAGACAAGACTCCATCAAAATCCTAGAGGAGAACACAGGCAACACCCTTTTTGAATTTGGCCACAGTAACTTCTTGCAAGATACATCCACGAAGGCAAGAGAAACAAAAGCAAAAATGAACTATTGGGACTTCATCAAGATAAAAAGCTTCTGCACAGAACAAGAAACAGTCAACAAAACTAAAAGACAACCTACAGAATGGGAGAAGATATTTGCAAGTGACATATCAGATAAAGGGCTAGTATCCAAGATCTATAAAGAACTTATTAAACTCAACAGCAAAGAAACAAACAATCCAATCATGAAATGGGCAAAAGACATGAAGAGAAATCTCTCAGAGAAAGACATAGACATGGCCAACAAGCACATGAGAAAATGCTCCGCATCACTGGCCATCAGGGAAATACAAATCAAAACCACAATGAGATACCACCTCACACCAGTGAGAATGGTGAACATTAACAGGACAGGAAAGAACAAATGTTGGAGAGGATGTGGAGAAAGGGCAACCCTCTTGCACTGCTAGTGGGAATGTGAACTGGTACAGCCACTCTGGAAAACTGTTCCTGTTTGGAGGTTCCTCAAAGAGTTAAAAATAGATCTGCCCTACGACCCAGCAATTGCACTGCTGGGGATTTACCCCAAAGATACAGATGCAGTGAAATGCCGGGACACCTGCACCCCAATGTTTATAGCAGCAATGTCCACAATAGCCAAACTGTGGAAGAAGCCTTGGTGTCCATCGAAAGATGAATGGATAAAGAAGATGTGGTCTATGTCTACAATGGAATATTACTCAGCCATTAGAAATGACAAATACCCACCATTTGCTTCGACATGGATGGAACTAGAGGGTATTATGCTGAAGTAAATAAGTCAGTTGGAAAAGACAAACATTATATGGTCTCATTCATTTTGGGGAATATAAAAATTAGTGAAAGGGAATAAAGGGAAAGAGAGAAAATGAGTGAAAATATCAGTGAGGGTGACAAAACACGAGAGACACCTAACTCTGGGAAATGAACAAGGGGTAGTGGAAGGGGAGGTGGGTGCAGGGTTGGGGTGACTGGGTGATGGGCACTGAGGGGGGCACTTGGCGGGATAAGCACTGGGTGTTTTGCTATATGTTGGCAAATTGAACTCCAATTAAAAAATTAAAAAAAAAAAAGATACAGAACATTACCAGCACACCCAGAGGCCATATTTTCTTGCCTTTTCCTGACATTACACTCCCCTAAAGGTAATCACTATTCTGACTTTCATTACCATCTATAAATTTTGCCAGTTTTTGAATTTTTATAATAGAACTATATATGGCTTATGCTCTTTTTGTGACCACTTCTTTTGTTCAAGACTATTTGTGAGATTTACCCATATTACATTTAAAAGCAGTTTATTCTTTTTCACTGATGTATTCATTATATGAGTATACTAGTATGTACTGTATGTATACATGTATTTGTTCACCCATTCTGTTGCTCATGGATATGTGTTATTTCCAGCTTGGGACTATTATAAATACTAACTGCTAAGAACATTACTGCAGCTATCCTTTGGGGCACATGTATACGCATTTCTGTTTGCCAATACTTAGGAATGAAATTGGTGATTCATATGATACATGTAGCTTCAGCTTTAAGAAGCACTGCCAGATACTTTTCCAGTTTCCGTTGTACCAATTTTCACTCCTAGCAGCAATATACAAAAGTTCTTGTAATTCCACCTTCCTGAAAATACTTGGTATTATTACTTTTTAAATTTTTAGCTATTCCAGGTGTGGGGGTAGTATGGTATCTCTTGTGGTTTTATTTGCATTTCTACCTACAGTTTATCTGCTAATTGGATAGAGGAAATGCATCTTATGATGGAGAGAATTAGCTGTCTCCACCTTAATTCAGTAATCAAATGTGGCATCATTAAGTGAGAAAACCAGACATCATCCACATTAGGATAAGATAAAATGCAAATAAGTCAGCATTGTGAAGTATTCTTACCCGAAATGTTTAATAGAGTTAAGCAACCTAACTTCCAGTTTTTAGAAAACATAAGGGTACAGAGAAATAAGGCAGACAACAGCAAAAGGAAACAGACAAATCCAGAATATGGAAAAACTGGTCCATTTATCTAAAAGGCACTATCATGGAAGAAAAGGAGAGGGAGAATTAAGACATTAGGAGATTTAAGAAACACACCAAATGTAATTCATAATCCTTAACTAAATTTTGGTTCCCCAAAACCATCTATAGAAAATAATTTTAGGATGAAAAAATTTGAATATGAACTGGCTAGGAGATTAGGCTATGATATTAAAAAGTCACTGTTAATTTTGTTAAGTGTGATAAGATTGTGATTATATACAGAAGAATAACTAATTTTTAGAGATTCATGTTAGGTATTTATGGGTAAATGTCACGATATCTAACATTCTTTAGAATGTTTCAGAAAAAATTATAGGTGAAGCAAATATAAAATATTAATTGTTGAATCTAGGTAATAGGTATATGGTTGTTCATTCTATTTTTCTACTTTTAGTTTGTTTGATTTTATTAAAAACACTGAAAAAAAGGAATTAAAAAGGGCTTTTAAAAACTTAGATACTAAGAAAGATCCTAAGCATTAATATATTACTCGTAATACTATGCTAAAACACAAACAACTCTTCTCCTTAAGCCTTCTGTATCTGTGTCCTCTCAGCCCAGAATACTCTTTCCCCACATAACCACAGGCATATTCCTTTGCTTTAGTATTACTAAGCAGTGAGGTCTTCCAAGACTACTCTCTCACCTTACCTTGACTTTTTTTCCATTGTCCTTAACACCATCTGACATTCTAGCTACACTGGTTTTGTATTCGTCTCCTGCCAATAGTATATTAGCTCCATGAGGGCAAAAACTTGTTTTTGTTCACTGCTATGTCCTTAGAGCCTAGAACTGAGCCTGAAACAAAGCAGGTACACAATAAATACTTATGGAAAGGATGAATGGATGAATATTAGTATTTATTGAGCACTTATGAATGTATTGTACCTTGTGCTAATTTAGCACTTTACATTATTTCTTTTAATACACTGACCCAACAACTCTTTAAAATAGGTATTGTTAACCCTACTCTACAATGGAAAAAAAAATAGAGACATAAAGAAATCAAGTAATTTGCCCAGAGTTACAAAGTAGGATGTGAACTAGGCAATAAGATTCTATAGCATAAACTCTTAATACTATGTTGCTAATTACTACCATAGGAAAAAAAAAAACCTTCTGAAGAATAAATGTAATATTAAAAGATACATTTTATAACTTACTATACAAGGCTTGTAATGTAGTAATATAAGCATACAATACTATCTATGCAACCAGTTCTATACTTAAGGACCCTCAAACTCTTTGCCTGGAAAGGGAAAGAGAGAAAAAAAAAAAGACTGATCATACAATCTTAGGATGAACATTATTGCCCTGATGAGAAGGTTAAAAAATATATATATATTTGCACCAAATTCAATAAAGAAACTCAGAGAAAAGACTATTCTACCCTTTACAGAAGACATCTTTGCAGAGATAGTTATCTTATAACCTATCTTACCTCATGCTATACAAAATTATAATATTTTAACAATTTAAGACATCTAAACTCAGAAACCAGCATGAACTTTAATTTTTCCATAAAACCTATTTCCCAATATTATATTTTCTTATTTAAGGATCTTGATCTACAAGCAAAAAAGCTTCAGAAAGTATTCTTTCCATGACCTAGCCAAAAAGCAGAGCATACTAGCCCTATACTATAGTATACACATTTGAACAATAGTACAGTTTTCAAAGTATTTTCCTATTTTGTCTTATAAAACTTCTTGTAAGTTAGAAGAGAAGGTTTTAGAATATTTCACAAATGAGAAAACTGAGCTTAGAGAAGATAATTCACTTATCTGGTCCCAGAACCAGAAGGAACAGAATCCAAGTCACTTTTGTCTATTCATGCCATAGACATAGGCAAGAGAATTTAAATTGTCTGGCAGTTCAGGGGCACCTGGCTGGTTCAGTTGGTAGAGTATCCAACTCTTGATCTTGTAGTCGTGAGTTCAAGCCCCACGTTAGCTACAGAGATCACTTAAAAAACAAACAAACAAAAAACCTGTCTGGCAGTTCATAAACATATTGTTTTGCATATTTTAAAAAATACTTTATTTATTTATTCATGAGAGACACAGAGACAGAGAGAGAGAGGCAGAGACACAGGCAGAGGGAGAAGCAGGCTCCATGCAGGGAGCCTGACGTGGGACTCAATCCCGGGCGTCCAGGATCACGTGCTGGGCTGAAGGCAGACACTTAACTGCTGAGCCACCCAGGCTGCCCATGTTTTGCATATTTATATAATACTTAGAAATGTTCAGAATTAAAGAGTTCTTAATAATTAAGAAAACATTTAAGAAAAATATAAGAAAACAGAGACATTAACAGAAATTTACAAAAGCAAAATAAATGGGAAATAAGCCTTTAAAAAAATGTTCAACCGCATTAATAACCAAAAACATGCAAATTAAAACAGGAACTTTGTCTATAGAGAAGTTTTTTTTTTTAAAGGTAATGCTCAGTAGTGGCAAAGATACAGGAGAAACAAGTAATTCCAAACCTTGCTGGTTTCTGGAGGGCAATTTGACAATGTATTCTAACAGCCTTAAAAAAATCCCATTTCCTTGATAAATTTCACCTCCAGAAATTTAGCTGAAGGAAAGAATCAGTGATGTTCAAAACAGTGCACAAAGGCACAACAGGAAGTAATTAAATATAACTTTACATGAAAAGTAGGATATATAGCATGTTCTTAATTTTCTTTTAAAAAATACATATATGGGAACATGAAAAAAAAGAAAAATTAACAAATGGAAAAAAAAACACCAAAATATTAACAGCAATAATCTTTGAACAGTGGCAATTTATAGAATTTCTTTTCTGTAATAAGCATATGTTACTTTATGACCACATTTACTAACTTTCTTTAAATAATTAGCAGACATTGTAGACCAATACATAAAATGACTAACCTCTTCTGCTCTTCTGAAGATCACATTAGAATGCTGAGGAATGTCTACTTCCAAAGAGTCCCTTTTGAAAAATGGAAATAAATGTTTTATACAGCTAATCTGAAGAACAGTCATCCAGGATGTCAATATAAAACAGAATATAAGTTCTTACACTAAAAACAATTTATGAAAAAAGATTACAATTTAGTTATCTAAGTTTTAGACATAAATTCAGACTAGATGTTCTAGTCTCCATCTTAATCTACATCTTCATTTAGCAAAGTTTATTTTTTTTTGTTTTTTTTTGTTTTTTTTTTGTTTTTTTTTTTTGCTTTGTTTTTTTTGTTTTGTTTTTTTTTTTGTTTTTTTGCATTTAGCAAAGTTTAAAGGTCTAAATTTTAATCAAGCTAATAATTAATGTACAGACTTTAGCTCAGCAAGTGACTCTAATTATATTAGAATTTACTAGAGATATCTGGGTTTATTTACAAGTCAATATATTAGCATATTTTAAAAAGAGAAAAATTCTAGTGTTTTACTAAATATAGTGAATATTTTATGTTTAAGATACCTTAACAAGAGTAGAACTCCTGCTTTCCCCAGAAGACGCCAAGCAACCCATTCTGCAGTTCTTCTGTCAGCTTCATATGTCGCTTGCTGACTAACAATAAAAACCAGTGGTAATCCTAGTTGGAGATGAACAGTTGAAACCTGTTGAGGGTCTTCAGTAACTTCAGTCTTCATTTAAAAAAAGAACAAAAGATCTTCATTGTCCAAGAATAGGGTTCCAACATTCAGATTTAAACTCTAATTCTTATTAATAAAGTCATGGGTAAAAAAAAAAAAAAAGAAAACAAGTCTGTAAAATAAATCCAATATTAACAGAAATGACCTCAATACTTCCTGAGGTTCATCCTCCCAATGTACTTATATAGCTTAAGCATTATAAAACTAACACATTTACAAAGAGTTAGACATGAAATTACAACCACAAGGAATAAGCATATTAGAAAGAATTTTTAGAAAACAATAAAACAGTGTGGTACTGATAAATAGATATTTCAAATGAAATAGAATAACTAAGGTATAAATTCCTTCATATAAGAATTTAACATATAATAAATGACACATTATAGAACAATGAGGAACATCTGAGTTAGGACAGCAGCTTGAATATATACATCTAATTTTACTTCCTCCAGAAATCCCAAGAAAACTATAGCAGGAAGATTTTTTTTTAAGAAGATAAACATGCATATGTGAAGACAGGAAAAGAGAAAAGACAAAAATTTTTTGGAAGCTGAAGAACAGAAATAATAACTAGCTAAGGAGAATCTAAAAGGCAAAACCGTTAAGCCATGAGAGAGAAAGCTACGAAACAATTAAATTTTAACTGCAGCATCCTAAAATTGCTCAGGATTTGTCAATGCCTGGTATCTCTGAAACCAGAGGAGAAATACTGGAGGGGGCAGTGGCAGGAAGACTCTGAAATAAGAGGAATAGGTAAAAGCTTTGGAGGAGTTAGATCCTGAGATTCTCCTCCCAACTCTATGAGTTTAGGCAACTGTTCCTCCCTCACACCAGAAGAAATCTGGGGGGACCTCAGAAAATCTGAGAGTGTGAATACCATGCCAAAAGTGGGGAATTAAGTAACTAAATGCTAAGACGCCCCCAACTCCCAACCCACTCAGTTCCCAGAATATAAGTGGCCAGACTTTTGTCCTCCCAACAGAAGACTGGAAGATCCTTTTCTGAGAATCATGAGTAACCCCAAGAAAAAGCCTAAGGATACTGACATTAGGGTTCACCAAAAAGCAGCCAAGCTCCAATCACCCTATAAAGCTCAGAATTAACAAGTCTCATCTACATTCCCATAATTTCTAATTAGCTTTTTAGTTTCATATTCTAAATCACAAACAGATACCCAAGGAGTAACACACATCTGAGGGAAACCTCTAAAATAAAACATAGAGACCAGGACAAACAGAAAAACAGATAACATGCAGAAAACACAGACTATTCAGGAAGCAGGTTCAGAAAACCACCACTGATAAACTCCAGGTGATGGGAAGATACTGAATCTATAAAGAAACAAAAAATAAAGCTGAACAATTCTGCCAGAAAGTACATACAGCAAAAGATGGAAAATAGGGAGAAAATGTAATAAAGATAAAGGACTGGGTCAAGAGGTCCAATGCCCAACTATGAGTTCCAGAAAGAAAGAAAGGAAAAACAGAAGAGAAGATATTATCACTAAAATAAAAACAAAGTTTCCCATAACTGAAGGAATATGAATTGCCAGGATGAAAGAGCCCACTGAGTAACCAAATAGTGGATAAAAGCAGATACACAGGAAGATGCCTTCTTGCATGCTTTGCAATTGTTGAGGGTTTTTTTTTTATTCCTAAACATTTCTAGAGAAAATCTGATACTCACCTATGGTAGTCAGAATTCTAAAATAGCCCCCAAGATTTCTGGTGCACAAATCTTGGATAATCCCAATCCCTTGGAATATAAAGGAAGGGAAAAGAAATGTGTGGGAAATATCAGGGAGACAGAACATAAAGACTCCTAACTCTGGGAAACGAACTAGGGGTGGTTGGGTGACGGGCACTGAGGCGGACACTTGACAGGATGAGCACTGGGTGTTTTTCTGTATATTGGTAAATTGAACACCAATAAAAATTAATTTATAAAAAAAAATCCCAATCCCTTGATCAGGTTACACTGTAGAAGACTGTACAGCACAAGACAGTAAGATTCTCTTTATTAGGCTACATTGTAGAAGACTGTCATAGCATAAGACAGTGAGATTGTCCTGCTGGCTCTGAAGGAGGAAGCAGCAATTCTTCAAGAAGGCCCTATGGCCAGGATCTAAGAATAGTCTGTAGTAGCTGAGAGCAACACCAGACAACAAACAGCAAGAAAGTGGGGACCTCAGTCCTACAACTGAATGAGTAGAACAGCCTGAAGGAATAGGAAGACCTGGTTCCTTCTTTGCATGTTTGGAAAAATCAGCAATTCAGCATTAAAAAGTGAAAAACAGGAACAAGCAATAAAGACGGAGATCTGGCAAATCATTAAAAGCCATTATATCCTCCTAAGAAAATGGGGCTTTCTTCTGTAAATGAACTGAAACCATTTAGAAGTTGTAAGAAATATTGTAACATGTATATTTAAAAATATTACTCTGCCAGCAATGGCAAGTATGAACTCAAAGGGAGTGGGGGAAAAAAGGGGAGGAATAGAGACCGGATCAGTTACTATTACTAAAATAGAACATGAGAGATGGTGAAAATCTTGATTAAGGCACTGGCTGTTAGAATGAAGAATTCAAAAGATATTTAAGATGTAAAATTAGATGTGGGGAGATGCAGGAATTGAGAATGGTTTCCCAGGTTTCTGCTAAGAATGGATAGTAAATTAACCAAGATAATGAAGAAAGAACAGATGGTGGAGAAGGACAACACACTGATGTTGGACATATTGAGCTTAAGGAGAGATACATCTAATTAGTAGTTAGATATATGGGTCAGGAAGTCCAAAGAAAAATTTGACCTCAAAGTTCAGCTCTGAGAATTGATGTAGCTAATGGCATAGAAACAGATGAGATCACTTGAAGAGTGTGTCCTGAGCATATATCACTGTGTGTATAGCCAAGTACTCTAAAACCTGATGGCTTAAAAAAACAAAAATCACTTATTTGGTTCATATATCTGCAAGCTCATCTCTGATCGATGTAACATTAGCAGAGCCTCTCGACAGGAGGCAGAAGGTCTTATTTTTTTTTTTATTTTTATTTTTTAGAAGGTCTGCTTTAAAGATGGCTCATTAACTGGCTTGCAAGCTGATGCTGACTGTATGAGCTCAGCCAGGGCTCTGGGCTAGAGGCCTCAATTCCTCTTCACCAAGGTTTCTCCTTGGATTTAGTTTCATATCACACACAGTACCTGGGTTTTAAGAATGAGCAACCAAAAAAGGCAAAGGAGAAGCATAAGGCATCTTGTGACATACAATCTCAAAAGTTACACATCATCACTTCAGTCTTATTCTATTGGTCAAGGCAATCACAGAGACCCAAACAGCTTCAAGGAGAGGGGACACAGACTCCCCTGGATAGGCAAAGTGATAAGGTCACACAATAAGAAGAGCTTATGGGTTGGGAGATACTGTTATTGCCATTTTTGGAATATACAAAGTCTAACTGGATGAGGCTTCAGAGGTCTTAGTGAGAGGAGTCAGTGTATTTTGCAATGGCTGTAACAATTCACAACCCATCCAGGCCTCATCCCATCAGACTTTGAGATCATTGTAGTCTAAGATCTCATCATTTACATTCAGGTCCAGCTGTAGATAAAGTTTTCCTAGTGCAGTCCCATAGATATAGCCTCTTGAGAACTGTTCTCAATCTGAAGGCTTGTGAACACAAATTATTCGTCTCTAGTACATACTCAACAGACAATTACTAAACTGACATGGGATAACGACTACATACAATCCTATTCGAAAAGAGAAAGAGGAGGCATAGAGTAATGATTACAGCACAGAGATTGTGTAGTCCATCCAGGTATACATTGCCAGTTAACTGTTCATGGCTTAGTCCTACTCCATACGAGGTGTTCTCTGAGGTTCAGTTAAGCCTCTGGGCTCTTTGCCCTCCAACTCATTCTTTCTTGTTCACAAAAAAGGTGCTGTGTTTGCAAATGAGTTAATCAGCCTTTTCCAGCCCATGGAAACTTGGAGATCCAAAGAATTCTTTTCATTTTGTGCTGTTTCTATCCCTTTACATACAAACTGGTATAATTCTAAAAACTTGTGGTTTCATAGCCATAAAAGTTATAATCCATTCTATTAGACAAAAGATAAAATTGCAAAAGTCCTTGATAGTTAAAAAAAAGTAATAGTGTAGTAACATAAAAATAGCAATTGTACATATCTACAGAAATACTTTTAAATATTTTATATAAAATATAGATTATGTATATAAAATGATAAAATATACAAAAGTGACAAAACCTTCTTGCCTTGGGGGAATTACCAATTTTTTTTTTTAAGATCTTATTTATTTATTTCAGAGAGGAAAGACAAGCAGTCTCCAAGCTGAGCATGGAGCATGACAGGGGCTCAATCTCATAACCCTGAGATCATGACCTGAACTGAAATGAGTCAGATGCCCACTCAATTGAGCCAATCAGGTGCCCCACCAATATTTTTCTAAAATTCATAAATTACTATTAAATTATTTAACTTAGAAATTAATTTTCAAAAAAGATATGCAAGGAAAAAAGGATTATAACGGATATATAACAGATTATAACAGAAAAAAGGATTATAACAGACATTATGCGATGAACTACTGTACACCTATAAATCAGATAAACTAGAAGATATGGATAAATTCCCAGACACATACAACCTACCAAGACTGAATCATGTAGAAATAGAAAATGTGAACAGACATATAATAAGGAGATTGAATCAGTAATCATAAACCTCCCAACAAAGAAAAACCCAGGTCCAGATGGCTTGACTGGAGAATTCTATCAAAAATTTAAAGAAGAACTGATGCTAATCTTTCTCAAACTTTTCACAAATAATGAAGAGTAGGGAACACTTATAAACTCACTGTAGGAGGCCAACATTACTCTGATACCAAAGCCAGACAAAAATACCACAAAAAAACTACAGATCAATATCCTGGATGAATATTGATGCAAATATCATCAGCAAAGTACTTGTAAACTGAATTCAATAGCACATTAGAAAAAATTAAACCCCATGACCAAGGAGAATTTATCCCTGGGATGCAAGGATGGCTCAAAATCAATCAATCAATGTAATATACTACATATAAAAATACAAAAATCAAATCACATCATCATCTCAATTGACAAAGAAAAAGTATTTGACAAAATTCAATGCTTTTTCACAATAAAAACATTCAACAAACTAAGAATAGGAGAAAATTACCTCAACATAATAAATATTATATATGAAAAGGCCACAACTAACGTCATACTCAATAGTGAAAAACTGAAAGCTTTCCTCTAAGATCAGGAAAAAAAATCAAGGATGCTCACTCTTGCCACTACTATTGATCATAGTACTAAAAGTTACAGCCAGAACAACTTGGCAAAAAATAAATAAAAAGCACATAAATTGGAAAAGAAAAGAAAATCATCTCTGTTCATAGATGACATGACCTTATATGTAGAAAATCCTAAAGATTCCATAAAAAAGGGTGCCTGGGTGGCTCAGTGGATGAGCATTTGCCTTCAGCTCAGGGCGTGATCCTGGGGTCCTGGGAACGAGCCCCACATCAGGCTCCCTAATGGGAGCCTCCTTAACCCTCTGCCTATGAATCTGCCTCTCTCTGTCTCTCATGAATAAATAAAATCTTTAAAAAAAAAGATTCCACAAAAGTTACCGTATTAATGAATGAATTCAACAAAGTTGCAGTATGCAAAATCAACATTGAAAAATCAGTTGTGTTCACAGTGCCAGATTTCAGGTTATACTACAAAGCTGCGGTCATCAAGACAGTGTGATACTGGCACAAAAACAGACACATAGATCAATGGAACAGAATAGAGAATACAGAAGTGGACCCTCAACTTTATGGTCAACTAATATTCGACAAAGTAGGAAAGACTATCCACTGGAAAAAAGACAGTCCGTCTCTTCAATAAATTGTGCTGGGAAAATTGGACATCCACATGCAGAAGAATGAAACCAGACCACTCTCTTGCACCATACACAAAGATAAACTCACAATGGATGAAAGATCTAAATGTGAGACAAGATTCCATCAAAATCCTAGAGGAGAACACAGGCAATACCCTTTTTGAATTTGGCCACAGTAACTTCTTGCAAGATACATCCACAAAGGCAAGAGAAACAAAAGCAAAAATGCACTATTGGGACTTCATCAAGATAAGAAGCTTTTGCACAGCAAAAGATACAGTCAACAAAACTAAAAAACAACCTACAGAATGGGAGAAGATATTTGCAAATGACGTATCAGATAAAGGGCTAGTTTCCAAGATCTATAAAGAACTTATTAAACTCAACACCAAAGAAACAAACAATCCAATCATGAAATGGGCAAAAGACATGAAGAAAAATCTCTCAGAGAAAGACATAGACATGGCCAACAAGCACATGAAAAAATGCTCCGCATCACTTGCCATCAGGGAAATACAAATCAAAACCACAATGAGATACCACCTCACACCAGTGAGAATGGGGAAAATTAACAAGGCAGGAAACCACAAATGTTGGAGAGGATGCGGAGAAAGGGGAAGCCTCTTACACTGTTGGTGGGAATGTGAACTGGTGCAGCCACTCTGGAAAACTGTGTGGAGGTTCCTCAAAGAGTTAAAAGTAGATCTGCCCTATGACCCAGCAATTGCACTGCTGGGGATTTACCCCAAAGATACAGATGCAATGAAACACCGGGACACCTGCACCCCGATGTTTATAGCAGCAAGGTCCACAATAGCCAAACTGTGGAAGGAGCCTTGGTGTCCATCGAAAGATGAATGGATAAAGAAGATGTGGTTTATGTATACAATGGAATGTTACTCAGCCATTAGAAACGACGAATACCCACCATTTGCTTCAACTGGATGGAACTGGAGGGTATTATGCTGAGTGAAATAAGTCAATCAGAGGAGGACAAACATTATATGGTCTCATTCATTTGGGGAATATAAAAAATAGTGAAAGGGAATAAAGGGGAAAGGAGAAAAAATGAGTGGGAAATATCAGAAAGAGAAACAGAACATGAGAGACTCCTAACTCTGGGAAACGAACTAGGGTTGGTGAAGGGGAGGTGGGTGGGGGTGGGGGTGACTGGGTGACGGGCACTGAGGGGGGCACTTGGTGGGATGAGCACTGGGTGTTATTCTATATGTTGGCAAACTGAACACCAATAAAAAAAATAAATTAAAAAAAAATCAGTGGTGTTTTTATGACTAACAAGAAACTATCCAAAAAGGAAACTAAGAAAATAATCCCATTTTATAATAGCATCAAAAAGAATAAAATATTTAGGAATAAGCTTAACCAAGAAAGAAAAAGACTTATACGTTGAAAACTACAAAATATTGCTGAAAGAAATTAAAGAAGACACAAATAAATGTGAAGACACCCATTCATGTTCTTGGATTAGATTTGATACTACTAAAATGTCCATATTATCTAAAGTTATCTACAAATTCAACGCAATCCCTATCAAAATCCCAATGGGATTTTTTGCAGAAATACAAAAAAAAAATCCTAAAATTCATATGGAGTCTCAGGGACACCAAATAGTCAATACAACTTGAGAAAAAATAAGTCTGGTGGCCTCACAACTCCTGATTTCAAAACGTACAGCAACAGAATAGTGCAATACTGGCAAAAATACAGACACAGACCAAGAGAAGAGAACAGAGAGCCCAGAAATAAGCTCTCGCATATGTGGTCAAATGATCTTTGACAAGGGCACCAAGACAAAATGATGAGTAATTGAGTGTCTTTTCAACAAATGGTGCTGGGAAAACTAGATATCCACATGCAAAAGAATCATGATGAATTTTCATCTTACATCAAATACAAAAATAACTCAAAATGGAATAGTGACCTAAATGAAACTATAAAACTCCTAGAAAAAAACATAGGGGAAAACCTTCATGATATTGGAATGTAAATGATTTCTTGGAAATCACACCACAGGCACAGACAACAAAAACAAAAATAGACAAATGGAACTACATCAAACTTAAACATGTCTGCACTGTGGGAAGAAATCAACAGAGTGAAAAAGCAATGTATGAAATGAGAGAAAATACTGCAAATCATGTGTCAGATAACGGGTTAATATCTAGATTAAGGAACAACTAAAACTTAACAACAAAAATAAAAAAGGGCAAAGGACTGGAATAGATATTTCTGTAAAGAAGATATACAAATGGGCAACAAATATATGAAAAACTTAACTGATCATCAGGGATATGCAAAGCAAAAACACAACAGCATTATCGAAATCATTCAGATGACTAATATCAAAACAATAATAATGACACAAATAACAAGTACTGGCAAGGATATAAAGAGATTAAAAACTCTTGCACACTGTTTGTGGGCATGTAAAATGATGTAGCTGCTATAGAAAACAGTATGAAGGTTCCTCAAAAACTTAAAAACAGAACTACCATGTGATCCGACAAGTTAATTTCTGTGTGTGTGTGTATATATATATATATATCCAAAAGAATTAAAATCAGGATCTCAAAGAGATATTTGCAAACCCATCTTCACTGAAGCATTATTCACAATGGCCAAGATATGGAAGCAACCTAAATACTTAACAATGGATTAATGGATAAATAAAATGTTATACACACACATATATATAACTATATATATGTATATACATACATATGCACGTATATACAACTATATACATATACACATATGTATATATGTATAACTATACACACACACACACACATATATAATGGAATATTATATGGTCTCAAAAAGAAAGTAATACTCCAGAAGGGAGGTAGGTGGGGGGATGGGTTAAACAGGCAATAGGAATTAAAAAGGGCACTTGTGATGAGCATGGGGTGATATATGGAAGTGCTGAATCATTATATTATACACCAGAAATTAATATTACACTGTATGTTAACCAACTATTTTTTTAACTATTTTTTAAGATTTTTTATTTATTTATTGAGAGAGAAAGAGAGAAAGAGAGAGGCAGAGACACAGGCAGAGGGAGAAGCAGGCTCCATGCAGGGAGCCCGACGTGGAACTCGATCCCGGATCGCCAGGATCACACCCCAGGCTGCAGGCGGCGCTAAACCACTGCACCACCGGAACTGCCCTAACCAACTATTTTTAAATAAAACCTTTTTAAAAATGCACAATTTGGGCAGCCTGGGTGGCTCAGCGGTTTAGCGCCGCCTTCAGCCCAGGGCATGACCCAGGATCGAGTCCCACATCTGGCTTCCTGCAAGGAGCCTGCTTCTCCCTCTGCCTTCTCCTCCCTACCTGTGTCTCTGTCTTTCTTTCTCTCATCTCTCATGAATAAATAAATAAAATCTTTTTTTAAATGCACATATTTACCACATAAAAAAAGAAAGTCATCCTGACAAATACTACAACATGGATGAACCCTGAGGATATTATGTTAAGTGAAATAAGCCAATTACGAATAGACAAATACTGCCTGATTCCATTTATAAGAGGTCTCTAAAACAATCAAATTCATAAAAACAGAAAGTAGAATAATTGCCAGAGCTTGAGAGATGGGGAAATGGGGAGCTGTTTCTCAATGGATATAGAGTTTCAGTCACTCAAGATGAAAAAGTTTCAGAGATTTGTTGTACAACAATGTGCATGGTTAACAATACTATATTATAATTTACAAATTAAGAGGGTAAATTTATGTTATGTATTTTTGCCACAATAAAAAAAAAAGGAAATGAGGCAATAATGTAAGGAGCCAACACTCTGGTACATAATATCGTACACTGCCACATGAGTCCTCAAAGAATAATAGGAGCTAAATGAATAAACTATAATGGCATCCTTCTAATTACTTATAGAAAACAGTAGGTTTAATTTAATTCAACTGTCTTGAATCTGAGACAGAGAGCTATCTCATGTACAAAAATCTTTTCAGATAAATTATATATTTATCTATTTTTAAACATTTTATCAGATATTTGCACTTGAGGAGTCTTCTTGGTATTCAAACAAGACTTTCCCTCTACCAGAATAAACTGAACCCATATAAGGAAAACCATCAGCATCCAAAATATCCTTGCTATTAGCCAATAGGACAATAACCGAATCATCTTCCCATATGTTTTCATTGTTGGAAACCTTAAGAATGCATCTAGAATAATTCCATACCTGTCAGAATGTCATCTAACCAATTCAAGACTGAAACTCACTTAAAAAATATATAGATTGATGTGGAAGACAATAAAGAAGGAATGGTTAAGAGCAATGTGAGAGTAGATGAACATCAGTGGGGCTGTGAGATAATAAGAACAGAGTAAGAAATACTAACCCAAAGTAAACTATGACTAAGTTGTAGGTAAAAACTTGTATGAGGTAATTAAACTTACCTTGTAAGAGGTGATTAAACTTAGGTACTAACTTTCAGGATGTCTCTATCCACTTCTAGCTTACTATACCATCTAAAGGCATAAGCCAGGAAAATCAAATCTTGTTCTAAGAGATGTTTTCTATCATGATGGTTGGCCTTACTTTGTTTTTTAATCCCCACTGAATTCTTCAGGAACAAAAACAACCCCAAATACTGATGCAGCCAAATGTTTAAAGCACCAAAATATAAAAGTGACCAAACTGGCTCAGAACCTTTTATCATCTCCCCATTCCCGAAAGGGTAGGTCTTAGCTATCCCACCAAGAGCCTCAGAGAACTTTTCATCAAGGCTTGCCTCCCTTTTCTGTTCTTTGCATTCATTTACTCTATTCTGATATGGATAAATCCATTAACCTGTGTTTTTGGACTGCCAGGCCTTTCTAGGCTGACACCAAGGTTTAGATTTTCAGCCTGGCTTTCAAATCTGGAACTGATCTTCAGTTCTGCCTTTCAGATCTTTCTTGGCTCCACCCTATACCCCTGTGTCTAGCCAGGATCCTGGAACCTCTCTACCTGAATTCTACATGTCAGTTCTCCAGTTGTCTAAAGAAAATAAGACGCTTAGTTAATAATTTGCTGATGCAGCATTTTATACAGTGTTGAAACAAATTCCAATGTAGAAGGAATTTGGACTGCTAAATTAATATTCCTTTTGGGTGAACAGTGGCTTAGAGCACGGTCACCCTACATTGTACAGTTCTAGGAGTACCATTCACCTTGTTTCTAAAATGTACATATTATGCTAAGTGAAATAAAGTTTATAAGAGAAAGAGAATTATCATATGGTCTCACTCACATGTGGAATATAAGAAATAGTGCAGAGAACTATATGGGGAAAACTGAATGGGAATAAATCAGAGAGGGAGACAAACCATGAGAGACTGACTCTTAACTGAGAAACAAACCGAGGGCTGCTGAAGGGGAGGTGGGTGGAGGGATGGGGTAACTGGGTGATGGGCATTAAGGGGGCATGTGATGTGATGAGCACTGGCTGTTACATGCAACTAATTGAATTACTGACAACTACATCTGAAATTAATGACATACTCTGCCTCTCTGTGTGTTCTCTCTCCTGAATAAATAAAATAAAATCTTTAAAATAAATAAATAAATAAATAAATAAATAAATAAATAAATAAATAAATAAATAAAATTTAAAAACGTATGTTTCAGGGGCTGCCATTGGCATAGTTACAATATAAATGGTATACAGGATATTCTACTTTCCAAGGAAGCCACAGTTAATTGAATATCAAGTCATTATGAAGTCTTCAAAGTTTTGTTTTTTTTTTTGCTTATTTTTTAAGATTTTTATTTATTTATTCATGAGAGACACAGAGAGAGAGAGAGGCACAGACACAGGCAGAGGGAGAAGCAGGCTCCATGGAGGGAAGCCTCACGTGGGACTCGATCCCGGGTCTCCAGGATCACACCCTGGGCGGAAGGCGGTGCCAAACTGCTGAGCCACTCGGGCTGCCCGTCTTCAAAGTTTTTAACTTTAAAACTAATATTACATAATTCCTAATAAATATGTACAATGAAATAATATCAGAGATATTGCCCTCCTCATTATCTTAAAAAACAAACAATAGTTTTAAAACAAAGCTAAACAAAATTAATGAGCAGAAACTTTAGGAAAGGGACACAACTTCAAGCCAGAAAGCAGCAGCCAAAAAAGGAACTGAAGATTTTTAGTAAAGCTTGGGATGAGTTCTACTGCTGCCCCTCATGGTAAAAGCAGTACTGGTGAGTAGACAAAATCCTGATAATTCTTTGTGGGTTTTTTGTTTGGTTGGTTTGTTTTTGTTTTTGTTTTTTTAGAGAGAGAGAGACAGCACTTGAGTGAGGCAGTGCAGGATGAGGGAGTGAGGCAAACAAACAGAGGGAGAGAGAATCCCAAGCAGGCTCTACCCTCAGCCTGAGCCTGACCCAGGACTCAATCCCACAACCCTGAGATCGTAGGGGGAGACAAACCATGAGAGACTGACTCTTAACTGAGAAACAAACCGAGGGCTGCTGAAGGGGAGGTGGGTGGAGGGATGGGGTAATTTGGGTGATGGGCATTAGAGTCAGACGCTTAACTGACTGAGCCACCCAGATGCCCAAAAATCCTGAGAATTCTTAATATTTTGGTACTGGGGAAAAAAGAAATGACTGGAGAGTACTGAGAGTGGTGAACTGAACAGTGAGCACATCTCTCTCTCTCTCTCTCTCTCTCTCTCTCTCTCTCTCTCTCTCTCAGGGCTCTATGCTGAAATGGGAGATCAAACTAATTCAAGGAATGTTCTTGAATTAAACATACCAGCAGAGGTGCTTCCATTGTCTTAATAAATTGATGAATATTCAATGTAGTCAGTGGCTGTTCCATCAGTGTTCTTCTACATTGCAGAGTCAAATCCAAGACTTGTTTACAATGAAAAAAGTAGAGATGTGCATTTTCTATATCCTCATTGCTACAAATTAGAAATTAGGGAGAAATTCACTTGAAGAAATTCAATGTGTTATCTTTCTACCATCCAGAAAGACATAGTGCCAAAAATCTTTAAATCTCATGCTTTTGAATTAGTTTCAGTAAAAATCTAAAGCAATAAAACAAAATAAAATGGACTTAAGTAAAAAAGATACAAATAGTTTTACAGTTGTATAAGCAATTTTTTCCCTAAACTTTTTGATGTGATAGCTTCTAAATTAGGTAACAGCTCCACATAAATTGTTTTTTAAATAAAAGACTGTCACCTTGAGGACAAGGAGATTATCTTCGAATATAGTTGCTTTTCTAGAGCTATGCTAAATAAAGCCTTGTAACACAAATTTTCTAGGTTTAATTTAAACCCAAATCTGTTTTGAATAAACTTCAGCCAAAATATGCCTTAAGATAGAAACCATGTGACAGTTTGTGGGAGTTTGTGAGTTTGTATCTGAAATATTACAAAACTCAGCAAATATGCCTTATAATTTGAGTTCTGGCATCCCTCCAATATGAGAATTCAAAGGTAAACTTATAGTGGGTGAGTAAGGTTTGCCAAAATTAAAATAGCAATTTAAAAATCTCCATATGGCATTAGCAGGGCTTGGCAAAACACTGCAAATTTTTATTTTTAAAATGTTATTTTAATTCTTGATACACGCTTAAACTGAGATCTAAGGTTCGCTGATTTCAAATTTAATTACAAACTACTTTCTATTAGATTTAATGACTAAAGAAACAATCAAAGATTACTTAAAGCCTACTCGGGTTAGGCCCTGTACAAAATATAAAAGCCTTAGATGAATCAGATGATTCAAATCCTCAAGGCGCTTAGATTAAGCGAGAGGAGTTTAGTTGTTTTTTTTTTTTTAAATGTAGTTTGTAAGTGCTATAAAATGAAAAGTACTAGGAGAAACAAATATTTCATTCTGCCTCAAGTCAGAGAGGAAAAAGGAAAGGGAAGGGAAGAGCACAGAGATTAAAAACAGTAAAGGAGAAAATGACTTCTCCAAGAAGATAAAACAAATGGGTACTTCAGACAAAGAACTATATAGCCAAGACCTAATCAAAGTATGTAACTTTTTAAGGAGAGTCCTAAATAGTCACATTTATTGAAAGCAAGAGAACTCAGCTGAGGTTGAACCTCATACCATAAACTCTGAAATAATAAAGTAATTTTGGAAAGCTATTTAATCAGAGATCATTGGTATAGGTAAAAGAAACCAAAAATGTGAGAGGGGTGCTTACTGAAGTGTGGAAGTACATATCACAGAACATGAGAAAAATTCAAGTAACTAAATCAGAGAATAAATGTATAGATCTGAACACAAGAGTTCAAGGGACCATCATTGTTGTTAATACTTTTCAGCTCCTAACTCTCTTTATTAAGATGATTCTCTGCTTTACTTCTACATGGCCAAAACATTCCTATGAGCAAGAGAGACAAAACACTATATAATCCTATTTTTCCATGACCAATTCCAAGTTCCTGAGAGAGGGGAATTCATCTGCTCAGGTAAGCCAATGGGCTGGTTGACCCTACATCAGGTGGCCACCTCTGATCTAACTGACGGTAATATATACGGGGTGAGGGGGTAACATCCTGGTCTATACACAGATTCTTTAGAAGGGAGATGTAACAGAAAGCACTGGTGTCCTCATGGCATGCCACCTCTTATACTAATACTTATCATATTCACCGTCCTTAACCAACATAGAACTTCAAACAAATTCAGGCCCACCATGATGTAATGATTAGTATACTAGACTTATCTAGTGCTACAGCTCCAGCAATTGGAATAGTGTCTAGTACATACAGGGCATTCAATAAATATTTATTGAATAAAAGAATGAACAAATGAAAAAATGCATTCACCTCTTCTCCTTTAGGAGTGAACCCAAAGTTATAGCCAACTACTTCATCCAGAAGTCATGCCATAGGACTACTGTAGTCTGAATCCACACTCCCTCCCTGTCATATCAGGTCTAGGTCTAACTCCTCACTATCTTGCCATCCATAAATAAATGAGTACTGAAACATCTCCAATGTATCAAATACTCAAAGGTACACCAAAAAGGAGAGTAACTAGACATTTAAAAATTCTCATTTTAAAAAGAGGGGGAAACAAACAAACAAAAAAAGAATCCCCATGAGATGAGAATAACAAGGCTTCCACCATTCTGGGATGGGGAACTGGCAGTCAACACTGGGAGTAGCAAAGTAGCTGGCTAAACCACTGCTAATTGCATCTTGAGACTCAAGTGACTTATGGCAAAGCTTTGTGGTATTGTCAGCATAAGTCTCAAACTGTTAAAAATATTAATTTTTATACAAACAGTAATCATGCATCAAAGTTTTATCTAATTCATTAATGAGGTAATCAGCAGAATAACACTTCAATCAGAAGAGTCTAATGAAAAAAGGAATGCTGGCTAATGTTATATAGAGCAGTAAAAACATAACTTCTCTTTACAACTTTATTCTCTGCCTACCCACTCCTCCCAAAAAATCATTTCACTTTATCAGTTTTCTATGCACCAACTTCTACATATACAGAGTTGTAAAAGGTCTGGGATTTAATTAATTGTGTGTGGTATATCAAATAGTCATTGTTTTCCAAGAGGGCAGCGGGAGGGCTCATTAAACACTCTTGCATGGTATAAAAAGGTCACAATCACTATTTTGCATTGCTTTGTATTAATTTTCCTGAAGAGCATTTTGAGGCAAAGTCTTTAAAATAAAATGGTATTCCCTGCCTTTATAAATGCTAACGGAAAGAAAAACTTTAACCCTAGGCTTCCCAGGCAAAAAGTCAAAAGAAGGCCTCTACCTAAAATTGTAAGCTAGAAACTAGACAAGAAAAATAAACATTTAAAACATCCTTCTCTGTACTTTGATATATTTAAGATTATTCCAACAAAGTAACCTACAGAACTCTCAGAAAGAACTTCTGTAGTCTAGTTATGAAAGCTGTTATTTTATCCCCTAATGGATCACTATGAGAGATCTATTCCTAAAATACACTTGGGCCACTCATGGGATCACATACTGTGGCTTCTCCATATTGTTTTTGTTCACTTTAGCCTAATGTCACCTCTGTACGTGTAAATTCATTTTCAGACTGTAGAATGGCAGACAATAACAAAGGGGATTTCCAGTTTCATTGATATATTCACATCTGCTTACAATTCCTCTCAGGTAACTCCATGATGTGAGAGTCTGATGGAGATGTTGAAGGAGTCATGTGACAGAAGCAAACTTAGAATCGTTGACATATATGCCTCTTGTACATACCCAATACTTTCCAAAAGGGCAGTTTCCGTGGTTAGGACAAACTGGTATGTGGTCCCATACACAAAAGCAGCTTCCATGACTGCTCTGTGCTCTGAAGAAGAGATAAGAGAGTTGGGAGACACATGGAGTTAATGTGTGTGACTCTCTTTTGAATATTGCCCTACATCCTTTCAGCCTCTATTATAAAGAAAAATTCCTTGTAGGGATCCCATCTGGGGAAATGCAGGCAGTTAAAGAAATTATGAAAAGTCTATACCATTCAAAGAAAGAGAAGAGCTAAGAGGAAATAGAAATGAGTTATACTTGAGGATATAACATATAATAAATCTGTGAGGGTTTCCTCCTCATAGCAGGGGAGAAATTATGCATCCACCTTCCAATTTTTTTACTATATTTTATATATGTATATGCCTGCTTATTGTTTGTGGCTTGGTTTTCTTTTAATCAAATTTAGTCTTATACATAGCTTTAAAAAAAACCATTCTACAAAACATATTGAGAAAAACAACAATTTCTCCCCCATTTCCAATTCCCAAGGGACAGCTGCTTTCAATTCTTTTACTGTTTCTTTTGGTATTTGCCTTCCTTTGATATTATCTATTGACATTCTTACACTCTTTTTTCCTGATTTTTTTTAAAGATTTTATTTATTAGAGAGAGAAAGAGAAAACAAGCAGTAGGGAAGGGCAGAGGGAGAAGCAGGCTCCCCGCCTGGGATCATGACCTGAGCTGAAGGCAGATGCTTAACTGACTGAGCCACCCAGGTGCCCCTATTTCCAGATTTTTAAAGGTATAATTAATATATCTATTGATGCCCCACTATGGCAGATGAGAATTTAGCTCTTTCCCAAAACCTCACCTCACAAACATACACACTTCTATCCCCTCAATAATCCCAATAGTTGATTTTTATTACAATTATCTGCATTGAGATTGTTATAACTCAGTAAATACTATTTACAAGTGAGCCATACAGTACAAAATGAGTATTTCTCCTTTTTTGAGCAACTTTCTTTTTTTTTCACCAGTTATAACTTTTTAATTACTGTTTAAACTTATTTCTAATTTATTTCTAAATTCTTCCACTACTGGCTAACGCTCTCCATACTTCAAACAGATCAGGCACATTATTAGCTCCCCCTTCTTGGAAACCTTCCTGCAGAGCCTATGGACTTGCTGCAGTATGGACAACCGCAACATGACCCGATAAACAACTTTTATCCTGGGCACTCGCTACCCACGTCATCATCATCATCCTAGGGACTCTCTTACTCTTTTCTCTTGTGTTGGGTCCTTTGGCCTGTTGCCACCCACATCTTCTTGACTGATTTGCTCCCATTTTCTAGCACCTTCTTATGAGAGGATATATGAAATACACATGTTCTGCAATCCTATACTTCTGAAAGTGTCTTTATTCTCTATTGTAACTAACTATAGTTGTTATAGTTGTCTGCATATTGAATTCTATGTTCAAGTCATTTCCCTCTGAGAATCTTCAAAGCATTGTTCCATTTTCTTCATTTTCTAGGACTGCAACTGAGAAGTCCAATGTGACTCTGATTCTTGATCCTTTAACTGTATACTCTTTCTGTAAGATTTTAGAACAGTGTTTGTTCCCACTATGCTGAAATTGCAAACTGAGATGCTTTGATGTGGCTCTAAGTTCCCCCATTATGCTGGGATTCAGTAAGCCCTCTTAATTTGGAAGCTCAACTTCTTCAGTTCTGGGAAATTTTCTCAAAGTCTTTACTTGAAGTATTTCTTCCTTTCCATTTTATTTTCCCTTTTCTCCTCACTGCCATTTGGAGACAGTCACCTTCCCCTCCCTGACTGGATCTTCTACCACAAGAGTTTCATCACAGTATCCCACTTACCATTCTGACTTAGGGTCATCAACCACCTCAGCCAAAAACAATCCTTCTCATTCCACAAAGAAATTTAGCTTTTGTCACACTGTCATTCTCTCCAATACTGCTACCTCATAATCCTTCATGATTTTATTATCTCCATAGGTGATACTTGCAAATCCTAGCCTCTCAGTCTTTGGTCCTCTCTAGAGACTCCAGTGATCTCTCTTCAAGTCTAAACAATCGCTGCTGTGGTCCCACACCAAGCCTTGTCATTACCAATCACTTGCAAACCCCTCCAAAATCTCAATGTCTAGCATCCCCCCAACCCCCTCCTTCCATAAACACACACACCCCTCCATCTCCAGGTCACTGTGTCTAGCACATAATCCTCCAGGAACTATGGTCCTATCATTTTCATAGTCCTTCCTTCCTTCAAATTTTCTCCTCCGTCTTAACCCAGCTTACATTCCAGTTAGTCTTTATAATCACTTCCCTGCCTGTCTGGCTAAAACACAATCCATGTTAAATCAGATATTCTGCTTATTCTGTACTTACACTCATAAAAGTAAATGTGGCTGGAGGGGAAAAAAATAACAAAAACAAAAACCTGTTAGCATCACCACACTAATGATCTCACTTTATTTTCTATTTATTTATTTGAGAGAGATAGAGAGAGTGCACATGTGAACAGAGGAGGAAGGAGCAGAGGGAGAGGATCTCAAGAAGACTCTGCACCTATGCCAAGCACGATTCTACAACCCTGAGATCATGATCTGAACCAAAATCTAGGGTCTGACACTTAACATACTGGGTCACTCAGATGCCTCATGATCTCACTTTAAATTACTGATATCAACTATTATTGTTGCCTGGCAACCATTCTCTTTTAAGATTTTATTTACTTATTTTAGAGAATACAAGTTGGGGGAGGGGCAGAAGGGGAGAAAGAATCTTAAGCAGACTCCCCACTGATTGCAGAGCCCTACACGGGGCTCAATCTCAGCACACTGGGATCATAAACCTGAGCTGAAATCAATGGTCAGATGCTTAACTGGACTGAGCCACCCAGACGCCGCAACCATTCTTTATTTTCAGGCCTCCTAAAACAACTGTTTCATCTCTTCTTTCCTCAAGCTGATTTTATTTTTATTTCACTGAGAAAACATAGCCAATTAAAAAAGCAAAACCAAAAAAACTCCCACAAGCATATTTATCTACCCACTTAGCAAAACTGATGTCCATATTCTTTGTCTTCCCTCCTTTTACCATAGATGAATTTTCTGTGTTCCCCAAAGAACCACACCTTCCCTCATTCACTAGATTCCATCCCCTCTTATCTACATTGTTCCAGTAATTCTCCCCGCTTTTTCCTCCATGCTGTAGTTTCCGCTTTCTACTGGATCTTTCTTGTCAACATACAAATATGCTTCTTAAGAAATTCTTCACTTGAGGTGCCTGGGTAGCTTAGTGGTTGAGCGTCTGCCTTTGGCTCAGGTCATGACCCTGGGGTCCTGGAATCAAGTCCCGCACTGGACTCCGCATGAGGAACCTGTTTCTCCCTCTGACTATGTCTCTGCCTCTCATTCTGTGTGTCTTTCATGAATAAATAAAATCTTTAAAAAAAAAAAAGAAAGAAATTCTTCACTTGACCCACATACTCTTCCAGCCACTGCCCCATTTTCTCCTTCCCTTAATAGCAAAAGTTTCTCTAATGAATCTCCATATTTACAGTCTCTAGTCGCTCTCTATTCTCTTGTACCCCTATCAGGCATTTACCCCACCACTCTACAGAAACTGTGCTTGTCAAGGTCAGCAATAAATTCCATAGTGCTAAGTATAATGAGGCCAAGTGGCAGCTCTTATCTTCATTAACCTTTCAGTATCATTTGACACAACTGTTCCTAACTCTTCCTTAAAACCCTATCTTCATTTGACTTGCGGGACATCCCTACCACACAGTCCATTCCTTCTGTCTCTTTTTTGGTTCCATCTAACTTCAGTAACCTGTAAATGTTGATGGATCTGAACAGTTCAGTCTTCTCTTTCCCATCTAACATCACTTCCTTTGTCATCTCTTCTGGTCTCACAGCTTTATCACCCAAATTTATAACCCTAATCTGTATCTCCACCATCAAATACAGACTAGTAATATCCAACTACCTTACTATGGTACCATGAGGACCATAAGGAAATAAAAATAGTATGACACAGGACACTCCTATATGTCGGGAACTATTTTAATTATTTGAATTCATTTGGTCCTCACGGTAACACTAAGAGGTAGGCATAGTTATTTTTACCAATCTTACTGATTAGGAAACTAAAGTTCCATAAGTTGCACAAGGTCATATTGTAAGTCATAGGGGCAGGGTGTCTAACCTAGGCAGTCTGGCTCCAGGGTTTTTGTTCAATCAGTATACTATGCTGCTTGCTTAAAGAAAAAAAACATATTGGTATGGATGCTATTTTAAGTCCTGCAACATACTGAGACAAGTGCTGAGGCACAACAAAGATTAAGAGAAAAGTTAAATACCTGGTGTTCCAATGGCTCTTACGTAGGAGAATGCAATGTTGGCTTTTCCTTTCAGAGCATTTTCTATGTTCTGCAGGTCTTCCAGGGTGGTAATATATTTTACTTCATTAAAAAGAAGAGCACTGAAATAAACAGAGATGTAATTGGTAAAAGAATCTGATACTGAAAACACATATTAAATAACTATGTAAGTTAAAGATCCTAATCAAAAAGAAAAAACTTTTTTAAAGATTTTATTTATTTATTCATGAGAAACACAGAGAGAGAGAGAGGCAGAGACACAGGCAGAGGGAGAAGCAGGCTCCATGCAGGGAGCCCGATGTGGGTCTTGATCCCGGGACTCCAGGATCACACTCCAGGCCGAAGGCAGGTGCTAAACCACTGAGCCACCCAGGGATCCCCCAAAAATAAACTTTTTTGAACAAATTATCAGTAGTTAGAACCTAAGTATTTTAATACTGAATTAAAAATCACTCTCTCAATTATTGGTCTGTCCCTGAGAATATCAAACAGGAACAATCATGAGAAATGATGCTCCTTCTCCACAAGCATCTTAATGTATTTAAGTTGTATTCACTAACATCCTACTCTGGCCCAATAATCCCTGACACACTCTCAGCCTGGAGCACATTTGAGCCATTTACACATCTAAACTGAAGGCTTCTTTCTATGGCATATAAGGCTCTGCATAACCTACTTCTCCAACTCCATTTTGTTTTACGTTCATTTCACCATACTTTAGGCACACCTCAGGCCTTTGCACAAACAGTTCTCTTTGCTGAAAACTATTCCCTTTGCTACTTCTCATGTATCTGGTCTCAGTTTAAACATTGCTGCCTCAGAGAAACCTAACCTCTCAGTCCTATGTAATTAGGTCTGTACCATTTTTCTCTTTTATTTCACACTATTTGATCCTTTGTAGCACTTATCACAATTTATAATTGCTTATATATTTACTTGTTTATCTCTGCATCTCTTATTAAACTGTTACCTTCCTGAAAGAGGCCTTGCATATTTTATCACTAAATCCATAATAATTTAGAATAGAGCCTAGTATACTATAAATAATCAATAAATATTTGTTGAATGAATTAAAGAAAAAGCAGGGTGGGTATTATTTATTCCTAGTCATTTGAAGAAATGCAAATCCAAAACAGAAGAAGAGCTTACTCACTCAAAAATACATTTACAGAATTAAGAGCCAGGAACAGAACATAAAACAGGTCTCTTCATTCCTAATTCAGTGATCTTTCATTTAACCATAAATCTTCCAAAACATCTTTTCAGTGTGTAGATAAGTTATTCATATTTCTTCATCTAAAAGAATTTACTTTTTAAATTTTCTACTTCTACATAATCTATCCCTAACAACTCATTCCACTTAATCCCTACATGCATGCATGCACGTGTGTGTGTGTGTGTGTGTGTGTGTGTGTGTACATGCATATCTATATTTTTGTTAGGCTTAACTTTTAAGGATTTTTAAAACCTGTTTCAAGTCCATGTACTTAAATAATCAAACTATCTCCAATAAACTCGTCAACTATAGTTTTCTCTTATGGAAAATATGGCATTTTCTGAGAACACAACAGTTCTCAAACTTTTTAATCTCAGAATCCTTTTGTACTTTTAAAAATCACTGAGCTCCTCAAGAGCTTTTGTTTATGTAGTTATAGTTACCAAAATAGAAATTAAAAGTATAACTTAGAAATATTTGTTAATTCTTTTAAAAATAATAATAAACACTACTGCATATTAATACTCTATTTAAAAATAACTAAATTTTCCAGAACAGTCATAAGAGTGGCATTGTTTTATGCTTTTGCAAATCTCTTTAATACTTGGGATATACAGAAAACAGCTGGATTCTCATATTTGCTTCTTCATTCAATCTGTTGTAACATCACACAACATATCATATAACCTCTAGAAACTGAATTCATAAGAGAATGAAAATGAAAAAGGCAAATGTCTTAGCATTATTAATACACTATTATGACTTCATGGGTACCCTGAAATAGGTGCCTTAAATTACATTGGTTTACATAGTTACCTATACATTATAGATTTCTTTAAGTTTTTTAAAAGAAATGTAAAACTTAATCTTCTGTAATTCCCAGGGCTCTTGTTTTGTTTTTAAAAGCAATACTTACTGAGCAGTACCCACTATTTGCTAGATATTTTCACATGTTTTCATTTAAATCTTTAGTGTTATTATTTAAATATTTTTTATGAAAACTGTAAGTGCTATTTTAAACATTTTTGTTTACAAAAAAAAAATCAATGATTAGTATCTTTTTATACTTTCAGATTCCTATATATGGACAAATTTCAGAGGAAGGAAAGAGTTCTCATAAGAAATTTAAGATAGACTGTCCTGAAAGTTGTGGGGCAGGGTTTTTGTTAGGTTTTATTTCATTTTTGTTTTTAAGACACAAGCTAAAAGGTCAAGTCTCTGGGTGATATCCCCTTATAGTTTCAGTCAAGGAGTGTATCAGAGCACAGACCAGGAGACCCCAGCCTGGTGTTGACTGGTTGCCTCAGCTATCCCACATATTTGGTATTGCTCGGGTTGAGATTCACTGGGACAATCACACTTCACATCTCCTTGCTGGCTGCTGGAGGCAGGTACTGGATCCATACTCATTGATGACCACCAGAGCTCCCTTCAATGTGGCTCAGTTTGTAACCAAGATAGTATTCCAGGGCAGACAAGGCAGCCATCTGATGCATGATCCATTTCTGCTTTTCCTTCCTGCGCTGCATGACAAAGTACTGTCTGAGCTGCCTGAGGCTGGCTGGGAAACACTTCCAGGAGAGAATACACCAGGACTATGATGAGGAAGGAGAAGATGTGGGCCATGGTGCCTATGACCCACCTGTGGATCTGCAGTGTTCTCAGCATGCTCACTGCTGGGGAAAGTAAAGTCACAGTAGCCAGTTGATGGGTGCCATCAAGTTGCCTCTCCCTGCTGTCAGTAACCATGATGGCCAGATTGGCCAGAAGCCCCAGGTCACTGTGGTTGTCACAGCTGAGAGTGGATAAACGCTGGTGGACTTGGCCCCATCCTCACATAGGGGAAAGGTATACACAGCAGCTAGAACATCCTCACCCTGCACATACTCCTGGTTGGCGCACTGCACGTGGCTATTGTAGCACCCCTGGAAGCTGCTGAGCCATGAGCCAGCCTGCACACATTGTGCCCATAGTCCCACAGGTTCCTGGCCAGGATGATGCTCATCAATGATTGCCAAGAGTTGAGGATCCAGGGCTCGATGTAGGTGAGGTGGTTGGAGTCCAGCTGCAGAGACTGAAGGTGCAGCATGGTCTCGAACACATGGGGCTCCATGTACTTGATCTTAGTGTCCAACAGATCCATTTTCTCCAGGTTTCAAACCCAGTCCAGTAGCTAACCACAATGGCCACCTTGTGCCTCTTTAGGTAGAGGGAGTGCAGGGAGATGAGGTACAGAAGAGGGCAAAGTTCACCTTGACCAAGTCTTTGTGCTCCAGGTGTGGCTAGTGCACACCAGACTTTTTTTTTTTTCCACACCAGACTTTTGAGCTGACTGTATCCAATCTAAATATTCTTTATTATACACACACGAAACAGTCTGAGGAATTCAATGACCTGTCCAGATCATAGTGGTAGTCACAGGTAGAGCTGAGATTCAAATCCGGTCTTCCAACACTAATGTCAGAACTTTTCTAAACTATGTTTATTACTGACCACGCAAAAATGGGAAACCAGGAAAAAATGGAGGCAACTAATGAATGGCAAGGGAGTCTCGGTGGCAATCTGGGTTGTTGCTGCTTATACATTTTGGCTACCTTGTCTAGAATTTCCCTTGAAATATTTCAATCCAGACAGAGATGCCATCCAGTGAACTCAAATTAGACTACCATGTAAATTCGAGGCTTGAAAATTACATTTGCCCATTTACCTTTATTGCTCTAGCAGCTCTAATCTATTTGCTTCAAAAATCATTTCTGGGAATAGAAATCTCCCTAAACTTGTTTCTCAATAAAACTGGCAAATATAAATTAACAAAAGCTAACATTTTGGGGGCACCTCCCACATGTCAGGCATAGTACTAAGCACTCCATGGTAGTGGCAATTTTATCAGTTTGGGGACTGCCCAGCTCTGAACTCTTCTTTTTTGCTTTGGAGATTTCCAGTTTTCTATGTCACAGTGAGCAGAGCCTAAGTCCCCTCATAAAAGCTAAAATATAAATTTGCTCTTCTAGGCTCCCTGCTGCAAGGCATGGCCATATGACCCAGAATCACTTGCCTGACATTCTGGATCAGGAGCCAGTGATGTAAGAATAAGGGACAGTACAGAATTATTTCAAGAAGCAGTAGAGCAATAGTCAGCTTTAAAAACAGGAATGACAGCAGTGTCAATAACAGCCCCAGAACAGGTGATGCAAGCTGTGGCATCTGACCCTCAGCAGTAATGCAGCAGTCACCCCAGACTGGCTGTGTGTTATACTTTTGACTATAATTTAGAACTGTATTAATTCTGAGTCCAGTTCTCTAGCCATTCTATCGAGCCTGAGATTTCCTATATCCACTCCAAATCCTTTTCTGCTTAAGCCAGTCAGACCCAGATTTTGAGGCTTATAACTAAAAACACTCAGAAAGGCACTCAGTCTTGCTTAATTTTCATAGCAACCATCTGAGATCAGTACTATCATTAACTCCATTTTAGAGATAAGGTCATGGGGCTCAGAGAGGTTACCCTGCCTGATGTCCCAAAGCTCATTAAGTAGTCATTATCCATGAGGTAATAATAACCAAAACTAATGACATTCATAATCTAATGATCTCCATGATTGTTCCCAGTGGCTTCCTAACTTTAATACATTTTTTATGTTAATTTCTAGAATATGGGGACATCTAAGGATCCCTAGGATCCATTCACAGGCCTGTGCTCCTTCAGTCACAAAGAGGAAAATTACTGACAGAAATGGGTAAAAGGAAAAGTCTGTCTTGGCATTTTCTTGTTTAATGATGGGGTGAAAGAGCCTGGGGCTGCTCTGACCTGGGAGCTCTTCCTGCCCTAGAAAGGCTTTCCTTTTCCTTGGCATGCTTTTCCTGAGA
This sequence comes from Vulpes vulpes, assembly GCF_048418805.1. Classification (NCBI taxonomy): domain Eukaryota; kingdom Metazoa; phylum Chordata; class Mammalia; order Carnivora; family Canidae; genus Vulpes; species Vulpes vulpes. Next base: position 89,882,580 of record NC_132785.1, read on the forward strand.
TCCTCCTATCACCATCATTATAATATTGCCCAGACCTGAATGGGTGTCAAAGAAAAGAAAGAAAAGAAAAGAAAAGAAAAGAAAAGAAAAGAAAAGAAAAGAAAAGAAAAGAAAAGAAAGAAAAGAAAAGAACCTGAAAAGTCTACCTGACCCTGCTTTTGGAGCAGCAGGCTGTTCTGCCTTTAAAAAAAAAAAAAAAAAAAAAAAAAAAGACTATTTTTACTATTTTTACATTTTGTTTGTCTTTATTCCTAAAAAAAAAAAAAAAAAAAAAAAAAGAAGAAGAAGAAGAAGTAAAAAGGAAATGTTAACCTTCTATTTTGCCATACCAAATCCCTATGACAAAAAAAAAAAAAATGTTTTTTGAAAGAAAGAAAAAAACAGAGGGGAGAGGAAGGAGGGAAACAACACATTTTCGAAATTAATATGGCTAAAATAACAAACAGAAGCCACCTCTAAAATATAAAGGGAGAGTACAAGTCATAACAAATTCACAAATACTGGTCTTGTTCTTACTGCCATACATTGTATATTCTACTAGCTTATTCCTTATGAAATTTTATCACCAGAAACAATCTTGCAGGATTTCTGCTCCTCCCATTTTTAACAACCAAAAGGTGAAGCTTCCAAATTCATTCATCCATCAATCCAGTATTTTATGAACACCTAATACATGCCATGCATGGTGTTATGCACTGATATAAGGACTTGGTAGAAAGGGGCACTGTTTGGGGAAATACATCTACCAGTTAACATAGGGCTATGAGGAATTCAAATGCAAGACAAGTAATTTTTTTATTAAATTTTCCAGTAAAAAGTATGTCAGACAGGAACCCACCTGACAATATTAACCATAAACAAACTTGACACAGATGAAAGAATAAGCAATAGCCCAAATCTATTAAGAAAAGACCAACATGGGCACAGCTTAGGATCTTAGAGGAAGACATTTCTAAAAGCAGCTTTCTCCAGAGGTTCTATATAGGTTCTAGGTAATGTCACCTTTAGACTCAATAGCCTGGCTTGGCAATAATATGTTGAAGAATAAAATATTAGCAGAAATTATGATAGTTGAAAATAATTCCTATAATATTTGAAGTTCACAACATTTTGAGTAGGATGTTAAAGGGAAAGAAACCATTTTGTGACAAAACACCGTCACAAGAATACCAAGTACCACATTTTAATGAAGAGTTAATGATATTTCATTGTTTCTTATAGTAAAGATAATCTTTCCTTTTTGCATCATTTGATGGTTTTTAGGAATCAACACTGAGTATAAGAATGGCCTTTCTTTGCAACTGCTACCTCATGGCAAACATCACAGCATGAACTAAAATGAACTCAGTTCTGTTGGCACTGTGTATGAAACAGAACCACAGGTAGATACCTGAATTTGGATTCCTTTTTTTTTTTTTCTGTAACTGCAAAAGGAGACTTCCTGCTTTTACACAGAGAAAAGCAATTAACACTTGTGGAGTAGTGGGTAAAACCCACAATTTATTTTCACAGGCATTATCTTATTTGATCTTCACAACAACCTCATGAGGTTGCAATTGTAACATTTAAAAATGAGGAAAACTAGCAATCAGAAGAGATAAATTGTTCAGATCACACTATGGGAAATAAGGAACATGGACTCAAATCCTCAGGAAATCCTGATTTCTTCATATATCATACAACTTTTTAATCCACATTTGAGATTATAGTGCCTTAATCTCCTACCTGACCTGCCTCACCCCGGGTAGATATATGATACTCTCAATCAACAAATAAAGATTAGTTGCTATTTTAACTTTCTAAGTATTACCTTTTTTCCATCTAGAATCTGGGAGTAAAATTTTCCTCATATAGTTATCAAACCACTCAATTCTACTAGTTTTGACCATGTAAATTTTTGGAAACAGGACAAAGAGCTTTTAGACTATAAATCCCAATTCTCACTTTTAAATTTAAATTTTATTTATTTTTCAAATTTGTAACACTTTCCACATGCTTCAAAACACAAGGTACAAGAGTTGAAGGGTTAAGAGTCTACCCAGCTTCCCCATTCCATTCTGATAAAGAAGTATTATCAGTTTCCTGTGAACCTTGAATATGTATACTATATACATATAAGCCACAAACATGTATTTATATATGCCTCTGTTAGAAGACAATCCTCCCTGGATTTTTCCATGTTCCTACACAGTCCACGCCTCCAAAAGATGAAACCTAGCATGACATAACATTGGAGACTATCTCCTCTGCATCTTCTAAGCTTGTCTCCTTTCCACTGAAGCCATCAACTCCCATTCAAGAAGCAATAAAACCTTTCCTATCTTCCCTGGGGCCAAAGAGTTAAATTTAGGGACAGAGACCTTCTGTTCCTATCCTAGAAAGAATTTGTTTACTTTCAGAGAAAAAGATAAACTGAGCACTCTACCTCCAGAAAGAAAGATTAGATGTGTCAGCTCCCATAGAAGCTTAGAGATTACTAATTCCTGGGTTCTCTTTCTCCAAACCTTGCCTATAGTCCAGGTATACACATATGGCTCTTACTTTGTTGCTCTGAGGAGAACTGGATAAGAGGGATCTAGTACTACCATGCTACCTTGGCTGCTGTCACTGCTGTGTGGTCTGACTTCTGATTCAGAGCCCTGGTGTTTCTGCAATAAATTATATATACAAGTAGGGTAATATCAGAGACCCTTCAGAGATCTAGACATAACACCTGCTGTCTTATATACATGGTGCTGTACTATATTTTAAACACTTGGTTTATTCCATTTAATATATCCTGAAAAATAATGCAAGAAAAAAATTTTTTTAGAGAGAAAGAGAAAACACACATGCATGAGTTGGGATGAGGAGAGGGAGAGAGAGAATCTTAAGCAGGCTCCACACCCAGCACAGAGCCTGACTCAGGGCTTGATCTCATGACCCTGAGGTCATGACCTGAGCTGAAATCAATTGTCAGAAGCTTAACTGACTAAACCACCCAGGTGACCCAATGTAAGAAAATGTTAATAGACTAGTAAGTCTGTATATTCTTGATCAATGATATTTTAGGAATACTTTAAATATCTTAACCAAAAAACACTTCTTAACTGGCCATAATGGTCCAAAATTAGATAAATCTTTAAATATTTTGTGTAAAGCTTAATCTAACTTTATATGTTATTCTATTATTAAATTTTTACTAACTTAATCTTTTTTCCAAATGCAATTTTCCTATATTCAGAGAATAAACGTTAGCTAAACCTGAACTTTTCTGTTGCCAAAGAAGCAAAGTTCAAATATAATTGCAGATCATTGATCTCAATGAAAACATTCTACATAAAGAACAAATTCAAATGCTTTGAAGAAAAAAATAATAGCATGCGTTTACACATTTTTAAAAAGCAAGCCAAATAAAGCAATATAAATATTCTAAAGTGCAAGTTTTAAGGACATATACAAGTATTTTGGGAAATATAAAAACAATCCAAGTATTATCTACAAATATTTCTTCTTAATTATAAGGCTAAGAAGCGGATTTAGGTAACAAATATCTGACAAGTTAATTGAAATTAACATATTTGAATAAATGTCAGTAAGTTTTGGCTCATCAGTTTATTGCCTAATAAAATACTGAACTTAAACTCAGAAGAATTATTTATTTATAACTATATTATATACTATATAATATATATACAGCTCTCTCTATATATTTAATATCAGATAATGGTGTCTTAGAAAAAAAGATAAACCTTTTATGTATATATTTAATATAAAATAACAATGTTTTAGGAAAAAACTTAAGGATATAAGCAAAAATTAAAAAAAAAATAACTGTTTAGTTCTGAGTAATGGGATTATGAGGACTTTTAGGTGAGGTTTTCATGGCTTTCTATATTTCTCATGCATTCTAAAATATTCTGTTACTATAATCTAACTAGTTTGTTTTTCCAGTCTTTTTTTTTATTTTTTAAGATCTTATTTACTGGGCAGCCCGGATGGCTCAGCGGTTTAGCACTGCCTTCACCCAGGGCGTGATCCTGGAGTCCCAGGATCGGGTCCCACGTCGGGCTCCCTGCATGGAGCCTGCTTCTCCCTCTGCCTGTGTCTCTGCCTATCTCTCACTCTCTCTTTGTCTCATGAATAAATAAATAAGATCTTTTAAAAAAAATCTTATTTATTCATTCATGTGAGACACAGAGAGAGAGGCAGAGACATAAGCAGAGAGAGAAGCAGGCTCTCTGCAGTAGCCTGATGCAGGATTGGAGCCCGGGACCCTGGGATCATGGCCTGAGCCGAAGGCAGACACTCAACCACTGAGCAACCCAGGCATCCCATGTTTTGCCAGTCTTCTTAAAAATAATAAAAATTTTTTAAAAATAACACTAATAAAAATTCAGTAAGGTCAAAGGGCATAAACTTAATACATAAATAATATACTTCTATCTTTTACATATACATATTATGCATACATATACACACATAAAATATCAATATGTATATTCTAGAAGACAATGAAAAAAAGAACCCATTTACAATAGAAACTAAAGAGATAAAATATCTAGCAATACATTTAAGTGTCCAGTCATAAATTTTGAAAGCATTAAAACTCTACTGCACCCAGGACAATTTACACGTTTAATGCAATCCCTATCAAAATACCATGGACTTTCTTCAGAGAGTTAGAACAAATTATTTTAAGATTTGTGTGGAATCAGAAAAGACCCCGAATAGCCAGGGGAATTTTAAAAAACAAAACCATATCTGGGGGCATCACAAAGCCAGATTTCAGGTTGTACTACAAAGCTGCGGTCATCAAGACAGTGTGGTACTGGCACAAAAACAGACACATAGATCAATGGAACAGAATAGAGAATCCAGAAGTGGACCCTCAACTTTATGGTCAACTAATATTCGACAAAGCAGGAAAAAGACTATCCACTGGAAGAAAGTCTCTTCAATAAATGGTGCTAGGAAAATTGGACATCCACATGAACAATGAAACTAGACCACTCTCTTGCACCATACACGAAGATAAACTCAAAATGGATGAAAGATCTAAATGTGAGACAAGAGTCCATCAAAATCCTAGAGGAGAACACAGGCAACACCCTTTTTGAACTCAGCCACAGTAACTTCTTGCAAGATACATCCACGAAGGCAAAAGAAACAAAAGCAAAAACGCACTATTGGGACTTCATCAAGATTAAGAAGATTTTGCACAGCAAAGGATACAGTCAACAAAACTAAAAGACAACCTACAGAATGGGAGAAGATATTTGCAAATGACTTATCAGATAAAGGGCTAGTTTCCAAGATCTATAAAGAACTTATTAAACTCAACACCAAAGAAACAAACAATCCAATCATGAAATGGGCAAAAGACATGAACAGAAATCTTACAGAGTAAGACACAGACATGGCCAACATGCACATGAGAAAATGCTCTGCATCACTTGCCATCAGGGAAATACAAATCAAAACCACAATGAGATACTACCTCACACCAGTGAGAATGGGGAAAATTAACAAGGCAGGAAACCACAAATGTTGGAGAGGATGCAGAGAAAAGGGAACCCTCTTACACTGTTGGTGGGAATGTGAACTGGTGCAGCCACTCTGGAAAACTGTGTGGAGGTTCCTCAAAGAGTTAAAAATAGACCTGCCCTACGACCCAGCAATTGCACTGTTAGGGATTTACCCCAAAGATACAGATGCAATGAAACGCCAGGACACCTGCACCCTGATGTTTCTAGCAGCAATGTCCACAGTAGCCAAACTGTGGAAGAAGCCTCAGTGTCCATCAAAAGATGAATGGATAAAGAAGATGTGGTTCAGGGGATCCCTGGGTGGCGCAGCGGTTTGGCGCCTGCCTTTGGCCCAGGGCGCGATCCTGGAGACCCAGGATCGAATCCCACATCGGGCTCCCGGTGCATGGAGCCTGCTTCTCCCTCTGCCTGTGTCTCTGCCTCTCTCTCTATATATATATATGACTATTATAAATAAATAAAAAAAATTTTTAAAAAAAAGATGTGGTTTATGTATACAATGGAATATTACTCAGCCATAAGAAATGACAAATACCCACCATTTGCTTCAACTGGATGGAACTGGAGGGTATTATGCTGAGTGAAATAAGTCAATCGGAGAAGGACAGACATTATATGGTCTCATTCATTTGGGGAATATAAATAATAGTGAAAGGGAATATAAGGGAAGGGAGAAGAAATGTGTGGGAAATATCAGAAAGGGAGACAGAACATAAAGACTCCTAACTCTGGGAAACGAACTAGGGGTGGTGGAAGGGGAGGAGGGTGGGGGGTGGGGGTGAATGGGTGACGGGCACTGAGGGAGGCACTTGACAGGATGAGCACTGGGTGTTATTTTGTATGTTGGCAAATTGAACACCAATAAAAAATAAATTTATTATAAAAAATAAAAAAAATAAAACTCTACTGCAGGTCACAAAATAAAAGCTAATGTAAAGACATCAGGTTCTGGAATTGAAAGATTCATTATAAAGATGTCAACTGTCCCTAAAATAATTTATAAATTTAATGCCAGTAGGATTTAGTCAGGGAGGGGAAGAAACCAAACAAGATAATTTTAAATGTCATATGTAAACAAAACAAACAAGCAATTCTGAAGACAGAAATATGAAGGGCCTGGACCTTTCAGATATTGTATTATAATACTTTAATAATTACATATATAAAATATATATATTTAAATGAAACAGTCCAAAAATAGACCCAAATATACACACATGAGAGTTTAGTATAAAAGGTAATGTCTTGAATAGTGAAGAGATTCACTAATCTCAGTTGTATTGAGACAACCATATAGCCAACTGGATAATATAGAGCTAAATCCATTCTTTATACTAGTTAAATTCCAAACATCAAAGATTTATGTTTAAAACTGAAACTGTTAAAACATTAAGAGAAGAAATACATCCACACAAATAGAAGCTCATCTTTGACAAAGGAGCAAAAGCAATTTAATGAAGGAAGGATATCTAAAACAACTGGACATTCACATGCAAACAAAAGAAATTAGACACCAGCTTTATACTTTCACAATAACTCAAATGAATCATAGATCTAAATGTAAAACATACAACTATAAAACTTACAGAAGATAACATAGAAAATCTTGGTGACCTTGAATTTGGCAAAGAGTTTTTAGATACAACACAAAAAGTAAAATCCATGAAAGAAAAAACTGTAAGCTGGATTTCAATATTATTTTTAAAAACCCTGCTTTGTAAAAGACACTGTTAAGAAAATGAAAAAAAAAACCAAGCCTGAGAGAAAATATTTGCAAGATGTCTAATAAAGAATGTGTATTCAAAATATATAAAAGAAATCTTAAATGGCATTGGGAAAACTAGATAGCTATATGCAAAAGAATAAAACTGGACCACTATCTTATACCATGTACCAAAATAAATTCAAAATGGATTAAAGTCGTAATGTAAGACCTGGAATCATAAACTCCTACAAGAAAACATAGGCAGTAAGTCTTTGATCTGTCTTAGAAATATTTTGGGGGACTAATCTCCTCAGGCAAAAGCAACACAAGCTAAAATAAACAAATGGGATTGTATCAACCATAAAGCTTTACACAGCAAAGAAAATCATAGCTTTACACAGCAAAGAAAATCATCAGCAAAAAGAAAAGACAACCTACTGAATGGAAGAAGGTCTCAGCAAATTATGTATCTAACAAGAAGTTAATATCCAAAATATATAAAGACCTTATACAACTTAAAATAAAAAAAAAAACAAATAACCCAATTAAAAAATACGGAGAGGACTTGAATAGACAATTTTCCAAAAAAGACATACAGATGGCAAACAGATGCATGAAAAGATGCTCAATATCACTAATCAGCAGAGAAATGCAAATCAAAATGACAATATCACCTCATACCTGTCAGATTGGCTATTATCAAAAAAGACAAAAAAAAAAAAAAAAAAAAAAGAAAGTGCTCCTGAAGATATAAAGGATCCCTTGTACACTACTGGTGGGAATGTAAATTGGTTGCAACCACTATGGAAAACTGTATGGAGGTTCCTAAAAAAAATTACAAATAGAACTACCATATGACCTAGCAATTCCATTTCTGGGTATTTATCTGAAGGAAACAAAGACATCAAACTGTAAAAATATATGCACTCCTATATTCACTGCATTATTTACAATAGCCAAAATACAGAAGCAACCTAAGTGTCTATGGATAGATGGATTAAAAAAAAATGTGATACATACACACACACACACACACACACACACACACAATGCAGTATTACTCACCACAAAATAGAATGAAATCTTACCATTTGAGATAACATGGATGGACCTAGAGTGTATTCTGTTAATTGAAATAAGTCAGAGAAAGACAAATACCATATGATTTCACTTATATGTGGAATCTACAAAACAAAAGAACAAAACAGACTCAAAGCAGGAGGGGTGGAGGGCAAAATAGATGAGGAGGATTAAAAGTCACCAACTCAGAGAGGGAGGTAAAACGGCAGAAGAGTAGAGGATCTCATTTCATCTGGTCTCTTGAATTTAGCTAGATAACTATTAAATCACTCTGAACACCTGTGAATTCAACCTAAGATATAAGAATTCCTGGAATTCTACAAATAGAAAAGAGACTGCTTTTTGCAAGGTAGGAGTATGGAGAAGAGAAAGAAAGGGGATATATTGGAAGATAAACGGCAGTGGAGAGGGAGCCTCTGAAACCTGACTATCAAAAAGTGATACAGTCCTGGGGTACAAAATCAGAATCTTTAGAAATCAACTCCAGTGAGAGACCTCCCTGTGTGAAAGGTGCTCAGTGGTAAAGTGGGGCAGAATCCTAGGTGACCAAGGGATCCCCGGGGTCACAGAGAGAATGGGGGTGCCTAAGCCAGCAGAGTTCCCAATCACTGGAGCGAGAAACCCTTAACAGTCTGGGAGCCCAGGAGAGAGCTCTCAGCTGAGTTTGCCATAAACCTCAACTACTGCATGATTTGGCAACAGCACTCAGTGTGGGGGGCATGAAGGTGTCTTGCAAAGGACAAAAAAGTGGCAGCCCTCTGCCTTCCCCCAGAGGGGAGACAGAGGAGTGGGCACCACCAGGCGACTGCTCTGCATACAAGGGCCTGGCAAAGAACAAGTGTGGTAAATGTGCGACCCTCCACTTCCCCCAGGAAGATCAGTATATACCACCTGCAAAGTGTGGCATGCACAAAACTGAAGACTGCTTATCCTTAAGAGTTTACTGAAGAAAGGAGACCACAATCTTCAGCTCCAGGGCTGAAGATCTGGGCTTGGCCATTTTTATTCTCATCCTCTAAAGAGGCACAGGGAACCTTCAGGGAATAAAAGTCACATAAAAAAAAAAAAAAAAAAACCCAGAAACAGCTTACACTGAGCTCAAGCCCCTGGGCAAGGTGGTACACCTCTGCCCAGACAAAGACACCTGAGAATCAATGCAGCAGGCCCCTCTCTCAGAAAACTAGCTGGAAGAAAAGGGAACACCAAGTATAGGTAGCACAGGGCACTGCAAAACTCCAGTGCTAGGGGAAAACAGTATATAGAATTCAAGGGTTTTTCTCATGAGTCATTTATATTTCAATTTAAAATTTTCCTTTTCTTGGGACGCCTGGGTGGCTCAGTGGTTGAGCATCTGCCTTCGGTTCAGGGCATGATCCCAGAATCCCTGGATCGAGTCCCACACATTGGGCTCCCCACAGGAAGCTTGCCTCTCCCTCTGCCTATGTCTCTGCCTCTTCTCTACGTGTCTCTCATGAATAAATTTTTTTTTCTTTTTTTTTTCCATTTCAACTAGTTTATTTTATCAGCTCTTTGGTTTTAACTCTTTTTTAATTTATTTTTTTAAAGATTTTATTTATTTGTTCATGAGAGACACAGAGAGAGAAGCAGAGACATAGGCAGAGGGAGAGGCAGGCTCTCCATGGGGAACCCAATGCAGGACTTGATCCCCAGACCCCAGGATCATGACCTGAGCCAAATGAAGATGCTCAACCACTGATCCACCCAGGCGTCTCTAAGTCTTTTTTTTTTTTTACTTTCATTTTTTATATTTACATTTCATAGATATATTCTTCATTTTTGGCTTCCTTTCACCATATTCAATTTTATTTTTGTACATATAAGTTTTGCTTTCTTTATAGTTTTAGGATTTATTGTCTTCTAACACACAGGACCAAGTGGGTCACCCTGTTTTGTCCACCTGGAAGATTATGCTCTCTCCCCTCCCCTTCTGATTTCTTTTTTTTTTTCTTTTTTTTTTTTCTTTTTTGGTTTCTGACCTTTTCAGATTTATCTAGTGTGTATTTTGTGTGGACCGTGGTTGATATTTCTGATTTCATTTACTCATTCAGCCATTCTTCTCTGGGCAAAATGAATAGAAGGAAGAATTCACAACAAAAGAAAGAAACAGAGGTAATATTCTCTGCCACAGATCTAATCGATATGGATGTAAGTAAGATGTCAGAGCTGGAATTCAGGATAACAATTACAAAGTTACTACCTGGGCTTGAAAAAAAGCATAAAAGACACTAGAGAATCTCATAGTGTAGAAATGAAATCTAATCAGACCAAAATTAAAAATGCTATGAGATGCAGGTTATATTGGATCTCTAAACAGTTTGGGTAAATGAGGCAGAAGAGAAAGCAAGTGATACAGAAAATAAGTTCATGGAAAGGAAGGAAGCTGAAGAAAAGAGAGAAAAACAATGAATGGACTATGAGGGGAGGCTTTGAGAAATCAATGATGCCATAAAACAAAACAATATTAGAATTACTGGGGTCCCTGAGGGAGAAGAGAGAGAGAGAATGAGATAGAAGGTGTATTTGAGCAAATCATAGCTTAGAATTTCCCTAATCTGAGGAAGGAAATGACATTCAAGTCTAAGAGGTAGAGAAGACCCCTCTCAAAAATCAATAAAAATAGATCAACACCCTGATAAATAATACTGAAACTTGCAAATTTCAGAAATAAAGAGAAAATCCAGAAAGCTCAAGATAAGAACTCCTTAACCTACAGGGGCAAGAACATTAGACTAGCAGCAGACCTATCTACAGAGACATGGCAAGCCAGAAAGGGCTAGAATGACATATTCAAATATTAAATGAGAAAAGCATGCAGCCAAGAATACTTCATCCAGCAAGGCTGTCATTCAGAATGGAAGAAAAGATAAAGAGCTTCCAGGACAGGCCAAAACTGAAAGAATATGTGACTACTAAACCAGCCCTGAAAGAAATATTAAAGGGGAATCCTGTAACCAAAGAGGGAGTCCAAAAGTAACACAGACCAGAAAGAAACAGGAATTTTATAGGCAATACAATGGCACTAAATGCATATCTCTCAATAGTTATTCTGAATGTAAATAGGTTAAATGCTCCAATCAAAAGATATAGGGTATCAGATTGGATAAAAAAGCAACCCACCCATATGCTGTCTACCAAAGACTCATTTTAGACCTAAAGACACCTCCAGATTGAAAGTGAAGGGGTAGAGAGCCATTTATCATGCTAATGGACCTCAAAAGAAAGCTGGAGTGGCAATCCTTGTATCAGACAAATTAGATTTTAAACCAAAGACTGTAGTAAGGGATGAAAGGGGACACTACATCATACTTAAAGGGTCTATCCAACAAAAATATCTGACAATCATAAATATTTATGCTTCTATCTTGGGAGCAGCCAATTACATCAACCAATAATGACCAAAGTAAGAAAACACATTAATAATAATATAATAATAGTAGGGTATTTCAACACCCACACACCACAATGGATAGATCATCTAAGCAGAAGATCAACAGGAAACAAGGGCTTTGAATGACACACTGGACCAGATGGATTTCACAGATATAGAGAAAGAGAGCATTCCGCCCTAAAGCACAATATACATTCTTTTCAAGTGCACATAGAATATTCTCCAGAATAGATCACATTCTGGGTCACAAATCAGGTTTCGACTGATACCAAAAGACTGGGATTCTTCCCTGCATATTTTCAGACCATAATGTTTTAAAACTGGAACTCAATCACAAGAGGAAATCTGGAAGGAACTCAAACACTTGGAGGTAAAGAGTATCCTACTAAAGAACAAATGGGTCAACCGGGAAATTAAAGAAGAATTTAAAAAATTCATAGAAACAAAGGAAAATGAAAACACAACTACTCAAAACTGTTGGGATGCAGCAAAGGTGATCCTAAGAGGGAAATAAGTAGATAGCAACACGAGTCTCTCAAAAAAACAGAAAAGTCTCAAATGCACAAAGTAACCAACCTTACCTAAAGAAGCCAGAGAAAGAACAACAAATAAAGCCTAAACCCAGCAGGAGAAGAGAAAAAATAAAGATTAGAGCAGAACTCAATGAAATAGGGCAGCCCAGGTGGCTCAGCGGTTTAGCACTGCCTTTAGCCCAGGGCATGATCCTGGAGACCCAGCATCGAGTCCCATGTCGGGCTCCCTGCATGGAGCCTGCTTCTCCTTCTGCCTGTGTCTCTGCCCCCCCCTCTTTCTCTGTGTCTCTCATGAATAAATAAATAAAATCTTTTAAAAAAACTCAATGAAATAGAAACCAAAAGAACAGCAAAACAGATCAATGAAGCTAGAAGCTGGTTGTTTGCAAAAATTAATAAGATTGATAAACCCCTAGCCAGACTCATCAAAAAGAAAAGAGAAAGGACCCAAATTAATAAAATCATGAATGAAAGAGGAGAGATCATGATCAACACCATGGAAATACAATTTTAAGAATATATTATGAGCAACTATATGCCAACAAATTAGGCAACCTGGAAGAAATGAATACATTCCTAGAAACTTATAAACTACCAAAACTGGAACAGGAAGAAATAGGAAACCTGAACAGACCCATAGCCAGCAAGGAAATTGAAACAGTAATCAAAAATTTCTCAACAAACAAGAGTCTAGAGCCAAATAGCTTCCCAGAGGAATTCTACCAAATATTTAAAGAAGAACTAACACCTATTCCTCCGAAGCTGTTTCAAAAAACAGAAATGGAAAGAAAATTTCCAAACTCATTCTATGAGGCCAGCATTACCTTAATCCTAAAACCAGATAAAGACCTCATTAAAAAGTAGAATTACATGGGCAGCCCGAGTGGCTCAGCAGTTTAGTGCCACCTTCAGCCCAGGGTGTGATCCTGGAGACCCGGTATCGAGTCCCACATCAGGCTCCCTGCATGGAGGCTGCTTCTCCCTCTGCCTATGTCTCTGCCTCTCTCTCTTTCTCTCTTTCTGTGTCTCTCATGAATAAATAAATAAAATATTTTTTAAAAAATATGCTTATAAAAAAAGTAGAATTACAGACCAATATCCCTGATGAACATAGATGCCAAAATTCTCACCAAGATACTAGCCAATAGGATCCAACAGTACATTAAAAGGATTATTTACCACTACCAAGCAGGATTTAATCCTGATCTGGAAGATGGTTCAACATTAGCAAATCAATCAAAATGATACAGCACATTAATAAAAGAAAGGACAAGGAACATATGATCCTCCTAACTGATGCAGAAAAAGCCTTTGACAAAATACAGCATCCTTTCTTGATTAAAACTCTTCTAAATGTAGGGATAGAGGATAGAAGAAACATACCTCAATACGATAAAAGCCATCTACAAAGAGCCCACAGAGAATACCATGCTCAATAGGGAAAAACTGAGAGGGTAGCCCTGGTGGCCCAGGGGTTTAGTGCTGCTTTCGGCCCGGGGTGTGATCCTGGAGACCTGGGATCGAGTCCCACATCAGGCTCCCTGTGTCTCTGCCTCTCTCTCTCTCTCTCTCTCTCTGTGTGTGTCTGTCTGTCTGTCATGAGTAAATAAATAAAATCTTAAAAACAAAAAAACTGAGAGCTTTTCCCCTAAGGTCAGGAACACAACAGAGATGTCCACTCTCACTACTGTCGTTCAACACAGTACTAGAACTCCTAGTCTCAGCAATCAGACAACAAAAGGAAATAAAAGGCATTCAAATTGGCAAAGAAGAAGTCAAACTCTCCCTTTGCAGATGACATGATACTGTATATGAAGAACCCAAAAGAATCCAACCCCCAAATTGCTAGAAGTCATACAGCCATTCAACAATATGGCAAGATACAAAATCAATGCACAGAAATCAGTTGCATTTCTACACACTAACAATGAGACTGAAGAAAGAGAAATTTAAGGAATCGATCCCGTTTACAACTGCATCCAAAACCATAAGATACCTAGGAATAAAACTGACCATAGAAGTAAAGAATCTACAAAATACTTATGAAAGAAATTGAGAAAGACACAAAGAAATGGAAAAACATTCCATGCTAATAGGTTGGAAGAATAAATATTGTGAAAATGTCTATGCTACCGAGAGCAATCTGCTCATTCAATGTCCCCATCAAAATAACATTGACATTTTTTACAGAGCTGGAACAAATAATCCTAAAATTTGTATGGAACCAAAAAAGACCCCAAATAGCCAAGAAATGTTGAAAAAGAAAACCAAAGCTGGAGGCATCAAAAAGATTGACTTCAAACTGTATTTAAAATCTGTAATCATCAAGACAGTATGGTACTGGCACAAAAACAGATACATCAATCAATAAAACAGAACAGAGAACCCAGAAATGGACCCTCATCTCTATGGTCAAATAATCTTTGACAAAGCAGGAAAGAACATTCAATGGAAAAAGGACAGCCTCTTCAATAAATGGTACTAGGAAAATTGGACAGCCACACACAGAAGAATGAAACTGGACCATTCTCTTACACCATACACAAAGATAAACTCAAAATGATGAAAGATGTAAATGTGAGATAGAAAACCATCAAAATCCTAGAGGAGAACAGAGGCAGAAACTTCTTGCAAGACATGTATATAAAGGCAAGGGAAACAAAAACAAAAATGAACTATTGAGACTTCATCAAGATAAAAAGCTCCTGCACAGCAAAGGAAACAGTCAACAAAACAGCAGCCTTAGGATAAAGAAGATATTTGCAAATGACATATCAAATAAAGAGCTATTATCCAAGATATATGAAGAACTTATCAAACTCAACACCCAAAAACAAATAATCTGGTCATGAAATGAGTGGAAGACATGAACAGACAATTCTCCAAAGAAGATATACAAATGGTCAAGAGATACATGAAAAAATGCTTCACATCACTCGGCATCAGGGAGATACAAATCAAAACCATAATGAGATACCACCTTCCTGGTAAAATTAATGGCTAAAATTAATAGGAAACAACAAACGTCGGTGAGGCTGTGGAGAAAGGGGAATCCTCTTACACTGTTGGTAGAAATCCAAGCTGGAAATGCAAGTCACTCTGGAAAACAGAAGGTCCTCAAGAAGTTAAATATAGAGCTATCCTACAGCCTAGCAATTGCACTACTAGGTATTTATCCTAAAGATAAAAATGTAGTGATATGAAGGGGCACCTATACCCCAATGTTCGTAGCTGCAAGGTCCACAATAGCCAAACTATGGAAGAAGCCAAAATGTCCATCAACAGATGAATAGATAAAGATGTAGTATTACTCAGCCATCAGAAAGGATTGATACGTATCATTTACATTGATGTGGATAGAACTGGAGGGTATTATGCTGAGTGAAATAAGTCAATCATAGAAAGACCATTATCATATGGTTTCACTCATATGTGGAATATAAGAAACAGCACAAAGGATCATAGGGGAAGGGAGGGAAAATGGAATGGGAAGATTTCAGAGAGGAAGACAAACCAGGAGAGACTCTTAACTCTAGTAAACAAATTAAAGGTTGTTAGAGGGGAGAAGGGAGTTGGGGTAATTGGGTGGTGGGGATTAAGGAAGACACACAATATGATGAGCACTGAGTGTTATATACAACTGATAAATTATTGAACACTATATCTGAAACTAATGATGTACTATATGTTGGTGAATTGAATTTAAATTTTTTTAAAAAGGTATTAACACTCAGTTATAAAATAAAGTCAAAGAAAAATCCATTGGTTTGATGAGAATCTACAAAATCATGAGTTTCTTGATCTGTCCCTGGTATCATAATGTGTAAGAACTGCCTATTCCAGGATTTCTCTAGAAACTGGCAAGAGTCCTGAACCCGCTGTCATTTCTATCTTGCTGGCCTGACAGGGTTAAGAAGATACTAGCCTTGGACCCACTTTCCTTTCTTACCTAATGTTTTCCTACCAGAATGCTCTGGGTTGCAATTGCCATGAGTTGGAAACAGTTTGCATTTACAAGTATAAATTTATTCATCCTTTTAACTTATGTAAGGCTTTTGTACCCAATTATCAATTCTTTAAAATAAGACACTAAATTTTGGTTTTCTACTGTCATGTGAGAACATTAGGACCCAGAAAAACATCATTGTGTGAGGAAAATAAAGTGCTGCAGCAAAGAAAATAAAAAATAAAATCATGGAGATACAACGTCCAAGATGGTGACAGTAGTCAACAGTATCATAATAACTTTACATGGTGACAAATGGCAATTGGGACTTATCGTTGGAATAATTTTGCAATGTATAAAAATATAAAATCACTACCATATACACCAGAAATGAATAGGATATATGTCAATTATACTTCAGTAAAAAATAAAATTAAAAATTAAGAAATAAAGAGTCTTGGTTGTCAAAAACAAGACTTCCAACAATAAGAAAACAACCCCATTAAAATATGGGCAAAAGATGGGGTGCCTAGGTGGCTCAGTCAGTATAAGCATCCAACTCTTGATTTTGGCTCAGGTCATGATCTTAGAGTTGTGAGATCAAGCTCCATGTATGGCTCCATGCTCAGCAGGGAGTCTGCTTAAGATTCTGTCTCTCCCTCTCCCTCTGCCCCACCATCCCTCTAAAATAAAGAAATAAATCTTTAAAAATAAAATAAATATGTGCAAAAGATCTGGATACTCTACCAGCGAAAATACACAGATGGAAAATAAGGATATTAAAAGATGCCAAACATCATATGTAATTAAGGAAATTACAAATTAATACAATTAGATACCACAACAACTGGAATGGCTAAAATCTGTTTTTAAAATGGACAATAGTAAATGCTGACAAGGGTGTGGAGCAATGAGAACTCATTCATTGTAGGTGTGCGTGCAAAAATGGTACAGCCACACTGGAAGACGGTTTGGCAGCATCTTATAAAGTTGAACATAATTTCCCCCATATGATCACACCCCTAAGTATTTACCCAAATTAGTTGAAAACTACATCCATACAAAAAAAGCTACACACTAACATTTATAGAAGCTTTATTCATAATTACCAAAACTTAGAATCAACCAAGACGTCTTCAATAAGTGAATGTATAAACATACACTGGTATAACCATATAATGGGATACTATTCAGTGATAGAAAGAAATGAGCCATCCAGAAGAAATGAACAGATATTTCCCTGAAGAACACATCCAGATGGTTAACAGACATGTGAAAAGATGCTCAACATCACTCATCATCAGGGAAATACAAATTAAAACTACAGTGAGATATCACTTCACACCTGTCAGAATGGCTAAAATCAAAAACACAAGAAACAAGGGTGCCTTGCGATCAAGCCCTATGTAGAGAGCTCCATGCTGGGCATGGAGCCTGCTTAAGATTCTCTCTTCCTCTCTCTCTGCTCTTCCCCTCAACACTCTCCCAAAATAAATAAATAAACACAAGAAACAAGTGTTGGCAAGTATGTGAGAAAAAGGAACCATCATTTACTGTTGGTAGGAATGCAAACTCATACAGCCACTCTGGAAAACAGTATGGAGGTTCCTCAAAAAGTTAAAAATAGAACTACCCTACGTTTTAGTAACTACACTACTAGGCATTTACCTAAGAGATACAACTACAAACACTCATTCAAAAGGATACATGCCCCCCTGATATTTATTGCAGCATTATTTACATGAGCCAAATTATGGAAACAGTCTGTGTCCATCCATAGATGAATAGATAAAGATTGGTATATATATACAATGGAATGTTATTTTATCCATAAAAAAGTATGAAATCTTGCCATTTGCAACAACATAGAGCTAGAGAATATAATGCTAAATGAAATAAATCAGTCAGAGAAAGACAAATACCATATGATTTCAGTCATACGTAGAATTTAAGAAACAAACCAAAAAAAAATGAGCAAAGGAAAAAAAAAGAGAAACAAACCAAGAAACAGACTCTTAACTATAGAGAACAGAATTACTGAATCAATATGTTGTACACCTGAAACTAATATAGCACTGTATGTTAACTACGCTGGAATTAAAATTTTTTTAAAAATGAGCGATCAAACCATGAAAAGACATAGAAGAACCTTAAATACATATTGCTAAGTAAGAGAAGTTAATTTGAAAATCTACATCTGTATTATTCCAACTATATGACACTCTGGAAAAGGCAAAACTACAGAGACTGTAAAAAGATGAGTGGGAGGGATAAATAGGTGAAGTATGAGATTTTTTTAGGCTAATGAAACTATTCTGTTTGATACCATAATGGTGGATATGTGTCATTACACATTTGTCAAAATTCACAGAACTGTACAACAGAAAGCCTGAATCCTACTGTAAACTAGGTGCTTTTGTTAATAAGGTACTGATACTGGTTCATTGATTATAACAAATGTACCATACTAATGCAAAGTGTTAACAATAAGGGAAACTGAGTAAAGAAGAGAAGAGAGTCATACCAGAATTCTCTGCACTATGTGCTCAATTTTCTCTGAATCTAAAATTACTCAAAAAAAAAAAAAGAAAATTAAGGGGCACCTGGGTGGCACAGTTGGTTGGGCATCCACTTCTTGGTTTTGGCTCAGGTTATGATCTCAGAGTCATGAGGTCAAGACCCACATCAGGCTCTGCACTTAACACAAAGTCTAATTGTCCTTCTCCCATCCTCTATTCCCCTCCCCACTGATCATACTCATGCATGCTCTCTCTCTAAAATAAATACAATCTTTTAAAAAATAGTCCAGTCTCCTCTAAATTGGAAGAGTAAGAGACTAGTAGTAGTGTGTGTACACTCATCACTATATCTCAAATAGAGTTAATTCCCAGCACCATGGGGAGAAATTTACAAATTGCAGAACCTAGGTTTGACTAACTAATTCTTCTCTTTAATCAAGTTGTTAAGGACAAAAACTCTAAAACTAGAAAAAATGGAGGAAGAGCTAAGAGCAGAATAGTAGGAGGACCCTAGGCTTGCCTCATCTCTCAAACACAGCTAATGAAACTATTATATAAAGATCAAATCATTCTAAATACCCAAGAAATCTGAGGACTGACAGAACAAACTGTACAAATAGAGGGAGAGAAGAGGACATATCATAGAAGGTAGGAGATGCAGAGATGTGGTTTGGGGAGAGAAACAGATCGTGGGTGCTGTAGAGGGGACAGAGCCCTGCTCACAGATAGGAGGGAGAGGGAGAGACAGACAGACAGAAAGGAGTGCACAGGAGATTGCATTAGGAAAACACTTCCCCAGAGCCACTGACTGGGAAAACTGATTTTTGTGAATTTTTACAACCAGTGGGACTCAAAAGACTGGAGCTTTAGCTATCCACAACAAAGCCGGTATGGAGCCTGGCAAGCACTGAAGTTCTCCTGTAGAGAAGGAGATCAGATGGCCTGGGATGCACTGGGAGAGACAGTTCTCCTTCTTGGAGCACATCTGGGAGAGCATCTTTTCTTCCTCTGTGTCTCAGCATAGCTGCAAAGACACCTTCTGAGGGAAGCTAATCTGGACACTGGCTCTTTGCTATGTTTTACACCAAACTCCAAACCCCTGCACTTTGGCATATCTACCCTTTAGGACAAACCTGCATCACCCCCAGCACAGTGAGACCCTCTCCTGGAGAACCAACACAGGTCCCTGCTGCACCAGGTCTCTAAAGTTTGGAGTTTTAAAATTCATCCCACCTGCCTATGATAGACCCCAAGGTACACTATATGATCAGGTTGACAGGCAAGACACAGACAGGGTAAAGGTAGGGATTTGAGGGATGCCTGGGACACACTAAGGGGAGATTCTCTGCTCTTCTGGGAGGGGTTCCTGGACAGTGACAGGCTTGAACTCCCATCTCTAGGGATAAGGGAGGGGCCTGGCCCCATTTCCCTCCCCTACCCCTCAGCATAAACTAATTTCAGTAAGCAGCAAAGTGCCAAAAGTGGTAGCCTAAATGGTTTATGCCAAACCCATTCCCTCTGCTCTGCTGGTGCTGCTTTCTTGGGCAAGTGTGCCTAAGAACCAGTATGGCAGCCCCTTCCCAAGAAGACCAGCACAAACCCCCCACCCCCTACGTACCACATCTACCAACCATAAAGTTCCACAAAGTTTCCACTCTAGTGGAAATAGCATCAGGTCTCTTTTAACAAGCAGATCAGAATACAACTAGTTAAAACTCACCACACTCTGGCCAAGGTCCAAACACTCCCCAGTGCAGGCAAGATGTAACTGTGCAGAAAACTGACCTGAGGAAAAGAGGTGCCAAAACACAGTAGCCCAGTGCACACTCTGAAACACTTACTAAAGCACCAGGCCCTGGACAGTATAGGACTTCTTCTTCATAAAACCATTACTCTCAGGAACAGTAAATATAACAGGCTTTCCTAACACAAAGAAGACAGAAACCTGGACAAAATGCCAAGACAGAGGACCTAAAAGGAAGAACAAAAAATGGTCATGGCCAGGAATCTAATCAAAACAGATATAAGTAATATGCCTGATCCAGAATGTAAAGCAACAATCATAAAGATACTACCTGGGCTTGAAAAAAGTATAGAAGATACCAGGGATACCCTTACCGAAGAGACAAAAGACCTAAAACCTAGTCAGGCCAAAATGAAAACTGTAATAACTGAGATGCAAAACTGACTGGATGGAAGGACCACAAGATGGAAGAAGCAGAAGAACAAGAAAGTGATACAGAAGATAAAATTATGGAAAATAATGAAGCTGAAAATAAAAATATTGGATCACAAATGTAGACTTAGGGAATTCAGAGACTCCATAAAAGATAATAATATTTGTATCATAGAAGTCCCAGAAAAAGAAGAGAGAGAAAGGGGGCAGAAGGTTTATTTGACGAAATTACAGCTGAAAACTTTCCCTATCTGGGAAAAGAAACAGATATCTAAATCCAGAAGGCACAGAGAACTCCCATAAAACTCTTGGCCAACACCAAGACATATATCATAGTAAAATTTGCAAAATACAGAGATAAAGAAAAAAACTCTTGGCAAACACCAAGACATATCATAGTAAAATTTGCAAAATACAGAGATAAAAAAATACAGAGATAGAGAAAAAAAAATGAAGGAAGACAAAAGAAGTCCCTAACTAACAAGGGAAGAAGAATAAGGTTAGCAACAGTTCTATCCACAGAAACTCAGCAGGCAAAAAGAGAGTGGCAGGATATATTCAATGTGCTGAATGGGAAAAATACATAGCCAAGAATACTCTATCCTGCAAGGCTGTCATTCAGAACAGAAGGGGAGATAAAGAGTTTCCCAAACAAAAGAAGTTCATGACCACTAAACCAGCCCTGCAAGAAATATTATAAGGGACTCTGAGTGGAAAAGAAAGACCAAAAGTCACAAAGACTACAAAGGAACAAAGAAAATAGAGAAAAAAACAAAAACAAAAACAAGTAATACAATGGCACTAAATTTATATCTATCAATAATCACTCTGAACGTAAATGGACTAAATGCTCCAATCAAAAGGCATAGGGTGTCAGGATGGATTAAAAAACAACAACAGGGGGATCCCTGGGTGGCGCAGTGGTTTGGCGCCTGCCTTTGGCCCAGGGCGCGATCCCGGAGACCCGGGATTGAATCCCACAGACCTGGGATTGAATCCCACATCGGGCTCCCGGTGCATGGAGCCTGCTTCTCCCTCTGCCTGTGTCTCTGCCTCTCTCTCTCTCTGTGTGTGTGTGACTATCGTAAATAAATAAAGAAAAAAATATTAAAAAAACAACAACAACAACAACAACAGGGATGCCTGGGTGGCTCAGCGGTTAAGCATCTGCCTTCAGCCCGGGGCGTGATCCTGAAGTCCTGGGATTGAGTCCCACATCGGGTTCCTTGCATGGGGCCTTGCTTCTCTCTCTGCCTGTGTCTCTGCCTCTCTCTCTCTCTCTCTCTGTGTCTCTCATGAATAAATAGATAGAATCTTTTAACAACAACAACACAAGGCCCATCTATATGCTGCCTACTTCATTTTAGACGTAAAGACACCTGTAGATTGAAAGTGAGGGGATAGAGAAATATTTACCATATAAATGGATGTCCACTGAAAGGGAGAGTAGTCATACTTATGTCAGACAAACTAGATTTTAAACTAAAGACACAAGAGATGAAGAAAAGACACTACATCATAATAAAGGAGCCTATCCAACAAAAAGATCTAACAATTGTAAATATTTATGCCCCCAACTTGGGAGCCCCAATTATATAAAATAGTAACAAACATGAAAGAATCTGGGACGCCTGGGTGGCTCAGCAGTTTAGCGCCTGCCTTCAGCCCAGAGTGTGATCCTGGGGTCCCAGGATTGAGTCCCACATTGGGCTCCCTGCATGGAGCCTGCTTCTCCTTTGCCTGTGTCTCTGCCCCCCCCCTTTCTCTGTCTCTCATGAATAAATAAATAAATAATAAAATAAAACCGTAAAATAATTCATTAATAATATAATAATTCTAGGGGACTTTAACCCTCCACTTACATCAATGGACAGATGATCCAAGCAGAAAATCAACAATGAAACAATGGGTTTGAATGACACACTGGACCAGATGGACTTAACAGATATATTCGAAACATTTAGGCCCAGAGCAGCAGAATACACATTCTTTTCAAGTGCACATGGGCCCTTCTCCAGAATCGATCACATACTAGTTCACAAATCAGGCTGAATGAGTACAAAAAGACTGAGATCATATTTTCTGATCACAATGCTATAAAACTTGAAGTCAACCACAAGAAAAAAATTTGGAAAGACCACAAGTACATGGAGGCTAAAGAACATCCTACTAAAGAATGAATGAATAAGGGCGCCTGGGTGGCTCAATAGGTTAAGCATCTGCTCCTGATCTCAGCTCAGGTCTTTGTTTTGTTTGTTTTTTTAAAAAAAGATTGTTTTTATTCATTCATGAGAGACCCAGAAGAGAGATAGGCAGAGGGAGAAACAGGTTTCCTGTGGGGAGCCCGATGCAGGACTCAATCCCAGGACCCTGGGACCACAACGTGAGCTAAAGGCAGATGTTCAACCACCAAGCCAGGCAGGCATCCTGATCTCAGCTCAGGTCCTGACCTCAGAATTATGAGTTCAACCCCACATTGGGCTCTACTTAAAAAAGAAGAATAAAAAAATGAATGGGTCAATCAGGAAATTAAAGAATAAAAAAAAAATACATAGAAATAATGAAAGTGAAAGACGATGGCCCAAAACCTTTGGGATACATCAAAAGGGTCCTAAGAGGAAAGTATATAGCAATACAGACCTACCTCAAGAAGCAAAATCTCAAATATGCAACCTACACTTACATCTAAAGGAGCTAGAAAAAGAAAAACAAATGAAGCCTAAAGCCAGAAGAAGGGAAATAATAAAGATGAGAGCAGAAATAAATGAAATAGAAACAAAAAGAAACACACCAATGAAAACCAGGAGCTGAGTCTTTGAAAAAATTAACAAAATCATAAAATTAAGAAAATTTATCAATATAAACCCCTAGCCAAGAAAAAAGACCCAAATGAATAAAATCATGAATGAAAGAGGAGAGATCACAATCAACACAACAGAAATATAAACAATTATAAGAGATTATGAAGTTGCAAAGGTGGTTCAATATTTGTGAATCAATTGTGATATACCACATTAATAAAAGAAAGGATAAGAACCATATGATCCTCTCGATATAGAAAAAGCATCTGACAAAGTACAGCATTCCTTCCTGATAAAAACCTTCAACAAAATAGGGATAAATGGAATATACCTCAACATCATAAAGGCTATATATAAATGATCCACAGCTAATATCATTCTCAATGGGGAAAAAATGAGAGCTATGGTCAGGAACAAGACAGAGGTGTCCACTCTCACCACTGTTATTTAATATACTGGAAATTCTAGCCCCTCAGCAAACAGACAACAACAACGAAAGGCATCCAAGTTGGTAAGGAAGAAGTCAAATTCACTATCTGCAGATGACATGACACTCTATGTAGAAAACCCATAAGACTCCACCAAAAAAACTGCAAGAACTAATATACAAATTCAGTAAAGTCACAATATACAAAGTCAATGTACAGAATTCTGTTGCATTTCTATATGCTAATAATGAAGCCCTAGAAAAAGAAATCAAGGAATCAATCCCATTTACAACTACACCAAAATAATAAGATACTTAGGAATAAACCTAACCAAAAAGGTAAAAGATCTGTACTCTGAAAACTATAGAACACTGATAAAAGAAATTAGAGACGGCATAAAGAAATGGAAAAAACATTCCATGCTCAGAGATTGGAAGAACAAATATTGTTAAAATGTCTACACTACCCAAAGCAATCTATACATTTAATACAATCTCTATCAAAATACTCACCAGTATTTTTCACAGAATTTGAACAAACAATCCTAAAATGTGTATGGGACCACAAAAGACCTCGAATACCCAAAGCATCATAATTCTGAACCTCAAGTTATATTACAAAGCTGCAGTCATCACGACAGTATGGTACAGACACAGAAACAGATACACAGATCAAAGGAACAGAATAGAAAACCCAGAAATGGACTTACAACTATATCGTCAACTAATCTTCAACAAAGCAGGAAAGAATATCCAATGGAAAAAATACAGTTTCTTCAACAAATGCTGTTGGGAAAACTGGACAGCAATATGCAGAAGAATTAAACTGATCACTTACACCATACCCAAATAAAATTCAAAATGGACAAAAGACCTAAATGTGAGATAGGAAACCATCAAACTCCTAGAGGAGAACATAGGCACTAACCTCTTTGACCTCAGCCATAGCAACTTCCTACTAGATGCATCTCTGGAGGCAAGGGAAAGAAAAGCAAAAATTAACTATTGGGACTTCATCAAGATAAAAAATTTCTGCACAGCAATGGAAACCATCAACAAAACTAAAAGGCAGCCTACACAATGGGAGAAGGTATTTGCAAATTGCATGTCTGATAAAAGATTAATATCCAAAATCTAAAAAGAACTTAACAAATTCAACATCTAAAAAACAATCCAGTTAAGAAATGGGCAGAAGGCATGAATAGACATTTTCCCAAAGAAGACATCCAGATGGCTAACAGACATGAAAAGATGTTTAACATCACTCATCATCAGGGAAATACAAACCGAAACTGCAATATCTCATACCTATCAGAATGGCTAAAATTAACAACACAGGAAACAACAGTGTTGGCAAGGATGCAGAGAAAGGGGAACCCTCTTACACTGTTGATGAGAATGCAAACTAATACAGCCACTCTGGTAAATGGTATGGAGGTTCCTCAGAAAGTTAAAAATAGAACTACCCTAAGATTCAGCAATTTCACTACTAAGTATTTACCCAAAGGATACAAAAATACTGATTTGAAGGGTTACAGGTGCCCCAGTATTTATGGCAGCATTAACAACAGGTAAATTATAGAAAGAACCCAAATATCCATCAACTGATGAATGAATAAAGAAGATTTGGTAGATATATACAATGGAATATTACTCAGCCATCAAAAAGAATGACATCTTGCCATTTGCAACAATATGGATGGACCCAGAGTGTATTATTATGCTAAGAAAAAAAGTCAGTTAGAAAAAGACAAATGCTATATGATCTCACTCATCTGTGTAATTTAAGAAACAAAACAAATGAACACAGGAGCAAAAAAGGAGAGGCAAACCATAAGACAGACCTTATAGAGAACAAAACTGAGGATTGATAGAGGAAGGTGGGCGGAGGATGGGCTAGACAGGGGATGGGTATTAAGGAAGGCACTTGTTATGATGAGCACTGGGTGTTATATGTAAGTTACGAATCACTAAATTACATATTTAATGAAACTAATATAAGACTGAAACTAATATTACACTGTATGTTAACTGGAATTTAAATAAAAATTTGAAAATAAATAAATAAACCTGGAAAAATGTATAAATAAACAAAATCTCTAATTTTCTAAATGAATAGATGCCTTCAAAACTATGGTATAAGACCACAGTAAAACTCAAATTCTACAATTCTGAAGAGAAAAGATAAATTTGACCAGATAATTCTTTAAGGAATAGGGAAATTCAGGGGTGCTTTGGTAGTTCAACTGGTGAAACATCCAACTCTTGATTTCAGCTCAGGTCATGGTCTCAGGGTTGTGAGATCAAGCCCTGCATGGGGCTCTGCACTCAGGGCAGAGTCCCCTTGAAATTTTCTCTCTCTCTCTCTCTCTCTCTCTCTCTCTCTCTCTGCCCTCCTCTTCCTCTTGTGAGCTTTCTCTCTCAAATAAGTAAAATCTTAAAAAAAAAAAAAGAATAGAGAAATTTAGATGATAAATGACAACTTGGGGGGAAATGTAGTTTGTTTCTCCTTCATATAAAGAAGGTATCTAAGACACCTGGATGACTCAATGTGTTAAGCCTCTGACTCTAGGTTTTGGCTCAGATTGTGATCTCATGGGATAGACTGCCTACTCAGCAGGGAGTCTGCTTGAAGATTCTCTCCCTCAGGCCCTCCCCTCACTCACTTGCATGTGTGCTCTCTAAAATAAATCTTTAAAAAAAAAAGTATCAGAAGCTAATACAGTTCAAATATGACAGAAAAATGGGCACAAGATTCCAAATCAAATTCCAAATGTTCAGGTCCATTTCAATGAATAGTATGCAACTACAAAAGAGTACAGGACAGGGAAACTGCTTGCTAGGCACTAGATATTTCAAATTGATGGTTTTAGCACATAAAAGTAGGATGACAAATTGAAAGGTATCGTTTTTCCTCATGGTTATTTGGAAGGTGTAGCTAGGATATGGCACACTATTAAACACAGTTCTTCAACATTCTGAATATCACTACAGAGAATTTTTGTAATATATTCCAAAGTCATTTTTCTTACATTTTAAATTAAAATGGGGACATTGGCTTTTTGCAATTTTATTTCCTTGACATTTATTTCCCCCCCAACTCAGTTTCTTTTTCCCATAAGTGCTGGTGTTGTGTAAGGTGCTACCTGGATAACCTGTATGTTGACTATACCTACATCTGTACTCCTCAGTTCAAAATCCCACAGCTGCCTACTGGAGACTCACATCTGATGGGCATTCCCCTTGTTAAAGTCAACTCCTCTTCCCCTGTAAATCTGTTCTTCTTCCTTGCCTACTTCAGATGTTGGTCAGAGAGGATTCAGGGTTGAGTAGGATTGGAAAGACAGAAAAGAAGAGATTAGGGATTAATTTCAAGTTTGTAGTTTTGCTGACTGTTACCAAATTAACTCTTACCAAATCCAGTTAATTTCACCTTCTAAGCATTAAAAAGAAAATCTCCTCTTTGCTATCTCTATTTTACCTCCCTAAATCATATAATAGACACACAATGATTTCTATGTGTGCTTGGACTTCACAAATCTATCTCATGTCCACCAGAAAGAGCTTTCGAGTACTAATCTGATTATATCACTTATCTACCTACAATCCTCTGTGGAGCAATCACTTGTTGAGGTGGTCAGGACAGTGAGCCATATTTAACAATCAAGCCTTTATTCACTCACTGTGGTAGTACAAGCCAGAGGCCAAAAGTGAGGCAACAGTTCTACAATATTCTATTCCTTGCCCCACCCACCATTGGCCAGCATTAGGCAAAAGTCAAGGGGGTGCAGTGCAGGTGCAGGGGAGCATCTCATTTAAAGGAGCCCCAAACAAAGGCTCTTGACTCTATGAACTCATGGGCTGAGGCGAAAGAAAGGGAGAAGAGCCAGAAGAGGAAAGATACTAAGTGGAGAAAAGTGCCTCAATCAAAGACCCCTGATAAGGAGGTCTTAGCAGAAGCACCTGGGAGGTGCCTCTGTCAAGGTTTTTTCTTATAATGAGGCCTCTGAATGGAGACACTTGAGCTAAAAATACAGGTTACATAGGAGCATGTCTGGCCTATGTCCCTAAATCTTGGACCTCAATTTTCTCTATAAAACTGCAATGCACTGGATATGCACCGAGTCTGGTGTGGGTAGGGCACCTTTACCCTATGAGTCCTGCCAGACAAAGCCTGTAATTGCCTGTGGGCAGGACTCATAGGCCACATAAGTATTCTGGCCTGGAGCTAACCTCCTCACCCTTCAGGGCCTACCCCAAAGCCTTAACTTCTTCTCATGGTAAACAAAGATCCCTTCCATCTGACCCCCATACCTACTTTTCTGCTGTCATCTCCTGTTTCCCATTTCATACTCCAGTAAAAACTGCCCCTGCCCGCCCCACCTCCAGGGGTGCCTGGATGGCTCAGTCAGTTAAATGTCTGCTTTTGGCTCAGGTCATGATCCTGGGGTCCTAGGATGGAGTCCCAAGTCAGGCTCCCTCTTCAGCAGGAAGTCTGCTTCCCCCTCTGCATCTTCCCCTGCTCATTCTTTCTTTCTCTAATAAATCAATAAAATCACTAAAAAAAAAAAAAAAAAGTATTAAAAAAAAAACTACTCCCCCAAACTATTCTAACCTCCATGCCTTTGGTCACAGTTTCCTCTGCTTTCCCCACTTTCTGTTTCTTCACCAAGCAAACTGCCACTTATCCTTGAAGACTCATCCCAAATGCCACCTCCACCAGGAAGCATTCTTAACAAATACCCACCCTCATTCTAGACACAGGTAACTCTTCCCTGTGCTGTGGATCCTTAAGCGCTCAGGCAAACAAACTTCTACCAATTTACTTACTACACAGTATTTTCTGTTTCTGTATGTCTGTGTAACAAAACACTAAATTCCTAGAGAACAGAAGCCATATCCTTTTCTATTCTGTATCCCCAGTGCCTAACAAGTATCTGGCACATAGCAGGAACACGAGGAATCATCTATTTGTGGAATTAGTGTTCTATGAATCAGCATTAACACAGCACTAGGAACAGGACACTACAGCAGGATTGAATAACACAAGCCCCACAAGCTAACCAGTTCCCAGCACGGGCAGCCTCTCCACACTAAGGCCCTACTGTTTCAAAACCACCTTGTTGTCAGGTTATCCAACATGGACCTGCTGGTCCAGGATTTGCCATCAAACTTCTCAAAGACAATCTTAGTACCTAAGGATAACATCCTTATCCTTCAAAGAATCTCCTTTCTCTATCTCTTCAACCCTCATATCTGGCTCTAAGACTATCATCAGATACCTGCTGTAAAAACAGCAGAAACCAGTAAGCTTCCCGAGAACAAGTATCATATCTACTACTGGGGCTTTTTGCTAAGCCTTTTTATGACCCCAATCCTCAAGCCAGCCAGCCACCCTTCTTTAAGGGAAAAGCCTCTATGCAGCCTAACAGTTCTTTGGAATTCCTCTCGAAAAGACCACCATTCACTTCCTACAATTGGCTTCGTAGTCTACAGGCCTCAGATTCCATGGTTGTCAGGAATTTCTAAAAACTTTTCATTTATATATGATGTGTACTGGAACATTTAAAAGTGTCCACTAGCAAAGTGATAACTACAACTTTTCACCTGTAAGTTCTGAGTTTCCTATCATTTAACTTTCACCCAATTTTTATGGGAATCCAGTCAGAGAGTAGAAGGAAGAGGAGAGCCAAGCAGAAAACAAAGATACTCAATGTCAGCAAAGGTCTTAGTGGCCAGCAGCCCTAACACAACATTAAACTGGAAAGGTTCATGTAAACTTGTGTCCCTAATGAAGTCATGGCTTCAAACTTTGTCACTGAAGAGGTAATCAGACTTCATCCAGGAGGAGACTGCACAAATGGACTTCACATAGGCCTAAATCCTAGGCTTCCAAATTCCATGTCAGGAAAGTTAAATTTAGATATTCTCTCTCTCTGTTTCTCTCTCTGTCTCACTCTCTGTAAACACTAAGACGTGTTCTGGGACTACTGGCGCTGTTTCTGCACCTACTGAGTAGACACAGAACTACAGACCCCAGAAAAATCAAACTGGGATGAGAAGCATGCCAGATATTTTAAAAATCCCAGTGAGAATAGCAAAGATTAGCTTCTTACCTAGTAAAATCCTTACTCCACAGGTATATTCAAAAGCAAAAGCAATACTATGATCATGTGATTGTGTTCTCTCCTACTTTTATACAAAGATATTTTTGTATCCTTTGCCATTCAAGACATTTTAGATCCTCTACGTAGGGAAAAGACAGATCAGTAATTTTGTGTGAAATTAATGCCTACAAATATAATGTTAAAACCCTAATATATTTTAATGGATTGTGATTGCCTAAAATGAAATCAAGAGATAAATAACAATAAATCAATGAGTACCCCCTGTACTTACAAGAGAACATGGGCAACGATGGCATTCACATCAAACAAGACATCAGTAGGGAATTCTCTAAGTAAGATGTTGCCCCTATTAAAAAAATTTAAAAAGCATTACAGAAATATTTCCTTGGAATTCACTTTTCTTGTCTCTCCAATACGGTAGGTTATAAGTCCTTTGAGGTTTCAGCCTTGGTATTTATCCATTATCTCATGCACCTACCAGCATGCTGACTGTAAAACACACACAAATATTTATTGAATATACACTCACTAAATATGTTGACTTTGAAGAGCTTAGGCTCTGGGCTAGGCAAAAAGATTGGGAAAACACAGGAGTCTCAACAAGGCTTCCTACCATACTCCCAGTCACATACACATACATTCCCTAAATGGGCTGGGGAGGAGACAAGTAGGAGAGAGAAAGAAGTGTCCTCAGCAGTTGATCTCTGAGGAGAGAGACTCTGCCCCCACTTCTCAGGCCAAATCCCAACAGTTTGAGAAAAAGACTTTGAGAAACCTCAGAGACTAGCAGATCAAAATGCAGGGGAATCTGTAACTGGGACATTGGCAGATCTCTCAAAAATACATTTCCTTCACACCCAAATATGGACATGACAGATCTACTCAAAACACTAAATTTGTTAAGTGCTTACTTTCCCAGCACTTATAGTAGGAGTTTACGTAAGAATTCTCACGTAGGGGCAGCCCCGGTGGCACAGCGGTTTAGCGCCGCCTGCAGCTCAGGGCCTGATCCTGGAGACCCTGGATCGAGTTCCACATCAGGCTCCCTGCATGGTGCCTGCTTCTCCCTCTGCCTGTGTCTCTGCCTCTGTGTGTGTGTGTGTGTGTGTGTGTGTGTGTGTCTATGAATAAATAAATTAAAAATCTTTAAAAAAAAAAAAAAAGAATTCTCACGTAATATTCAAAACAAGCCTGTAAGGTAGGTTTTATAGCTATTTTATCTCATTTCATAGATAAGGAAGGTAAAGTGCAGGTAACAAATCTATGACTTAGACTGTTTGCTAAACTTCATATGGCCTTCACTGCATAAAGCTTTATTCTGGCTTAGTGATATTTTATACATTTTAATATTCTAGAAGTACAGCTTTGTATCTATCACACTCAAAAAAATACTTTACCTGAATAAATATGCTTTCATCAAATCCTCTTCTTTTCCACAGTATCTTGATGTTTCTTCTTTGACACAATTAACCTTTAAAAGATTATATTTAAGGTTTAGAGTATATATCAAAAGGTCAAGTTTCTTGGTTAGAGAAACAGTAGTTTGTCTCCAGGTCAAATTTTTTATTTTACTTTTCTTTCTGATTTATATCCTATAATTGCTCATTTATTCAAGTGCTCAAGGTAACCCAGAGAAAGAAATTGTTTCCACATCTAAGAGTTATATTTAATTATACTTAAGAGTTTACATGTAATTCAATCTTATAGAACAAGTAGGAGGTAACCAGGTAGAAAAGGAAAGAAACAATAAGGCAGGACAAAAAAATCATGAGCAAAAGCCAAGAAGCAGAAGTAAGTTGCAAGCTGGGAGCATGAAAGCATCTCAGCATCTGGAATACAGATACTGCTGGTTTCTTATCCAAAATCCATCCTTCCTTTTTGTTTTACTAACAGAACTTCCCTAAACACAAGTGCCTCAATGAAAGAATTTTCCAGACGCCCCAACAGCTACAGATGGCCCAATAGTGTTAGAAGTCACTGGGGTTGGATTCCAGACGGTTCTTAAAATGGAGCTGACTTATTCTCTTTTCCCACTTCTTCCTGACAAAAAAACAGACAAGGCAGCTGAGGACCAGCAATAATCATGGACCATAAAGCATCTTTAAAGGAGAAATCCTTGCTGAGGATGGTAAAACAAAGAATGAACCTGAGTCATTGATGATGTTAGGGTAGTCATGACAGTCCCTGATAGTTTATAATCTAGACTCTGTGTGAAAAATATAAGGATAATCCTGGCAGCAACATGAAGGTACAATGGAAGGCAAGAGAGCACAAAGATAAGGAAGCAGGTTAAATGAATATGATATCATAAAGGGCAAGGATGACTGGCATCTGAAGTAAAGCAGAAGAGGACAAAGAATTCAAGAGACTTTTCACCAATCGAGCAAGTAGAACTAGGGAGGAGACTGAGCATATGTATGGAGTATGGGATAGAGGGGGAAGAAAAGAGATGAAGAGAACGAAGAGGTTTTAGGATGGGGCAATGGGTAGCCACCAACAAAACGTAAACCAAGGCTGGCAGAAAAAGAGTTATTTCATTTTGTAAGTTTTTGGTCTTTTTAATGGGTTCAAGATTTTGTGTGTGTTCAATTTAATTTTAATGGAGTTTGAGGAAGCAGAATGACAACTGGCAAAGCTACATTTATTTTCAAAAGCTACAAGAGAATGGACAGTCAAAAAATATTGAGAATAGAGAATTAGAATTAAAAGTCAGAATACAGGGAAAAAAAAAAAGTCAAAATACAGCTACAACCAAAAAAGATGGAATGTCAGAAAGAATTTTTAAAAGTCAGAACATAGGGGATGGCTGACATCACGACAATAGATTTTTTTCCATTCATCCCGTGCAACATATATATGAACACCTACCATATGTTAGTCACTCTTCTAGTCACTGGGGGTACAGTTAAGTTCCAAATAAAGATCTTTATCTTTAGAACTTACATTCTAAAAGTAGAGACAGACAATTTTAAAAACTAATTAATATGTAGTGCTAAGTCCCATAAAGAAAAAATAGTAAGGGGATACTGCGTGACAAGACATTTTAGATAGGTAATCAAGGAAGGCTTGGGGGAGAGGGTGGGACTTGCACAAAGAACAGAAGGAATAGAATGATGCATCTGATTATATAAATGTGTGGAAGAGAGGAATTCTAAGCAGAAAGGGAAATATTTGAAAAGGCCTTTTGGAAATAACACTTCTAGCAGGTTCAGGTAACAAAATGATGACCTGTAGGTGCCAGAAAAAACTGAGAAAGGTAAAGGGATGAAAAATGCAATTAGAGAGGAAGCCAGTGTCCAAAAGAGTGAAGAGTTTCTATTTTATCCTAAATCTCACGGGAAATCTTTCTGAAGGGGTAGCAAAGTGACCTGCCACATCTGACTTATGTGTGGAGAAAAGTTTAGTGGGACAAAAGTAAAAGGAGAAAGAAAGGCCAATTATTAGAAGACTACTGTAGTGGGGCAGCCCGAGTGGCTCAGCACTTTAGTGCCGCCATCAGCCCAGGGCGTGACCCTGGGGACCCGGCATCGAATCCCATGTCAGGTTCCCTGCATGGAGCCTGCTTCTCCCTCTGCCTGTGTCTCTGCCTCTCTCTCTCTCTCTCTCTCTGTGTGTGTGTGTGTCTCATGAATAAATAAATAAAATCTTAAAAAAAAAAAAAAGAAGAAGACGACGACTACCGTAGCTTACCAGATGAGAAATGATGAAGGTTTGGATAAGGGGGGAAGGTCAAAGTGGAGGTGAAAGAAGTGGTCAGATTTGGGAAGTTTTGAAAATAGAACTTAAAGATTTATTGATGGATTAGTTATGACAAAATGAAAAGCCAAAGATGATTCAAAGGATTTTTGTTTTAAAATCTGCTTTGAGGTGCACCTGGATGAGTTAGTCCGTTTGTTAAGCGGCTACATTCAGCTCAGATCATGAGCTTGGGGTCCTGGGATCAAGCCCTGCATCAGGCTCCCTGCCCAGCAGGCATTCTGTTTCTTCCTCTCCCTCTGCCTCTCATCCTGCTTTTGCTTTCTCTCTCTCTCTCAAATAAATAAAATCTTTTTTAAAAAAATCTGCTTCAATACAGTAAAATAGCTACACTAGCTTTCTTTTGGTTATTAATTACATGATACATCTTTTTCCTTCATTTACTTTAAAGATGTCTGAACTGCAAGATACATTTCTAAATAGTACAGAGTTGGGTTTGGTTATTATACTCAGCATGGCGATTTCTGTCTTATCATTTAGTCCAATTTAGATTTTAGGGTTTTTTTCATCTATGTCTGCCTCTTGAAATCTTAACTTTTAAGGACAATCTCAAAATGCTACTGTTTGCCAAGTCTTTCCCAATGCCATACATGACCTTCTGCCCTGACAATTAGATATGAGCTGCCCTTCCTTTAAACTTCAGTGGCATTTTATTTGTATCACAATGATCATGTTCTGCTAATTACTGAAATGAAATGTGAATGTATTTTTTTTCTCCCCTATTTAAGACCTAAATTCTTCAAGGAAACAGACTGAGTCTTAGTCATATACCTATCTAAGAGACTAAATAAAGTCAGCTCATTTCAATGTCATAAACATTTACCCAGTATCTATTACAGACCAAAGAGTGAGCGAGCTAAGTCCTTAATAGAGGCCTGTCTTATTCACCAGTCTCCTTTCCACATAGTTTAGCATCCTCAACTGTAAAATCAAGACCAAGTTTTGTCAGTTCATAAAGGCAAAACCCTGGGCATGAACCTTAATATTCTATTGTTAGTTAGTTGATACATGGTTACTAGTTACTAGATAAACAGCATGACTACCCCTTTTGAATGTCATATCAACCTAGTATTTCATGTGTAAACTATAGAATTTTATTAAAAGTTCCTCAAAGATGAGCACCATTATCATTCTGGAGTATAATCAGTTGTTCAAAGTCAAAAAGTTACATACAGAATTGACTTAAAAGATTTTCTTAAAGTATTTTGCAGTGATATAATAAGAAGAGATCATTGGTTTTTTCCGCCTGGTTTCTGATATTGTTATTTCCTGAGTGACAGGAGTGCGAGGAATATCTTTTATTCTAGTATTTGATCTTTAACCCCAGTTTCTTATATGAGAGCTTCTAAGACCTTGGAAACCTCTGCAGTGTTTAAGAGTATCTTTCTGCATGCTAATGAGGTGACTGATCCCTAGGGTCCCCCATATAGCTTTGAGATGGGAGACTGCTCACCAAAAAGACAAACGCATGATTAGAAGGTTGAACTTTCTATCTCACCTCCTATCCTCAGAGCTGGAAATTGAGTTAATCACCAGTGGCCAAAGATTTAATCCATCATGCCCACGTAATAGACCCCCATAAAAACCCTAAACAATAGGGCCTGGAGAGCTTTCAGGATGGTGAACGCATCCATGTATGGGAGACACTCCAAACTACAAGAGGACAGAAGCTCCTGTGCTCAAGACTTCCAGACCTTGCCCTATACATCTTGTCCATTTGGCTGTTCCAGAGTTCTATCATTTATAATAAACCAGTAATAGTAAAGTGTTCTCTTCATCCTGTGAACCATTCCAGCAAATTATTGAACCCAAGGAGGGAGTTGTGAGAGCCCCCAATTTGTAGCTTTGAGTCAGAAAGAAGCTATAGGTAACCTGGGAATCACTCCTTGTGACTGGCATCGAAGTGGAGGGCAGTCTTATAGGACTTAGTCCTCAACCTGTGAGATCTGGGCTAAGTGGGCAGCTGGTGCTAGAACTTATTTCCACAGCTGGTGTGGAAAACTCACACCTTTGGTGTCAGATGTGTTCTCTGAGTTGAGGAAAGAGCTTCCCTTTAATAGTCAAGGTTAGTTAACCTTCCTATGCTTCCCGCCCCAGGAACTCTAGCTGCAGGGACCAAGTAGGACAGTGGCCATCTCTCAGAGGTAGAAAGCTAATGAACTAAGAAAGAATAAATGTACACAGAAAGTCAAGTAGATTCTAATCTAAGATAACTTAATAATCATTGGGTTTTAATCATTCAATTTTCTGAGGTACAAATTCTAAGATTAAAGTTAATGAAAAGCTCAGGTAGCTAACTATGATGCATGTGGAGATTTTCTGTAATACTCAATGACAAATTTGAACATTTTTTGAGAAAAAAATTAAATATGTCATTTCAAGTTAGGTTGTTTTGACTTTGTTCTAAAAATAAAGGAAAAATTACAACATAAGCAATTACAAACACTTAAAAGAACAGACAAGGAAAAATGCTTCAACTACCTCAATTTTGGTAACTTAGTTTGTGCTAATAGAAATTTGGTAAATAGTTGAATGTGGAGATCTATTAAATTTGTCAGGCAAAACAACACAAAAAAGTCTAACTATAGGATTGAAAGCTGAACCATAGCCTCAATAAAACAGTTTACAAAATAAATTAAGTTCTAAGCTAGAGAATTTTGACAGCTTTTTTTCCTTCATGTACCAATTTACCCAATAATCTGGAACTATCTTTCTGCGCTTCTGTTTTTTCCATATAAAAAGGGTAGAAAAATTATTTTTCCAGTTTGGAAAAAGGTGTGAAACATAAGTATATTTAGATACTCAGCCTTCAGTCACACAATTGTCAAATGTTTGTCACTAATAATTTAATAACAAAAATGTCTTTCTACCTTTGCAACTGAAATTCCATAGTCCTGGAGAGGTGTAATAGCCTCATTCAGTTCTTCAAGAAATATAGAGGTTCTCGGAGAATCTAAAATAAGAAAGCTTTTATGAATGTTTTATGGCTCGCTCCTTAGGAAAGACGAATTTTTAAAATTAAAGCCCAAAGCTGCAAACCATAGATGAAATAGATTAGTTCACCTAACAAGTATACAAAACAACAAATAATACAGCAAACATACCTATATATATTTATACCCTTATTTCCTATTGCCTCATTATTCTTGACATTTAAGGGCTCCTAGGTGGCTCAGTCATTAGGTGTCTGCTTTCTGCTCAGCTCATGATCCCAGTGTCCTGAGATCAAGTGCCATGTTGGGCTCCCTGCTCAACGCAAAGCTGGCTTCTCCCTCTCCTCCCTGGCTTGTACTCTTGCTGTCACTACCTGTCTCTCTCTCAAATAAATGGATAAAATCTTTAAAAAATAAAGCTAACATTTGGCATTATTTTTCCAAGTTTAATACCATGTACACAACACACATGTACACATGCAAAAAACTTTCAAAATGAGTTTAAAACTTTTTTTATGAGAGAAAGAGAAAACATACATGCAAGTGAGGGGAGGGGCAACGGGAGAGGAAGAGAAATTCAAGCAGGCTCCACACCCAGCATGGAGCCCATCTTGGGGATTGATCTCACAACCCTAAGATCATGACCCGAGCTGAAATCAAGAGTCCCACACTTAACTGACTTAGCCACTCAGGCACCCCTCAAAGTGATTTTAAAAAACTATTTTTCAAACCACAGTTATAAGAGAGTCAACAGAAATGTGGATTTATTTCACTTACTAATTCCAAGAATAATATTTTTTAAGGGATACAGGTTTAATGAGACCATTACAATCTTTAGTTATGTTCAATACTTACACTGGTTAATCAGTATAATTAATGTACAGCTACAGTAGAGTATTAAACAAAAGCATTACTAATACTACATTTAAAGTTTTAAAACACTTTAAAGATATTTGTTCACCAAAAATACCAAAAAGCATACTTTCAGAAATGACTAGATGGAAATCAGATGTTATTCTACTAATCATTAATTTTCATCTAGTATTTATTATGGACAAGTCACATGAGTAAATTCATTTAATCCTCACAACAAATTTACAAAGCAAGTATTATTTCCTCATTATAGATGATAACAAAAACACAAAGAGGCTAAGTGACTTGATCAAAATCACAAAGTGGCACAATCAGCATTTAAACTCAGGCAGACATATTTTAGTAGCAGCTTTATAGCACATATTAATCCTAACAATAAATTTCCACTGAGAACACTGATTAAATAGCAATAGAAACATCACAAAAATCATGTAGAATATAAAAAGTACTCACCAGCTTGACAAAAATAAGCTAAGGAAGCTTTTCCTGGTTGCAATGTACTGAAATATTTCTGAGGACTCAGTTCTGATAGAGAGTCTACTGCTGACTTATAAAAAATGCACATTATGACAACAGAGATGCCAACTCTAAATATATTGAAACTGGAAGACATCATCAGCTGTAGTTGTACACAGGCAGGAGATTTTTCTCTGTTTTGTTCAGTGTTGTGGTCCTGTTGCCTAGGATAATACCTAGGAAGAGTAGGTGTTTAACAAAGTTTTGCTGAATAAATTTGTTAAACAAATGAATGAAGTAAAATCTGCAAAAAATAATAATATAAGGCATTACTTATATATTTGATTTTGCCACTACTTTCCTATTTCCTTCTATTAAACAATTGAGAGGGATATATAAGATGACATTAATTTAATAATACTATTGATTTTTGATACTTGCAAAAGACATGAAGGATATCTAGAAAGTGCAATACGAAATACTTAAGTTTAAAAGATATTTACTAGAGTATGTTAATTGTCATTTTTAAGGGTTCTAAAATTAATTCTCAAACATTATTCAATTCTTGTTTTAAATTGGGCATTTTAACTTTCTCTACCTAGAACAGATTTACAATCAATACTCAAGTAGTTATTTAATACCATTAACAGGGGAGTGAGACATCCAAAATCTATGTCTACCATGTTTACATCCTTTTTACTTTAAATTCCCTAGAAGATAGTTATTAAAACTACTTAAGAACATTCCTTCTAAATATACTTTTAATACATGACTTAGACTTATTTATGCAGCTTAGAAATTCAAGTATCTTTATCAAACCATATTTTAATTCACCTCTATCTTCTGAACTCAGATCTGTTTTAGATACCCTCCTCTCATCTTCTTTCATGCTGTACTTACTTCCATGCTGTCCTCTGCATCTGTTGTCAATTCCTTGTCTTCTGTTTTGCTACTTTCAAATTTCTCTTAAACAATTTCTTCTTTCAGGAAGTTTTTCTACTGATGATCTATACTACCTAAGTTTAAAAGAAGATAGTTGGGGAAAGTTAGTATAAATATATCATAATTCTAGAAGGTAAAGACATACATACCAGCATAGGTAAGAATTTCTATTTTTTAAAATTTTAAATAGAACCCCTATCTTTCAAACAAAAGATCACAATCACAAAACAAAAAACAAAAAAATAGCTAAAAATTACTCCTAAGGAGAGGATAGACTTTCTCAGTAAAGATTAAAATGATAAAAGAATAAAAAATTAAGGGAAAATTGTACTAAATTGGACA
Source organism: Vulpes vulpes (assembly GCF_048418805.1). Taxonomy (NCBI): domain Eukaryota; kingdom Metazoa; phylum Chordata; class Mammalia; order Carnivora; family Canidae; genus Vulpes; species Vulpes vulpes. The sequence goes on from NC_132785.1 coordinate 89,922,134, forward strand.
TTTATTTCACTCTTAATCTTATCAGTAAGCATATAACATCTCTCAAGAAGCAGGTATTCCTTAAAAAGGAACTACTTACTCATTAATTACTTCTTAGCACTTTTTTATTAGAGCTATTTTATATCAGTGAACAAATGTGCCATTGATAGTTAATAATGAACCAAGAGTTCAAAAACTCAAGTAGAATGAGGACTGTGAGTATATATAAAAAAGTAATTTTAATGATATAATTAAGGGGTATCCTCAACATTAACACTGATTACACATTATAGCCATTTTAAACCAGTGTATTTTATAGCCACTTTATACTATTGGGAATGGTTTAAAATAGGTCATTCAATATTTTCTTTATTAGGAGGTAGGATGGGAAATGCATGCATCCTGAGGCTAAGGGAATAACCATGTAACATTTGTTACTATATAAAATAGCTAATACGTAATGAAAAGATAAACTTTTTTTTTTTTGAAAAGATAAACTTTTTAAATAAAAGTGCATTTGAACAATTCCAGTATAAATATAACTTTGGGCTTCTGGTTACAATTCAATTATTTAACACTGAATTGGACAGTAGGGTTAACATATGATTCTTTTACCATATGATGGGTTTTGTAGCAGCAAAAAGTCTAACTGCATATTCAGTGCTACAATACTTTCCCACACTTATCTCATTGGACAAATGAAATTATAGATGTGAAAGTACTATGCATTTGAAATTAGAGATGTTGATGACTATTCTTACATACATACTTTCAGGGATAGGAACTTATTAGTAACTATAACCTTTGCAGTTTGTTCCATCTTTGATAAATTTGATTATCTAAGGAATTACATAAGGTAGAGAAGATTGCATGGGTCAGCCAGAAATAGAATTTGCACGGTTGTAATAAAATAAACACTGAATAATGATTTAACCAAATTCAAGACAACCACAGTTCAGAGGATGGAGAGGCAGAAAATAAGGGAACACACAGTCAGAGTGGGAAAAGAGCTAAATCTTCACTTTCACAAAACCAAAAGCCAAGTATATTAGAAATAGGAAGATCAATACCAAAAGAAAAAGGGAGCAAGTGAAATAATTGCCTCTAAGGAATAAGAAATTGCAAGAGGAGGATACCAAGAGGACTTCTGAAATTTTATATAGAACCATCTGACTCTTTAAATAGTGTACCTTTTCACTTTTATTTAAAGTTAAAGTCATTCTATTTGGACTACATCAAAATAAAAAGCTCTGCACAGCAGAGGAAACAACCAACAAAGCTAAAAGACAATCTACTAAATGGGAGAAGATATTTGCAAATGACGTATCTGAAGAAGTGTTAGTATCCAAACCATATAAAGAACTTAACATCAAAAAAGCATGTATCCAATTTAAAAACAGGTAGAAGACATGAATACATATTTCTCCAAAGAGGACATACAGATGGCCGAGAGACACTTCAAAATATGCTCAACATCACTCATCATCAGAGAAATGCAAATCAAAACCACAAGGAGATATCACCTCACACCTGTCAGAATAGCTAAAATCAAAAGCTTAAGAAACAAGTTTTGACAAGAATGTGGAGAAAAAGGAACCCTCATGCACTGTTGGTGGGAATGCAAAGTGATACAGCCACCATGGAAAACAGTATGGAGGGGATCCCTGGGTGGCTCAGCAGTTTAGCACCTGCCTTCAGCCCAGAGTGTGATCCTAGAGTCCTGGGATCAAGTCCCACATCGGGTTCCCTGCATGAAGCCTGCTTCTCCCTCTGCCTCATTTTCTCTCTCTCTCTCTCCCTCTCTCTCTCATGAGTAAATAAAGTCTTTAAAAAAAAAAACAGTATGGAAGTTCCCCCCAAAATTAAAAATATAACTATGTTGTGATCCAGTAATTACACTACTGAGTATTTACCCAAAGAATACAAAAACACTAATTCAAAAGGATTTTTATACACACTTTTGTTTTTTGCAGAATTATTTGCAATAGCCAAATTATGGAAGCAGCCTTAAGTGTCCATCACTAGATACAAGGATAAATAAGACATAGTATATATGCAATGAAATATTATTCAGCCATAAAAAGAATGAAATCTTGCCATTTGCAACAATGATAGATCTAGAGGGTATAATGTTAAGTGAAATAAGTCAGAGAAAGACAAATACCATATGATTTCAATCAAATATGGAATTTAAGAAACAAAACAAATGAACAAAGGAAAAGAGAGAGAAAGCAAAAAACACCCTCTTAACTATAGAGGATTACCAGAGGAAAAGTGGGTTGAGGGGGATAGGTGAGACAGATGAAAGGGATTAAGAATTAAGAGTACACTTCTCTTGGGGCACCTGGATGGCTCACTGTAACTTAGTTTTGGCTCTGGTTGTGATCGCAGGATCCTGGGATTGAGCCTTGCAATGGGCTCCATGTTAAGCAGGGAATCTGCTTAAGGATTCTTCCTCTCCATCTCCCTCTGCCCCTCCCCAAGCTTGAGTGTACGCTCTCTCTTTGTCGCTCTCTCAAATAAATAAATCTTAAAAATAACAGGGTACATTTCTCTTGATGAGCACTGAGTAATATATGGAATTGCTGAATCATTGTATCATACACCTGAAAGTAATACAACATTGTATGTTAACTACACTGGAATTACAAATATAAATAAAAATTAAAGTTATTATTTGTATGTAATCAAATTTTCCATAGCTTCTACTCATATTAACCCAACCTATCCCTGTAGGACCACAGAAGAATGTTCACTTCACATGCATGAAAAATAAAATGCATTTGCCTAGAGACATGTTGTCCATATAAAAATATTTTCAGGGGCGTCTGGATGGCTCAGTCAGTTAAGCATCTGCCTTCGGCTAAGGTCATGATCCCAAGGTCCTGGGATCAAGCCCCACATCAGGCTCCCTTCTCCTCAGGGAACCTACTTCTCCCTCTCCCTTTGCTGCTCCTTCTGCTTATGCTTGCTTGCTTGCTTGCTCTCTCTCTCTCCCCACCTCTCTGTCAAATAAATAAATAAAATCCCTAAAAGAGAAGGGAAGTATAAGTGGGAAAGGGTGGAGAATGAGAACACCAGTCAGAACAGGGTAAAAACAAATATACAGAAGGTATTTGGTGATTTTTTTCCCTCTGGTAAGTAGAAAATAGAATAAAAAACAATACTTAATGATTCAAAATCTAAATCTCAACAAAGAGATGAGTACCTTGGGAGAAATGTGACCTTGGTACTTTGGTATAGTAGTAGTTCATTGGTATGGGGTTTATATAGTTCCAGTTCTGCTGTGGAAGGCAGGATTATACTTAACTTCCTACCTCCCACTTGTAGTAAATTAATTGTGGCTGCCAGGTGACTTACTCTGGCCAATAAAATGTCAGCAAAAATGGCATGTCTCTCTCAGACAACAGTTTATCAGCTAGCATGTGGTAGGGCAGGCCGTATTTTCTTCTCACACAGGCATTAAAATTGCTCAGCTGGTGGCTATTCCTAGAATGAGCACAACACAGAGAATGGAAGACATACACCAGTCTGATATGCAAGGAGCATGTAACATGAGAGGAAATCCATCTTTTTGTCATAAGCTACTGAGATTTGAGGGCTTATTATGGCAGCATAATCTAGTTTACCTTCACTAGTATACACACTAGAATGAGGTGCCACCTTAACAAGAACCCCAAAATACTGGCTCAGAAGCCATGGAGCAAGAACTTAATCAGGACAGACTGGAGTTTGGCAATCCACATTAAGGAGTGACAAAACATTTGGTAAAACTGTTGACTACAATCATTTGAAGGTGACATATACCTCATGAATTTGTAATGAGCAGTTACCCCAGTGTGGTACGGCTAATGAACTTATTTATGGCCCTAATAGAAGAGGCTTGTAGACAGAAGGTGAGGCACCGAATGATAGTCGCTGTTGGTTATGTTTAATAAGGAGTTCAAAGAAAGGTACTCAAAGGACCACTGCCATCCAAGAGACTAACTGTTTAAAACTTAAACAGTCCTTTAGACCCCACCCTTCTATCAGTAGGAAGCAAGGTGACAAAACTGCTCAGCCATATTCTCCAAAGCCAACTTCAGGTGTGGCCAAGGATAATAAACATGGAAGGACGTCTTGCAGAGTAATGCCAAGGACCATGGAGAACTATGCCCTAGGGCATGTGCCAGAATACGAACTGTTTGTTACTGATCCAAAATAATCAGATAAACACAGAAATTGAGTGTAAATGTCAAAAATCTATTATAGCTCATTTTACATTGTAATTTTCTGTCTGTTGAATCTAAAAATTTTTTAATTGGGTTTATCATTTGTTACATGTTTTCATTCCATTTTTATTATAATTCATTTTTACTGTATCTAACGAAATTCAAATTTAGATTTTGAATCATTAAAAAAAAACAATATCTGGTCATTCATGACAGACAGTTTGAGAAGCACTGACCTACAGAACACAGTGAACAGAACACGAGCCCTAGCAATACCTGCCCAGTGAGATTTCAAAACTCCTACAGACTAGAGTCTGTGTATAGTCTTCCATTCTTCCCCTCTCCAAATGGGTACACTTATTATAGTTATTTGTCCCTACACTACTCTATGTATTCAACTGGGGGTGGGAGACAGATAACTTATAATGTCCATACTGATAAGAGATTAGCACTACTGGACATTAGTCAGAAATCCTGGACTTTGAGTCAGACACAGTGACTGGATGAGATTTGGGGGTTATGTCTACTGGGAAGGGCCAACAATGAACTACATGCAAGAAGGAGAGTATCGGTTCACAAAAAGGGTGGACTGTTTAAATGTTTCTAGTTCTCCACACCTGTTAAAATTGTACTTCCCCACTTCCTTGAATTAGGTATAGCCATGACTTGACTGACTTGACATTTCATGACAATGAAATGTGTGGTGACACATGTTACTTCCAGGAGTTTTCAAAGTCGACATATTTTCATGCCTCGCAACACACTTCCCTTCTGCTGTGATGAATGATAACACTCAAAATAAGGCCTTCTCTGTTGAACCAAGTCTCAGAAAAAGAACAACATGGGGAAAAACTCCCGGCTAATCAAGAGTGAACATAAATTAAACATTGTTGTGTTAAACCTCTTGAAGTTTCGGGGTTGTTATTATAGTATAACCCAGCCTAGCCTTACTGGTTTTAATAACAGCCAAGAGGAGAGTGACTTGAACATAAATACATATACTGGATTTTCAAAACACTAAATATCAAAGAATTAAAGGGAAACTGACTCAATTTCACTGTAGGACAATTCTAAAAGGGAAGAGAACTCTTGCAAATGCAACTGACTATAACCACAACAGGTGCCGACACCAAAATAGGGAAGTCATAGGCAAATGTCTTCCAATACTACACACATACCTCACCCAACTACATGCAGACTCATACTGAGCCTGGAGAGGGCTCTCAACTTGTTGGTATAATGCTTCTTGTCAGCACTAATAGAGTTGGTATGCAAGATGTAACTTTTGCCTTATCCCTAAACTCTAAACAAGAATGCCTGCACAGTTCATTTAAAAGTTGATAGGGGCAGGGCGCCTCGGTGGCCCAGTGCTTGAGTATCTGCCTTTGGCTCAGGTAGTGATCCCAGGAAGGATCCAGTCCTGCAGCAGGCTCCCTGTAGAGGAGCCTGCTCTCCCTGTAGAGAGCTTCTCTCTCTGCCTATGTCTCTGCCTCTCTCTCTGTGTGTGTTTCTCATGAATAAATAAAATCTTAAAAAAAAATAGTTGGTAGGGGCACCAACTGAGGGTAGCTCAGTCAGTTAAATATCTGACTCTTGATCTTAGGTCTTCATCTCAGGGTAATGAGTTTAAGCTCCACATTGGGCTCCATGCTTGGCGTGGAGACTACTTAAAAAAAAAAAAATTGGAAAAGATGTGTGACATTTAACTAAGGGCAAATACAAGAGGGTGACAAACACTGGGAATTGGAACAATGAGGCTATAGTACAAAAAGAGTTAAAGCTTGCAAATAAAGACTAAATAAAATGCAACAAAATTCTGGAGCACCTGGGTGGCTTAGTTGGTTAAGTGTCCGACTCTTGATCTCAGCTCAGGTCTTGATGTCAGGGTTGTGAGTTTGGCCCTACATTAGGCTCCATGCCCCGTGGGGAGCCTACTTAAAAAAATAAACAAATAAATAAATAAAGGCAACAAAATTTTGTTCAGCACCAAAATACTGAGGGTCCCCAGAGGGCAATGAGGAGAAAGAATTTCAACAGAAAAACATTCATCTTCCTGCTAGTGAGGGGAGAGGGAAGGATCTGCCTTCATGTGTTCCACAGCTGGAGCAGCCGGTAACTCTCTACAGTTAGAACCATCTCATTTGGGGCTTGGGTCCTATTTATAATATCACTTGGCAAACAGCTCTTCTACTTTTAAATGTCTGGAAGACCAGTGTGCTAGAGTAATGTACCCTCCTAGAACAATATTCAACCACCGTGCATTTGGACACATTTCAAATTTTAGAATACCAAGCAGCAAGCTTTTCTAGAAGACCTTGGTTAGTTTCCTCTTTATAGACTTAAATTTCCCTTACAATTAACCGCAAAACTAAAAGTTTTCCCTCTCAAGAAAAAAGAGGAAATGAACAACTGTAAACATTAAGCAATTATACCAAACTCTGTGGGCATCGTTCTCTGGGAAAAGGCACATTTCATATCTTGCAACAAATGGGGCTTACGAACGTCCTGTAAGAACATTCTGGCAAAAATTAGCTTACAGTTTAATGCTGCTACTGGAGAAAACCTGCTCACTGAACCAGTTTCAAATAAAATGTTGATTAGATATCATCAAAGTTTATCATTTAAGACTGGATGGAGGCAATAAAAGGAGTCAACATCTCTCTACTTCAAAGCCCCTTCAAGGCAATTGGAGCAAAATCCTCTATCTGCATCCCTCGTGCACCCCTCAAAAAAAGAAGGGGAAGAGAGACAGCTATCTAGACTTGCTCTGAAATGAAAAATTTCACAAGCAAAGACCTAAAACTAGTATGGATACTCTCCAGATGTTGTTTACTATGAGTAGAGAATATAGGAGAAAAAGAAAAACCAGTTCATGGTAAAAATCTATTCGTGAAATGAAACAAGTACCTCATCATTACGGAAGATACAAAAATAGGCATGTCAGGGAACAGGAGGTTCCCCTGATTTTGATGAGTGCCAAAAATCACAGAACTCTGAGTTCATGCTTAAGCACATAACTGCTTAATTCACTTTAACTCACTGCTGCCACGAGCACTCACTCCATCCCTTTTCAAAAAGAACTGTGTACTGCCCTAACCACATTCTCTAAAAATCTATGAGGTAAATCTCATAAATTTCAAAAAAAAAAAAATGTGATTCTTCTTTGTTAATGTTGGATCAGAGCCATGAACTTCTTTCAGAAAGTTGTTCCCTGCTCTAGGCTGCACTGTACAACCTGCTCAGCTGAACGTTTCATCTGAGAGATCTACGGAACTGTGCCAGGCCTAAACAACACATTTTGTCAGTATACCTGTAAAGAACCCAAAACACACCAGTATCTGACAGGGGGACCATTGTCCCAGAATCTGGAGTACAGAGTAGACTTTAAAGTTCCCTATGGATCACTGAGCTAGGAAAAAAGACAGCAAAACTCTTCCTACACAAAGCATTAGGCAAAGGATGGCAAGTTAGGGAAGGCTGTCTTGGTTGCACCAGTAACTGTAGCAGTATCTTTCAAAAGGATACGGACTTTGTGATGTGCCACTCATTCTAAGAACACAGATGGTTTTCTCATCATTTTTCATTACTTCACTCATTTTATTACCAAACACTAAAAAGGAAACAAATCAGCAAATGCCTTCAGTCCAACACACGCTGGAAGATCTATTCCTCACTTATTTACAGCAATAACATAATATAGCATTTGTTTTGTACCTCTCGGAGCCCCAAGAAGGGCGCCACCATCCACCAAATACAGGACCAAGGCTTGAAGGAATACATGTGGAATCTAAGGAGTACAAACTGTTCTGCGTCTTTCTCCCTAGACATTCCTCAGACCTACAGTTCTTTTTTCCCTAAACTTATGCCCAGAGCATCCTTCCAAATTCTAAGTTTCAAAGACCCACATTCCTCCTCTTTACATCTCATCTGGACATCCATCTCATCCTAATACCGCCTCGTCCTCTAAGAGATATTTCCCCAAGGAAGAATTTTGCTTAAGATGTCAGTTCATCCTTCTCCATCCTCTCTCCCTCACGTTTTTCTCGCCCTCTCAGGCTGGGGGGGGAAAAAAAAGAAGAAGAAGAAGAAAGCAAAATGCCCCTCTGAAGGATGCAGGTGAGGCCCCTTTTAACCCAAACTCCAGAGTTCACTGGCGGGGCACAGCCACCAGGCTGAATCCCCATCCCTGCAGGCAGAAACCACAGCCCCTCGGCTGAAGGACCCGCGCGGCCACCTACCTGCCCAAGACCTGCGGGCAAGATCTAGTCAGAGGAAGCCAGAAGGTTGCCGCGGCCGACGGTTCCCGCCTCGCGAAGGAGAAGCAGAAGGCGGGGCCGAGTCCCGCCGGAGGGTAGCGGCGAGCAGCCGCGCTTACCTACCAGGGCGCAGCACTCCCGCCCCCCGCGCCTGCGGCCACCACCGCGCAGTGGGGTCGGCCTGCCGAGCGAAAAAACAACCCCGAGGCTCCGCCTTCTCCTCGTGCTCCCTACGTGCGGCCTCTCCAGCCAATGGGAAGCGCAGGGGGCGGAGCGAGAGCCGCCCCAGCTGACGGGCGACCACCGAGTCCTCCCGCCGGCGCGAGCGGGCCGTGCAGTTGCTGGGCCAATCGGCAGTGTGGGTGGGAAGTGAAGGGGAGGGAGAAAGCGAGGAAAGCGGCTGTCCAATCAGATCCGGGAGCCTGCGAGCGACAGGTCCCGTGGCCCGTGGCCTTCCGAGCGCGGCGCGCAGGGGGCGTGCCCGCCCGGGCCAATCGGCGCGAGCCCACGGTGCGGAGCGAGCGCCTCAAATGCTCGGGTTTCTCAGCTGATTGTCTCCAGCCGAGAGTTGTTTTTTGCAGCTACCGAGCCGAGCCGCAGCAGGAGGAGCCGAGACCCCCGGGGGGGGCGGGGAGAGGAGGCGGGGTCCGGGGAGCCGCGGCTGCTCTGCGCGGGGCTCCGGGTCCTGTCACGGCGCTTCCTGGGGTCGGAGGTTGGGGTGGGTGGGGGGTAAGGGGGAAACCTTTCTCCCCCTCGACGGCGGCTCCGAGTCCGGCCCCTTCCTTCCCGCGCTCTCTCGTCCGGCCCCCAGCCCCCTCATGAGGGTGTCCGTGCCGGGTCCGGCGGCCGGCCGCGAGCCCTCGACGCCCGGGGGCGGAGGCGGAGGCGGAGGCGCCGTCGCTGCTGCCTCAGGCGCCGCGGTGCCGGGCTCGGTGCAGTTGGCGCTGAGCATCCTGCACGCCCTGCTCTACGCCGCGCTCTTCGCCTTTGCCTACCTGCAGCTGTGGCGGCTGCTCCTGTACCGGGAGCGGCGGCTGAGTTACCAGAGCCTCTGCCTCTTCCTCTGTCTCCTGTGGGCAGCGCTCAGGACCACCCTCTTCTCCGCCGCCTTCTCGCTCAGCGGCTCCCTGCCCCTGCTCCGGCCGCCCGCTCACCTGCACTTCTTCCCCCACTGGCTGCTCTACTGCTTCCCCTCCTGTCTCCAGTTCTCCACGCTCTGTCTCCTCAACCTCTACCTGGCGGAGGTAAGGCGGGAGGACCGGCAAGCGGGGCCGGGCGGGTGAGCGGGGCTGCCGCGATCAACTCGGGCTGAGGACCGGGAAGGGGGCGGGGGGGGGGAGGGGGCCGGCTAGTGAGGCGGACCTGAGAGCAGCTTGGGGAAACTGAGGCACGCCTGGAGTGTGCGCGCGTATGCTCGCCCTAAACTTAAGCGGTAGATTGACTCGGTTTTTGAGAGGCTGGCGGGGTTGGGTGAGTGAGACTGTGGGTTCTGACAACTTACAACAGGACAACCCTTTGTTCGGTGTCTTGGCCCTCCAAGGTAAGGTGTTGGTGGCAGCAACAAAGTGGCATCGCAAGAAGTAGCAGCCCCGGTAGCTCTGCTGAAGCTGAACTGTGTTGAGAGAGGTTGGATGCTGAGGTAGCAGCAGCTCTGCTGAAGCTGGACTGCTGCCAGCCATTACGTCACCAGGCAGAGCTGTTCCTCTGCTATTGTTGCTGCGTTTCTTTTATTAGAAGCTTATATTCCCTCCTGCATCTCCTTTCCTGTGGCTCGATAAGCCTCACACAGATTCCGTTCGATAGTTCCCCAGCAGGGTTAATGATCAATAACCAAAGCCGAGGGTCAGTATAAAGACCTCCATAAAGCTCTTAATGTTTGCCCCACTTGCTCCAAGCTTTAGCTATTTATCCTACCTCTTACAGCCTAGTGGGGTTTTTTTGGAGCTAATTAAGATAGAAAATACTAGCTTAACCTGTGACTATTGCAGAAACAAACCACCAAACTGTTTTTGCAATAACTTGCTTAATAGCTAGAACCTAATCACACCCCCTTTCTCTTTTATGGGGAATTGCTGGCTGGATTGCATTGTTCTGCAGCGCTTAGGTATTTGACCCATTTCAAACAGGTTTGAGAGTGTAAGGTTGTCAATCATGTGTGTCAGCTGGTGGTATTTAAGCCACAGAATTTTGAGAATTGCCCAAAACTCTCCCTTCCCCCTCCCCCACCAAAAAAAAAAAAAAAAAGCTGAGGAGGGGAGGAAACAAGGTGACATCATATGCTTAATACTGACTAATATAGAGCAATATTGGTCTATGCAGCTAATCCTCTCAAAGGCTTTTGGAGGTGATGAGAATTAACATAGTTCTGAGCAAAAGTAAAAAAACATTTGAGGCAGATTGTTTATATTTCCTGTGTAAACCAACTCTTTTCTCCCATAATAGATGGAAAGTAGGATGCATAATTTTAAAATTACAGTCATAACTTCAGCTTTTTACCACATTAAAAACAATACTTGAAAATAAGTAACAAAACTAATTTAACTTGAATTCTTTTCCTTCCCCATCCTTTGGAAGTCCAAGCAATACAATGACAAAACCCAGTGAAAAGCAAAAATAAAAAACACGGGTAATCATAAATCAAATAATCATGCCATAGTCACGTCACTTATTTGATGATGCTCTCATCTTCTAGTTGTTGTTTAGGCTGTTATAACATTTCTGTCCTTCCTAGTTAAATTGATACATTGTATTCTTCCTGACACCATTTTTGATAGAATACCAGTGACCTCTTATTACTGAAGCTGTAACTCTAGCTTCAGATATAATTTACCTGAAAGTGCTAGCAATCCTTATGTCATAAGCATCAGATAATTTGTTTTTCCCTATACATTTTGACTTGTAAAATCATATTAATGATGCCTTGTAAAATACCATTTCATAAAGTAGCTAAACACTCTTTTTTACTTTTTTTGGAAATATAACATATGCCATAGAGAGCATAAATCTTAAGGATGCAGCTATGAAATTTTACATATACATACACTCATGTTATCATCCCCTGGATTAAGATAAACATAATTTCTGGTGCCCTTGTGCCCTCTCCCAGTCATCCTCTCACCCTGAGGTAATTATAAAGTGGCTAGAAACTATCACAATAGAAAAAGCATCCTTAGTTAAGCTAAAAATTCTAAAAGTATGCTTCTACAGGATAAACTACATGATACCCAGATTAGATTTTCATATTTTAGTTGCTGGTATTCCAAGAGAAGAACTTAAATGTCTTAAAGTCTTCCTATTAAATGAATCTTTTGTGTGATGTAGTTTTTCAAAAAACAATAAAACTCAATAAACCTAGAAAATATAATTTGGAAAGACGATAGACTAAAGCATTTTCCTTTTGTAGTGTCTCCTAAAAAGAGTGTAGATTGTCTATGCTCGTCTTTTTATAATCAAATTAACAATTTTAAAATTCATAACTGTACTTAAAAGAACAAATTTTCAAATGTTTAAAGAGAGATATCTTGACCAGAAATCATTTCCCTATTCATTAGAAAAAATCCAGAAGAATCTGTATTTAAAAGAATATTTGAACTCAAATTTTTATATCAATTCCAAGTAACTAGAAGTATACTTTCTATTGATCTGATTTAATGAAGCTTTTTTCAGTAAGTTCTTGGTATTAATAGAAGTATGTAGGAAGAATCTGGTGAGAAATAACAAAACTGACACTTGATTTTTTTGGTTTTTTGGTTTTTTTGTTTGTTTTTTTTTTTACTAAAAGGCCCTATATCTGTTTTGAATAGTTGTGCTTCTTGATTGCTAAATCACTCTGTATTTACTATCTATCATTAAATACCAATTTCAATTTGCTTTTGGCCTCTTTTAAGCGTTTCTTGCATGCATTTCTCAAGATTAGAAACATTCTAACTTTAAGGACTTAGTTACAAAGAACTATGGAGCAGAATAAAAATAAAGTTAGAAAAACAACCATTACACTTTGAATGCATTTTGGTGGTTCTTCTAAAACTCCTTAAGTTTTCAAAGAGTTAAGACTGCCTAAATCACTTACTTTTGTTGACTACACTTGAGTGGAATTGAGATAAGGAGAAGTAGCCCTTCTAAATAATTAGACTTCTCAATCTCCTAGAACAGATACTTGGGGGGGCAGCGGTGGGGGGGGGGGAGGGTGGACAACAAAACCCACTATACAGTAATCTAAAAACACCTACTGAACTTTTTCTGGCATGATCAATAGAACGTGTACTTTACCAGAGAAAGGTTTACACTCCTGTACTTTTACCAGGGAAGGCTTAAGTCTTTAAAACAGATTATGTGAGAAAATTGATGCTATGTACTACTGGAAGAAGTAAAAAGGCTTAAGATGAGAGTTGGAGTATTGTTATATATGCCAAAATCAATGAGTTCATCGTCAAGGCCCACATTGACATTTTTTCTTACAGTTTTGTAACATGAATGCCAGTTGGTTGATTGGAATAAATATGGTGATTTAATCATGATGCCAAAACAACTAGGAAAATTAAATTCAGAATCTTAACTCTTACGCTCATAGATGCTGTCATTGTCTCTGACAATGAATACCTTCTTCCAAATATTGATGATATGTCAAATATTACGTGTAGATTAATTGACATGTACTTAGGTATCATTATAATGTTCTGCGATTTCTCACAAGAGTGTTTTTACCACCTAACATGGAAACTCCTTAAGGATAATTTATTTTTACCTCATAGCAGCTAGAACAATGGTGAATATATTATCGAATGACATTCTTGAGAAGGACAAATCTCAAAAATATTTAGCCACCTGAAATTTGGGGGTTAACTTGATTTTGATGAACATTTCAGGTAAATTATTGTGTACTTCCTGGGATCTTTATTTTCTGCCTAAAAGATTGCCTATTGCTGAGATTCTCTTAGATTATCATGGTTTAATTAGATAAAAGTTAATTTTGATTACCGCAGGTAAAATATTACTAATGAAAACCACTTGAATATATTTGAGTTTTGCTTAGCAATACTATTTTTACATCATGGCAAATGGCCCATTTTAATTAGGTCTTTGCTAATTTGGCTTCAAATTCTATTAAATAGAGAAGTCTGTAAAATAAGTTTCACATCATGAGTGAGTTATTTGCTGGAAATAGTGATTTAGTTCAGTGTTGGATTTTATAACACTTGTCTTCACAATACCTATGATATAGATAGATACAAACAGGGTGATTTGTCCAAGGTTATACTACTAACATGTATCAGATATAAGACTACCATATAGCCAAAGGTTATAACATCTTATCAAATGATCCATCCTTATGAACTTTCCTGGATACCATCAACTCTTTATTAGTGCTTTACTTTTAATTTACTTCCCCCCATTTTAAACCTTTCCTCTCTCCAGCAAACTTTCTTCCCTCTTCATTCTCAGTATATGACCCTTAACTTCTAGTTTATAAAAGAAACTAGGGCCATCTGGCTGAACAAAGATTCAGAAAGATACCTTAAAATGCTGCAGAGTATTTAATTTTTTTCAGTGAATGAGCTGAAAGTGAGGAAATTCTTCAGAGGTAAGAAAACACACACAAGAAGTGAATGCAGAATGATAAAGTAACACAGATGTTTGTCTTGGGGTTAGGAGTGGTTATTGGCTGCTTCCTGCTGGCTTAAAGCCTGGATTTTAATTTTATGCGTTGGGGGTCTGAGAAGGTGACATTGCGGGCAATACCTTATGGTGAGGTCTAATCAGAGACTTTGTTCCTTCCAACTTAATCCCAGAATTCTCAAAGTATTTATCTTTGGTGGATGGGCTAGGAAAAATAAGCAGATTCTCAAAGGTTGATGATGGGCTTTGTGCTTATCTCTGCCTTGGTTTTGGGTGAAGGAGGTACAAATTGGGAAAGAAAAGTCTTCCCTGAGAATGCACAAGTTTATTCTCACGAAAGTTTGAAGCCTGAATTAACACCACTTCTGTGACCTTGGAGGAAAAAATTAATAAAACCCAACCTGAAAATGTAGTTTAGAGGTATCCAGGCTTGGTAGTAACCTCAAGAACCTGGAAGGAGCAAATTCAAATCATTCGTTGAGTATAATTTAAATACAGAATCCTGACAGATAAAATTTCACAGAACATAAGCTCAAAGTGAAAAATTACACTACAGAATCTACCTACAAGGTTTAAAGATATTACAGTGATCAAATGCATAGTATAAAATATTCATTCATGTGAACTAAAGTAAACAGTATTGACATGATTTTTAAAAGTTAACTAGGCACATTTGGAAATAAATCATTTTTAGATTAAAAATATAATTAAAAACAAATGAGTGGTTAAACAACAGATTAAACAATTAAAAAGAAATTAGTGGGGGCACCTAGTTTGAACATCTGACTCTTGGTTTTGACTCAGGTCATGATCTTAGTGTCATGTGATTAGGCTCCACGTGCAGCTCAGAGTCTGCTTGGCCTTCTCTCCCTTTCCCTCTGCCTTGCCCCCTGCTCACGTGCCATCTCTCTTGCTCCCTCTCTAAAATAAATAAAATCTTAAAAAAAAAAAAAAGTGAATATCTGAGAATAAAATCACCTCAAATACACCCCAGAAAATAAATCAAAAATATGAAAAAAAGGATTAAGGAAGAATGAAAATAAACAGATCCAATATATATCTAACTGAAATTTCAGAGAAATTATTCAAAAGAATAATGACTTAGTTTGCCCAAACTTAGGAAAGACACCAAGTTTCACAGTAAGAAAGCCCCAAAAATTCAAGACAGACTAAACGACAGTGAACAGAGAGTAAAATTTCAAAATAACAATGACAACATATTTTTTAAACAAGTAGAATGGCTAAAATAAAAAACACAAGAAACAAGTGTTGGTGAGGATGTGGAGAAAAAGGAACCCTTATGCACTGTTGGTGGGAATATAAACTGGTGCAGCAACTGTGGAAAACAGTATGTAGATGCCTCAAAAAATTAAAAATAGAACTGTCATAACCAGTAACTTCACCACTGGGTATTTACTCAATACAAAAATACTAATTCAAAAAAATATATGCATTCCTATGTTTATTGCAACATTATTTATAATAGCCAAGACATGGAAACAGCTCGTGTCCCTCAATAGGTGAATGGAGAAAGAAAATGTTGTGTATATATAAAATAGAATGTTATTCAGCATTAAAAAAACAAATCTTGTCATTTGCAGCAACATGGATGGATCTAGAGGGTATAATGCTGAGTGAAATAAGTTGGGAAAGACAAATACCATATGATTTCAAACGTGGAATCTAAGAAACAAAACAAATGAACAAAGGGAAAAAAGAGACAAACCAAGAAACAGATTCTTAACTATACAAAACTAATGGTTACCAGAAGGAAGTGCATGAAGGAATGGGTGAACTAGGTGAGGGGATTAAGAGTACATTTATCACGATGAGTACTGAGTAATGTATAAAATTCCTGAACCACTATATTGTACACCTGAGACTAATAGAACACTATTAACTATACTAGAATTCAAGTAAAATTAAAAACATATTATCTATTTTAAAACTTTAAAAAAAAACTAGGCGGAGAAGATATTACTAACAAAGGAAGAGAATTAGTTTGAGTGTTGACATTTCATTAACAACAAAAAAATTCAGGACACAGTGAAACCATCAAAATGCTGAAAGAGAGAAACCAGCAACATGAAATTGTACCCACAATGAAACTATCAACAATAAGGGTGAAATAAAAGCCTTACCAGGAGGGACATCAGCAAGATGGTGGAATAGGATGCCACGGACCCTCCTTCCCCCTACGAACATACCAATTTGGCAATAATTCACAAATCTCCTTTGTAAGAAATCCAGAAACTAATTGAAAGGCTTATGTCCCCTAGGTGAAAACAAAATGACAATCACCAAAATGAGTAAGGAAACCAGTCCCTGACCCTAGTGCAATACCATATAACTGAGAAGAGACCTCCCAGCTCTCAGCTTCTTTTCAGAGGAGGGAAGGTGTTTGTTCATTCATCCAGCAGCCTAAGTTTTCCCAAGTGATTCCCCAGATGTCAAGCTTCTGTCTGTCCAGCCTTGGAGCTCTGATGGGTCCAATGTGGTCTAACCACCTAGAGGAAAACAAAGACAGCAATTTGAACTAGTAGGAGATATAGCTCCCCTCCCAAATTTCAGCACAGACCAAACCAGAACTATAGCTTCCTTTATTGCCTTGGGGAGGAAGAGTTGGTAGTGGCCCCCAGAATCTCTGGACAAGCTGAATGGTGAGAGTCTTCTATATAAAGACAGTCTCTGAAGACTGAAAGAGGTGACTGTTTTGTCTGTTGCATAGACACCAACAGAGAAAGTGAAGAAAAATGAATAATCAGGCAAAGATGTTCCAAATGCAAGATTAAGTCTTCAGAAATCCTAAAGTGTTACATGATTTGCTTGATAGAGAACTCAAAATAACTGCTATAAAGATGCTGAGGTCAAGAGAAAAAAGCATGAACAAATTCAACAAAGCATGAGAATTTCAAAAGAGAAAATATTTTAAAAGTGTGAAAGAGAGAGACGCCTGGGTGGCTTAGCGGTTTGGCACCTGCCTTTGGCCCAGAGTGTGGTCCTGGGGTCCCGAGATCAGGTCACGCATCAGGCTCCCTGCATGGAATCTGCTTCTCCCTCTGCCTGGGTCTCTGCCTCTGTCTCTCTGTGTCTCTCATGGATAAATAAATAAATTTTATTTAAATTTAATGCACGGAGCCTGACGTGGACTCAATCCCAAGGCTCCAAGATCACACCCTGGGCCGAAGGCAAGAGCTAAACCGCTGAGCCACCCAGGGATCCCCTAAAAATCTTTTAAAAATTAAAAAGTATCAGGGATCCCTGGATGGCTCAGCTGTTTGGCACCTCCCTTTGGCCCAGGGCATGATCCTGAGGTCCCAGGATCAAGTCCTGCATTGGACTCCCGGCATGGAGCCTGCTTCTCCCTCTGCTTGTGTCTCTGCCTCTCTGTCTGTCTCTCATGAATAAATAAATAAAATATTTTTAAGAAAATATAAAGTAAAAAAAATTTTTTTAAATATGAAACAAGTCATGGAGCTGAAAATAACAAAGTCTGATGTGAAAAATTCATTTGAGGGGTTCATCAGCAGACTAGATCAAATGGAAGCAAGGATCAATGAACTCAAAGACAAGTCACTGGAAATAATTTAGAAGAGCAAAAAGAAAATAGAATGAAAAAAATGAACAAAGCTAAAGACTTATGGTACACTATCAAACAGACCAATATATATACATTGAGTCCCAGATGGGGAAGAGAGAAAGGACCAGAAAGCTTATTCAAAGAAATGGCTGCAAACTTCCCAAATCTGGGGTAGAAAGTGGACATCCAGATCCAAGAAGACAAAAAATTATTAAAAAGAGGAATCCAAAGAAATTCACACCAAGAAAAATTATAATCAACTTGTCAAAAGTCAAGATGATTTTTGAAAGCAGAGAGAAAAATAGAGACTTATCACATACAAGGGAATCCCTATAGGACCATAAGCAGATTTTTCAGCAGTCTTACAGGCCAGAAAAAAGTGGGATGACCTAATTCAAAGTGCCAAAAGACCCACCATTTGCTTCAACATGGATGGAACTGGAGGTATTATGCTGAGTGAAATAAGTCAATCAGAGAAGGACAAACATTATACGGTTTCAGTCATCTGGGGAATATAAAAAATAGTGAAAGAATAAAGGGAAAAGGAGAGAAAATGAGTGAAAATATCAGTGAGGGTGACAGAACATGAGAGACTCCTAAATCTGGGAAACAAACAAGGGATAGTGGAAAGGGAGGTGGGCGGGGGATTGGGGTGACTGAGTGATGGGCACTGAGGGGGGGCACTTGATGGGATGAGCACTGGGTGATATGCTATATGTTGACAAATTGAACTCCAATAAAAAAAAATTTAAGTGCCAAAAGAAAAATACTGCCAACGAAGAATAATTTTTTTTTGCAAAACTATCCTTCAAAAGTGAGAAAATAATGACTTTTACAGAAAAAGGCTGAAGGAGTTCATCACCACTAGATCTGCCTTACAAAAAGATGCTAAAAAATATCACAATAGCTTAAGTATGAAACTCTTGGTAAAGATAAATATATAGACAAATACAGAATACTGTTTTATTATGTTTTTATTAAATCACTTTTGATTCCAGTATAAATGTTAAGAAAATAGTATTAAAATAACAGTTAAAATGTTAAAAGATACACAAAATAAATAGATACAAATTGTGCCAACAAAAAAATGTTAAAGGGGAGAAGTTAAAGTGTAGAGTTTTATATATAATTGAACTTAAGTTATTACAGCCTCAAACTTACTAGTATTTTTTGTCCACTCCAAGGTAACTACACACACATGCACACATAAAAACATAAAGAAGTTATACAATAGGAAAAGGAAAAGGAATCAAAGCATACCAATACAAAAAAATCAACAAATCACAAAAGAGGGCAGCAAGTGATGAAAAGGCAACAAAGAATGACAAGACTAACAAAAATATTAACAAATTGCAGAAGTAAATCCTTCCTTATTAATAATTACTTTGACTGTAAACGAATAATGGGCACCTGGGTGGCTCAGTCAGTTAAGTATGTGACTCTTGATTTCAGCTCAGGATCATGAGATCAAGCCCTGTATTGGGCTCCATGCTCAGCAGCAAGTCTGCTTGAGATTCTCTCCCTCTCCTTCTGCTCCACACACACACACACACACACACACACACACACACACACAAATAAATAAACAAATAAAATGAATTAAACTCCCCAAACTACTTAGAGTTGCTAAATGGATTAAAAAAAATAAAAGACTCACTACACTCTCTACAAAAAACTCACTTTAGATTTAGGGATATGCATAGACTGAAAGTAAGTGAAGAGATAGAAAAAAATATTCCATGCAAATAGTAACCAAAAGAGAGCAGTGGTGGCTATGCTTAGACAAAATAGGCTTTTAGTCAAAATCTGTCATAAGCAAAAAAAGCCATTATATATTAATAAAAGGGTCAATCCACCAGGAAGATAGAACAATTCTATACTCAACTTCAAAGGACCTAAACATACAAAGCAAATATTGACCGAACTGAAGGAAGAAATAGACAGTAATACCATAATAGAAACTTCAATACCCCATTTTCAATAACGGATAGAATATCCAGGCAGACGATCAAAAAGGATCAAAGCACTTAAGTAACACTTTATACCAAATGGGCCTAACAGACATATACAGAACATTTTACCCAATAACAGAATACACACTCTTCTGAACCACATATAGTTCTTTCTCCAGGGTAGGTGACATATTAAATCACAAAATAAGTCTGAGCTAAATTAACAAGATTTAAATTATACTGAGCATCTTTTCTGATCACAATGAAATTAATCTACAAATTGATAAGAGACTTAAAACTGGAAAATTCACAGCTATGTGGAAATTAAATAACACACTCTTGAACAGCCATTAGGTCAAAGAAGGAAATAATAAAATATCCTGTGACAAAGGAAAATATGTCAAAAATTATGTGAACAAAAGTAGTACTAAGAAGTCTGTAACTATAAATGCCTACATTATCAAAGAAAAAAGATCTGAGATAAGCAGCCTAACTCTAAACCTCAAGGAGCTACAAAATGAAACAAAACAAACTAAGCCCAAAGTTAGAAGAAAGAAGGAAATAACAAAGATCAGAGTAGAAATAGAGAATAGAAAAACAATGGAAAAAGTCAATGAAAGAGGTAGTTTTTTTAAAAGATTTAAAAATCTTTGACAAACTCTTAGCTAGACCAAGAAAAAAAGAAAAGAAAATTAGCAAGAGACATTACAACTGATGCCACATAAATAAAAAGGATCATAAAAGACTGCTATGAACAAGTATACACCAACAAAATGGATAGATTTCTGGAAATGCACAACTTCCCAAGACTGAATCATAAAGAAACAGAAAATATGAAAAGACCTATACGTGATATGGAGAGTGAATCAATAATCAAAAATCTCCCAATAGAGCAAAATTTAGACTAAGATGATTTCACTGGAGAATTACACCAAACATTTAAGGAAGAATTAGTACCATTTTTTCTCAAACACTTCCAAAAGAAAATTGAAAGGATACTTCCTAACTCATTTTATGGGTCCAGCATCACCCTGAGACCAAAGCCAGATGAAGACAATGCAAGAAAAGAAACCTGGAGGCTAATATCCTAATAAATATAGATGCAAAAATATGAGTAAATTGAATCCAATCCTACAATAAAAGATGATACACAAAGTAAGATTTATCTCTGGCATGCAAAAATGGTTCAACCTAGGAAAATCAATTACTGTGATACACCAGCTTAACAGAATAAAGGATAACATCATGTGATCCTTTCAATAAATACAGAAAAGTATTTGACAAAATTTAACATTTTTTTGTGATAGAAACTCTCAACAAAGTAGGAATAAAAGGAAATTACCTCGACATAATACAGGCCATATGTAAAATGCTACAAGTAACATCATTTTTATATATCTTCAGATATTGCCTAATTTCCCTTTTGTTTTTTTTTTTTGACCCAACCATTGTTCAAGAGTGTGTTGTGTAATTTCCACATAGTTGTGAATATTCCATTTTCATTTCTGCTGTTGAAAAATATAAGCAACATAAAAAACTTAAGTATATAAAATATAAGGGAATACAAAAAGTCATCATTCATTGAATACAAGTTCCAATAACAGGGTACACTTTCTTTTTATTAACACATGGAATATTTTTAGAAATTGATACAACCTAGAACATTAAAGCAACATTACAAGTTAGAGATGGTGAGACAGTGATTAAGAGTGCATCTAGGGGGATCCCCTGGATGGGTGGCTCAGCAGTTTAGCAACTGCCTTCAGCCCAGGGCATGATCCTGGAGTCCCGGGATCGAGTCCCACATCGGGCTCCTTGCATGGAGCCTGCTTCTTCCTCTGCCTGTCTCTCTCTCTCTCTCTCTCTCTCTCTCTCTCTTTTTCTCTCTCTCTGTCTCTCATGAATAAATAAATAAAATCTTTTAAAATAAAAAAGAGTGCATCTCAACACTTACCAGCTAGCTGTGCCTATGCCCCATCTCCATAAATGGGTAGTAATGCCTATCCTATAGGGTTGCTATGAGGACTAAATGATATCAAATTCAGAAAAAGTAATTATGAAAAATAACTACAAATATCTCTCATGAACATAGATGCAAAATACCATAGCAAATCAAATCCAAAAATATACATAAAAGATAACATATCCTGACCAAATTTTATCCCTAGAATGTAACATTGGCTTAACATTTAAAAATCAAATTTAATTTAATAAACCTTATTGACAGTGTAAAGGAGAAAATCATATTATCTCAATAGATACAGAAAAGAATTTGACAAAATTCAACAACCGTGATTTTTTAAAACTCAACTTTTAGCAAACTAGGGAAAAGGAGAAACTCCTCAATCTAACAAAAAACATCCACAATAAACCTACAGCCAACATTATACTTAATAACGGAAGATTAAAAGATTACTCCCACACCTGGCTGGCTTAGGTCTAGAGCATGCAACTCTTGATCTCGGGATCATGAGTTTGAGCCCCATATTGTTTGTGAAGATTGCTTTTTTAAAAAAGAAGAACGATTACTCCCTAGGACAAGAAGAAGGTAACTTCACTTGTCCTAGCCATTATGCTGGAGAGCCTAGCCATTGCAATAGGTAAGGAAAAAAAAAAAAAGACATACAAATTATAATGATAGGGGCACCTTGGTGGCTCAGTCAGTTAAGCATCTGCCTTTTGGCTTAGGTCATGATCCAGAGTTCTGGAACCAAGCCCTGTGGCAGGCTCCCTGCTGAGTAGGGAGTCTGCTTCTCCCTCTGCCCCTCTCCCTGCTCATGCTCTTTCTCTCTCAAATAAGTAAAATGTTTTTTAAAAATCACAAAGACATAACACCAAAAAAAAAACCCCACAAATAATCTAATTTAAAAATGGCAGAATACATAGAGACATTTCTCCAAAGAAGACATACAGATAGCCAACATACACATGAAAAGATGCTCAACATCACTGATCATCAGGGAAATGCAAAACAAAACCACAATGAGATATCACCTCCCACCTGTCAAAATGGGTAAAATCAGAAACATAAGAAATAAGTATTGTTTTTTTTAATATTTTTTTCTTTATTTATGATAGTCACACACACAGAGAGAGAGAGAGAGAGAGGCAGAGACACAGGCAGAGGGAGAAGCAGGCTCCATACCGGGAGCCCAATGTGGGATTCGATCCCGGGTCTCCAGGATCACGCCCTGGGCCAAAGGCAGGCGCCAAACCACTGCACCACCCAGGGATCCCCAGAAATAAGTATTGTTAAGGATGCAGAGAAAAAGAACCCTTGTGCGCCATTGGTAGGAATGCGAATAGTGCAGCCACTGTGGAAAACAGTATGGAGCTTCTTCAAATTAAAAATAGAACTACCATATAATCCACTCCTAGGTATTTACCCAAAGAATACGAAAGAATACTGGGTATTTACCCAAAGAATATAAGAGAATACAAAAACACTAATTTGAAAAGATAAATGAACCCTGTGTTTATCACATTATTTATAATAGCCAAGACATGGAACTAGCCCAGGAGTCCATCAACTGATGAATGGATAAGATGATTGATGAATGGATAAAAAAAGATTTTATATATATATATATATATTCCATTGTGTGTCTTACCCATAAAAAGAAAGAAGTCTTGCCATTTGCAACAACATGGATGGATCTAGAGGGTATAATGCTAAGTAAAGTATGCCAAAGAAAGACAAAATATTATATGATTTCACTCATATGTAGAATTTAAGAAACAAAAAAAAAAAAAAAGAGAGAGAAACCAAAGAGAACAGACTATTATAGAGAACAAACTGATGGTTACCAGAGGGGGAGTGTGGGGGGTGAGGTATGAGTGAACTAGGTGAAGGAGTTTTGGAGTACACTTAAACAATGATGAGCACTAAGTAATGTATGGAATTATTAAATCACTATATTGTACACATGAAACTAATATATCCCTGTATATTACCTATACTACGATTAAAATTTTTTTTAATTAGAAGAAAAGGAGCAAAACTGTCTCCATTTGTAGGTAACATGATTATTTAGATTTTTAAAAAATCTTAACAAAAAGTTGTAACTAATAAATGAATTTAAGAAGCAGTATATGACTGTATTTTATATACTAGCAGAAAACAATTGGAAAATGAAATTAAAATTCCATTAACAATAGTGCCCCCCAAATTAAAATACTTAGGAATAAATGTAATAATAGATGTGCAAGTCCTCTACAATGAAAACTACAAAGCTACTGAGAGAAATTAAAGAAGGCCTAATAAATGGCAAGATATACCCTGGAAAGTTCATTATTTTTAAGATGTCACTTGTCCTCCAAATTGACCTATATATACAATGCAATCCCCATTAAAATATCAGCAGGAATTTTTGGTAGCAGTTGCCAACATGATTTAAAAATGTATACGGGGGTGCCTGGGTGACTCAATCACTTAAGCATCTGCCATCAGTTCAGATTATGATCTCAGGGTCCTGGGATTGAACCCTGAGCCCTACATCTGGCTCCCTCCTCAGCAGGGAGTTGGCTTCTCCGTCTCCCTCTGCTCCTTCCCCACCCCCACCCCCCCTCGGGCAGTCTCTCTCTCTCTCAAGTAAATAAATAAAATCTTTTTAAAAATGTATGTGGAAACACAAAGGACTTATAAATGAAACAATTCTGAAAAAGAAGTTGGAGAAGCATATTACCTGATTATAAGACTTACTGTAAAGCTACAATAATCAAGACATTGTAATAGTGGGCAAAAATAGACTTATAGATAATAGAGCAGAATAAATCAAAATCAGATATTTATTTATTTATTTACTTATTTTTTTTTTACCGTGTTGTTCCAGCTTCATTTTATACTACTGTGTTCCTCCTTATCCCTCACCACTCCAGCCATACTTAGCATTCTTTCAGTTCTTTGTATATTTCCTTCTACCACAAAACCTTTCCATATTCTTTTCCCTCTTCTTCGAATATTATTTCCTTTGCTTAGTTAACACTCAGCTCCAGAGTGACATTTCTTCAGGAAAGATTTCACCCAACTACCCAACCAGATTAGATTCCAAAATTATAGACTCTCAGAGCACTATGCTCCTTTCCTTCATATCATTCACACATTTGCAACTTTATATTTGTGTGATTTATGTGGGGAGTTTACTGAACTGTGTAAGCATTATAGGAATAGGGACCAAATCTGTTCTTGCTATATCCCTAGTAGCTAAGTTAATACCTGGCATGTATTAGGTGTTTAATAAAAATTCATTGAGTGAATGAAACCATTGTTCACCATACCTTAAATATTCTGGGGTAAAGGAATCCCTGAATATATAATTTCACAACAGAACTTTCTCTACCCATGTTTTCTTTTTTATATTTTCCTTTATCTACCTCCTCATCTCAAAAAGAACATTTGCTTTAAAACAGAGGTACCTAATTCAAATGCCTAGAGAACCCTGGACACTACCCTTTGAGAGATAACAGGATGGTAGGTGAGTGTAGTCAACTAGACAGCACATATCTGAAGAGAACAGCCACATTAATTCAGGTCCAGCTGTGAGCTGGCATTGCCAAATCATCATGAGAAATCAAAATTTTGAATTTATTTATTTATTTTTAAACATTTTTTTTTTTGAGAGAAAGAGAAAGTGAGAGAGCACAAGTAGGGAGAGAGGCAGAGGGAGAAGCAGACTCCCTGCTGAGCAGGAAGCCCACCACAGGGCTCAATCCCGGGGCTCCAAGATCATGACCTGAGCCAAAGGCAGATGCTTAACCAGCTGAGCCACATAGGCACCCAGAAGTTTGGATTTTTTTTTTAATGGGAAATCTACTTTTTAATAATGACAGAGTATTGAAGTATTGTTCAAAATACCACAGACTAACACTGGATAAGTCAAACAAAACATTTTTTTTAAGAGTAAGTCTTTTTTTATTATTTTGTTTATTTATTTGTGAAAGACCTAGAGAGGCAGAGACATAGGCAGAGGGAGAAGCAGGTTCTTCACAGGGAGCCTGATGTGGGACTCAATCCCAGGTCCTGGGATCATGCCCTGAGCTGAAGGCAGATGCTCAACCACTGAGCCACCCAGGCATCCCCAAACAAAACATTTTGTAGGTAAAACCCAACCCATGGGCTACTAATTTGTATTTTTTTCTCCCCATTTTACTTCTGTGTTATCTTGCTTGAAGAAACAAAACAAGTCAGCACAATCTTGTCTTTATAATTTCCATGTAACAAAGCTGAATTATAGTTAATACTCATTAACATTAGTTAAAATGAACTGAATAATTTGCACTTTAACTTAAGGGAAATTTACAGTGTTCTGAGTCTGACTAAATATAAAGAAAGTACCACATATCACATGACATACCATTGATGTCTGCCTCCATCCACTACACTATATATTATTTAGGTCAGTCACTATTGTACATATATTTTGAAGGAAATTTTGCATGTGCTTAAGCGTCTAATACTGTTATGTATGTGATCAATACATTGATTTGGACAGTTGAACAAATTCATGGAACTTAAATGTTTTCTTCTATCTTCACAAAAAAATCAGAATCTCTAACTCAGCAAAGTATAAGTTTTCATCTAATTTGTTTTAAATAAAGACAAACTTTTATAAATCAAGTGTCCTTGTTATCTTCTAATTTTAACTTTGTTTAGAGATCTGTTTAAAGTAGTGTAACTTTAGTAGCCCTGAACTAGAAGTCTGATCATCTGAGTTCTAGTCCAAAGTCTGTTTTACTTGCCTAATTGATGTTTACCAAATCGCTACTCTTCTGGGCCATTTGTTTAATTTGTAAAGTGATTAGTCTCCTTGATATCCAAGACATCTTTAATTCTAATAGTCTGACATTAATAAAGCAATCTAGAATTTAAGGGTTTTATTTTTTTAATATTTTATTTATTTATTTGAGAGAGAGAATGTGGGGGGGGGAGCGGAGGAAGGAGAAGCAAACTCCCCACTGAGCAGAGAGCCCAATGTAGGGCTCAATCCCAGGACCCCGGGATCATGACCTGAGCTGAAGACAGATGCTTAACCAACTAAGCCACCCAGACGCCCTTGGAATTTGAGGGTTTTAAAAAAGAAAAACTGTTCTTACCTTATGACCTAGTTCTAAGATTTAATACAGTGTGAATTGTGAGTTCTGAGTTGTGAATACACTGTGAATTCTGTGTGATATGAATGCCAATTTTATTTTTTAAAAGATTATTTATTTTAGAGAGAGAGAGAGAGAGAGCACATGAGCAGTAGGGGCAGAGGGGGAGAGAGAATCTCAAGCAGACTTTGTGCTGAGTGTGGAGCCCACTGCAGGGCTTGATCTCAAGATCCTGAAGTCATGACCTGAGCCAAAACCAAGAGTCAGATGATTAACCAGCTGCACCTCCCAGGAGTCTCATGAATGCCAATTTTAAAAAGTTATACCTATCATGTTAAAACTAATCAAAGTTTGGTTTGTTTAGGACATAAATAATTAAACATTTAGAATTACTTGCTTTCTAAAATAAGCTCCGGCTGGATACTTCAAATATATGTGTTACAATTTTTTACAAAAACTCAGTTATAGAATACCTGGGTGTTTGAGTGTCTGCTTTCAGCTCAGGGTGGGGTCCCAGGATGGAGTCCCACGTCAGGCTCCCTGGGTGGAGCCTGCTTCTCCCTCTGCCTATGTCTCTGCCTCTCTCTCTCTCTGTATCTCTCATGAATAAAAAAATAAAATCTTAAAAAAAAAACTCAGTTATAGGTGCCATTTTTTTTTTCGAGAGAGAGAGAATCTTTTTTTTTTTTTTTTTTTATGATAGTCACAGAGAGAGAGAGAGAGGCAGAGACACAGGCAGAGGGAGAAGCAGGCTCCATGCACCGGGAGCCCGACGTGGGATTTGATCCCGGGTCTCCAGGATCGCGCCCTGGGCCAAAGGCAGGCGCCAAACTGCTGCGCCACCCGGGGATCCCCATAGGTGCCATTTTTAATAGCACATTGAGCACACTCTAGAATTTTCTTTCAGCTTCAGTCTCAGGGCAAAAATGCTTAAGTAGGGGCACCTGGGTGGCTCAATCAGTTAAACATCCAACTCTTGATTTCTGCTCAGGTCATGATCTCAGGGTTGTGAGATTGAGCAGAGGTCAGCTCTGAGCTGGGTGTAGAGCCTGCTTAAGATTCTCTCTCTCTGTTTCCCTCTGTCCCCTCTCTCTGTTTCTCTCTGTCCCTCTCCCCTTCCCACTCTATTAAAAAAAAAATGTTAAGTAACATTTTCTTAAACTTTTTTGCTCTTTCCTTCAGTTATTGTATAGGACTTTATTCAATTGCTAATGGAAACACTTGGGCTAATTTGAGGTGATTCGATGTCCTCTGGGGAACTTTTCTGTCATACCATGGAATTAGAAAGTTTTAAGCTAATGTAATTACGTTATGTTCAAACTGATTTTGTTCAAACTGTTGCTGCTTTTAACAAAATCAAGATGAAAAGAAAGTAAGCGCAGTGTTCCTTCTGTTCCTTCCTTCCCTAGGTTATTCTATTGCTTCTTCTGATATATTCTGCCTATTTTTTTCTCCACCATTATCAGTCAGACCAATATTCTCCAATGAATCTGGCTCTATTTTTCTATTTTTTCAAAAAGCAATTCTGCTATCTTCCTAGTTCAAAAAGCATGAAAGGCTTTATGAAAAATCAGTAATATACAATGGGGGATTTAGTATTAGAAAAACCTTTTTAAAGGATAAAACAGTTTCAACACAAATTCAATTTAAATCAGTTTCCTAAGAAGTCTAAATCTATAATGAGTGAGACTCTCAGTTCAGAAATAGATTCTGTATATTCCTTAACATAAAATATGTTAAATTATCTTCAAAAAGCTGTCTATACTAAACTAATGAAGAGTCCATAGTAATCTATTATATTTCAGGGTGATTTTTGATAATGAAAGCTCACAGATTTTTCTTCTCATTCATAAAACTAATACTTCATTCCTGGATAATTTTATTTATGCTTTTAAAAATACTTCTGGTTAAGTAAAGGATGTGGTAAAGGACCTTGGTACCATCCAAAACAACACAAAATGAAGGTGTTAAACTGCTTCAGGTCATTACATTTTACTAAACAATTTGGTTTCTGAATACATTTTTCTTGGACCTTTCAATTCTTCAAATCTTGAACAACTAACAAGTAGTTGCTGTGACATATGGATGACACCACTGTTAATAAAGCAGTATTTGTCACCTTAAAAATTAAGGAATTAAAAAAATTAGGAAATTAACTTGAAGTATATATACCATCACAGACCAAAATGTGCAAATATATTAAAGAAAACCAACATTCCTATGAGCCTTGAATTAGGAGTCAGAACACTTGGATTTTAATCCTTTCAATTTCCTATGTGTTCCTTAACAATCCATTTAATCTCTAAAGCTCATCTTTGTTATTTGTGAAATTAAATTATTGGATTAAATCCCAAGGTTTCTTTTAGTACAGAAGAGACCAGGGACAAGCCCTGGTTGTCCTCTCCAGGCAGAGTCTTACATATAGCATTTATTCTACAACAATATATGACAACACCTGTGAAGTATTACTAACTGGGAGAGCTTACCTAAGGCACAGTGTCCAGGGTTTTTATTGGGAGGTCAGTGATGTAAGCATGGGGTGACTTTGGGGCAGACCTTTTTTTTCTTAATCTCCAGCCTCCTCAAAGATCAAAATTGGTACCATTTGACCCAGGGTTTCCACAATAAATCACATTATTAGCATAGATTATTTGGTGTGGCCTGAGGCTGTAGGTAAACAAAGACATTGGTATCATGGAGGATTTAGGAATTATCTTCCAAGAGCCAGGGAAGGGCCTTTCTTTGAAATATGCAGAGTTAGGCAGCTCAGGCCTCCTGAGTTGATCCTTCACTGCCTATCTTTTGTTCAGCGAAGTAATCCTCCAGTACCTTCTTGAGAAAGGGTGCTTGGTAAGCAGTTTTTTGAGACTTTTCATGTCAAATATTTTTATTCTGTCATATTTGATTCATAGTTTAGATAGCTATAGAATTCTAGGTTGGAGATAATTTTCCCTAAGGATTAGGGAAAATTAGGAATTATTTCTTCATATGAGTCTGTTTTCTATCCATTTTGATGGGCATTGAACGGGCTCTTTCAATTTAGTCACATATATCCTTGAGGGATACATTCTTTAATTTTTCAATGATTTTCTCTCCTCCATGTTTCTGATCTTTCTGGAACTCCTAACATTTGGCTGTTGGACCTCCAAGACAAATCCTTTTCTTACCTCTTCTCTCTTATTTTCTATCTGTCTGTTTGCTCTACTTTTTTGAGGTGATTTCTTCAACTTCCAGACCTCTTATTTTTCATTTCTATCCACATATTTAATTTATATGAGCTCTTTTTTAAGTCTCTGAATTTTTTATTAATACAATCTTATTTTGTTTCATGATTACAGTATCTTATCTTTCTATTAACCATAGGATTTTTTGTTTAGGTTTTTTCTTTCTGTATAGTTTTCTTTTTCCTGCTTGTTTGATCTCTATCTTTAATTAAAAACTCTTGAGCTATACTTGGATTTTTATTCATAATTAAGAATGGAAGCTCTAAACATGGGTGAGGGATGTACACATTGTTGGGTGATCTGACTGGTCAAGTTGTTAGGGAACAATTGATGTTGGTAAATTTGGGTCTTTCCTCTTTGGATGATCAGATTCTTCATGGTGAAAAACTACTCTAATCCTTTAAAGAATAGAGGTCTAGGGATCCCTGGGTGGCTCAGCGGTTTAGCACCTGCCTTTGGCCCAGGGTGCCATCCTGGAGTCCCAGGGTCGAATCCAGCGTTGGGCTCCTGGCATGGAGCCTGCTTCTCCCTCCTCCTATATCTCTGCCTCTCTCTCTCTCTCTCTCTCTCTCTCTCTCTCTCTCTCTATGTCTATCATAAATAAATAAATAAATAAATAAATAAATAAATAAATAAATAAATCTTTAAAAAAGAATAGAGGTCTAGTTTATAGCATTTTGAGAACCTAATTGGGGAAGAGGATAAGAGATGAGAGAATTTTGTACTTGGTATTCATTGTTAAAGTCTCTGCCTTTAGTATGATGCCAAACTATCAACTGTGCCTGGCATCTAACTTTCATATTCCAGGCCAGAGGAATCTCTCTAGAAAATAAACATCCAGATATCTGTGAGGATGAATAAGGGGCATTTTTCCAGGGCATGCAGTAGTAAATAGATTTAGGGATTTAACTGCCATTAAATAGTTTTTATCTACCTGTTTTAGCAACCCCCATTCTCAGTTTCAGTAGTACTTTATTTTCTTGGCTCCTATATCTTTTGAAGATTCTGAAATATATATTAGGTTGGTTGTGAGCCCTTCTCCCTACTGCCTTGGGATTCATCGTTTTTGGATAGTCACATATTCTCTTGGGAGTTTCCAAGACTATCCTTAGCCCTGATAATTTGCTAGAAGGACTCACAGTTATTATACTAATGATTATAGTTTATTACAGTGAAAGGATATAGTCAAATCAACAAAGGGAAAAGACACATGGAGTAAGGTCCAGAGGAAACCATGCACAAGCTTCCAGCATTCCTCTTTCAGAGG
Source organism: Vulpes vulpes (assembly GCF_048418805.1). Classification (NCBI taxonomy): domain Eukaryota; kingdom Metazoa; phylum Chordata; class Mammalia; order Carnivora; family Canidae; genus Vulpes; species Vulpes vulpes. The sequence goes on from NC_132785.1 coordinate 89,953,308, forward strand.
AATCATAAGATATACTTAATTCCTTCTGTAATGATATATAATTATACATGTGAAATGTTACCAGAGAATCTCATTAGAAACTCAGTGCCAAAGTATTTTTATTGGGATTAAAGCAGGTAAGCACTCTCTGCCTAAGACGTACCAAAATTCCAGGCTCCCAAAAGGAAAGTAGATGTTGAGTATATATACCTTACTGTTTGCACAGTTTAGGCATGATGAAACACCCTTATCATTTAGGGAATGGTATGAATCTTCCTGAAATCCAAGTTCTCAAATACCAGCCAAAGAACAACCTTACAAACAGGCTTTTCTAAATTAACAGTCTTAAGCATGCTATGTTAACTTTTCTTTCTTTTTTTTTTAAGATTTTATTCATTCATTCATGAGAGACACAAAGAAAGAGACATAGGCAGAGGGAGAAGCAGGATCTCTGAGGGAAGCCTGATGCAGAACTCGATCCCAAGACCCCAGGAGCATGACCTGAGCCAAAGGCAGACACTCAACCACTGAGCCACACAGGTGCCCCTATCTTAACTTTTCTGTACACACATGGGCCTTTCTAGCTTCCAAATTTTTGTTATTGTATCCTTTCCCATTCTACTCAAACTTGGGGGCTTATGCCTTTTAAGAAAATCCCTTTATTTATTGTTTTAGTGGAATTTCAGGTGAGAACAAAATTACATATGTTATATTCAGTATTAACCTGGAATTTTGTTTGACTATAAAACAAAACACCCCAATTTGATTGTATAACATCATTTTTAAGCAACTGGAAAGAAAACAGATGAAGCAGAGAGAAGAAACTTGTTTTTAATTCCAGTTAGTTAACGTACAATGTTACTTTAGTTTTAGGTATACAATATAGCAATTCAGCAATTCCATATATCACCCGGTGTTCATTGTAACAAATGCACTTCATATTCTCCATCACCTATTTAGCCCATCTCACACCCATTTCCCCTCTGGTAACCATCAGTTTGTTCTCTTAGTTAAGATTCTGTTTCTTGATTTCTCTTTCTCTTGTCTTTTTTTTTATCCATTTGCTCTTTTTTTCCTTAAATTCCATATATGAGAGAAATCATATGGTATATATCTTTCTCTCATTTTGCTTAGCATTACACTCTCTAGCTCCATTTGTGTCATTGCAAATGGCAAGATTTTATTCTTTATAATGGCTGGATAATATCCCTGTGTGTGTGTGTGTGTGTGTGTGTGTGTGTGTGTGTGTGTGTGTGTGTCTTCTTTATCCATTCATCAATTGAGAGACACTTGCACTGCTTTCATAGTTTGGCTATTGTAAATAATGCTGCAATGAACATGGGAGTGCATACATCTTTACAAACTAATGTTTCCATAGTCTTTGGGTAGATACCAAGTCATATAATTACTAAATTGTAGCATAGTTCTGTTTAACTTTTTGAGGAACCTTCATACTCTTTTCCATAGAGGCTGCATGAATTTGCATTCCCATCAACAGTGCTCAACAGTTCCTTTTTCTCTACATCATTCCAGCACTTGTCACTTCTTTTGCTGTTTTTCTTAGCATTTTGACAGATGTGTGTGGTTTTGTATTACCGATGGGAAGGGATGATAAACATCTTTGTGTGTGTATGTTGGCCAATCTATATGTCTTCTTTGGAAAAATGTCTATGCGTATCTCTGCCTATTTTTTTTGGATTATTTTTTGGATGTCGAGTTGTGTGAGTTCTTTATATATTTCGGATAATGACCCTTTACAAATATCTTCTTCCACCGCATAAGTCACATTTTAGTTTTTTGATTGTTTCCTTCACTGTGCAGAAGCTTTTTATTTTGATGTAGTCCCAATAGTTTATTTTTGCTTGCTTCAGGAGACATATTTAGAAAAAAGTTGCTATGGCTAATGTCAAAGAAGTTACTGCCTTCCATGATTTTTATGCTTTCATGTCTCACATTTAGATTTGGAATTTATTTTTGTGTGTGGTAAAAGAAAGTGGTCTCATTTCTTTCTTTTGCATGTTGCTGTGTAGTTTTCCCAACACCATTTTTTGAAGAGACTTTTTTTCCCGGGGGGTATTCTTTTCTGCTTTGTTGAGATTAATTGGTCATACAGTTGTAGGTTTATTTCCAGATTCTGTATTCTGTACTATTGATCTATGTGTCTATTTTTGTGTCAATATCATACTGTTTTGATTACTACAGCTTTGTCATATTACTTGAAGTATGTAATTACAATGCCTCCAGCTTTGCTTTTCTTTTTTCAAGATTACTTTGGCTATTCAAGGTATTTTGTGGTGCCATACAAATTTTAGGATTGTTTGAGTTCTGTGAAAAACTGCTATTCGTATTTTGATAGGGAATACATTAAATGTGTAGATTGCTTTTTAGATATTTTAAGAATATTTGTTCTTCTAATCTATGAGTGTGGAATATCTATTTCTTTGTGTTGTCTTGAATTTCTTTCATCAGTATTTTATAGTTTATACAGTACAGGTCTTCCACCTCTTTGGTTAGAGTTATTCCTAGGTACTTTATCATTTTTGGTCCAATAGTAAATGAGATTGTTTTCTTAATTTCTCTTCCTGCTGCCTCATTATTGGTGGCTAGAAGTGCAACAGATTTCTGTACCTTGATTTTGTATTCCACAACTTTACTGAATTCGTTTATCAGTTTTAGCAGTTTTTTGGTGTAGTCTTCAGGCTTTCTTTTTTTTTTTTTTTTTTCAGGCTTTCTATATACAGCATCATGTCATCTGCAAATAGTGAAAGTCTTACTTTTTCCCTACCAATTTGGATGCCTTTTATTTCTTTTGGTTGTCTGATTGTTGTAGCTAGGACTTCTAGTACTATGTTGAATAAAAGTGATGAGAGTAGACATTTTTGTCTTGCTCCTGACCTTAGAGGAAAAGCTCTGTTTTTCTCCATTAATGATGATGTTAACTGTGAGTTTTTCATATATGGCCTTTATTGTGTTGAGGTATATTCCCTCTAAACCTAATTTGTTGAGAGTTTTTATCATGAATGGATGTTATACTTTGTCAAATGCTTTTTCTGCATCTATTGAAATGATATATGGTTCTTACATTTTCCCTTATTGATATAATGTTCTTATTGATTGATTTGCAAATATTGAACCACTCTTGCAACCCAGGAATAAATCCCACTTGATCGTGATGAATGATTTTTCTAATGTAGTCTTTCCAGACTTTTTCTTTTGGCTGACTCTTCTAATTTCATAGCATTATGGTCAGAAAAGATGCATAGTATGTCTTTAGTCTTCTTGAATTTGAGGCTTGTTTTGTGAGCTAATATGTGATCTATTCTGGAGAATGTACCATTTGCACTTGAAAAGAATATGTATAGTAGACTTTTAGAATGGAACATTCTGAATATATCTGTTAAATCCATCTGTTCCAGTCTGTGATTCAAAGCTATTGTTTCCTTATTGATTTTCTATTTAGATAATCTGTCCATTGATGTTAGTGGTATGTTAAAGTCCCCTACTATTATTGTATTAAAATCAGATTTGTTCCTTCATGTTTGTTATTAACTGTTTTATGTATTTGGGTGCTCATATGTTGAGGGCATAAATATTTACAATTGTCATATCTTCTTATTGGATTATCTATTTATTATTATATAGTGTCCTTTGTCTCTTGTTGCAGTCTTTGTTTTAAAGTCTAGTGTGTCTTGGACACCTGGGAAACTCAGTTAAGCATCTGCCTTTGGCTCAGGTCATAATCCCAGGGTCCTGGCATTATGTCAGGCTCTCTGCTCATCAAGGAATCTGCTTCTCCCTCTCCATCTGCCCCTCTCCTCCACTCGTGCACTCTCTCTCAAATAAATAAAATCTTAAAAGAAAAAGTTATTAGTATCCTAAGAGACAAAAAGATATTATATCCTATGTATCCTAGAAAGAACAAGCTATGGTAAAGAAAAAATACTTTGAAGGTTAAAAGAAAGAGTTCTTAAAAATGAAATATAGGCATTGAAAGAGAACATCTGAAAGAAGTCCATCAATTCAACTTATAACTAGAGGAGCTAAAGCCTCATTTTTTTTTTTTTTTTAATGTGAGCAATAGCAATGGTAAGGTTGAAAATGGTGCACTACTCTTCATGGGAACTTAAGCTATTGAGATGGAAACTATGAATAGCTATGTCTGTGAAAGTAATCTACATAGATGGATATTTATGTCTATCTATTCACCATGGAGAAGAGATTATATTCACCATAATTCATTTTTGCATCAATTCCGAATTTTCCAATAAAGTTTACATTTGAAAATTCCAATGAAAACTCCAATGAAGTTTCTTTTTTTCTTTTTTTTAAAGATTTTATTTATTTATTCATGAGAGACACAGAGAGAGAGAGAGAGGCAGAAGGAGAAGGCGGCTCCACGCAGGGGGCCCTACAGGGGACTCGATCCTGGGTCTCCAGGATCACACCCTGGGCTGCAGGCAGCGAAAAATCGCTGCGCCTCCGGGGTTGCCCTCCAATAAAGTTTCTATTTGAAGTTAACAAAAGTGGAAAAATCAACTTGACAAAAAGAAATTCTATAAAAATCATTCGTTCTGTAAGGATTTCAGTACCTATCATTTCGAAGCAACATAGTTCCACATGCAATGAAAAACAATAAATAACATATAGTTCCAGTTTAACTCTTCCTCAAATCTTGGGATACCTTCACTAATTAAACTTACATTAGATAACATTCACAAATAAAACGTATTTGTCATACTCTGATCTTTCTTCCCTTTATTTGAGGAGGAGAGACAAAACATGGAGTTGACATTTTAAAATGGAAAAATCATCTCAGATAACTTATAAATATTTTAAGGGGCTCCTAGGGTGGCTCAGTCAGTTAAGTGTCTGCCTTCAGCTCAAATTGTGATTTCAGGATCCTAGGATCGAGCCCTCCCTCTGGCTCCTTGCTCAATAGGGAGCCTGCTTCTTCCTCTTCCTCTGCTCCACCCCTCAAACATGCTTTCTCTTCCTCTGTCTCAAATAAATAAAATCTTTTTTAAAAATAGGTTAAAAAAATTTTTAAAGCTTTTATTTACTCATGATAGAGAGAGAGAGAGAGAGGCAGAGACACAGGCAGAAGGAGAAGCAGGCTCCACACCGGGAGCCCGACGTGGAACTTGATGCCGGGACCCCAGGATCAGGCCCTGGGCCAAAGGCAGGCGCTGAACCGCTGAGCCACCAGGGATCCCCAGGTTAAAATTTTTTTAATAGGATCAGCCCAGGTGGCTCAGCAGTTTAGCGCCACCTTCAGCCCAGGGCCTGATCCTGGAGACCCAGGATCAAGTTCCATGACGGGCTCCCTGCATGGAGCCGGCTTCTCCCTCTGCCTGTGTAACTGCCTCTCTCTCTGTATCTCTCATAAATAAATAAATTAAATCTTTAAAAAATAAAATAAAATAAAAAATTTTAATAAAAGTATGCTGATAACAGTATTTTAAATATTTATTAATTCAAAAATTCTAAATATTTTTTTCTAAATTAAGGGCCACTATTTTGTGGGAGGAAGATAGGTTATATGATGAAAAACATTTGATACACACCAACCCATATAATTCTTCAGACTTTTTAAAAATTATATTTAAATTCAATTAACATATAGTATTTTATTAGTTTCAGAGGTAAAGTTCAGTGATTCATCAGTTGCATATAACACCCAGTGTTCATTACATCACATGCCCTCCTTAATGCCCATCACCCAGTTACCCCATCCCCTCACCCCATTCCCACAACCCTCAATTAATTTCCTTTAGTTAAGAGTCTCTTGTGGTTTGTTTCCCTCTCTGACTCCATCTTATTTTATTTTTCCCTCGCTTCCCCTATGATCCTCTGTTTTGTTTCTTAAATACCACATATGAATGAAATCATATGATAATTGTCTTTCTCTGATTGATTTATTTCAATTAGCATAATACCGTCTAGTTCCATTCATGTCATTGCAAATGGTAAGATTTCTTTTTTTAATGACTGAGTGATATTCCATTGTAATTCTTCATACCTTCGTAATAAAAAAACAATATCCTTCTATAAATGGCCCATTTATTTAGTTTTTCTGATATTAAGAAAGACCTGGGAAGAAGATATGATCCCTCTGACATAAATTGACATCAGCAAGGTACTTAGATGTATGTTATTTACTATTCTAAACTTCAAAAAAAATCTACGTAAAGTACATGTTTATTATGTTTCATGAACTTCCCTTCACTATCTTAACAAATAATATATAATTGCTTGACTTTTTTATGTTACTAATTTCTTTTTTACTCAAGATCATGTTTTATTAGCTATATTTATAAATACTTGGAATCTACTCAGATCATTGTTTTTAACCTTATTATACTCTCAGTGTGATTTAAGCACCTGGTTGAATCTATGATGCATTGTAACATATTCTGCATATCTCAGCTGATAGCTGACCTTTAATTCTTTCCTTATTCTGCTCAACTCCGTCTCATGCCCATTTTTTATCCCTGTATATGATCTGTAATCTTATTACACTTCCCACCCTCTTCCCATTCTGTTCTTCATTTGAAACTTTTAAATGCCTTCACTAAAATCTAGCTTTTTCCAGATCACACTTTGTATATAAGGATAAGCTCCCCCCATCTCAATTTTGGGAAGAACAATCAGCCTATATTATGTTTCCCAGTACTACCTACTGATATTGTACTATCATCATCCCTGAAATCCATGCCATCTGATTAGGTCATCATTGGCTATAATAATAACTTCCACTTTCCTGGATGAATCAGCTTTTCTTTCTTCTGGCCTGGTCTACTGTTATATAGATCTTCTTTCAAAGCCGATATTGATAATCCATCCAATGTGTCTCAATTCAATGGCTTCTTAGAGCCCTAAACCCTCCCCTTCTATTTGAGCCACCCAACAGCAAGGCCGCACCTTGGGTCAGCTATTGCAAAATGAGCAGGGCAGCCCAGGTGGCTCAGCAGTTTAGCGCCATCTTTAGCGCTGCCTTTAGCCCAGGGCCTGATCCTGGAATCCCGGGATCAAATCCCACTTCAGCCTCCCTGCATGGAGCCTGCTTCTCCCTCTGCCTCTCTCTCTCTTTCTGTGTGTGTCTCTCGTGAATAAATAAATAAAATCTTAAAAAAAAGAAAAAGAAAAAGGAGCAAGTCTTTCTAACCAGTCTTTCTAACCTCTTTTCCCTTAAACATCTTGGAATCATCCTTTTATCTGTTTTTCACCCTCATACTAACTTTTGATTACTTTACCACTTCTGTTTTCTCTACTCCCTTTTCTTCCTTGTGATGTCTTTTGTACTTAGAACGTATGGTCAATCTAGTATTCCCCTTCTTTGACTCTATGCTGTGACAATATAGTTCACTCACCCACTTTTTCTTTCTCTGTGATAGTTTTACATCTTACAGGTTTAAATTATTACATGGAAAATAAAATCTAGTTATTTGAACTTTTTATAATGGCATCCATTTTTTTTCCTATTAGGTTGTTTCAATTTCAAAATTAGGAAATCTTGCAGACTGTATCCACTGTCAGCTACCTGACTTTAGCTGGACCTATATTCTTCTCAATATATTCCTTTATAACCCTTCTGTTCATGTGTTCCAAATGTTTTCCATATTATAAGTGCTTAAATCTAACATCCATTCCCAGGATATGACCTTGCCTCCTACTTTACTAGAAAAAAATAGAATCCATCTGCCCAATTCTCTCATCTATCTTCTCTATATCAAAATGATTATATCCATGCTACATCCAAATTTCTGATTTTAACAGAGCTGGTTTATAGATTATTCTAAATTTTCTCTGCAGACCTCCTACTTTTTCTTCAAGTGTCTCTTCTAACCTCTTGACTCAAAAGTATGCTTTCCTTTTCAGGGCTAACCCACTTCTTTTAGAGCCTTCTTTAACAATTGAACTCTCCCTTCCTCTCCCCTGCTCTCCATTTATCATTTCACTATCTCTAGTTTATCTCTGACCAGCAGATTATTAAATCAGAAACTGAAAAGTCTGAGACTTTACCTTACTTGAAGCTAACAGATTAGCTTGCCACAGTTATATATACATATACTGACAGAAAACGCAAGGCCCATGGGTCAGAGAAAAAGACCATTTATTACTCATGGCAAAAACAACAACCAAAGTAATATCTTGCATCAGGTCATTAGCCCCAATTCCCACATGGTTAACACAGTAAGGGCCTGATGTTATTTGTGCCTGCAGCAAGGTATGTTACAGAGGAAGAACCCTGAAATGAAAGGAGGCAGACAGTCAGATCTTATCTTTACTCTGGAAAGTAAACAAGGAAGGATAGGAAGACCATCACCTGCCCTCACACCTGAATATCTCCAGAGAGGGAGATATTCTCTATTCTTCTAGTCAGGAAACAAATCTTCCCTCTGGACTTAAGGTAAACACCATCTCTATTTCAAGGATGTTTGCTATGCAAAGCCCTTTGCTCAGAAGACCTATACCACGCAGAAATATGTAATATTCATAGAGAAATATTTCTCAACATAGATTTTCCCAGGTTTCCCTTAACTTCAAATATATCTCATATGGCCTCTTCCCACTGTCTTAACTCTATTAATTCATCATACTTTTTATTCTATTATTCCACTGAAAACCATTTTCTCCAAGGTACCCATGACATACTGGTAACTCAACCAAATGGTCTTTTTCTTAATCATTCTTGACTTTTTGTGGAATTTAACAGGATTATACTTGCTTTCTATTACCTCTAAACTGCTATGCAGGGACGCCTGGCTGGCTCAGCAGTTGAGCGTCTGCCTTCAGCTCAGGGCGTAATCCTGGAAACCTGGGATTGAGTCCTGCATCAGGCTCCCTGCATGGAGCTTGCTTCTCCCTCTGCCTCTGCCTGTGTCTCTGCCTCTGTGTGTCTCTCATGAATAAATAAATAAAATTTTAAAAAATAAAAAATAAACTGCTATGCAGTTTTCTATGACTGTCTCCTTTGCCTATCTCTTTTCTTCCCTCTTAGTGATTTTTCATTCTGACATTAGATGTGAACATATCACAGGTTGACTTTCTATTCCAAATTGTTCTCTCAAATGTCTTCTAGTTGAAGTTTCAGTTGTCACTTCTGTAGGTGATTGTACTTCCTTCTTATATTCCCAGTCACCTAGCTTCTCAAAATTTCTGCCTATATGTAATAAATTTTAAACCTAAGAATCAATTCCACAATCTGACTTTTTGAAATTTTTGTCAGTGGGGCACTCATTCTATCAATTCTTTACTATTTTTTTAAGAATAAATGTATTCATATGCATAGCAATCTACATGCATCTCCAAAGAATTATGGTGAGTGAAAAAATCCAATTCCAAAAGGTTACATACTGTATAATTCCATTTACATGACATTCTTTTCTTTTTATCCAGTATAACTATGTACAGTGTTATGCTGGTTTCAAGTGTACAATGTAGTGATTCAACAATTCTGTACATTACTCACTACTCATTACAATAAGTGTACTCTTAATTCTCTTTATCTATTTCATCCATCCTTCCACTCACCTTCCCTCTGGCAACCACTAATTTCTTCTCTGTATTTTCTCTGAGAGTCTTTTTTTGTTTGTTTCTTTTTTTCTTTGTTCATTTGTTTTGTTTCTTAGATTCCACATATGAGTGAAATGGTATTTGTCTTTCTCTGAAACATTTCACTTAGCTGAATACCCTCTAGATCCATCCATGTTATTGCAAATGGCAAGATTTCATTGTTTTCTATGGCAGAGTAATTTTCCATTATATACATATACTACATCTTCTTTATCCATTCATCTATCAATGGATCCTTGGGTTGATTCCATGTCTTGGCTATCGTAAATAATGCTACAGTAAACATAGAAGTGCATATCTTTTCATATTAGTGTTTTCATATTCTTTGGATAAATACCGAGTAATGACATTACTAGATCATATGGTAATTCTACTTTTATTTTTTTTTTTTACTTTTAATTTTTTGAGGAACATCCATCCTGATTTCCATAGTGGCCATACCAGTTTGCATTCCCACCAATGGTGCACGAAGGGTTCCTTTTATCCCACATCTCACCAAGATTTGTTGTTTCTTGTGGTTTTGATTTTAGGCATTCTGACAGGTGCAAGGTAATACCTCATTGTGATTTCGATTTGCATTTCCCTAACGGATGAGTGATGTTGAGCATCTTTTCATGTGTATGTTGGCCATCTGTGTGTGTTCTTTGGAGAAATGTCTTTTCATGTCTTCTGTTCATTTTTAATTAGATTATTTGGTTTTGCTGGTGTTGAGTTGTAGAAGTTCATATATTGGATGTATCAATTGCAAATGTCTTCTTCCATTCAGTAGATTGCCTTTTTGTTTTGTTGATGGTTTCATTTGTTATACAGAAGCTTTTTATTTTGATGTGGTCTCAATAGTTTATTTTTGTTTTTGTTTCCCTTGTCTGAGGAGATACAGCTAGAAAAATGTAGCCATGGCCAATGTCAGAGAAATTACTACCTGTGCTTTCTTCTGGGATTTTTATGTTTTCAGGTCCTCATATTTAAGTCTTTAGATTCATAACCTGAAAAGGTGGTTGAGTAGACTCACTCAAATTCAACAGTATTTATTAACTAGAGTTCTTCCCACAATTCTAATCCATTTTCACCACTTTACCTAAGAAATCACTCAAACATAAAATCGTATTACAGAATTTGTGGGAGTTAAAGACTAATTCTTTAGCCTTTTTCTACCAGGCTTCCATGATTGAGCAACTGCTTGCCCCTCCAATTTCAACTTGTGTTGTATTTCACATACCAGAATACTTGCTTTAACCTAAACCCACTGCTCATTTATTCCAACATTTTCTGAAAATTTACTATGAACCAAGCATTATGCTAGGCACTGGAGCTATAAATATGAGTAAGTTACGGTCTCTCTTAAGAGGGAAATAAAAATGTAAATAAATGCCATAAAATGTGACTAGTAGAGCAAGGATACAGAGTGGTGTTTCTCTTCCTTAAGTCACTTAAGGTGACAGTATAAGAGATGACACTTGAGCAAAGTCTTGAAGCATGAGTTGGAATTTGTTATATGACCCAGAAGGCTGATTTCAGGTAAAGTAAAAACACATGGGAAAGCACAGAGTTGTGAAACTGAATCCCTTATTTGAAGAGTTGTAAATAATCCAAAATGACCAGACCATGAGATTGAAGATGGGATAAAAAGATGAAGTGATGGGAAGGTAGGGTGGGATGATGAAAGACCTGTTATGTCAAAAGGAGTGTGAGCTTTGTCCTGGAACAGTATCAGATTTACTTTTTAAAATGAAAATGCTCCATTTTAATAATAATATATTCAGACAATAGATGCCAAAACAAATGGATGAAAGTTTGAATAACAGAAGATATTTATATTGTAAATATTTCTCCATGTGGTACTCATTACAATGAGAAAAATGGTAACTTAGTGGAGAAACTTGGTAGACACCACCTTAACCAATTGCTCAAAGTATCACAATAATGGGACAAATCAACACCATGAAACTCCTGATGTAATTCACTTAGAAGAACATTGCACCATCATTTCTGTGGTATTCCTACCAAAATGCATATCCTGAATCTAATTATGAAAAAACAGACAAATCCAAACTGAGAAGCATCTACAAAATCACTGTAAATACAAAGGGAAAAATTGAAAATTAAAGGAGGTTGTATTCACAAATTAGCACATAATCCTGGTATTTTTTCCTCCCATAAATGGCATTATTGGAATGAAAGGCGAAATCTAAATAAGGTCTGGAAATTAGATAATAGTATTATATCAATATTCAATTTTAAAATTTTTGTAATTATATTGTAGTCACATAAGACAATTTTATTTTTTAAGGAAGTATACATTGAATTACATATTTAGGGTTAAAGAAGCAACACACAACAACTTACTGTCAAATGATTTTTTTAATCATATAAAAACAAGTTCATGTGTAGAACATATTGTTTATAGCAGCATCACAATACCAAAAAAGGTGGAAGCTACTCAAGTGTCCACTGATGGAAGAACAGATAAGCAAAATATGATGTATACATACAATGGAATCTTATTCAGCTTTAAAAGAAAAGGAAAATGTGACATGAGTTATAACGTGGATGAACTTTGACGGCATTATGCTAAGTGATATAAGCCAATCACAAAAGAACAATTATGGTATGATTCCCGTTATATGAGGTTACTAGAATAGTCAAATTCACAGACAGAAGGTAAAATGGTGGTTGTCAGGTGCTGGAGGAGGGAGGAATTAGGAGTTCTTGTTTAATGAATACAGAGTTTTAGTTTAGGAGGATGAAAAAGTTCTGGAGATGGATGATAATGACGGTGTACACAACAATGTGAATATACTTTATGCAGTTTAACTATACACTTAAAAATGGTTAAAAATGGTTAAATGGGGGGCAGCTGGGTAGCACAGTTGGTTAAGCACCTGACTCTTGGTTTCATTTCAGGTCATGTTCTCAGGGTCATGAGGTACAGCCCCATGTTGGACTCCAAGCTCAGCATAGAGTGTTTAAGTTTCTCTCTCCCTCTCTCACTGTGCCGCCCTTTCTCTCCCCCTCTCTCTCTATAAAATAAATATGTAAGTTTTTTTTTTTGTAAGTTTTTTTTTTAATGATTAAAGGATGCCTGGGTGCCTCAGTCAGTTAAGTATCTGCCTTTGGCTCAGGTCATAATCTCAAGGCCCCAGGATTGGCTGTCAGGCCTCCTGCTCAGCTGTAAGTCTGCTTCTCCCTCTCCTTTTGCCCCTCCCTCCTGCACATGCATGCACACACATGCACAGAGGCACATGCACACTCTCAAATGAATAAAAAAATATATTTTAAAAATGGTTAAGTGGTGAGTTTTGTGTTATACATATTTTAGTACAATTTATAAAATAAGAATAATTAAAATTAAATGTAGACAGGTGAGAATAAAGAAAAAGTAATAAAATGAACCCTTACCTTCTAAAGATATAAATGGAGTAAAGAATGGAAGCAAATAAAAAGGTGTTGTAATATGTACCTTAGTAGTGGAGACAGAGAAAATGGATATATCTGAGAATGATTAGGAAATTAATAGGATAATATTTTAGATGCCTGTATCACATCTAGCTTCTGGGTAACCAAAATACACAGATATGGGTACATGCATAAGCTGCTGTCTTTGCCTGAGCATTTACCTAACACCAAATTTACCTAATTTGCCCTTCATAACTTGGTTCTGGCTCAAATGTGATTTCCTTTGAGAAGTCCTCCCTGACTACACAGTCTTTCCCCTTTCTCCTTACCTCACACCATTTCTTGGAATGAATTAGTCTTTCTCCCTTCTTAGATGTTGTGATAGCATCTTTTGCATTGATACCACAAATTATCAGAATAAGTGGTTTATCTATTTCTTCAGTACACTGAGCTTCTTGGGAGTAGAAAGTTACTATATTTATGAATCCACAGCACCTTTCATAATGTATGCTTAATAAAAGCTTGAATAAAATTAGTAAGTTATTGAGTACTTATACTATTTTTCTTTATACTGTTTTATACTTGACTCTTTCCATGCCCCCAAAGTTAATACCTTATCTAAGTAGTCCTATAACTAGTCTTTCTACTCCTCTCCTTGCCCAAATTTCCTCTGTACTAGCCTGTGCATTGATGCCAGATTAATGAAATTTCATATTTTGGAGTGTCTACATAAAAAAACGTCAGTGTTGGGGATCCCTGGGTGGCTCAGCGGTTTAGAGCCTGCATTTGGTCCAGGGCGTGATCCTGGAGTCCCAGGATCGAGTCCCACATCGGCTTCCTGCATGCACCCTGCTTCTCTCTCTGCCTGTGTCCCTGCCTCTCTCTCTCTCTCTCTCTCTCTCTCTCTCTGTGTGTCTCTTGTGAATGAATAAATAAATAAAATCTTTAAACAAACAAACTTCAGTGTCTTCTCATTATCTAAATAAATAAAGTCCAAATTCACTAGTAAGAAATTATGACCTTCCACACTATGCTCTCAGAATTTACCATGTTCATTTTATTCAACAAGTATTTGAGAACTTACCCTTTGCAAGGCTTTGTGAAGGAAGAAAGTTTACTAAATATGATATATGCTCATTATCTTTGTGTTCATTCTTTTTGGTCTCTTGTTTCCTTTTACTACTTCATTTCATCTTAGGGAAAAATAATCTTTGTTTTTTTTAAATAAATTTATTTTTATTGGTGTTCAATTTGCCAACATACAGAATAACACCCAGTGCTCATCCTGTCAAGTGCCCCCTTCAGTGCCTGTCACCCATTCACCCCCACCCCCCGCCCTCCTCCCCTTCCACCACCTCTAGTTCGTTTCCCAGAGTTAGGAGTCTTTATGTTCTGTCTCCCTTTCTGATATTTCCTACCCATTTCTTCTCCCTTCCCTTCTATTCCCTTGAAAAATAATCTTTGAAGAACATTCAGCCATATTCATTTTTAAGTAAGTAGTTCCATTTTAAGACAAAATGTAAGTAATATAATGAAGTTTAGGTGGTAAGCTATCCAGCACAATGTCTGGCTCATAATAAAAGTTCAATAAATGTTTAATTTATTCTGCTTAAAATTTTAAAGATAGAAATTTAAATTTAAGACTATAACAAAGAAAGTTATTACTGACTTAAGCCTTTGGAAACCTGCTTATTTTGCTTCATGGTAGTTCAGATGTTAATATTTGAATTTACTGATCTAATGTTATTTGGAACATATTATTTGTAGTTGTATCACTTGAAACACAAAGTCAAAACAAGTTTATGAATACTATATTACAAGTGTTTTTTCAAAACCTTTTTCTATACTTTCTTTATAGGTTATATGTAAAGTCAGATGTGCCACTGAACTTGACAAACACAAGTAAGTTTCATGAGTAGCAAGATCTAATTTTTTTCACAATAGACTTCTCAAGGTAGAAGGGCATAGTAGTTGAAGGTGCTATAGTAGTTTTATAGGAAGTCCAGTAGTTAGATTAGCACATGGGAAATGAATTGAGTAACCACAGTTCTCCTCCTTCAGCCATATTGCTGCTTAACACCTTCTTTTGCTGCTCTGCCACTGTGCTGCTTTAGATGTGAGATATAGTTTCATAGGGCCCACACATACTAAAGTTAGATTTTACTGTTTGGGGCAAGCATGTATAGAATAGTTCCATGAATTAAGGAATGTTTCAGTACTGATTAACCTCAAAAATGAGAATGCTAAGCTGGGGAGTCAGAAATTTGGGTTTCAGACCAATTCTCCCACTAACTTGTTGACCGTGCAACTCATTTAGCCTCTCTAAATCTTGGACTCCCCTGGTTATGTGAATAACTTCAAGGTCCCCTTTGGGTTTTAAATTACATATTATTACTTATGTTATGTAATCTGAAGAGAATATTAAGATCTAAACTTCACCAACTAAAATCTTTGTACTTTGTACACTTAACAAAGATTGCTTGTTATAGATTACACATTACCTTCAATTAACCTCTTATAAACTATTTCCAAAGGTCGACAACATTTTATGATTTCCACTCTTGAAAGTGACCCAAAATAGAAGATATGAGGATGCCAAATTTCTGGCTCATATTAATTTAGGTTATAAACATATTCGAACTGGGAATAGATAGCTGTTACAGCTACTTAATACAAATATCTGCACCTTACCTGAAAGGTAAGATCACTTTATGCAGTGATCTCATTTTTCTTAGGGAGCTACAGTTAAGGCATTTCATTTTCAGAGTTGCTCTGTATGCATAGTAAGTATAACTTTATAAGAAGCTGAGGTATCAATGAGGTGCTTGAAACTCTACATATACTGTACCTATGTTCTTCTTTGGTGATGTTTGAAAGTAATGGTTGCTATGGATAGTCAGAAGATCATAAAAGTTGAACATTATTTAAAACACATTTCCCTTAACCTCTTAAAACTAATGTTAGTGATCAATTTAAATTTAGATAGAGTATATTAATTTTCCAAGCAGATTATAAAAGCCTGGTAATTCTTAGAATGGAAAGGTAAATGAACATATGTTTAGTAGTTATAAAAATGAAAAGTAGGGATGCCTGACTGGGTGGCTCAGCGGTTGAGCATCTGCCTTTGGCTCAGGACGTGATCCTGTGGTCCTGGGATTGAGTCCCACATCGGGCTCCTTGCATGGAGCCTGCTTCTCCCTCTGCCTCTGTCTCTGCTTCTCTCTCTCTGTTTCTCATGAATAAATAAATAAAACCTTTTTTAAAAAAATGAAAAGTACAGGATTACTTTAATTAGTATTAAAATAATCTTATATTATTCTTCCTGGCATGGACAACTGAGTTCAAGTCCACATGTGATTATCCTTAAATTAATGTTTTAAAACCTAATGCCATTTTTAAATTGCTTAGATATTAATTCCATAATAGCAAAGATATCCTAAGTAACTCTGAGTCATTATTAAATTTGTATTTAAATGAAATTATAAAGATTTTAAAATGAAGGTATTATCATTGTACCTGAAGTAACACACTAATTCAGAATTAAATCTAATCTCTCATTAGTATATAAACATCTAATAAATTTATTTTTTTTCTTTCAGAATTCTGTTGCATTTGGGCTTTATATTGGCAAGCCTTCTTTTTTTAGTGGTGAACTTGACTTGTGCAATGTTAGTCCACGGAGATGTCCCAGAAAATCAGTTGAAATGGACTGTGTTTGTTCGAGCATTAATTAATGATAGTCTGTTTATTCTTTGTGCCATCTCTTTAGTTAGTTACATATGCAAAATTACAAAAATGTCATCAGCAAATGTCTACCTCGAATCAAAGGTAAGTATATTTCTTATATTTACACCTGAGAATCTAACTTCAAATCCTCGTCCTGTGAAGCATATTTTAATGGAAAGCTTATGTTTTTTTAAAAAGTATTCTGAATGTAAGGTACATTTTTGAGTTTGAAAGAATGGTCACAAGACATTAAAAGGCATTCAAAACTTGGCCCTAAGTAATAGTTTTTTTAAAAGTTTGTATTGAACATACTGTTATTTTCTGTGACTTATATCCTCTGCATAGGAGGATAAATGAAAGAAACCAGGATTTACATGAATATATTATAAATGGTCTAATATATAAAGCCACACTAACAACTTAAGATTTCATCAGTAAGGGTGGCAGTATTGCCATTAAACAGATTTACCAGATTATGTCTACATACATTTGGGTTAGCAGTGTTAAGGTATCATATGTCTAAGATGGTGTTTATTTGTATCAGGATTCAGAAAATGTTACTTCACCTCATAATATGAAGACACAATTATTTTGAAACAACTAATCATGTAATTAAATTTATAAATGCCTTGCTTCTGCCTTTCCTTATACTTTGGATCAGCAAACAGAGGCCAATGCTAACCTATTAACAAAGAACAATAGAAGTTTCTACAATCGATTGACCGTGTTGTGGGGCAGTGAATCAGTCATCACAGTGATATATGGCACTAGGTGTGTGGTATAGATGTGTAGATTTGAGGGTGTGATTTATACACACACAAGCTTGCTTTAATTTGGTATCATTATCTATTCACAGAAGGTAAGCAAGATAGTGTCTTAAACAGAACAGTTCTCTGAAATATAGTTAGACTTCTGTATTGTCATCTCTCATATAATCCTAGTGAAGTAAGGTGCTTTAATTAAATGTATGGTAACCAACTTGTCCTTTAAATTTAGGAAGAGACTTTAATTTTAGTTTTTAAACATGTGTCAGTAGAATGCAGGATAAATATAGAAATAGAAACAAAAATATATATACAGAGAGAGAGACTTTCAAACCTATTAATCTTACCTAGAAAATTATCTTATTCCATTTATGTTCTAAAAAGTTCCCAAAATGTAAATGTTTTTGCTAATTCTGGCTTCAGTGTAAGTGTTAAAAATGATAATGTCACTGTTACAGTATATAATCTTTGGTGTAGCAATAGCATCTCCACTTAATGTAATAATATCACCATAACATTCATACCTTGTGCTTATCTAGTGATAAACAGATAAATAGATGTGGTTGAATTTTAAAGCCTTCCTCTCTGGATATCTAACAACTTTTAAAGTTTTGGTTTACTTGCTTTGAAATAGATATTTCTTTGAATATAGTAAAGTTTCCAATCTAAAAGGAAAACCTAATCTGATAACTCCTCCAGAATTATTTTAAACATCTTCCCCTATCATATGAAAGGTATTCACTTTTTTATTAGTATAATTGTAGAAGTCTTACATTTAAAAAGTGTGTGGATTCAGAATTCTCTAGGAACATTACAGAGAGACATGCTTAAAACATACTTCAATTTTAAAGGTAAACATAATATGAAATACTAGATTATTTGTATGACATTGTACTATTATGTAGTTCTTGGTCTTCCTAACTAGGTTATAAAGTTATATATTCAAAGAGTACATCATCTTGCTTTCATGTTCTCCTAGTGAAATCACTAGGCCCATTTTTATTTTTTGACCTCTGTACAGGAATAGCCATTTCTTTCATTCAGTCGACAAATATAGGGTTGAACACCTACCTCTTCCACGTTCAAACCAACTTTGCTTCCTACTGTCCCTAAGAACATTTCCTTAAAGCTCAAACTTTGGTCTTCTGTTTTTCTTTTTATTCTTCATTCCTTCTTAATGAGATCTTCCATGATTTGTTTCAATTAAATCTTACCTACCTTATTTCTAAATGGCATATAATATTCTTTCCTGTCTCTATATCCTTAGGCTGTTTCATTTTCCAGAAATGTCTTTCCTCCACCCGGGGCTCTATACCTGTTGTCATCATCTTAACCAAACTTTGAAGGCATAACTCTAATGTTTCCCCTTTTAATGAACTTAATTTGATTCCTTCCTCTTTGCTTCCAAAATAAAATTTAGAAATAACTATCTGAATTCTCTATAAAAAAAACTTATTTTTATTCGGTTAGCAGCTAGCACAGTGCTGTGTATTAGTTCTCTTTTTCAAAGTAGCAACTCTAACTAGGTTTTTAAATATTAGTTATCAATTTTGAGGATCCCTGGGTGGCTCAGCGGTTTGGCGCCTGCTTTTGGCCCAGGGCGTGATCCTGAAGTCCCGGGATCGAGTCCCGTGTGGGGCTCCCTGCATGGAGCCTGCTTCTCCCTCTGCCTGTGTCTCTGCCTCCGTTTCTCTCTTTGTGTCTCTTATGAATAAATGAATAAAATCTTTAAAAAATATATTAGTTGTCAATTTTAATAGTTTATTTCTTCTCTTTCATTTTTAAATTTTCTTACATATTTAAGGTTTTTACTTTGTTCTTTGTCTATGTTCTTATATAGATACATAATTTATTATTTTGTAAACTAATAAGATATTTACAGCAATATGTTTTCTCTAGTACTGCTTTGGCAGCTTTCCATAATCTTGTTATATTGTACCAACATTCTTATTTAACAAAAACAAAGAAAACATTCTGTTTCAATTTCAGTCATGACTCCAACATTACATATTTATACATCAATGTGAATTAGATATAGTCTTTAAATATAGGGTCTTCCTTCAACTTATTTTGGTGGAAAGTCTAAAATTCAGACATCTAATCCTATTCAGGTCCCCTGACCTTCCTGAGAAGTTATCAGTTTTACCCTCTGTTTGACTGTCTATGCATATAAATCTGGCCTACTACACAATATAGAATTTCTGTACTCCAGGTTCTTGAAATAAACTCTAAACTGTTAAATTCAAAAGCTTCATTCCAGAAAGATTACCTGAAGAAATGTCTAGTCTTTCCATCTCCCTGTCTATTCTACATTTTATCTTTAGCCCAGTCCAGACGTTTTATACTTAAAATTACATTGTACCATGGATAGAATTAATTGTCTGTTCTAACCTATACTTTGACATCATGCTTTGGCCTGTACTAAGAAATATGTAAGAAACATTTATCTTAAAAGCCACTATTGTGTAATGTTCTTGAGGATATTGTCTACACAGTTTTGCGCAGAAAATATCTTTTTCTCCAGTTCAGTACCAGGTAAAACAATATTGATTAAATCCTTCTTTTCTCTGGCCACTATGCCATTCAGAAGCAAATATGTGGCTCACCTCTATATCAATCATAAGATGACCTTATGATATCCACTTTGGGTTCTGGCTCTATCTCTAGTTATATTTCATTTTTTTATTCCCCATCACCACCACACACACACATATTCCTGTATATTTTTTTATTTTGTATTCTTCTCTGTAACTACTTCAAATTCTCCTTGGTGAATGAGGGTGGTATAAATAAAAAATATGATATTGGATTATATTTTTGGATATGTTTATATCTTTTTTCAGATATATTAATTTTAATTAATTTGGAAAGGCCTTAGTGAGAGACAATGTATCATAGTGATGAAGAGCTGGAAACCTGAGATCAAAGAAATAAGACCATAAATCTCATCTCCTGTTTACTGGCTATGTGGCATTAGACAAGTAACAGTATCTCTAAGCTTCACTCAGCTGATCTGTAAAATGAAAATAATGATAGTGTTGATCTTATAGGTTATACAGAGTTTTTAGGTATGTAGTTTTAGATATATATACTGTACAGTATAGCCTGCATAAATATTAGATATATTTAGATATAGTATATCTTAAAACTCTATATGTTATATATATATATAGTTATAAAACTATATAGTATATCTAAAAACTCTGTAGTAGATTTAAAAACTCTATATGTTATTAGAGTAAGAGTAGTATCTTCTAATTAATCTAAGGATTAAGTGAAATTTTATGTAAGGCATTAGTATAATGCCTAGCATTTGAGAAATGCTTATAAATATTGGCTATTATGATCTAACATGTACTAAGGAATGGTAATGTAGTTTTGGGAAGTTCTTGAATACCTGAAATTGCTGGCAAAATTTATCTGGAGAGAGGTCCTATATATGTAATCAATCCTCAAAAGGAACAGAGATCCAGAAAAGAATAAGAATCATTGAAGAAGTGAATTTCTCTTTTAAATATTTAATTTTAATTTTAATGTGACTCCACCTAATTTATGTACCATTCCACACAGATTTTGATAAGGGTTGAAGTCTAATAGGTTACATGTTATCTAATTTTTAACTAGCTTCCCTTTCAAATTTTTAGAACAAATACTACTGAAATTATGTAATGGCATTTTTAATCATAGGTATTTTTGTTCTGAAATGTGCTGTATCTTTTATTACAACTTTTTTCTTTTATTTGCATGGTCATGAAATATGATGCTATCTTAACTTTTTATCTATTGCAAACATTTTAAGTGTGTCTCATTAGTTTAAACAAGATAGTTGTTGGGTCATTTTTTTTTTTTTACAAATCCTTTATATGGTAAACAGTTAATATTTATTGACATGATTGTGTGTTAGTATTGGTCTCCCATTAGGTTTTTCTATTGCTGTTTTCTTAGCCTTCATTTCTATGATTTCTGTGCTACATTTGAATTTATTTAATTTTTGTCAGAATTATAACTTTTAACATTGTTAAATTATTATTTATCATTAAAATGCATACTGATGGGGCTCCTAAGTGGGACAGTAGGTTTAATGTCCAGCTCTTTATTTTGGCTCAGGTCATGATCTTAGGGTGATGAGATCGAGCCCTCATTGGGCTCTGGGCTCCAGGCTCTGGGCTTTGGGCTCAGGGTGGAGTCTACTTAAGACTCTCCCCTCTTGACTCCTGGACCGCTCAGCGGTTGAGCATCTGCTTCGGCTTAGGGCATGATCCCAGTGTCCCGGGATCAAGTCCCAAATGGGGCTTCCTGTATGAAGCCTGCTTCTCCCTCTGCCTATGTTTCTGCCTCTCTCTCTCTCTCTCTCTCTCTCTCTCTCTCTCCCCGTGTGTGTCTCTCATGAATAAATGGATAAAATCTTTAAAAAAAAAAAGACTCTCTCTCTCTCCCTCTACCCCTGCCCCCAGCTTGCACTCATGCTCTTTCTCTCAAATAAATCTCCTAAAAAATAAATAAAATGCATACTGATAAAATTATTTTTATTCTAATATTCCTTTCCATTTCAGAAAAATAAGAATATTTATAATAACATAGAACATAAAAAAGAACATAGAACATACACCATTTTTAATGGACAAAATAACTTACCAGCACAAAAATTTTTAAACTAATGTTGAGGGATCCCTGGGTGGCTCAGCGGTTTAGCGCCTGCCTTTGGCCCAGGGCACGGTCCTGGAGTCCCAGGATCGAGTCCCGCGTCGGGCTTCCGGCATGGAGCCTGCTTCTCCCTCCTCCCGTGTCTCTGCCTCTCTCTCTCTCTCTATGTCTATCATAAATAAATAAATAAATCTTTAAAAAAATAAATAAATAAACTAATGTTGATGTTTACTCCCTGTAATGACAGGTTGGTATTATCTGTATAAAAGACCGCTCAAAGACAAGGTGGGAATAAAAGTTAAGCTTTTAGGTTTATATCTCTGGTCAGGGATATGCTCAATATTATATCTAGGTAAGAGTGTAAAAGGAATCATTGTCTGATACTTAATATCAGATCAGCTTATCTCCCAGCCCAGCCAGCCATTTGCAAATAATGGATTCTCTCTCTCTCTCTCTCTCCTGAATTCCTAAGTTTTAATTACTATGTAAACCTTTCTGTCCAATGTTCACTCAACCCTTTATGCATATTAATTTAATATATTGGAATAGAAAACAGCATCAACATCTTGCAGAGACACAGTGACATTCGATTTCACTGATATTTCTGATCTTTCATGCAGATGAACTGATCCTATAAGACCAAAGCAGTGGTTTGTGGTAATTTAAGCCATAATTAAAGAAATAGTCTAAAATACTATGAGTGTCTTTCTTCCACCATCCTGAAATATGACTTAACCCAAATTTGGGGAGCACGATGGCAGAGAAATAGAGGCTGCACCATCCTTTGTAATAGATATGATTACCACCTTCCCAATATTTTGCTCTAATTTCTCTCCTGAATTATAAGGATTTATTCTATCATCTTAAGATGAGGCACTTCTTTACCTTACTCCCTTCATTTTTCCAGTTCTTTTATACCCCAAGTCTTACTTCCTATTATGTTTCTTCCACCACATACTTGTCCCATTTTTAAAAATCCATAGGAGCCAGAGATCTAATTTCATGGTCTTTGCAACATGAAACTATTTTTGAAACTCTTCAGAGTTTATAATCATCAAAATTCAGTTGACCCTTGAACAACAAAGGGATTGGGGGCACTACCCACTGCACGGTTTAAAATCCATGTGCAAATGGGTGCCTGGGTGGCTCAGTTGGTTAAGTGGCTGATTCTTGATTTTGGTTCAGGTCATGATCTCAGGGTTTGAACCCTGGATTGAACCCCATGTAGGGGATCCATGCTCCTCGAGGAATCTGCTTGAGATTCTCTCTCACTCTCCCTCTGCCTCTTCCTCCACTCATTGTATCTTTCAAATAAATAAATAAATCTTTTTTAAAAATTAAAATAAAATCCAATATAATTTTGGCTCCCCCAAAACATCTTCTAATATCATTGTATTTTTTAAGTATAGTGGACACACTGACTCCCCCAAAATTTAACTATTAATAACCTACTATTGAGTAGAACCTTACCAATAATATAAACAGTTAAACACATACTTTGTATATGTATTATATACTGTTATAATAAAGTAAACTAGAGGGGGAAATGTTATTAAGAAAATAATAAGGAAGGGGTGCCTGGGTAGCTCAGTTGTTTAACTGTCTTTGGCTCAGGTCATTATCCTGGGGTCCTGGGATTAAGCACCAAATCGGGGCTCCTTGCTCAGCAGGAAGTCTGCTTCTCTTGCTCCCTCTGACCGTCCCCCTTGCTTGTGCTCTCACTTGTGTGCACGCTCTCTCTCTCTCTCTCTCTCAAATAAATAAATAAATAAATAATCTTTTAAAAAAATCACAAGGAAGAGAAAATATATTTACAATACTATATAATATTAAAACAAAAAATCTGTGTTTAAGTAGACCCATACAGTTCAAACCTGTTGTTCAAGGATCAACTGTATATTTTTTTTCAACTGTATATTTTTTTTCAACTGTATATTTTTTAATTTACTAATTGCTATTACTTTGTTTTCTTATTGTTGATGCTTAGTTTGGCATTTTAATTTCAAAATGGAAATAGCATTTGTGAGATGATTTCAAAAAAATACATGTAGGATTTTGCTTTTGGTAATGACTTAGAAGCTTCTATTGGACAAAACTTCCACAGATAGCAGTGATAAATTCTGGACAAAATATAAAAAGCACTGAAGGCACTGGAGAACAACCACTTAGAAGAAGAAAATGACACTGAGTAAGTTTCCTGTTTTTTACAGCTTTTAGCCTGAGGGAAGTTCTCATCCATGGGGCAGCCAAAACTTGAAGAGAAAACCTCTGTTTTACTTGCCTGAAGAATCAGAAGACAAAATTCAAGTAATTACCACATATGGAAAGTGAGTAGGGAATTTCAGGAAGAAGACAGCCAGATAGAGGAAGACACAAATTTTGATGATAAATTCAGCCAAATTATAATCTAATACCTAAACTACACATTAGCAGGACAGAATTCAAGAGCCACAGTTAAGGATATTTCAGCTCTCCATGCTTAGGGGTAGTTTGGTATTTGAGTCTAGCCAAGTTAATTTTTGCTTTAAAAAAAAAAAAAGAAAAGAAAAAATCAGTACTTTTCAGAAGAGTATAACAGAATCCAGACTCTTTAAAATACATCATTCACAAGGTCCAGAATACAATTCAAGGTTACTGGGTATATGAGGAAACAGGAAAAATACAACTCATGCTCAAAAAGCAATCATTGGAGGCAATCTCCCTTCCAGATGACTTAGATGTTCACTATATCAGACAGAGATTTTATAGTATGCTTAAATATGCTCAAGGAAAATATGCTTTGATAAATAAGTCAATAGAAATCTTAGGAGAAATAAAAACTATTAAAAGAAATTGAAGAATTAAGAAGCACAATATTTAAAATTAAAAAGTCATCAGTTGGGCTTAACAGCAGATAGGAGATGAAAGAAGAAAAAGTCAATGAACTTAAAACAACAAAGTATCCAATTTGAAAAACAGAGGAGGGTGAGGGGAAGAAGATAATAAAATGAACAGAATCTCAGGACCTAAGTATGTATTAGGGGAATCCCCAAAGGAAAAGAGAGAGAAAATGACATTGGAAAAAATATTTGAAGAAATAATGATTGAAATTTTCCACTTTTGATGAAAGACATAAATTTACAATTATATGAAGTTCAGCAACCCCAATCAGGATAAATATAAAGAAAATATTAAAAAAGAAAGAAAGAAAAGAAAAGAAAAAAGATCTTGCCTAGGTTCATTATAGTCAAAGTGCTTAAAACCAAAAATAAAAAGGAAATCTTGAGATCAGAGAAAACTGACACATAAATAAAAGAACTTTGATTCAAATGATCAATTACTTCTCATCAGAAATAAGGGAGGCCAGAAGACGTGGAAACATCTTTAACATGCTGAAGGAAAAATGTGGTCAACTCTGAAATCTATATCCAATCAAAATATAAAGAATATAAAGAATGATGAAAAATAAAAGCATCTTCCAATAGAACTAAGAGGGTTAGTTACCAACAGACCTGAATTACAAGAAATGTTAAGAAAATTCTACAGACTAAAGGGAAATAAAGTCAGCTTGAATTTCATCGGTCCAGGACGGAATGAAGAACACAGGAAATAGTAAATATGTGGGTAAATATAATTTCTTAATTTCTAAAAAAGAAATATGACTGGGCAAAGCTAAACTTATAATGTGAGGCTTACATATGTACGTATATAATTCTCTATATAGTATATATAACAACCATAGCAACTACAGAATAAAGGACAGGCAATAAATGCATCCATATGGTTGCAAATTTCTTACATTTTCTGTCAAGTGGTATGATATTAACAGACTGTGAAAAGTTAAGGATATATCTTATAATCTCTAGAGTAGTGGTTCTCAAACTTGGTCTCAAGACCCCATTACAACCCTGAAAATTATTGAGAACCCCAAAGAGCTATTGTTTACATAAATTATATCTACTTATATATACATTGTTAGAAATAAAAATTGAGAAATTCAAAAAATATTTGTTTATTCACTTAAAATAACAATAATAAATCCAGTATAGCATGTTTTTATGAAAATAATTGTATTTTCCAAATCAAAAATAAATTAGAAGATCAAGATTGTTTTACATTTTGCAGACCTCTTTAATTTCTGACTTAATGGAAGACAGTTGGATTTTCATGTTTGCTTCTGCATTCAATCTGTTGTGATATGTCCTTTAGGTTGAAGTATATGAAGAAAATCCTCACACATATATGTAGTTGAAAAATGGAGGAGAATTTTAATAACCTTTTCAGATAATTGTGATATTCTTCTTTAATACTATACCAAAAATCTGAAGTGGAGGTTTCTTGAAGGTTAGTTGCCATGTGAAATCTAAAACCATATTAGTGAACTTTCTGTACTACCATTTGTCTCTCTTGCTGTTTGAAAGATGGTGTAGCATCGTGCATTGATCATACTGGAAGATACTGGTCACAGATTTTCAAAATGATGATACATTTCATTGAATATTCTAATTCATGTTTGTTAATATCACCTCCAACCTCATCAGAAAGGTGTTTAAGTTTTCAGAAGCTGCCATCCCAGTCTTATCATGAACATAAGTGCTTACAAGTTTTCAAAAATTCTAATTTTAATTTGAAAATATATATTTCACCATTGGCAATAGTGTCATATATTTTCCTTGAAGTGACAGACTCATTTCATTTATTTTCAAAAGAATATATATCCAGTAACCAAGTGTGAATAACCATTGTTTGTCTTTCATAGTTGTCTGTTAAGTAAAAAATGGTGTTCTGAGGGAAAAAATGGCTACTTCGGCTCACAAGTCAAACAACCACATAAGTGCTTTTACTCAAGACAACCACAATACCTCAGCATGCAGTAGAATTGCTTTAGTGTATGTCTCATTTCATCACACAGAATGTTAAATAGACACAAACTCTAGGGTTGGTAATTAAAATTTTCAGTGCTTCATCAAGGATATTCTTTTTTTTTTTTTAAAGATTTTATTTATTTATTCTTGAGAGATAGGAGAGACAGAGCCAAAGACACAGGCAGAGAGAGAGGCAGAGACACAGGCAGAGGGAGAAGCAGGCTCCATGCACCGGGAGCCCGACGTGGGATTCGATCCCGGGTCTCCAGGATCGCGCCCTGGGCCAAAGGCAGGCGCCAAACCGCTGCGCCACCCAGGGATCCCCCATCAAGGATATTCTTTTTTTTTTTTTTAATTTTTTTTTTAATTTTTATTTATTTATGATAGTCACAGAGAGACAGAGAGAGAGAGAGGCAGAGACATAGGCAGAGGGAGAAGCAGGCTCCATGCACCGGGAGCCTGACGTGGGATTCGATCCCAGGTCTCCAGGATCGCGCCCTGGGCCAAAGGCAAGCGCCAAACCACTGCACCACCCAGGGATCCCCATCAAGGATATTCTTAAGTGAAACTTTTTTTTTTTTTAATTGGGAATGTGACGCAGTAAAGAATACTACACAATTTGGTATCACTGCTTTATTTGTGCTAAGGCCCAGAAGTTTTAGTTACAATTGCTTTTGCACCATTAGTGAACATATCAACACAGATGACCCACAATAAACAATCAGAAGAGTTTTCAACACTTAGGATATTTCAATCACTTATCTTTCTTCTCCAGATTGCCCTAAAAGAATATCTTCCTGAATGATTAGCTGGTCCTGACACCAGATGAATATGAACAAAATTAGTCCTGCTACATCAGGTTCATTTATTTGTAAGACAAAAATATAAATCTGTAGACAAAATATTAGATTCTTTGTTTTCAGTTAAATCTTTAAATCAGTGAATTCCGGGATCCCTGGGTGGCGCAGCGGTTTGGCGCCTGCCTTTGGCCCGGGGCGCGATCCTGGAGACCAGTGATCGAATCCCACGTCAGGCTCCCGGTGCATGGAGCCTGCTTCTCCCTCTGCCTGTGTCTCTGCCTCTCTCTCTCTCTCACTGTGTTCCTATCATAAATAAATAAAAATTAAAAAAAAAATAAATCAGTGAATTCCTGTATTATTGCAAAATGGCAATGTCATAATTTCCTGAATGGACTTCCCATCCAGTAGGCATTCAGCAATGTCAGCTGTATAAGACTTTACTGGTTTCTCAGCTACTGTGTGTGCTTTATTAGCCAATGCAGTATAATAATGTAGTCTGTGAAATGTTTGAATGACTTTTTCATTTCTGGTTTGGAAAGTTATAAAAACAACTTTTGGTATTTTAAAACCACACCTGCATTTAAATTTTCCATTCCTTTTGCTTTTAAACTCTGAATGATTGGTCTCAAGATGATGCTGTAGCCTCATTGGGCCATATACTATTCAAAAAGTTTCCGTCATAGAAGACACAATAAGGTAAATTATTAACATTTGCAAAGCCTATTGAAAGATAATTTTGTTTTGTTTTGTTTTTATTTTTATTTATTTATGATAGTCACACAGAGAGAGAGAGAGAGGCAGAGACACAGGCAGAGGGAGAGGCAGGCTCCATGCACCGGGAGCCCGACGTGGGATTCGATCCCGGGTCTCCAGGATCGCGCCCTGGGCCAAAGGCAGGCGCCAAACCGCTGCGCCACCCAGGGATCCCCGAAAGATAATTTTCATTACATTTTATTTGATGAAACAAAACAGAAATCAATTTCATCCAGTTCCTTTGAGGTAGATTCCTTTCTTTATTGAGTCATAGAATTCTAATCACTTTCATCTTTCTCAGCATCTTAGAGGTAAACAGAGATGTGTGTTGAGAAAGATATTTTTTATTGTGGTAGAATATACATATTATTTTTTAAGTGTACAGTTCAGTGGCATTAAGTATATTCATACTGTTGTGCAACCATCAACACTATGTATCTCCAGAACATTTCATTATCCCATACTGAAGCTCTATATCCATTAAAAAATAATTCCCCATTCTTAAGCCAATAATTCATTCTTAAATATGAAAAAATATTTTTTCATTTTAGAGTAATATATGATTAATTTATAAAACGAGTTTAACATCAAATTTAAAGTTTTTTAAGTTTTTTGAAGAAAGTTCTTAAATATTGTAAAACAAATCTATCAGGAGTACCAATTCTTGTACTTCCATGGAGATACAAGGATTTCAAAATAACTACTTATTGGGTGATAATGGGGTTTCAGCAGATACAGCAGGTATAACCAAAGAAACCTAGTAAGAACCCAGTAAAAGTAAAAGAACAAGCTAAATTAATCTCTGAAAATGCACCTATTTATACGCTAATACTATTATAATAGGAATTCAAGAAAACACAAGAATACACATGCACACAAAGTGTTGACATCACTTAGTCTGGAAAACTCTGTTGTACATTCAAAAGAGAATTACAGTACAATAGGTAAATAACATCTCAGTGTCTTTGTTAAATCATTTTTTTAAGTCATTTTGATTTTGGTCTTTAAGGTCCCTTGACCACACTTTAAGAACTACTGCCCTAGAGCAACCATTTAAGGCAAAAACAAAAACTAGTGAAGAACAGTTAAAAATCCAAAAGATAAATGAAATTCTAAAAAATATTAGACTAACCCAAAAGAACACAGGACATAAGAGATAGAGGAAAAACAAGACCAACAACAAAACACAAGAGGAACAAGCAGAAAAACAGTAAAATGTAAGGTCTAAATCCAAACATATCACCAATTATATTCAACGTTAATGGACCAAACATTCCCATTAAAAAGTAGAGACTGTCAAAATGGCACTTTATAAAAAAAGATACAGCTATCAAAAATAGACGGAAACTACGTTGCTTTCAGTATGCATAAAAGGCCCTCTAACATCAGATAAAATAGACTTAAAGACAGAATATTACCAGATATAAAGATACCTTTCATCAGGAAGCAAAGAATATAACCAAATATAAAGAGGTACATTTAATCAGAAAGAGATAAAAATTATAAATATGGGCATTAAGGAAGGCACGTTTTGTGATGAGCACTGGGTGTTATATGCAACTGATGAATCATTGAACTCTTCATCTGAAACTAATGATGTACTATATGTTGGCTAATTGAATTTAAATTTTAAAAATTATAAATATGCACATGAATCCAAAACAGTAGGGAATAAAGTAGAAAAAAGATTTACCAAATAGGAAGAAATAGAGGAGGTGGGGAATCTATACAATTATAGTTGGAGATTTTAATGCCCCACCCTCAACAATTGAAAACAAAGAATCAGTACAAAAACTCTGAACGACATTATCAACCCCTGAGTTAATTGACTCTCAGTAACTGGAGAATACACATTCTTTTCAACTGAGCATGGAAATGGTCATCAAAATAAACCATACAGTGGACCATAAGACAAGTATCAATACATTCAAAAGAGTTGGATTCAGAGTATTCTCTTGCCATAAGGCAGTTAAATATCAATAACATTATGATGTCTAAAATTCCAAATTTTATAATTCCAAATTATACAACATAGTTCTAAATAACTCATGGGAAAAGGAAGAAATCACAAGGGAAATTAGAAAATATTTCATGTAGAAGAAAAATGAAATACAATATACCAAGAATTGTAGGATGTTGCTCAAAATAGTGCTTGAAGAGAAAAAATATATCCTTAAATGCTATATATTAGAATAGAAGAGAGATACAAAATCGTAACCTAAGATTTCACCTTAGAAACTACAAGAGGTGGGATCCCTGGGTGGCACAGCGGTTTGGCGCCTGCCTTTGGCCCAGGGCGCGATCCTGGAGACCCGGGATTGAATCCCACGTCAGGCTCCCGGTGCATGGAGCCTGCTTCTCCCTCTGCCTGTATCTCTGCCTCTCTCTCTCTCTCTGTGACTATCATAAATAAATAAAAATTAAAAAAAAAAGATTTAAAAAAAAAAAAAGGAACTACAAGAGGAAACTAGGACAAAGTTAATTTGGAAAGGTAGGCAAAATAAGTGGAAGGATGCAATAATAAAGATAAGAATAGAAATCAGTGAAACAGAAAATAACAATAAAGAAATTAAAGCCAAAAGTTAATTTTGTGAATAGATCGACAAATTTTGTGTACAGGAAAAAGCAGAGTGAAAAAACAAACTGCCAATACCATGAATAAAAGAGAGAATATCACTATAGATATTACTAGGCATTAAAAGAAAAATGAAGGAATATTATGAACAACTCTGCGTGGGCAAATTTGACAACTTAAAGGAAATGGACAAGTTGCTTTAAAAATACAACTTAACAAATTGTTAGAAGGCAAAATATAAAATCGGAATAACCCTGTGCTTATTAAGGAAATTTAATTTGTTATCAGAAATTTCCCTCAAAGAAAACTCTTTGGTTCAGATGGTTTCACTAGTTAATTTTATCAAATACTTAAAGAAAAAATAATACTAATATTAAATTCTTTTGAAAAAAAAAAAAAGAAGGAACACTTTCTGATATATTTAATGAGGACAGCATTACTGTGGTACCAAACTTGACGAAGATATTACAAAACAAAAATCACAAACTAGTGTCCCTTATACTTAAAGATGCAGAATCTAAGCAACATATAAAAAGGATAATAAATCATGACCAAGAAGAGTTTATCCCAGGAATGCAAAATAGGTTTAACGTTTGAAAATCAATCAATTTAATTCACTACATTCTGAGAAGAGAATAAAACAAATAGCAATTTGAATAGCTGTAGAAAATACATTTCACAAAATTCAGCACCCTCCTTGATTTAAAACAACAAACAGAATATAGAATATTAAGAATATTCCTTGATCTGATAAAAGGCATCTATAAAAAATATACAATGAAATCATACTTAAAGTATTGTTTTGTCCCTAGGGTTGGGAACAAAGCAATGAGCTCCTTCTCACTATTTCTACTCAATATTCCAAGAAAAAAAAATTTTAAAGTATAAAATTGGAAATAAAAAAGTAAAACTCTTTAATTGCAGACAACAGAATTGCTTTGGTAGAACATCTTAAATGACAATATATTTAAATAACTACTCAATAACTACTAGAACTTATGAGTGAATGCAGCAGGTTCTCAGGATGCAAGTTCAAAATACAAAAATTATATTGTATTTTCATATAAAAAAATATATAAAAATTAAAAAAATATAATAAAATTATATTGTATTTTTATATATAGCCAAGGCCGGATAATTAGAAGATGAAATTTTTAAAAACACACATTTATATTAGCATAAAAAAACAAAATACTTCAGAACAAATTTTCCAAAATACGATACCTCTATACTGAAAAAACTACAAAATATTGCTGAGAGAAATTAAAGAAGACTTAAATCAATGGAGACAATTGCTCATGGATTGGAAGATGCAGTATTGTTAAGATGGCAATTCTTCCCAAAATAATCTACAGATTCAAAGAAATCCTAATCATAACTCTACCATGAGTTTCTTTAAAACAGAAATTGGCAACTTTATTCTAAAATTTATGTGGAAATGAAAAGGACTTAAAAATACTTCTAAAGTAGTACTCTAACAGAACTTTGTGCAATGATGAGAGTATTTTATATCTGCATTATTCAGTGTGGTAACGAGCCATGTGTAACATTTGAGCACTTGAAAGGTAGCTATTGTGACAGAAGATCTGATCATTTAATTTTTTAAAAATTTTAATGCAATTAATTAACATATAGTATATTATTACTTTCAGAGGTAGAGTTCAGTGATTCATCAGTTGCATATAACACCCAGTGCTCATTACATCATGTGCTCTCCTTACACCCATCACCCAGAACCCCATCCTCCTAACCACCTCCTCTCCAGCAACCCTCAGTATGTTTCCTGAGTTAAGAGTCCTTTATAGGGAGTGCCTGGGTGGCACAATTGATAGTGTCAGCCTTTGGCTCGGGTCCTGATCTCAGGGTCCTGACCTCAGGGTCCAATCTCAGAGTCCTGGAATCAGGCCCCACACTGGGCTTCCTGCTTAGTGAAGTGTCTGCTACTCCCTCTCCTCTCCTTCTCTCTTTCTCTCACCCTCTCCCTCAGCCCCAGCCTCCCCTTCGTGCTCTCTCTTTCATTCTTTATCTCTCTCTCTCTCAAGTAAGTAATTTATTTTAATTTAATATGAATGTAAATACTCACATGTAGCTAATGGCTATTATACTGAATAATGGAGAAGGAAACCCTTAAAAAGCAGGGGACTTACACTACATAGCTTTGAAATTTAGTATAAAGCTACAATAATTAAAACACTGTATGACTGGCATAGAGGCAAACAGATCAATGGAACAGAATAGAAAGCCTAGAAATCAATCCACATTTGTAACATCTTTTGATTTTTGACAAAAGTACTAAAGCAATCCAAAGGGAAAATGAAAGCTTTTTAACTAATAAGGCTGGAAAAACTGGATATCCATATGAAAGAAAATTAACCCCTAACTCCATCTCATACTATACCCATACAAAAAAATTTCAAAATGGATCATAGACCTAAAAATAAATGAAAATACTCTAAAGCTTCTAAAAGGAAATACAGAAGAATATTTTTACAACTTGGGTGTAAGCAAAGATGTCTTGGGTCATAGAAAGTAATCAGAAGGAAAAAATTGATAAATTAGACTTAATTAAAAGTTCAACTTTCTCATCCAAAAAAAAGTCTAAGAAAATGCAAAGGCAAACCACAGACTTCAAGAAAATATTTGCAATACATATTTCTGACAAGGGACTTATTTCCAGCATATATAGAGATCTCCTACAACTCAATTAAAAAAAAACAATTTAGAAGTGGTAAAAGATATGAATAGATTTTTCACAAAGAAGATAATACAAATGGCTAATAAGCCAAACGCAGTCTTCAGAGAAATGTAGATTAAAACCAAAATGAGATACTACTACACATCTACCAGCATGGCTATAATTAGAAAGATTGAAAACCCCTAATGTTCACTAGGATGTGGAGCAACTGGAACTCTCATACTTTATTGGAAGTGTAAAATTGTACATCCATTTTGGAAAAAGATCTGGTAGTTTCCTCTACAGCTGAACTTATACCTACCATATGACCCAGTAATTCCATTCTTAGGCATTTACCACAAAGAAGTGAAAGCACATGTTCACAAAAAGATTTTATAAGAATATTTATAGAAAATGTGCATCAAGAGAAGAAACTGTCATAGAAACAATCTCATGTAATTATACAGTGAAATTAGTGTGATTAACTGTCCTGGTTTCTTTGGGGCTGAGAAGTTTTCTGGGATGTGGGACTTTTCAGTGCTAAAACTAGGAAACTCTTGAGCAAACCAGAAGGAGTTGGTCATTTTTTTTTTAAGATTTATTTATTTATTTATGATAGACATAGGGGGAGAGAGAGAGAGAGAGAGGGAGAGGCAGAGTCACAGGCAGAGGGAGAGGCAGGCTCCATGCCAGGAGCCCGACGCGGGACTCGATCCAGGGACTCCAGGATCGCGCCCTGGGCCAAAGGCAAGCCCGAAACCCCTGAGCCACCCAGGGATCCCCGGAGTTGGTCATTCTAATTATCTACCTCGGCAATAGAAAGACCAAAAACTACTGAAACATCCGACAACATGGATGAAGCAGAAAACATGCTGAGTGAAACCACAAGAGTTCATATTCTCTGGTCCCATTTATATGAAGTTCAGAACTAAGTTGTGGTAAAAACAGAAGCAGAAGAGTATACATTTCTGAGGTTTTGGGTGATGGGAAGGGGTGTGAGGAACTTTCTAGAGTGATGATAATATTCTCTGCTTTGGTAGAGATTTGGTTATACTGGTATACACATTTATCAAAACTCAGTGAATGGTAAGTTGAAGTTTCTGCATATCTGTATTTAAAAATACCTGTAAACAAATACTGAACTATAGTCAATGACATGCATACCAGTGTGTTAATAATATGCATCCTGGAGTGAGGTGTAACTCTTCCCTTGTCTGGAATGGAATTACTGAAAAAGTGGTGTAGGTGTCAGAGATGGAGGAAGGGAGAAAGATACCTTGAGGATTGCTCCTGAGGAGAATTGCCTACTATGACTCTATTCATTTTAGGAAGATTTTCTTTAACTTTTTGACAACAGTTTCCATTTGTTTTGTTTTGTTTTGTAATCCTGTGCTTTGCTTGAACAATCTTAATTTGTTTTCTAAATTAGTGGGCTTCTTTCATTGTTATATGTATGTAATCTAGCTGTAATTTTGTTTTATTTTATTAATAGCCTCAGTGTTATTGATTCTTTGCTCTTTTCTCCCTTTTTTAGTTTTTATAGTATTTACAGGTATAAGCAGAGTCTTTCCCTATTATGTCTTTTTAGTAGTCATTTTATTTCTCTGTAAAGTTACTTATGATTAAAGGAATGGTAATGTTTACAGCATTCTAACTTCTTGTTACCTAATGTTTCTTTAATAATATAGTACTTTTAAAATTGGATCTGGATTGGTTTTAGATTAGCTTTTTTATTAACAACTTTTTTGGGGATTCACAAAAATAAAAATGCACACTGTAGAAAATTATAGCCTTGACTTTAGAAAATTTTAGTCTTGCTAGGGTTTATTTATTGTCACATATACTTTTTGTTATGGTAGTGAGTAAGCTCAAAAAAGGTACCCTTTCAACATCTTTCAAGGTATCTTTTATCTTTTAGTTCTTCTTATGTACCT
Source organism: Vulpes vulpes (assembly GCF_048418805.1). Classification (NCBI taxonomy): domain Eukaryota; kingdom Metazoa; phylum Chordata; class Mammalia; order Carnivora; family Canidae; genus Vulpes; species Vulpes vulpes. Next base: position 89,988,973 of record NC_132785.1, read on the forward strand.
CTAAAATGTGGTGTTCTTATAAAGAAATCAGTTATAATAATCCTCTTAATCCTACCAAACCCATCACACTCTTCTAAGTATTTTTAATAAACTCTTTCTATCCTGCAATTAACAAATTATTAATCTGCCTACAAACATAACTTCAAAAATTCAACATAATTACCCATTATATAAAGAGGAAATAAAAGGAAAGTAATTAACGAATGTTTCAATATGTAAATTTTGGGACATGATGTACTAGTCAGATGCTTGTTAGCTATCCATAGAAACTGAATGGGAAACTGAATGGGACAAGTATAAATACAGATTGTTACAGGGGTATTGTGTTGGCGCCTTACATACCACACACAGTATTGTTGTCAGTTTCATGATTTTCTGAAATATTTGACCATTCTTGATAAAGTTCTGAACAAAACAAAGGAAAAGTTCCCTCAGTTTACATGATATATATGTGTCTGGAAATGTTGGCATCTATTTAAACTATGCAAACATAAATATTATTTATATATAAAACAATTAGGTTTTGGCTCAGATCTTTACAAAAGGATTTTTTAGGTCTTCATGAATATCTAAGAGGATACTGGAAAGTTATGACGGTCAGAAAGGAATTCTCTCATGTGGAGAACTCTCCTGAGGATTACTGATCATCTAGCATCCCCCACCCTTGTGCGCTAAATGCCATCATTGTTACAACCAGAACATAAACTTTCAAAACACCACATTGGTGTTTTTTGCAATGGGGCTCTTTGGCAATTGTGTCACCTCTCCGAATAACGTTTTTAATGTTTAAGATAAATAGGATTACCAAGGAAACCAATTGTTGAAATGCAAACCCCAGGTTACAAATCCCTGTAAAAAAGATTATACTACACTTTTCTCCAGTACATATACTTCAACAGAATGTGAGTACTAAATTGTGAGTGAGTACTAAATTGTATGGTTTTCTATCTGGGGAAACAATTGAATCCTTGGTATTAAAATATTATGGATTTGAACATGCATTTGAGTGCCTATATCATTTTGTTCTCAACATAATGACGTCATTAAGGGACTCACATCAACTCTTTAATAGAAAGAAGCAAATAACATAGGAGCTTATTTCTATTCTAATTTTGTACCTCATTAGAAATTAAGTGTATGAAATGAAATAATGCTTCTATTTCCCATTCTTTTCTTATTATGACTAAACTACTTCCCTCATTAGTATCAATTTTGCCAACTTATTTGCTCATATATTACTTAAGGGAGTAAGATAACCTTGGCAGGACAAAATCTCCCTCCAGCTGCCATTAGGAAAGTTGACAAATTACTTATTTGTATTAATAGGGTAGTTTAAACACAAATGATTCCAAGAATAGGCATTGTAAAGCAAGATAATCAAGAGTTTATTTCAATAGGTGCTCACTCAGTATTTTCTAAGAGTGCATTGCAAGAGGTGACTGTGTTGTATCTGGATAACAGTTTGTCATGACAAATGTGCAGTGTCATGATGATGAGTTTTTATCTCTTCTAGGGTATGTCTCTGTGCCAGACTGTTGTCGTAGGCTCTGTAGTCATTCTTCTCTACTCTTCAAGAGCATGTTATAATTTAGTGGTGATCACCATATCTCAGGATACATTAGAAAGTCCATTTAATTATGGCTGGGATAATCTTTCAGATAAGGTAAGTAGCTAACATGTTTTGCTAATCAAATAATATAATAATAAAATTAGCCTTAACTAAGAAAACATTTTAAGTGTTTGACTTACAAACACTTATCTCCAGCTACTAACAGTAATCATAAAGTTCTGTGCTCAAATATCCTCATTTACATGTGTCACTTAAAATCATTCTTCAGAGAGAACTTCTTCCAAAGGAGTATTTTCTTTCTTTTTTTTTTTTTTTTGTAGATGATACTAATATTTCCATAAACCTATTGGTCATAAACCTATTTTACTAATTTTTCAAGGATAGTGTTTACATATCTCTAGATAGGGGTGCTTGGGTAGCTCAGTGGTTGAGTGCCTTTGGCTCAGGGCCTGGTCCCGAGGTCCTGGGACCAACTCCCGCATCAGGCTGCCTGCGGGGAGCCTGCTTCTCCCTCTGCCTATGCCTCTGCCTCTCTCTCTATGTCTCTTATGAATAAATAAATAAAATAAAAATATCTCTAGATAAATAGATTGCCTGTCATTAGCTAGTGAATATGGGTATGTTTTTAATTTGTGAGGATGGAGTTTATTCTCTCAAACCCGAGACCTACATATAACCTAAATATTTGGTTCGGTTTTAGAAATTTAAGGGATTTTTATGAAAATTGGATATTATCAGTCATGATAATGGGAGAGCATTCATAGCTCCTTGGGTACCCAGCTGTTTGCTGTAGTAATTCCCAGTATTCTAACTATCATATTTAACTTCCCAGCATTCTCCATCCCCTTCCTAAGAAGTGCAATTTGACATAGCTACGTGTCATGTCTTTGTATTAAACTTTGTACTGACTTTAAGGCATTCTGGAATATCGTTTTATCAGAATTTCAGTTACCTTTCTAAAGAAAACAGATTTTTTTTTCCCCTTCTCCAAGGAAAGGAATTTTCTTATGTAGTTCCAGGTAGCAGATTCTCCTTGCTCCTTTTGCCATTTCTCTCTCCCAACATCTAGTAGAATAAAAGCAAATTCAATATGAAGTTGAGGCCCAAAAGCATATGTTTAAATAACAGCAGAGCTGAGCAACTTAACATGTGTCATTTCTCTACAGATGTAACTCAGTAAATGCTATGTAGTATGTTACCTATGTAGTAGCTAGAACCAGTAGTTTTTTTTTAACTCTCTTCAGACTATGCAGCCTAAAAATGAGATCACTCCAACTTATTGATATATTAAAATATTTTCATAAATTGATGATTGAAAAAGTTAATAGCTTTTTATTCTATTTAACATCAAAGCATTTTTATGTCCTTTAAAGGATATGAAACCACTAAATATGGAAAATATGGAAAACCACTAAATATGAATTTAGAGATTTATGTGCCTATAGTTAATGTGTTTTAACTTACCCTACCTGAGGCAAATTAATTGTGGCAGTTGACTGCTTATACATAAAACAGATTTAAAAATTGCTCTATCATACTCTGTTTACAGGCTCATATAGAAGACATAAGTGGAGAAGAGTATATAGTATTTGGAATGGTCCTCTTTCTATGGGAACATGTGCCAGCATGGTCAGTGGTACTCTTTTTCCGGGCGCAGAGATTAAACCAGAATTTGGTATGATATCATAATATTCCCCAGTGCCTGTTTCCCTTATTTTTAAAAATAATAGAACATTAAAAAAAATAATAATGGAACATTTATGTCGATTTTCTCTTTTGGGGAAAGTTTAAGACTAAAAAGCATTATAGATCTCAGCCTCCTTTCTTAAAAAGTAAATCTTCATATGTTATCTAATACTTTGTTCACAGGCACCTGCTGGCATGATAAATAGTCACAATTATAGTTCCAGAGCTTACTTTTTCGACAATCCAAGACGATACGATAGTGACGATGACTTGCCAAGACTGGGAAGTTCAAGAGAAGGAAGGTAGATATACTAGATTAGTACCGAATAGATTGAAAAGAACAAATGTAAGCTTTAACCCAAATATGAAAAAAGGGGATTTGGTGACAAATGTCAATAAATAAGATCACTTAAACTGGATTTTAGAAAAGTAGATGTTACATCCATAGTGGGGACCTGTACTATAAAGAATTATCATCTAATTCTAAGCCTATGCATTACCTTTGAGAAATACATTTGGGCGTAAAATGGTACCATCTCATTTCAGAATTCCATGTTTGTTCAAAGCTGGCAGAGCTTGGTGAGCAGGGAAGGAATACAATTAGCATGATTATGTTTCCTTATCTATAGTACTATTCAAAACCCACTGAGAAACCCTACATGAAACTCTGGGGAAGCTGAGGTGCCACGGGAAAACTTGTGTTCTTCTTACTCTAAAACCATTCTCAGTTCATCTGGACAGTTACTTAGATGCCTTTTTTAGCCTGTTTTTCACTTGTAAAATAGTGGTAATAGAATTTATCTAATAGGATTGTTATGAAGTTTAAATAGGTTTGTGAAGATTGTACACACACACACACACACACACACACACACACACAAACATGTCTTAGAATACAACCCAGTCCTTAATAAGCACTATATTATTATCTGATAATCAAGTTCTAAGTCCTGATGTATTTATTCTTCTGTACTATGTCATATAAAATCAAGGATATTAAAGTCATTACATTTTGTAGAAAGCTATTGTGTTATTTGGCAAAGAATGTATTTCAATATATTTGATATAACTGTAATATAAAAGTCACTGAACACTAAACATGTCAATGTGACCTATATCCTGTTCACAATCCTGTGGCTTTTTTGCCTTTTTTGTTGCAGTTTACCAAATTCGCAAGGTTTGGGCTGGTATGGCACCATGACTGGGTGTGGCAACAACAGTTACACAGTCTCTCCCCACCTGAATGGACCTGTGACAGACACTGCTCCTTTGCTCTTTACTTGCAGCAATTTAGATATGAGCAATCACCATAGCTTGTATGTAACACCACAAAACTGAAAGCATTACCAAGCCATGATTCTTCCATTGTTTTTCATGAACGTGTATATTCAATGTGTTTAAATTCCATCTACGTAAACATTCCATTATCTGTTGCAACTGAAAACAAAGCCTGGAAATGTGGCTGTGTTCAGCAGAGGACACACTTGTTACTTTTGACCTCTTCATAGCAAAATGAAGTAAAATGGGAAGTTTGGAGTGGAAGAAAAGGATTGATGGCTGCAAACATCCTGACTTTGAAACATCAAATGCGTATTTGCATATTTGCACTTTTATCTTTGTTCTGAAAGAGTACACTGCAGTCCCCAAAGTCACACTCCAGTGTTCACACTGGGATACTATATTGTACACCTAATTAGGAGGCAATTTTCCTATGAAAAATCAAAGCCTGTATATTCAGTGGTATATTCTATGTAGAATTCCTACCCAATAAAAATTTTAGTGTGAACCAGTGCACAGGATTAAGGTTAACAATGTATCATTCTTTTTTAAAATCTAAAAAACGTGTAATCATTGAAGATAGTTCTTTTAAGCATGATTGTAAGATACCAACTGAAATTATTCAGTCATTTTTAAAAGACCACAGTAATCCTTTACAGTGATGACCAGCAGTGTTCTTTGGAAAGCCACAGCCATTTCTACAAGAAGAAAGTATACCAGTGAAAATTATGTGGCTACTTTGAGTGGAATTGGTCAAGTGATTACTTCATCTGATTAAGATATCTGTAGTAGTTTAAGCATGATTCTTCAAGAAAGCAATAGTGATTTTTGCATAGGGAGATTTTGGTAGAAACTTCTTGGGACTAAACAAGTTTACAGATGCATTTAAGAATTATTCATAAAATGTACAATTCTAAGTTAAAACAAATACATTTTCAAAAGCATTGGATTTAGCTGAACAAGATATAGCTGATTGTACCTATTGAATCAGGATTGTCCTCAGGTAATTAAATCATGATACATTATGGCAGTAAACTCAAGTGCAATACTTTGTAAGACATATAATTCCTCCTTTAGTTTTCCCATTTTTATATCTTATATATGGGCAAAGCCAGATTAAATTTAATTCAAATTAATTCCAGCACTAAATAAGCAAATTGTCGTAAAGGTACTAAATAGGTAAGTATAAATCCACTGTTTAACAATATTGGAATACTTCTAGAATTATATTAAAACTGTCTTGAATGTCCTATCCCAAATCTAAAAAAAAATATATATATATATGGTAGGCTAAGGTAATAAAGGATCTTAAAATGCACTTTCTACCAGTGTCTATATGGAAAGTAGATGCTGAATACCTCAAGATGCCAAGGAAACAGGCAACATTGGGAAGTTGTCACAACATCCATAAAGATGAATAGCTACTTAAAATTGTCTGCTGACCTATTTCTTCAGAACTGAACTAATACAACTGTCCTTTTCTGTCTTCTACTTTGATTAGAATGTTTTATTTCTACTCTTAAAATACCTTTCAATGAAAAAAATACCATTCAATGTTTTAATAATTGCTTATTTAGTAACCTCACACAAGCGTAACAGGAACAAATGAAATTTTAAATATTTTTGGTCTTTTGAGAGGCTGGTTCACAGCCAAAGAAATTCCATCTTTTTACCATACAAAATAACTTTGAACTCCATCATAAGCATAAACCTATGGTTATAAATGTTACTTTGGGTTTGTTTCTAAGTTCTCTCATTATAACCAAATTACAGAAGTTAACCTTGATATTTACGTGACAAGGTAACATGCACTTAACTGAGTATATTTTGAGGACAACTTCAGTTATTAGATCTTTTTAGAATGCCAACTATTTATTTTCCTAATAATGTTGGGTATCTACCTAGAACTATCTGAAAAGATGTATTATCTCTGTGAATCCTTGGGGTTCAAAGTAAATAAGGTAAATTTTTTCTAAGGCCTTCCTAGGTAGCATTCCTATTTGACCAGATAAGCAAAGATTACTTTTTAAAAAAAAAAAAAGATTCCAAGTAAAATATCTTGGTTCTTTCAGCTGCATTAGTTGATTCTTCCAAATTTCAGATTTGTATATTTATTCTTATCACTGACTAGGGTACCTGAATTCTTGCATTTGTCTCCTTATACACATCTCCCACAATACATCACCAAAGAGAAAGATAAGCTTCTGGCCCAATATTTGCTTAAAAATTCCAAAGCACTAGAAGCACTTTAAGTTTGGTCTCGAAAGGAGTTGATGAAATCAAAGGGCTACCGATTCCCTGCTCATCCTGCACTGAAGCACATGATGACAATTTCAAACCTTTTTTCGGTTCATTAATTAGAACAGTGAATTTCATTGCTTAAGTGTGTAATTCTACAGTGACTAGCAGTTCTTGTTTTATCGTTTCATTTGGGTGGTCATTAATTTTGAAACTCTTACCACTCATTATAGCTGGTTGTAGTTTTATGAAAGATGTAATTTATAGCTAAAGTGGCTTTTTTATGCATAGCTGCCTTTTTTATTGTTTAACAGTGTTTCTCAGCTATATAATCAGTTTCAAACTGGTTGTAAAAGTATAGCTGTGGCCAATGAATGTATTTATTTGTTGTTTCACTAAATTGTAACAAAACACTACTGTTAAAAATAAAAGTGTTTGTGCTTTTATTTGGTGGTCTGGTTTTCTTAAATGTGTCAATTGACAACACTGAGTTTCTAGCACACAGGGATAAGAACCCTAGTACTACCAAAGAAAGGAGAAAAATATCAGGAATTACAAATGAGTTAGTGATCTTGTATCTGGACATCATGTCCCTTAATATTATACACTGATTTGACATGAACTGCCATACACTTTAAAATGCAACAGGATCTTGATAGTACATTTATTCAAACATTAAGCTAAGAAAAATCTTTGTATGAAGTAACTTATAACACCTCTCTCCTTCTCCTTGAATTTTAAACAGGAATAAATTTAGCTAGCCCATAATCTTGGGCAGCTATTCTTTGATTATTCAAGAAATTCTTCAGTGATGTTGCTCTTTCCCCTGAAAGAAGGGTTCTTACCATTTTTTCCATAATAGACTCCCACATAACTTGCCAAAACTACACCAAAAATTTTTTTAAAGATTTTATTTATTTATTCATGAGAGACACAGAGAGAGGCAGAGACATATGTAGAGAGAGAAGCAGGCTCCATGCAGGGAGCCCAATGTGGGACTTTAGGATCATGCCCTGGGCCGAAGGGAGACGCTCAGCCACTGAGTCACCCAGGCGTTCCAAACCACACCAAATTTTGAATGCAATTTCAGAAAGGAGCTTTACTGACCTCTCCTGGAAGTCCACAAATCCTTGGGAATCTATTAACTCTTTTTGTAAGGAATATTTGGAGTGAAGGTCTGATCTCTAATACAATAAATTTGTCATTTGAAAAGCAGTTTATTCAACAAACATTTATTAAGTGTTCATCTGCCAAAAATTATGCTATGGAGATGCAAAAATGGATCAAGTTCCTTTTCCTGCCCTTAAGGAGCTCACATTCTAATAAAGGAGGTTTAAAAGAAAATACAGTACAATGTGACACAATAGAGGTAGGCTGTAATTACAGTGGTGACATTAAAGAGGAGATTAGAGGGTACTCCTTGGGTGGAACAAGGGAGATTTCACAGAGGCCAGCTTGATGCTGGCCTGCAAGGAGAAATGGAAACATTCCAGGTAAGGAAGGATGGCTGGGAGCACATGATGCAAAGAGAGCAGCATGCACCCATGTGTGGCAACCTGACCCTGGCATATCTGAAGAATTCAATGTTTTATCAAAGCATGAGGGCTGGGGACAGGGCTGGGAGACACACATCAGTGGACCTTGTTGGAGTGCTTCTACAAAGTCTGCTGTGGCAGCATCGTGGGGTGCAGGAGAGGAGACAGGCTGGAATCAGGGAGGCAGGTTAGTGTAGTTTTCTAGATTAAGAGCAAAGAAAAGGAAGGACAGTAATGCATTCAAGATAGGGAGATCAACTCCACAGCGCCTACACACTGACTGGTTAGGGAAGGACAAAGAGGAGTGAGCCTAGAGAATTTAGATGATGGCTCTGAAATTAACCAGAGTAAGCAACAGACAGGCATAAGAACAGATCTAGGGGGAAAAGGGTTAAGACACACAGGTATCTGTGGGACAACAGTAAAGACGTGGTAAACATATTGAGAAATACAGACTAATGATAAGGACTTATATATCATTGAATTGGAATTACCCAAGAGTGAGAAGTGGTGGTGATCTAGAACAAGAATCAAAAGTCTAAGGAATAGCATTTAAGGCATAAACGAAAAGAGGCTAAAAAAGGATGAATCAGGAGCCCCAGAATGACATATAACGAACCCAGGGGGGAAAAAAGATTTTTAAAGAAGGGGCTGCCAAACAGTATCAAATGCAGGAAAAAAAAAAAAAGTCAAGTAAGAAATGGCTTGTGAACTGAACTATGAATTTAGAATTGGAATTTTTTACTTCAAAAGAAGAAATTGTTAGGAACTACAGAGCCAAGAGCAAGATTTCTGGTTAAGGAGCAAGTGGGAGGTGACAAAATGATGATAGGAATATTCTTTCAAAAAGATTGACTTAAAAAAAGGGTGAGGGCATTACCTGAGAGTTAGAGAAGCATACAGACAAAACTGCCATGAAAACCCTTCCACCACACGTTCAGAGTACTGCAAATGTCCTCTAAATGTTTACACATGGTGCTTACATCATAGTCCCTTGAGTCTCCAAGAATATTGACTTAATTAGTAGGTAAAGGTCTTTCTTTTCCTGCCTTATCCAAATGAGGGGAGGAGAGAGAAAATATGACACATACTGTTAAAAATAGCTCTGGAGTTATTCATTTAAGAGATACTGAATACATATTAACATTCATTCAACAAATATTTATTGGATACCCACCATGTGCTTACTCTGTACTTGGCACTATACCAGATTTTAGGGACATAGAAAAGAAAAAGTATACAGCAGTATAAGGTGATATTTCTAACCTATTATATAAATAAACCCTGCTTTATTAATAATGCAACATCTCAACATGGTACACCCACTCAAATGGATAGAGGGCACATCATTTTGAGGTATAGTTTTTTTATCGTTTCTTTCACAATTAGCATTTGATCAAAATTCTTAAACCCTTTCAAATATTTTTATCATTGAAGAATTGCCACTAATGAAAACCTCCAAAAATTAGTTTATTTTTAAGGAGAAAAAAGGAAATGAACCTCATGTACGAAACACAAAAATTCTATGCCCTATGACTATACAGATCAAGCATTATAAAGGACAACAAACTCAAAAAGGACTTTATTTACACCAGAACTCAAAATGATTCCTAATTCTAAGGCTGACAGTATTATATAGTTCCTTTTTTTTCAGAGGAAATCGTTTTTAAAAAATAATCCAGTATCACACACTAAAGTATTTAAGGTTCAAAGGGCACGATACCTGGAACTGACTTTCAAATGATTTAGGAAAAAATAATAAACACGTGTGTGTGTGTGTGTGTGTGTGTGTGTGTGTGTGGAGAGAGAGAGAGAGAGAATGAAAGGTAAAGCAAATGTGAACAATTAGTGAATCTGAATGAAGAGTTCTTTCTACTATCCTGGAAACTTTTCTGTAAATTTAAAATTATATAAAAATAAATTTTTCCCCAAATTTTATTCAGCATTAGGTAAAGTATGAGAATAAATATATAAATCTATTCAACCTTTCACAATGTTTAGAAATCCCCTGTCTTTGAGTTGTTATTGTATCTTTCTATACAATGAAACAAGCCAAATTAAATAGCAATATAAATTTCTCAAAGTCATTTATTTCATACCAGTGTACTTTTAGGTTGCCAGATAAAACACAGGACTCCCAGTTAAATTTGAATTTTAAATAAGAGACAATTTCTGGTATAAGTATGTCCCAAATATTGCATGCAACATACTTATATTAAAAAAATTATTCAACTTGATGTGATGAGCACTGGGTGTTATACTATATGTTGACAAATTGAATTCAAATAAAAAATGTAAAAAACAAAAAAAAATTCATTTCAAATTTAAATTTAACTGGGCATTATGTATTTTTATTTACTAAATCTGGTAACCATAAATGTATTGAAAACTTTCAGATTGATAATTATGGATTATTCATGAGCCTCCTTAGCATTTTCCTATTAAACACTCAATACACTAACCATAGATTTATTTATATTACATCTCACAAAAAATTCTTGAGAATTACATTTACTTAGTTTTAACATATATGAATTTGATAATCCTGATTTTATTCAATATTAAATTTTAAAATTTATACCACATCATCAAAACATTACTTTTACTCACAATATTATACATAGACTTAACACAATTAAAAAAAATTGTTTACTTAAAACAATATAATTCTTTTATAAAAGAAGCTTTATATAAAATGTTTGGCTTAAGAATGTCATTGCTCTTATGCCTTTGAATGAAATTCCACTCTTTGGCCTTCATAGTCCAGAAACAGGCACATTTCAACTTGTTTTCCGTTTTCTTCAATGAATATTTTGTAACAAATTCCTGAAGTTTTCTAATTCTTTCACACTTGTGGAAATTCTGTAACCAAAAAAAAAATTTCTCTCAGAAGATATTTTAGATACCTTTTGTTATTCAACACTACGTTTTTAGAGCACAGAAAATTTTTCATGTAATTTATTTCAATAAATTTAAAGATGTATAAACCATTTAGTCAATTTTGATGTACTTGAGTTCTTAATTTGACATGGTAAAACCAAGATAATACTGCCCTGAAATTAGTTACTTTTAAGTATTCAAAACTTAGTATTAAAGCTTTAAAATACAGGGGTGTCTGGATGGCTCAATCAGTTTGGCATCTGCCTTTGGCTCTGGTCATGATCCCAGAGTACCAGGGTCAAACTCCAAGTAGAGTCAGGCTCCCCGCTCAGAGGGGAGTCAGCTTTTCTCTCAACCTCTGCTCCTCCCCCCTGCTCATGCTCTCCCCCTCACTCTTTCAAATAAATAAATTTCTTTTTAAAAAAATTCTAAAATGCAGAATTAGAAATTACATAAATATATATAAATCTATTCAATACTTAGTATATATGTTAGTATATATAAATACTCAATTTATATATACTAAATACATATAAATCTACTTCAATACTTAATTAAAATACTTAGGTCATTTTTTCTTTCTTTCTTTAAGTAGGCTCCACACCCAGTGTGGAGTCCAACACAGGGCTCAAAATCATGAACCTAGGATCAAGATCTGAGCTGAAATCAAGAGTCAAACACTTAAATGACTGAGGTACCCAGGTGCCTCAAAATAATAGGTATTTAAAGGTTTCACAATTATAGTCACATGCTTAAAGTACACAAATATAAACTACATAGACATTAAAATATGTAATTTAAATATGCATAAGTTGAAGCACCTTGGTGGCTCAGGCAGACAAGCATATGATTCTTGATTTTGGTTCAGGTCATGAGCCCTGAGTAGGGCTCCCACTTAGCACAGAGTCTGCCTGAGACTCTTTCTTCCTCTCCTTTTGCCCCTCCCCCTGCTCATGCAGGCTCTCACTCTAAAATACATAAATAAGCAAAATCTTTAAGTATGTATAAGTATACAAATATTGAAAACTAATCGATATTCCACATTTAGTAAATACACAAAAAATAAAAGCTTTTGGACTATAAAGAGTAAAAATAGTAAATGTGTGACCAAATTATTTTTATTACTTTTTATAAAAAGTTTGTCATTATTTTAAGTGTGTTTTAGTTCTACTCTCCACCATGAAAAAGTAGCAGAATTCTCAATCAACTTTATCTGTCAAGTTTCTGTGTGCCAGAGAATAATTTTAAAGGTCAATTATTTTACACCCAAAATATTATATCATAATTTTTTTAAAGCAAAGAAATGTAGTCCTTAGAAAATGTTACTTTGTATAAATCTCTGCATTATTTACATGGTAGGCAAGAAAGAAATATATCTACACTTAAATTCTGTAATGTAAGTTCCTTATTTCAAGTTTATCTTCCAATCATTTTTATGAAAAAAAAATTAGATTTTTTAAAGATTTTATTTACTTATTTGAGGGGGGGAGAGAGAGAGAGAGAGAGAGAGCGAGCGTGCACACACACAAGCAGGGGAAAGGGCAGAGGGAGAAGTGGGCCCTCCCTCCCTCGCTGAGCAGGAAGCCCCATGAGGGGCTAGATCCCAGGAACCTGGGATCATGACCTGAGCCAAAGGCAGACATCTAAACAACTGAGCCACCCAGGCACCTCAAAAATTCATTATTTTTAAAGTATTATTAACCTTTCTTACATAACGGTGAATTTGCAAAGGAATTTTATATGTATGCTTATATTAAACAACATGATTTTCCAGGACCTTCAAAAAATATGTGGGCAGCACAAAAAACTACTTTTAAATAATTAGAAAAAAAATATACAAATTCAGTAAGATGAATATTGAAGTCCAATCAGTAATTAGTCATAATTATAAAAATCAATAGATGAAAGTAAAGAATAACACCTAATGATTGTGGGTGTATAATACTTAAAGTATTTCATAAAATCACAGAATTCTGTAGTGAGATAATTTCACTAAATAGGATATTCCTTACCCAGTTTTATCTGAGAATGTATGACTTGCATTAGACTTACTTGGCTAACAAAAACAATTTCAGTACATTCAAACTAACCTTCCAAATGCATTAAATAATGATACTATTTCTTGTCGGGTTAGATGGAATTCATAGCTGGGCCCACTCTCAGGCATATTTGCTATCAGTTTCTCAGAAAACAAAATCTTCAGAGCAGTACCCAAACCCTGAGTCTGTAACAGAAATAAGAAAAAAAGAAAAGTAAGAAAATTATTTGCGCAGAGAATAAATGAAAAATTAGACCAAACTAGATTTGCTTACCTGAAGCTTTCCCCATAGTCGACATTTAAAACAACCAACACAATCCATGATTCTAGAAATATTTCTAAAATGCAGTCGAAAGTCCTCCTAAAAACAATTTAATGAGATTTTTATTAAGATGTACCATATAGTCAAACACTAAATATTTACTGAGCGCCTTCTATGTGCCTAGCACTGTGCAAGGGATCTTAGAGCGTATGGAAAAAAAGGAAGAGAATTAAAGTCCATATTCATTAAGCACTTCCTGCATACCAGAATCTACATATACAATTTCATTTCATCTTCACCACAAATCCAAAAGTAGATGTTATTATAATTTACACCGAATGAATTAAAAACACAAGGTTCAGAGAGGTTAGGTTGCCTAAATTCCCATATGTAGTAAACAGCAAACTTAGACCCTGGACCTGCCTGACTCAAAAACTGAACTATCTGCAAATATACACAAAAGTAACTGAGCTGAGTTATTCTGTTTTATGTGATCATTAACTACATGTGAATATCAGAGGAAGGGGGTCTGGGATAGGATAGCATCATTTACCAAAAAAGAAGAAAAAAGAAAAGAGAGAAAGAGGGAGAGAAGAAGGGAGAAATTTCAAAATAGGCCTTCATAAGAGTAAAGTCTTGCTTTCTGGTATTAATTAGGTAAAACAATTAGATATCTTATGGTTATTAATATTTTATTATAATACTTTCATTTTTAAATATATGCATAATTAATGTTATCACATACATATATGCAAAATATAGAGAACATCCATGTACACTTTACCAATCTTTAGAAAGAAAGCATTACAAGTACCATGGAAGCCCTCTATGTATCTCTCCAAAGTCCTATATCCTACCCTCTATAATTATTCTGAAGTTGGTATTTATTGCTTTTTATACTTTTAATATATACGTATATATCTATGAACACTAAGGTACCATGTTGTTTATAATTGGACAAAATGAATCCAGCTCATCCAAAAGTAGTATATGTCCTAAAGGACAAGTAAAAGAGAAAGAAGTCAAGAACACATCCTTCTTTTACTCCAATGGAAATTATTAATTGATCCTTTAAGTTACTCCCTCTGTCCTGGACTTGTATTGGAATCCCAAGCTTACAGTATAGTATTCTAAGCAGGAAATTTGACATTCAATCAGGCATTCATTTGAAAGAGAGCATGCAAGCAGGGGCAGGAAGAGAGCAGAAGGGGGAGGAGCAGAAGGGAAGGGGAGAGAATATCAAACAGACTCTGCACTGACAGTGAAGCCCCATGCAGGCTCCATCCCATGACCCTGAAGTCATGACCTGAGCCAAAACCATAACAGTCAAAAGTCGGACATCTGACTGAACCACCCAGGTGGCCCCTGACATACACTTCTGAATGAAAATCCATTATACTAATCAGCCTACAATTTGAGCAACATGTAGCATTTTTTTCTCTCTCTCTCTAATGTGATAAACCACATACTGAGCTCAATCATAAGAGAACAGGACCAAAGATCTAAAAAAAAATGGGAATAAACCAGCAAAGATTGGTACCCACTATTCAAAGTAGACCTCAATTCCTTTTGGGTATTGTTCTTCCCAGATGCTTTATTCAGCTTAAGACTCTGAAACAGGTGTATTATATAAAAGATTTTAAATAGGATCCCCCCCAAAATAAATAGGATCCCAGATTTTGTATCATTAATATAAATTTTGTATTAATTTAATATAAAGCCCAAATTATTAATATTAATTATTATATGTTAACAATACATCTTGTGTTTCTGTATCTTTTGGACTGAGTTCAGTAAGAGGTAATTTGAATTTTAAACCAAGTTTTAAAAAATATTTATCCAGTAATATTACTCTAAGCAAATTTTGGTGATTTAAGGATTCTTTTAAACTTGTGTTTCAAGGGATGCCTGGGTGGCTCAGCGGTTGAGCATCTGCCTTTGGCTCAGGGCATGGTCCAAGTCTGGGGATCGAGTCCTGCATCAGGCTCCCTGTAAGGAGCCTGCTTCTCCCTCTGTCTATATCTCTGTCTGCCTTTCTGTGTCTCTTATGAATAAATAAATAAAATATTTTTTAAAAATAAAAATTAAAAAAATAAATAAACTTGTGTTTCGACCTGGAATTAAATTTTAAAAAAAGGAAAACCACACTTTTAACAATAACAGCCTAGTAAAATCACTCTAAACTAGATGTTCCCATCCTATGAGGTGCTGACCTTTGGAATATTTAATAGTTATTATTAAGGGCCTAAAAAATCCATATGTAGACAAGCATTACATACAGACAGAATAAATAAGTCACATGTATGCACTATAAATTTCCAAATGAATATAAATGTTATGATCAATAAAACACAACTTTTACTTAAAAAGAATTACTAAATGCATAGTGGCCTTTTGGCAATTATATTTTCACAATCAATAGATACTAAAAATACTGTATCATAGGAAGAGGCCTTGAAAGTTTTTGACTTTTAGACTCTCATTCATGTAAAAGTTGGAGACCTCTGTTTTAAAAGATTGTGCTTGCTTTTGCAGACATTGCCTAAATTCAGTATTTGGATCTGTTTGTTAATTCAAATCCTTGAATGTGGCAAGTCTTGAGTAAATCTTTGTCTGGCAATCACAGAGAGTAAGCATGGTTGCTTATGGTTGCTTACGATAGCCAAAATAACACTGCAAAATTTAAACCAAGTACTTGTGTATAGGTTAATTTAATATTTGAGACCCCAAAAATAAGCTAGTAATTTACTAGATCAGAACAGGAGAAAATATTTATGACCTCTATAGATAATCAATGTCCAATAACCAAAATATATCCCTAAGTTATCCTAGATTAAAAAAATTTATGAACCCTAAAATAACCTGAACCTAAGTCACTTATAAATTCTCCTTGTTTTATGTATGCAGCTTTTTTTTTTATTTTATTTATTTATTTATGATAGTCATACAGAGAGAGAGAGAGACAGGCAGGCAGAGACACAGGCAGAGGGAGAAGCAGGCTCCATGCACCGGGAGCCCGACGTGGGATTCAATCCCGGGTCTCCAGGATCGCGCCCTGGGCCAAAGGCAGGCGCCAAACCGCTGCGCCACCCAGGGATCCCCTGTATGCAGCTTTTAAGTCAACACTTAAAGTTACAGTCAGTGGGTAGAATGATCAAACATGCTGTGGTTATATACTGTAAGTTACATTCAGTGACACCAATTGACAATTCTCACCCAATACTTGTATGTTTTAGAAGCCTTCAAGTGAGGTCCTACTCTATCTTGAACACTAAATAGTTCTTTCATACTATTTCTAACCGTACATTGATAGTATATAAAGCAGACAAAACAAGATTTTTTCAGATACACCTGAAACTAGTGTAACAATCTATGTTAATTATAAAAAGATAAAACTCGGGAGCCTGGCTGGCTCAGTCTGAAAAGCGTGTGACTCTTGAACTCAGGGTTATGAGTTTGAGCCCCACATTGAGTATAGTGATTACTTAAATAAAAATAAAATTTGTAAAAGTTTAAAAATAAATAAAACTAAAAGCTATAATGTTCACCATAAACTACCTTTTTTTAAAGAAAGTAAATCTCTGATATTAACAAGTTTTCTTGTTTTTTTTTTTACTTCTTTATTATAAAAGAATTCAGAAAAATTATCTGTTAAACTCCATAGGACATCAAAGCTGAGTGTTTCAGAGTTTTGATAAAATTAAAACATTACGGGAAATATTTCTAATCTGCACGATATAAAAAGTTTTAATGCCAAAACACTTTCCAATAATCCAGCAAGTGTACTAAAAATAACGAAAAGAGTGAAAATAGTAGAAAAAAACAAGTCTTATTACGGTATCTTCCCCCTCACTTCCAAGTTCCTGGAAGCTGCCTGGAAGGTTATATAAGCACTGAAGTATGTATTTCTAGCAAAAATGCTTTCAGTAGGAGGGAAATGGGAGATTAAAAATAACTATTATTTAACAGCAAAAAAAAAAAAAATGAAAATGAGTCCAAGAAACATTGTTTACAAACTGCATAAAATCAGGTTCTTTCCTATAGAAAGAAACTAAGAATATAAAACAGAGGAATATTGTGATAAATATTCTGAAGAAATCAGATCAAACCCAGTGTTCCTGAGAGCTCCCTGCCTTTACTTACCTATAGCTTTGTAACAGAATAGTAATATAATTTTGAGTCCCCAAATAAACTAGAAATCTACTGAGGGTAGCAGCTGTCTCTTCCTTTAATGACAAGAATTCTGTTTTGCTCATATTGAGTATTTAAAGAGTCTTTCTATTATATTTGTAGGATTTTGATGCAAATATACACAAAGATGGTCTTGTATGAGCTTATACCTCTACTAAGAGACAAGATAAATACCAATCCCCATTTTGTAGGGCATCGTGTGTTTTCTTTTGCTGGCTTCCCATCCCACTGAATAAGATGAATGACAAACACTGTACCCTCTCCCTCTAAAGAGGATCCTTTAATTTATCCAAAACCATTTTCAGAGTTCTCCTCAACAAAAGACAAATACTGCCATTCATGCTCTAGATCCGTTTCCTTTCATTTATAACACCTATTTTTTATGAGACCATCAATGTGAAAGCCATCTGTTAGGTGTACAGTGACAGAGTTCAGTCATTACTTTGAGCACAACATAAACTAGATCTTAAGTTGGCCTGCTTTTGGGCTTCCTTTTTTGGAGGAAAAGAAAGATTATGACTCTGGCTTTTAATTTCCTAATATATAATAAGATTTATTGTTAACCATAAAAACATGGGTTTATATTCATACCTGCAAAAGAGTTTGAATCTAAAACTTAAGTATGAAATATTTACCTTCAGTTTGTTTGCTTCCTTTTTATCCCCAGCAAAAAAGGAATTCTCATCAAAATGCAAAGGAAATGACCTACATGTTAAAACAGAGAAGATTCATTTTCAGGTATTATAAAATATTAGAAGTCCTGCTAAGATAACATTTTGCTGGTTGGTGATGAATAATTTAATAGAAAGAGTGGAAAATATAGTAAAATCAACACTCTGTTGCCCCAAAACAAAGTCTTATCCTTAAATCTAAGACAACTGCATAAAACAGTAGAAGCTTGGCCCCAAATCCAATGTATTCAACCATGTACGAAAATAATGCAGGTACTAAGTACTACAAGAATAACTCTTAAGACTAAAAACTTGTGCCATTTAGTACTGAAGTCTAAACAAAAACAAAACTCAATTCTAAAAGACCTACAAGCAAAATTAGCTTTTAACTATTTATTTTTTAATAATTTTCTTTTCTCGGGGCACCTGGGTGATTCAGTCAGTTCAGTGCTTGACTTCAGTTCAGGTCATGATCTCAGGGTCCCAGGATTGAGCCCTGCATTGGCTCCCTGCTCAGTGGGGAATCTACTTCTCCCTCTCCCTCTGTCTCTTCCCCCACTCGTGCTCTCTCTCTCGATCATATAAATAAATAAAATCTCAAAAAAAAAGTTTTTTCCTTTCTCTAAATTGAACATTTAAGAATTGAACTTTGGATACCACTTGTCACTCTTCTATTAATGTCTAAGTTGTGTAAGTTGTAATATGTAATTTACTTGATTTCATGAAGTATTTCCAGTAGTAGCATTTTGTTTTCTGCGTCATGAACTTTATTTCCAGTGAAGAGTTGAAAATCTGGGCGTTCGAAGAATGGTACCACTTTAGATAAAGCCCTTAATTCTATTAAGTAGAGAAAATACAAGTTCTTGAGCCGTCTTGGACCTTCTCCCTCAGTCAAAATGCCATCAAATCGCTGCTGAAATTCTGTAATGTTGTGTCCCCATTTCTTTTCCAACCAAGTTTCTAAGAAGTAAGAAGAATTATATATTAAAATCTGAATTTTAAAATTAAGTTTCAGTTTACTTACATTGGGTTATTTATGCCTACATAAGTTAGTTTTATCTTCTAGAACCCACCCTTAGAAGGAAAATAAATTCACCATTTTACTGAGATTTATGATTTCACAAAAATCAAATTTCTGAATATAAACATCTTTATAAAACCAAGATACACAATTTAAAAATGACTGTCTGAATTACTGGTAAGTTTGAAGTTAGTGTGTTTTGTTCCTGAGGCATAGAGATATTTTAAATTCCAGAAGAAATAGGTTACTGATGAAAATTAGCCATGGTCTTGTTTTGCAACAGCATTTTTAAAGCATTAAGAGCAGCAGAAAGTGCTTTTACCCATTAAACTCCAGGCCTGAAGCTGGCACACAAATAAAAGGGTTTTAATACAGTAGTATCTGATGAATAACAAACTGTACTATTAGGAGCTATTTTAACTCCAACAAAACAAGAGGATATTTCCAAAATGATGTGCACAATTTTGAGCAGCTTCTTAAAAGAAGGTAAACAGAGTTAAAAAGATCATGCTGAATGTGTCCTTATAAAATCTATAGTTCCCACATTCCTGATTACTACTATTTAAGAATGAATTTTTACTGCCTAATATTCAAGAGAGTCAACCTTATCCCACTAAGGTAAATGCCAAAAAATTTTAAGAATTTCTGAAAATAAGTATGGTGAAATAAATAAAAGTAAATGTCACATGCCTTGTAGAAGATACCGCGCACTCAAATGCACATTAATACTTGCATGCAGGCCAGATATAAGTCTGTAGAATGCTCTTTTTTCTACACACAGGCCTAAAAAAAAGCAATTTGGTAATAGAAATTTTATATGTGAAACTTGTACCATTACAAAATTAATTTCATAGGTTTTATAGATGAGAAAAAATTTTAACATTTAAATTTGTTTAAAAGTTTCCAAAAAAAAAAAAAAAAGCCTCCAATTACCTTCTAGCCAACTGTAAAAGGTGTTCTCTGAAATTAAAAGAAACATAAGTCACAAAGTTGTAAAAATGCCAAAATGTAAGTTTTTCAATATATAATACCAATTTGTGCCAAACGGCGATTTAAAAATTAATGAAAGGTCCAAATTTTATCTGCAATTTATCCAAAGGAAAGAGAGAATTTCTTGGTGTAGATTCAATTAAGTACCATTCTCTTGCTCAGTCTCTAGAAAGCTTCAGCACTGCCTTTGGTAGCTTCAGTCTCATAACTTTCTAGATAAAATGTTTCATATGAGGTCAGAACACAGAATTAATAAATCAATGCAAGGAAAACTACTTAGCCTTGAAAATTAAGGACTTAGCTATGAAAATTAAGGACTCATTATTATGCTTTTCTAACTTGTGAAAGTAAATAAAAATTAGAAAATAGAGTTGATGGTATATTATTTGCACATAGCTCATACTATTTCATGCCATTCAATATTTCAAAGGAGCAATACCAAGGAAATGTTACAAAACTAAATACCACTTATATTCTATGACCCAAAAAGATCACTTTTCATATGTTTAGACCTGATAACTCTACTTTTAGAATTATGTTCTAAAGAAATAATTCAAATGGCGAAGGAGTCAATAATGTGTACAATGATGGTTATATATAATTACTAAAACCTGAAATAATAAAAATGTACAATAAATGCCTAAGTTAACACAATAGGATACTATATAACCAGGTAACACGGTAGAATAATATAAAACTATTTAAAATAAAAAAATGTGGAACATGCCAATACATGAAAATGTTTATTTGAGATAACGTATAAAAAGGCATAGAAATAGTTTTCATACCTAGGTAAAAATTTTATGTATGCATTTACAAGAGACGGCAAAAATTATACAGTTCTTTTGACTAAAGTTGCTTATAATATTAACAATTAAACAAGCATATAAGTAATAAAAGGAATGGCAAAGAGAATACACAGTAAATCAGACTATCTAAAAACTTAAAACACCTGTCAGAAAACCTCACGAGTGAAAGTAAAAGGTAAACAACCAAGTAGGTTGAATGTACGTCACAAAAACAACAAAGGGATAACATTCTTTTTCTTTAAAAGATTTTGTTTATTTGAGGGAGAGGGAGGGGCAGGAGGAGAAACAGAGTCCCCACTGAGCACAGAGCCTAAGGGCTCAATCCCAGGACCCTGAGATCCTGACCTAAGCCAAAGGCAGCTGCTTAACCAATGGAGCCAGCCAGGAGCCCCAAAGGGATAATATTCTAAATATATAAGAAGCTCATAAACTAAATGAAAGTGCTAAAGTACCCATTTAAAATGGGCAAATAATATAGAAATAGAGAATTCAAAAGGAAAAACTACAAATGGTAGGAACATAAAAAATCACTGTTTCACTAGTAATAAAAAAATCCAAATTACAACAATAGAGATACCACTTTTAAAAGTAAAGATAAAAATATGACAATACTTAATGCTGACAAGGGTCAGGTAAAACTATTGGTCAGGCACACTGACTGGAAGGGATGTAAATTAGCACATGCTTTCAATGACAAAATGCAATCTGGTCATATGTATCAGGAGCCTAAAATGTCCGTAACCTTTGATCCAGCAAATCCATTTCTAGAAATCGAGGCTATTATGGATAAAATTCATATGTTGAAGCTCTATCTCCCCAAGAAATAGTATTTGGAGGTGAGACCTTTGAGAGATGATTAGGTTTAGATGAGGTCATGAGGGTAGGGGTGTCATGATGGGATTAGTGTCCTTTATAGGCAGAAGAGACCAGAGCTCGTTCTCAGCCGCTGAGGACACAGTGAAAAAGCTGGCTACCTGCAAGCCAGGAAGAGAGCCCTTATGAAGAATCAAATCTGCTGGCAACCTTGATCTCAGACTTCCCAGCCTCTAGAACTGTGAGAAAATAAACATCTTATTCAAGTCACTCAGTCTATGGTATTTTGTTAGAGCAGCCTGAGCTAAGACATAGGCTAAGGAAGCAAGCAGACACGGGAATAATAATACACAAAGATATAAACACATCCAGTATAAAAATATACGTAAATAAATATCAAAATGTCAACAGAGAAGCAGTCTGAGTAACCAAGAGCACGGACTTTTTTTTTTTTTTTTTTTTTTTAAGAGTTTTAGATTTTGTTTATTCAAGACAGAGAGAAAGAGAGATCATGAGTGGAAGGAGAGGGGCAAAGGGAGAGGGAAAGCAAAAAGCAGGCTCCCTGTTCAGTGGGGAGCCTGATGTGAGGCTCAATTCCAGACCTTGGGCTCATGACCTAAACAGAAAATAGACGTTTAACCGACTGAGCCACTCAGGTATCCCAAGAGCACGGACCTTGGAGCCAAACTGACTAATTTCAATTGCAGCTGTGCTACTTACAAGTCATACATGATTTAGCTGAGTTGCTAAACCCTCTGGCACTCACTTTCTTGTCTATAAAATGGAGATAAATGTAATACCTCCTAAGAATGTCGGAAGAATTAAATGAAATCCTATTTGTAAACTGCTTAAAAGAGTACTGGCATGTAGTCTTAGCCATTGCCATTATCAATTATTTTGGGGTTGTGGGATTACAAATGATTTCTTTCCTTATAAAAACCTTCAGAGTTGGGTGGTGCGGTCAACTAAGTGTTCAACTCTTGGTTTCGCTCAGGTCTGATCTCAGGGTCATGAGATTGAGCACAGATTCAGGCTACACATTCAGTGTAGAGTCTGCTCTTTTAAGAATCTTTCTCCCTCTCTCTCTGCCCCTCCCTGCTACACATACAAACTCTCTCTCTCTCTCTCTTCCTCTCTCTCAAATAAATCTTCAAAGGTGTTTTTTTTTTTTTTTTTCAAGTTTAGGACCATGAATTACAGGGAATGGGAGTATAATACTACTTGGGACCTAGCTTTCCAATGAAATTTTCAGTTCTGTTCTGTTTCTGAAGTAGCTGTGCTCAACTTGACATGGTTATGATCCAATTAGATAATCACCTAATATGACAGCTGTCAGGGATAACTCTTAAATTTTACTCAAATGAAAACCTATAAATATACTCATAAACAAGATAGTTTCTCTAAGGATAGCCTCTAGAAGTTAACAATCTCTTCTCTGAGACAGGATGTTTTTAAATAGTATTAAAAAACTGAAATAACAGCCTCTAACATAACTAGGAATACCCAAGGTAGAATAAAATCTCTCAAAAACTGAAAATTATAGGGAGGAGGGGAAAAAAATAAAACCCCTGGAAATTATAGGATCACTACTAACAGTAATATGAGGTATCTTTGGAAGAACAATGTTTCTTTTATTACGATTTTATTTATTTATTCATGAGAGACACACAGACAGAGGCAGAGACATAGGCAGAGGGAGAAGAAGGCTCCCCACAGGGAACCTACTACAGGACTCGATCCCAGGACCCCAGGATTATGACCTGAGCCAAAGGCAGATGCTCAAGGTAAGCCATCCAGGTGCCCCTGGAAGAACAATTTTATGCTAAAGAATTTCTCTTCCAAATAGTACAGTTCTGATTCAGATACAATTCTGATTTATTTAGCTGTTATTGTTACTATATTATAAAGTACAATAAAAAAGAGAGCAATATTATAAGACATTGGTATTCTATTATTTAGGCAGAATACAAAAGCAATTTGTAAAACTAATGTTCAGAAAACCAAATTCTGAAGGAGAGGAAATTGATACTTCACATTTTAGCAATTTCATCTAGCTGGACTAAAGCTAAGTACTGCTTTGTCTTTTCATATGCTTAAACATGTGGCCTTAAGAATAAGAGAAATCAGGCAGCCCCAGTGGCCCAGGGTTTTGCACCACCTTCAGCCCAGGGCATGATCCTGGAGACCCGGGATTGCGTTCCACATCAGGCTCCCTGCATGGAGCCTGCTTCTCCCTCTGCCTGTATCTCTGCCTCTCTCTCTCTCTCTCTCTGCATGGAGCCTGCTTCTCCCTCTGCCTGTATCTCTGCCTCTCTCTCTCTCTCTCTCTCTCTCTCTCTCTCTCTCTCTCTGTCATGAATAAATAAATCTTAAAAAAAAAAAAGAATAAGAAAAATCATTTCAATTTCATTCACAAGGCAAAAAGATTCTCACAAAGACAGAGTAAACCTAATATGTTAAACATTCTAGCATCACAACTAAAAGAGTTGGCAAATAACTACCCCTAAGAGCTAGCATAAGCCTTGGAAGCCAGTAGAGCAACACTGTGACCATGCGTAGAAACTTCCTATAGGGACCCAACAGATCCCAGAGGTCTGTCTGGGAGTAAAGGAGAGTGAGTTTTCCCTGACAGAAGCTGGAGGGAAATGCCTAGCTTTGGCGAGCAGTGGGTAAAATGCAAGAGTGAATTATCAGAGGCTGAGGCAGGTTGTCACTACTGCCTGAGCCCAGGCAGAGTCATTTTCCCTTAACCTATGCTTTCACCTCCTGAATTTTCAATAAATATGAGCTCTCAGAAGCAGGAAGAAAAGTTTGCCAAATACAATTCTGAATGTATCAGCAAATTCATATATATAATATATGATAAAGAAATTATATTTACCTTCACTTTTCCCTGAAAAACAAAACAAAATATTTATTATTATAATGTCCTTCCAGATGTCACTTTAAAATGCTATAATTGCATAAAAATAAGATTTTGACTAACTGGTTAGTTTTAATCGCTCAGTTCACTCACATAAGCAAAATCTGAGAGAGGTACTCATGACACAACTCTATCTAGTGGCAGTAGGAATTATGCCTGATTCGCTTCAAGGGCATCATCTCCAAGAGCGTGGATAAGGAGTGGTTTCAGCTTGTACAAGATTTAATATGGGCTGACAGGGGAGAAAAATCTAATTTATCATCTGAGAATACTCTCAAGTATCTTAAGGACTTACAGTTATTTGGCTGGTAGAGCCTTTTTCCACATTTATTTACCCTAAATTTATAAGACCGTTTCTGCTAAAGATTTGTGTTCTTGCTTTGAAAACTCTAGACGGACACTGTAAAATTTTACTTGATTCAGGAATTTTACCTGATTCAGGAATATTTTTAGAGACTATTTGTTAAGATTCAAATTATGCACAGTTCAGCAATTAGTAAGCAGCTGCTCATTTACTATTAAAAAACTGTCTTCATTTTGTCCACACTTATTTAATGCCATCATTGTTTATTAAAATAACAAATGTTCATTGCAAATACACATTTTGAAAAAAAAAGAGGACACAGACAAAATTAAAAATGTCATCCATAACTCCCTCTGCCCAAATAATAAATACCATTTACATTTTGGTAAATGTCCTTTTTCTTTGCATATAGATATTTAGATATTATATTATGTATGTTTTTACAAAAATATATTGTACATACTGTTTGAGACCTGTTTCCCTTCTTCAATGTGCTATTGGTCATTCCTGACCTAAATGAGTAAGTTTTCAGCAGTATTTCTGATGGTTGTATTCTATTACATGAATACACCATAAATCATCTCACCAGTTCCTTAATGATAAACATTTAAATTATTCCCATTTATCTTTATGGTAAGTAAGAGTGGTTAATTAATCAGATCAAAATGTGCATCCATACAGAGGATCACCCCTCTGTTTGGAACTTTCATCTGATATTAAATCAATAGCTTCCAATGAGTTACCATATGTGACTCATATAAACCCAAGTCCTTGTTTAAAGATGTTCTTTTATTTCTAATCTAAGAAAGACTCGTCTGCCAACATTAAGGGAATGATGCAATCTCAATGCTTTCCAGGAGGAAATTTATGTTTATTGACTATATGAGATGAGCAGCTTTTCAAATAAATTTTAAAAATGAAAAACTTACACATTTCCTAAAAGCACATCAAAGATTTCATCATTAAGCACATATTATGGGAACAGGGATGTATATTTCCTAAGCAAAAAGTTTGAAATCATATACTGAAATGGTTTATTCAACAAACTACTCTGCCTATTACAGACCAGGCAAGGTTTCTGAGTTCCAATTTCACATCTCCTCTGCAACCACACAGTGCCTAGCACATAGTAAATGGAAGGTAATCATCTGTTGAAGGAACAAGTGATTTTTACAATTGTAGACAAAACCATTAAATGAGGAGAGCAGTTTTCATCAATCTTTCATTTAACAAACTACTCCATCTGCTATGTGTCAGGCTCTCTATTAAGAAATGAAACAAACACTCTCCATATGCCCAAACTAATAGGGTAGATCAATATATCATAGTAAAATAACGCCAGACAGTGGAAAGGTGGTAAGAGAAACAAAATATGACATAAGATCACTTTATAAGAAGAGAGGGGTTACTTCCAGTTAGGAGAGTCAGGGAGGGTGAAAAAGGCAGCATTTGGGGCAATACCTCAAGTGTGAGGAGAAAATGAAAAATGTTAATAAAACATAAAGACATGTGAATTTGAAGTCAGACTCTCAATATGTATAATCATCTTAGGATCTGAGAAAGATTTGAGGCAAAAAAGTTTCTTTGGATATTCATTTAGCTAGAAAATGATTAAAAATAGTAAAAAAATAAACACAGATATTATGTAAAAATGCTCAGAAGAATAAATATTTACCAAATCTCCACTTATGACAACCTAATACCATGAACTTCATTACACAAATACTCCTTACTGAGGTATAAATATTTTAAACACCAAGTTCTCTGTAAGGGTAAGGCATAACTTCTATGGAAACAGGAATATGTGATCTCAACTGCTCTTGCCAACCCTTATCTGGCCTTCCTCCTTCTTCTAACCAAAGTTCAGTGACTAATAAATAATATAACAGTGCAAATAAATAACTCACCTTGACCAGAAGCCAAAGGATTTAAAGGTCTTTTAATTGTCTGTGGCCTAGAAACAAAAGAATTGTAAAATATAATTACATTACTTATCATGTTATAATTATCTAAGTAAAAGCGAAATTATCTCAGAGAGTTGCTTAATGACTACATCCAAAATCAAACTGTTTTATTGAGCTATAAAATATTTAGTTTTCTCTAATTGCTTTAAGGGACGGTGGTCATTAGTTATTTTAGCAATTGTTTCTGCTTTTTTCCCATTTAGCAACCAGAAAGCCATTTCCTAATCACTTCTTCAAACAAAGGAAGAAAATACCAGTTAAGCTCTTCTAGAGTCACTAATGTTTTTACATATATTACATACATATATGTGTGCCTACACAAGTGTATACATATGTTTCTGTGTGGCACAAAGTACATTCCTGACTGAAAGACAAACAAAAAATATAAATACTGAACTCAAGCATTAAAATATAAAGGGGGAAAAAACACTGTGGGTAGATTATTTTCCACTTAGTTAATCTTAGGTACATCAAATAGCCCTGCAGCCACCAAGTTTGTTAAGATTTCAATAAAAGGTATTTTTATCATACAAAAAAAAAGTTAAAATGTCATTAAAGTGCTTTTAAATCTCAGAATGAATATTCATTAGTATCATTAGTAAAGTGGAGGGATTGCTTTATCTGCAATTTAAATTTTACAAACTCGCACAAATTGAGACATTTTGAGAAGAGAATATGTAAGCTATATTTTAACATTCTCAATTTAGTGCGTGTATTGTTTATATTTTAGAAATATTTATACTGGGAATCATGTTATAAATTAGTTAAGAAATAACCACAATACAAATATAAATCTAACAAATGCTTCCTAACTCTATTTTAGTTTAAAAAAAAAAACTTTGGGGGCACCTGGCTGGCTCAGTCAGTAAAGCATGCAACTCTAGATCTCAGGGCTGCAAGTTAGAGCCCCAAGTTGGGTGTAGAGATTAATTAAAAATAAAATCTAAAACAAAACAAAACCTTTAAAGTGAGCCAATTAAATCAAACATTCCTAATAATAAACAAGGGAATTTAAATGAAACACATGGCAAAATTAGTAAATATTGAAAATTCTCCACTTCAAAACTGAAGAAATTCTTTAAGTTATAAAAAGAAACAGACTGACATTTTATTGGTATAAGCATATCTGCTAATCTCTTATATTTGACTTATACAAAGTGAAATGTATTATTACCATATCAGGAATTCCAAAGATTTTCCCAGAATTCCCCCATCTCTGAGATAGTATAAAGCAAACACACACACAAATTCTTTCCAAAAATCAATAAGCGCATTGTTTAGAGGTCACTGGCTTACAAGTGGGTAAACTTGAAGCATGTCCCAGTGGCATAGTGATTAAAATGACTATTTCCTTTGTAGTGGTTAAGAGTACAAAGTGGGTTCTTCCACTTACTAGATTTTTGAGACTTGAAAAAACATTTACCTTTTCCAAGTCTCAGTTTCCCCATCCGTAAACAGTGTGACTACAACACAGGGCTATTGCAGGGATTAAAAGAGAAAATGTACATATACGCTTAGCACTAGTCTGGCACACTGTGAGTGTTCAAGTGTTACCTATTATAATTATTCTCTGAAATTAATTTAACTTGAGTTTGAAAGCAGATAAAATAATTATAGCCACAAAAAGATGAATACAAAGCACCAAAAAGAATTAGGATGACCTTGGGAAATGAAGTAAAGCTGGCTGGCTCTTGGTTACTTCATCTATAAAATGAGATTCTATAATCCACTGAAGGAACATTTGTGAAATGTCCAACAATACTCCTGTAATAGTCTTATACTATTCTGTTTTTTAAAGAAGAAAAAAAATATTTGTTGAAACACACGTCCACATGTTTCTCCAGAGGAGAACTGGATTAACGAATAAGTATGTTTCCATGTCCAAATACATCTTTTAACAATGTGAATGTGATTTGCAGTTTAAAGTCATTATAATTTATTTGTTTATAAAGAAAAATCACTATATCCATCAGGATTTTCTAAATGAAAATGACACATACTTAAAACAGTTTTCTTCATAGATGACATTCCAAATCTTCCAAGCATCTGGTCCCTTGTAACCTGTGTAGCGCTCAGGATTAAGGAGTAAATCTACATATTCAGCATCAGGAGACTGTATGTCTATAAAATAAAATGTTTCATTAAATATTTTCTGCAATTACCTTGAAAAACTAGTATAATAAACTAAATTCCACTATCCTAAGGCACCATAAATGTCACAGTGTATCCAAATTTTTTTAAAAACCTTTTGGGGTGTCAGGGGCAGCTCAGTTGGTTGGATAGCTGCCTTTAGCTCAGGTCATGATCCTGCAGTCCTGGGATAGAGCCCCACATGGGGCTCCTTGCTCAGTGGGGAGCCTGCTTCTCCCTTTCCTCCCTCCTATCTGCTGTGCAGTCTCCCTCTCTTTCTCTCTCTCTTGCTCTCAAATAAAATCTTAAAAAAACAAAAACAAAAACAAAAAAACCTTTTACAAGAAAGAAAAGAGGAAAACACAAACAGTCACATTAAATGTACTCACTGGTTACAAAGCATCCTGCCTTTAAAAATGGTAAAAAAAAAAAAAAAAAAATAGGAATACATGAATTTTAGAATTGAAAAAACATGGTAATTAAATTTTCATAAGCTATCCAGATGAAAAATATACTCTATATCTCCCTCCACATTAACCACAAGAGGCTCATCAATAACTAAGGTAAATGAAGATGTGTTACTACCAAATACTATTATCAAAAACTTCCTTCTTACATGACCACCATGAAGATTCACTACAAAGCTGTCCCAAAAGTACAATCCTAGACATGCAAAAAGTTATAAGCAGGATGATCCTTACATCAGCATTATTTATTAAAGAGAAAATCAGAAGCAACCCAACCATCCAATAGAGCAGAACACAGGCTCTGGGGCCAAAGTGCCTGGTTACAATCCAAGCCCTACTACTCATTCAGTGTCAAACCCAAGGCAAATTATATATGTTTTCTATGCATTGGTGCTGTCATTTATAAAATGGAGATAATACTCAGTGTTACTGTGAGACTTAAGTTTATACGTGCAAAGTTCTTAGAACAATGCTAAGAGTATGATACATATTAGCTAGTGATATTGTGATATATCTTCACAGACCATTTTACAATCAACAAAACTGCTAAGTACAAAGGCTATCTAATAAAATGAAAAAATAAGCATTACAGAAAAGTCAATTACAGATAGAAATGAAAAACAACAAAAATTGGTGAGATATTAGTTTCTCATATGTTCTATAAATTTGTGTAATGTATTGTAACTTTGAAACAAAAAAAAAATGGCCCCTCATTCCACAGGGGCTTTGGGAAATTATTTAATATACAGTAATACTATAAATTATTTAATGAGTAATTACTAATGTATAAATCCTAACAACATGAACAAAAAAATGAAAAAGTGGGCAAAAATGGCCTCAAAGCAACCAAAGTAGATGACAAAAATCTGAGCACACAGATGCTTATAAGAAGGCCCATCAAGCTCTCAACAGTACCTACTTCTTATTAAAAACACAATAAAAAAATATAAACAAGTTTGGTTATTTTTATCCCAATTGACAGTACATTAGAGACTTTTTGGGAATTTTTGCTTCTAAAAGTAGCACAGTGACAGCATCTAGAAATAACTGAGAGTCCATGCAGAAGTGGCAATTAAAATAATTAGAAAAAGTAGAAATAAAAACTTAGAAAAGGGACACATAGCTGGTTCAGTCAGTAGAACATGTGACTCCCAATCTTGGGGTTGTTAGTTTAAGCCCCACGTTGGGTGTAGAGATTATTTAAAGAAAAAAATTAAAACAAATTTACCTGGAATCCTCTGGTTCAAGAACAGAGATACTTCTGTTCATCTCAGCTAACTAAAAGTATTGCCAAAGTACAGCAAATTATGATACATTCATAAAAATAACCCTCATTTTAAAAACATGAGTAATGCTCAGCATCTAGTACTTTTAAGA
This sequence comes from Vulpes vulpes, assembly GCF_048418805.1. Taxonomy (NCBI): domain Eukaryota; kingdom Metazoa; phylum Chordata; class Mammalia; order Carnivora; family Canidae; genus Vulpes; species Vulpes vulpes. The sequence continues at coordinate 90,020,120 of NC_132785.1, forward strand.
CAGAAAACTACCAAGAAATGACTAAAGTTTTTATATTATGTCTAATTAGACATAAATATTAGTTGACTCATAATTTTACTTATAACAAATACTTCATCTCACCTCAAATTTTTAATAAAAATAATTAATATAACCATATTTTGCCAGATGACGAAAGCTCAAATTTCTAAATTAAAATTTATAAAATATCTTCTGTCTTCTACCTACCATTTATATACATTATATCTTTTATAAAGCTATCCTTTTTTTTTCATCCTCCTGTAGCAGAAGAAACAAATATGAATGGATAAGTGATTCATCCAAGATAACAGAATTCCATCAGATAACAATTATTGATATTCACTCCTTGCTACACAAACATAAGCAGATAGTTTCAAAAGCATACTTTGCTAAATGAAGTTAAAGCGTTACTGTTCTTAACACTGCAGATCTAAGAAAAACGCATGTTTTAAATTTAATTTTATTTCCTTTTTTTAATTAGAAAAATTATTTATTTCTGCTCCTTTCATACATCTTATTGTGCAGAAACAGTCTCACACATATCTGAATAATGTACTGTCACACTGTTTAAAGGCAAAGCACCATAGGTAAAGCTGATCAGAGTTCTCAGCTTATGGGATCTCACTTCCTGATTTTACATTAATTTTTGAAAGTCAGAAATGTCATCTCCACAAAATGTTAAGGGGGCTGTAAGAAATAATCACTTTATTCAATATTATAGTTGTGGAAATGGGAGTATACTTTCTTTAAGAAATGAAAAACTAAGAAGAAAATGCCACTAAACATCGTTGGTGTGTCAGTACAGGTCAGCAGGAGAAATACTGTGAGAAGTTTGTCTCTTTGACACCAAGAAGACATTCTAGTGCAAGCTTTAATATGATTCCTATTTCTCATGAGATGCTTCTTTTCTGCTGCTTCACTCTTTTTCCATATTTCACATCAGAGGATTGGTTACAGCCTTTAAAACTTCATTAACAGGAGCAAATCCAATATCCACGGATTTCTTGTCAAAAGGCATTTTTAACCCATCAGGTAGCCCGGCAGTTTCATTCTCATGAATACTCTAGCCATGAAAAAAACTCAATAGGACACAGACGAATCCAATGAATAGAAGAAGAAATCTATTGAGTTTTGGAATGTTTGGTGCATTCGATTGGTCCAGGATTATGAAACCTAAACCTCCCATTGTAAACAGGAAGCTGGATGCAAGTCCTTCCATAATATATTGTCCATTTACTCTGTAGGCCAAGAAAGCTACTGGTCTCTGATGTCCATGTTCACCAGTCATAGAACCAACACTTGGAGGTTCAACAATAACATCATAAATTATTCCTCCAGTGATGAGGAAGTAAGACACCAACCACCAGAGCGTACACCGTCATGGCCAACGGCATATGTACCCAGGGCAGCTTCTTCAGCTTCAGGCTGGGGCATTCGAGCACTAAGAACGGGACGCGGTACAAGGTCTCCATGTTGGTGGCGGCAGGGGTTTCTCTCTCCTTAATTTTATTTCAATAGTAATGTTTAGGCCAAAGAATCTTTGTGGACAAGACAGTAAGGTTTAGAGGTTGGGAGATCATTTTATCCTCCCTCCTTTCCTAGTCTAAACCTTAGTGTAAGCCCACAACTCCTTATCCAACATCCCTGGGGTCAAATGTGTTTTGGAATTCAGAACTTTTCAGATTTCAGAAAAGTACTATAATATATGCAACATGTACTGAATATTACTCCAAGAGGGACTGGGGCAGCAACTCTTAATCATAATACCAAAAATACTTCTGTAGTGAAACATGTGCATACTCATACTAAATGAGTCTGTGCTAGACTTGGGAAAATATTCATTTTCAGATTTTAGAATTAGAAATAAAGGATTATAAATATTATTTGCCAAGGCATAATCATGTTTCACACTAAGGAAAGCATGTTTCTTTTTTTTCTTTTTTTTTTTTTTTTTCAAAATGAAACCACAGAGTTAAAAATAAGTACTTTCCCTTAGCCTTCCTCTTTTCAGGGGGAATTGCAGGATTTGTCTCTTGCTTGCAATTAAAATGATCTGTATCATTCTTTTTGCTAATTTTTTTTTTAAAGATCATTAATCTGCTTCAAAAGAGCCACTGAAGGATACCAAAACTCAATTTGATTTGGGTTTGTTTAGCCAATTAAAAGGCTAACAATTCAACTTAGAAAAAGGAAGAATGGGAGAATCTATAAATCTGATTAAAGGGTTCTAATAGGTCCTTTAATTTGGATATGTAACAATCCAAGGCCAGTACAACAAAAGCAAGATTTTGCAATCTAAATATCTACATTTGAACTCTTTATGCAAAATGCCTGTGTATATTACAAAATTTTATATATGTATATATGTTTATATATGTATATGTTTATAAATATGTATATATGTATCTATGTTTACGTGTTTATATATGTATACATTTTATATATGTATATGTGTGTGTGTGTATATATATGTATATGTATGTGTATATATATATATATATATATACACACTATTAAGATACACAGGGGGTCAATTTTTTCCAGAAACTGAGGGTTTGGTTTTCTTTTTTTTTTTTTAATTGCGGTAAAACGTATATAACGTAAAACTTACCATTTTAACCAGGTTTAAGAATACAATTCAGTGACATTAATTATATTCAGGACATTGTGCAACCACCACCACTAACTGTTTCCAAACTTTTCTATGTCCTCAAACTGAAACTCTGTAACCATTAAAAATTAACACCCCATTCTCCCCTTCTCCTAACCTCTGGTTACTCTGTCTCTATCACCTTGCCTATTCCAGATATTTTATGTAAATGGAATCATACAATGGTTGTCCTTTTGTGTCTGATTTCTTTTTTTTTTTTTAAAGATTGTATTTATTTATTTGATAGAGAGAGAGAGAGAGAGAGAGAGAGAGAGAGAGAGAAAGAACCTGCACAAGCTGAAAAAGAGGAAGAGGGAGAAGCAGATGCCTGCTAAGCAGGGAGCCCAATGTGGGGCTTGATCCGGAGAGACGCTGGGATCATGGCCTGAGCAGAAGGCAGACATTTAACTAACTGAGCTACCCAGGCACCCTCTGGCTTATTTCATTTAGCATAGTATTTTCAAGATTTATCCATGTTGCAGGATATATCAAAACTCTGTTTCTTTTTATGACTAAATAATGTTCCCGTGTATGTATTATTACACTCTGTTTATCCATTCATTTGTTGATGGATATTTGGGTCATTTCTACCTTTCAGCTATTGTGAATGATGCCACCATGAATATGGGTATACAAGTAAGTATCTGTTCCCCCACCTTCAATCTTTTTTGGCACATATTTAGGAGTTGAATTGTTAGGTAACATGGTAATTTTGTCTTTAACTTTTGAGGAACTTTAGAAACTGAGTTCCTGAAACTGTTTTAAAATATTTTTTTTCTTAGACCCAATTTTAAACAAAATGCCCACAATAAAAAATGTTATTACCATCAGCTTCACAGAAGTTGTCTGAGGAATCATCATGCTTGGTCCACTGAAGAACAGCCTTCTGTGTTTCCTCACTTCAAATAACGAAAAGAGGTACCCTTTTTTAAGTAAACATTTCACAAGAAAAAAACAAATACTACTGCAAAAAAAAATTAATTAACCTTAGAGATTCATCCACAGCTCCAAGTCGTTCAGCTTGTTCACATTCTTCAATGAGGTTATTGGCTACCTCAGAATACTAAAAGGAAAGGAGAATAAGCAGATTACAATTTAGTGCATTTTTAAAACTTTTTAAAAGAATTTCAGGGTGTTATTCTGTATGTTGGTAAATTGAACACCAATAAAAAATTAATTTATTAAAAAAAAGAATTTCAAAATTATTCAAAGTTCTTTTAAGGGGCACCTGGGTGGCTCAGTCGGTTAAGCATCTGCCTTTGGCTCAGGTCGTGACCCCAGAACTCCTGGATAAAGCCCCATTACTGGGCTCCCTGCTCAGCAGGGAGTCTGCTTCTCCCACTGCCCCTCACCCTGCTCTTGCTGTCTCTCACTCACTCTCTCTGTCTCTCAAAAAAATGAATAAAATCTTTAAAAATAAAAAAGTTCTTTTATATCTATACTATTTCCTTAGCTTCAAAACTTAAAAAAAAAAAAAATCAACATCACTAAACATCTCCCCTGAAGCTAAAACAAAACAAAACAAAACAAACATAAAAGGCTTTGCTCGTTTTTGTTGGTGAACACATTTGCCACATGGTCACAAAATAAAGAATGTACTTCTGATAACTCATTATCAAGCTGTTCACCAAGAAAATCAAAGGTCTAAGGAATCCTAGGCAACATGAGGTAATGTCCCACTTTTTTTTTTTTTCCATGCCCAGTGTGGAGCACAACATGGGGCTTAAATTCACAACCTTGAGATCATGACCTGAGATCAAGAGACGCTTAACTAACTGAGCCACCAAGGCACCCCAATGTTCCACTTTTCTAATGGCCTAATTGTAAGCATCAGTCAGTCTTCTCTTCCATAAGTAAGTGGTTGGACCAGATGATGTGTGCCCAGGTCTATCTCAACTCTATATGCCATGATTCTATATATGCTCTGGAACTCATCAAGTCTTATAAAAAAGTATTCCAATATCTTTAGGTGTTTAAAATATGTTCTTTAGCAATCACCTTTCTTCTCAATGTCTAAGACACACACACACACACACACACACACACACACACACATTCTGCTAGGCATGTATCTGGCACAGGGGAAGTAAATGCAGATCCTAAGATTTCACAACACATTAGTCATCACCACCAAAGGGCTAAAAGATAACATCAGAAGCAGAAGGCACAGATTCAATCACTCAAAAAATATTTATTGAGTGCGCTTATTGTTCTGATGACCACACTAACGACTGCCCAGCCTATGACACTTCTGAGGATAAAAGAAAACACTTAAAAACCCTGAACGGAGACAATTTTTTGAAATGTTTATTGAATAACAACTTTGTTTCATTACATTGGTTGACCTATAAGGCAGCTCAATTTGAACACTATTTTCAAAAATAAAACTCTTTCTACATAATTATTAAGGGGTAAAAGGGGATATGATATATTCAATCTACTCTCAAATGGTTCTGAAAATAATATATACATAGATATAGGATGATAACACAAATGAGGCAAAATATTAAAAACTAGTGAATTGTAGAGTACACAAGAGGTGTTTATACTAATCTTGCAACTTTTCTATAAGCTGTTAATTAGCTCAAAATAAAAAGTTAAAATACACATCAAAAAATGAACAAAATTTGCTCAAAAAGCAACATATCTATGTATGTTAAAAAAAATTAAAATCCTTATCAGAATTACCTAAATATTAAAACAGAAGTTGGGACATCTGAGTGGCTCAGTGGTTGAGCAGATATCTGCCTTTGCCTCAGGGTGTGATCCCAGGGTCCTGGGATCGAGTCCCACATCAGGCTCCCTGCATGGAGCCTGCTTCTCCTTCTGCCTATGTCTCTGCCTCTCTCTCTGTGTCTCTCATGAATAAATAAATAAAATATTAAAAATAAATTAATTAAATAAAACAAGTTAACCATATTTTTTTTACTATTCTTAGTTTCTAACAATTTAATCAGTTTTGTTAAGTCACAAATAAGTTGATTTAAAGATTTTTTTTTAATTTATTCATTCATGAGCGACACAGAGGCAGAGACATAGGCAGAGGGAGAAGCAGGCTCCACCCAGGGAGCCTGATGCAGGACTGGATCCCACGGCCCCAGGATCACAACCTGACCGGAAGGCTCAACCATTTAGCCACCCAGGTGCCCCAGATGTCTTGATTTTAAATCATTGGCATTTTCCTGAGAAAAAAAAAAATTTCTAATTTATCATTTTTAATTTTTTCATAAAACTGCCCATAATCTTCAAAGTTAATTTTTATGGCTAGTCAACTTGAAATCCTTACCCTAGATTAACTCTTCTCTGTAGATACAATTTTTAATTGAGAAAAATATTCTCTACAGGTATAAATATGTGAAAATATTTTAAATCAAGTATTTTCACAAGGTCTATTCTTTTGCCTTCAAAGTATGTTTCTTCACTAAACATTTTAAGACAAAACTCATCAAATAATGTTTCTCTTTTTTGTTATTTTAAATGTTTTGCCAAATGTAGATGCTACAAAATTGTAAACCTTATTTCATTCCATTTCAGATGAGAATTTAAATTTATCCAATTAAAAACAAGAGTTTCATCAAGAAGAGACTGGGACGCCTGGGAGGCTCAGTGGTTAAGTGTCTGCCTTTGGCTCAGGGCGTGATGCTGGGGTCCTGGGATGGAGCCCCACATGGGGCTCCCTGCATGAAGCCTGCTTCTCCCTCTGCCTGTGTCTCCGTCTCTCATAAATAAATAAATAAATAAATAAATAAATAAATCTTTTTTTTTTTAAAAAAAAGAAGAGACTCTTCCTACAAGAGAAGATACTCCAAAAACACAATTATAAAATCCCACAATTAAAGCTTAAATATTATTTGAACTTTCCCCACTTAATGTGTTCAATCCCTCCCTAACTTTTGCAGGAATTAATTTCGACATCTTTGTTTAAAAGCTTTGTTATAATAACTGCAATTTGCTAACCCTTCAAAAGCTAAGAACTTTTTTCTTTAAGCATTCCATTCATCGATACTTTGAATAACAACTTTCCACTGATTTTAAACATACTGCAATTGACATTTCGAGATCTCACATATTAAAAATTGGTTAATACCACTGAAGGACTCTTGGGTTGTTTCCAAAGGCTCAAATATTTATAAAATCTGATTGATGATGCACAGCAAAGAAAGTCATGCTTCCTGTCTATGCCAAAGTAATATTTATTCCAGGATTAGTTTCACCTCAAAAATTCTATGGTCGGGATCCCTGGGTGGCGCAGTGGTTTGGCGCTTGCCTTTGGCCCAGGGCGCGATCCTGGAGACCCGGGATCGAATCCCACATCAGGCTCCCGGTGCATGGAGCCTGTTTCTCCCTCTGCCTATGTCTCTGCCTCTCTCTCTGTCTCTCTGTGACTATCATAAATAAATAAAAATTAAAAAAAATTAAAAAAAAAATTCTATGGTCATTGTCTATCTAAATATAAAAACCTGTATATTTTGACAATTACCACTTTTTTTTAAAATTTTATTTATTCATGACAGAGAGAGAAAGAGAGAGGCAGAGACACAGGCAGAGGGAGAAGCAGACTCCATGCAGGGGGCCTGACATGGGACTAGATCCCAGGTCTCCAGGATCACACCTCAGACTGAAGGTGGCACTAAACCGCTAGGCCATCGGGGCTGCCCCAACAATTACCACTTCTTTTTAAGATGTATGTATTTATTTATTTATTTGAGAGAGAGCACAAGCAGGGGAACAGCAGAGGGAGAAGGAGAAGCAGCTCCCATTGATTAGGGAGCCTGATGTGGGACTCGATCCCAGAATCGAATGGGATGACACAAGCCAAAGGCAGACACCCAACCAACTGAGCCACCCAGGAGCCCCACCACTTCTATCTTATTTGGTAAAATATCACAGCATGTTTGGACACACTTATGAATTATATCTTTTTTTTTTAAGATTTTATTTTTAGATGATCTCTACACCAATGTGGGGCTTGAACACACAATCCCGAAATTAAGAGTCACATGCTCTACTATCTGAACCAGTCAGGTGCCCTTGAATTATGTATATATTAGCCAACTACAAATTCATTTCTGCTCCACAGATTTCTTGATTTAATCAGAATTGTTCTTACCAAAATTTGTATATTATCACCACAAAACAAATATTTTGTCTTCAATTTTGAGCTTTAAATGAATTTATAATTGCAATAGGGACAAATGTTTTCCCTCAATAGAATGAAATTCCAAAAGTTTTGAGTCCAAATTAATTTTAAAAATCTAACAAATTTTGGAATTAAATGACTTTCTACTTAAAACAGCCAATAATGGCATCACTGAACTATGTGCAAAGTTCTGCCACTGAAGCCAATAAATTAATAGCTATGACTTCATTCTTTGTATGCAAACAAGAAAACATGGAATCAAAATGAGCAAATTATTTTAGACCTATAGTGGAAAAAGTGAATAGTGGTTGCCCCAAGGGGAAAAAGTAGAAATTGATTGGGATAGGGTATCAAGTGACTTTCCAGGGTAATGGTAATGTTCTCTCTATTGTAACAGAAGTATAGATTACACAGGGATATACATTTAGCAAATGCACACTTAAGATTTATGCATCTTGGGACACCTGGGTGGCTCAGCAGTTGAGCATCTGCCTGTGGCTCAGGGCATGATAGCGGGGTCCTGGGATCAAGCCCTGCATCGGGCTCCCTGCATGGAGCCTGCTTCTCCTTCTGCCTGTATCTCTGCCTCTCTCTCTGTTTCTCATGAATAAATAACTAAAATCTTAAAAAAAAAAAGATTTTGTGCATCTCGTTGTATGTTAATTTTATAAAAATACATTATAATACTGGACTCTACTTAATGATATACTTCTAGTTGTGTGTGTATGTTTGTGTGTGTGTGTATATATATATATGTCTATATACATATATATATATTTGACACATTTAGGGCAATGTGTACTGATGCTTGCAATTTACTTTGAAATACATCCAGAAAATCTTTTTACTGTATAACTAGAAAGATGGATAGATACATATATGATAATGTAAGTTTACAAAAATGTTAACAGTAGAATCTACCTGATGGTTATGCATGTTCACAGGAAAAGTCCTTCAACTTTGCTGTATATATGAAAATCTTCATAGTAACACCAGAAAATTTTAATTCAGAAGAGTTTAGTCTAAATGAAAAATCACATATGCCAGAATGATATGTAAGTACACCACTGCAGCTATACATGTTTAGTTTTTTCAAAAAAAGATTTTATTTATTTATTTATTTGAGAGGAAGAGAGAGAGAGAGAGAGACCACCAAAGGGAGTAGGGAGTGAGGGAGAGAGAGAACCTCAGATTCCCTGCTGAGCGTAGAGCCCGAGGTGCTGGATCTTACCACCTTGGGATCATGACAAAGCCAAAAACCAAGAGCTAGATGCTTAACCAATTGTGCCACCCAAGTGCCCCAAGTTATCATTTTTAGACAGTTTTCTTAACCACTAATTTATGAAATAGATGCTTAGGCTTTATCAGTAGATTTGTGTGTTCTGGTGTTCATACAGTCAGATAGTTCTATGGCCCTTGTGGATGATAAATGATGACCTTTTGTGAAGGTTACATATCACCAATAACTGTTTGTCATGAGATTTCTAAATGTAATACTTTTTCATTAAGCATATATTTCTTTTTTTCTTTCTTAGTTATCTTGGCCAATAGGATTCACTGTAAAAATATTTTTAATTACTGGCTTGCCTGGGTGGCTCAGTGGGTTAAACATCTACCTTCAGCTCAGGTCATGATCCCAGGGTCCTGGGATTGAGCCCATTGGGTTCCCCGCTCAGCAGGAAGCCTGCTTCTCCTTCTCCCTCTGCCTGTGTCTCTGCCTCTCTCTCTCTCTGCGTCTCTCATGAAGAGATAAATAAAATCTTTAAAAAAAAAAAAAAGAAAGAAAATAGAGAGGCAAGGGCAGAAGTAGGCAGCCCATTTAAGAGGCTACCACAATAATCCAGGCAAAAACTGATTATGGCTTTAAAGATTAAGATTCTGGGTATATTTTAAAACTCTGTAATCACAAATCGAATTTGGCCTACCAAAAAAGGCCTTGAAACAATTAACAATCCCCTAACAATTAGCATCCCCTAAAGCCCAGATTATAATCTCGAAACAACATTTCATGCTAAAAGTAGGATTTCTTAGAAAAAAATGTTATTTTCAAGAAATTAGAAAGAAAGGTACAAAATTAGCCTAGAAGATCTTTTTATAAGAAACCAAAAAGTCTACTAAGACTACTGGGATCTGGGCAGCCCTGGAGGCTCAGTGGTTTAGTGCCACCTTCAGCCCAGGGCGTGACACTGGAGACCCAGAATCAAGCCCCATGTCCGGCTCCCTGCATGGCGCCTGCTTCTCCCTCTGCCTGTGCCTGTGCCTCTCTCTCTCTCTGTCTCTCTCTCTCTCTCTCTCATGATTAAATAAATTCTTAAAAAAAAAAAAAAGATTACTGGGATCATCTCAAAAGGCCATAGTCACTAACTTAAAGGAGCTCCTAATGTATACAATGGAGTATTACTCAGCCATTAGAAATGACAAATACCCACCATTTGTTTCGACATGGATGGAACTGGAGGGTTATTACGCTGAGTGAAATAAGTCAATCGGAAAAGGACAAACATTATATGGTCTCATTCATTTGGGGAATATAAAAATTAGTGAAAGGGAATAAAGGGAAAGGAGTGAAAATATCAGTGAGGGTGACAAAACATGAGACACACCTAACTTTGGGAAACGAACAAGGAGTAGTGGAAAGGGAGGTGGGCAGGGGTTTGGGGTGACTGGGTGATGGGCACTGAGGGGGCATTTGGCAGGATGAGCACTGGGTGTTATGCTAAATGTTGGCAAACTGAACTCCAATAATTAAAAAATTAATTAATTAATTAATTTTAAAAATTTAAAAATTTTAAAAAAATTTTTTAAAAAGAAGGAGCTCCTAGTGGCCAAAGGCAGAACTCAAGCATCAAAAGGAATAAAAAAATGACTACAATAGAGTCTAACACATTAAAAAAGTCAAAACTCATAAATTCATAATAACACTTAAAAATGAAAACTCTTGGGGATCCCTGGGTGGCTGATCCCTTGGCACCTGCCTTTGGCCCAGGGCGTGATCCTGGAGTCCCAGGATCGAGTCCCATGTCGGGCTCCCTGCATGGAGCCTGCTTCTCCCTCTGCCTGTGTCTCTGCCTCTCTCTCTATGTCTATCATGAATAAATAAATAAAATCTTTAAAAAATAAAATAAAAATAAAAAAATAAAAACTCTTGACTAAAGAGGACACTTGATGGGATAAGCACTGGGTGTTACACTATATGTTGGCAAACTGAATTTAAATTAAAAAATTAAAAAGAAAAAGATTTTAAAAATAAAAAAATAAAAACTTTGAGGCATCTGCCTTCAACTCAGGTCATGATTCCAGGGTCATGGGATCCAGGCCCATATCAGGCTCCCTGCTTAGCGAGGAGTCTGCCTCTCCCTCTACCTCTCCCTCTGCTCATGCTGGCTTTCTTTCATTCAATCAATCAATCAATAAATATAACCAAAACCTTATTGGGCATCTTTGGAGGTGCCAGGACTCCAAACTCATAATTAATCTGAAAACTGGTAAACAAAGGAAAAGAATGAAGCATTTATCTTCTCCATCCTGTATAAACTGTATTTCAGGGCATCCAGATAGTTGACAAGAAAAGGTCTTTATAGAAATACAACAGATAATAAGTATAGAAAGAATGATAGAATATCAGCATTTTCAAAACTGAAAGAATGCAATAGGTAATGATCATCAAAGCTACTAAAACTTTCAGGGAAAAAATGAGTAGGGAACTGTATAATGAACCTAATGACCAATCTTAATTTCATGAGAAAAAAGAAAGCCAGACATTATGTGTTTTTTGATATGATGTAAGAGTAAGTATACAGCAACACTAATCAATATATATCAGAAAATGAATCTGAAAAGCTATAATATATAACCACCAGTTTACAGAATACAATGTGTTGAATGATGATATGACAGGGATACAATCAGTGGAAAGTTCTCTAGGATAAGGACTCATTTCTTTCAACAGATAAGTTTGCAAAGAAAGAAAAAAGAAGAGGGAATGGACATAGGTTAAAGACTTAAGTGGAGCCCAGGTGGCTCAGCCGGTTAAGGTTAAGCATCTGCCTTCAGCTCAGGTAATGATCCTAGGGTCCTAGGATTGATCCCCGCATCGTGCTCCCTGCTCCAGGCGGGAGTCTGCTTCTCCTCTCTCCTGCTTATACTCTATCTCTGTCTCTCTCTCAAATGAATAAATAAATTCTTTTTTAAAAGACAGAGGGACGCCTGGGTGGCTCAGCGGTTGAGCACCTGCCTTTGGCCCAGGGAGTGATCCTGGATTCCCAGGATTGAGTCCCACATCAGACTCCCTGCAAGGAGCCTGCTTCTCCCTCTGCTTGTGTCTCTGCCTCTCTCTCTGTCTCTCATGAATAAATAAATTAAATCTTAAAAAAAAAAAAAGAGAGAGACAGACAGACAGACAGAAATACACAAGCAGTGCCAGAAAATAAGGAAAGGAGGGGAGTGGAGTCATACCTGGCAAGGGAAATGAATTTTATGAATTTTTTTGTTAAGATAATAGACATATTAGTAAGTATGTGTATATACCTTATAGCTTGCAGATTTAATTCCATCAGGAACTTCATCCTAAAAAAGAAAAAAATGTTTTTATCAGATATTTATTCTATGTTCTGAAAAAAACTTTTAAGTTTCTATGATTTATGAGATTATTTTTATTTTTTTTAAGTTTATTTTATTTATTTAAGTAATCTCTATACCCAGTGTGGTGCTCTAACTCATGACCCCAAGATTAAGAGTCACATGCTCTTCCAAACTGAGCCAGCCCGGCGCCCCTATGAGATTACTTTTAAACTGAAATAGTCAGTTTTTATACTATTTCTTAAAAGTAAACAAAAACCCAACAAATTATTCTCTAGGTTGCTGTTCATATATTTTAATACCTCATAATAGCACAGAAATGTAAAAATAGTTACTCCTTTTGATGTTCAAATTGTCCCACACTGGCCACTAGGGGACCCATAAAGTGCTGACTTGTTATCTGCACCTGTCTCCTATTGATATGACCTCAGTAATCTTTAGCAGCATTTTCCATTTTCTTTTATGACAAGATACTCCAGGCTCACTGTGTATATTTCTTGTTCCAGTCCTGGAATTGACTGTTTTTTAAGGAGCCCTAGTTCTTTTCAGAGGAAAATGGTACTGGTTTTAGTCATGTGTTGGCCACTAACCAACTATAGGACCTATCTGTATATCCTCAAAGTGATGCTGTGAATAGACACAATGATGTATGTACTCTATAAATTGCAGGACCCTATTCCAGTGCTAAGTGTATTTCTGAAATAGATCATACCTCCCCAAAGGGAATGATCCACACAGAGATAAACACTTTATTGTGTAACTTTCCAGAATTCTTTTTCTAAGACCAGATATTTAGAGGGTTTCTAATTTTTTCATATCATGCCAAATTTATAAACTAATTTCAGCAGAATAGATACCTTTACAATATTTATTACTGCTTTACAGTCATCTTTGAACATCTGTCCAATTATTTTAGTAAGTGAAAATCCTGGTGGACTAGCGAATGGGATTTAGGAGGACACATGACAAGATGAGCATAGGGTATTATATGCTGGCAAACTGAATTTAAATAAAAATTTTGTTTAAATCCTGGTGGAATTACTAGACCAAAAAATGTGGACCTTTTAAATTTTGTTGATACATTTGCTGAACTGATCTCCAAAAGGATTTAACCACCAGAGTATGTGTTTCTTATTCACAAACAGTGGATATTGTTATTTGTTTTCACATTGGTCAATTAATAATAGAGGGGAAAGAACATTGTTTCGACCCATCATAAAGGTAATAAATAATTGGCCTTTCAGTTTATAGAGAGTCCAGGCTGCTAGTTAAAGCCCCACGTTGGGTGTGTAGAGACTACTTAAAAATTAAATGTTTAGGGATGCCTGAGTTTCTTAGTTAAGCATCTGACTCTTCATCTCAGCTGAGGTCTTAAATTTCAGGGTCATGAGCTCAAGCCCCCAAAAATAGAAATATTTTTTTAAAATTTCTTAAAATAGGGATCCCTGGGCGCAGTGGTTTGGCGCCTGCCTTTGGCCCGGGGCACGATCTTGGAGACCCGGGATCGAGTCCCACGTCGGGCTCCCGGTGCATGGAGCCTGCTTCTCCCTCTGCCTGTGTCTCTGCCTCTCTCTCTCTCCCTGTGACTATCATAAATAAATAAATAAAAATTAAAAAAATAATAATAATAAAAAATAAAAATTTCTTAAAATAATGATGAAATTCAAATTTTTAATAATTGTAAAACCACTTCCTTAGTTCTGACCAATATTAATAATGGCCCATTTAATGTATAAGTGCAATTAAATGCCTTTATTATCTACCATATTTTTAGCATGCTTAATAAGTCATAAATAAGTTATTGGTAAACTTGAATTTCCCCAACTACTATATACTACTAAATATAAATGCTAGAACTTAGGAAATAAAATGAAACGTTTAAAATGATGATATCATTTTAATTATATTATCGTAACAGGCTGTCTCACAAGTTAATTCTTGAATTTTCAAAAGCTTTGTCGATGAGGATACGTTTAACTAAAAACTAAAGGCTTGATTTTCATTTAACTAATGATAAAATACCCACAAATACTAATACTTGCATTAATTCCATATGCTAGATAGGTCTATATAGCAATATTTACACATATCAAAAGAAACCATTCAAAATTATAGCACCACTTCATACCCATTGGGATGGCTATTATCCAGAAAACAGAAAAGAGTGAATGTTAGTGAGGATATAGAGAAATTGGAAGCCTCGTGCATTGCTGGTGGGAATATAAAATGGTGCAGGTACTGTGAAGACAGTATGATTTCCTCAAAAAATTAAACACAGAACAACCATATAATCCAGTAATTCTAATTCTGGGTGTATACCCAAAAGAACTGAAATTAGGAACACAAACAGATATTTGTGCATCAGTATCCAGAGCAGCATTATACACAATGGCCAAAAGATGGGAATAACCCAAAAGCCAATCCATAGGAGAAGGAATAAATGAAATGCAGATACACATGAAATGCAGCATTATTCAGCCTTAAAAAGGAATATAATTCAAATACATGCTACTATGGATAAACCATGAAAATGCTGCTAAGGTAAACAAGCCAGACACAAAAGGACAAATGTTGTAATAATCCTCCTTATATGAGCTACCTAGAATAATCAAATTCATAGAGAAAGAAAATAGAATAGTGGTTGCCAAGGGCAAAAGGGATGGGTGAATGGGGAGTTATTGTTTAACGAACATGCAGTTTCAGTTTGTGATCAGGAAAAAAATTCTGCAACAGGATGGTGCTGATGGTTGCACAACAATGTGACTATACTTAATGCCATAAACTGTACACTTAAAAATGGTTAAAATGGTAAATCTTGTTATATGTATTTTATCACAATAAAAAAGCAAAATAGAAATATATGCTTTTAAATGGAAAAAAAAGGCTTCATTAAAAGTGTAAAATTCAGTTTTCAGAGTAAAATGCTTCAAATTTTAATGTCTGAGGATTTTTTTTTTTTTTTTTTTTTTTTTTTTTTTTTTAATGTCTGAGGATTCTTAAGTAAAACCAGGTGTTAGGAGCACCTGGCTTAGATGGTTAAGCATCTACCTTCAACTCAGGTCATGATCCTGGGATCCTAGTATAAAGCCCCAATCAGGCTTCCTGCTCAGCGGGGAGTATGCTTCTCCCTATTTCTCTGCCTCTCATTCATGCTCTCTCTCTTGCTCTCTATCTCAAATAAATAAATAAAATCAAAAAACAAAAAAACAAAACAAAAAAAAAAAAAACAGGGCAGCCCAGTGGCTCAGCAGTTTAGCGCCGCCTTCGGCCCAGGGTATGATCCTGGAGACCCGAGATCGAGTCCCACGTCAGGCTCCCCGCATGGAGCCAGCTTCTCCCTCTGCCGGTGTCTCTGCCTGTCTCTCTCTCTCTCTCTCTCTCTCTGTGTCTCTCATGAATAAATAAATAAAATCTTAAAAACAAAAACAAAAAAAAAAAAAAAACAGGTGTTTAGTCCAACCCCTTCCCACCCAAGAAAAACAATATACCTGTGGATAAAGGAGAGATTTTGCTTACACTTCCATTAATTTCATTTCGTTCTAATATAAACACAACTTTGAGGTAGGAAGAAAAACATCAAGCCAAAAGAACTGTTAATCTCACAAGTAAATCAAAGGATTGTATTTATCACAAAATTTAAATTCTTTTATTATGAAGGCAGAATAATTCAAAACAGGTTTTACGTTAGTAAGTTTAGGTTTTGTTTTTGGTTTTTTTTTGTTTGTTTGTTTTTTAAAGATTTGAGAGAAAGTAGGGGAAGGGAAAAGGAGAGAAAGAATCTCTAGCAGACTCCCTAATGAGTGTGGAGCCCAACTCAGGGCTCAATCCAAGGACCACAAGATTGTGACCTGAGCCAAATCAAGAGCTGGATGCTTAACCAACTGAACCACCCAGGCACCCCAAGTTTAGGTTTTTAATCTGTAAATATTAAACAACATTATATTTAACCTAAGGACTGAAATGTTATTTTAGTTGTGTTGCCCCTTTTTTTGAAAAGTGCAATTATTTGAAAAAAGATGTAATAGATCTTAAATGTATACGTGGTTCTTACCGATTGACAAGGCTTGACAGCACAGTCTCTTCGCCCACACTGGCTAATATCATTCCAGAAAGGACATGGTCTCTTCAGGTTTACCTATAGGATAACAGAAAAGGTTATAAAAGTAAGAATCTTGAGATTATTATTGACAAGTGTTCAATTACAATGTTATAACCTGGTCATGCTATTAGCTGCAGTTTTTCTTTTTCTTCCATTTCCCAGCTGCCAAGTTCCAGTGATTGTATCTATGTGTACCTTATATAAGTAAATTGGTAGACTTGGTTAGAAAGACACAGACTGGGATGCCAGAGTGGCTCAGCACTTGAGCATCTGCCTTCGACCCAGGGAGTGATCCTGGGGTCCCGGATCAAGTCCCACATCAGGCTCTCTGCATGAAGCCTGCTTCTCTCTCTGCCTGTGTCTCTGTCTTTCTCTCTGTGTCTCTCATGAATAAATAAAATCTTAAAAAAAAAAAAAAAAAAGACACAGACTGCTACTAAACAGACTCCAAACAGAGGGCAACTAGGAGACAAAGTAGCTGATATCACCACTGCTGAAATGATGTTCTTTTTAAGCAAGCAGCAGACAATTGTGAACTTAGATGATAATTATATATTCCAGTAATTACGTTTTTCTAAACTCCTTCTGTAGTTATCTCAAGATAAAATATCACAAGTGACCAGTTAAAATAATACAGGTCATAATAAAGTCATGCTTTTCAAAAAACTTAATTATTTTAGTTAACAGGAGTCAATCTAATATTTTAGAGAAGTATGAACTAGCAATTTTGATAACAATATAATAACTTCTGTTCTGACTTCAATTTAAACAACAAGTTTCCAACGCCACAGTGCAAAACTGACTTGTTGAAACTGAAAGTATCCAATGGATGGTTTCAGACCTATATTCTTCACTCTTGTAAACTGAATTTTAAATAATGGCCACAATTTTGAAGCTCAACAATTCCTAAGAAAATGTAATTATCCAGTTAAACTTTAAGTATTCTTGTGCAAAAAAATTTAAAATAAAAATACCTTGTAATATCTGAAGTAGTCACTTTCAAGAAGTTTTTGTAGTCTTGGGAAAAGCCTGTAGTTATTAAATTTATCAATGGTTTCAACATCACAGGTACAATCATCCAAGTAACCACTAACCTGTTAAAAAGAAAATGAAATAACACATCAAAATATCTTAGGTACAACAGGGTTCTTTTTCCTTACAAGGTTATGACTCAACCAACTCTTATCCTCTCTCCTCTCCTCATAATTTTTGGAAATGGGGGCATCCCTGGGTGGCACAGTGGTTTAGCACCTGCCTTCGGCCCAGGGCTTGATCCTGGGGTCCTGGGATCGAGTCCCACATCAGGCTCCCTGCATGGAGCCTGCTTCTCCCTCTGCCTGTGTCTCTGCCCCTCTCTCTCTCTCTCTCTCTCTCTCTCTCTCCCTGTCTCATGAATAAATAAATAAAATCTTTTAAAAATTAAAAATTAAAAAAAATAATTTTCAGAGATGGGGTATTACAGTAATCTAATAATGCTATTGCTCTTACTAGGAATGCAGTGGCTGCTTCTTGTAGGGTGTGCTGAGCTCATCATCACACATGTGCCCACACATATATGTAGTGAGTTGATACCCTGCAGCTACTCTGTAACTCCCCCCAGGCCTGACTAGGTGTAGGCATCTAATCCAAACCAGGTCATGGTCCCTGCTCCAGGAATCTGGAATTGAGAATAAGAAGAGATGGCTCTTCCTAAACAACTAAACACAGACCATATGCTAGCATGTGAACTGAGGAACACATGAGCCAGTCAGCAAGATTTTAAGATACACAGTGAAGCAGAGACAGGAGATGGATTCGGTTTTCCCGCTCCTAATTCTCCCCATCTTTCTTGAAGCCCCAGTTGCATTCCCATTCTTGGCTCTCCTAAGACTCTATATTCCTACAATTCAATTGTCAGTCTTCCCTTGTCTCCTACAAGATGCATAGTCTGGAGACAAGTTTAGTGAAGGTACCAAAAAAATACGGTATTTATAAGAGAAACAATAATTAACTATAACGATCTAACTACTCCCAAATATTAGACCATGATAATTTGTCTAGGTTAGAATTGGTGCTTAGAAATCACTTATCATTAGCAGCACAGATAGCAAATTGACCACAAAACCAATTCTGATCTTCAAATGCTTAAAAATAATTACAATCAGACAATGTTATCAGAAGTGAAACTAAAAGTCTCAGATGTTTATTTGGGGCTAGGCAAATACCTACAAAATTAATTATATATTGCTAACATGGTAATGCTGCAAGTAACAAATATGTCATGATTTAAGAATAGTAACTAGATTTTTTAAAAATATGTATATAGGGCATGCTATAGAAAAGAGGTCCTTATACTTTGGTCTGAATATTTGCAATATAAACTACTTTGGATTACATTTTAGGGAGACTTGTCAAAAAATTTTTTTTCAAATCTACTGGTAAGTAAGCAAGTAATACTTCATTGAAATACCGAATGTAGGTGATTTCCCTCTGGAATACCTTCAGTACCTTTTAATTTTGAAATATTACAAAACAGTAATGTAAATTTTTCACCTAAGAGTGAATAGTTTTGGATGATGAGAGATAATACTTTAGATGATGACAGCAATATCTAAGAGCTAAGATTCTGTACCGATTTGCCTAGTCTTACTTGTTTTGGACTAATTCAGGTTCCAGAAATCTGATCTACATATTTTGTTACTGTAATATCTACTTTCATTCCATATGCAAATTTGTCCTTATTTCCTGCTAAAAATTCTCTGAGTATACAATAATCTTTAGTTCCTAATTTGAGGTACTAACAAAACAAAAGTGCTTCTAAAGAACCTAGCTGATTTTTTTTCACACCCCTTTTTTTCAAGCATTAAAAAACAGAACTTCTAAGGACGTAAACTAGCTACTGTTTTTCCCCTTGGATACAAATCATTATACAAAGAAATAAGAGACACAAAGAATGCCAAGGCCAAAGGGATACATGCCAAATAGAGATATTAGGTCATAAGGAGAAACAAGCACACACAAAAAAAATATGAGAAAGGATTTGAAGCAATTATTTTTCCCCCTTACGTACTTCATTTTAAGGTAAAAAAATCTATCTTTAAAATCCAAGTTCGGGGGCAGCCTGGGTGGCTCAGTGGTTTAGTGTCGCCTTCAGCCCAGGGCGTGATCCTGGAGACCCAGGATGGAGTCCCACGTCGGGCTCCCTGCATGGAGCCTGCTTCTCCCTCTGCCTGTGTCTCTGTCTCTGTCTCTCTCTCTCTCACTCTTTCTCTGTCTCTCATGAATAAATACATAAAATCTTTTTTAAAAATTAAAAATTAAAATAAAATAAAATTCAAGTTCAGGCATCACCTCTTTTGGAAAGCTATCCCTGGAGTACCACTCAACTCCTGCTGGCTTAACTGTCCCTCCTATGTGCTCCCACGACACTCCACATACTCTTAGATACAAATTACCTCACTATATTGGATTTATCTATTTCAATTCCTCCCTCTAGAGTTTAAAATCCTTGAGAGCAAAATCATGTTCATTCATTTTGTATTCTTAGTCCTTAGCACTGTACTTCTAGAAAGTACATAGTAGATGCTCAGTATTTATTTGTAGAACGGATATATGAACAAATGTTTCAATGAATGCTGTCCACGGTCACGCTCATTCACTGGAGACCAGCATCACAGTCTAATTACGACTATGAACTACCATGTCACCTATGGTGCTCGGTGCTCAGTGCTCCAGACCACACGAGCCCAAGTGGCAGAAATGCACTCAGAACAAGGAAAGCAAGCAGCAGAGGTAAATAACCCATTGTGTCCAATTTTTTACCAATCTATATACCTTAACTACAAAGGAAGCTAGAGGAGGCTCCAGACCATAAAGGAATGCAAGATGCATTCAAAGCAGAAATAGCTGATAGCCAGAGACCTCAAAGAGAGAACACAGGACAATGGTAGGCTTAAAAATCCTCAGACCTTTACCATAGAAATTGAGTAGGAGGTACTTCCACCAACAACAAAATGTAGCAGGGCAGCTAAGTAGGTAGAGCAGGGGTAGAGGAGTTTCAATAGATGCAGAGGGCCCAGCAAAGGAGAGACTTAGAAACCCAAGACATATGACTGTTCAGATAAGCTTGCCAACCTAATCGCTGAAGAGAAGTCTAGCAGGTACAGATGACAGACCTAGTTCTAGAAACTAGAGAACCAGCATGTTACCAGAACAGAGTCTCTGGAGAAGGCAAAAAGAAGAAATCCAGTTAACAGGCCCAGAGCAAAATCTTGGAAACAAAGCAAAGCCTAGTCTCTAAGACCAAACCATGGGTACTGATCTGGAACAAGAATGACTTGATACTGCTGCAGCTTTGGGATGTGCTAAGGCTGCTTAAATTATTGCCACATCATCTCCTAAACTGAAACAGAATTCTGACCCTCCCATAGGAATACCAATTCTATTTAATGCGCCCCCCCCCCCAGCCCCACCACACACATACACAAAGTGATTGATGCATGCTAAAACTTGAAGCTCGCTGCTCCAGGCAACAATCAGCCAAACTAATTTGGTAGGAGGCCAAACTAATAGGTGGCAAACAGAAAGCCCTTGCTGAGGGATGGTAGATAGAAGAACCAGGGAAGGCCTGAAAGACATCTCCCAGTTTAAAGTCCAAGTCTCTAAAGAGCTGAAAAGCCTTTGAAGGCCTTCTGCAGCCTCCCAAGCACACAGCAATGCCCTCCTATGCACTCTCAAGAAGGATGCAGTGTGTAACGGTGGTTAGCATGCAGGCCCTGGGGTCAGGCCTTCTTGGGGTTGAATCCCATCTCTTCTACTTATTAGTTATTGGTCTTACCCAAGTATTTTTTAGCCCCTCTAAGCCTCAGTTTCCTATCTGAACACAAAATGGCAATACTAATAGTTCCCATCTTTAAGAGTTGATATCAAAATGAAATGGCACAGAATAAACGGCCAGTAAATGTTAATCAGTATCATTAACGTACCACTACTTAAATGTTTCTAGTGAAAGGAATCTTACTAGTCCCAAAGCAACCCACAACATTTTATTTGAGAGAGAGAGAGAGCGCGCACGCGAGAGAAAGTAAATCACTCTCTCAAGTAGGGGGGTGGAGAGGCAGAGGGAGAGAGAATCTTAAGCAGGCTCTACACCTGACTCAAGGCTCAATCTCACAACCCTGAGATCATGATATGAGCTGAAATCGAGTCAGATGCTTAACCAACTGAGCCACCGAGGTGCCCCTATGTTTTGTTTTGTTTACAAAGGAAAAAAAAAGGCTCAGTTTGCAACTAAAATTTTTCAAAAATTTTACATCTGTAGCCTCAGTGGAACATAGAACTGGAGAGCCAACAGTCAGATGCAGAAGTAGTCTCAAACACTTTCTCCACGGACTCTGGTTTGGACTGGTTTGGACTAATTACCAAAATATAAAAGGCAAGAAAAGAAAATAACATAGGCCTGCTTGTTTACTATTTTCTGGTTACAGGTACTCTTTAATTTACAATAAAAGACAAAAACAAGAACAAAAACAAAAAAAACCCCACTTTCTAGTTTTCTTACATGCCAAAAACTTCCAGTCCTACCACAGACTATCATTTTTTCCCAAAGCACTGTGAGAATATATTCCTCCTACCTGAAATATCTTTTAAAAGTGCTCAAACTGTTCTTTTTTTGCAAAGACCTTTAGTTATGTTTAATTTGATAGTGGTTTGTGACTGTGAAAAAGAACATGAAAAGTACTCATTGAAAGAGCTGACTGAGACCTCTGTTAATGAGAGCATGGAAACACTGAAGATTCTATACTGGGTAGTTGGCACCACTCTAAGTGACATGGAGAGCTACAAGCTATTTCTGCTTTAAACCTTTAGTCTTTAGAACTTTAAATTATTGTTGTGACCCAAAGTGTAGTAACCAATGTAAAATATGCTTTGTTCCACACTCTTTGTTCAAAAGGGCCTGGAATGTATTAAGTGCTCAGAGTCAATGGACATCTCTCCAGTATAACCTGTTTCAAAGATTCCTCTGACTAAATTTTAATCCAGGCTTAGTTCCACCTACCACGCAACATATTATCAAGTGTTTCTTCTTCCATGGTCTGGCTACTCTGACTAACAAATAAAAACTATTTTTTAAATTGACCTACACAAGACACTAGACAAGTAAATCTGCTAAAAATCATGTATGCAGAGTGTATCTACAATGCACTACAAAAGAAAATAATTGATTTTGAAATAGCCATTTTGGATTATCTGAGTTACTTCCATTTCATTAGCCTGACAGAAATTTACACCACTCAGATAAGTTGATCTGAGTGTTATTAGCACTAGCCATATTAAGATTAATAAAACATTTTGATGACATGGGAGTTTTTAGACTTATTTCTAATTAATTTAAGTGAAAAACATGTCCATACTGCCTCCATATCTGGGCTTCAATATTTCTTCTGAGGTTATTTCTTTAAAATGCATCTTGGGATTCCATGAACAGGGATTAAAGTTCTGTTACATTCATCCTAATGGTACATAATGGGTAAAAGGAAATACAAAACTCTGTCCAAAACAAAACAAAACAAAACAAAAAAACAAATTAAAAAAAGGAAAACAAGAAAGTCTGAAGAGTCTCCATTTATTTCAAGCCCATACCTATTACAACAAATATTACAATTATTATTTTGGTTTAAAGACAGGGTGGGGAAAAAAAAATAAAATAAAGACAGGGTGGGTCATGATCATAGGGTTCTTTATAAAAATTACATAGACTTGCACACCCCAAAAGGTAAAAAAGACCAATTTTCTGTGCAAAAAAAAAAATTTTAGGGACGCCAGGTGGCTCAGTGGTTGAGACTCTGCCTTTGGCTCAGGGCATGATCCCAGGGTCCAGGGATCAAGTCCCACATCAGGCTCCCCATGGGAGCCTGTTTCTCCTTCTGACTATGTTTCTGCCTCTCTCTGTGTGTCACTCATGAATAAATAAAATATTTTTAAAAATTATTTTAAAAAGAATGATGATTTTTTAAAAGTGGGGAGGGCAGCCCAGGTGGCTCAGCGGTTTAACACCGCCTTCAGCCCAGGGCGTGATCCTGGAGACCCAGAATCAAGTCCAACGTCAGGCTCCCTGCATGGAGCTTGCTTCTAACTCTGCCTGCTTCTCCCTCTGTGTCTCTGCCCCTCTCTCTCTCTCTCTCTCTCTCTCTGTCTCATGAATAAATAAATAAAATCTTAAAAAAAAAAAAGTGGGGAACTATATATAAGGAAGAGTTATAAGCCCCAGGCAATTTATCACTTATTTGCAGCAACGAACACTGAAACATTGTTATCAAAATAACTTACAACGTACAGTGAAAATGGTTTTGGTAGGATTTGATGTCAAGAGGCATATGCAGTAATGGACTAACCTTAAAGATTCATTTGGAGCCATCAACCCATCTGAAAGATCAATTCCAGAAAAACATGCAAATGGCTAAGCAGAATGATTGAAAGAATATACTCCAGCTAGCACACATCCTGAATTGTAATTTCCAGGATGCCTGGGTGGCTCAGTGGTTGGGCGTCTGCCTTTGGCCTAGGACGTGATCCTGGAGCCCCGGGATTGCGTCCTACATTGGGCTACCTGCAAGGAGCCTGCTTCTCCCTCTGCCTGTGTCTCTGCCTCTCTCTGTTTCTCTTATGAATAAATTTAAAAATCTTAAAAAAAAAAAAAAAAGAAATCCTGTATTATAATTTCCCTAACACTTCTTGAGTACCAATTATGTACCAGGCTCAGTACTCTGTAGTATCAAGAAATGGGACTAAATTTTTAGTTTATTTTTTGATCTCTCAAAACTTATTCACAATAGGCCACAATAAATGCTTATTGAATTTAACCTATTAAAAAAAATTTTTAGGGATGCCGGGTGGCTCAGGGCATGATCCCAGGGTCCAGGGATCAAGTCCCGCATCAGGCTCCCCGTGGGAGCCTGTTTCTCCTCCTGACTATGTTTCTGCCTCTCTCTGTGTGTCACTCATGAATAAATAAAATCTTAAAATATATATATATATATTATTATAAATATATATACATCTCTTAAAATATATATATATAATCTTAAAATATATATATTATTATAAATATATATTATATTTATCTTAAAATATATATATTATTATAAATATATATAGTATTATAAATATATATATAAATATATATTATTATAAATATATATAAATATATTTATTATAAATATATATTATAAATATATATTATATTTATCTTAAAATATATAAATATATTTAAATATAATATATAAAATATATATAAATATATATTAAAATATATATTATTATAAATATATATTACATTTATCTTAAAATATATATAAATATATTTATATATAATATATATTATATATATTATATATATATTATTATAAACATATTATATTTATCTTAAAATATATATATTATTATAAATATATATGTATATATATATATTTTTTTTTAAAAAAGAATGATGATTTAAAAAGTAAAGCTTTGTATCTTTTACTTCAATAATTTTCTAAGGCCAAATAGGTGCACATGCTGCTTTGGCTCAATTTAGAGTTGATAGTCTGTGAACTGAAACCCCTACCCATGAAAGAGTGTGATGAGGGGTGTTGATGTGGTAATTTAAGGCAGGAGTGGTAAGAGAGATTGGCAACAGGAAGGGAGAAAGACAATTAACAAAACGGTCTCTACAGAACTTTCCTGCTACTTGGGTACTGCAAAGAGAATGAGAGATTTTAATTTGTATTTCTAAACTCTAGGTCAAAAGTTAGTCTTTTGACTAACTATTGTCTAGCAATATTTACGAATTTTTTTTTTAAGATTCTATTTTTTAAGTAATTTCTATACCCAACTTGGGGCTCGAACTTACTACCCTGAGATCAAAAGTGGCATGCTCAACCACTTGAACCAGCCAGGTGCCCCTACTAGTTTTTTAAAATGCTTAGGATCTCAAGCTCCAAAGAACATTATTCACTAAATTGTTAAGTTCTTAAGGACAGGGATCATACCATAATTATTTCTGTATCACAAACATTCAGGTCAATGTACACAGTGCTTATAAATGTTTACTGAGGGCAGCGCTGGTGGCTCAGCGGTTTAGCGCCGCCTTCAGCCTAGGGCCTGATCCTGGAGACCCGGGATCGAGTCCCACATGGGGCTCCCCGCATGGAGCCTGCTTCTCCTTCTGCCTGTGTCTCTCACGAATAAATAAGTAAAATCTTTTTTAAAATAAATAAGTAAATAAGTATTTACTGAATGAGTAATTTCCACCATTCATCTCCCCTAATCTTTTCTTCCATCTTTATTTCTGTGTGTCTCTCATTTCTGTATACATCTATGTCTATATGCTTGTCCAATTTTCTCTTCATATCTATTCATCACTTGTCCTTTCTCCTCCTTACTCCCATCTCTTCCATTATTGACCATAACAGAACTAAAACGTATTTTTATTTCAATCTATTGAATTGAGATTGATGGTCTCTGTTCTTAAGTTGATTTAAATAGACCATTTAAAATTTTTCTTGGGACACCTGGGCGGCTCAGCGGTTGAGCATCTGCCTTTGACTCAGGATGTTATACTGCGGTCCTGGGATCGAGTCCCACCTCAGGCTCCCTGTATGGAGCCTACTTCTCCCTCTGCCTATGTCTCTGCCTCTCTCTATGTCTCTCACAAATAAATAAATAAATAAAATCTTTTTAAAATTTTTTTCTTAGAACGTTTAACATGCAACCCTCAGTATATAATTTTTTTTTAATTTTTATTTATTTATGATAGTCACAGAGAGAGAGAGAGAGGCAGAGACACAGGCAGAGGGAGAAGCAGGCTCCATGCAGGGAGCCCGACGTGGGATTCGATCCCGGGTCTCCAGGATCGTGCCCTGGGCCAAAGGCAGGCGCCAAACCGCTGCACCACCCAGGGATCCCTATTTTTTAACGATGATTCCAAAAAGAAAAACAGCCAGTCCTGTTCTGAAAGCAAAAGAAAGGGACCTAACAGATTTTTGTGTTGGGGAAATATTCGAATCTTGAAAACATTTTAAGGGGTGGGAAGTGGGAGGCTTAAATACTAATCAGAAGAAAAAATTTAAAGAAATTTAAGACTCCCCAATTTTAATCAAATATCTAAAAAAGTTATAGGGGGGATAAAAGTTGAAAAGCTCAACAGGTACTATTATTTCATTATTTAAAAATCCACAATACAGTTGAAAATGTTATATTGGACATCTTCCAACACTAACTTATTTTAAAGTCTTTTACTTCAACTTTTCTTATGTGCAAATGTTTGTACTTTGTGTTATGTTGTATTCTTCCTTATAAGTACTTGATGGCGTGCAGTTGCAATCCCTGAAGGTAAAGCTTTTCAAGCAGCAATTTCCTTTCAACTGTCCTACTCGTAGCTAGATAACATCTCAACTCTCAAATCACTCAGCAAAGCAACAAAACGCCAAGAATACGAAGCAGTGAAAGAGATAGTTCTTCCCCTCTTAATATTGGTTTATTTCTTCCTCCCATAATATTTAAAGCTGTTTCTTGACTCTGTGAAATAGTAGCATTGCCCCTACACTTAAAATGTTATTTCTGATCATTAATTGTAAAATCCACTTAAAAAGGAAAAAACTTGGATGCCTACCCTCCAATTTGTATAAAATGTAATTTTTTATCAACAGAGGCCAACCGAAACGTGACTTTAATGATATTAAAATACAGGACACTGCATATCCAAAAACCTCTAAATTTCTTTGAATTTTTTTTTTCTCAAGGAACCTACCTCTCTAACTAAAAAGGGAAGAAAAAAAAAAAAAAAGGTCCTAATAAGCTTGTACTTAAACTTGTGCCCTGAGGAATAAGGCTCATCCTCCCAATTGAGACCAGCCAAACGCGTGTCACGTTAAGGGAATCTCATCACATTTTGGAAAAAGAAAGGACACACGGCGAGGAGCCAGGGGCAAGCGGCGGCCCTCAAGGCACAGGGCAGCTGGGCTTGGACCCAGAAAAGCCACACACGAAGCCCTCCTCCTGCCTGACAACGAGCTCGGAGGCCCTGCGCCCTGCACACCCCACACCGGTGCGGGTCAAACTGGAAGTCAGGAAGACCCAGGTGCTGCTACAACGGCCAATATTCAGTGCGCGCGCACTCCCCGCGCAGGGAAGACCAAGGAAGATGCCTAAACCGACTCGGTGAAGACCTAACGGCGCGCGGCCGCCCCGGCGCACACCAAGCCCGGCGCGCTACGGAGCGGGGCGCTCCCGGGGTCACCTGCCGGCGCGCGGCACCCGGCACCCGGCACCCGGCACCCGGCACCCAGCGCAGGGCGGAGGCGGGCAGCCCCGGGAGCCGCGCGGCCGCGCGCAGCCTCACCTGGCAGAAGCACCGCTGCGCCGCCGTCTCGGGGGGCCGCCGCTCGCCGCGGCTCGGGCCGAGCAGCCACACGGCCCCCACGACGCCGATCAGGAAGCCCCAGCGGCGGCCCATAGCCGCTCCGGCCCTCCGCACCTCCCGGGCCCGGCACTCGGGCGCAGGCCGCGCGTCCGCAGAAGAAGCCCGCGCGGGCCGGCCCCCGGCGGCGCCCCACCCCCCGGCCGCCCCCCGGGCCCGCCCCCGGCCCGCGCGCCCCGCCCGACCGCGGCCGCCGCCGCCCGGCAGAGCCTGCGGACGTGCCTAGGCGCCCGCGCGGCCGGCCCGGGGCCTCGGGGCGGCTTCCTTTCCCCGCGTGAGGCTGACGCACCAGCCCGCTTCCCGGCGCGGCTCCGCCCCGCCCGGCGCCGGGAGCCTCGCTCGGGTGCGGCCGCCCCGGCCCCGCGCGCGAACCGGGGTCCGTGCGGCTGCGAGGGCGAGGGCGAGGGCGAGGGCGAGGGCGAGGGCGAGGGCGAGGGCGAGGGCGAGGGCGAGGGCGGAGCCGGAGGGGTCCGAGTGTCCCCGCAGGGCCCCGCCCACCCCCCCCCCCCCCCCACGAGGCAAACCGCACGAATTACGCGTCCACAGTGCCCCCGGCTGCCTTAAAGCTGAGAGGGACACAAGGCTGCGTGGGTAAATCAGAGTTTCCAGGAGTGACGGCGAAAGGGCAAAGAGAAGCAGGTGAAGTTACTTACTTTTAATATATGTAATATATAGATTAAAGATTATTGTATATCATACATTATGTATTTTATATATTATACATTTAATATATATTATACATAATGTATTATATATTTAATTATTATATATAATATATATATTTTAAAGAGTTTATTTATTCATGAGAGACACAGAGAGAGGCAGAGACACAGGCAGAGGGAGAAGCAGGCTCCATGCAGGGAGCCCGACGTGGGACTCGATCCCGGGTCTCCAGGATCACGACCTGGGCCGAAGGCAGCGCTAAACCCCTGAGCCACCGGGGCTGCCATTAATATATTTTATTTAACCCACTACGTGCAAAACATTTCGAAATATACTCAATATTAGATTATTCACAAAATATTTTACATATTTTTTAAATCTTTGAAATCTGGTGTGCATCTTATGCAAACTAGCCGTATTCCATAGTCAAATGTAGCGAGTGGCGGCTGTGTCCGTCAGCGCAGGTGGAGGCTACACTCTCATCTCATAGGAGGAAACAGGCCCAGGGGGGAGAGATGACTTGAGCAAGGGATGAGCTGGTCCTCTGATTCCCAGCCATGGGTTTAGCCTAAAAGCTTTTTTTTTTTTTTTTTTTAAGGAGAAATGTTCATGAAACTGGAAAGATTCCCAACATCTTATCTTACACATTAAAATATTTCAAATTATCTTTTTGTTTGGTATGTCATATTAAAAAAAAAAAAAAAAAAAAAAACATCATTTAACGAAGTAGCTTTAAGATATGTTAGGCCCCAAATAGGTATTACCTCTGTTTTCCAGCTGGGAAAAATAAGCATAGCAAGCTTATATATGTTACTCATAGGAATATGTTATTCAAAGTTACATGGTACACTAGAGGTGAAACCCAAACTCAGATATTTCTTTTTCTAAGATTTTATTTTTATTTGACAGAGAGCAAGAACACAAGCAGGGGGTGTGGCAGGGAGAGGGAGAAGCAAGTTTTCCAAGAAGCAGGGAGCCTCATACCAGGTTTGATTCCAGAACCCTTGGATCATGACCTGAGCTGAAGCAGATACTTAACTGACTGAGCCACCCAGGCGGTCCCACAAACTCAGACATTTCTTAATTTCAATGCCCATCATTTGCCAAGTGGACTGACACATAGTAAAAAGTCATCAACCATCTGAGATTCTGGTGGGCCTGAGAAGCAATGAGTCTAATATCCACAATATTCAACATTTTCTTATTAATCCAATCTCCCCTCTTTGCCTAGGAAGTTCTTTTTCATTATACCTGTACTGATCCTATCTGTCTCTCCAGGGCCAGACCCAGCTCATTCATTCCCTCTTCCACATGGTCATCTTTGTTTCTTCTTCACGCATTTCCAGTCTCTAAATTAATTTTAATTCAACAAATTTACTCTATGCCAGACTGAGCTTGACATTAGAGAGATGGAAGGCCTGGTCGCTGCATGTGGAGGGATACCCCCACAGAATTTAGCATGTGATCCTTTATGATGTTTCTACCACTGAATTGTAATCTCTTTAAACTCTTTAAGCAGGGATTATGTCTCAAACATACTGTGACTCTCACTCAGTATCTTAACAAAGCTTCTCTTTGCATGTGTTTGTACAATGAAGGAATATTTTTTCATATACAGTGTTAATATCTGAAGATTATACTATCAAAAATAAAAGACAATATGAAAATGGAGAAACTAAATGAATAAAGCCTAAAATTGCAGAAGGAAGCAATGTGATCATGAATCGGCTCTGGATTTCACCCTGATGCAATAAGCCTGTAATTTGGGAGAGTTTAAAAGTAAGAATGTTCTCAGGATGAAAGCTCCATTCTGAAGATTTGAATTCATGCCAGCAAACTTGTAATCAGAAACAATCACCATATTAAGACGATTTAATTTACACTTTATTGCTTTTTCAGCTTTAAGAAAGTTTAATTGACTAATAAAATTGTAAGGTATTTAAAGTGTATGTCATGATGATTTGACTAGATCATTGTCAAATGATCCTCCCGCTGGGTTCATTAACACATCTATCATCTCACCTATTTACTCTTTCTTCTTCCTTGGTGAGAACATTTAAGTTTAACTCTCTTAGTAAATTTCAGTTATACAAACAATGTTACCAACTATAGTCACCATATTATACATTAGATCCTCAGAGCTTATTCACTTTATGTTTGAAACTTTGTACCCTTTTGCCTATGTTTCCCTATTTCTCCCCCCACTAACCCCTGCCAACCACTTTTCTACTCTCTTGTTTCTATGACTTTCACTTTGACTTTTTTTTTAATTTCACATGTAAGTAATACCATGCAATGTATTTGTCTTTCTCTGTCTGGCTTATTTCACTTAGCATAATGCCCTCCAGGCCTATCCATGTGGTAGCAAACACATGTGGCAGGATTTCCTTCTTTCTCACAGCTGAATAATAGTCCATTGTATATATGTATACCACATCCCCTTTATCCATTTAACCACTGCTGCACACTTAGGTTGTTTCCATACTGAGGCAATTGGGAATATGATGTAATGAACATGGGAGTGCAGATAATCTCTTTGAGAGAATAGTTTCATATACACTTAGAAGTGGGATTGCTACATCTTACTTTATTTTCTTGATAATTACGATTTCTCCTTTGGGCTTTATAAGGGACTTTAGAATGCGTAAAATACAGTTTTATACACATGGCATAACTACCAGTGATATTTATTTCCCTGAGAATCCTTCAAGTTGGTCCTTTGTGTGAGTTTACTTTTCCTACTCTGCCTGCTTTGGCAATCATCTCACCTGTGTTAGAGCCTATGAAATAACTGGTTAGTCATTCAGTAACTATTAAGGAGCACCCACAGGGCACATAGTTCAACCTTTGCTTTCCAGAAGCCCAGCCTCCCACCTATTACACCTTAGCTAAACAGCATTACATTTTTTAGAGATGAACAAGGTCACAACCTTGTTATTCTAATACTAGTGATTATTAACAATAACATAAATTTAGTGTACACAGCATTTCTTGATGGAATTCTGATTACCTGTGCAAACAACAGCTATTATTATTATTTTTTTTTAATGACCAAAGCAGGAAATAGCTTGAGCCCAATTTCTGAAAATGAGACATGGCAATTTCTGTAGGAAGCTTCTCAGTACCTAAACATTTTCTGGCAGAGAATAGGCTGGAAGGAAATAATTTAAACGGAAAAAATTTGCTCAAGGAAAAGGAATATCATGACAAGAGGAAGAAAGGCTAAGTAAAAATCTAAAGGTTTGGTGTTGATAGTTGATTAAATACTAGTATCCATTGAATATAAATGTGCAGATAAAACATTGCTAGAAGTTTCTCTCAAGATGCTTGAGATTATTTGACTTGGGGGAGAAATGCCACCTCAGCTCTATCTTTACTTCTTTTCCCTCATGTTCCTGGAAGAACAAGCTACATATAGTAGTAATAGACTTATTAACTTCCCATTTACACCTAACCCCACTGCGCAGTCTGGTTTCTAACTCTACCCTCCTATTCCTCTATACCTGGCCTTCTTATGGTCAAATCTAATTACCATTTTCATGAGATAATGAAATCTCTGCTGCATTTTGACAATGCCGATTCCATCCTCCTTCAATTTCCTATGCACCAAACACTTCAGATTCTCCTTACACTTCTCAAATATTATATAACTGTCTTCTGTTTCCCCCAGCCTACCTCTATGGTGTGAGTGTTCCCCCAGGATACTATCTGCTGTCCAGTGTTCTTCTTCTATACTTGCCCCTAAAGAAACTTGCCCAGTCTCATGATTTTAAATACCCCTCCCTGCTGATGATTCCCAAATCTGTTTTTCCAATTCAGATCTCTCCCTCGACCTTCAAATTCCAACTGCCTATTGGACAAAACCAGCTGCTTCCCTCAGAACTGTTTGGTCATACCACCATCCATATCTAGACACATAGAAAGCAGGAAGCCACCCTCAGTTTCTCCTTCTTTTTCACCAAAGATTGGTTGATCTATTAGTCAGTCAAGTCCTGCCAGTTCTTTCTTCAGTTTAGTCCCTCCTCTCCTTCTTTATGATTAAGGACTTAGTTTCAGCCCTTATTATCACTCACCTGATTTATTGTCACATTTTCTTAAATGATCACCCACTCTGACCTATCAAAACACAGCCTCAATGCTAGCCTGATTTCTCAAAAATATAAGTCTGACCTACATCACAACTCTGTTTATAATCTCCAATGCTCCCAACTATCTGAGGTATCAAATTCAAGATTCTCAGCATGGTATTTAAGGTCCCCATGATCTGGCCTCACCTATTTTTCCAGTTATATCTCGAATATCTCTCTGTCTCATAGTAACTGAACTATTAACAATTCCCCATACAGGGGGTACCTTGGTAGCTCAGTCAATTAAGCCTCTGCCCTTGGCTCAGATCATGATCCCAAGGTCCTGAGATAGAGCCCCACGTGGGTTGCAGAAAAAAAAAAAAGAGCCCCACGTGGGGCTCCCTGCTTCTCCCTCTCCCTCTGGCTGCTGCTCTTCCTGCTTGTGCTCTCTCTCTTACTCTGTCAAATAAATAAAATATTTAAAAACAAACAAACAAAAAACAATTCCTCATATAGACCTTGTTTCCACCTCCGTGTCTTTACTCATTCTGTTTTCACTCCTGAAATGTTTTCTACCCTGCCCCACATCAATCATCCTCACTTTACCTCGCTAACTACTTTAAGATTAAGCTCAGGTGACTGCTACCTGTATGAGGTCTTCTCTAACTCCTCTGTGGTTGGATTAGGTTTCTCCTTTTTGGTTCCATAAGCTCATACAATTGTGCTCAGTACATGGAATCAAGTATGTATTTATGCAGACATTCTCCCCATTCAACAGAAGGGTAGAGAACTCACCTTGGTAGTCTCAGCTTCCCCAGCACTTAGCATGTATGTGAGTTTCAGAAGACGACTTCTGAATGAATTAATGAATGTATACATAAATTAGTGAACTTGGAAAGATAACAGTATAAGATGTCACAGGGCAACATGTGATTATGTTTCAAACAAACTTTATAAACTTAGAGGCAAAGCAATCATTTTGGACATAAGTAAATTTGGATTGGACAGAGGACACAGAGAATTAGAACTGGCAAGAGAAAATTTACAAAAGGTATGGATGTGGGAAAATTTTTTTTTCTTTTTTTTTTTGGAAAATTGATGACAAAGTAGGAGCTCAACTACCAATTGATGGATTAGGAAAAAAATAAAAGAAATTTATCTAAAATTAATTTAGGGAGCACCTGGGTGGCTCAGTCAGTTAAGCCTCTACCTTCAGCTCAGGTCATGATTCCAGGGTGCTAAGATGGAGCCTGTGACAGGCTCCCTGCTCAGTGGGGAGTTTGCTTCTCCCTCTGCCCTTCCCTCTTGCTCGTGATCTCTTTGTCTCTCACTCTCTCAAGTAAATAAATAAAATCTTAAATAAACTAAACTAAAATTTATTTAGAACACATTTCAAGATCAAGATTGTCCAGTCAAGAAACAAGAGTGGCTACAAACTCAGGGACTCTAGACTCTACATTTACAGAGAGAGGGGAGACAGTTCCAAAATGAAAAAGGGTGGATTTTTTTTTTAAGATTTTATTTTTATTTATTCGTGAGAGACACAGACACAGAGAGGCAGAGGGAGAAGCAGGTTCTATGCAGGGAGCCTGACATGAGACTCAGTCCGTGTCTCCAGGATCACGTCCTGGGCTGAAGGCGGTGCTAAACCACTGAGCCACCTGGGCTGCCCCCAAAAAGGGTGGATTAAGTGAAGCCCCTCCCTGCTGCATGTTAAAACATCTCCCTTACCTCCAGCAGACCACCTATAGCACTCAGTCCAAGAAATGCAGACCTAATACAGACCTGGTTTCCATTCACTGCCTCATGCCTGATCCCCTTCTTTCCCATTCTAAAAGGAGAGTGAGAATTCTTCCAAGAATAAACAACAGCATCAAAAACAACAGAACAAGGACATATGAGTGGCTCAGTTGGTTGAGTGTCTGCCTTTGGCCCAGGTCATGATTCCAGAGTCCTGTGATCAAGCCCAGCATCAGAGTCCCTGCTCAGCAGGGAGTCTGCTTCTCCCTCTCCCTCTGCTGCTTGTACTGCTTGTGTTCTGTGTCAAATAAATAAATAAAATCTTTAAAACACACACACACACACACACACACACACAAGCCCAAAACAACAGAACCGTTAGTGGCCTCCCCCTACTCACACACTCAGAATTCTACTGCCTTTTTATTTAATGTCTCAGTCTATGATCAGAATACCAAGGCTCACAAGATTGTTAAGGAAAGCTTCCAACACGAAGTAGATCAAAACAAATAAGAAAATAGGAACTTTGAGGAAACAAAGAGGGAAGAAAGGAAGAAAAACAAAAAGCTATAATCAATATCATCAAATACATAAGGAGTCTATCAAAAGAACAAGAAAGAGATCTTTGAAACTAAATATATGATTGCCAAAATAAAAAATTTTGACTGAAACATTAGAGGAAACATTGAGGAAATCTCTTAGATGGCAATAAATTAAAAAAAAAAAAAAACCAAAGAGGTAGAATAAATGAGAAGAGATGGAAAAAATAGAGGGCTAATTCAAGGAGAACAGAATCTGACTAATAAGAGTACCAGTAAGAGAGAACATTGGAAACAGATGATTATTAGAGGTCATTCAAGAAAATAGCTAAAATTGAAGGATAGCTATCCAGATTGATAGGGCACACAGAGTTCCCAGTCCACTGGATGGAGAATGCCCCTAACAGAGATAAAATGTGCAGAAAGAGAAACAAAACTCCTGGTCCCCTACAAAGAATTAAGAATCAGAAGAGCACTGGAAGCTCCAGGACAATGGAGCAAGGCCCTCAAAATTCTGAGAATTCTTTAGCCAGCCAATCTTTTAATTAAGTCCGAGAATAGAATTAAGATATTGTTATATATGAAGAATAATGTACATCTTTAAATCCTTTCTCAGAAACTTTATGGGAGGATATGATCTAACCAAAGAAGTAACCGGGAATAAGGAGATATCTTGAAAGAAAAGATAGCACCCAAGAGAGGAGTTAGAGAAGTTCTAAGGAGATAGCCATGCAACAACAGCCCAGAGCCCAGATTAGAGACAGCAGGGAAGCTTCACAAGAAGTGTCACTAGGTGAACTGGAGGGATATCTGATATGACTGACTTTATGGAAAACACTATTCAGAGCAAGTTAATAACTATATTGTAAAGTTGGGGAGAAGCCATTAAAACAGCTTTTAAAAAATGAGGCAGCTTTTAATTCTAGGAAGTTCAAACAGTTTTATAATAAAACATAATCATTGTATATTGCTTGATTTACATAGCTCCACAATAAGACAAATATTGGATGTTGAACTAACCAAACTTGTATAAATTATACGTATGGAGGACAGAGGTAGGGAAAGGGGGGATCTGAAGTGATATAAGGGTGCTAAATCTTTATCTTCCTTATTAGCAAGTCCAAAGACAAAACCTAAAACTAATCTGTCAAGAAATAGCAGCATAAGCATATTATTTAGAAAGAAAATACAGAAAAACATGTTAAAGAGTTGGGGAATGCCACCAAGGGGTAGAATAGGGTGGGGCAATGGACTCCTCTTTTTCAATCTAAGTGCTGTAGTACTTTAAAGAAAAAAAATCTTTATGTATTACTTTATTAAAGTAATATAGTAAGACTATTTCCCAGAAGCATAGGAATTCTAAATTCTACTCCTACCTCAACATCTTACCACTTAGCCATGGATACATTCAATTACATGCACTCTGGTAGGCATTTGGGGTAGATATTTGGGATGACAAACTTCCAAAATCTCGAATGTTCCAGCTGATGTGCAAACAAAAATAGTTGCTACGTGCTTATCTAGTACCATTTCCCAATTTCTCTCTGCAAAAAAATTGGTTCCTATTAGTTATCTATCACTGTGTAACAGATTGCCACAAAACTTAATAGCTTAATACATGAATACCGATCACTTCACAATTTTCCTCGGACCAGCAATTCAGGAGCAGTTGAGCTGGGTGTATGACTCAATCTCTCACTGTGTCGCAATCAAGACTAGGGATTCAATCATCTGAAGGCTTCCTTAGGGCTGAAGGCTCTGCTTCCAAGACAGCTCACTCAAGCCGCTGCTGGCAGTAAGCCTCAGTTTCTGAATACAGTCTCATGGGTGCATATTAAAAGGAAATAGGGAGTGCCTGGGTGGTTGAGTAGGTTAAGAGTCCAACTCTTGGTTTTGGGCTCAGGTCAGGATCTCATGGGTCATAGGATCAAGCCCAGTCTCCGGCTGTGCACTCAGTGCGAGTCTGCTTGGAAGTTCTTTCCCTCTGCACCTTCCCCCACTTGCCCGCATGCTCTCTCTCTCAAAGAAATAAATAAATACATCTTAAGAGGGAAAAAAAAAAGAAAAAGAAACAGAGCTGTTCTGGAGAAGCCATGTGCAAAATAGATAGGAGGTTCATCTGAATTTGGATTTTTGCCAGATGGGTGAAAGAAAAAGAACAAGGGTCAACAGAGTTCAAAATATTGGTGTGTTATGTTGAAATAACACAGCAGTAGGTGCTCATAAATATTTATTGAATTGAACCAAATTGAGCTGTCTTTTTTCTCTGTCTCATCCTCTCTTCTCTACTTCTTAATGTCAGAGGTGATATATTTTGGTATTGACAGACTAGTTTGACCAGAATAGTTGCAGCTGAGCAGAAGGGACTGTCCCTGCTCAATCCATCTTCCTTGTTTATCAGCTACTGCAATTTTCAATTATATTAAGAAAAACAGAATGTAATAGTCATGCAATACCCATGTTTTCCTAAGAAATTGAAAAACCTTTATGCAACTTTTGGTAATTTAATTCACATAAATTTGCACTTTATATGTATATGTAGAACATACCTATTTAAACTCAAATATGTAGGGCCACTGTGTAAGATAAGATCAAATGGAATCTATCTGGAGACTTAGTGACTGAGTCTATTGGAACAACAATAAGTTATCTCCAGGAACAATTCTGGTAAGAGGTACAGCAATGGGGGCCTGTTCTGCAAAAATCGAGGTTATTACTACCCTTAAAATAAATAAAATCGCTATTTTAAAACACTATTGAGTGCTTACTTTGTGTCAGACATTGTGCTAATAGCTATAGGCACATAGCTTATTTAATACTCATGATACCTCTATGAGATAAGTACAATTATTATGCTCATTTTACAGAGATTTTGTAAGATTAAATATTTTGTCCAAAGGACAGAAATCTGAAAGTTCTGTTAGACTTCAAGTTCCTGACTCAACCCACCTCATCGTCTTTATCTTCTGCCCCATATTTCTATAACCCACCCTCTTCCGGTCTCATTGGCCTCCTTTCTATTCCTAGAAATGAGCCAACCTCTCTTTCACCTCAAGATCTTTGCACTGCTGTTTCCTCTGTCCGGTAGGTTCCTCTCCACTGTGTTGCATGGCTTGGTCCTTATGTCAGATGTTCTTCTAAATTAGTTCTCCTTGCCTTACTCTATAACTATAACATTGTAGTACTAGTTACACTCAAACTATTTTTTAATCTCCCCACCAGGTCGCATCCTTAGTACCTCATTCACTGAATGAATAAGTAAAAAAAAATAGCCTACCCCTTCTGTTCCTGAAGGTCCTTGTTAATATTGTGTTAGACTAATAGGCTATCTACGTTATCCCCGATAGTCCACTGGAACTATTTAGCAAGACTGCACATTGCCTACTTCACTGTCATCTCAGTTTCTCAGAAAGTGTTCCGTGGTTCCACGGCAACAGAGGTTTAACACTGTCTAGATGTCTCAGGGGACAACCAGGACAACAGCTCCTTGCTCTACCTACTTCGACCTGCAGGGGGCGGTGTTGGTGGAGGCCTCCTTCTGTGCGCGGCTGCGCCGTCGGTGAACCGAGACGCAGAAGTGGGAGGAGTGGAGTAGAGAGGCGGAGCCAACCGGAAGGGGCGGGGTTGTCCACGAATCCGCGCCCCCCGGGAGGCTTTCCTCCCTCGCCCCGCCCCTTCCCCCGCCCGGGCGGCCATGGCCATTCCCGGCATCCCCTATGAGCGACGGCTTCTCATCATGGCGGACCCAAGAGATAAGGCGCTTCAGGACTACCGCAAGAAGCTGCTGGAGCACAAGGAGATCGACGGCCGTCTCAAGGAGTGTGAGTGCGCCT
Source organism: Vulpes vulpes (assembly GCF_048418805.1). Classification (NCBI taxonomy): domain Eukaryota; kingdom Metazoa; phylum Chordata; class Mammalia; order Carnivora; family Canidae; genus Vulpes; species Vulpes vulpes. The sequence goes on from NC_132785.1 coordinate 90,058,866, forward strand.
TTCCTTCCACATAATCCTATGCCTGGACCTGCGTCTGTCTCTGACAAAGCAGAGGCCCTTAGCCGAGCCCGGCATCCGAGCTCCAGGGATAGGAAGGCCTCGGTCCAGGGACAAGGCGCTTTGTCATCCGGCCCTGAGCTTGGAAAGCACAGCCTCTTCGGGCGTAGAAACGGACCAGTCTGGTCCAGGTGACAGGGAGAACATCCCCAGTTCTGAGATGGAGGTTGAAGAGGACTAGAGGAGTGGAAAGAAGTGGGCCACGGATGTTTGCCAGGTTGAGTGCAAGGAGGGCGCTGCGCTGTAGGTGAGTCCGGGACCCAGAGAGGAGAGGAGACTGGAGTCAAGGAAGCTCAAGCAAGAGAGGAGACTCGAGGTGCTGGCTTGTTATTGGGGTGGAAAGCCAGAGCGGAGCTTAAGAGAGGGGTCCATCGATGGGTGATAATAACCTCCCTTGTCTTTACTGTTACTGGGATTTGACTCTATCAGGCACACAGGTTTCTTTCTCTTAACCTCCTGAACTAAAAGGGCGCTTACATTTTTTCGTAGCGCGCCTTCCCTGAAAAGCCCGAGTGGTTTGATTAAATGGAGAAAGACTATAACCATATAATTCTGTAGATCACTGCACCTGTTGACCTTATTTAGGGCCGAAAAGTATAGAGTAGTAAGTAATCCGTGCGGGTAGCCGAAGAGATGAGGGAAAGTCTCTTATCATTCGTTATTTCTAGTCTCAAACCCAGAAGTGTGGTTGTCAATATCTGTTAAGAATGTAACAATGTTATGAATGTGCTTGAACAAGTATGGCCAATCAGGAAAATAAAAATATGGTGCTTTTTCTGTAACATTTCATTTTTAAACCAGTCCTCTACAAACGGCATTATTTCTTTCATGGTTTCATAAAGTGGCTATAAAATATACTAAAGTAAAATAGACTGAGATGAGCTTAAGTAAAGTGATACTTAGTGACTTAAATTCACTAAGATTATTGTTTAATTAAAAATGTTCAAATTGTATTATTCCAGTAAGGGAACAATTAAAAGAACTTACCAAGCAGTATGAAAAGTCTGAAAATGATCTGAAGGCCCTACAAAGTGTTGGGCAGGTAGGTAATCAAATTCGGGGTGTAGGGAGTGATGACAATTTGTTTTTTGATTATTGGCCAAAAGTAATGCTTTTTTTTTTTTTTTTTTAATTTTCCAGATTGTGGGTGAAGTACTTAAGCAACTAACTGAAGAAAAATGTAAGTGGATTGGACTGTTAATTAAAAAAGAAAAAGAGTGGACTCTCCTTCTTTCCATCATGAACTTTGGAAATGTTCATTGTTTTACTGATAATAATGAAAGTAGATGATATTCTTGCATAGATTTAAGTTTTCTTTCAACTATTGTTTTCTTGGAGAACAGAAATAAAACTCAACCTGCCATCAATGTGGATATATATATATATATATATATATTTTATATTTATTTTTCAATTTCTATTTTTCAGTTTATCCTTTCATTTTCTTTCTCTAGTCATTGTTAAAGCTACAAATGGACCAAGATATGTTGTGGGTTGTCGTCGACAGGTAACACTTTACATTTGTACAGTGCTTTATATTGACAAAAGTGCTTTCATATACGTTATTTGATTTTTGAGGTGAGTAGGTCAGACATGCCCATAACTCCTAAAGGTGATTTGTTCAGAATAACTAGCAAAACTTGAACTCAAACCATGGACAATGACCTGGTATTCTCTATTTTCTATTCATATCACATTGCCTCAGTTGTTCTACATATTTAGAAATCTAAGAATTTTAGAACTGGTAAATATCTCAGATCATTTTATTTTAAGGTCTTTTTTGAGGAGACTTACACCTTATCAATTACTGATGTTTTATATTTAAACATTTAAAAATGATACTCAAAGACTTTTCTGTAGCCTAAGTTGATTTTGTATGAGTTCATTTAGATTAGAATAGGCAAATTAAAATAACTGCAGATTTCATTTTACTGTCATAAAAAATGGCAACAAATGGCTTTAAATAATTTAGTAGCCTCTGAAGCCAGTTTATGTACTATCCTATTCTTTAGGAGCATCGTTAGAACTTTTTTAATAAATTGATTGAAAGAGCTTTTTCTGAGTGTCATATCAGGTTCATGTTTGAAAACGTTGATACAGCAAGACTGTAGAGTAGAATTTAACCCAGGGACTAAATCATATCCTAGCATTTCACCTAGCATATGAGTGGGAAAACATTTCCTAAATCAAAATATTAAATGGCTAGCCTGACAAAGGAGTTTTATCTCCCTTACAAGGCCCTCTGGATTCCAAGAGTTGGTATTTCCAAGATATTTCATGGTTGTATGGGGGGCAAGAGAGTATTTGAAGCTGGAAAATAAGAAAAGCCAGAGTAGGGATCCCTGGGTGGCGCAGTGGTTTAGCGCCTGCCTTTGGCCCAGGGCGCGATCCTGGAGACTCGGGATTGAATCCCACGTCGGGCTCCCAGTGCATGGAGCCTGCTTCTCCCTCTGCCTATGTCTCTGCCTCTCTCTCTCTCTCTCTCTCTGTGTGTGTGTGTGACTATCATAAATAAATAAAAATTAAAAAAAAAAAAGGCAGAGTATATATTCTTTATAGATGTAAATGTTGAAATAGCTTTGTACTGATTTTTGTTGAGCTCTTTTCAAGTACCTCACTTACCAGCAATTTTATTTAAAGTTTAATCCATTATATTAAACCTAGAATTTTTGCCTATCTACCCTTCGTTTTAATTGGCATTAAATTGTAAACTTACAGTACTTTGCAGAATCCTGTGAAAAGTAGTAATTTGTATGATCCTGAAATTGTATTGGCAAGTAGTTTTTTAAACTATCAAAAAGTAACTTAATTTTGGAAAAGTAATATCCTGAGTATGAGGTGAATCTCTTGGATAGATTCTATCTATACTCTAATAAGTTACCCTGCCAAATATGCCGGTAAGTTGTTAGTATGATTCAACCTAATCTATGATGTATTTATCATAATATCCAACATGTAGCAAAAGCGTGAATGATTCGATTGCTGGGATTTTTTTGGTTTTGGTTTTAGCATTTTAATAAAAACCTCTAAGAGGATAAAGAATGGGTGCATTTCTCCCTTAATTCCTGTAGTCAAGTAATATGTTCTTCCTCAAAGCTATCTGCTTTAAAATAAATCTAAAGGACATATTACCAGAGTAACACTGTACACCTTAAACTGACACAATGTTATATGCCAAATTCATTTAATAAAAAATAAAAATCGACTTTAAAAGAAAAAAATATATAGGGCATACCTGTAAAGTGCTTTCCTTTCCTTTCCTTTCCCCAAAATGTTCACTTAGAGATTTCTGTATAAATATTTAGTATCAATTGCCATAGTGCCTGAATCAAAATAATGAGCAAAACTGTATAAAATAGTAAGCCTTTGGAAGTAAAACTAATACCCATTTCTTTCTTTAAAAATAAGATCTTTTCCACCACAAACTTTGTATATTAGTGATTTCACATTTCACAATTAGATTGCATAACAGGTACTTGTTTAAGGGAAAGAACTTTGAATTATTACTTTTATAAGCCCTTCTGTTGGCATTGTATTTTAATCTGATATTAGTGTTCTCTCTGAAGGGTAAAAGTGATTATTTGGTTTCTAAATATTGTGCTCTTGTTAGAGTATTATTTTCCCTTTTATGTGTTATGTAACACTTTTTGTTTTATAAAATTAGCTTGACAAAAGTAAGCTGAAGCCAGGAACAAGAGTTGCTTTGGATATGACTACACTAACTATCATGAGGTGGGTTTCTTATTCTATTTATTTTATTTTCACAGAGGGAAGATTTTAGCTAAAATGTATGCTTCTTGAGATCAATGAATATCATGCCACTCTTTCCCTTTTACTAATTTCTAATTAATGTATATACATTTTTATAAGATCATTTACAGGTTCTTGCATAAGCAGGTCAATTTATACTCTCTCTGTAGGCTGAGAGAAAATATATCTTGTAAAAGAAAAATACACACCTTATCATTATAGATATTTGCCAAGAGAAGTGGATCCATTGGTTTACAACATGTCTCATGAGGACCCTGGGAATGTTTCTTATTCTGAGATTGGAGGACTATCAGAACAGATTCGGGAATTAAGAGAGGTTGGTAGTATATGCTTTGTTCTCTGATAGTACTGATTTTAAGACACCCAAAGAGAGAAAGAGAATATAAGATTACTTTGTCCAAATAGTGGTTACAAAGTATTATATATTTAATATTCTTGTTGAGAAGAGAAAAATAGAACTGAATTTCTAGCTATGAAAGTAAGTTATCTGTACCCTTAAATTTTTTTTTAAGATTTTAAAATTTTTTTGAGTAATCTCTACATCCAGTGGGGCTTGAATTCAGAACCCCGAGGCCAAGAGTTGCATGCTTCACCGACTGAGCTAGCCAGGCGCCCCTGTACCTTAAATATTTTATTTTGATAAAGCTGTTTGCTGCCATTCAAGAAAACTATTGGCTTTAGGGGGGCTTAAACCTTTTAAACACTTAGGTGAAGAGTCAAATCAGGATTTCTTCACCTCGTAACACAGATGGCTTCTTAACAATTCTCTTTGAAGCAAATTATATCGCCCTATTTATTTCATCCTAATTTAGGATGGAAATGTTTAGGAATGAATGAGGATAGTTGGTATGGCTTACCTCATCTGATTTAAGCCGTAGCCAGTAGTTCTCATACAGTTCACATAGCATATTAAGTTTTCTGAAACTCCTATTAAAAATAGAGATTCATAGGCCTTCTGAATGATTTCTATGAAGGAGATTGGGGAATGGGACATAGGAATTAGCATTGAAACAAACATTCCAGGTGATTATGAAACCAAATTGTTTTTGGTCATTCTTGAGGAAGCACTCGTGTAATTACAAATAAAAGTCTATTCTTACTTTGTAGTTAAAAAAAGGGCAACAGAGGAACAACAAATGCTTCATGGAACTGAAATCTTGTCTTTTACAGTGATTTGCTGCATCAGCCGTAGAAGCAGAAAGTTTCTCTCTCTCTCTCTCTCTCTTTCATACACACACACACACACACATACTCCACAAAACATATGCACATGTAATAACCTTTTCTATCTGGAGACACTAAGAATATTGACTTCTTATACTTTTTGTTTATTTAATCACACCTGGTGGATACAAGTATTCAATAGAAGCTTATTTCTCAAGTTACTTGTCTATAAAGAGTTTAATGTGGGCAGTCAAACTCTCAATTTTTCTATTCTCGAATCAATCTTAGTAGGACATTAAGAGTGAATATATGGTTCTTTTTTTTTGTTTGTTTTTTTTTTTTTTCATAATCTCTACACCCATCATGGGGCTCAAACTCACAACCCCAAGATTAAGAGTCATCTGCTTTCCCAACTGAGGCAGTCAGGTACCCTGAATGTATGGTTCTTCTAAGTCTACTATGACAAAATGCCAACATAAGAAAATTTTATATGCCTTTTCTCCTTTTATTTATTTATTTATTTATTTTTTATGCCTTTTCTCCTAATGGTGATTTTAACTTTACTAAATTTTCCCATTTTATTATTTTGTGTTACAGTCCCAAATGCAAAATAATTAAGAATTTTTTTGTTTTGTTTTTCTTTTTTGCTTACCTGATTTTTTTTGTAGTGTGATTTTTTTTTTCATTGAGGCATAATTTACATTTAGTAAAGTGCATAGATTTTAATTGTACAGTTCACTTTTTTAAAATTTTATTTATTCATGAGAGACACAGAGAGAGGCAGAGACACAGGCAGAGGGAGAAGCAGGCTCCCTGCAAATAGCCGGATGTGGGACTTGATCTTGGGACCGGATCATGCCCCAAGCCAAAGGCAGACGCTTAACCACTGAGCCACCCAGGCGTTCCTTAAGTGTACAATTCAAATGTGTTTTGACAAATCATATGCCTGTGTAGCAATCACTTGTGAAGTGTATAGTATGTTAAAATAATTACAGACCTAAATTAATTTTTACATAGTTAAAGAAAATTTATTAAATCTACCTAAAGAATGACCTCTAATATAAATGGCTTTATGTGAATTACATCTGTGCATATACTTAACTATGCTGATACTTTACTTAAAGTATTTTTAAGTTTATCAGAATCTTTACTGACTTTTTAAGAAACATTCAACTTCTTTTCTAGGTGATAGAATTACCTCTTACAAACCCAGAATTATTCCAGCGTGTAGGAATAATACCTCCAAAAGGCTGTTTGTTATATGGACCACCAGGTTAGTGTTGAATTATATCTGACCTACTAATAAATGAGTAAATTAAGGAATAAAAAAGGTGAAAAGTGAATAAATTAAGGAATAAAAAAAGTGAAAAGTGAATAAATTAAGGAATAAAAAAGTGAAAATTTAATGTAGGATCTTCCAGCCTCCACTCTATTCAAAGTAAGGACAGAATAGGACATGTGTGTCTACTATTCTCTCAGGTATGCTTAGTCCTCTTATGCCTTATAGAATGTTCATATTAAGATGTTGTATGATTCTAGTGTTGGTCCTGTGTGGTTCACCAACCTCTGGCTGTCCCTGAAATGTTTTCAGGGAATCTGCAAGGTTAAACCTTAATTTGAAATACTAACATGTTAGTTGCCATTTTCACTGTGTTGACTTCTGTGCTGATGGTGCAAAAGCAGCATGGGTAAAACTGCTCCTGCCATAGCATTAGTCAGGTCAGTGGCATGAAATAGCACAAGTAGTCATTGTGTTATTGACTGCTCATATTTGCAATATTAAAAAAAATATATGAGTTTAACTTTTAGGTGTCCTTGATGAAGCATTAAAAATTGTTTTTATGAAATCCTGATCTTTGAATAATGTCTTAAATTCTACGTATTGAAATGGAAAATACATGTAAGTGCTTCTGTTGCATACTGAATAGTATAGTTATCACTGGGAAAAGCACTGGTATGTTGAGTTGCCAGCTGAATTAACTGCTTTTCATGGAATATCATTTTTACTTGAAAACATAATTTATGGACATTCTGTCATTGTCAGACTGGTTTTTGATTATTTGGATTGGTTATTGCTTTTCTGACAAATTTTTCAAAAATGAATGAGGGGCACCTGAGTGGCTTTGTTAGTTAGGTATCTAACTCTTCATTTTGGCTTCGGTTGTGATCTCAGAGTCCTGGGTTTGAAAGTCCCACGTCAGGCTCCATGCTCAGCGCCGAGTCGGCTTGAGTTCTCTCTCCCTCTGTCTCTCCTACTCATGCAATCACACACACTCTTTCTCTAAAATAAATAAATAAATCTTTTAAAAAAATGGAGTTAGCCTACTATGTTAAAATAACTGACATCATCTGTAGCCAATGGTAGAATTTAAGCTTTCAAGTGAAAATTAGGTTTTCAAAACTTATATATGACAGAGTTGGTTTTTTTTTTTCTTTTTTAAGAAAAAACACACGTGGGGAGGAGGTGGAAGGGCAGGCAGATGGAGAGGGAGAGAATTTTAAACAGGCTCCATGCTTCAGCATGGAACCTGACACCTCCAGCTCATGACCCTGGGATCATGACCTGAGCTGAAATCAAGAGTTGGACACTTAACCAACTGAGCCACCCAGGCACCCCCATCTGGGATTTTCTGATGTTAATACTTAAAAAAGGAGATGAGATTGGTGATATTAACAAGTGTGACTTTTATATATTGTATAATGAAAAATGCCAGCTCGAAGATTTTCATGACTCATGAACCAGTAGCTTCCAAATAACCAATAGTTGTTGTTACAATATCATGCATAGGTAAAAGACATATTCATTATGCAGGATAGACCAATGGATTATTGTGTAACAGGCTTCTCTTGTAGGGTCTGTAAATAGGGGTTGATATATTTTTGAAGTAAGTATTCAGCATTAGAAGGGATTTTTTTTTTTTTTAAGATTTTATTTTTTCATGAGAAAACAGAGAGAGGCAGAGAGTTGGGCAGAGAGAGAAGCAGGTTCCCTGCGGGGAACCCCATGTGGGACTCGATCCCAGAACTCTGGGATCACACTCTGAGCTGAAGGCAGAGCCCTGAGCCAAAGGCAGACACTCAACCACTGAGCCACCTACGTGTCTCTAAAAGGGATATTTTGAATAAAATTTAAGGTTTGTTTTTTTTTTAATTTTTATTTATTTATGATAGTAACACAGAGAGAGAGAGAGAGAGAGTGGCAGAGACACAGGCAGAGGGAGAAGCAGGCTCTATGCACCGGGAGCCCGATGTGGGATTCGATCCCGGGTCTCCAGGATCGCGCCCTGGGCCAAAGGCAGGCGCCAAACCGCTGCGCCACCCAGGGATCCTCTAAAATTTTAAGGTTTTAATATTGTAAGTTGAAGGGTTTTCAATTTGTAAATGGAAATTTAGCTTTCATTTGCAAAATTTACTATCCAGAGGAGTAAAAAGCTTTAAAGAGTTTGTTTAGTTTCCATCTACTTAGGACTTCTTTTGTTATTTTAGGTACAGGAAAAACACTCTTGGCTCGAGCTGTTGCTAGCCAGCTAGACTGCAATTTCTTAAAGGTAAAGGGAAGGTTCTTTTTGTAACTGTTGAAATTAAATTTTATTTGAATTGTCTTATGTTTACCTAAATGTTTTTCCTTTAATCAGGTTGTATCTAGTTCTATTGTAGACAAGTACATTGGTGAAAGTGCTCGTTTGATCAGAGAAATGTTTAATTATGCCAGGGATCACCAACCATGCATTATTTTTATGGATGAAATAGATGCTATTGGTAAGAATAACACCTTTTAAAATTTATTTTGAACTTTTTAAAAAAGTCTTAGGAAATTTTTAAAATTCTGAAGGAGTTCTTATCCCCTTCTAATAGCAATCTGTGTGAAGTAACAAAATGGATGTTACTTTATTTTTATTTTTCTTGAACGTTACTTTAAAAAAAATTCTTAAAGCTTAACCAATTTTAGTTTGATATTGACAAAATTGAGTAATGTCATAACAAAATCAATTCTAAGTTTGTCAGTATAAGTCTTACTATTCATTTTTTATCTTAATGTTTTTAACTGCAGACACTATTATTTTGTCTTCTTAAATGATGGTTGTAGAGGAAAGAGTAACACATATGAGTTTCCATATCATTTTTCCCATATCATTATTTTAGGTGGTCGTCGGTTTTCTGAGGGTACTTCAGCTGATAGAGAGATTCAGAGAACTTTAATGGAGGTAATATTTGGTAAAGGACGTTTAAAAAGAAGTCAGTGTGTATTAAATGAAAACACTGGATATTTGAAAGTCAAAATGTGTACAATGGTTTGTTGGGCTTTTTTTTTTAAGCTTTTATTTATTTGAGAGAGAACATAAGCAGGGAGAACATCAGGATGATGGAGAGGGAGAAGCAGACTCCTTGCTGAGCAGGGATCCCAATGCAGGGCTAGATCCCTGGGATTATGACCAGCCACTCAGGTGCCCCTGTGCAGTGGTTTAAATGAAGAACACACTTAAGGGGCACTGGGTTGCTCAGTCAGTTAAGCATCCAACTCTTGATTTCCGCTCTGTTCATGATCTTAGTATTATGGGATCAGTCCTCTGAGTTGGGACTCCACACTCAGTGGGGAGTTGGCTTGAGATTCTTTCCCTCCGTCCCTCCCCATGCTCACAGGCTATGTCCGAAATAAATGAATAAATCTTAAAAAAAATACACCTAAATATAAAATTTGAAAATGTCAGGAATAAACACATTTCACTACCACAATCTCTAGTAAGAAAATGTCTCCTGGAAAGTAATAGGAATATTACAAAATTCTATATGATGTACAGCTCTATATGATGTACTACTCCATGTGTTTTGAGTAGACCAGCCATTCAGATATTTAAATTGTATATTCGGGGTACCTGAACAGCTCAGCGGTTGGGCATCTGCCTTTGGCTCAGGGCATGATCCTGAGTCCAAGATCAAGCTCCCTGTGAGGAGCCTTCTACAGAGTGAAGCTAAGTAGTATAGATAACACAATGTCACATTGTATCTTAGTAGGGGTATTTGAAAGGGATTTTTCAAAAATTACAATCTGTTCAGAATATATATATATAGTATTTTCAAATTAGCTATACCTCCTGGAAACCTTAAATTGAGGTGTTTTTTTTTTTTTTTAATTTTTATTTATTTATGATAGTCACACACACACACACACACACACACAGAGAGAGAGAGAGAGAGAGGCAGAGACACAGGCAGAGGGAGAAGCAGGCTCCATGCACCGGGAGCCTGATGTGGGATTCGATCCCGGGTCTCCAGGATCGCGCCCTGGGCCAAAGGCAGGCGCCAAACCGCTGCGCCACCCAGGGATCCCAAATTGAGGTGTTTTGAAAGAACATAGATACTGGTCTTATTCACGTAACATACTATGTTATCATAATATGTTAACTAGCTATCAGATATTTTGGAAAAGAAATACACATTGTTTAGCTATATTTAAAAGATTTGTTGAATGCTGTTAGATTTTTCAATATTTATTCAAGAACACTTTTGGAATTGAAGGAAATATGTTTAATGTTTTGGTATTTCTTTGTATAGTGGAATTATTTGAAAAGATATTTAATAGATTAATTATCAAATATGTGGAAATGTCATCAAATTTGTGGAATATAAATTTTATGTCTGACATACCATAATACTGTATATATTAGACTTTTTTAATAATGTTTTTGAAAATACAAAAAAATTTGAATATTGGAAATCAGATCCATACAGTTTCATTTTATAATACTTGACTAAATGGAAGCCTTCAGACTTATTAAAACTTTGATAGCAGTAAGAAGGTACATAGTTAAATTATCTTAGAACTTCAAGGCTGGGATCTATCCCTTTATGTAAGAAAAAAAAGTCCATTGAAGTTTGCACAGTATTTGTAGACAATGTATTTTATAATATTAGCATATAGAATTGTGTACTTTATATTTTTTAATGATTGAAATGTTTTGTAAATATCTGTCAATGATTTTTATTTACAAATATATTAGTTACTGAATCAAATGGATGGGTTTGATACTCTACATAGAGTTAAAATGATCATGGCTACAAACAGACCAGATACACTGGATCCTGCTTTGCTTCGTCCAGGAAGATTAGATAGAAAAATACGTGAGTTAAAGTTCTTTATCTGCTGTGTATTATTCTCTTTGTCTGTGTCCACTTTTCTTTCCATATCTCTGCTCACCCCCTACTTTATTTAAAAAACAAAAAACCTGACTGCATCTTATGATTTTTCATTTTCAGATATTGATTTGCCAAACGAACAAGCAAGATTAGATATATTGAAAATCCATGCAGGTCCCATTACAAAGCATGGTGAAATAGGTAAGGAAATAACTTATTTTATGTATATTTGCATTTGGTAAATGAAGCAAAATGCTATTAGATATTGCTGATAGTCTACCAAATCTGGTTTTAAATTTGGCAAACGTGGAGATCTTAAATTCAACTAATATTTATTGAACATTTTTTGTTAGGAACTGTTCTAAGTGCTGGAAACATAGCAATGAACAAAACAGACAAATTCCTGCCTTATAGAACTTACATTCTTGTCAGGCAAGACAGACAAAGTCAGAAAATTTACAGTACATTAGATTGTGATATGTGCTATGGAGAAAAATAAAGCAAGGGAGATAGGTAATGCGAGGAGCCAGAATGAATATATACATCTTTAAATGGAGGTGAGGTGGGGGAAGCAGAGGGAAGCCTTACCAACAAGGTGATAAGGTGATTTTTAAGCAATGACCTGTAAAGGTGAAGGAAGTAGGTATAGATATTTGGGCAAAATGATGCAATGGGAACAGCAAGAGAAAGACCTTGAAGCACGTGTATATATGGCTGGAACATTTCAGGAGTAGCAAAGATGCCAAGGTGTCTGTGGCAGAGTAAGCAGGACAATGGTAGCAAGTGAAATCATAGAAGTGATGGGAATCAAATTGTGTAGAGCCTTATTTAGATCATTGTGTAAGAACTCTGGCTTTTATTTTATTTTATTTTATTTTATTTTATTTTATTTTATTATTTTTTTGTCCTTGGAGGATTGTGAACAGAGGAATGAAACGATCTTACCTTTTGTTATTTTTAACTTTGTAGTGTAGAAAATTAGAAACAAGTGGAGATAAGAGTATAATGAACTTCTAACCTTACTTAGGTTACCCATCCCCCACCAGGCTTTAATAATTATTAATTTTTGGCCAATCTTGCTTCATCTGTAATCTCTTCCACTTACCTTCCTTCTGGATTTTTAGGAAACAAATCCCAGGCATTGTATAATTTTATCTGTAAATATTTTGAAATTGATTTATGCTAAATAAGATCATTCTAGTTGCATGTAGAGGAACAAGGATAGAAACAAGAGGATAAGTTAGGAGGATATTTCAATAATCAGATAAAAGATGGTAGTGTGATCCAAGGTGGTAAGAGAATCTTAAAATGATGAGATTCTGGACATATTTTGGAAATAGAGATTGCAGGGCTTGCTAATGAATTAGATGTGGGGTGTGAGCTAAAGAGAAGAACCAGGGAACACTTAGGTTTTTGACTCCTGCAACTGGAAAAATGGAGTTGTCATCATTTAAAATGGGAGAAGACTGGAAAGATTAGGTTTTAAAGGGAGAGTAAGGAGTTTGGTTCTGAATATATTAGAGCTGAGATGCCAATTAGATAAACTAAATGAAGATGTTAATTGATAATTCTATATGCATCTATGGTTTATTGCAGTGGTCTAATGCTGGTGATACAATTGTGGATAATAGCATACGATTATTTTTAAAGTCTTGAGATTAGATGAGATTTCTGAAGAGGTAAATATGGATAGAGAAGAGTTTCAAAAACTGAGCTAATTCCAATATTAAGAAGTTGAGAGGAAGAGCCATCAAAGGAGACTAAGAAGCTATAGTCACAGAGGGGAATTAAACCAGGAGCTCGTGATGTCCTGGAAGATAAATGAAGAAATTGGGCAGCCCGGGTGGCTCAGTGGTTTAGCGCCGCCTTCAGCCCAGGGCCCGATCCTGGAGACCCGGGATTGAGTCCCGCGTCGGGCTCCCTGCATGGAGCCTGCTTCTCCCTCTGCCTGTGTCTCTCATGAATAAATAAATAAAATCTTTCTTAAAAAAAGATAAATGAAGAAATTGTTACAAGGAGGCAGTAATTCCCTGTTAAATGCTGTGTCAGATAAATAGACATCTGAGAATGGACCTTTAGATTTACTATGTGGAGGTTATTGGTGACCTTATCAAAACAATTTTTCGGAGTGCTGAAAGAGAGAGCCTACCTCAAATGGATTTCAGGAGATTGTGGCAGAGGCATGGACTTCAGACATTTCTTTCAAGGAGTTCTGCAGCAAAGGGAGAAGAAAAGAAATGTAGCTGCAGTGGAGGTGGAGATGAAGATTTGGAAGAGCTTTCTTTAAGATGAAAGAATTTACAACACTTTTTTAATGCTAATGATCTGGATGAGAGTGTGAAATTTGATAATGCACTTTCCTTGAAGAGAGTTTGGCCCATTATACCAAAGTCCCAAAATTCAAGCCAAATTTTATCTTACATAACCAAAAACTCACCTTTACAACTAATTTCTTTTAAAAGATTTTATTTATTTATTCATGAGAGACAGAGGCAGAGACACAGGCAGAGGGAGAAGGAGAAGCAGGCTCCATGCAGGAAGCCCGATGTGGGACTCTATCCTGGGACTCCAGGATCACGCCCTGAGCCAAAGGCAAATGCTCAACTGCTGAGCCGCCCAGGCATCCCCGAATGTGTTTTATTTTCTCAGTGAAATAGGAAGCAAGTTCAGAGTGAGAGATGGGAAAGTACTGTTAGACATTTGAAGATGGGAGAAGTTATAAAATAGTTATCTTCAGAAGTGAGAGAGTGGACTCCAAGATAGTTAGCAAACCATTGCTGTGGGTCAAATTCTATCTGCCTTCTCTTTTTGTAAATAAAGTTTTATTGTAACATAGCCACTCCAATTTGTTTATATATTGCCTGTGACTGGTTTCCCACTACAATAGCAGAAACGAATAGTTTTGACAGAGACCACATGGCCTACAAAGCCTAAGATATTTACTGTCCGGCCCATTACAGAAAATTTGCTGACTCCTGGACTAGGGGTCGTTATACTATTGTATAACAAACCCTTAAAAGTTAATGGTCCCCAAAAATTTACAAATAGTTGATTTTTGCCTGCTACTAACTTTCTCATTGTTTACATGAAAATAGTTTTGAGCTGGAAAGACTGAGTTAAACTAGGGATGCCAATTTATAGGTTTCTTTAATACTGTCCTCTTGCTAGGTGCCAAATGCTGTGCTAACTGTGGGAATCCCTGCTCTCAGGAAGCTTACATGAACTTGAACCTGAATCAGAATTAATGAGTATCTGTCTGATTTCAAATAGAGATTGACATACTCTATGTGGCCTGACAAAGGGTATATCTCATCAGAATTACCCTGTAGGGATACCTAGATGGCTCAGCGGTTGAGCGCCTGCCTTCAGCCCGGGGCATGATCCTAAAGTCCCAGGATCGAGTCCCACATCAGGCTCCTTGCATGGAGCCTGCTTCTCTCTCTGCCTATGTCTCTGCCTCTGTATGTGTATGTGTGTGTGTGTCTTTAACGTATAAATAAATTTTAAAAAAATTACACTTTAGTAGCCCATGCTGTGTCTTATTTTTATCCTGATTCTATCTAGTCCATAACTGCTATTCCAAGCCAACAGCTCCTCATTTCAAGTCTGTCATGTGGATAAAAAGGTCACTTAACCATTACTGTTATCATAGATCACCACTTGGAGCTTGCATCAGAACCAGAAAAGGTAGCCATTTAAAAATGGTTGTTTAAAAAAAATAAAAAATAAAAAAATAAAAATAAATAATGGTTGTTTAAAAATATATGATAAAAAAATGATGAAAATGATTTCTGATGACCATTTAAATTAAATATTTGGTTACAGTTTTTATAAGAGACATGGTTTCACAGATATCTCAAGTTCACATGTATGTAACTGTTTTGCTTCATAGAAACAGGTTAAGATGCTTTCAGATCTTGATATTTCTTCTTTTTTTATAAAGATTTTATTTATTCATGAGAGACACCAGATCTTGATATTTCTTGATTTTAGAGTTTAAGTAGTATGTGTATTTCTACTTAGTGCTGGCTTACTTAACAGAAGTATAAGTTTTGGACGTTAATATTGTGGAGGACTTGCTAAATAATGTGGAGGAATGTTAATAGAGATGATGCCTAATATTCAAAGCAAGCTCTGCAGTTAAATTTTCCATATAGGCATAAGTTAGAAAAAGTCTAAATTTTTTTAAAACTAATTTCCAAAAAAAACCCCAAAAACCTAATTTCCAGTATTTTTTCCTAAACAGATTATGAGGCGATTGTGAAGCTTTCAGATGGCTTTAATGGAGCAGACCTGAGAAATGTTTGTACTGAAGCAGGTATGAGTTTAAAGTGCAGTTTTTACTATTGATTTTGTTTAATTTGCTAAAAACATGTTTGGGTTTATCCAAAAGCAGAGCCTGGCCTTTGCAAAGATTTGGGTGCTTGGTTTTTTGGGGAATTGATTCTAAGAAGCAGGAGAGAACAGGCAAGTGAGTTGGAAAGAAGCAAAGCTATTATAAGGGTGTACCATTAAGGCAGATGCTATAGACGTGGGATTCGATTTGATGAGACCTCAGAGAAACATACAGAATGCCTCCTAGGACTACCTGGCTGATATGGAGACTGGAGCATTTATTTCCCAGCTCTCATCCCCCATGAGAATTTGCCCTTAGAGATGTTAACTCCTTTTTACTTCTGGATGCCTTAGGGCAGAATGTGGAAAGACATTCATGTGATAGCATACTTGCCCCCTGAAGTAAATCTGCCACATTTGTGGCTGAAATCATACTGGGCCAGTAACAGAAGTAATGTGCTGCAAAATGGAAAACATCTTTTCTGATTCTAGTCTGTTAACAATAAGTGTTGCAAGATGGATTTAAATGTTTTTTTAATTAATTTTTAAATTTTTTAAAAAATATTTTATTTATTTATTCATGAGAGACATAGAGAGGCAGAGACATAGGAAGAGGGAAGAGAAGCAGGCTCCATACAGAAAGCCCGATGTGGTTCTTGATCCCAGGACTCTGGGATCACACCCTGAGCCAAAGGCAGACAGACACTCAGCCACTAAGCCACCAAGACGTCCCTCCCATTTTTTTTTTTTTTTTTTTTATTTATTTGAGAGAGAGAGAGTCTGTGAGAGAGAACAAGCAGGAGGAGGGGCAGAGGGAGAGGAAGAATTAGACTCCCTACTGAGCAGCTATCCTAATGTGGGACTCGATTCCAGGAGTAGGAGCTGAGCTGAAGGCAGATACTTACCTGAGCCACCCAGGTACCCTGCAAGATTGATTTTGTGATCATGCAACTTGTGTAAAATGTAATCATTTTTAATATAATTTTCTTTGTGCATTGTGTAATTCTATTTTTTATTTTATTTCTGGTACCAAGTAGTTTTAAAACCATAGCTAGAGTCATTTAGTCTTTGTCCTCCACACAATCTTTTTTTTTTTTTTTTAAGATTTATTTATTTATTCAGAGAGAGAGAGAGAGAGAGGAGAGGCAGAGACACAGGCAGAGGGAGAAGCAGGCTCCATACAGGAAGCCTGACGTGGGACTCGATCCCAGGTCTCCAGGATCACACCCTGGACCACAGGCGGCGCTAAACCACTGCGCCACCGGGGATGCCCCACACAATCTTAAAATTTAAAAAATGAGGGGTGCCTGGGTGACTTAGATAAATGTCTGATTCTTGATCTCAACTCGGGTCCTGATCTCAAGGTTGAGTTTACTATAATAATAAAAAAAATTTTAAATTATTTTTTGCTGTTTTTATAGTTACTGACTTTCATAGGTTGCAGGTGAGTAGTTTTAAAGTATTATAATATGTGATTTCCTCTTGTTTTCATATCACCGGTAGCTTTGTTTTAACATTTCTTGTAAGTTAAACAGTATTAAAAGAGGTTGCTCAGACATGACTTCTTCATAGGATTATCTTCATGGGTTGCTCAGACATGACTTCTTCATAGGATTATCTTCATGGATCTATTGTGACTCAATATCTGGATTAAAAATCTGCAGGTCTAGAAACTCAGTACAGATCAGAGTAAATCATGCTCACAAAGACAAATATACAAAAAATGTTAAGTGATAAACTTGCATGTGGCTTGAACTACTTGGAGTAATTTACAACATTCTCTTTCCAAAATCTTCACTGGACCAAATTACTATTAGAATATTGTTGTGGGGGCAGCCTGGGTGGCTCAGTGGTTTCGTGCCGCCTGCAGCCCAGGGCCTGATCCTGGAGACCCGGGATTGAGTCCCGTGTCGGGCTCCCTGCATGGAGCCTGCTTCTCCCTTTGCCTGTGTCTCTGCCTCTCTCTCTCTGTCTCTCATGAATAAATAAAATCTTAAAAAAAAAAAAAGAATATTGTTGTGGTAAAATAAAAAAGCAATGTCATAATCCTAAAGATTGATAACATCAAATTATGATACTTTTTTTACATTTTTCAGTTTTATTGAGAAATAATTGATACATATCACCATATAAGTCTGTAGCTACTGTATGATGGTTAGATTTACATATATTGTGTAAATGATCACAATAGTTTGGCTAGTATTTGTCTTCTCATATAGATACAATTAGAAAAAAGGAAAAATAGTTTCTCCTTGTGATAACAACTCTTAGGATTTACTCTCTTTCCTATATATCATATAGCAGTATTAGCTAGGGTCATCAAGTTGTAAATCCCTGGTACATATTTATCTTATAAATAGAAGTTTGTACCTCACATATTTTTTGAAAATTATTTTTAGCTGGGGTACCTGGCTGGCTGTGTCAGTAGAGCATGCGACTCTTGGTCTCTGGGTCATGAGCTCAAGCCCCACATTGGATGTAGAGCTTACTTTAAAAAAATTATTGTTAGCCATTTCCAGTAAAGAGCTATAACGTCTGTGTGGATTACAATTTAGCTTTTTTTTTTTTTTTTAAGGTTTTATTTATTTATTTATTTATTCATGAAAGAGAGAGAGAGAGGCACAGACACAGGCAGAGGGAGAAGCAGGCTCCATGCAGGGAGCCCGACATGGGACTCGATCCCTGGTCTCCAAGATCACACCCTAGGCCAAAGGCGGCACTAAACCACTGTGCCACCTTGGGCTGCCCACAATTTTAGCTTTTTAAATGGCCTGGGACACTCATATTTGGAGACACTGAAATTCTCTGGTTTTCTTTTTATTAGACTTCAAGCTTTTTTGCTAACATCTTCTAATTTAAAATAAACTTGATTCAGTTATAGTTATCTTTCCCATTCAAATCCTGAGATGATTATCCTTTTTGGATTAGAATGTATCTCAGCTTCAGTCATCCACTAAACAATGATTTGGAAATAGTCATATGTACAAGGTCTGGAAAAATAACCTACTTTAGTTGTAGCTTTCAAAACAAGGTTTTAAAACTTCATTATTAAAAAACTAGAAATTTCCATTCATCTGATTTTTCAGTACAACATAGAGTGGCTATTTCTAAGACTATAGAAATCTTGAAAGATAAAAGTAACCCTTGAAATCTTCTATTCCATTGATTGCATGCATGTACATGAAAAGTTAATATAAGCAGATCTTCAAACGAAAATATTAGTAGGATTCATTTAATTAGCAGATACTGATAACTTACTAGTTTTAGCTTATAATGAAATTAGGATTGTCTCAAAATCTTGGACCCCATATCCATGATATATGTAATGTTTAAAAACGTGCACATGCGAAACTTATTGTTTTGTCAAGTAACTTGTTGATAACTTGAAAGTTTTCAAGTTTGTGATACTTGACTATGAAAGTTGTATAAAATCCCAATTTGTACATAAATAACGTAAATTATAATATGTGAATAATGGCACTGGCTTTTTTTTTTTTTTTTTTAAAGATTTTCTTATTTCTTTGTGAAAGACACAGAGCGAGCAGAGACATAGGCAGGGGGAGAAGCAGGCTCCATGCAGGCAGCCCGATTTGGGACTCGATCCTGGGGTCTCCATGATCACGACCTGAGCTGAAGGCTAATGCTCAGCCACTGAGCCACCTAGGCATCCCTAGCACTGGCTTTTTGATAAAAAGCCTAGTGTTGGCTTTCTTTTATTCCTATTATCTAAGCTTTTGAATATTAACAAGGAAAGGCTATCAGAATTACTGGAGGTGTTTTGTGTTCCTAAACCATATATGTGTTTCCTCCTTCCAGGCAGTTTTTGTCTATAGAGTTAAGAAACTACTACTTAAAATATGTTTTGTTGATAGTTGAGTTTTTGATTTGCTTTTTCAGAATGTCATTGGATACAGGGACTGAGCGAGCTAGATTTTAAATATCCAGATAGTTGCCTCATTGTGGTTTAGCTTTTGGTTTGGAAAATAATGCTTATTATAGTTAAGGAAATTAAGTGAACAATGATGCTTGTTTTTAACAAATTAGAACTACTGGCTCAGGGGTGCCTGGCTGGCTCAGTCAGTTTAGCATTTGTCTTTGGCTCAGGTCCTGGAGTCCTGGGATTGAGCCCCACAGGAATCAACCCCCACAATGGGCTCGCTGCTCTGCAGGGAGTCTGATTCTCCCTCTGCCCCTCACCTCACTCTCACTCTTTCTCTCTCAAATAAATAAATAAGTAAACAAATAAAATATTTTTAAAAAACCAACTACTGGCTCAGAAGTAGTACATTTAGGCTTCTTCACATTTACTCCATAAAATTACTTAGTTTTCCTAAAAAACGTTTTTTTGAGATCTAATTGACTACTAAGATTATGTTGATTTCAGGTGAACAGCATAATTATTTGATACTTGTTTTTGTTATGAAGTGACCACTAATCTAGTTAACATCCATCACCACATGTAGTTAACGATATTTTTCTCTTGTGTTGAGGACTTTTAAGATCTACTCTCAACAATTTTCAAATATACAATACAGTATTATTAAGTCTAGTCATGCTGTATATTTCATCCCCAGGACTTATTTTATATTTGGAAATTTGTGCCTTTTGACTACCTTCACCCATTTTGCCTACTCCCCCCCCCCCCTTAGTTTTCTTCAAATAAACAAATTATTCACATACTATATACAGCAGTGATGTTGTTTTATTCTTCACAGGTATGTTTGCAATTCGTGCTGATCATGATTTTGTAGTACAGGAAGACTTCATGAAAGCAGTCAGAAAAGTGGCTGATTCTAAGAAGCTAGAGTCTAAATTGGACTACAAACCTGTGTAATTTACTGGGAGGTTTTTGATGGTTGCATGACAGATACTGGCTTAATGTAAAAATAAAGTTAAGGAAAATAATGTATGTATTGGTAATGATCTCATTAAAAACTTATGAATAAAAATAAGTATGAATAACATTAAAAATTAGTAATTCAGTAATTCTACTTTTAAGATTGATAAAGAAATTTGTATGTTTGTTAATGTTGCATTTATTGCAGCAAAAGTTATGAGTATGTTGAAGCTTTTCGTATTTGCTGTGTGAGCATTTTGTAAAACATTGAAAGTAGTTTGAAATAGTACAAGAGAGCATTTCTTATGACTTATTTTATATCATTTGTTTTCCTCATCCTAAAAAGTTGAATAAAATGTTTGATTCAGTTCTCCTACACATATTTTTGTCTTTTTTAAAAGTACATTTATTATGGTTCTTTAGGTTCTTTAGTACATAAACTATTTAATAACCAAAATGAGTTGCATTTAGATCACAGGCTTTTGAATTTTAAAACTGTACCCACACTCAAGTGTTCCTAAGAGCATCTTGTTATATAAAGCATAGACATGTGTGTCTAAATCGATAATGAAAGGTCTTTACTCTTCACCTATTATGATTAGGCTGTGTCATAGTTAATTGAACAAGTACATGTTTATCCATAACTTTTTTTTTTTAGATTATGATTAAAAGTAATATTTGCTAACAAATGTGACTTGGTTTTCTTGATTTATGTGAGATGGTTTGTTCCCTTTTTATAATGTTAAGGTCTGGGGCCTCTTCCCCAAAAAAGTCACACATTCATACACACAATTATGCATATACTAAAGTGAAAGGAGATTTATTATTTCTCAAGCTCACCCATTGACTCTGTAGGTATCTATGGATACCAAGCTAAGAGTGTCTGATGTAGAGGATGTTGATGTCAGAAATGTTCAAAGCAAAAGTTCTGTTACCTACACACAATTCTTTCTATATCATGTGGAATTAAAGCTTTAACAAATTAAAATAGGAAGTCATCATTTGACTTCAATTGAGATTTTGTTAAAGGTGCTGTTTCAAAAAAGCTAACTTGACTTCAGTTTCATAAACACTAAAGAATGTACCATATTTGATGTGGGTAGTTACACAGTCACTCTTTAAACTTACTTGTGGAGTATTGTGGGTCTTTTTATAACTTTAAAAGGTAGAGAACAGTTTAAATAGTGGTAGAAAAATGGAGTACTCAAGCTAGCCATTTAATACTCAAGTTATTGACCAGTTCTATTTCTACATTTTGGCAGTGTGTTTCATAAATGTGACAATATAAAAATAATAGGATGTTTGTCAAGGGGGTCCAGGTCAAACATCATCCATGTGATTCTTTTAACTTTATTCATTGTAATTTGCAATTTAGTTTGATTTCTTATCTTTCTACTTAGGTGGTGTTTTGTTTTTTTAAAGAATCAGTTTGGTTTACAAATCTTGAAAGTTTAAGTGTGGATTCTTCTGCTTCTAAGTTTAATTTTCCTCATCCGTTTGAAAATAAAAAGGATAATAGTATCTCCTTAAGCCCAGAGAAAGTATCCTATACCTTATTTCTATTTACAATATATTAACAGACTCAAACTTTAAAAGATACTGAAAGCTCTGTAGTTTATGTTGAAATATTAGTATAATTATGTTAATAAGCTTAGAATGAGAGCTTCCTTCAGTATGATGTGTAATTTACTGAGTGAACCCATAAGTTGTTTCTATTTCTTAGGATTTTTATTTCCATTGTTTCTTGAGATTTTCTAGTTGTCATATTCCCAAGTATTCTTAAAAGTCCGTTTCAGTTTGCTTAAAAGTGATGGGTTCATTTTCTGTGTAGCATAACCTAGTCTGAAGATGAACTCTTCATTTATTACTCTTTTGGTTATAACCTTACCACAGATTGCGCAGAATTCTGAGCGTAGAAACTAGTTTTCCTTTCAGATGCCAGTTTCTAGTGGCTATGATGTTTTGCCCTTTCTTATACAAAAAGGAATTGCGTCCTGTCTGGAAAGGGCAGAGCTGGTCTGGCTTGTCCCACCGCCTTTCCCAGGACCTTCAGTCATTCCCTCCCTCCTGCCGCAGCCCCACCTCCTCCACACCCGGTGAGCTTCGGCCGTTGCTTCTCCGAGGCCCCGCCCCCCCCGCGTCTGCGCTCTGGCGAAGGGGCGGGGCGGCGGCGCGCTGACACCTGGCGGCCGCGGGGGGCGGGCCAAAGGCAAGCGTGGGCTGGGATTGGCTGGGGCAGCGCGGGGAGGGCGGGGGGAAGCAGGGGAGACGGTTGTAGGGCTCTTGCTTGTGCCCGAGCCCGTGCGGCCTGAGGGGCGCGGAGACTCAGGGGGAGGGAGACGGCAGCAGCATGGCGGCCGGGTATGAGCCGCCCAACCCTCCTCTTCCCCGCTGTCGCCGCCGTCGCCGCCGGAGTCGCTGGGACCTTTTGGTCTGCGCGTGTTAGTTGTAAGCCCGCTGCCCGCCCGTCAGCCCTCCGGTCCACCCGCCCTCCTTCCTTTCTCTGCCGCTGGCAGCCCGAGGGTCGGGCGGGCCGGATAACTCCCACTCCCACTCCCACCCCACCCACAAGCCCCAGGGCCGGGACCATGGAGGACGTGAAGCTGGAGTTTCCTTCACTCCCGCAATGCAAAGAAGACGCCGAGGTGAGTTTGTCCCGTGACTGCCACGCACAGGCCTCACTGTGTGGCTCCTTGACCGCGGGGCGACCCCAGGCCCCAAACGTCGAAGTCTCCAGGTCATCGGAGCCCTGTTGCCTCTTGAGGCTGTCTTGGGACCTCGGGTGGAGCTCCGGGACGGTGTACCTGGACCCTCATTCACTGAGTATCTTTTCCCCCCTGGCGGAGGGGCTGCCGGGTCTCATCTACTTAATAAAAAGGGGAGGAGAAAAGTAGGTATCCCCCCGCCCCAACCCCCAGGCCCGGCTTCCAGGACTTACTTTGAGTAAGGTTCCCCTTTTTATTGCTAAGGAAATACGAAGGTAATGTTTTAAATCTCAATTTGAGAGAGATTTGGTGTCATCGATTTGCTTGTGGGACACATGGCCCCCACACGTGAAGTAGATCTGGGGCCTTAACTTTCGAAGTGTGCCTTCAAAAAGTTTTCCAAGGTAGTTGTTTGGGTTTTTTTGGTTTTTTTTGTTTTTGTTTTTGTTTTTTGAGGCAAAACTGTGACCCACAGAATAAAATGTCATGAAGCTAGCACATTTGAATCTAAAAACTTAAATCATGAAACTTACCCTTTGGAAGGGAATTGATAGAATGAAATTCTTTATAACCTTTCCTTTCTCTTGATTTCTAACTCGAGATGTTTACTCCATCTTCTTCCTTGTCTAACGTTTGTATTGAGTTTTTTTCCCCATATATTGCTAGTTTAAAACATTTTATGGTGTTGCACACTACTAAAATATTTCTAAAGACTAAATTCAGGGATACTCGGAAAAAACAAAAGACAAGGATACTCAATTATCCTCTAGTAAGATCGAGAAAAATTAAATTTCTAGTTCTAAATATCTTAAAAATAATTGGAAAGCTATATTTTTAAAAAACCATTCAGTTTATACCAAATATTCTTTTGAGTATCTTCTTTTGGGGTTCTCATTTTTTATTTGGAGGGATCCTTTGCTCGTGATAGTATTTTTTGAGAATTTCATATTTTAAGAGTAGACAAATAGGAAAAAAATTGAATTCAGGTTAGTTTAAAAAATAAATTTACACTTTTCTTTGTTTAATATGGAATAATGTGAATGAGGAATATGCTTTTTGTCCTTAAAGTGATTTAGTGATTTCAGTCTGGAAGCAACCTTAAGGAATAATATAGAACATTCTCTTTTTTCAGGTGAAGAAATTGTAGCTTATTGAGAATAAGTGATATGCCAAGGTAACAGTAGTGTAAGACACAGTTGAGGACCTTGGTCTCTTGATTCCTAATTCATTGTGAGTTTGTTTGTTTTTTTTTTTTTAAAGATTTTATTTATTCATTCATGAGAGACACATAGAGAAGGCAGAGACACAGGCAGAGGGAGAAGCAGGCTCCCACTAAGGAGCGGGATGTGGGACTCCATCCTAGAACCCCAGGATCACGCTGCCCTGAGCTGAAGGCAGAGCTCTGCTCAGCCGCTGAGCCACCCAGGCATCCCCCTAATTCATTGTTTTTAATATACCTCAATTCTTTCCTGCTCTGATCTTTAAAATTCTAGTTTAAAATATTTAGACTTGCATTTAATCTTTTATTGTGTATGTGTCTTATTCCTATAAAAATTATAAAATCTTACTGGGAACATAGCTTTCTTTCCTGTGCAAGGACAGATGTAGTGCTTAAAGCCTAGTAGATAACGACACAAGTATTATTTACTGAAAGCCAATTTATTGTTTTTTTTCATAGCATTGTATGTTTGTTTTCATTTGGTTGCAACTGACAAAAAAAACCAACTCAGACTAGCTTAAGCAAAAAGAGAAGAATTAAATCCAGAAAGGTAGGGTTGCAGCTGGTCTCAGGGACTTGACTAGATAGTCTCAATTTATGAGAACTGCCTCTGCCTCATCAGTGCTTGTCTATACTTTCAGGGTTTTTGCTTTTACTCTGGCTTCTCCACAGATAAGGAGTTTAACTGCCAGCTGCTTCAAGGTCACATCCTTACAGAGCTTATTACATTGAGGAATAATATCTCTCTAAGCTTCAGTATTTAAAATCTAGAGGATTGGCTTAACTTAACTTAGATCATATGCCCATCTTTTGGATCAGACCCTATTGCCATTAAGTTGTGAATACAATGAGGAGCCCAGTCTGGGTCATATACTCACTTCTGTGGCCAAGGTTGGGGGGGGGGGTGAAGTTTATCATGGATAGCCTTACCAACAACCATAGGAGCATTCCCACAGAAGGTGGAGGATGCTTTAGATGGAGGGTGCTTTCTGGCAGACAAAACTATAAATAACCATTAAACAGGGCATATAGGGATCCCTGGGTGGTGCAGTGCCAAACCGTGCCCAGGGCGCGATCCTGGAGACCCGGGATCGAATCCCACGTCGGGCTCCCGGTGCATGGAGCCTGCTTCTCTCTCTGCCTGTGTCTCTGCCTCTCTCTCTCTGTGTGTGTGACTATCATAAATAAATAAAAATTAAAAAAAAAAAAACAGGGCATATAGTTACTCCTGATAAACTAATAAAACAATGTTAATTTTCTAATTTCCCATGAGATATATAAAGTGTCAAATGGTCTAACATAGTTATGGTGACCAACCAATTAATAGTGCTCTTCCACCCAGGAAGCATTTCATGGAAACCTAAATTACAATCCAAATCTTGTTTTAGTAAAAATGGAATTGAGGGATCCCTGGGTGGCGCAGCGGTTTAGCGCCTGCCTTTGGCCCAGGGCGCGATCCTGGAGACCCGGGATCGAATCCCACGTCGGGCTCCCGGTGCATGGAGCCTGCTTCTCCCTCCGCCTGTGTCTCTGCCTCTCTCTCTCTCTCTATCATAAATAAATAAAAACAAAACAAACAAAAAAAAATGGAATTGAAGTAGAGAAATTTTTAATGCATTCTCTTAATGATTGATGTGATCAATCTATGACAGTTTGATGATCCAATCACCTGTATAAGAATATCAGTTCCTTTGCAAAAAGATTGTCACTCTTCTGTTTAAAACTTTGCTGTGATTTCCCGTTGTTTGCAGGATGAAGTTCAAGCCCTTAACCTTATTTGCAAGGTTGTGTGAGATCTGGCATCTGTCTGCCTTTGTAACCTCATTATGAGCTACTCTTTCCCTTGCTCCCTTCTGTGTTTGCCCTAGCCATGTTCATTTTCTCTCAGTTCCTGGAATGTTTTGGTTCCTGCCATACACACCCCTCCCCAGGACTTTTGCACTTGCCCTCACCCTTGCCTTCACCTAATTAACTGTTTGCTCTTGGGTTAGATCTCACTTTAGGTATCCTTTCTTGAGAAAGGTGTTCCCTGATTTTGCCAATTCCTTCTGTTCCCCTTTTGTACCCTTCCACTCCCCAGAATAGTTTAATCCTCTAGGTTTATAGGTCTCTGTAGCACTTGGTACTTTTATACCTACCTTTTAACAGATATTTTACTTGTAGTTTGGTTGCTTTTTTGCCATGATATTTCCATGAATATTTCACAAGGTAGTTTATTCACCAATATGTTCCTGTCTTATTGCCCACTCTTTCTTGCACTTAACACAGTGTCCAGTTATATACCATAAGCTTAACAAATGTTTGTTGAATTAATAAAAGAATCTTGATTGGTGTTGATAGTAGAATCTTGTGACAAGATTGCAGTAGTTTCTTTATAGGTATGAAGAAAAGAATAGCTTACGTTATCATTTTTAAACAAATTAGTTGCATAGTTAGGGTTATTGGTTTTATAATTAGAAATTAATGTTTTCAGATAGAAAATGTAATATAATTTATTTCAGTTGCAATTTGGCAACTGAAATGTTACTTTTTTTCCTCTTTTGATTCCCATAGTACAGAATAAAAAATAGGAATTGCTTAATATTTCTGATTGAGGGGCCTTTAAATTTAGAATGATGCTTTTTATATCTGACTGTAGAGTAGAATCACCCAGGGGGCTTTTTAAAAAATAACCATTCCTAGACCCCACCATCCCCTATTCTGATTTAACTGGTCTGATACGGAGTCAGATAATTCTGATGGCAGTCAGGTTTATGAGTAACAAGCATCTTACTTGAATGCCCTTCTGCCTCTTGGTTGTAGAGTGAAAAACTCCTTTTGCCTTTGGTTGAAGCAAAACTTGAAATAAGAATGAGAATTAAAGGAAAAGGTTTATTATGAAGAGGGCTACCATTTTTGGAGGAGAGAAACTGCAATACTATT
Organism: Vulpes vulpes; assembly: GCF_048418805.1. Taxonomy (NCBI): domain Eukaryota; kingdom Metazoa; phylum Chordata; class Mammalia; order Carnivora; family Canidae; genus Vulpes; species Vulpes vulpes. The sequence goes on from NC_132785.1 coordinate 90,086,011, forward strand.
TTTTCTGTTTTGTGAATGTCCCAGCTCTAGTATAGTATTCTAATGATTTTTTTTTTCTCTGAACGCTCTTCCCATCAGCTAAAATTCATAATCTATTTTGGTATTTCTAAAGGTTGTTAGGTTTCATCCAGCCTTATCCATCTGATAATAAGGATTAAATTTTTATTTTGTCTAATGGTTACAGCCTATATCCTTTGCTGTGTTTATTTACTTATTTACTGATCTTTGAACATTTTTATAACATCTTTCTATCCCCTAAGTGCAGTTTTATAGCTCACATAACTGCATTTGTTTGAGAAGGAAGGAGAAAACCTGAAAGTCCTACCTTCTTCAATCATCAATTGAGGATTGATGATTGAAGAATTTTTCATTACTGAATTTATTTTCATCAGAACCATAGTGTGTTTCATAATTAGGGGTATTTTGTTTTAGCTGCTTTGCTTTGGTTTGAAAAAATATAGTTGGACTGGTTGCTAATCATCTAAGTTTGGGGAACTGATTCTACTAATTAAGTACAGTAGTAGCTCACAGTAGATCATTGGGAATCTGCCCCATTACCACTACTATCTCTAAACTGATGGATTTTAGCAGCAACGTGGGCAGGCTGAGATTAAGATGGAGTGTGATACAGGCAAGACTTGGTTGATAGAGATATGTTCAGACAGATGGACATCTAGTAGAGCAAGATGTGAGCATGAATGACTTAAAATCTTGATTTAGTATGCTAAAGGTAGTAGCAGAATTGGTAGAGAAGACAGAATTAAGATTTGTTTTGTAGGGTAGTTATCAGGGCTAGGTAAACAAAGAGGGTAGACTCTGGAGGTCAAAATCTAATTCTAGCACTAGAAATAGTTTAATGAAATCTTCTGTGACAGAAAGCTTTTAGATTTCAAAGGTTTCATGCCTATTATAGCAAATTTGACGCTTACAGAAACAGGCTGTATGGTTTACTGTCTCGTGAATAGGAATAATTTTTCATTCTCTCCTGCTAAACAACTTGCTTTTTACTCCTATAATATTTTCCTTGTATAAATATAGCATATACATTCTATTGTATACAATCATTTGGAAGCTCAAAATTCCTTTGAAGCCTCTTATTTCACTTAAAACTTAGGTAAATTTTGCATTCTATCCCATGTGGTCATGTTTATTTAATTTTATTTATTTATTTTTAAAACAAACTTTTTTTTAAGATTTTATTTATTCATGAGACACAGAGAGAGAGAGAGGCAGAGACACAGGCAAAGGGAGAATCAGGCTCCACGCGGGGAGCCCAACGTGGGATTTGATCCCGGGTTCCCAGGATCAGGCCCTAAACCGCTGAGCCACCCAGGCAGCCCTGGTCATGTTTATTTTAATATAAAAATGTTTTAAATTAGTGGTCAGTGAAAACCCTTTTTCTCAAAAAAAAAAAATCTTTTGGTAAAATTGGTAATCCAGAAGGAAGCACATTTATCCTGTGTCTTTGACTGCCTTCTGGCATAGATATTGCCAGATATTCCCTGGAATATATGTACACCATTTCACTATATACATCCTCTTTTTTTTTTTTTTCATGCACAGTTTAGAAATTTCATTTTAGGTAACTCAAAAGTACACATTTCTTTAATTGCTATTCTTTTTTACTCTCGCAACTGGTAAGTGTCTTCGGGAAGATAAGACGGTTAGACTAAGAATTAAGAATAGAAAGAAAGAAGGAAAGAAAAGGAAAAAGGAAAGGAAAAAATATAGCACCGTACATCTCCACAATGTATATCTATCATGTGCTTATTCTGTGACAGGCTCTGGGCTCAGTGTTAGGGATACCGTGATGAAAATGACAGAGTCTTTGGCTTAAGTACTTTAAAAACTTTTTAGTATAAAAAGGTTATAACGTATCAGTAAATAAGAGATACATAAACATTCATTTTGTACAAATTGATTACATTTATTCCTTGGAAATTATATACATTCTTTTTTATATATGTATATATATATACTTTATTTCTATAAGTTAATTATCATTTTATGCAGTCAGAATTTGTTTAAATACAATTATGTCTGCCATATAGTTCCTTCTTACATTGAGTGGCTGTATAGTGTCAATGTTTCTGAAATCAGCTGCTTAGACTCAAAGCTACTTAGGCTCTCAGTGGCTAAAGTAGAAATGTAAGAGAGAAAATACCTTTTCTTTGGGGGTTGGGCAGAGAGAGGGAAGATCTTAAGCCAGAGCTCCATATCCAGCATGGATCCTGAGGTAGGGCTTGATCTCACCATCCTGACATCATGACCTGAGTTGAAATTAAAGATTTGGGGACGTTTAACCAACCAACTGCACCACCCAGGCACTACCTTTTCAAAAACATCTTTTGGAAATTCCTTTAGTAAGAGTCTACTGGTAGTAAACTCTGTTTTTGTTTGTATGGGATTAATCTTTTACTTCACTCTGTTCTCAAAGATGATTTTCTGAGCATATATTCTAGATTCATGATTATTTCACCACTTTCTATGTATTCTTCAGTCTTCTGGCTTTTATTCTTTCAGTTGAGAAGTCAAGGGGAGTCTATTTAATCTCTTGTTCTTATCTGCATGTTTCCCCTTTTTTTAAAAAAAAAATATTTATTTATTCATGAGAAACAGAGAGAGGCAGAGACATAGGCAGAGAGAGAAGCAGTCTCCATGCAGGGAGCCCGATGTGGGACTCGACCCTGGGACTCCAGGATCCGCCCTGGGCTGAAGGCAGGCACTCAACCCCTGAGCCACCCAGGTGTCCCCGCATGTTCCCTTTTTTTAAGGAGGAGTAAAATTTACAGAGTATAATGCATAGATATTAAATGTGCAATTCAGTGAGGTTTTTTTTTTTTTTTTTAAGATTTTATTTATTAGAGAGAGAGAGAGAGCAAGCATGCACACAGCAGTGGGGAGGGGCAGAGGGGGAGAGGGAAACAGACTCCCTCCTGAATAGGGAGCCTGATGTGGGGCTTGATCCTGGGACCCTGATATCACAACTGAAGCCGAAGGCAATCATTCAACTGACTGAGCCACTCAGGTGCCCCGAATTTTGATAAATATATAGACCAGTGTATTACTCTTATCAAGATATAGAACATCAATGTAAAAAGTTATATCACATACATTTCCAGGCAACCTCTACCCTATTCCAGATAGGCAATGAATAATGATTTTTATAACCATAGTTTAATCTTCTTGAAGTTCATATAAAAGGAATCATGTAAAAGGGGCCCTATTGTTTATGACTGTTTTTAAAAGATTATTTATTTTAGGGCAGCCCTGGTGGCCCAGCAGTTTAACGCCACCTTCAGCCCAGGATGTGATCCTGGAGACCCAGGATCAAGTCCCAGGTCAGGCTCCCTGCATGGAGCCTGCTTCTCCCTCTGCCTGTGTCTCTGCCTCTCTCTCTCTGTGTCTGTCATGAATAAATAAATAAAATCTTTAGAAAATAAAATATTATTTATTTTAGAGCATGTGTACGGATGGGGGAGGGACAGAGGGAAAGAATCTTCAAGCAGACTCCCCATTGAGCATAGAGCCCAACTTGGGGCTCCATCTCACCTGTGGGAAACCACCTGAGCCAAAACCAAGAGTTGGATGCTTAACTGAGTAAGCCACCCAGGTGCCCCTATTTATGGCTTTTTTCATTTAACATAATATCTGTGAAACTCACCTATATTGTGCTTGTAAGTAGTAGCAGATTCTTTTTTATTGCTGAGTACTATTTCATTGTATGATCATTGTCATGATCTTGGGGTCCTAGGATAGAGCCCTGTGTGGGGTTACTTGCTCAGCAAGGAGTCTGCTTGAGGATTGTGTCTCATTCCCTCTGCCCTTCCCCCTGCTCATGTGTTCACGTGCTCTCTCTTAAATAATTTTTTTAAAAGATTTATTTATTTATTCGTGATAGAGAGAGAGAGGCAGAGACACAGGCAGAGGGAGAAGAAGGCTCCACGCCAGAAGCCCAACACGGGTGCGTGGAACTCGATCCCAGAACTCCAGAACCATGCCCCAGGCCAAAGGCAGGCGCCAAACCGCTGAGCCACCCAGGGATCCCCTCTCCTAAATAAATTTAAAAAAAAAAATTTTTTTTAAGTCTTTTGTGCTCTCTTTAAGATATCTTTGCTTTTTTCCAAGGTTGTAAAGATATTTTGTTTTCTTTTAGAAGTTTTATCATTTTTGCATTTGTGTTAATACATACATTCATCAAGTATGTATTAAGTGCCTATTATCAAGTGTCACCAAGTGTTGGAAGTAGAATGCAGTAGTGAAGACAGGTTAAGATGTTTGTGTGTGAGGAGGAGTCAAGATCAGAATTGATTTTATTTTCCAAACATTTATCTATTGTTCCAGCACCAGTCATTGAAAGACTTCTTTCTCCGTTGAATTGCCTTGTTGTCTTTTTAGGAAAATTAATTAGCTGCATATGTGAAGGTCTTTTGGACTCTATTCCATTCCTGTTTGCTTTTAGTCTACAAAAAGAAATTCTGTTTATGTTTGGTATACTATTTACCTGTGTATTTCTTTCCCCTTTTCTTGCTTGGGATTTATTTACTGGGCTGCTTATTTCAGAGATGTGCTGTCTTTAACCAGTTTTGGAAAATTTTTATTACTATCTGTGTAACATTATCTCTCCTTTATTTTCTTTCTTCTCCTTTTGGAACTTAGACTTCATGGATGTTAGACTTTTAAATTCTATTTTATATGTCTATTAACTGATTCTATTTTCCAACTCTGAATTTAGGTCATTTCTTCAATTCTATTTTCCAGTTCATAAAATTTCTCTTTATCTACATCCTTTTTTCCCTTTAGCCTATCCACTGATTTTTAATTTCAATTGTATTTTTTCATTTCTACATATTCCTTTCAGTTCTCTTAAAAAAAATTTCTTAATCCTTGGTCATACTTTTGGTGCTCTCATTTCTTTCTTTCTTTCTTTTTTTTTAAAGATTTTATTTATTTATTCATGAGAGACACAGAGAAGGCAGAGACATAGGGAGAGGGAGAAGCAGGCTCCTTGCAGGGAGCCCGATGTGGGACTCGATCCCAGAACCCCAGGATCACGCCCTGAGCCGAAGGTAGATGGTCAACTGCTGAGCCACCCAGGAGTCCCTCTCCTTCCTTCCTTCCTTCCTTCCTTCCTTCCTTCCTTTCTTTCTTTCTTTCTTTCTTTCTTTCTTTCTTTCTTTCTTTCCTCTCATTTCTTTTTATATTAAATGTTTTATATTTTTCATTGTCCAAATACCTGCAGCCTTTGTGAATGTGATTCAGTTGTATCTGGTTTTTATGGTGGTCCATTTCCTCCTCTTTCTTTAAAAATTCGCATTTATTTGTGAGCTCATTGAAACTCATCTCTGTCAGTTATTTCTGGTCTAGATTAGGATATGCTTCTCTGCAGAAGGTGCATTTGCTTCTCCCAAGAATCCATGGACACTATCTACCCAGGATCATTTGACATTGAATTTTCACTTGGCCTCACAAAAATCATTGAATTGTAATGGCAAAGTTGAGTGAAGGCCAGATTGTGGTTAGGAAGACCCCATTCCACCATTACTACCACATTCTACTCAGTTTCAAAGCTAAGAAAGGCAGGAGTATTCATTTCTATGGGGATGAGGTGAGTTTCCTTCCCTCCTCTATCTCCCCAGTTTATCATTCACTGAGACTGTTGCCTATTGGGATCTCAGCTTTCTAGTGTTGATCTTTTCTTTTCCTTCCCTTCCCTTTCCCTTTCCCTTTCCCTTTCCCTTTCCTTTCCTTTCCTTTCCTTTCCTTTCCTTTCCTTTCCTTTCCTTTCCTTTCCTTTCCTTTCCTTTCCTTTCCCTTTCCTTTCCCTTTCCTCTGACTTTCATCTTTGATCAGGTCCCAGGCTTTGTCTTATGTCTCACATGTACAGGATATAAAATAAGGGCATGATGAGGATGTGGAACAGCTGCAACTCCCATACATTGCTAGTGAAAGTGTAAATTGGTTTTGGAAAACTTTTGGCACCCAGGTGGCTCAGTGGTTGAGCACCTGCCTTTGGCTCAGGTCGTAACCCCAGGGTCCTGGGATTAAGTCCCGCATTGGGCTCCCTAGAGGGAGCCTACTTCTTCCTCTGCCTGTGTCTCTGCCTCTCTCTCTGTCTCATGAATAAATAAATGAAATCTTTAAAAAAACAAACAAACAAACAAATATAAGCCTACCCTGTGACTTAGTAATTCTAATTCCATTGCTACTTTTTTTTAAAGATTTTATTAAGTAATCTCTATATCCAATGTGGAGCTCAAACTCCTAACCCTGAGATCAAGAGTTGCATCCTCTTCCAACTGAGCCAGACACACACCCCTCCATTGCTGCTTTTATAGCCAAGAGAAATAAATGTGTAAGTGCATCAAAGGACATAGAAGATACTTTTCACAGCATTTTTATTCATATTTGCCCAAACTTGGAAGCTACTTAAATCTGCAACAGGACAGTGAGTAAATTGTGGAATATTCATACAGTAGTATATTGCACAGCAATAAAAAGGACCGGACAGCATGTATGAATTTCATAGACATTAGGTTGAGTGAAAGAACCCAGACATAAAATAGTAGTGATGCGATTCCACTTATATTGATAAATATAAGTGATAGAAGTTAGCGCTCACTTCTGTAAAGAGGATATTGCCTGAGAAGAGAAGGAGGGAACTTTCTGGGATGACGAAAATCTTGACGTGGGTGGTAATTACATGGATGTATTGCCTGTGAAAATTCATTGAGCTTTACATTCAGATTTGGGTGTTTAAACACTTCATTGTGTGTTCTTTGATACCTCCGTTTTAAAAGAACAGAAAAAATATAAGGCCATGAGAAATCAGATCCTCTCAGGATATGGCTTCTTAGAGTTTATAGTCTACTAATACCACATTGCCAAGATACATTTTCAACATTAAAGACAAAAAATACCTTCTTTCTGTTCATTAAAAAAAATTGCTGTCTCTTTTCTGTAGCCAAACTCAAGAGGTTTTCCTACTTGAGGTGCATTAAACTGAACACAGCCCAAGGAAGTATTGAAAACAGAATTTTGGGGACCTGGGTGGCTCAGTTGGTTAAGTGTCTGACTTGATTTTGGCTTAGGTTGTAATCTCAGGGTTGTGGGACCTGTTTAAGGTACTCTCTTCTCTCCCTCTGCTTGCTTGCTCTCTTAAGAAGAAAGGAAAAGAAAGCGAAGAGTTTTTTATTAATTTGTCACAAGGAGACAGGGAAATGGTTCTCAAAGTGCTGTTTCCCCCTTGGGGTTCATGGATGAAACTTTTATTCAGTGTGCTAGGGAATAAGGCCAGGGAGCTTGATACATTAAGGAATTTACACATTTTATTACCTAGGCACTTGGTTTCAGCTGCTCATCTTAGTATGTGAACATGCTAGTGTATACATTGTATGTTCAAAAAATAGTTGTAAAACCTTGCCCATGGGAGATCTTAATTTTATAATGAACTAAAAGTAACTTTAGGGCAACTCAGAGGGCTTCTATGCAGGTCCTCAGCTCCAAACTGGCTCATGGAGGAGGGTATTTGATGGAACACCTAACCATAGCTTCTTGTTCTGCAAAACAGACAAATTCTTTCCTGGCTTTAACATTTCTACCTTATGTGTTAGAAATATTTTTTGACTTGGAAAATCTAGGTGAAGAGTAAAGGAAATTTCCTAGCACTATATTTAACTTTTCTGTAATTCTAAAATTATTTAAAAGTGAAAGTAGGTTTTTTTTTTTTTTGAGAGGAGGGGGAGCAAAGTAGAGGGAGATATTTTTTTTTATATATAGATTTATTTATTTGAGTAAGAGGGTACAAGGTGAGGGACGAAGGGAGATAGAAGCAGACTCCGCCAAGTGCAGAGCCCGATTCGGGGCTCTGTCTCATGACCCTGAGATCATGACCAGAGCAGAAATCAAGAGTCTGACACTTAACTGACTGAGCTTCCCTGGCACCCCTTGTTTGTTTGTTTGTTTTATTTTTTATTTAAATTCAGTTTAGGGGCACCTGGGTGGCTCAGTGGTTGAGCGGCTGCCTTTGGCCCAGGGCGTGATCCAGGAGTCCCAGAATTGAGTTCCACTTTGTGCTCCCTGCATGGAGCCTGCTTCTCCCTTTGCCTGTGTCTCTATCTCTCTCTCTGTGTCTCTCATAATAAATAAATAAAATCTTTTAAAAAAATAGAATTTAGGCTGGAGAACAAATACACAAATGTACTTCTAAGCAGGTCACTATGTAGAGTTGTAGAAATTGCAAGAAGCATTCACTGTATATTAGCTTAGCGAGGCACATATTTTCTGCAAATTGTTTCAATCACAGAGCATTTAAAATAACATTTTGGGTTAAAAAAATAAATTTAGTTAACCTATAATGTATTATTAGTTTCAGGAGTAGAATTTAGTGATTCATCAGTTGCATATAGCATCCAGTGCTGATTACATCAAGTGCCCTGCTTAATGCCCATTACCTGATTACCCAATTCCCCCCAGCAACCCTCAGTTTATTCCCTGTAGTTAAGAGTCTCTTATGGTTTGCCTCCCTCTCCATTACTTTATTTTTTCTTCCCTTCCCCTATGTTCATCTATTTTGTTTCTTAAATTTCACATATGAGTGAAAACCATTTGATATTTGTCTTCTCTGACTTGGCTTAGCAGAATACTCTCTAGTTCCATCCACATCATTGCAAATGATCCAAAAAGATTTCATTCTTTTTGATGCCTGAATGATACTCCATTGTGTATACATACCACATCATTATCCATTCATCTGTCAGTGGACATCTGGGCTATTTCCATATTTTGACTATTGTGGACATTTCAGTTATAAACATTGGGATGCATGTGCCCCTTCAAATCTCTGTTTTTGTATCCTTTGGATAAATACCTAGTAGTGTAATTGCTGGGTAGGGTATTTCTAATTGACATACAATGTTACATTAGTTCCAGATATATTACATACTAATTGGACAGTTCTGTACACAGCTTAGCACTCTCCATTAAGTACAGATAAGTTCTGTCATCATACAAAGTTATTCCAAATCTAGTCTATATTCCTGATGATGCTGTACTTTTAATTCTTGTCACTTATTTTATAACTGGAAGTTTGTACCCCTTAATCCCATTCATCTGAAAATAAAAGATTTTTTTAAAAAGCTTTTCAAGTTTTAACTTTAGAAAACTCATTTCTCTTTATAATTCTGAGTTTTAAGCAACTAAGTTAAACTTTTGGACTATTTGCACCATGTTTGATTCTTCGTATCAATTCACTGTAACTGCTTTTTTCTTTTCCTGATTTTTCTATTTTTTTAAAGAATTATTTATTTTGGGGATGGAGGGGCAAAAGGAGAGGGAGAGAATCTCCAGCAAACTCCCTCCATATGGAGGAGTCTGACGCAGGGCTTGATCCAAATGATCCTGAGACCATGACCTGAGCTGAAATCAAGAGTCAGGTGCTTAACCGACTGAACCACCCAGGTGCTCCTCTTTTCCCAACTTCTTCCTTTTTTTTTTTTTTTTTTTTTTTAACATTCGTTCATTTTGGAGAGCGAAAACACAAGAGGGAGGGGCAAAGGGAGAGAAAATCACAAGCAGACTCCTGCTCAATGTGGAGGCAGGTGCATGCAAGGGGGGGCGGGGGGCAGAGAATCTTACAACCACAAGATCATGTGAACGGAAACCAAGAGTCAGGTGCTTAACCAGTTGTGCCACCCTGGTGCCCCCTTTCCCAACTTTTAAAATGTTTTCTGTCTTCTGCCGTTGGCATTTTGCGTTATTTTCCAACTTGTTTGTTTTGGTCTGCATTCCAAAGACAGAATGAATTCTATACTTTTGTGAAATGTATCTTTAAAGGGAATCAAACTAAAAGACAGGATCTTAAGCTCAAGTAAGATATGAAAAGGGCTGTTTGATAAGCATTTAGAGGTTTATTAGATCAGGGATGGCAAATACCTGTCACTTAACATTCTTTCATCCATTAGGTGTACTGCTCACTAATCACAGTACTCTTCTTGAATCCTTCACACTTAGCTATCTACTTAGTTGGTTAGAGTTGACATGAATCACAAAATAGCTATTTGACATTTCTGTTTTGGAGGATCAGTTTTGAGAAACTTCTAGAGTTTGTGTTCTTTTAATTAATGAACGGGTCCATCCATTATATGAAATAACATCATTGTAATTATGGAAGTACAATTACCTAAAGAATACCTTAATCATTCTTTCTTGTCACTTAAAATTTCAGGTGTTTGTGAAGCCAGTTTTAATTCATAGAATATTCTTAAAGTACAATGTATTCTTTAAATATCCATACATTCATATGTCACATCTTTGACTTTTAAATGGGTAACATTTTTTTATATGTCATTTACTTTTATTCTCGTGTTTTCTTTCCATCTTCAAGGAATGGACCTACCCTATGAGACGAGAGATGCAGGTAAGGTAACCTTTTTGTTTATTCAAGCCAACCCATATTACTAGTACCATTATTAAATAACATTATTTCACAAAGGATTTGAGCCCTGTTGGCTCATGATTTCATGTAGGTTCATCATTGAGTATTTTTTTTTTGAGTATTTTAAATAATCAGCATGTTTAAGGTTAATCATGGATCTTAAAAAGATGGGAAATGAATTGTTTCCTTTTTTCCTTAGATTAGAATCATGGACATAGTAATAAATGTATGTGCAAAATGAGTCACTTTGTTTTTTCTTATCTGAAAAATTTGATACAGTATTTTTATTCCTTTTGAAAACAGTTTGCTTTCTCTGTTTAACTAGTTTAGAAAAGTCCAAAAGAATTGACTATAAGGCAAATCACTCCTGAGTAATTGTTCCTCTTTGTGTCTGATTTCCAGTCAACTTCCATAATGAAGTTTCCAGAAGACTGAGTTGAATACTCCCAATATGGAATGATAAAGTGATAGTTAACCATTGTAGCAGATTGTTTTTCTTTGTATTTCTTACCATTTACACTCTAGTAGCCCCAGAATCAAGCAGTGTCTCCTGTTCCTGGGAATACCTTGACTTACGAAAATGTTTCATTTTTTTTAGTGAAAACTCTCTTTTTAAAAGTAGCTTAGTATCTGTGAGGCATTTTATTTGGTGCTTTGGGGAATACACAGATGAGTAAAGTGTAATTTCTGCCACAAGAAGCTGGTAGGAGAAATCAGACCTGTACTCAAATAATTACAGTTTTTCATAGAACTGAACTACAAAATTATACTGTATTAGTATCTAGGATGTGATATAGTCCAACTGAAATCTTCTTATGTTGAACTCACATAGAATAAATTTTAATCTAGCATTTGGAAAGTAAACAATTTAAAATTGTTGAAACTCTGTCAGTAGGCAGACATTTGGTCTTGGTCTTTTTTAAACTTGCAATACTTTTATTAACTAAAGATAACAACAGTTCTAACCTTGTGTCTTGAGCTACTTTTGATTTGCCTAAATAAGGTTTTGTGTAATTCCAAAGGGGTGATTTTCTTTATGCCTATTTTATTTCTAGACTGTATGAGAGAGAATATAAATAAAATTAGAGATGTTTTATTAATAAGTCTAAAAGACAATCATATAGGGGCACCTCTTTGGCTCAGATAAGTGTTGGATTCTTGGTTTTGGCTCAGGTCATGATCTCATTATCATGAGATTGAGCCTTGCCTTGGTCTCTGTGCTGGGCATGGAGCCTGCTTAAAATTCTCTTTCTCCTTTTCCTCACACCCTCGGTCTTTTTTTTTTTTTTTAATATTTTATTTATTTATTCATGAGAGACACAGAGAAAGAGAGAGGCAGAGACACAGGCAGAGGGAGAAGCAGGCTCCATGCAGGGAGCCTGACACGGGACTCGATCCTGGGACTCCAGGATCAGGCCCTGGGCCAAAGGCGGCACTAAACCGCTGAGCCACCAGGGCCGCCCACACCCTCGGTCTTTAAAAAAAAGGGGGGGGGGGGATAGTCTTATAATATGCTTATTTTACCCAAACTGCTTTTAAAAAGGCACTGTGGAAAAAAATAAAAATAAAAATAAAGGCACTGTGGAAGTTCACATTATCTGACTTTTCAAAACCAGATTTAAACTTTAAATGTTTCACTTGATATATAAAGCACATCTGCATTTCTTTTCCCGATTATTGGCTCAGTGTGGCTAGGAAATGTTCCTTAAATAACAAGCTGTTTTGCTAAAAAAAATTATTATAACAACTATGGAAATACTCCACAAATCCACTCATATGGTATATAGTTTGTATAGATTTAAATTTTTAATGGTCAATATCTCTATTTTATTTTTCCTAGGAAATTTTACCTGGACTGTTTCTAGGACCATATTCTTCTGCTATGAAAAGCAAGGTATGAACTTTAGGTTAGGTTCATCAAAAGACTATTAACTAGCTTTTTTGAAATAAATTTTTTAGTAGTAGGCATTTTATTTGAGGTAAGATCCACAAATATTGCATGTCACCCTGGAGTACCGACCTTTTTAAATTTTACTGGACCAGTCATTGTCAGGTGTATTATTTTTCTTGTGAAATCCATGTATTTGAAAGATTTACTAAATAATTGACTTTTTATCCTCTAAAATATTAGATATCTATCATTGCTAATCGTATATTCTGAACGATGAAATAGAATTAAATCCTAAAACAAGTATATTTGACATTTTAGTTAATCTTTCCTTATCAAGTGTAAATGTGTGTGTGTGGGGGGGGTGTGTGTGTACATGTGTATGCACATGTATCTTAATTGATAAAATCTTCTGTTTTTGCAAACTTCAGAGACCTATGCTCCAGGTCGTAAAGTATTATATATATCTGTCTCCTGTATACTCAAACTGAAATGGATTTCATTCATTACACAGTTAACAGGGTAGATCTCATTTTACTATATGCAGCAATGTTGTTGTTACTTCCTAGAAGATTCAGTCCTATGAATTATGACAATGCTACTAATTCATTTTGAATTATAATGTGAAATACTGTATTGCGTGCTTTCCCCAATACTCTATTTAGAAGTCAGTATTTTGTATGATGTCTATCTACAGTAGGTTTTTTAAAAAATCAAAACAAAAACAAAACTAGAGGGATCCCTGGGTGGCGCAGCGGTTTGGCGCCTGCCTTTGGCCCAGGGCGCGATCCTGGAGACCCGGGATCGAATCCCACATCAGGCTCCCGGTGCATGGAGCCTGCTTCTCCCTCCGCCTGTGTCTCTGCCTCTCTCTCTCTCTCTCTCTGTGACTATCATAAATAAATTAAAAAAAAAAAAAACTAGAATTTTTAACTTTAATGATTTAATTTAATGTATTTATGAATTTTAGATGATTAAAGACTTTATTTATTTATTCATAGACGCAGAGGGAGAAGCAGGCTCCATGCAGGGAGCCCGATGTGGGACTCGATCCCGGGTCTCCAGGACTACACCCCAGGCTGCAGGCAACGCCAAACTGCTGCGCCACCGGGGCTTCCCAATAGGGGAAGTTTTTTAAATAGTTAAATAGTTTTTTAAATTTAAAGTCATTTCTTTGAAACTGGAAGGCTCTGTCACTGTTGGCATATGTAAGAATAAACCTAGTTTTGATGGCCTACAGCTAGGATGGAAAGGGTAGGGTGTTGGTAAAAAAAAAAAGTACTAAGGAAAAGATAGATAACTTACAGACTTAACTGTGAGTTACTTAAGATAAACAAAAGCCAAATAATGTAGTATTCACAAAATACTGGCCTTCAAGATAGTTTTAGTTTGTATACCTACAGCATTTTATAAATATACTTATTATAGTATTTGTCACATTAAATTATAAGTGTTTACAGATCGCCTCAAAACCTCTTCCCCCTCAGTTTCACCATGCTCTAATTATTAGACTGAGGAAAAGTTTCTATGGCAAAATTTGATTATTTCCCATTCTGAATCACCATACTACAGTTTATATCCCTTTTTTATAACATCATCCAAAAAATACGTAACAACAAATGATAATAGAGACCAAGAAACCTAAACTCCTTTTCTAATACTCATTTAGTTAAGCCTACCTTTTATTGCATTCAGATACATTGGAACTGTTTCTTCGTGTATAATTTTTCTGTGATTTGTAGGTATGAGATAAGGTTATAATTTGCTTTATATAAATGAAAACCCGTTGAAAAGTAGAAAATATTCTGTATGCTATTACATTTGAGTTGCATTTTGTAAAGGTTTGTTTTTACTAGTAATAGTCTCATATACATGCCTTCAGTGCTTGTCAAACCAGGTTTTTATCCAGAGTTATGTGTATCTTCCATGGTTTCTTGCACTAATAACGTAGATATGAAAACTTCTTTATGTATTACAGATCTATATAAACAAAAGAATAGATGTTGAGGGGCACCAGGGCGGCTCAGTGGTTGTGATTCCGGGGTCCTGAGATCGAGTCCTGCATCAGGCTCCCCACAGGAAGCCTGTCTGTCTCTCTCTGTGTCTCTCATGAATGAATAAATAAAATCTTTTTTTAAAAAAAAAGATGTTGAATACATTTTGGAGGTTTAATAAATGTGAATATGGAACATAGATTAAATCTTAATCCTACCGAATGCTTACCTCCTTTCTTCTAACTCAGGATGCACTCAGGAAATACAGACATAGGAAAATTTGCTGCAAAAATTAACATTTAAAACTTTTGAAACCCTCATTTTCTTAGCTCAGGATGCTATAATAAAATATAATAGACCAGTGGCTTCAACAACAGGCATTTATTTCTCACAATTGTAGAGGCTAGGATATCTGAGATCAGGGTGCCAGCATAGTTAGGTTTTGGTGAGGGTCCTCTTGCTGGCGTGGAGATGGCTGCATTCTTGCTTTATCTTTCCATGGCAGAAAGATTCAAGCTCTCGGGTCTCTTCTCTTACCAGAGCACTAATTCCATGATGGGGCTTCACCATAATGACCTCATCTAAATCTAATTACCTCCCAAAGGCCCATCTAATACTATCATCACCTTGGGGGTTAGGGCTTCAATGTACAAATTTTGACAGAGACAAAAATACTCTGTCCATAACAAATATGAATTATTCTTTGATTTCTAACATAGGTTATTGGTATTATTTTTCTGGATTTAATGCAGAAAGTAGGAATTAAATATATAGGAATATAAGCTGAAATTATAGAAAACTCAAGATTCTGAATTCTGATTCCTCTTGCCAGGATGATTTTGTTCATTTATTGAACAGATATTATTAAATAGTTAATATGTTCAAGGTACTCTTACACATACTTAATATGAATCAGTGAACAAAATCCTTGTTCTTAGGAATTTACATTCTAACTACTAAAATATGTCATGATATATAGTATATATGACATATATAACATATACATTATCTAACATGTTACTGTATTCACTGAAACCTGTGATCACTTGCAAATAAAAACTTGATATATCGAGGATTGTCATATTAAATTGTTTTAAATGTAGAGCCAAAAATGTCCCACAGAATATAGTATCATTTGGAGTTACCAGTTTTAACTTTAGAAGAATTTTTAAACTGTTAGTAGTCTGTGAACTGTATAAATTAATTCTGGCTTGTAATAGAAAAAGTTTACTGGGAGAAGCAAGGTATAGTCTAGAGATCTGGGCTCTGGTGCTGATATTAACTATGTCGGTGATGTTCAGTAACTGTTTATGTGTTTGTAGTCCCTTCTATAGAATAAAGAATGGTAGTCGATATACATGACAACTATTTCCTGAACACCTGCCATACATCCCAGGCATTGTGCCAAACATCTGATATATAATTCATCCATCCGACCACTCAATGAAAAGGTTAATATTTTCCCCCATTTTCACATGGGAAGACTGAGCCACAGAGTGCTCAGGTCATTAGCAGAGCTGGAATATAGAGCTTGGGCTCTCAAGACTCCAAAGCCCATGGCTTTAACCACTGTGTAGTAGTAGTGTTTACCAAATAAATTGTCTTTAAGGTCTCAACAAGCTCTAAAATCATGTAAAATAGGGACATCTGGGTGGTTCAGTGGTTAAGCACCTTCCTTCAGCCCAGGGTGTGATCCTGGACTTCCGGGATCCAGTCCCACATTAGGCTCCCTGCACAGAACCTGCTTCCCTCTCTGCCCATGTCTCTGCCTCTCTCTGTCTCTCATGAATAAATAAAAGTCTTTTAAATAAATAAAATTAAAAATTAAAAAATAAAATTGTGTAAAATAATCCTATTGAGGATACGTGACATATATTAATCTTGAATCATTGAAATATCTTGCTGATCATTTAAGATATATTATTATAAAATTAGCTTTAATCCCCCATACTGGGATCCCTGGGTGGCGCAGCGGTTTAGTGCCTGCCTTTGGCCCGGGGCGCGATCCTGGAGACCCGGGATCGAATCCCACGTCGGGCTCCCGGTGCATGGAGCCTGCTTCTCCCTCTGCCTATGTCTCTGCCTCTCTCTCTCTCTCTGTGACTATCATAAATAAAAAAAAAATAAATAAAAAAAAATCCCCTGTACTTAGTTAAGGTTCATATGTGGCTGTATTAATTCTAATGTTCAGTTGTGCATATTTTCAAACATCTATGGTAAAATAAGATGATGTTTTGTATTTTAAACTATTTCTCTCCCTGTCCCTCTTTTTTTATAGCTACCTATACTACAGAAATATGGAATAACCCATATAATATGCATAAGACAAAATATTGAAGCAAACTTTGTTAAACCAAACTTTCAACAATTATTTAGGTAAGAATTATTGCTGTGATTTATTAATAAAATGTATGGGCAGCAAACATGTAATGTAGTTTTTATTTCAAGTTGATTTTATTATGGCAAACTTCTCTGTCTTATAAGGATGGTCATGTATCATTTAAAAAATAAGTTTCCTGGGCAGACCTGGTGGCTCAGCGGTTTGGCACCACCTTCAGCCCAGGGTGCATGATCCTGGAGACCCGGGGTTGGGTCCCATGTCAGGCTCCCTGCATAGAGCCTGCTTCTCCCTCGGCCTGTGTCTTTGCCTCTCTCTCTCTGTGTCTCTCATGAATAAATAAATAAAATCTTTAAAAAAAACAAAGTTTCCTTTAAAATTTTAAGCAAGTAATACATATATATAATGCAGAATTTTAAAGATTAAAAAGCATGTATAATATACTGAAAAATTTCCCTATTTCTGTCCCTTATATACTCAGTTCCTCTCTCTAGAGGGATCCACTCTTATTTTTGAGTGGCACCCAGGGTTATATTATATATATACAAGCATATTTCTGTAAATAAACTTTTATTTTTTTACCCTTGCTTTAAAAAGTTTTTAAAATATATTTTAGAGATCACTTCATATCATTACTTAGCTGTATTGTTTTTTTAAACTTGCATGGGGGATGCCTGAATGGCTTAGCAGTTGAGCATCTGCCTTCGGCTCAGGCTATGATCCTGGGACCCGGGGTCAAGTCCCACATCAGGCTCCCTTAGGGGAGCCTGCTTCTCCCTCTGCCTGTGTCTCTCATGAATAAATAAATAAAATCTTAAAAAAAAATTAACTTGCATTATAATCCATTATATAGCTATACTAAAATTTATTCAACCTGTCTTCTGTTGGACATTTAGATTGTTTCCAGTCTTTGCTAATATATTGGGTATTCATCTACATGTCATTTAATTCATGTGTGAATATATCAGTTGGATAAATTTGTAGAAGTGGAATTGCTGGAACAAAGAATATGAGCATTTAAAATTTTAATGGATGTTGTAGATTGCCCTCCAGTGAGTTCTGTCAATTTACATTCCCACTCTAAAGTAGATGAGAGAGACTTTCCTTGGTATCTCTCCAAGCAGAATTATTAAGCATTTTTAATTTTTCCCAATTTTCTAGGGTAAAAGTGATGTCTCATGTAGTTCTGATTTGCGTTTCTCATTATAATGAGTGTGGTTGAGCATTTAATGGTTTTTAATGCTATTTTAATTCTATTTTAAAAATAAAGCATATGTATTACACATGATACAAAAAAAAAAAGAAAAGGTGGAAAAAAGGTGTATAAATAAAGTAAGTCTCTTCCCTCCTCTAAACCCAGCCATCTGGCTTCCCTCCTGGGAGGTAGCTACTGTTAACCCTTAAAATATCATCATAGAGATATTCTGTGTGTATATAAAAGCATGTATGTTAAAAATATTTTAAAGTGCTGCTTTATTAAAATTTGTAAAAATGAAAGCAACCTGAGTGTTCATCAGTATAACATACTCTAAAATATATTGTGTAAATGTATAATAGAATACTGTAACCCTGAAAAAGAAGGACATATTTCTATGTATGTTGATTTGGAGTAATCACTAAGATTTATTCAATTAAAAAACAAGGTGTACAACCCAGTGTATACTCTGTGTTTAAAAATATATACAATATGTTAGGCATATATTCTTGTATATGTGTAGAAAATTTCTAGTCTAAAAGACCAAAAATCTGGTGATTGCTTCTGAGAAGGAAAATTCAGGGTCTGGGATGCTAGAGGGGCATATTTTTTACTGCAAATATTTTTATACTGCTAGAATTTTTTACCATGTGTATACATTTTTCAGTTAATAGACACTTACTTTAAAAAAGGAATATCTAGGGCAGCCCTGGTGGCTCAGCAGTTTAGCGCCACCTTCAGCCCAGGGCCTGATCCCTGGAGTCCCAAGTCGGGCTCCCTGCATGGGGCCTGCTGTGCCTCTTTCTCTCTGTGTGTCTCTCATGAATAAATAAATAAAATCTTTAAAAAAAAAAAAAAAAGGAATATCCAGGGGCACGTGGGTTAAGTATCTGCCTTCAGCTCAGGTCATAATCCTGGAGTCCCAGGATAGAGCCCCATATTGGGCTCTGTGCTCAGCAGTCTGCTTCTCCCTCAGCCCCCCTCCTCCACTTGTGTACTGTCTCTTGCTCGCTCACTCTTAAATAAAATATTTAAAACAAACAAGGAATGTCTGCATTCTAAAATTAGATTTAATTTTTTTCTAATTATAAAAGACCTCCATATTCTTTATAGATATTTTAGAAAATACAGATTGATGCCAAGAAAAATATAAAATCATCCCTAATTCCACAACCGAGAGGAAACACTTCAGTTAACATTTTGGCATATTCCTTTTAAATCTTAACCCTATTATACATGTGTATTATATCTACACTTATATAGACTGAACATATATTAAAAATAATGCCATATTTTAAATGGCTATACTAGACATTTCTAATTTATATAGTTTTTGTTTTTAGTATCAAAATGTCCTAGGTACAGCTTTTTTTTTTTTCCTTTTTAAAAATCTATTTATTCATGAGAGACAGAGAGAGAGGCAGAGACATAGGCAGAGGGAGAAGCAGGCTCCTCACAGGGAGCCTGAAGCAGGACTCAATCCCGGATCCCAGGATCGCGCCTTAAGCTGAAGGCAGATGCTTAACTGCTTAGCCACCCAGGCATCCCACAGCTTTTTTATCCTAGTGGAAAAACCCTTTGTCCTTAGGTTCAGAATATTGAATTATAGACTGGTAATTCTGCTAATAGTTTTGTTTTTGTTTTTTAAAGATATTATTTTATCTTTTTATAAATATTTTATTTATTCATGAGAGACATAGAAGGCAGAGACTTAGGCAGAGGGAGAAGCAGGCTCCACGCAAAGAGCCCGAAAAGATTTTATTTTTAAGTAATTTGTACACCCAACGTCGAGTTCAAACTCACAACCCTGAGATCAAGATCTGAGCTGAGGGATGCCTGGGTGGCTCATTGGTTGAGTGTCTGCCTTTGGCTCAGGTTGTGATCCTGGGGTCCAGGGATTGAGTCCCTTATCGGGCTTCCTGCAGGGAGCCTGCTTCTCCCTCTGCCTATGTCTCTGCCTCTCTCTGTGTGTCTCATGAATAAATAAAAATAAAAATTTTTTTTTAAAGATTTATTTATTTATTTATGATAGACATAGAGAGAGAGAGAGAGGCAGAGACACAGGCAGAGGGAGAAGCAGGCTCCATGCACTGGGAGCCCGACGTGGGATTCGATCCCGGATCTCCAGGATCGCGCCCTGGGCCAAAGGCAGGTGCCAAACTGCTGCGCCACCCAGGGATCCCAAAAATAAAATTTTTAAAAAAGGGACACCTGGGTGGCTCAGTGGTTGGGCGTCTGCCTTTGGCCCAGGGCGTGATCCTGGGATGCTGGATCGAGCCCCACAATTGGGCTCCTTGTGGGGAGCCTGCTTCTTATCTGCCTGTGTTTCTGCCTCTCTCTTTCTCTGTCTCATAAATAAATAAATAAAATCTTAAAAAAAAAAAAGATCTGAGCTGAGATTAAGAGTTGGATGCTTGACTGACTAAGCCACCCAGGCTTTCCAACTGCTAACAGTTTTTAATATTCAACATGACATGTAGTAGAATATTTTAAGATTGACTCTGAATTAACTTTTTTTTCCCTGTAATTTAGCCTACATAATCACTTTAGGAAACAGTCATTGTCAGAATCCTTTTGGGTTTTACATTGGATTGTCCTTGGATACTGAGTTTCAGCTTCTCTGTGATAAGCTCTGAATTTATTGAAATTGTGACAACCTAAATGATTACTTTAGTACATAAATGATCACTAAAGAACTGTAATTTTTAAGGCAATATTGACTTTAAGAATTAATTTTGAAACTTAGTTAAATATTATAGTTGTATTACTAAACTGGTGGTCTGGATAAGTTAGAGAGGGAAGTTTTTCACAAAATAAAATAAGCCTAGCATATTAA
Source organism: Vulpes vulpes (assembly GCF_048418805.1). Taxonomy (NCBI): domain Eukaryota; kingdom Metazoa; phylum Chordata; class Mammalia; order Carnivora; family Canidae; genus Vulpes; species Vulpes vulpes. The sequence continues at coordinate 90,106,697 of NC_132785.1, forward strand.
TGATGTCTTCTTATTGGTGTTTTCCAAAAAACTACAAAATTGTAGGACAAGTGGTTTTTTTAGTGGGTTTTGCCCTACTGAAGGTTAGTTCAAGCAATGGATGTTTGACTCATGGCTCCCTTAGACTTCTATTTTGCTTACCTTCTTCTCTTTCAGAGAAAGGGTTGTTGTGCTTCTTCGGAATTGTCCTCAGTGGCATTGTGAGGAGGGGTCACAGGGCTACTCAAATAAGAATCTTCTAGTCTATGGGGAAGTTAGTAGAAATAGAGTAACAATAAAGAATACAAACAGGGGATCCCTGGGTGGCGCAGCGGTTTGGCGCCTGCCTTTGGCCCAGGGCGCGATCCTGGAGACCCGGGATCGAATCCCACATCAGGCTCCCGGTGCATGGAGCCTGCTTCTCCCTCTGCCTGTGTCTCTGCCTCTCTCTCTTTCTCTCTGTATGACTATCATAAATAAATAAAATTAAAAAAAAAAAAAGAATACAAACAGTTTTTGTCTTTTTATTCCAGGTCCACTCTGATCTAGAGGAAAGTTTTCTTCCTGTCATTTTTCAATTTTAACCAGATAGATTTTTTTAATGTAAAAATATCAGAAATGTTAACTTATTTAAGGCTTTAAATGCTATGCGTTTAAGCAGTATACAAACTATGACCAAGGTCTTGGGAATATGATGCTTTGAAAGTTGTTTCGCATTATTTTCATGGTTGTCAACAAATTTTGAAGTTTTTTGTGTGTAGAGTTTTGTCTGAAAGTGTGCTTATCACAGAATATTCTATTTCAGATATTTAGTCTTGGACATTGCAGATAATCCAGTTGAAAATATAATACGTTATTTTCCCATGGTAAGTATCAAATATTTTATTATCACTTACAATTTATGATTTGTCTCAATTATGGTTCTAAAAATTTGTAATAGGGATCCCTGGGTGGCGCAGCGGTTTGGCGCCTGCCTTTGGCCCAGGGCGCGATCCTGGAGACCCTGGATCGAGTCCCACATCGGGCTCCCGGTGCATGGAGCCTGCTTCTCCCTCTGCCTGTGTCTCTGCCTCTCTCTCTCTCACTGTGTGCCTATCATAAAAAAATAAAATAAATAAAATAAAATAAAATATAAAAATAAAAATTTGTAATAGTTGCATTTGTAGCCTTTTGGAAATTCTTGAATTAAGGCAATATTAATATGAGTCATCAGTAAATTTTTTCAATATATTTTGTTTTACTCTGTTTTATGCTTATGCTAATCCACTTTTTCTTAAAACACACTGTCTTGCCTTCAGACTAAAGAATTTATTGATGGAAGCTTACAAACTGGAGGTAAGTAATATTTTCTTAGTGTTCATTTTTGGATTATGTGTCATAGTTAATTTTTTAGTTAACATTTGTCTTAAGTGCAGTATATGGAGGTTGCAATTGTATGTAATAGACTATTCCCAAATTTGTATTTTCCCAACTCCTTGTTTCATTTGGATAGGCTTTCTTAAATATCCCTATAAGTATTTTCGAATTTTTGAGTCAGCTTTGAATCCCTTGAATTTCAAAGTTAAATTGTAAAGTTCGAAAGTTAAATAAATATCGAAGTGATTTGTATAAAATATAAAATGTTTAAGAAAAATTTATCTTACTATCTTATTTATCTTATTAGTATTATTTTAGTTGCTGAGTTAGATGTTTTTTTGTGAGAATAACTATTTCTTATTTTTCAGGAAAAGTTCTTGTCCATGGAAATGCAGGGATCTCCAGGAGGTATGAAGTTAAAGATTATTTTTCTTTCTCTAGCATTTAATTAATGAGCTCTGTTTTCTATTTTTTTTCTAAAATTTTTTCCCCCTCTTCAGTGCTGCCTTTGTTATTGCGTACATTATGGAAACATTTGGAATGAAGTACAGGTAAGAAAGTACTCTGAAACATAGCCATTTTTTTTTTTTTTATAGCCATGTTTAAATTCTCATTAAAATGAAGCTTAATTGAAAGTTTGGGAATTTGCAATTGATATCCTGATTTTTTTTATCTATTTATGTTGATTAGTCAGGCTCTTGTATCCCACGATTAATTAGCCTCTTAACCTTTGTAGCTTGTCCACCTATGTATATATCTACTTAGGCTAACATTTTGTGGTTTTGGGGAGTTAGTGCTAACTGTTGTTAAGAAGCCAAGGTAGTTATATTTGAAAATAATTATGGAAAACTATTTGCTGCTAGAGAATTGTGTAGTCCTAGTTTAAAAACTTAGATGCAGATATTATTTCTTCCCTTGCTTAAAAGGCTAATTTATTATGTTTTCCTTTAACGGCAATTGGATAAAAAATTACCTAGAAATTGTTTCAGGTTCTTTCACAATTCAATGTAGTCTTTCTTAACCAAAATCAGCTTTTCCAAGCGTATTGCCTAGATAAAAAAGAGAGCCCTGAAATAAATGCCTGACCATTGTACATTGTTTCCTTTTTTTAAGTGTGTCTTGTACAAGTTAGAAATCTTGTAATCATTGGCAATTCCTTGTCTTTCACTCCCCATCTCCCAAATTTATCATTACTAATCCTCTTTTGTATCCTAAAATATACCTTGAATCTGTCTCTTATCTTTCTCTTTATCATCATTTAATCCCCTAATCGAAGCTCCAGTCACGTCTCTCTTGGGCTTTATCAATGGTAGTCTTCTTAGTGGTTTCATGTGTTCTCTCCTTCTCCAGTGTTTTTTCCCCCCACGCTACAGTCAGAATGATCTTTTCAAAAGATAAATCTGATCAAATAATCACCTTATCCCAAAAAGCTTTCAGAGATTTCTGTTCCTTAATAATTCTTATCATGGCCAGTGAAACTTTGCATGATGTGCCTGTATCAACCTTTACATCATTATACCATTTTCCTTGTTCCTCTTATTTGAGCTGTATTCAGCATTGGATCAATATTCCTGGCACACAGTATACACTCAAATGTTTGTTTAGTTTGTTTGGTATCCTTTAAGTTTAGATTTTGATAGAGGGTTGGCTTAAAAGTATCAGTTAATATTATTTGAATACAAATGCTTTATTTAATTGAAAAAGATTAGTGCTCGGTAGACTATGTTTATATATTCTCTTTATTATTTGGTGTCTTGATAGTAATAGTGAAAATAGCTTCCATATATCGAGTCTTTGCTATGTGCTAGGTATTATTCTAAGCTCTTTTATCTCATTTAAGTTTTACAACAAAACAAGGAAGTAGATATACTTTTCCTTGTCTAACAGTGATAATATTTTGAGCACATACTATGTAATAGATGCCATATCAGGTGCTGTAAACCTTTTATCATGCATCTCACAATAGCCCTCCAAGGTAGGAATTTTTATAATCCTCAATTTACAAATAAGAAAAAGCTTAGAAAGTTCAGCAGTTTCCCTTAGAACACAAGCTGGTAAACAAAGGGATGGTGATATTTCATCTCCCCATGCTGTTGATTTTTCTACTACAACTCACTACCTCTCTGTAGTATAAGCCTTATGATTATGATTTCCTGCTTAGGTAAATTTTCGGGTAAGTTCCTATTTTAGGTAAATTCTGAAAATTGAGATTAATTCATGAAATAATACCATCACCTTAGTTTTCTTTTTTTGTTTTCAGAGATGCATTTGCTTATGTTCAAGAAAGAAGATTTTGTATTAATCCTAATGCTGGATTTGTCCATCAACTTCAGGTAACTTCTCTCTTTCTCCTCTTTAAAGTAATCGGAAAGTAGTGTAATTAAAATCTTACGTCCATGTAATTTAAGTGTAGAATTTATTTTTAAAATTTTATTTATTTTTTAAAGATTTTGTTTATTTGAGAAGAGAGAGATAGTTAGAGCCTGAGTAGGGGATGGGGAGGGGGAGAAGCAGGCTCTCTGCTGAGCCCACTCGAGGCTGGATCCCAGAACCCTGAGATAATGACCTGAGCCGAAGGCAGACACTTAACTGACTGAGCCACTCAGGCGTCCCTAGAGTTTACTTTAAATATTAAAAAATTACCATAGTCAGGGGCTCCTGGGTGGTTCATCTGGTTGAGTATCTGACTCTTGGTTTCAGCTCAGGTCGTCATCTCGGGGTCGTGAGATCAAGTCCCATGTCAGGCTCCATGCTCAGTGTAGAGTCTGCTTGAGATTCTCTCTCCCTCTCCCTCTGTCCCTCCCAATCATGCTCTCTTTCTCTCTCTCTCTCTCTCTCTCTCTCAAATAAAGAAATCATCTTTAAAAAAAATGACCATAGTCAAATTTCATTTATTTTTCCTTTTAAGTAATCTCTATACCCAGTATAGAGCTCAGATTCATGACCCTGAGATCAAGAGTCTCATACTTCTCCATCTGAGCCAGTCAGGCAACCCCTAATTTGATTTTTTATTCAAGTTCACATTTCCAGGTATTTTCTTTCTTTTTTAAAGTATTTTCTTAAAAGCTGCCATTACTGTGACAAAAGGGTTAAAGGCATATCGTTAAATGTAAGAGAAAATAATTGATGTTAGAAATTTTTCAGTTTTTTCTTTTTTGATTACACAGATAAGAATATTGACTCTAAGTATACTATATGTAGCAGCATTTATAATCTATTTTATATGTGTTTCCTTTTCCATGTTTCAAATTTTATTGGTGCCTAGAAGATGCACTAAAAAGACAGTAAGATATACCTGTGAAGTATCTGTTTAAACTAAGTTTATTTAATTTTTTCCAAGAACGAAAATCAGATTGAAGAATGTCCTCTGGCTGATTCTATCCAGTTATGCAGGAATAAATCTCACATTGAGAGACATCAAGAGCATTACAAAAAAAAAAAAAAAAAAGAGCATTACAAAATGGACTGTCTTAGGGGTACCTGGGTGGCTCATTTGGTTAAGTATCTACCTTTGGCTCAGGTCATGATCTTGGGGTCCTGGGATCAAGCCCCTCATTGGGCTCCCTGATCAATGGGGAGTCCACTTCTCCCTCTCCCTCTTCCCTACTTGTGCTCACTTTCTCAAATAAATAAAACCCTTAAAAAAAATTAATGAAATGGATTGTCTCAGTTACCAAACTACAGGGTTTTTTGTTTTGTTTTGTTTTTAGTTTTTATTAGTTTTTACTTCATTTAAAACAGAAAGTGATATGTCTGACTTTAGCATGTTTATGTAAAATGTTTTTGTTCCTTTTTAATTGTATTATGTAAAACTAGAATTTATAAGTTTCTTTGCCTTTTAACCCTGTTGTTTAAAAACATTGTCTTTTTTTTTTTTAAAAAAACATTGTCTTTTAAAATTGATTTTTGTATTTGAAAAAGTAACATATACACATTTAAAAAATACAGTATATATACAAGTCTAATTGCATAATATATTTAATTGCATGTGTATATATGCATACATATATATGCATCACAACTTATATATTGATTCCTCATACATAAACCTTTTACTTTATTTTTTTAAAGATTTTATTTTTTTATTCATGAGAGACACAGAGAGAGAGAGAGGCAGAGACACAGGCAGAGGGAGAGAAACAGGCTCCATGCAGGGAGCCTGATGTGGGTCATGCCTTGGGCCGAAGGCAGGCGCTTAAACCACTGAGCCACCCAGGGATCCCACATAAACCTTTTAGATAGTCTCTAGCCTTTAATGATTTAACAATATTGGGGAAAATAAACTAGTAGGTATATTTTGTTTACATGTGCAAATACACCTGTAAGATAAATATGTAAAGTGGAATTGCAAGGTAAGGGGTATTTGAAATTGATGTTACCAAATAGTCTTTCAAAAGGCTGAAATAGTGTAAGACCCCCAGGAAACAGTATCTCTTTCCTAGTAGTTCCCATTCAGTAACAATAGCCAAAAGTATTTTAACAGATTTTCTGATCATTGTCATCATGGTGGTGAAAGTGGTGATTCCTTTGGTTTGTTCATTCTTCTATCAGATTTTTATGTTTTTCTCATTGGTTTATAAGAGCTCTTTCTATATTAAGGAATGTCTTTAGCCAACTGGTTTGAAATGCCATTTTTATTATATACCAAACTCTGATCTATACTTGGGTCTGTTTCTGGACTTTGAATTCTGTTCCATTGCTCTGTTTAATGCTGCAACTGTATCAAACCATTTTAAGTACTGTGATATTATATAATTAACTTATGGCATAGCTCAAGATTCCCTCATTAATGTTCTTTCTAGAATTTTCCTGGCAAGTTCTTAGCATTTATTTTTTGGTGTGAACTTTTCTGGAAAGAGCCCTATATTTTTTAAATTGCTACTATATTCACAGTTCAAAAAGAATTGACACCTTTACATTTTTAGTCTTCCTCTCCAAGATTCCATTTATTCAAATCAGTTTCTGTGTCCTTTTGTGTTTTAAAGTTTTCTTTGTGTAGAACATATTTATTTCTTATGAAATTTATAGTATCCTGTATTCAGCACATACTCAGCTCTGTAGGCAGAATCTTTTTTTTTTTTTTTTAATTTTTTATTTATTTATGATAGTCACACAGAGAGAGAGAGAGAGGCAGAGACACAGGCAGAGGGAGAAGCAGGCTCCATGCACCAGGAGCCTGATGTGGGATTCGATCCCGGGTCTCCAGGATCGCGCCCTGGGCCAAAGGCAGGCGCCAAACCGCTGCGCCACCCAGGGATCCCTGTAGGCAGAATCTTATTATGAGAAGTTATTCCTCTACTTAAAAGACAAAGGCCTTATTTACAGTGGTTTGTAAATCCCTACGTTATGTAGTCCCTTACCTCTCTATTCTCAGGTCACACTGACCTTCTTGTAATTACTTGAAAATACTATGCATGTTCTCATCTCAAGGCACTTGCCTGTATCTCTTCACATCTAGAATGTGTTTCTCCAAATATCTGCATGACTTGTTTCCTTAATTTTCTTTTGACTGTATTGCTGCAATAGCTTCCTAACAGGTATACCCACCTCTACCCTTACCCCCCAATCCCTACAAGTCGAAAGAAAATACTAGTTTGGACCAAAATGGTAGGGGAAGAGGTGAGAAGAGGGCACATTTTGGATTTGACTGTATAGCTGACAGGATTTGCTGATGGATTGGATATGAAGAGAGGAGATTAGAATGAATCTAGTCCTCTATGGAAGATGTGGAAGAAACTGCATGAGAAGGTTTACAGGGAGTAAAATCAAGGTCAGTTTTGGTCAGATTAAAGGGCTGTTAGACAGTAGGCAGTTTTATAAGTTCACAGTTTACGGGGAAGAACCATATATTTAAGGAATATCAGTATGTAGATGCTACTGAAAGCCCTGAAACTGGGTGAGATCACTAGGGGAGTGTGGATAGAGAAGAATTTCCAAAACAGATCCTAACGCACTCCAACATATAGAGGGTGGGGAGATGAGGAATTAATAGAAGAGATGAAAAAGAATGGCCAGTGAGATAGGAAAAAATCAGGGTGGCTTGTTGTTTGGGAAGTCAAGTGAAGAAAGTGTTTGAAGAAGTAGGGAATGGGAGTGCCTGGGTGGCTCAGTTGGTTAAGCGTCTGACTCTTGATTTCTGGTCATCTCATAATCTCACAGGTCATGAGATTGAGCCCTGTGTCAGGCTCTGCATTCAGCGGAGTCTGCTTGAGATTTCCTCTCTCCCCTGCCCCCCTAAAATAAAATAAGTAAAATAAAATATCAATCTTTTTTTTAAATAAAATATCAATCTTTAAAAAAAAAGTGGGGAAGGAACCACTATTTCAAAAGCTGATAATATATAAGATACAGGCTGAGAATGGACATTCGGTTAGGAACATGAAGTCCTTGGTGTCCTTGACAAACAGGTTTTGTGGAAGGGGAAGGGTAAACATTGCTCAGAGCTTAAGGGAAAATGGGAAGAGAGGAATGTAAATAGCAAGAATAGATGATTCTAGGAATTCTACTTTGAAGGAGAAAATGGAAAGGACAGTAGCTAGAGAGGAAACGGGTTACTAAGGAGGATTTTATTTGTTTTCTAAAATGGTAGGAAATATGGCATGTTTGCTATTTGGAACAATCCAGGAGAAAAGAGAAAATTACTATTACACTGGAATAGTGTGGTCTGTTCTCGTTGTTGATTCTGTTATATTCATTATTTCTATGGTTTTATTTTTTTCTCCCAAGTTCTGATAGTTGGTATGTCATCTTTTTAATTGTTATATTTCTTCCATGAGTCCTTTTATTTCTTCTTTGAACTCACATCAGAAATGCCATATTCTCATTGATTTCATGGAGAATTAATCATTTTCATCTGCTTCATGGTGTGATTTTCATGCAATGCTCTTCATAGGACTTTTCACTATAATGTTGAAATAGTTTTTTTCCCCTTGTGCCATCTTTATGCTAAAACCTGCAGTGGTTCCTTTTTGATTATTGGTGATCTTTGTACTGGAAGTATTCTTAGAACAGCTATTTGCCCAACAGTAAAGTTGTGGGAGAGGAACCTGGGTAATGGTTGGGGAAGGCAAAGAGCTTAAGTTTTCTCACTTGTCTTGGAAGACTTTCCCACCAACACTTTTTTCTGGTGGTTTAACTTAGTAAGAAGCAGAGTGCCCCTTATGTCACAGGTTTTTCTTGTTTGTATTGATAAACATGGCATGCACATTAAAGCCATCCAGGGGAATCTAACTTAAACCAATTAAATGAGAATCACTGGGGGTGGGATTTGAGCATATATGTATTGTAAAATTCTCAGGTAATCCTCAGGTACAGCCAGGCTTGGGAATTACTGTTTTAGTCTATTTTTAGCTAAGATCAGATACTTCGCTACATACAACTCAGTTTCTCTTCCATCTTATTATACATATACCTGCCTTTTGCAAAATGGCATGAAATGTCGGCATTAACATTTTCCTCAGTATGCCATACCTCATCCCCACAGCCCACTCATATTTCCTATCATACTCTACAAGGGCTTGTTTTATCTTAAAACTACCACCTTTGGGCAGCCCTGGTGGTGCAGCGGTTTGGCGCTGCCTGCAGCCTGGGGTGTGATCATGGAGACCCTGGATTGAGTCCCACGTTGGGCTCCCTGCAAGGAGCCTGCTTCTCCCTCTGCCTGTGTCTCTGCCTCTCTCTCTCTCTCTCTCTCTCTGGGTCTCTATGAATAAATAAATAAATAAAATCTTAAAAAAAAAAAAAACGAACCACCACCTTTTTTGGGAGCACTTTAAAGTGTACCCATTCTGCTTGATTTCTGGAGTCTGGCATCTTGTGTGCCTAGCTTGGTCTGGTTCCATTGAAAAAATAAGGGTTTTTTTTGTGAAATATAATACACATATAGAAAATGCATAAAATGTAAATAAACATCCATGTAAATACCATCAGGTCAAGAAATTGAACATACACCAGGACCCCTTGTGTTACAACCCGTTTCCAACCACTAACACTCTTTCTCCTTTTGTAAAGGTAACCTCTATTCTGACCTATTTGGTAATCCGTTCTTTATTTTTCATTCTTCTCATATTCAGGGTTATGGATGTTTCCTACTTTGATCAAATAAGGAGATCTCTATTTCTTGTTTTCTTGAAGGGGAGAGGGATAGAAGTGCTTTTATTCTTCCATCTTTGGAAGTAGAGGACTATTAAATTTAAGGAAGTAGAAAATCAAATATATTTGAATCCATTAAGTGGCTTATTACTCTAATTTTTAAAATATTTTACAACTGTATAACATTTTATCTTTATTGAACTTCATTTTATTTTTATCATTTTTTGGGTTTGGGGGATGTGTGTGTGTGTGTGTGTTTTAACAGAGGAAGTTAGAGATCATATAGCTAAGACCCAGTGGCAGAAAACAGATAACTGCCTGACTAGCAGTTCAGTGTATGACACCCTAGTGCAAGTTGTTAATGTGGCTTGATTTATAGTTTTGTCAGTAAATGTGAAAATATGAGAGAGGAATTTTATTTTAATTTTTTTATGATAGGAATTTTAAACTTGCATTTATTTCTCTTTTAAAAATATGTATTTGGGCAGCCCCGGTGGCTCAGTGGTTTAGTGCCACCTTCAGCCCTGGGCGTGATCCTGGAGACCTGGGATCGAGTCCCACATGGGGCTCCCTGCATGGAGCCTGCTTCTCCCTCTGCCTGTGTCTCTGCCTCTCTTTCTCGCTCTCGCTCTCTGTTTCTCGTGAATAAATATTTAAATAAATAAATAAATAAATAAATAAATAAATAAATAAATAGTTTCTCATGAATAGTCTTTAAATAAAATATGTATTTATTAGAGAGAAAGTGCATGGCAAGAGTGTTGGGGGGTGGGACAACCAGATTCTGCACTGAGTGTGGAGCCTGACGTGGGGCTCCATTCCACAACCCTGAGATCATGACCTTATCTGAAACCAAGAGTCAGCCACTTAACATACTGAGCCACCCAGGCATCCCTAAACTCTTTGAACAGTATGGCACCAAATTTTTCAGTATAAACTAAGAATACAAATAATGTACACATTAATCACTGTTTTGGGTACCCAAGAATTTAAATGTATATTCAAGTTAATTAAATCTTTTTTAGGAATATGAAGCCATCTATCTAGCAAAATTAACAATACAGATGATGTCACCACTGCAGATAGAAAGGTCGTTATCTGTTCATTCTGGACCTACAGGTAAGGATTTTTGTATTTTAGAGAGGGTTGGGGAGAAGGATGATGGTATGAAGGGTAGAAAGCATCTTTTGCTCTTTATAAGTTATACTGAACAATCTAAATTGTTTAGAAAACTTTGGGGAGACTTAATTGGATTCACACAATAATTGCAAATTTTAATTTTATAATGAATCCATGTGTATTATATTGAGTTTCTGCTGTGTGTATACCATTGTACCTGGTTAATAGAATATGCTGGCTGGAAGATCAAACTTCTACTTAAGTCTTTAAATAGTATAACTGCTATAAAGATTAAAATAATAAGAGGGATCTGGAGAAGGGGCTCTAAGTACACTCAGGTGATCTTATTAAAAATAAAAGGTGATTAATAAATGAAAGGATTTCTCAGGTTAAGTAGGTTGACTACTATGAGCTACTCCAATTTTTCTCTTGTAATTAGTATTTCAATCCCTTCTCCTTTTCTTCCTTATGCTTGTCAGAGCACTTCTTCCCCTATTTTCAAAGTTAATGATCCAAGCATGCTTTCAAAATATTTTAACTTCTGTCTTCTTTTCTAAGACCTTGCTACCTTTGTTTATCTCTTTTTTACTCAGTCTCATTCTATTTCAGGTCAATATTGGCCTCCCAAACTCTCACTTGGTCTATTCTATACATTGTGGCCAGATTTATTTTTACAAAAGATAGTTCTGATGTATTTTTCCTGTACAAAAGCCTTCACTGGCTTAAATCCTTCAGAAGAAAACCTAGAGTGTTAATAGTAAGTAAGGTGCTTCTGGATCTTGGTATCTCTCAGTGTTCCTCTTTATATAAGCACTCCAGAAAGCCAAACTACTTGATGGTTTCATTTTGTCTTTTTTCTCCTCCTAGAATGCACATTCAGTCTTTCTACCCTTAAAAACTTAGTTCATGTTAGATCTCCTCAAGAGAAATGATGATTAACTTCATCTTCCTCCAATCCCTAGTTATTCGGAACTCCTATAGAGCTTTATTTATACCTCCTCACTTTCTACTTTGCATTAGTTATTTATGCCTCATACCTCTTTTAGAATGCAAGTACAGCACTGCATCTGAAATTTAGCTATAGCAGCCGTATTATCTGCTGCAAACCATCCTTTCTCCCAGCTCTAGACCTGTTGGTAACAAAACCACAGCTTTCAATGGAAAAATTTTCAGCAGTGTCTATGAAAGCAAAAAAGATAATCTACAAAATAAAATTGTCCAATGTAAAATTAATCTCTTATATTTTATGTTCTAAGTCATAGGCTCTGGTGCCTAAAGGTAACCAAACATTTAAGTACCATTATTTCCTTTAAAATTCTATTTTAGGGGTGCCTGGGTGACTCAATTGATTAAATGTCTGCCTTTGGCTCAGGTCATGATCCCAGCGTCCTGGGATGGAACCCACATTAGGCTCCTTGCTCTGTAGGGAGTCTGCTTCTCACTTTCCCTGCCGCTCCCTCTTTGTGGGCTTGCTTGCTCTCTGTCATTTGATATTGTCATTTTATATCATCTTTAAAATATATATTTTTTTCAAACTATTTTAAAAATGATTGTTATTAGTAATACTAAGACATAATTATAGTAATACCTAAGACATAATTAATTCTCACGACGGGAAATTATTCTGTCATGAAGATACAAAGTTGCTTAGTAATTTATAGCAAAAGGATTTGCTGACATTTCCTAAAAATTCAGTCTTGGAATTCTCGTAATGCATATACATGGTAACACTTTATGAAAATGAAATTTTACTAGCTCTGACATTCTCACAAATGAGTTCCCGTTATATTCATGCAATAATTTTTAGGCAGTTTGAAGAGAACACATGAAGAAGAAGAGGATTTTGGAAACATGCAAGTAGCGACTGCACAGAATGGCTGACTCAAGAGCAACATTATAGAGGATGTGAATTTCTATTTGGGAAGGAGAAAATACTAGAGCCAATAATAATGTAAAATGGTAAAAACACAAGTCTTTTTTTTTTTTTTTCCAATTACATGTTGCTTCTAGGTGTGTTTCTCTGCAACTTGTTGAGCAACATTTTAAGAAGATGTCGGACTTCTGCAATAGATGGCACTGGTTTTACTCCTTTTTTTCATTTCCTTTCCTTTCCTTTCCTTTTTTTCTTTCTTTCTTTTCTTTCTTTCTTTCCTTTTTTTTTTTTTTTTTTTTTTTTTACACTTTACAGTTTTATTATAAACAAGAATTTTGGACTTGCAAAGAGGTATTATTGCAATAATGCACTTTTCATACTTGAAATTTATTTGTATGATATAAAGTTATTACTTTAAACAAAATGCAAGTTAGGGGGGATTTGTTTATAAAATCTGGGTAATTTATAACAAGAATTTCCTAAAGTTTGCTAAAAATTCATTTTGTGTTCTATATATTACATTTAAAAAATAATTTTACAGTTGAATTTTATGATGGAACCTCTTATGGAAACATTAACATGCAGGAATCTGCCACATTTTTGTTTTAGTATAACTCAATAGCTTCATTACCCTTTTATTTTTTTAAACTTCTTAATCCATTATTAATCTTTGAATCATGACATTAGCTAACTCTTCTTACTTTAACATCCAAGTATTGCTTCCATTCATCTTATCTTCCTAATTTGTTTATTCTATAGAAAAAAAAAGTTTAATGAACAAAGGACGATGTTTTGCTTGGTAATACCAGATACTCAAAAAACAAGGAGTTTTAGACTTTCAAGTGACTTCCTTTTTTCCTTAAAAGCCAAATGTTGTTTGTTCCTTTTTAGAGTTGTTTAGCCCATTTTTCCTTTGTCCAAAATAGTTCTAAGTAGAATATATTAACTTATGTAGCACTATTTTTTTTCTAAATGAAGCCCAAAAAAGAAAAGTGCCTTGCATCAATAAAGAAAATAAAAACAACAAAAAAACAAATCTTCATGACCTTTAAATTAGTATATAGTACAAAGTTTAAACATTTTTCTGTAATTTCTTTTTAACTATAAATTAGTTAAGACAGAGTCTGAGGCTTAAAGAAACCTCAGTAAATTATTTGGAATATGGAACATTTACTCCTTCATTTTATGTTGTTTTAATGATTCTATGAGGTTGTTCTGGCTCAGGCAGCAGCTTTTCTTTGAAGATGCATTTATTGGGGAAAGTGGTTTGTGGGAAACTTCACTGTATTTAGTGTTTTAATTCTTTACATTGCGTTAATCCAGATGTCCCCCATAATTTGCATTAACAAAGTCACTTTATGGATCCTTTTAATTCTCCATATTTTTATTTATACATATAACAATTGTTCTAAGAAAAACATTTTTTCTATTTTAAGTATGCCATGAGGGAGGAGAGGAGTGTTTTTAACTTTTTATAGTTGATTTAGGGTAGCACAAACAAAACTCCTTTATATCTCACTTTTCTCAGTCCTCTCTTGAGGTGCTTTTTTGACGGGAATGATTTACATACATTCCCTTGGTACCAATAGGTACTATGCAAGGTAACCCATTACACCAAGTTACTTGCTTTGCTTTTCTCCCTACAGTGTAATATAATACCATAAGAGCTTTTTTCAATCCAGCATAGCAGGAAAGTGGAAATTAAAATAGAGTCAATTCCTGTTGACCCAGATGGTATTCCTTTTCTGATTCCCTTCCTTTCCCCCATTTTACTATCCTGACAACAGCCTATTATTAATCCCATTGTGATCCTGTATTCTTTTGTGTGATTAGGTCGTTTGGTGTGGTAGTTTAGTACAGTCAAGATTTGCATTGTGTTCAGAAATTCCACTTGGCAAAGTGCCAGATAACACAGCTTTCCTGTATGTAGATCACTATATAGGTCAGCAAAGATCTCTCTTGCAATCTAATAATCTATGATACTCCTTTATTCAGCAGAAACTCTGCTTAAAAGAATCTTCGTTATAGTACATTTAGGTTTTAAAATGAGGGAGTTAAGATTTTAAAAATTAGTTTCTTAAAGAGACATATCCTCTCTAGTACTTGGGCCAAAAATACAGATTTGGTCATTAATTTAAAGCTGGTAATTTTCCACTTTTTCTAACCACTGTAATTTTTATGTTGTCACTAAAGTGCCTGCCCAGCACTGTATATTAAAGACTGTCTCTTGAACACTAGGAAAAGGGACTATCATCTTATTGAGTACAGTACTAATGGGGACAAAACATGAAGTTTATTCTTTCATGTAAGCACCCCAAGTTTGTTTTACCCTGGATCCATTTTTACACCTAATGTTCAACTAGTTCTAGCTCTTCTAGTCTTCTATTTGGTTCCATTTCTGGAATTCCGTTATTTCTGTGGATATTTTGTGATAATTACCTATAATACAATTAACCAATCATGATTTATTTTCTACAATATTTGAATAATGTAGGAGTGTAGCACCCAATTTTAAGTATGCAATCTGGGCAAGGATTTAAAACAAATTGCAGCAAAAACAGGAAAACTGCTTTACTGTCCACTTTAAAAGTATGAAGCAAATATTGAAAATATTCAAACTGGAATGGCAGTATTCTTACCTTATTCGTTTGTGTTAATTTCATACTCATTGGGTGTTTAAACAGCAGTTATGTTTATTTGTATCTACTCTAAGGTGGAAATGTTAAACTGGGATAGCTTCTGCTACCAACTCTCAACTGTTTGACTTTTAGAGCAGAATATTTGTTTTGGGGGGGATTTTGTGCTTCATCTGAGTTTAGAAGTAATGTCAGAAAATGTTAAGCATGTCCTTTTTAAGAAAATATAAGGTTTCTAACTGTCTTATTACCATGGTAATTCAAGTGAATTAGAAATATTTAACTGCAATCTTGAATTATAAAGTTGGGGTGCACATATATATATACTTATATATAAGGATCTCAACTTGATGTAAAGTAAATGAGCAGTTACCTGGCGGATTTTTATTTTTTAATAACTGGTTTAATCCATAATTCCATAACAAACTTAGCTTCATTTCAGTATTTACTTTCTTTGTCCATTCAACAATATTCCAATATGGAAGTGATAGGAAATAGCTGAGAATTAATAAAAGATTTTATTTTACTTTTATTGATTAGAACGTTTATAGGATCTTTGAATGCTGGATTTTTTTGTCTTACCCATCCATGGCAGCTAAAAAAAAAAAAAATCAAAATATTCAGGTTTACATGTTAGCTCTCTCATAGGGAGTTGCCATACCTCACAGTTCAAAGTGTATTCTATAGATCAGTAACATTATACTGACATGTAATTGCAATTTACTATGCAGCAAAAATGATTCAAGAAAAATAATCTACAGTGTATATTTACCTTTGTACAGGCAATTGCTTAAGTTAACTCTGCTTTTAACATTTGTACTTGGATAAAATGCTTATGTATGTATAGGAATGTCACAGTGCAAGATGCTGCTAGCCCAGGCACAAAGTATTAAAATTATTTTGTGAAGACTGGTGGTTGTATTAAAACTGTTGTGCCATTATACCTCAAAAAGATTGAAATGCTCATTTGTATTCCTTATGCCTCAGAATTTTGGATTATTGTCTTTTAGGTATAAGTAACCCAGTTTTACTACCTCAGATTAAGGATGAATGAACACTGGACCTTGAGAAGCACTTAAGAGTATCTTCCAAAACACGGTGGTCACACACACAAAAATTATGGTCAGTAGTCCAGGCAAGGCCTGAATTTTAGCTCAAGAATATCTCTCAGGATTAGTTGAGCAGATTTGGAGTTAAAAGTGAGGGAATTCGTGTCTGAAGGAAAGGGTATATAAGTCATCCACAGAGCAGCTTCTAGCCCATTAAAAAAAAACTTGCTTTCACAGTACCACGTTCTGTTAGCCTACCTACATATTCTTCATCAAATCTAAGATGCTATCTCTGTAATTTTAGATATGACTAAAAGGGAAAATATTGTTGAATAAAATGGGGCAAGCCATTGATCATAAAATGCATCCTGAGGGACTCCTGGGTGGCTCAGTGTTTGAGCGTCTGCCTTTGGCCGAGGGTGTGATCCCAGGGTCCTGGATTGAGTCACACATTCACACATTGGGGCTCCCTGCATGGAGCCTGCTTCTCCCTCTGCCTGTCTCTGCCTCTCTCTCTGTCTCTCTCATGAATAAATAAATAAAATCTTTTAAATAAATAAAATGCATCTTGATTTCCGAAATGAGAGATCCAGATTTCCAAAATACTAGTGTAAAAAATGTGCATCCTACAATTATGGAAATGTAAATATACAAAATATCTGAGGCATAAT
Organism: Vulpes vulpes; assembly: GCF_048418805.1. Taxonomy (NCBI): domain Eukaryota; kingdom Metazoa; phylum Chordata; class Mammalia; order Carnivora; family Canidae; genus Vulpes; species Vulpes vulpes. The sequence goes on from NC_132785.1 coordinate 90,123,471, forward strand.
AAAAATCACAACTGTCACTTCATTCTACCTTTTCAAAAGCAAAGTAATGCTTTAAAATGTGCATATATGGTTTACATGAAATGTTTTATGCAGTTTTCTGCACTCAAGGTTTACTCAATATGATTTAGAAAATTTTAAACCTACTCTGGCTAACTAAAGCTAAATATAGATCACCATTTTGCTCAATGACACAATTTTTATATAATGTACTTTGTAACTTTCCTATAGGAAGGACTTAAGACCTTAAGGACACTGGTTAAAGTGATTTATTTAAATACTAACTTTGTAGATAATTTTACTTCAGATTGTTCAGAAGTAAGGTAAAGCATTCAATTTTGCATTCTGTTAGGGATATTTTTTTTTTAATATGGATCTTAATTACCAGAATGTACCTAATAAAGCTACTGTCTGTCATGCTAAGGTTGTAGGACTCCTGAAAAGGCAAAACTAGCAGGTTTGTTGCTTTCACTAGAGACATCAATTCATATGCATAGGTCATTAGCAGGTAAGTAGTAAACTCTCTTGGTGAAGGGTTTTTGTTGTTTTAGACAGCCAACTTTAGCTTACTCCAATGGGAGAAATCTTAAATCCAGCTGAGGTAGGTTTGAGTCAGAGGGATTAAAAAGTGGTTGTCTTTACCTTCCCACTTAATTTACAAAAATCACACAAAACCGGAATCACTTATGAACCAGGATGTGACCTAAGACTCAAGAAAAACACAGACATAGAGTTTTAAAACTTCATCATATGAACAGGTTTAATGTAACATGGAATGCAAAAGATTAGAACCATTAATAAAATATCCAATTCTTCAACTTAAAAAAAATAATTAAAATAAATAAAATCAAAATAAGATAGTGACCAGAATAATAGTACCATGACACTCACAGTAAATAGAAAAGCTTCCATCAGCATTTTAAGGAGTAACAAATGCAGTGATACATATTTAAATATTCCACTCAATTTTGTAATTTATTTTTCATAAAAACATTACTCAGAAGGCTTCAGAAATTGATGAAAAGATGAGAAATCAGGTTAGAAATACATAATATGCCAAGATTTGTTAATTCACTGTTAAAAAGTACCTTATATTTGCTCATTTTAAACAATAATTATATTTCACATATAAGGTAGTACCTTATCTGCATAAGAATTATAAACTTTTAGATGTACACTTAAATTGTTTTACTTTGAATCTGGTCACATTTTATCATTTTCATTTCTACTTTAAAAGGCTGACCAGGCTGTTTACCAATATAGTATTAGGATCAACAAATGCTGGACTGTATTACATTTAGTTTTATCCAATTTCATATAATATATGGAAAAATGATACACTCAAGTGGTTTTTGGTATTTCTTTGAAACAAAAATACTCATTTTATGAATGTGATAACAGCCTTATTCATGGTATGCTTTTTTTTAATGAGCAGTACAGATAGACACATAACTCTTACTACCTATACTGTAACTACAAAGAAATGAAGCCAAACTTTAGAAAAATACAATGCAAGAAAAGATTCAAGTTAAAAATATATTCCTTTGGTTAAAAATCATCCCCTTTATAATACTCATTTGTAATCTAAGCTCACAGCATGTCCCACCAGCCCAAAGTAATCTTCTAAATGTCATTATACTTGTTGTATTACAATGTTTTTTTTTTTTTTTCGATCCAGTATTTATGGAGGTCACTGAGTTGCAGCAACAAAGTATTTTAACTCTAGGGAGAGTATTGCCTTGTTGCATTAGCTCCTTTGACAAATGTCTTTCTTAAATGATTTTTTACTTTAGAAACCTCCGACACATGTAGTTTTCTTCAGATACTGTATATCCAAACTTTTTATAGAAACCAACATTTTGTGGTAGACATTCAAGGGTAATCTTATAACAGTTCAGTTTCTTGCTTAGCAAAGTAAGGGTTGATAATAACCTGAAATTCAAAAATGGGGGAGGGAGGGAAAGCATAGAGCATTTGTTAATAAAAGTGCATTTGAGTAATAACTTAATATGAATGACGATTATATAAATAAAACTTCAAATTTTCTTTTTTAAAGAATGCTAGCATTTTTTTTAAATTTTTATTTATTTATGATAGTCACAGAGAGAGAGAGAGAGAGAGGCAGAGACACAGGCAGAGGGAGAAGCAGGCTCCATGCACCGGGAGCCCGATGTGGGATTCGATCCTGAGTCTCCAGGATCACACCCTGGGCCAAAGGCAGGCGCGCCAAACCGCTGCGCCACCCAGGGATCCCAAAACTTCAAATTTATATTAGAGATTTAGACCATGACCTTTCTCACTATATTTATTTAAATATTCAAATTGTAAGTGGATAAGTATTTAATTCACCCCAAGCATTTTACTGTTTCAAATATACTTTATCTAGTAATCTCTAGCCCATTATATAATAGAGCAATACTAAATTCACCCTAAACCCTCCTTAATACTAGTTTTAAGATTAATGTTAACAACTAAAGACTCAATCTTTTTAAAAATATAGCCAAAATTTAAATTTTTTTCCCTAAATCTATTCAGACTACTCAGGAACAGTCAACATTTTCCACGTGATTTCCCATGTGAAATAAATAGCTTTTGTTATCATTTTAAAGCTAACGTTTATGAAAATATGTATCAGATTAACTCTGGATTGCTATAATTAATATGAAATACAGCAAAAAGGTATACATTTTCCAAACCCAATAGAATGTGATTTTAGGGGCTCCTGGCTGGGGTTAAGTGTCTGTCTTCGCCTCAGGTCATGATACCAGGGTCCTGGGATGGGTGCCCCTCCATTCCACCCTGGGCTCCCTATTCAGTGGGGAGTCTCCTCCTCCTGCCCTTCCCCCTGCTCTCAAATAAGTAAATAAAATCTTAAAAAATGGAATATGATTCTAACTGCCTTAGGGAGAAAAAGACCAGAAAAGATCTACAAAAATTTATCCAGAAGGGTTTCTCATATTTGCATAGACTGAAAAGTTGTGTATCATTTTGAAGAGAGAACATTTTGACTGAAGTTATGAAATTATAAAAGGTATGATAAAATTAAGTGGACTAGAATACTAGAAGCTGGTCTGGTCTGTTCATTGATATATCCCAAATACCTAGAATAGTATCTGGCACATAGCAAGTACTAATAATTTACTGAGTGAATTCCTAAAACTCAGAAGAGATGGTACTAAAGCAAGTTCTAGCTTATAAGATAGGCAATAAACCTATGAGACATTTATTTTAAAAGATTTAGATAAATGCACAGAAGATTTTAACAAAGCCTGTTTCAGTATGTTTCTAAAACTTATGAGACAAAAATAAAACTTAGGAGACAGAACATCTCCTTTGTTTTTAAACATGACTGGGGAACTGGGGTGAATCACTTGACCTGGCCACAAGTTTTTTTCCTACTAGTAGAATACTATTATTAAAAGTTAATTTAAAGGGACGACTGGGTGGCTCAGCGGTTAAGCATCTGCCTTCAGCTCAGGGCTTGATCCTGGAGTCCTCGATCAAGTCCCACATCAGGCTCCATGAATGGAGCCTGCTTCTCCCTCTGCCTATGTCTCTGCCCCGCGCCCCTGTCTTTCATGAATAAATCTTTTTAAAAAGTTAATTTAAAATTTTATGGTCTACGAAACAGTATACTTCTAATTTCTAAACTTAATGATAAAACATAAAAGCACTTTGTTCATTAAATTTAGCTTAAGCTGCTGAGTGAGCCTAATTGATGACATCTAAAAAGAACTTCAAACAGGAAAACATTGACGAAAGAACATATTAACTACAACAGAAAAAATATCTAACCTTGTTTCTGCCTACTTACAGTTTGCCAAGCTGCTTTCCTCTGCATTCATCACTAACAACAACATCTTCTACTCTTCCTCTCTGAAAATGTTTAACAATGTTTAAAAGACTTAGGCATGTAGTTTTGTTTTTAGCTAAACAGCAAGTGACAATTCAGTGATGTTTTATGAACAAACTTTAAAAACCAAAATGCCTTTTTTCCTTACTATAATGAATCAACTTGTGGCCTAATCTTGTTTTGTCCATGTCTTAAATCTGCCCACCCCACTGTTTTAAAGATTTCAGAATCCACATCACCAAAATGTAATCTTGTCATGTTATACTACAACATCTTAACTCCTTGCTTAGTAGTTTTCTTTCACACATCTAAATACAATTGATTAATTTCTAGTAAAGAAACCCCACCAAAATTCATACCTCACAATACATTCCAAGTGTTCCTATCTATTTTCACTGGATTACCTAGGTTCTCATGGGAGTCATGAGGAGTGAACAGGCACTAGAAATTAGAGAATACAGTTGACCCTTGAACAACATGGGTTTGAACAGCACAGGTGTGCCACTTATATGCAGATTTTTTTGGATAAATACTCTGTAAATATTTTCATTATGATTTAATAACATTTTCTTTTCTCTAGCTTTACTATAAAAATGCCATATGTAATATATTTAACATACAAAATGTGTTAATGAGCTATTTATGTTATTGGTAACACTTCCAATAACAGTAGGCTATTAGTAGTTTCAGGAGTCAAGTAACATGCAGATTTTTTATTGCAGATAGGTGGGGAGGTATCAGTGTCCTTAACTCATGTTGGTCAAGGGTTAATAATATTCTGAAACCTTTAACTGCTTGGAAACTGATGGAAATTTGTGTTAATCTATATATACAGTATAGTGTTTTTTGAAAAATAGCATCAGGTATTCTAATCATTACTGCCAAATAAATGATGCTGACATGGTTTCTCTAGGATTTTACCAAATCTGACACAAAACAATTTTTAGCAAACAATTCAGATTATTAATACATTTTCTTCCAACTTCCAGAACACAATGGGAAAATGTTACTAAGTGATTTCTAGTAAGCAAAGTTTTCAGGGCAGTACAGCTCATTTTATAATGAAATGCAGTGAGAAAATAGATTGGTCTAATGGAAACTCAGAGTTAGTTTTGCTAGAAAACACCTGTTCATTTTAGTCATAAGCATTAATGTGAACACATACCTTAGCACAGGAATGGATGAATTTATGTTCTATTATCAGAGTTGCTGTAGCAACAATTTGTCCTAAAGTCACATCTTCCACAACTGTAACATAATAGTCCCCAGATTTCTTCATGTGCTCAAAAGATTCTGTGGAAATTGGAAAAGTGTTATGTGGTAGACATTAAACTTTAGTAGGTGCCATAAAAATGCTAGGATTAACTAATACCATTATTGAATACTTAAAAGCTACTTCATCATGATAATTTACACTTTGTTTCTAAAGAAAATGTCAGAAATGTCCAAGTGGCCAAAATATGAGCAATCATTATCACTTGGAATATGGCCTGTACCTTTGAAAAACCTGTTAGCAAAGTACAACTATTAACAGCTATGTCAGATGAATGGCACTTATAATACAAATAAATTGTAGATGTTGCCACTTCTGTGACTAATGTAGACTGTCTTAGTATCTTCATTACTTTAAGTCATTACTTTCTTTAACCTTTACACTCAGTATTTGAGTAGAACAAAATGCAAATTTTAATAAGAATGTTTACACGGCTCCATTCTGTAACTTTTAGTCTTCTGGCTTCAAAACATTTTGACAAGTAGTTTTCAGTTTTCTTGTGATCTGAAGTGTTTCATGACTACATGACTTGCTTTTTTAAAAACAGAATCCTCAGTTTTGCTTGTTTTGAAAGCATCTTGTGAAGTAGGTTGAAAATTGTCTTCATTTCTAGGTAATCATTCCAAAGTCACATGACAAATAGCAAAGATGGAATACTTTACTCTCAAGTTGATTTTTAGCACTTATATTGCCAAATAATAGGTTTCTCATCTAATCAGATATGCATAAAAAAGCCTAATCTCATATATAGTTTATTTCCATAGTCTTGTTCTAGATAGGGTTCTGGAGTGGAAAGAAGAAATAAATTCAGTGAAGAAAAACAATGAGAATCAGAAAATGATGATCTTCATCTTGGGAGGCTCAAATAGAGTACAAAGCAAAATTACCTAATGGAGGAAATGAAGATATTATAGCAAACAGGAGGACAGTGTTAGAGCACTAGATGGAATCAGGAAAGTTCTAGTCCTTTCCTTACCAATAACTACGTGTGATCTTCAGTCATTTGACCTCTCTGGTTTCCATTCTCATATGGACTAAAAAAAAGGGGCTGAACTATACATTCTGAATCCTATGGATCTTAAAATTTAATAACAACAAACTAAATTTAGAACATAATCTCTTACCCTATATTTGGTGATGAAATTTCCATGAATAACCTAACCACATGAAATCTACTACAGTACAGAACAATCTCTAGAGCTGTCACCAGCTACAGTAATTATCTAAAAAGTCAGGTATTTTGTAAAACATGGTAATTATTACTCTTGGATCTTGGAACAGGTTAGCCACATTAAACATTTAAATAAGAAAATGGCTAATTGCTATATGAATCATTTCCAGTTGTTTGAAGAAAAACACAAGTAGACACTGAACATAGCCCTAAATGAAAAAATCTTGTTTCCCTTTATTTTTCATTCAGGAAAAGGGGCTGTAGTACTTACTCATAAATTGTTCAGGGTTGACCACTCCAGTCTCTGTCAGTTGGCCTAATACCTTAAAAAAACCTAGTGTGAAAAACAGATTTCAAATTATGAGAAGACCATATAAAAGATTAAAAGAAGGAATGAATGTGTGAAGCTGGTAGGATTGTGGGCATTTGTGTTTTCACAACTTTCTGTAATCATTTTAAAATTAATCATTTTATTAAAGATTAAGCTGAAACCCATTATTCCTTCTATAATCATTACATAAAACAAAGAATAATAGGTTCTACCAATGTTTTTGCCTGTATGAGATTTTTGGAATAGCACCAACCTTAATGATTCAATATTTAAAAACCAGCAGGTATATTTTTCAATGTGTAATTTGCATTAAATTTGGTGCAGGAAATGCCAAATTTTCCCAAATACGTGCTTTGATTTTACTTAAAAGTGCAACAAGACTGTCATTATGCCCAAGTATACTATTTTTAAAATAAAAGTAATATTGTTGAGACAAGATTCCCGATTTCATTATTGTTAATGTGAACATTTTAAAACTTTGAGAATCTTAATTTCTACACACTCAATATTTAGTTTACCAGAATTAGTTTCTTTAGATTTCCTACCAAAAAGGAAATGAAAAAGTTCATTTTTTTTATTATAAAATTTTAAAAAATCATTTTGGAGAACTTAGACATTAAAAATATATGTAAACAAAACCTTTGCAATATATCCAAGGCAAATTATCTCCACTCTCATTCCCTATTCAGCTTCTTAGAGAAGATTCTTATGTGTCATTATAGATGATAATTTCACCTTCATGAAGAAAAGTCTTTTGGGATTCTTAATTAGTGCTGTATTTAAACCATGTGAAATATTTCAGAGTAATACTTGGACTTAGCCATGATATATACATATTGGGAGTTGAGTGTCTCAGTCACTTTATAAATGAGCGTGCAACTCTTGATTCTGAGGTGGTGAATTTGAGCCCCACACTGTGTGGAGAGTTTACTTCAAAATAAAATCTTTAAAAAAATTAAGTATAAAAATAATTCAAAATGCAAATATTTTTTAAACAACATATGTTTCTAGAGAAAATAGAATGCTAATTACAGCTGACCCTTGAATAACACAGGTTTGAACTGTGCAGGTCCACTTACAGATTTTTTTTAATAAGTACATTACGGTACTGTAAATTTTATCTTCCTTATGATTTCCTTAATGACATTTCTTTTCTCTGGCTTACTTTAAAAATACAATATATAACACTTATAAGATATGTGTTAGTCAACCATTTCTGTTATTGATAAGGCTTTCAGTCAACAGTAGGCTATTAGTAAGTTAAGTGTTTGGTGAATCAAAATTTATAAACAGATTTTCAAATGCACAGGGGTCAGTGCCCCTAACCACCATGTTGTTCAAGGGCCAACTGTATAATTCTAACCAGGATTTGTAAACTGAGTCCCTACCTCTATTTAAGTCAGCAGTACAAAGGGGCCTCAAAACCAAGCCTTCTCCAGGATATGTTGGGGAAATGGCTGGAGAAAATGTAGCTGTATTCTGGCTCCAGTCCACTTCTTTGAGTAGACTTGGGTCAAACATAGGAGTTTCATCAGGTTTCATCTTTGCAGTAAGGTCTAAAATACAATTTTAAATGGTAAGGCATTTTTAATAGGGAATTAGGATTGATGAGATTACTTAATAAAAATTAACACATATGCAAGATATTTTATTCTACCCTGAATCTAACATAAATGCCACAACCACAGATAAATAGAAAACTCATGGTGATCATCAGAAAACAAGTGACTAAATTTCTAAGTTTTAAACTTTAAAACCCCATTTTCTACCAAGTGTTTTAAAACATTTTTCCTGGGGTGCCTATGTGGCTCAGTAGTTGAGCAGCTGACTTGGTTTCTGCTCAGGTCATGATCTCAGGATTGTGAGATCCAGCCAGTGTTGGCTCCGCACTAAGCATGGATGGTGTCTGCTGAAGATTCTCTCCTCCTCTCTCTGACCTTCTCCATGCTCACACATGTGCACTCTAAAATAAAAAATAAATTCTTAAAAAAATAACACATTTTTCCTATGGGTTGGTACTAACATAGCTCTGTGAATAGCTGACTTCCCATGAACTTTTACGTTTTTTCATTATTGGATTTTATTATTTGGCTAAGAAATTATTTGTTGGCAGTCTTACCACTAAGACTTACTGTGCATGTTACTTGTTTTTTTATATGGACCACGAAAAGATAATTGATGAACTGGCTTAAAATACTCTCTACATTAATTGTAATATTTGGTTTCAGCTATGACATTCATATTAAAGGTATCTGTTGGATTTTGTTTTCACACCAGATTTTCCAAAAATCTGTAATGTAAATTTCTCAGTGGCACTTAGGCAGCTTAAGAATTGAGTCTTTCATGTGATTATAAAAGGATCAATTATAGTATTGTCTTTTTTGAACATTTAGAAATGGGAAGATTCTTACTGCCTGTAGTCTAATAAGAAAGACTAAATAACAGATATAAGAATAGAAGGAAAAACAAGTTATATAAAGAATAATAATGCGGGCAGCGGAATGTCTGTGGAACACAGAGCCACTAGAATGGGGTCTTCCTAACAACTATTAGGAGACTGTAAAGCAACCTCTCTTATTTCTATCCCTTTACTCAGTTAAAGAAACTATTTGATACTTGCTTCTAGAAACAAAGAATTTAAGATACCTATCTATAACTACCACCAAACAAGGAAACAGGAAAAATTAAAGTCCATTTAACGATTTTTCCAATAACCCTACTCCCATTATGTTCCCTATTTCCTAAGTCACATTATGCTTAAGGGCAATTGTTATTAACTTTTTCTTAAAGGTTGATTAAACTCCTGCCTGTGGAACCCAACATAACCATACAAGTAATGCTGCAACTGTAGTAGAGGCTTTGGGAAGGTAGTGTGATGTAATTAAGAAGTTAATTAGAAGTTAACATTGTTCAGCACTTCTGATGGATCAGACATTGTTCAAAGGACTTTACACATTACTAATTCATTTACTTTAACAATCTTACAGGATGCAGGTGATTATTCTCCATTTTAACAGGCCAGGAAATGCAGGCAGGACATGTAAAGTAACCTGCCCAAGATCACAAAGTGGAGCTAGAATTTAAATCTAAGATGGAAAAGAGCATGAGCTCTGGAGTCACACTAGTGTTCAAATGTCAAATTTGATTATGGCTAATGTCAGCTCTGATAATGTTTCATTTGTAAAATGGAGATGAAATTATTAGGACAAAATGAATTATTATATACAGCACTTAATAGTGCCTGGCATACTGCAAATGCTCAACAAGACATATTTTAGTTAGCAACTAATTACAAATTCATGTTTGTAAATTTTTGATATTTTTCATCTTTACATTAACTCAAGAATCAGGCACTGTAGCAGGGGCTACAAAAAGGATGACAGGTTATCTATATGTTTTTTTTTTAAGGATTTTATTTGTTTATTCATGAGAGAGACACACAGAGAGAAACAGAGAGAGAGAGGCAGACACAGGCAGAGGGAGAAGCAGGCTCCCTGCAAGGAGCCCGATATGGGACTCAGATCCCCAATCCCAGGATCACGCCCTGAGCCACCCAGGCGTCCCTGTTTATGTTATGTTAAACTGAAACATTCTTAGGAAAGAAAGAATAAAAAAAAAAAATCATAGTTTATTATGTAGAATCCAAGGGGCTTCCCCCCCTCAAAAGGACTCAAATATGTTATGCTATAAACTCTATACCTGGTTCTAAGACTAATAAGGAAATAAATTGTGATGATCAGCAATCAAATTTAACAAGCTTACAGTCCACTTGAAACAGATTTTTTTATAAGTTAACTTTAATGATGCATTTTGCCATCTGTCCCTGATAACTGATCCCTGAAGCTTTTAGGTATACCCATCCGAAAGATGGGTAACAACACTGTTTTTCAGGTATACAAATAAACAGGCTATTTATTTATTAACAAGGTAAAACATATATTAATTTCAGAAGCCAGAAAGTGTTAAAAAACTTAAGTACCTCAGGGTGGCACACTATTTAAAGTTTGATGATCATTTTATTTATCATGTAGGTATAACCATGAAGTTTTAAAAGAAAGCGAAAAGGGAATTTAGATGAACATTACAATAATTTAAAGTTAACTAGATTACTTTTTCCTACGAAACTGCCTGAGTTCACAATAAAATATAGCCTAGAAAACACGCAAAATACAGTTAATAATTTGAAGAGAAAGGGGAGAGGAGGTATACAGGAGAACTGGGATTACGAAGCATTTAACGAATGAATTTTAAAACAGTAAATACTAATGTTTTCCTGTGCTTTTCTTTAGCCTAATGGTCCTATTCCATGAATGATCATAAAAATAAATAATACTGGCTAAAATTTATGGAGTGCTTTGTATTTGTTAACTCATAAGAATAAAATGAAATATCACTATTACCCCCATTTTACAGACCAGGAAGCAGGCAAGGTAACTTGCTCAAGATAACAGAGCCAATAAGGAACAAAGTTAGGATTAAAACCAGACAACAGAGCCAGCTTCAAGGGCACTGGACCTGTGCAGCTGCCCAGGGCCCCACACTTGGTTCTAGTCTATGTTGCCACTGTCTTGAAATTCTGCACAGGTTACCACAGATTATGCAGTGATTCCTGCATGACTCCAGATTCTGTACTCTTTGTACTGAAGATGAACTAGTGAAGACGAATTCCCTACTTCATTGTATAAGATAAAAATTTAATCAAACGCAACACTTATAAACTGTATTTGAAAAAAAAGAGTATCAGACATGTCAAAATACAATAAAGCATTCTAAATAGAAATAAGAATCCATTACTCAGGTCATCAGAAATAACAAAATGTTATTTTATTTTAAGTATAGCTATTTTATAAAACAAAGCTATACTTAAAGTTTCATCTTACTCCACCCCCACTTAGTAAAATTCTGCTGGTGCCCAATTAATATGCTGGGAAAGTTAAAATAGGATGTGATTTGACACCAAATTTTGAAAGATTTTAGAAAGGAATGAAAAAGAGAAATTTGGTTTACAAAAGAAATATTTTAGGGGATCCCTGGATGGCTCAGCGGTTTGGCGCCTGCTTTCAGGCCAGGGAGTGATCCTGGAGACCCGGATCGAGTCCCGTGTCAGGCTCCCTGCGTGGAGCCTGCTTCTTCCTCTGCCTGTGTCTCTGCCTCTCTCTCTCTGTCTCTCATGAATAAATAAATATTTTTAAAAAAAAGATATAATAATTTAGCATCTTAAGGTACCCCAAGGTACTGCAAAACTAGGAAATTTCAATAAATAGAACTGCAGTGGTTTGAGGGGGAATCTCATCATTATCACTGGGGTGACCGATTTTAAAAAGTAAGCCCTTAACCTCCCTAAATATTTCTCCAGAACTTTTCCAATTTAACTGCCAAGTTTGTGTGCATTTACAAGGCCTATATATGCCTAACAACCCAATAAATGCCTGGTGAGTGAATAGCAAATGGCAAGAGACTTACTTGAAGGTCACATTTCAAAAAACTCAAAAGAAGGATTCCCAAATTGCCACAAGTGATATGACAAAAATCATTCACCAAACTCATTTTTACTAGGATCATCAGGTTTTCATTCATTTGACTACTCTCTGGACACAATTTCTACAATCTGGTTTCCCAGTTTCTACAGCGCACAAAAATACAAATAGGGAGGAGGTGCTGCTGGAAGCAAGTAACTAACTAGGAGCAACAAGTTGGACCCTGGGAATGAAAAATTTTAAAGTCGATACAAAAATTTTAAAAGCATAATCCAAGGCCCAATGTAAACTGCTTTACATACCTCAAGGCCATCGCTATGTTACTTCAGTACATGGTGAACGGGGAAAGGTTCTCTGTTTGAGACTTTAGGTCTTGTCTATACGCATTTCTTAACAATTTCAATAATAATTTGGCTACATTTTTTATCTGAAGACCAAACACTCTTTATTCGCTGATGATTTTAGCAGGCCTAGCCATTTTTATGAAACCGTGCAATTTATACTTCACTTGAGAATTTTACAAAGTATTTTCTGATCGTTAATTTGACCCCTATAATCTGGCATTATTCCCAGACTACCGATTAGGAGGAAACTGGAGCATGTGGAGCCCCAAGGTAACACTGCAAATGAGTGAACTGAGCCTAGAATCCTATCTTGTTTTCCTACCCTGAGCCCTAAAATACCATACTCAATACACGCCAATCTTTACATCATCGCACCAGACAGGTTAATAAGTCTCATTTTGAAGAAAAAAAAAAAAGTCAGCGAATTCTGCCTAAATAGGATTGATCTCAATGATTTCTTGAGATCCATTCTAAGATTTGCTCACCACTGTATACATAACCTAACAAAACTAATCCCATAATCCCCCCGTTTCAACGTTGTAGGAAATGTTAAGACTTCGCTTTACGTAAACATCAGCACCTCTTGTAAGGGGAGATCCTAGCGCCCAGGGCGTCCAGGGGTACAAGCCCCGGGAAAAGAGACAAAGGATGGCCCTCCTCCCCGCACGGAAAGCCCCAGTCAGTCAGGGCAGGGTGTGCTCCTCCGAGCAGGAGCGTGTCCTCAAGCGGCTCCCGACCGCTGTGGGGTGCAGCTCGGAAAGGGACGGGTGAAGGGGGGGGGGGGGGGTCGAGGCACTCGTGCCCGCTCAAAACCGATGGCGGCAGAGACTGTGGCAAGCGTCTCGATCCCCCGGGCTAGAGCCTGCCGAGCCGAGAGTTCGACTCCCGGCCCTGCTCCGGCCTGCCAGGGCCAGCCCCGCACGGCGGGACCACCGGCCCTCATCCCTAACCGCGCTCGGCTCCAGGCGCGCGTCCGCTCAACTTGCTCCCAACCGCGCTCCACAACCGCAAGTGCACCCACCGGGCCAAGCTAAACGCGCGGCGCCCGAAACGCACACCTCCCACCGGGCCCAGCTCGCCTCGCCCCGCCCGGGCAGCGGCCCCAGTCACACCTGTTTGATGACCGTGAAGGCAGGCCCCCCATGGCCCCCAGGTCACCCGGCGCGGCCCCGCTCTCGCTCCCCGGCCCTCAGCCTCCCTCACCCGTGGGGGCCTCGCGGCCGGCGCTCCTCTCCAGGCCCGTCGGACTCTCACCCACCCGGCGACACGGTACCGGATCCGGATCCGGCTTCAGCGCCAGCCCCACCTCCTCCTCCACCTCCCGAGCCACGGTTGCCGTGCGGCCGCCGCTGCGCGAGCCGCCACCAGGACGTGGCAGCGCCAACGCCTCCGCCTCCGCCTCCGCCTCCGCCTCAGCCCGGCCGCTTACGCAGGGGCGCTCGGGGGGCGGGGCCTGCGGCGGCTCTGGCACGTGGCGCGGCGAGGACGGCCTCCCGGGGCTCCGCCTCCCGGCGGCGCGGGGGTCGCGCCCCGGCTGGCTCCCCGCGCGCGGCCCTCGCGGCGGCGTCCGGCTCTCGGCCTCGCGGGAAGGCGCTCTGCCCTGTAAGTGGTCACCGCGTGGGCCTCTTTCATTTTCGGAAGCCGGCGGGGCGGCTTCTTGCCCGCTTTGGGGCCCCTTCCTTTAATAGTCCATTTAATTAGGACTTCGGCGACTGGCTGGCAGCTGAGGCACCTCGTGAAGCGGGGCCGTTACGCTCCTTTCAGATCCTCTTTGGATGAACCGTAGGGTTGAGACACTGGTTCTCCGCTGTGGCGGTTTTGCCTCCCAGAAGACCATTGGCAATGTCGGGAGCTTTTTCAGCCTCCTGTCTGTGGGAGACGTGTCACTAGCATCTCCAGGTGACAGAGGGTACAGGTGGGTAGAGACCAGGCATGCTGTTCAACGTCTCCAAGTACACAGGACAGGGCCCCACCACGACCTTCCAACCCGGGGTGAAATGTCAGTTCTGCTGAGACGGAGAAACACCGGGGGGGGGGGGGGGGGGGGGTTAGGACACGAAAAAAAAAAAAAAAGACTTTTTCTCCCAGCTCCCGTTTCCAAAACGTGTGTCCTCCTTTTACAGATTAGGACACCGGAGTTCAGAGATGTTAAGTAATTTACCAACGTCACACAGCTAGCTAGCTAGGTATACCATAAATTTCAACTTTCTGAAATTGCAAAGTGTTTTATTCTTAAACAATACTGTTCAATGAACACCATATATAGTCTTGCCGGGAGTTTTATTTTCTGCTTCTTTGTGAAACTTAAATTCCGGTTAACACTTTTACAGGTTCGTGCATTCTCACCACCTTCAAACATCAGTGAGGCTGATGGCATCCAGTTTTCTGTATCCGTTCTTCTTTTTAGCGTTTTGCATAGGAAAGAATGTATAAGACATAAAAAATAAAAGAAACGCCACAAATATTAAGAAACATATAGCCTTTTTCCTTATCACACTCTGGACCTACGTTTTCAGTGAGTTTTCTCAGAGTAACAGAATCCTGTAAATGTTGTAATTTAGCAAAAAATGAAGCAGTTATAAAATGTATCGTGCAGAGCACAGTTCTAAGAGGTACCGCACAGTTCTAAGAGGTAAATTTTACAATTTAGCAAAAACTGAAGCAGTCAGTTATAAAATTTATCACAGAGCACAGTTCTAAGAAGTACCGCCAAAATGCAGGTACCTACTGCATTTCAGATATATTCCTTCCTTTTCCCTTTTGTGCCAGAGGAACACAATTTCTC
This sequence comes from Vulpes vulpes, assembly GCF_048418805.1. Lineage (NCBI taxonomy): Eukaryota > Metazoa > Chordata > Mammalia > Carnivora > Canidae > Vulpes > Vulpes vulpes. The sequence continues at coordinate 90,138,702 of NC_132785.1, forward strand.
CTTAATAGTCACTCTAGCCAGTACAGTGAGTGTCCTCCTTCTTTGCCTGTTGGTTTGCTTGCGGTGAGGAACCAAGCGTAGCCAGATGACAATCTCAAAGTCTAGTTTAATGGAATCATTAATGTGTTCTCTAGTCATTTTTGTTTAGTTTTTTATTGAGATATAATTCACATGTAACAGTGTATTAGTTTTAGATGTATAACATCATGATTTGATGTACTTACGTATTGCAAAATGATGACTTCAGTCAGTTTACATGCCTCACCACATGTACTTACAAATTTTTTTCTCTTGTGATGAGAACTTTTAACATTTATTCTCTTTGAGGCTTATTATTTTTTTAAGATTTTGTTTTTTATTATAGAGAGACAGAAAGCATGACAGAGAGCATGAACAGAGTAGAGAGGGAGAAGCAAGGAGCCTGATACAGGGCACAATCCCAGGACCCTGGGATCATGACCTGAACAGAAGGCAAATGCTTAACCAGTTGAGCCATCCATATGCTTCTCTCTTTGCAACTTTCAAATATACAATACAGTATTATTACTTATAGTCACCATGCCTACATTACATCTTCAGGACTAATTTAACTTATAACTGGAACTTTGTGCCTTTTGACTCCTTCACTGATTTTGTTCCCCACCCCCCACCTCTGGCAACCACTAATTTGTTCTCTATATCTATGAATTTGTTCTTGTTTTTAGATTCAACTTATAAGTGAGATGATAGAGTATTTGTCTTTCTCTCTTAGTTCACTTACTGTAGTGTACTAAAGCTCCATCCAAGTTGTTGTAAATGACAGGATTTCCTTTTTAATGGCTGAATAATATGCCACCATGTGTGTACCTACATATATATAAACACAAACTTCTCTATCCACTCATCTAAGAATAGATACTTAAGTTGTTTCCATGTCTTAGCTATTATTAATAATGCTGCTATGAACATGTGGATATGTATATCTTTTCTGAATGGTGGTTTAATTTGCTTTGGATAGATACACAGAAGTGGAATTGCTAGACCATATGATAGTTTCTGTTTTAAAATTTTTGAGGAACATGTTTTTGTTTTGTGCTGTTTAGAACATTTTTTTTAAGTTTTAATTTTAATTCCAGTTAGTTAACATACAGTGTTTATATTTCAGGTGTACAATTTAGTGATTCAGTAATTCTATACATTGCTAAGTGCTCATCATGATAAGTGTACTCTTAATCCCCATCACCTATTTCATCCATTCCCCCCCCCCCCACTCACCTCCCCTCTGGTAACTATCAGTTTATTCTCTATAGTTAAGAGTTTGCTTTTTGGTTTGTCTCTCTCTCTTTTCTTTCCTTTTGCTTGCTTGTTTTGTTTCTCAAAATCATATAGTATTTGTCTTTCTCTGACTTATTTTGCTTAGCATATACTCTAGCTCCATCCATGTTGTTGCAAATGGCAGGATTTCATGACTTTTTATGGCTGAATATTCATATATATGTAAATATATATGAATATATATACCATATATATGAATATATATGAATATATATTCCACACCCTCTCTATCCATTCATCCATGGATGGACACTTTAGCTGGTACCATATCTTAGCTATTATAAATAATGTTGCAATGAACATGTGGGGGCATATATCTTTTTTGAAACAGTGTTTTTCTATTCTTTGTGTAAATACCCAGTAGTGTGATTGCTGGATCATAGGATAGTTGTATTTTTAATTCTTTGAGGAACCTTCACAGTGTTTCTCACAGTGGCTGCACCAGTTTGCATTCCTACCAACAGTGCAGAAGGTTTCCTTTTTCTCTACATCCTTGCTAACACCTGTTGTTTTGTGTTGTTCATTTCAGCCATTCTGACATGTGAGGTAATATCTCTTGTAGTTTTGATTTGCATTTCCCTAATGGTTAGATGTTGATGAACATCTTTTCATGTGAAAGTTGGCCATCTATATATCTTCTTTGAAAAAATGTCTGTTCATGTCTTCTACCCATTTTTAAATTGGGCTGTTTGTTTTTTGGGTATTGAATTGTGTAAGTTCTTTATATATTTTAGGTACCAGCCCTTTATCAGATATGTCACTTGCAGATACCTTCTCCCACTCTGAAGGTTGCCTTTAGTTTTGTTTGTTTGTTTGTTTGCCTTTTAGTTTTGTTGACTGTTTCCTTCACTGTGCAGAAGCTTTTTATTTTAATGTAGTCCCAATGGTTTATTTTTATTTTTGTTTCTGTTGCCTCAGGGAGCCTATCTAGAAAAAAGTTTGTACAGCCAGTGTCAAAGATGTTACTGCCTGTGTTCTCCTTTAGGGTTCTTATGGTTTCAGGTCTCACATTTAGGCCTCAACTGCTGAGTCACTCAGGTGTCCCTGGTGATTCAGTTTCTTTACTAGTAAAGAATTTTTTTTAAAATTCTTTAAAGAATTTGATCTGTTCAAATTTTCTATTTCTTCCTGATTCTGTTTGGGAGGTTATATGTTTCTAGGAATTTCTAGGTTGTCCAGTTTGTTGGCATATAGTTTTTCATAATATTTTCTTTTAATTGTTTTTATTTCTGTGGTGTTGTTATTTCTCCTCTCTTATCTGAGAGATAAGAGTGGTTATTTCTTAAGATTTTCTCTGATCCTTTCTTGTCTTTCTCTTTCATGGTCTGCTGCTTTTCTTTAGTGATAGGTTTGGATTTCTTTCTCTTTACTCTTTACAACTTAGTAGTGGTTTTTGATATATGGTTACTTTAGGCTTGTATATAACTTCTTCTCCATATAGCAGTCTATATTAAGTTGATGGTTATTTAAGTTTTTTTTTAAGATTTCATTTATTTATTCATGGCAGACACACAGAGAGAGAGGCAGAGACACAGGCAGAGGGAGAAGCAAGCTCCATGCAGGAAGCCCGATGTGGGACTCGATCCCAGGTCTCCAGCATCACACCCGGGCCGAAGGCGGCGCCAAACCACTGGGCCACTGGGGCTGCCCAATGGTTATTTAAGTTTGAACTCATTCTTTACTTCTCTCCATGTCTTAGGTATATGGTATCATATTTTATATCTTTTTATTTTGTGAGTTCCTGATATATTACAAAAATACTTATTTTTACTGCTTTTATGTTTGCTATCTTCATACTGTTACTTTTGTTCTTTCCTTTCCACTGGAAGAGTCCCCTTTAATATTTGTTCCAGGGCTTGTTTAGTGGTCATAAACTCCTTAGTTTTTGTTCGTCTAAGAAATTATCTCTCTTCCTATTCTGAATGATAGCCTTGCTGGAAATAGTATACATGGCTGCAGGTTTTTTTGTGTTTTGTTTGTTTGTTTGTTTGTTTTCCCAGCACTTTGAGTATATAATGCTACTCTCTTGTGGCTTGGAAAATGTCTTCTGAAAAATCTCCTGATAGCTTTCTGGCGTTTCCCTTGTATGTAACTGTCTCTTTTGTCTTTCTAGCTTTAATATTTTTTATCACTACATTTTCCATTTTAATTGTAATATATCTTGCTTTTGTTGATTATGTTGAGGGTTCTGTGTGCCTCTTGGATCTTGATATCTATTTCCTTCCCCAGGTTAGGGCCATCAGTTTTCAGCTATTATTTCTTCAAATAAATTTCCCCCCTCCCCTTTTCTCTCTCTTCTTCTGGGACTCTTATAATGTGAATGTTATTATGTTGGTAGAGTTACTGAGTTCCCTAATTCTTTTTTTTTTTAATATTTTATTTATTTATTCATGAGAGACACAGAGAGAGGCAGAGACATAAGCAGAGGGAGAAGCAGACTCCTCAAGGGGAGCCCGATGTGGGACTCAATCCCAGGACCCCAGGATCACGTCCTGAGCTAAAGACAAGTTGCTCAACCATTGAGCCACCCAGGCATCCTGAATTCCCTAATTCTTTTCTTGTTTTGCATAATTTTTTTCTTTCTTTTGTTCAGCTTGATTGCTTTCCATTACTCAATTTTCTAGGTCATTTCTAGGCTATTAATTTGTTCTTCTGTATCTTTCATCCTGCTGTTCATCCTATCAAGCATGTTTCTCAACTCATTTATTGAGCCTTTATTTCTGCTTTGTTATTCTTTATTCTGTGATAAGAGTCTCAGTCATGTCTTCATTCCTTTTTTCAAGTCCAGTAAATATCCTTATGATCATTGCTTCAAATTCTCCATCAGGCATGCTACTTATATCTGTTTCATTTAGATCTCTGGCTGTGGCCTTATCCTGTTCTTTCATTTGGGACAAATTCCTCTGTCTTAATCGGTTTGTCTAAGTCTCTGGGCCTACTTCTGTGTGTTAGGAAAGTCAGGTACTTCTATTCTTAAGGGTAATGGCCTTATGAAAAGTTGATCCTGTAGTGCCCTGCCATGTGGTGTCCTCTGTTCCCCAGGGCCTGGTACTTCTGAGAATGTCTTTAATATGTGCTTTGTGGGTTCTCCTATTGTATCCTGGCCATTTTTTTCCTTAAGGTTAGTCGTCTGCAGAGGCTGTCTGCCTGTTGTGGTCAGTGGTTGGTTGGTCCCTGGCCTGAATGTGGTGTTTTAACTGGGTGTGCTCTTGTCTGCTTGTGAACTGAGACCAGCTGCCAGAACTGAGACCTTGGAAACCAGATTGGAAGACAGGGTGTGGCTCAGGTTTGGGCCAATCTTCTGGGCAAGGGGGTCCACCTTGCTGTGCCTGAGGTACACATGTCTGAGAAGGGTGATTCCACCAGAGCTTGGGGGGATGGGGCTTGGTATAGCAAGATAGGTAATGAGTATTGGTGCTCTCTTGGTTCCCACAGATGGCCCTGTGCTTATGCTGAGGGATGAGAGGGAAATGGCACCTGCCCTGTCCTTTGCTCCTAGAAGGGTCTCTCCATGACTGTTGCCTCTTGAAGAAGAGCAAATAACCTCCCCACTATGTACCGTAGGAACTCTTCAGATTACTGTTTCCATGCTGTATGTCACAGGTTGTTTTCCCTGCCTTCTCTCTAAGAGCAGCCCCAATATCTTAGGGCTCTCCTAGAGCCAACTTGCAGACCTTTAAAACTTTAGGCCTTAACCACCACTGATTGCAAGAACTCACAAGATTCAGTCCCGCTCACTTCCCAAACCAATTGCTATGGGGAATCATCTTTCCCGTGCACTCCCTGTATGGTAGTCTGTCTCTTACCCTTCTCCACAATGGTTTGCTTCATTTCTGTGAAAAATGCTGTTAGAATTTTGATAGGGATTGCATTGAATCTGTAGATTACTTTGGGTGAATAGACATTCTAACAGTATTAATTCTTCCAGTCCATGGGCATGGAGTATCTTTCCATTTATTTGTGACTTCTTCAATTTATTTCATCAGTGTCTTATAGTTTCCAGTGTATAGGTCTTTCACCTCCTTGGTTAAATATATTCCTAGGCATTTTATTCTTTTGAAGCAATTTTAAGTGAAGCTGTATTTTTAATTTCTCTTTCAGGTAGTTTATTATTAGTGTATAGAAACACAATTGACTTTGGGTATTAATTTTGTATGCTACAACTTTACTGAATTTGTTTATTCTGATAGTTTTTTTTGGTGAAGTTTTTAGGGTTTTTCTATATATAGTATCATGTCATCTGCATATAGAGATAGTCTACTTCTTTTCTGATTTGGATGCACTTTATCTATCTTGCATAAATGCTTTAGCTAGGACAGCTAGTACTATTCAATTCAATTCAATTCAATTCAATTCAATTCAATTATTTGAGAGAGAGAAGGAGAGCACAAATGGGGAAGGAACAGAGGGAGAGGGAGTGAGGGCGGAGCCTGATGCAGGGCTCAACCTCATGACCCTGAGATTATGACCCAAGCCAAAACCAGGAGATGGACAGTCAACCAACTGAGCCACCCAGGTGCCCTCTCCCAGTACTATTTTAGATGAAAGTGATGTTGCCTTTTGTCAAATCCTTTTTCTGAATCTATTAAGATGATTAGATGATTTTTATCCTTAACTTTGTTAATGTTCTATATCATCTTGATTGATGGTGAAACATCCTTGCATCCCAGGAATAAAACCCACTTCCCAGTCTATGAACCTTTTAATGTATTGTTTAATTCGATTTGCTAATATTTTGTTGAAGAGTTTTGCATCTATGCTCATCAGGAAATTGACCTATAATTTCCTTTTCTTGTAATGCCTTTATTTTGTTTTGATATTTAATACTGGCTTCATAAGATGAGTTTGGAAGTATTTCCATCTCTTCACTTTTTTGGAAGTGTTTGAGAAGGATTGGTATTAATTCTTTAAACATTTGGTAGAATTCACCAGGGGAGCCATCTGGACTTTGTTGGATGTTACTGATTCAGTTTCCTTACTGGTAATTAGTCTTCAGATTTTCTATTAATTCATAATTCAGTTTTTACAGATTGTTTGTAGGAATGTATCCATTTTTTCTGTATTATCTAGTTTGCTGGCATAGATCATAGTAGTCTTTTATGATTGTTTGTATTTCTGTTGTATTAGTTGTAATGTCTCTTTCATTTCTGATTTTTTTGAGTTTTCTCTATTTTTTTTTTTTCTTGGTGAGTCTAGCTAAATGTTTATTTTTTCGAAACCCAGCTTTTGGTTTCATTGATCTTTTCTATTGTCTTTTTAGTCTCTGCTTCATTTGCTTCTACTCTGATATTTGCTATTTCCTTCCTTCTACTAACTTGGTCTTAATTTGTTCTTTTTCTAGTTCCTGAAGATGTAAAATTAGGTTGTTTATTTGAGGTTTTTCTTATTCTTTTATTGTTGTTGTTTCTTTGTTTTTATTTTGTTTTTAATTGGTTACACAAAGAAAACTTTATTTGCAGCAAATAAGGAGATCATGGGGAATGGTTCAAAGCCTTGACTCAGTGTCTTTTTTATTTCTTAGTGTCGGTTTTATCACTGTGACCTTCCCTCTTAGAACTATTTTTGCTGCATCCCATAAATTCTGGTATGTTATATTCCCATTTTCATTGTCTCAAGATTTGAGTTCTATTTTTATTTCTTCTTTGACCTGTTGTTTGTTAGCATGTTGTTTAATCTCCATGTATTTGTCAATTTTCCAGTTTTCTTCTTGTAATTGTTCTCTAGTTTCATACCATTGTGATTGGAAAAAAAATGCTTGATATGATTTTGATCTTCTTAAATTTTTATTTTTTTGAGAGAGAGACTGTGCACTTGATTCGAGGTGGGGAAGTTGCAGAGGGAGAGAATCTAAGCCAGTGCTAAACATGGAGCCCAACACAGAACTTGATCTCACAACCCTGAGATCGTGACCTGAGCTGAAATAAGAGTCAGATGCTTAACCAACTGAGTCACTCAGGCACACTTCAGTCGTATTAAATTTATTAAGACTTATTTTGTGGCCTAACATGTGACCTATCCTGGAGATTATTCCATATGTGCTGGAGAAAAATGTGTATTCTTCTGCTTTGGATGTTCTGTAAATATCTGTTAAGTCCATCTGGCTTAACATGTTAAGTCTAATGTTTCTTTATTGGTTTTATGTCTGGATGATCTATCCAATGATTACAATGAAGTATTATTACTATTATTGCTGTCTACTTCTCCCTTTAGGTCTATTAATGTTTGCTTTGTATATTTAGTTGCTTCTAGGTTGAGTATATGTGAATTTACAAATGTTATATCATCTTATTGAATTGATCTCTTTATCATTATATAATGAACTTCTTTGTCTCTTGTTACAAGTTTGTCTTAAAGTCTTTTTTTTTCTTATATAAGTATAGCTATTTCAGCTTTCCTTTGGTTTCCATTTGCATAAACTATCTTTTCACATCCCTTGCCTTTAGTCTGTGTGTGTTCTTAAAGTTGAAGTGAGTCCCTTATAGGTAGCATATGGTTAGGCCATATATTAAAAAAAAAAAAATCTGTTCAGCCACTTTGTGTCTTTTGATTGGAGAATTTAGTCTATTTACATTTTCTTAAAGATGTCTTTATTTTAGAGAGAAAGCATGATGGAGGGGCAAAGGGAAAAGGGAGAGAGAATCTTAAATGGGCTCCTTAGCAATCAATCTTTTTTTTTTTTTAAGATTTTATTTATTCATGAGACACACAGAGAGAGAGGCAGAAATGTAGGCAGAGGGAGAAGCAGGCTCCATGCAGGGAGCCCAATGTAGGACTCAATCCCAGGACCCCAGGATCAAGCCCTGAGCCAAAGACAGATACCCAACTGCTGAGCCACCCAGGCATCCCAATCAATCAATCTTTAGAAAAAATAATATACATCTTTTATCTGTGTGTCCATTAGCAAATTATTGTAGTTATAGCTATTTTTACTACTTTTGTCTTTTAACCTTCATACTAGATCTATAAGTGATTAACCTACCATATTACATTTGATTATTCTGAATTTAACTATATATTTACCTTTACCAGTGAAATTTATACTGTCATGTTTTCCTGTTATTAATTAGCCTCCTTTCATTTCAGCTTAAAGAAATTCCTTTAACATTTCTTGTAAGTTCAATATAGTGGTGCTGAACTCCAGCTTTTGCTTGTCTGAATAACTCTTTATCTTTCCTTCACTTTTGAAGGATAGTTTTGCCAGGTAGAGTATTTTTGGTTGACAGATTTTTTTCTTTCAGCTCAGTGAATATATCATGATACTCCTTTCTGACCTACAAGGTTTGTGTTGAAAAAACTTGTAGTCTTTTTTTAAAAAGATTTATTTATTTTAGGAGAGAGAGAGAGTGTGTGTGTGTGTGTGTGTGTGCATGAGGGAGAGGGGCAAAAGGAAAGGGAGGGAGAATCTCAAGCAGACTCTGTGCTGAGTGTGGAACTGAATGAAGGGCTTGATCTCACAACCTTGAGATCATGACCTGAACTGAAACCAAGAGTCAGATGCTTAACTGAGTGTACCACCCAGATGCCCCTTGTTGATAGGCTTATGGGGGTTTCCTTATACATAGCAAGTTGTCTTTCTCTTGCTGTTTCTTATTCTTTCCTTGTCTTTGACTTTTGATAATTATAGTTTATGTTGGTATGGATCTCTTTGGATTCCTCTTCTTTAGAACTTCCTGGATCTGAATGTCTGTTTCCTTCCTCAGGTTGGGGAAGTTGTCAACTATTATTTCTTTAAAAAAATTTTCTGCCCCTTTCTCTCTTTCTTCTCCTTTTGGGACCCCTATAGTGTATATATCAGGCTTCTTGACATTGTCCCAATAGTCCCTTAAGCTATCTTTATTCTTTTTCATTTTTTTTTCTTTTTGAACCTCTTATTGGATGAAATCTGCTCTGTTTTAGAGTTTGCCGATTTTTCTTCCATTTCATCTGCTAGAAAAACCTTCTATTGAGTTTTTAGTTCAATTATGAAGTTCTTTAGCCATGTGATTTGTTTGGTACTTTCTTATATTTTCTGTCTCTTTGATGAAATTCTCATTTTGTTCATGCATTGTTCTCCTGACCTCAGCAACTGTCTTTATGACCATTATTTTCAACTTTTTGTCAGGTGAATCACTTATCTCTATTTCATTAAGGTATTTTTCTGAGGTTTTATCTTGTTCTTTTGTTTGGAACATGTTCCTCCATTCAGTTTTCTTGGCTTTCTTGGTTTGCATTAGATGAAACAACCACCTTTCTCAGTCTTGAAGGGGTGAACCTTATTATTCAGTCCTGAGCTCCTCATGGTTTTCTTCCAACCTTTGTGATTGTCCATGTGGCCTTTTATGTTCTTAATGGTTCCCAGTAGTTGAGGGTATGCCAGTATTAGTCAGTGTCCCAAAGGGGAGGATTTCAGCACTAAATGCAGACTAATTAGAAGCGAGACCCTTAGGGAACTTTTTCTTTTCCTTTCTTTTAAAAAATTTTTCAGGGCAGCCCCGGTGGCTCAGCGGTTTAGTGACACCTTCAGCCGAGGGTGTGATCCTGGGGACCCGGGATCAAGTCCCACGTCGGGCTCCCTGCATGGAGCCTGTTTCTCCCTCTGCCTGTGTCTCTGCCTCTGTGTGTATGTGTGTGTTTTATGAATAAGTAGATTAAAAATCTTAAAAAAAATTTTTTTTCATTCTGAGATCAAGTGTAGAAACCCTCATAGTTATAAAAGTCTGTAGTAAAACTTTTTAGTAATTGATCAGAACTGATCAGTCTTTCATACAACACATCAGTCTTTCATACACACACATCACCCCCCACCTTATCCCATTCATCCATCAACAAGTTCTCAATTATACACTATCACCTTATAAACGCATGCATGCACTATCCTAACTCTAGACATGAGCCCTTATTGTTTTAAATTACTTTTACTTCTTAGAATTATAAAGATCATGCATTAGACAGACTGGAAGGCCTCTGATGCTCAGATTAGGATATTTTCATCATTGATCCACTTCCTTTTAAAGAATGTAAATATGGGGATCCCTGGGTGGCTCAGCGGTTTGGCGCCTGCCTTTGGCCCAGGGCACGATCCTGAAGACCCAGGATTGAATCCCACGTCAGGCTCCCGGTGCATGGAGCCTGCTTCTCCCTCTGCCTATGTCTCTGCCTCTCTCTCTCTCTGTATGACTATCATAAATAAATAATAAAAAAAAAATCAAAAAAAAAAGAATGTAAATATACTTCCTTCAGGGGCAGACTAGGAGATGTTTATTTCTGTCCGCTCCCTCTGCACGTCAAACCCTGGGGTGATAGGCCGTTAAGAACTATTTCTTTGTTTGCTACCATTCTACTGAATACATGAATACAAGCCCCAGTGGCCACTAGTGCCCAGTTATCAAGAGATGTGTCTTTTGGGTGGCAGTCACAAAAACCAAGGTGGCAGACATGTGCATAAGCTCCTTTCTCAAAAACATTGGCAGTCTGGAGTGGGGCAGAGGGGAGAGCACAGTGATGGTGCCTGTTGGCCTTACTGGTTTCTGGAGAGGATGGCAATTGGTCCCTGGATGGTTGTTAAAATAGAAGCTTGGCCCTCAGGCCTCAGCTATTAAGATAATAAGCTAATAGGCAAAAAAGAAAGAGAAAAGATAAGCTAATAGGCCTCTTTCACAAAAAGACTACATGTTTCAATCTGCTATTTCTGCAGTGTGCAGTGGATGGGTATCTGGTTAAGAACTGTTTCTCTATTTGTTACAGTGCTATGGTACCCACAAACATAAGCCCCATTATGGGGCTCCCTCTGGGCAGCAGCTACAAAAACTGTGGCATCAGACATGTGGACGAGCTCCTTTCTGGGAGACTGATGGCCTGAGGGAGAACAGGAAGATGCACGTACCAGCCTCCAATGTCTGGATAGTATTAAATTAGACACCTGCCCCCAAGGCTTTTAAGGTAAGCAAATAGTTCCTTTCATGGAAAGACTGGGTTTGTTTCAGTCTGCTGCCTCTATGCTGGGCCTTGGGGGATAATCCATGGAGAGTCCACAGAAACCCTTTATGAACTATTAGTTCATTATAGACTATGGATCTCATAGGTGCAAATCCCACTGGCTTTCAAAGGTAGATGCTTTGGGAGTCCATTTTTCAGGTGGAAGTCTTCAGAGTTGTGGTACCAGCTGTGGGGTTCATACCTTTCATTCCTCAGAGAGAAGCTCTGAGTTGTGAGTTCCCTGTGCCAGGGTTGAGGTGGATGGTGAGATTGTATGTGAGGCTGTCCTACTCACTTCAGTGTGAGTTTTTCTCCTTTGCCTGATGTGTAAGAGTCACTCAGCTAGTTTCTGGATGTCTCTCAGAGGGAATTGTTCTGTATATAGCTGAATATTAGAATAATAATAATCTAATCAAAGTACATTTATGGTACTTACTATCATAGATAACAACATATGTCTTGTTGTTTTGACCTTCAAAGGTGGCTCATTTTCACCTGGATACTGTGCCTTCATATTATATACTTGTCTCTAGCTACTGCTAGGTTGTCAGGGTCTTGCTTCCAAGCAAAAGAAACCAACTGTAGAGGGTTGATCATTAGTTTACAGAATCAGTGAGGAGGCTGGAGAACCAGCAGGCTCAGAAAATAAGAGAAGCCAAGAAGGTCTAGGCAACCCAGAACAGCTAGCTGCCCAGAGTCTGGGGCAACCAGTATTTTGGTTTTTAAGTTTCCTCCTGTCAAGAGTTATACCTTGCTTGGGCAGCCCAGGTGGCTCAGTGGTTTAGCGCCGCCTTCAGCCCAGGACATGATCCTGAAGACCCAGGATCGAGTCCCATGTCAGGCTCCCTGCATGGAGCCTGCTTCTCCCTCTGCCTGTGTTTCTTCCCCTCTCTCTCTCTCTCTCTTTCTCTCTCTCTCTGTTGTCATGAATAAATAAATTAAATCTTTAAAAAAAAAAGAGTTATACATTGCTGAATTCCCAAATTCAGATCCTGGGCAGACAGAAAAAGTACATTTACAATTGATTATTATGTATTATGCCATATGTATTTTGTTTAAATAGGATTGAATAGAACTGTTTTATAGATTTTATTTATTTATTCATGAGAGACAGAGAGAGAGGGAGAAGCAGGCTCCATGCAGGAAGCCCTATGCAGGACTCAATCCTGGGACTCCAGAATCACGTCCTGAGCCAAAAGCAGATGCTCAACCGCTGAGCCACCTAGACATCCCAAGAACATTTAAAATGTGCATTTAATAAGGCCATTTTAGCCATAAGGAATTGTTTTGTTATTATTACTTTTATTTTAAAGAGTGCTATTAAGTACTAGAAAACCTGAAAAACATTTCCAGAACTACAACGTTCATCCTGTTGTGGGCATGGACGTTTTATTAATTCCTTCCTTGCTGAAAGTTAAAATATACAGAGGTATTCCCCCTACCCCCAGCCCCCACTCCAAAACTAAACCAAATTAATTGTGAAATATGGTATGATTCACCTTATTTTCTGGAATTCACCTATAAAAATCAGGTATTGGCTATGGGTGGCAGAGTCATTTTTAGGCATTCCTTGATTATTCCATTCTCCAGAGTCATTTGACTTCCATCTCTAAATTTAGTCTTTAAGTATCCAACATAGAGTTTATCTACATATTTGTTATTTATTGCTTACTGCAAAGGAATGAATGATTATTTTAAGATTTGGTTTTTTTTTTAAGATTTTATTTATTTATTCATGAGAGACACAGAGAGAGAGAGGCAGAGACACAGGCAGAGGGAGAAGCAGGTTCCATGCAGGGAGCCCGACATGGGACTCAATCGCGGGTCTCCAGGATCACACCCTGGGCCGAAGGCAGTGCTAAACCGCTGAGCCACCTGGGCTGCCCTATTTTAAGATTTGTAACATTATGGAAACAAAGAACAAAGAATGATCACTCCCCATAATCCTGCCCTCAGAGATAACTACTATTAACAGTTTGGTAGATCTTAATCTAGACTGCCTGGTTTCCATTTCCAGCTTTTCCATTTAGCTGACTACCCTGAACAAGTTATTGGTCCTCACACTGCCTCAGTTTCCTCATTTCAGAGTAATAGTAATAGTTTACTGGTTCACAAGGCTGAGTGAGGGTTTAATAAGATAAAGCATTCAGCAGAGTTACTGATGTATAATAAGTTTCATAAATGCTAGTTTGCATACATATGTTAGTCAAGATAGACTAGATTATATTGGAATAACAAAAAATCCACCCAAATATCAGTTGCTTAACACAACAAAAATTTACTTCTTGCTAATGCTGCATATCTTATTGCAGATTGGCAGGGCGTTTTCTCCATGCAGTCACTCGGGGGCCCAGGGTAATGGAGGTTCTATCATGTTGTGGTCACACTCTGCAATGCATGGTGCTTTTAGTCATCACAGCAACAAAAAGGCTATAAATCACACATCGGTTTTTTTTTACTGCCTCAGCCCATAATTGACATACTAAACTTCAGCACTTACAATTTGCTAGTCAGAACTGGTAATCATAGCCCTGCCCTGCTACAAGTAAGCTGTAGACATATGGAATGTGAAGTGCAGAATATTTGGTGAATGCTACTACCTCTTTCAAGTCCACCTTTCCTGCCACCCAGTAATGTAGATTATCCAAATTGTGTTGTAGTTTTTATGTTTTTTTTAATTTAATGTATCATGGACTTTTCCCCATATCAGTACATATTAATTCATTCATTGACCATTTATTTATTTTTAAAAAGATTTTATTTATTTATTTGTGAGAGAGAGTGTGAGAGAGAGAGAGAGAATGAGCAGGCATGAGTAGGGGAGGGGGCAGAGGGAGAAGTAAACTCCCTGCTAAGAAGGGATCCTGATGTAGTGCTTGATCCCAGGATCCTGAGATCATGACCTGAGTTAAAGGTAGGCACCCAACAACTGAGCCACCCAGGCTCCCCTCACTGACCATTTAGTAAGCCTTTCTATGCATCAGGCCTTATTCTAAATACTGGGCTATAACAATGAAAATAACATTTGACAATCCCTGTCTTCATGTAATTTGTTGGGTTGCAAACAGGTAAGAAATAAAATATTTTTTTAAAGTATAATGTGTTAGGGCAGCCCCGGTGGCACAGCGGTTTAGCGCCGCCTGCAGCCCAGGGCGTGATCCTGGAGACCCTGGATCGAGTCCCACGTTGGGCTCTCTGCATGGTGCCTGCTTCTCCCTCTGCCTGTGTCTCTGCCTCCCTCTCTCTCTCTGTGTCTCTATGAATAAATAAATAAAGTCTTTAAAAAAATAAAGTATAATGTGTTAGAAGGTAATAAATATTATGGTGAGAAAAAAAGAAACGGAAGAGGCAGAGGCAGTTTTGAGGGCACAGTTTATTTAATTATTTTTAAAAGATTTTATTTATTTATTCATGAGAGACACAGAGAGAGAGAGACAGAGACAGAGACATAGGTAGAGGGAGAAGGAGGCTCCTTGCAAGGAGCCTGATGTGAGACTCGGTCCCAGGATCTGGTGATCATGACCTGAGTCAAAGGCAGACGTTCAAGTACTGAGCCACCCAGGTGCCCCTTGATGATACAGTTTTAAATAGAATGCCCACAGAAACCTTTGTGAGGTGACTGTAGTTAAATTCTGAAAGGTATGAGAAATATCTTGTGAATATCTTTTATAGGAGAACATCCCAAGAAAATAAAAGTATTAGTGGCTTGGTGATATGAACACAAAAACACATTTTCCTATTTTTGTGTTAAGTTTCAAATTTTCTATGAAAATAATTAAAAATGAAAAATAAAACTGGTTGTAAAGCTGACATCCAAATTTTATATCAGTATTTTGGAAAAGAAAAACAGATAGAAAATTAAATAAATAGTAAATATAATAAATATTCTCAATCTTTTTTTAAAAAAGGAAAAGTTTTACCAATTTATCTCCTCAGAAACAGTATTTTAACTTGTTTGTTTCTCTACATCCTCATTGACTAGTTCCTATACAATCCAGCATTCGATTAGGATTGTTGTTCATCACTGCATAATTGCATTATCTATGTTAATCTTACCTTTCCAATTATTTGTTAAACTTTTTTTTTAAGTTTTTATTTATTTATTCATGAGAGACAGAGAGAGAGGCAGAGAAACAGGCAGAGGGAGAACAGGCTCAGGCAGGGAGCCTGATATGGGACTCCATCCAGGGATTCCAGGATCACACCCTGAACCAAAGGCAGACGCTCAACCACTGAGCCACGCAGGCGTCCCTATTTGTTGAACTTTTAATTCTGTCTTACTTTTTATACCTCTCATTCCCTTTAAAGTGATTAGACATATATAATAAATTCCCTATAAAAATTACAGATTGAGAAGTAAAACTTAGTGGTGACTTTCATTTAAGTATAACCTCAATTGCTAATAATTCTCACAGTATTTTCCTATATCGAGAATGAAAAAAATTAATAAATAAGCTGCACAAAATATATCTATAAGCAATTTAAAAGTTTTGAGTATTAGAGAACTGGTTTAAAAATACCAAGTATTTTTTCAAGTAATTGGCTAAATTGAAGTATAATTTAATAGACCTTTCTTAGTCACATACTTATGATTCTTCCACTAAAAAATTTGTTTTTTCAGTGGTTTACTTTGTTGCCATACAACTAGGCTACGTTGCACAAACATTGTGAGTAAATTCTGTCAGTTTTTCCTTAAGATGACAGAGAGTCTTAACAATTTAGATTATTGTGATTGAAATAAAAAATGAAATCAGCCTTATTCAGCCCAAAGAGTTTACTGAACTCTGTAAAAGCTATTTGGCTAGATTATGAGGTAACACCCAGACACCAATGAGGAGTGTCTCTGAAAGATCACTCACTTAGAACCACCCTGCATTTAGGGGAAGTGGTGACCGGCTGGTCAAGGAAGACTCTTGTTACAGACAAATTTGTCAGTGTTAGTCACACAACTGGAACATAATGTTAAGAAGAAAATGTATGACACTGTTGGGAAGCTATGTTGGAAGAGCTGTGGCCAAAGAAAAGAGAATTACAAATTGCACTTCCATAACACAGATAACTTGGAAATATGGTACATAAAAAAAGTTTTGTTTTCATAATTTAGTTCACTCCAGTTATAATCTATTTTATATGAGGTAAAATCTCTATTTTGAGAATGTCATTACCTCAGGAAGGAAGAGTTACTGCATTATGCTGACATTAAGTTAGAAATATTTTTAGGGTTCGGAATGATTACATTTTCGGTATCAGACTATCAAATCATAAAAACAGTTTTGGAATAGTGTTCATACCTCAGCATCAAACATAGAAAATGATAAGTCACAGGTCACCAAACTACTCTGAGACTGTAAATAGAAATTTTGATCTCTGAATCTCAATTTCCTCATCTGAAAAAAATGGAGATACAGATTATCTTCCTTCTGCACTTTACTGGTATGTTTTGGGTATACCAAATTTGTGAGCCTCGTTCTTCTCAGCAAAAACTTGAGCAAAGGGAAGAATAAATAATAATTGAACCATTCATGGTGCCCTTGAAAAGAATGTTCCCCATTTTCATTGCTAATCCTCCTCTGAAGGGAGAATTTCCTTAAATTTTGACCTGCAGACAGCAGGTTTTTGCACTGCTCTGCCCTATCATAAATTCTTTGCTCAATTATCATTTATTCATTCATTTTTTTAGTAAGTTGGTCATTCACCAGTTGAGGTCATTCCAGCTAGGGACTGGAGATACAAAGAGGGATAAGACAGTTCCAGTCCTCATGTATAAAAGAGCAAGGGAGACCAACTTTATACAAGTATTTACAAATGTACTCAGTTGATGCAAAAGTAGTACAGAATGCTGATAGGAACTTTCAACAGGGGACTAGGTAATGTATATTGGGAATCGGAATAGATTTTAGATATATCAAAGCTATTAACAAGAAAAATGAGGAGTTGGCTAAGTGAAGAGTGTAAGGAAAGTGATTTAAGCAGAGGGAATAGCGCTGATGGATTTTGAGATACTGAAAGGAAAGCCAACATGGCTACAGTTTATAGAGAGACAAAATCCAGATCTCAGACGCCTTATTAAGGGATTGGTCTTAATTCTGAGAGAAATGGAAAACCATTGAAATTTTTTGTTTGTTTCTTGTTTTATATGTTTAAGCAGGAAGTGACATAATCACTTGCATTTTTAAAAGATCATTCTAGGCACTCTGAGCAGAATGGTGCCCAAGTCATAGATGTGGGGAAACAGGAGACAATTGGAGGAAGTGAATGACAGGGTTGGCAAAGAGGAGGAGGAAAAAGTGAACTGATTCAAGAGATATTTAAGAGACAGAATCAATAGGATTTGATTGTGAGGGAAAGATGAATCAAGGATGACTTCCAGATTTCTGGCTTACGGAAATGGGTGGATGCTATTTATTTAAATAAGGAATACTGGAGGAAGATAAAGTTCAGGAAGGAGAATCATGAATCATAGTTGACCAGCACATAGCATACACAATCAGCCATTTTGAATATAAAAATGTCAGGGTTTAGATTACACATAGATATGCAAGTACAGATTTTTTTTAAAGATTTTATTTATTTATTCATGATAGACACACACAGAGAGAGAGAGAGAGAGAGAGAGAGGCAGAGACACAGGCAGAGGGAGAAGCAGGCTCCGTGGAGCCTGATGCGAGACTCGATCCCGGGACTCCAGGATCATGCCCTGGGCCAAAGGCAGGCACTAAACTGCTGAGCCACCCAGGGATCCCTCAGATTCTTTTTTAAAAATATTTTATTTATTTATTTATTTGACAGAGACAGAGAGTGCAAGCAGAGGTAGAGGGAATGGGAGAAGCAGGCTCGATGCTGGGGGCTCAATCCCAGGACCCCAGGATCATGACCTGAGCCAAAGGCAGATGCTTAACCAACTGGGCCACCTAGGCACCCTGCAAATACAGGTTCATATCAAAATCATGCTTATAACTTGATTCCTAAGTCTTGCTTTTTAAATTCTGGGTGACATTTATACCCTTTCCTTTTGCTTTTCCCTTTCCCTTTCCCTTTCCCTGTCCTGTCCTGTCCTTGTCCTGTCCTTCTTTGAGATAGAGTATACAAGGGAGAGCACAAGCAGGGGGAGGAGTAGAGGGATAGAGAGAAGCAGGCTCTCTGCTGAGCAGGGAGCCTGACGCAGGGGGCTCAATCCCAGGACCCCAGGACCATGACCTGAGCTGAAGGCAGATGCTTAACTGACTGAATCACTCAGGCGCCCTGATATTTAAGCCTTTCAGTGGTCTTTTACCTTCCTATTCTTGGGTATTTCAGATCCTTTTAGGTCAGATCTTAAGTGTTGTCCTGGTTCCAGCTTTAAATTGAACACTTTGAAGCCCTCTTTTTCTTTTTTCCTTTTGCTTTTTCTCCTCTTTCTTATAGATTGTAAAACCTTAACTTTTCTTTTATCCTTAGATCTCTTATGTAAGATCTAATTTTATCTGAAGATCACTCCCATAGCTTGAATTTTCTTCATTTCTTATACTTTATTTTTCTAATAACTCAGTAACTTCCTTCCCTTGAGCTACCCATCTTCCCTGTGTTGTATCAATTTCCACAATGGAACAAAAAAGGAGAAAACTATTATGAAGGATGAAGTGTATTTTATCACAAGCTATTATTACCACATGTTGCTAGGGGATACCTGTTTCATAGTAATGAAACAGGATTGAACTGAATGTCTACAAATGGTTTTTTAATCTTTGCAAAATATAGAGTTAAAAATAAGAATATATAAAAAAATAAAAAATAAGAATATAGAAACATTGAAAATAAAGGAGTATAAAATATATATCAGGTAAATACTAAGCAAAACAAAGCTAGTATAAATCTATGAATACCAGAAAATGTAGGATTTTAAAGCAAAAAGCATGACTAAAGAGGATCACTAGATATGATAAAAGGAGCAAATCACCAGGAACAAGGAGTTAGAGACAAATCCTACAATCATAATAAGAGATTTCAACACCTATTTCTCAGTGATACATCAAGCACACAAAAAAGCAAAATTGACAAGATTATAAAAAATTTGAAAAAAAAAATAAATAAAAATAAAAAAAATAATAAAAAAAATAAAAAAAATTGAACAAAACAAACTAATATGCTTGTTTCATGGGCATATATAAAACATTCTACCCAAAAATTGCAGAATATATATTTTTTGAAGTAGAATACTTTTGAAAAACAGTGTTCAAAGAACTCTAATAAAATTACAAAGAGAAGGAAAAAATTTAAATGAAGGCTTATTCTGTGTTTATCTGTACTGTGTAGATAAGGAAATTGAGATTCTGAACATTGAAAACTCTAAAAACAAACAAAAAAAAAGCCAGATATTAAGTGGTACCGTCAGGATTAGAACTCAGACTTAATTCTTTCTGTAGCATTACTATAACATTAAAACCTGAAACTTGGGGCACCTGCGGTGGCTCAGTCAGTTAAGCATCTGTCTTCAGCTTAGGTCATGATCCCAGGGTCCTGGGAGCAGGGCTGCTGAGATGGCTGCAATTTGTGGATCACTATACCTTAGATGGTTGAGCTGTGAAGGAGGGAATCTCAAAGATCTGTGGGAAGGTTATCATTAGGAGTATGGCTAAGTGTTTGCATATGTGTAAAGTGAGCCCAGGTGAGACCTACCAGTAGTGACTGAGAACTTAACACAAATGTCAGTGCTGGAAGAATGTGGAATTTCGATCCATTCACAGTAGAGAGATCTTATCACATGCCCTAGGAGTATGACAAAACCAGAATAGGATCAAGGTGAACACTGTAATGAACAGCCTACCAGAACAAAACTCAACATACTTTAAATAAATATAATACAGTTCTTCACAGTGTAGCAGCTAAAATTGTTCTACACAAGGGAGAAATTACTAGACAAGTAACTCAAGAAGGGAAATATGACCATTAAGAGAAAAAAATAATAGAAACAAAGATGATCGTGGATGTTGGACTAGATAGATATGTACTTTAAAGCAGTTATTATAAATATGTTCAAGAATTTAAAGAAAAAGATGGAGTTTCCCTTAGAGGTGTGACTGAACAGATGGGGAAGCTCAACAGAAAAATGGAAATTAGAAACACAAAGTGAAATGGAAGTTCTATAACTGAAAAACTGCTAAACAGAGCTTAGAGGGAAACTTACTGTGGTAAATGCTCCTATTAGTGAAGAATGGCTAAAAATGAATGCTGAAAGCATAAAACTTAAGAAGAAAAGAAACAGCAGAATGAACAAAACAGAAGGAAACAATAAGAGAAGAAAATGACATAGTAAACAAAATTGTACAAGGCTCAAGTAAAAGGACACTAAAAGCAAACTTCTAGCAAGGTTGGTTAAAAAAAAATGCACAAATAAACAATAGTAGAAGTGAGAAGGGGGGCTTAGAAATGCTTCCAACATTAAAAAGATAAATTTATGCTAAAGTTTTTGAAAATTAGATTAAAATTGATAGTTTTAGAAAATATGATTTCCTGCAGAAGTTCTTCCTATCTCAAGAATAAATTGAATATCTGAATAGTAGTTCCATAACTCCTAATGTAGTAACCATGATATAAATGGTTAGTAAATTTAAACCATTCATTAACCATAATATAAATGGTTAGTAAATTAAAATCTTTGTGCAGAGATACCTGGGTGGCTCAGTGGTTTAGCGCCTGCCTTTGGCTCAGGGCATGATCCTGGTATTCCGAGATCAAGTCTCGCATTGGGCTCCTTGTGAGGAGCCTGCTTTCCCTCTGCCTATGTCTCTGCCTCTTCTCTGTGTCTCTCATGAATAAATAATCTTTATTTAAAAGATAAAAAAATAAAGAAAATAAAATCTTTGTGCAAAGCAAGCTTCAAACCCAGAGTTCTATCAGTGAATGACCTTACAATTCCAGTAGTATACAAATTATGTAAGTGAATAGAAAAAGATCTGGGCAGCCCTGGTGGCTCAGCAGTTTGGCGCCACCTTCCGCCCAGCGTGTGATCTTGGAGGCCTGGGATCGAGTCCCGCGTCGGACTCCCGGGAATGGAGCCTGCTTATCCCTCTGCCTGTGTCTCTGCCTCTCTGTATCTCTCTCTCTCTCTGTGTCTCCCATGAATGAATAAATAAATAATTTTTTTTAAAAAAAAAGTCAACTTCCAAACTTTTTAAAAATAAAGGCAGCCCGGGTGGCTCAGCGGTTTAGCGCCGCCTTCAGTCCAGGGCGTGATCCTGGAAACCTAGGATCGGGTCCCACTTTGGGCTCCCTGCATGGAGCCTGCTTCTCCCTCCACCTGTGTCTCTGCCCCTCTCTCTCTCTCTCTCTCTCTCTCTCTCTCTCTGTGTGTCTCATGAATAAATAAAGTCTTAAAAAAATAAGAAATAAAAAAAAAATAAAGCTAGTATAACCTTGCTATCAGTATAACCTCAGACAATAGACAACCTGTCATGACCTTAGTGAAAATCCTAAATAAGTTCAGTTAGAAAATGGAACCTGACAGTATGCAAAGGAGATAATACATCATTACCAGGATGAGTTTATCTCACAAATCCAGGTTTAGTTTAATATTAAAAATAAACTGTGTTTGATTAAATTCAACAATTTGAATTTTAAAACCTCTTAATAAACAAATAAAAAGGGCCATTCTAACCAGATAAAGGTTACAGGCCAAATACAGCAGCTAACATTATTCTTAATTTGATATATTGAAAGCATTCTCATTAATCTCAGAAAGCTAACATTATTCTTAATTTGATATATTGAAAACATTCTCATTAATCTCAGAAAGAAGAAGGTAGCATAAAGGAGAAAAGATCTAAGTGAATCTTTGGGTGAGAAAGACAACCCTGGAAGTCTACAACACTGTACAGCCCAATCTAAGTAAATGATCATACTTCTTGATTATAGGACTCAATATTTTTAAAAATAATTTTTTCCCAAAATGATTTGTAAATTCAATGCAATTCCAGCCAAAATCCAAATGAAATAAGTGTGTGTTTGTGTATGTGTAAATTGTCAAACTATGTAATTTATATGTAAGAGCCATAAATATACTTATGAAGAAGAACAAGGTGGAAAAATTTGCCTTACAGGTTACCTTATTAAAAAGCTATCATAATTAAGCCTTTTGGCTCCCTGAACAGCATCATGGTGGTTGGAAAAAACAAGAACCTTACAAAAAATGGCCAGAAGGGAGTCAAAAAGAAAGGGTCGATCCATTTTCTTTTTTTTTTTTTTTTCGATCCATTTTCTAAGAAAGATTGGTATGATGTGAAAGCACCAGCTATGTTCAGTATTAGAAATATTCTAAATATACTAGCTATAAGAACTCAAGGATCCAAACTTGCATCTAATGGCCTTGAGGGTAGTGTTTTTGAACTAAGCTTTGCTGATCCTGCAGAATGATGAAGTTGCATTTAGAAAATACAAGCTGCTACTGAGGATGTTCAGGACAAAAACTGCCTGACTAATCTTAAACTGTGATGAATGTGCTCCGTGGTCAAAAAATGGCAGACCCTGATTGAAGCTCATGTTGTTGTCAAGACTACTGTTGTGCAGGTGTCCCTCTTCATCTCTCACTATAGTCTTCGGGGTAAATTTTAATTTATCTGATAGGAGGATGGCTACCCCTGCTTTCTTTTGAGGACCATTTGAATGGTAAATGGTTCTCCAACCTTTTATTTTCAGGTTGTAGGTGTCCTTCTGTCTAAAATGGGTCTCTTGTAGACAGCAAATAGATGGGTCCTGCTTTTTTATCCAGTCTGAAACCCTGCGCCTTTTGATGGGGTCATTAAGCCGTTCACGTTCAGAGTTACTATTGACAGATATGAGTTTAGTGTCATCATGATATCCATTCAGTCCTTGTTTTTGTGGATTGTTCCACTGAACTTCTTCTTAAAGGGGAATTTTAAGAGTCCCCCTTAATATTTCTTGTAGAGCTGGTTTGGAGGTCGCATATTCTTTCAGTTCCTGCCTGTCTTGGAAGCTCTTTATCTCTCCTTCCATTTTGAATGAGAGCCTTGCTGGATAAAGTATTCTTGGTTGCATGTTCTTCTCATTAAGGACAATAAAAAATAAAAAATTTCCCCTATACAGCAAACTGTGACCTACAGGTTAAATCTGGCCTGTCACATGTTTTTGTGAATAAGGTTTTATTAGAACCCACCCATTGGGGATCCCTAGGTGGCTCAATGGTTTAGCGCCTGCCTTCGGGCCAGGGCCAGGGCGTGATCCTGGAGATCTGGGATCGGGTCCCACGTCGGGCTCCCTGCATGGAGCCTGCTTCTCCCTCTGCCTCTCTCTCTCTCTGTGTGTCTGTCATGAATAAATAAATAAAATATTAAAAAAAAGAACCCACCCATTTGTCCATTTGTTTACATACTGTCAATGACTGTTCTTATGCTATAACAGCAGAGTTGAGTGGTCATGACAGAGATCAGAGCCTAAAATATTTACTATCTGGCTCTTTACTGAAAAAGATATGGTAAACAAAAACTATGTTGAGCAGGGGTAACAGACATGTCAAATGATAATAAATTATAGTTTGAACAGAATTCATCAGAAACTTCCATCTTGGAAAAGTGCTTTTTACATATTCTTCTACACACAAAGCCTAAAATCTTATAGCCATTTGTTTTTTTAATACTCTAAGATATCTAGCAATAGTATACATTTGGTAGATAACCTCTTTTTTGTTAAAAAGGTAAACAATTATATTTATGCATAAATATTTTGGAGAAGATGCACAAAGCTCTGGTAACATTAGTTGCCCCTGAAAAGAGGAACTGGGTCACTTATGGGCAGGGAAAAAATAGTTTTCACTTTATATCCTTTTCTATTTCTTGAATCTTAAACCATGTGTTTATATGGCCTACTTAAAAAATAAATAACATGTTTAAAAAGTATTGGCTAAGAAGAGATTTAGGAATCTCAATCCTTTCTTCTAAGAGGCACCCTGGTGTAATAGAAAGAGCATTGTTTTGAGATAAAAAAAAAAAAAAAAAGAAGAAGATATGGTTCCAAAACCTGGTCTGCTACTTATTAGTTTTGTGATGTTGGCCGAGTTCCTTAAATTAGCTGAATTTCAGCTTGGGCATTAATAGAATCAGTATAACAAAAGCTACTTTGTGAGGATTAGACATTATATAAAACTGCCTTGTACTTACTAAATGGTAGCTATTATTCTTTGGATTTCAATTATCCCTGCTATCCATTACCATCAATTATGTTTTGGATGTTGATTAAAGGGAGCCTGAGGTATGAGGTGTAGAAGAGTCTTAATTTACAGATATCAACTAACGACCTGTGGGGGAAAAGCAATCAGTCATTTAAAAATTGTATTCAAAAAGGGTGTTGCCTGTGTTCTCCTCTAGGATTTTGATGGAATCCTTTCTCACATTTAGATCTTTCATCCTTTTTGAACTCAGCCACAGTAACTTCTTGCAAGATACATCCACGAAGGCAAAAGAAACACAAGCAAAAATGAACTATTGGGACTTCATCAAGATAAGAAGCTTTTGCACAGCAAAGGATACAGTCAACAAAACTAAAAGACAACCTACAGAATGGGAGAAGATATTTGCAAATGACGTATCATATAAAGGGCTAGTTTCCAAAATCTATAAAGAACTTATTAAACTCAACACCAAAGAAACAAACAATCCAATCATGAAATGGGCAAAAGACATGAAGAGAAATCTCTCAGAGAAAGACATAGACATGGCCAACATGCACATGAGAAAATGCTCTGCATCCCTTACCATCAGGGAAATACAAATCAAAACCACAATGAGATACCACCTCACAGCAGTGAGAATGGGGAAAATTAACAAGGCAGGAAACCACAAATGTTGGAGAGGATGCGGAGAAAAGGGAACCCTCTTACATTGTTGTATACAATGGAATATTACTCAGCCATTAGAAACGACAAATACCCACCATTTGCTTCAACGTGGATGGAACTGGAGGGTATTATGCTGAGTGCAGTAAGTCAATCGGAGAAGGACAAACATTATATGTTCTCATTCATTTGGGGAATATAAATACTAGTGAAAGGGAATATAAGGGGAGGGAGAAGAAACGTGTGGGAAATATCAGGAAGGGAGACAGAACATGAAGACTCCTAACTCTCGGAAAGGAACTAGGGGTGGTGGAAGGGGAGGAGGGCGGGGGGGGAGGGGAATGGGTGATGGGCACTGCGGGGGACACTTGACGGGATGAGCACTGGGTGTTTTTCTGTATGTTGGTAAATTGAACACCAATAAAAATTTATTAAAAAAAAAAAAAAGACTCCTAACTCTGGGAAACGAACTAGGGGTGGTGGAGGGGGAGGAGGGCGGGGGGTGGGGGTGAATGGGTGACGGGCACTGAGGGGGGCACTTGATGGGGTGAGTACTGGGTGTTATTCTGTATGTTGGCAAATTGAACAATAAAAAATAAATTTATTTAAAAAAATTGTATTCAGGTGCTTTTTGGGTCTTCAAGTGCAAAAGTCCAAGGGGTTTTTAAGCCTTCGTAAGAACTATCCCAAGAGATAAAGCAATCAATGGCATAATAATGGCCCAAAATCCACAATGCATTTTCATACTGGTTCTCTATCCTCTGCTTTGCTTCTCCTTTTCTGCCCCTGTATCTTGGAACTGCTTGCCCTAATAAAGTAACAGCTCATGAGTCTTTTGCCTCAGCTTATGTATACTTCTGGGGGAAGCTCAAGCTAAGACCCGGGACAACCTAATTCTTTTCCTTTTTTATTTTATTATTTTTTAAGATTTTATTCATTTATTCATGAGAGACACAGAGGGAGAGGCAGAGACATAGGCAGAGGGAGAAGCAGGCTCCATGCAGGAAACTCAATGTGGGACTCCATCCTGGGACTCCAGGATCAAGCCCTGAATCAAAGGCAATTAGATGCTCAACCGCTGAGCCACCCAGATGTCCCTCTTCTCCTTTTTTAAAAAAGATTTTATTTACTTAACTTGACAGAGAGAGAGAGCATTGTTTTGAGATTACAATACATTGCAATACAAGCATCCATTCAAAAACTGGAAAGAACTCAAATACAAAAGCTCACCTTACACATAAAGGAGCTAGAGAAAAAGCAGCAAATGGACCCCACGCCCAGCAGAAGAAGAGAGTTAATTAAAATTTGACCAGAACTAAATGAAATCGAGACCAAAAGAACTGTGGAACAGATCAACAGAACCAGGAGTTGGTTCTTTGAAAGAATTAATAAGATAGATAAACCATTAGCCAACCTTATTAAAAAGAAGAGAGAGAAGACTCAAATTAATAAAATCATGAATGAGAAAGGAGAGATCACTACCAACACCAAGGAAATACAAACGATTTTAAAAACATATTATGAACAGCTCTACGCCAATAAATTAGGCAATCTAGAAGAAATGGACGCATTCCTGGAAAGCCACAAACTACCAAAACTGGAGCAGGAAGAAATAGAAAACCTGAACAGGCCAATAACCAGGGAGGAAATTGAAGCAGTCATCAAAAACCTCCCAAGACACAAAAGTCCAGGGCCAGATGGCTTCCCAGAGGAATTCTATCAAACGTTTAAAGAAGAAATCATACCTATTCTACTAAAGCTGTTTGGAAAGATAGAAAGAGATGGAGTACTTCCAAATTCATTCTGTGAGGCCAGCATCACCTTAATTCCGAAACCAGACAAAGACCCCACCAAAAAGGAGAATTACAGACCAATATCCCTGATGAACATGGATGCAAAAAATCTCAACAAGATACTAGCCAATAGGATCCAACAACACATTAAGAAAATTATTCACCATGACCAAGTAGGATTTATCCCCAGGACACAAGGCTGGTTCAACACTCGTAAAACAATCAATGTGATTCATCATATCTGCAAGAGAAAAACCAAGAACCATATGATCCTCTCATTAGATGCAGAGAAAGCATTTGACAAAATACAGCATCCATTCCTGATCAAAACACTTCAGAGTGTTGGGATAGAGGGAACTTTCCTTGACATCTTAAAAGCCATCTACGAAAAGCCCATAGCAAATATCATTCTCAATGGGGAAGCCCTGGGAGCCTTTCCCCTAAGATCAGGAACAAGACAGGGATGTCCACTCTCACCACTGCTGTTCAACATAGTTCTGGAAGTCCTCGCCTCAGCAATCAGACAACAAAAAGACATTAAAGGCATTCAAATTGGCAAAGAAGAAGTCAAACTCTCCCTCTTCGCCGATGACATGATACTCTACATAGAAAACCCAAAAGCCTCCACCCCAAGATTGCTAGAACTCATACAGCAATTTGGTAGCGTGGCAGGATACAAAATCAATGCCCAGAAATCAATGGCATTTCTATACACTAACAATGAGACTGAAGAAAGAGAAATTAAGGAGTCAATCCCATTTACAATTGCACCCAAAAGCATAAGATACCTAGGAATAAACCTAGCCAAAGAGGTGAAGGATCTATACCCTAAAAACTATAGAACACTTCTGAAAGAAATTGAGGAAGACACAAAGAGATGGGAAAATATTCCATGCTCATGGATTGGCAGAATTAATATTGTGAAAATGTCAATGTTACCCAGGGCAATTTACACGTTTAATGCAATCCCTATCAAAATACCATGGACTTTCTTCAGAGAGTTAGAACAAATTATTTTAAGATTTTTATGGAATCAGAAAAGACCCCGAATAGCCAG
Organism: Vulpes vulpes; assembly: GCF_048418805.1. Lineage (NCBI taxonomy): Eukaryota > Metazoa > Chordata > Mammalia > Carnivora > Canidae > Vulpes > Vulpes vulpes. The sequence goes on from NC_132785.1 coordinate 90,166,642, forward strand.
GGGAATTTTAAAAAAGAAAACCATAGCTGGGGGCATCACAATGCCAGATTTCAGGTTGTACTGCAAAGCTGTGGTCATCAAGACAGTGTGGTACTGGCACAAAAACAGACACATAGATCAATGGAACAGAATAGAGAATCCAGAAGTGGACCCTGAACTGTATGGTCAACTAATATTCGATAAAGGAGGAAAGACTATCCATTGGAAGAAAGACAGTCTCTTCAATAAATGGTGTTGGGAAAATTGGACATCCACATGCAGAAGAATGAAACTGGACCACTCTCTTTCACCATACACAAAGATAAACTCAAAATGGATGAGAGATCTAAATGTGAGACAAGAGTCCATCAAAATCCTAGAGGAGAACACAGGCAACACCCTTTTTGAACTTGGCCACAGTAACTTCTTGCAGGTACATCCACGAAGGCAAAAGAAACAAAAGCAAAAATGAACTATTGGGGCTTCATCAAGATAAGGAGCTTTTGCACAGCAAAGGATACAGTCAACAAAACTAAAAGACAACCTACAGAATGGGAGAAGATATTTGCAAATGACATATCAGATAAAGGGCTAGTTTCCAAAATCTATAAAGAACTTATTAAACTCAACACCAAAGAAACAAACAATCCAATCATGAAATGGGCAAAAGACATGAAGAGAAATCTCACAGAGGAAGACATGGACATGGCCAACATGCACATGAGAAAATGCTCTGCATCACTTGCCATCAGGGAAATACAAATCAAAACCACAATGAGATACCACCTCACAGCAGTGAGAATGGGGAAAATTAACAAGGCAGGAAACCACAAATGTTGGAGAGGATGCGGAGAAAAGGGAACCCTCTTACACTGTTGGTGGGAATGTGAACTGGTGCAGCCACTCTGGAAAACTGTGTGGAGGTTCCTCAAAGAGTTAAAAATAGACCTGCCCTACGACCCAGCAATTGCACTGTTGGGGATTTACCCCAAAGATTCAGATGCAATGAAATGCCGGGACACCTGCACCCCGATGTTTCTATCAGCAATGGCCACAATAGCCAAACTGTGGAAGGAGCCTCGGTGTCCATCGAAAGATGAATGGATAAAGAAGATGTGGTTTATGTATACAATGGAATATTACTCAGCCATTAGAAACGACAAATACCCACCATTTGCTTCAACGTGGATGGAACTGGAGGGTATTATGCTGAGTGCAGTAAGTCAATCGGAGAAGGACAAACAGTGTATGTTCTCACTCATTTGGGGAATATAAATAATAGTGAAAGGGAATATAAAGGAAGGGAGAAGAAATGTGTGGGAAATATCAGGAAGGGAGACAGAACATGAAGACTCCTAACTCTGGGAAACGAACTAGGGGTGGTGGAGGGGGAGGAGGATGGGGGGTGGGAGGGAATGGGTGATGGGCACTGAGGGGGACATTTACATTTGACAGGATGAGCACTGGGTGTTATTCTGTATGTTGGTAAATTGAACACCAATAAAAATTAATTTATTAAAAAAAAATAAAGAGCACTAAGTAATGTATAGAATTGTTGGATCACTCTATTGCATACCTGAAACTAAGAATATAACACTGTGTATTAACTATGTTGGAATTAAAAATTAAAAGATAAGTATACTATTCGTATACTTTATCCATTCACATGTTCTTTATCCATTCATCAATCAGTGGACACCTAGGCTGCTACCATAATTTGGTTATTGTAAATAATACTGCAATAAATATAGGGGTGCATGTGTTCCTTTGAATTAGTATTTTTGTATGCTTTGGGTAAATACTCAAAGTAGTGTGATTACTGAATTGTGGGGGTAGTTTCCATTTTTAATTTTTAAGGAACCTCCATACTGTTTTCCAGAGTGGCTGCACCAGTTTATATTCCCACCAACAGTGCAAGAGGGTTCCTTTTTCTCTACATCCTTGCCAACATCTGTTTCCTGTGTTTTTTATTTTAGCGATTCTGACATGTGTGAGGTCATATCTCATTGTAGTTTTGATTTGCATCTTCCCTGATGATGAGTGATGTTGAGCATCTTTTCATATACCTGTTGGCCATCTGTATGTCTTCCTTGGAAAAATGTCTGTTCTTCTACACGTTTTTATTCTGGATTATATATTTTTTATCTTTTGTTTTGGTGTGGAATTCTATCATTTCTTTATATATTTTGAATACTAACCCTTTATCAGATATGTCATTTGTAGATATCTTCTCCCATTCAGTAAGTTGCCTTTTAGTTTTGTTGGTTGTTTTCTTTGCTGTGCAGAAGCTTTTTATTTTGATGTAGTCCCAATGGTTTATTTTTGCTTTTATTTCCCTTTCCTCAGGAGACATATCTAAAACATAGTTAATACTGGGATGCCTGGGTGGCTTAGTGGTTGAGCTTATGCCTTTGACTCAGGTCATGACTCCAGGGTCCTGGGATCGAGTCCCACATTGGGGTCCCTGCAGGGAGCCTGCTTCTCCCTCTGCCTATGTCTTTGTCTCTCTCTGTGTGTCTCTCATGAATAAATAAATAAAATCTTTTTAAAAATTTACAAAATTTCAAAATTGAAAATAAAATATAGTTACTACAACTGATGTCAGAAAAATTGCCCGTGTGCTCTTCTAGGATATTTATGATTTTAGGTCTCACATTTAGGCCCTTAATCCACTTTGAGTTTATTTTCATGTATGGTGTAGGAAAGTGATCCAGTTTCATTCTTTTGCATGTTGCTGTCCAGATTTCCCAGCACCATTTGTTGAAGAGACTATCTTTTTCCCATTGCATATTCTTGCCTCCTTTGTTGAAGATTAGTTGACCATATAAATGTGGGTTTATTTTGGGGCTTTCTGTTCTGTCCTATTGATCTATGTGTCTGTTTAGTGCAGTGCCATATTGTTTTGATTACTGTAGCTTTGTAATATAACTTTGAAGTCTGGAATGTGATACCTCTAGTTTTGTTTTTCTTTTTCAAGATTGCTTTGGCTATTTGGGTCTTTTGTGGTTCCATACACATTTTAGGATTGTTTGTTCTAGTTCTGTGAAAAATGTTAGTATTTTGACAGGATTGCGTTAAATGTGTAGATTTCTTAGGGTACTGTGGACATTTTAATAATATTTGTTCTTCAGATCCATAATCATGGAACATCTTTGTGTCAACTTCAGTTTATTTCATCAGTGTTTTATAGTTTTCGGAGCACAGGTCTTTTACCTTTTGATTAGGTTTATTCCTAGGTATTTTATTATTTTCGGTGCAATTGTAAATGAGATTGATTCCTTAATTTCTCTTTCTGATGCTCCATTATTGGTGTGTAGAAGAGTAACAGATATCTGTACTTTGGTTTTTTTATCTTGCCACTTTACTGAATTCACTTACCAATTTTAGCAGATTTTTGGTGGAGTCTTGGGTTTTCTGTATAGAGTATCATGTCATTTGCAAACAATGAAAGCCTTACTTTTTCCTTACCAATTCAGATGCCTTTTATTTCTTTTTGTGGTCTGATTGCTGTAGTAGGATTTCCAGTATTATGTTGAATAAAAGTGGGGAGAGTGAACATCCTTGTCTTGTTCCTGACCTTAGTGGAAGAGCTCTCAGTTTTTCCCCATTGAGAATGATATTAGCTCTGGATTTTTCATATATGGGCTTTATTGTGTTGAGGTATGTTCCCTCTAAACCTACTTTGTTGAGGGTTTTTTTTTCTAATTTTTATTTATTTATGATAGTCACAGAGAGAGAGAGAGAGAGAGGCAGAGACACAGGCAGAGGGAGAAGCAGGCTCCATGCACCGGGAGCCCGACGTGGGACTCGATCCCGGGTCTCCAGGACCGCGCCCTGGGCCAAAGGCAGGCGCTAAACCACTGTGCCACCCAGGGATCCCTGTTGAGGGTTTTTAATCATGAATGGATGTTGTACTTTGTCAGAAGCTTTTTCTGCATCTATTGAAATGATCATATGGTTTTTATCCGTTCCCTTATTGATGTAATATATCACATTATTGATTTGCAAATATTGAACCACTCTTGCATCCCAGGAATTAATCCCAATTGAATATGGTGAATGAGTTTCTAAGTGTATTGTTGAATTTGTTTTGCCAGTATTTTGTTGAGGATTTTTGCGTCTATGTTCATCAGTGATATCAATATCAGCCTATAATTCTCTCTCGCGCTCTCTCTCTCTCTCTCTCTCTCTTTTTTTTTTTTTTGGTGTGCCTTTATCTGGTTTTTGGATTGGGGTAATCCTGGCCTCATAGAATGAATTTGGAAGTTTTCCTTCCTTTTCTGTTTTTTGGAAAAGTTGGATAAAAATAAATTTCAACTCTTCTTCAAATGTTTGATAGAATTCACCTGTGTAACTTGTTGGGCATTTTTTGGTTACTGATTCAATTTCATTGGGGGTAATCAGTCTTTTCAAATTTTCTATTTCTTCCTGATTCTATTTTGGGAGGTTATATATTTCTAGGAATTTGCTCATTTTTTCTAGGTTGTCCATTTTGTTGGCATATGATTTTTTGTAATATTCTCCTATAATTGTATTTCTGTGATGCTGCTTGTTTTTTTTTTTCTCTTTTGTTTCTGATTCTGTTTGAGTGCTTTCTCTCTCTCTCTCTTTTTTAAAAAAGATTTTATTTATTTATTTACCTGAGAGAGAGAGCAAGAGCACATGAATGGGGGGAGGAGAAGAGGGACAAGTGGATTCCATGCTAAGTGCAGAGCCCAATGCAGCCCCATGACCCAAAGATCATAACCAAGAGTTGGATGCTTAACTGACTGAACCACCCAGGTGCTCCACTCTCTCTCTTTTTTTGCTGAATCTGAGTAGAGGTTTATCAATTTTGGTGACCTTTTCAAAGAACTAACTCCTGGTTTCATTAATCTGTTATTTTTTTATTTTTATATATTTTTATATTTTTATATATATTTTTATATATATTTTATTTTTTTAGTTTCTATATCACTTATTTCTGCTGTAATCTTTTGTTTCCTTCCTTTTGCCTGGGTTTGAGTTGTGTTTGTTCTTTTTCTAGTTCATTTAGGTGTAAGTTTAGGTTGTTTATGTGAGATTTTTCTTGCTTCTTGAGGTAGGCCTCTATTGCTATAAACTTCCCTCTTAGAACCATTTTTGCTGTACCCCTAAGATTTTGGACTGTTGTATTTTTCTTTGGTTTCCATGTAATTTTTTATTTCCCCTTTGATTTTGTGGTTGATCCATTCATTGTTTAGTAGCATGTTATTTAACCTACATGTATTTGTAGTCTTTCCAGGTTTTTTTCCCTTGTGGTTGGTTTCTGGTTTTATAGTTTTTGGTCAGAAAAGATGCATGGTATGACTTTGACTTTTTTTTAATTTGTTGAGGCTTCTTTTGTGGCTTATTATGTTTTTTTTTTTTTCTGCTGTTTTAGGATGGAATCCTCTGAATATGTCTGTTAAATCCATTGGTCCAGTGTGTCATTCAAAGCCACTGTTTCCTTGTTGATTTTCTATTTGGATGATCTGCCCGTTGATGTAAGTGCGTGTTAAAGTCCCCTACTATTATTGTATTTTTTTTTATGTTTGCTATTAACAGTTTTTTTTTATGTTTGCTATTTATTTTATGTTTACTATTAACAATTTTATGTATTTGGGTATTCCCATGTTGGGTGTATAAATATTTATAATTGGTATATCTGCTTGTTGAATTGTCTGTATTATCATATAGTGTCCTTCTTTGTTTATTGTTACAGTATTTGTTTTAAGGTCTAGTTTGTCTGATACAAATATTGCTACACTAGCTTTCTTTTGACCTACATTTGTGTGATAAATGTTTCTCTATCCTCTCACTTTCAACCTGCATGTGTCTTTAGGTCTGAAGTGAGTCTCTTGTAGGTGGTATGTAGATGGGTCTTGTTTTTTTTATCCATTCCATCACCTTATGTCTTTTGATTAGAGCATTTAGTACTTATATTTAAAATAATTGTTGATAGATATGTATTTATTGCCATTTTATTATTTACTGCCATTGTTTTGTGTTTGTTTTTGTGGTTATTCTCTGCTCCTTTATTCTCTTGCTCTCTTCTCACATCATAAGTTGGCTTTCTTTAGTGATACACTTTATTTTGTGTGTGTCTGTTACTGGCTTTTGATTTGTGGTTACCATTAGGTTTGTATATAACATCTACATATAGCAGTCTATGAAGTTGATGGTTGCTTAAGTTTAAACCCATTCTTTACTCCTCCCTTCCTGATATTTACGTATATGGTATCATACTTCATTTTATTTTGTGAGTCCCTTAACTGATTTTTATAGATATCCTTTTTTTTTTTTTTTTACAACTTTTTTGTTTTGTACTTTTTAAAATTATGGTCTTTCCTTTCTACTCATAGAGTCCTCTTTAACATTTCCTGTAGGGCTGGTTTAGTGGTCATGAACTCTTTTAACTTTTGTTTGCCTGGGAAGCTATCTCTCCTTCTATTCTGAATGATAGCCTTGCTGGATAGAATATTCTTTGCTGCAGATTTTTTCCTTTTAAGCACTTTGAATATATTATGCCTCTCCTTCCTGGACTGCAGTTTCTCTTGAAAAATCTGCTGATAGCTTTATGGGGTTTCCCTTTTATGCAACTGTTTTGATGCTTATAAAATTCTTTATCACTGCATTTCAACTATGTGTCTCCTTTTGGTCCTTTTAGGTTGATTTTGTTGGGGGATCTCTGTGCCTCCCAGATCTGAATTTCTGTTTCCTTCCCCCAAATTTGGGAATTTTTCAGCTATTATTTCTTCAAATAAATTTTCTAATCCCTTTTCTATCTCTTCCTCTCCTGGGGTCCCTCTTATGCTAATGTTATTACACTTGATGGCATCACTGAGTTCCCTAAGCCTCTTCTGTTTTTGCATATTTTTTTCTTTCAACTGCTTAGCTTGTTTACTTTCCATTATTCTAGGTTGCTGATTCATTCTTCTGCTTCTTCCAGTTTGCTGTTTATTCCATGTAGTGTATTTTGAATTTCAGTTATTGTGTTCTTCATCTGTTTGGTTCTTTTTTCTCTGTGTGTTAAGGATTTCACTGATGTCCCTCACTCTTTTCTCAAGTCCAGTGAGAATTACTTTAAATTCTCTATCAGGCATATGACTAATCTCTTTTTCATGTAGGTCTCTTTCTGTGATTTTGTCCTGTTTTTTCATTTGGGACATATTCTTCTGGATCCTCATTTTGCCTAACTCTGTGTCTGTTCCTATGTGTTAAGAAAGTCAGCCATGTCTCTGGTTCCTGAAAGTAGTGGGTGGGGCCACATTTTTTTTTAAAGATTTTATTTATTTACTCATGAGAGACAGAGAGAGAGAGAGAGAGAGAGAAAAGCAGAGACACAGGTAGAGGAGAAGCAGGCTCCATGCAGGAAGCCTGACGTGGGACTCGATCCAGGGTCTCCAGGATCACGCCCTAAAGGCAGCGCTAAACCACTGAGCCACCTAGGCTGCCCTGGTGGGCCACATTTTTAACAAGGTGGCCCTCGTCTTCTTTCACAGAAGACATGCAGTTGCTGTGGAAAACTGACCACTTGAGCTCCTTTGCAAAGCATGTGCAGGCAAGGCTTCAGTGCCTGCAAGGTGTGCGTATCTGTCCTCTTCCATGGGGATGCATAGTCACTGTGGAGACTGGGCCAGCTGGGGCAGATCTGCAAAGCACACCTGGGCAGGGGCTACAGTTTTAACAAGGTATGCACACCTTCTGTGGGTGATGACTACCTTTCGCAGCCAGGACTGAGTCCCTGAAGATCACACAATGGGAAGATATAGTCTTGGCAATGTTTGCACAGATCTTCTAGGGGAGGGGACTTGCAACACCAGAAGTGAGGCAAGCCCAGCTGGAGGGGGTGGGGCATGTATAAACAAATTAGGTACTGAATGCTGGTTCCCACAGATGGCTGTGTGCTTATGCTGGGGAGTGGAGGACAGAAGTGGCACCTGCTAATAACTCCTTTGTTCTGGAGTTCTTCAGCTTACTCTGAGATTAGTAACTATCCCTCCTGTAAGCCCTATGCATTTTTTCAAACTGCTGATTCTAAGCTGTAACTCCTTGGGCTGTTTGTGTGCTGTCTCTTAAGGGCAGGGATTTAACTTCCTATTGCCCCCTGGATTCTCCCAGAGCTAAGCTAACTGGTTTTTAAAGCTCTAGACTTTAAGTCCCATTAACTGTAAAAACTCATAGAATTTGGCCCTTCTGATTTTCAAAGCCAAATGCTATGGGAATTCATCTTTGCTGTGCAGGCACCCTGGTGTGATAGTCTGTTTCTCATCCTTTTTCCCACTCAAGGCTCTCCCCTTCCCTCCCTCCGGTGGCCAGACCTGCAGGGTTTACCTCCCCACCAAGTCTCTACCCTTCCTACCCTCTCAGATGTGACCTCTTGTCTACATTTAATTGTGGAGTTTATTCTGCCATTTTTGGGGTCATTTCCTGGGTTGTTTACACTGATGTGTTATCTCATTGTATTTGTATGACAAGGTGAGTTGAGGGTCATCCTACTTGGTCATCTTCCATAGTTAGTTCTTAGTTAGGTAAGATTTTTAAGTCATGAATTTATGTTGAATTTTATCAAATGCTTTTCTACATCTGTTGAGATATTTGTATGGTTTTTCACTTTAATCAGTTAATGTAGTAAATTACATTGTTTGCTTTCTCTTTCTTAGTGAAACCAACTTTGTACTTCTGAAATAAACTCAACTTAGTCATGTTAGATTTTCCTTTTTATTCTTGCTTTCTTTTATACTTACTTGATTTGACTTGTTACTGTTTTGTTAAGGATTTATGCATCTGTTTGTGAATGAGATTGTCCTAGAATTGTCCTTCTTTTTACTCTTTTTATAATGTCTTCACTTAATGTCACACTAGCTCTGAAACATTTTGGAATTATTTATTTCTTGACCATTTTGATAGAACTTGCCTAGTAAGGGGCACCTGGGTGGCTCAGTGGTTGTCTGCCTTTGGCTCAGGTCATGATCCTGGGGGCCTGGGATCAAGTCCTGCATCTGCTTCTCCCTCTGCCTATGTCTCTGCCTCTCTTTCTGTCTCTCATGAATAAATAAATCTGAAAAAAACAAAAAACAAAAACAAAAACGAAACAACTTGCCTAGTAAGTCTTCTGAGACTGGAGTTTGCTTTGTGAAAATTTTGGACCTCTTTATTTCTAGTAGTGCTTTTTGCCTTACAGTTTATTATGTCTCATAATAATCTACTATATTAGCTATCTTTTGGTTAAAATCTGCATGATATATTATTTTATCATTCTTTTACTTTAAACTTTTCTGTCTACCTTATTTTTTTGTTTTTTTGTTTTGTTTTGTTTTGTTTTGTTTCTACCTTATTTTTTTGGTATCTTTCTTTCAAAGAAAGTATCATTAGATTTTTAGTTTTATCTAGTCTGGCCATCTTACCTTTTAACTGAAGTATTTAATCTATGTTATCATTTAATATCTTATATATTTAGATTTATTTATTTTTTTTTATATATTTAGATTTAAATCTATTATTCTACTTTGTGATTTCTAGTTGTCTAATTTCTTTTTCTCTCCTTTATTGAATTGTTTTGGATTAAGTTTTTCTGAATAATCATTCTATATTTTACCCTTTACTTAGAAGTTAAAGTTTTTTTTTTTCTTTTTAGTGATTACTAGAAATTTCAACATGCACATTAACTTTAAAAAGTCCTAAGCTGGTGGGGATCCCTGGGTGGCTCAACAGGTTAGCACCTGCCGTCGGCCCAGGGCATGATTCTGGAGTCCCGGGATCGAGTCCCACATCAGGCTTCCTGCATGGAGCCTGCTTCTCCCTCTGCATATGTCTCTGCCTCTCTCTCTCTATGTCTTTCATGAATAAATAAACAAAATATTAAAAAATAAAAAGAATAAAAAGTCCTAAGCTGGGATGCCTGGGTGGCTCAGCAGTTGAGCGTCTGTCTTCAGCTCAGGGCGTGATCCCAGGGTCCAGGATCGAGTCCAACATCAGGCTCCTTGCATGGAGCCTGCTTCTCCCTCTGCCTGTGTCTCTGCCTCTCTCGTTGTTTCTCATGAATAAATACATAAATTCTTTAAAAATAATAAAAATAAAAATAAAAAAATAAAAATAAAATAAAAAGTCCTAAACTAATCAATACTTTTACCTTTGGTATAACATAAGAATACTTCAAGTCCACTTATCTTCCTCTTTATTTCTGCTATTTTTGCTGTGTATTTTTAGTTATATCTTTTCAAATTTTATTCCATAAATCATTATTTTTTACCTATACTTATCAATAAATTTGTTTCTTCTTTTGTCCATATCAGGCAATATAGACTATTCCTTTGGTTGATAATCTTTATGAGTCCTTTTCTGTCTGTTGTTTCTGCTGGTTCTTATTCATGATGCCTTGTTTCTTGTATGCTTGTTTTTTTTGTTTTTACTATAAACTGTTCCTTTTCTTGAAAACTATTTGGTGATTCTGTGAGGACACAGATGAAGATAAATTCCTTCAAGGAGTATTAAATATACTTCTACCAAGTGCCTGGAGCTCTACCAATACAGGACCACTTACTTTAAAATTGTAGTTTGAAGTGTTGGGAATCACCACACATAATTTAAGAAATAAGTGTTTTTAAGAAATATTTTAAATGGTTTTTTTTCAATTTTTATTTATTTATGATAGTCACAGAGAGATAGAGAGAGAGAGAGAGAGAGAGGCAGAGACACAGGCAGAGGGAGAAGCAGGCTCCATGCACCGGGAGCCCGATGTGGGATTCGATCCCGGGTCTCTAGGATCGCGCCCTGGGCCAAAGGCAGGCGCCAAACCGTTGCGCCACCCAGGGACCCCATTTTAAATGTTTATTAAGCATTTTTAGGGATGCCTGGGTGGCTCAGCAGTTGGGCATCTGCCTTCAGCTTGGGTTGTAATCCTGGGATCCAGGATCGAGTCCCGCGTTGGGCTCCCTGCAAGGAGCCTGTTTCTCCCTCTGCCTGTGTCTCCGCTTCTCTCTCTCTCTCAGTCTATGTCTCTCTCATGAATAAATAAATAAATCTTTAAAACATTTTTAGATATTGGTAGGATATTGGTATTGTATAACTGAGTGCCATATTACTGAAATTGAAGGCATTGTTTACATTTTCTTCTGAGTTTTTTTATTTGTACTAAAATATACATAAAATTTACTGTTTTCATAAAATGTACATAACATAAAATTTACCATTTTCACCATTCAGTGACTTTACATATATTCACAATGTTATGCAAACATCAGCATCATCCATTTCTAGAACTTTTCTCATCTTGCAAAATTGAAACTCTGTCCTTGTTTTTTGTTGTTTTTTTTTTTAAGTTTTATTTATTTATTTATGATAGACATAGAGAGAGAGACAGGCAGAGACACAGGAGGAGGGAGAAGCAGGCTCCATGCAGGGAGCCTGATGCAGACCTCAATCCCGGGACTCCAGGACCGCACCCTGGGCCAAAGGCAGGCGCTAAACCGCTGAGCCACCCAGGGATCCCCGAAACTCTGTCCTTGTTAAAGACAAATTCCTCATTTTGTCTCCCCCAGCTCCTGATAATTACCATTCTACTTTCTGTCCCCATGATTTTATATACTGTAGGCTCTTCATATTGAGGGGAATCATACACTATTCACCCTGTGGGGTTGACTTTCTTCATTTAGCTTAATGCCTTCAGATTTCATCCATGTTGTAGTATATGTCCTTATAAAAGTTGTATTTATTTATATTTTTTAAAAGATTTTATATATTTATTTACTAGAGTTAGAAAGAGAGGCAGAGACACAGGCAGAGAGAGAAGAAGCAGGCTTCTCATAGGGAGCTCGATGCAGGACTCAATCCTGGGATCCCGGGATCACGCCCTGAGCCAAAGGCAGATGCTTAACGCCTGAGCTACCCAGGCGTCCCCCTTTTAAAAGTTTTAAAGTGATTTTCTTTTCATAGTTAGATACTTAATTCACCTAGATTAATTTGTGTCTAGGTGCAGAGTGTATATATCTAAATTTATTACAATATGGGTGTCCAGTTGTCCCAATACCATTGTTGATTATTCCATTCTTTTCATATTAATTTGTAATGTCACCTCTGTCCTCTGTTTAATATTCATGTAAATGTAAGCCTTTTTCTAAGCTGTTTTCCCTAGTTAGTCTGTTTTTCTATTCTTTTGTTTTGTTTTTCTATTCTTATATGGGGAAACAGTATTTGTTACTACAACTTGAAAAGAACTCTTAATATCTGATAAGACATTATCCACTCAGCAGGTCTGAGTTTTCTTAGCCTCAGTTCTGGTCCCAGGGAGCTCTCCATAGTCCTGTAGGTGAGGGTTGAGAGAGAATGCAGGCCAAGAATGTAAGCCACTTTGCTTGTGCGGTCAGGTCCTGTTGGGTTCAGTTTCTACTTGATTGCTGGAGATGCCAAAGCTATAGATATATAAATCAGAAAGTACCCACTTCATGGCACTTCCTAGATTGAGTCATCAGTTGTGGTCCATTGACCTCCATAAAGCCTAATAGCTGCCTCAAGAGTTAAAACATCTGACATATCCATTCAGTAAATATTCATTGAGTGCATACTATATTGTGGCTGTGGTAACAATCCATATAGTCTCTGTTCTCATGATATTTATATTCTAGTTTATTTAAAGGAAACTATTTTTTGTTGAGTACAGTGCTTTACTAAAAAATGCTAAGGGCCTTCTACATGATTACTAATGAAATTTCATCCTTTATTGGTCTTTATTCTCTATATTTCAAATAGTTCCAAAGACATGTTAATTTGAAAAACGCTTGATTGCTGGTGATGAAATCTTTGACAGAGTTCCATGTTTTAATGTGTACGGCATTCACTGGCTAAAAATTTATGGATATCTGTGTAATTGAGGCCAGATTTATGACATGCAACAAAATCTACAGGAGTGACAAAGGCTGCCACCAAAACTTCACACTCTGAACATACCCACCACCCCTGCATCCTTCCTAAAAATATCTCACCCAGAGAATGCACCTCTTTACTCTCTCAGTCTGTAAAATGTGATGGTTAAAAAAAATAAATTTAGCAAACAGTGTTATTAATACTAGCCTTTTATGAAAACTAGTCACACAAAAAAAGTAACTGAAAATTGCCCTTTTGAATAGATGCATTCTGGCTCAGGGAGAAAGGACTGGCAAGAATTTCTTTGAATTCAAATTTAAATTATTTCCCTTCATTGGGGCCCCTGGGTGGCTCAACTTCTGATTTCAGCTCAGGTCATGATCTCAGGACCATGGGATCAAGCCCCGTGTTGGGATCTGTGCTCAGCAGAGTCTGCTTGAGTTTCTCTACGTCTCCCTCTGCCCCTCCTAATGCTCATGCTCTCTCTCTAAATAAATAAATAAAGTTAAAAAAAAATGATTTCCCTTGATGGAGAACCAAAGAGATATCACAACAAACTGAATGACTCCGTTGTTCATCTTAAATGCTGATAGGTGACTTACAAAGTTGACTTAACTGGAAGGCAGAACTACACATTTCTGTACAAGATTAGTGTGATTAATATTTATTATGGAAACTTATTTCAGTTCTTTACTTACATGTCATAGAAATTACAGTATTCATGGTAAATGAATCATTATTAATCATCTTTCTTTTCTAAAACAATTCTTGACAAATATGTCTCTGAGATTCTAAAAGACACAAAAAAAAAAATCAGAACATTTTAACCCAAAAATGACATAAATGACTTACCTTCTTGCCAGGTAATGTTTATCAGAATGTTTACCAAAATGAGGCTGCAGTCATTGTTTCTGTCAGCAACTTTGCAATATTTTGTGTATATCTTATAAGGGATTGACCTGCCATAATTTAGAAATTAAAATACTATTGCTATTTCTTTCTTTTTTTAAAAGTTATTTGAGGGAGAAAAAGTGAGCAAGGGAGAGAAAGTGAGAGAGCATGAGCAGGGCAGGGGGAGAGGGAGAAGCAGACTTTTTACTGAGCAGGGAACCCTACTTGGGCCTTGATCCCAGAATGCTGGGATCATGACCTGAGCTGAAGGCAGATGGTTAACTGACTTAGCCACTTAGGTGCCCCTTGCTATTTATTTCTATATCTTTATGTGGTTATGGGTTCTCAAAATCCTGTGACACAAAAGAGAGAAATGGCCTAGATAAGGGGTACCTATCTGGCTCTTTTGGTAGAGCGTGCGACTCTTGATCTTGGGGTTGTAAGTTCGAGCCCCATGTTGGGTGTAGAGATTACTTAAAATGAAATTGTAAAAAAAAAAAAAAACAACCCCCCCACACACACACACAAAACAAAGAAATGGCCTGGATTCTAAACCTGACATTTGTTGTTGGCTTCCTTTAAATCACTTGTGTCCAAATTTTTCTTTAAAGATTTTGTTTATTTATTCATGAGAGACATAGAGAAAGAGACAGAGACATAGACAGAGGGAGAAGCAGGCTCCATGCAGGGAGCCCGATGTGGAACTCCATCCCGGAACCCTGGGATCACGTCCGAGCCGAAGGCAAATGCTCAACCACTGAGCCACCCAGGTGTCCCACACTTGTGTCCAAATTTGATAAAACCTGTAGCCTGATAAAACAAATGGGAAACTCTTTTTCCTTGATGTTAAATTAACAACCACTTTTTAAAAAGATTTTATTTGTTTGAGAGACAGTGAGAGATAGCACTAGTGGAGTAGGGGCCGACGGAAAGGAAGAAGCAGGTTCTCATGCTGAGCAGAGAGCCCAATGCGGGGCTCAATCCTAGGACTCCAGGATCATGACCTGAGCCAAAGGCGGACACTTAACCGACTGAGCCACCCAGGTGCCCTTGAAGAACCATTTTTAATATTAAAACAGAAAAGAATTTATTGAATAGATTAAAATTGGCATGAATTTTAATTGCTACCTTGGTTGCTTCAGGCATATTGCTTCAGGCAGCTAATGGTGAACTATTCAAATATTCCCGGAAAAGCCTGAGAGTGTGAATGAGAGTCACCTCTGCCTCAGTGTATTATCACAAGTTATGTAATTTACCATCATGTTTCTCTTTTAGTTTTCCCATCAGAATAAACAAGCACACCCTGTTTCATTTATTCCACAACTGTCTATATATTAGTACCTAGTATGTTCAAGGCTCTGTGCTAGATTCTGTGAATATAATGGTGAATAACTGAAACAGATCAGAGTGTTCAGAGGTAAGACTATCACATTTTATATAACTAAAATTTATCTCATATTTTCTTGTGAAAATTAAATAGGAAGGTCTGTGTCATCTGGGACATAGTAGTTGCCCAAAACATGAGTGCCTCAAAGATAACATAAACTATATGTAATCAGCAAATCTTGATTAGACCTTAATAAAAAACAAACAGCTATAAAGGATATCATTGGGACAATTATGGACATTTGGATTTCAACTTCATATGAAATATTAAAGCATTATTGTTCATTTTCTTCAGTGTGGCAATGACAGCAGGATTATGAAAGAGATATCCTTGATATTAAATGATGCTTGAAGAGGTATTTGGTGTGAAGCATCATAATATCTGCAACTTAGTTTCAGTGTTTCAGAAATAAATAGTTATATAGAGAAGAATGTTAACAATGGTTAAATGTTGTTGGTGGTTTGTAGGTGCCCATGGTACTGTTCTTTCAACTTCGGAATGTTTGAAAACCTCCAGCATAAAAAGTTGGGGAAAACTTTTAATTTCTTTTTTATTCTTCCTTGTTAAGAATAATTTATGATTATGCAGTTCCCTCAGAAGGAATCTAGCCCCAAAAATATGAGTTAGAAATTGGAGACCATACAAATTTAAGACCATTTCAGAACAGATTTTACTGTTTTTCTTTGAAATCTAAGTTGCATCAGTCAAAGGTAAACTCAGATCTGAGGCAGCACTCTTCCCGAACTTTGTCCCAATGATTTAACTTCTATTTGCCTGAACTCTCTTTTACCTTGTACATTCACCTTTGCCAGAGGAATTGTGTCTTCACAGTCACCAGCAAAGTACTCTCACTCAGTCCACACAGACTTTTGCATTATAGCACACCAGGGTCTGGGGAAGTGTGGTACCAAGATGATCAGAAGATGCAGTTTCACTTGGTGAGTTTACAGTTTTATTGGAAAGTTCAACATGATGAAGCTGAAGAACACACTCAGAACAATTTCAAAGCACAAATTAAAATAGCACAGTTCCAAAAGGGGGTTATAAAGAGGAAGAAGCTGTTGCTCACATCAGCTTGGAAAGAGAGCTGTCACAGTAATCTAGATGGATATCCATGGATTTCAGACATTCCCATAGATTAATTTTTTTTTCGAGTCCAAGTAAATTCAGGGCACCACCACTGGGACTTTCTGATGCTACTCACAGTTCCAACTCAGGCATTCTTTTTCCTAAAGCTGAAGCCAGGGAGTGACCTTACATATCTAATCAGAGATAAATTGTTTTTTGACCCTGGTTTTCATCAAGTCCACAGAGCCCCAAAGAGTAAAAAATGAGTCTAGTATGCTGAATATATATTGTTTACTGCAGTATAACACATTATTAGGTAATCATGACATTGATGGTCCTTAGAGTTGGACATAAAAGGGTGTCATTGATTTTCTCAAGCAATGCCAGAGAAAATGATGGATCCCCTAAAAAAGTGATGGTAGGGAAAAATGAGCTCAATTTATAATAGACACTAAGAACTTCTGCAGATTCTATGACAGATTCATTAATAATATTTATCCTGTCTGACAGAGACTATTAAAATTCTGATATATTTGCTCAGGTGACTTCTGCTAATACAAAATATATCAACTTGATATTTTGCGGAAGACTGAAGATTCACGAAGGAAAAATGTAGAAAAGTGTTTATTTTTACCTCTAGGTGGTGCTATGTATTGTTATATGTAAGCACAAGACTGCCTAGTTTTGAAGTTGTAAAGATTCCTAAGAATTATGCATTTTACAGATGAACAAACTGAGAGTCGTTGAAATTTCGTGCTGTTTAAAATAAAAATTCTGGTTAGAGGCAGAGCCAGGACTATGGCCTCTTTTTGTAAAATGTTTAATGTATGATCTATTCAAGAAAAAATTAGTCATTCTATAATTATTTCAACAGTATTACACTGTTGTGACAGGTTTAAGAGTTCATTTTACTTTTACTGATTCATGAAGTTTTCTTTAGAAAATTTTAAAAGAACATTTGCCTAACTTATATGAAAATAGATTACAAAGAAAGATGATGGGAATTCATTATGCATACATCTAAATTACTTTACCAAAGAGGAACTCATGTTTAAAGAGGTAATTCATTTAAAAAGAAACACAAATTGTTGATAGTTATGTGAAAACATATTAAAACCCACTAATAATCGAATCAAAACTAAAACAGTGGTATTCCTATTCCTTCCAGATCAGCAAAAATCTATGATTATCCTTAGAGATACTGAAGCAATGATAAAATAAGCACCTTGCCCTCTGTCAGTGGGAGCATAAATTGGTACAGCTTCCTCTGAAAGCTAATTTGACAGATGTTATCAGGAAACTTCAATTGTGGGACGCCGGTGGCTCAGCAGTTGAGCATCTGCCTTTGGCTCAGGGCGTGATCCTGGAGTCCTGGGATTGGGTCCCACATTGGGCTCCCTGCATGGAACCTGCTTCTCCCTCTGCCTGTGTCTCTGCCTCTCTCTCTCTCTGTGTATCTCTCATAAATAAATAAATAAAATCTTAAAAAAAAAAAAAAAGGAAGCTTCAATTGTTCAAACTCTGACATAGTTCAGCCTCTAAGCCCTTCTCTGTGGGGATAATCAGAAATGTGGACAGTGATTTATATACAAAGATATTGATCACAGCATAATTTATAATACTTATAATCATTTTATAAATTAGAGTATGGTTATTATATTGGGCAGCCATTTATAGACTGCTTGCAAATAATTTTAAATGACATAAGAAAATGTTAATATTTTGCTGAATTAGAGAGGAGATTAAAATCTATAAACCTGGGGCTACCTCAGTTATATAACTGTAGATCATCTGAGATTGGAAATTCTCTGTCTCCCTCTTCACTTCCTTGTACTGGTAGTCATATGAGGAAACCCTACAATATTATTTCCCAGAGGCAGAATAATTATGTCTGATTTGCTTTCCCTTTTAACTTTTTTTTTTTTTTAAGATTTTATTTATTTATTCATGAGAGACACAGAGAGAAAGAGGCAGAGATATAGGCAAAGGGAGAGGCAGTCTCCATGCAGGGAACCTGATGTGGGAGTTGATTCTGGGACTCCAGGATCACGCTGGGAGCCAAAGGCAGATGCTCAACTGCTGAGCCACCCAGGCTTCCCCCCCTTTTAAACTCTTTAATTAAGATTGAGAAAATTTCTAAACCCTAAAGTCTAAAGTTCATTTTAGACAGGACTGAATAATCATATCTAAACACACCTCCCTGAGTATATGTTGTCCACTTTTCTTCAAGATTTTCCTTCTCCTTTCTTTATTGTATTCTATGGTTTTTGTTGACTCAATTTTTTTAAAAGATTTTATTTATTTATTCATGAGACACAGAGAGAGAGAGGCAGAGACACAGGCAGAAGCAGGCTCCATGCATGGAGCCCCCCGTGGGACTTGATCCCGGGTCTCCAGGATCACACCCTGGACTGAAGGCGGCACTAAACCACTGAGCCACCCAGGGATCCCCTGTTGACTCAATTTTTAAAATCTGTTTTTGTGCATTGTAATTCAAATTAAGTTTTCTAACTAACATAAAGTTCACACATTCAGATGTCTTGCTAGATGCTCCTTAGTTCATTCTTGAATTAATTACTGAAAGATGCTCGGTTTGATTGAAAGAGCTGCTTGCTAGCTCCCGGTCCCCAACTTAAAACTATTCATTCTTGTTCTAGGAAAGAATATTGGCCCATCTGAAACTTCGCTTTGTAGTTCAAATTGTCTTGTAATGATGCAACTCATAAAAAGCATATTCAATGTTATATATATTAATATATATTCAATTATATATATTTTTTAAAAGTCTAGAATTAAACGGCAAGAGACCTTCACTTTTGTCCTGGGGATTGGTTAGCAGGACATTAAGGAATGAATGGTTTAACATTTCCATCTGGCACTAATTATATGTGATCTTTGGCAAGTTATTTATCCTCAGTTTTTTTGCCTATAAAATTAAGGTGGTAGCCTGATGACCTATGACTCATGACCTGCCATAGGAGCAGAATATTTGAAATTGTGCTGACATTGGAAAATCTGGGGCATGTGGCTCCTATGCATTTAAGATCCCTTCTGATTTTTTTTTTAAGATTTTTATTTATTTATTCATGAGAGACACAGAGAGAGAGAGAGAGGCAGAGACACAGGCAGAGGGAGAAGCAGGCTCCATGCAGGGAGCCTGACGTGGGACTCGATTCCGGGTCTCCAGGATCAGGCCCTGGGCTGAAGGTGGCGCTAGACTGCTGAACCACCAGGGCTGCCCAATCCCTTCTGATTTTGAAATGCTTTTCTGCTCACAGTGTCCTTCCAACAGCATCTTCAGCAAGGAACCTCCTGGGCTCTTGTCTCTTAAGCTTGATCCCAGATCCCATAGTTTAGAGGCACTGCTGGCTTCTATTTTCTTAGTTACTCAGGTAAGGCAGTGCTTAAGTGTTGGAGCCACAGGCAAAGAAGCTGCTACCAAACTCCTAAAATAAGGCCTTGTGTGAGCCCCAGGCATGGACACATCTGGAAGAGTACAACTATATGCACAGATGTTTGTACATCCTTGTTTTGCACAGGGAAATGTTAACAGAAACTCTGGTGTGTAACAAATCCCTAATCCTCTCCATCTAGGGCCTGCCTTAACGTAGATAGAAAATAAATAGCTGGCTACTTATACAAGTCATGATTTGAGGGGATACCAGAGAGGGTGCTTCATCCAAAAATACCCATTCCACTGAGTGTTAGTCCAATGTTACTGAGTTTCCTTTGGCTCTTGAAAGCTACCACAGGAGATCCCTGGGTGGCTTAATGGTTTAGTGCCTGTCTTCGGCCCAGGGCATGATCCTGGAGTCCTGGGATCGAGTCCCACATCTGGCTTCCTGCATGGAGCCTGCTTCTCCCTCTGCCTGTGTCTCTGCCTCTCTCTGTCTCTGTATCTTTCATGAATAAATAAATAAAATCTTTAAAAAAAAAGCTATCAAAAATGCTTTAAAAACATACCTCTCAAAAAATGGAAAGATATCTAACCTTGGGAGGACAAGGAATACCCATTAAGGTTATAGTAGGTCAAGTTCAAACTAAAACACCATGAATGATACATTTGCATCTTCCCATTTCACATTCTCTTTATTCATTCCTATGTTATCAAGTGTACTATGCTTTAATGTTAAGTCACAGGGGTCCCTGGGTAGCTCAGATTCTTGGTTTCAGTTTAGGTCATGATCTCAGAGTTGTGAGATCAAGCTCCAAGTAGGGCTCTGTGCTGGGCTTCTGCTTAAGATTCTGTCTCTCAAAAAAAAAAAAAAAAAAAAAGATTCTGTCTCTCCCTCTGCCCCCTACCGTTGCTCAGTGCACACTCGGGCATGCTCTGTCTCTCTCAAAAAAATAAGTCATCTCTCAATTTGTCTATTCACGCTTGAGTTGTTGAAAAATAGATTTCAAGTTAAGATTTACTTTGTTTTTAAAATTATTTTTTAAAGATTATTTATTCATGAGAGACACACAGAGGCAGAGACATAGGCAGAGGGAGAAGCAGGCTCCCTGTGGGGACCCCAATGTGGGCCTCGATCCCAGGACCCTGGGACCATGACCCAAGCCAAGGGTAGACACTCAATCCTGAACCACCCAGGCGCCCCTGAAATTATTTTTTTGATCTGTATCATATTCCATTTTTTGGCCATCAGTGTTTGTAGGGAAAAATACTTATTTCTGGGTGCCTTGTTAAACAACTACATTTAAAGGAATAATAATGAAATAAGGTTTTTAAATAAGAGATTTTGAAAATGTGTTAAGTATAGGAGATATTTCTGTGCCTTGGCATTGTAAACTGTAAACAATGAACAGGCTTTATTTTCTCTCAGAGTTCTTAGAGCTATTCATAGTTTATAAACAAAGTGATGGTTTTCCTTATATCATAATCATTTAAAACTTAGCTTATATTAATTTGTGATGAAGACAAAAGTAAATAAGAAAACAGCATTCTCAGCATTGGAGATGGATAGTATAGCATGACTTTAGCCAGAGCTTGTAAGATTTACAGTGTACTTGACCCATTTTGTTGACATTTTTGTGATTTCTCTTCCTTCTACACATCAAAAGTATTCTCTGAAGTTTTAGATACTTATCCATTTGTTCAACAAATTATATGTTGAATGCTCACTGTATTCTGGGCACTATGCTTGTGACTGAAACTACAAAGATGATTAAGACAAAGCTGTCAGTGGGAGACAAAGATAATTGCAATGTAAAGATGCACAAACAGAAATATGTTTGAAGTTTCAAGAGGTCTCATGGGAGGGAGCTCCTGGTTCTACCTGGGAATGTCAAGGAAGACCTGCCTGAAGAGGGGATGATTACTGGAGAAAGATACAAGTGCCATCGAGAGAGACAGACAGAGAGAGAGAGAGAGAGGGTAGATGTATGTAAGAAGTGCCTGGCTGAGCTGCAGGGCACTTAGCCAGCCTGAGAGATTCTAGGAAGCTGCTTGGAGATGGACCACTAAAGGTTGGAGGAAAGATATGGAGTAGGAGAGTCTTCCTGAAAGACAGAGATGTTGGCTTAACTTGTTCAGAGAATGGCAAGTATTCATAAAGGTCAGGAGATGGGATTAGTGAGGGAGTTGGTGAGGGAGGATGAGGGTGATGCACCATGCTGAACATTTAGCAATTTATTAGCTCATTTAATCCTCATCTAACTCCATGAAATAGTTAGCATTTTCTCCATTTTGTAGAGGAGGACATTTATAACAGAGGACATGTCCACAAATTTTTTGATACTCTTCCCTTTAAGATGTATACCATAATTCCTCTCCCCTTGATTGTGGGCTAGTTAATGACTTGTTTCCACTTAATAAAATATTGCAAGAAGTGATGATTTGTGACTTTTGAGACTAGGTCATAAAAGGCATTATGGCCTCCTTGCTGTCTCCCAGATCATTCACTCTGGAGGAAGACAGCTGCCATATGATGAGGACACTTAAGCAACCCTATGGAGAGGCCCATATGTCAAGAAAGTGAGCCCTCTTGCCAGTAGTCGTTAAGGAGCTGTAGCCTCCTGCTATCTCCCATGTGTGGGAGCCATTCAGAAAAAAGATCTTCTAGCCCCAGTCATGTTTTGAAGTGATTTATTATGATTTATTATGCAACACGAGATAACTAATACAGACAAGGAGTCATCAACATATTAAAGGTCACATAACTCATAAATTACGAATTTGAAATTTGAACCCAGAATTTGAAATTCAAACTCCAGAGTTGTTGCACCTAACCTATTTACTATCCTGCCTTGAAACGTAGGCGGGGACCTGTCTTTAGAGAACCAGTGCTTATATGACACGGACACACATACATTCACGTATATGCACACACTCATTTTTCCTCTCTGTTTCTTTTTCTTTTATGACTCTATCTTGATAGTAATAGGAAACCACTGAAAACAACTGGGTTTTAGAAAGACCCTGTGGTGTAGAGGCCTAATTATAGGAGGACACAACTGCAGTTAGAAGAATAGGGTCAGGTAATGAAAGTAATCCAGACAGGGAATGGCCAGGTCTTAGACTAAGGCATGGGACAGAAAGGGTGTGGCAGGTTCAAGAAATGTTTAGTGGGTAGAGTTGAGGCACTCCTCTCGGTGGCTGACTGGATGTCTGTGGTGCTGGCCTGTGAGAGGGCAGGAGGGGGAAGTGGAGGGACTTTCAGAACTGAGTCAGTCATGGTGCCACAGTAGGTAGGTTAGGGAGGGGATGTTGGTGGCTGGTGGGAGAGTAAGAGAGGATCATAATGAGTTCTGCCTTGGATATGGTGCATTGAGATGTATCTGCGCTTGAGAGGTATCTGCACTGGACCAGCACTACTGAGGAGAGGTCTGAGTTGAAGTGGGGATTTGGGGGTCACCAGCCTGCCTTTAGAGGATGCTGAAGTGACAGCACAGCTGACTGCACTGTGAGAGAGTGTGTGCAGTGAGGGGAAGAGAGCAATTACTAAGGGGAGAGAAGACAGGAGAACCAAGGGAAAAGATGGGCATCTGAAGAGCCAGTGAGGGGAAGAGAGCAATTACTAAGGGGAGAGAAGAAAGGAGAACCAAGGGAAAAGATGGGCATCTGAAGAGCCAAGGCGAAGGGGAGTACCGTTAAGGTGTCAAATACAGCCTTGTTTTCTGACACTTGCCACTTTATATGTCTGTGGAATGTGGCCAGTGACTTCTAGGCCTGCCATTTGAAAGAGCCCCCTGCTGAGAAGCTTCTGCATTGTGCCCTGAGGCACATCCGAAGGCTCCCAGTGAACCTTATATGTGCACCTGGTCTTAGCTCATCTACTTACTGAACTCATTTAGTTTCAACATTTATGCAGAGTTAAGCATCCAGTAGGCACATACTAAGTGACTGTTGGATTAGTAAATGCTTATTAATACATACAAGGCACTGGGTAGAGCAAGGCTTTACTCTTTGCATATGTAGAAGTAATAATAGAAGACCTCTTGATGAGTCCCATTGACTCAGATAAGTAGCTGCATGCAGATTTTAATGAGGATTTGATGTGTCCTGTAGAGATACAAAATTTTATTTCTCTTTATTTCTTTGTCATTAATGTTAACAACAATAAAAAAAAAGGAGTCAAAGACCTGGGATTCCAAAACTTTTCCTGATATTTTAAGATTGAGTTTACAGATGCAGTTTGGAAAGTTAACATGGATTAAGCTGAGATTTTTTAAAAGGGCTTCTTTAATAACATAAAATTCTTTCACCTCCAGCTGTTCTAATGGTAACTTCCTGTCCATCTGGGAGTCATTATTTTTAAATGTTGTGTTTGAGTTAAATGAAATAATGTCAGTGCTTACACTTTTTTAGTAATTAGATATAGTGATTAGTGTTCTCTTTTAAAATTATGCTTGGATTTTCAATTAAGAAAATAATAAGTCCATAATATAGTTTCAAAAGTCCAAAAACCTTTACAGACTAAAAAATACTGAATTTAAAAAATCCTGGTGCTTTCATATTAAAAGCAAACAAAAGTTTCCCACCTATTTAAATGATTAAGACAGAAAACTTTAACCAAGCTTTCAATGCTGTAGCTCTTTTTTTTTTTTAAAAGATTTTATTTATTTATTCATGAGAGACACAGAGAGAGAGAGAGGCAGAGACACAGGCAGAGGGAGAAGCAGGCTCCATGCAGGGAGCCCGATGCGGGATTGGAGCCCCATGCAGGACTCAATCCATCCCCAGGCCTCCAGGATCACGCCCCAGGACGAAGGCAGGTGCTAAACCGCTGAGCCAACCAGGGACCCCCCATGTAGCTCTTTATAGTATGGAAGTTCTGTTATAAATCTGCTGGATTTATTAACGGAGGATGTTCGTTTATTTAGTAGGGCATTAAATCCTATAACATAATGCTTCTTACTAAGGGCTTGTTTTGGTTTGTTTGTTTGTTTGTTTGTTTGTTTTAAAACTCTCCAAAAGTAAAAAGACCAGGAAGAGAAAAGAGTTCAGTGGGTTCATCTGGAAGAACCTTCCATCCCATCTACCAACCTAAACCTTCTTACCCTTAACTCCTGCACTATTCCTTTGTCTCTGAGCCCGGCCCTTCTCCAGGTGCTTCCCACCTGCCTTGAATCATGTGCTCTGATGCTGGGTGCTGAGGCTTTCATTCTCTCATTTTAAGTTTTTTATAGTTATTTCATAAGTAATTAGAATAGGTTGGTCTCTACAATTTACCTTTCTTTTAGGCTTTATCTCCATTTCCCACAGTGGCTTAAACAGTGATGATCACTGAACATCCTGTAACTAGTATTGTGATGGTTAGTTTTTGTGTCACTTTGGCCAGGCTATGGCATCCAGTTAAGAGATAAATCAATAGAAGATGTAATTTTCCTCCTAGGACTTAATTAGGATCAATTCTGGATAGGAAACACTTACCCTAATAATGCCTGACTAAATCATTTTGATGGTCCTGTCTTCTCTAATATGCTTTCCTAATCTAAGTTTTCCTTTTTGCCCTGGGCACAGTCAGTGGGCAAGACAGACCCTATATCTTAAGTTCTATGAATAAGAGCTTTTTTGAATTGAACTAGGCTTGGGAATTAAAACCAGATATGCTTTTCAGTTAATTAATTTCATAACATAAGAGAAAACTAAGAGCTTGAGCTTTTAAAAAAGTTAATGAGAAGATATTGAAGTCACTGGGAACAAGCTTTTCTCAAATATGTTTCCTCCAGCTTAATACATTTTCTAAAAAATTAATTAAGCTAGGGGTACCTGAGTGGCTCTGTTGGTTAAGCGTTGGACTCTTAATTTCAGCTCAGGTCATGATCTCAGGATGCTGAAATTGAGTCCCACATAGAGCCCAGAGGCTCAGTGGGGAGTCTGCTTAAGATTCTCTTTCTCTTTGGGATGCCTGGGTCCCTCAGTGGTTGAGCATCTGCCTTTGAGTAGAGCGTGATCCTGGGGTCCTGGGATGGAGTCCTGCATTGGGCTCCCCGCAGGGAGCCTGTTTCCCCCTCTGCCTATGTCTCTGCCTTTTCTCTGTGTATCTCATGAATAAATAAATAAAACCTTTAAAAAAAGTCTCTCTTTCCGATTAAATAATTAAATTTAAAGATTAATTTAAATTTAAATATTAAATCTTTAAAAAAACAAAAGACAAACCAAAACCAATTAAACTAGATTTAGCCCATAGCAACCTTAGCCTTTTCTTTTTTCTTTCCTTCCTTCCCTTTTTTTAAACAGAGGGAGACATTTGATTAAATTACTGAAAATATTCACTGAAATTCACTGAAAATATTATTCAATGGGGAAAAACCCATTAGATATATAAAGACAGATAACATTAGATAGCTAATTAGGAACAAAGAATTGCATAATGTAGTACAGATAGCTAAGAAGAAACTCTTTGTTTTGAAATACATTTTTATGCAATGTCATATGGTCTAGTTAAAATCACTGTCGTGGACCTTTTGGTCCAAAAATGGAAGTCCTATAGTATATCATGTAATTTCTTCACTTTGGCTGACTCACTGTCTTGGCATTGTTTCTGCTGCAGATATATATAGAGATGGTTCATGTCATACTTGAGATGAATGTTTTTGGACAATAGAGCATAAAGAACACAGTTCAGGAGACTTCTGAATTATGAGATTTTTTTGAAATAGAGTTTATTTAAAGGAATATTCCATGAGCAATGCAAATAATTTAGTTTTTATAAAACAGGACAAATATTAAATTAGAATTTGATGGGGGTTGGGAGAGTTGTGTATGTTTATGTGATTAACAATTAGCTGATTTCCAGTCAAAAATCCCCAAGTAGTAGATATTACTTCTGTAAAAAAGAAAGCTTTTTTTCTGTTTTACTTAGAAAATTTAATGAATCAAATTATTGCCATTACAAAAAACTGACTATCATTCTCATTTAGAAACCCAACTAATTGTGGGGCCTATAATCAAGTCAGAAAGTTAATAATACAGTTTATTAAGACAAATGGCTAACTTACCAATTCAGTCAATACCCCTTGCTTGGGAAACCCAAATGGCCCTGGGACCAAGGAAGATCTCCAAAACTTCCAAAACTAAATGTAAAACATCTCTGATGAAACAAATGTTGTTGCCAGACACATTTCTACAATATTTTCCATTATTGACTGTACAGGAGGCAAGATGTGATGCAAACGAAAGCACTTATTCTCTATTATTGAGAGCAACACAGGCTTCTTTGGGACATTTTGACAAAGGACAGAGACATACTTCTTTCTCACTGGGTAAAGGGAATGAATCGTTTCCTTCCAAATTAGTCTGTACCAGCTGAATGCAGAAAGCAGTCATGTGCCAGGGATGAGTTCTGGCCTTTGGCTTCCTGCTTCTTCCAAGTGGTTTTCCACCCCTTAATGTACCTAAATGGAATTCGGAGAGGCTGCCCCCTACTTCCTCCCAAAGAGACAGCTCCTCCAGTGAGTCACACAGACACACACTCTGAGGTCTCAGGCATTTTCTCTGCTAAGCACAGACAGGATTGCATTGCACCAACATCCCACATTGCCTACAGCTTCAGCAGCCTCCTCCGCTTTCTCAGAGTGCCACAGCCTAGTGCTGTAGCCCTGAGGAACCAGGGCATGTGTCTGGGGATCCTACAGAATGGGAGGGAAAATGGGTAATTGATGCCCATTTCAGATCAAGAGCAACAGGTATTTTGCTGAGGCTGAGCATGTAGGGGGTATGGAAGTGTGTGGGGTCTGGATGGGGTAGACTGGTAGAGATAGTAAATATGTCTAAGATTTGGGTTGCCTGCAACAGTATGTCAAGCCTTAGGTATTGCTTTCTAAATCACCACTAATAATTTCTTTTCCATTCTCCCACGAGACCTCAAGTCTGGTCATTAACTTTTCTAACTTTGAGAAGATTATGAATGTAAAGCTCAACAACTGTTGGATTTTATTTACCAGGATACAGTTAGATGATTGGATTAATTGTTGGTGACTTTGCCAGTTACTGTGACTCCTGTGGGATTGTTACTTCTGAAATGCTAATTTCTTTAAACTT
Source organism: Vulpes vulpes (assembly GCF_048418805.1). Classification (NCBI taxonomy): domain Eukaryota; kingdom Metazoa; phylum Chordata; class Mammalia; order Carnivora; family Canidae; genus Vulpes; species Vulpes vulpes. Next base: position 90,194,313 of record NC_132785.1, read on the forward strand.
CTAATATTACTGCTGATGTGTGTTAAAAATTACTCTGAAAAATTATCCTAAATTTTAAAATTTTAACTTAAATAATTTAAAAATTATTTTGTTCGGGATCCCTGGGTGGCTCAGCGGTTTAGAGCCTACCTTTGGCTCAGGACGTGATCCTGGAGTCCCGGGATCGAGTCCCACATTGGGCTCCCTGCATGGGGCCTGCTTCTCTCCCTCTGCCTGTGTCTCTACCTGTCTCTCTTTCTCTGTGTCTCCCATGAATAAATAAATAAATAAATAAATAAATAAATAAATAAATAAATAAATAAATAAAATCTTTTAAAAATTTATTTATTCATTTGTATATTTTAATTTTTAAAAAAGATTTTATTTATTTATTTGAGGGAGAAAGCACAAGCAGGGTGAGAAGAGGAAGAAGGACTCTCTGGTGAGCAGAGAGCCAGATGCAGAACTTGATCCCCGGACTCTGGGATCGTGACCTAAACTGAAAGCAGATGCTCAACTGAATGAGCCACCCAGGCACCCCTCATTTATTTTTTTAAGGATTTATTTATCTGAGAGAGCTTGAGCAAGGGGAGGGGCAGAGGGAAAGAGAGAGAGATAGAGAGAAGCAGACTCCCTGATGAGCAGGGAGCCTAATGCAGGGCTCAATCCTAGGACTCCTAGATGATGACCTGAGCTGAAATCAAGAGCTAGATGTTCAACCAACTGAGCCACCCAGGTGCTCCAAGATTTATTTTTATTAAAACAGTAAAGAAGACTTTATCCAAGACTCTTGTAATAAGAGCATTACATCTTAAAAAACAAAAACAAAAAAACAAAAAACCCCACAAAGGGTAGCCCGGGTGGCTCAGCCCTGATCCTGGGTACGGGGGATCCAGTCCCACATCAGGTTCCCTGCATGGAGCCTACTTCTCCCTCTGCCTGTGTCTCTGCCTCTCTCTCTGTGTGTCTCTCATGAATAAATAAATAAAAAATCTTAAAAACAAAAAACATTGCAGTAGGGGAGAGAGATGGTGCTCAACTCCAAATACAGTGAAGAGCTGGAGATTAACAGCCAACTAACAAAGAGAAGGGGTCAGTGGATAGGAAATTACCATGAGGAGACATTCGAGGATGGGGGAACTTGCCAAACCAGCTTAACAGGATTCTTGCCAAAGGTAGGACTAGGACACACATATAAAAGGTAGCAGATGAGGAAATTGATTCCAGCAAGGATGAAGGCCAAGGCTGAGGCCTAGTCAAGTAAAGGTCTCAGAGGAGCCTGACTGAAGTTCGGTCAAGGAGAATCTTTGTCATCTGTACTAAATCTGGTTGTTCACTGCAGAAAGAGGAATGGAGAGTACAGTTAATCAGAGAGAGGAGGAAAAGTCCTTCTCAGCCTTGTGATTGGGAAGTCATTCACACAGGGTTGCCATGTGAGGGCCCAGTGCATTTCTTCTGAAGGGTGGCTACAAATGCTGCCAGAGTACCAGCAGCATCAACAGTTGGGCCAGCCAGAGCATACAGGCCTTCTGCTCACTGTGGCCCACCGCACCAGGTCCAGCCAAACAAATTGCTATTAAACTAGATCTAAGGATTATATTTGTGTATCGTGTAAGAAAGTAATTTAGTTCTTTTGCAATGTAGCTGTCCAGTAGCTGGATCGCTCTCTTACATTTTATTTTTTAAGATTTTATTTATTTATTCATGAGAGACACAGAGAGAGAGGCAGAGACACAGGCAGAGGGAGAAGCAGGCTCCATGCAGGGAGCCAGATGTGGGACTCGATTCCAGGTCTCCAGGATCCACCCTGGGCTGAAGTCGGCACTAAACCGCTGAGCCACCCAGGCTGCCCACTCTCTTACATTATACACAAAAATAAACTCAAAATAGATTGGAGACCTGAAGCCATAAAACTCCTAGAAGAAAACATAGGCAGTAATTTCTTTGGCATTGGCCATAGATACATTTTTTTTTATGTCTCCTCAATCAAAGGAAACAAAAGCAAAATTGAACTATTGGGAGTACACCAAAATAAAAAGCTTTTGCAAAAAAAAAAAAAAAAAAAAGCTTTTGCACAGCAGAGGAAATCATTGACAAAAAGGGAGTGTACTAAATGGGAGAGGATATTTACAAATGATATATCCAATAAGGGGTTAATGTCTAAAATATATAAAGAAGCTGTACAACTCAACACCAAAAAAAAAAAAAAAAAAAAACAAATAGTCTGATTAAAAATGAGCAGAGGACCTGAATAGATATTTTTCAGAGAAAGACATCCAGATGGCTAAAAGACACATGAAACATAATCAGGGAAATGCAAATCAAGACCACAGTGACCATGACTTTACAACTATCAGAATGGCTAGAATCAAGACAAGAAATAACAAATTTAGCAAAGATATGGAGAAAAAGGAACGCTTGTGTACTGTTGGTGGGAAGTAAATTGGTACAGCCACTATGGAAAACACTATGAAAGTTTCTCAAAAAATTAAAAATAGAATTACCCTATGATCCACTAATTACATTCCAGGGTATTTGCACCCCCAGAAAACAAAAATAATTTGACTAATTTGAAAAGATATATGCACCCATATGTTCATTGTAGTATTACTTACAATAGTCAAGATATGGAAGCAACCTTTGTCCATCGAAAGATGGATGGATAATGAAGATGTGGTATATGCATATATATACATATACATACATATAATGGAGTATTACTTAAACATAAAAAAGAATGAGACCTTACCACTTTAAACAATTTTTTTTCATTTTAACTCTTTCATTTTAACTCATTTAGTGGCATGAAAGTACATTCACATTCACCACTGTCCATTTGCAGAACTTTTCCATCATCCCAGAATGAAACTTTATACCCATTAAATACAAACTCCCAATTGCCCCCTTCCCTTCGTCCCTGGAAACTATTGTTTTACTTTCTGTCTTTCTGAATTTGACTACTGTAGGCATTTCATACAGGTGGAATCATACATTTGTCCTTTTATGACAGGCTTGTTTCAGTTAGCATAATGTCTTTTAGATTCATCCATGTGATAGCATGTGTCAAAATTTCCTTCCTCTTTAGGGCTGAGTAATATCCCATTATATGTGTATACCATATTTTGTTTATACATTCATCTGTTAAATGACACTTGAGTTACTTCCAGCTTTTGGCTTTTGTGAATAATGCTGCTGTGAACACACATATAAAAATATGTTTGAGTTCCTGCTTTTAATTCTTTTGGATATATTCTAGAAGTGGAATTCCTGAATCATTTGGTAATTATATTTTTAATTTCTTGAGGAACCATCATACTGTTTTCAGCTGTGTCTGTACCATTTTACATTCTCACCAGCAATGCACAAGAGTTCCAATTTCTCCATATCCTCAACATTTCTCCCTTCTTTCCTTTCCTTTCCTTCCTTCCTTCTTTTCTTTCTTTCTTTCTTTCTTTCTTTCTTTCTTTCTTTCTTTCTTTCTTTCTTTCCCTCCTTCCTTCCTTCCTTCCTTCCTTCTTTTTCTTTCTTTTTCTTTCTTTCTTTTTTCTTTCTTTCTTTCTTCTTTCTTTCTTTCTTTCTTTCTTTCTTTCTTTCTTTCTTTCTTTCTTTCCTTTCTCCCCCTCCTTTGCTTTATTTTCTCCTCTTCTCTTTTCTTTCTTTTATAGTAGATGGATGGATGGATGTGAAGTGCTATCTCATTGTGGTTTTGATTTGTATTTCCCTGACAATGATGTTGAGCATCTTTTTATGTGATTTTTAAAAAAGATTTTATCCATTTATTCATGAGAGGCAGAGACACAGAAAGAGAAGCAGGTCCCCATGGGGAGCCTGATGTAGGACTTGATCCCATGACACCAGGATCATGACCTGAGCCAAAGGCGGATGCTCAACCACTGAGCCACCCAGGTGCCCTCTTTTTATGTAATTATATATACCATTTGTATATCTCCTTTGGAAAAATGTCTACTCTAGTCCTTTGCCTATTTTTATCTTTCTAAAAAGATTATTTATTTATTTATTCATGAGAGACACAGAGAGAGAGAGGCAGAGGGAGAAGCAGTCTCCATGCAGGGAGCCCCATGTGGCACTCGATCCTGGGACTTCAGGATCATGCCCTGGGCTGAAGGCAGGTGCTAAACCACTGAGCCACCCAGGGATCCCTGTCTTTGATCCATTTTGAGTTAATTTTTATATATGATATAAGGTATGGGAGCAATTACATTCTTTTGCATATGGATATTCAGTTTTCCCAGCACCATTTGTTGGAGGCCATCTTTTCCCCATTGAATGGTCTTGGCACCCTTGTTGTTGTCATTGAGTTTAATCTTATACTGTGAAGAGGAAACTCTTAGAGTTACATTACTTTTAGATGTACATTTCACTTTTTTATTTTTATTTATTATTATTATTATTAAGATTTTATTTATTTATTCATGAGACACAGAGAGAGAGGCAGAGACACAGGCAGAGGGAGAAGCAGGCTCCATGCAGGGAGCCCAACATGGGACTCAATCCCGGGCCTCCAGGATCACACCCCGGGCCCAAGGTGGCTCTAAACTGCTGAGCCAGCTGGGCTGCCCACATTTCACTTTTAAATAGGTTTTCAAAAATCTATGCATCCATCACAGTTTTTCATCAGCCCTTTGCTAGAGAGTCAATGGGGGTAGTGACTTTACCTCTGTTAGAAGTGACAAGGCTGCTCCTATGAAGGATTCTCCTATGAAGGATCCTTGAGGAAACCCAGACCTCCCTGCATTTTCTTTGTTGGATTGAGCTTTCCTCCTAAAGGAATATATTCCTTTAGCTTAACAAACCTTTAGAATTGAAGTGCACATGGGAGAAATAAAAACACTAGTCATTTCCATGCCACTTACAACATTACATTCCTCACAGTTGATTAACTGAGAAGAAGGGAATTTTAACGTCAACTTTATTGAAGGATTGGAGAGAAGTAGAGCAAGATGGGAAAGGAGCAACACTACTTTAAGGAACAGGCCACATTCCAAGCAGGGCACGCCTGGTTTGGAGCTACCCTGGACAGCATGAGGCATTGAGTGGAAGAGAAAACTGTAGCCCAGAAAGGGAAGTTGGAGAATCTAAAGATGAATCTTGCCTACTTCACAGCTGTGTCAGGGATAGGCTCTGGAAGTGAGCATGAGTAATCCATAGATGTGTGTGCGCATGACCCAGACCCATTTCTTTCATGTTTATTTTGAAGCAATAGCATATGTTTCTACAGACTTGGCGGTATTTCTTTTAGTTATTTTCTATCCAATCCTTCTTTTAAGGGAAAAATGAGAAGACTATGGTGCTGAAAAATACCTAACAGAGGATTTTCTTTCTGTGACCATCACCTCTATCTCCAACATATACACAAACATACTCTCTCACACACACACATCTCTCCCTTTAGGACTTGTCATGATTTTGTAGTGATTATAATTTGAGTTGATTATGCATATTTAAATAGCAGGTGCATTTAAAATGTAGATTATATCATTGACACTGGGATATCTCTGGTGAGTACTAGATATTTTTAATAGTTACATTGATACATTTCAAGAATTAGGATGGGTTTTTTTTTTTTAAGATTTTATTTATTCATGAGAGACACAGAGAGAGAGAGAGAGAGAGAGGGGCAAGAGACACAGGCAGAGGGAGAAGCAGGCTCTATGCGGGAGCCTGACGTGGGACTTGATCCCGGGTCTCTAAGATCATGCCGTAGGCTGAAGGCAGCACTAAACCAGTGAGCCACCTGGGCTGCCCGAATTAGGATGTTTTTAAAATTATTAAAGACTGACATTCTGTGCTGTCAGCTTCTTTGTCTGGTCAAAATCATCTCTACTACACAGTAGAGAAAAGCAGTTTCAAAACTTGGTTCAGTTATCTCTAATGTACTTTTTATTCACAAAGGAAAAGATATACCCAGATCACAAAGTTTGTATGTTATTAATACCTTAGTAGTCTCATTAATGTGGCTGCAGGAAACTTGACCATTGCTGGATGTTAGTCTCAGAAAAAGTACCACTGAGACCAAACCCATCCTTTCTTATTTCCCTGCTAAGAGTTTTCCCTCTTATAGAACTACTTCTCTGTCACTTCTTGGTCTTTGTACTGTTTTAAGAGAATTGACTTGTGACACTAGAGTATACCACATATCACTCTAGCCAATGCTTTATCTCTAAAAAAATCACACTTAACTATATTTCAGAAGTTAATGAGAGAGGCTGTCTTGTGATATCATGAGGAAGCTGGGGTTTCCACTTTCGATTATCTTTTAGCATCTACTCTCTCTCTCTCTCTCTCTCTCTTTTTTAAAGTTATGTTGTCCAACTTCAGGACCTCAAATCTTGTGACTAATTTCCCCTACTGTATGACCTGTATAGCCTGTATGACCAGCCCCTTGACATGCTACTTTTTAAAAAAGGGTATACAATAACCAAAAAATATGCTTTAACACAATAGTGCTATCTTGCTTGATTAGCTCATATAGTTCCTCTATTTACATTTTGAAGAATGCATTTTTCCCTGTTTGGAATTATTACTATTATTTGAGGTAATCTCTGACTAAAATAATACAATAGCTAACAAGTTTTTGAGTAGGATAGAATGGAATAGAAAGCATTTTTAACCTTGGGATAAGATATTTCTGACAACATTTTTCTTTTAAAGATTCCAGTATGGTAGCATGGGAATATGGGTATGTCCAAACTGATAAAATCACATACATTAAATATGTACAGTTTTTTTTTGGTATCAATTATATTCTAACTAAGCTGTTTATTTAAAAAATAATAAGTTTGGTGGTGCCTGTGTGGTGCAGTCAGTTAACTGTCTGACTCTTGGTTTCTGCTCAGGTCGTGATCTCAGGAGCCCTATGTTGGGCTCCATGCTCAGCAAGGAGTCTGCTTATGACTCTTTCTGCCTCTCTCTCTGCCCTTCTCCCCTACATTCTCTCTCTGAAATAAATACATCTTTAAAAAATAATAATAACTTGGGCAGCTCTGGTGGCTCAGCGGTTTGGTGCCGCCTTCAGCCCAGGGCGTGATCCTGGAGACCCGGGATCAAGTCCCAAGTCGGGCTCCCTGCATGGAGCCTGCTTCTTCCTCTGCCTGTGTCTCTGCCTCTCATGAATGAATAAATAAAATCTTTAAAAGAAAATAATAATAACTTTGTTTCTGTCAAATAAATATAGGTTCAGTCTTACCCCCCCCCCAAATTAAAAAGATTCTAATAAATGGAAAGAGGGGATCCCTGGGTGGCTCAGCAGTTTAGCGCCTGACTTGGACACAGGGCGTGATCCTGGGGTCCTGGGATCAAATCCCACATCGGGCTCCCTGCATGGAGCCAGCTTCCCCTTTTTTTTTTTTTTTTTGGTCCAGCTTCCCCTTTTGCCTGTGTCTCTGCCTCTCTCTCTGTCTGTGTCTCTCATGAATAAATAAAATATTTTTTTAAAAAATGGAAAGAGATACCATATTCATGGATTGGAAGACTTAATATTGTCAAAATGTCAGTTTTCCCCAAAGTAATGTCGAGATTGAATGCAATCTCAATCTTAATTCCAGAAGGCTTTTTTTTTTTTTTAAGATTTCATTTATCTATTCATGAGAGACACAGAGAGAGAGAGAGAGAGAGGCAGAAACACAGGCAGAGGGAGAAGCAGGCTCCATGCAGAGAGCCCGACGGGAGACTCGATTCCAGGTCTCCAGGATCACATCCCAGGCCGAAGATGGCACTAAACTGCTGAGCCACCCAGGATGCCCACCAGAAGGCTTTTTAATGTAGAAATTGATAAGATGTTTCTAAACACTATGTAGAAATGCAAAGGATCTAGACTTGCAAAAACAGTTTTTAGAAAGAATAAAGGTAGGGGACTTAAGTTGTCTGACTCAAGATTTGTAGTACAAAGCTACAATAATCAAAATAGGTAATGTCGGGGATCCCTGGGTGGCGCAGCGGTTTGGCGCCTGCCTTTGGCCCAGGGCGCGATCCTGGAGACCCGGGATCGAATCCCACGTCAGGCTCCCAGTGCATGGAGCCTGCTCCTCCCTCTGCCTGTGTCTCTGCCTCTCTCTCTCTCTCTCTCTCTGTGACTATCATAAAAAAAAATAATAATAAAAAATAGGTAATGTCAGAAGAGAGAAAAGCATGGTCTAAGGCAGAAATAGATCCTCACTTATCCGGCAATTGATTTTTGTCAAAGGAGCAAGGTAATTCAATGAGGAAACAATAGTGTTTTCAACCAATGGTGCAGGAATAACTGGGTAACTGCATTAAAAAATGAACTTTGACCAATACCTCATATCATATACAAAACATTTAAGATAGAGCTTGGACCTAAATGTAAAAGTTCAAATTATAAAACTTTAGAAAGATAGAAAGAGACCATAAGAGAATACATTCATGAAGTAGGGATAGGCAACTATTTTTTAGATAGGATTTGGAAAGCAGTAACCATAAAAGAAAAATTTATAGATTATATTTCTTCAAAATTAAATATTTTTGTTTATTGGGATGCCTGAGTGGCTTAGTGGTTGAACAGCCGCCTTTGGCTCAGGGAGCGATCCCAGAGTCCTGGGATCGAGTCCCAGGATTGAGTCCCACATCAAGCTCCCTGCGTGGAGCTTGCTTCTCCCTCTGCCTATCTCTCTCTCTGTCTCTCATGAATAAATAAATAAATAATCTTTTTTAAAAAAATAAATATTTTTGGGACAGCCTGGGTGGCTCAGCGGTTTAGCGCCATCTTCAGCCCAGGGCCTGATTCTGGAGATCCAGGATTGAGTCCCACATCAGGCTTCCTGCATGGAGCCTGCTTCTGCCTGTGTCTCTGCCTGCCTCTCTCTGTCTCTGTGTCTCTCATGAATAAATAAATAAAATCTTTAAAATAAATATTTTTGTTTATCAAAAACACTATGAAAATAAATAAGGGGTGCTTGGGTGGCTCAGTTGCTTAAGCGTATGCCTTCCACTCAGGTCATGATGCCAGGGTCCTGGGATCAAGCCCCGAATCAGGCTCCCTACTCAGCAGGAAGTCTGCTTCTCCCTCCCCCTCTGCCTGCCATTCTGCCTACTTTTGCTCTCTCTGTCAAATAAATAAATGAAATATTAAAAAATATATAAAAATAAGCAAGGCACTTGGATGACTCAGTTAGTTGAGCGTCTGCCTTTGGTGTGGGTCATGATCCCAGGGTCCTGGGATCAAGCCCTGCATCAGGCTCCCTGCTCAGCAGCGGGGAGCAGGGGGAGCCTGCTTCTCCCTCTGCTTCTCCCCCTGCTTGTGCACATTTTCTCTCTCTGTCAAATAAATACATAAAATCTTAAAAAAAAAAAAAAAAAAAAGGAAAAGAAATAAGCAATCAACAGCCTGAAAGGAGTGGCAAAATGTATAAAGGACTTATATCCTGAATATATTTATGTGAGTGTATGAATATATACATACAAATATACATATATATACACACACACACGTAAAGAACTATATAAGAACTGTATAAGCAATAATAAAAACAATCCATTTCTGGCATGCCTAGGTGGCTCAGTTGGTTAAGCATCTGGCTTTTTTTTTTTTTTTTTAAGATTTTATTTATTTATTCATGAGAGACACAGGGAGAGAGGGGCAGAGACACAGGCAGAGGGAGAAGCAGGCTCCATGCAGGGAGCCCAATGTGGGACTCGATCCCAGTACTCCAGGATCACACCCTGAGCTGAAGGCAGGCACTCAACTGCTGAGCCACCCAGGTGTCCCAAGCATCTGACTCTAGATTGAGCATTCCATCTCACTTACTTTTATCTGTTTGGATTTTTTACAATAAAAGTTTTTAAAAGGTTTATGAAATACAAAAAATTAATTGGATGGGTCATGGGTTGCTCTTGTTGCTGTGCTTTTCTTGAGTCATACTCAATTGTCTATATTAATGGAGCAGTACAACAGTGGTTTAAGATCATGAGCTTTGGACTCACTTATTAGCTTGCATGGCTTTGAGAAAGTTCCTTGGTTTCTCCATAGTCCAGCTAGCTCCCTTTGTGAGGCTCCAGTGAGATGAGTTATGTGTAAAGTGCTTTGCTTTGTAAAGTTCTTGCTCAATTAATGTTGGTTATTACCACTAGTGAAGGGAAAATGTGGCAGAGATCATGTTAAAAAAATTCTTAATTTCTGTTGGAGTGGGACTGTGGCCGCTTTTGGGGAGTGAACTCAGGGGGTTCACACAGGGGAAGATGTGCTGAGAGGAAATCACACAACTGTGCCCCACCCCCTTCTGCTTCAGGCTTCCCCTGACAATCAACACCTAGACTTTATCTCCACGAGACTGTCTTCAAATCCCTAACAGAAAACAAGAACATAGGCAATCCTGAAATCTTTTTATCTTGTTTGTTTGTTTTTGAATTTATACTTATTTTTTTTTCTTTTGAGGGCACCTGTCTCTGGGATGTTTCTCTTGGGCTAGTATTTAAATTGGCTGTTTTCTAACTTCAAAACAGCTAGTGGTAGGGAGAGAAGGCTAAGATTTTTGGAGCTAAAAATAGCAAAATAAATAATCCCCAGCTGGGCTAATAAAAAAGCAGGCATGTGACCATATTCAATCTCAGGCCTGGAGTACAGTTCCCTCTGACTTTCTCCCCATAGCGACTGTCACCTCCAGGATTTCACATTGTTAGAGGCTAATCCTTTTCTTTGTGACTGCAATTCTTTCCTTCCTTTATTCAAGGACTACATCAGAGGCACTGGGAAGTAAGGATGAGCAAGGCCCTCTTAGTTCTCGGGTTGGGACACACTTGGGAAATAGCTTGTGGGGACACATGGGTTGTCCAGGCAGGCCTCTTCGAGAGGTCAGGAGCACAGATCCTGTCAGATAGGAAGGGCCCCACTGGTCTGTTTTTCTTGCTTTACATGATGTTGGTTATACATAGTGTTTGAGTTTTGGTGTCATTGTTCTTTAGAGGACCTAAATGCAATTTGCCAGAAAGAGTGGGCTTTGAAGACTTAATTGTGGCAATATTTCTAAATCCCTTACAGAAATCACTCTAAGCACCACTATATATTTGTTTTAGAAAAGCAGATTTAGGCACATCTGCTCAGGGTCAAAGTTCTCCGCACACCCCTTACCGTGTCTCTGAGATTCCCACGCTTCAGCGGTCTTGCTCGATGGGGTGATTTCTCTCCTTCCCTTCAGACCTCCCCTGAGGACGTGCTCACATGCTCATGTCTGTTTCTGGCCCTCTCCCTCCTCTCCTGAAATGTAAGGAGCATCTTTTAAAATGGAAATTGGCCTTCCCGTGGGTCTTCCATGACATCTTGTTTTTGGAAGCTTCGATGTATTCTACTCCTTTATTTTGTATTTTTGTAAAGCTTTTTTGTTACTTTCTCATCATTGTTCCTCCACTGCTTTTTAATAACACAAGAATTGATGCTAATTAAAGTTATAGCCAACACATCACATGTGCATATAATTTTCTGGTTTCTTCAGGATGATTTTCGGTAGTTTGTCTTCCTCACATTCTGGTTTCCCCGTCTGTACTTCTGAAACAGTTGGCTTGATTTAGCTTCACTTGAGTAAGTCAAACATGTACTAAATTACCTCACAGAACTCTCAGTATTTTAATCAGTTTTTTTTTTAAATCCATCTTTTTTTTTTTTAAAGAAGATTTTATTTTATTTATTTTTTTTTTAATTTTATTTATTTATGATAGTCATACAGAGAGAAAGAGAGAGGCAGAGACACAGGCAGAGGGAGAAGCAGGCTCCATGCGCTGGGAGCCTGATGTGGGATTCGATCCCGGGTCTCCAGGATCGCGCCCTGGGCCAAAGGCAGGCGCCAAACCGCTGCGCCACCCAGGGATCCCTTAAATCCATCTTTTAAGGAAAAACTACTTAAGGATTAAATATTTAAAAATTTTTAGGGATTAAATGTTTTCAAATGTTTTCATAAATACTTATTGAACACCTGCTATTAGGATTGGGATTTTCTCACTGACCTGGATCCTTGTTTCCAATCCTCCTGCCTTCCTGCCCTCCTCCTGCACAGAATTTGTGCTCCACATCCTTCAAAGCCTGCCCTCTGGGGTCCCCCTAATCAGGCAGTTGTCTGGGGTTGCTCTGCCCCCCAGCACTCTGTGACTCGTGAGCAGTTATCACCTCTATCACTTCTCTTGGCAGTTAAGTCATAAACTTCTCGTGCACTTGTGCTGTCTCACATGAGTAGAAGAGTCTTTTGGGCCCCGAATCACTTAATATATTTTTCTCCTTCTGAGTATTCAAAATATTAGATTTATTAAAAAGGTAACAGCTCCTTGCCTCTACTGCTCCATCTTCAGCAATCTACTTTGGTTTTCAGCTCTACAGAAGCATTTCTTTCCTTTCTCAGAAGAACAGTCGACCATGCAGCTTTACCTGCCTCACTGAGGGATACATCTGACTGTATAGATCTCTTAGAACTAAAATGAGCTGACTGCCTCCAGTAATTTGTGACCTCGTACTTGGAGACGGAACTCAATTAATTATGTGCCAAACAGTTATTCTACATATCTCCCCTCCCCCACCCGCTTTTAAAAATAGTTGCCTAACAGATTGCAGAAGACTGTGCCCTGGACTTTTCTGGAACACAGCTTCTTAGTGTTATTTCTTAGAATATAAATCAAGGACAAGGTTTATAATCGAATCTCATAGGTTTAGAAGTCATTTTTGTTTAGAGATCAACATGGTTTGATCTCAAGCAGTTCTTGGGACTAGAGGAAACATTGTCAATTCATGTTGTTTGCCTTAAAAAAAAAAAAAAAAAAGCAAACAACTTGAAGGTCTGCATTCCAGATTTGTCTTAACCAGTGACAATTAATGAAAACATCTGTCCAGTTCCCTCTTTAAAGATCTTCAGAGGAGGAATTCTGGGCATGTGAAGAATCAAGTTGACAGTGTAGACCTCCATCTATAGCACAGCAAGGTCTGGACGGGGGCATGGCAGGGAGCTTAGTTCTGGCTTCCTGCTAAGAAATCAGTAGACGGCATTTACTCTTCGTTTTATGGTGGCTTTCCACAAAATTTATAAGAAAGCAAAAGGAAGTTTCTAAACTACTGCCAGATGGCAAGTACGTGGAGCCCTGAAGCAAGGCTAAAACCCAATCAAAAAAGAAAAAGCACATTTAGGACAAGACAGTTGGGCCTCTTTTGAGAATACCTGAAATTGAAGCATTTGCAAAACTTGTGTGAAGACATAGGCAGAGTGTTTATACAAAATAATTTCTTGAGTGGAGATTTAGGAATCAAAGTCAAACATGAGTGACAAAGATGACCTCAAAATGGTCTCCTAATTTCTGCCTATTCTCTGCTCTTGTTAGCTGTATTTCTTTCCTGTTCAGGCTATTTTTGAAGAGCTGGCTTCCTTTTCCCCATCTTTGGTACAGATCAACTGTTGCTGTACCCCCTGCCCTATCCCAGGACGAATGGTGGCTTTTCAAAATGTCCGTTGTAGGAAAACAAAACCTGTATATATTAAGGTCTTGTTTCATCTGTGATATGGTGTCTTTTCCATTCTCACTGAAGCTGCCCTGAATTAGCTTTACTGACTTTTTCAAAAAAGCCTTCTAACAGTTCTACCTACCCGTAATCACTCCTTGCTCTGGTACTTTCTGTATGAACCAGGGACATTTTCAAAACAAATCAAAACAGACTCCTGGTATTTTCGAGATTATCCTGCTACATAGCAGTGGTGTTTATCATTTATCAACATTTCCCATTCTGTTGATTTCATGCTCATACATTAATAAGGCACTTTCAAATTACAAAAGCTTAATTTCTTGAGAATCGTATGTTGTTCAGTATTCCTGTCTCATAAAGTCAGCCTCTATAGAAGGCACATTCTCAAGTACAGGAATACATTTTATACTCAACCAGACAGCAAGCAAGAGAAGGTGTCAGGTAAGTTCCTTGGCTCCTCTGCTGTGACTTGGATGGTTTTAATAAGATTTGGGTTGACATCTCCACGATTGCTTGAGTAACAACAATGCTGTCATTTGCATCCTGACCAGAGCCTTGAGCTTAAAGTTGATTTTCTAGTTGAACTGATAGATCTGTTTGTCGCTTCTTACCCAGTCCCTCTTCTTACTATCTCTGCACATTTACAGAATTTAAATGGCGTGGCCTGTGAGCATGAAACAGAAAGCAAGTGGACCACAAGGGGACTGAACCCCTGACACTGGACTCATTAGCTCCATTCTTAAACTAGGCCAGCCAAACAGCCAGTTAGTGATTCACTTGGCAGCAGGGGCCAGACTCGTGCTGATCTAGTCCAGACCAGGAAAGTATGTCAGAAGCAGAGGGCAGCTATCAAGAGCCAAGACCCCCTGTACCCATTAGGCCAGTGATTTTTAGCATCACACTGTTTAACACTGAACTTCAGAATCACCAACAATCTTTTAATAATGCGGCTTTTACCCTCCAACAGAAGAGGAACATATTTGCCACTTCTATTATTTTTTAATGTTTCAGAAAACTTGGAACATTTTTTCAACTTTAATCATACTGTGTTCTGCAGCTAAATTTTTGGTTCAGCTTTGGGTTGAGATTCTTCCATGTTGTTTTGGAATTTATCCCCTGCTGTTTTGATTCCATTTTATGACTGTATTATAAATCATTCTACTCTGATGGACATTCGATTATTTCCAGTTTTTTATTATAAGTAGTTCTGCTATGCATATTCTTGTGCAGGTCTCCTGTTCTGCACATGCAAGAGTTGCTCCAGGGTATATACATACCTAGGAGTGGAACTGCAGGATTGTAGGATATATCACTAATTTTACCAGATGATGTCCAAATGTCCACTTTCCTCAGTGTCACATATATATGCTGTCTTCTGTCACCTTTTAAGAATTTTACAGTTTTTCCTGTCACATTTAAGTCTGAAATTCATTTGGAATTGATGTGGACTACTACACACATGTATGAAGGCACTGGTCCAAATTCCTTTGTTTCCTAAAGATAATCACCAGCGCCATTCATTGGGAAGTCCGTCTGTTTTGTGATCTGCAAGGCTGGCTCTCAGAAATTGAGGGTCCATATGTGTGCATGTTTGTTTCTCAAGTCTCTGTTTGGACTTTGGTTAATTTTACTTACCCCAGTGCCAAAATTACCCTTTGAGTACAGTGTGATATGACTTCTTGCCATCTGGTGAGGTTATTCCCCCCACCTGTTGGTCTTTAGGGAGTGTTTTCCAAATGTTCCTTCAAAGAGTTAGCTGAATTTATAATTAGGCCAGGAACATCGAAACAAAGTTTAGATATTTTGATCAGTAAACCTGAAAGTAAATGTGTTTTACCTAAATTTTATTTGGTCATAAAAATAAAACAAAATTTAGATTTGAGATGACAATTTGTGCTCATGAAAAGCATTTTCTTTATTGTGCAGTATCTGCAAACCATATTAATACAGGTATGTCAAACTTGTTTGGATTGGTTGTGCTGTTTTTATCACAAATTTAATTAACATTGGCCTTGGACCACTTCCCTGAGCAGTAATACAGATAATGCCTGGCCAATGAAGCCACATGAGACTCTAACTAGATTTCATGAAATAAAGGGTCTCAAATTATTTTAAGTGCTTATAATTTTTAGTAATATGCAGGCCCATGCACAAATACCAAAAGGGAAACTCAACTAAGAGTGCATGTGTGCTGGTGTTTACTAAGGGAATAGAGAATTTTAATGTACACATTCAGCCTGGGAAACTTTGTATTGTTTATTAAATAAACCAGAGAAAGCAAGAGAGGAATCAGCACAGTGGGAAATAAGGTCAGCAGATAAGGCTTTTTTTTGCTACTCTGTTTCCTGTTCTGGGTGGCTCTGCAGTCCACTCTGAGAATTTCATTCCTTTTACCCAGATTGAAAATTTCCCATTTCCTGTCACTCTCTACCACCTCCCCCATTCTTGAGCTGCCAAACCAAAGCAGTTCAAACAGATAAAGACACAGCTAATTTGTTGAAGAGCACAGAGCTTTCGGTAAACAGCTTCTTCCTGGATATTACTGTGTAGAGATGACTCGACCCTTATCAGCAGATTTAAGAATTGACCAAGTTATTATCGTACCATATCTGTTGGGTCTGTGCTCAGCAGGGCAACTCCTCCTTGCCTTCTTCACAACAAAAAGAAGGAATGACTACAATAGCTGCAAAAATGCTTTATTGGGGGGTGGCAGGATTTTTTTGAATCCGTCTACATGTTTGGAATAAAGCAGAGCAGATGATAGCTGGGTAGGGTTATGCACGTAGGAAAGGCTTCTGTGAGTATCAGTGACGGTTCTGGCACAAAGGGCTGAATTCAGAAAGCCCTGTTCTCTTATGAATTATCAAATTGGTGAAGATGTTGCCATGTTTTAAGTGATTAGTCTAAAACTAGCTGCAGTCCCCGTCAAACTTGACTATATTGACTATACAGGGTAGAAACAGTTATGAAAGGAATAGGATAGGAAAGTGTCTTAGAGGATCAAAGAAGTTTTGAGTTTAAAAACCTAGCATTTCACTGGGAAATCACTATGCTCAATGTAGGTGGAGTATTGGGTACTTAAACATTTTCAATTCTGTGGTATTTTTTTTCCAGATAAATTACAGTCAGAAACCGAGGTTGGTCTGATCCTACCACATAACTAACTGGTAACTAATTAAAAGCACTTTAGTAACACTTTTTTTTGAAGTAGAGTTGACAGTGTTACATTAGCTTCAGGTGTACAACAGAGTGATTTGGCCAAGTCTTACATTCTTGCCATCCTCACCACAAGCGCAGCTGCCATCTGCGCCCTCACAGCACTATTACAACCCCTGTGCTGCACCCTTTGCCCCCAAGATTCATCCTGTAACTGGAGGCCTGGATCTCCCACTCCCCTTCATCCATCCCTTTATCCTCCTCTCCTCTGGCAACCATCAGTTTGTTCTCTGTACTTAAGGGTCTGTTTCTGCTTGTTTATTCATTTCCTTTGTTTTTTTAGATTCCACATGTGAGTCATATGATACTTGTCTTTCTCAGGCTGATTTATTTCACTTAGCATAATATCCTCTAGGTCTGTCCATGCTGTTGCAAATAGTAAGATGTGTCATCCTTTTTTTTGTGGCTCACTGATAACTCCATTGTGTGTATGTGTATACACACCACATCTTTATCCATTTGTTTATTGATGGGTACTTTGGTTGCTTCTGTATCTTGGCTGTTGTAAATAATGCTGCAATAAACATAAGGGTGGATATATCTTTTTAGAATTAATGTTTTTGTTTTCTTTGGATAAATACCCAGTAACGGATTTACTGGATCATATGGGATTTCTATTTAAAAAATTTTTAAGGACCCTCCAGTTTGCATTCCCACCAACAGTGCATGAGGATTCCTTTCTCTCCAAATCCTCTTCAACACTTGTTTCTTGAGTTTTTGAGTCTAACCACCCTGACAGGTGTGAGATGACATCTCATAGTGGTTCTGGTTTGCAAAGACTTTTAACATAAAAAGGAACAAAAACTATAGTGTACAGAACACAAAAAGTAAAATCTGCCACCTGTTGCTTTTCGGCTTGTGTAAGAGCAAAGGGTCAAGAACAGCAAGTGGCTTTTCTTCTACAAAGTTTGTGTCTCTAGGGGATGGATGTGTTAACTAACTAGATGGTAGAAATCCTTTCATATTATATACATTTACCAAATCACCATGATGTACACTTTATTTTTTTTAAGATTTATTTGAGAGAGAGAGCATGAGCAAGAGGAGGAGAGGGAGAAGGAGAAAGAATCTCAAGCAGATTAGCAGATTCCCCGCTGAACACGGAGCCCAACACAGAACTTGATCTCTTGACCCTGAGATCACAATCTGAACAGAAATTAAGAAAACGCTTAACTAACTGCACCACTCAGGTGCCCCTACACTTTAAATATCTGACAATTTTTTTCAGTTATGCCTTGATAAAGCTGAAAAAGAAAATAAGTTCATGTCTCTAGGTCCCTGACCTTTGATGTTCAAGGTTGTGTAAAAAATAATTTGTACCAAGTTAAAATTACTGATTAACTATAGCATCAGCAGGTCTCTAACTTGCTGATTTAAGAGAAAGAATTGGAAGAGAGCTTGGTTGGTCTCCTGTCCCCAGTGCTTTCATGTTCATGTGAAACTGAGTCAGAGTGTAAACCTGAAACTGTGTCTCTCAAGGCCCTGGCCAGGGTTCTTTTCATGGACTGATGTCTCTGTATAGAGACCACTACCAATGGGGTTCCTCAAGATTCATGCAGGGTTTGTTTTTAACACTACTGGTACAGAGAAGGAAATCTGGTTTCCACTTCTAGTCTGCCTTGGCACTAATTACTTATAGCCATGTTGCTTTGAACAGGTCACTTGGCCGGAGTCTCGTCTAGAAAATGAGGATGGATTGTCTAAGTCTTTAGATCTTGTATATGAACGCACTCAGCATGTCTCTTAAAGCATAGCTGGTGTGCAGGTCTGTTTCCTCTATATTAAACTATGCTGAGGTTGTAAAAATTCTAAGTTGTCCTAATTCCTTGATTTCTAAAATAGCCATTATTATATTCAATGAACATATATGTGTTAACTGATCCTAAGTAGAAACTATGAGGCTCTGGGATGCCTGGGAGGCTCAGGTGGTTGAGCATCTGCCTTTGGCTCAAGGCGTGATCCTGGGATCGAGTCCCAAAACATCAGGCTCCTTGCATGGAGCCTGCTTCTCCCTCTGCCTGTGTGTCTCTGCCTCTCTCTGTGTGTCTCTCATGAATAAATAAAATCTTAAAAAAAAAAAAAAAAAACAACTATGAGGCTCAGATCCAGTCCTCAAGGGAGTAATGAATTATTATAGGCAATAATCATAATAAGGATGATTGCTCCTAAGTTCCAAAAAGGACCAAATTTAGTGACTGTTCACAGGAGTAAGAAAATTTGGGGCTGTGAGGAAGCTTGGAATTATTCATGGAAGAACCCTTGAGGTCTAAAAACTTTTTTAAAGATTTGACGGGGCGGCAGGGGTGAAGAGCATAAGCAGGAGGGAAGGGAGAGGGCAGAGGGAGAAGCAGACTCCTCACTGAGCAGGAAGCCTTATGTGAGGCTCAATCCCAGGACCCTGGAATTATGACCTAAACTGAAGGCCGACACTCAACCGAGCCACCCAGGTGCCCCTCTTTCTAAAATTTCTAAAATGCTAGAAAAATGGGATTTGGTACATGTGGGAGACTGGAAGAAAGTCTGCAAAATGATATGGCGATGAGCAAGTGCGAATGGTCTGGAGAATGTGGGCTGGGATACAGAGCATAGAAGCCCTCTTAGCTCCTGACTGGAGTCATTAGAGCTGACATACAGCCAGTGCTATGCTGGGGCTAAATTAATGTTGAGATTGTTAGGATGGCGGGGGGGTGGGGGGGGGGGCGGCAAACTCAGAGAAATCAGTACAGAGGCTGTGAAACACTAAGGCACTGAGGTAAGCCTTCATCTAAATATATTTTAGGGCTTTTAACCAAGTTAGTGACCTGCATTTCAGGTGAGGAAAGGAAATATATTATTTAGGTTTTTTGAAGTGGGAAGGAGCCCTTATATTTTGGAGTGAGGTTTGTAGGACCAGACAGAGTATAAAAAGTCATTGAAAATGTGATATGCTGTTTGCTTTAGAGGCTGTGGCACTGTGGTGGGCACAAGGAAAGGACCTGAATTCAGGTGTCAGTGACATCAATGACAAAAGTTTGCCTGAGGGAAAAAGCAACGAAGACTTGGCCTGATGAAAAGCAAGAGCTAAGGGAGAAAATCCAGAGGTGAAGTTTTGTAGCCAAGTGAGGATGCAATAGCTCTTAACAACAGGCAGTAAATTCACACATGTGAGTTGAGGTTTTTTAGACCAGGAGTCATTCATTTTGAGTTTAAAATGAATTCTTCCCCCAAGTCAACAATATCCTTTCATCTGTCATACTGTTTAGATTCCTAATATTCATACAGTTCATTTTTTAGTAGTAGAAAAAAGTGAAGTGGTGGAAGAACCTATCCTAGAGATGGAGTATTCCTGTCTGCTGACACTCTGGTACCAGCAAGCTGTCCTCGCAACGCAACACGTTTCCAAAAGCAAAAGTTCATTTCTTCAGTTAATGCTATGTAAAGTAAAGACAAGAAGTACAAAAAGAAACAAATAAAAGATTTTGCTTTTATTTAAAATAAAATGCATTTATACAGTTTTTAAACCATGGATTATTGGACAATACTGGTAATCCACCCCTCCTGGCACCCTCTTGGGTTGTGTGAGCTAGGAATTTTCCAACTAGCACCAATGCGGACTGTAACAGCACAGCGGACGAGAACATGGCCAGTCCAGGCATTAGAGTTAAGGACGCTGTGGCAAATCATGACTATAATGAAGTCATTCTTAATTTAGCAGGTATGAGATCTGCACATTAATTATATTTTTAAAGCATTTAATTAATGCAAAGATGCTACATCTAAGCCATTTGCTAGCTGTGAGTTTTTTTTAAAAAAACTGTACAATTTTATAAAATTTGTGTTTGTACATTAGTTACACAAAATGCATACTTCATAGACCTTTACTTCATATTGTAATGCAAAAGTTGCATATTTTAGGCAGACAGTGAATATGCTGGTGAATACTAAAAATGTTGTAATACAATAGGGTGTAAAAATAAAAACAGAAGACAGTATACATACATGCTTATTCAAAGACAAAAACAAACCAAGCCAAACGGACTGATAGCATTTTCCTTCAAGGTCAAACAATGACATTATTAAGTATCAGGGACCTTTCACAGGCCTGATTTACTTGGGGGTGGGAGTGGGGGGATGGCGAATCAATGGCTACCAGAAGTAGGTATTTTTAAAACACAAGATCAAATTAAACATACATTAAAACACATGCATTAAACATGATAAATAGACTTCATATAGTTTAAGCCCTGGATAGCTTAAAGGTAGATGGCTTGACTTTCTTGGTTTGGCTAGATTAAATCAGTGATGTTTTGTTCCTGACTTGCCCCCTACTTTAGTTTTCAATTCATGTCCCTAAGGAATGTGTGCCATATTTGAGTCCATATATTATATCACGAGAGCAGATTAACAGTCGTGCTTGTTAGTGCACTTACTAACTGGTCTGGTAAGGCAAAAAAGTTTTCATGATAAAATGATAAATTTCAAGCTTACTTTATTAAGCAGCATATAACAAACAACAGCTTTCAAAGTTAAATATTGTTATGGCCATGGAATTTCATCACACAGTGTCTATTCACACCCAACCACTGGTAAGTTTGTAGAACATCTCTTCATCTAAACTCTCATTTTGGTCTTTTGCACGTGTTGAGAGAAATATGTAGCCACCAATGAATTCATGAACCACTTTGCAATCTACTTCCGTACAAATGAAGGACAATCGTACTTCATCTGCAAACTCTACCGTGACCTAGAATGAAGACCAAGAACTGTCAGTCCCTGGAAAACTCTGTGTGGCTGGGACCAGCAAAGCTTCCATGCTATTTAACGTCTCCCCTCTCACAAAATATTTGTTGAGCCTTGTTTTTTTTTTAATTCTAAAGAGTAAGTTTATTAACCCCTCCCCCACACCTTTTTAGTTTTCATGTTCTGAAAAGGAAGACTGAATGCAAGGGGTTTAGGTCATTCTGTTCCCAATGGTCTCTGGTTAGTCTAGTTATGAGAAGGTCTCTCTTCAAGGCCTGGGAGAAAACTTACTTCTTGCATTTAATTTAATATTTGCTCTAGATATTTACCCTTTAGGTATCATGTGTGGATACAGTAGCCCTCCCCTACCTTATCCATGGGAAATATATTTCAAGATCCCCAATGGATGCCTAAAACCACGGATAGTATATATGCTTCTTGTCCCTTCACACATATACCTGTGATAAAGTTTATCAGTTAGATACTTTATTATTTGTTATTGTAAGAGATTAATAACTAATAGAATTACAACAATATATAATCAAAGTTACGTGAATAGTCTCTCTCTCAACATATTTTACTGTACTGTACTCATCCTTGTGATAACGAGAAATGATAAAATGCCCACGTGATGGATGAAGGTGAAGGACGCAGGCACTGTGACATAGTGTTAGGCTACTACAGACCTTCTAGCAATACGTCAGGAAGAGGATGGGTTATCTGCATCTCGACCATGGTTATCCACAGATAAGAAGGGATACTAGTATATTTCAGAAATAGGAGATTCTGTGCACTAATAGGAACTGATACAATAAACCTAATGATCCTACAATAACACATGGCTTATCAGTAAAAGATGGTTTATTTTAAATGATTTTCATTGTACTCCAAGGCTAGGGGCTGCATGATATACAGTAGTAGCTGTGCCAGGTTTTAGACCTCTGAGCATCAGAGTCTAAATCCTGATTCTGTTAACTAAGTGTGCAGTCATGGCAATCATGGCCATTAAGCCTCTAACTTTGAGTGTCCTCATTTGTAAAGTAGGGACAATCCAACCACCTCACAAGGCCATGGTGAGATTAGAAATAGGGTACAAATGTAAAAACATCTAGCATCATGACTGGCACAGAGTAGGAATTCAATAAACAGTAGCTGCTACTGACAGGGATGTACCACTACAGGAAAACCACCCTCTAAGCAGATCATTATGTTCTTAGAATTCTAATAATTGGGCTAGTTATGAAATGGCAAGTTAAGTGGGAAATAACCAACCATGTTTTATACTTTAAAAGGTAATGGTACAAATAATCTACAGAATTTAATAGCCTTTTAATTCTTAATTTACTAATTCTTAGTAGAAGGGCTCTACATGCACTCAGGTAGCACTGTTCGAGCTTACCATTTTTATTTCCCAGTTTACATTCCACTGTTTCATGTTACTGAAGCGCCATGTTTTAATTGCATCTCCTGTGCTGGCATCCATCCTAATCAGTCTGTTGTATGCAATTCCAATAAGTTCTTCTTTTTTTCCTCCCTGAAACCTATAGTATTAAAAACATAAAGTTTAAAAACAAGTGGGGGATGGGAGGACATGTTGCTTTGTTTTTAAGATGAGCTTTTTAACTCTTATAAAGGATATTTTCATATAAGTAAAAAGAGAAATCATTTTGAATTTTTAATGCAAAAATTACAAGTATAGAAAATAGGTTTCAATATTCTTGACATTTTACTGTAAAATTGCTAATGGATCTCAGTATGTACTTTAAATGTTTAATTGAAGTAGATTACATAAAAAGGCACGAATTAAGATTTATACATAAATGTTTAGGAGAACCACTGACCTTGCAATAAAGTGTGTGATGCCAAATTCTGGTAATGACTGCCAAGCTTGAATAAATCTCATCTTGGCCTCAATTAGACTCATCTGAGCTACATTCTGATGGGCCTCCAAGATTCTTGCTGTTATCTAAACATGATTAAACACCACCTTTACCATCGAGACAATATTCTTTCATGGGAGCATCATGACAAAAAGTAAAAAACTGAATCACGTGCCCCACCCCACGATCACATATTTTAAGAACTAGAATTAGGAAATCTCTGCAGCTACTTTTGGAAATTTTAGCATAATGATGACTCTTCAAAATAAACCTTGATAGATTTCTTCTTAATTAGTTTCCATATATCCAGAAACAAAAGGTACTATTAGAGGAGTATATAACTGCCACTCTTGAGGTATATTCCAAGTACACACATATATGTCGCTGCTTCTATAAAAGGCATGTTCTAATCCTATGAATAATGAAGTTTTAAACTTAGCACCAAGACACAGTATCAGAATGAGTACCTAGAATATAAATTTCTAGCAGGAATATTTATTAGCACCTTTAAAGTACTTGAAACCAGCATAATAATTTAAATTTTTTTCTAAATGAATCATTAGAAAAGTTAACTTTAAATTATACTCACTTTGGGATGGCTACTGCCAAAAAGAGTGGAAGGAAATTAATCCATAAAAAGGGATTGTGGCTAAGGCTTTAAATATTTTATGTATTTTTTTCTTTTCTTTTTTTGGTAAATATGGAGAACTTACCAAATCTCTTATATAGCCTGGCTGTAGATGGCAATGCGAAGAAAGAAAAAGGAAGCAGAAAGAAAAAAAAAAGGCAATCAGAAAAAATGGCAATGAAGCAAAGAAAAAGTTGCGGTAACCTGCAAACCAAAATTCCAGCCAAAAATCATGCAAAAAAAATTACTTTAGGTGGAAACCAAGCAAAGTAAATGCAAGCATGAAAATGAAAACAAGGAAGCAGCGATTATTTTCCATTTAGAACACTGAGAAACACTTCCACATTATTTTAAACTGATAAGTGTTACTAAAATTATGGGTAAATATTTGTAGGGAAAAAATAAAGAGCAAATACCCTTTTCCCTGTTCATTTACCAGTTCTTACTCGTTAGGCAGAACTAATGCTTTTAGTAGCAAAATCAAAATTAATATTCAAAAACCTTTAATGTTTTCAGATTGAGTCCGATAATATGACCCATGCATCACTGTTCAGAAATAAGTTGAAGGTATAAAATAAGTGCAGTGACCATACTGTTTATTTGCACAAGAAAAGCAAACCCCTCAATTACCATCTGTTTTTTGCATCCTTTTTCCTGGAAGGGAAAATGAAGAGATGCTAATATACTACACTAGGAACAATGGCTATAAATATATTATCTAGTTCAATGTCTATTCACGTGGATAAAACAGAGACAACTCTTTTCTTTAAAATGTAAAAATTCAGCTTGGGAATCATAGTCATATAAAGATACATACAGCGAGTTTAAGTAATTAATAAATAGTTGCAGGGATTTAAAGTAGATTAAATATAACACAATCTTTATTAATGGGCCCTGGTAGAAATAGAGGAGCTCATGGCCCAAACCTCTTTCTACTGGATTCCTGAATGCCACTGTATCGTATAGTTTAACAATTACTAAGCACTATATCCAACGACTGGTGCAGTGCTGGACACACAACAGCAATGAACTCTGCCTGTCAGCACTTCTTAGCTGACAGTAGGAATTGTCAGGGCAATACATGGTCTCTACTTTCTGGGAACAACCAATATAAATCTAGTCAGAGAAAGGAGCATTAAAAAAGAATGTGCATTTGATAAGATGCCAGCATGGAAGAAAAGGCTAGAAGAATCCTTAACCACGGACCACACACATGCTGCCATCCTGCCAGTTAAAGATAGTCAGATAGTCACTGTTTTTGTCCTCCAGAGAATTTTCACTATGACAAGCTAGCTGAGAAATCAGGGATAGAGAACTATCTTTTTAAAGTGAAAACTATCATTTAAAAGGCTTCTGAGAAAACAATCCAATACCTTTGACAACTAAACCAACAGTTGGCAATCTTCAGTTACACTTTAGTATTTTTCTTTCCTGACAGCAAACAGTGTAAATGATATGCTTGCTAAGGTTTGAAATTGTTCCTTGTCTTTGAAGGCAAATGAATCCACTTTCAGAAATAAGGTTTTTTTTTTAAAATGAGTAATTTTTAAATGAAATAACTAAGAATAAAAAAAAATTAGTACTTGATTCACTTTCCCTTTTTAACTTAAAATCTACATTCCACAAAGCTCCCCAGGGCAGCATTTCCTCCATTCCTTACTACTCCCACATCATAGGACTGTGGGATAAACAATTTCCATGTAGCTTACACAACCTCTGAAACTTAAAGACAAATACTTGGTGATTAAAACTTCTGAACATTTCTAGCTAAGTGATTTCAGACCCATTTGATAAACATTATATTTAAAGTTAAGAATTAGTAAATGTTCTGGGTATTTCATTGGCGCCTTCAGTAATATTTTAAAATTATTCTTTAACAGAGATAAAAATGAAACTAGATAGAAATGAAATATTTATTTGAAAGGTCTTCTTCACCGCCCCACCTCAGACTGAAGCCTTTGCCTTTTATGGCATGATGTTTGGTGTAGCGAATACTGGGGGCTATCCCAAGTGAAATTCCCCTGCAAAGAACCTTTTATGTTGTACCGAAGAACCATTTTCCTAAATAGCAATCCTTTTATGGTATTAATTTCCAGGAAAGGAATTCTAAATAGAGTGAACAAAAGCAGCGAATTTCAATGAAAATTTACCAAACTTTGTCACACGTGCAAATCTTGGTTTAGGTTTTTTTTTTTTTTTTTACTGTTAAGAAAAGATAAACTATTTCTACCCTTGTAAAGTTTATTTCCAAGGCTGGAAAGTCCATTTTGACAGCAAGAAGAGTTGTTATAGATTTTGGTGAGAAATGCTGGCTGCGCTTTATACTATACTTAATTATATAAGGAATAAAACCCAAAGTATCCTCACCATATTCAATTCCCTGAAAGAACACACCCTGTTCACAGGATGATTTCCTTAGGTTTTGAGTAAATATGCTCCCAACTATCTTACCTCATTATCTGTCCTATTAAATGAAAAACATTTTTAATGATTAATTTAAATGGACTGAAGGTTATTTACATCCTATTTTATGCTCTAATCACTGGATATGAAATTAAGACCATCACTAAGACTAAAAAGTTTTAAGAGGGGAACTGAATTTAAAGTGTATGTACAAAGTCATAAAACCGGAAGAAAACAGATGAAGTAAAATGAATCAAATACCTGCTTGTTCTTGTATTTTTTTAGATAGCGAGGGGACACCAAACATTCAGGATTTATATCAGTTGTTATCTGTTCTGGTATTAACTGAGGATCTGGGTTTAAATGCTGCATCTTCAGAAAGGAAAGAATATTCTGAACTTCCAAGTTATAAGAACTGTCTGCCATGGTCTTGCCTTTGGAGGCTAATCTGCAGGCTGCCATCCAGTGTGCATACTGTTTTTCCTGTTGAAAAGAAATACTGAAATATGATATGTATCACATATCCTTTGGGTTTAAAAATCTAAGGATGACTGGTCAACTCTAAGGAATCAAAGAAAATTAAGGTTTATACTTTTATTTTTTTATTTTATTTTTTTTAATTTTTATTTATTTATGATAGTCACACAGAGACAGAGAGAGAGAGAGAGAGGCAGAGACACAGGCAGAGGGAGAAGCAGGCTCCATGCACCGGGAGCCCAACGTGGGATTCGATCCCGGGTCTCCAGGATCACGCCCTGGGCCAAAGGTAGGCGCCAAACCGCTGCGCCACCCAGGGATCCGGTTTATACTTTTAATTGGAAAACTTACATTGTCACAACGAAGCCAGATTTCATTCATGCCTTCTGCAACTGGAATCAGGAGTTTAATGTTGAATTTTTGCCCTGAAATGTTTACATCTGGGGTTACTTCACATCCTAGAATAAAAAAAAATGTTAAAATGGCCAAATCTACTTTTAAGAAATCTCAAGCCAAAAAAGGCAGTCCTCATTTTATGGTATCTTAACATGCTGAATTTTGCTGTTTTGGAATCTATTAACTGAGAAGGAAATTTTTACCACCCAATAATTTTGTTTGAGGCAGAGCAAAGAGACACATCTAATACAGTTTGTGGCCCTCAGAAAACCTGATTAAAAACAGAAGGGTCCTATTGAAAGGATATCACCAAAAAATACCACATGGCAAGTTTGATGCTGTGTTTTTTAAAAAAAGATTTTTTTAAAAAATGTTAAGATTTTTATTTATTTATTTGACAGAGAGAGTGTGTGCCACAGAGCACAAGCAGGGGAATAGGAAAAGGGGAGAAACAGGCTCCCTGAGCCTGACGTGGAGCTCAATCCCTGGATCCTGGGATCATGACCTGAGCTGAAGGTAGATGCTAACCAAGTGGACCACCCAGGTGCCCTAGATTTATTTGAGAGGGGTAGGGTGGGGCGAGAGAGAGCCTGACCCCACAACCCTGAGATCATGACCCAAGATGAAACCAAAAGTCAGATGGATGTTCAACCTACTGAACCACCCAAGTACCCTGATACTGTGTGAAAAGTAAAATAAAGATTGTTAAGCCTCCATAGCATTTATAGCTGCATTGGAGGTGGATAGTGGCCTTGGAGAACAGATTCAGCAGATTTCAGTAGCCCTTTGAGTATCTGAGCCAAAGTACCGTGACTGAGAAGTAAATAGGAAACAAAAAATAAATAAATAAATAGGAAACAAAAATAGCTTTCTGATGAACCTCGCCTGTAACAAGGAAGGAGGAAAGAGGGCAGTTACAGCAGAGAGAGGTATAAGATAAAGGAGAAAGAGACTTTGTGGTTTAAGATAGGAGAGACTCAAGGAAGTTAAATGCTGATGGAAACATCACACTAGAAATAAGAAGAAAGAAATCTAGTGTCCGGGAAATAAAGAGGGTCTCTGATGGAGCGAGGCTCCTGGGATGGCAGAAAACTCAGCCCACTTGGATAGGAGAGCCTTAAGAGAAGAGGTGCCTCTTCCACTGTGTGGAAGTTGAGGGCAGCTAGCTTTCTCAGCTGTTGTGGCAGAGAAGCTGTGTGACCTCCCTTCTAATGGTTTTCTAAGAAAAAAGAAATGAAGTTGTCCCCTGAGATTGAATGGCATCAGAGGCCTGAGAAGATCTGAAATATTGTTGAGAATGTCTAAAAAAACACAGAAGTACTGCAAGTGTTGAGGCCCAGGTTGAAGTTGGAGATCCATGAATTTCTAGTGAAACCTATCCACTCAGTTTTGTGATTTTCCCCCCCTTCCCTCCTTCGAGTGCTCAGCAGCCTAATGTAAGCAAGTAAAAGATAGGTGGTTGGAGTGAGCCCTGGTTAAGGTTTTGTTAAATGTATATAATGGAAAAGACAGTGAATCTAGGGAATTGAAGGTTAATACCTGGTGAATGGTGTGCAGGCTGGACTCCGGAAAAGGAAGAGGTGAAAATATGTTACTAATGGGGAGAAAGTTGAGGGGTTGTAGGGAGAGAGTCCCTCAGATAGTCTGAAGAGAGGAATGAAGCTTGTGTTGCTGTTAAATTTGCATTTAACATTTCAGAGGAACAGTAATTGGGTTACACTGAAGTGTAGCATGTTGCCATGGAAGTAGGCAGCCAAGATGGCATGCAGTGATTGTTGTCTGAGAAGCCTAATAAGTGCCTCTGCGCCTACACCAACACCTGACTTCCCACTCACTTTGCATTTCCAAGCTTTTTGGGGTTTTTGGCATTTTACTCTCCTTTTTTTTCTTTTTTTCTTTTTTAAAGTTTATTTATTTAAGCAATTTCCACATTCAGCATGGGGCTCAAACTCACGACCCTAACTAAGATCAAGAGTCACAGATTCCTCTAATTGAGTCAGCCAGGCACCACAGTATTTTACTTTTAAAGGTCTAATTATTATGGGGTTGTATCCTTTAAGTCCATTTGGATGATTAATGAAGTGCGTAAAAGATCACATATCTTCAGACATCTCTATTTTAACTTTGCAGGTTAAATGAATTGCCACACAACTTCCTGATAGTTTGTAATACTTGAAGAGGAAGTTAAATGCTGTTGCTAATATTTTTAAAAGAAAGCAAAAAGGTAGAGAAAGTCCACCAAATTCATGATAGGAGTTGCATCTGGAGAGAAGATGATCTCCCATTTGTCATCTAAAATGTTTCTTTTAATATAATACTTCAGTTTTAACATTTGTCCTATTTGTGTGGTGGGTATGTAGAGGTCTATCTTTTTCCTTATACAATACACTCCACTATCCACTTCCAATGCGGCTATAAATGCTATGGAGGCTTAACAATCTTTATTTTACTTTTCTGTGGCATTTGATGCTATTGACTACTGTCTTTTTAAAACAACTGTTACTTTAGTTCCGACCATACCTCATTTCCATGGTCTTCATAAGCATTTGTTGTTTCCCTTGCAAGCTCCTCTTCCTCTAATCTGTCCTATACCTCAAACATAGGTGTTCTGTAGGGTTCTGTTCTTAGCTTTCTCATAGTACAGACAACCATTCTAAGGCTGCAGTAAGCATTAATCCTAAAACTAATACCATTAGTATCTTCAGTGCAGCTTTCCAGTGGCCTACAGGTTATCTCCAAAAGATATTCCACAGGTACCAAAATTAAACTCATCATCTTTCCACCCAAACTCAGGTCGTCTATATTCTCAACCCTTTTCACTCAACTGCACAAGCCAGAAATAAATTCCTCCCCATCAGCCTCTCCCAAGTCCGTCACCCAGGCTGCTGCTGAGGCTTCCTTAGGGTCCTCTGAGTTGGCACCCTCTTCCCCATTTATACTCATCACCTTAATCTGCATCAGTCACTGCTTTAAAATTACTCCTCTATACTATAGCCAATATAAATAGGATGAATCCCATCATTTTCATGTTAGTGACTTTTCAGTGGCATTTCACTGCTGCCAGTTTAAAAAACAATCTCCTTAACATATTTATCCTCTTAATTCCTGCCAATTTCTTCTGCTATTATCACTCATTTTAGTAGGAATCAGATTTGGCAACCACTAAGAAGTATTCATCCCCCCTTGAACTCTACGTTCCAGCAGCACAAAACCCCCCTTGGTTGTTGATGCTTTCTCCATACATTTCTGCACACCAGTCTCTGCCTGCCTGGCTTTTACTAATTCACTTTCCCTTCGTGAAACTCTAACTCTGGCATTATTTCCCCCACAAAGTCTATCCTGATTCTCTCCATTGTCACTGAACACTGATACCTTGTCCCTTTGCTCCCCCTTAGACCTGTTACTTTTTTCCTAAGATTTTATTTATTTATTCATGAGAGACGCAGAGAGAGAGAGACAGAGTCAGACAGACAGACAGAGATACAGGCAGAGGGAGAAGCAGGCTCCCCTCAGGGAGCCTGATGCAGGACTCGATCGATCCCAGTCCCCAGGATCATGTCCTGAGCCAAAGGCAGATGCTCAACTGCTGAGCCACCCAAGCTCCTGACTTGTTACTTTTTAAAATACTATTGTCCAAATTGTAACTGTTTATCTTCCCTACATGCTCTAAACTCCTAGAGGAGTGGTACTGTCATCTGTTCTTGCTCACGTCTCTAGTATCTAGGACAGTTTTCAGTACAGGAATTCAATCAGTATTTACTAAATTTTTTATAACTTTACATTTTAGATGTCCAAAGGCCTTGGAGAGCATCTAGTCCAACACACTCATTTCTTAGAAAAAGATACTGAGGTCCAAAGAGGCTATTTTTCTAAAATCATAGGGCTTGTTTAATAGCAGAGCAGAATCTAGGCCATTTGATTTTTAGACTGGTGTTATCTTCATTAGTGTGATGTGCTGGAAAAGTGCTCTTTTGGGAGAACCTGGTAGAGGCAGCATATGTAAGCCATTCTCCATACCAGGACTTGACTTCACACGGGGAGAAGGTTAAGGATGTAACAGGGACAAAGACGACAGGGGCCAGAACACAGATCTAGTCTACAGACAGAGAGGAGATCATCTGGGATGGTCCTGGCAGCTTAGGAGTGAAGCAACAACAGAGCTGCAATAGATTCTAAGAGTAACAAATAATGATGGAGACCCAAACGTCAAACCCATGGGTCTTATGAGAGAAAAGCAGGAGCCTAATTAAAACTTTGAGGAAATTACAGAATTTTCCATGGGCACATGGGCATAGCAGTCTTCTACCCAGGACAGAGACTTCCCATTTTTTATTTATTTATTTATTTATTTTAATTTTTATTTATTTATGATAGTCACAGAGAGAGAGAGAGAGAGAGAGAGAGAGAGAGAGGCAGAGACACAGGCAGAGGGAGAAGCAGGCTCCATGCACCAGGAGCCCGACGTGGGATTCGATCCCGGGTCTCCAGGATCGCGCCCTGGGCCAAAGGCAGGCGCTAAACCGCTGCGCCACCCAGGGATCCCAACTTCCCATTTTTTAAAACAACAGTTCAGAGGACTACTGGGCAGAACACAGGGTAGAGATTTGAATATTTTTGTTTAAATATACTAAAAATATCCTAATGTACCATGCAGAATGGAAAATTAAGACTACAGATCAAGGAAAGCACCTCTGTATTTTAAGCAATTAAATGAAATTATTTTGGGAAACGTTTTTGTGAATGAATCAGGGGCCCCCTTCTTGGGTACTTTTGTCCAAATATGGATATTTTTAGTTAGAAAGACTTACTGCTTTAACATATAATCATAAATGTACATGCAAAATGTAGGCCAAAGGAGAAATGAGCCGGGCCGATAGGAATTAACTCCCTGAATACCGCCCTCAAAACTGGCCTGCCAAAGAAGTGCAATCTTTGCTACCCTAGAGAGGCTGGAAACAGGAGCCTCTTCATTCATTCTAAATGAAGCTCCACAGCCCAGAAGCACCTTGCTCCTTTCTCAATTCTGTCTCTCCAGCCCCTTAACGTAATTGGAAATTCAAGTTTCACATGAATGCATCTGATTGGAATCAAAATCTCACTGGAAATGAGTCCAGAAAATGTATTTTAGTTTTCTGGCCTTTGCTGTAAAGAGTGTGGAACAGTGAGATGCCAAACTACTGCATCCTCCCCCGGACACACTCATGCCAAAAGTGTGGTGAGTGCAGTTCTTATGTCAAGTGAGCCAGGTAGCCAGGTACTTTTTAGTGAATATGTCCACAAGTGAAGGGCTCATCAACGATCTGCAAGACCCTGCAGAAAAATCATGGCAGGAGGCAGCAAGATGTTCTCCAGCGGCAGAAGAACCGGACCAACCTGGATAGGAAATTCGCCTTCTACCTGAACCACTACATCAATCAGATAAGGGAGGTGAAGAAGCAGTATGAAGAACCAAAGAAGTCACCCAAATAGCAAATAAAGTTGGGGGGTGGGGGGGACGACGACCAAAGCCAGTAGCTCTGAGCTCCCAGCCGGTGTTAGTCCAGACCACAGGAAGCAAGCCTGCTAAAATGGAGTAGAAACATGTCCAATAACATGTGCCTCAAATACCAGATCCTAGTGATAGCACTAGATTTGAAGAGACAAGAGGAAACCAATGAAATTCTGGTTGTCAGCTAGGAGGAGTCTCAGAGCAGTATACTGGGGCTTTCCCAGAGGCGAGACTGAGAGCTGAGTGTTGAACAAAAATGTGCAGGGAAGAGTTATGGGGTAGGGGAAGAACTTGGCCAAACCCCATAGATGCCTGCTACCCCACTGTTGAGCCAAAAATGAGGCTAGGGAACCTGAAGGGGACAAGCTTGTCATCAGTGAAAGAAAGAGGAGTACAATGCTGATGAGGAAGGGAGAAGTCAGCAAAAACAGAGGACTACAACATGGATGAGAATGAAGAAAACCTGAATGCTGAAATGCTTAAGATGAGAAAAGAGGTACTATAAATTTACCTGACAAGAAAAGTGGAATCACTTTAAATGAGGACTGCACAAAGAGTTTACAACAAAATATTCATGTGAAATTGAATACCCAAAATTGTGACAAAAACTACTTATAAAAAGAAGAAGAAGAAAAAAAGAAGAATCTAGACCTAAAATAGAACATAAAGAAGCAATGAATCTGCTAAAAAACTACCCTGGCCCACCACAGTGAAGTTTATCAATGATCAGCCAACAGAAATTACTCCATCAACACTGCTCATTCCAAGGCTTTCCTTACCTCTCAGGTTCATCTGATGAGCTGGTGTGCCACTGGATTCTTCTTTGCTCTTATAGCAAGAAATAGATGTATCTTTAAAGGTGCACCAATATTGCTTGTAACCTTTTAGAGTTAGCTTTTTTGGCCTACATGTCAAATAGAATTAACAGAAAAATAACTTTTGAAATAACTTTATCAATAGGATTAGCAGCCAAGTTTCACAACAGCGAAAAGTCTAAGGCCAAGTTTTACACATGCTGAACTCAGTTCCCTTGGGCCAGCATGTTATATTCAATGTTGCTGGTAATGGATTTGCACCTTCTTGAACAATCTACTCAGGAATACCTCACAAAGAATGAATGGGCAGGGGAGAAAGACAGAAGGACCAGAATTCGAGTATTTCTGTTAGTGTTGGCATCTCTATCACTAGCAGGTCACATGGAAAGGACAAGAAAAGGTGAAGTAAATGTCACCAATGGGAAGGCTCCTAGGTCCTGTAATTTACCAGTAGGTTCTTGGGTGTGTGCAAGAACCTAAGAACCGTGGGTGGGGCCTCTCTGGACAGGCAGGTATACCTAATAACTAAAGTGAGGAAAATACTTGTCTCTCTCAGGGTGTATCTGGTGTTTCAACTTGCCACACCAAAGCCAAACACAAAGAAAACAGAATAGTCACGATGGAGTGTGGATAAGGAAGGATGTGTAACAGGAGAATGGGGTAGGGAGCAGCATCTGAAATCATGCCCTGATCTCAGAAACTGTTCTCTATGGTGAGCTATTCTATGTTTAGCTACAGTAAAGGGTTTATTCCATAATGGCTTTACATCTTATATTCCATATCACATCCTGTCCTCTTTACCCTCTCTGCTTTAATGCCCAACTCTCTTGATTCTGTGGACTGTGCCTAGATTGATAAAAGTCTAGATAAGATACACTCATAAAATGTTCCATGATCAAATGAATAAAATGCAATAGAATCCGGGGCTTTGAACAAGGAAATAACCACTGGCAATAATGGTTCATTATGTCCTGCTTTCACCCAGAGGGGATGCTTTGTACTGAAATGCCACTGTATGTCTCAGAATCTACACAATGCAATCTAGGCTATACTGTCTTTGTTTTTCCCTTTTAAGAAGAATGTTTATCAGAAAAAAACAAGTTCATGAGTACTGCAGTTTTAATTTAGTAAAGATGGTTATTTTCTCTCATAATTTAGTGTTTCTCTAACTGATAAATGCTTGTAGAGATGCATTGCTAATCTTACAGTAAATTTCAACAATGTGAACATGGCTATAAAATTGATATTTATCATTCATTAATATTTGGAATCCCTCCCCTTTTTGTACTTACTTAAAAACTTTAATATAGTCAGCAAGTTCAGGAATAGAAGTGATGTCACCCTAAGGAAAGAAATCATTTTTTCCTGATTTTTCTTGAAATTTGAAACTCTAATATATAGTATCTGATTATCAAGTATGAGCTTATTCAATAAACAAAATTACATAAAATAAAAGATTATGAAGGTTTTTTTAAAATGAAGGTTTTAAAGGTAGACTCATTATATGGTTATACGTACAAAGTCATTTTCAAATGGCGTAAAAGCTAATAAAAATTTTGATCAAAATAGCAGTTCATATAACCTTTAAGAACATATTATTGATTCTAATTCAGCTAGAACTATTTGTATCTGCATATGAAATTATGCAAAATCATAACAGCCCTGAGAAAAGTGTTTCTTCTGTAATAACTAATTTCTAAGCTTTATTTTATTTTTTTTTTTAAAGATTTAATTTATGATAGACATAGAGAGAGAGAGAGAGGCAGAGACACAGGAGGAGGGAGAAGCAGGCTCCATGCCAGGAGGCCGACATGGACTCGATCCCGGGACTCCAGGATTGCATCCCTGGCCAAAGGCAGGCGCTAAACCGCTGAGCCACCCAGGGATCTCCTAATTTCTAAGTTTTAAAACCAAACTTAGTATTTAAAATTTTTCCCAAGATATATTTTTCTCTTCCTTTTGTAGCTCACTACAAATGTGCAGCTCACTAATGGATTTTACCATGACTTGAGACTACCTTTCACTCTGCAAAAATGTCTTCCCACTGCTTATGACAGAATGGGCAGATATCACAAGATTTATCTTTGCTGTACGAGAAGCACTGCAGACTAGAACAATATTAATTTTATAATTTTCCATAAAGTTTCTGAAAAGCCAACACCTGTATTCTATAAAGCTTGAAATATTTCTCTATATCCACCCAATACTTATAAGAACCTAAATCCACAAAAAGATAAGCATCAATTCAAACTATACTAGTAGGAAAAAGATTCACCCTACCAAAATTGTTGATGTTTTTCCCCCTTCCAAAGTGATCTCCAGGTCTGAAAGGGCAGCATCAACTTCGTCCACTTCTTTGTCACTGTTGTTCAAATGATTCTCTGATGTCATGATTGATAGCTTATTGATGTGATACTGAAAACAGAAATGATATTTATTTAAGTGACTATTCTAAATTTAGTAACATTTTAAAATGAGACTACTGCCTGCATCTATATTCAATGCTTTTCATCACTTAACTTGAAAAGAGAAGTGTCCAAGAACTGGAATGATAAGAAAACAAATAGCACCTGAAATCAGTGTCCAAAATATCCTAATAAATACTTATCCAAAAGAAGGTGTTTGGACATGTAAAAATGAGTTTAGTTTGGGAAGTCCTAGAACTTAGAGTTAACATGTCCTCCACTAAGCTCCACATAAGCAGAGATTTTTTTTTTAAGATTTTATTTATTTGTTCATGACAGATGGGGGGGGGGGGGGGGGCAGAGACCTGGTGGAAGGAGAAGCAGGCTCCATGCTGGGAGCCTGATGCGGGACTCAATCCTGGGTCTCCAAGATCACGCCCTGGGCCAAAGGCTGCGCTAAACTGCTGAGCCACCAGGGCTGCCCCTGAGCAGAGATTTTTTTATGTGTTTTTTTCCCTCACTGCAGTATTCCCTGTGTCTAAAACAGGTCCTGAACCCAATGAACACTGAATGAATTAACAGAATAGGAATAAGGTCTTGTGTAAAGATGGATAACATTGATTACCTTATATTACTACTGTTACCCAGCGGAGGAAAATTAGTTATCAGTATTATAGGCTGAAAGCTAAAGCTCTACTCTCCCCAACCCCACTCCTCAACTCAATTCAATACTGAAAATAACCTTCAGAGGAAGGTGTTTATATTCTCAGTTACAGAAGAATGATAAGATTAGGACTACTGGGTGGCTCAGCAGTTAAACATCTGCCTTCGGCTCAGGTCATGATCCTGGAGTCCTGAGATCGAGTCCCACATCAGGCTCCCTCCATGAAGCCTGCTTCTGCTGCCTATGTCTCTGCCTCTCTCTCTCTCTGTCTCTTATGAATAAATGCCAAAAATCTTTTTTTAAAAAAAAGAATAAGATTAGGGGTGTTGGGTAGTTCAGCTTGGGTGGCTCAGTGGGGAGTTTGTTTCTCCCTTTCCAAACTCTGCCTCTCCTCCTGCTGTGCACACTCTCTCTCAAATGAATAAAATAAATAAGATTGATTACATTTATATGTGGATATACACACATAAGTATATATTTGGGTATATATATATAATAAGTAGTAATACTCCTCTATGCAGATAGAAAAATATCTGCTTTTGAGTAACTAGTCATGATTTTAAATATGCTTAGGTAAGTCACTTATTACAGATCTATTAGATCTTGATGGAATGATAAGCAGAATTTTTAAATCAATTAATCAGTTACCTTTCAAAGCATTTAGTAGCAATCCAAATTTCTGAAGCATTCATTCACTGAATACAATTTATTCATGGGAAACAGTGAACTAATTTGAGACCAGTTGTCAGTTTTCCTCTATATTTTAAGATTTAGTGAATTGGTAATTAATAGTCTCTGGCTGTACCTTCGGTTATGCTAAAATGAGATCCTTACAGTGACAGAAATTTCCATGTTCAAAAATCATGGAGAATGAAGTAGGTAGAGGCCCTTGGGCAGTTGCCTCAAATGGAAGAGTAACATTAGGAATCATGAAGAGAGTTGGTGAAAAATACAGATTCTTAAGAGAGATGGTGAAAAATAGATTCTTAGATTCACCCCCCCGAGGATTTTGATTCAGCAGATCTGGAGGGTCCAGTCCAGAATCTGCATTTTTATTAAGTGACTCAGGTGGCTGTGATGCAAAAAGTCCTTAGCAGTTATCCAGGAGGAGTAACTGGGTGGCACTCTCAGTTAAGTGTCTGCCTTTGCCTCAGGTCATGATCCTGGGCTCCTGGGATCAAGCCCTGCCATTGGGCTCCCTGCTTAGCAGGGAGTCTGCTTCTCCCTCCGCCTCTCCCCCTGCTTGTGCTTGCTCAAGCATGCGTGCTCTCTCTCAAATAAATAAATAAAATCTTAAAAAAAAAAAAAAAAGGTTATTCTGAAGAAACCCTGGCTATGAATGGGACTAGTCATAAAATCCAGCTTTGCTTTCAGAGGTGCATGGGGTATCTATTAAATGTTATAATACAGACTTGAACGTAACTGCTTCAAAACAGTGTTACTAACCTATTTTTTTATTTACACCTTCTTAGTTTATTTTTTTAAAGATTTTATTTATTTATTTCTGAGAGAGAGAGTATGAGCAGGGGCAGAGAGGGAGAAGCAGACTCCCTGCTGAGCGGGGAGCCCAAGGCAGGGTTTGATCCAAGGATCCAGGGATCATGACCTGAAGGCAGAAGCTTAACCGACTAACACACTCAGGTGCCCTACACACCTTACCTTAAATTACTTGTTTCTTTATACTATGTAGATTCATGAAACACAAGGAAACAGAAGCCCCAAGGAGAAAATAATTCAGAGTGTACGGTATGTTGGAGATAAAAATACTAGACATTTCCTTGCCATTTTTTCAAAGTTTCCCCCTTCTGGTACTGGATGGGTTCCTAGAGTCTTTGGGACAGTCTCTGGGAAGGCTTCTAAGAATTCAGGGGGTTTTTGGTCCAGAGTTCTCTCATTAAATCTAGATTCTAAAATGGTCCCCGAGACCTATGCTTTGGGACATTCCATTTCCACAGATTAAAATTCATGATTTCTGAGGCATTTTCTACTGTACTAAAATAGAACATCTGCTGTACAGTGGGTGAGGAAAAGCTACAAAATAATCCCACTTCTGTGAAAATACAACTGTGTCTACATTTTGACTCTTGGACAACATGGGGGAGGGGCTTTGATTCTCCTAAAACTTTACTGATAGTCTACTCTTGACTAGAAACCTTACTGATAATATAAGCAATTAACATATTCTGGGGACACCTGAGTGGCCCAGTGGTTGGGCATCTGCCTTCGGCTCCGGGTGTGATCCTGGGGTCCCGGGATCGGGTTCTGCATTGGGTTCCCTGCATGGAGCCTGCTTCATTTACTGGACTATATATATATATATATATATATATATTTTTTTTTTTTTTTTTACTGGACTATATTTACTTGAGAAAACCTGCATGTAAGTGGACCCATACAGTTCAAACCCATGTTCAAGGGTCAACTATATTCTCACTCACCAAATTTTTTTGAGCACCTATGTGCCAGGCACATTCGTATCTGTTGGTATTTTTTAAGTGCATTACTTTTATAATAAAGAGATAAATACTATGTAAAAAATCTGAGTTTCACACACACACACATATATATAGATGTCACACGTCATATGTGTTACACACACACATATATATGTGAAACTCATATATATGAGTGTATGTGTATACATATATACATATATTTTTTAAAAGATTTATTTATTCATGAAACACAGAGAGAGGCAGAGACACAGGCAGAGGGAGAAGCAGGCTCTTCACAGGGAGCCCAATGTGGAACTCAAACCCTGGACCAGGGATCACATCATGTCCTCAGCTGAAGGCAGATGCTCAACCACTGAGCCACCTAGGTGTCCCCCTCCACATATATTTTATATGCATTATTCTGTCATTGGCAAAACCTTCACTAGAAAATTATAAGCCCATATTCTAAGTGAGAAAGATGTAGGCAGAAAGCCATAAACCAAGTGAGGTACTCTGAGTAAAATTACTCCAGAACTTTTTTTTTTAAGATCTTATTTATTTATTCATGAGAGACACAGATTGAGAGAGGCAGAGACACAGGCAGAGGGTAAAGCAGGCTCCATGCAGGGAGCCCAACGTGGGACTCAATCCCGGTACTCCGGGATCATGCCCTGGGCAGAAGGCAGGTGCTAAACCGCTGAGCCACCCAGGCGACCCTACTCTAGAATTTAATTCAAGAAATTCTTCAGATAGTCTGAATTATCTAGAAATACAATAGAAGACCCTTAACTAGTTGATTAAGCAAGTCTCTATCTAAACTAACTTATCTATCATGAAAGATTTTCCTTGTCTAAGCTTTGTTTCAATTCCTTTCTTTCATCATGTAACAGAAGAAATGAGCTTTTCTTCCATCACAAAGGACAATTTTATGAGTCTTAAACAGAAAACCTTCCTGGATGCATAAAAGCATTTAGAAGATTAAGAGCATTTTTATTTGTGTTCTAAAGAGAAGAAAATAAAATCATAAGGAAAGCTTTTTTTTTTTTTAAAAAGATTTTTATTTATTTATTTAAGAGAAAGAACATATAAACTGGGTGAGGAAAAGGCAGGCTCCCCGCAGAGGTGGGAGCCCAATGTAGGGCTCAATCCCAGGACTCTGGGATCATGAGCCAAAGGCAGCCACTTAACCAAATGAGCCACCCAGGCACCCTGATCTTTTTTTTTTTTTTTTTTTTAAGATTTTTATTACTTAAGAGAGAGCACGCACGCAAGCATGAGTGGAGGTAGGGGCAAATGGAGAGGGAGAAGAGGGACAGAGGGAGAAGGAGAAGCAGGCTCCCCACTGAGCCGGGAGCCCCAAACATGGGGGACCCATCCCAGGACCCTACAATCATGACATGAAGCAGAAGGCAGATGCTTAACCGCCTGGCCACCCAAACACCCCAACAGTGAAAGCTTTTCGTAACTAAATGTCACCTCTGCCTCCTGTACTTAAAGAACACCAATTTTGTTAGAACTTTACACAAAACCAGAATTCAGAATTCTACCATAATCTGAGAACATTCACCAAAGCCTCACTCAATCATCTAAAATGTAAGAATGACTTAATCTAGTGGTCAATTGCATGCAATTGTCACTGTGTCTCTTTTTTTTTTTTTTATTTATGATAATCATACAGAGAGAGAGAGAGGCAGAGACATAGGCAGAGGGAGAAGCAGGCTCCATGCACCAGGAGCCCGACGTGGGATTCGATCCCGGGTCTCCAGGATCGCGCCCTGGGCCAAAGGCAGGTGCCAAACCACTGCGCCACCCAGGGATCCCCTCAGTGTCTCTTAAATGCGGATTTGTGGATGCCACCCTATGTTATTTTATTAGAGGACAGCAGTAGTGAAGTGGACAATTTTTTTTTTTTAAGATTTTATTTATTTATTCATGAGAGACACAGAGAGAGGCAGAGACACAGGCAGAGACACAGGCAGAGGGAGCCCGATGTGGGACTCTAACCCGGGTCTCCAGGATCATGCCCTGGGCTGAAGGCGGCACTAAACCGCTGAGCCACCCAGGCTGCCCTGGACAATTTTTAAATAAGCACTACTGTAATTCTGAAAAAGTTGATATGCAATTCAGAACCACTTTAGGGGTAACACTGGTTTAATATAAGGAAAATATTAGCTACCTACTTCTTAAGGATTATCATTCTAAAAACTTAAGTTTAGTTTCACTATTTTATCACTTTTAAAATGTATCATTTTTGCTATAGCCATTTAACAAACATTATCATCCCCAGCTACTTAGGAAATTATGCAAGTAATAAGCTTCATTTTAGAAATGTGATTTTCAACACAGATCCCATTTCTAAGGGAAAATGGGGTAGTGTTAAGCTACTATATATCTAGAGGTAGGACAATGTATTTCTCCTATAGGATACAGAAAAATAGCTGTTAAGTATACCACTAACAGTACACCACCACCAAACTCTTAGATGAGATGACAAAAAAATTAAATTCATGGATTTGTCTTTAAGTGTATTCAATTTCCACACAGCAAAAAGTAAATAAACACTATCAAAATACTACTGGAAATACAATGCTACTTTAACTGTTTAAAAATAATCCCCTACTCTTTCCCTTGAAAAGTCCCATTTACCAATACTCTCCACTACCTGTAAGGCTGCAAACATCATCATTTCTTCTTCTGTGCATTCAATTTCTTCTAGGAGAATAGCCCATTTGGCCTGCTCATAAAGCTGATTGATTCTGATTGCATCATACTGCAGCAAAAGAGACACAATCTTTTTACTACATCACCCTTAACATAAAAATGTTTGAAAAGTGAATATTCACTTTCAAAGCTTAACAAAAAGTTTTAATATACTTTTTTCTGGGATTTTTATATAGTATCAAATGCTCAATAACAAGGATACCTATCGGGTTAGGTATATCTATATATTCCCACATCTAATTTTCCATTAAAAATGACATTGAAAATATGCCAAAATATTATTACTCAGTATTAGAAATAAGATTCTGTATGTTATTTTACAGGGAAATAATCATTAGATATTACAGAGCTCTTAACAAAATGAATCTAACTTGAGAGACATTTAAAGTAAAGTACAAGTGACTGATTTTCACTTGTTATTGCAACCTGCCACACTAAAATGTTACAGTCAGGGAGTAAGTTACTTCAGGGAACACCCTGCTCACTACGGAAAAGCATACTTAGACAAAGTACTAGGTCCTTAGTAATTATATTAAGAATCTGAAATACAGAGTACATATACATATACTTGTGGTAAAGATTTACTTATATGGTACTGAATTATC
Source organism: Vulpes vulpes (assembly GCF_048418805.1). Taxonomy (NCBI): domain Eukaryota; kingdom Metazoa; phylum Chordata; class Mammalia; order Carnivora; family Canidae; genus Vulpes; species Vulpes vulpes. The sequence goes on from NC_132785.1 coordinate 90,236,612, forward strand.
CATTTAGTTATGTTAATAAAAATTCATAGTAATGTACTAGCAATACTATTTTAGAGTGGTAACAAAACATATGGCATCCCCTTCCCTAGCAAATATAACTTATGTTCCCAAAACAGTTTTGGTTTTACTGAAATGAGACATGATATGACCTGAGGGGACTAAGACTGTTTTTTGTAGTTCCAAATTATACATTTAACCATTAAAGAATTACTTAAGCACATAATAAAAAATGGTAAGTATATACATTAAAATCTATACTATAATCTAGACATGAAAAGGATGAGCAGTAGCCAAGAGAGGTTTTCACCTAAGAACGATAATAAGGAAGCAAAAGATCCAAAACACCATGCCATATATTTTCTAGGGAAAAATACTCCAAGATTTCTTATCAAATTTAACTCTTCTCGAAAAAGCAAACTATTTCAGTAGGACAGATGATGCAGTCATTTGATAGTAAAAATATATAACAATGTTTGCCTAACTAAATAGGAAGAAATGTAGACTTAGTTTTTCTTTGAAGCAACATCTTGTGATTTATAATTAGAAATTTGAAAGTCATTGAAAAGGTACTATTTCAGAAACTCTTTTTTTTTCCAGAAACTTATTTTACTAAAATCACAGCTTAAAGAGAGACTTAAAAAAAAAATCCCTAAAACTAACTTTATCAAGTCTATAGTACCAAACTAGTGTATTTAAAATACAAATCAACCAAAAATTCAATTATTTTAACAAAAAAGAAAAAGTTTAATTATGCTCCCAACCTAGGAATACAATACTTATTTCAAATACAGATGCCTTTGTCTAAAGCTTGGGTTTGTAATATTATTCAGATGTGCTATATACAAATGATTACTTACCCCATCAATTCTAAAAAACAAACATCCAAATGAACAAAAAAGGAAAAAAAAAAAAAAAGAGTTCCCTCTAAACCCTCGGTACCTTTGGATTCAAATCAAAAAAGCTGTAATACTTGAATCGGAGAAGCAAGGCCTCATTTTCCTTCACATCTTGTTCCATAAGAGATCTTGAGGAATCAAGCCACCTGGACAAATTAACAAGAGCAGTGGAATGCAAGACAAGATTAATAAAATATTTCTACCTCTAGTTGGAGAAAGAAATTCTTCAGTGTGTCTTTATTTCATTAATTTTTTAAAAATTTATTTGAGAGAGAGCATGTATACAAGCCTGATGTGGGGCTCAATCCCATGACCCAAGAGATCATGACCCAAGCTGAAATAATGAGTCAGAGCTTAACCGACTGAACCACACCCAGGCGTCCCTCAATGTTTCTGTATTTTAAAACTTACCCTTGGTTGATTTTTGCTTTGTCAAGAAGAGCCTGAGGCTTGAACATTTTCGCCAGAATTTCTGGTGATGTGATTGGCTGACTGACAGCAAGTATACCAGGGTTGCCTTCTGACAAAGCACTGTCACCAAACCAAGCAGAAGTTGGTGACAAGGGGCTTCCATCATGAGCATCGTAAGTGGGGGTCATTGTTTTACTGTAAAGTCCTGGGCTTGAATATATACTTCCTAATAAATAACATGAAAAATAGGTAATAAGTATGAATGAAGTACAGAATTTTAGTTTTTAATAATACATGCTATATAACGCAAATTGTGAAACAAAAGTTTCATTATGGAAGAGCTTAGTACATTATTTTACCTGTCTTGAAAACATGTAAAATTAACTTTAATTCTACTTGTACAACATTAGAACATATAATAAATAACAAGGTCAAAAGAATATAATTAAGTTGGCAGAAATTCTGGGGAAAACAGTTCAAGGGAATTAGAAGCTAAATGTTAAGAATATAGCTGAAGCAGATCAAGTTTTTAATTGTGGCAAGGCTCACCTTTCAGAGGGCCAATGTAAAGAACATCGGTGCCTATAGGAAAGGAAAGACAGGAATTCAGAAGGTAAAGGAAAGGTAACAACAGAAGACAGAAACAAAAGGAAAAGGAAATGGAAATGGAAAAAAGAAAAACAGATTTTCCTAATGTGAATTATAAACCGAAGTAAGTATTTTAGATGAATTTAAGAGTAAAGAATCTTAGAAACTGTAACATAAGTTTTTTTGTCCAATTCAAAAAAATGAAGTGCTCTAGTCAAGCATCCAGTGACAAACATATCCACGTTTATTACTCTTTGAAATCCAGACCCTGTTTTAAGACAGCTTGATGTAACTGAATAAATGCACATAAACTAAGAACAATTTTATGTTAACATTTTCTCAGTTAATAGCTGAACTGGTTCCAACAGCTTTACAAATAAACTAGTAAAGCAAACGGGTAGATAAAATTTTGCAAACAAAGATACATTTTATAATTAAGCCCCAACGGCAGGGGTATTTTTATCTTCCAATTCCTCAGTGTTCAACAGGGACATACATGTAGTAGAGGCTACATTAATTAAAACTTGTTGACTTAAGTCAACTGACAATATATCCTCCATCATTTTAAACTACAAAAATTAAGGAGACTGGATTAAGACTTCAAAGTTCAGAATAATGTTAAGTAAAAGAACCTTCCCTCGAAGTCCTAACCCTTTTATGTTTGTTTTCAATCATAATTTTTAAAAAGAAAATGTGTAAATGGATGATGCAAAGAGAATGACTGTTTTCCCTTACCTAATTTAGGAATGCTTAGGAATTTCCCTTCCACTCTAACAACCCCTCCATGCAATGATAAAAACAATTACTCCATGCAATGACAGAAACAATTCCCTATGAAACAGTGGTGGTCATGCTAGAGATTTTTATAGTTGTCATGACCTAGTCTAGGAAGAGCACACAAAGTAAAAAAAAAAAAATCTTTCTAGCCACATGGTATCTCATTTGATGTCCCTATGTGTTCTCCCAATGTTATTAGTAAGTAAAGCAATTTGCAGTACCTAAACATTGTTAAATAAGCAACAAAGAAAGCTGTCAATTCTTTATTAGCTTTAAAGAACATTGCGATAGTCAGTGATATCCTTAAACGCTTGAACTTTAAAACTACAAAGGCATTTTGTGAAAGGGTTACTTGGGCAGCCCATACTAATTAAAAGGGCTGAAAACATTACTCCAGCTTAAGTGGGCAAAAAATAATCTTGCTATAGTGAGTATATATATATAAATAAGGAATAGAAAAACACTATCTTCCAGGCAAAATCTTCTCATTGTATATTTCAAAGATATAGCAAATAAATCTTTTATACTAGGAATATCAGAATACTGAAAATTCATTCCTAATTTGATGGACTATTCAGAATTAAAGGTAGAATTGACAATTTTATAAAGATTCTAAAACAAAATATATTCCCCTAAATTATACAATATTTAATAGAATCAGCCACCCCATCGATTCTCTGCCTTCTCAATTTCCTCGACTTTGTATATTCTACACTTCACATGTGATCACCTCACTGCTCCTATTCTTACCCTGTTAGGCACTCCACGATAATAATTCAGTTAGTTTTTCCAACAATCCTATTATTCTCATTTTAGAGGAGCAAACTGAGGCACAGAGAGGTTAAGTAAGTTGTCTAATGTCAAAAGCTATTAAGTTTCAGAGCCAAGCTATAAATCAGCCAGTCTGAATGAAGCGATACACACCACCTCCTGGGTACCATAACTTATTTAAGCCATTTCCAATTGGTGTGATTTGTTTAGAATTTTGTCAGCTACACCACTGCTACTGCAAATGTGCCTTCCAACAGGTATGTTTGTACTTATTTCCCAATTCAATGCTGGGACAGAGGGTTAATGCATTTTATATTCCTTCTAAGTCTCAGTTCAGTGACAATCCCAACTGCCTTGTGTTTCTGATCGCTCAATTTAAAACATATTTGAAGTAGAAAGTTATTAAGGATAAGATGAACTAAGATATTTAGTTAACAACAAATAGGAGCTTGCTCAACTATATGGAAGGATAACATAAACTGCGAGGAGGGGAGAGTGAGTTCAACAAAGCACTATAGTCTTGGGCCACCTACTACAAATCTTAAAAACCCCATGTAACTTTAGAATCTGCCTCATAACTTGGTTACTATGGTTACTAATTACATTCTTATTCCTTTTTAAAACAGAGTGTGAAAGTATTTAATACATTTTAGAAAATTTCCATCAAAATATCAATCTCCTACCATACTTAGGAAACAAACCGCAGGTGAATTGAAAATAACAAATGTTGACATTACAGATGAATTAAAACACATAAATATGAAATAATTATATAAAAGTATATAAAAAGGAAATATAGAAGAATTTTTGTAATAGTTGTGATTTTCTTAACCAAGGGTGAAAGCCCAAAACTATAAAGCAAATTACAAATCTGACTACATAAAAAATGTAAAACTTTAGTACAGTAAAAAGATCACAAAATTAAAAACTATAATATATATTACTCAACTATTATTCATACTAGTGTTTATCAGGGCAACTAAAAATGTAATTCTGAGATATTTTTATTGACATACTGGCAAAAATCAGTAGTGATTTACAACATGTATTATCAGTCAGAAGGTAGGAAAAGGGGCATTTTCATGTACTGTTGATGGGAGTGTAAAACTATCACTTTTACACTTTTATGGTGTATATTTGAACTTCTGGGAGACTTTCTGGAGTATATTTGATAGAATAATTAAATACTATCTAGGTAGGAAAACAGTTAAATATACATTTCCTATACGGAAATTTTGACACTATTTATATTGAACTAGGGAGATCTTTTATTCCAACACAGAAAGATCACCAAAATCTACTGTTCAACGGAAAAACTCAAATTGCAGAATATACAGTATTTACTAAACTCTCATTCATGTTATAAAAAACATAATTAGACACAAATATAAACATATAGAAAAGGTACTGGCAAGTTGTATTCCAACTGTTTACAACATAGTTTCACAAAGTAATCAAGAAATGACTATTTCTTAAGAGGGAGCAGCAAGGGAGTAAGTTGAAGTGGAATATTCACATTCAGTTTAGTAGGTTTTCTATACTATTGGAATTTTTTATAATCAGACTGTATGAATGTAGGACTTCTATAATTAAAGGATTGTAAGATCCATTAATGTTATTCCAAGTGCAAAAACATAAATTACAAATGTATAACACAGTCCTTTTTTTTCAAAAATTAAAAAAATTTTTTAAGATTTTATTTATTCATGAGAGAAACAGAGAGAGAGAGGCAGAGACACAGGCAGAGGGAGAAGTAGGCTCCATGCAGGGAGCTCAACGTGGGACTCGATCCCGGCCAGGCCTCCAGGATCACGCCCTGGGCCGAGAGTAGCGCTAAACCACTGAGCCACCCAGGCTGCCCATTAATTTTTAAATTTATTTTTATTTATTGATTTTTTTAAGTAGGGATGGAACCCAATATGGGGCTTGAACTCACAACCCTGAGAGTTAGACCTGAGCTGAGATCAAGAGTTGGACGCTTAACCGACTAAGCCACCCAGGAGCCCCATAGCCACGCTTTCATGAAAGACAAAAATGAATGCATAATTCTGTAATATTTGAATTTTTACTGTGAGCATACTTTTATAATTAAAGAACAGTTTACAAAAACGTTTTCAGGGAGCCTGGAGTGAACTACAGGAAGATCCCAACCCTGTAAACGTGGGGCGGAGTCAGTCAAGACGCAAGGAGAGGCCAGAGCTGCCCTGTGCAGCCCATGCAAAGATGTCTCCCAGCCTCTGGGAAGGTGCATGGCTTGGGGAAAGCAAATCCTCACCCTGCTCCTTTTCAATTGAGAGCATTTTAGGACCAGACCATAAGAAAGCCTGTGTTCCATCAATGAAACAGGCCCTAGACAGACAGACAGCTGTGGTTCCTCAGCAAAAGATGTTAACCTATGTCTACGTATCCTGAGCCTTCCCAATGGGATCTCATTCCCTTGTACTGTGCATCACCCAGTGCCAGAAAAAGATTTTTGAAATATGAAAATTACTCAGCCTCAGAAAGACTGTCTTTCTGAAAAGAGGGCTGAGTTGTATAGAGGCCGAAGACCAAGAACTGCTTTTAGTCAAAACCAGACTGAAGTGTTGGAAAATGTCTTTACAGTAAATGCTATGAGTAATACTAGTATTAATACTGGAGAAGACTTTGCTCAAAAACTGAATCTAGAACAAGACAGAATCCAAATCTGTTTCCAAAATCAGCATGCACAGCTGAAAAGATCCCATAGAGAATCACTGTTTTCAATGGTGAAAACAAATTTCAATACAAATCTGGAATAGACAGAAAACTAAACACATGAAATCTTACAATTGCAGAATATGAAGAAGCAATATCAAGTGTTAAAAACGTTTTCTTTTCCGTATATAACCTGTTACATTTTTTTTCTAAAAATATTGTCAATATTATAACATGGTCCCTATTATATTTGGGCGCTTTTAGTTAAAGGCCTTTGCCACGTATTTTAATGAATATTTTCAGAAAAAAGCCAGCTGTTTTAAAGTGAGCAAATTTAATAATTTAGTTTGCTTAAAAATTTTTTTTAAATGTTTTGCTGCTTAAAAATGGCAAACTCCAAATAGGAAAAATGGCATCTTGCATAAATGATTTTCCTGACAATGCCAAACAAAGTATTCATTACTTTCTGTATTATCTTAGAACCCAGAATTTTTCTTTGTCTAAACTGCCTTTAAGATTTTTAAGAAAAATTTCTAATGAGATAATTTTCTAATTCTACTTATATAGTAAATCCTGAAATTAGTAATTCTTAAGTCAGTACTATACTACAAAGTTAATTCTTTCTTGGAAAAACTCTTTCCCCAGCTGATCAGGCTCGTTTCCCTCCCTCATACGTAATTAGAGATTTGATATTTTCCTCAGTACAGTTAAGTGGTGAAGCACTCAAGGGCATACCACCTGAGCACAGTTGTGAAAGCAAGGTATTTAAGAACTCCTAGAATATGTCATATTCTATGTAAGAATTTGACTAAAGTCTGAGAATCAAAAAAAAAAAAAAGTCTGAGAATCAATTCATTCATGATGGTTCTTGAAAGATTACATTTAAAAAAAATTAAACTTTGTTAAAGTATAATTTATATGCTAATATTTTATCAAATGTTCCAACTACTATTCACACAGTATTTACTTTAAATATAACTGGAGAAATGATATTATGTAAGGTTAGAAACAGGAGTGTGAGCCAGATAGACCTGGATTTGAATTCTAGCTCTGCCCTCTATTATAAACCTTGGGCAAATTACTTTTTTTTTTTTTTTTTTTTTTTTTAAGATTTTACTTCTTTACTTGAGAGACAGAAAGAGAATGTGGGCACATGGGGAAGGGCTGATGGAGAGGGAGAAGCAGACTCTCTGCTGAGCATAGAGCCTGACTTAGGGCTCAGTCCCAAGACTCTGAAATCATGAACCCAGCTAAAGGCAGACACTTAACCGACTGAGCCACCCAGGCACCCCATAAATTTCATAATTCTTGTAAGGTTCTTTCCTTTTAATACCACCAAAATAACAGGGGTTTTTTAAGGATTAAATGAAAGATAAAGTATACATTAAATAACAGTTATCACTTACTGAGTATAACTGGCCACGCTCACACTGAGATGCTCACAATTCAAAAAGGAGGAACTAACGGAAACCAAGCCTGAAGAGTATATATTTAATCCTCACCACACCTGCAGTAGAGGAATATTTACATTTGCGAAGCAAGGCATCTGAAATCATGAAGGTATCACATACTGAGATACCTGGACCTGTATTTAGGGAAACAGTATGCATCTGATCATATTTTTCAATATTTGGTTCAAATATTGACTTAAGGTGCTGACAAGTCATGGAAGCATACAAACTAGATGGAGTATACATCTGTAAATATTCAACTGTAATTTAAAATTTGTCCACTTTACTGTATATAACACCTCAAAAAACAAAAACCCACCCTGCAGTTACTTAGTCCCATTTACACTATAAACTAAGTGAAAAAGGGATGGTGTCCACTATCAGATGCCTTCAGTAACATAAATCATGTATAAATTGAATTTTTAAATTAGCCCTACTCTACTTAAAGGCACATTGTTTTATTCTCCTTTATCCTCCGTGTAATCCTGAGGTCTCCCCCCCCAGTCAGTTGGCTCAACCGGTTTATTAACATCTTGTAACTATTCTTTGACCAAAATGTTCACTGTCAAGATCAGTCTGTCTGGATTGCCTTTTCTTACCATCAGAGTCCTAGCCACTGCAACTTTTTAAAAGCTTAATTCACAAACTCAGTTCCTCAACCTATAAAGTAAATATACCCTGTTTGGAATTGTTTTGTCTTCCAAATTCCCACAATCCTACTTTCTGTAATTTCATTTAGCACTTATATATTACCTTCTTAAGTACAGTAACTGTTTTTCAATTAGCCTAAAAACTTACGAATAAGGATGTCCAGTCCCTGTATATGCCCAGGACTAAAGAACCATGTAATTTAATTAGTCATCTAGCTACCCAAAAGACACTGCCTATGCTCCTCCTGGATGCCATATGCTGAGTTGGGTTCTGATAACAAAAATGTGAAAGTTCTATCATGCCGAGAGCTCACAATTTATTAGGTGAGAACATGAAGTATGATACTAAACACAGAAAAGTCTGGTCTTAGAAGAGAAGGATACTTAATTCAGGTTGGGAAAGTAATGGAAGGAAATCTAAGAAAGCTTCTTAAAGGGGCAAAGCCTTAAAGGAAAAAGGTAGAAAGCCAAAGGGACCAACACATGCAAAGCATAGAGGTTTTAAATAACCCACAGTAGTAATAATGTCTTAAATAAGTAATTGTGGTTTTCACAGAATACAGAAAAAAGAACTTAATATAAAACCCTGTCCAATTTTTTGCAATACAAAGTTATTGCCCCCCTTTTAATTATTCCTGAGCAGAGAACCAGCCTTCCTTTTTATTGATGCAGCTATTAACAAACACTTGACATGATGATTTGCACACGACAGTGCCTGGTGGTGATTTCATGATTGCAGGGGAAAAAATGCTGACGGAAAGTTTTTAAAAAATGACCACTCTCTTAAACCTATGTAAATCATTTGTCAAAAAAACACAATCATATGGATATATGCATGGTTCTCACAGTATCCTTTGCTTAGTCTAACAAAGTCTCACCTGATCCAGGAGTAATAAGAGGCCCCTCTAATTCAAGTGCCTCATCTTCAGACTGGTCATCTAGCTTTTTCTTTTTTTTCTTTGTTGGATCTCTGGGTTTTTTCAAGAGAGAAAGTTCTTCAGGGTGTCTGATATCTATTAAAATAAGAAGAAAGATTATTTTAGTAGTGTAATGGAAAATTTATAAACACTTTACACCTGGCAAATCCATCCAATATAAGAATTCATAATTTTCTTCTGTGTATGTTTATGTTTTGCCTAATATTAATATTAATATTACTCAAAAGACTGAAGTATGGTACTTCGAAAAATAATCTACCAAAGCGTTCAATTCATAGCTTTGTAGTAAGTGTAGTAACCGTAAAGTAGAGAAATAACCATCTGCTGGGGTACTGAGAAAATATACTAGAATTCTTATATATGTATTTGTTTTTCTAAAACCATAAAAAATTAAGATTTATATCCTAGCCACAGCAACTAGGCAAGAGAAAAACAAAAACATACCAATCGGAAAAGAAGTAAAACTGCTATTTGCAGAAGACACAATACTATATATAGAAAACCTTAACTACTCCAATCAAAAAACTGTTAGAACTAATCGGTTAATAAAATTCAGTGAAGTTGTAGAATAAAACAAATTAATATACAAAAACCCATTGTGTTTTATCGGGGGTGCTTGGGTGGCTCAGTCTGTTAATGTCTGACTCTTGATTTTGGCTCAGGTCATGATCTCGGGGTCTTGGGATTGAGCCCCATGTGGGGCTCTACAGAGTCTGCTTGGGATTCTCTCTTCCCTCTCTTTCTGCTCATGCTCTAAAATAAATATAATCTTAAAAAAATACTCAGCAATATTGGTCAGAGAAATAAATGCAAGTTAAAACTATGAGAAAGCATTAGGTACCTGTCAGAGTAGACAACATTAATAAGATTGATAATAGCCAGTGTTGGTGAGGATGTAGAGGAACTGGAACTTTCATACCCAGCCAGTGGAATGGGAAATGAGACAAATTTTTTAAAGTTTCACAGTTTCTTATAAAGTTAAACATACACAACTTGGCCATATCACTTCTACTTACTTACTCAAGAAAATAAAAGCACATTATGTAATAGATTTACTCATAAAAGCCAAAACTAGGGCAGCCTTGGTGGCTCAGTGGTTTAGCGCCGCCTTCAGCCCAGGGCATGATCCTGGAGACCTGGGATCGAGTCCCACAATGGGCTTCCTGCATGGAGCCTGCTTGCATGGAGCCTGCTTCTCCCTCTGCCTATGTCTCTGCCTCTCTCTCTGTGTCTCTCATGAATAAATAATCTTAAAAAAAAAAAAAAGCCAAAACTAGAAATAACCCAAGGGTACCTGGGTGGCTCAGTCAATGAAGCGTCTGTCTTTGGCTCAGATCATGATCCCAGAGTCCTGTGACTGAATCCCGCATCAGGCTCCTTGCTCAATAGGAGGTCTCCTTCTCCCTCTGCCCCTCTGCCCTGCTCATGATTTCTCTCTTTCTCTCAAGTAAATATATAAAATCTATATCTGAGTTTTTTCATCTGTTAAATGAGAATATTAGTACTTCAGGAGGTTGTTGTGAAAATTAAATGATTAATATGGGTAACGTTCCTTGAACAAGGTCTGGCATAACAAGTACTTCATTAAGCGCTAAGTATTAATTTTTTTCTAATTAAAAAATTGCAATTATGGTAGAAATTTGGAAATTATGAAAGTATAAATAATTGAGCCATTTAAAACACATTCTTGAAAAAATGGAATATGGCTACGTAAGTAAGAGATTACGTTAACAGATGTATAAAATTGCACTGCGTAAATGTAGCATAATTCAGCCATTCTTCTAATACTGAGCCCATTATAAATAATGATTTTACAAACATATATCTGTGTACATATCTCTCCACATTTTATTTCTTCAAGAATTCATTGGAGTGGAATTACTAGATCAAAAGTTTATAATAATTTTAAGGCAAAAGTGGAGCAAGATGGACATGTTTTTAAAGCTTATTTGAAAATAGTATGTATATTTCCTTGTTTTAATTTACATTTCTTTATTTACTAGTGATGTTGTACATCAAGAGTTTTTAGCAATTTATATTTCCTTCACTAATTTTTCTATTAGGTTTCTTCATTTTTTTCCTCTTAGGTTTCTTCAAGTCAGAGTTAATTTTCATGTAAATTGTATAGTAGCAAATCACACTGGATTTCTATTTTAAAAAATACTATTATAGGAGCACCTGGGTAGCTCAGGCGGTTAAGTGTCTGCCTCTCCCCCTGCTTATGCTCTCTCCCTCCCTCTCTCTCTCTCCCAGGTTTTAAAAATAAGTTCAAAAAACCTTTTAATAACTATATGGCTTTTTCTGTTTCTCTGTTGGTTATTTGAATTTTACTATTAGGAACACTCAGGTACAGGTCAGGTTTTTGTTTTGTCTCATTATTTCACAGGCTATTTTCTGGGCAATGTTTTTCTGAAATATAAAAACAGAATTACCAGAAAAACTGTCCTGAACAAACATGTTACCAGAGAACAGGTGAACATTACTGTTCTTTAATTATTAATAAATTTAGGTAAGTACATTTTAAGTACTAAGCAGCAGAACCATGTTAGAATTAAATGCCTGCTCCTTAAATTCTGTCCCTTTCTTTATAAAAGCTTCCAGGCATATTTGATTTCCTTTTTCAAAAATAATTTTTAAAAGATTTATTTATTTTATAGAGAGAAAAAACGAGTGGGGGTCCGGGGAGGCAGAGGGAGATGGGGAGAGAATCCCAAACAGAATCTATAAGGAGGGCTGAGCCTCACATGGGGCTCAATCCCAGGACCCTGAAATCCTGACCTAAGCCAAAATCAAGAGTAATCTATTTAACCAACTGAGCCAACCCTTGATTTCTTTTTAAAGTTAAAAATAGTGTAGCATATTCTTTATAGCTAAGGTTACCTAATTAAAAATCCAAGATTCTCTTCATTCTTTTTTTATTTATTTATTTATTTATTTGACAGAGAGATCACAAGCAGGGGGAGCAGCAGGCAGAGGGAGGGAGAGGAAAAAGTCTCTCTGCTCAGGGGGGACTTGATGTGGAGCTTAATTCCACGGTCCTGGGATTGTGACCTGAGCCAAAGGCAGAGGCTTAACTGAATGAGGCACCCAGTTGCCCAATTCTCTTCATTCTTGTATATTCCAGGTAAAAAGAGATTAATTTACCTCAAATGTAATTTTTGAGATTTAATGCATTAGCATTAATTGCTTTGATTATGTAGATGCACAAACTCAGGAGATATTTCAAGCATCAAGTGTATCTTTTGAGCCATATTTATTTAATAGAATTGAATCATTTCCTAGAGTACTTTTATTTTTTTTATTTCTTTAAAATGTTTTTATTTATGAGACACACACACACACACACAGAGAGAGAGAGAGAGAGAGAGAGAGAGAGAGGCAGGTCGAGACACAGGCAGAGGGAGACACAGGCTCCACGCAGGGAGCCCTACGTGGGACTCAATCCCGGGTCTCCAGGATCACGCCCTGGGCTGAAGGAGGCGCTAAACCGCTGAGCCACCTGGGCTGCCCTCCTAGAGTACTTTTAAAATAAGATTTAACCTCCTAGAGTACTTTTAAAATAAGATTTAACATTCTAAGAGACTTAATTACTGATGAGTTTCACTTTCAATTCTCAGTGTACCCTCGGCTTTAAATGCCATCACTACCATGTTAGGAGATAAGAAAGGCATTATACAATCCCAAGCTTTTGAATAATCACAACTTCAGTATCAAGTGGTGGTAGTAACCTATCTGTCCACCCCATTCATCTCCTCAAAGTAATTCATGTGAAAAAATCTAAAAAAAAGTATAAAAGGACATATAATGAGTCATGCCTGAGATATGGACATGCTTTTACCACAGTTCACCACAGTCAGGTTTAGTGGGAGAGGGGAAAGCAAGCATGTTTCATCTGAAAAGGTATCCCAAATGATTCTGGCATGTCCCTTCTGCTTGAGAATCACTATACCACATGATTTATCCTTTGAGATTTTTGTTCCTAGGTCATTTCCTGTCCAGCTATTAATATTATTAGGAGGATGAATACTGTTAAGTGTAACCAGCTTTTGGGTCAGTCAAAAGAATATAAAAAAGTTCTTAACCATATGTGTCCATGAGAATTACTTGTGAAGTTAAAAATAATACTAAAAATATATGTTTCAGTCATACCCCCATATACTCTGACTCAGGGCTTCTAACAGCTTATTTTATAAAAGCTCTAGTGATGGACGACATTAAGTATTAAGTAGACTTACTGTGGTGATCATTTCACAATGTATACAAGTATCAAATCATTATTTCATATATTTGAAACTAATAATGTCAATTATATCTCAAAAAAAAAAAAAAAAAAAGCTCCATAGCTCCATAGGTAATTTTGATTCCAACTTCTTCTTGACAACCAGTAGCTTAATGAAGGGGTAAGTGGAGGAAGAATGACATCTTATTTCTCAAATGATAGGCACATCTACGTTGGAACAAGGTAGCCACTCTCTATACATGAAGTCTGAATAGGTTTTCATTATAACAAAAAGGTAAAGTAAATCTACATTTCCACATAAGACACTAATTATTTCATTCATACCGGAATTTAGCACTGATTCACTGACTGTGTTTTGTTTCAAGAAAGAATTAAACTAGTGAATTTAGAAATGTGAATCACATGTAAAAGTAGGCCTGGTGAAGAAAATAAGTAATTTAAACTAAGTTTATATTTAACGAAAATACACCTGGAGGACTATTTTAAAATGGGTATACCAAAATACCATGCCTTCATTCATGCTCAATTTTATACTTCAATAATATAAACTAGTATTATGAGTCACTACACAAAGTAATGATCCGGGACTTCTTTATAACACAAAGATATACTACATAGCAATGAAATGTAATGTTCAAAATCAATATGTTATCAAGTAGAAGACAAACCTAGTGGAAGATGGACTACATAAATGCTATATATATATATATATATCTCAAACTATGGGGAGTGAAGAAATGGGGAACAGAGGAGCACAGAAGGGTTTTCAGGTAAGATAATCAGATTTTATCTTGTTTTTTAATTTAAATTCAATTAATTAATATATAATGATTTATTAAGTTGCAGAAGTTGGAGTCAGTGATTCACCAGTCTCATATAACACCCAGTGCTCATGACATCACATGCCCTCCTTAATATCCATTACGCAGTTACCTCATCCCCTCCCCTCCTCCCCTCCAGCAACCCTAAATTTGTTTCCTATGATTAAGAGTCTCTAATGGTTTGCCTCCCTCTCTGATTTTATCTTGTTTTATTTTTTCCTCTTTTCTCTTCCGATCCTCTGTTTTGTTTCTTAAATTCCACATGAGTGAGATCCTATGATAATGGTCTTTCTCTGATTGAAGGATAATCATATTTTAGTTTAAAAATATTTTGTTAAAGATTTTATTTATTTTTTTTTTTTACAGAGAGAGTGAGTGCCAGAGAGCACAAGCAGGGGGAACAGCAGAAGAAGAGGGAGAAGCAGGCTCCTTGTTGAGCAGGGAGCCCAACGTGGGGCTTGATCCTAAGACTCTGGGATCATGACCTAAGCCAAAGGCAGATGCTTAACTGACTGAGCCACCCAGGTGCTGCTAAAAATAAATTTTGTCGTGAGAATTTCTAATTAAACATGTATGTTGACCATGAGAGACTCCTAACTCTGGAAAACAAACAGAGGGTTGCACAAGGGGGGAGGATAAACTAGGGGTAAACTAGGTAAACTAGGGGTAACTGGGTGACAGATACTAAGGCCCTTGATGGGATGAGCACTGGGTGTTATACTATATGCTGTCAAATGGAATTTAAATAAAATATTTTTTAAGATTAAAAGAATCTGGGATCCCTGGGTGGCGCAGCGGTTTGGCGCCTGCCTTTGGCCCAGGGCGCGATCCTGGAGACCCGGGATCGAATCCCATGTCGGGCTTCCGGTGCATGGAGCCTGCTTCTCCCTCTGCCTGTGTCTCTGCCTCTCTCTCTCTCTCTCTCTCTCTCTCTGTGTGTGTGTGTGTGTGACTATCATAAATAAATAAAAATTTAAGATTAAAAAAAAAAGAAAATCAATTGTTTAAAAAAATAAAATAAAATAAAAAGAATCTGAAAATCTCAAAAAAATGTATATTGAGCTTGTGCATTTATTTTCAATCCTCTCTAAAATCATACTAAATAAATAAATAAATAAAACATGCACTTATAAGGACAAAAAGAATGGTAAAAAAATCACATAAAAAGAAGTCAGGGGCATCTAGGTGCCTCAGTTGGTTAAGTGTCTCCCTTTGGCTCAGGTCATGATCCCACAGTCCTGGGATTGGGCTCCCTGCTCAGAGGGGAGCATGCTTTTCCCTCTCCCCTTGTCTTCCATTCTGCCTACTTGTGCTCTGTCATATAAATAAATAAAACCTTAAAAAAAAAAGAAAAGAAAAGAAAAGAAAAATTCTGGGAGACAAAAGCCAGAGTGGGAGTAATGAGTAAGTAAATGACTTAACAAAAGGAGAAAAATAAAATCAAGATGTTTCCAAAAGGAAATACCAATAGGAAACAAAATGACTCATAGTGCCAAATATCAAGCATGACCAAGCACCGAAAACAGACAAAAATCCAAATCCTGTCCCATACTGGATTAAACTTACCCCTTAGATACATGCCTTTTAGGATCTCTTAGAGGAGAATCTAAGCCCTAAGGAACAATCTTTTAGATACTGACATTTGATAAAGCTTGCTCAATGTCTAAATACCCCAGAGAGGGGTGACAAGCTAAACCTCATTCCATGCAGAATTTCCTATTGATATTTGTAGTGCTCTATTATTAAATATATGAATGGACAATGACTGAGAGACATCTGAGAAAGGGCTTTGTGGTAGGTTTCACAGTTCTAGAGGTAACTCCTTTAAATTTCTGTCCCTAATTATACAATCATACACTAATTTAAGACTGCTGTGAAGAGACTTTGCAAATGGAATTAAGGCTACTAATCAACTGATTTAAGGGAGATTATCCTGGATTTCTCCATGGGTCCCAATGTAATCATATGAGGTCTGCAAAAAAGAAGAAGGCAGGAGAGGTAAGCACAGGAAAGACGAGACAGAAGGAGAGGTCAGATAGATGTGAAGAGTAATAAAAACTGGACTTGCTATTGCTGTTTTTGAAGATGGAGGAAAGAAGCCATACGTCAAGGAATTTGGGAAGCTTCTACAAACTGAGAATGCCAGAGGTCTCTGGCAGACAAGGTAGGAGAAACTCTGGCCCCACAGCCACATGGAACCAAATTCTACGGTGAATAATTCTTTCTCAGACCCTTCAGGAGGAACACGGTTTTGCTGACACCTTACTTTCAGCTCTATAGGACTAACTAGAACACCAATCTAAGCCACACTGTGCCCAGATTTTTAAACTACAGGAACAGTGAGATAACGAATTTGTATTGTTTTAAGCTGCTAAGTTTATTTTATTTTGTTTTTTTAAAGATTTTATTGATTTATTCATGAGACACAGAGAGAGAGAGAGGGAGGCAGAGACACAGGAAGAGGGAGAAGCAGGCTCCACGCAGGGAGCCCAACGTGGGACTCGATCCTGGGTCTCCAAGATCAGGCCCTGGGCTGAAAGCGGCGCTAAACCGCTGAGCCATCTGGGCTGCCCTTAAGCTGCTAAGTTTATGATAAAATTTGCTATGGTAGCAATGGAATGGATGTACTGAGCTTCTAACATGAAAAACACCAAATGAAAAGGAAAACAACTTGGGAGAACCAGAGATACTGCTGGAAACAGAAAAACAAAACAAAACCTTCTTAAATACAATTCTCAGAGAGTAAGATGACATCTTTGACAAATAGGATGTTATAAACAATAACTAGCAATTAACAAAGAGATATTTGAAGATACAGTGAAAACAGTTCTAAGGAGTGCCTGGCTCAGCTGGTAGAGAATGCAACTCTTGATTCAGGGTTATAAGTTTGAGCCTCAGATTTGGTACGGAGATTACTTAGAAAAACAAAATAAAATCTTAAAAAAAAAAAAACACAGTTCTTTTTTTGTTTAAGATTTTATTTATCTGACAGAGAGAGAAAGAGAGCACAAGGAGGGGGAGCAGCAGGCAGAATGAGAGGGAAAAGCAGACTCCCCTCGGAGCAGGGAGCCTGATGCGGGGCTCAATCCAGGACTCTGAGATCATAAACTAGGCCGAAGGCAGATGCTTAACCAACTGAGCCACCCAGGCGCCCCCAAAAAAAGTTTTAGGAGGGAATATATAGTATTACAAAGGCCTACTCAAGAAACAAAAAAGAAAGTCAAATAAACCATCTAATCTTACACATAAAGGAAACAGAAAAAGAAGAATAAAGCCCAAGGTGAGTAGAAGGAAGAAAATAATAAAGATCAGAGCAGAAATAAATGACATAGAGACAAAAAAAAAAAAAAACCCAAAACATAACAAAAATCAATGAAATTATGAAATAAAATTGATAAACCCTTAAGACTTACCAAGGAAAAAAAGAGAAAGGACCCAAATAAATAAAACCAGAAAAGAAAGTCTTGAAGTAAAAACTGGCCCCACAGAAATATAAACGACTGTAAGAGAATGGCATATGAAAAATTATATGCCAACAAATAGAACCCAGAAAAAAATAGACTAATTTTCAGAAAAATACTATCTTCTAAAACTGAATCACAAAGAAATAGAAGATCTGAACAGACTACTCATAATTAAATTGAATAAAAAACCTACCAAAGTCCAGGACCAGATGGATTCATGAGTAAATTCTACCATTTAAAGAAGAGTTAATACCTATTCTCCTCAAAGTATTCCAAAAATAGAGGAGGAAAGAAAGGTTCCAAATATATTCTATGAGATCAGCATTACCCAGATACCAAAACCAGAAAAAGATACCAAAAGAAGAAAGAAAGAAAGAAAGAAAGAAAGAAAGAAAGAAAGAAAGAAAAAGGAAAAGAAAAGAGAAAAAAAGAGAGAACGAACTACAAGCCAACATCCTTGAAGAACACAGATGGAAAAATCCTCAACAAAATCTTAGCAACCACTTTCAACAATACATTAAAAAGATCATTCACCAGAATCAAGTGGGATTTATTCTGGAGATGCAAGGATGGTTTAATATTCACAAATCAATTAACATGATATACCACATCAACAAATGGAAGGATAGAGATTATATCATCTCAATCAATACCAAAAAAAGCATTTGACAAAATTCAATATCCATTCAGGATAAAATTCTCTGTAAAGTGGGTTTAGAGAGAACATACCTCAACATAATAAAGGCCATCTATGAAAAACCCATAACTAACAATATACTCAGTGGTAAAAACAAAAAACAAAACAACTTTGCCTCTTAAGAACAAGACACCACTTTATTTTTTTAAGATTTTATTTATTTATTCATGAGAGACACAGAGAGAGGCAGAGACACAGACAGAGGGAGAAGCAGGCTCCATGCAGGGAGCCCAATGTGGGACTTGATCCCAGAACTCCAAGATCATGCCCTGAGCCAAAGGCAGACGCTTAACCGTTGAGCTACCCAGTGTCCCAAAGACACTACTTTCAATCAACATAGTACTGGAAGTACTAGAAACAGCAATCAGAAATAAGAGGCATCCATACTGGTACAAAAGAAGTTAAACTGTCACTATTTGCAGATGACATACTATACATTGAAAATCCTAATGACTTCACCCAATAGCTACTAGAAGTAATCAGTAAAATTGTAGGATACAAAACACCCAGAAGTCAGTAGCATTTCTATATACTACTAATGAAGTAGCAGCAAGAGAAACACTGGGACAGTTGTTAAGAAAACAACTCTGCTTATAATTGCACCAAAAAGAATAAAATATCTAAGAACACGCTTAATGAAAGAATTGAAAGACCTGTACAATAAAACAGATAAAGAAACTGAAGATGAAACAAATGGAAAGATATTCCATGCTTAGGGATTAAAAGAATTAATATTGCTAAAATGTCCATACAATCCAAAGCAATCTACAGGTTCAATGTAATCTCTATCAAAATACCAAAATCATTTTTTTTAAGATTTTTATTTATTTATTCATGAGAGACATAGAGGCAGAGACACAGGCAGAGGGAGGGAGAAGCGGGCTCTACGCAGGGAGCCCAACATGGGACTTGATCCTGGGCCTCCAGGATCCTGCCATGGGTTGCTGGCAGCGCTATACTGCTGAGCCACCAAGGCTGCCCCCAACATCATTTTCACAAAAATAGGACAATTACTACTAAAATGTTTATGTAACTACAAAAGACCCTGAATAGCCAAAGCAGTCTTTAGACTGCTGAGGGTATCACAATTCTCAATTTCAAGATATACTACAAAGCTGTAGTAAATAAAACAGTATGGTACTGGCATAAAAACAGATGTACTGATCAATGGATTAGAATAGAGCCCAGAAATAAACCCATGCTTATATGGTCAATTAATATGTGACAAAGGAAGCGAGGTAAAACAAAACAAAACAAAACAAAACACACACATGGGAAAGACAGTCTCTTTAATAAAGGTGCCAGGGGATGCTCAGTGGTTGAGCATGATCACTGGGTTCCTGAGATCAAGAGTCTCCCCATGGGAAGCCTGCTTCCCCCTCTGCCTGTGTCTCTGCCTCTCTGTGTCTCTCATGAATAAGTAAATAAAATCTTTTTTAAAAAATGGTGCTGGAAAAACTGGACAAAATATTAGCAAACCGCATAAAAATAATGAAAATGGATTACTTTCTAACACCGTACACACACACAAAAAAAATTCAAAATGGATTAAAGACCTAAACATGAGACCTGAAACCATAAAAATCCTAGAAGAGAACACAGGCATTCTCTGAGAGTGACCACAGCAGCATTTTTCTAGGTATGTCTCCTGAGGCAAGGGAGACAAAGCAAAAATTAAACTGAGACTACACCAACATAAAAAGCTATTGCACAGCAAAGGAAACCATTAACAAAACAAAAAGGCAACCTACTGAATGGGAGAAGATATTTGCAAATGATTTATCACATAAGGGGTTAATATCTAAACTACATAAAGAGCTTATACAACTCAATACCAAAAACACAATTCAATTTAAAAGTAGATTAATAGGAACACCTGGGTGGCTCAGCGGTTAAGCGTCTGCCTTCAGCTCAGGGCATGGTCCTGGAGTCCAGGGATTGAGTCCCAAATCGGGCTCCCTGCATGGAGCCTGCTTCTCCCTCTTGCCTGTGTCTCTGTCTGTCTGTCTTTCTGTGTTTCTCATGAATAAATAAAACCTTTTAAAAAATAGATTAATAGACATTTTCTCAAAGACATATAGGTGGCCAAAAGACACACAGAAAGATGCTCAAACCACTAATCTTCAGGAAAATGAAAATCAAAATCTCAATGAGGTATCACCTAACACTCCGGATAGAATGGCTAAAATCAAAAAGGCAAGTAATAAGTGTTATTATTAGCAAGGCTGTGGAGAACAAGGAACCCTCATGCACTTTTGGTGGGAATGTACACTGGTATACTTACTGTGGAAATCAAAATGGAGTTTCCTCAAAAAAAATAAAAAAACTATAATATGATCCAATAATTCTGCTACTGGGTATTTATCCAAAGAAAATGACAACACTAATTCAAAAAGATACATGCACCTTTCTTTGTTAATTTGCAGCATTATTTACAATAGCCAAGATATGGAAGCAACCTATGTCCAGTGACAGATGAATATCGGATAGGAAAGATATGGAGTGCATATATATAAACATACACATACACAATGGAATATATGCAGCCATAAAAAGGATGAAATCTTCCATTTTCAACAACATGGGTAGACCTACATGGTATTATGCTAAGTAAAATAGGTGAGACTGAGAAAGACAAATACTATATGATTTCACTCATATGTGGAATCTTAAAAGAAAAGAAAAACAAAAAGCAGAACTAGATCTACAAATATTTACAAATCATATAACTGAGAAGTGATTAATATCTAAATTATAGAAAGATCTCATACAACTCAATAACAAAAGCAAAAACATCCAATTAAAAATGGGTAAAGGAATGGGATGCCTGAGTGGCTCAGTGGTTGAGCGTCTGCCTTTGGCTCAGAGTGTGATCCCAGGTCCAGGGATCGAGTCCTGCATCGATCCTGTGAGGAACCTGCTTCTCCCTCTGCCTATGTCTCTGCCTCTCTCTCTGTGTCTGTCATGAATAAATAAATAAAATCTTTAAAAAAATGGGTAAAGGACCTGAATAGACATTTTCCCAAAGAAGATACACAAATGGTAGACAGATACATGAAAAAGTGTTCAACGTCACTAATCATTAGAGAAATACAAACCAAAACCACAATGCAATGTCACTTCATACCTGTTAGAATGGCTATTGTCAAAAAGATTAGTACTGGCAAGGGTATGGAGTAAAGGGAATCCAGCCACAATGGAAAATAGAATGGAAGTTCCTCAGAAAATTAAAAATAGAACTACTGTATAACCCAGCAATTCTACTTCTGGTAATATAACTGAAGGAAATGAAACCACTATCATGAAGAGATATCTGCGCCTCCATGTTCATAGCATTGTTTGCAATGGCTAAGAAAAGGAAGCAACATAAGTATTCACTGACAGATGAATGGATAAAAAAGTTGTGATACACAAACACAGATATTATTCAGCCATAAGAAGAAGGAAATCCTGCCATTTGTGACAACACTGATGGACCTTGAAGGCATTATGCTAAATGAAATAAGGTCAGAGAAAGATAGATACTGTATAATCTCGCTTATATGTGGAACACAAAACAAAACAAAACCAAAAAAGTAAATTCATAGAAAGATCATATTTGTGGTTACCAGAGGCAGGAGGTGAGGAGTGGGGGGAATTGGATGAAAGTGGTCAAAGGTACACACTTAAGTTATACGTAAGTACTAGGGATGTGATGTATGACACGAAGACTATAGTTAATGCTGGTATGGTATATTTGAAAGTTGTTAAGAGTTACAATTGCAAGGATTTTGAGTGTGCGTGCACGTGTGTGTGTGTGTGTGTGTGTGTGTGTGTACACCTATATGAGATAGTGGATGTTAACTTTGGTGATCATTTTACAGTATTACTTAAGTTATTATGCTGTACACCTTAAATGTACACCATGATCTCAGTACAACTAGAAAAAAAGTGGTAGAATTCACCAGTAAACCAGTCTGGCCTTAGTGCTGTTTTGGAAGGTTATTAATTTATTGATTCAATTTCTTTAACAGATACAGGTTTACTCAGATTGTCTATTTCTTATGTGAGTTTTTAGAAGATTGGCTGTCAGGTTTTTTATTTAGTAAAAATTATGTTGGCTCAGGTCATGATCTGGGGGCCCTGGGATAGAACCCCACACTAGGATCCGTACTCAGTGGGGAATCCCCTTGTCCCTCCCTCTCACCCCTGCTTGTGCACTTATGCCCTCTCAGAACAAATACAATCTATTTTAAAAAAGAGCTTATGACATAGGGCAGGGGGGTACGTTAAATAGATAATGGGTATTAAGGAAAACACTTGTGATGAGCACTATGTGTTGTATTTAAGTGACAAATGACTAAATTCTACACGTGAAACTAATAATTACACTTCTTTAACTAGAATTTAAAACTTGAAAAAAAAAGGGCTTAAAACATAAAACCATTTTATTTTATGAATACCAACAAACTAATTCTAAGGTTTATATGGAAAGGCAATACACCTAGAATAGCCAACACCATATTGAAGGAGAAAAACAAAGTTGAAGGACTGATGCTACATGACCTCGAGACTTAATATAAAGCTATCATAATCAAGACAGGGTGCTGTCTAGCAAATAGATCAATGGAACAGAATGTAGCACCCAAAGATAGATCGATATAATTATAGGCAACTGATCTTTGACCAGAGAGCAAAGGCAATACATAGGAGAAAAGATAATTTTTCAATACATTATGCTCGAACAACTGGACAACCCCATGTAAAAAAAAGATTCTAGACCCAGACTTTATACTCTTCACAAAAATTAACTCAAAAGGATCACAGTCCAAAATGTAAAATGCAAAACTATAAAACCTCTAGATAACACAGGAACAAAATCTAGATAATCTTGAGTTTAGTGATGAGTTTTTAGATATGACAAAAAAGACATGATCGATAAAATAACTGATAAGCTAGATTTCATTAAAATTAAAATTTCCTGTTCTCTGAAAGAAACCATCAGAGAATGAAAAAACAAGCCAGAGACTGGAATAAAATATTTGCTAAAGGAATATCTAATAAAGTACCATTTTCCAAAATATATACTAAAAACTTAAGAACTCTTGAAATTCAACAGTAAGAAAACAAACAACTGATTAAAAAATAGGTCAACAGGGATGCCTGGATGGCTGAACCAGTTAAGCATCTAACTCTTGATCTCAGCTCTGGTCTTAATCTCATTGTCATGAGAGCCTACTTGGGGGGAAAAAAAGGCCAAAGACCTTAACAGTCTCCTCGACAAAGACGATGTACCCATGGCAAATGAACATACAAAAAGATGCTCCACATCCTATGTTATGACGGAAATACAAATTAAAATAACAATGAGGGGCAGCCCGGGTGGCGCAAGGTTTAGCGCCGCCTTCGGCCCGGGGCGTGACCCCACGGTCCAGGGATCGAGTCCCGCTCCCTGCGTGGAGCCTGCTTCTCCCTCTCTCTGGGTCTCTCACGAATGAATGAATGAATGAATGAATGAATAAATAAATAAATAAATAAATAAATAACTTAAAAAAAATAACAATGAAATGTCACTGCACATTAGAATGGCCACAAACCAGAACACTGACACCACCAAATGCTGGTGAGGATTCAGAGCAAAAAAGAATTCTCATTCATTACCGGTATGAATACAAAATGGTGCAGCTACTTTGGAAGACCGTTTGGTGGTTTCTTAAACAACTAAATATTTTTACCATATGATCCAACAATCACATTCCTTAGTATTTACCCAAAGGAGTTGAAAACATATACCCATACAAAACCCTCCACACAGATGTTTATAGTAGCTTTACTTATACTGCATATCTTAGAAAAAACTACAATACCCTTGGTATTGGTAGGTACATAGGATAAATAATCTGTGGTACATCCAGACAATGGGATATTATTCAGTGCTAAAGTGAAATGAGCTATCAAGCCATGAGAAGACATGAAGGAAACTCAGATGCATATAACTATGCAAAAGATACAATCTGAAGAGACTATATACTGTATGACTCCAACTGTATGATATCCTAGAAAAGGCAAAACTATGGAGACAGTAAAGAGATTAATGGTTGCCAGGGGTCAGGGAAGAAGGAAGGATGAACAGGCAAAGCACAGAAGATTTTTAGGGCAGTGAAACTGCTCTATATGATACTATAATGATGGATACATGTCATTATGCATTTGCCCAAACCTACAGACTGTATAATGCCAAGAGCGAATCCAAATGTAAGCCACGGACTCTAGATGATGTGTTGGTGTAGATTTACCAAGTGTACCACTCTAGTGTGGGATGTTGATAGTGGGGAGGTTGTACATGCGCAAGGATAGGGAATAAATGGGAACTCTGTACTTTCTGCTTAATTTTGTTGTGAACCTAAAACTGCTCTAAAAAAATAAAGTTTATGAACTAAAAAAAAAAAAAAAAAAGATAAATCATATAAATGGGTAAGTCAAAAAAGAACCTTAGATGGCTAATAAAGATATAGAAACATTCTTAACTTTATCAACTTTGAATGAGAAAATATAGTATTTCATTTTAGAAGTAAATACTAAAAACTGACAACATTCAAGTGTTTGTGATGATTTGGACAATGGATTTTTATACATTGCTGGTTGTAATGTAAATGGGTAAAGCAGTCCTCCCTTATCCACGATTTCCGTTAATTGTAGTCTGGAAGCAGATGATCCTTCTTTTGATGTATCATCAGAAGGTCAGCTTAATGCTGTGTCACAGTGCCTATATCCTTCACCGGACTTCATCTCATGTAGGCATTTTATCATCACACATAATCACAAGAAGGGTGAGTATAGTACAATAGGATATTTTGAGGGAAAGACCACATTCACAAGACTTTTACTATAGTATATATGGACTTATTTTATTATTGTTAATCTCTTACTGTGCCTGATTTATAAATTAAACTTTATCACACGTATATATGTATAGGATAAAATACAGTACATTTACTATCTGTGGTTTCAGGAATCTACTGGGGATCTTTGAACATACCCCTCACAGATAGCAGGGGACTACTGTATAGCCACTTGAGAAACTCCTACATACAAATACAAAACTGAAAACAAAACCCCACAGAGTAATGGCAGTAACATATTGTTTATGGATCTATACAGATATGGAAAAATGAATGTGCATGTTTGTGTGTTACTAATATATTTTTAAAAGTACTAGAAGGAAAAAAAAAAGTACTAGAAGGTTATATACTAACTTATGACAGTGGTTGCTTTGTGAAGACAAATTATAAGAATGTGACTTAAGAACTTTACCTCTATTATTGTGACTTAAAAAGAGTTTTGCAAAATGGCAGTTATTAATTCTAAGATAACAGGAATTAGGTAAATTTCATATAATTCCTTATACTTTTCTGTATTTTAATTTTTTTTCCTAAAAATTCCATCAAGCATAAAAAAAACACTGTAATTTCAGTCATTAGATCAAAATAGTAATGTCCTGCATCTCCTCTAAATCTATGGAATAATAGAGTTATGTTCTAGTGATAATGACAATAGTTCACATTTTCTCTGATGGCCGAATACTTCCTGTCACATGACATAACTGGGTCAGCCAAAAGTAACCCACATTTCATTTCAGAAAGCATAAACAGAATTACTACAAGAGTGTTCAAGTTGTAGACTGCTTAAGGAAGGTAACACATGGTCATTTCCTTTAGAGCTGTGTCAGGCTTTTAGTGAAGGAAGTGACACAATGTGCCTCAATCACTAAAGTCAAATAGTTACTTACCTGAAGGAAACATTACAAAAGCTACATCCTGAAAATAATGCTTTTTTCCTTCTTCCCAAGAAATAAAGTCATCAGAATGAAGTATTATATAATAATACATACCTGATACACTTCTAGCAAGAAAAGAATCTATATTAGATTCTTCCTGTTCCATCTTACTTTAATATTTATCTTGAAGTGATATAAAACTTCCAAGAATAAAGTGAAAAACTGACATACACATACAAACATACATAGCTCACCCCAGCCTACTCTTTGAAATAAGCTCAGTGTTAATCATCAGTCATACATATGTCACATAACTCATATGTTCATGAAGAATTTAATACTTACTAAAAGTCTTACAGATGTCAGAAACAGCTTTGAAGACTCTATCAGAGAAATTCACTTTCACCTTCACATACTTCATGTTGGGAAGCTGCAGGCGAAGCAGTTTGTGCTGGGGGGTGAACTGAAGCTTAGCATCTGCCTGAATGCCATACTTATCCAAGGTCCAATGTGTTTTAAGAAGCCAAGTTCTCTTCTTTTCCCACCAGAGAGCATGATCAGACCAATCTTTTTTTACATCTATAAAAACACAAGCAATAAACAAAATGCTTAAAAACACTTAAAAATCACTAAGATTACCTCGAGAGAAATTTTATGATAACTAAATTGGATATTTAATACAAACAACTAATTAAATACTTTTATGTGATGAGTATAAAAGAAATACTAAAGAGCAGAGAAAACATTCTGTGCCCTTGAAAGCCCATACATGAGGTAACTGAGGCAGAATTATTAGAACACTAATAATGCTTACACCAGGTACAATATGGGACACAGGGATGAAGAGGGTCCTGAGACTGAGCCTGGGACTCCAAGGATTCCCTTTTCCTTGGTTCCTCCACCCCCGCCCCACCTGCTCCTGTGCACACTCTGTCTCAAATAAACAAATTTTTTAAACAAAAACAAAAAAAGAAACAAAGCCTTCCAGGGAAAGAAAAAAACAAACCCTGGAAAATAACATTCTTGGAAACAAAAACTACTCTCATGATTCTGATAAAAAGATCATTTTAATATAAGTTTTAAAAGCCTTGGTCAACTTTAAAAAAAAAATGAGCTTAAAAGCATATACTTTTTTTTCTTTAACACAACTTGTATACCTGAAAGCCTCACACAGTAAAAAAATAAAATTTCCACATCATGTGTCTAGAAACACCTTCTCCAATGGTGAAACTTAAATCACATGACTAAATTTCTCATTGTGGAAGAAACACAAATGGAAAAAGTCTTCAATTAAATCCCCAGACATTAAAAAAAATTAATCAGTAAGTAATGGGAGAATTGTAGTTACTTCTGATTACACTGCCACTTTGAAATTTTAATTTTTGGAAAAACCCAGTCAATTATGTCAATTGAAGTTTAATTGTATTAATATATATAATTCCTATTTTATAACTACTCACTTAATTGTGAGACACACTGTATGTAGTACCCTGCATCTTTTTTTTTTTTTTTAAAGATTTCATTTATTTATTCATGAGAGAGAGAGAGAGAGAGAGAGAGGCAGAGACACAGGCAGAGGGAGAAGCAGGCCCCACGCAGCAGGGAACCCGATGTAGGACTCGATCCCAGGTCTCCAGAATCACACCTGGGGCTGAAGGCGGCGCCAAACCGCTGAGCCACCAGCGCTGCCCAGTACCCTGCATCTTAAATTATTTTCCAGCACAGAATTTGTCAATTAACTTTAAATACTGAAAATCTGATCTAACATTAAAAACCACCAAGGTTGGGACCTTTTCATTTATTGAGGTAAATGGTCACACACATTATATAAATGGTTTACTTTTCATGAAGAGAGAACCCAAAACAGGAAAAGATAACTGCAAAGAATGAACCAATTTGAGTAAGTCTGAGCTGAACTGAATTAATGGTAGGTAGGCATATATTACTTTCCTCCCCATACCTCAGTCCATTCACTCTTCTGTCCTCTGGGCCAATGTCAACCATTAAGGAAGACCTATCTCCCCAGTGGGGGGAAAAGGGAAGAAAAAGCTGTATCCTCCTCCTCCTCTGTAAACACTGATATATCATTTGGATTCCCCCAAAAGGCAAACCTGAGATGAGAACTTTGAAGGGAAGCACACTTTAAAGGGAATAGGAAGTGAGACGGATACAGAGAAGTGTATTAAGGGTTCACTGACTACTGTGTATAACTGGGAGTTCAGTCCTGCTAAAGACCCCCTGAGGAATTATGTAGAGGATGCCTAAGACTTGTCCCACCCTAAGGAAACATAAGGTGAGGTATCTATCTACTTCCTTGGTTGCTCCCAAGGCCATTAAATTCCGACTACTTTCTGGCTGCCAATGCATATAGCTGGCCACCCTTCACTCAGGCAGACCCACAAAGCCCCAAATATTTGTATCAGGACTTTTACAGAAAAACTTCATGGGTCTCTGATGAATGAAAATCTCAACTTTCCATCAATTAGGTTTTGAACTCTAAACTCAGAAACAGCTAACTCTCCTGATCTTCCTCTAAAAATCTGACCCTCCCTATCAATTCCACCTCCCTTCCTCACAACAAAGGAGCAGCCCACCTGCATCCACCAAGAATAAACAAGGGAATGTTATGTTTCAAAATCATCACTGATAATTCTGAAGAACTACAGGAAACAGAGTGAAAATGAGAGACTACATAAATTAATGTGGGAGTGGAAATAAAAGTCTGAGTAGCAATGGTTGGGCAGTGAGGAAGTAGTGATAAGGAATACAGAGAACTTTTCCTGAGTACTTTGTTACAGGAGGAGCACAATAATAGGATGGCAGATGGACAGAAAGTGGAAAGCAAATCCAAGGAGTATTTTTAGGGTTTTTTTTTTCATTTTTTTAAAAGATTTTATTTATTCATGAGAGACAGAGAGAGAGAGAGAGGCAGAGACACAGGAAGAGGGAGAAGCAGGCTCCATGCAGGGAGCCTGATGTGGGACTCGATCCTGAGTCTCCAGGATCAGGCCCTGGGCTGAAGGCAGCTCTAAACCGCTGAGCCACCAGCGCTGCCCTAGGTTTGTTTTAAAGAAGAGAAAGTTGAGGCAGCCTGATGCTCAGAGGTTTAGAGCCGCCTTCAGTCCACGGCCTGATTCTGAGACCTGGGATTGAGTACCAGGTCAGGCCCCCTGGAGGGAGCCTGCTTTTCCCTCTGCCTGTGTCTCTGCCTCTCTCTGTGTGTCTCTCATGAAGAAGAAGAAAGAAGAAAGAAGAAGAAAACAAAGAAGAGAAAGTTATTACAAGATCATTTTTTAAAAGAATTACATTTTTTAAAAAGATTTATTTTAGAGAGACAGCATAAGTAGGGGGGAGAGGCAAGAGGGGAATAGCTGAGGAGGAGAGAGAGAGGGGAAATAGACTCCTCACTGAGTGGCGCACCCCATGCAGGGCTTGATCCCAGAAATCAGAGCTCGTGACCTGAGCCAAAACCAAGAGTTGGACGCTTAACCGACTGAGCCTCCCAGGTGCCCCTACAATGTCATTTTTTTTTTAATAGGCTCCATGCCCAGCCTGAACTCTCCAACCTGAGATCAAGAGCCTAGCTGAGATCAAATCCAATGCCTAACCAATCGAGCCACCCAAGTGCTCCTTTAAAAAGTGATTGGAATGATAATATAAAACTCAAAACACATTTACAATTACCATTTCTTAATTTGCTCTTCAGCACAGTCATTGTGTCTGTTTCACTTCAAAACTTTTTAGAAACTTGATTAAGCTCTCTTAAATATGCAAAATAATATTTTCTCACCTTCTAGAAAATCTTCCTTTGCTGCTGGCTTTGTATAACACTATGTATCCTACTTCAAAACTAGTAATACCTTCACCTCAAGTCCCATAACTGGCTTCACCCAGAATATCACAAGAATATAGCTGTTCTATTCAGAAGCAGCAAAAATGAATTTTATACACTGATAAAAATCCTGAGAAAAACGATGATCTACCAATTGAGAATCACTCAACAAGGCAAGTGTAAGAGCCAACTGTACATCAAAAATACTTAACAAATTTTGTATGTGTGTGTAAAGCAGTATATCTTAATGCAGTAACTCTTGAAAGTACTTAGGTTATCTAGTATGCTACAGCACAGCTTGTCTCCACAGTAATAAGTTAAACTATACTATGTCAACTGTAACTGATATAAACACAATGTGCACAGGAGTAGATTTCAGATATCAAGATATATATTTATTTATTCCTCCAATTAAAGACTGAGTAGAAGCATAAAAACTTTGATTTTAAAAGTAAAATGGTCATCTATAAAATCACTACAAATAATGAAAAGCAAATGAAAATGCTGGTGATTCATAAAATAATGGCTTATTTTCCTTATGTGGCATTACAATTTATAAAGAAACAGTTATTGAAGTTCCCTACATGTACATAATGAAACTTTAGAACAACTTTCCATGTATTTAACTCCCACACCAAAATCTGAAATCCGCACCTGTTCTAATAAACATTTCTAATTTTTTAGAATGGCAGCCTTAGTGTTTCAAACATAGCATTAGACAACTAAATGCAACACACACACTCACACATAAGAATAATCAGCCTGGGGCACCTGGGTGACTCAGTCAATTAAGCGACTGACTCTTGATTTTGGCTCAGGTCATGACTTCAGGGTTGTGAGATGGAGCCCCACGCCAGGCTCTCACGGGTTGTGGAGGCTGCTTAAGATTGCTTAAGATTCTCTCCATACCCTCACTCTCAAAACAAAAACAAAAACAAAAAACAAAACAACAACAACAAAACCATCAGCCTGGCACTTGCCATGGTAGGAGTTAGCAAGCATCACCATAAGGGGGACTTGTTTCATCAGCATTATAAAACCATTCAAGGGGTAGATCATGCTCAACAATATGTTCTAGTAGTCAATTTTTCCAAAGTTAATTTTCAGTTATGCTCCAGGTATAGTGTAACCACCTTCTTTTATTTGGTATATTGTGACTTTAAAATATTTTATCTAAATTTTAAGAGGCAACACACAATAAATACAAACTTCAGAAAGAAAATCTAAGGGGGGAAATGTACTACTATAAAGTCATTTTCTCTCTTGCGGTAGAAAAGACATTTCTTTCTTTATTCATAAATCTAGCCTTTTTCAGAAGTCAAGAACTATTTAATTATGGTTCCATAAACCAATAAAGGTCATCTATAATACTTTTAGTAATATACGTCAATTTTTCAAAACACTTTGCCAGCACTGAATAATGTATAGAATTATTGAATCACTATATTATATCCCTAAAACTACCACTTTTTGTTAATTATACTGGAATTTATAAATAAACTTTTAAAATTAATTTAAAAATTTTGCTAGAATTCTAGAAAGAATTATTGCTGTGTTCCTCCCTTATTTAATAGATCCAATCATGCTGTGCTCTGTTCCACATAAAAGTAACACTATCTGACACTCAAATTTACATCATTAAAATTCCAAATGGCTAAAACATTAACTGAATCAATAAAAATCTCTCTTGACTAACAGAATGCTCTTCAAATTCAAGAAGTAGTTGAGTATTTATCCTACAAAGACACCATTTGTATATTCTAAGGAACAAAACTTACGGGTTTCATTATTGTGAGGCTGATTATACAAACATTGCTTATTCTACCAAACGGCCTTTGGAGCATTCACCTGCTCCATGACTCCAGGAGTCACAAAAAAAAAAAAAAATCAAGTATTTCAAAAAGCTTTCTGCTAGGGAAAATACTACGTCCCTCTTTTTGCAATGATAGCTTCCTTACACTCTAGAAAATAGAAGCACAGAGAAAGGGGATACACTATTAATACTCTATTTAATCTTTTCCTATTAGGGCCACAATTCCTTCCTATTTTATTATGTGATTCTAAAATGTAATTGTTTACTTTCATTTTTTAAAAAATTTTAATTGTTGGGAAGCCCCGGTGGCACAGTGGTTTAGCACTGCCTGCAGCCCAGGGTGTGATCCTGGAGACCCAGGATCGAGTCCCACGTCAGGCTCCCTGCTTCTCTCTCTGCCTGTGTCTCTGCCTCTCTTTCGCTCTCTCTGAATAAATAAATAAATCTTTAAAAAAATTTTTTTTTAATTGTTTAAAAAAGTAAAAAAAATGACAAATAGAAAGTTAACCAAATTAACTTATTTTTAAGTACCACATTTCAAAAATAAGTAACTTATTAGTAACAATTTGAAATAAATAGGAAACAAAATGTTACTTTTAAGTGGCTTAGATTTCTGTTGCATATTTAAGAAATAATATTCAGGAAGGAAGGAAATACAAAATTTGTTTAGCATTCTCATAACTTCATAAACCAGAAGCAAAGTTTACATTAGATAATCTCTGGTAAGTCAACATTTTGTATTAAATTATAAATACACAGATGCTTTCTGGGCACATGCCTTATTTTTTAGTAATATTTTTCTGTTGTGCTAATATATAGTTTGTCCTGTTCCGTTTTATTTTAGCATCCTCTTAAAACTCCAAATTAGGTAATGTTAATTATTGCATGTCAAGAATTCACCCTGTCTTTAATGATGGCAAAAACTCAATCCTAGTAAGCTATTAACAAAGCTACTAAGCAACTGGTTCTGACACCACTGCAAACTAGCCATGCAAACTGACCAGACCAGATATCATAGGCCAGTGTCCTCTTGACCTCCAAAATAAGACTTTAAAACTCCATCACACCATTTACTTATTCCACCTAGTTACTCATCTACCAAACTCAGATTTTCCCTCATTCATTTCACAACTAGATTGAAACAATCACAGGCACACTTCCTTTTATCATGCTTTGCAGATACTCTGTTTTTTTGTTGTAACAAACTGAAGGTTGTGGCAACCTTTATACCTGCATGGGTCTCTGCCTTTGTCTTATGATAAAAGAAGTATCTATTTATCTCAAACCAATCCTGTTAACTATGCTCTGCTGCCCTACTCACCTTCTAGGAACCATACACTTCTTACACTGGCTCCCTAGGTATCTCATCCATTACCGCGGCTTTAAATGTCATCTATACACTTACATTCCGAAGTTTTATCTACAGTCCAAACTTCTGCTTAGAGTACCAGCTTATACATCCTACTGCCTATCTCATTTCTCCATCTAGATGTCTCACAGGCATCTCAAACTTCATATATCCAAAACTTAACCCAATTTTCTCCTATCTCTACTATTACTAAATAGCACTAACCATCAACGCAGTTGCTCAAACTAGATTCTAGAAGTAATAGATCCTTCTTTTCCCCACCATTCCCCACATTTATCAGCAATCCTTTCAGTTTAACTTCCAAAAATCTCCAATTTCCACTAGCATGAACCCATTTTGTTTAGGTCACTAGCATCTCTTCCACTGATTACTGCAATAGCCTGACTAGCCTCCTGATTCCATTCAGCACCTTCCACACAACATCCAAGGTGATCCACTTAACACTCATGTCATTCTCCTGATGAAAATAACAGCTTCTAAATGCACTCAAAATCCAAATACCTTATCGTAGTCTATAAAGGCCCACACACTATGGCCCATCTACTCCTCTGAATTTATTTTATGCTACTCTTCCGTCTGCTTCAACCACACTTTCCTTCTTTTTTCCAAGAACTAATAAGTAAGCTCTATCTTGCCTCAGTGGCTTTGCACACACTATTCCACTCTGAATGTCAAATTCTCTTATCTTTCTCAAATTTTAGTTAAAATTTCATATTCCCAGAGAAGTCATTTTTAGCCACCCTAAGATAAACCTTCCAATTGACCTATGTCCCTCTGTTATTCTCTATTTCAGTACACTGTGATATTGATGATCAAAATTTGCATTCATGGTTTGTTGTTCATGGGAGGGGTGTCTTTCTTCCAAACTAGACTATATACTCTAAAACAAAAACAATGTCTATTTCAGTCACCACTATATTACTGCACCTAGCACAATGCCTGGCATACAATACCTGAAAAATGAATAAATCCTCATATTGAAAAATTTAACGATCCTTCATTACTACTCGAAGAAAATATTGCCCCAACAGGCAAAGTAGCCTTAAAACATCAAGAAAAATAATATGTAAGATTAATTTAAAAAATCCACTTTGTCTTCAACTTCAGAATTAAAACATGCTTCTATAACAACCAGAAGCACAACAGAGATTTCCCCTAAATGTGGAGAAATCAAACTGAATTGACTTCCTCTTCTTGCTCACATTTTCTAAAAAGGATGAATTACTTTGTCCAAGGCAATCCCTTTTATGCAAAATGATTATATTCCAAAAATTCATTTTTTGGTTTGAAAGTTCAGATTTGCCACAAAGAAATATCATAAACAAGTTAGGATCCAAATCAGACTGCTGCCCAAATCTAAAATGACCCAAAGCATATAACAATATTATATCATACTAAACAGATATCACAAGGTTTTTTGGAAAATATATGGTCAGTGCTTCAACACAAGATGTAAGGAAAACTGCTAGCAATGGCACCTGCAGAGTGTGGGTTAGAGAGGGAAGAACGAGAACACTGTTATTAAGTTGTCAGGGAGACAAGGGCTTCCGTCTAACTAACGGCACTGGGCATCTCCCTAGTCCTTTTTCCGCAACTCCAGGAACTAACCTACCTTCTTCCTCTTTCCCAGCTGTAATTTACTGTGTTAAGGCAAGGTTTCTTACATTTACTAAGCTACCGACAGTAGAAGCTTTTGTTTCTGCTTTCCTCTCTAATTGCTAAAACAAATACACAACTCTTCTAATGTTTCTAATGATATGTCATTGCCAATAATGTGTAAAGACAAGATCTACAAGTAAAAGTAATGCTTAAATAGGTTTATTGGTTTAAAAATGATACCTATGATGTTATATCTAATATTTATTGAAATTTAAGGACAGATCTTTTTTTTTTTTTTTAAAGGATAGCAGATTTTTTTTTTTTTAATTTTTATTTATTTATGATAGTCACAGAGAGAGAGAGAGAGAGGCAGAGACACAGGCAGAGGGAGAAGCAGGCTCCATGCACCGGGAGCCTGACGTGGGATTCGATCCCGGGTCTCCAGGATCGCGCCCTGGGCCAAAGGCAGGCGCCAAACCGCTGCGCCACCCAGGGATCCCAGGATAGCAGATCTTAATTTCACCATTCAATCACATATTCTTTTGTCCTGAAGAACTCCTTACTCTCACCCCTTTAGGTCTCCTTCCTCTCAAACTTTTAATTTCAGAGGTAAGGATGCTGAAGATCCTCTTCCCTTAATTTTAGGTGTGCCTTCTTGTTCTGGTCTAATTACTCAGATCTTCAAAAAGAAAGGGGAAGTAAAATGAAGACTGTTATTCTTCAGGTACACAATCAATAAATTAATTCATAAACATTTTCCAAGAACCTACCATTTGCCACACTACACTTGGCCACTGGAATATAAAATTAGCAAGTAAGAACTCCCATCCAAGAGACATACATAGTCCAAGTAAGGGACACAGACAAGTAAAATGAGCTAAAAAGATAAAAGAACAAAATGCTACAGAAGCAACCAACTTTAATGTCAAAGAGGAATGAGGTTCTGAAGAAGAGATGATGTTCTACCCATCTTATGAGATGTGGGACTTCCAACATGTGCTAAGAGGAACAACCCTATAAACAGTGGAGTCTCCAAATCAGATTTTGATGGGATTATGGAGAATGAATTAGGAAGAGTCTGGCAACAAGGCATTTACTGCAATATTCTGGAAGCAGGACCTGACCTCAGGAAGAAGCTAAAGAAAAAGAGCCAAATATGAGAAACATGTCTAAGAATCACAGGTCTTAACAAGATTGACTATCGATGAGAAAAGATAGCTGGCTGCTTCTCCCCCTGCCTGTGTCTCCGCCTCTCTCTGTGTCTCTCATGAATAAATAAATAAAATTTAAAAAAAAAGAAAGAAAGGAAAGACAGCTGGAAGGCGAAGAGAAAACCTAGAAAGCTCCTAGCTTGAGAATTAAACGGACAGTGACAAAAGCACTAAGATTTATTTAACATTAAATATATGCCAGGAGCACTTAATACACTATCATTTAATTCTCCCAAAAATCCCAAGTAGAGAGGTAGTTCCGGTTCCGGTGCGGGAACTTTCGTTCCTGGTGTTCAGTTGTCGCAGTTGGTGGGTAGTAACTGAGCCAAGATGCTGCGGAATCTGCTGGCTCTTCGCCAGATTGCCCAGACGACCATAAGTACTGCTTCATGCAGGCAGTTTGAAAATAAAGTTCCAGAGAAACAAAAGCTATTTCAGGAGGATAATGGAATACCAGTGCATCTAAAGGATAGAGTAGCTGATGCCTTCCTGTATAAAGCCACTATGATGCTTACAGTTGGTGGAACAGCATATGCCATTATTAGCTAGCTGTGGCTTCTTTTCCCAAGAAGCAGGATTGACTTCAGTTCATCTCAACAGGCAGTTGGTTCAGTTTCATTCAGCTCTCTATGGACCAGTAATTGATAAACTCAATATTTATTGACTTATACTAACTGCCACCAATAAAGCAGTCTTTACCATGAAAAAAAAAATCCCAAGTAATAAATACTGTTTAATCCTTGTTTTGGGAGATGAGAAAACCAAAGGACAGAGGAATTATATAACCTGGCCCAAGGTAAAAAAAAAAAAAAAAAAAAAAAGCTAGCATATACAGAAGTGAGAATTTGAATCCAGATTAGTGTGACTTCCAAATTGGCATTTTTGGGATGCCTGGGTGGCTCAGCAGATGAGCTTCTGCCTGCAGCTGAGGATGTGATCCTGATGTCTGGGATCAAGTCCCACATCAGGCTCCCTGCATGGAGTCTGCTTCTCCCTCTGCCTATGTCTCTGCCTTTCTATGTGTCTCTCATGAATAAATAAATAAAATCTTAAAAAAAAAAAAGAATTAGCATTTTTTTTATTTTAAAGATTTTTTTTATTTGAGAGAGCACAAGTGATGGGAAGGGCAGAGAGAGAGAGAGAAAGAGAAGCAGAATCCCTGTTGAGCATGGAGCCCAACATGAGGCTCGATATGAGGACCCCGAGATCATGACCAGAGCCAAAGGCAGATGCTTAACTGATTGAGCCACCCAGGCACCCTTGAAGTGACATTCTTTTTTTTTTTTTTAAAGTTTTTATTTTAAACACCTAGTGCTCATCACAAATGTACTCCTTAATCCTCTTTACCTATTTCACCCACTCCACACCCACCTCCCCTCTGGCAACCATCAGTTTGTTCCCTAGAGTTAAGTCTGTTTCTTGAATTGTCTTTCTTTTCCCCCATTGCTCATTTGTTTTGTTTCTTAAATTCCACATGAATGAAATTATATGGTATTTGTCTTTCTCTGACTTATTTCACTCAGCATTATAGTCTCTAGATCCATCTATGTTGTTGCAAATGTCAAGATTTTTTATGTTTTTACAGCTGAATATTATTACATTGTGTGTAATATATACACACATATATATATCTCACATCCTCTTTATACATCCATGAATCCATCAATTGATGGACACTTGGGCTGCTTCCATATCCTGGCTATTGTAAATAGTACTGCTATATACACAGGGATGCATACATCCCTCTGAATTCATGTTTTTGTATTCTTTGGGTAAATAGTGACATTCTTAAATACCACTCCATTAACCAAGATAAAGTTATTCAGGAGAGAAGCAGGGTTGGGTATGTTAAATTGAGGACAAAGGACTAATGTTAAGATTCATTCACATTTCACAGTAAAATCCTGATGACCATCCTACACATTTTATATAAGAAATATGTATTAGGAGTAAGATAGAGTAGACATCTACAGGGAGATAAAGAAATTATTACATACAATGCAGGGGTGCCTAGGTGGCAGAGTTGCTTAAGCAGCCAACTCTTGGTATCAGCTCAGGTTGTGATCTCAGGGTCTTGAGACCCATGTGGCTCTGCACTCAGTGCAGAGTCTCCTTAAGACTCTTTCTCCCTCTCCCTTTGCCCCTCCTTCTGCATGCTCACTCTCTCTTAAAATAAATAAATAAACAAACAAACAAACACACACAGAACCAAAACAAGAACGGGGTGGGTACCTGAGTGGCTCAGTCGGCTAAGCTTTTGACTTCAGCTCATGCCATGATTTCCAGGTCCTGGGATCTAGCCTGTGCTCAGCAGGGAGTCTGCTTCTCCCTCTGCTCCTCCCACCTACTCATTCTCTCTCTCTCTCTCTCAAATAAATAGTTTAAATTAAAAACCCTTATAGTGGAAACACCAGGTCTTGCCAGAGCGAACAATGAGAAGTGAAGTATGCTTCACTTGATGATTTTACTTCCTCCCTTCCCTTCCTTAGCACCTGCCTTTCCTGCCTCAGAGATAAGTGACCTGTACTGGTAAGAGCACTATTATGTGGTAGATCTCAAAAAATCTTTGTTGTTGTTAAGGAATGTTTTAAAAGACTTTATTTGAGACAGAGAGAGTGTGCACACACAAGCCACGGAAGAGGCAGAGAGAAGAGAAAAAGTAGCAGATTCCCTGCTGAGGAAGGAGCCCAATGTGAAGCTCAATCCCAGGACCCTGAGATCATGACTGGAGCTGAAGGCAGATACTTAACCGAATGAGCCACCCAGGCACCTCGATTTTTTTAAGGTAGGTTCTATGCCAAATGTGAGGCTTGAACTCACAACCCTGAGATCAAGAGTTATAAGCTCCATGAATTAAGCCAGCCAGGGTGCCCTGATTTCAAGAAATATCAACGGCAAACGGCTGCAGCAGAGAGTAATATATTGGTGAGAGTTTCAACAAACTTTCCATTAAGTCTGACTTCACCAGATCTTACTGCAACATGTTTAATCTGTTCCTTTCCCCCACCAGTATCACAGTATCACAGGGATGCTATCAGGCTTCTGTAAAGTAGGACCTGAAAATGTTCTTAGAAATCAACCCCATCTAGGGACTCCTGGGTGGCTCAGTGGTTGAGTATCTGCCTTCAGCTCAGGGTGTGATCCCGGGGTTCTGGGATCAAGTCCCACATTGGGCTCCCCCCAGGGAGCCTGCTTCTCCTCTGCCTATGTCTCTGCCTCTCTGTGTGTCTGTCATAAATAAGAGAAAGAAAGAAAAAGAAAAAGAAGAAAAAGAAAAAGAAAAAGAAAAGAAAAAAGAAATTCAGTCTAAATTCTTCCTATAGATAAGGAAATTAGGTCCATTGGGGTTAGTAGTTTGCTTGAGCCCCAACAATTCCTCAGTGGCAGAGCTGAGATTAAAATTCAGTTCTCACGGATACCTGAAATGTTAACTGAATCGATAGCATGAAAAAAACGGGTTCACAGACTAAATTTATGTTCATTCAGCTCTGCCCAAAGTAAACATGCCTCGCAGGCAAAGAAAAACCTTGTCCACCAAAGAGACTGCTATTTCATTAGGATCTCCAAGAGCTACACTGAAATACTCAAACGATTCCATTTCTTTGTTTTGATACTACCCATATACTGGAATAGCAATTTATTGATATATAATGGACCTCATCCCTACCATACACTTACCAGTTCATTACCAAGAAGTTAATCAATTCAAGATCTATACTAAGGGAGACACCTGGGTGGCTCAGTGGTTGAGCTTCTGCCTGCGGTTCAGGGCGTGATCCCAGACTCCAGGATTCATAAGGAGTCCCACACTGGGCTCCTTACAGCCTGCTTCTCCCTCTGCCTGTGTCTCTGCCTCTCTCTCTCTCTGTGTTTCTCATGAATAAATAAATCTTTTTAAAAAAAAATATATATATATATATACACACACACTAAGGAAGCTAAGAAATTATACCAGAAATTTATGAACTAGACCATGGAAACTGTAATTCAAGTGAAGGAGGGGCTGGTCTTAGGAGGTCCTGCCTAGAACCAGCCAAAACTACACAAGTCTTTCATCATCAAGTCATTCTCCCAACAACAAATGTGAATGAAGAAATATTTAAACAATGCATGTCTTTAACTGATAATAACAACTACAAGCATACCTCATTTCATTGTGCTTCGCTTTACTGCATTTTTTATAAATTGAAAGTTTATGGTAACCTTGTGCCAAGCAAGTCTGTGTCATTTTCCAACAGCATTTGCTCACTTTCTTCCTCTGTGTCACATTTTGGAAATTTTTGCATTATTTCAAACCTTCTCATTATATTTGTTATGGTGATCAGTGAGTGACCTTTGATGTTACTATTGTATAATTATTTTGGATACCACAAACCACACCCATATGATGGCAAACAACTGATAAATATGGCTGGCATGTGTTCTAACTGCTGGCTGGGCATTACCCCATCTCTCTCCCATTTCTTAGGCCTCCCTATTCCTTCAGACAAAATAATATTAAAATTAGGCCAATTAATAACTCTATTATGGCTTCTACATGTTCAAGTGAAAGGAAAAGTTGCACATCTCTCACTTTAAATCAAAAGCCTAGTGTTGAAAACTGAGATAGGCTGAAAGCTAGGCCTCTTACACCAACTTGTAACGCAGAGGAAAAGTTCTTGAAAGGAAAGGGCTAGTCCAGTGAACACAGGAATGATGAGAAAACAAAACAGCTTTACTGCTAATATGAAGAAAGTTTTAATGGTCTGGATAGAAGATCAAACCAACCACAACATTCCCTTAAGCCAAAACCTAATCCAGAGCAAGACCCTAACTCTTCTATTCTAAGAAGGTTGAGAGAGGTGAGGAAGCTGCTGAAAAGTCTGAAGCCAGCAGAGGCTGGTTCATGAGGTTTAGGAAAAAAGCTATCTCCATAGCATAAAGTACAAAGTGAAGCAGCAAGTGCTGATGTAGAAGCTGTAGCAAATTACACAGGAGATCTAGCCAAGACCATTAATGAAGGTAGCTACACTAAACAAATGTAGCCAAAACAGCCTTTGTATTAAAAGATGCCTTCTACAACTGCCATAGCTAGAGAGAAGTCAATGCCTGGATTCAAAGCTTCACAGGAGGGATTCCTGGGTGGCTCAGCGGTTTAGCTCCTGCCTTTGGCCCAGGGCGCGATCCTGGAGTGCTGGGATCGAGCCCCACATCGGGCTCCCTGCATGGAGCCTGCTTCACCCTCTGCCTGTGTCTCTGCCTCTCTCCCTCTCTGTATCTTTCATGAATAAATAAATAAAATCTTAAAAACAAAACAAAGCTTCAAAGGACAGGCAGTCCCTCTTGTTAGGGGCTAATGCAGCTGGTGACTTGAAGCTGAAGCCAATGCTTACTTGATTACTCCAAAAAATCCTAGGGCCCTTAAGAATTACTCTACTCTGCCTGTGTTCTATAAATGGAAAAACAGAGCCTGGAGGATAGCTCTCTATTTACAATGTGGTTTAATGAATATTTTAAGCCCACTGTCCTTCTGAGTTTGGGCAGACTCCCATTTTATCCTTTGAACTTTCAGTGTCATGAAATATCTGAGAGTTCCTTTAAAACAATTTTTTTTGCTGGTGTTACTTTCTATGAGAATCTTCATCCTTTTTGTCACATCACTTTCCTCACGTATGTCAATAAATCTGCCTTTCACTAAATCCTTTAGGCTGCATATCTATTCTCTCCAATGGCAACAAGTACCTAGTGTCCCATGGTGAGCTATTTTCTTTAACTGCTCATCTATGTTTGATTCACTTCGGGTATTTTAGCTTTTTGTTTCTTTGCTGCATATTTATCTTTGTTGTCCAATTTCCTCTTTCAATGATCTATTTTTATAAAACAGCTCATGAGTTTATCAGTGGGAGACAAAGAGGCAACACAGCTACACATTTTGCTATCTATGCATGAAGTGTGAAACAAATACACAAGTAACAAATCACGGACTGAAATAAGTGACATGACTAGTCATGATGCACATCTGTTATTTACATAATGAGCTGGGGACTGAAAAATGAGAAGTTTTCACTTCATGCAATTATTCATAAAGTATGGTGGTAACTAAAATGTAAATCCTATTGTCGGATGACTGATGCTACTTAACTAAACTGTGATAACTGAAATGTGTATACTCAAAAAGTGTGCAAAGCACACTTTTGGTTTCCAAAAATCTATCTGGTATGTTACAGTCTTTTAAAAATGCTTTTAATCTGTTAGCAAACGCTGTGTACTGCTTCAAAGTTTACATATCATTCAAACTGCCAATATATTTCAATTAAAGCACCCCATTCAGTTTTATTTTATTTATTTATTTATTTTTTAATTTATTTATGATAGGCACACAGTGAGAGAGAGAGAGAGGCAGAGACATAGGCAGAGGGAGAAGCAGGCTCCATGCACCGGGAGCCCGACGTGGGATTCGATCCCGGGTCTCCAGGATCGCGCCCTGGGCCAAAGGCAGGCGCCAAACCGCTGCGCCACCCAGGGAACCCCCCCATTCAGTTTTAAATTTAAAAATTATTTTACATTAAGGCTTCAATGACTGACTAAAGCAGATAGACCAACCAATTAAAGAAAACATTTAGAACCTAAACTGATAAAAGTAACAAATTGGTGTATCTTTGATATAGCTGTAGTGACTGAAAATTTAGGAATTCACTCATCAAAACAGTATTGGGGCACCTGGGTAGTTCAGTTAGTTGAGAGTCCCAACTCTTGATTTCACCAAGTCATGATTCAGGGTAATGAGATCAAGCCCATGACAGGCTCCATGCTCAACGGGGAGTCTGCTTGAGTTTCTCTCTCTCCCTCTCCTTCTGCCTCTCCCCCTGCTTGCACTAACTCTTTCTAAAAAATAAGTCTTAAATAAATCTTTAAAAAAAAAAAACCCAGAATCAATTAAACTTACAAATTGCCTCTTGAAGTTATTTACAAGCCCAAAATAATAATAATGTCTACAATTTCAATTTGTTACTTTATACTGAAAAATATATTAACCCAAAGTAGCTGAGAAATTTTACCAGATAACATAAACCATGCATGCAATTACAGAATGCCCACAAATAGAAGATATACCAATTATTCATTTCCAGAAGGTGGATAACTTTCTATCCAATCTGGAAGGCTTACTATTGGTTCAACTTGGCTTATTTCCTACGAGATTTGACTGGGGAGTCCATGAAATACCAACATCTGACAAATTCTGAGAGTAACACCAGGGTTGAACTCACCAGTTAGTATTTGACTTACAGAAATACTAATTGGATTTGTCTTTTAAAGGTGATGAGAGGCACCTGGGTGATGCAATCAGTTAAGTGTCCTACTCTTGGTTCCAGCTTAGGTCTAATCTCAGGGTGGTGAGATTGAGCCCCATGTTGGGCTCCACAGTTAGCAGGGAGCCTGCTTCAGATTCTCTCTCTCTCTTACTCTGCCCCTCCACACTGCACACACATTGTCTTTCTCTAAAATAAATAAATCTTAAAAAAAAAAGTGGGGGGGGAGGGTGATGGGGAACCTGGTGGCTCAGGTTCAGTGTCTGCCTTCTGCTCAAGTCATGATCCTGGGGTCCTGAGATCCAGCCCTGCACTGGGCTCCCTGCTCAGTAGACTGCTTCTCTTTCTCCCTCTGCCCCCTCCCTCGCTTGTGCTCTCTCCCCCCATCTCAAATAAATAAATAAAATCTTAAAAAAAAAAAAAAGTAACTTAGAATATCTTATTGGCTTTGGCATTTTATTTTTTTATTTAAG
Source organism: Vulpes vulpes (assembly GCF_048418805.1). NCBI lineage: Eukaryota > Metazoa > Chordata > Mammalia > Carnivora > Canidae > Vulpes > Vulpes vulpes. Next base: position 90,280,334 of record NC_132785.1, read on the forward strand.
ATTTTATGTATTTATTTCAGAAAGAGAGAGAGAGAGCACAAGAGAGGGTAAGGTCTGAGGGAGAAGTAGACTCTCCACTGAGTGGGGAACCCCACTCGGGGCTGGATCTCAGGACTCCAGGATCATGACTGGAATCGAAAGTTGAAGCCCAGGTGACTGAGCCACCCAGGTGCCCTGGTTTGGCATTTTAAATTTATCTCAGAAAGTACTGATAAATCTTTTTTTAAAAAAAGATTTATTTATTTATTTATGATAGACAGAGAGAGAGAGGCAGAGACACAGGAGGAAGGAGAAGCAGGCTCCATGCCAGGAGCCCGACACGGGACTGGATCCCGGGACTCCGGGATCGCGCCCTGGGCCAAAGGCAGGCGCCAAACTGCTGAGCCACTCAGGGATCCCCCTGATAAATCTTAATAGAGAACAGGAGTGTAGACTACTGAAATAAATATTTCTTAAAATCCAAGAAGCTAGGACGCCTGGGTGGCTCAGGGGTTGGGCACCCTCCTTTGGCCCGGGGAGTGATCCAGGAGTCCCAGAATCAAGTCCCACATTGGGCTCCCTGCATGGAGCTTGCTTCTCCCTCTGCCTATATCTTCTGACTCTCTCTCTCTGTGGTCTCTCATGAATAAATAAAATCTTTAAAAAAAAAATCCAAGAGGCTTTTTATTGCTTATATCTTGTTATGACTTACATACACTTGATGAGCTTCAAATTTAAAAAAATTTGATGTCTCTCCCTGTTTAAAATCTTTTACTGGCATCTGACAGCTCTTAGTATATGTAATGGCAAATCTTTAAAATCAGGCTTATAAAGCACTTTCAGCACTTTTTTTTTTTAAGATTTTATTAATTTATTCATGAGAGACAGAGAGAGAGAGAGAGAGAGAGGCAGAGGGAGAAGCAGGCTCCATGCAAGGAGCCCGACGTGGGACTTGATCCCGGGTCTCCAAATTCACTGAAGGCGGCGCTAAACCGCCGAGCCACCGGGGCTGCCCTCAGCACTTATTTCTTAAGCCTGTCATGTCACTGGCTTCCCCAAGACTGCTCTTCCATCATCATTAAACTTCTTTCAGTTCCTCAAATGGCCACCCTCTCTCCTCCACTTCTCATCCTCTCCTAACCTGTTGTTCTTTCATCCCATGCCTTTAAGCTAACATCCTCTACCACTACTGGTTAACTCCCACTCCACCTTCAACTCTCAGCTTAAAAGTTATTTCCTCCAAAAATCCTTCCCTATATACCAGGTCACATTGCCCAGCAAATACTCCAGTAGCTATTTCAATCATCATAACACTCATCACACTATAGCAATTACTTACTTAAAGACTGTCTTGTCCCTTGACTGTAAGATGAGAATAAGGAATGAGCTAATTTTGTCACTTCCTGTCTCTCCCATTCATAGTATACTGTCTAGCATTCAGGAGGTTCTCATTTACAATATTAAGTGGGTGAGCGAAGGAATAATAGAGAATATCATCTCCTCACTGACTGAACTTTTATCTTTCCTCTCTATAATCTTACTTTCTACTTCTCCAAGCTATTATCCAATACATCATAAACAGTGCAATCACAATCTAGAATGTTTCTTCCTAACTTTTCACTCTGGCCCTCTTCAAATAAGACTAGTCATTGCTCATTCTTCTAAATTTCCATCATCTTCCTATACCACTTTTTTTTTGGCACTTCACAACCAGACTATCAACTCAAAGCAATCTTCTGTTTTCATCTTGGTATGAGAAAGCTGCTCACACTTTAAGCAGAGACTATGCCCCCATTACCTAATATAATGCTTGGCTCTCCCTAAATGTTTGCTACTGCTACTCCTAATGTGGTCAAGTTCATGAAATACTTCTATCCCCAAAGAAGTCTCCTACTATATACCTCTATAACCTATCAAAAATAGAGCTTGAGTATATAGAATTATTTTTATACAGGAATGTTTACACATAAATGTCCCATCTCACTCTAAAGCCTTTCTTTCATAGTCTGAGTTAAGGCATTTATTTATGCCTCAAACCCATGAGCTAAAATACTTAGTAGTGAGATATTCCAGAGGTCCATTAGGATCCTCAATAAAACAATTATTATAACTAGTACTTAGTAGGTGCCAAAAACTAAGTACTTTACATATACACAATCATTTAGTCCTCACGACAAACCTATAAAGTAAATATATTATTACCCCCATTTTACTTGTAAGGAAACCAAGTCACAGCAGTGTTACATAATTTGGTACAAGGTGACAAAGCTTATAGAGAGTGAAGCCAGTATTCAAACCCAGGCAGTCTGGCTTCAGGTAATATACTCAGAGAGTTTGAAACCATTCAACAAAACTTACAAAAGCAAAAAAATAAGAAGAGGTTTCTGGTTAAATACTACATAAGCACAATGAAAAAAAATCAGACTACTTCAATCCACAATTCAAGTTTACATTTTAGGTTTACACAATATTTGAAGTATAACTTAAGATAGCATTTACTGAGCTCTTACTAAGCATTCTACTAATTACCAGGGATTCTGTTAATCGTTTTAATACCATACTTAGTTCTTATATTAACTCCAAGAAACGGGTAAGTAAACTAAGGTTAAGAGAGATTAAATAATCAAGTTAAATAAGATGCCACAGTCACATATAAGTAGCCATGTCTTAGACTAAGTTCTTAAACACTAACAAAGTTTACCTTTTAAAGGCATTTGCCTAAACCAGAATTTTTATTCATTGGACATACCTTCACACTAGCATAGTTTATCTATAATTTTGTATATATTGGAGCATAAAACCTATTGCTTCTAAAACATTCTTGTCATTTTTCTTATAGTATTACCAGTAGTGATGCAAGGTAGCGCAATAAAGTTAAAAATTCATTCCTAATATGGTAAGAGAACATTACTATTTGGCTTCTTTATAAAAGAAACTTCCTCAATCTTTTATAAAATACCATTATTTCTCTAGGTCAGTAAAAGGGAAAAACTTACATACCACTATAACAGTCTGGACTACAATCATCATCATTACTACATTGACTTATGTATTAAGTAATTTAATTTTTTAATAATATGATAAAGTTACTATTATTATCCCCATTTTACAGCTGAGCAATCAGAGGCACAGTTAAGTCACCCAGCACAAGGTTGTATAGCTAGAATATGGTAAAGTCAGGACTGTCACACCAGTAGGCTACCCCCTACCCTAGTCTATGCTTCACAAGAGCATTCTATCACAGCAATAGAATTCCAATACTGTGCATAAAACTGTAAATTGATAACAGCAATCATTTGCTTTTTTCCAAGTTATTTTTAATTTCAAAAGTTATAAAATTCAAGAATTATACTAAGGAATATTAAGCTGGGAGGCACTTATCCAATAGACATCTTCATCTACCGTCAATAATACTGGCACTTTATTAGATGCTTTATTCACAATCCTGAGTGTTCCATTAAGAAAAAGATGTCTAAATCATCATTACATGGATACTTTAAAATTATAATCAACCTTTAAAATATCTGATAGTTTTTAGTTACAGCATAATATAAAAATAAGATAAATATCTGAGAAATGATTCACTATAAATTCTAAAGTAGATTTCATCTCTGAGCTGGAGATTATCAGTTTCCTAACCTTGAAAATTGTATACGGGTTGCCCAAGGAAACACGGAAGGTAGCTGCTGGTCCTTATACAACTGGATAGTAGATAATCGAGTCCAAAAACATGAATCACAGTAAGAAAAAATCATGAATCATGAAGAAAATCCAAATGTTAACCTTACATTTTACTCATTTGCTGCTTATCATCTTCTTTTATATATACTAATTCACTTGGAAGAATTATTGAAAAGCAGAAGATATAGTTTTCAAAACAGTTTACCAGGTCACTCTAAGAGAGTCACTATGAATAAATGGTATTCTTAGTGAAGTACACCAGGATTTGAATGATCCTCCTATCCACAACAAGCCTTCGGTAGATATATCATCTAGTTTAACGAGTTACCACATTTGATGGGCACCTGGGTACCTCAGTGGTTGAGTGTCTACCTTTGGCTCAGGTCGTGATCCCGGGGTCCTGGGATCGAGTTCCTCATCAGGCTCTCTGCAGGGAGCCTGCTTCTCCCTCTGCCTATGTCTCTGCCTCTCTCTGTGTGTCTCTCATGAAAAAATAAACATCTTTAAAAGAAAGAGAGGAAGGAAAAAAAAGAAAAGAATGGTAAGCCATAGACTAGAAGGATACGTGTGCAAAACACGTATCTGATAAAGATACGTGTTATTTTATCGTTATCCTGACGATATCCTGATAAAGGATATCTAAAATATATAAAGAATACCTAAAACTCAGTAAGAAAGAAATACAATTAAAACAGGCAGAAAATATGAAGACATTTCAGTAAAATGATACACAGATGGCATACACACATGTGAAAAGCTCCCCATCATTAGTCATTAAGAAAATGTGAATTTAGGGCACCTGGGCTCAGTTGGTTAAATGTCTGCCTTCGGCTCAGGTCAGGATCCCAGGCTCCCTGCTCAGTAGGGAGTTTGCTCCTCCCCTCTCCCTCTGACACTCCCACCCTCCCTTGTGCTCTTGCAAGCACTCTTTCTCAAATAAATAAATTTAAAAAAAAAAAAATGTGAATTAAAGCCACAATGATACCCCTACATACTTATTAGACTGACTAAAATTAAAAATATAAACAAAAAGACCTGACAATACCAACGCTGGGGAAGGACCCAGAGCAACTGGAACTCTCAAACTTTTTTTTTTTCAGTTCTGGTACAATACTGACAGGCATGCAAAATACCGTGACCCTTGGAAAAGTTGACAGTTTTTTAATAAATTTTAAGCATATACTTAGGATTCTATCCAGGAATCCCACTCCTCAATAGTTACTCAAGAGAAATGAAAATAAATGTTCATGCAAATGTTCTGCAGCAGCCCTATAAATAATCTCTCCAAGCTGGAAACAATACAAATGCCCTTCAACTGGTGAATGGATAATCTTGGTACACATCCATACAATGACTACACAGCAATAGAAAAAACTACTTTTATACTCATGATACATAGATCTGAATGTATTATGCTAAAAAAAATTTTTTTAGTCAAATGTATTATGCTAAGTGAAAGAAACAGACTTAAAGCTACATGTTCTGTGGTTCCATTTATAGGACATTCTAGTAAAGGCAAACTAACAGTGTTTTTCAGGATCTGGGATTAAAGGGAGGACTTATTACAAAGGAACACAAGGAAACTTCCCAGAATGATGGACATCTGTATCTTAATTATAGTAGTTTAACATGATGATATACATTTGTTCAAACTCAGTACACTATACCAAGAGAATGAATGTTAATGTATGTAAATTATCTCAGAAAGCTAGACATTAAGAAAAAACTAATAAAAAATGCGATTATGCAAATAATTTGTTACAAAGGAATTATAATGAATATGAATTTGTAAACACAAATCCAACTGTAGAACATCACAACTCAATTAAAAAATTATTGGGATGCCTGGGTGGCTCAACGTTTGAGTATCTGACTTCTGCTCAGGGCATGATCTCAGAGTTCCAGGATCAAGTCCTACACTGGGCTCCCTGCATGCAGCTTGCTTCTCCCTCTGCCTGTGTCTCTGCCTCTCTCTGTCTCTCATGAATAAATAAAATCTTTAAAAAAATTATTTAAAAATATTCCCTTAGAATATTCATTTAACTCCCACTGGGCATATGCATCATTTTGCAACACACCATGGCATTAGCATTAATATTTATTTCAGTAAAGTAATTATTTAAATAAAAACACTGCATACATTAACTTTTTCCTGAAACCACTTAGTTTCTAAATGGGCTTAACGTTTTCATGTGCCAAGAAACAATTTTGTATCATTCCTTTGTTATAACTGAATAAGACACATCACTCCTATAAAAGGAATTAATTTACTACTAAAGCCTTCATGGTTATAAATTTTTCAAACCTCTGTAATACCATCATCCACCTATTGGTCCATTCAACTTCAGAAACCTCATGAAAACAGCAGTTAAACAGCTTTCGTTATATTAAAGAGGTAGGTGTGTGTTTGGGAGTGAGAGGAAGGGTGAAATGATAGCTATTTTTCTTATTATTGTTAGTGAGAACACAAAACAGTCCCAAACTAAACTCCTTCTGAGTACAATTCTCTAGTTTCAAAGCTGGAACCCATTAAATAGTTTAGATTATATTTTAACTCCTTTTAAAAGCAGTTCTTTTTTCCCCCAGTTCAATATCACAATACCACTGAAAAAACTGCCACTCCCATGTATATAGTACTAAAAGTTTATAAATGCATTTTCACACATATTATCTCTTAATCCTCACCAAAACCTATGAGATAGTGTGTTAATTTTCTTTTTGTTTTTTTTTAATAATTTTTTTTTATTATTATTTATGTATTATAGTCACAGAGAGAGAGACAGGCAGAGACACAGGCAGAAGGAGAAGCAGGCTCCATGCACCGGGAGCCCGATGTGGGATTCGATCCCGGGTCTCCAGGATCGCGCCCTGGGCCAAAGGCAGGCGCCAAACCGCTGCGCCACCCAGGGATCCCCTTAATTTTCTTTTTGTAAATGTCAAAACCCACTTAGAAGATTAGATTAGTTGTCCAAAGATTACACAAATGATTTAAGTGTCAGGGCCAGAACGCTGTTTTGTATTACTCTGTGTATACATTAGCAAGAACAGTCTGAAGACAGAAAACATTATAGGAAAGCTTATACCTAACAATGTTTAAAAATATTAGCAATACTTGGTAGTCACTGCATATATACCCCTAACAATGTCTAAAAATATTACCAATACTTGGGAGCCACTGCATATATTAAAGGAGACTGAGTAAAGAATAGTTTAGTGACAACTAAATGTGGAATGGAATCCTGGATGGAAAAAAACAAAGGCCATTACTTGAACAAGTGGCAGGGATGTCTGTGTGGCTCAGTGGTTGGGCATCTGCCTTTGGCTCAGGGCATGATCTTGGGGTCTGGGGATGAAGTCCCACATTGGGCTTCCTACAGAAGCCTGCTTCTCTCTCTGCCTATGTCTCTGCCTCCTCTGTCTCTCATGAATAAATAAATTGTTTTTTAAAAAACAATCAAGTGGCAAATACAAGTGAACATGGATGCGTATTAGATAATACTACTGAATTAATGTTTAATTTCCTAAATTTTTTTTTAAAAAGATTTTATTTATTCATGAGAGACACAAAGAGAGGCAGAGACACAGGCAGAGGGAGAAGCAGGCTCCATGCACGGAGCCCAATGTGGGACTCGATCCCAGGACTCCTGGACCACGCCCTGAGCCAAAGGCAGCCGCTCAACTGCTGAGCCACCCAGGTGTCCCTGATTTCCTAAATTTGATAACTAATGTAATATGTAAGAGAAAGTCCTTGTTCTTAGTAATACATATTTTAAATATTCAGCGATGAAAGGTTATGATGCCTGCAACTTACTGAAAGTGATTCAAAAGAATATGTGTACAGAGAAATCAAATGGCAAAAATGCTAACTGGTGACCTAAATAAAGATTATACGGTGCTAAGGTTTGTTTTTTTTTTTTTTTTTTGGTTTTTTTTTTAGATTTTATTTTTTATTTTAGGCAGAGTGAGAGCGAGAGAGATCACATGGAGGAGGGAGGCTCTCTGCTAAGCTGAGAGCCTGATGTGGGGCTTGATCCCAAGATCCTGAGATCATGAGCTGAGATGAAGGCAGCCACTTAGCTGACTGAACCACCCTGTGCCCCACTCATGGTTACTTTCATTACTGAATTTATATAGAGATGAAAATAAAAAAATGAAACATTAATTTTCTTTCAATTTTCTTTAATAGCTATTAGACATCTCTAAGGGGATCTTTTGTTAAATAACTGAATAAAAAAAGATACATTCTCGCAGGTGCCTGGGTGGTTCAGTCAGTTAAACATCTGCCTTCAGCTCAGGTCATGGTGATACCAGGGTTCTGGTATTGAGTCCCAGAGACAGGCTCTGTGCTCAGCAGGGAGCCTGCTTCTCCCTCTCCCTCTGCCATTTCCCCTGCTGCGCTCTTTCAAATAAATAAATAAAATCTTAAAAAAAAAAAGAAAAAAGAAAGATACATTCTTTTTAGTGCCTGTATAAACAAGTTAACTGTAGTTGGAATCAAACAGTATTTGTTGATTTTTTAAAAATAGGGCACAAAACATGACAGCAAGCAATACATAATACATCTGAGGAATAGCTCATACTTTTTTAGTGGTATGAGAATTTTAGTAAAATTGTTCTCCCATCCCATTCCAAAATACTTAAATATGTTTTTATAATCTTAATACATTTCAAAATAAGTACTGTGAATCTGCACCACATAGATATTTCCATGAATTCAACCATAAGTCCTCCAGGGGAAAAAAACAACAACAGGATTTCAATAGCATAGACACCATTTCACTAAATAAACATGCCTTCCCCAAGGAGCACTAAGCACAAGTAGAAGGGAGCTGTCCAGTTACACATGCTTTTCTCCTTGTATTCATCTTGCCAAGCTTCATTCCTAGTGTTTAAAGTATTTTTTTGCAACAAATCCCCTAATGCAAGCCAACTTCTTCATCTGATGCTCAACTAAAGAAATTTATTTTTAAAGTTTCTGAAGGAAAAATTAGCTATTTTGCACGTCTGGGAGATGGAATTAATGTATAATATAATTCATGAACACTTTAAGGGAGTTTTAGGAGTTATTTTAACTAACATCGATTTTTTTTGTCATATGTGCCAGCCAACTTCACAGCCTAACTCCGTCTGAACATGCAATTCCAACATAAATGTACTCTATTTCATTATTTATAGCAAGAACATAACACTGCAATGCAAAGAGGACTTCTTTATACAGGCTACAATTCATAAACAGTCCTCAAACTTTCTAGGTCAACTCATCTTTTTTTTAGTTACTCCTGAGTCCCCCAAATTGTCCTTTTTTTCTGGATTATTATTTAACTTGATTTAACCCAACTTCTACATTCTTCCTACTCACAGAATTAGAGTGAAAAGAAACTCAGAAATCAGTCCATTATTCCTCCCTCCAAGCTCACAGAGTTGCCGGCTAGACACCGGTAAGTTCCACAGAAGAATAAATTCCTTATCCTCTAACTAATATGAATTTTTACAGAGAGGTAATATTAAATTGTACATAGAAGCTCAGAAAAAAGAAAAAAAAAGTTCAGAAGACACTTATAAAGTGTTCTGAAAACGCAGTGAAACAAAGCACCTCTTCAGCACTTCGAATCCTCCATACTAAGTTTTGACTACTAATGAGTAGACAGTTTTAATATTTCTTGATCTCTAGAGGAACATAAGGAAAATCCCATAAAATTGGGGCTCTTCCTTACAATTTATTTTTAGTACAATTAGTTTATTTGCTGTCATCTCATTCTTATAATCTTTGTCCCTAATGTTTTATTAACTCTACTTTTAAATAAAAACAGACACAAAATAAACTATACAGATTTGAAAATTATTTTTTAAAAAACTACAATAAATTTTTCAAGTTCTATTTCAAACTGTCAACCTGGATTTTTAAAAAATAAAAAGAGGGCAGAAAACAATTTTTCATTTCAGAATGAGGTATAAACATAGAAGGGACCAATCTTGAGATTATTTGTCTAGTATCATCCTAAATTAAGTCAAAGATGCAAAACATTTTCTGTGACATCAGGATATAATTCCCGAAAGCCCACTTCTTCATAGCATACACTCTTTATTTTTCTTTTAAAAGGTTACTGCATAATGACATATGAGGTTTACACTAAGATTTAAAGGAGGCCTTTCAGATCTTTGAATCAAAGTCATGAATCAAAAAATCATGATTTAATGACCTTAACTGAAGTGCAAAAGCTCTTTATAAAATACTAACTAAATAATGATGCTGACACATACTAAGGAAGCATTTATTTACTTTTTTAGCTTGCTCAATTAAGTGACTAAGTCTGGGCTGAATGCAATAAGGCTGACCTGCAGGGGTCAAACCCAGGAGTTGTGTTACAATCTTTTTTGCTTAATCACAGACTTCTTTGATAATCTAATGAATGCTAAAAAGCCTCTTCTCAGAAAATTCCCTATATGGACAGAGATACAAAATTTTGTTTATTTTTCAAGTATTTTTTAATTTAAGTAATCTCTACACCCAATGTGGGACTTGAACTCATGACCGTGAGTTGAAGAGTCACACACACTTCTGACTCAGCCAGCCAGGTGCCCCACTTACAAAATTTTAATACAATCTTGAAGGGAGGTGTCCTTACAGAATCTATTAATCCCAGGGAAACAATTATCATTGATTACATAGAAAGAAAGAGTTAAAACTTAATGCTCTTGGTATTCATACAGATTCTGATCAGAACAAGGGGACCAGACAGGCATCTGGAGTCAAAGGTTGGTGAAAGCTGTGATAACCTTCTGTTCCACGGTACCAAAACTATTCAAAAGCCACAGTAGCCAGGTTCTGCCAACTGTCCATCCCTGCTCTGTGATCCCAAGACACAAGGCCCTGTGCCATCTCTACCTCTAATCATCTAGATTCTGCAAGCTGCTTTGATCTACTGCAGTTGCTGACAAGTAACCACCCAGTCCACCCTTTAATACCTTTGGTGACACAACTCAGTGTTTCAAAAGGCAAGCCACTGCAGTTTTAGGCAATGCCGAAAAATTATGAAGTTCCTTTCTAATCTGACTAAATGGGTTTGTAAACTTTAAATGCTGCCCTACTGAATTTCTTCTCTTTTCACTTACCAATAGGTAACAAAATAGCTTATCATTCAGTATTTGATACTAATCCTAAAACCAGAAGCAAAAAATCATTTAGTTCTACTTGCACCAAACAGATAAGTCAGAATAATGATGAAAAGCACTTTCTACTTGCAAATCAAAATGTAAGATCAGTACTGGTTCAGTTCAAGAAAAATGCAAGGTTTCCACCTACACAGCATCTCCTACTTTTCAGGGCTTCTTTTCACTGCATAAAAAATTTTAAATGTATCAACATTAAAAGATTCAGAGTACAGTCACTTAAATTAACATCAGTTCTGTCTGCAAGTAGTATCCTCTATATTTCTATTTATACCTGTGATTCTGTAATAAACAGTTCTAATCAATGCAATATAAATATAGAAGTCATTACTTATTTATCAGATAAAGACTGGCTTTCAAGAACTTTAAGTTGTCTCAGTCACCTTCAATGGCTCCTTTTTCACATATTGAAACCAATGTATCAGTAAGGTCCAGTTATCATAAATATAAGCAACCTCTGATGCGAATGCTTGTTTCCTTCGAAAAGAAAGGAAATATTAAAAATTATACTTTCTATTTTCTTCCTTAAATAATCCCACGCTAATGCTGGGAAAAAAAAAAGATTCACAGATATTACGAAAAGTGATTTATACAGTCAAATCAGCTAAGAACAACGTTAACCAACAGTTAATTGGATTACCAATATAGTAAAATCTCATTTACAAAGGACTACCCGAGAGGGGCTTGCTTTCCTGGGCCAAGTCTCAGAAAGCCAAACAATGCACAGCCCTAAGGAAGAGTCTATCTTGTAAGGAGCTTCTTTTTGGTCCTTCAATAATTACACCACCTATAGAGATACAAAGATGATCCACCTAAATGAATTGTACACTATTTTGCAAATACCATTATAGGGCACCAGTTCCATAAATTTATATGGTAGGTTTGCAACAATCTCTTGGTTAAGAAATACATTTCCTGATAAATAAGCACTTCTCTACTTTTCCAGAGTGGCTTGAAGAATGAATGCCGTGTTTTAAAAAGGCCAAAAGAAAATAAATAGATAAATAAATAAATGGCAGTGCCACACTTCACCTTACCAGAACTGCACGACCTACAAAAGGCATGTTAAGCTCATGAAGACAGACCTCTGAGCCTTTCTCTTGTGATATACTCATATTCAGAATTATTTTAGTTGATTCTTAAATTTGAAAATTTCATGCATCACAAGCAAAATACGTACTACAGAATTTTCTTACAGTCCCTATTGTTGGATACCCTATTATTTAAATTGATTCAGTTTTAAATCAATGCAGTATATACTTGTACCCAAGCAAATACTATGAATCTCGAAATAGTTTAATTATGCCTGTTTTTTTAGCACAAAATTATTTCATGAGCTTAATATACAACTGAACACTCGAAATAGCTTTTTTAAAGCACAGACTTCAGATAGTCCAAACACTGCCCCACCCCTGGTAAGAGTGGTTGACTGGAACATTTTAATACACTCCATCACGTATAGTACGGCTATAGAACCTTCATTATTGGCGCAAGAAGTTGCACATTTTCCAGTACAGTTTATACTTTAAAAAGAATGTTTGCATCATCCTCAATACCAGATGTCACCAACACTCAGGTACGCTGAAGATACGTGATAACCACAAGCCCTGTAATATCCCCCCTCTCAACATAAATGCGCACTTTTGTCATTTCTTCTAACGTGAAGTTGCTGAATGTAAAATAATAATAATAATAATAATAATAATAATAATAATAATAAGGCGTTCTCTCCAGTAACCACACAGTTAGGTCTATTAATTGGGAGGCAGGAATCACCACATTAAGAAAATTTCAAACAGTAACAACGCAAAACACAACACAAAGGTGAAAAGGTCTTTTTTGCTTAATTACTGAAAGATCTTACCATTTTCAAAAGTATCTGCGGGATGCCAAGCAAGATTTCCAAAACCCACCCCTCCCCCAGCCGTAAGCCGCTCCCCCCGCCCCCGCCCCCGCCCCCAGCCGCCGCCTCAGCCCGGAGGTCTTTATCTAGACCCGGCTGGGATGCTACTCACCAAGTTTTTCCACCAACTTGAGCATCACCCCTCCAATGTGCACCTCCCCGGTCACCCTCAGAGTGACATCGCGGTTCAGGTCTGTCACATGAACGCTCAGTTCCCACGTCCCGTCCGCGTAGCAGCCATCTGGCATCCTTATCCCGTCCAGAGCCATGGCTCCTTCCTGCGAGCACGGAGGAAATGGCTCTCGTCAGCGTCACTCCCCCAAAGGCAGGCGAATCCCACCGAGTTCGCGGAGTCCGCGGCGGAGCGGGAGGAGGTGGAGGACCCGAGGGTTTCCGCACCAACTCGGGAGGGCGGCGAGGCGAGGCGAGGCGAGGCGGGACTGCGGGCGGGACTGCGGGCGGACTCCGCGCCCTTCCCGGCGGGCGCCCCGCGCTCCCGCCCCGCGCTCCCGCCCCGCGCTCCCGCCCCGCGGCGGCCCTCGCCGGCCCTCGCCGCCGGCCCGCGCCGCCCCAGCCCAGCGGCCCTCGCCTAGCGGCCCGCGGCGGGCTTCACCTGCCGCCTGCGCTCCGCACCGCGGCCGGCCGAGACGCCGCCCGGGGGCTCCACATTCCACCTCGCCGCCCTCGCTCCCCCTCAGGTCCCGGCCCGGGTCCCGGCCCCTCACCGCGCTCCTCGCGCTCCCGGCCGGGGCTCGCGCAGCAACAAGCACGGGGACGGCGGCGGCGGCGGCTCGCGGGGCGGCGGCTCGCGGGGCGGCGGCGCGCGGTCCCCCTCCTCGGCCGGCAGAGCGCTGCGTCCCGGCGGGAGCGACTAATGGAGTCCCGTCGTCGCGGCCCCTCGCCCGTCGGCCGGCGCTCCACCCCTCCCTCCCCGCCTCCTCCGTCGGAGTCCGGCTGCGGCTGGGCGCGCCTGCTCCCTCCTCCCCCGCCCCCCGAGCCGCCCGGAGCGGTCGGGCCGCCTCACCCGAGTCCCTCACGGTCCCCCGCGGCCGTGCAGCGGGCTGGGGGCCTCGCGCACTCCCGAGCTGGGGGCGGGGCGGGCGGGGCGGCGCGCTCGGAGGAGGCGAGGGGCGCCCGCGGCGCAGCAATCTCAGCCCCGCCGAGCCGCTGCCCTTTTATGGAAATGAAGGACCGGGCGTAGGGATTGAATCCAACATCCGGGCTCTCGGCCGCGGGACCTGAGGAGGGGGAGCGAGGCGGGCGGGGGCGGCCTCCCGCGAGGGGAGGGGGCGCGGCGCGGCGGAGCGGGGCGGGGCGGGGCGGGGCGGGGCGGGGGGGGGGGGCGCGCTGCGTCCCGCGCTCGGGGCTCAGGCTTTGCCCGAGCGCCTGGCGGTGGGCGTCTGTCCTTCCAGCGGGAGAAGGGGCTTGCCCGTGAGAAACGGCCACAGGAAATTCCCAGGGCAAGGTCGTTTTCGGGGAACAAAGTCCCCCCGCCCCCTCCCCACGCCTGGAGCGAGTCCCGAAGACTCGGGGCGGGCCTCGGTGCGGCGCTCCGGGACCTGGAGAGGAGGGTCCGGGACGTAAAAACTTGAGAAAGTGAGTGCCCAGGCCAGCTCCACGGACATCCCACAAAAGAATGAGAAGACCCAGAGGGAGGTGAACCGCAAAAATTGCTTCGTAAGCAATGTCCGGCACAACCAGCAACTCCTACCGGACTCCCCAGAGTCCGCTTGCGCTTTTAACCCGTTCGGAAGCCCCAAGCAGAAGCGGGTCCAATAGGGCCCACGACGCTCCGTGTGTGAGGGGCGCGGGGGCGGGGGGCGGGGGGGCAGCACAGCCCGTTTGACTCGGAAACTTTCTCGGGCCGCTCCAGCCTTTTGCATTTGTGTATTTTTGCCTGCAGCTTAGAACTAGCAGTGGACTGGGGCCTGTAGGTGGCTAAGCATCCTCTACCCCACCCTCAGCCACACCTTGAAAGAATTTTAATAGCCCTGGGATGGTGCCAGCAGGTAGGGAGAACCGGAGAGCTCTACCTGTTGAGACCGACTAGGGATAGAAAATGGTCCTCCCGCTTCCCCCTTTACTTCCACTTCCCCCGTTTACTGTCGCACTCGATTCAGAAAGGGCCCCCCGGAGAAGCCGCCTCGCGGGCAGACGCCGGGCTCAAAAGACTTAGGCCCGCGCGACGGCTGATCTCAGGCCCCGTGGAAGGCCCCGGGTTTGAGTCCCCGCGTTCTTGAGCTGTGCCGATTACGCTGAAAAGGAACTTGCGAGGCGAATGACCCTCCGTCCCTCAACGCAGTTGGGAAACGAGGTTAGAGGCCTCAAGAAAGGGATGGGACCCATAAAAGAGCGAAAGGAAAGCAGCGAAATTCAGATGCCAGAGGTTTGGCACCAAAAATAGGGAAAACCACTACCGTACTTTGAGCCAGTCATCATGGAGAAACTGATGCCCCAGATCTGGCGTCTGTCCGCTCTCCAATTATTTCTACTCATGGAGGTTTCAGAGGGTTCTCTTGGAAGCGGTATGAATGTCCCAGAGAGGAGGGAATATTTGTGTAAATTATGGTGTTGGAAATATACAGGAAAACGTTCTTACAAAAATAGGGAATTGCTTGTCAGGGTAAAAAGCTGTACAAAACTGTGTATGTGGCTGTAACATCACAAGCTTATCCTCAGCTATTCAGAGGAAGAAAAAAAAAAAAAAAGACTGGAAGGAAATACACCAAATGATAAGCTGTGTGGGTGTTGAGATCATGGGAGATTTTTTTTCTTCTTCTTCATTTTCTACAAACTCCAAAGCTTTGCATTCAGGACCTCTCTGTCACCACCTTAAATTTTATTCAACATCTCAATTTCTCTGTGCATGCCGTTACATTCACAATGATGGACACAGTGGGTAGATAGAGAAGCTACTGAACTACTGGGCAAAGTGTCCCTTTGTGTTTTTTAATACCCACCCCCCCCCCCCAATTAAAACATGAGCTCTTTCAAAGCAGGGACTTAAATCTTTGTTTTGCCCACAAATTTATAAATAGCTTGAAACAAAATGGAAAACATGCTGATACCAAATCAATACAAATGTCAAACAGTAAGTCAGGGAGAAATCTCATTACTAGGGAAATCCTGGCTTTTGAGTTTTATGTGTTATTTCCACATCTTATCTCAAAAAGATTTGTGGCAATGTTTAAGTATTCATGGGCTATGAGATAGCGTACATTAGGGGTATAGCACAAAATTAGGGGTAGTGGGGAGAGGTGGGAAATGGAAGGACAGAGATTTAAAATGGAGCCAGAAATGAGGCTAAACATTGTACCTTAATGAACTTTGCAAGCGTTCCAGTAAATTCCGAGTAACTATTGCTTCTGAATATGCCTCCATAGAACCAAAAATATCCATGTTCTTTCTGAATATTCCATCCTTCATACAAATTTGTCAAAGCTGTTTTGTCTCAGAAACCCTTTTAGCACCCAGTTTCCACATTCTAGTTCTTTTCTCACTTTCCAGTGAGTACTTTCTGAACAGCCTCTCACCACAGTGCCTACTGCTTTGACTAATGTGCACTTCTGTGAATGTTTTTTACATTTAGTGACAGGGGGATGGTTAATAATGTAAATAACAGCCCCATTTATTAACATTTGAAATAGCTTAGTTATAGCATAATAAGAGACTTTCCTATCTTTAGAAAATAAGCAGTTTATATTTGAGCAGTATAGAGCAAGGAAGGCAGTGACCCTCTGTTAAGTACCATTGGAGGAATAGATTAGGATGGGTGCAGCTGGTTCCTTCGGGCCTTCTTTTTGAGTATTTCAAGCTGGTGCTTGTTTTGAAGATGAAAGAGGACTCTGACTCCAATCATTGAAACCGGGATTTTTTTTTTCCTCCCGGTTTATCAAGTGAGGCTTTCAAGTGCATTTCTTAAATGTTTACTTCTACCTAATGTTTTCCAGTGTATTCAGATGTGGAATCTTATCTGGAATCCCCCACTAGAACCTCTAAGACAATGCAATACTTGTGGTACTGACATCATGCTGAAAAGTAGCCGAGAACTCCAGTGTTTGGAAGAACAGCCCAAGCACTGAAAGCAGCAATATCCAAATAAGGTACCAAGCACTGGTCTTAGATTTAGACCAAATGATACCTCACAGATCTGCCGTCAAATGCAGCCCTCTGGCTGGGTAATCCACAGGTTGACTTCGGCTTTTTCTCTGACCCTACCTAAGCTGTGCTTTTATATTTCTAAAAGGTTAGTACAAAATAAACCCACCAGGTTTGAAAGAGAGAGATGTTGGGCGATAGGAAAAAATAAGAGAAGGTCTGTGTGAGTGCGAAAGTGTAAGGGTAACTAAAAATGCACTTCAAACCACCATATGAGGCCAGCAAGATGAAATGTAATGAATTATTCCTGTCAAATACCAGGTGAACAGAATTCTTTGTCCCAGGGATTGCCAAAAATGGAACATACTGGTAAAGCTACTAAGGAGGTAGAAGTCAAGGGACATGGAGTGTAAACTAAGAATGGGAAGGAAGGCTGCAGGGGCCACAGTTTTTATAGAAACGGTAGTCACTGCAAACAGCAAGAAAAGGAGTAGCAAACCTAAGGACAAGGATGATTTGCTGGGGGTGGGGATGTTTTGACATGGACCTAAAGGAGAATTCTTAGATAGCAATGAAATCTACTTCAAGGAGAAAGAAATGCACTGCTCAAATGTACCGCTCCAGAGTATAGAAAATTTTTCGTAAGAAACCATGCTGGGTGATACTTGAAAAAAACTTTTTTTCTTTGATTTAATTCTGAACATCATGTCATCTTGTAAACATTCTGTCCTCGACAAAAATATGGAGGATTCACACATAGGATCATACAAACAAGGTAGCTAATTGTGTGCCTTAGAACAGTACAAGGCACTGAGACAGATATGTAGACATATAACATATCACAAAGTCTTAAAGGAACATCTGATGTAGGAGGCTTATATTTAAAATATCATAAAGGGGGATCCCTGGGTGGCGCAGCGGTTTGGCGCCTGCCTTTGGCCCAGGGCACGATCCTGGAGACCCTGGATCGAATCCCACGTCGGGCTCCCGGCATGGAGCCTGCTTCTCCCTCTGCCTATGTCTCTGCCTCTCTCTCTCTCTCTCTCTGTGTGTGTGACTATCATAAATAAAAAAAATAAAAAATAAAAAAAATAAATTAATTAATTAAATAAAATAAAATATCATAAAGGATATCCACATGCAAAAAAATTAGGCCCCTACTTACACTATATATAAAAATTGACTCAAAATGAATCACAGACCTAAGTTTAAGATCTAAACATAGCATTCTCAGAAGAAAACATAGGAGTAAACCTTTGTAACCATGGATTAGGCAATAGCTTCTTAGATAAGACATCAAAGCCAAAGCAACAAAAGAAAAACAAAATTGAATTTTCTCAAAATAAAAAATACCTAAATTTCAAAAGAGCATGAAAAATGTGAAAAAATAACCCACAGAATGGGAAAAATATTTGTAAATCATATATTTTTTAAGGAACTTATATCTAGAATATATAAAGAGCTGCTATAAATCAACAATAAGACAACTCAATTAAAATGAGCAAATAGGGGTACCGGGGTGGCTCAGTGGTTGAGCAGCTGCCTTTGGCTCAGGGTGTGATCCCAGGGTTCTGGGATGAGTCCCACATCAGGCTTCCCACAGGGAGCCTGCTTCTCCCTCTGCCTATGTCTCTGCCTCTCTTTATCTCATAAATAAAATCCTTAAAAAAATAATAAATAAAATGAACAAATAATCTGATTAGTCAGTTCTCCAAAAAAGATACACAAATGATCAATGAGCAATGAAAAAATGCTCAACACCATTAGGCATCAAGGAATTGCAAATCAAAATCACAATGAGATAACACTTCATACCTACCAGAATGATATAATTAGAAAAAGATAATAACAAGTGCTGGCTATGGAGAAATTGCAGCCCTCATACATTGCTGGTGGGAATGTAAAATGATCAACTATTTTGATATACAATTTGGCAATTCCTCAGAAAATTATAGAGCTACCATATAACCCAGCAGTTGTACTCTTAGATATATACCAAGAAAATTGAAAATATATGTCCAGACAAATACTTGCACACAAATATTAATACTTAGCCAAAAGATGGAAACAACCCAAATGTTCATTTATCACTTGAAAGACATTTGGGATGTTTCCATCTTTTGTCTAGTACTAATATTTGTGTACAAGTATTTAAATAAATGATTCATTTAAAAAAATCAGAAGGGGGATGCCTGGGTGGCTCAGTGGTTAAGTGTCTGTCTTCAGCTCAGGGCATGATCCTGTGGTCCCGGGATTGAGTCTCACAGTGGTCTCCCTGCGAGGAGTCTGCGTCTTCTCTACCTGTGTCTCTGCCTCTCTCTCTGTCTCTCATGAATAAATAAATAAAATATTTTTTAGGGCAGATCCGGTAGTTCAGCGGTTTAGTGCCACAGTCCCTGCATGGGGCCTGCTTTTCCCTGTGCCTGTGTCTCTGCCTCTCCCTCTCTCTGTGTCTCTCATTAATAAATAAATTAAATAAATAAAATTTTAAAAAAATAAAATATTTTTTAAAAAATTCAGAAGGGAGAAAAACTATCACTCTAACATCTAAATCATGAAGTACAAACCCACTATGAAGACTATGATAATCTAACCTCTGAAAGAAGGTCATCAGTGAAGTCATGGAATGTCTTTATGAAGAAGACAAATCTAACTGGATCTGAAGGATGGAGTTAGGCCTATCAGGAGGAGTAGTGTGTGAAATCACGAGGCAGAAGTAAGCATGGCATGCCCACAGCCATGGAGAAGAAAGGAAGAAATGCCAAGGAGATGCTCTGGAGAAGAGTCGGGGTAGAGTGAGGCCAGAGTAGGTAGGATAGAAGTTTAGATTCTGAGAAAGAAAATGGTAAGTCGGGATCCCTGGGTGGCGCAGTGGTTTGGCGCTTGCCTTTGGCCCAGGGCGCGATCCTGGAGACCCGGGATCGAATCCCACATCAGGCTCCCGGTGAATGGAGCCTGCTTCTCCCTCTGCCTATGTCTCTGCCTCTCTCTCTCTCTCTGTGACTATCATAAATAAATAAAAATTAAAAAAAAAAAAAAAAGAAAATGGTAAGTCATTAAAAAGTTGTTACATGGTAGTAATATCATGAAAGCAATATTCAAATAAGATTAATCCAGTAAAAATATGCATGTTGGATTGCAAGAGCTAGGGACTAGAATTCAGAAGGTTGGTTTGGAATCTGCTCATGACTTACATGTAAGAAAAGTAGGGATTGGGGGATGGAGGGGATTTCAAAAGAGTTATTATCAAAAGCTTTTGAGCATTTTTGATGTTTTAAGAGCTGTTTAGTGCACTTGAAACGTTCCTCACAACAACCCTGAGTTTTTATGATTATCCTTCTTTAATGTGAGTTACCTGATGGCTAGAGAACTGGGATTAAAACCTAGGTCTGAAAAAAAGAAGGTCATAAATGCTGCAAAGTTTTCATGTTTGGGTGACCAGGCAAGAAGAACAATGGGGTTACTGAACTGGAGAATGGAGCTAGGGAGGAGGTGATTTCAGGGAGCAAAGGGAAGACAACCTGTTTTAAAAAAGAAATATTCAACTTAGGGTGAAAGCTGTATACCCCAGTGGAAACATTTCAAGGGCAATTAGGTAAATAAACCTGGCCATTTTGTGAGAGGATCAGATCACAGAGAGAAATCATGAACAGAGAGGCAAGCCTGAAGATATGGCTTCACTCCCAAAGGAGCCTAACCTTGGGGTAACTAACTGTTCCCCAAAGGCAGAAGCAGGAAGGAGAATCCTCTAAGGCAACAGAGGTGAAAAAAAGATCAGGTTAGTCCAGAGTCAGGCAAGCCAAAAAAAGGAAAGAAGGAAAAAAAAAAAAAAAAGGAAAGGAAAGATGAAAGAACCATTTCAAGAAGGAAAAGGTGGTCAACAGTATCAAATGATGCAGAGGAGTTCAGGAGAATAAAGAGTGATTGAAGAACACAAAGCCTGGCCAAAATCATTGCTCACCTTGCAGAGGACAATTTTATAGCTAGTTGAGACAGGTTTCAAAGAGTTGAAGAAGAAAAAGGAAGTTTCTCAGTGAAAGGAAAGCAGGAACGAGTATAGTAGTATGGAGGTGCCACAGGAGCAAAGATGCTTTTTCAAAACAAAGGACACAGGAGCGTGCATAAAGACTTACGGAAAATACAAGGGGGAAATAGTTTGCTTAAACTTAAAACCAAGATCTCTCTGGGTTTGGGGGGGATAATTGCCCAGATTCAGGAGAAATAGGAGCAGCCCTTGCCACCACAGAAGAAATACACACCAGTTTGCTAGGCTATTGGTTTACTGGAAGGATCTAACTATTTTATAAAAGTGGAAACACACAGCAGGATACAGCAAATTGTGTATAAACATATTTAAATAAATACTGTTAATATTAGCCAACGAGAGGGTGGGGCTGGCTGGGTTATTGTGCTGTTCAACAGAGGCCCTCCCAGGAGGTCAGATTGGGGCCGGGATGTAAGAAAGGAAGGATGTGATTAAGAGATTATTTCAGTACAACTAGGGCAGAGATTCCAAGGCCCATAGGGAGAACCAATGGGGACAGCACAAATGCCAACGTGCCCAGCACAGAGGTGCTGCTGGGGGTCCACTGGCCTGGGACAGTGTAGCCACCATTCGCAGGTCACTCCAAAGGACACAAGCCACAAGGCCATTCCCGACAGCTGCCTTCACGCAGTCAGTTCCTACAACATACCAGAAACTCTGACCTGCTCAACTGTTTGCCTGTTAATGAATACATTAGTCTTCTTCCTGATTTCCAGTGTTATTCAGTGTCCAGCAGGTTCTTCCCAATTTTTAGTAACTAGGTAAACTCCCAACCCCCATGCTGTGAAAAGATCCCTGTTCTCTTTGTGCTTTGTATCACAATGTCCTCTTCACATGCATAAACCTTCTATTCTTCCCAAAACAGGATTTGCAGTTCCACTAAAACAGCCAAACCAGAAAGTCACCTACAACTCCAATTGCCCTAGGGCCAACCCAGTCCAATTTAGAAGGACAAAAGTACCTTTTATCTACTTGCTCCTAAGAAGGTGTTCAGGTGACAGAGAATTGACAGCAGCTGAACATCACCATCTGGTGCCTGGGAGGTGTCACTGCAAATCTTTTCTCTCCTTTGAACTGCATGCAACAAATAATTCTTTTTTTTTTAAATACTTTATTTATCCATTCATGAGAAACACACAGAGAGAGGCAGAGACATAGGCAGAGGGAGAAGCAGGTTCCATGCAGGGAATCCGATGCAGGACTCGATCCCCGGACCCCAGGATCATGACCTGAGCCAAAGGAGAAGCTCAAACTTCTGAGCCACCCAGGTGTCCTGCAACAAATAATTCATTAAGAACTTAACAAATGGAGAAAGCATCCCTGCACCTATTGAAAGATAAACTTTTGGGGCCCCTGGGTGGCCCAGTTGGTTGAGCGCCTGCCTTTGGCTCAGGTCATGATCCTAGGACATTAGGCTCCTGGCTCAGGGAGAGGCCCGCTTCTCCCTCTGCCTGCTGCTCCCCCTACTTATGCTCTCTTTCTCTCTAATAAATGGATAAAATCTTAAAAAAAAAAAATCAGTAAAAATAAAAGATAAACTCTTCATTTTTGGACCCCATCCCCTCTTTCAAGGGGTGCTTTTGGAGGTATCCGCTATATTCCCAGTTTTTCCTGCTTCATCTAATTCTCCCCTTCTTTCCATATCATTGCCATTGCTCTATAAACAGACTCCAGCACCTCCACTTGAAAGGAAGATGAGACGCCTAGGGGACTCAGATGTTGGGCACCTGCCTTCGGCTCAGGTTGTAATTCTGAGATCTGGCAGCAAGTCCCACATCAGGCTCCTTGCAGGGAGCTTCTCCCTCTGCCTATGTCTCTGTCTCTGTCTCTGCCTCTCTCTGTCTCTCATGAATAAATAAATAAATAAATCTTAAACAAAAAAAAAAAAAGAGGACAGCCCGGGTAACTCAGTGGTTTAGCGCTGCCTTCAGCCCAGGGCGTGATCCTGGAGACCCGGGATAGAGTCCCACGTCAGGCTCCCTGTGTGGGGCCTGCTTCTCCCTCTGCCTGTGTCTCTACCTCTCTCTCTCTCTGTTTCTCATTAATAAATAACATCTTTTAAAAAAATAAAGAAAGGAAGAGAAAGGTCTCTCTTGATTACATGTATCCCTCTGCTACCCCTTCACTGCTATGGTCCCTTAGAATACAAAACCACTCAGATGAGATATCTGTATGTAACATCTCTACTTCCTCAGCCCTATACTACTTTTTAACTTACCCCCAAATTGGTCTCTGTTTCCACCACTCCCCTGAAACTGTTCTTAAAGTCACTAATGACCTCTGTGTTGCAAAACACATGGTGCTGTCTTTCTAAATGCTCGCTCCTCTTGGAGTTTGGAAATTGCCACATCCTCATTCTTTTTTTTTTTTTTCTAAGATTTTATTTATTTATTCATGAAAGACACACACAGAGAGGGGCAGAGACACAGGCAGAGGGAGAAGCAGGCTCTATGCAGGGAGGCAGATGTGGGACTCGATCCGGAGACTGCAGAATCATGCCCTGGGCCAAAGGCAGACACTAAACCACTGAGCCACTCAGGGATCCCCCTTCATTTTTCTTCTACCTCTCATTTTTCTGTCTTCTTTTTCAGCCTCGTTGCTGGCTCCTTCTTTTTGAGGCCTTCTTTTGTTTAAGGCCTCCTTCTTTTGTTTAAGTCCAGCACTGGAGTTACAGACTCTGTCTGGGCCCTCTTCTTCTCTATATGCATTCTCTCTCTAGCTGCTCTTCTCCTACCTTGAGACTTAAAATGCTGCCTCTCTGCTGATGATTCCCAAATGTCCAGCCCAGACCTGTCCTTGGGGCTCCAGACTTGGAGATCCATGTGTAATAGGCATTTCCAACTAATGTGTGCAATGTGATACTGGCTCTCCCCCAACATCTATTCCTGCTCCAGTGTTTTCCATCTCAGCAAACAACACCACTCTCTAGCCATTCACTCAGCCTGAAAAAAAAACAAAACAAAAAACGAGGCCTCAGCTTAATACCCGCCCCCACCTCGCTGTGACTAATTTAATGCCTCCTCCAGTGACTAATTTAATGTGGAATCCGTCTCCGAAATTGATCCAGCATTGATCCACTTCTCTGCATCTCCACCATCACCACCCTAGTCCTAGCCGCTGTCTTCTCATTTGGATTATTTATTCAGCAGCCTTCTAAGTGGCCTCTCTGCTCTCTCCCTGTCCAGTCCACTTCCTATACAGTGGCTGGAGTGATCCTTTAAATGTATAAATCACAACATTTACTTCTCAGAAACATCAAGCGTTTTCCATCAAGCTTAGGATAAAACCCAAACTCCTTACAATGGCTCAAGAGGCAGCACAGGATCTGGGCCAACCTACCTGGCTGAGCTTCTCCTTACTGTCTTCAATCCTAGAAGCTTCCTCCCACTTGTGTCTTAGCACTTGCCTTTCCCCGCTACCACCAAGCCCTCCCCCTGGCTCTTCCCAAGACCCTGTCTTTCTCTGCCCCAACATCATCTCTTCAGAAAGGCCACATAGCTTATAATAACTTTTGTCCCAATCCTCAAGTTACTTTCTATTTCATCTGATTTTTTTCTTCCATAAAACTTATTAAAAATGTGAAATTATCTTATTTGTTTGTTTGCTTGTCTCCACCCCACCCAGCTGTCCTCTCTGCCATTAGAATCTAAAGCTCCTGCAAGAGAGGGAACTTCCAATTGCATTGTGATATGTCTAGCTTTGGGACACCATCAGTGTTGCAGTCCATGTGAGTGGAGATCCTTGTAGCAGCCTGCCCTCCTCTGCCTTGTTCATAGACCTATCCCCCAGCACCTAGTACAGTGCCTGCCACATGGCAAGTGCTCACTAGTTGTGAAATGAATGAAAGAATAAAATGTAGCTTGCCAGATGATCCTAGACACACATCCCAGATCAGTGCCTCTAAGAAACTTAAACTCTAGAAGATCATTAGAACCAAGAGTATAAACATCACATATAAATATTTATGTGTTTCTTAGGGCCACATGCATATTTAGTAGCATGGTGCTTCTGAACTCCAAGCTGTAAACAAGTATAAACATAGGCACTGCCCTTATCATCACACGAAAATAGCCCATTTGAGAAAATCATTTGAATACAAGGCATGAGGCATTTTTCCCTCCCGGGATTAAAAAAAAAAAAAAATCAAGGGCACCTGGGTGGCTCAGTCTGTTAAGCATCTGACTCCTAGTTTCAGCTCAGGTCGTGATCTCAGCATCATGAGATTGAGCTCCTGTGTTGGGCTCTGTACTGGGCATGGAGCCTGCTTAGGATTCTTTTTCCCTCTACCCCTCACCACCCTAAAAAAAAAAAAAAATCATTCTTCAATCTTCTCCACTGTCTTTGAATAGTCAACCCTAGCCCTTTCCAAACTATACTCACTCCTCCCTCTCCCATGACTTCATCTCCTGCTTCCATTGAACATTGTAGCCATGGGGGTAGAAACTCCTTGACTTATGCTACTGAACTTCTAATCCTCCTGCATCTGCACAAGGTGCCCTCTCCTCCTTTGCTGCCATTAGGCAGAAGAGATATCTATGTTTTTATCAAAGGTTAATCCACCTGTGCCTTGCTTTCCATTTCTTCCTACTCTCAATTAATAAATTCTCAATTATCCATCTCCAGGGTCTTCAGACTCTCTCAATCCAGAGACTTACTGTCAGCATTTAAATATGCTCAAATCTTCCCCAACATTTGAAAGGCTACATGGAGGACAGGCCATGAAGTCCACCCCAGACTTCACTGGCTCCCTAGTTGCTGTCCTCCCCTTCATAAATATCAAAACTTCTCAAAAGCAGATTAAGCATTGTCTTTATACTCACTGTCTCCATTTCCATCCCACTCTCTCATTATTGAACCAATCTCATCCTTGTTTCTGCCTCCTGTTCAACTGCAGTGCCTCTTGTTGGGCTCATGAATTACCTCCATCTCACTAAATCTGAAAGGTGTTTTAAACCCTCACCTTAAACAAACAAACCAACCCCAGGTGAGACCTGATTTGATTTCTTGGCGATTCATAACTCCTTCATCCTTGTCTCCTGTCACACCATATTGTCTTGGTCTTGCTTCTTCTCACACCCTTTTGCTGGCTTATGTTCCTCATCTTAACCATGATTTTTGAAGTCCTTGAAGTTAAGTCTGAACCCCTTTTGTTCTTATTCCACGAACTCATTTTAGGGGGCTTACCCACCTGCATGGCTCGAACACCAGCTACATGTGAATAATTCCCAAATTTATCACAAACCCAGAACTATCTGACTGTTGTCAAAAACTGACCTCTGTACTTTGGAGCAACCACAAGAGACTCTTAATCATGGGAAACAAACTGAGGGTTGTAGGAGAGGAGGGTAAGAGGGTGGGGTAACTGGGTGATGGACATTAAGGAGGGTGCATGATATCATGAGCCTGGGTATTATATAAGACTGATGAATCACTAAACTGTACCTCTGAAACTAATAATACATTATATATTAATTAATTGCATTTAAACAAAATATATACGTGTTATTTATTTATTTATTTATTTATTTATTTATGGCATGAAGACAGAGTTTGGGATAAAGAGGAACAATAGCTTTATTGCTTCGCTGGGCAATGGAGGCTGCAGCAGGCTATGGCCTTCAAAAAAACTGCAAGCCCACCCAGAGGAAGGGGTTGGGGGATCTTATAGGGAAATACAGGATCTAGCTGGTTTTGACAGGAATTGTATACTTGTTGCCAGCCTCCTTTGTCAAGTCTTTAGGGTGGTACTGGGTTCCTGAAGCAACAGGCCACTGAGGGAGGAGGGGAGGTTTGTGAAAGAGAGGAAGAGGTTATTTTAAAATTGAGCTTCACTGAAAAAAAAAATAAAAATAAAATAAAAATAAAATAAAATAAAAAATTAAAAAAAAAATTGAGCTTCACTGAAGTATTAGTGCAGCCATTCTGACTTTTGTTCAACATTACACTTTTAAGTGCTTTCATGAGCTCTAGGGTTGTATACCTGATTGCTCATTCCAAGTCTCCACCTAGATGTCCTACATGAACCTCAAACTCAACCTGCACATAATTGAACTCTGGGTCTTTCCTTGTAGGATGGTTCTCAATCCATCTGAACAGACCAGACACTTAGCAGTCATCCGTGACACAGTCTTCACTTCTTTCCTCTTCTTAATCCATCATCAAATCTTATTGATTCTTTCTCCTACATATTTATGAGATCCATCTACTTCTCTCCACCTCTCCTGCCACCACTTCAGTGCAAGCCATCATGGTCTCCCATCTGGCTTTGCAAGAGAAACCTTATAGGGGATCTCCATACCTGTCTTTGCCCCTCCTAATGTTCTCAATGCTGTAGCAGGAATGAACATTTAATGCAAATCTGATCAGTCACTGTCCTGTTGAAAGCCATTCAATACCTTTGCCTTTCTCTTAGGGAAAAGACTTAATTCCTTACCATGCCTCCAAGGCTCTGATTGATCTCTTCCCCACACACTTTGCCTGCCTCATCTTGTTTTACTCTCTCCCTTTCGGCACTACCTTGCAGTTCCTCTAACCACACAGACTCCATCCAGCCTCAGGGGCTTTGTAGAGGATTTCCTTTACCTAGACAGTTCTACTCTCTCTCTGACCCTTTGTCTACTTACCGACTATTATCCTTTAGATATTAGTGTGTAACAGATACTGTTGTGCTCTGCCCCAGAGCTGGTGTAGAGCAGTAGTTTTCAAAGTGTGGTCCCTGAACCAACAGTATCAGCATCACAAGGTAATCTGTTAGAAATGCATTCTCCAGCCCCACCCTAGAATCAGGAACTCTGGAGTGGGGTCCTGCAATCTGGGTTTTATCAAGTCCTCCAGGTGATTTGAAGATTTGGGAACCCCTGTCTTATAGTGTTTATAGCTTCCTTTGTCTCTCTGCCTGAGGGGAGGCTGCAAGTGCTGAGAATTGAACACCCCTGGAGTGACCCTTACCTAGGGAGGGATGGGAGTTGCTGGATAAATGGCCTAGCCTCATACCCCTTAGTAAGTCATTCTTAGGAAGATTCCACAAAGTCTCTCAGAGAGTCCCCTGTAGGACTGAGCCCCAATTCCCCACAGGTGTAAGTTGCTCATTAGTAATTTTCATTCCTTCCTTTCTTTGTCCCACTTCCTTATTCATTCACAGAGCTTTCTGGAACCAACCCTTCAATAGGTTGCTTGTGCCCAAATCCTTATCTTAAGGTCTACTTATGGGGCAACCAGACTAAGACATGCAATAAGGATACCCCATGCGAAGGAAGATTTACCCCACCCCCAGGCTAGACCAGCTCATTCTGTTACCTGTCCTACTGCACCTCTTTTATCTGCAATGCCTACCAGTGCCTGGCACAAACACAGACAGGCAGTGTTTGTTGAATGAATGACAATACATGAATAGTAAGAATCCTTTCATACATAATTTGTCAAAGGGCTATCTGAGAAATTCTTAGGTTTTCTGTCATCTACATTTCTTTCTTTCTTTCTTTCTTTCTTTCTTTCTTTCTTTCTTCTTCTTCTTCTTCTTTTTTTTTTTTTTTTTTTTTTTTTTTTGCTATCTACATTTCAACATATTTTTCTTTGACATTTCTTCTAGGCTTCTCGTCTTTCCTATCATAAAGTTCCATTTTTTTTCCATTTCATGTTCAGGACAATAGTCTTTTCCACATAATACTACTTGCCGAAAAAAATACTACTACTACTTTCCATTAATTTTGTTGGAATTTATCTTTTAAAGTATTTCCTTTCCAACCAAAACATTTATCCTTCTATTCTTCTTCTTTTTAAGATCTATCTATCTATCTATCTATCTGACAGAGAGAGCAAGCAAGCGAACACAAGCAGAGGGGGAGGGAGAAACAGAATCCCCACTGAGCAGGGAGCCTGACATGGAACTCAATCCCAGGACCCTAGGATCATGACCTCAGCCCAAGGCAGACACTTAAGTGATTGAGCCAGCGAGGTGCCCCTTGTCCTTCTATTCTAACTATAGAATTATATATAGAATTATATATAGAATTATATTCTTTTGTAATAGGATTTTAAATTTTCAAATCATAATATTCCTTGACATCCATCCTTAAAACCTATAAAGGCTTTTCACTGCAGGCTTTCCTTGGCCTTCTCACTTCTAAAAGAGATAAACATAACACATATTGAATAATTTTGCATCTCTGAGATTTAATCAGCCCTCATAAATAATTTAGTTTTGTCTGGGAGAAAATGCGGATGAGGGCATCTCCCCCTTTTCACCACACCTATAAGTCTTTTCCCATCTCTGTTGCCTGCAATGCCTCAAGAGAGGAGTTTGTAGTTTAGAGCCCAGATTATTCTTTTAGACTGTTTTGTTAACAGGTAAGTTTATTGTACATTAAAGTTTGCACCTTGGGGTGCCTGGGTGGCTTAGTCGGTTAAGCATCTGACTTCAGCTCAGGTCATGATCCTGGGGTCCGGGGATGAAACCCAGAGTTGGGCTGTCTGCTCAGTGGGGAGTCTGCTTTTCCCTTTCCCTCTGCCTCTCCCCCTGCTTGTGCTCTTGCTCCTTGCTCTCTAATAAATAAATAAAATCTTTAAAAAAAAAAAGTTTGCACCTATATTCACTTTTGTGTGTGTGTGTGTGTGTGTGTGTGTGTGTGTGTGTGGTAGGTATATCACACCTGGGGCAGGCTGACTACTTTCCTCTCTTTCATTCCACATGGCTTCCAGAGACTCAGGCCTCTCCTACTTGGGGGGAAGAAATGGCATCTCACCTAGACCTTCAGCACAAGCTACATTCTTCAATCCAGGCAGAGACCCCTTCCCTCTTTGTGGGAAGATGAAGTGCTTACTCTGCTATTAAAGTAGAACTCTGTTCTGCATTTGGCTCTTTCTTTTCATGTGGTTAACCCAACTGAGTATGCAGGATGGTTGGCGGTGTGGGATCTGGGCAGTCTGGGTCTCTAGTTTTATACACCCAAAATAGGACCCAAACCTTATTTCCAACCTCTAATCACACACTTGTTTCTTCAGGAAGTCTGAATAACAGTTTCAAGCTTATCCCTGAAACTGAGCATATGGCTTCTGCTTTTTGGCAGAATCTTTAAAATAAATAATAGAAAAGCCCCAATAAGCCTTCTAGTCTGCCTCCCCAAAACCAGACCAGGATCATTTCCTACATTAGACCTGCCTAATGTTTCATCTGATTTAATTTTTAATATTTTGGATGATGACTTTCACAATTTCCCTGAGGAGACCATTTCATAATTTAATATTTATCTCTCAGACAGGGAGTGTTTCCAGTAATCAACCCAAATTTTAAAATCTCATCTTGTTCTCTTGGAGATTATTTCCTCTCTGTGAAAAGTTAAAATTTTCAAATATGGTATTAATATACTCATAATTTCCCACTAGGCAATCTTTAGTTCCTTCAAAGAAATTAATACCCATAACCATTTGTTCTTATTGTTTTTCAGAACACCTATATTTTTTTCCTATCATTTTATTATCTGTTTGACCTTATCTTCCACCTGTCTCATTCTGGTTTTTTAGTTGAAATTTTTTTACAGTGATTCTTTTGTGGTAAAATATACATACATAACCCAAAATTTAACATTTTAGCTATTTTTAAGTACAGTGTAGTAGCATTAGATACATTCACATTGTTGTGCAACCCCCACCCCCACCATCTATCTCTAGAACTTTTTCATCTTCCCAAACTGAAACTCTGTCTCCATTAAACACGAACTCCCCCTTTCCCCAAAACACAGTCCCTGGTAACCACTCTTTTACTTTCTGCCTCTACAAATTTGACTATTCTAAGCGCTTTATAAATGTTGATTCTTGTTTTTCAAAGGAGGTGACACATCTGGACTCTCATATGTTGTGGTTTTAAATGATCACAAAAATAACAATAACCTTATTACAGCTATATTAATTCAAGGATGATATTCAAAGTCTTAATGGCTGGTTGGCAATAGCAGGTGAAGCTGAGGAGATTACGTGGCGAGCAATGCCCATGGAGCGGTTCTCATGGTCACCGGATTCCTCCTCTGCCCTGTCTCTCATGGAAGATAGAAGTGTACGAGAAGTACTACAAAAGCATTTCAATGTCAACAAAAGCCTGTGGTCATTACACATGCTATTGGTCTTTCAGTTTTGGAAATCTGTCTTATAATTGCAATGAAACATTTAAATGACACCTATGAAGAGGAACCCTTTAATTTTCAAATGGTCTATAACAAATTTCAGAAGTTTATTCAAAGGAAGGCCCATTCTGTTTATAATTTTGAGAAACCTGTTGTCATGAAGGCTTTTGAACACTTACAACAACTAGAATTAATAAAGCCCACGGAAAGGACTTCGGTAAATACGCAGAGAGAGTACCAGCTGATGAAACTACTTTTGGATAATACTCAAATTATGAATGCTTTGCAGAAATACCCCAACTGTCCTACAGATGTTAGGCAGTGGGCAACATCCTCACTAAGCTGGTTATGAATATAATCAGTTCCTCAGTTATAGTTTCAGGCAATACTTTTCTAAGGAACCCAAAGCTATTGTCCTTTAACAAGATATGTTATTACATTTTCTTTTTTTTTTTTTTTAAGATTCCATTCATTTATTCATGAGAGGCACAGAGAGAGAGAGAGAGAGAGAGAGGCAGAGACATAGGCAGAGGGAGAAGCAGGCTCCCTGCGGGGAACCCGATGCAGGACTTAATCCCAGGACCCTGCTATCATGACCTGAGCCAAAGGCAGACACTCAACCACTGAGCCACCCAGGCATCTCATGTTATTTATTTTTAGAGAGAGAGAAAGAGATAGCCCACGAGCGACAAGTGGGAGGGGCAGAGAGAGAGAGAATCTTAAGCATGCTTAAGACCCTGAGATCATGATCTGAGCCAAGGTCCAAGAGTCAGGTGCTTAACCGACTGAACCACCCAGGTGACGTGAGGTTATCTTATTGACCAGACAGAAATCACTATCAATTTTCAATAAGGCACTATTTAACTTTCTTGAATCTAGGCTCTAATCAACAGGAAATAGTAAATCAAACATTATATTTCCTAGAGAATCAGACTTGTTAGGCAGTCTTGTTAGATAATGCTCTACTATAATATTGAAAGAACACATGGTACTTTCTACTTCATTTGTAGATTTTGGATACTTTTTCTTTACAGTGATGTGCAGAGAGCATGGCTTCTCAAATCTCTTCACTATCCTTTTGAAGACATTTTTGGGATGATGGAAAATTATTCCTGCCCAGAATGAGGTTCAACAGGTTGGGAGAAAACCTTGGTGGGGGCTCACTGAGTTTTTTTATATACCCAATCATGTCACCCTGAAACTCTGGTATAATGGCCTTAGATAGTTACAAAGTCTGCCTTTGACAAGTCACAACATTGAGTTCTAATATTTGGGTTCCAGGTACAATTTCTTACTTGTCACCAGTGCCTTAGGAAAATTCCAAGAACAATACTGTGAACACCCGTATTTCCTTTGCGTAGACTCACTAATTGTTAGCATTTGTAAGTTTGCTTTATCTCTTTCTCTTTCTCACACTCCCACAAATGGATTTTTTTGAACCACTTGAAAGTTAAATATAGAGCAGCCCGGGTGGCTCAGCGGTTTAGTGCCGCCTTCAGCCTAGGCCTGATCCTGGGGTCCTGGGATCGAGTCCCCTGTCAGGCTCCCTGCATGGAGCCTGCTTCTCCCTCTGCCTGTGTCTCTGCCGCTCTCTTTCTCTCCCTCTCTCTGTGTCTCTCATTAATAAATTAAAAAAAAAAATCTTTAAAAAAAAGAAGGTTAAATATATATATAATTCATTATATATAATATATAATTTATATGTATTTATTTAAATTATATTTAATTTATATACTTAATATATAATTTAATATAAATATATTTAAAATAATTTAAATTATGTATATAACTTATATATCTATTTATATAATGAAATTCAGTCCTAAATATAGTCCTAAAAACAAGAACTTTTTTTTCTTTTTTTTTGAGCAGATACTGCAATGCTTTATCTAGATCCCCTTCGAGATGAAGAACTTACTCCTCCATACTTTGGCAGGCCACTGGCATAGAGCTCTTAGCTGTTGGTCTCTTCTGGAAATTGTCCTGGTTGAAGAGACTGTGTAGCCCAAGGCCACATCTGCCGAACGCCATCTGCATCTCATAATTGATTGATGTGGAGGCTCTTTCTTGACTCAGGATAACTCAGAAGGGCCTTTCCAGCTTTAGCTCCCCAAGGGTTTATGTTGTGGAGACTGCATTGCAGCCTAAACTTTCTCTGCCCATTTCTGCTTTTTATTTTTCTCCTTCTATTTTCCTCTATAGGTATTGATCCCAACAACACTACCTAATAAAATTCCTGCATACTAATTTCCATTTCAGTCTGCTTCCTAGGAACCTCAACCTGTTCAATGACAGAAGTGGCTTAAGAGAACTAAAACTAATATCAATTTTAGGGACTTATTTCAGAATTTTGTCATCATGACCACTAAAAAGTACTTTATCCTGTCAGATTTAAACTCTCCTGTTTCAACAATCTCCAAGAAATACTAATTTAAAAAAGCAAGACACAGAATGTTGTACATCATGAGCTCCCATCCCAACTGTGGGGGAAAAAAGGGGGGGATAACACACTTATACCTATGCTCATATGTGCATAGAATATCTTTGTAAGGAAATATAAGAAACCTGTAGTAGGGTTGCCTCTGGGAGAGATCAGGTGTCTGGGGTTGGGAGGCTTACCTCTTTTTTTACTATAAGCCCTTTGATATTGTTCTAATTTCTACCATGCACTCTATGACTTTTTTTTCTTTTCTTTTAAGGCTGGAAACAAAATAAGACAAAATGGTAATGGTTGCTAGTTTGGGGTGGAAGGAATGTGGTTTTATTGTATTGGTTGCAATTTTCTGTAGTTTTAAAAATGAAAGTTGCAGGGGCAGCCCAGGTGGCTCAGTGGTTTAGCATGGTGTTCAGCCCAGGGCGTGATCCTGGAGATCCGGGATCAAGTCCCGCGTCAGGCTCCATGCCTGCTTCTCTCTCTGCCTGTGTCTGTGCCTCTCTCTGTGTCTCTCATGAATAAATAAATAAAATCTTAAAAAAAAAAAAAATTAAAGTTGCTAAAACCAGACTCATCTGTTTTACCGATTTTTTTTCTTGTGGACATAGGGACCATCCTCCATATTGAAACACTTCACTTGGGCAGCCCTTGCGGCTCAGCGGTTTAGCGCCGCCTGCAGCCCAGGGCATGATCCTGGAGACCCAGGATGGAGTCCCACGTCAGGCTCCCCGCATGGAGTCTGCTTCTCCCTCTGCCTGTGTCTCTTCCTAGCTCTTTCTCTGCGTCTCTCATGAATAAATAAATAAAATCTTAAAACAAAAACAACAACAAACAAACAAACAAACAAACAAAAACACTTCACTTACTTGTAAGGGGTAATCAAAGAATTTGTTAACCTTTTCTTCTATGAGTTAACAACCTGAATTAATTTAAATTTTCATTGCAGTAATTTATTATCTGTTGATTTGATGATCATCTTTGTCACTTTTCTTAGAACCTTAAGCACATTCGCTACATTGTTTACAAAGTATAATTATCGAAACCAGATATAATGTTGTTTACCAAAGATCTAAATAATGCAGATGATGGAGCTGATTTTTTATTAATGGCCTAACCTTACAGAATCATGTTCAACTAATGCTCAGTGAGATTTTTTTATTCAATGTGAACATAATCTGAAATTTTGATTAATCTATTGGGTTTTTTTTTTTTTTAGTTTTATTTATTTAAGTAATCTCTACATCTCAGGTGGAATTTGAACTCATTACCCTGAGATCAAGAGTTGCATGCTCTCCTGACTGAGCCAGCCGGCACCCCTAACCTGTTGGTTTTTTTTTTTTTTTTTGTAAGAAAGCAAATGAGGTCCCCAGAACTGTAGGCCCATACTATCAAGCTTACCACACAAGGCAGTGCAAATGAGAATTTGTTCTTTCTGCAGGCAGGCAGAGACAAAAGAAGAGAGAAGTTGCTGAGGCAAGCGTGCACGATACTTTCAAAACTCATCATCGCACTGGTGAGACCTTGTCCTATGGTGCAGAAAGATGAGGGTAGGGAGGATAACAGTTTCTACCTCAGAGAGTTGCTATGGGGTTTAAATGTATTAATACATTGCAAATATTAATGCATGTTAAATTATTTTTATATTCAACATATATTCTCTAATTATAAAACATAACATATAATAATAAGTATGTTAGGTTATACTAAAATGAGATAAATTCTATTAAATAAAATTAAATAGGTTAAATAAAGTAAATTAAATCAATACTATAAATATATAAATATTAATACATTTAATATTAATTAAATAAACTGATATAGACAAAACAAAAGAAAGCTAGGCATATAGTAGATGGTCCATAAATGTTAGGTATCTTTATTTATTTTTCCATCTCCAGTACTTATTAGATGTGTAGTCAACGTTTATTCACTCATTCATTCAGTCATATGTCCAACTATTTATTGACCTGTTAAAGGAATATTGCTTCTGATCCACTCCTCTGGTTTCTATAGGGAAAGATCTTTCCAGCACACTTGGGCCTCTTCTCCTACCCCTCATTCTGACCCTGGAGGCAGAGTGGCTTACCTGGATGGCAAGTTTGGGAAAGGCTCTTGAGGGTAGTGGTGGGCCATAGTCTGGCCTCTTTCTCCTTTCCTCTCTTGGATACATATTCTGTTCTTCCTCTAGGAGATGAGTTCTGTGAGGGTCTTGTTCTATGGGCATGTGCATACAGCAAAGACTAGGGGAGTGAGGCTGCCTGATTTTTTTTTTTTAAGACTTTATTTATTTATTCATGAGAGACACACAGAGAGAAGCAAAGACATAGGCAGAGGGAGGAGAAACAGGCTCTATGCCGGGAGACCGATGTGGGACTCGATCCGGGACTCTGGGATCATGCCTTGAGCCAAAGGCAGATGCTCAACAGCTGAGCCACCCCAGGCGTCCCTGATTTGGGGTTTTGTACTGGGAATACCAATGTTGCTATACACCTAAACCTCATTTGTCAACCACTTTATTGATCATAAAACTGATATATTGATCTCCATCTGATTGTTTCCTCCATATCTTCTCTCTCAGTTGGCTCTAAACCTAGGTAGGGAAAAGAGAAGTCTCACTTATGAGTGCCCCCCTTCAAGCTCCAATATTATTTAACAAATGTTTTTATGGTAAGTGCTGGGGAAGAGATAGTCAAGATCTGAAGCATGAATCAGAGCAAACTCCAAGAAGATATGGTCAAGATTCCCAGGTTGAAGGACAAAGGCCCTATGGTAGGGGAGACATACAAAGAAGAGAAAAGAAGAGTACTGGAAAGAAGGCTGGGGACCTGGCTGGAGAGAATGAGGGGAATATAGATCAAATGAGGGCTGAGTCAGCAGGGACACATATATCCTCAGAGCAGTGGAACCATTTGAAAGCCACTTGAGAATTTTGCATTCTGAATGATTTTTTTTGGCTGCTCTGTGGCAAAAGGATTGTAGGAGACAAAATGGATGTGAGTTGATCAGCAGGAGTCAAATCCAGAGGATTTTTGCTCTCTGCAGGGATTGAAATGATGGGAGTAGAAAACAAGAGAATGGATTTGAATGATATTTAAGAGGCAAACTTGTCAAAACTTGGTACTGGATTGGATGTGGGCAATAAGAGAGATGGAAGTGTCAAAATTAACTCCTGAATTTTCAGCTTACATAACCAAATGAATGAATGGGAAGTGCCATTCAAAGGCATCAGGAACAAAGAGAGATTAGGTTTTGAAAGAGAATATGAATTCAGTTTTGACATGTTGAGTCTGTGGTGCCTTTGAAACATCCGAGAAGAGATGTTAAGGCATTCAATATATGGATCTAGAGTTCAGAGGAGAGAGCTGGGCTGAAACCATGTAATCATGAGTCACTGTGCTATACTTATATGCCTTCTCTCTTCCTTGTCCCTCTCTCTCCTCAACCCATCTCTCACTTTCTCTATGTAGTAATTAGAGTAATATATATACAGTAATTAAATGGACTTTTCCTCTCTCCCTTTTTCCCTCCCTCTTGCCTTTCCTCCTGTATATGTAGTAATTAATAGGTGTACAAAGTAATTGAATTAAAATTGTGTGTAGCAATTAAAGACAGGGTGTGATGAGATCACCTAGGGAGAAAGTATAGCTGGATGGAGAAGAGAAGATTGCTCAACACTGAGCCATGACCTCCAACAAATAGAGGTCAAATCGAGGGGGAGCAACCCACAAAACAGACTGAGAAGAAGCCACAAAATGGGAAGAAAAGTGGGAGAGTGTGGAGTCAAGGAAAGAAAGTGTCCAAAGAGAATGCTTGGACACTTCAAACATTGAAATGTTTGTGTAGATCTTCAATTCAGTGCAGAAGTGAAGATCTACAACAAATGGCTATGCATGATTTATCCTGATTTTTATCGCTTTTTATCAAGATTTTCAGAGGTTGCTTTATTTTTAACTCATACCTATGCTGGAAAATACCTTACCTGTCATTCTGTGAACTCAACATTCACTGAACACCAACTCTATCAAAATACCCCAGGGTGAAAGCCTGAGGCTAGTAGGCAGGGCTTCACAGGGGCAAATAATAGATGGAAAACATGTAGCAAAAAAAAAAAAAAAAAAAAAAAAAAATTAAAAAAAAGAAAAAGGAAAACATGCAGCTACAAAGCTGGAAATCTAATAGGCTACCCCAGATGAACAGGATGGGAATGGTGAGAGAAAATGGTTTACAAGTATTTTATGTTTTACATGTAAACGTTTGAATTTTCTGGGGTGATGTTGCCCCAAATGCTTCAATACTTATAGCACTTGAGCATATATCCTAGGACAGCAGAGTGACTTCATTAGGGGAAGACATGAAACAAGAAGGCAATGTTATGGTGTGACAGGGACCTAAAGCGAAGTAGGCAGGTGGAAATTCATCATCACCCACCTCTTCTGAATGTCACGATGACATTTTCTAGGAATATGAGTAAGAATTGGGCACCTTGTTTTTCCCTTTTGCTTGTTTTTTTGGCCCAAAGTTTTTTGCTTTTTTTAGGGGATAATGAGTGTCTGCCATCAACATTCTCTTCTGTATCTATTTGCAGTCATTAAAACAGGAATTATAAAAAGTCGATGGTACAGCTAGTCATATACTTCCTGAAAGCTGAAACTTTGTTTTGTTCACTGTTATAATCACAATGCGTGGTGCAGAGTAGGGGCTTAGTGAGTATATTGTCTGTGAATGAGTAGATGGATGGATGGACAGATGGATGAAAAAGCAAGTGGAGATCATCTTTACTAGTTATTATACAAACAGGAAAATACATTATCATCTGAAACAAGCCACAGAAACTGGCACTCTGCCAGCGACACAAATGTGAAATGGCATGAAGCACCTGTTAAAGTCTGCCGGATCCCCTCCCTTCTGCCTTCTGTTTGCCCAAGCTGTGCAAATGGTAGAGCTTGATTAACTCTTCCACCGATGTCACATTGGCTAATGAGAAGGAAGTTCACCAAACCACAGAAAGGGAAGATCCAACACAAACCTTGCATTCAGTAGATTCTTGGTAAACTTTTTGACTCATTCATGACTATCTGAACACTATCAATGTGTTCAAATCTACAGGGCCTGATGTTTTGCCTTTGGGATATATCATGGATCAGTTTAGGTCACTGTCATGCTGCTTTGCTCATGGCAGCTTCTAAGGACTAATGCATTCCTGAAAACTGGAAAAAGTCCAACTTCATGTCTTTCTGAATGAAGGATGAAAGGGATGACCTTGAAAATTATTAAGCTAGCAGCAATACCCTGAAAAGTAGTACAATAAATCAGCAAAATATCAATTTAGAAATGCCGAGAAGAGACTAAAGCATAAGGTATGGTTTTACAATAAATGATCCTGTCTGACTCACCTCATTTCCTTCTAGGCAGGGGGATAAGCCTGGTTAAAGGAAAGAGAGCAATAAATTAAAAAAAATTTTAACCTATCAAAAATTTTCATTTGTCTTGCACAACAATTTAAAATGAGGAAACCACATTGTGGGGAGATATATTGGTAGGAAGATTAAATTCTAAGAAGAATCACTGTCAACCATATAACAAATGTATTTCAAAGGGACTTCAAAGGGTTGATACTGGCTCTACATTCATTTATCGAAGATGTATTTATTGAACATTTACTATTTTTAAGGCATTGTTCTAGATGCTGGAGATGCAACACTGAACAAAACAGGCTAAAATCCTTGCCCCACAGAATAGAAAGTGTGGGATTAAACGTTACAATTTTAGATAAAATGGCTATTGGAAGACTTGAATAAGGTGTGAGAGAAAGTCATGCAGGTATTTGGGGATGAGCATTTCATATGTGAAAATTGCATACAATAAGGCCCGGAAGCAAAAGCATACTTAGCTGGTATTTTACATTGAGGCAACAGTGGGGGTGAATAGGAGTTGAGGTCAGAGAGGTAGCAGGGGCCAGATCAGGACAATTTGCTACTTTTAGCAATGACTTCTGGTTGTTTGGTGCTGGGTAGCTCTTTGTATTTGTGGGGAACACTCCATCGTGTAAGTCTAGGTAGGGAGCAGAACACTCTCAGTTCCAACCTTTAAAGTGGGAGGGACCCTCTCCTCACTTCCTGATAAAAGATGGAACTAGTAGAGTTGGACAAATGGTTGTTCTTATTCAGGACTTAGAACCATAAGGGAAAGAATTAAAGCCTCAGGCCCAAGCCCAGTAGCATTGACAGCCCCACAGCCTAGTGTGTATAGTGCTAACAATAGTGCCCTGAGCAGAGCATCCCTGTGGTGCCACTGTGGATATGCCTTCCCACCAGCCTTCCTTAGTTTTTTGTCCCTGTTCTGTGTCTAGTTCTCTGAACTTTCTGTCTTCTGTAAACAACTTGATAAGCCAATGAAAATTCCCTTTCTGCTCAAGAGAGCCAGAATTGCTTCTTGTGCCTTGGAACTGAACATACTGACTGATACACATGGAACTCAGGATATAATTCAAAACATCCATTCAAGCTAAAGTGCTGATTAATCAAAAGCAGACAGACATACAGGGAAAAAACAAACTAATACTACTAATACTAGATTCATTACTCCTGCTCAGAACTGGGATTTATAGAGAATAATCAGCTAATACATAACAGGTCTATAGAGTGTAGTAGCTCATGTTTCCAAGGGTGCTGCAGTGGTATCTCCCATCCTACATGCTCTTTTGCATTGTGACCTTACCACTCCCCTAGTAACTGGGGGATGTGGAATATGTTTCCTCTCCTCTTTGTTTTGGCAAATATTTTATTTATTTATCATTTTAGAGAAAGATAGACAGCATGAGTGAGGGGGGTAGCATGGAGCCCAACACAGGCTTGATCTCATGACCCTGAGATCAGGACCTGAGCTGAAATCAAGAGTCAGATGTTCAACTGACTGAGCCACCCAGGTGCCCCTGTTTCCTCTCCTCTTTAATCTGTGCTGATTCTGGGACCTGTTTTGACTAATAAAATGTGACAGAAGTGATGCCTAGTTCCCAAGGCTGTGTCTTCATCTTGGAAGCCATGTGAGAAGTCTCATCACTGCTAGACAGAAACCAGTGGACAGACACCTGAAAACAACTTGAGCAATCCAGCTCCAGTCAAACTCCCAGCTGAATGGAGCCATATCAGTGAGCCCAAGCACTGTCATCTGAAACAGAAGGACCACCCAGCTAATCCCAGTTCAAATTGTTG
This sequence comes from Vulpes vulpes, assembly GCF_048418805.1. Lineage (NCBI taxonomy): Eukaryota > Metazoa > Chordata > Mammalia > Carnivora > Canidae > Vulpes > Vulpes vulpes. The sequence continues at coordinate 90,320,970 of NC_132785.1, forward strand.
ACCCACAGAATCATGAGCAAATAAAATGGCTATTGTTTTAAGCAGCTAAGTTTTGGGGCTGCTTGTCACACAGCGTTAGATGACAGAAACATATAAATATTGTCATAAAACAAATTGCATGTGGTTTCAGTCAAGAGGTACACAAAGACAGGTGTGTGTGTGTGTGTGCGTGCATGTGTGCATGCATGTGTATGTGTGTGTGTGTGTGTGTGTGTGTGTGAGAGAGAGAGAGAGAGAGAGAGAGAGAGAGAGAGCTCTGCCCACTGGGCCTAACTCTGTAATAGATATAACTCTCCCAAACGAAAGTAAGAAATTCAGACTGTGCAAGAAAACTGTGGAAGCAACATGTGAAGATGTGAAGAGTTATTACTGTGTTTAGATTAGATATAGGATATAACAAGAATGTGTATGTGTGTGTGTGTGTGTGTGTGTGTGCATGCTCATACACTAGCATGGGAAGATCAAGGAAATGTCTGAGAAAATTGAAGAAGAAAGAAGAAAAGGGAAAACAGTCAACAGAAGGACTCATTTTTCTCGTGGGACCATATTTGAACCTAACACCCACCGGAAGTAAATTTATTAAACTGACCCCTGTTCAACTATTGATCACACAAACTCTTCATCTACCATTTCATCCTTCAGTGTAGAGACATGATTTTACTAGTTTGGCTTACTGATGCATCCCCAACAGACTGGAACTGGACTTGCCTAATAAATGCTTATTGGAAATTTGTGGTAGGAAATAAACAAACACACATGGAAATAGCAATATCATTTTAAAATTTTACCTAATAAATATCGGAAATGTAATAGAGTAGTTCATCCATATTAGGGTTTCCAAACAGATGACTAGTGAGATGGGAAGAGGTAGAGTGAGTTGGAGAGAGTTCCATAAATCTGCAAAATAGATATGATACCATTACCAGAAACTCAGAAAGCATTATAAAAGCTAAAGTTCAAAATAAAGCCAAGGTTTGTGAAAACTTTCCATAACAAGGCTGTAAACCTATATCCTTCAGCAATAGTTCCCTCTAATTTAGGTCTCTAATTTGATCTTTTCCTTTGGGTTTATTTTCTTAAATCAGAAGATCTTAAAACTGGAAAGTATAAAATATACGTGTAAAGAGATAAAGAAAATAAAGCATTTTGCTCCTTCTAAATGACTTTAGATCATTAGGCTCTACAAACAAGGTCTGGCAGAGGTTGGCCTGGCTTCACGGAGTGTCCTCAGTTGGTTCTGCCTCAGAGGGCCTGGAGATCCATCCTTCCTGGATGGAGATGCATCTGGTCTTACAGATTTATTCTTAAGTCTGGACATTATTTAGGCTGAGCAACTTCATAAAACACCACCCACAGTGCCCCCCACCCACCACCACCTTGAGGAAATTAGCTCTTACAAGCCTTTGGTAGGTAGGTCTAGTGGTATTCAGTCAGCTCTTTGCAACCCATCACTGCCCTCCAGCAGATGCAGCACCAGCCATGCCTGAGGGCTCTCCTCACAGGCAACCTTGACAACCAGGCACCTAAGAAGCGCAGCTGGATGAAATCTTCCTTTGGCCAAATGGAACACCAGCCTCTACAGCAGCAGGTATGTACAGGATTACCATACAGGGAAGCCCACACAAAATTCTTTTCTGTACCAGAGTGCAGTCAGAAAACCCCAACTGACTTCTCAGCCTCTGGAATGAGCAGGATCTTGACACCAGTGCATTATGTCTTCTTTCAGCGGACTTTGGTGCTCGGGATACAGATACACATGCTGAGTCCTCCCTTGTTTTATAAACCTCTGCTGATACAATGCATTAGAATACCAAATAATATTAAAGTATTACTGATCATGGGGCACCCGGGTGGCTCAGTTGGTTAAGTGTCTGCCTTGAGCTTGGGTCATGATTTCTGGGTCCTGGGATCAAGCCCTGCATTGGAACCCCCCACTCAGCAGAGAATTTGCTTCTCCCTCTCCCTCTGACTCTCCTCTTCACTTGTGCTCTCTCTCTATCTCAAATGAATAAATAAAATCTTAAAAAAATAAAGATCATCAAAGTACCAAAATGATTGAGCTTTTTCCCCAGGGGAACCCTGAATGCTGCTTTGTCCAAATGACTTTGGCAAAATCTGCAAAGTTTACACATACACTGCCTGGTCTATTGAAATGAACTCATACTGTGCTATATCGTCCAACATTCTTATGGTTAAATGCCCAGAAGTGAACTCATAAAGTTAAATAACTTTTTCAGGTCACTGATCTATGGTCTAACCTTAATTTATCCTTTAGCAAATGTCATATGTTAGCTGGCCCACAGATTAAATGTTTTTTGAAGTAAAATATAAAGTTAAAATGTTAAAGGAATTATACATAAATCATATGGCATCAAGATTAAATGTACATCATTTCAAGCATTATTTGCAAAAAAGATTAGAAGTAACCCAAAAGTCTATCAATGAAGGTTTAGTTAAAGATACTGTGATACATTCACATGTAGGAATACTATGCACCTGTCCAAAAGAGTGAGGAGGCAAGGACTGAACAGGAAGGGAAAGGTTTCCAAAACATGGTAAGTTAAAAACTGCCAAAAAACAAAAAGCAAAAAACCTAAGTTCAAAAAAGTATGTCATGCTTTGGTAAAGAAGGGCAAAATATAAAAATATATATTTGCTATTTGCTTGTAGATGTACTAAACAACTCTGGTACTAAGTATATGTTAAGAAGAGGGACATATATGGAGTGTAGGAACTAGTTAATGGAGACGTGGGTTGAGATGAAGGGAGACATTTTACTGTGTAACTTTTTTGTGTGTTTTGGTTTTGGCCCATGGCAATGTATTACCTATTCAGAAAACCAAATTTAAAAAAATAAAATTAAATATGTTCAACAGCAAAACTTCAGTAATTCAGGTCTATATATTGGGAATTTGTGGTGAGTTGAACATGTTAAAGGCAGGGGTGATGAAATTATCTCTTCATTCCATGAGGAAGCGAGGATACAGATACTCTGGAAGGGAAACAAGGTCCCCCCCCCCAAATCTCCAGCTCTTGTAAAAGAGTGATGGGAACAGAAGAGTAGCATGCCCCTATCCTCATTCCAGCTTTATCCAGGTCCCCCACAGGAATTTCAGTGCACATGCAAGTATTTAACAAAAGCCTAAAACTATTAGAGCCTTATGCATTCAACAAACATATATTAAGGACGTACTGTGGGGATACAGATGTTAATAATTGTCAATCCCTGTCTTTAAAAGAATCCCAATCCAGCAGCCAGGGGTTAGATAGTAAAGTGGTGTGATACAGGTAGGTAGACACAATGTTATATGGGCATAGAGGAGGGCCTGATCCAGGCCAGGAAGGTGTGTATGTGCGTGGGTGGGGGTAGGGGTGGGGTAGGGGCTGGTTGTAGATGTCAGGGCAAGATGCCCCAGCCGGACAAAGATGAAAGACTACCAGGAGTTAAATGAAGAGGAAGATGGGAGGAGATCCAGAGAGAGGGCTTGTTATGTGTAGTCAGAATCCAGATTCTTCCAGCTTGTAGGGTAGGGAAGGAAGATGGGGGAGGAAATGGCAATGATGATGCTGGAGAGGAAAGAGAGACCAGATTATGAAAGCCTTTGAATGTCGAACTAAGGATTCAAATTTTGACCTAAAGTTTAAGGAGACTTACATCTTAGGTTTGGGTTGTGGACAGAGGTGAATCTGGAGATGCCATGAAGCTCAAGGTACCACTGAGGAGAGAGATGTAATAATTTGCATGGGAATTAGTGCTTGTGGTTGATATTGAATGCCCACTCATTTCAGCCAATGTGTATAAAATTTGTTACTATTACTTTTGAGAGTGAAGACAGAGCAAGGTTGTCTCAATCAGAGTGTTAACAGCAAACAGATGGCCCACTCAAAGTGGGATGATTGTTGAAGGGTTTATTTACAGACAGACAACACAAAGGTGTGGGCCTGGAGTCACTGCAAAGAATTCTGGAGTACCGTGGGTCTTATAGCAGCCTGGCTGACGATGTGTGCCTAGGTCTGTTATAGACAGAATGTCTGCATCGCAGACCCCCTAAATTCACGTGTGAAGCTCTAATCCCTAATGTGATGGTATTAGGACATAGAGCCTTTGGGAAGTAATTGGGTTTATTTATTTATTTTATTTAAATATTTTATTTATTTATTCGTGAGAGACACAGACGGAGAGAGGCAGAGACATAGGCAGAGGGAGAAGCAGGTTCCATGCAGGGAGCCCGATGTGGGACTCGATCCTGGACCCTGAGATCACACCCAAAAGCAGATGCTCAACTGCTGAGCCACCAGGCATCCCGGTAATTGGGTTTAGATAAGGTCATGCAGGGGTCATCATGATGAAATCAGTGCGCTTATGAGAAGGGACCAAAGAACATTCTCTCTCTCATTCTCTCTGAGGACACAGCAGGAAGGCAGCCATCTGCAAGCCAGGAAGAGGGATCTCACTGGAACCTGACCATGCCAGCAGCCTGATCTCAGACTTCCCAGCCTCTAGCACTGTGAGAAATAAACTTCTGCTGTTTAGGCACCCAATCTGTGGGGTTTTTTTGTTTTTGTTTTTGTTTTTTTGGCAGCCAAGCTAAGACAAAGCCAAGCAGGCAAGGGCAGGAAACTGCTCTTTGAATCTGGAAGGAGTGAGACCATCATGTAAACTGGCCAGATTGAGAAGAGCAGTGGACTCTGGTCAGGACCTCACAGGGAGCAAACAGCACAAGAAATATCCTGACCTCCCATTTCTCCTTCCTTCTCTTCTCTAGATCCTCAGAGGGCTGAGAGGCCCAGAATGTAGGTCAGTCTTCAGGGACTAAAAGCAGGACACAGAGAATAGAGCATGAGTCTAAAAGGGCAAATGACAGAGGCCTGGCACAAACATGATAATTAAATTTCCCTCCATTTATCCTGTCTTGTGTGCTCCTCCCACCCCAAAAAAGTAAAAGAGAGTTTTTCCATGAGTTAAAAAAGGATAGCTACTCTAAAAAATGTATAATGGCTCAAATATCTTACAGCTTGTTTCTTGTTCACACAATGGTGCCAGGTAAAATGGTCAGTGGGGTGCCTCCTCTTGCAGTCTTTTGAGCACCAGAGCTGATGGAGTCTCTGCTGTCTTTAGCTGGTAGCTTCCAAGGTAGCCCTGGTGGTAGTCTGTGTTCCAGCCAGCTGCAAGGGGCAAAGGGCAAGACAGATCAAACGTGGGAAGTTTTAGTGGGCCAGGCCTGGCAGTGGCACAGGAGACTTCAGCTGCGACTCAGTCACAGGGCTGTTCCTATCTGCAAGGAAGGCGGGGACAGTGGTACAGCCATGCGCCCAAGAAGAGGAGAGCATGGCAAGAAGCAGCTAGCACCCCTGCCATAGTACAGAAATAATGTCCTTTAGCAAAAATTGGTTTGTACTAATAAGCTAACCTCTAGATAGAACCACATTACTCTTAAGAGATTTATGAAGTTTATGCCCCACTCTTCACAGTGAAATTTTGCAAAGAGTGCAAATCACTAAAGACCTGAATTAGCCAAGAATGTCACATTTTAATTTCAAAATTTATAGCTCCTTTATTTTACGTTCCTTACAGGAAAGACTCTCTCTACTTCCAATTTATACCTCTTTTTTGATGATGTCATCCTCCCATAATATAGGTGAATGAGCCCAACCAGGGCTTCAGTTTTGTTCTGTTTTGTTTTTAATATTTTATTTACTTATTTGAGAGAGAGAGCACAAGCCAAGGGGAGAGGCAGAGGGAGAGGGAGAAGCAGACTCCCCATTGAGCAGAGAGCCCAATGTGGGCTCAATCCTAGGATCCTGGGATCGTGACCTAAGCCAAAGACAGATGCCTAACCTACTGAGCCACCCAGGCAACCCCAGTCAGGTTTTTGAAAGTTGCTAAAAGCACATCAGAAATATACACTGCCAAGAATCACAGAAGTTGATCACATGAGAGGGAAGAATGATTCTGTTCAGATGGCTTGGTATCATTGCATGTATTGTAATATAGTCCATCATGGATCCCTTAACAAAATGGATCATCTGTAAGACTTCTGAACTGTCCTCTTGAACCTCCCCTATGTTTCCCTGCATGGTAATTCACTCCTTTCTTGTGGGCTACTGTGTGCTATTTTTTGTGCCCATCACAGGGAATTATACATCCTCAGTTTCAAGTCTGTAACCATCTTGAGAGCAGATTCCCTGCCTTGTTACTTTTATCCTCAGCTTTTCACACATCATGATGCTTGTGCAGGCAATACACTGGAATGAAAGAAAGAATAAATGAATATCAGTGAGTATAATTTTATTTTGGGCTGCTGAAAATACTTTTTGTTTTTTGTTCCCCGCCCAAAAATACTTTCTTATTGATGGATGTAATAATCGCTATCCTTAAACTTAACATTCGTACATATGTCTGTCTCACCTTTCTACCTAGAAAAAAAAAAATAACCAAAATATGGCCAGTGTTCTGGGATCATTTTCTCTCTCTCTCTCTCTCTCTCTCTCTTTTTTTTTTTTTGAGATTTATTTCCCTATTTTTTACATTTTTAAAAAACTTTTATTTGGGAAAAAGAGAGAGCAAGAGAAAGCGCGAGAGAGCTACCGAGAGTGAGAAAGAGCACACGCAGGGGACTGAGAAGGGGAGAAGCAGACTTCCCACTGAGCAGGGAGCCTGATGCGGGTCTCGATCCCAGGACCCTGGGATCATGACCTGAGCCAAAGGCAGATGCTTAACCAACTGAACCACCCAGACACCGCAAGATTTATTCCCTTATTTTAAAAGATGCAAATGTATCCTTACAATCCAAAGCTATAAAAAAAATTAAATAGGTAGAGGAAGACAAGTCTGATTTGCAAAAAGATTTCAAGCACCAAAATTTCACAACTGTTTGCCAAACTGTTATTGGTAATACTGCTATTCTTTTCTTTAAATATATTATTTTTTAAATATTTTATTTATTTATTTGAGAGTGGGAGAAAGAATAAGTTGGGGGGAAGGGGCAGAGGGAGAGGGAGAAGCAGACTCCCCACTGGGCAGGGAGCCCAGTGCAGGGCTCAATCCCAGCATCCCGAGATCATGACCTGAGCCAAAGGCAGGTGCTTAATCCACTGAGCCACCCAGGTGCCCCTTAAAATATCCTTAATTGAGGTATGATTGACATACACAAAAAGCTGGATATGGTTAATATATACATCTTCATGAGTTTGAAGGTAAGCACACACCCCTGAAAATGTCACTATAATAAACAATGCATAAACTTAACCATCGCCCCTAAAAGTTTCCTCCCTCCCTCCTTTTCTTTTTCTTTTTTTGTGATAAGAACATTTAATTTAAGATCTACCTCTTAACAAGTTTCAAATATACAGTACACTGTTGTCAACTATCTGCATTATACTGTATACTCTAGGACTTTTTCATCTTGGAAAATTGAAACTAAATATCCTTTGACCAATAATTGCCCAATTCCCCCCTCCTCCAGCACCTGGTAATCATCACTCTACTCTGCTTCCATCAGTGTTCTTTATATAAACAAATTAATAGTTTCATAGATATTTAATTTTGATTAAGTAATTGCTGGCTAAACTGGAGGGTATTATGCTGAGTGAAATAAGTCAATCGGAGAAATCAATTATCATATGGTTTCTACTCATGTGTGGAATATAAAAAATAGTGAAAGGAACCCTAGGGAAAGGAGGGAAACTGAGTGGGGAAAAATTGGAGTGGAAGACAAACCATGAGAGACTCCTGACTCTTGGAAACAAACAAAGGGTTGCAGAAGGGGAAGAGCATAGGAAGGAGGGGATAGGGTAACTGGGTGATGGGCATTAAGAAGGGCACATGATGGGATAAGCAGTGGGTGTTATACTATATGTTAGCAAATTGAATTTAAATTAAAAAAAGTAATCTTTGGCTAAAGGATACTTTTAACTCTGTGGAAACTACATCACAGTTTATAGAAGCAATAGGAATGCCATGCTATTCTTTTTATATATATATATTATTTATTCATTCATGAGAGACATAGAGAGGCAGAGACACAGGCAGAGAGAGAAGTAGGCTCCCTAAGGGGAGCCCGATGTGAGACTCGATCCCAGGACCCCAGGATCAGGCCCTGAGCAGAAGGTAGATGCTCAACCGCTTAGACACCCAGGCGTTGTGCCATGCTATTGCTTGTGCCATGCTTTTTGCTTACGTACGTGTTCAAGAAAGCAATGACACAAGATAAAACTTCAAATAGGACAAAGGGGTATATACCTAAAAATATCTCTCTACTACCTCTGTCCTCTCATCCTAGTGGTAGGCGCCAGAGACATCAAGTGAGGCTGTTTCCTGTATATTCTGAGTTTAGACAGAATTCTAAGCATATGTAAGTTGTTTTTGAAAAATTACACATGCAATTACACAATATGATTTTAAAGGGCTTTTATTTGGCATGTAGGATTATGAAAAACTCTCTGAGTTGTTATTTTTATGTAAGTCATAGAGATGATCCTTTTTTTTAAGAGAGGGAGGGGGAGGGGCAGAAGAAGAGGGAAAGAGAATACCAAGCAGGCTGCGCGCCCAGTGCAGAGCCTGACTCAGGGTTTAATTTCACAATCCTGAGGTTATGACCTGAGCAGAAATCAAGAGTCAGACCCCCAGCCAACTGAGCCCCCCCAACACCCAGGGGCCCCACAATGACCCTTTTAATGGCATCTATAAGGACCTCATTTGAAAAAGGGATAGAGAGTGGTGCTATTTCAGGTAGGAAGATCACAAGAAGCCTCTCTGATGAGTAGATACCCGAATGAGAGAAGGAGGTGGCCATGAGAAAACAAGTGCAAGGTTCTTGCGATTGTAAAAAAAGATGTCCATGAATGCTCCATGCCCTTCAAGAGGTGGAACTTAACTCCCGTGCCCTTGAGTGTGGGCTAAATTTGAAATAAATAGATATGGAAGAAGTGGTGGCATGTTACTTCTGCAATTAGGTTTTAAGGAGATTGCAGCTTCTATTCTGGGTGCCCATTTTCTCCCATATCACTCTCCCCAGTGGAAGGCACCAGCCAGGAGAGCAGCTTCATGCTCTGCAGAAAGGCCTGTGTGGTAAGGAGCAGAGGAACTGGCCAGTACCTGGCCAGCAACCAGGAAAGAACTGAGGTCCTCAGTCCAAAAATCCATGGGGCTCTGTGGCCTGCCAACAACCTTATGAGTGAGCTTAGGAGATTCTCCCCTAGTTGAGTCTTCAGATGAGACTGCAGCCACAGCCGTAAGCTTCACTCTTCCCAAACCTTGATCAGAACCACCCAGCTAAGCCACGCCCAGTGTTCTACCCTCAAAAACCACGAGATATAATAAAAATTTGTTATTTTAAGCTGCTAAGTTGTTTTATGAAGCAACGTATAATTATTAATCCCCCGAGGCTGCAACTGGCTTGCCAAGTTGGAGAAATAGCAAGAGGCCTAACGTGGTGAAACAAAGTGAGCAGGAATGGGCACAGTCCATGGTGAGGTCAGAGAACAAACAGAGTCCTGTGAGCAGCGCCAACAGCTCTGGCTGCTAATCTGAAGGAGGTAAGGGTCTAGATTGCAGAGTTTTGAGTAGAGGAGTGACATGATAAAGGATGGACCTGATGGGATAGATACACAGGCAGTGGGGAGTGTGGGGGACCAGTGGGGAGGCTGCTGTCCCAGGAGGCTGCCTGCAGTAATGAGGGTGTGGTGATAGTGCTGAGCAATGATTGGGCTCCAGTAGGCTTTGCTGTTGGAGCCAGTCACAGAGGAAAGAATGGCACATTTCTGAAGAGGCTGGCCTGTGCCAGAATTAGGATAATTCCATGAAACTTCAGGGGAAAAGATGAAGTGATAAAATTGGTTTCCAAAATACCTACCTGGCAGCTCTCTTCTCCGGCCTTTGGGCTGGCTCCTTAAAGTCTCTTGTCCTCACACATGTTTCTTCATGTTCTTTTTCCTCTTCTCCTCTCTACCTATTAAAATCTCCTCCCAGGGAAGAATCTATGAATTTGTTCCCAGTGAGATATAAATAATTGATGAGATAAAAATCAATAGCATTTGTTTATACTAGCAATAAGCAACTGGAAAATATGTAATAGAATAAGATACTTTCACACTAGCAACAAAAATACAAGATACTCTAGGAATTAAAGAATATACTTGAGCTGTAGAAGGAATAATTTTAAACTGTATTAAAGGACATAAAAGGGAAGGCCTAAGCTGGCTTAGATAATGGAAAATGTGACTCTTGATCTTAGGGTTGTGAGTTCGAGCCCCACAACTGGGTGTAGAGATTACTTAAAAGTAAACTCCTTTTTTAAAAAAAGGACACAGGGGATGCCTGGGTGGCTCAGTGGTTGAGCCTCTGCCTTCGGCTTGGCATGATCTCAGAGTCCCAGGATCAAGTCCCACATCCGGCTCCCTGCATGGAGCCTGCTTCTCCCTGACTATGTCTCTGCCTCTCTCTCTCTCTCTCTGTGTCTCTAATGAATAAATAAAACCCTTTAAAAAATAAGATAAAAAATAAAAATAAACAAAGGACACAAAAGATCTGAATAAATGGGAAGATATTCCATGCTCATAAATTGAGTAGCTTAATATTATGAAAATGAAGGTCTCTCCAAATTAATCTATAAATTGAATCTTATCAAAATGCCAGGGTTTTTGTTTGTTTGTTTGTTTTTTTGAGAAACACTGAAAACTTATTTTTAAACTTATTTGGAAAAACAAGTCCATGATTTAGCCAAGTTTCCTTTGAAAAAGAAATACATAGAGGTGATATTTAAGACATACTACTAAGCCACAATTGTACAAACATGAAACCGATTCAAGGACAAAATGGATAATGGAACGGAATAATAGATGGCTTAGGGACAGAGCTGTATTTAGATTAGAACTTGGTCCCCACATACAAATGTAGGAAATGATACAGCTAGAGGGAAAACAGTGGGAAAAGATTTTTACTAGATGGGAAAACTGGCTCACTACATTGAGAAAAATAAAACCAAATCCCTACCAACTGCATCAACAAATGTTGGCTCCCAAAGGGGTAAAGATCCATTTTCAAAACTATCATGAAGTTCCTAGAAAATATAGAAATCATTGTGATCTATGTGTGTAGAAGGGCTTCAGAAAATGCAAAAGGCATAAACCAAGAGAGGAAACCAAATTTGCTTGACGTTGTTGAGGTTGCCCTTCCTGCTCCTGCTGTAACCATGGAGTGCGGAACCTCCAGGTGACTTGTTTTGACAGTTTAATCTGGGCCAACAACAGCAGCTCTTCTGAGGGATCCACTCTGCTGACAGGTAAATCCACCCCCAGAGACTCAGGCATCACTTTCCAACCTCTCATCTGAGATGTGCAAATGGGATCCCATCTTTGTCACTTCCAGAAAATCTATAAATACTACCCCTTCCCAGCTACCCAGGCTTGGGGAAATGCTTAGCTCCAAGCCCAGCCTTGAACCAATGGACTTATTTAAATCAGTCCTCCATACTAGGTCCCAAGTGCAAAAACTTTTTTTCATTGAGAGAAAAATAATAAGGACCACCCCCAGATTTTTAGAGTCAACATACAACACATTAAGCATGAATAATACAATGAGTAATTGAGGAGAAAAGGAGCCCTGATGTAACATTTCCTCTTGCCCTCCATCATAGAAATGGGTTTTGAAAATTTAGAGAATCTTTACTCCATCCAAGACCCCACTTATTTATTCAAGATGCCATTCTGATTTCACTTTTTATACTTAGTGCCTCCTAAGGGCCTTTGGAATTACTCTGAGATCTGTAAATGAGTACTGGAGTGTTTCAATTCTGGTACTCTCGAGTTGCAGGGATACATATATTAAGTTGTTGGACAAGGAGAACCCAGCTCCTGCCTCAAGCATCCCACAACTCTCAGTGGTGGCTGACTGACAAAGAGACAAATGTGGCAGGAGGTGGTAAGTCTAAAGAGGTATGTGCAAATGTGATGTTGTGGGATGCCACCTGCTTCCTTGAACATGACAATTATTACAATGCTGAGCTTTCCCTGGATATTGCTGTTGTTCTGTGTTTTGAAGCTGATCATACTTTTAGATAGTTTAAAACCTTATTTTAACTATTATAACCATTAGAGCTTACTAAAGTAATTAGCACTAGTCAGTTTTGAACATCCTCAAAAACAAATGATTGTAATCAACCTAATGTAGATGTTACAAAAAAAAAACAAAAGTGCCCAAATAATAAAAAGACGTGACTTTGACCAAATTAGGCACCATCTTTAATTCTGTACTAATTAGGAAACTTTTGATTGCAAGCAACAGCAAGTCCGACTCAGACTGGCTTTAGAAATAAGGAAGTGTGCTAATTCATGTAATAGGAACTCCAAAGCTATGACAGGCTCAACAATATCATCAACCACCCAGATTTTTTCTGCCTCTCATCACTGCTACCCACAGGATTCATCTGAAGCCTGGTTCCCCTTGTGTCTCTAATATGGCTGCCCACACCAATTTTAGCTATGTGATTCCTTGTTCTTATCCACTAGATGAGAAAGCAAGTAAATTCCTGACGGACCAACTTAATTAATATGTCCCCTGCTCCCCTGGTTCAGGAGCTGTCACCAAAGGGATTGCTGTGTGCTGTTTGGCTCAAACCTTGCTTACCAAACCAAACTTTGCCAAAGTGGGGAGAAGGAATTACTGAAACTGGTTTAGGTTAATCAGAGCACATTCCTTGAGCAGGAATAGAGGGGACAGAGTCATTTTCCTTCAAATCCCATGGGCTGCATGAGAGAGTATTGGATACTTCAAGAAAGTCTGGATTCTCTTGGGAAGGAGAGAAAGGCAAATGGATGTGAAGTGGGTACCCCAAAGTGACAACTTCAAGGCTTGATCTACAGTATAGAGGAAGGGCTGCTGGATGCAGTATGGATCAGTGAGGGCTGGCAAAGACATCAGAAGGGATATCTGTGGTGTGGGTCTCAGACATATTCCCCCCACATGGTGTGCCATGAGGGAGACTTCAACATTTCCTTGTAGGAAATTATGGGAACAGGGGTGCCTGGTGGCTCAGTCAGTTGAGCATCTGACTCTTGGTTTTGGCTCAGGTCATGATCTCAGGGTTGTGAGACTGAGCCCTGTGTAGAGCTCCACGGTCAGCACAGAGTCTACTTGAGATTCTATCCCTCTGCCCCCACCCCCTGCTTGTGTGTGCATACACACACATGTGCTATCCCTCTCAAATAAATAAATCTTTTTAAAAAAGAAAGAAGGAAATGATGGGAACAAGACGCTTAGGCTGGGAGTGCCTGGGTGGCTCAGTGTTAAGTGTCTGCCTTCAGCTCAGGTCATGATCCCAGGGTCCTGAAATCCAGCCCTACATTGGGCTCTCTGCTTCCTTTCCCTCTCCCTGCCTTTCCACCTACTTGTGCTCTCTCTGTGTCAAATAAATAAAATCTAAAAAAAAAAAAAAAAGGATGCTTAGACTGGCTGCAGAAGTTTTTAGGTGGCTCTGAGGAGCAGCAGTACAGGTGGAGTTTAATGAAGAAACTCTTGACGTATTTGTAGGAAGCAATCTGTCAGTGAAGTAGGTAGGGTAGGGGAAAAATACCTGTGAATTGTGAATAGCCCCACATTTGTTGATTGCTGGGGACTGAGTAGTAGAGAGGGCTAAAGCATCACACACACACACACACACACACACACACATACATATACACACACTTTTTTTTTTAAAGATTTTATTTATTTATTCATGAGAGAGAGAGAGAGAGGCAGAGACATAGGCAGAGGGACAAGCAGGCTCCACGCAGGGAGCCTGATGTAGGACTCGATCTGGGGACTCCAAGATCACGCCCTGAGCCAAAGGCAAATGCTTAACTGATGAGCCACCCAGACATCCCTACAATTTTGTGTTACAAGGAACCAGGAAGAATTTTTGCCAGCTGAGAACAAATATGGCTCCTTCAGCTAAACCTCCTACAAATTGCTCTTCAAGGAATACTCCCCTTGTGTCTGGCTCTGCCACTTATTAGCTGTATGACCTTGGGGACTTGTTGAATCTCTCTGTACTTCATTTTGCTCTTATGTAAAATTAGGATAATAATACTACGTACCTTCCTGGGGCTGTTGTGAGCACTAAGTAAGTTAATACATATAAATCATTTAGAAAAGTCCTTGGAATTTTGTAAGCACAATGTACCATTATATATATGCCAATATATGTTATGGACATTTTGAACAGACTTAAACCTGTGAATTGCTGTGGACAGTGACTTTCGTACCTCCCACCATCTTCCTTTTTGAATGGGAGTGTTTGTTATCCTTTGCCTCTGTTAGGTGCATGGGCAAGTGACAGGTCACATTAGTTTCACAGCTCTGCAGATGGGGAGAATTGTGCTCCAGGAACTGGACCTAATGAGCTATGTCTGAGGTACCTGAGCCACACCTGGCCTGGTTTAGATGATGACATTCCAGACTTCAAAGTGATGCTGTAAGGGGATGAGACTTTTGGAGAACATTTTGCTTGTGAAAGGGACATGAATCACTGGCCAGAGGGCAGACAGACTCTAGGATGACCCCCCAATGAATACCCATATCATAGTATTCACTCCCTTGTGTAATTCCCTCCCTTTGAGTGTGTGTGGGACCTGTGACTCAATTCTAACCAATAGATGGTGGAATGTCACTTCTATCCATTAGATAAGACTGGATAAGACGGTAACTTAAATCTTGCCAGCAGACTCCCTCATTGACTCTCTCCCTTCCTGGCTTTGATGAAGTGAGCTGTCATATAGCCAGGAACTTAGAGCGGCCTTCAGCAGATAGCCAGCAAGAAGTTAGGCCCTCAGCCTGACAACCTACAAGGAACTGAATCCTTCCAACAGCCATGTGATCTTGCCAGCATGTCCTTCTCCAGTCAAGCCTCAGATGAGACCCCAGCCCCAGCTGACACTTTGCAGCTTTGTGAAAGGTCCTCATGCAGAGAACCCAACTAACCTGGGTCCCACAGAAACTGCAAGGGAATAAAGGTGTGTTATTTTTGTTGCTAAATTTATGGTGACTTGTTATGCAGCAATAAATTACTATATAAACGCATTTGAAAACTTAAGTTTCCAATAAAGGTAGTATTTCAGTTTAGTTGCGGGGGGATTGGGTTTTTCAGTAGGTGGTTTTGGAACAGCTGGATAGCCATCTGAAGAAAGATATAGATCTTACCAGTACAATAAATTCTGCTGGATCACAGATTTAACTGCTAAATGCAAAATAATACATCTTATATAGAAAATATGGGGCCAAGTTATCATAATTTCAGGGGAAATACTATTAAATGCTAAACTTTCTAGATGCTAGAAGTTAAAAGGTAACTTCAACAGCAGAAAACTAAGAAGAGTTCTGTATGAAATAAACACTGTACTTATAGGGAGAAGAAAAACAAATTGGAAAACAATTTTCTCTATATGTACATTGACAAAGGGCTATTTTCCTTAATAGAATTCAATGAGTCAGAACCATCAGTACATTAGAGAATGGGCAGAGAACATAGCTCACAGAACAGTAAATACCAGTGCATCTCAAACATAGGTAAAGATGCTCAGCCTCACTTGTAAAAGAGACCAAATTAGAATTATGAGATACTATATTTTAACTCCTCAATTGGCAAAGAAAGTTGGATAATCCTGTGCTGAGGAATAAGGGAAATAGACACATTCATGCATTTGAATATAAACTGGTATAATCTCTCTGAAGGACAATTAACAACATTTCAAAATGTCAAAATACATGGCACCTGTATTTTGTCTGTGGAGCATATGACTCTTTTTTTCTGTTAAAGATTTTATCTATTCATGAATGACATAGAGAGAGGTAGAGACATAGGCAGAGGGAGAAGCAGGCTCCCTACGGGTAGCCCAAAGTGGGACTCGATCCCAGGACCCCGGGATCATACCCTGAGCCACCAAAAGCAGATGCTCAACCACTGAGCCACCCAGATGCTCTGGAGTATGGGACTCTTGATCTAAATTGTAAATTGGAGACCCACGTTGGGTATAGAGATTACTTAAAAATAAAATCTTAAAAAACAAGTAACAAAATATCAAAACATAACACAGAAATTCTGCGTCTAGAAATTTGATCTGTATATAGACCTGCACATATATTCAAAGATACTCACTGAAGCACAGTTTGTCTTGGGCAAGGATTGAAGATAACTGTCATGTGTATTAGCAGGGTACTGCTAAATATCTAGGGTACTGTTAAATGAACAAATAAACAAGGGAGTTCTGTTTGTACTCATATGAAATGGCTTCCAAGGTTGTTAAAAACAAAGAATGAAACACTGTGTAACATATGCTATTTGTACAGAAATTTACATATATCAGACATGTTTGTGCATGTAAAGAACACTTCTGGAAAAATACACAAGACACAAGTAAACAGTGCTTGCTTCCACTATGGAGAAGGAGGTGGCCGGGGTGGGCCAAGTAAGAGAGGCATATAGTCCTCATCCACAATTTTTTGAATATTTTGGATGAATATATGAATGTATCCTCTATTCACAGTTATTCATAAAATAGTATAAAAGAGGCAATGTTTTGACACCCAAGGGCTCTGATCAGGATTTAAAAGACAGTCATACTTTCCGGCAGAGAGAGCCCGTGAATGCCCTCTCTGTTGGCAAAAAGGAGAGAACGCCCACTACGTTTTTAAAGTGCATCTTAAAATAGTGTATTGCAAAGCTCACTGGACTCAGCCCTTTATGATTGTTGGTTAGAGGACTGTCGGGGATCATTTTCCAAAAACCAACTTCAGCCCTCTCTATTCCAGAAGTTTTTTTTTTTTTTTTCTTTTTTTTTCTGTGAAAATGTTCAAGACTTGGAGAATGTGGCTAGAAAAGCTGGGAACTCCCCGTAAAGCAGGTGGGGAAGCTTCAGAGCAGTGGTCCCATGCACCCTGTTCCTGGTTGTTGACTTTCCTCATTCCAGCCAGTGCTGACTTTCCTCATTCCAGCCAGTGCTGACGCTCCTCTTTCCTGGGTCCAGCCTTTGACACGAGCTCTGCAGCTGCTTCCACTGACCCCTCCTCGCTCCCTCTCCAAGTCTGGAACAGCCCTAGCTGGCACCATGGCAGCTGTGACTCATTGCAAATGCTTTGCATTCCGGGATGGTCTGCAGGGTTTGGGTCTCCCCTGTGGCTCCAAGCATTAGGCAAGTTGAAAGGGAGGAGAACAAGGGGCCCCACAGCTGCCAAAACATTGCAAGGAAGAGGGAGGAATTGTTAGGAAAATTGGAAAGGTTTTGTCCCGGCAGGACCCCAGCCAGCTGCTCCTTGGCTTGGGCCTGCGGTAGCTTGAGCCAGGCTGGGGGACATGGTGGAGGCCTACCCAGGGGCTCGTTGAAGCCCCGGTGAGGCCCATTCACACATCTAGAAGCTCTACCCACCATCTGGAGACATCTCCATCTGTCTGGGAAGGACTGGGTTGAAGCCACTCTAGAAAGCAGACATGGGTCTCATTCAGAAATGTTTTTTTTGTTTCAAATATTAGTTTACCTTTAATTCACTGGGATTATTTTGTTAGCTTATTTCTTCTCCCCTCCTCCTATAACTGTACACAATTTATTATTTTAGCTGTACACATTTATATTCAAGTCAATTGACATCCTTTTTTTTTCTTTTAAAGATCATTTATTAAAAAAAAATAAAGATCATTTATTTATTCATGAGACACACACATACAAAGGCAGAGACATGGGCAGAGGGAGAAGCAGGCTCCACGCAGAGAACCCGGTGAGGGACTGGATCCCAGGACCCTGGGATCATGACCTGAGCCAAAGGCAGATGCTCAACCGCTGAGCCACCGAGGTGCCACGACATATATTCTTAAAATGTTAGTGTTTGGATCCCTGGGTGGCTCAGCGGTTGAGAATCTGCCTTTGGCCTAGGGCATGATCCCAGGGTCCCAGGATCAAGTTCCACATCAGGCTACCTGTATGGAGCCTGCTTCTCCCTCTGCCTGTGTCTCTGCCTCTCTCTCACTCTGTCATGAATAAAAAAGTAAAATCTTAAAAAAAAAAAAAAAAGTTAGTGTTCTTTCCCTCAAAGCTTTGGAACTCTATGCTGAAGGCTTTATGTAAAAAAGAAAAAAAAAAAAAAAAGCCAAGCTACCCAGGTTAATTTAACAGATGGGTAGGAGTTAGGGTAGGTGAGAGCCCTGACCACACACCTTCACCTCATTTCTTCCCTGCTTTTCTCTGCAGACTCCAATGCAGCATAATTTAAAAAAAAAAAATCTTTATAACTTAATCAACTTTATTGAGGCATATTTACTTATAATAAAATGTACCCATTTTAAGTATACAGTTTGATGAATTTTGGCAATATCCATGGAAGGCA
The DNA here is from genome assembly GCF_048418805.1 of Vulpes vulpes. NCBI lineage: Eukaryota > Metazoa > Chordata > Mammalia > Carnivora > Canidae > Vulpes > Vulpes vulpes. The sequence goes on from NC_132785.1 coordinate 90,339,322, forward strand.
TAATTTGAAAACAGTGGGTTAGTAGATATAATGAAATAAATGTACATTTTTTAAGGGGGAGATCAACAGTATTTAATATTCACTATATTATCCTAACTGCATGCATTTACATCATCACATATTAAGCTTCTTTTGCTATCAAACAAATAATGATAGTCAATTTAGTTTTACTTGTATTTCATAGAAGGAAACAACTTGGATTTAACACAAAACAAAATTGAAGTAAAAGAATTGCTAAATTCTCAATAAAGTTTTCTTCTCTATGAGAAATATTAGCTTCTAAAATCTCTCTTTAGGATTCAGGAGGAATTTTGAAAGTCAAGTTTTTTTTTTAACCTTGACCTCTTCTATATATAAGACCAAGATAACAGACGATAACGTTCTCACACCTACTCCCATCTGCATATCCCCTTCCTCTTTTATAGTATTTTTATACTGACATGTTTGGGACATCGGCATTCTCACAACAGTACAATAGTTTGTACTGGTCTATATTGAAATGGTTTTGGTATTCACCCAGAGCCTCTTATATGGCTTCTCCATCCCCCTTCTGTTTTTCTTCTAATTTTAATTCTTAATTTCCAGCCTATCATTATGAAGTTGTTTTTTTGTTTGTTTGTTTGTTTGTTTTGAGAGATGCTCATGGGTGCTGGGTTTCCTTTCCTTTTCATGTTTTGGAAAGTCTATCTCCTGAAGTGGCAACTTCTTTTGTTAAGATATTCTTGGGTTACGAGTTAGTCACTGCTCCAGTCTTTTGCCACTGAATTCTGAGGTCAGTATGTTCTCTGCAGATTATCTGATACTGTCAATCTGAAAGTGTGAATAATTCCTTACTTTTGAGCTTCAGTAGGTAGGCCAAGATGGGCCTCAGGGTTGGGCAGTCCATGTGGAATTTTTCTGGAATGCAGTATGCTCTTTAATTCAGCAGATTTGCTTTTGTTTCAGGGACATTCTCTTGGGTAGTTTTCATTTGAGTGGTTTACTACTTCAGACACCACTTGTCATTACATGAAGTCGCTTTTATCTGATCCCCACTATCTACCTCCTTTCTACTAACTTTAATCTTTAGTTCTTTTTTTTAAATTTGTATTTTATTTTTTTTGCAAGATTTATTATGAGAGGCACAAAGAGAGGCAGAGACATAGGCAGAGGGAGAAGCAGACTCTCTGTGGGGAGCCGGATGCAGGACTCTATCCCAGGATCCTGGGATCATAACCTGAACCAAAGGCAGAGCTCAACCACTGAGCCACCCAGGTGTCCCTAGTTCCTTTCTTTTTTAAAACCTGTCTTTACTGTGGTTATATCTAACCTCTGCTCTATGTTGTAATTCAAGTTTTAGCTGTTTGTTTCTCTGTTCTTTGCTGGTTTTTTCCCTAGTTTTGTAATTATGTTGTTTTGTACTCATTTTTTTTTTCAACTCATTCTACTTTTTTCTTCTTTTATCACAGGGTATTTGAGCTCATGTTCTATTTAATTCATGTTCTTAAAATGTTTTGTGGAATCAAGCTGTGGTAGGCAATTCCCTTGTTTCTAGGGTTTTTGAATTGGACCATTTATCTATTAGGTTTGTGACTGTTTCCCTTTCTCTGAATTGTTAAAAAGCCAGTATGTTTGTCAAATACCTTTGTAATTTTTTTCTCACTCTGCTCACATTCTATCTAAATTTCCTACTTTCTATTTGCTTTGAGTCAGGATTCTTTTTCCTCTATAAATATATGAAACTGGTTTGTTCCAGTTTGTTTTCCTTTCTATACCATGGTCTGAGGGCTGGAAATTTGGGGTCTTTACATGTTCTGTAACTTGAAGTGATGACAAGGGATGGAAGAGATATATATCAGCTAGGCAATATGCAGTCTTACAAGACTTGTGCTCTTCTTTTCTGAAATTTGGTTAAATATCCCTTATCAGTTCTTTTTTTACCCTGTTGGAGTTTGTATCCTCTTCTTGGGAGTGGTGGGAGGAATACCTTTAGGATTATTTAGCAATCAGAATTAACCATCTAAACTGGGATTAAATAATTAGTAATGTGGATGGCTCAAGAGCGTTACTTGACAATTAGTTATTGAAATTCATGGCATTTGGTGAAGCCCGCTCCTTGTTTGATTATTGTAGGTATTTGTGTTACTCTTTTAAAAAAGATTTTATTTTACAGAGAGAAAGAGAGAGTGAGAGGACAAGCAGTGGGAGTGGCAGAGGGAGGAGCAGATTCCCAATGAGTAGGGAGCTCCACCCTGTGATCATGACCTAAACTGAAGGCAGTTGAGTAACTGAGTCACCCAAGTGCTGGTTTTACTTTTTAAAAAAACTGTATGTTCATTTCATTGGGCACTGAGGTATTATTTTTTACCTGGATTTCTCTAATAGCTTGTTTTTTAAAAATGCTAATGATAATTTTCATATTAAATACTTTCAAATTTACAGAACTATTATAAGAATAGTCCTCTAAGCCATGTGGGAGGGAACTGCCCTAGAGCTTACTTCCCTCCTGGGATAATAAAGAGTCTCCTTAAACACAATCATGTCCAATGAGATAGGAAAACTGATTTCTTCTTTAATCATATTTGGTCTATTGAGAATAGTAATAAAAATTAAAAAACTAGAAAAAATAATACTGTGAAGTTCAACAGTTTATTCTTTAATGCCTATTATCTTTGAGACATGAAAAATGGAAACTATGTTTTAAATCTTTGTTGTCTGACTTTACTGTCTCCATACCTCTGGTGGCTGCTGGACAGAACACATTAACAAAATTGAGGGGATCCCTGGGTGGCTCAGCGGTTTGGCGCCTGCCTTTGGCCCAGGGTGTGATCCCGGAGTCCTGGGATCGAGTCCCATGTCGGGCTCCCTGCATAGAGCCTGCTTCTCCCTCTGCCTATGTCTCTCTTTCTCTCTGTGTATCTCATGAATAAATAAATAAAATCTTTAAAAACAAAACAAAACAAAATTGATAGGTTTAGTAGATTGGTAGATAAGGGTACTTACTGGTAGAGATCTAGTGTGTCTAGATTTGTGCAAGGCATCTGATAAAACCTTCCTTAATACCTGTTATTTAAGGGATGCCTAGATGGCTCAGTGGTTGATTGTCTGCCTTTGGCTCAGGTTGTGGTCCTGGGATCCTGGGATTGAGTCCTGCATCGGTTCCTCACAAGGAGTCTGCTTATGCCTCTGCCTATGTCTCTGTCTCTCTCTGTGTGTCTTTCACAAATAAATAAAATCTTAAAAAATAAATAACAAAAAGCCCGTTATTTAAGTGGCAGGATGGAGGTGTGTGTACTGGGTGATCAGATTAGGCAAGTAGGAGGACCACAGCTGGTTAGACAACCATTTCCTGGAGATCAATGTGTGGTCCTCCAACCACAGGGAAGCCTGGTCACAATGCTTCCTTCTGACACTCTCCTGTGTAATCCTTTGAGTGTGGGGAAACACAAAAAACTAGCTTACAAAGTCGGTAGCAGCAGCAACCTGGGAATGAAAACTGACTAGATGACAGAATCATTCTTTGAAGGTTATTATTTGCAAGTAATGAACCCAAATTAATGAAATGAAAATATATGCATAATAGATATTTATAATTTGGGTTGCCTAGCATCTAAAAGCTTTTCCTATTTGGGAGGAATCCTAAGATAATGATAAGGAAGAAGCTACCTCTTTGACTACAGAAACTAAAAGGGCAGCTATCCCCCTGGGAGCACAAGCAAGGACAAGACCTAAGACACCTAATCAAATGCTGCCACCTGGGACTTTGTATCCTGAAGGATAATGACACGGCTCAGGTCAATTGGGTGTGCTCAGGGTGGCTCTGCAGGGGAAAAGTTAGGGGTGTGTGTGGTCTAGAAGAATGAGGTGCATGTCTAGACAGCAGAATGCAGCACAGGAGTGGTAGGTGTCCAGTGGTGGTGAGGCCAGTCTTGGGGCAGTGTGGTGAAAACTCAGCTGGGCCTTACCTCCCTTGGCTCCTCCTGTCTTTCTCAGAGCCACAGGAATCAAAAAACATCCCATTTCTGCTTAAGGAATCATAGTTGTCTTCTGTTTTATAATCAAGAACCTTGTTGAGTATAACATATCTGAGCTCAGGATCCCAAAATCAACTAAGAAGACCTGGATACTTGGCAGTTCATGTGAAAAAGACATAGTGAACTGTGACATAATAGGTATCAATCAATCAATCAATCAATCAAAATAAAAAATAAAAAATAAAATAGCGTGGCTGCCAGAGTGCTACAATGGACAGGGCAAAGACGATCAGAGATCATATTACTGAATATTCTGGTTTTGTTAACTATCACTAGAGTGCATTTTGCTGTTCCAACTATTTTCTTTTAAGGCCAATGGGGACAGATTGAAATATGTATGGTAGAAGAGTGACCAGGAGGTTGGTGATTCTTTGTATGAGGAGCTGGAGAAATTTAACTTAGAAAAGCCACAGGGAGGGGCAGCCTGGGTGGCTCAGCAGTTTTAGTGCCCTCTTCAGCCCAGGGCATGATCCTAGAGACCTGGGATCGAGTCTCATGTCAGGTTCCCTGCATGGAGCCTGCTTCTCCCTCTGCCTGTGTCTCTGCCTCTCTCTCTCTCTCTCATGAATAAATAAGTAAAATCTTATATATATATAAAAAGCTACAGGGAAGACATTCTGGGATTCTTTCCAATTATGTTGCTGAGATAATTTTATAAAAATCTAATGATAAAGACAGATGCAAAATGAGCTAAAAAATAAAATGTTCCCCAACCAGCATTAAGTTCTGTGTATATATCACAAAAGGTGAGAGAAAGTAAAGGCTGAGAATTTTCAGATGGGACAAGGATAAGAAGTGAATGTTGTTTCTTCTTCTATCACTAGTAGAATGAGCATTGGAGGGACCATTTTCCAGGCTCCAGTTAGACTAACACCTTCCTCCTGGGTACTTCCCCCTTTTTAAAAAGCTTTTACTCATTTGACAGAGAGAGAGAGAGAGAGAGAGAGAGAGAGAGAGAGATTGAGACAGCACAAGCAGGAGGAGCAGCAGAGGGAGAAATAGGCTCTTTGCTGATCAGGGAGCCTGATGTGGGGCTGAATCCCAGGACCTTGGGATCATGACCTGAGCCAAAGGCAGATGTGTAACTGATTGAGCCACCCAAGTGCCCTTCTCTTGGGGGCCCTTATTCACAGGGTGTAGATATCTTTTACTTCAACAGTGTTCCTAAACTATTGTTCCAGAGACTTCAGATGACTCACCTTTTCCATTGTAGAAGAAAATACAAGATCTAAATGTACTGAAATATTCCAAAGATATCCTCTTGTATACTATCATAGTCTTGCTTGCCTCCTGGTTTCTCATGTCTCAAATGAGTAGCAAGCCTCAAATCCTGTTCTTTCCTGTAGTTTCATAATAAATCTAAGGCTGCTTTCATCATCAGAGTGTTCCTGGGGATAATGTTGATTATTTTGAATTAACTATTTCAAGTATGAAATAATAAATGTTATATATGAGTATATTACCTGCATATTTCTTCCAACTTTTATGTGGAATTGTCAGAATTAAATAATTACATTTTTTGAGAAATTAAAACCTCTGAAGGTTATTAAACTCTCTTGTAAGCTTTATGCAAACTGGTCTACCCTCCTAGGATCCCCTGGCATCAAGAATTGAGAGAGGTTAGGAGGAAATGAGGCCTCCCCACCTTCAACTCTTTTTGGCACAGCACCCGGAACCAAGTCTTCTCCCCAGGAATACAATCAGGGGATTCAATACTGGCAGGGTTTAGAGAGTCAAACAAGAGCTCCATTCAGGCTCCTGAGGGTTGCTACAAGTAATACTGCTGTGAATATCCTGCTGGAGACGGAGCATGCATATTAACCAGCTTAACTTTTGTTCCTTGTTTTTAGAGCTATGGCAAATGATCTGGATTTAGCCATTCCTCTTTTCCTCTGTCCTGCCTTACAACACATCTATCTCTCTGCAAAGTCTGATTGAGACTAGAAGAGCAATCCGTACCAACAGAACACGGTGTGAACTCCTAGGGGTGAGAGGCTGGGGAGATAGGGAGAGGAGGAGGTATGGTTTATCAAGTATTCTCTCTCTCTAGCACCTAGGACAGTCAAAGCACACAGTAAAGGACTGCTGGATTGAAGTGAACTGAAAGGGATGGAACTACTTGGCTCATAATACCAAAACCACACATAGACAAGGAATACTTGCTAGGTATCTAAACAAATTAATAGAGAAAGAAAATTTTGCGCACAGAGAAAAGCTGGGGATGTATTTTTCCTTGATTTCCTTGACCTATGGCATAATCATTTATTAAGAAATAAAGGAACAGAGGACTGCCATCTTAAAGAAAGTCAATAAAAACAGCATCCTTTTAACTCCTAGTGTATTATTAAGGTTTGTTTCTTAGGAAAAATGAATTGTCAACAATTCTAAAATCAAAAATCGCAAGACAGTTATGATATTTACCTAGAAGAAAACAAGAATTAAAGACTTCATTTAATTTATCCTCTCTAAAGTTTAATTCTCTCTTTTATAATTATTTATATGGGGGGAGCAATAGAAATGGCACATTACTTTTTATTTATTTTATTTAAACAGTTTCCTAAATTCTACCTATGCAGGAATTGGCATTATTACACTCAATACAGCAAAAAGAAGGAATGCATAATGAATTAGAAAGACAAAAGGTAGTACTGGTAAATAAATCCAAAAACCAACAAAATTAATAATCCATTTTCTTTTTATTTATTTTTATTTTTATTTTAAATTAATTTTTATTGGTGTTCAATTTACCAACATACAGAAAAACACCCAGTGCTCATCCCATCAAGTGTCCGCCTCAGTGCCCGTCACCCATTCCCCTCCAACACCCGCCCTCCTCCCCTTCCACCACCCCTAGTTCGTTTCCCCGAGTTAGGAGTCTATGTTCTGTCTCCCTTCCTGATATTTCCCAACATTTCTTTTCCCTTCCTTTATATTCCCTTTCACTATTATTTATATTCCCCAAATGAATGAGAACATACACTGTTTGTCCTTCTCTGATTGACTTATTTCACTCAGCCATTTTCTTTTTAATGGAGAAAGCACACAGACTAAAAATAGGAAATGGAGGGGTGCCTGGGTGATTCAGTTGGTTACGTGTCCTCCTTTGGCTAGGGTTGTGATGGGATCAAGCCCTGAGTTGGGCTTTCTGTTCAGCGGGGAGTTTCTCTCTCTCCCTGCAGCTCCCCCGGCTTGTGCTCTCTTTCTCTGTCAAATAAATAAATAAAAATCTTAAAAAAAAAAAAAAAAGGAAATGGAAATGGATTAATAATCACATACGTGGAAGAAATTAAAAGAATTCTAAAAGTTGATTTTGCTCAGCCCTATGCAAATAAAAACAATTAAATACACAATATGGATGAATTTCTAGTGAAATATTAATTGCCAATATTGTCCCCAAAAGAGACAATCAAAACAGCAATTACTGAGACAAATGTTGAGACTTGTTAACCTCCTTACCGAGAGTAAACAACTAAATAATGCCCTGGTCATTAAAATCAGTTGATTTTACTAGTAAATTCTACCCACTTTGGGCAGCCCTGGTGGCGCAGCGGCTTGGCGTCGCCTGCAGCCTGGGGTGTGATTCTGGAGACCTGGGATCGAGTCCCACGTGGAGCCTGCTTCCCTCTGCCTGTGTCTCTGCCTCTTTCTCTCTGTGTCTATGAATAAATAAATAAAATCTTTAATAAATAAATAAATAAAATAAACAGGTATTTTGTGAATGTAGTTGTAGGGGCCCAGGGCAGGCTGCAACAGCATACTGATTACTTTGAATTGAATCTATTTGGGAAATAATCAGGACAAGGACACTCAGAACTTCTTTTATCTCCCTGAAAGCAGAAAACAAATCTCCCATATGGAAAATAGCCTCCCTGTACTCAAGGTAAAAAGACATCCTTATCAACATAGAGAAATAAAATTGAGAATGCTATAAAATAAGCCTTGCTATTTTTTCACTAATTCACTTTCTCAGGCTAAATTCTGCTTAGAATTTACTAATTAAAGATCCCAAACTTGCCTGTTTATTCCGCAAAAATCTATCATCCTTTGTCTAAAATGTATAAACACTGGGATGCCTGGGTGGTTCAGTGGTTGAGTGTTTGCCTTTGGCTCAGGGAATGGTTCCAGGGTCCTGAGATGGAGTCCCACGTTGGACTTCCCTGCATGGAGCCTGTTTCTTCCTCTGCCTGTGTCTCTGCCTTTCTTTCTGTGTGTCTCTCATGCATAAATAAAATATTTTAAAAAATAAAAATAAAAAGTATAAAAATTGCCTGCCTTGGTCATTTCTTTGGGTCTCAATTTCATTATGGGGGCATCTGTTTGCATGTAACAAAAATTTGTTTTTTTCTTCTGTTAATCTGTCTCGGGTAAATTTAATTCTTAGTCCAGCTAGAAGGCCTCGAGGATAGACAAAGAATTTTCCCTCACCGTTAAAGTCAATGGAATAGATTACAGAATCCAGAAATAGACTTGTGAAGAATTTTAGCACAATGAAAGTGGCATTTCAATTGAATAGGACAAGGATTGATTATTCAATACAAAATGGCTGGACAGTTAATTGAGTGACTATGTAAAAAAACAAAACAAAACACAAATTCCTTCTATATCTCAAAATAAATTTGAGATCAACAGATTTAAATGGTAACAAATGAATCCCTGAGAGTACTAGAAAAAACCATGGAAACATTTTTATGAGTAAATTCTTTTTTTTTTTTAATTTTTATTTATTTATTCATGAGAGACACAGGCAGAGGGAGAAGCAGGCTCCATGCAGGGAGCCCGATGTGGGACTCGATCCTAGACCCTGGGATCAGGCCCTGAGCCAAAGGCAGACACTCAACCGCTGAGCCACCCAGGCATCCCTTATGAATAAATTCTTTGGAAGAATTTTGGGAGTTCTTTGTAGGAAGCAAGTATTTTAAAGATCTCAGAAATGAGAGGTCTTAAAAAGCCTAATTTCCTGACCAAGAGTTTGAGATTGGGTTAGGGGAAACCTCTGAAATTCTCTCCTTAGAAGAAGGAGTGGGGAATTCCAAGTACTCCCCTTGTGCCTGCTTAGTGCTGTTGAGGTAATAAGTGTATTGGCCTATTTCACAATCTCACTGTGCAAGTCTTGAGTGGAGGGAGGAGGTATAGCCTGGATGTCAGCGGGATTACCTTCTCCTTTGAAATTCAAAGGAAATTAGCTGGAGCCTCTTGAATTCTCCCTTAAAGAAATCTGGGTAATTTATGTATTTTCCAATCCCCTTGGCATTTGGAAATTAATTTCATTTATCTACTGTTTTGCCTAACCCTGTGCTGTTAGTATTGTGCATTGCTTTGTCCCCAAGTGTGGAATAGCCCTCCTTCCCCTTATATTAACATTCATAAAAGGGATTTACGTATGGAGCAGACTTTACAGAAGTTTGGTTTCCCTTTCCCTTTGACACGCTGTTTGCATCTTTTCACCTTAAATTTACCAGGACTCTTGTGGCTCTTTATGTATTAACTCCGTTCTCTTTGCATGCAGAACTATTTTGATCTTTTCCAGGCTTGCCTTTGCATATCCCAAAACTCATGGGTATGTTTTGCAAAACAATGCTCATGAACCTCAAGCCTGCCAGTGGTAGTAGTGCTAGCAAAGACTTTTCTTTTTGGCCTCTGTGTGAAGTAGGGGGCTGATATTTCTACTATTGTCCTTAGAAGGCAGAAGTGGCTGCAGTTTTGATCTTACATAATCTGCTTTTTCTTCCTCATAAAATGGACCAGATTTCATAGCCATCAGAGTTACATTTGCTCCTTTGCCTAACATTAATCACTACATAAAAGAAACATTCCAAAGGTAAAACAATACAAGATGACAAACTCATTTATGGAGTTCCTAGTTCCTGTGAGAAAGTGCTCAAAGTCCCATTAAGCATATTTAAATACTATTCCTAAAATGTTTAGACCATTCAAAAGGCAGGATTCATGGGCAAGCATTATGGTTTTTAAAGTTACTGGTTATTTGGCTGACTTGAAGCTATGTCAGGGCCATCAGTTACTGAAACTCTTTCAGAACACTGAGACAGATAGTTAAATTGTCCTTTTAAGAGATTCTGACCCTTTATTCCTCTAAATGTCTGGGTAAGACATTTCTTTCCTGTTTCTTACATTCTAAATCTTCCAGTGTCCACCTCTGGAATAATAATCTTATTTATATTGTTCAACACTCTGAACAGAATAAGAAACATTTATATTCTGTGGTGTTTAGACTGTGGTATATAAATTTATCAGAGGTTATTTTTTCATATTATTTTATTTCTGCTATCAGTGTTATATTGTTTGTTGTTTCTTAAAAAATAAAAAGCCCCAGATTTTTGGGTCAGTTAATTTATGGGCACAATTTTAAAAAGTCGAAAGACACAAATGACTATATATAAATAAAAGTGAGTCTCTTCCGCTCTGTCCCTCACTTATTCTCTTTTGCAGAGAAAACCACTAGGATTAGTTTCCTTTCTGAAAGATATACTATTCCCCTCCCCCCAAGTATACATTCTATACACTCTACATTCCACATTCTATACATACTGCTCTGCATTTTGGTCTTCACTTAACCTTACAGCTTAGGAATTGTTCCATATCTGCACAAACAGGATTGTCTTATCTTTAAGCTGCACATCATTCCACTTTATGAAGGTATCATCATTCATTTAGCTAATCTGTCAATGGACACTTACATTGCTTCTAATTTTTAGTTCTCATTAACATTTCTGCAATCAATTACCTTATATGTAGGTCATTTTGCATATAAGAGAATATTTGAAGGGTAAATCAGTAAAAGCAAGGGTAAACATTCTCAATTTTGATAGCTATTGCCATATTGCCCTCCAAAGGGGTCATGTCTATTCATGTTTCCACTAGCAAATGTTTGAAAATACCTGTTTGCTACTGACCTGACCATTAGAGCATGTTTTTTTTTTCTGTCAATCTTATAGATGAAAAGTGTAACTTTTAGACTCTTCTCACTGAATGATTCAAAATGCCTTCTTTATCATATACTAAATTTGTCTGATGCATTTCTGGGCTTTCTGGTTTATTCCATTGGCCTCTCTTGTCTCTTCATATGCTATTACTACAGTGTTTTAAAAAATATTTTATTTATTTATTCATGAGAGACACAGAGGGAGAGGCAGAGACACAGGCAGAGGGAGAAGCAGGCTCCATGCAGGGAGCCCGATGTGGGACTTGATCCTGGGACCCCAGGATCATGCCCTGAACCAAACGCAGACACTCAACCGCTGAGCCACCCCGGCATCCCCATCCCTACAGTTTTGATCACAGTAGCTTTATATCATGTTTTACTTCATAATAGATCTAGTCACCTTTATTGCTCTTCTTTTCCCTAAGAAATTTCCTGGCTGTTTTTTTTTTCCTACATGAATTTGAAAAATTGTTTTGCTTAAAAAAAAAAATCCTGCTGCATTTTTATTGAGATTGTATTACATTAATTTATTTAGAGACACTACTACTTTTTAAAGTTTATCATTGCAGGCTTACCATTTCTTACCAGTATCTTTTGGGTTATGTCTTCCTGATGCTCATAACCATGTCTTACATAAAATATTTTCTTATTAATTCTTCATAGCATCTTTGAAAATAGCAGGGAAGATAGAAGATAAAGAGATTAGCCTAGGATTACATATGATAAAGAGCCTTAATACAGTATTATATCTACTATTTGGTAATGCCTCACCAGTAGATATTACACAAATTCAAAAACAAAACAAACTTTTCTACCAAGGATTAAATTTTCCTGTTGCAAAAAAACCAGCAATGTGCAAGAACAATTCTGCAATATATTTCTGTGTGATGATCTGTGGCCAAGCACAGAATGCATTCCTATCATGGAGTAACAACTTCAAAAGAATTTTGAAACCAGAGTTGGCTTGGATGCTATACAATGACACCCAGGATGTTGGCCTACTTCCCAGATTTCCCCTTTTTGGTTTTCTAGCAAGTTGGTTGTGCCTGGGAATTTGCTGAATATGGTACTTGGATCCGTGACTTCCTGAATGTGACACTAGGATCAATGGTATTTGTCTGCCCAAGGGTTTTCGGAGTATAATTTTTAGACATACTGCAGTTGTAAATAAGTCCTTTATTGAACCGGTGCTCAGTTGCAAGGGTGTAGATAGGAAGGGCAATGTATGAATTGATTATAGAAGGCAAAGATCTTGAGAGATGTTCTCTTGTGAATATTGAGTTACATACCTGGGCATACTGGTGTTCCAGCTGGAGGATCTTCAAGTCCTTAAATAAATATTTAATGGATTTAAAAGCTGTCTTTCATGCCACATTTGACAAATAGCCACTTACTAAAGGTCAGGCAAGATTTGATAAATAGTTGATTATCTGCAGCACCTCCTACCATCACCCTGGCTCAGTTAACATGCAGAGAGCTGACAAAGGGCTTGCATGGGTTACTGAATTACTTAGGACACACAAGCATGTGTTGACATATATCTGAGTATACTTTTGGATTACATTTCCAAAACAATTACCGTTTTCATCATGTTGTTTCAGTCAGCACTATTCTCCTCAATGCCATGTATAATTATGAGCTGACTTATGTAAAATATTTTAAAAATGTATAGTAGTATGATATACGTACCTAGATAACGTCTGAGATTATTTGCCACCACATACATGAGAACATTCTTTGGCTTGGCTCTCTAAAACAAAAAGACTACTGTGTTCTAAACTAGAATGTTATGCAAGAATCTGAATAGCATAGCTTACTGAATGCTCAGCCTGTTTAGTGACATACCAAAGAGTAGGACAAAGGCTAAAAGCAAAAACATGGGGCAAGTTTTAAGCAATGAACTTAAAGGTATATGGATGGTGAAATATTTAATTATCAAGGCCTCAGAGACCAGGTTGTAAAATCTAGCTAATGAAAGTATAAAGATGAATTATTAATGAGATAGCTGTTTAATTAGATGATTCATTGGTTTGTTAAGCCATAAGAGTATTGCCAAAATCACAAGATTAGACCTCTCCTAACAGAGAATGGAGATGGTGGGATGATGTCATATATTACTTGCCTTTTATTTCCACTATCATGACAACACCTTAGGCTACACATATGAGCTATTTAGATATGAGAAATCAATAAAAGGTGAGGCAAAATGGGCAGCAAAAGGAAATTGTTGTGAATTAGGCATATGAAGTTAGGAAAACATTTACAAATCTAGGAAAATACACAACACAAATCTCATGATTATTCTTTGATTAATAGAATTTGTCTCAACCAAGTCACATGAGGAAGGCTTTTACAAACATGACTTTGCTCCTGTATCTTGAAATCTGCCTTAAGTATTATTAAATTCTGTGTAAAGGCATCTTTACAGGACTCAACAAATCTCAGGTCAGTGGAAATCTGAGTCTGTCAAGCCTCTCAGAGAAATGTAAAACATGATTTAAACTCGAGGAATTCTTTTTTTTTTTTTTAAGATTTTATTTTTAAGTAATCTCTACACCCAACATAGAACTTGAACTCATAACTCCAAGATCAAGAGTTGGATGCTCTTTTGACCGAGCCAGCCAGGTGCCCCTCTAGTTCCTTTTATTTTTTATTTTTATTATTAAATATTTTATTTGAGAAAGAGAGAACGAGCACGAGCAAGGGGAGGGGCTGAGGGAGAGGGAGCAGCAGACTCCTCACTGAGCAAGGAGCCTGGATCCCAGGACCCCGAAATCAGGACATGAGGTGAAGGCAGACACTTAACTGATTGAGCCCCCAGACACTCCCCTCTAGTTCCTTTTAATGACAATTTTTCATTAAGGATTTATGGACTTCTTAGGGACCTCTGCACAGCTAAGAACCTGAGTGCTGATACATAGATAGGTAGGTAGGTAGGTAGGGTGGGTAGGTAGGTAGATAGATAGACAGACAGATAACATTATTCACTACAGAAAGTAAGAAACATTCAAAGGTAAAACAAAACAACAGAATCATTATGGAGTTCTTAGGTCCTGTGAGAGGAAGTGCTTAATCTAAATCTTGTTGAACAGGATTGTTGATATGTATCCTGTATGACTGAAAGATTTCAGGGTCTGAATTCTGGAAAAGACTTAATACCATTAAAAATGTAGCACCAAAAAAAAAATAATAATAATAATAAAAAAAATAAAAAAAATAAAAAAGCACCAGGATGATTGTGATAGATTATAATACAGGTTATTTTCAGCTTTCTTAAACCTGGAGTATCTAGATTGACCATTCACAGGATGATTTTATTTCTAGGTGAGAATATTTAGCTGTTGTATGTATTGAAAGTAGTACAGTTAAGGTTATATTCACTGAGGAACCCACTGGTCAAGACATCAGCCTTCCTACTTACAGCCTGGAGGAAGGCAAAGTAGGATGTGATCCCCAGGTTTATTTTTCTAGTGAAATATGGTCTTTTCTATCCCACTTGCAAGCACTGTGGTTATTTTTACCAGTAATTGAGACCACAAGCAGGGGAGTAAGTTAGAATTTTGACTGAGTCATGATTCCCAGGCCTCTTCCTATAGATATTTATGTGGAGTCTGGTTCTGAGGCTACCTGGAAGGTTCTCCCACACATCATGCTGGGCAAGGCAGTAGAACACAGGTTTAAACATCCCCACAACCAGGCTCCACCATCACCTTGTGGCTGTGTGACCAGGGTCTGGTTACCTAAACCTTTGTGTCTTGGTTTCCTTGTGGAAAAAGAAGTCTTAACAACAGCATTTACCTCATAGAGGTATTGTGAACATTAAATGAGGGAATATATCTAGAGCATCTAGAAAGGTGCCAGGTAGATAATAATAATGATTTTATATAAAAGCCACTCAAGGGAAGATTTAATAAATTTGGCAAGCTGTAAGCTTCCACACCCCCGGATATAGGCATATCCTTAAATCTTTTTACAATTGAGTGGGGGAAATGAGCAGAGAAAACTTTGAAACAGGTGGTAACTGCAAGTTTTTAAAACCACAGATCTAGATGAGAAAAATTCCCAGGCTTTCATGCATCAGAAACACGTAATTTCCAATTTGGCATTACTATGAGGCACCAGCTCAGACAGCACCCAAACAAGGTGCCTCAGTTGTCCCCACTGCCTGAGAACTTTCTGCTGTCACTACCTGTGGGAATAGACCAGTCCTTCCTCTTCTCTGTGCAGTGGTAGCCTTTACCCACAGAAGGCATCTTTAGTACATGTGCTCATTAGAGGCATTTAAACATAGGTATGTGGGGTACCTGGGTGGCTCAGTCTGTTAAGCGTCTGCATTCAGCTCAGGTCATGATCTTAGGGTCCTGGGAACCAGCCCCTTGGTTGAGGGTGGTGGTGGTCCCTGCTCAGTGGGGAGCCTGCTTCTCCCTCTCCCTCTGCCGCTCCCCCGCTCCCCACCCCCGCTTGTGCTTTCTGTCAAATAAATAAAATCTTTAAAAAACCAACAACATAGTTACAAACCTTAGCTCCCTAAAAAGTTACAGCTCCAAAGAGTTATTTCAAACTTCTAGTACACTCTCTTCTTTATAAACACTAGAGCAGAATATTCTAGTCTCTCACAAAAACAGATTAACTGACCAACTACCATTTCTCACAAACTCCCTCTTCTTTGTTTTCCCTTCCACTATGTTTCAGTTGCTCTGGGGATAAATTCTAAATTACTGTCTGGTATAGAGAGAAACAGTCTGCAGCTAGAAGAAACTGGGAAAGCACTAGAGATTTTTCTCTCCTTACCATGAATTCAGTGATTACTGACTTCAAAATAAAAAAACCAAACACATTCCAAGGTGAGGGGATGGCAGGTACAAAGATTGAAAGATATGAACATGGGAAGCCTGGGTGGCCCAGTGGTTTAGCGCCGCCTTCAGCCCAGGGCGTGATCCTGGAGACCCAGGATGGAGTCCCACGTCAGGCTCCCTGCATGGAGCCTGCTTCTCCCTCTGCCTCTCTCTCTCATGAATAAATAAATAAAAATCTTAAAAAAAAAAAAAAAAAAAAAGATGAGCACACACTGTCAGTTTTAGAGCATATGGTGAGAAGGAAATAATTCTTGGTCTCTGAGGGAAAACTTACTGAGTTACCAAGGGGCACAATTTGGGGAATGCCTGTAATTTTACTAGCTGGCCATTTTCATTTGACACAGGTTAATACAACCATCTTTTAAAATAGTATGCTCAAGTTCTATTTTTTTTTTTTAAGATTTTATTTATTCATAAGAGAGAGAGAGAGAGAGAGAGAGAGAGAGACAGGCAGAGACACAGGCAGAGGGAGAAGCAGGCTCCACGCAGGGAGCCTGACGCGGGACCTGATCCCTGGTCTCCAGGATTGTGCCCTGGGCTGAAGGCGGCGCTAAACCACTGAGCCACCAGGGCTGCCCTCAAGTTCTATTTTCAACTTCATCCTGACATATACTTCCCATACTTCTGCCACACTAAGAGCTCTTTGTTTTGTTTTCTTTGGTTGTGGAAAAAGCAAAGTCCTTTTGGTCTGAGGCTCTTGGTTCCAGGTAGGGTTTGCCTTTCTTCAAGGCTTTTCCCAATTCAGCAATTCCCATGAATTTTGGTCAAATAATTTTCCTATTAGAATGTCAACTCCATGAAGGCATGAATTTTCATATTGTAAAATTCACTGTTATTCCGAGTTCTTAGAACAGAGCATGCATGATACATAGTACCAATCTAGACATAATTCAAAACATTTAAGCACCTACGAGGTGGTGCCCTATGGAGCGTCCAATGATGATTAAGGTATGCTCTTTACCTTTAAAGACCCTGCAAATGAGGAAAAGAGATGTGTAATCAAACCCCAAATCGAGGCAGAATGAAACCAGTGCAACTATTGAGGTACACATTTTTTTAATTTTTTTTTCTTAATTTATGATAGTCACACACACACAGAGAGGCACAGAGACATAGGCAGAGGGAGAAGCAGGCTCCATGCACCGGGAGCCCGATGTGGGATTCGATCCCGGGTCTCCAGGATCATGCCCTGGGCCAAAGGCAGGCACCAAACCGCTGCGCCACCCAGGGATCCCGAGGTATACATTTGTTAATGGAGGATGCTACGGACTGAACATGTCTCTCCCCCAAACTTATATACTGAGACCTAATCCCCAGTGTGATAGAGTTTAGAGATGGGGCCTTTGGGAAGAAGTTAGGTCATAGGGTGGAGCCCTCACCAAAGGGATTAGTGCCCTTATAAAAGAGATCCTAGAGAGCCCTTGCACCTTCTGCCATGTGAAGGTAACAGAGAGAAGACAGCTGTCAATGAGGAAGCAGGCCCTCACTAGACACTTGAATCTCCTGGTGATCACGAGTGTGGACTTCCTAGCTTCCAGAATTGCGAGAAATGTTTATAAGGCATCTGTGTTATGTTATTTTTGCTATAGCAGCCCCAAAGACTAAGACATAGTACTCACGTGCAGTAATTAATTTCAAAAAAAGTAATTAATTTCATAGAACTCACTGTGGAAAGGCTTCACAAGACATTGTCCTCAAAGACAGAATTTCCATTAAGGATGTAGAGGTTATTTTTGGTCAAATGATTATTAGTTTGTACTCTTCTGTTTCCAAGGGCCAGAAACCCATCTCAAAATAGCTTACATAAATACAAGGAAAGTGTAACTGGGAAATCTGGGGGTGGCACTTGCTTCAGCTCTCCCAGAACTCTTGACCCTGTTCATGTGTGTATGCTTCCTTTTCTCCCATAGCAGATAGACATAATCCATGTTGCAGAGGAAGGGGTGGTTTGGCCACAGATAGCACTATGCTCATATCACACTGGATTGTATTTAATAGCCATAGAAGGCAATCTGTATTTCAAGGCCAGCAAAGAAGATCCCATGGAAAGGCTCTGCTCTGTCTAAACCCAAACTAGTTTGGGTCACATGCCTATCAATAGACAGGCTAATCACTATAGCTCGTGGAGTGGGAAGTTTACCTATCACCTGGCCATGGAATAGACCGCGCTAATATGGAGCTCTGTTAATAGAGACTCATACAAGGCAGAAAATAATTTTAACAGAGGTAGGAAAGGTTGTAGGATTGGCAGCTCTATTAGAACTGTATAAAGTGGGCAGGGCTAGGCAGTATTTCATAAGAAGTTGGAGAAGAAAGGACCCCAAAAGAACTAAGGTGTTGGACAAAAACAGCAGGTAACCACTACAATAACTAAAATGCATGCACTCATAGGCAAAAGGGATGCAGTTTGCTTTGAGAGAAATTTGATTGCCAAAGATAGGCAGTGGGAGCTTAGGCAGGAGTTAGGTTGGGCTAGGTCATGGAGAGCCTCCACTGATAAATGGGAGTTGTCAAAGGGCTTAATTGAAGCAATGCTGTGATCAGACCTAGGTTGTTCTACTCCCCATCTCTCAGAAACATAACCCCTGGGCTAACTTTTCTGGAATGCCTAAGCTGTCAGACTTGACCATGCACCAAGTTTCTTCTTCCAGTCCCATTTGCTTTTTCTTTCTCCAGTCCACACACTGTCTCAGCTCAATTCTGGATGTAGCCTGACATCCTAGCCACTTGTTTCTCAATCTAAGGTCAACACCCCATTAGGGAATTGCTTTTGCCCAGCACCAACATTTCTGGATTCTTACAAAATACATCTAAAATCCTAATTCTCAGTCATTCTGGCACCAACCAAAGTAGGGGTGTGGGGATAGGAAATGGAAATGTACTACCAGTTGGTTGTTAATCTGCATGGGTTACTGGGGTTAATTAGAAAATTATCACTTATCACATATTCGGATTAGCTTGAAAGCCTGAGAACTATTGTCATCTTTTGAACCCTCGACTGATCAGCTGTAAATGGATTATGCTGTAAAAGACCTGAATGTGCCAATCAATGTTTCTCTATACATGTTTTTGAAGGAGCCAGTGTGCCCTTGTGGCCACCAACCTCCCGAGTAGGAGGTGGTATTATAGCCATAGCTCATGAATGTGTAGATTTTAATATCTTTCACTCTTCATAAACTTTTGGGGAAGATTACCATAAACTATATAGGATCAGGAGAATTATGTTCCTAAGAATGCTTAGAATAGCCTACTCTTTCAGGTTGTTACTCTAGGGCATAGTTACTTGCTCCTGGTGAATGAGATAATGGATCCATTCAGTTAGAGAAACATTGTGTAATCCAGGAGAAAACTACATTTACATCTCACTTTCCTGAAATTATTAAATGTACATCCACTAACTCCAACTGAGAAAAATCAAAATTGAACAATTCTAAAATGATAGTTTGTCACCCAAGTGAATCACTGCAGAGATAAAAGAGTAATAATGCTTCAGTAAAAACTGAAGTTTCTGAGAAAATTAACCTTGAAATGAGAGGAAAGAATGGAAAAAGAAAAAGGCTACCTTCTAAGAGCTGGACTGTCAGGGAGGGTGGGCGAACATCAGAAGAGGTCATGGAAGCTGAAGGGTCTTGGGAAAGGCACAGTGCCAGCTGCTTCTGAGAAATGTACCTAATGGCAAAAAGCAAAAAGCTCTCCAGACTCTTACTGGCAGAGTTTGGATTTATTATGACAGCCTTAGAACCAAAAATGGTTATATTTTTCTATGACAAACTTCACAGGGAATCAAAGATTTTCAGAGATCAAGCAGAGAAGGTGGTGTGTGTGGGTATAGTCAAGGGAAGGTATGAATGATGCTCATATATTCCATGTTTTCCAGGAGAAAGCATTAAAGGTGAAGTGTTAATACACTTGTTTTTCATCTTATTCCAACAGAAGACCAGATGTAATCTTTTTAAAGAGTGACTTCCCAATGTATCCAGATAACTGTAGGGTGGGGAGGAAGCAAGTTGCACTCTGTTACAAATAAATGAAAAACCATAAGGTGACAGACAATACTAAGCACACTCCCACCCTTATTCAAACACAAAGGCAGAGGAAAAGTTCATGCTATCTGCCAAGAAATTATTTTTGGAGGGAAACAAGCAGATACACACATCAGCAATAGGAGCAGCAGCAAAAATTCTTCTGTTCTCCAAAATACTTAAATTGAAAAAACTTCGAATAGTTAACCTCTGTTGGAATAGTTTTAGAAGGGACCTGCTTGTCATGAATTGATAAAAAGCCAACATACAAACACTAAGGAAGGGAGTGAAGGGAATATCGAACATTATTGAACACTGTGCAACTTCCCTACCAAGTTTGCATTTGTCACCAGAATGGAAAACTAATAAATTGTTTCTGGTGTAGCTTTAAAAAATTTTTTTCATTCTTTTTTCTTTTTCTTGAGTATGTTGAGTCTAAGACAAGAGGCCCTCTGTCCTCACCCAGCAGGGCACTCTTTCTTGAGGGCCTTGGAAACAAAGGAAACCAACTGGGGAACTCAGGGCAGGAGCCATTTGTGGAGAGCTTGCAGCCCATAAAGCATCAGGCTACACAAGAGGGCTATGGGTGGGGCGAGGAGGATGCACAACAAGGAAGAGGGGCAGTTTCTGCCCTTTAGGAGTTCCAGATCTACTAGGGGAAGGAAACAGACCACAGTGTGGCCTAAGATGTCACTGGGAAGGGGCTGGGGTTGGGGACTAGGTTCTAGTTCTGACTCTGTCATTGGCTGGCCATGTGATCTTACAGGGTAGGAGTGGTCACTTGTCAAATGAAGAGATTGCATGAAGGTGCAGATCTCTGTAAAACGGAGTAATTAAATTAAATGTGATCAGGATTTCTCTAAGTATATTCCAAAACAAAAAACCAAAAACAAACCTGGTTAAATAAATTTGGAAAAACTGCCCTTCCCTGACCCAACCCCCACAGTAGCAGATAGGTTCTTAATACCTTTAGGGTATCACAGGCTCCAAAGTCCGGCTGTAAAGGATTCTTTTAATTTGGCATTTCCCAAACTTATTTTCTGAAAAAAAAAAGTCTGCTGATATTTGCAAAACATGCTTTGGAAAATGTTGATCTATTCACTCCTCCCAGCTTTAGAATTCTACTACTGCTAGTGGTTATCTTTCCTTAGGGGCTTGTCACTTCCCTTCTCTGCAGTGTGCAGTCAGGCCTTTCATTGAACCTCTTGGGCTGAACCTAACATGCTGCCTCTGGCTTTACTTTTCTTGACTCTATGCTATTTAAATGTTCACATGAAACTAAAACAGAGTTGGAACAGTAGACCTCTAAACTCTATATAAATCCTGAGATTTTAGGATTCTTTGAATATTATCACAGCCACTGAAGACTGAAGCAGGATGTATATAACTGAGGCTGTTCCCATCATAGCACTAACATTTACTAAATGAGAACTTTGAGATGAAATTCTATATCCTGCCATTCTGTACACTGCCCCAAACTCAATACTGTATTTCCTTGCAACTTCCTTTCCCCTTGACTAATACAAAAGGAGAATATATAGGGAGACAGTGTGTGTTGTACAGGCTCCCTAGACCCATTCTAGAGACAGAGTTAGGAGACCAAGGGGGTGCTTCCTGCAGATCTGTTCTTTGTAGGTACGGCTAAAGGTTTTTCATGTAAGTGAATTCTTACAAAACATTAGGAAATTATATATATTCACCATACCTAATTATAAAAATACTTAGCACATGTGTTTCAAATTCAGCCAGAGTACCCTCCAATTCCTGGCAGAGGCTGGAGGCCCAGGATGACAGAATATGGATAAGGTAAAACTTGAGAATATTCGCAGAAGTCAACTAGCCAAGGCTTAGAGGGTTGAGTAAAATTCTAGTTCTCTGGTGTAGGATTAATTAATATATCCTCTTTTTTGCTCTGTCTTGACCCTTCTTTAATGTCACATGTTTCTTTTTTAGCCTCATTTCCATGTCAACAAGATTGTTGAAAAATACTTTTAAGACAGAGGTGCCTGGGAGGCTCAATCGGAAGAGCAGGCAAGTCTTTCTCTTGGGACTGTGAATTTGAGCCCCATGTTGGGTATATAGATTACTTAAATAAACTTAAAAGAATATTAAAAAAAAAACTTTTAAGACACACACTCAAACTAACTTTCTCAATTGTCCAAATGTAGTAGCTGGGGAGACTGAAATATTAACCAACCTAATTAACAAGAAAGCCATTCAATTCATTTTCCTCCACTGCAGGCCTTACAGTGAAATCTCAAGGTCTGGTCTCTTTAAGGGGCTGAAGTGCCATCACTGAAAATGAATGGTGAACCGACTGGGACACCACCGGTGGTTTCTTTCCCCCGTCTATGCTTCAGGGAAATGCAAAGCTGGCATAAGGTGTGTGAAATGCCATGTAGAACACGATACTTCAGCCCCCAGTGAAGAAACAACAGAGAGAAGAGAATGAGGATGAATGTTCACACTTCACTGTCTGAAGGCTTCGGTAGGACATGTGAAGTTTGAGAATTTCCAAAGGCTGACAGATGCTATTTAATAGAAAAAAGTAAAAGATAAGATTCTTAAGGTTTGCCTCACATAAAAGGGGTAGTTCTTGGGAAACCCAGCCCATTTTGTAATTTTGTCCTATAATACAGTAATGATGGATTTAACATAAGCCTAATTACTGCTGAAAATAAGGTTATGAACAAAAGGGTTTAGCAAAGGCTGACTTCAAAGTAAAATAAGGTAAGATTTAATCCCAAACATTCTCCTTATTCTAAGTTTTGATCATCCTTGGGACCCTAACTGGATTAAAACTGAATGATCTGACCAGCACTCAGAAGAATCATCATAGCATATACACAAAATAGAGAATAAAATTTTAATGGTATCAAAAACAGAACTTTTTGGCCAATTTAGTACTTGCTGGAATAAAGTTGCAAAATGTTACTCAGTAACGGACTTAGCTTCTAAATCAAGCCGGAATTACACATACTCTGTATATTACTTGAGTATATACAAGTACATTCCATGATAACATGCAGAGACATGGAAGCAAGAAGAGTACGACCAAATCAAGATCACCATCTCTATTGATGAAATATTGAATTGAAAACAAAACACCTGTTCAGTAATCCAAGACTATCTCATTTTGCCAAGGGGGTTTTAAGTGTTGCTCTTTTCAAGAATTCAAATAAACTCCATATGGTTAAATCTGATTTGTTTCCTCAACGTGAAAAATAAGCAGATGATATGCTGTAGCTATGGGTATATCCTTTTTTTTTTAAAACTTATTATCAAATTAAAAGGTTTGATAGACTTTTCTCTTCACATTCTAGTAGTTAAGAATGAATCGTTTAAAGATCTTAGATATTTGAATGTCACACCACCTACAGCAACATATGCTCAAGTACCTTTAATGATACAGTCATATGAGACAGGAGTTTAATTTTCCTGAGAACTAAATTAGACTTACGAAGTAAAACAGGGTATGAAAATGACCTGAGTTCACTGGAATCTCTATATTTGAAAGAGATTGCTTCAGCTTTGCTAAGATTTCATCAAAAGCCATTTAGAGCAAGCATTTCTTAGGGAGTCACATATTTGGTCATGGAACCTTGGGATCTTTTTAAGCACTAAAAAGAAGTGCCTTCTGTTGTGCAAATTCATTGAAAGGCCAGAACAGACCAGAGAACTGATGGTGCTGCAGGAGAACCTATAGGTGAGCCTATGGATTCCATTATTTGTAAAGAGAGTAGGTGAGATGTGCAACTGACCAAATTTGCTCCCAGTCTGACAATGATTACTAGGCAGCTAAAATCCTTGTAAGATAAGCAAAGACAGCACCGTAAGTGGAACCTAGTAGAATCTACTAGGGAGTGAGGGTTGGTTGGGGTAGAGATGGTCCCCCTCCAAGTAACTCTCCTTTGTATGTGAGAACCCCAGAACATATATGAAAAGTAGGCTAAAATAATGGCTTCACAGTCTCTTCTCCAAATTACACATTTCAACCTTTGTGATTATTATTGTTTGCAAACTAAGAGGTCACATGTGAATTACTAGTCACTGAACAGCTTATAAAAGAATACAGTCTAGCCTCAATCTGAGCTCTTCTGTTTGCTCTGTAATCTAATTCAAGGCACTTTAAAATATTTTGGTGCCTTAGTGTATTAACATGTAACATGAGAAAGACACTCATTTACTTACCACAGGGAGCTACCACATAGATGACTGAATCTTAAAGCACTTTGAGCTCCTCAGATGAAAAGCACTGTGGAGACCATCACAGCAGAGGAAAACTCTCTCAATGCCTTGGAATCCTGATCTATGTGCTTTGTGTCCCAACCAGGTTTTCTTATATACTTCGCAAGTAAAATCTGTTGGTGGCACTCCATTCCTTTATATATGTTAATTGTTTGGCACACAGATGTTTATATATTTAAAATACTCACTACTCCAAAGTTGTTTACTAATTGTCCAATAAAGTTAATGAGATGTAGCCACGATGGAGTACTTTGTGTCAAATTTAGAAAACTTGAGCTTTTTCAAAGGTACATCTGACATAATACAAAGTTCTTTTTTTTTAAATAACTGAACTAGTATTAATTATGTGAAACCACAAGTTTTTAATGCAAAAAATACTGAGAGTATGCCACAGTGTCTTTATATTCATCTGAAGAGTACAAAGATGGAGTTTTGAGGAAAAAAGGGTCTTAACTCTATAGAAATCAAATGTGTTTCTTAAATTGTTCAAAGGAAACATTTAAAAATTTTCATGTTTCATATGTTGAAATAAAGTCGTTAGAGGAAATAAATTATAAATACAGTAGTAGTTTAAATATTTCTTTTTTAGCATTAATTTTTCTAAGCAAGTTAAATTCAAAACACTTGAAATCTGTTATCCTCTTCTTCCAAAGGAACTGTGGAGATAGAAGCTTTCATAGAAATCTACAACAGTGATACCACCTGTGATCTTTACATAGACTACACTGGACCTTGGCCATTTTAGATTTACAACATATTTTGGTTAATACATTAGATTCAACTCATTAATATGCTTTTATATTTGGGAGAAATTAAGATTGTGATTTATAACCTTACAGTTCACCCAAACTCAATTCTAGGTCTTGATTCTCTGCAGGGGGTTGTATCAGACTCATAATTAAAATGATGAAAACTGTAAATAACTTCTTTCAGGCTGAAAAAATATTTGTTTTTTAAATAAAGTGCTTTTAAATTCAAATGTTTCTTGCCCTAAACAAAACTGAAACACTTTAACCTGAAATCTCCCTATCTTGACACACATATTTTAACAGAAAGAAATCAGTTTTGGGCCATTAATGTCCTTCAAGAGTTCAGATTGGATCTAAATTGGGTTTTGCATTACTATCGTGCTCATGTTTGTACATGAAAGTTAAAAGAAAGAGGGCAACATCCAAGGATGACCAATAGGCAGTATGCGATGTGACAGCTGACCAGTAGCGGCTTTCCACAAGTCCTTCTCTGAGTTCAAAATCAATTCTGTGATCCAATTCCACTAAAAAGAAAAGAGAGTCAAACAAATAAGTTTTACAGTATGTTCTATATAGACTTTACCTAGAGTTGAGAATAAAAATTTAGCTAACAGAAGTGATTCTCCTAATTATATTTTTTTCCTCTTACATGACCATCCACTGTAATCTTGTGGGGGTTGGGGGAGATCCAACTGCAGTCTAAATAGCTCAGGATTCTATTTGGTGGAGTCCTTTCCTTTGTATGCTCAGGCCAATATGGGATAATAAAGGAATAAAACAACAACAAAAAAATCACTTGGTATCACACAGTATATCTGAAGTAAAGAAACTGGGCTCAAATCTGACTTTCCCATTTAATTTTTGTTCCTAATCTGTAAAATAAGGAAAACCGTCTCTTGCAAAACTGTGGGCCAGACTTATATGCAGTGATGTCTGTGAGGGTGCACAGGTCACTCAAAGGCTCCTTCTCTGGGGTGGCCCTATTTACCTACCCATTACCTTGCTCTGTTGTGACTTTTTGCAGTCCCGGACTCCCCCTGTGGCTGCCATCACACAGCCTGGTCTCCAAGCAGTCAGCAAGGCCTCACATGCACTTGCGATATACAAGTGCTCACTAAATGTATGATGGATAAAGAATCCACTGGGTGGCAGGGGCAGTTAAACTGGGAGGAACAGTCGTGATCCTTGGGAAGAAGGACTTCACTTATAGCTTCTACCCTCAAATAATCCAGTGAATTCAAAAAATTTTTTTTCTAAAACCCATAGAAAGTCCTTGCAATACCTGTTAGAGAAAAATCAAGGCTAATAAGAGAATTACAAATGATTCATTTAATAAGTCCTTAGAGATAAAACACTTAGAAAAATAATATTTTGATCTTTAGGAACTCCTTTAAAACTGTCATTGGGCGATATAATACTTTGATGGAGCTATCTTAAAAACAAAAAACACCCAAATCTTTGTTCAGAGTGCCAGAAGATGTGGAAAGTAAAAGGTGTCAAAAATCAAGGAGGATGGAAAAAAAGTTGGGTTTTGCTTTCTAAAAAGCAAATTTGGTAGTTGCAGATGGGAAATCATATTATTCTAGAGAACACTTTCACATAAATATTTAGCTAATGCTTATTTTAAGTAGGTATTTTATGACAAGATCCTTTGGTGATTTAAAAATGCATATAGTTGTTATTTTTCTATTCAACTATGCTTTTCTTTCTTTTTTTTTTTTTTTTAATATTTATTCATGATAGAGAGAGAGAGAGAGAGGCAGAGGCACAGGCAGAGGGATAAGCAGGCTCCATGCCGGAAGCCCAACGTGGGACTCATTCCCGGGGCTCCAGGATCGCGCCCGGGGCCCAAGGCAGGCACTAAACTGCTGAGCCACCCAGGGATCCCCCAACTATGCTTTTCTGACAAGGAACACCCATGTTGTATATAGATATATATACATTTTCAAATAAGCAGTATAAATGCCAATTAGGTTATAAAACACTCGTAAAATATATTGACATAGGCCTTTTACAGTTTTTTTTCCTTTTATACTTTTTAAAACTATTTTTCTCATTTAAATTACAGTAAGCTAATCCACAATACAACAGAAATAGCTGCAATCCATATGTGGAACTGTGGGATAGTAATATCTGAATCTTTTATCTTTTGTATTCTGTGGGACATTTGAGTTTGATTTGTAGGCACAGTCTGGCACAAGACAGGAAGATGAAAAAAGAGGAAACTGGAATTCTCAAGCATGATGAGAAGTCAAGCTGCAGTTAGTTATAAAGAAGAGGAGAAACAAGAGGAAAACCAGAAGAGACAAGAAAAATACACATTAGTATCGGCAAAGACCATCAAGTTATAATTTTTTTTAAGATTTTATTTATTTATTCATGATAGACACAGAGAGAGAGAGGCAGAGACATAGGCAGAGGGAGAAGCAGGCTCCATGCAGGGAGCCCAATGTGGGACTCAATCTGGGAACTCCAGGATCATGCCCTGGGCAGAAAGCAGGCACTCAACTGCTGAGCCACCCAGGCGTCCCTCAAGTTATAATTTCTACTTTAAAATGCCACTAGAGAATGTCTTCCTAGTCCAACAGTTTTAAGTCGAATTGTTGTTTTAAAGTCAAAGCAAGGGAGATTTTTTCTGTTTTAGTAAGTATTATTTGGCTTTGAAACTGTGTGAAATTCTTTTTTTAAAATATTTTATTTATTCATGAGAGACACACAAAGAGGCAGAGACACAACACAGAGGGAGGAGGCGGCTCCATGCATGAAGCCGGATGTGGGACTTGATCCTGGGACCACGCCCTGAGCCAAAGGCAGACACACTCAACAGCTGAGCCACTCACAGGCATCCCTGTGAGATTTATTCTTAAATGTTGTTACTGTCACGAAACACTGTCTTTCATATACTAGAAACTCAAATGCTGAATTATCATCCTATTATGGGTCTTGTCATTCTTATCACCTACAGGGACTCTAGTAAGTGTTGTTAAATAGACTGACCATCTCTACCCCTTGCTATTTTTTTTTTTTTTTTTTTTTTTTTTTTTTTACCCCTTGCTATTTATCTGTAGGCTGCCCTCATCAAAATGGGAATAAAGTAGCCATCCTGTACCTGATCATTGGTTTTAGTCTCTCATTTTCCTTAAAAGGTTTACAACAGACAGTCTGGCTGCCCGTCCAGCTGACCTTACATAGGTTGATTCTACAGGTAGAGGAATGGAATTAGGTGGGCCTATGTCCCATCTTCTCTCTCCCTTTTATGTAGATCATAGAATTCCCAAGGGAGAAGGGTCTAGATGGCAGTACCATTCTTTATGTGCTGTGAGATGGGCTCTTAGCCCAAGTAGGCCCAAATCTATATGGAATTGCCTTGGACCTACTTTCTCATTATTAGCATATCAAAAATGGGTGGCATAACACAGCTGATAGTTTTTCCTAGTTTCTCTCACCAAGTGAGGTCAAAGAGAAAGGAGAACATAAAATCATCACTTTATCCTTTTTTTTCTCTTTTGAGTGCCCAAGGGCTAGAATTCCTCTATCCACAAAGACTGAGATCCTGAACAATGGAAGAGAAGTGACAATGAGAAAAAGACCGTTAGATTTTAACAATCATTAGCAGTTTGCTTATACTGCTTTAAAAACATGGATTTTTTTTTTTTCCTTTTCTGGGAGTCTCACAAACAGGCCTATTTCCCTTCCTATTCCCCAAAGTGAATGTTGGCAATTTATGAACTATTTAGGTAAGGTGTCATCAGTACTGTGCTTTCATCAGAGAACTCTCTACACAAGTCTTGTCCATATGGATATGGTATTAAGAAAAATATGTATGAATATAAAGTAAGCATCTTAGTATTAAAATGTGTACTAACTGGACAGGTTTCTACTATTTTAATGGAAGCATCTTACCTTCCCTGGAGAGGGAAGGTAACCTTAATTTTAAAGTTATCTTGAAGTACCTGGGTTGCTCAGTCAGTTAAGTGTCTGACCCTTGGTTTTGGCTCATGATTTCAGGGTCATGAGATTGGGCCCTGAGTTGGGCTCTGTGCTCAGTGGGGATGGGATTCTCTCTCTCCCTTCCCCTTTCTCTCATTTTCTCAAATAAATAAGCTTTTAAAAAAGTTATCCTATTTGTAAGTAATAATTATGGCAATAATTGCATGATTTTTGGCTATAGGCAGACACCAAGAAAAATATTAGTAAAGGAAACTGTGTTTTCAAATAACTGGCCAAAGATTTTTTCATAAAAAAAAAAAAGATTATGCTGAGTTCTTGTTGGTAAATTATGTTTTCTTATTTCTGTGCTGCCTCAGCGCAGCTATACATTTCATGTGGTAGGTGTTTGACATTCAAGGAATATTTACATCTTGTGAGTTGTTATAATTTCAAATATATTTAAGAATATTCTCCAACTGTCATTTATTTGAAAAAAAAAACCCCTCTAAAATTAGTTTTATAGACGGTTTTCTTATCTGTCAAAATAATTTCAAAATAATTTCCCAACACTAATATATCCTGAAAGATATTCAAATATCTCACATTTGTAACAGATGGGCTTTATGGGTGAATATACGGTTTATGGGTAAATTTTGAATAAAAGGAACTCTAAGAGATGGCCAGATTTGTTGGAACCTCTAACAATCTGGTTTAAGAAACTTTTCCTATTATATTTGGAACTATTCCTTTCCATTCATCCTTTGGTTCAACTAAGTTCTGGCACTCTACATACCCTGTGCTTTGCTTATGCTGTTTCTTCTCCCCAAAACATCTTTTCATCTCTGCATGTCCAAATTCTACTTCCACAGAGCCTTTTATGATTTCTCTAGGTCAAAGCATTTTCTCAGGCCCTAGAACTGGCAGACTCCTTTACTTATACCTTTGTTATGTGGCTCATCACATTCTATTATATATTATAATTATTTATATAGTCATCTACCTCCCTACTAGAATATGTATTCTCTAGAAAATACTTAATTTCCATACCAGCATTTAACATCTTTATGGGCAGTACTGAGGTCTGTTTCATTTTGCTATCTTTTCTAGTGACTAGCTTGGTACTTTGGCTCATGGTAAACATTGTTAAATGAAAAAAAGCAAGGGGAGAGAAACATAAGCCATATACATATTACCATTTGAATCAGTTTGGTGTAGTTACGATTAGTGGTCTAATTGCCTAGATAGCTGGGATGGTTTTAAGATAGTAGATATAAGGGCTACTTGAATGCAGGATTAGTAAGTATATCAATTTTCCTTCATCCAATAAAATATGCAAAAAGCACAAGTCAAATAATTTCTTCAATGGATTTGACTATTTACATGAGCAGGGGGCAGAGAGAACACTTATATAAGATCATTCCTTGAAGGAAATTCATGAAGTTACATCAACACAAACTGTTGCTAGGGAGCAAAAAAACTCATATTAGTTTGTTATAGTAAAATACTGTTTTGGAATTTTTATCAAGTTAAGAGTTTTCTTGTTTTTGAAAATAGAGAAAAAAAGTATTGATATTAGCAATTAAATAGAGAAGTTGTATAATTAGATGCAGTTAAAAATCCAAGGAAAAACCTGTAATGTATTTTTTGTTACAGAAAAATCCAATATTAAAAAGAAAGAAAGAAAAAGGAAAGAGGGAGAAGCTGTGGAAAAAAGAATGAAAGTTAATGATAAAAAATGATTTTTTAGAAAGATTTTATTTATTTATTCACAAGAGACACAGAAAGAGAGAGAGGCAGAGACACAGAAGAGGGAGAAGCAGGTTCCCAATAGGGAGCATGATGGGACTTGATCCCAGGACCCAGGATCACGCCCTGAGCCAAAGGCAGATGCCCAACCACTGAGCCACCAGGTGTCCCTAAAAATGATTTTTAAACTAGGATCAATCCTTAGTAATACATTTAGAATCTGCTGAAAATTAAGAGACTGAAAATATGTCTTGCATCCAAAAATACTAATTTTTAAAAGCGATCCTATCCCTTTTAAAGAACATTAAATATTTGTGTTGAAACCAGATATCAGCAGCAATGGCACACCTACAGCCCTAAGTAGAAATGTTACCAATATCTGAAATAACTGGGAATGATTACATTTCTTATACCATAAAAACTTTTTATATCTAAATGTCTTACATGAAAAGAACAGTGAACTCTTTCGAAGCCTTTAGGACAATAAAGAAGGAAAATGGCCTAATGCTTTTCTTCCCTCTATAAGATTCCTTCTTTGTAGGAACACACAGGATTATCATTTTAGCACATTAATCAGCTAGTCAATACTTGGGTTTTAGGACCACCACTACTTAAGGTTAGAAAATACATATAAAATAGTCTATATAATGGTGACATTCAAGCTGATCTCATAGTTTCAATGAGCAGAAGACTTTTAAAGTAGATCATTGTCATAGTATTCTGAATGCTATTC
Source organism: Vulpes vulpes (assembly GCF_048418805.1). Taxonomy (NCBI): domain Eukaryota; kingdom Metazoa; phylum Chordata; class Mammalia; order Carnivora; family Canidae; genus Vulpes; species Vulpes vulpes. The sequence goes on from NC_132785.1 coordinate 90,370,559, forward strand.
CTGACATATACCATACCGAGGGCATTATCTTTATTCTGCATTACATTTTCCGGAAAAAGAAGTTGTGGGAGATTAAAGAACGATTCCTGAAGTCTGAAATCTGTGAAAAAAAAACACAAGATGTGTAAAGTGCTGGCTGATGATTACAAAGGACCTTCAACGATGTAGTGGCCAAATTTAGATGACTACCCCTAAATATGCTGATTAAACCTAGCAGACATAAAGAAGTACACACTTTGGTTTTTATGAAGAGCTCTTTCATGGAAAATGTAAGCATAATTAACTTTGAAATACAAGGTCATAATTAACACTCAGATATCCCCAACATTTATAGCTCATTTAAGTTCTAACCTAAGGTAAAACATGTTAAAAGAAATAGTTTTTTCTTTTCATATGTTACAAACACGGGGGAATATAAGAAATGGAACCATAAATAAGCCTAGACTTTTCAAAAGAAATGAAGGATAGCTATCTAAGATGCTTTAACTTGATGACAATAAAGTGGATTCAACAGACAGCACACACATACTCTTCAAAGAGAGGAACCCTGATTGATTCATGAATTCAAAGTCTTTGTTCATCTTACCCTCAAAAAGCAAGAGAATCAAAGTCCATAGCTTCAGAATAAAGGTTATCAAGAACTGAGGCAATCAATGTGAGCAGAAAGAAGGAAGGAAGCCAGAATCGCCTAATCACAATGACCAAATTCCAGAAAGAAGATTTAAGGAAGAAAGTCTTTATGGTTTGCAAGATATAGTCAAAATAGCAAGTATGACATAAGGAATGTCTAAATAGGATTATATAGAAAAATGTATTATTGAAGCAAATCTAAGAATTAGTAAGGCAAATCTTGAGAATCTGATTTAAAAGGTGGAATCCTACTATAGTACTTTCATTTTAATAGTTACATCTATGTCTAAAGATAAATATATTCAACCAAGAGTCATGATTAGCTCATATTTAGAGAAGAACAAAGAATTTATACCTAAGAATGGCAGAAAATGAATTTTGTTAAGCTATCAAAATATGATGATGCAATATAGCTAAGCATCTCTGTAACTGCTGTCCTGAAAGAAGAAAGGTTTTTCTATTATTCTTTTGAAATTACTATGCTAAATAGTAAAAAGACCTAAAAGCCAGCTTTCTTCCCTCAGATCCTATAGACTGTCTTTATGTCTTCATTACCCTTTCTAGGGAGCATTAATATTACAAGGAATTGTGACTTTTTACCTGCCATCTTACAAAATTCTTACAAAGTTTTTTTTCACAGACATTTAGAGTTTTGACCTCTGCATGTCACAAAAGAATTCTGTATTTTTACAGTCACATTTTTGATATTAAGTAGAAATGAGAGCTTAAGTCAGCAGTAGTATAAGAACTCATATAAGAAAACTAAAAAATGAATTTTGTACAAAGTCCAAAATGAATTTTCTAGGCAGTGTTCAAAAGGCTTACAATTATAAAATTTTCAGTACTCAGAGTTTGACATAAATAGAATTATGCTTAAAAAAATGCTACTGGTCCAAACAGGAACATCCAATTCAGGAATGTCCAGGATAATTTCTCCTGGAGTGGGGTTGTCTGTGGAGAAAGACCCAGTCTCTAGGACTGCCACACCTGAACTTCTTTTTTAAGTTATGTTTTATGGATGGCAATGGATAATGGTCATTTTGAAATTTAGAGTAGCTGATATAGCAAGAAAACAAGGCTGCAAGTATCTGAAATAAATTCTGCTTAAACATTTAGAGAGAAAGGAAGGAAAGTTTTCTGCTTGCTATAGTTACAAAAAGCAGCTAGTTCGAGAATCTACATTTCCTTACATAGCCAATGGAAAAGTAAGACTTGATTTATAGTCTTATTTAAATGGACATTTAAAAATAAGGTTCGAATTTAGACTCTTGAAATTAAATATAAATAAAATGTATAAGAACTTCATAACTATTTAAGATTTTAAACCTTAGAAATCTATTGGAAAAAAATTAAATAAAGCTCTATTCTAATGCTAAGTCCAGCATAACTATCCATTCATTCAGTTATTTCTTGAATATTTACTTTATGCTAGGTAAGCTGGGATAGGATTGAAAGCCATACAGCAGATCCAATACAATATAAGCCTTAAAGTCTTATAATTTGGTTGGATAAAGAGAACTATAGAATTAGCAGCAGAATGGCTCTGGCATAACAGCTTTGAAAAAGAATCAAGAATATCACAGTATAGGTCTGAAGCAGTTAAATAAAATTTTGAGGCTGAAAAGACCATATTTTAAAAAAAGATCTACTTTATAAAACCAGGGGGTGCTCACACCAGAGATTTGTTTTATGCTTGATGTTTAAGACTCCTGTGCCACCAGGCTCCGATTATTAATGTTCTTAACTATTAATTCACCAATGCAGAGTAAAACTGCATTTACCTGGGAACTCTACTTAAAAATATAACCAGAGGAAAAAGTATTTTTCCTTTAAAGCTAACTTATGCTTTAGATTTTAGAGTTGACTGTTCCTGTCAGAATCTCAATCCTTTCCACATTCAAGTTGTAAGTGATATAGTATAAACGTAAGGAAAGAAGAGTATGAACTAACATGCAGAATCCAGAAAGCCAGAACTGCTGTGTGGAAGGGTCTGTGTTGCAACAGTGGTGGTGGGAAGCGAGGCAACAGACTTCTTCTCATCTTCTATTGAGTCTTTTGATGTCTCAGATGGCTGTGATGTAGATGAACGTCCAAATCTTGAGAACAACATTCCACCAAGGCCCTTTCCAATGCTAGCGGCCCCTGTATTTCACAAAACAGGGCAGTCAGACTGTTGAATTACACCACATACAAAGCTAAAGAGCACCATCCATAGTTAACAGCCAATTGGCAGAGGAACCAAGCCATAGTCATATTTTTCCAGGGTGGGAACATAGGAAAACTGCAATTTATACTGTAGGTTTCTTTTCTCTCTTTTTTTTTTTTTAAAGAATTTTCTTTATTTATTCATGAGAGAGAGAGAGAGGCAGGCAGAGACACAGGCAGAGGGAGAAGCAGGCTCCATGCAGGGAGCCCAATTTGGGACTCGATCACGAGTCTCCAGGATCACAACCCAGGCCAAAGGTGGCGCTAAACCGCTAAGTCACCAGGGCTGCCCTATACTGTAGGTTTCTAAGTAAAAATGGTGTTGAATAGAATGAGAGTTGTACAAAACTGCAAAATCTAGCTTACAAAAAAAGGAATAAAGATTCTATCTCATTCAAGGGATCATTGTTTATTAAAGTATTTGGTAAGGTTAAAAACTTTAATAACAGAACCATGCCACTGACATGAGCATATATTTATTATCGATATGCTTTACTACTGAAGTGAATATGTTATAAAAAACTATCATAAACTATCGATATAACAAAGTGAAATATCAATGAAAAGTCTATTTATAGTGCCATCTTGTGGCATTCTATGTTAAGACAACCCATAACCAAAAGCAATGAACTAATTTAAGGGGCACATAATTGAGCTCCAGCGCTACACCAAACATTGTGGCTGGTGGAGATCATTTAAAGAGAAATTAAATATCCTTGTTGTCCCTAGGATGATACAATTTGAGAGACTATTAAGTCATGAATCAGAGAACTGGTTGGCACCCTTGGGGGCCCCTGAGAACTCAAGTACTCTCTCATTTTACATATGAGGAAGCAGACCGTTAAAAATGATGTGACTTACCCAATACCTCACAGTAGGTGGCAGAGCCAAGATTAAAATGAAGGTCTTGATTTCCAGACTTTTTGTCTATCCAGCTATCTCATAGTCTATAACTACAAGATCTGATCTAATCAGAACCTTTAGGGCCTTTGGCTCTCAATACGAAAGAGAGGGCAGTTAATTCTAAATGCAGGAATTAAATGTTGGGTATTTTGTAACAGAGTATTTTCAAGTAACCTAAATTTAATGCCTATCTAAAAAAACGCTTATATTTACTGATAAGAAATACTTAGGAGAAATTACCTAATATACTTGCTTTGCCTATATTTGTTATAGATTCCCCATAGTGTCGGCGGGACAAGACTGGTGAGGTCACAGGGCTTGGTATTGTTGAGATGCCTTCATTCTCTGAAATTGAGGTAGGTTCTTTTGCTGGGTGGAGAAAGCTTGGCTTCATATACTCATAAGGTAGAGGATTGGAAGTATTATACCAGTGGATCTGGACAGGTGAAATGTTGCTGTAGTGTTTCAGTATTAACGGTTCTAATCTATAAGCCTTGAGATTAAAAAACATTCAAAGAAACACAACATTAAGGCACAATGCTTGGATTTTATTAAACTGTTTATTCTTATTCTATTGCATGCTCAGCAGACCTTAGGGAATTTTTAAAAACCTGGGATTTCTAACATGCATTCCTATTTGTTCACTATTAATAATATATAATTGGTATAATTATATATCCTTAATGAGGAGATTATGGAAAAAAACTAGCATAGGTCTGTTAACAGTGCCCATTGATTTGTCTTTCAGACAGATTCATTTTTATTATGTTCTGATATCATCCTAACAATTAGATTTATGTTTGTCTTACCAACAAAGCTGAAGTAGTAAAGAGTAAACCAGAATGTGATCAAAAATCAATCTGTAATATCTTAGGAGCTCTTAGTAAGCTCTATTTTCAAATAGATTAACATAGTAACAGCACAAATTAGATGCTGATACAAGACCATTTGTCTAATGTGAAGAAGAGATGATATAGCAGAAAAAGGCAATGAATGGATTTGGCATTGGAATTCCCCCAAGTTCGTATTCTAGCCTTTGTCACTTATTAACTGTATGAAATCTACCAAGTTGCAAGGTCTCAGAGACACTGTTTCCTGAGCTGTACAAAGGAGATTAACACTTCCTACCTCATAAGGATGTTGGAAAGAATGGATAATGTTTGTAAATACTGCCTAGCAGAGTTCTGACATAACCGTTATTTAAAAAAACTTTACTTAAAAAAATCAGAGAAAAACTATAAAATGAATAACTTAAATACAATGAGTTTAGAGCCCCCCCTTTATAATATAACAAAGTTAAGATTATACCAAGGACAGGGTATACAATGAAAACTCAGAGTTCCTCTATGAACTCAAGTTCACTTTCAAGTTGTGAGACAATGAGTAAAATGAATGTATACTAATGAAATACTTAATGTCTAGCTGGGTTTTTTCACATACATTTTACTTAATACTAACAACTTTATGAAGTAAAATATCATCTGCATCATATAGATAACAGCCTTAGGAGTGACATGGCCAAGATTGTGCAGTCTGTATTTGAATCTAATACTAGTTTCCAACTCAGTGAAATTTATTTCTTAAATATAGCATTTTTCATTCTTTAACATATAGGAAATTTTCTAAAATTCTCGCATTTAGTCAATGTTATATTTACTTGGTACTAGCTAAATATCTTTTAAAAGACAAAGCCATTTTTTCTGAGAATGAATGATATTTAAAATGGTTTGTTTTAAATTTAGTTATACCTAGCCTTGTCCTTAAAAAAGGTTAAAGAGCATTTTTCTCATTTAAAAACCTTACTTGGTATTAAAAAATGGTCCACCTGGATGCAAGATCACTGGAGTGTTTACATTAAAAAATTATTAACAGTATAAACATAACAGAATATAAAACCCCCCAATTTTATAATTTTATAAGGCTAAAGTAAATTCATCCATTTTTTCAAATATTTTCATCTCTAAGAGGATCTACCAGACACATTTCAGTACTTGTAGCATGCTTTACAGAAAGAAGAATTCAAAGTGGGATTTTTGAAATTTATGGTTGCTGGGTTATTGGTATCACAACTGGTAATGGTTTGACAGTTGAGAAGATTTTTTCCATGTATTAATTGTCCAGAGATAATATTTTTACATTATGCTCTGTAACATAAACAGATCATCTCTAAAGTATTAGCTGAGCCCTAAACCAAAACACAAATGTCTTAAAACTATTAATCTATGAAGATATCATCAGATAAATGAATTCATTTCTCATTAGTTAAGTTGTACCTTGTAATATTTCTTACAGTCTTTAGGAATGATTTAATATTGAGGGGAAAATACCTAACTGCAACTCACCACTGGATCTGTTGGATGAAAAATATTTAATAACCGGTTACAAATTTCTCTGGGCAAAATATGGTCTTGACTTCCACTATTTCCTGGGCGGATGCCACGCAATGCCAAGAAAACCGCTAGTGGGGATCCCATGCAGAAGAAATTCTCAACCTAAAATGAGAAAGTTATCCTAAATTTTAAAACTGGTGAAGTGTTTTTTATCAGATTTGGGCATAACATAATACAAATAATAAAATTATCTTCAAATATAAGTCTTTTTTCATGAGCTTTCAGATGGTATCTGCATTATTTAATTATATGCCAATCATTAATTTTTTTTAAAGATTTTATTTATTTATTCATGAGACACACACACACACACACACACACACACACACACACAGAGAGAGAGGCAGAGACACAGGCAGAGGGAGAAGCAGGCTCCATGAAGGGAGCCTGACGTGGGACTCGATCCAGTTCTCCAGGATCACGCCCCAGCCGAAGGCGGCACTAAACCGCTGAGCCACCCGGGCTGCCCACCATTAATTATTCTAAAAATCTATTTTCAGAAGCAACTCTATTTTCCTTTAAACTAATAGAAAACAAAAGAGGAGAAGTAAGACCATTTCATTGTGTGTTTCCTCAACACTAGTTAGTTTCCTTAAGCTACTATTTTGTGTTATGTAATATTCTAGGTGCTACGAAGTCTGTAAAGACCAATAAGGCAGAGCTTATGCACTCAGAGTTTACAATCTTGTGGGGGAGGCAGAATAAAATTAGTGAACAGGGGAAAGACTGCTATAAGAGAGTAAAGAAAGGAATAACTCCAACTCTGAGGGTATGTTTTATTTATTTATTTATTTATTTATTTTTAGACTTTTAGAAAAAATTATTCATGAGAGACAGAGAGAGAGACAGAAAGAGAGAGAGAGAGAGGCAAAGACACAGGCAGAGGGAGGAGCAGGCTCCATGCAGGGAGCCCGATGTGGGACTTGATCTCGGGTCTCTAGGATTATGCCATGGGCTGAAGGCAGGGGCTAAACCGCTGAGCCACCCAGGGATCCCCTCAACTCTGAGGGATTTTACACAGCTCTTTTCACATTATATGAGGTTTTTTTTGTTTTTTTTTAAATTCCAGTATAATTAACATACATTGCTATATTAGTTTCAGGTGTACAATACAATGATTCAACAATTCTGTACATTACTCAGACCTCACCACAATAAGTATATTCTTAACCTCCTTCACTTATTTCACCCATAACCTTGCCCCTAACCTCTCTTCTGGCAACTACCAGTTAGTTCTTTGTATTTAAGAATCTGTTTGTCTTTTTGTCAATTTCTTAAATTCCACAAGTGAAATCATATGACTTTCTCTGACTTATTTCATGTAGCATTATACCCACTAGATCCATCCATGTTGTTGCAAAAGGCAAGCTTTCATTCTTTTTTATGGCTAGTATTCCATGTTTTGTGTGTGTGTGTGTTTGTGTGTGTGTGTAAATCACATCTTCTTCATCCATTTATCAATGGATGCATTTCTTCCATAATTTGGTTATTGTAATAATGCTGTAGTAAACATAGGGGTGCATATATCTTTTCAAATTAGTGTTTCTGTATTCCCTGTGTTAGTATCCAATAGTGGAATTACTGGATTCTATGTTAATTCTATTTTTAATTTTTAAAGATTTTATTTATTTGACTGAGAGAGAGAACACAAGCAGGGGAGTAGCAGTGGCAGAGGGAGAGGGAGAAGCAGGCTCCATGCTGAGCAGGGAGGCTGACACAGGGCTTGATCCCAGGACCCCGGGGATCATGATCTGAGCAGAAGACAGCCTCTCAAACAACTGAGCCACCTAGGCACTGCTATTTTTAATGTTTTGAAGAACCTCCATACTGTCTTCCACAGTGGCTACACCAGTTTGCATTCCTACCAATAGTCTACACTTTTCTCAAAGTCCTCACCAACACTTGCTGTTTCTATGTATTGCTTATTTTAGCCATTCTGACAGGTGTGAGGTGGTATCTCAATGGGGTTTTGATTTGCATTTCATTTTCATGTGTCTGCTGACTATCTGCATGTCTTCTGCGAGACAGGAGAAGGCATTTGCATTGGTGATACAAGGTAAAAAGGATTTCCCCATGTGAGGCTGGGTCATTGAGGCCAGAAAGGAGGGCATTTCAGATTGACAGAATCACAATGAACTAAAGCAGAGGCTGGAGAGAACCTGGCTTAATTTAGAAAACAGAAATAGTTGAAAAATTGGGTGTTGGGAAAACATAACTTGGAATGGGAAGGTAGAGAACCTTGACTATTTAACTTAAAAAAGTAGGACTTAATTGATTTTTTAGTAGTGAAGGGAAGAGGATTTGACCCCATGTTTTAGGGGGTTAGTAAACATGGTAGTAGTGTGTGGATGAACTGGAAAACTGAAAATCTGGTGACTCAGAGACAAGTTAGGAAACTACTGACAGTGTTTAGGCAAAAGATAATCTGATCTGGGCAGGACAAGACGTTCCATTCAGAAATGGAAATGGGAGAGGAGAGGGTGGAGTCAACATGATTTAATGGAGATGAGGATGAGGAATGAGTCAGAGGCAAGTTATAAGTTTTGGGCCTGGGTAACTGGGAATATAGTAGTAGTTCCATCTACTGCAGCAGGAAACTGTAGGTAAGTCCTGTTTTTGTTCATGACAAGTTTGAAGTATCTGTAACATATCTACCAAGTGCTGAAATTTTAGGGCAAGAGATATAGAATTGGATATGTCTTCTCCGAAGTCTATGTGTCACCATCACAGAAGTGACATGCAAAACCAGGAGAAGTGGTAAGATGGCTTATGAAGTGCACAGAGTAAGAGATGGCTTTAGCTGGAACTATGAGCAATGACTACATTTGATTAGCAGGTGAAGGAGATAACCCTACAAATGGGGAGAGTGAAAGGAAAAGGAGAACCAGGATAATGCTGTACACATGGAAGCCACAGGAGAGAGTGTCTAGAAAACTAGTGTGGCCAGCAGCACTGGATTATATATGGAACATGACACCTTTCTCACCTACAGTCACCCTACTTCTCTCATATGTCCCATTATCCCGATGAGTGAGACATCCCCAATTCATCTTTCCCTCTCATCCCCAATATCTAAGAAGTTATTCCAACAGACTAACACTTCATCTCATGGTCTCTAATCTGGACTGCACTGTAGCTATATCGTAACTACACTGTCCCTGGCTCCAATTTTATGCACCTTTAATCTCTTCTCCCACTGCCTCTGAAGTGATTCTTTTTTCCAAATGAATGAATATATACATTTTGAAAATGGTACCTTTATGTTAAATATATGAGAAAGTTTTTATTTTTTTAAAAGATTTTATTTGAGAGCAAGCAAGGGAGCGTGCAAGTGAGACAGCATGAGGAGGGAGTGGGGCAGAGAGAGAAGGAGAAGCAAACTCTGCTGAGCAGGGAGCTTGATGTGGGGCTGGATCCAAGGACCCTGGAATCATGACCTGACCTGAAGACAGATGCTTAACCAACTGAGCCACCCAGACGCCCCAGTTTTTGTTTGTTTTTAAAGGACTGGTAGCTTCAGCATGTCTGAAGGCTGAAGAAAATTAACTTGTGTTATTAAAACTATAGAAATAGTGACACAGATAAAAATACCAATTTTGAAAGGATAAAGATAATTAAAATAATAAAGGCTAGAGAAAGATATAAAAATAGTTGAGATAGAAGAGAAGCTATGTAAATCCTTTCTTTTTCTTTTTTTTTTTTTGGTAAATCCTTTCTGCTTAATACACACATGTATATACACATACACCCTAGCAAAACTTTATGCTTTGGTCTGGTGTTTCATAAATGTTTGTTAAATTGCTACATCCATGGAATAAATAACTTTTCTTTCTTTTATGACTGATATGCGGTTTCATTGACAAACACACCAAGTAATCATTATAGGAATAATGACTACTTTAATGCTATTACAACTATCAAAGAATTTTAAAAGTGAAAAACAGGTTTAGACATGTAGTCTAACCTCCTTGTCCAGAGAGGAATAAACAGATGAATTTAAGATGTTAAATGATTTGGCTAACATTACATAACCAGATAGTAACAGAGCTTCATGATCAGAAGCAAAGTTTTCCACTCTCTAAGACCAGTTTTTGACAATGGTTTCTTTTTTTCCTTTTCTTTTTTAAGTTCAGTGGTCATCTACAACAGATTTAACACATGTATTCTGAAAGTAAATCCATCCATTGGTTAACAGGCAAAGAAAGACTTTTGTTCCTCTTAGATCTCTGGAGTTCTACATATTTGCCAATTCATCAGATATTCCTTTTTAAATTTCAGATTTCTGTATTTTTTTCTATAAGTAAATAATTTAAAACCCATATTATTAGACTATATATGACTATATTTTAGAAGAATACCCAATAATAGTGTATATGTTCTAGTAATATGATACTGAATTTTGAGAACCTAATACACTTGGTGGATCATACTCAACTTTCCAGTTTAAAAAAAAACAAAAACAAAAACCAAGGGCTTCAAATAAAAGAGTTTACTTTTTCTATCAGATCAATTCTACATATTTAAAACATTGATTATATATAATCATGGTGGTAGAGATGGAACTCAAATTCCAGGTGGAGATGACTCCAAAGACCATGTTTGTATGGTTTTTATTTTTTATTACTATTTTTTAAAGATTTATTTATTTATGATAGACAGAGAGAGAGAGAGAGAGAGAGAGAGAGAGAGAGAGGCAGAGACACAGGAGGAGGGAGAAGCAGGCTCCATGCTGGAAGCCCAACATGGGACTCGATCCTGAGTCTCCAGGATCATGCCTTGGGCCAAAGGCAGGTGCTAAACCGCTGAGCCACCCAGGGATCCCCTATGGTTTTTAATATAAGTTTAACTTTACCATATGGCTATTACGTATGTTAAAGTTTAAAAAGAAAACATTATAAGTCATAGAGACAGACTCAGTAAGAAAATTCTTACTGCTCAAAAAAAAAAAAAAAAAAATTCTGCATCATTCCATTACTTAGCCTGTATATTAAAGTTCCTGTGATTAAGAGATTTCAAGACGAGATAATATGGTACACAATCCCTGGGTATACATTCTCAAGGAAATGAGTATTAGGGAATTTATACCATGCTCCACTTAACATTGCAAGCAAGTTATTTGTTATTCAGCTATAGGCTGTGTCCTTTTCAACCATTAGGTCAATGTCACCATCTCTCTGTCACTTTTTATATTTCTAAACCACTGCTTTCAACAACTTCATTCTGGTGCTCAAAAATCCTGAAAAGTTTCCCACTGTCCAATCAAATTAAGTTCTTTATTTCTAGCTCTTCCTGCTATCCTGCAGCCCTTGCCCTGAATCCTATACATTCTAGTTAAACTGTTTTGTATGTTCTAAACCAATCATATATGTCCCATCTTGTGCTTGTCATAGACTGCTATCTGAGTGAAATGCCAGCTTTCCATTCTTAAAATCATCACTGATATACTTCTACTTATGCTTCTTGTCATCCAGAACTAGCTAGTCACTAAAGTTTGTTAATTCTATATGCTAAATATTTCTAGATCTGTCTCTCTTTTTCTCTTTCCATTACTTGAGATTATTTCATGTTTCTTGGAAGTCATACTCCTCCACACTTTTGTTATGCTGTTTCTTTTATACAGAATATTTCTCCTTTCCTTCACTTGGCAATATCCAATTTACTGAGATCAAGTACAAATGTCATTCCTTTGTAAACCTTTCCAGACAAAATTACAACCCCTCTCTTGTGTATATATCATTCTATACACTGCTAATAGTACTATTAGCACCATGTTCCAGATCCTGTGGGTTGGGGAACCATCTTGTCCATTCTTCCTTGTAGAACCCCAAAACTAGCAATGTCCAACATACAGTGTGTGTTTAATATATATTCATTTGAAAGGAAAATTCAGATTTCACTTGAATGCTAATGTCATACTTCAAATGATGTCTGAAAAGAAATGGAGATAAAAAATAAAAATCTCATCTCTCTTTTCTTACCTTAAATTTTAAGGCAGGTGTTTGTGTCATGGATGATGCCTTCAATCCATGTAGTCGTTCTTCTATTTCTCTCAGCCTAGAAAGCAGTATGAGATTATGTAGTAATATTTATAATTCCATAAATATTAGATGCTTACTATCTCACTAAAGTATAAAGAAGAAAATGATGACCCCATTATCCAATCCCTCAAATTAATCCTTATTGACAGTATTTAATAAATAAATGTACCTGCTATAAGCATTTATAAAATGATTAGTAAAAGTAGCCTTACTCTTCATAATAACTGCTGTTAATAGCTTTTGGGGAGGATCCTTCAGGAAAATGTGAGGCAAAGAAAGACAAGCACAAATATACTTAAAAAAATAAAAAGTCATATGAATGTTCATATCACATACAACATATTCTAGGTCTTTTTTTTTTTTTTAACTTAATAATGAATCTTGAAGGTCTTTTCATTTCATTGCCTCCTGATCTATTTCAATCTCTGTTGACAGCTGTTTAACTGTTCTTCATACATATCAGTTTATTAATCCATCTGTGCTGATGAACATATGCATTATTTCAACTTTTTCCCATTACAATGTTCTGTATCTACTTATATTTAGTAAATTACACAGCTAAGTTTTTTAAGGTATAGTTCATTTTTTTTTTTAAAGATTTTATTTATTTATGAGAGAGAGAGAGAGAACATGAGTGGTGGGGGGAGGGAGAGGGAGAAACAGACTCCCCACTGAGAAGGGAGCCTGATGCGGGGCTCGATCCCAGGACCCCGGGATCATGACCCGAGCCAAAGGCAGATGCTCAACGAACTGAGCCACCCAGGCGCCCCTTGTAGTTCATTTTCTAAGCCTGTTTATTATTTTTTTTTTACTGCTACCCTGAGGCTTACTATATTTTTCTTTTCAAACTATCAATTATTTTGACACTATAAAATTTATATATCTAGCCCATGGTACTTAATAAGATTCTAAATGAAATCTTTAGTCAACTTCTATAAGACTAAAACAAATCCAAGGCTTCCTGAATAAATGTTTTAGTCAACTAAATTTTGTTTTTATGTGATGCTAACTACCCAAATCAGTGACTTTCCACTATTCTATTAGAATTGATGGGATGCATTGAGGACAAAGAATAGAGCACATGACTATAAATGAAGATAGGAATGTGTTAAAGAATTCTAAGACAGTATAGGGAGGATCTGATCCAAGACAACAGGATTACTTGTGAGTGATTGAATAACTGTAAATCTGTGAAAAATTTATTTGCCAAGAAAGAAAGGGTTTTTAAATTATTTTCAGAATAATAAGAAAGACAAAGGCCCATCTCTAAGATTAGTAAAAACTATAAAGGATTATAAACTGATAAACATTTTCAATAAGGATTCTGTGTGGTGACTCAGCTCAGAATAAGATTTAGATTTCACTCCTAATACATTATAAAGAAGAGATGGAAGGAAAAAGGAGATGATGACAAAATAATTTACTTTGTGCTACTTGAACACACATATAATTGGCATGAAAATTTAAAAAACTGTCTCTAGTTTTGTTATCTAAAAATCTTTACACTCTGAATAATGTTTTTATCATGAAAATCTTACAGTGTTCTCCTAAGAAGTCCAGTAATTCCACGAAGACTTTTAAAACGCTTTTAAGAGATTAGGGTATTTTACCGTCGCTTTGTTATATAGAGTTCATCCAGCAGGTGTCGTTCTTCATAGCTCATCCATCGTTCATCAGGCAGCTCTTCTTCCTTCTGCAGCAACTGTTCATAGAGTCTGACTGGATTCCAGCCAGTCATTATGTCATAAGTGATTACACATCCCAAAGAATGTGACACTATTGAGACTTTACCCCCTTTTTCTTCAAAGTCTGGATTCCGAGAACAGAAAAGGGAATATAATCGATTCAGCTCTTGCTGAAGGCCTTTAACTAGCTGTTTGAAATAAGAAAACATTATCATGTTAATCACTGACTTTGCTATAAACTTTATTTCTAAACTCAAATACATGAAGAAAGAAAAACAGACATTACTGGTCAAATATACCTAGTTCATTAAAGTTAACTCAGGTGCTTCAAAACCTTGCAGAGAATGAAGAAAAGAATACATAATGTGTAATCCATTTCATCATTAAAGAATAAAGGCAGGGGGCAGTCTGGGTGGCTCAGCGGTTAAGTGCTACCTTCAGCCCAGGTTGTGATCCTGGAGATCCAGGATCAAGTCCCATGTCTGGCTCCCTGCACGGAGCCTGCTTCTCCCTCTGTGTCTCTGCCTCTCTCTCTGTCTCTCATGAATAAATAAAAATCTTAAAAAAAAAAAAAAAAAAAAAAAGAATAAAGGCAGGCATCTTTTCACCATCTTTTTAAATTTTTTTTTTAAGATTTTACTTATTAATCATGAGAGACACAGAGAAAGAGGCAGAGACACAGGCAGAGAGGGATAAGCAGGCTCCATGCAGGGAACCTGATGTGGGACTCGATCCCAGGACTCCAGGATCATGCCCTGAGCCAAAGGCAGATACTCAACTGTTGAGCCACCCAGGCGTCCCTTCACCATCTTTAAACCAACTATATGAGCAAGCAGTTTCAGAGATTTAAAAAAAAAGTTCCATGCAGATTCCAGTAAGACTTCCAAAGAGCCCCTTCAAATTTTCCCTTCATTGAAACTTACTCATATGCTATTCTAAGTTTTTATACCTTACAGTTTTGAGCTATAGTAAATTTTACAAAAAGAATATCTGTGTTTATGCTAACAAGTGTGCTAACATATATATATTATTACATCATGCATTTAGACAAGAATAATGTAATGGAAGACCATTGTATGATTGAAAAGAAAGCTAATGTTGATCTATTCAATATTCCAAAATTCCCATTAAGTTGGCAATATGGATGAGTAAAAAACTGTGTGTGGCTGGAAAGCAGGACCTTTTAAGGCTTAAGGTTAGCAATGTGGAAGTATCTTAAGTAATTTTTCTTTGTAAAACTTCTTCCTTTGAAATTTAGCTTTAATAAATATTAACTGAAATATTCCATAAAGGCAGAAAAATATGTTTGCTTATTATACAACCCATACTGGGCCCTGACCTAAGTTTTAAGGCAGTGCTTCCTCTCCTCTTCCTATCATTGCTTGCTACTATTTGATTATAAACTTCCTGCTTGACATTAATTCCTCATTTCAGTACTTAATATGCCAGCTGCTACTCTGACATACAAATATTGCTTATACGTTACTTCTATTTTCAGTTTTGTTATTTTGTCTCAAGAGGGAACTAGCTTCCACTAGATTTTACTCAACATTTTCTACCTGCTGAAAATCATTTGAGCATTCATGCTTGGCAGGATTAGCAGTGACATGAATGAAGGCATGGTGCTCTCTCTTGATTGTTTGCACCGAGGAATTCTACAATACTGATGTCTGTTTAAAGCTACCAAAAGCATGTGTTGGATCTGATGAGATACATTCAGCCAATTAAGGAAGAGAAGAACAGGAGGAGCTGCTAGCATGTGGAAGGGTGATAAGCCATCTTTTCTCTAGGGAGAAATGCAAAGGTTTTATTTTAACTGGACATTTTAATTTTTTTCTTGGGAAAAGCCAACTCCAACTTTCAAAGTGCATCAGAATCACATGGAGGGCTTGTTAAAGACAGATTGCTAGGCTCCATTCCAGAGTGTCTGATTCAGCAGTTCTAGACACCGCATTTTACTGCCTTAGTGGCAAATGCATATAAAAACCTTCTAAGACATGGGTTGTAGATAATTCCAGTCAATACAGTTTGAGGAGTATGCAGTATGATATGGATTACAGGTTCTGCTCAAAGGGAGCTACAGTGTAATGCTTTGGATTTAGCTTTGACAAGAATATCAAGTAACTCTTAAAATTTGTATTTTTCTTGATTTATAATCTACATGAAAGGAGGTGCAGCAAAAGCTAACTTACAGATAAATTCCTTCGAAAGCAACATTTGTTAATAGTTCTTACTTTTGAAGTTCTTAATTTTAAGACTCACACCACATAAATCTAGCAACACTAAAAGACAAATACTTAAGTACTCTGGCAATCTTTTTGTTTTAGAATACCACCTCCTCATTAAAATTTAAAAATTGAAAAAAAGGGGAAAGGTCTACAAGTATTTCTACCAGTGATTAACCTAATTCGTATCAAAAAATTTTAAAGCATTTCTCATTATATGCAATACTTCAGCAATCATTATATGGATAATAAAACAAGGGTAAATATCTAAGACAGAGAAAGTCTATTTGATGTTAAAATACTTCACGGTGGAATGAAATACAGAATGGACAATTTCTGAAGACCTGATGCTTTCATCTGTTTTAATAATCATGTACTTGAGCAGAAGTGGTCTTCATGTTTCCTTATGAGAATAAATCTAGATATGGTAGCATTTTTATTTTTTTTTAATTTTTTAAAATTTAAAAAAAATTTTTTATTTATGATAGTCACACACAGAAAGAGAGAGAGGCAGAGACATAGGCAGAGTGAGAAGCAGGCTCCATGCAACGGGAGCCCGACGTGGGATTCAATCTCGGGTCTCCAGGATCGGGCCCTGGGCCAAAGGCAGGCGCTAAACTGCTGCGCCACCCAGGGTTCCCTGGTAGCATTTTTAAATTTTGTCCATAACTTACATATACAGGAATGTTTGTGTTCTAAAACATTATGATTTTAAAAGCCAAGTTTTAAACAGTTGTGTACTACCTCAAAATGGTTTTATAAATCAGTCAGCAGCAAAAGGAGAAATCCATCTCTATTTTGTGTACAAAAAGTCTACTCTAATTAGGGCTTTTTTTTTTCCTCCTTCTCCTCGCTGATCCAATTATATTTTCCCAGCTATGATCCCTTTGTGACCAAGTATATTCATCTGAGATATATGAAGATTAATGATATACCCTGTGATATTAATTTTACTAGCTCTACAATATTATCCAATCAAGTCAGCTAATCTCTTACGTGGTAGGCAAATTGATGGCTTTTCAAAAGCTTAAGAGTTTTTAGTTCTCAGAACTGCTGCTTACAAGTTAAAATTTATGAAAAAAATCAACCCAAAAGGAAAAAAGCCAGCAGTTTCCAGAGAAAATCCAAACACACAAAGTATGGCTGAAAAATATTAGTCCTTCTTTGTCCTTCTCCCTATTTCAGGAAATTTTAATGAGAAAAAGAAATTTAGAGAGTTTTAGTCATATACATCAGTTGAATGATTTTTCAAGGAACACTGACAAGAGATGGCCATGACCATTCTCTTTAAAATTCTTCAGTTTAAAAAAAAAAAAAAATTCTTCAGTTTTAAAAATCACTGGAAAGAGAGTTCAGATGTACACAAGATGTCATTGCTTTCTCTGGATTTTTCATGTTTTATTCAGAATTAAAACAAGGGCCAAAGGCTCTCTGATGATATCTCTATAGTCAGGATTAGTTTCCTTTTTCCTTTTTTTAATCGGTCATTGGAAAGTAAGACCTGAAAAGTACTAATTGACACACAAAACTTTTCCCTTAACTATGGGCTTTTTAATGATTACTGGCACAATCACTGATTAGGGTCCTCCCAGGAGTATCTCACAATCTTCAGTGAAAGGGGAATTAAAAGAGATTATCTAATTTAAACTACTGTGAAGGTAGGAGTCCCTTCAGTGGCATCCCTGAGTAAATCACTCAGCATCCACCCCAGTGAGTATCTCTACTCTAAAGTGGATACTTTTGGTTTTTAAAAACTTTTTTCCAGTTTATTGTGATATAATTGACACATAACGTTGTATATGTACAACATAACAATTTGATATATGTATATATTGTGAAATGATCGCTATAAATAAGTTTAGTTAAAATCCATCACATTATTTACAATTTTTTCCCTTGAGACATTTCTATTTTTTTAAGACACCTTTAGTTACAAAGTTCTTCATTAGTAAACAAACATGTTCCATATTTTCTATCACTGATCCTTATTCACTTTCTAGAGTTAACAGAATAAGTCTATTCCTTTCTTTTCTTTAATGAGAGACCTTGAAATACATAAAGACAGATATATAATTAATCACAACTGGAGACTCTAAAGAGGAGGAATTGTACTGGGAACTTTATATATACGTTACATCTTTAATCCTCACGACACCCGTTATCAGGTAGGTACCCTGTGTCCATTTTATAAGTGAGGAAGCTGAAAAAGTGAGAAATTTCATCTAAGGTCACACAGCTAGTTAAATGGCAGGTTTTGAAGGGCATCTATTTTAATTCCAAAGGCTGAGTGAAAGGGATAAAAAGGCTCTTTCATATGCCTATCAAGTAAACCAAACAAGGTTCATTCAACAGGCAGGATATAATCCTAAAGAAGTCCTGATTGCTGTTATTTATCACTTCTTCCCTTAGGAAACATACACTGTTTAAAAATAATTAATCTAGAATGGGTAACATCACCCTGTGCAAAATGAGTTTTGATTTGCAGAATCAGCTTTCCTTTTTTAAAATTAAGAACAATTTTTGCCTGCTTCTAAGTTTTCTTTTGTTTTTCACAATACCTTAAGCAATGTTTCCCAAATTTCCCTGATGGTATCACCTGCGGAACTGTTAAAAAACACAAATTCACAGGCTCTACCTCAGATCCACTGAATCAGAATTTCCAGGGGGGAGACCTTGGAAACCATTATTTCCTCATTTCCTTTTTTTAACTTTTTACCTGGAAATAACTTCAAGTTTAAAAATGTTGCAAAAAAGCCCAAACTACAAATATCATCCATATATCCTTTACCAAAGGTTTATCTATTGTTAGCTTTTTATCGTGTTTATCATTCCTTCTATTCTATAGCACACACAATCATGTACATTTTTTGGTGAACCATTTGAGGATATATTACATAGGTCATTGTCTTTTACCCCCTAAATACTCCAGTGCATATTTCCTAAGACTAGGGATATTCTCTTCCATACTCAGTGTAGTAATGAACTTCAAAAACTTACTCTGATATAACACTTCATCTAATTTTTTTTTTTTTTTAAGATTTATCTATTTATTCATGAGAGACACACAGAGAGAGGCAGAGGCAGAAGCAGGCAGACTCCCTGCAGGAACACGATGCGGGACTCGATCCGGATCCCGGAACTCCAGGATCACGCCCTGAGCGGAAGGCAGACGCCCAACCGCTAAGCCACCCAGGTGTCCCAACATTTCAATCTAATTTGACCTACCATCCACATCTTGTCAGATGATCTAATAACATCTAGTACAGATTATGGTCTAGGATGAGACAGATGTTGGATTGAGCTAGGTGTCTTTTTAGCCTCCTCCAGCCATTCTTGTCTTTCACGGTATTTACATTTGAAAAGAACACAGTCCCATTCTTACTTTATTTGAACTTCTTCATTCTGTGTTTGCTTGATGTTTCCTAATGACAGAGGCACTGCCTAAATGATGCTGTGTCCTCTGAGTGTCCCTCAGGAACAGCCAGGAAAGGTGTTGCCTAATTTCTCCACTCTATACCTGCTCTTTTCTTTTTTTTTAAATAAGCAGTTTATGAGGATATACTTTAAGACTATGCAAATATCCTATTCCCCATCAAAATAATATCCTCAGTTTAGCACCCACTGACAAATCTTGCCCAAGGCTCTTTTACCTAATCCTACTACTATAGCTACAAAATGAGGATTTTCCTCTGGCATTCCCTTGAGTTTTCAGAAAGCCCTTGGCATTTACTATAAGCATAGAGGCTTTCTCTTCCATTTGCTTCTTTGTAATTGATACGAATTATGAATTTTTAGGTGATTTATAACTCATTGTCCTTATATAGTTGATGGAAGCCTAGTTCTTCTCAGAGGGTAACAACAGGACTAGAGACAGACTCTGGTTGCTAGATGTGCTCATCACACTGAGGTATCTTTGCTTCTTGGCCTTTTCAATGTACACAGGTGGGAAATATATACATGTATATATACACATATACACTTAAATATATACTTACATATACACACATTTATGATTTTCAAAATCATAAATTCACATGAATACCTTCAATTCCAATGACTTCTATGAGGCTGTTTTTTGTCTCTACCATTAATGAGTACCCCAAGTAACTGTTTTAATTAAGGATGTTTGGGAAACACTGCTCAAGAATGATGATAAATCGCAGCCACAAGTTCTCTGGTGCTTTTTCCACAAAATTCAAATGGATTAAAAGACAAACTAATTTAAAACACTGGGTGTTCTTGGGGAGCTTGGGTGGCTTAGTTGGTTAAGCATCTGTGTCTGCCTTCCACTTAGGTCCTGATCTCAGGGTCCTGCAATTGGCCCCATTTCCCTGCTCAGTGGGAAGCTGGGGAGCCTGCTTCTCCCTCTGTACCCCCTCCCTCAAATGAGTGAATAAAATCTTAAGAAACAAACAAACAAAAACCCACCACTCTGCGTGTTGTCTATTTCATTTATCTTAGCTATCAGTTCCTTCTTTCTACTGAATATGTTTTATTCAATTCCATTCTGTAGATAACTATTTCTGGAGATATGAGAGTAAAATAGAAACTGACTACTTTTCTCTTTCCAGATTTTCCTGTTATTAATGTCAATTTACAACTTTTTTAAAAAAAAGCTCTTATTAGTTTGGAGGATGTGCCTCAGTACATTTTACCCTTAAACATTCAGGATACCTTCTTAGAAATGCTACCAACCATATATCTGTGTCTATAAGGTATACTTATGGTTTATGAGTGTGTGTTACATGCTTTCAGCCATTCTCTTTCCATTTCTCCCTCTCTTACTGATTTCACTTGCAATACTTATTGTTCAATTTCCTAATCTTTAGGGCGTATATCCAACGATGCCCAACATAAACTATAAACGACTATGAACATGTATATTATTAGTATTCTACTTCATGAGCCAGGCCTTCCCTGTTGGGCTAGAATGAAGCCCTGTATAGATTGTTTTTACTGTTTTTATTGTTTATTGTACTTTCTTATACTGTTATCAGTCAGAACAAAGCAGACTTTGCCCCATACTGGTACATGACAATGAGGGGATATAGAAAGGAATGGCGGAAAAATCCTGAGGGAATGGCAGCCCAAAGAGAAGGAAGTTGTGTGGCAATTAACCTAACATACTTCTGTACATATGCAAGGGATATCCTGAGCGAAGTGAGGGATATTCTGTTCTTAATGAACAGAATCTGAAATGAATTGGCTTGGAACAACACAGAGCAACTCTACTGGTAACTACTCTTTATATCAGTTTCTTCATCTTTTGAATGAGGATACAAATTATATCTCATACGGTTTTTATGAGATTTAGACAAGCTAACACGTTAGGTAATTAATAAGGTTATTCCTATGAAACAATTCTTTTTTTCTTACCAACAAAGTGACAACATGTATTCAGTAGAGTCTCTCATCCCCCTGAATAAAGTTTTACTCTTACCCAACCCCCCAGGGTTATTTCTGTGATGCATCAGCAACATTATTAATTAAGAACTAGAGGAATCCACTATAGAAATGACACTATAAAAGCAAGTCTTTGACAAACAAAAAACTTGAAATTTCTTAAGCATCTAACTTTTTTGTGAGGACAGTAATCGTAGATATAATTAATCAATTTATGAAAACTGGTATCTTTCAAAGAGCTGTTTATTAACCAATTTCCTACTTCCAATATTATCCATTTTATTAATGTGTAGTTTGAAGATAATTAAATTTACTATTAAATACAGGCTATTTAGAGGTTAATGGATTCCTATAAATTATCATTTGCTTGTAAAAAAAAGTGCATAAAATTTTAAAATTTGGGATATATGCTATCACTAAAAAAAAAATACGCAACAGCAACAAGATAATCAAGATACTTACTTCATCTCTATAAAGTGGGCTAGTGTAATACATTATGTCCATTGCACTGCTGTTCAGCATATCCCTTAAACCTCGTACTTTGTCTGGAGTAATGGAATCAACAGTGTCTACAAATTTAAAAAAAGAAAAAATTAAACTTATAGAAGATCTTTGTTTTAGGGAAAAAATAAATTGTGAAAAAATTACATTTTCCAAAATAACGGGTCTTTAAGTTCACATTTACATATTCAAGAGTGGCTAATCTAATGAAACTTCCCTTCTTACAAAATGTTGCAAAAAAACCCCAAACCAAACCAAACCCACAAACAGTAAAAGACTAAAGGGAACATGGGAAGAAAAGGAACATTAAGGATGAAAGCCATGATCAAATCTTTAAAGATTTATCATTTTTTCCCTATATATTGGCTTTTGCATGACAATCAGGGGTACTCAGAGCAAAACCAGGCCATCTGTATTCTTGAACAAGTGTTAAGGGATACAATCTTACTCTTCCTGTACCTGTTTCTCTGTTTCCTTTCTCTTCTTCCTTGGCCTCTGTACTTTGGGCCTGGCAATACCCATATGGAATGCCCACCGCCACCAGTGGCAAGCCAGTAACAAATTATTATTATTTTTTTAAAGATTTTATTTATTTATTCATGAGAAACAGGGAAAGAGAGAGAGGCAGAGACACAGGCAGAGGGAGAAGCAGGCTCCATGCAGGGAGCCCGATGTGGGACTCGATCCTGGGAATCCAGGATCACACCCTGGGACAAAGGCAGACACTCAACCTCTGAGCCACCTAGGCGTCCCCCAGTAACAAATTAAAAAGTTTCCCTACACTTCCTACACTTTACATATATCTCTCTTCAGTGAACCCAAGATCCTATGGGCAAGAGCTGCCAAATTACAAATATGTAAACATGATAAAGTTGGTATAATTCACTTTTGAAAAAAGAAAGTCATGTACACTAACTACACTGCACTGCAAACAATTCAGCATTCCTGGATTACAGCTAACCCGTGAAAATTCTACCTTGGAAAGCTTATTCTAGGAAACACCTAATAAAGTGATCAGAGATGCAGGAAACTTTGAATTTCTTACAGAAATACAAAGAAGCCTTATATAAGGATGAATATCATAATATGAAAACACAAGGTGGGCAGCACAAAGCTTATATTTTTAATCTAGTGTAGTTTATCTTCCAGTTTTTCACTGAATTGTTTTTATTCATCCCCTACTTTAATACAATCTAGTAACAACTGGAAGACAATGACTCAAGCAAAAGCTAGAAGTCTTCAAAGATGTAAAAGATGTGGGTAGCACAATACATTGATAGCCTATGCCTATTTTTAAATTGTAAAAGTGATAGACGTGACTACCATGCTGATACAAAGAACTTAAATGCCATTTTAATGCATTTCCCAAAAAGTTTTTACTGTGAAATACACATACAAAGAAGATATTAAATATATAAATGCATCTGAAAGAATAATTTATATATATATATGGGAAAACATGTTTCTGTCACCTAGCTTAAAAATATTGCCAGTATCTCTAAAACTCATAGCATAACACTAAATGATCACATGCCTTGCCCTAAGTAACTACCAATGAGAAGTTTGTGCTATACTCTTGCTTTATAGACTTACTACATGTTCATTAATATTAATAATTTTAGCCAATTCTAGAGCATTTATTATGTGCCAGAGCATAAATATTTTATTTCATTTTGTCTGTTTCTGAATACTATGTAAATTGAGTTACTGCCCATGGCTCCTATGGCCCAATACTATGCTTCTGAGATTCACTGATGTTGAGCCATATAGCTATAACCCACTCATTTTCACTGCTGTATACTATTTCACATATATCTATCAATGTACTCATTTTCCTTTGAAAGACATTTGGGTTGTTTTTAGTTTTTGCTAATATAAACTATGCTCCTAATAACACTGTTGTATGTCTCTTGGTGCACATGTGTAGGAGTTTCTTTAGTATATATACATCTAGGAGTGAAACTACTGTGTCACAGGGCACACTCACATTCAATGTTACAAGAATATGTCAAACCATCTTCCAAAGTGATTGTACCAATTCACATTTCCATCAATAGTCAATGAGAATCATAAGTGCTGTATATCTTCACCAACATTTGGTATCATCAATTTCTTAAATTTTTTCCTGATGACTGAAAGGTATTTCATTGTGGTTTAATTTGCATCTCCTTGATTACTAGAGAGATGTACATTTTATATATGAAATTGTAAATTAAATATATTATAACACACACATGTGTATGTGTGTGTCTGCCTATCTATCTCCATTTAGGTTTCCTATTCTTTATTCTGGATATTAGACTTTGGTGGTTATATCTGTTGTTCTGTTGCAACATCTTTTCCATTTGCAGCTTATCTTTCTTTTTTTTTTTTTTTTAATTTATTTATTCATGAGACACACAGAGAGGAAGAGGCAGAGACACACAGGCAGAGGGAGAAGCAGGCTCTCCATGGGGAGCTCTATGTAGGACTCGATCCCGGGACCACAGGATCATGCCCTGAGCCAAAGGCAGCCGCTCAACCACTGAGCCACCCAGGTATCCCTGTGGCTTGTCTTTCATTTTTTATGCTATTGCGAAAAAGAAGTTCTTAATTTCAATCTAATCAATTTATCCATGTTACTTTATAGTTGTGTTTTTGTGTCATATTTTTTTTTTGTAATACATTTTAAAGCCCTGGCTTATATGTTTGATCTTCTGGAATGTGAGGTAGGAATGATTTTCACTTTTCTCTCTACAGGATAACTGGTTACTAAGCACCATTTATGGGACAGGCCATCCTTTCACCCGTGATCTGTAATGCTGGCTCTATGATAAACCAGGTTTCCAAACTAAACACAGATCCATTTCAGGGGTCTCCAGTCTGGTGTACTGATCTGTTTACCTAACCTGTGCCAATCTAAATCTAAATTATCTTATATACAAAAGTTAAAAAAAAGTCCAGTTACCTACAAGGATATGACACCCACTCCACTCTCTTGTTTTGTATCTTGGCTATTTTTGGGCCTCTGATCTTCTACATTAATTTTGGGATCAGCTTGTCAAGTTTTATGGAACTCTATTGGGATTTTGATTGAAAGTACATGGAATCTATAGATCAGTTTGGGAGAAATAATATCTCTAGTATATTGAACCATCCAACCTACAAAAATGATCTTTGTATATATTTGAGTCGTACTTATGTATATATTTAAGTTGTACTTATGTATATATTTAAGTTGTACTTAGGATCCTTTAAATTATTTTCATTTTTAATATAAATATACATATTTTATTAGATTTCTAGGAACCTTGTATTTATGCTACTTCGAATAGTCTGTGCTGGCATATAGAAATACAGTTCTTTTTGCATATAGATCTTTTATTTCACAACCTTGTAAAAAATCTTATTAATTCTAATAATTTTTCTGTAGATTCTTTTGTATATTCTGTGTAGACAACCCTCCCTTAAGCCCTGTAACCACTAATCAGTTCTCTGTCTCTATAATTTTGCCTCTTTTAGTATGTCACATAAATGGAAGCACACAGGGTGCCTGAGCTGCTCAGTTGGTTAAGCATCTGCCTTTAGCTCAGGATGTGATCACAGAATCCTGGGATTGGGCCCCTCATCAGGCTCCCTGCTCAGTGAGGAGCCTGCTTCTCCCTCTTGCTCATGTTCTGTTAAATAAATAGAATCTTTTAAAAAAATAGAAGCACATATTATGCAAACTTTGAGACTGGCTTCTCTAATACTGTGATATACAGCTGACCCCTGTACAACAAGGGTTTAAACTGTGCAGGTCCATTCATACATGGATTTTTTTTTTTTTTTGATAAATACAGTACAGCACTGTAAATGCAGTTTCTCTTCCTTATGATTTCCTTTTTTTAAAGATTTTATTTATTTATTCATGAGAGACACACACACACACACACAGAGACAGGGACACAGGCAAAGGGAGAAGCAGGCTCCATGCAGGGAGCCCGACATGGGACTTGATCCTAGGTCTCCAGGATCACACCCTGGGTTGAAGGTGGTGTTAAACCACTGAGCTACCTGGGCTGCCCTCTTATGATTTCCTAAATAACACTTCCTTTTCTCTAGCTAACTTTACTCAGAATACAGTATATAAGCACATAAAATAAAACATTTGTTAATTGACTATGTTATCAGTAAGGCTCTGGTCAACAGTAGGCAATTAGTCATTAAGATTTTGAAAAGTCAAAAGTTATACGCAAATTTTGATTGTGTGTGGGGTGGTCAGTGCCCCCATCGCCACACACATTTTGTTCAAGAACCAAATGTAATAAGATACATGTTTGGTCTTTGTCTGGTTCTTGGCACAGGGTTCCTAAAACCCTCATAATTTCCTGAGGGGTGAAAGAAGTATCTTCTATTATTCATAATAAGCCTCTTTCAATTGCACCTGAGTTTGTGTTAGTAAGGTGATTCTTGGAGGATGGGGGCTGATTCACAGAGAAACCAATCATGTGAAATCATGTGACTAGAGGGTTGAACTTTTTGTACCATCCCCTGACCTCTGTAAAGGTCTTGAGATTGATCTTGAGGTCAATTGCCAATGATTTAATCAATTATGTCTACATAGCAGAACCTCCATAAAAACTCTAAACAACAACAGGGTCTCGGGAGCCTCCAGATTGGCAAACCCATGGAAGTACTGGAAGGAAGGCGTACTTGGACAAGATATGAAATTACTGTATCCCTTCCCCATACCTTGCTCTACGTAGCTCTTCACCTGGCTTTTTATTGCAGCCTTTGTTAACACTCTTTCAAATTAGTAAATGTGTTTTAAACTAATGAATGTAAGTAAATGCTTCCTTAAGTTTTGCGAGCCATTTTGTGAATCTGGTAAATTATTGAATCTTAGGATGGAGTCACAGGGACCCCTTCCCCCAATTTATAGCTAGTCCGTCAGAAGTACTAGTGACAATCTGGAATGTCTGACTACATCTGAAGTGAGGGGGGGGGGGCAGTCTTGGGGACTGAGTCCTTAATCCGACTGCACTCTCCCTGGAGTTTGTGACAGAACTGAGTTAAATTACAGGACACCCAGGATGGAGAAACGGTTGGTATGGGGAAAAACCTTCATACTTTTGGTATCAGAAGTATTGAGAATAGGGCAGCCCCGGTGGCGCAGTGGTTTAGCGCCGCCTGTAGCCTGGGGTGTGATCCTGGAGACCCGGGATCGAGTCCCACACCAGGCTCCCTGCATGGGCCTGCTTCTCCCTCTCTGCCTGTGTCTCTGCCTCTCTCTCTCTCTGAATTAAAAAAAAAAAGGGGGGGGAGGGTATTGAGAATAGAGAGAAACAGTGGTGTTTTAACTTAACTGGTTTTTCTCACTCACTATCATGCCTTTGATAGTCTATCACAGTAGTTTAAACCTTATAGAATATTAGAGATTCAGTTTTATTAAATGTTAATTCATCCATGTTGTCTACATGCTTAAGTAGCCTGAAAAATTTATCTGGGTAAATGGGAAAAGTCCAAAAGAGAGTGTTTCTACACTAGAACCTTATATATGAGCTCCTGCTGCTGAGAAGTCTTCTTTGGTCACTAGTATTTTTTTTTCAACTCATTAAAACTTTGGATACTATTTTGATTTATAAGCTATAACTGACAAAGTAGGTATATTTCACAAAAATATGCGAAATTAAATGAGAAACTCTATGCAAAATGAACTATGGAGTGCCAGGCACATAGTATAAGCTCCACTAGTGATATCGTGTCTAGAACACTCATTTTCCAGATTATGCAAATCACCAACTGAAACATGCTATTCTAATGGTTTAAATATTAAAAGGTCACAACTTTGTGCATATTTTAGCTAACACCTCTTTATAAGGAAGCAAACAAAAATGATTTTATTTAAACATACTGTATAATTTCCCTATGCTAGATTATAATTCACCAGCCCAGAGAATGCAGGAACCACTAAAAGGAAACCAAAAACCTGAGATTTTATCTTCCAAATATAGGAAAAGAAAACTATTAGAAAGAAAATGTAAGCTCAAATGGAACTGTGGACAACAAATGTTTTTAGTGTCAACAAATCACTTTCTCTCAAAAACTTTAGACAGTATTTTGTTCCCTCCACATGCTCCCCGCCACGCCCCCAAATCCCCAATCTACAGAAGCCATGCACAAAAACTGGGCTACCTATGAAACCTATATGGTGATCTGAATCAACATATGACAATATAATTATTTTAAAAATCAACAGATTTTCTTAAATAATCTAGAACAAAGACTGAGTATACCTCAAGACAACTAAATGAAAGACACTTTGTTCCCAACAACCAATACTTCGTTGCTAGTGGCTAAATCATTTAAGTTCTAAACAAACCTTACCTCCATCAAGAGTAAGTTTTGATCGCCACTCAACAGGCAGAAATTCAACATGTGTTGCATGGTTGGAAAAATGCCTTTCTTCGATTTTTCTTGCAGCTTCTCTCATCCTAAAAAAAGAAAATAAAAACAAAAACGTGTTATCAGAGAAACTTCTTCTATGTATTTATATGGTATAAAATGTCTTTAATCATACCACTTCCACTTGCTTCTAACTTTATCCTATTATGTTTCAATTATTCTTACACCACGCAATGGTTCATAACAGTAGGAAACCTTCATTTCAAAGCTATTTCCCTAAACTTCTCATCTATGATTTCAAATATTATAAGCTTTCACATTATATCCTAAATAACTATACATAAAATCTTTGGTAGAAGGCAGCCCAGGTGGCTCAGCGGTTTAGCGCTGCCTTCAGCCCAGGGCGTGATCCTGGAGACCGGGGATCGAGTCCCACGTCAGGCTCCCTGCATGGAGCCTGCTTCTCCGTCTGCCTCTGTCTCTCATGAATAAATAAATAAAATCTTAAAAAAAAAAAAAAAAAATTAAATAAATAAAAATCTTTGGTAGAGAGAACAGTACAATGAAGACTTCCTATGCTATCATCCTGCTCCAAATATTAGCAAGTCATGACCTGTCTTATTTCATCTATTCCTCCACTCATCTTCCCCATAATATGAATTTTTAAATTTTATTTTAAAAATTAAGATAGAGGGATCCCTGGGTGGCTCAGCAGTTTAGTGCCTGCCTTTGGCCCAGGGCGTGATCCTGGGGTCCCGGGATCGAGTCCCACGTTAGGTTCCCTGCATGGAGCCTGCTTCTCCCTCTGCCCGTGTCTCTGCCTCTCTTTCTCTCTATCGTGAATAAATAAATAAAATCTTTTAAAAAATAAATAAAAATTAAGATAGAGCAAAATTGTTTTTTTTCCTTTTTGGGGTCAGTGGTATAGATTCACGATTAGAACCACCACAATTAAGATACAGTCTAGTTCTATTATTCCCCCAAATTCCCTCATAAGAACCCTTTATAGAGCACCCTTCCCCCATATTTTAAAGCAAATCCCAGACATCACATCATCTCATCTGTAACTTGTTTAGTAGCTATTTCTAAACATAAGGAAAACATAACCTATTCAGAGCTATTATCATACCAAAATTTTTAACAATTCTTTAATTTCAGCAAATACGTGGCTCAGTGGTCCCATTTCCCCAGTTAGACTAGACATGCTATTTTGTAACATAAAATATATCTTTCATTTGTTTGAATTGAGCTCGAAATACAATGGTCTCCCCTTTATATGTGGGATACATTCCAAAACTCCTAGTGGACGCCTGAAACTACAGATAGTACTGAACCCTGTATGTTCTGTTTTTTCCAATACATATACACCTATGATAGTTTAATTTATAAAGTAGGTACAGTGAGAGCTTAGTAACAATAATCAAACAGAAAAATTATAACAATTAAGTTATATATATGTGGTTTCTCCCTCAAAATCTTACTGCATTGTATTCATCCTTCTGCTTCTTATGATAACATATGAGATGATAAAATGCCTATGTGGTGAGATGAAGTGAGGTGAATGACACGGGCACTGTGAGGCAGTGTTAGGCTACTATCATCTGCTTCCAGATGCAATTGACACCAGGTAACCGACATCATGGAAAATGAAACTGCAAATATGATGGGGGACTACTGTATAGTCCATGCACTGTAATTGGTGGATATCTCTCTCATGTATCTTTTAATCTATTGGTTCCTTTCTCTCCTTTTTTTTTGGGGGGGGGGGGGGTTGGTTTTCTAATTTATTTTTGTCCTGTAGAGTTGCTCAGAGTCTGACTTTTAATGATTGCAATTCCATGGTATTAACATGTTCTTTGTCCTCTACTTCCCATAATTTGTTAGTGAGATATGGGGCTTGATCAGATTTAAGTTCCACTGTTTTGGCAAAACTAGTAACTCCATAGGTGCATATATCTGTGTTGGTCTCTTTTTGGTGATGCTAGCAGTTATGACAATCATTGCTTAGATTGATTTATTATGGTTCCACCACTCCTTGTTTATAAAGCTTATACTTCTAGAAAGAGAAATTTCCTCATATCGAATACTTGGTTGTTTTATAGTACAACTGTCTCCTTTTTTTGGTCAGTAAATATCTTCAAGTTGGCTTCTCTTTTTTTTTGTTTTGTTTTTTTTGTTGTTGTTGTGGCTTCTGTCTCCTTTTGACACAACCTGAGTCTTTTCTTTTGAAGAATTTTTAATTATTTTTATTTATTTTAAAAAATATTTTATTTTTAATTATTTTTAAAAAGACTTTATTTATTCATGAGAGACACACAGAGAAAGGCAGAAACATGGACAGAGGCACAAGCAGGCTCCTTGCAGGAAGGAAGCCTGAGACTTGATCCCTGGAGCGGGGATCACGCCCTGTAAGTAGACACTCAATTGCTGAGCTACCCAGGCATCCCAATTTGGTGGCTCTTTTGTTTGTTCAGAGTTGTGCAATTATCACCACTATCTAATTTCAGAACTTACATATCCCCAAAAGAAACAATGTAGTCACAACGTTCACTCCCCATGTTTCCTCTCCCTAAGCCCTGGTGATCATGAATCCACTTTCTGACTCTATGGATCTGCCTATTCTGGATATTTCATATAAATGGAATCATATGTATGTGGCTTTTGTGTCTGGCTTCTTTCACTTAGTATGTTTCAAGGTTCATCCATGTGGTATCATGAATCAGTACTTCACTGCTTTTTATAGCTGAATAATATTCCACTGTATGAATATACTTTTACTTATCCATCCATCAGCTAATGAATATTCTATTTTTGGGGCAATGATGTATAATGTTGCTCTGAATATTCTTTAACAGGTTTTTGTGTAGATATGTTTTCAATTCTCCTGGGTATATACCTAGGAGTGGAATTATACTGGCTTGTATGCTAACTCTACATAATTTTTTGAAAAAGTACTAAACTATTTTCCAAAGCAGTTGTACTACTTTACAATCCCACCAGCAACATGAGGGTTCTAATTTTTCCACGTCCTCATTAACATTTATTATTTTCCATCTTTTTTGTAAGAGTCAACCTAGCAGGTGTAGAGAGTGGTATCTCATCGTGGTTACAAATTGCATCTTCCTAACCTCTAATGATATTGAACATCTTTTCAGTGTTTATGTGCCATTGTATATTTTATCTGGACAAATGTTTGTTCAAATCCTTTTCCTATTTTAAAAAGTTGAACTTTTAAAATAAGCATTCTTTATACAGGCTAGATTCTTCTCAAATTACAATTTTTTAAAAAAGATTTTATTTGTTCATTCATGAGAGACACACATACAGAGAGATAGAGGCAGAGACACAGGCAGAGGGAGAAGCAGGCTCCATCCTGGGTCTCCAGGATCAGGCCCTGGGGAGAAGGCGGCACTAAACCACTAGGCCACCTGGGCTGCCCTCAAATTACAGTTTGTAATTCCCCCCATTCTGTGGGTTGTCTTCACCTCCCTGATAATGTCCTTTGAAGAACAAAAGTTCTAACTTTTGCTAAAGTTCAACTTATCTCTTTTTTCCTCTGTGGCTCCTATTTTTGATGTTGGATCTTAGAAACCATTGCCTAATCCAAGGTCACAAAGATATACTCCTATGTTTTAAGAGTTTATAGTTTTGGCTCTTATATTTTAGCCTCTGATTTTGAATTAATTTTTGTATATGTGTGAGGTAGAGGTTTGATTTCATTCTTTTGCAGATATCCAGGTGTCTCAGCACCATTTGTTAAAAGGCTATTCTTGGGACACCCGGGTGGCTTAGTCAGGTAGATGTCCAACTCTAGATCTCGGTGATGTGAGTTCAAGCCCTGCATTGGGCTCCATGCCCAGTATGGAGTCTACATTTTTTTTTTTTTTTTTAGGATTTTATTCATTTATTCAAAAGAGAAGAGAGAGAGAGAGAGGCGCACAGACACAGGCAGAGGGAGAAGTAGGCCCAAAGCAGGGAGCCTGACGAGGGACTTGATCCTGGGTCTCCAGGATAACACCCTGGGCTGAAGGCGGCGCTAAACCACTGAGCCACCCAGGCTGCCCTGGATTCTACTTTTTTAAAAAAGGTTATTATTTTCTTAATGAATTATTTCAGCACTTCCGTTGAAAAATCAATTGAACACTAAATTCTATTCCATTCATCTTGCTTTGTAGTAAGTTATGAAATTGGGAAGTCTAAGTCTTCAGTCTTTGTTCTTTTTCAAATTGTTTTGGCTGTTCTGGGTTCCTTGAATTTCCACAAGGATTTTAGGATCAACTTGTCAATTTCTGCATAAACACAGATAGGTCTTTAATAGGAATGTGCTGAGTTTGGAGATCAATTTGGGAAGTACTGCAATCTTAACATGAATTCTTTTAATCCACAAATGAAGGCAGTCATTTTCACTTATATTTAGGTCTGCTCTAATTTCTTTCAAAGGTATATTATAGTTTTCAGTGTACAAATCTTACATTTCTCTTGTTAAACTTATTGCTAGGTAGGTTATTCTTTTTGATATTTAGTAAAATTGAAATGCTTTTTTTCTTTTTTTATAAAGTAAACTCCCCCCAACCTGAGTCTTGAACTCATAACCTTGGGATCAAGAGTCATACATTCTTGACTGAGCCAGCCAGGTGCCCCTGGAAATGCTATCTTAATTTTCAGATTGTTCATTGATAATATGAAATTACAATTTGTTTTTGCATCTGATCTTGTATCCTACAACTTTGCTGAGTTCATTTATCAGCTGTAATAGCTTTTTTGTGTATATGTATAGATTCCCTAGTATTCTCTCTCTATAAGATCTTATTATGTGGGCAGCCCAGGTAGCTCAGCAGTTTAGCGCCGCCATCAGCCCAGGGCCTGATCCTGGAGACCCGGGATCGAGTCCCGCATCGGGCTCCCTGCATGGAGCCCGCTTCTCTCTGCCTCTGTCATAAATAAATAAAATCTTAAAAAAAAAAAAAAAAAAAAGGAAAGAAAGATCTTATTATCTGCAAACAGAGATCATTTTATTTCTTCATTTATAATCTGGAACTTTTTAATTTCTTTTTCTTGTCTAATAGCCCTGGCTGAAACCTACAGTATAATGTTGAACAGAATTGAGAGAAGATGTCCCAGTTTTGTTTTTGATCTTGAGGAAAAGCTTTCAGGTTTTTAAAGTATAATTTTAGTCATGGGCTTGTAGATATCTTCTGTCAGATTGAGGAAATTCCCTTCTCTCTCACTAGTTTCCTGAGTGTTTTCATTATGAAAGGGTGTTAAATTTTGTTAATGCATCAAAAACCACATGCTGTGTTTTTTCCCTTTGTTCTATTACCCTTGATTGATCTTTAAAAATATGTTGAATCAACCTTGCATTCCTGGGATAAATCTCACTTGATAGTAGTGTGTATCACCTTTACATGCTGTTGATGGATTCAGTTTGTTGAGGATCTTTGTGTCCACAATGAATACTAATTTGTATTCATAAGGGATACTGACCTATAGTTTTTTTTCTCCTTATGACATTTTTGTCTGGTTTTGGCATTAGGGCAATACTGGCCTCAAAGGATAAGTTGGTAAGTCTTCTTGACTCTTAACTTTTCTGAGTTTGTGAAAAATTGACTCTTTCAATGTTTTGCAGATTTTGCTAATGAAGTCATCTAGTCCTGAACCTTTTCATTTTTTCAGAAGTTTTTGGATTATTATTATTTTTAAAGATCTTACATATTTATTCATGAGAGACACACACAGAGAGAGAGGCAGAGATATAGGCAGAGGGACGAGAAGCAGGCTTTGTGCAGGGAGCCTGATGCAGAACCTGATCCTGGGACCCTGGGATCATGCCCTGAGCCAAAGGCAGACAGAACACGCTCAATCACTGAGCCACCCAGGTGTCCCTGATTATTAATTCAAATACTTTACTTGTTAATGGTCAATTTAGATTTTCTCTATCTTCTTACTGACCACCAGATCAGTTTGTGTGTATCTCTCTAGGAATTTGTCCATTTCATCTATGGTATCTAATTTGTTGGCATAGAATTATGCACAGTATTCCCCTATAATCCTTTTGATTTCGATAAGGTAATTATTTCCCTCTTTGATTCCTGACTTTAGTAATTATTTTTTTAAAGAGTTTATTTATTATTCATGAGAGACACAGAGAGAGAGAGAGACAGAGAGACAGAGACACAGGCAGAGGGAGAAGCAAGCCCCATGCAGGGAGCCTAATATGGGACTCGATCCTGGGTCTCCAGGATCAGGCCCTGGGCTGAAGGTGGCGCTAAGCCGCTGAGCCACCAGGGCTGCCCTGACTAGTAATTTGAATCTCCTCTCTTCTTCCTTAGTCAGTCTA
The DNA here is from genome assembly GCF_048418805.1 of Vulpes vulpes. Lineage (NCBI taxonomy): Eukaryota > Metazoa > Chordata > Mammalia > Carnivora > Canidae > Vulpes > Vulpes vulpes. The sequence goes on from NC_132785.1 coordinate 90,405,242, forward strand.
GCTGCAGGTCTCTCAGTTTTGCCAATCTTTTCAAAGAACCACAATAATATATGCAGATCATCCTGTTTTACAACTGCATAGTTTTCAATCATATAAATAGCCATAGTTTATCAATTAGTCTCTTACTGATATATATTTGGCTAATTTCCTATTACAAGTAATACTGCAAAGAATAGCTTTGCACATGTATCTTTTAAAAAATATTTTTGCTAATATTACCCTTGATTCAGAAGTTAAGTTTGCTGGGTCAAAGAATAAATGCATATATAATTGACAGACATTCCCACATTCTCTTTTCGTCATTGTAGTTTACTAGCAGTATGAGAATGCCTATTACCCCTACAGTCTGGCTAAAAGAATATGTTGTCAGATTTTGGATTTTTGCTAATCTCATTGCCAAGAAATGGCATCTTAGTGCAATTTCAATTTACATTTTCTGAGCAAGGTTGAGCACTTCCTATTCTGGAAATTGGCTGCTCACCTCTTTAGCTCATATTTCAAAAAGGCAGCCAGATATTTTTTCATTATTTTTAGAAGTTCTCTCTATATTAAAGATATTGATTGTTTATTTGTGATATAACCTGCACATGGTTTCTCTCAGCTTGTCTTATGTTTTTGGCACATAGCTTTTTTTGGGAAAAAATATTTATCAATATTTTTCCTTATTGTTTCTGGATCAAGTCCTAGTTAAGATAGTTTTTTTCTATTCCTAAAATATAGAATTCAAACTCAATTTCACCTCTTAAATCCATAGTATTAGTACGATTTCATTTCTTACGTTTAAATGTGATCCAATAAAAATTTATCTTAGTGGGAGAAATGGACCCAATTTTATTTTTTTCCTGTGGCTAATTATCCCAATACTATTTGTTAAAAAGTCTATCTCCATTTCTAGCATATTTTAAAAGAAATTAGTTACAATATGATTACATTTTATTGACTATATATCCCCAAAGTTGCCTTTAAAATTTAATAAATTGGGCAGCCCTGATGGCGCAGCGGTTTAGTGCCGCCTGCAGCCCAGGGTGTGATCCTGGAGACCCAAGATCGAGTCCCACATCGGGCTTCCTGCATGGAGCCTGCTTCTCCCTCTGCCTGTGTCTTTGCCTCTCTCTCGCTCTCTCTGAATGAATAATAAATCTTTTTTAAAAAAAATACAATAAAATAAAAATAAAAATTAAATAAATTCTAGGTTGCCAAAAGGAAAATCTGCTTCCTTTATCATTACTGAAAATAAATATGATAGTCAAAACTTTAGGCTTGAAGGTATGGCCTCTTTTATTACCCACAGAGTCTAAAAGTTCCTACAGCAGATACTTCAGTAAGGATTATAAATACATTTTTAAGTTTGTTTGCCATCTTTTCAAATGTTTAGGTTTAACAAGTGTAAGAATGTATAAAGAAAGACCACACTTTAAAGTTTCTAATATTATCCTACCCACAAATTCATGTTTGATGGCTGTAGAGTTCTTATGTAGTTCATTATGATATAATAATTAGAATTATCTGACCAAAAATGTCAAAACTGGTGGGGCTGAGAAACTCTGAGTTATAATCTCAGGAAAATACTGCATTTGACTAAAGTACTGTGGTCTCCTACAGTAAATTTACATAATCCTCCACTCTGCAGGATCACTATCCTAGTTCTCAAATGGTCACAGATTTAGATACTAATTAGGCAAGCAGGTATGTCTCCTAAATCACTTGGTTGTAATTAATTGCAATAATTCAAAAAAAGGAAAGAAAGAGAAAGATGAAAGAAAATAGTAAGGAATGGAGGAAGGAAGGGGATAAGGAAGGGAAGAGGGAGAAGAGAGGGCTGGGACGGAGGAAGGGAGAGAGATTGGCTATGCCTCCAGATTTGCCTTACTAAAAATGGTAAAATATTTTCTAAATATATGGGTCTTGACTACATGAGAAACCCTGAGACCAATGGAGAACAGAGAAAACAACAAAACAGGAATGATTAAAAAACATTATACTATAGCACAGGCTACAATCCATGACTGTACAGCTACAAGGCTCCGCACAAAGTTGCGTCTTGCTATAAGCTTATTAAGCTTCATTGTTCCCCTGTAGGCAATGAATGCTTGCTTAGTTGATATTTTAAAAGAGAGAGAGAGAGAGAGAAATTAATAGGACCTAAGAATTACTGTCCAATTAAAGATCATTAAATAGCTCTGAAAAAATAAATCTTTATAATTCTCAATTTAAAAAAATCAATTGATAACACAAATTGGTTTTAAGATATATATAGGAAAGGATGAAAATAGAAAATGAAAACAATTGACAAGGTACACCCTTTACACAAGAAAGCAAGGCCCAAAAGTGTATATGCCACCTTTGTGTGAAAAAATTTGCATTGCTGAAAGAAATTTTAGAAAAATATAAAACAAATGAATAACATTGCTATGAGACACAAGGACAAAAGACAATGGGGGATGATGGAGAGAGGAATGGGAGTCAGACTTCTCATTCTGCACATTTTTATACTTTGTAAACCATGTGAATATATTTCCTATTCAAAAAATAAATTTTGTTGACAATCTGGTTTGCTGTTGTCCTTCCATTTTTTTCTGTGCTTACAGCTTGATGCCTTTCTTCTTTAAAAATTCCTTTGTGGGGACCCTGTTAAAGAAAGAGGAAGCCAAAGGAAATAATCCACAAAAACAGGGATTGAAAAGATATTACAGTGACACTAAATTCATATCTTTCAATAGTTACTCTGAATGGGAATGGGCTAAGTGATCCCATCAAAAGACCCAGGGTATCAGATTGGATAAAAAAGCAAGACCCATCTATTTGCTGTCTACAAGAGACTCATTTGAGACCTAAGGATACCTCCAGCCTGAAAATGAAAGTTGCAGAACCATTTACCATTTAAATGGTCCTCAAAAGAAAGCAGGGGTAGCAATAATCATATCAGATAAATTAAAGTTTATCGCAAAGACTGTAGTAAGAGATGAAGAGGGACACTATATCATACTAAAAGGGTATATCCAACAAGAAGACCTAACAATCATGAATATTTATGCCCCTAATGTGGGAGCTACCAAGTATATCAATCAATCAATAACCAAAGTAAAGACATACTTAGATAATAAAACACTAATAGTAGGAGGCCTCAACACGGCACTTGCTGCAAATGACAGATATTTCAGGCACAACATCACCAAAGAAACAAGAGCTTTAAATGATACACTGGACAGATGGATTTCACACATATATACAGAACTTTCCATCCGAACGCACTGAATACATATTCTTCTGAGGTGCACATCGAACTTTCTCCAGAATAGACCACATACTGGGTCACAATTCAGGACTCAACTGATACCAATAGATTGGGAATGTCCCCTGCATATTTTCAGATCACAATGCTTTGAAACTAGAACTCAATCACAAGAAGAAATTTGGAAGAAACTCAAACACGTGGAGGTTAAAGAGCATCCTGCTAAAAAATGAATGGGGCAACCAGGAAATTAGAGAAAAATTAAAAAGATTCATGGAAACTAAAGAAAAAGAAGACATAACCAAAATCTTTGGGATACAGCAAAAGCAGTCCTAAGAGGGAAATACATCGCAATACAAGCATCCCTCAAAAAACTGGAGTAAATTCAAATATACAAGCTAACCTCGCACCTAAAGGAACTGGAGAAAGAACAGCAAATAAAACCAACACCAAGAAGGAGAGTTAATAAAGATTTGAGCAGAACTCAATGAAATAGAGACCAGAAGAACTGTGAAACAGATCAACAAAACCAGGAGCTGGTTCTTTGAAAGAATTAATAAGATAGATAAACCATTAGCCAGCCTTATTAAAAAAGAGAAAAGACTCACATTAATAAAACATGAATGAAAAAGGAGAGATTACAACCACTACCAAGGAAATACAAATAATTTTAAAAACGTATTATGAGCAGCTATGTGCCAATAAATTAGGCAATCTAGAAAAAATGAATGCATTTCTGGAAAACCACAAATTACCAGAACTGGAACAGGAAGAAATAGAAAACCTGAACAGGCCAATAACCAAGGAGGAATTGAAGTAGTCATCAAACACCTCTCAAGACACAAAAGTCCAGGGTCAGATGGTTTCCCAGGGGAATTCTATCAAACGTTTAAAGAAGAAACAATACCTACTCTACAAAAGCTGTTCTGAAAGCTAGAAAGGGACAGAATACTTCCAAAATACTTACAAATACAGAATACTTCCAAACTCGTTTTATGAGGCCAGCATCACCTTAATTCCAAAACCAGACAAAGACCCCATCAAAAAGGAGGATTAGAGACCAATATCCCTGATGAACACAGATGCAAAAATTCTCACCAAGATACTAGCCAATAGGATCCAAGAGCACATTAAGAAGATTATTCACCATGACCAAGTGGAATTTATCGCGGGGATCCAAGGTTGGTTCAACACTGGTAAAACAATCTACCTGACAGATTATATCAACAAGAGAAAAAACAAGAACCATATCCTCTCAGTAGATACAGAGAAAGCATTTGACAAAATACAGCATCCATTCCTGATCAAAACACTTCAGAGTGTAGGGTTAGAGGGAACATTCCTCAGCATCTTAAAACCCATCTACAAAAAGCCCATCAGATATCATTCTCAATGGGGAAACACTGGGAGCCTTTCCCCTAAGATCACGAACACGACAGGGATGTCCACTCTCACTACTGCTATTCAACATAGTACCAGCAGTCCTAGCCTCAGCAATCAGACAACAAAAAGAAATAAAAGGCATTCAAACTGGCAAAGAAGTCAAACTCTCCCTCTTTGCAGATAACATGATACTGTACATAGAAAACCCAAAAGACTACATCCCAAGACTGCTAGAACTCCTACAGCAATTCGGCAATGTGTCAGGATACAAAATCAATGCCCAGAAATCAGTTGGATTTCTATACACTAACAATGAGACTGAAGAAAGAGAAATTAAGGATTCAATCCCAGTTATAATTGCACCCAAAAGCCTAAGATACTTAGGAATAAACCTAACCAAAGAGGTAAAGGATCTATGTCCTAAAAACTACAGAACACTGCTGAAAGAAATTGAGTACACAAAGAGATGGAAAAATATTCCATGCTCATGGATTGGAAAAATATTGTGAAAATGTCAATGCTACCCAGGGCAATTTTCACATTTAATGCAACCCCCCTATCAAAATACCATGGAGTTTCTTCAGAGAGTTGGAACAAATAATCTTAAGATTTGTGTGGAATCAGAAAAGACCCTGAATAGCCAGGGGAATATTGAAAAAGAAAACCAGAGCTGGGGACATCAGAATGCTGGATTTCAAGTTGTATCACAAAGCTGTAATCATCAAGACAGCATGGTACAAAAACAGACACGTAGATCAATGGAACAGAATAGAGAACCCAGAAATGGGCCCTCAACTCTATGGTCAACTAATATTTGACAAAGCAGGAAAGACTATCCACTGGGAAAAAGACAGTCTTCAATAAATGGTGCTGGGAAAATTGGACAGCCACATGCAGAAGAATGAAACTAGACCATTCTCTTACACCAGACACAAAGATAAACTCAAAATGGATGAAAAATCTAAATGTGAGACAAGAATCCACAAAAATCCTAGAGGAGAACACAGGCAACACCCTTTTCAACTTGGCCACAGCAACTTCTTGCAAGATACAGCTATGAAGGCAAGGGAAACAAAAGTGAAAATGTACTATTGGGACTTCATCAAGATAAAAAGCTTCTGCACAGCAAAAGAAACAGTCAACAAAACTAAAAGACAACCTACAGAATGGGAGAAGATATTTGCAAATGACCTATTGGCTAGTATCCAAGATCTATAAAGAACTTATTAAAACTCAACAGCAAAGAAACAAACAATCCAATAAAATGGGCAAAAGACATGAATAGAAATTTCACCAAAGAAGACATAGACATGGCCAACAAGCACATGAGAGAATGCTCTGCATCACTGGCCATCATGGAAATATAAATCAAAACCACAATGAGATACCACTTTACAACAGTGAGAATGGTGAAAATTAACAAGACAGGAAACAGCAAACGTTGGAGAGGATGTGGAGAAAGGGGAACCCTCTTGCACTGTTGGTGGGAATGTGAGCTGGTACAGCCACTCTAGAAAACTGTGTGGAGGTTCCTCAAAGAATTAAAAATAGAGCTACCCTACGACCCAGCAATTGCACTGCTGGGGATTTACCCCAAAGATAAAGATGCAGTGAAAGTCAAGACACCTGCACCCCAATGTTTATAGTAACAATGTTCACAGTAGCCAAACTGTGGAAGGAGCCTCGGTGTCCACAAAAGATGAATGGATAAAGATGTAGTCTATATATACAATGGGATATTACTCAGCCATTAGAAATGACGAATAGGGAATCCTGGGTGGCTCAGCGGTTTGGCGCCTGCCTTTGGCCCAGGGTGTGATCCTGGAGTCCCAGGATCGAGTCCCACATCGGTCTCCCTACATGGAGCCTGCTTCCCCCTCTGCCTCTCTCTCTGTGTCTCTCATGAATAAATAAATAAACTCTTTAAAAAAAAAATGACGAATACCCATCATTTGCTTCAACGTGGATAGAACTGGAGGGTATTAAACTGAGTGAAGTAAGACAATCGGAGGACAAACATCATATGGTTTCATTCATAAAGGGAATATCAAAAATAGTGAAAGGGATTATAGGGGAAAGGAGAGAAAATGAGTGGGAAAAATTAGAGAGGGTGACAGAACATGAGAGACTCCTAACTCTGGGAAATGAACAATGGGTAGTGGAAAGGGAGGTGGTGGAGGGATGGGGTGACTGGCACCGAGGGGGCACTTGACTGGATGAGCATTGGGTGTTATAAGTTGGCAAATCGAACTCCAATAGAAAAATATACAAAAATTTTAAAAAATTAAAATTCCTTTGCTATCATTTTTAGTTAAGTTTCAAGAGGGAATAAGATTATCTTAAGAGTTAAATCTACCATGTTCTAGAAAGTCTCTATACTCTGCTAAAATTTTAGCACGGTATTAGCGTATAAATTTAGTGAAGATTTACCTTATGATAAAGTGCCACAAAAAGTAAATCCAATTTCAGATACATTCATCCATTTCAGTAAACCAGTTCTGATATTCCTAGAAGTTGTCTATAAACTTTCTTCTCAACCCACATCAATCACTAAAATAAGGTGAAGGATAAACACCTAGCTCTAGGATTCTAAAAACATGATTTCAAAGGTCCTCAGAGAACAAAACGTTGCCAGCAGGGTGGAGTCTGATAACCCTTTATACTACTTTGTTCATTTCAACTATAGTCTCACAAATACAAACAAGATTCAGAAGGGCAGTGACCAGGATGGAGTTAATTTTACTCTTTCTCTAGTTTTGGACAGCTAACTTAGGAATGAATGGTAGAAAGCAGCGAAAGGATTATGAAATTCTCTGGATTTTCCATTAAGCTGAATTCCTTTTTGTTTATTTTCTATCAATTACTAATTTATGTGGGGAGTTTTCCATCAAATTAACCTGTCTCTGAAGGAATAATGCCAATTCTCTATAGCCAACAATTTTTTTTTTTTTTAAAGATTTATTTGAGAGATAGTCAAGTCAGTCAGCAGGAGGGGCAGAGGGAAAGAATCCAAGGAGACTCAGCACTGAGTGTGGAGCCTGACACGAGGCTCAATCCCATGACCCTGACATTGTCATCGGAGTAGAAACCAAGGGTTGGACACACAACCAAATGTACCACCCAGGTGCCCTGGCAGATACTTGTTTTTTTGAGCCACTCTGGATTCATTCATCCTAGTTCCAATACTAGCTCTTGATTTTCATCTGTGGCTCTACCTCTCCCTATGATTATGATGAAGCCAATTTTCATCTGATTGTGGGAAATGACAAGTTCAGCAGATCAGACCCTGCATAGCAGCATGTGTAGATTCAGGTAGCTGGATGTGACACCACTGGTCACTGAAATGCCTAAACCAACTGGGACTTATGGAAAAAGGGCTTATTCTTCTTGAAGTTGAACACAATATAAACCATATCTGGAACCAGATGTCTAAGTATAGCTCAAAAATGAAGGAAAGCAGAGTAGATAGACACTGAATTCTGGATTCTCATGACTGGCAAATTTTAGGTTTAGAATTCTCAGTTTTATGAATTACTAAATCTTCCTTTTGGCTTAAGCCTTTATGGTTAGGTCTTCCCTCAGGTACACCCAAAATATGCAAGCCAGTACCTTCCCATTTATCAATAGTTCCAGAGAAAACATGCCATTAAACCTATTTCTCGGGTTCCTAAATATCCAAGCAAAAGATCAGCATTTTAACAAAAACGTATATATATGAAGTAATGTGCAACTCAACAAAAAATAAAGTCAGAATCAGAGGGAAGAGATTTGTGTAATAAAAGTTATGAAGATTGACCAAATTACGGTGGCTTGGCAGTATCTGACAAAGTTTTTAAAAGCTGAACTGTACTTTTACTTTAATCCATTAGTTGGCATTAAGAGATTACAATAAAAAGTGAAAACAAAATGCAATGTTGCACTATTATTATTTGATGAGGACAAAGTTCCTGGTATCACATAGTATTTGCTCTATAAGGACTGAAGAAATACATTTACTTGAAGCCTCAGAACCAGATAAAGTGTGCTCTGAATCAACAACTGATCTATTTTCATCACATCATAAATATGATTAGATTTTTTTAAAGATTTTATTTACTTATTTACTTATGAGTGACATAGAGAGAGGCAGGGACATAGGCAGAGAAAGAAGCAGGCTCCACGCAGGGAGCCCGATGTAGGACTCGATCCCAACCCTGGGATCACACCCTCAGCCAAAGGCAGACACCCAACCATTGAGCCACACAGGCATCCCTCTTTTTCATTTTTTTTAATTTGAAGTAGGCTCCACGCCTAACACGGGGCTTGAACTCATCACCCTGAGATCAAGAGTGGCATGCTCTACAAACTGAGCCATGCAGGCACCCCAGATTAGATTTTTCTTCATACTGGCTGCTAGGTTAGGGCCAAATTTTAGGTGAAACTTTTTAACCCTAACATTTGCTTTCAAAATACAGTCCTTAATGTTTTTCAAACACAAATACAAACATCCTCCACCTCCATAACATGTTGGAGTTTTTAGAATAAAGATATGAATATAAGTAAATTAATGAGGTAAACAATGTACCTGGTGTATTGGTAAACACCCACGTTCTCTGAGTAAAATTTAGAGTCTGGTTCCCTCTTGTAGTAATTAATTGGCCAGGTTAAACTGCTGACCGGCAATTTAAATAACTCCTAGGTTCTTCATAATCATGAAACTTTGCAATTATTCTGTTTCTGCAGTTCAGAGAGCAAGATACAAATTGAAAACTAAACGTTTTTCTTTACTTTCAATCTTAGTTTAATGTAAATCAATAAGTTAAAAACACTTTATCCTTCACCTTCTCAATGCGGTGGGGGAAAAAACTCAAATATCATCATCACCATCATCTGGACATAATCACTCCAAAATCTGGTCCAGAATTTCCATCTATAATGTAGGTATTACAGTGCTCAGTTCGGCAGCACATATATAAAGTAGGTATTACAGTAACTGGCATTGAAAAAACGTGTGGTGGAAATATTAAACTCTGTTACACTCCAGACACAAGTTTGGACTATTAGACTAGATGAAGAATGCATTCATCAAAGAACTCACATGGCTGTATTTTTGATAATTCTTCCTTGGTCCATTTTCTGCCCAATGCCATGCACGACAAATACAATGTGGGTAGTCTGTGATGGCTTATCTTCTAATGTGGCTTCTTCTACATAACCTCTATGAAGTCTGGTCCCACTGCTTGATGCTGTAGAAAAATTATGATTCTAAGTTTACTATGTATTCCAGAAATAGCATTTTGACAATATATATTGAAAGAAATAATAAAGTAAAAGGTATATTAAGAAAAAAAATACAAATCAAAACAAAAAGAAAAAAGAAAAAAAAATTCACTGGGTTGGGTGGGGATGAAATTTGTAAGATAATGTATCTTGACTGGCTCAGATACAAAGTGCTTAACTGGACATGACACCAAAGTCAGAAACCACAGGAAAAAGAAAAGGAAGGAATAAAGGATGGACTGAACACAAAAGTTTAAAAAGCTGTCTATCAAAAAAATACCATGAAGCATAAATAAAAGATGAATCACAAGCTGGGAAAAATTTTGCAAAATATATGCATAATTAGCTAATTACTGAGGTACAAAGGAGGGCTTACTAATCAAAAAGTGAGAAGACAACCATTCAAATAGCAGAACAGGCTAAAGATACAAGATAATTCACAAGACAAATATAAATGACTAGTAAACAAAGAATATACTCAAGCACATCTGTTATCAAAGAAATCACAACAAAAGATGGAATAGCAAAAAAAATACCAGACTTAACAAAAATTTCTGAGAATTTATTAATAATGCTCTCACATCTTCCTCAGGTACCATTTCCTCTTTTCTTCCCTTAGTCACACTTCTTGAAAGAGTTGTCTATTCTCACTGCCTCTATTTCTTCACCTACCTAGACTTCAAATCCACTCATGACTTCCATTTCACTAGACCCAACAGAAAATTTTAGCTTTCACCTTTAATTGCCATGTTTTATTTTCACATCACTGCCTGAGGTTTGACTGCTCTTGTGTTTCTAGAAGTATAAAAGATATTAATCCTGCCAGATCATTCTAAATATATGATTATCACTGATAAGTACATGTGAATTTAGTCACCTTAATAAAGTTTCATTTAACAGGGCAGTAACTGTCACTAAATTTAAAACATATTTAAAATATTCTAAAAGTAGAATTTGAATAGTCTATTTTGAATATAAGAGAAAAAGATTCTACAAATTTTGACAAAGCATAGTAACACTTAACAATTACCTTTAGAAAATCCCAGTTTTTGGGTAACTGTCCTTGCAATTTTAGATGTTGTTGCATCACTATAAAGATACACTTCATCCATACTGTGCCAGTCAACGTGATTTCGACTCAATTTGAAACTATGAATAGCTGTTGCAAAAAGGAAAAATTAATTTGAAGGTCTCTTATTTATAAGTGTAAATAATTATAATACACAGATTTTTGAATCCGTATCTGAACTGAGCTCAATAAAAACTATTTTGCTGAAACACATATTGATATGAAGCAAGTAATACAGGGACTTTATCTTATAAATGATTAACCATGCTACAGGGAATGTCAACTTGTTAGAAGAACACAGAATAACTGGCTTAACCACCATAATTTTAACCTCTAACATGTAATTAATATGTTTTGATTATTAAAGAATTACTTTCCCAGATGATATAACTGTTTCTTAGGTCTGAGTCCTCAATACCTTTGACATAGAAACTTAAGTTTCTTTTCTTCTGTGGATTTTATTTTTGGATCTGTGAAAATTTCACTCAGTGCCAGATAAAACAAGACTAAGGGAAAAAAATTATCTTTAAACTGGGAAGAGAACAATCTAAATTATTAGAATAGATGGTAGTTTTGAAATAGATATGAAGACCAATTATCATTGGATATTGCTCACCATAACAGAAATCCAAAGTTAAAAGATGTTTTAATAAGAAATCAAAGACATTTTTTTCTACTATAATGTTCAAATCAGTATGGTTACTGCATTTCTGTAACTAAGATATGCCTGGTGAAAATAAGCTAAAAAACAAACCCAAAAAACCCACAAACTTCTATGCTCAAGAAATACATATAAGCTGTCTGAGGCAGGTACTAATGTCTTGATCATTTTGCACCACTAACACCAAACACAGTGTCCTAGCACAGAGCCTGACATGTATCACTAATTTAGTAATGCTTGCAGAAGCAATAGATTAAAAGAACTGTCATAACGTATTCATCCATTCATAACTTGATAATTCTTATAATCCTGAAGGCCTTAAACTTTCCTCTCTCTGTATCTCTGGAATAGAGGTGAGAAAAAATCCACATACCCATCTTCAGAAAACTATGCACCTTAAAACTGCTATGCCTGATTTATTTAAAACAAATCATCTTTAAACAAAATATTATCTCCCATTATATATAAAGACTCTGAGGTACAAAGAGATTAAATGACTTGCCATAAAGCAAATTACCAGCAGAGCCTAACTATTCTGATTTGAAGCTGGGTTGAAAATAACCTCAAGTTAAACGTGAAAGGTTATATAGCCCTGGCCAAGATCTAAGATCAAAGTCATTTTTATGAAAACCTATTTCCTACTAGAACACATAGAAAAGTAAATCCTTTCTGGGAAATTGTTCTTGATTACAAATCCAATTTCAAAAATGTATGAAAAACCAATGTATATTTCATTTATCTGTCAGGATACATTACTAACATTGAACATAGACCAAGATGCAATTAATGTGACAAACAATATCTTCAATTAAAAAAATAAAAACAAAAAAACAAAAAACCAAAAAAACATCCACGATGTACAAACTCAGCTTTCTTTTTTTAATAAAAGAACTTTTTGTAAATTAGGAAAATCTTTCTCAAGAGTTTAATAATTTACTTTTCTATGTCTGATCCAAACCACTATTTTATGCTTTTTAATCTAATGTTTCTAAACCACATCTATGTTAAAATAGTTTTGAGCGACATATGCTTAAAACATTGAAACTACGGGACCAAGATATTAAGAGAATAGTGTCAAGCCAACAAATTTTGTTTCTCTTCAAATCATCCACAAACTGTTTTAAAGTAAAACATCTTAGTATTGGTAAACATCTTATTACTGGACCACATATATTATTTACAAATGTTTATATCCCTTATAATCAAGTAACTCTAAACAAAATAGCACAACGGACACATTTCTAAAAAACTAGTAATTTCTATGCTTTAAATACTGAATACTATAAGCCAGGGAGTATAACTACATGGAGAAATGAAACTACAGTTACTGTACCTTGAGAACGCTTTCGCTTAAGACCTGCCGCATCTGAACTCTCCTTATATCCTCTCCATTTGAACAGAGAAGGGAGGGAGAAGGGAGGGAGGTGGTAGGCAACTAAGAAAGCAAAAACACTGAGCTTCAAAGTAAATTGTAAATGAGGTTTGCCATTTTGCCTTTTTGTTGTATTAACTTTAAAAAAAGGAGTTGTATTTGACAAACATTATTCCAAATGTTTATGTATAGAATTTTCTAATTAAAAATCAGTGAAGCAAAATAGTAGTTTAATAATGTTTATCAAATATATGCTCTACTTTTATTGAATGAAAAAAGGCAAATGATACCCAAATTTTATCAGACAACTATGTGATCATCACATTTAATGTCTCTGCACAGACAGAATAAAAAAATAGGTCATGGTATTTTTGTATGCATAAGGGATTTATAAGCCCCATCTTTACAATATTAAGGTTATTTACTCTCACCAAATTAGTTGACAGTTGATGTGCAAATTAAGAAGGGAACAAATAACATTTTAAACATCTAATTGCAGTTTTCCTGAGAAAATATCAAAGTATACATTCCACTAGATGCCTTCTATTACTGAAGTGTATAATGGAAGCTTCCCACAGAAACAAAATCTTTTCACAACTCTGTTTGAGTTGCTAAAAGAATTATAAAATGAAACTTTTGCCAAAGTAAATCAAATTGGAAGCTCTTTAACTGATCAGTGATAAAATGAAAAAAAAAAAAAGTCACTAGTAACAATGTATGCTGTGACATCTTGTAAACATGCGACAGACAACATAAAGCCAGACACAGCCTTTGGCAAATCAGTAAATAACCTTAAAATCAACACTTTCCCTGTGGAACATTGCTAGTTATATATCAGTAAATTTCTTTACATTTTAAATAAGCAGTTATTTAAAAATCCACTTGAAATTGAACCTTACAAATCAGTTTCTTTTTCTTTTCTTTTTTTACAAATCAGTTTTTAACAGTTCAGGAAATGAACCATAGAACCTTTATGACTTAGTTCAAATTTATATTCTAAAACATTTGCTTTTTCATCCTCACTCCCTTCTACATTAATGTGACATTCAAAGGTTAAATACTGCTCCAATATGAATACATTTAATTCCTGTTGTGCAGTACCAGAAATGGTTTAAAAATCTGTTGTATGTACAGATGAAAAGGTAACTGAGAAATGCTTACAAGGCACTTAATAATTACAACTATGTAATTAGAAGGCTATAGACTAGGATTAAAAACTGGGTTGGAACATTAATAAAAACACTTCATTGTTACAAAGGGCTGGAAAATGATAACTGGGTTGGAAAATGATAACTGAAACAATTTTCTTCATTAAAGTTTCTTCTCTGGGGTGCCTTCTGATCAGTTATTGAGGAGTAGAATGTACACTTGCAGGAAACATTTTTAAACAAAAAATTCATTAGGAAAAAGCTAAATATCAAAGTAGATCAAATTGGCATAAATTTGAGACTTTATTACTCAAAGAAACAAAACCTAGGTTTTATATATCCACTAGTAAAACATGAACTAAATCCATATTTACTAAAAGAAAACTAAAAATAATAAAAAGTCATTAATAAAAATGCATACTTTGACATTTTGTAAACATGAAACAGCCAACAGAAAGCCAGACAGACTTGATATTTGGCAAATCAGCAGAAAACCTTGAAGTCAACATTTTTCTTGTCAAATATTGCTGGTTATAATATATCAATACATTTCTTTACATTTTAAATAATTATTTAAAAATCCACTTGAAATTCATATGGACCATTTGACTACACTTCAAAATTATGCAAACACTTTCAGAAATCTAGTCAAGATATAAAAAAGAAAGGCTTTCTTTTTTAAATAAACAGTATAATTTAGGGATTAAAAGAGACAAATATCCCAATATACTAAAAAGAGAGAAGTACACTTATTTAAAACATCTTCACAAAATTAGACATGGTTCTTTACCTTCCTCTCAAATCAAATTCCTATTTTCACTTGAAAGTCACTTGCTGTATTTGTCACAATATCCCATAGCACAGTTAGAAAGCTTAATTTTTTTCAACCCAAAGCATAGAATTAGGGGTACTATTATAAGCACAGTACAAAGTATTTACTATCAATCCAAACAGGGATCACCACTAAATGAAATTCAAGTGCTAGAAAGCATTACTAAAAATTTTCCTTTTATGTTAGCAACAATATGCACAAACCCAAAACTGTTAACTTATTAAATGCTAACATTTAATTAAAATGTTGTTTTATATACTAAAGCCTTCCATAGCAATGAAAAAGATCTAAAGTACTATTATAGCATTTCCAATAAATGCCCCCTACTAATCCTGTTTCTTCATTATATAATTCTGAAAGCAAAAGAATATCAAAAAAGGGGGTCGTTGATGACATAGAAATCCCCAGAACAACTCAATGACTTCTCCCTTTCTAAAAGCTGGTAACCTGGATAATCTCACCTTTAGGGAAAGCAGGTCTGCACATCTCAAACATGCCAACTGTAATGAGAAAATGCCTAGCAACCTTCTTGGATCTCAGAGAGATTAAATTAGGTAAATTTATAAAAACTAATAACTAAGAGCTAGAAGATGGGGAATTCTCTTAGTCACCAAAGAGGGAGAAAAAGGAAAGCAGGTTAGAAGGGATTAGCACCCTTGTAGCTCCTCTCATCTTTTTGACTTTTCAGTTTTATATTCACAGTTTGGGATATTCTTATTCAGTTAACAGTGATAGGAATATACACTTTACATGCCAAATTGTTAAATGTTTGAAGTTCTTCAAGGTACACCAACACCTGTGATGTCACAGCACCCCAAAATAGCTTGAATGGTAACCTAGCCGAGACTCTTGTAGACAGCATAGCAGTCAGGTTTCGCATTCTTAATATGTCAATCTTTGCCTTTTAATTGCAGCATTAGTTCACTTACATTCACCATAATTATCAATATGGGTAAATTTAGGTTTACTATTTCCCATTTACTTTCTCTTTGTTCCTTCTGTATTTTGTTTCTTGTTTCTCTTTTCCGGATTTCTTTTGGTCTAATTAAATATTTTTTACTATTTTATTTTAATGCCCCTACTGGACTTTTTTCCTTTCCTAACTTTGATACCTTTACTTGAAGGTAAAGTCATCTTTATTGAGATATACTTGACAAAAAAAGAAGATATTTAACATGTACATAATAGTAATTTGACATATAGTGGTAAAGGATTCACCTCATCTAGTTAACTAGACCCCATAACACTTTTGAAGAGCTATTTTGTTATTTTGTAGAATATCCCTTAATTTGAATTTATCTGATGTTTTCTCATGATTGGATTGATGCTATGCATTTTTTGGCCAGGGTGAGATGCAGGATTAACCCATTAAATTGCCTTTTTATTTTTTTTTTTAAGATTTTTAATGTATTTATTTGACACAGAGCACAAGCAGGGGGTAGCAGAGGGAGAGGGAGAAGCAAGCTCTCCACTGAGCAAGGAGTCCAATACAGGACTGGATCCCAGGACCCTGGGATCATGACCTAAGTGAAGGCAGAGAGTTAACCGACTAAGCCACCCAGGCACTCCTAGTTTAACCTTTTTTAAACTGATTACTGCTTAGATAGATTATAAAATGAGTCAAACACTAATCTAGTACTACCCGCAAATATTTTCAAAATTACTTTTTGAAGGGCTGATTTTATTTGTAGAATTCATCCCCAGTGAAACTCCAGGCTTCCATTTGTTAGGCTGCTAGGAGGTGGGGCAAGAAGAGAATTGATTTTTAAGTCTAAGGGAAAACAAAATTTAGATTAAAGTATCTAAATTGCAAAAAAGTGATGATGCTTTTATGGGTTATTTTGATTTGTGTGCTAAAAAAAGTTATGCTAAATTTTCATCAATCTATTTCAATGCTTACTTTGAGATTAGTAGGAAAATTAACAAGGAGAAAACATTAAGAAATCCAATTTATTTGTGGCATCAGCTGCCTTAACTAAAACACAGATAAGGTCAGAAAGAAAAGGAATTATTTTATATCAATGTCCTTCAAGGCAAGAACTCTGTTTAGTTTCTCAGAAATTCTGCTGAGGAGAAAAAAAAAAATCCCAGAGCACTTAAAGGTTCCTAGATACAGTATTTTTAAATGTTTTTAATTATTAAATTGGATTTTTCCAGAAAGCCTTACTTGAAAACCTCCACAGCATCGTGATCTCCAACTCTCAGTATTCCAAATCTATTTGTAGAATATCTAATTCTATATTCATTGTTTACCCTGTTATCTTATACTTACTAACAATTCTCATCTTTGACATTGTCTTCCCCAAAACTTCTTGAAGGTAAAAATTTTGTCTATTTCCTTCACAAAAGTGCCTAGCACAACACTATCTGCACATGGAAACATTTAAAATCTGACAATATCATGAATCAAGACTTTCTCATATATATACATGAGAAAATTTAGGAGGAAAAGGTTTTTTTTTTTTTTACTCTAATTATGAAAGGTGAAATTTCAGAAGGTAGGAAGCAAAATAAAATATTATACTATATTTTATCTTTGTAGATATGGTAAATTGGATTTATTTTTCTAATAATGGTGGCTTTTTGGACAGCAAATGTTCTTTCCTTAAGACCAGTGATAATTTTCAAATGTACTATAAAATTTCCCATAATTTTCAAAGTAAAATATCACATCTTAACATATACATGATACATGTACCTTTTACATAAAACTGAGAAACAACTAAAATGGCTATAAGTTTATGACAACAGTATCCATACTAAACTGAATTTAAAATCTTTGCTAATAATAAAATATGGCAAAGCTTTACATGCCATGCTGTATTTAAAAAAAAAAATTTTCTTCTAATGAACCTCAAAGAATCATTTTGAAAGATTACAGTGCAAAAGTGTTGTAAGTTTAAAAATTTTCTATTACCAATTAGAATTTTACCACTAGATGTATATCCTTAAATCTAACAAAAAATATCACTATAATATCCTTGATTGATACTCTAGAATCAACACAGACACTCTAAGACCTCCTAAAAACCTTCTCATACAAATACACCTGTTCTCTATCAGACTTTTTTTTTTCTTTCTATCAGATCTTTTTAAATGACTGGCTCATAAAATTAGGGCACTGTGAAGAAAACTGAAGTATCTTGCTAAACTTAACATTCTGATAGGTAGTAGAACTAAAAAAGACACACAAAATTCTAATTTTTATTGTAATAAAAACAAGATTCCAAATAGATGTGATCTATTAGATCTATTAGATGAAACAGAGCTGATAGATTAACTTCTACAAGATGAATTAGCAAAAGAAAAAAATATGTTTTGAATACAGTACAAGAAAGGCGAATAATCAACTTATGTTTTTATTTTTTATACTTATTCTTGTTTTCCTCCAAGCTCTTGGGTTTTTTCCTCTACATTCATAGTAAGGAATTCAGGTGGCTAAACTGGGTTTGTTAAGGTGAATTGCCATTTTTGAGGG
The DNA here is from genome assembly GCF_048418805.1 of Vulpes vulpes. Taxonomy (NCBI): domain Eukaryota; kingdom Metazoa; phylum Chordata; class Mammalia; order Carnivora; family Canidae; genus Vulpes; species Vulpes vulpes. The sequence goes on from NC_132785.1 coordinate 90,423,676, forward strand.
AGGACTAAAGGAGAATAGAAAAAAATCTAGAATTCAGCCCTCTCCAATAGCAATCTTATTTTGGTAGTGGTAATGAACCACAACTTTGAGAAGCTAGTTTCTCAGTTATGTAGACTTTTAATCAACTAGACACAAAAGATAATGTTAATCTGGTATGAACTATAGTTTCCTTGCTTGTGAGGTGTGTGTGTTCAGAGAGAGAAAATTTTTGAAATTTTCAGAAAGAAAATACTTAAGGATGTTTGTCACTAAGAATAAGAAAAAAAAACCCAAAGCCAATTTAAAGCTTGTTGTTCTGCTATTAATTATGTCATATGAGCAATTACTTCCAACCACATAATTTTTTCCAAACTGCATCTGTGAATTACTTGACCAATATTGAGTTTCTGCTTTAGAAATGTTTTGGGGTTGGGGGGAGAACTCACTTAATTCATACTTTTAATTCACGAGTTTCAATGGGGCTTGCCAAGAAACTTCCAAAATAAAGGCAAGCATAGATGAAGAAACACTTTTTAGAAAAAAATATTTAGAGAAATCTACAAATTCTAATCTACCTGGATTATCATACTCACCAGAATAGCTGATCCCACTGCCTGCAGTAAATGGAACAATAGAAGTATTTTTAACTTTACCACACATTTTGAATTTTACTCAAGATCAGACACATAATGAAACATGGCAATCTTGGCTATTATGTAAATATATTAAGCTATTGCAAACAAATCCAAATGCTGAATAAGGGAATATAAAGAGTAGACTAATTCAAATTAAAAGTTGATATGGAGACAGCCTAAAGTTATTTACATAAAGGAAATTAACTTTTTTTAAACTTCAGGAAAAGAACCAACATTAAAATATTAACAAAACTGTCCTTTTGATATAATGACAGATTTTTTTGTAGATTCAATTTTGTTGGTAATTAAAAACTACTAAAAGGACTAATTCACAGAACATAACAATTGTACAATTATAGTAAGTCATGTTAGTGTCATGCCAGTGCACACACATATTAAATAAAATAAAAAACTGAGATAGTTCAGAAATTCATAGATTTAAATTCTAAGTAATCAAATGTTTAAATCAGAAATTTTATAAATTCTAACACTCATGAATTACTATGCAAAATTAAGAACTACTCTACACTTCACCAAGAACTTACTTGATTTACAGAACATATTAAATATATTAATCGGTCTTACCATCTTTTCCATCTACGGATTTTGTCACTTCAATATCAAAATTTTCCTGCATCTGCTGACCTCTAAAACAGCTGAGATGTTCTTGCTCAATTAAATTACTTTCTTCTTCTTCTAGAGGCTGCCAAGTACCATCAATAAACCACTGTCCACGCATTACTGGTATTTTATCAGCTTCTGAAAAGAGAAGACACAGAATTATACATTTTAGGATCCAACCTCCTAGGAAGACACATAGTAACTATAATTTTATATTTTGTTACTACTGTGGCAAAAACTTTCATGACCCAGCTTAATCCCTTCAAGTTTTAAATTCCAGATTTCAAACCACAGTGTATATATATTTTTACAGCATATTATTTTATTTATATTGGATATTATGCATAAAAATTACTTTGGCATTAGAAAGGCAGATGAAAAAGAAAAAAGAAAGAAAGGCAGATGAGCAGTTATCTTTATACCTGAGACCCCAGTAACCCCAACTAGTAGGGTATGGGGTTAAGACAAGTTCATGCAAGACTCTGGTGACAGTTCCAATGTCTTAGAAAATACTGATATACATTCCCAGAAGTAGTTCAGAAATAGTGTGTGTGGTAGTAGTGTGCTGCACTTTTTAGGGCTGCCTTAAAAGTTATAGGCTCCCTGTTAGAATACGGGAATAGCTGAAACATTTAATTATAATAAATTCCTCATCCATTTTAGAAAAAAAAATGGGTAGAAAGTTTTCTTGAATAACTGTAAACATTTGTCTTTTTTTTTTTTTAAGATTTTATTTATTTATTCATGAGAGACACAGAGAGAGAGGCAGAGACACAGAGGGAGAGGTAGGCTCCTCGCAGGGAGCCAGAGGTGGGACTTGATCCCAGGACCGGGATCACACCCAGAGCCAAAAGCAGACACTCAACTGCTGAGCCACCCAAGCGTACCAACATTTCTTTGATTAAATACTGTTCCTATAAGCCTAACACTTTTTTTCCTTCCTTCTTCCCTGTGTCTGTCCGTCCCTCCCTCCCTCTCTCCTTTCTTTCTCTCCTCTTTCTCTCTCTTTCTTTTTCTTTCTTTCTTTCTCTCTCTCTCTCTCTCTCTCTCTCTCTCTCTTTCTTTCTTTCTTTCCCTCTATGCCTAGTGTGGAGCCCAGTGCAGGGCTTGAACTCAGTACCCCAATACCAAGACCTAAACTGAGATCAAGAGTCAGATGCTTAACTGACTGAGCCCCATAGGTGTCAGCTATGATATCTTGAATCCTTTAAGGTTTGTTTAAAAAAAAAAAAAAAAGTAAAAATAAAATGGAAATAACAAACCCTAAAAATAAAAAGTAAAATAAAACAGATAAACTTAATTATGTAGAGATTTGGTAGTTTAACCATATACAGAAAAAATTTTCAAGTGGATTTAAAACAGTAATTTTTACATATATCCTGTGAACAAAAAAAACTGCAAATACATCTTAAGCCTTTTGCAGTAAGTGCACTGCCATAGATCTTAATATTGTATTAATATTGGTATTGTTATTTTGAAACAGTATTTGAAACAGTTAAAATAAATATATTAGCTTTGTTACTATCATTAGGAACCAAGAAAAAATAGGTACAGATATAAAAATCAAAGAATTAGAATTGTAATTTTAAATTTCAATTACTAATGTCAGCATGAACTAAAATGATGTATTTTCTCTTTAAAGGGTCCTAAGCTTTGTCCATTGAAAAGGCCTAGATGGGATCCCTGGGTGGCGCAGCGGTTTGGCGCCTGCCTTTGGCCCAGGGCGCGATCCTGGAGACCCGGGATTGAATCCCACATCGGGCTCCCGGTGCATGGAGCCTGCTTCTCCCTCCGCCTGTGTCTCTGCCTCTCTCTCTCTCTCTCTGTGACTATCATAAATAAAAATAAAAAATAAAAAAAAAAAGAAAAGGCCTAGAAAGAGACCAACAGGTGAGCACTCCTGAAATAAAGACCATGATCTCTAAATATCATACCTCACTAAAAGAAACCAAGAATTCTTTAAGAAATGGCTAATTCTGGGTGTGAGACTGAAAATTTACTAAACAAGCTTTAAATATCTTGTACCAGACTTGTACTGTGATGGATTAGAAATCCATCATGTGGGATCCCTGGGTGGCGCAGCGGTTTGGCGCCTGCCTTTGGCCCGGGGCGCGATCCTGGAGACCCGGGATCGAATCCCACGTCGGGCTCCTGGTGCATGGAGCCTGCTTCTCCCTCTGCCTATGTCTCTGCTTCTCTCTCTCTCTCTCACTGTGTGCCTATCATAAATAAATAAAATTTAAAAAAAAAAAAAAAAAAAAAAAAGAAATCCATCATGTATGTTTCTATTTTTTATATTATTCTATATTCTGCTATAGCAATTTCACTGTATTTAAGTGTTTACTGTGTTATATGGTGTATAGATACTAAAAAATATTATACCTTCATTATGAATCATGGCTTTTAACACTATAAAGTATACTTGGTTGTGTTTAATGACTTTTTTTTTTTTTAATTTTTTAAATTTTTATTTATTTATGATAGTCACAGAGAGAGAGAGAGGCAGAGACACAGGCAGAGGGAGAAGCAGGCTCCATGCACCGGGAGCCTGATGTGGGATTCGATCCCGGGTCTCCAGGATCGCGCCCTCGGCCAAAGGCAGGCGCTAAACCGCTGCGCCACCCAGGGATCCCGTGTTTAATGACTTTTTAATATGGATCCTACATTGTTTATTGAGATTACAACCCCTGCTTTATTTTTTTCTATTTGCCTGTGATGTTTTTGCACATCCCTTATTTTTAAATTTTTGAATCACTGAAAATCTTTTTCAGTGAAAATCTTTTTCAGTCACTTGAAAATCTTTTTCTTCTAAGGTGAGATAAGCCCATTTATATTTATTGACATGACTGATATATCTGAATTGTGTGTTCTATAATTACCTTTATCACCAAGTATTATTGGTATATATTATAATTACCAAGTATTACTCATACTTACTCTTTTTTCCCTGTAATTGGTATTCCTGCTTTTTTTCTTTTCTTTTACTTTCTTTTGGTATTTAGGAAGATTTACATTTTTTTTTTCTGATGGTTGCCTTCATATGTTGTGTGTGTGTGCGTGTATTTTAGAGCATCTTAAGTCTCTTTTTCTTATTTAACCTTTTACCATCTGACTTACCATCATAAGTAGTATCCTATAATAGCCACTTAATACTTATAGGGAATGATCTTACTCTATTTTCCCTTTCTCTCTTCATTCATTATTAATTTTATTCATTCTACTTTGTCAGAATATATAAAATATTAAAACTAATAAATATATTAGTTTTGGATCTACAATTAAACATATTAAATTCTCACTAAGAATTACCTAAATTCTTTTACGTTCAAAACTGTTTATCAAAAAAAAAATTTTTTTTGTCTATCACCTTGATACTTGAAAGACAAGTTGGCTAGCTTGAACTTTGTTTCCCTGAGTTTTTAAAAATTCTGCTCTCTGGTAGCTTTCCTTGGTATATTGTTCTTGAGAAGTCTGATGTCTTTTTTTCTTTTTTAATTAGTAAAGTGATCTACTCAGTCCTTACCTCAGAGAACAGGAAAAAAAAGTCTTTAAAGTCTAATAGCTTCACTAGTCTCTAAAGTCTAATAGTTTCTGGATCACAGTTCATTGTTCTGGACCAATCTGTCCAAGTGGGCCCTTTTAATACGTGGATTTCAGTTTTCCTCTTGTTTCTGAAAAGTTCCCTCGGATTATGATTGTCATTAGCTCTGTTCCACTGATTTCTCCCCTTCAGAGACTCTAATTATAGAGTTGTTGGATCTTCCTTTGCCTATATTGCATTTCACACACTTTCTTTCTCAAGCTTTTTACTTCTCTCTGCATCTTTTCCATTATTTTGTTTGTTTTATCAATGCCTCTTATGTCAATGCCCCTATTAGTATGTCCACAAGTTTGTTTGAGAATTTTTTTGTTTGGTTGGAGTAACTTAATAGTTTCCTGAACCAATCTAAAGACTATCCACAGCTAAATGTAGAGAAGAGGCCACATCAAAGACAGTAGGAAGAATGGAAAGGTGGCTGGGAACTGAACTGACTGGGAGATGGTCTGCAGGAGGAAGTGACTGCAGGCACAGAAAGGGAGAGCAGTAGACACCTCATCAGGCCTGGGGAACCTGCACTGGGAGGACGAATCTTCATAACATATGGCTTTGAAAATCAGAAAAACATCTCTAGTTCTTACAGTCAGTGCTGATTAAAAGCTGGAATTTTAAAAAATCAGCAGGCTTGTCTCTGGGAGAGAGTAATAGAAAACTGAGTCCAGTCCTTGCCTGAAAAGAGACAGTATAAGAAAGAGCCCCATGGAGATACAGATTAGAAACAGCAGTTTGAAAAATACCTGGGCAAGAATCATTTATGAATCTCAGAACGTATGCTGGAGAGGCAGGGATTTTTAGGAGACTTCTCCAAGAACCAAAGAGCTGGAGGGTGCCATTGCCTTCCCCTACCCCCAGCCTAGATACACAGACACCTGGGGGAACCACTGGGAACCACTAGGAACACTCCACCTGGCTTGCTAACAGAGCACTCTCCTGTGGACTTGCCCTCTCAAACAGGCCCTCAGCAGGAGTCCATCCAAAGCAGTGCAACAAGTGTGGCAGTGTGCAAACAACCCCAACAGGGGCCAGCACCATTCCAAAGTAACTCCTGCCCCAGAGAGAGGGGGAAGGCCATCATACATACCAGTCTCACTGCAGCCTCAGCAGTAGGGAGAGGCCAGACATGTGGTCTAACTGCAGGTCCTACTTACTGACAAAAGCTTCTCAGGGGACCACAAAGAGAAAGCACCCCACAGTTCAGTGATACTGCATCTCTGACAAACGCCTGATCTGACTCAAGCCCAAGGCAGCCCCAGACTGGCCCATTAACAACACAAGGACCAAAGAGAGCCATTGCAGATGACTGGACTGAAGGCAATGTGGCTCAGCCACAATAGTAGGGTACATGCAACACACATAGGACACCTGAAGTGCCAGGTTCTGATGAACAGGGGACATTGTACTGCAGGGCACTGCAGGACTCTTCATCTTAAGCCACAACTGTCAGGAGGAGATGTAGCTGATTGACCTAACACATAGAAACAGAGAATCACTCAAAATGAGGAGAGAGAAATATGTCCCAAATAAAGAATAGGACAAATCACAACAAAAGAGCTAAGTGAAATGGAGCTAAGTAGTAACATGCCTACTAGAGCATTTAAAATATTGGTTGTGAAGATACTAACTTCAAAAAAAGAGTGGAGGACTTCAGTGAGAATATCATCAAAGAGAAAACATAAAAAAGAATCAGATAAATTCAATAAGTGAAATCCAAAATAGACTAGAGGGAATAAATAGTACACTAGAGGGAAGAACAGATTGGCAACCTGGAGGACAGAGTAACAAAAAACAATCAAGCTGAACAGGAGAAAGAAAAAAGAAAAAGAAAAAGAAAAAATAAGAATAGATGAAGCGTACTCAGTAACACCATCAAGTATAGTAACATTCAAACTATAGGGTTCCCAGAAGGAGTATATAGAGAAAAGGGGGCAGAGAATGTATTTAAAGAAATTATAGTGGAAAACTCCCCAAATTTGTGGAAGGAAACAGAAATCCAGATCCAGGAGGTACAGAGAACCCCTAACAAAATCAACCCAAGGAAGTCTACACCAGGACACACAGTAATTAAAATGGCAAATTACAGTGATAAAGAGAGAATTTTAAAAGCAGTAAGAGAAAAGAAAACACTTAGATAGAAGGGAAACTCCATAAGGCTATGAGCTGATTTTTTTTAGCAAAAAAATTGCAGGCCAGAAGGGAGTGGCATGATATATTCAGTGCTGAAAGAAAAAACCCTGCAACCAAGCATACTCTATCCATCCAGCAAGGGAAGGAGAGATAGAGTGTTCCAGACAAATAAGAATTAAAGGAATTCATCACCACTAAACAGCCTTACAAGAAATGTTAAAGGGGGGTCTTTGGAAAGGAAAGACCATAAGCAGGAATAAGAACAGAAGCAAGCATAAAAGCAGTAAAATTAAATATATCCATAATAATCATTCAAGGGATTCACAAAATAAAAAGATGTAAGGTATGATATCATATACTTAAAATGAGGGAAGGGTAAGGAGAAATAATTTAGTGCTTTTAGAATGGGTTCAAATTTAAGCGACCATCAGCTTAGTATACACTGCTATATGCATATGATGTTATATATAAAACTAATGTTAACCACAAATCAAAAGCCAGTAATAGGTATGCAAAATAGAAGAGAAAGGAATCCAAGTATATCATTAAAGAAATCCAGCAAACTGTGAGAGAGCAAGAAAAGAAAGGAACAGAGAAGAACTATAAAAATAATCATAAAACCAGTAACAAAATGGCAATATGTACATACCTATCAACAATTACTTTGAATGTAAATAGACTAAATGCTCCAATTAAGACAGAGTGATGGAATGGATAAAAAAGTAAAATCCATCTGTATGCTGCCTACAAAAAACTAATTTCAGACATAAAGACACAGGCATATTGAAATTGATCTGATGGAAAAGCATTTATCATGCAAACAGAAGTGAAAGGAAAGCTGAGTATCAACACTTAAAATCACACAAAATAAACTTTAAAACAAAGACTATAACAAGAGTCTAAGAAGGACACCACATAATCATAAAAGGAACAATCCAAAAAAAGAAAATGTAACAATTGTAAATATTTATGTGCCCAGTATGGGAGCACCCAAATAGATAAAGTAGTTAATTACAAGCATAATGGAAGTAATTGATAGTAATACAATTAATAGTAGGAGATTTTAACCCCCCACTTACATCAATGGATAGATTATCCAAATAGAAAAGCAACAAGGTAACAGTGGCTTTGGATGATACATTAGACCAGATGGATCTAACAGCATACATTCAGAACATTCCGTGAAAAAACATCAGAATACACATTCTTTTTCAGTGCACATGGAACATTCTCTAGAAGAGATCACATGTTAGGACACAAAACAAGTCTCAACAAATCAAAAAAACTGAAATCATACCATGCATCTTTTCTGACCACAATGCCTTGAAACTAGAAATAAACCACAAGAAAAGATCTGGAAAGAACACAAATACACGGAGGCTAAATAACATGATACTAAAACAATGAATGGATCAACCAAGAATCCAAAGAGAAGAGAAAAAAAAAAAAGAGACAAATGAAAATGAAAACACAACAGTCCAAAACCTTTGGGAGGCAGCAAAAGCTGTTCTTAAGAGGGAATTTTATAGCAATACAGGCTATCTTAAGAAGAAAAATCTCAAATAAACCACCTAACCTGTCATCTAAAGGAGCCAGAAAAAGAAAAATAAACAAAACCCAAAACCAGTAGAAGGAAGGAAATATTAAAGCAGAAATAAACAAAATAGAGGGATCCCTGGGTGGCGCAGCGGTTTGGCGCCTGCCTTTGGCCCAGGGCGCGATCCTGGAGACCCGGGATCGAATCCGTCGGGCTCCCGGTGCATGGAGCCTGCTTCTCCCTCTGCCTGTGTCTCTGCCTCTCTCTCTCTCTGTGTGTGACTATCATAAAAAAAAAAAAAAAAAAAAAAAAGAAATAAACAAAATAGAAATTAAAAAAACCCAAGAGAACAGATCCATGAAGCCAGAAGCTAGTTCTTTGAAAAGAGAAAATTGGTAAACGTTTAGCCAGATTCATAATAATAAAAAAGAATCAAAATCAGAAATTAAAGAGAAATAACCAGCAGCATAAAAGTACATGAGATTATAAGAGAGTGTTGTGAAAAATCATATGCCAACAAATTGGGCAATGTAGGAAAAAATGGCTTAATTTCTAGAAACATAACCTCCCGAAAAAGGATCAGGAAGAAAAAGAAAATCTGAACAGACTGATTACCGGCAATAAAATTGAATCAATATTCAAAAAACTTCCAGCAAACAAAAGTCCAAGACCAGATGGCTTCACAGGTGAATTTTACCAAACATTTGAAAAAAGAGGTAATACATATTTCTCTCAAACCATTCCAAAAAATAGAAGAGGAAGGAAAGCTTCCAAATTCATATGAGGCTAGCATTTCCCTGATACCAAAACCAGATAAAGACACTACAAAAAAAAAGAAAGAAAAGAGAGAGAGCCATAGGCCAGTATCCCTGATGAACACAGATGCAAGAATCCTTAACAAAATATTAGTAAACTAAACCCAAAAATATATTTTTAAAAAATTTTCACTATAAGTGGGATTTACTCCTGAGATGCAAAGGGTGGTTCAATTATTCATGAATCAGTCAACGTGATATATCACATCAGTAAGAGAAAAGATAAAAACCATATGATCATTTCAATAGATTCAGAAAAAGCATCTGACAAAATGCAACATCCATTCATGATAAAAACCCTCAACAGGGGATCCCTGGGTGGCGCAGCGGTTTGGCGCCTGCCTTTGGCCCAGGGCGCGATCCTGGAGACCCAGGATCAAATCCCACATCAGGCTCCCGGTGCATGGAGCCTGCTTCTCCCTCTGCCTGTGTCTCTGCCTCTCTCTCTCTCTCTGTGACTACCATAAATAAAAAATAATAAATAAATAAATAAATAAATAAATAAATAAATAAATAAATAAAAACCCTCAACAAAGTAGGTTTAGAGGGAACATACCTCAACATAACAAAGACCATACATGAAAAACCCACACAGCTAACAGCATACTGGATGGTAAAAACTGAGAGCTTTCCCCTAAGATCAGGAACAAGACAAGAATGCTGTTAGAACTGATAAATGAATTCATTAAGGTTGCAGGATACAAAATCCATTTAAAGAAATCCACTGCATTTCTACATACTAATAATGAAGTAGGACAAAAAGAAATCCATAAAATAATCTCATTTACAATTGCTCCAAAAATAATTTTTAAATCTAGGAATAAACTTAACCAAGGAGATGAAAGATCTGTATTCTGAAAACTATAAAAAAACACCAACAAAAGAAATGAAATATGACATAAAGAAAGAGATTCCATGGTCATGGAATGGGAGAACAAATACTGTTAAATATGCATACTAGCCAAAGCTTCTTACAGATTTAATGATATCTCTGTCAAAATACCAATAGCATTTTCACACAACTAGAACAAAATCCTCAAATTTGTATGGAACCACAAAAGATCCTGAATAGTCAAAGTAATCTTGAAAAGGAACAAAACTGGTGTTATTACAATCCTAGATTTCAAGATATACTACAAAGCTGTAGTAATCAAAACAGTATGATACTAGCACAAAAACTGACACGTTCATAGATAAATGGAACAGAACAGAAAGCCCAGAAATAAACCCACAATTATATTGTCAGATAATCTACAACAAAAGAGGAGAGAATATGCAATGGGAAAAAGTCTCTTCAACAAACGGTGTTGGGAAAACCAGACAGCTTCATGAGAAAGAATGAAAATGAACACTTTCTTAAACCATACACAAAAATAAACTCTGTAAAAAAAGAATGAAACCTTGCCATTTGCAACTACACGGATGGATCTAGTGGACATAATGTTAGTGAAATATATCAGAGAAAAACAAATACCATATGATTTCACTCACGTGTGAAATGTAAGAAACAAAATAAAGGTACAAAAATAAAAAGAGACAAACCAAAAAACACTCAAATTCAGAGAACAAAATGATAGTTACCAGAGGGGAATGGGTGGGGAATGGGTGAAAGAGATGAAAAAGGTTAAGCGTACACTTAGTGTGATGAGCACTGAGTAACACATACAGAATTGTCAAATCATTATATCGTGCACCAGAAACTAATATAACACAGTACGTTAATTAAACAGTTACTAAAGGGATCCCTGGGTGGCTCAGCGGTTTGGCGCCTGCCTTTGGCCCAGGGCACGATCCTGGAGTCCAGGATCCTGGAGTCCCAGGATAGAGTCCCACGTCCGGCTCCCCACATGGAGTCTGCTTCTCCCTCCTCCTGTGTCTCTGCCTCTCTCTCTCTCCCTCTCTCTCTCTCTCAATCTCTCTCATAAATAAATAAATAAATAAATAAATAAATAAATAAATAAATAATTAATAAACTGTTACTAAAAATAAGTTTCCCTTTGTTTTGTTTCCTTTTTAGAAAAGAATTTTTTTCAGTGGAGATACATTGTTTCATATTTTCTGTATTCCTCTTAAGTGGCCTTGTATAGCTTCTACATTTCTATTCCTGAGCACTTTATGGTTAGAGTTCTTAGTTGAAGACTGTCTGCTTCTGCAGATTAGTAAAAGCAGCTGCTTTAATGGATGATGTTATGGTGGTGGTGGGTGGGTGGATGGATACTGAACTTGTGTGCCTTATTTCTCTTTGATTTCTCCTTACTTCCTTCTTTCCTCTCCCTGTGATGGCTCCAAGAGGCATCATCCTTTCTCGATCTCCTCTCCCAGAACAATATTTCTCTGATGCTGCTAGTGGTCTCTCTCTTTCATATACCTTCCCGTATAACTAGTGCTATGAATTCCAAAGTCCCAGGCCCGTGTCTGTATTTTTCCAGTTCTGTGGGGGATGTTTTCTTTCTGGAAGTCATTTTGCTTGTGCTTCATTGTGAACCTCTGATCTCCTTCCCCCACCCCCGTTTTCACTGTCTCTTATGCCTCTCCTTGCCCCAATCTCCAGACTCAGGGGTTTGTCTGAGTAGCAATAGGAACCATTGTAATTCGTTGTTTATTTACAACATAAAGGCAATTTAAAATTCATGGTATTATCTATGTTGTAGTAATGCTGAAGGTATGAGTTATATATGGGGAATGTGTGTGTGTGGCCCTTTTTGGTCTAATGGCTTCTGGGGAGGATGTGTGGAGAGATTTACACTTGGACAATTGCCATTATCTTCCAGACCCAAAAGCTAATTTTTAAAATAATCTTAAAATATAGCTATAATTACTGCAGTTTTACAAATAAATAAGGTCTTAGTGAAACTAAATGACTTGCCCAAAGGCACATAGCTAGATAATATGAGAAACAGAATTCCTACCAAACTTTGACTCCAAAGTTCATCTATGCTCTTTCTACTACATAACACAACCTTCTCAAGTAAGAAAATCCTTTTTTTTTTTGCCTTCTCCCCAAGAAATACAGGCTGTTTAGTTGTATTGGTAATTTGAAAACAAGTAATTTGGGAGATTTTATATTGACAGTCTATTACGAGACTTACAAACCAGAGCCAACCATGCCTCCCCATAAAAATCAGAGAAGTAAAAAAAAAGCAGAGTGAAAAACAATAAAACAAGTTTATAGCAAACATCTGCACTCCTAACTCTTTTCTTCTCTTTAGCATAATTAATCTAAACATGTATTCTGCTGATAGATGTTTTGGGAGTTTTACCCAAGCTTTAAATTCAACCAGTATGCTATTATTAAATACTATATCATCTTTCTCATTCAGGCCTCAGTCTTGTCCAAATATTCAACTGCCAACTAAACATCCCCTAGCAGACAGATCAACAATTACCAGAATCATAAGTAGCCATGGAACACACTAGATTCCTGGAAAACAAAACGGAACACAAACCTGTTACTCAACCTGTATTCCCTATCGTAACAAATGGTGTGCTGACAATATTCAGCCCGTCATCCAAGACAGAATTCTGGGAGTCATTCAAGACGCCTCCTCCTCAAATACTTCTTATATCTGTATATTAATCACTCTTTATTGTATCTCCAAAATCATTCCATATTTATCGGGCCTATAGTCTAATAAGTTCACACTCTTATCATGTTTCATTTTAGAACTTCCAATCTAACTGTAGTATTCCTAACTTCAACTCTCACCAAATGCCTACTCACATGCATGTGTAGTGTTAAGCACACACATTTACGTATACATAACAAAATTCCCCTTATTCTCTTCTATTTAGAAAGACTCTCAATCCTTCTTTTATAGAATTCCCAGAAAACCTTTCTAAAATACCACAAATCGCGTTATTCCAAAACCTAAATTCTTTAATGGCTCCTCACTGTCTACCAAATGAACTCTGAGCTTCTTAGAATTATAAGCTCATGACCTTTCTACACTTGATCTCAGCCAAAAGGCCAAGAAGCAGTAAGCTCATGATTTTTGACTACTTATTTACATAACTGATGCCATGTTAGGTATTTATTTACCTAACTAATATCTGAATGTCTACCATGAATCAGGCTCTGGGTTGGCCTCTTGATGATCAATATGATAATGCTGATGGTCCCTGTGCTTTCCATGTCAACAAGAACAGTTCCTTGAATGTGAGTTATACTTCTGTATCCTAAGTGTACTCTTCCTTTTACCTGGATGCTCTTCCCCATTTTCTCCATTTAGCTATCTTTCATCTTTGTTTCCCTCAGGAAGCCTTTGGTTACCTCCCCCTCTCTGTGATTTCACTGAATTAATTCTGCACATTTATCAGTGTTTGTGTTATTGTATTGCAACTGCTCTGCCTTCCTCACTTCCATGGGATCCTTGGATGTAAGTACTATGTTCATAGGTGCCTCCAAAACCTAAAAGATAAGAGCACCTATGATAAAGTTGGATTTTAATAAAAGTATGCTGAATAAGACATATTTCATCCAGCTTGTCTGATCACCTGGCAAGTCTGGCAGACAGAGCACTTCTGTTAGTGCTCCAAATTGGGCCTTCCCCAAGTTGAGCGGTATTTGTCAACCTACTTAGTTGGTTTATGCTGTGGTCTGTCAGCCATTAACATTCTATTTTCTGATAATTATGTGATTCTGAGGAAAAATTTTGACTATTTTCCAAGAATAAAAGAACAGGCTATTTCTTGGGAGGGTGGACTTTCTGTTGAAGAATGACGTAAATATAGAAAGGTGTGCTACTCTTATGCATACAGGACAGTGGCTTTTTACAAGTTACAAAATCAAGCAAGTAAACATTATCAACATTTCAGAAGCCCCATCATGCATCTCTTTTCCAGATGCTACCTCTCACCAAGAGTAAACATAATTCTTACCTCTAGCACCACAGATTTATTTTGCTTTTTTAGTAGCTTATATAGAATTATGTAGTATGACATACTCTTCTATTTAGTTTCTTTGGCTCAGCATTACGTTATTGAAAGTCAGTCACAAAGATGTGATTATCTGCATGGTTCAGGTACCTGCCAGATGATAGCAAGTAAGCACTACATAGCTGTGAGCTATCTTTTTGGGTGGGCTTCTTCTACTATTAAAATAATTCCAAACAACAGAGACATTAGCCCCAAAATCCCTAATTATATGCCATAAAAGATATTGTCATCAAATCAGTAATAGACCTCTATAGGAAGCAAACTCTAAACAAAGGGAAATCACCCTAAATAGGCCTTTACCCATATAAATGAGGTAGCTCTGTTTTGGACTAGAAAGGACTGTTCCTGCCTCTCTAACATGCACATACTTTTCACCCTACCTGAGGCTCAGAATACCCCATATACCAGGTTGCCATCATGGCTGGACCCTCTCCTAATGCTGCTTGTGTTCTGACATCCCACAATAAGCCACAATCTCTTGTGGCTGCCCTCCTCACCCCAGCGGGCCTCCAATATCCCATGCTAGGCTGCCTCGCATGTGGAGATCTCTTCACTCAACTTGGGCTCTGACATCTCAAGCCTGGCTGTGTGCATTACATGGGATCAGGAAAAGAGAGAGGAGCTAGTGTACTGGTTCTCAATCTGGGACAATCTCCCCACCAGGAGACACTAGCAATGTTTGAAGACATTTCTGATTGTCCCAACTTGGGGGTGGGATGGTATTGCTGGCATCTAGGCCAAAGATGTCGCTAAACATCTTAACAATGCACAGAACAGCTCCCCTGACCTCCTATCACCCTGCCCAGCAATGATAAATTATCTGCCTAAAGTGTTAACAGTGCTGAGGTTGACTGTGGTCTAGCAGCACCTTTTAAAACCTAAAATGTGGGTACCTTCTGATAGAGCAATTCTAGAAATATGTTTTACAGAATAAACTCTCACAAAAATGTTTGAAGATAAAGATGATTGCCTAAACATTGTTATAATGGAAAACAAAAGAATAAAAACAAAATGACCTAAATTTCTACCAATAGAGGATCAGATATATAAATGTTGCTTGGCACACTGGTATGTATGAAAAAATATTAAGTAAATCAAAATATGAATGAATGGATAAATGTCCATAGTGAAACAGTGTGCAGATCTACATTTAATGACATGGAATAATGTCTAGAATAAAAATTTTAAAATTAAGTCAGAGTACTATATGTGTGTATGTGTGTGTGTGTGTGTGTGTGTGTATGAAAGTGATGTAATCTTGTTTCTCCAAGAGATATACATTAGTATATATACTGTAAATAACTGGAGGAAATATACCAAGCTGTTATTAACATGTATCACTGGGAGGTAGGAATGTAAGAAAATTTTTATTTCTACAAAATAAATGTAACTGTTTGGCATTTTCCCAATATAAATGTTTTAGTTTTATTAAACTGGAACATTAAGCTCTTCCCTCTTGATGGCCTTTGAATAGAGACACTTGCTCTGCCAATTTGCCAGCCTCCCTCAAATTGTGAGTCAAATCCCTATAATCTCTTCATCTCTGGAGAACCCTAACATTCAGGAAAAATAGAGATTACATATTTTGGAAAAAACTGCTAGAAGGTCCCCCTATTATCTACTTTCTTCCTATTCCTTAGAATACTAATTTATTCAGGGCAGCAATATGTAGTTCAAAGGCTTTTTTCTTTTTTCAAAGGCTTTTTTTCTAGTCTCCTTGTACAGCTAGGTTCAGTCACATGGCTGAACTTGAGCAACAGGATACTGCAAATTAGTGGTGGCACAGCTCTTTGACATTTACCTCTCTTTCTTTACTGTCACCTATTTGTCTAGAGCTCCTAAAGATCTCTTGGATCAAGTCACTAATTATAATATTGTGATTTGTAATTAAAAAGAAAACCATAGGCACAAGAGAGTCATTTACACCAGATCAAGTCATCAAACTGGGGCTTAATACCTAATTTAATTGCAGTTCCAATCTCTCCCAGAAACGTGTCTTAACCTGGCAGTCAGAAATTTCATCAAAAAAATAATAATAATAATAATAATCTGTCACTTGGGTCCTCTCCAACCCCCAAAGGAAGCTGAGGTAATCCACCTACCTAATAAGACCCTCTGCCCTTTCCCCTAAGGCCTAAAATAATTCTTTTCTTTTGTTAATAATTTCTTGCCCCACCCTCCTTCCTATAAAAACCTTCCATTTTGTACAACTCCTGGGATGCTGCCTGATTGATGAATTGCTTAATAAAACCAATTATATCTTCAAATGTGCTCAGTTGAATTTTGCTTTTTAAACAAGATTAAGAAAAACATATTTGGTCTCTGCCCTCATTTCTGGAACAGAACTCCTAAAACCCTTGGAATTTCTTAAGAGATGGGAAGATAAAGGTATCATTTGTTATGTTAATGAGGTGACCTTTGGCTTGCCCCTAGCTCATCTATGGATGGGGGCTGGTCAACGGAGGAACCAACCGTATATGAGAGGGTTGGAATTTTCAGTCTTACTCCCTTACCATCTTTGAGAAGAAATGGGCTGAAGGTTGAATCAATCACCAATGACCATGGATTTAATCAGCTGTTATCTATGTAAAACAGTCTACATGAAAAACCAAAAGGATAGAGTGTGGAGAGCTTCTGGATTGGTGAACATGTGGAACTGTAGTAAGAATGCTGCACTAAAAGAGAGCAAAGAAACTCCGCACCCCTTTCCACATAACTTGCTTTATAAATATTTTACATTTGGTTGTTCCTAAGGCATATGCTTTGGAATAAACCAGTAATTCAGTATGTAGAATGCTTCTCTCAGTTCTGTGAGCCACTCTAGCAAATTAATCAAACCCAAGCAGGGGGGTCACAGAAGCCTCTGATTGATAACTGGTCAGTGAGAAGTACAGACTGGCCTGTGACTGGCTTCTGAAGGGTAGGGGGCCGGGGAAACAGCATCAGAACTGAGTTGAACTGTAGAACAACTATAGCTGGTTTCCCTACAGAACTGGTGGGCTGCCACCACAGTACAACACAGTAGCATACTCACACACATGGAATTGGCTACAAGAGCCTAAAACAGAAGGATTACAGCGACATAGCCCTGAATTCGAGAGGGAAAGAAATATACCTTTTTGTGTTTAAGCCACTGTTATTTTGGCTTCTTAAAATCACACACGGCAGAATCACATGATGGTATGGACTTGCAGATGTAGACTGAAAATGTCGTCTTTGTGGGTATAGAATGGCGGGATCTGAATACATCTGTTAAACAATTGCCTATACGGTTAGAGACCAGAGAAAAACTTCACAGGGATAATGCATGTAAAGAATATGTTGGAACTAGATTATCAAAGTGTTACTTTTTCATTTACAACACTCATTTGAAAGTCATTTTAGACTTAATATAATTAAGACTAGTACTTATAATTACTACTTGCCTATCAGAAAACAACTAAATCATTATCCCAATTATAACCCTTAGGCAAAAAAAGAAAAGCCTTTACTGGAATCATGTTCATTGCAGCATTATTTACAATAGCCGAGATATGGGAGATATGGAAAGAACCTAAGCGACCATCACTGGATAAATGGGTATAGAAGATGTGGTATATACACACACAATGGACTACTAGTCAATGTAAGAAAGAATGAAATCTTGCCATTTCGGTCAACATGGACAGACCATGAGGGCATTATGCTAAGTGAAATAAGTTATACAGAAAAAGACAAATAGCACATGATCTCACTTATATGTTAAATTAAAACAAAAACAGAACAAGCTCACAGATACAGAGAACAGACTGGTGGTTGCCAGAGGTGGGGGAGTGGGTGAAATGGATGAAGGGGGTCTAATGTACAAACTTCTAGTTATAAAATAAATAAGTTGGGACGCCTGGGTGGCTCAGCAGTTAAGCATCTGCCTTGGGCTCAGGGTGTGATCCTGGGGTCGGGGATCAAGTCCTATATCCGGCTCCCTGCAGGGAGCCTGCTTCTTCCTCTGCCTGTGTCTCTGCCTCTCCGTGTGTGTCTCATGAATAAATAAATAAAAATCTTTAAAAAATAAAAATTAAACAATTCATGAGGAACAATGTACAGCATGGTGACTGTAGTTAATATCGTATTCGTATCTTGTTTTATTTTGCTTCATATATATTACATTTTTTTTTTTTTACAAATTGAAAAGTCTGTGGCAACCCTATCTTTCCAAACGCATTAGTTCACTTCGTCTCTCCGTGTCACACTTGGTAATTCTGGCACTATTTCAAACTTTCTAATTATGATGTTTGTTATGGTGATCTGCGATCAGTGATCTTTGATGACATTACTATTGTAATTGTTTTAGGACACCATGAACTATACCCATACAAGATGGCAAACTTAATTTGTAAACATGTGTTCTGACTGCTCCACAGATTACTTGTCTCTCTCCCTCTCCTTATTCCCTGAGATACAATAATATAAAAATCAGGACAATTAAGAGCCCTACAGTGGCTTGTAAGTGCTCAAGTGAAAGAAAGAGTTCCATGTCTCTCACTTTAAATCAAAAGCTAGAAATGAGGGCAGCCTGGATGGCTCAGTGGTTTAGTGCCTTCAGCCCCAGGGTATGATCCTGGAGACCCAGGATCGAGTCCCACATCAGGCTCCCTGCATGGAGCCTGCTTCTCCCTCTGCCTGTGTCTCTGCCTTTCTCTGTCTCTCATGAATAAATAAAATCTAAAAAAAAAAAAAGCTAGAAATGATTAAGCTCGGTGAAGAAGGCATGTTGAGAGCTGAGACAAGCCAAAAGCTAGGTCTCCTGCACCAAAGTTAACCAAGTTGTGAATGCAAAGAAAAAGTTCTTGAAGGAAATTAAAAGTGCTAGTCCAGTGAACATATGAATGATGAGAAAGCAAAACAGCCTCATTGCTGATATGAATAAAATTTTAGTGGTCTAGACAGAAATCAAACCAACATTCCCTTAAGCTAAAGCCTAATCCAGAGCAAAGACCTAACTCTTCTAAGAAGGCTGAGAGAGGTGAGGAAGCTCAGAAAAGTCTGAAGCTAGCAGAGGTTGTTGGTTCATGAGGTTTAGCGAAGAAGCCATCTATGTAACATGAAAGTACAAAGTGAAGCAACAAGTGTGCTGATGTAGAAGCTATAGAAAGTTATCCAGAAGATGTAGCTCAGATAATAAAGATGGTAATAGTAAACAACAGATTTGCGATGTAGACAAAAGTCTTCTATTGGAAGAAGATGCCATTCAAGACTTTCATAGCTAGAGGAGTTGATGCCTGGCTTCAAAGCTTCCAAAGATAGGCTGACTTTCATGCTAGGGGCTAATGCAGCCGGTGAGTTAAGTTGAAGCCAATGCTCAGTCACCATTCTGAAAATCCTAGAGCCCTTAAGAATAATGCTAACTCTACTCTGCAGGTATTCTATAAATGGAACAAAGCCTGGGTGACAGCACATCTGTTTACAACATGGTTTCCTGGATATTTTAAGCCCACTGTTGAGACCTACTGCTCGGGGGGGGGGGGGGGGGGGGGGATTCCTTTTAAAATATCATTGCTCACTGAAAAGGCACCTGGTTACCCAAGAGTTCCAATGGAGATACACAATAAAAATTAATGAATGTTGGATCTGTTTTGTAGAATCTATTGATCTGTATTCATTCAGAGAGAGAGAGAGAGAGAGGCAGAGACACAGGCAGAAGGAGAAGCAGGCTCCATGCAGGGAGCCCAACGACGTGCGACTTGATCCCGGGTCTCCAGGATCACACCCCGGGCTGCAGGCAGCGCTAAACTGCTGCGCCACCTGGGCTGCCCCTGTTTTGCCTTTTTTATTGAATGCTGTTTTCATGGCTGCCAACACAACATCCATTCTGCAGTCTGTGGATCAAAAAATAATATTTTTTAAAGGTTATTTATTTATTTATTTATTCATGAGGGACATAGAGAGAGAGGTAGAGACATAGGCAGAGGGAAAAGCAGGCTCCATACAGGAAGCTGGATGCAGGACTCGATCCCAGGACCCCAGGATCATGCCCTGAGCCAAAGACAGATGTTCAACTGCTGAGCCACCCAGGTGTCCCAAGGAATAATTTCAATGTTCAAATCTTATTATTTAAAAAGTACACTCCATAGGGCTAGAGCTCCCATGGTTAGTGATTCTTCCAATGGATCCAGCCAAAGTTAATAGAAAATCTTTTGGAAAGAGGTCACCAATCTAGGTGCCACTGAAAACATCTTGATTCATGGGAAAAGGTCAAAATATCAACATGAACAGGAGTTTGGAAGTAGTGGATTCCAACCCTCTCTCTCTCTGTCTCTCTCTCTCTCTCTCTCATGAATAAATAAAAACCCTCATGGATGACTTTGAGGGTTCAAGACTTCAGTGGAAGAAGTAACTGTGGATGTGGTAGAAACAGCAAGAGAACTGGAATCAGAAGTAGAGATTGAAGATGGGACTGACCTGCTGCAATCCTGGGGTAAAACCTGAACAATGAGGAGCAAAGAAAGTGGTTTCTTGAGCTGTCATCTACTGGTGAAGAAGCTGTGAAAATTGTGGAAATGACCACAGAGGACTTATGACTCCAATTCTGAAAGAGGTTCTACTGTGGTTAAAATGCTATCAGCTTGCATTGCATGCTGTACAGAAACCGTGTGTGAAAGGAATAGTAAAATGGATACAGCAAACGTCATTGTTAAAGAACTGCCACAGACACCCTAACTTTCAGCAACCACGACCCTGATCAGTCAGCAGCCATTGGAATTGAGGCAAGATCTCCCCAAATAGCAAAAAAAAATAATGATTCACTAAAATCCGGTAATGGTTAGCATTTTTTTTTAGCAATAAGTATTTTAAAATTAAGGGATGGACATTGTTTTTTTAGACAGAATGCTATTGCACACTTGACAGACTACAATATAGTATAAAGACAACTTTTATATGCACTGAGAAACTAAAAAAATTCATTTGACTTGGTTTATTGTGATATTTGTATTATGGTGGTGGTCTGGAACTGAACCCACCTGTATCTGAAAGTTACCTCGTCACAAGAAAAGATCATTTTTTTTTAACTATGTATAGTGATGGATATTTGATTAGACTTATTGTAGCGATCACTTTATAATATACACAAATATCAAATCACTGCATTATACACTTGAAAGAAAATGTCACATGTCAATTATACCTTAAATAAAAACTAAAAGAGAGAGAGAGAGAGAGAGAGAGAGAAATGTAGGTTCTTGTTGACTAGGAAACAATTGGAAGGTCCGTCTTCCCCTATGAACACTTCATTTAAGCAAAAGCCTGGATGGAGGGCAGCCCGGTGGCTCGGAGGTTTAGCGCCGCCTTCAGCCCGGGCGTGATCCTGGAGACCCCGATGGAGTCCCACGTCTGGCTCCCTGCATGGAGCCTGCTTCTCCCTCTGCCTATGTCTCTGCCTCCCTCCCTCCCTCTCTCTCTCATGAATAAATAATTAAAAAAAAAAAAAAAAACTTAAAAAAAAAAAAAAGCCTGGATTTCTCATGTGTGGAAGGGGGAAACTTGGCAATAATGATATTTATGCATAAAAAGCCACACTTACACCAAGAGGCAGAGGGAACAACTATATGATTTCTAAAGGACTGTTTTCCAAGAACTGTATTTCAACCCATCTTATACTTCTGCAATATAGGATATGTATAGAGATGAAGTCTTGAACCTTCTCCAGCTTAGCTATGCTCCTGTAGCTTTATGCACTGAGGGTCCAAGGCATGCCTGTAACTCACTGCTCTAAAAACTTAAGCAGCCAATGTGACCACACAGGACTTACAGAGGAAGAAAGTCCCAGAGGAAGGGAGAAGAAGAATAGGGAGTATTGGTACTCAGAAGAATAAACTAGTATGGATCAGATGTAAGAAAAATTAAAAAAACACAAGGAAAGGTGGAGAGACAGACAAGGAGGCTGGAAAAGAAAGTGGAAGACTAGGAAAAATACTTTGTCATTCATTCTTAAGGTTTATTGTAAACTTACTACTTGGGAACTCTGAATATACTTTCGTGGAATTAATGCTGCAAATGGTAGATAAGCAGCCCCACAGTGACCTACTTAAACTGTTATGTGCCTAAGATATTGATGAACCATTTCTTCCAAATCATCCTTTATGATGGAAGAAGGGGTTTCTCTCCCCCAGTTCCAGCGTGCTCACCTTTACTGAGTTCTTCTCAGCAGCACCCATGTGCTAAGAGCAGTAGCACCTTCCTGCAGGCAGTCGCCCCAGTCCCAGGCAGTCGCAGGGTAGAATGTCACAGGCTACACACCCTAAACCCTCAAAGCAGGGAGCTGCCTCGCCCAGCTGTCCCAAGGGGAGATTTCCAGTAGTCCCATTGTGGTAGCACTTCAGTGAAATCAGGATGTCAGGCCCAAGAGGAAATGGCCTCTTCCTTGGGTGCCCAAGCTCACTCACAGAGCTGGTGGCTGCTATGTGCATCAGCTAACTCTGTATTCTTCATAGAGTTCTCTTTGCCCTGTTACTTCAATCCTCTAATAATTCTTTATGTTACACTTTCTCTGGTGAAATTACTGTGTTTGTGCCTCCTGATTGGATTCTAACTGATATAACAAGATTTCCACAGGGGAAAAAAAATCCCCAAATAATCAAGAAATATATAACATGAAATACACGCAGTCACCAGTATACAGAGAAAGAGATGGAATCTGAAACAGTGTGATTCCTAGGTATATACTCTACAGAAATTCTTGCACATCTGCATAGGAGGCACATATAAAAATGTTTATTACAGCAATGTTTATATTAGTAAAAAACTGCTAACAGCTTAAGTGTCCAAAAAGGAAAACAAACGGGGGTAATGTTCACATAACGTAACGCTACTACACAAGGTAAAAACAAATAGCTTTGTTACATGTATCAGCACAGATAAATCTCAAAGATCTAACCTGAACCAGAAGGCAAACTTCAGAAGTAAATAAACAGAAATGGCATTTCTATGAAGTCAAAATGAGAAAAAAAAAAAAAAAAAGTATGAGAATAACAAATTAAGGAGGATGGTCACTTCCGGACTGAATAAAAAGGGGCTGAGGTGGGGTCATGTTTAATTTGCCAAGCTAAGTGATGGGGAGTACTCATTGTTGGTTATGTTATCTAGCCCTTTGTATATATTTGAGACATTTCAGAATAAAATCAATAATCACTAATAAACCAAGAGTTCTCAGAAAGTAGGTGATAAAAATATATATGAAAAGAAAGCAAAAAAAAAAAAAAACAAAAACAAAAAAAAAATTTGAAAAAAAAAAAAGGGATCCCTGGGTGGCGCAGCGGTTTGGCGCCTGCCTTTGGCCCAGGGCGCGATCCTGGAGACCCGGGATCGAATCCCACATCAGGCTCCCAGTGCATGGAGCCTGCTTCTCCCTCTGCCTATGTCTCTGCCTCTCTCTCTCTCTCTGTATGACTATCATAAATAAATAATAAAAAAAAAAAAAAATTTAAGAAAAGAAAGCTTTGTTGGTAAGTGGAATGAAAGGTAGTAAATTAGGATTCTAGATATCAAAATATTACTTTTCATTTGAATACCTGAAGACTTGTTCATTCACTGCACAAGAAACTATAATATGGAGGAATAATGTAGGACAGAAATAATTATACACTCATTATCTCAATCATCATTTAGCTTGGCCACAATGTTATAATTGCAAAACTGGGTTCATCATTAGCAATCACACAAAATTCTATCTTATGAAAGAAATACCTATACCTCAAAATACACCGGGGCTCACATTTGAAGTAACAATTACACTAGGAATACTAAATTATGTTTGGGCAAGAGCTACAGTGAATAACATGTCCCACTCAACAAAGTTTAAACAGATTTCTTAGAGGTGAGAAACTCCAGACAATGTAATTATTACTCTAATACTGTTTGCTTCTTTTGATTCAGGCAACAAGGCCATGTGGGTTTTAGAACCTGTGTATGTTTCTTAGTTCTTCATTAGTATAACTGTAAAGTTTAAAAAGCAATTTATTGTCCCTGTAGTAGTGTGCTAGGACTGCCATAACAAAATACCAAATTCTGAGTGGTTTAAACAAGAGAAACTTATTTTCTCACAAGTTCTGGAGGTTAGAAGCCCAAGATCAAGGTGTTAGCAGGTTTGGCTTCCTCTGAGGCCTCTGTCTTTGGCTTATAGATGGCCACCTTCTCTCTACAGCCTCACACAGTCTTTTCTTTGTGTGTATGCATCCCTCGTGTCTCATCT
The DNA here is from genome assembly GCF_048418805.1 of Vulpes vulpes. Lineage (NCBI taxonomy): Eukaryota > Metazoa > Chordata > Mammalia > Carnivora > Canidae > Vulpes > Vulpes vulpes. Next base: position 90,448,145 of record NC_132785.1, read on the forward strand.
TGTGTCTAAATTTCCTTTCCTTAGGACATCAGTCAAATTGGATTACTGCCTCCTCTAATGGCCTCATTTTAATTTAATCATCTCTTAAAGGCTCCATCTTCACACACAGTCACATTCTGAGGTAGTGGTGATAAGGGCTTTACCAAAAGGAATCTGTGGGAAAGACAAAATTCAGCCCATAACAGTCCTCAAAAATTCTTATTATATGATCCTTTTAGGCTTTTTCATTACATTTTCATCCTTTTCTATAATTTTAATTCACAGAAGGCATATTTTAGATGCTGTTAGCAAAAGCTTTCAATCGTTGGCCCTTTTGCCCTGAACCCTCCAAGTCTAATATTTGAGTGGTTCCAAGCAATGCAGAATTTTACATGCTTAGGAAAAAGTTCTCTATTTTCTTGGCTAGTTAAAAAATGTTTGATATAATCTGCATGGATATGGAAGGAATACCAATACCAAAAATGAAGTATATAATACAAAACAGACTTTTGCATTTTTTATGTTAATTTTAGCTTAATGGTGATAATCAATTTAGTATTGACCATGGCCATTCCATGAGATTATTAAAATCAAAAGAACAGAAATTAACATAGTTGGAACTTTTAGAATCAGCAAAGTGTCATTCAAACCTATCTTTTCTTCTCATCTCTTTCTATACTGTACATTTCCCACAGTTTTATCCTTGGTTCTCTCAAACTTGGCCTGATTGTCAGAATCACTTGAGGAATTAAATTAAAAAATGGATTTTTCAAATTCCTTGCTACACACTTAAAATAAAAATCAGTCTTCTGGAGATAGGGGTCCGGAAGTATGTATTTCCTAAAAGTTCTCCAGGTTACTGTAAAGCAAAATGCTCAGAAGTGACCACTAGTTTGCAACCAGCTTACATTAGTAATTGCCAGAAATATTTCGAGCATATTCTCATACATACTTATTTCTAAATTATGTATATATATTACTGTTCTACATATGTTACATACATTAGAAAACATTCAAAAATAGAAAATTTGAAGGGATGAAATAGAAAGTAAATATAAATTCAAACATTTTCATGCTTGCTTCGGCAGCACATATACAAAAATTCAAACATTTTCATTTTTATGTTCCCAATAAAGTGTCTGCATACCCATTTTAGATTTATGACGATCTTTGAATCTTTAATTGCAATACCATTTTCTTCTGAGCTCCAGACCTATATATCCAATTGCCCACTGGATGATTCTATCTGGTGTGCAATATACACCTTAAATGCAATCAAAACAAACTACTAAAAAAAAACAAAAACAAAAAAAAACTACTAATTAGCTTCCTTTCGCTGCCCCAAGCTGAACTTGGGTGGGAAACCTGTTCTTCCAAAATCCATCCAAGTTACAAACATTAGAGATAAGCTGGACTATCCTCCCTCTTAATTGCATTGTACTGATAGTATGTACCTTCTACTTCCTTAACATCTTCTTCCAACCCTCCAATAACCAGAGTGTTGCCCTAGACCCCATTTTTCCTTTGTAATACCACAATAACTCCCTTACTAGTCTGAGTATCAGATTACATTTTCAGATTTCCATTTATCTTCCATACAACTGCCAAATTCATAATTTAAAATGCAAATCTGGTCAAGCAATTTCCTCATTTTATACCTTCCTGTTTCATTCTCACAGAAAAAATTTAAATTTTCAGTATGAAAAGGCCCGATCTAGTCCTTGCCTACCTATATTCAATTTCCTTCTTCTGCCCTTTACTCTATTTCCAGGGCTCCTGCCAAGTGGACCCTCTTGAGGCCTTTGAATGCAGGAGTCCTCCTCAAGACTACAGGCCTGGGGAAGCCTGGGTGGCTCAGTCAGCTCTTGACTTTGGCTCAGGTCATGATCTCAGGGTCCTGGGGCAGAGCCCCAAGTCTAGCCCCACTGATCCCACTCCTGTGTTGCCACTCAGCAGATAGTCTGCTTGAAGATTCTTTCTCCCTTCTCCTCTACCCCTCTCCTGGCTCTTGAACACACACACAAGTATGCTCTCTAAAATAAATAAATCTTAAGGGGGTGGGGAAAAAAGACTCCAGGCCTCTAGCCATGCCATTCCCTCTGCCAAAACACTCTTTAAGAGTGTCAAGAGTGTTACCTGGGTCAAGTATCTATTTCTCTGGTAAGCTTTTTGTAATCTTGAAGTAGAGATGATCCCTCTCTTCACTAGATAAATATTTGTAAAATTAATGTGACACACTAAGTTAAAAGTATTGAAAGAAAATAATTCACATTACAAAAATAATAATAATTCACACTGCAAAAGAGAAGCACAAAGTTTAGAAGATGGCAAACAAATGCCAGTCTGTCAAAAGTTTCTCTTCAGGTGGGTTAACAAGCTACAAATGAAATATGATCATTTCAGAATGTAAGTTCTAAACTGGGTCAAAATCAAAAGAAAAGCTAAAATATTTTGTAAAAAAGAGGAACGGGGAGAAAAGGGAGAAAAAATTTGTGTAGTCAAAGTTCAGAATGCTAAAAAGCATAAAAGCAAAAACTTGAAAATATGCAAAAAAAGAAGCTGAGGAAAACACTTAAGTTCCTAAAACTAAAGTCATAAGAAACTTATTTGAGGAATATATTTTTAAAAATCATCAAATAGAGGGGTGCCTGGATGGCTGTGGGTTGAGCATCTGACTCTTGATTTCAGCTCAGGTCATAGCCTCAGGGTCGTTGGGACTGAGCCCTGCATTGGGTTCTGCACTGGGCATGTAAGTCTGCTTGGGATTCGGTTTCTCCTTTTCCCTCTGTCCCCTCTTCTCTCCCGAAGGAAGGAAGGAAGGAAGGAAGGAAGGAAGGAAGGAAGGAAATCAAAGGAATGGGTAACAATAAAAGTGGGCAAGTAAATCTTACTTAGGTTATAAGATAATCCAGGATATTAAGTAATGTTAGTGTATAATCTTCATATTTGTTCAGATAATACAAACTGTGAGGTCATAGATGGTATACAGGAGAAAGGTAACTAGTTAAGGACTCAGAAGGCTAGGCCTAATTACAGTTCAATCTTAACTTCTCTCTGTAACCATCTTGTAACATGAGGATATTCTAGCTTATTGCAGGGTTACAATAGGGATTAATAAAATAATGTATGTGAAAGTTCTTTGTAAACTATAAAATCCTATGCCTAATTATGGTATTATTTTGATTCACATAATATCTTTCTAAATTTTTAAAACCACACGCAGTGGTTAAATCTAGCTATTTCAAGACTAACCTTCTAGAATCCTCAGCCATTTGAACCAACTAAACTCCCTTTTCCCCGACCATCTCTTCCAAATTGGAAACCTCACACTATGACAACTGAAGCACACTCAGAAATCCTAAAATTAGATATAAGCTTAAAATCTACATATGGGATCACTGCAGACATACTGTGACTGGCAGGTTAATCCAGTACTTTGATTTACTTCCTGCTTTGACCAGTAAAAGTATTTGGGTGTATGTGGGGGGGATCCTTTGATATTTTCACATCTCTGTTTTTACAGAGATTCTTGAGAGTGTTTCAATATGGAGGTGTAAGAAATTAGAAAAAGAAAGGTGGAGAGTAGGCAACAGGAGAAATTAAAAGCAGCAGTTGGTATGGTAGGCTGCATGGAATATTCAGCAAAAAGCGGCAGCAGCAGATAGTTTTGATGTACAAGTCTAACAAGAACTTCTACCCTATAGCCCATAGAAACAGCTACAGAAGACACCTTAATTCTACTCTGTGTGGCAAATAGCCACTGGATCCATACTAGCTCACTAACGGTATTACTGTCCATTTCAACATTTCTACGCAGAAATGCATGTAGGATATGGGAGTAATAGATTGTGCCTAACAAAAGGAGACCTAAAAAAGGCCACCAAGAATGGAAAGAGTAAACCAATTTGCTAAATTGGAAGGACAGACTTCTACTTCTAGTCATGATGGAGTAATGCATACTAGATTTACTGCCCCACCTTAACTAGAAAATCAGATAAAATATATGGAATGATGATTTTCAGATATTGTACAATAGGCAAAAGAGGGCAGCGATCACTGGGAGAAATCTTGCAACTGCCCAAGCCTAGTGCCTAGAGCTTCCGTACTATACAGTAGGAAGAAGAAACCCAAGCAGAGCCCAGAAGTCTTGCTCAGATGGCAAATGGCTCAGAGCTCAGGGCAAGGTAGCTAGAATCTACAGGGCAAAATACCAGAAAATAGATGGCTATACAGAGAAACTGGAGCTCTCCAGAGGAGTTCCTGTGAGTCCTTGGGCAAATACTTATCTTTGCACACAGGGAAGAAAACTATCTAAGGCCAGGGAAAAAGACCACTGGAAAGGAGTAGGTGTAACAATTTTCAGAGCTCATATATGGCCAAGGATAGTTCAAGTTCCAGTAAACAAGAGTAAAAAAGACCTAATATCCTGGGGCCTTAAGTAATATCCTCAGAAAGGTACTGTCTTAGTAGTGGGGATACATTGTCCCCAAACTAAAGGCTGTTTGACCACCCTAATAAAGCTCAAAAGAAAGCCTTGACAAGGCCAAACAAATTTGAAGTAACTTAACTGTATATTATAACAAAGCCTAATAATATTAAAGGAATCCTACAAAATCCAGCACACAAGAGAAAATGTATAATATCTGACATAAAAACAAAACAAAACAAAAAAACACCAGGCATTCAAAGCAACATGAAAGTCTAACCCACAACCAAGAGAAAGGTCAGTGAATAGCAAGAGATCCCAAAACAACAAAAATGGTAAAATAAGCAGGCTAAAGATGTTAAAACCATTACACTCTAGATTCAAGAAGGTAGAGGAAAATATGAAGATAATGAGGAAGGGCATGGAAGATATAAAAAATACTTAAACTGAATTTCTACAGGTAGAAAATACAACAACAGAAATGAAAACTATACCAAATGAGATCAATAGCAGATTAGACATTGCAGATGAAAAGATCAGTGAACATGAAGTTTATAAAAAAGCAAAAGAATATATTCAAAAACATAACAGAAACCATCTAAAATGAAATAGTAAAAAAAATGCTGAAAAGAAAATGCATAAAGCTGGGTGACAATGTCAAGCTGGCTAACATACATGTGTAGGAATCCCAGAAAGAGGGTAGGGTAAACAGAAAAAATAAATTCAGAGAAATAATAGCCAAATACTTTCCAAATTTGATGAAAACTATAAACCCACAGTTCCTAGAATCTCAACAAATCCTAAGCAGAAGAAATATGAAGCCACACCAAGACACATCATAATCAAGCTGGGAGTGGAAAAGCTGCCAGAAAAAAAAGATGACATCTAGAACAAGTAACAGCAGTTTCTCAACAGAAGCTATACAAATAAAAGGCAAGTGAGTGACATCTTTAAGTTCTAGAGGGGGAAAAAAAAAGTCAACATAGGATGCTATATCCAGCAAAAATCTTTCAAAAACGAGGGAGGAATAAAGACTTCTAAAGACAAAAGCCAAGAGAATTTATCATCAGCAGATCTACACTACAAGAAACAATAAAAGGAAGTTCTTCAAGGAAAATCTCCAAAAAGTAATGAAGAACAACAGAAATGATATATATGCGGTAAATATGACTTTTTTCCTCATTTAAAGAAATTTCTTGAAAATTGATCTTTTTAAATTGATTTTTTTTAAAGATTTTATTTATTTATTCATGACAGACACACAGAGAGCAGAGACAAAGGCAGAGGGAGAAGCAGGCTCTACCCAGGAAGCTCCATGTAGGACTCAATCCCAGGACCCTGGGATCACGCCCTGAGTGAAGACAGATGCTCAACTGCTTAGCCACCCAGGCATCCCAAAAATTGATCTCTTAAAGTAAAAATATTTTGGGGTTTATAACATATGCAGAAGTAAAATATATACCAATAGCAAAAAGGTTAAGAGATTAAATGGAAGTACTCTAATAAGGTTCTTTCACTCTACATGAAGTGACAACATAGTTTCTAGAGTTAGGCTGTGACAAGTTAAAGATGCACAATGAAAATCCTGGAGTAACCACTATAAAATTAAAAACAAAAAAGTATATCTGAATTTCAGCCTTTGCTTAGAATGTGAAAAGCTAAGAGTACTTATTTCTCCTACCCTTAACACAAACAAAAGACACAAATATGGGGGATCCCTGAGTGGCTCAGCGGTTTAGCGCCTGCCTTCAGCCCAGGGTGTGATCCTGGAGTTCCAGAATTGAGTCCCACGTCAGGCTTCTGTATGGAGACTGCCTCTCTCTCTCTCTCTCTCGAATAAATAAAATCTTAAAAAAAAAAAAAAAAAAAAAAAAGACACACATAATTTCCCAAACTGTAATTTTTCTCAAATCCTTCAGAGACCTGAAGTCACAGGGCAACTAACTGTGTATCTAAAACAGGGAAGAATTAGATGGAGTACTTGCTTACTGGGTAAGAGCAGAAGTCATAAAAGTGAGTAAAAAGGTTTCAGCTATATGTTTTAACAAACTGCTAAAGGTAAGGTAGGCTGCAGTGAGAGTTTGAATCCCTGGGGCTTCAGACAGAGTTAACTGCACCCTCTTGTACATTCTTCTTCAAAAATTTTACCAGGAGCTCTAAGAAAGATTGGGACAAGGATGAGAAACCTGAAAAAGGTACGCAGTGCAGGCCTGGGGCAGGGGAGGAACAGCACTAGCTATGGGAAAAGTGTGAAGCCTTATTGGATCCTTCCTATTTCACCCATGGAACAAAAGCCTTAAGCTTTTATTAGAAAGGCAGAAACCACTGTTGCTTTCAGGGCATACATGAATACTCAAAGCTGGGAAAAGGCACTAAAATAAAAAACCTACCCTTGGTGTAGGGGCAGGATACTGTCTTGAGTCTAGACCATGACGTTTCCTATAGCTGGGGTGGAGGCAGAATCACGGAGAAGGACCCACTCTCAAGAGTCAGAGACACTATATCTAAGATTGAGGCTGGTCAGAACAGAGTGTCCCTTCTCCACTCTCCCAACACCATCACCAATATAGTAAGCATTTAATCTTCTGCTGAGGGAGGGTAACAGCATGAACAAAAAACCCCTGGCAAACAGCCCCCACCCTAAATACAAGGTAATGCCAGGAAAATCCGAAGCCTGATAACAACTGTAGTAACAAAATCCAAAGCCAGCTCTACTCCCAAACAGACTGATCAACCTCCCATACTAAAGGCTGAGCAAAGATAAGGTGTGCCTATTTCTAGGCTAATTACTGTCCTACATAATATGTCCAGCTTTCAATAAAAAGTTGAGACATATGAAAAAGAAAGAAAACATACCATGAATAGACAAAACAACAGAATCAGATCTCAAATGTCCCAGATGTTGGAATTATAAGAGAATTTAAAATAACTATGACTGATATGCTAAAGGCTGTAGTGTAAAAGGTGGGCAACATGTATAATCTCAGATGGATGATTTCAGCACAGAGATGGAAACTGCGAGAAAGAATAAAAGATGCTAGAAATTAAAAACACAGGAAGAGAAAGAATACTTTTGATGGGTTCATCAGTAGACTCAACACAGTTGAGGAAAGAATTGGTGAGCCTGGAAGTTAATAAATATTACCCAAACTGAAACAAACACACACACACATACACAGCAGAAAAATTAAAAAACAAAAGAGAGCATCCAAGAGCTGGGGGACAATATCAAACGATCTAATACACATGTAATTGTAATCCAAAAGTCTCAGAGAACACCAACCAGGATAAATATGAAAAAGGTATCTCTAAAAGCTAATAATGGAGATAAAAGAGAATCATAATAAATAATCAAAAGAAGGCAGGATAAAGAAAAAAGGAAGTAAGAATAAGCAGGACAGGACAGCCTGGGTAGCTCAGTCAGTTAGGTGTCTGGTTCTTGGTTCTGGCTCAGGTCATGAACTTACAGGTCCTGGGATTGAACCCCAAGTGAGGCTCCCAGCTCAGTGGGGGTGGGGGGTGGGTGTGTCTGTTTGAAGATTCTTTCCCTCTGCCCCTCTCCCCACCCCTCTTTCTCTCAAATAAATCCTTAAAAATAAAAAAAGGAATAAATGGGAAAACAACTAGCAAGATGGTCAATTTGAATTCAAACTTAGCATTAATCACATTAAATATATAAATGACCTAAAACACCAAATAAAAGCACTTCTCAGACGGAATTTATGAAGCAACATCTAAGATAGGTAAAGACACATATGGGTTTAAAAGTAAAAGAATATGACATATTACACAAATGCTAAATCAAAAGAAAGTTGGGAGTGTCTAAATTAGTATCTAAGTAGTATCATTCAAAATGATAAAGGTTTTATTTCATCACAAGGATATAATAATCCTAGATGTGCATGCATTTAATAATAGAGCTTCAAAATACACTAAACCAAAACCAATAGAACTAAAAAAAAATTAATCCACAATTATAGTTGGAGATTTCATCCTTCTTAATAATTGATAGAATGAGTTTACAGAATAATGACATAAATACAGAAATTTTAAATTGGAAGGGCAGAGCAGAAACAGGTAAAAGAAAAAGATGAAATAAAGATAAAACAATTGGTAGATAGAAGGCTGGTTCCTCTCAAACTGCTTGAAATACAACCTTGGGACTGGTTGAACTGGTAACCCTCTGATTGACACGAAGACAACCCAGGATGAAGCATTTGTGAGCTATTCAGACTGGAGGAGTTAATTAATCGAGTTATCAATGTTGAGGCCTATAATCCCCATCTCCCCACCCCCATCAGAATTACTTGAGATACCTATTAAGGAAAAAGATTCTCAGGCCCCAGGCCCAGATCTGTTGAATCTAATCTCCAAGGATAAGATCTAAAAATCTAGTTTTAACAATCTTCCTAATGACTTAGGCTCAATGAAATCTGCAAACTACTGGTCTACGACAGGATGCCATACCAGGAGAGGTAATTCAAAGGCTGAAGTGTTTTTCACTGTCCTCACCACATGGAAAGGTCTTCATTTTGTTCAGTCTCAGAGTCTAGAAGAGGAATTAGGGTCCCTGCAACGTTGATACTTGTGATTTCCAGAACTTTTTTTTTTTGGGGGGGGGGGGGATGGTGGTGGTAAGATTAAACAGCTTTACAATGAACATATAGATGTATATTTAGAAAAGAGTGAGGGAGAAGGGGAAAGGAAGAGTGAGGGACTACAAATGTATGTATGTATGTGTGCCTATGGTTATCAAATATGGGGTGAAGTTAATTTTGGTTGAGCCACAGATTCACATTCTGCTTTTTCACAAGTAAAAGAGGCCAGACACACACTTTTTAATTTCCAGAAGCTAGGCTTCTAGCTGAAGATCTAATATATCAGCCTGGCTTAACTATAACAGCTAACATTTATTGAGTACTGCACTAAGTACACTGGTATACTTTAACAGAATCTTTATAATAACCCTGTAAAGCAGGCATTATTATCCCCACTTACAAAGCTGAAACTGGACCATCAAGAGATTATAACTTGCCTCAAGTCATATGGTTATGATAAATGAAGGATTCAAACTAAGGGAATTTGGCAACAAAGATCTGTTTTCTTAGCCCACTCAGCTTTTATTAACAATGCTGGTAAGAGAAGGTTGCTTCAAATCCCTGGACTAAAAGCTTCAGACTGAAGCAAGATTTTGCACTAGGTGCCAGAACCCAGCAGCATTCCCACCACTACTACTGGTTCAATTGCAGGTCAATTAAGAGGAATCGATCCCTTCAAAGTTTTCATGTTGAGGTCTCCACTGTAAAAGGAATTATGGGCCACTTCTTTCGGCCAACATGGCAAAAGACCAAGAACACTACTGGCTCTGCCTCAACTGAAAACTGAGCAGCCTTTCGAAAGCTGTAAGATTCTCTATTGTATCAGAAATCCTGGTAGAAAAAGAAAGAAGAAAAGAAAGAAAGAAAGAAAGAAAGAAAGAAAGAAAGAAAGAAAGAAAGAAAGAAAGAAAGAAAGAAAGAAAGAAAGAAAGAAAGAAAGAAAGAAAGAAAGAAAGAAAGAAAGAAAGAAAGAAAGAAAGAAAGAAAGAAAGAAAGAAAGAAAGAAAGAAGAAAAGACAGAAAGACAGAAAAAGAAAAAGAAAAAGAAAAAGGAAAAAGAAAAAGAAAAAGAAAGAAAGAGAAAATAAAAGAAAAAAGGAAATCCTGGTAGCTGGTAGAGATGTTCTCAATGAGTTTTGGGGGTGAAGTCAGTACCTCCTGCAGCTGGTGATAGGATCTGCATACCAAAACAAGGAGATGCTTAATAACTTAGAATGCTTTCATGCAAAAGAATTCCTCCTTTCCCACAGGCAGTAGGTATGTAAGAAGAGTAGGGCACATCTCTGGTGCACAACCAGGAAAACTCAAGACAGTATGGCTCTTTCTGGGGCCTGAGAATAGGCAAAAGTCTGTCACAGTTTTTCACAGGAGCAGGCAACAGTTCACAAGGGGTTCTCAGGCTGTGTTGAGTTGATCACCAAGAGTTGAAGCTAAAGAAAATGCCATGTCAGGAAAGAGACTGCAAACTGAATTTGGCAGTCTCTTTTGGAGAGTTGAAAACCAAGAATGTCAACTGGGCTGTAAATTTCAAAGGACAGAAGAGGCAGGAAAATGGAGAAGCAATCACAGCTAACTGTTATATAGACCTTACTGTCCATCATGAGCGGTTTCAAGATCTCTGAATGTTATAACACATTTACTACAACAATCCTAAGTTAAGAGGTAGGTACTATTAACATCTTACAGAAGAAACTGATGCACAGAGAATATAAGTTGCCAGAAGACACAGACAGTATATGGCAGAGCTGGGATTCTGGCCCAGACAGTTGCCACCCGTGGTCATTTACATTCATAAATATGACATAGTACGGCATCTCTCGAAAAGCCAGTAAGAACTGAACTGGAAGTGGAAGAGAGAAAACCGATGTCCTGAGGTTGGCTAAGAGTTGATCTGAAAAGGGTCTGTAAACCAGATCAACCCTTGTTTATGACCTACCATATACTTTGATGGGTTCTACTAGATCTGCCCAAAAAGACAGAATCCTGTCAGGCAATCAGAATTCCAAACAATTCAGCCCAGTATTCCAGGATTAGGAACATTCGTTCTATGTGAAGTACAGTAACACCTTTCTTGCCCACCAAAAAAAAAAAGTGTAATATATAATGTGGTTTACACAAAATAACAGGTTAAATAGTAAACAGGTTAAAAATAAGAATAAACTATATCCAAAAAGAATATTCTAAAATATAAGGTCCCAATTTTTTCTAGCGAAAAAGAACAGAAGCACAAGTAGTGGTGCTAATCTTAAACAAGAAGAGTAAGAGTGGTGAGCTATATAATGAAAATGTCAAGCAAAGGCAAGCATCTGTTGATAAACCTTACAGACATGTATACCTGCCTCATTTAGTGCTAGCCATACAGTAAGGGTTCATTTCAGCAGCGAACAGCCAGTATGGTACAATGAGTGCCATTAAAAGTGCTTGAGCAGCCATACTGTGCTTTCTTCCGTTTGAGCGGTCCTCAACAATTTCTTTCAAGTAGACTCTCTCTTTCCAATGACTGTCTTTTGATTCACAGCAAAGATTTTTTCTTTTTTTTTTTTTCTTTTCTTATTTATTTATGATAGTCACAGAGAGAGAGAGAGGCAGAGACATAGGCAGATGGAGAAGCAGGCTCCATGCACCGGGAGCCCGACGTGGGATTCGATCCCAGGTCTCTAGGATCACGCCCTGGGCCAAAGGCAGGCGCTAAACCGCTGCGCCACCCAGGGATCCCAAAGATTTTGTTTTCTAAAGCATAAACAAACTTGAGGGTACTTAACATACCAGATGTTAAAGTGCAAGCTTTACTGAAGGTCTAGGTGGGTGAATCAGGTGGTAGGGGATACCCTAGGCCTATCTAGAAGCAGTTCTATAGAATGAAAAGAAAAAAATGAATTCAGTCAATAAAACACTAACCGAAAGTTGATCATTTGTAATAATTAGTAAAACATAGGTGGAACTACATTTAACTCTATGTACATGAAGGCTTGGAAGTAATTCTAACTAAGCTCCCTGTGCATCACGTAAAGTTAGTGAACAGCACATTCTATGGCTTATGATCTAGAAGATTTGTTTTGGCACAGTTAATCCAGTTGTTTCATGTCATGAGTCTCAAGGACTATCCTGCATCCATTTCTACAATGATGGTTCACTGAGAAGTAGTCAAAAGGAGAAATAGTAATAATATAGAGATTTCCATTCACAGTTAAAATTACCCTTAAATAAAAGCCTAACTCTCAACTAATTTGGAAAAGATAGAGAAATGTAAATTCTGTCTGAATGGCCAAGATTTCCAGATACCTGAGGTCCTGGGGTACAGAAGTACCAATAACAATGTAATTTCTAAAGGCTGGCCTGGCCCCAAAAGTCAAAAGTCACTCAACAGATTTTACTTAAATATACAAGTGCGATGATTACAAAGATTATCTAGATATAGCTTAATGTAATAACACATCAGAACAAGTACTAATGAGTATATAATTTATTCTTTATATAGCAATCTGGCAAAGTTAGAAAGCACATAAAACAGAATTAATTTTACATGACCATATCAATACTTCCACGCTTTTTCTTTTGATCTCTGGCACAGGCAATCTTGACAATAAATCATGGATAGCAGTTCTCACAATCTTGAACTTCTTTTGTCCCCTCATCTTTTCACCGTCTTAAATTATATCTGTCTCCTAATCCAGGGGTACCAAAAGGTATCTATATTATGCTTTTTATCCCATTAATCCACTCATTTGTTAGTGATTCAGCATCTTTTTGTGGGCATAATTTCCCTTGACCAAAGCAGATTCAAAAAAGTGGAACTCTAAGTTATATCTACTGATCTAAAAAATGTTTTCCCTTGTTATACTTTTTAACTGAGCTTTTAGAAATGTACTGTGGCAAAAAAGAGCTGGTATCTAGGCCTTTATCGGTGTTGAATTTTTTTCCTGATAACACATACGGTTTAAATTTTATCACACTCATGAAACTACAAAGGACTTAAATTGCCCAACAACCAGGGATTCTAGAACTGTCTACCTCCCCACTATTTCTGCCAATAATTACCTTACGTTTCCTGTGAGTGCATTCCCCATTTCCCTCTCTCCTTTCTATCTGCCTATTCTCCTCACTTAGTGTCCATAATTTCAGAGGATTCCATGACCAGCAGCACATCCAGCTTTTTCCCCTGTGGATCTGAAAACGATCACCCCCAGGATTCCAGACATCAGAGATCTTAACAAAGTAGAAACTACAGGGTGTGATGTGGAGATAAAAGACCCAGGAAATAGGATTTGGAAGAACAGTACAAAAAAGACTCTTTTATGAAAAAAAGAGTAGAGGAAAAAAGAAGCAGGTGACAGATGGAATAAAGAAAGAAATACCAGTTACTCTGAACATTTATATAAAGTACTTGTACAGCATGCATTATTACGTTTGAGCTATATACAAGCAAGGTGGATCAATAACTGATATGAAATCAGTTTTAAAGTAATGGTCCCACGTAAAGGGGAAGAAAAGTCCTGAATGCCTTGATCAGATTGTGCCAAGTCCTGCCCTGCACACACATCACTGTCACTCATATCTTTGTGCTCTTTCAGTAGGTCACTGAAAAATGCAGTCTAAAGTAGGCCTGATTTAAACAGCGTTCTCCCAAGACTTCAACCAGGATTCTGCAAACCTGAGCAGCCAGGGTTCCAATGCAGCCCAAGGTTGCTTTCCAGTCCGGGCTAGAGGGAGACAATGCAGTTAAGAAGAGATAGAAAAGACTTAACACTTTTTCAGAATCAGGCATGTCAATCTCTGGTCTCCGTTCCCTATAGTTCTGCTTTACTGGAGGCAGCAACTGATCAAGAAAGAGTGACTTCTCCCAGCTTGGACTCCATTACTTTCCCATGATTCCCATGATGTCGCATAAAGGATTCTTAATTATTAAGGTTATTAACCCTTAAATGAAAAAGGCCAAAGAGATGGTTATGGTTATGCCAAGTTAAAAAAACACCAGTTAGAGGAGCCTGGGTGCCTCTGTCTGTTAAGCATCTGCCTTCAGCTCAGGTCGTGAGCCCAGGGTCCTGGGATCGATCCCCACATCAGGCTCCGAGCTCCATGGGGCGCCTGCTTCTCCCTGCTTCTGCCATTTTCTGTCTCTCATGAATAAATAAAATCTTTAAAACTAATAATAATAAACAACATTTAATTTGGGTACTTGCAGAAAAAGCCCTTATTTTTCTACCTCATTTTGGTGGGAATATTATTTTTTCTTCAATATATCATGAAGACTGGTTAATTTATAAAGTGTTTGAAAATGCTTTAGAATAATAATGGAAGTAGACCGCAAGTATATGGGAAAATGGAGAAGGGGAAGAAATTGCACATTCATATAAATATTTGGTCAAATAACTTTAGTCAATAAATGAAAATTATATACTCCCTAGTGTATAATGCACACAACACTGCCATAAGAATTGCTATGAGACGATTCGTCAAGTATCTGTGTAATGTTCCATATGCCTTTCTACCACTATTATTAAATGCTTGCTAATATTCTTTAGAAACATTCTTTCATCTATGGTGAGGTATAAGCCAGTAACAACAAACCCTGGGTACTTCACAGTTCTGCACTGGTCAGCCTTAACTTTCATATGAGTTTCTACAATTCAGGATTATTGTTTTCTGATATCTACATAGATACAGTTAACACCTTGTACTTTGTGCCAACCACTGTTCCAGGCATGTTTATATATAATTCTCAAAACAAGCCTATGAGATGTATACAAGCAATTCTCCAATGCAACCTTTGTATGGTCACTCATCACCTAAGCAAAAGAGAATCTTCAACTGTTTGGTTTCTACAAGTATCTTAGGAAGAAGAGGGGGAGCAAGCCTTAACCATTACTCAGCAAGAATCAATTTTTATCTAAAATGTTTACATGCAATAAGAAAAATATCTAAGCAGGGACGCCTGGGTGGCTCAGTAGTTGAGCGTTTGCCTTCGGCTCAGGTTATGAATCCTGATTGGGCTCCCTGCATTGAGCCTCCTTCTCCCTCTATTCTGCCTCTCTCTCTGTGTCTCTCATGAATAAATAAAATCTTAAAAAAAAAAAACTAAACAGACAATAAAATGAAGATAAATTTCCTATAATTAATACTTTTTACATATACAATAATATGAGCTTCCTGTCTATAGAAGACAAATTCTATTCCCCTTCTGACTCATGTACCCCAAACTGCTTCTAATTTTATCTGCTAGTAAGAGTTCAAAAGGAAGAGCATATATTACATCTTTCCTTTAGACTAGGCAGAGCTAACTTATTGGCCTTGACACCCAGGTGCAGAGGGCTCAATTAGGTCCCAAAAGCCTCAACCACCATGTCATAGGAACTTTTTGAATTTTTTTTGTGTGTGGTTTTTTTTTTTTTTAACTTTCATTGCCACTATTCAGAATGTTTCCAGAAGAGTTAAAAAAAAAAAAAAGGTAAAATGAGAAGGAAGTCAAAAGCTGCAAAAGCTTAAGAGACCATAGTGAGACTGTACCCTTTCGAGAAGGTGTGAAAACTTATATAACATGGAAAGACTTGAAGAAGCAATTAGAGCAGAGTGATATGGGATTTTGTGAGAAGTGGCAAGCTAGGGACAAAAAAAGCACCATTGTGTCTTCACTGTACTTCATATGAAGGCCTGGGACACCCACAGGATTGTATATTGTAGAAAACTATTTAGAAAATGCTAAAATGGAGTGAAAATAGGTGTTGCTGTCATGCTAATTAACAAAAATTAATTTATAAGTTATAATTGGTTTATAAGCTATCTGCTTTTTAAAAAGATTTGAGAAGGCTAAGTCCACATTTCCTTTCAGGTTAACATCTGTAGGCTCTCCCAGTTTTTCTCTTGATTTATGATGCTACTATTCTCATGATATACCCCAATTCTCCAACGCAACCTTTGTATTGTCACTAATCACCTAAGCAAAAGAGAACCTTCAATTGCTTGGTTTCTATAACTCACAGGATATAGTCCAAAGTCCTTAGCACTGCAGATCTACTCTTGTTCCTTTTCTAACTACTCTCCCAAATGCACCATTTAAGGGCAGGTACCCTTCACAATCTCCTTCTGTCCTTGACCAGAAACCTCTGTCTCTGGGGTGGTCAAATCCCAAGCCTACTGTATGTGTCTTGGCCCCTACAGGTGCAACCTTAATTTCCTCAAAATGCCATGCAGTTTCATGCCTCTGTATCTTTGTATATGTTACCCCATCTGGCTAGAGGCCTTTCCCAGCATCGCCCCCCCCCCTTTTTTTTTTGCTTGATTTATTTCATCCTTTAGGGTTCAGTCTTACATTATCTGGGAAGCTTTCCTGATACCCTCACCCTCGGGTAGTGGGTCAGATGCTCTCTGGATACCACACACATTCCCTGACTAGCCTCTAAAATGCTTCACCACTTTCTAGCTAAGTAACCTTGGACAAGTTCATTAACTTTACTGAGGCTGCTTCTTCATAAAACAGAAGGTTACCATTAATTTGGTATCACTATGAAATAATGTGAAAAATCAGTTTATAAACAGTAAAAGCACTATGCATTAACAATTTTACCATAAACCGAAAGAGTACACAATATTCTAAATGAATATACTTTAGTTGATTTAAAGATAGGATTCATCCTTTGATCTCCAGACTCTTCTCCAAGGATGCCCTGCATTTTATCTAACTTTCTCGCTCTACTAAGTCCTTGTTTTTCTATATTCCTTTCCTTATATTCAAAGGAAAAAAAAAATCTATAGTGATGTCTAGGACATTTGAAGAAAAGACTAAGTGGGAAGCTCCTGAAGGATAATGACTGTCCTTCCACCTTTCCTGATGCCTTCATGAAGACTACTATATTAGGCACATACAAATACGTGGCAAAAATGAAAGAGCTGAATGAATGAATGAATAAATGAATGAATATAAGTATACCCTATCCTTCGTGAGCTTGTAATCAAAAGGAGTTATGTGACAAATCCCATATGAATCTGGTCTTGTGTAAATGTTAACGAATGCCTTCAATGTCATCCTTAAGTGTAATAAGAAATTAAATTTTCTGCTATGCTTATTTGGTGATTTGATACACACTGTAATTGCTATCTTAGTGACTCATGCTTAACATAGGTTTTAACATTATCAGAATCACTCATGCAATTCAATACCTATTTATTAAATATCTACTGCACTAGGCCCAATGAGAGTATGAAGATAAAGGTGGACTCTGTCCATAGATTGCCAAACACATAGAAAGGAAGCTAAGTCATGAATATATATTAATACAAGACCGAATATTGTAAAATGTATCCGAAGGCCAGTGACAACCAAAGAAGACAGAGTTAGGGCCCTAGGCCCATAAGAACTAAAACTATATATTACAAATTACTGGTAGCCAATAGTTTCTGTTACAGTAGAATAGTATATCTCACACATGTAACATTTACTTTTAATCTAATTACAAACTTAATTGTGCTGCTATCTAATTTAATAAGAACCCACTGTTAACATTGATAAATCACACGTGTGCCAAAAACAGCTGCAAGCAGGTTAGGTACATGATTTCATTTAATCTCCCCGACAACCCGGCAAGTAGATACAATTATCCCTATTTTATAGATGAGGAAACAAGGCACAGGCCTTGTAAGTTTTCAAGGCTAAGAATGCGTAAATGAGAACCTAAGAAGAGACAAAAACGAGTAATCCACAGACAGTGAGCGGACCCACTGGCCAGCAGCAGTGCTCTCTCTCCACGTCTCCCGAATGCACCCGGAGACAGGTGCAAGCAACCTGCCTCCTTTCCTTTCCTGAGTTCATAACTGAACCGTTGATGCTCGAGCAGATCATCTCAAAACGCTCCCACCCCACAGGGCGGGCTGCTCTTTAAATCCTAGGCAGAGATCAGGGTAAACGAGACCGAATCAGATCCCCGGGCGGACAGAGCTCAGGCGGGATGGCGAAATCAAACCCTCGGGCCGGGCATCACCGCTCCGGGATCACCTCCAGGGGATGGCAGCAGCACCCAGCCCGCCCCGTCTTCTCCTTCGGAACCCCAGGCAGCCTGCATTGTGCCACCGGCTCTTTAACCCTTCACCTGCCGGCTCGGCGGGTCTCCGCTCCACCCTGCTCCCCCCCAACGCCAGGCCTCGCGCGCCTGCCCCTCCGCGGCGGTCAAGCCCCGAGCCCACCCGGGCGCTCGTCGGCCCCCGCGGCAGCCCGTCCCGCTCCATCCCCCGGCCGGCTACTCACGGTTCCAGTACACCGGGTAGCACTCTCCTTGGGTCACATCCACCTCGTAGAGGCCGCCCCGCACACACACCCGCTCGATGTTCACCAGCTCCTCCATCTCGGGCTCGTGCCCCGCGGCGCGCGGGCAGAAGCCGCAGACGCGGTCCCCGTCGTCGTCGTCGTCGTCGTCGTCCTCCCCCGAGCTGGAGGCCGGGCCGCACACTCGGTCGCCGTCCGGGGCCTCGGCCCGGGGCCGGCCACCGGTGACCTTCAGCAGCGTCCGGAAGGCGAGCTCGATGCGGAGCGAGTCGTAGCCGATGAAGGGCTTCCAGGTCTTCTTGTCTTCCTTGTAGAACCAGCGCACCTCCTCGGGGCCCAGCTCCGTCACCACCTCGTAGCGGTGCCTGGCGGCCACCCCGCCGGGGCGGCTGCGCTTCCTCTCCCCCAGCCCCAGCCCCAGCCCCAGCCCCCCTCCCGCCGCCCCGCCGCTCCCCGCGCCCGACGGGACTGGGGGCGGCTGCGGCGGCGGGTGCAGCGACGAGGAGCTGCCGCCGCCGCCGCTCTCGCCCTCGCTGTAGTAGCGCAGCGAGGAGCCCGACTCCGCGGAGCTGAAGTCATAGTTCTCGTCACTGAGGCAGGCGTCCAGCGCCAGGTGGTGATCGTGGTCCTCCGCGCCCGGCGCCAAGTGCAGCCCGGGGTCCCCGCGCAGCAGGGCCAGGGGCACCTCGCCGTCGCCCGGGGCCCCGCCGGGCAGGTGGTCGAAGCAGCAGACGCCGCCGCCGCCGCCGCCGCCGCCGCCGCCGCCGCACGCCGGCTCCGCATCCGCGCCCAGCTCCCAGGCTGCGCTGCCGCCGCCCCGGCCGTTATGCTCCGGGCTCCGCGGGGAGCCGCGGCCCGGGTAATTCATGGTGTGGAGACGCCGCCGGCTGCCCGGCCCCGCGCCGAGCCGCGGCCCCCAGCGCTTCCGCCACACATTCAACGCCGTCGCCCTCTCCACCGGTAGTTTTTAATCTTTCAAATCCCAACCGGGGCTGCGGCGGCAGCGGCGGTAGCGGCGGTAGCGGCGGTGGCTCCGCCCACCCGAGGCCCGCGGCAGCCGCAGCCGCGTTCCACCGCCCGCCCCATTGTCGCGCAGCCCGACGGGGGCGGGGCTTGGCCCTGGCCCCGCCCCCGCCGGCCGCGCGCGCCGCCCCGGAAGCCCCTGCCCCGTCGGGCCTCCCGCGAGACGCTCCATTCTCTGCGTGGCCCCCAGTGGCGGGTCAGCTCAGGGCGCTGGCAACCCTTCCGAGTTCTCAGTCGTTTTCCGCCTCCGCTCCGCTCTCCCTGCACACCTGCCTCAGCCCTAGGGGTCAGAGCCCAGACGAGGAGAGGCTTTATCCCACCCATTCTTGTATTCTGGCTCATGAGCCCGGGGAGCTGAAGCTGCATGAGAGGGGCCCCCTGGAAGTTGGGTTCTCCTGACCTTGCTTTTGTTGACCTTGCGTCCTCATCTGGACTTTCTCAGTCACTTAGCTCTGGTCCCTCCAGAACTGTCAGCCTGTCACACTGCACCGCATGCCTGCGATCCCTAATGGTGACATTACCATTCCCTCGCAGAAACCTAGGCCTAAACCTTTCTTCGCAGGCCACCTGCTATTATTGTTTATCTTTTGATACATATATCTTGTTTTCCCAGCCTCATTGTAAGGCCCTTGATGGAGACCGAGTCCATATGTCTCAACCTGTCTCACACAGTGGGTGCACAATCAATGTTGATTATGATCGTGGCAAGCACAGCCAGTTGTGATAGATTATTACACTGAAGGCCGAAAAACACTAGGTCCTAGACTTAGTTTTACCAACCACAGGTGAGTCACTTCATCTCCTTGATCTTTTTGGTTTCCTCATCTGTAAAATGAAGTTGTTATTTGACCAGATGATCTCTCAAATGTCTTGCAGCAATGGAATTCTATGATCTTCCCCGGTTCTTCCTGTTCTTTATGCATCTCTGAGTCTGTAGCTCACTGTCTGGGATCAGATTGAATGCTGAGCCTCCACTGTGTAGTTCTTTTCTATCACACACAAAAAAAAGTCTTATAAGCACAACACCCTATGTTGAGAATCCAGGGAAAAACAATCTCCAACCTCAGTGTTCTCAATTCATGATCAGATAGTCTACACTGTTTCTTTTCCTCCCTTTGTGGAGGAATCAGATCAGTGGGGCAATATTTCTTGCCCGGTGAACTAACCAGTTAGAGATTAAGTCATAATTTAAAGCATGGCTGTCTCTAGCTTGTGCTATATGAATTTGAAAGAAAGGGCATTGCTTCCTGTGTGCAATGCAAGATGTGAAACAGTGTTGAAGTTCATGGGTTAGAAAGCAGAGCATGGGCTGGATTTTTGCTCCAATTTGTGCCCTTGCCCAAATGATGATTTTATGTAGTGAACGACATGCCAAATTGGACACAGCACATCTCAGAGCCCTCATCTTTATTAATACTGCTTTCTGAATACTTGCTTTTCAATTTCTTCTCCAGTCTTTCTATGACACCATGCAGAATTTGAACTTTGGTTATGAGCTTTGCTCTATTTACTACCTATGAAAGCATTTATTCTGTAGCACTTTGATATATGTGCCAGGCACCTCTGTGCTAGGTGTCAATACAAAAGGGAATGGGAGAGACTTAGTTCCTTCCTTAAGGAAGGAACCTTATGATCTAATGAGGGATACATACAAGTACACAAATACATTATAGTAGAGTGCAATAAATACTATAAAGAGGATTCAAAATAAGTGATATAACATTTAAAATATCTCTATTTCTTCGGGTTTCTAGACATAGCCTACCTGTATAGCATCTGATCTGATTATTTTAGCCAAATGTTAACCTGTTGGGAAAGTACCATTCTCATTAATATTATCCTTAAAAAAAAAAAAAAAAAGATTACTCTCTACCCTGTATGAAATGAATGTTTCTATTGTTTAAATGTTGTGCCTATTAGGTTTTACTAAAAGGGTTATCTTGTTGTGGTCGATTGGGTAAGGCCACATTCATTTAGGTAGCATGACCTTTCTTGAAGAAGCTCTTGACCCCCAAAGACAATGGGAAACACACACACACACACACACAATCTAGTTGACAGGAGAAGAGAATCCCACATTCTCTTCTGATTTCACTATTTTGGTTTAGATCTTGGTAAGGGAAGATGTCATTCAGTACCTATGAGAGTTGAGATTGCTTCTACCTCTTGGAAGTGAGCTGGAACTAGGACAGACCCATGTAGCTGGCCCCTGGCTGCCAGTGAGTAAAAGATACCTGACTGTTATGTGTTTATTTCCTTGTTCTTCCTGAACCATGTCAAGGCAAAGGCCATGAAGCTGCTCTTCCCAACTTTCTTCTCTGCTTTAAAAAAAATCATCCTTTATCTGATTTTTCCTGCTACTGCTCTCCTACTTTTGCTTTTTAGAGCATCTTTTTAGGTCATAATATCCTGATAAGAGGGGGAAGGTTTCCTCTATTTCAGTCCCAACTTGTCATAGGTGTCGGGTAGCTCCTCCTCACTCTACCTCATTATTGTATGCAACTGACACAGCAGTATCTGAACATTAATGGTTGTATGTAAAGCATTATATTTTAATCGGTCTTGTATGCAAGACCAAGCTTCCTCCCCTTAAGCCAAATAAGTATGATTGATTCAGACTTCTGGTATTTGTGGATTTGGGCTGCTGTAATAACCAGGTGGACGTCCAACCAAGCCTGAGGAAGTTCTGGTTGGTGTGAGAAAGAAAAAGAGACAAAGCCAGGTGGTTTGTAGTATTAAAAACTGAAGCAGTTCATCTGCATATCCTGCCATCCTCCTTGCCTTATTAAACGTGACCATCTTTTCCTCCCCATTGCTCAAAAGTTACATGGTGCAATCTTAAGCCACCTCTCCCTTTTCTTCTCTCTCTTTTTTTTTTCCTTCTCTTTTTAAGGTTTCCCTGTTGTTCATTTTAATCCATTTTCACGTATAAAAATATTAGGGGTAGCCTTATGCCATGCAATTTATTCTGAACCAAAATCCCACACCCATACTTGAAATGGCTTTTTCCAAAGTATATTGATGGAAGATTTAGAATGGAGAAAGAGGGTGGTCATCTAGCCATATCTCTGTTTGTTCTATCTCCTGTTTGATAAACCATCCACGACATTTACATTTTTATTGGACTTTTTATTTTTAGGATCACTATCCAGTTTCTTTTTTTTTAAGATTTATTTTTATTTATTTATGATAGACATAGAGAGAGAGAGAGAGAGAGAGAGAGGCAGAGACACAGGCAGAGGCAGAAGCAGGCTCCATGCAGGGAGCCCGACGTGGGACTCGATCTCGGGACTCCAGGATCGCACCCTGGGCCAAAGGCAGGCGCAAAATCACTGAGCCACCCAGGGATTCCCTCCAGTTTCTTAAAATGAGAATATCTTAGTCTGTTCGTGCTACTATAACAAAATACCATAACCTGGATAGCTTATAAACAACAAACATTTACTTCTCACAGTTCTAGAGTCTGGGAAGTTCAAGATCATGGTGCTGGCAGATTTGGTGTTTGGTGAGATCTTTCTGGCTCATAGTCATTTTTTTTCTTTGGGTCTTCATATGTCAGAAGGGGCTAGGGAGTTCTGTGAGGCCTCTTTTTAAGTCCCACCTCCTAATCCCATCACCTTGGGGATGAGGATTTCAATATATGAATTCTGGAGGGTACACAAACATTCAGACCATGGCAGAGTGTCTTTTTTTTTGGGTGCATAGATTGAAAGGAATGATAACCTAGACTAAAACAGGGAACATTCGTTGAACACATATTAGATGTTTGCTAAGTTCCAGGCACTAGCTAGACCCTACAGTGAAGCATTCACAGTCTAGAGGTATCTTTAAATAAAACCAGAATGCCACTCCTTAGTTCCTATGAGGAATATAATCGTAATATCAGAATGACCGCAGGAGTCATTCTTTCCCTAAAGACAGATCAATATAGGAAGCCAAATTACAATAAAAATGTAGCTATGTGAGCAGAAATAACATAGGAATACATAATGAATAAAGTCATTCATCTATTTATTCATTCAATAAATATTTATTGTCTACTGCTATTTTGCTTATGGTTTGTTTTTGTTTCTATGTTAATTGAAGTCACGCTTAAAGTGTAGAATTATCAAATGCATTTACTTAAAGATTTGTAAGAGGTCTGCCCTCAAGATTGTACTCACCAAAACCGCATAATTTTTTTTTTATTCCTTCTGGAAATAAAGGTCAATGGTATTGAAGGTATATATTCAAATGAAACAGACTGCAGATCAATATAATATTGATGCATTCTTTATGGAGGCAACTACAAAATCCTCATTAGCTTGTTTATATCTGAAAGAGAAAATTTGGCTATATCCCTGTCCTTTCATTATAAAAAAGTGAGTTAGACTATAATCATAAGCTATTGTGAGGTCCACATTATACATCCACTATAGATACATTTGATGACTTTTTGTGCTCCAGCATTTTTTCCTTTCTCACACCAGTCCATATTTATTTATTCACAAATTATGTAGTATATAATTCATATCCAGTACATATATAGTACATAATTCATATCATTTACCTTTAACAATAAGTAATTGATCATCATAAGTTTTGCTAAGACTTAGATGTTGCATATTGTATATGTGTAGCTTATTCTGATTTTCAAATAAGTGAAAAAGGAAAGAAAAAAGAAGCTATGTTTTAGTAGGGATTTCTATTAGTGCAACTCTGGATAACTTGCTGAATTTTTAAAGACTGAGTAGCAGAATCAATTCATTGTTTTTGCAACTGCTGCTTAAGACAGTGTGTTTTTATGGTGCACCTCGGTGGCTCAGTTTATCATCTGCTTTTGGCTCAGATCATGATCATAGAGTCCTGGGATTGATCTCTGCATTGGCTGAGCAGGGAGCCCAATACCAGGCTCAATCCTAGGACCCAGGATCATGACCTGAGCAAACGGCAAGGGAGATGCTTAAGCAACTGAGCTACTCAGGCACCCCTTTACTGGACAACTGGACAACTTTTATATATTTAAATTAAAATGGAAATGCAAAGATCATGAATATAGATGCAGGAATTCAACATTCCAAATTCAGAAAATGATATGGTACAAAGGATATTCTATGGTATGTTTACTACAGTAAATGGCAATAATTCATTATAAAAATAATAAAAATAATATTTGACAGGTAGCTCAGGAAAAGTTGCCTTTTGACTCATTCAACTATTTCCAGCCATTCATCCATCCAACTATCTATTCATCTCTCAACTATTCAAAAAGGAATTTGAATTGATTTCTAGAAATATGTTCAAAACAATTAATATAAGTGAGGAATTAGGAGAAAGGGGAAATGTGAGATTAGATAAATAAAAAATCAGGTAAGAAAACATACTGGGTTAAATCTCATATATTTGCAAAATAAAGATGGGCCACAGTTCGGCTCCTCATTTTCCAGCAGATTTGGTATGTGGTCTGTAATCTGAATAAGATGAAACAGTTGGTTATTAATATTTGTTTTTCATCTGTAAAAAGGAAATAAAGCATTATTCAACAAAGGGAATTTTTTCTTTTTTTTTTTTTTAAAGATTTTATTTATTTATTCATGAGAGACACAAAGAGAAGCAGAGACATAGGCAGAGGGAGAAGCAGGCTCCTTGCAGGGAGCCTGATGTGGGACTCAATCTTAGGACCCCACTCTCACTCCCTGAGCGAAAGGTAGACATTCAACCTCTGAGCCACCCAAGTGTCTCAGCAAAGGGAATTACTTATTTTCATCTTTAGACTTTTAGATGATAAATATACTATTGTAAAACTTTATTATGCAAATGTCATTCTGAAATTTCATAGGTGAGTCACACATTTCCTACAAAACATTTTTTGGGGGGGCAACAGGAGAGAGTATCTTTCCTAAATCCTTTCTGACAGACACATAATACTAGAAATATAATTCAAAGTGGATCATCTCTATTTTGAAAACAAAACAACAAGAAACAAAATAAAAATCAGCCCATAATTAGCAACATCTTGGCATTGGGATGAAAATTGCAGCATGGCTGAATAAACTATTGTGTATCTATGACTATGGGGTACTATGCAAAGAGCAGTTAAAAAGGATGTACTGGCAGAGAAAAATTGCCAAATCATGTTATTAACTAGTCTGACTTTTTAAAAAAATGTTTTGTTTTGTTTTTTAATTTATTTGTGAGAGGGCAGCCCTGGTGGCGCAGCGGTTTGGTGCCGCCTGCAGCCCAGGGCTTGATCCTGGAGACCCGGGATCGAGTCTCACGTCGGGCTCCCTGCATGGCATGGAGCCTGCTTCTCCCTCTGCCTGTGTCTCTGCCTCTCTCTCTCTCTGTGTCTATGAATAAATAAATAAAATCTTTAAAAAAAATAATTAAAAAAATTTATTTGTGAGAGAGAGCAGAGTGAGCAGGAGAGAACATGTGTTGGGGGCAAAGGGGAGAGGGACAAAGATAAGAAGTAGGTTCACTGCAGAGGGGGAGCCTCAGCCCAGACTCCATCCCAGAATATCTGCATGAGCCAAAGGCAGATGTTTACCCAACTGAGCCATCCAGGTGCTCTGTGGTTTGATCCTATTTTTACATTAAAAACACAAATCCAAGGGTGCCTGGGTAGCTCAGCTGGTTGAGCATCTGACTCTTGATTTCGCCCCAGGTCATGATCACAGGGTCATGGGATCTAGCACCACTGGGCTTCTCACTCAGCAGGGAGTCTGCTGAAGAATCTCTCCTTCTCCCTCTGCCCACTCCCAGCAGCTTGCTCTCATTCACATTCTGTTTCAAAAAAAAAAAAATCTTAAACCCAAATCCACACTATACATATATAATATACATATGTGCATATGTATACATATATGCTCACACATATATGTAAATCATTGGTAAAAATCTGAAAGAATAAGCCACAAATTACCCATATGACTAATCCTGGAAGGTGGTAAGGAAATGAAGTTAGACTTTAAGTTTTGTATTATTTGAACTTTATATGATGAGCATACATTTGTATATTACTTGTATCATTAAACAACTTTTTTAAAAAGTAGGGTAAAAAGGAGAATAATATAGTGTTAACCACTACCACCTGCCTTGAGGTTCCTCTTTTCCAGGTAGCCTTCTCTTTGTATGACCATATCAATCATGTTGACTCACTAATTTGAATAAAATCACTATCTACAGGTGTCATAGAAATCACACATAGGTTGCAAACGGGCCTAGGTCCAGCTCTCACTCCCGACAAAGACTAGTAGTTATGCCAGCTTTTAGCTCAAATTCATCATCATTTACATGGGAATAATGACAATACTTGCCTCACTTTGTTGTGGTAAGGATTACTTAAGAAAAAATAGGATAATGCATACGAAAGCCCTTGTGGAACCTCCCACGGTTGTCACCTGGCAGCAAATGCATTATGCAACAGAATGCCTTTTGGTATTTCCAAAGGTTTCTTTTGTTCCTCCCCACCACCCCGGTTTCTTTTAATCTATAAGTTTTATGAAGTAGAATTAATGGTATTCAGCATCTAAAGTACCTTATTTTGGGGCAGCCCAGGTGGCTCAGCGGTTTAACGCTGCCTTTGGTCCAGGGTGTGATCCTGGAGTCCCAGGATGGGGTCCCACGTTGGGCTTCCTGCATGGAGCCTGTTTCTCCCTCTGCCTGTGCTCTGCCTCTCTCTCTCTGTCTCTCATGAATAAATAAATATTTTTTAAAAATAATAAAGTACCTTATTTTTTTACATTTCAATTAGCGCTGTGATTCTTCAATTTCTTAAATTTGTTCTCAGAACTCTTGGCCAATCCACACAGAGGTCAGGGAAGGGAACTCGACTTCTCAGTCCTTATATGGCCTGTAATTACTTGTATTCTCTTCTCTGGAGGTGGTGTTCTCAAATCTTTTTTTTTTTTTTTTTTTTTTTTTTGACTCCTCTACATTTGTGCAACCCCTTGGAGAGGTCATAGACCTAAATTTTAGGTAACACAAAATCCTTTTGCAATTCTGCCCTTCTCCCCTTCTTAACACTGATGGCCTTCTTATTAATAGCCAGCACAGCTTGTAGGGCAAAAAATGAAAACTCAAGTACTCTTCCACGTACTTTGAAACCTTCTTTTGAGAAGTCCAAGGACCTCTGAGTTTCTTCGGTATGTATGAAATTTCTGATCTCCTTCACAGATCAGGAAAACTACAAGAACCCTATTAGTGCTAAATAAATTTTAATGTTAAGTGAAACTTTCTTGGAGTTGATTTGAACACTTAGTAGTCCGAGTCAGAGGTGAAACATGGAACTCATTATTGTAATTCTTAGGGAAGAAAAGGATACAAATGGAATTTTATTTTCAGTGGCCTCTTTCAGCCCCTATAAATCATATTTTGAAAAAAAAAATCATATTTTGCTACCTGTAATATAAAGGACAATTGGCATGACCTCTCTTTCAAGAGGTATCAGTTGTGAGGGGAAACCGACAAAAGATCAACTGAAATGAACACTTAAATATTGCCTGGCTACTAAGTATGAGCCAAGCACTGTATTAAGGACAGAACCCATAGTCCAGTAGGAAAATGGACAATTAAATAGGCAGATGTAAAGGTGAAAGGAGTCTTGAGAAAAACCTTAAAGGGTGCTGTTGCAGCACTCAGAGAGTTGCCCAACCCAACCATGAGGGCAAGGATGAAGACGCTCACCGAAGCCTCCCTGAAAAAAAGATGCCTAGTTGGTTAAGCATCTACCTTCGGCTCAGGTCACGATTTCAGGGTCTTGGGATGGAGCCTCACGTTTGGCTCCCTGCTCAGCAGGGAGTCTACTTCTCCCTCTCCCTTTGCCTCCCAACCTGCTTGTGCTCTCTCGCTCTCTCTCTCAAATAAAAAAACAAAATCTTTAAAAAAATAAAAAGAGAGAGGCCTAAACCAGGATCTGAAGGTAAATAAAAGATAGCTGAAAAGGAGAGTGAGTGGAGGTGGGCTGCAGAACAATATTCTAGGCAGAATCATGTACTCCCTGACCCAAGATCTGAAGAACTAGATAGAAGACAGAGAACTAGACAGATGACTAGATAGAAGACAGAGAAGACAGAGTAGGAGAGATAAGCACATACAGATTATTGGGGAAAAGGCAAAATATAAAGCCATAATTATGTAGATACTGCAGATGTCTGATGTATTTTGGAGAAAAAAAAAAGAAGTTATTTTATGGGAGCTTCTTGGAGAGGATCACAATCCATTGTACTTGAATAGCAAGTATAAGTCCCTAGAATGATGGGGGGATATGATCTTGCTTAAATCAGTCCAATGTAAGCACTTTGATAGCTCCCACTTCATCTGGCACAGGGCCTTGCACATAATTGCCATTCAGTCTATACTGCTGAACCAGGGCACTTGTAGGTATTTGTTTCTCACATGGGCCCACCAGGGGCTTATCCTCCATAAGTCACTGTTCAAATTTTGATGAGAAAGGCATTGCAAAGCTCAATCAGCTTTAAAATAGTTCCTCAATAGGCCTGCCATGGTGGGTCTTTCCTTTCTAACAGGTCTCACATACACCCATAATTTGAGGCACTTTCTTGAGTTATATAATGAAATAGGAGCATTGTCTTCATACATTTATCCTTAAAATGTGTGTGACTAGAGTCCCCACTGACTTGATTGCTAGTCAAATCTTTCCAAGTATTTCTTGTTGTTCCCCAAAGGATGTTGTCTTATATCTGGAAACAGTGTGTTCTGTCTACTACAATAATCATCCATCTGTTCCCCTTCTCCCCTGCTCTGGCAACATTGTGTCCACCCATGCACCCTTCCTGATTTCCAAATGGCTTGGAGGAACCTTGCTATTGTCTCACTAATGGTGCTGTCTCCTGATATTGGTGGTGGTCTTCTGGCTCACCCAAAGCCTCCACTGTCTGGGTGGCTGCTGAGCAGTGCCAGGCTGAGTTGGGAGGAGGCTCAGTTCCAGTTCTGAGCCACACCTTTCCCCTGGAACCTAGAGTACCATTGTTCTGCCCAGAGTCATAAAGCTTCCCCTTCAAGCTTTTCCTTCTGTTTTTACTCCCCAAAGATGACTCTCAACTCCTCTTCCTCTTCTTCCTGTCCTTCCACCATTCCCAAAATAAAACCACAAAAGCCTCAGAGATAAAGCTTGGGGTCAACCAGTACAGAATAGCATGTGATCATCCAGCATCTGTGGTCAAGGTAACATACTAACAAGATCAAGCACCTTAATAGATTTTCCCCAGAACAATTACTAGTCTCTTCCAAAGGTGAAGAAAGAAGTCTCCAATTCTGGGTGCAAAAGAATCTGCAACTCTTAAAGGACAACTTCCTCACTTCTACCCACCCAGGTTTCAAAAATCTAAAGGCCTGGGTCTAGGGCACCATGGGCACAAAGGAAGTTCTGCCATCCAGAAGGAAAAAGGCAATTAATTTTCTTTAAAAAAGATTTTATTTATTCATGAGAGAGAGAGAGAGGCAGAGACACAGGCAGAGGAAGAAGCAGGCTTCATGCTGGAAGCCTGACGTGGGACTCGATCCCAGGTCTCCAGGATCACACCCTGGGCTGAAGGCAGCGCTAAACCACTGGGCCACTGAGGCTGCCCCAAAAGAGACAGTTTAAAAAAATTAACCCAATAATTCTCAATAGTTTATCAAATTGATAAAGGCACAAAAGGTCAGAAGTCTTAAGACTGGTCAATGTCAATATACAAAATATCTGGAACCAGAAAACTCTAGAAAGAGATTCTAGACATGAATTGCATAGAAGATAAACTCTGGCCTTAACAATTAGGCTGTTTACCCATGAGTTAATATCAACAACTCTGGAAAAGACGTCATAAAGCATTCCTGATATAAGATTACAAACCTTAATTGGTAGAGAGTTCCTAGTCATGTACTAGAAAAACTAATAAACCTCCATCAGAAGTTATAAGTAGAAAATTGCCAAATATGGAAATGAAAGTTTAAAAAACAAAAGAATAGAATAAAAGATCCATCTGGCACATTAACAACAATATAAAGTAAAGCTATAATTGCATGCCACTTTGTGCTAAGCAAAATTTGTGCAGATCACAGAGGACCCTGAATGCCATGGTCATGAGGTTAAAATTTATTCTGTACACGATAGAAAGACATGGACAGATTTCCAGCAGGAGAATAACATCTTCTCAGCCTCCTCTCTTTTTTAAAAGGGAAGATTAATTAGTCAATTGGGTATAGGACAGATTAAAGATCATAGTGCCTACCATTATGGTAAAGGTGAGGGAACAGTTCCAGAAATGGTCTATACAGGCATGTTGTTAGATATCTAGCTTTGGAAAAACCCATAAGAGAGGCCCGCATAATGCAGTGACTTCCTCCATCCATTATACTGTCTCACAGAAGACCTCGCTGCCTGATAAGTGATGCTAATGTACCACGAGACTCTGTATAAATTGACATCACGTAGGAACAGCCCAGAACTCATTTTTCAAATTGAACAGAGGTGTCCTTTTAAAGAAATTTTTGTCTTTCCGCAAAAATTGGGAAGCATCAGCATCAAGAATCAGGGGATTTCCATTTTCAGAAAGTGCTGTTGTTGGTTTTTTTTCTTCTCAATGTCCATGACACACGAACAATTTCTCAGCCTCCTTAAAATGACTGGGCCATTTATTTTTAATGGTCCTCCTTAATTGCACAGATAGCCTGTGGTAATGAGGCTTCCTTAAGTTTGGCTTTACTTCAAGGGCAAATAATTTTCTGATACATATTTAAAAAAATATTGCAACCTTCTTAGAAGGTACCCCAAAGAATATAAACATTGTTTCCTTCCTTTAAAGAAATAACTCAACAACAATTATGTTTAATTGGCAGTAACATTGAGCAAAACCCCATTTTTCCTGCCCAGATTTCTTCTGTTTACTTCTTGTGTGTTAAGCCTGTCCTTTAGAGCTCACCAAAGATATGGTGACGCAATGATGGTTTACCCTTTCCCCAACTGAGGTCTGGTGTCATCCAGACCATCAGCTGACTATGGTCTAATGTAGCAACCATAGAGCTAATGAAATTTTTTTAAAATTAGGTATTACTATTACAAGCATTTTTCAGAACTTTCCCAGGTAGAGCTCTAGGGATGGAAAAATAGAGTCTCTGGGCTATCATAACTTTCTCTCTCTCTCTCTGATTTATTTATTTATTTACTTGAGAGAGAGAGCACAGGTGGGAGAGGGAGAGGGAGGGAGAGAGAGACTTGTAAGCAGACCCCCTGCTGAGTGTGGAGCCCAATGTGGGACTTGATCCCACAACCCTGAGATCATGACCTGAGCCCAAATCAAAAGGCAGATGCTTAACTGACTGAACCCTCAGGTGTCTCCTCTTTCTTTTTGTAGGTGGGTGCAGTGGGTCTTCTTGATCTCAGCCATCCTTAACTGCATCTTTCATAGAAATGGAAGGAAAAAAAGTTGGTACTAATGACAGAAACCAGGGAAAGCAGGTGTATTTCAAGATCTAGTGAATAGATCATGTGAAGGAGTAGGATAAGTATGGGATAGGAAATTAGGATACTTGGATTCTTTTTTTTTTTTTTTTAAGATTTTATTTATTTATTCATGAGAGAGAGAAAGAGAGGCAGAGATACAGGCAGAGGGAGAAGTAGGACTCATCCGGGGTCTCTAGGATCACAACCTGGGCTGAAGGCGGAGCTAAACCGCTGAGCCACCCAGGCTGCCTGGATACGTGGATTCTAAACTCAGGCCTGTCACCAACTAGTCATTTGACCTCTGGCAACAATTTATCTACACAGGGTCTGACTTTTTTCATTTGTAATATGAGGAAAATGAGCTAAAATGATTTCTAGTTATGACATCTTAAGAATTTTTTCTACTCCTAAATTCAGCATCTGTGACTACATAAGACTTCTGGCCTTTTTTGCCAAATGGGAGTATCTGGCCTGTCATTATTGGCACCAACAAAGATGTGAGCAATTGAATTGATATGTCGTGCAAACCTAGAGCAAAGTAAAACTATTGAGATAGTGGGGGTATCCTGGGAGTGGGGACAATATTGGCTGTGGTTTAGAGACTGCTTATATGATCTTATGTATTATCTCTTTTCTCTATACTGCTCTCATTTTTTCATTCCTGTCCTGTCTCA
This sequence comes from Vulpes vulpes, assembly GCF_048418805.1. NCBI lineage: Eukaryota > Metazoa > Chordata > Mammalia > Carnivora > Canidae > Vulpes > Vulpes vulpes. The sequence goes on from NC_132785.1 coordinate 90,480,522, forward strand.
TTTTTGTGTTTTATATTGTTCTCCCAACCTTGACCCTTTTCTTTCCTTTACAGTGTACAGGCGTCAGTGTTCTTGGAAAGGAATTTGCAGAACTCTGGGTCTGGAAGAAATGTCATATAACTCCTGCTAACTGAAATGTAATCCTAACCAACTTCATGTATTGATTCACACTATGAGAAGCCTCTGGAGTATGAGTGTGAGTAGCAATCCCTTTGGAAGAGTTCCTAGCACTGAAGTTCCAGGGAGAGGATCCTTACACATGTCATTCAAGTACAAGTGCCATGTGACTCACATGCCATGAGGCAGAGGCTCTCCATTTGCTTCTGTCCATGTCCACTTTGTGCCCTATCTTCTTGTTTCCTAAAAATGTTTTTCTATCAGTACACTGATCATGATGAGCACTAAATAATGTATAGAATTGTTGGATCACTACATTGTATGCCTGAAACTAATATCACACAGTATGTTAACTATACCAGATTTAAAAGTAAAAACTTAACTTAAAAAAGGTTTTTCCAGGGATCCCTGGGTGGCGCAGCGGTTTGGCGCCTGCCTTTGGCCCAGGGCGCGATCCTGGAGACCCAGAATCGAATCCCACGTCAGGCTCCCGGTGCATGGAGCCTGCTTCTCCCTCTGCCTGTGTCTCTGCCTCTCTTTCTCTCACTGTGTGACTATCATAAATAAATAAAAATTAAAAAAAAAAAGGTTTTTCCATTTGGTTAAATTGCAACTTGTTTTATTAACTGATGTGGAAGCAGGCTACATATGCAGTTACTTAAGAAACATACTCTCTTTTTCTCTATTCTTCCAGGTGGTTGAAAATTAATCTTAGGGTCTGAGTTCTGGGGTGCTCACCTGTGCCAATGAATCAGACTGGAGGGGGAGTCAGGAGCATCTTTTTTATGTTGTCATTATTTATCCATCCTGGCACCTGCCAAGAGTGTCAGCATTCTTGTCTGATCTTTGATGATCCATCAGTGGGTCACTGTTGTGTCTTTCTCGTTCCAACATCAAGTTTTCTTCAGTCTTGCTAGCCCTTTCTCAGCTGTGTGTTGACCATTGTTCAGCTGGAGCACCATAGTGGCCTATGGAAAACTCCTTGGAGCTCTGTCAGGCACTCTAGGCAAGAAGAAACATTGTGAAGCTGTCTCTACTCTATCACACTAGGCTGAGTGAGCAGAGATCAAGGGCTTCCTAGGTAGGCTCTTGGCTGAGACAGTGAATAAAAAGGTTCTCTCTGTAGGGACCCCAGAAAAGCAATGGGTGGATGTGGGGAGGACAGACTAGAAGGGTGGGTAAACTCTAGGTTAATATCTGGGGGGGGGGGGGGACTCTAAGTTAATATCTCAAAATGTTGGGCAGCCCGGGTGGCTCAGTGGTTTAGTGCCACCTACAGCCCAGGGCGTGATCCTGGAGACCTGGGATCGAGTCCCACGTCGGGCTCCCTGCATGGAGCCTGCTTCTCCCTCTGCCTGTGTCTCTGCCTCTCTCTCTCTCTCTCTGTGTCTCTCATGAATAAATAAATAAAATCTTTAAAATATATATCTCAAAATATTATCCTATTACACAAAATTAATAAGTCTGTATTTAATCCTTGATTTTTGGGACAAGGCAGCAATAATAAACCTATTAACTATTTTGACTTCTTCATTCTGAAGAGGTAGCTCAGGTAGGATATTGTTTTCAAAAATCCAATGCTGTTCCTATTAATGGGGAAATTGCAAAGGGGTGATGTTGCCTGATGCTTCTAGTTTTCTTTTCTTCTCTCTTTTTCTGAATTTCAGTGCCTTCTCTGCTCTGAGTTGCTTGTGTTATCCTGGTTTCTTTTGTTCTGGGGAAAAATGAGATAAATTAATTCATGCTAAAAATCTCTGTCTTCTGGAAGATTTACATTTTAAAAGAGGATAGTAGGGATAGATCAATGTTTAACACAAAGGAATGGATCATTATAGGTGAAACTTAAGATAGTGGGAGGGGAGAGATTTTGACATTTTTCTCACTATGGGAGTAAGCACTCCATGGCTCAAGGTAAAGGAATGGTATTCTCTTCCCCTTCCCTGAAAAGCCAGAACAAATCAGGTAAGCAAGGAACAACTCCGACAAAGGAGAGGACCCCTGAGGCAGAGTGAAGGGCAGAATTATAGAGCTGCTGTCAGAGAGCCAGTTAGAGACAGACATGGAACCTGGCTGGTACACTGGAACATTAGGACAAGTTGAGAAGTATGGAAGAGGCTGAAGGCTTCCCAGGTGAGGTCTACAACATGGAATGGGGAAGGGGATTTGCTTTATGTCGTGCTTGGTTTGTGCTGTGAGCTGAATGATATTGAACCAGACTGGTTCAAGGTCATGATGATATGATGAAGAAAGTAGACTCTGGATAATCCCTACCATGCACAAGTATGCTGTTTTTTGCTTTTTGAAATACAGTCAGAATTTATTTTTAAGAGTTGATATTTGGGCATATTCCTTAAGTACCAGGCAAAGTTCATTTTAATTCATGGCTTTCAGATGTATATTATTAGTGCAAAAGTGGTAAAAAGTCTGTCTTAGTCTATTTGGGCTGCTATCACAAAAATACCATAGACTGGCTGGTTTATAAATGACAAATCTATTTCTTACAATATTGGAATCTGGGAAGTCTAAGATCAAGTTGTTGGCAGATTCAGTGTCTGGTGAGATCCACTTACTGTTTCATAGACAGCCATCTTCTTGCTGTGTCCTCACATGGTGGAAGGAGTGAGAGAGTGCTCTGGGGTCCCTTTTATTTTATTTATTTTTTTTGGGGGGGGTCCCTTTTATAAGGCACTGATCCCACTCATGAGGGCTCCATCTTCATGACCTAATCACCTATCAAAGACCCTACCTCCTAACACCATCATTTTGGGAGTTAGGATCTCAACATTACTAACTTTAGGGGGACACAAACATGTAGTCCATTAACCCAGTGTTACTTCTAGTATCTTGCAACATAGTTTCATTCTACTTTTGGTCCAGCAAAGTGGACAAAGGTCAGTGCAAAATAAATCACCTAGAATGTTCTCAGGTTCCCACTATCCAGCCTGACCTGGCCACACCTGGTTCAATATCTCCTTACTAGACTTAGTTTGTGTCATTGCATCTGTTTCTCCTTAGTCAATCCTCCTGCTGATTGACTGGTTGTGATTCTTGATTTTGGCACCATTCTCCTTCCAGATCACAGGTCTTTGCTTTTGGCCAGATTCTGGATGAATCACCAGGCCCTAACTCCTTCCTTTGGCACATTTTGCCCAGACATGAGGACATTGGTTAGGATTATTAGGGTGAGGAGGGTCAGGATTGGGAGCAAAACCCACATAAAGACATTTAAGCTATACCTAATTTCCTCTACTTATCTTCATTTATTTAAAAAGATACTATATTTTGGGGATCCCTGGGTGGCACAGCGGTTTAGCGCCTGCCTTTGGCCTGGGGCGTTATCCTGGAGACCCGGGATCGAGTCCCACGTCGGCCTCCCAGTGCATGGAGCCTGCTTCTCCCTCCGTCTATGCCTCTGCCTCTCTCTCTCTCTGTGTGTGACTATCATAAATAAATTAAAAAGAAAGATACTATATTTTGAATACTAATTGTAACTTTATGAAAACATCTTTTCAATAGCTTGTTTGTAGATTTGCTGTCACAGATGGCTAGTTAATTAAAATAAAACAATTTTCTATGCTTCCATTTTTCTAGGTGACAAGCCAGCAGAATATACCTTTAGAGTCAAATACTCCTCTTTTTTTTTTTTTTTTAAGATTTAGTTATTTATTCATGAGAGACACACAGAGAGAGGCAGCGACACAGGCAGAGGGAGAAGCAGGCTCCATGCAGGGAGCCCTATGTGGGACTCGATCCCAGGACTCCGGGATCAGGACCTGAGCCAAAGGCAGATGCTGAACCGCTGAGCCACCCAGGTGTCCCTAGAGTCAAATACTTCTTAAGAATTATTAACCAAAGGGATTATTGGTTGAAGGCTCACTAAGCTTGCTTGGGAGACTCTCCTGAGGTAAAGTGAGAGTTAAAACCAAGGAGGAAATGGATGCATTGAAACAAATACACACAGTATTCCTAGCTTTGGATTTAAAGTGTCAGGAACAAGCAAGCCAGTCAAACCCTGAAGAATCTCTGATGGGGTCGTCCTTTCTGAGAAACATTTCAGGACAGAGGTGAATTAGAAATATAGTTTCACAAACATGGCCCAGTCTTGCAGAGAGTAGGCTTACCTTACCCAAACTTCCTCCAAGAGCAGAGGTCCATTAGTATCGTAGCCAGAGCCTGAATTTTGGAGCCAAACAGGCAAGTTGGAATCCTGGCCTGTCATTTACCTGCTGTGGGCTCTTATGTGACCAAATCTTTCTCAGCTTTAGGTTTGTTTGTTTGTTTGTTTGAACCATTAAACAAGGATAGTAATACTCATCTGAGAGTTCATTTAAATCTATTGGTCATTAAATGATTGCCCTCATTTCAGTGAAGGAAGGTCAAATTCTAGTCACTCTCATAGTTGGCAGCCTCTTTATCTGGTTATGATGGATAATATGTATGTATCTTGGATTTGAAGGACCAGCTCAGGATAGTCCGTGACTGCCAACAAGTTCCACAGGAACCTGTTTCCAGACTTCCCTTATTTTTGCCAAGTGGAGATAACTGCTGATGGAAACTGTCACTTGTCACATTCCCAGGAGCCAGGCATCTCTCTAATATTTGTTTCTCTCTAAGCAGGGCTGTCAGGGAAGGCAAATCAAGAGTTCAGACCAAAGAACTGCTGCTTTGGCATCACTCCTTTGCCCACTCCTAGGCATGTGCCAGATGCCTAGAGCTAGCTTGGAGGAAAAGACACATCTCCTTCAGAAATACCTGGAGGAGCCTGGATATTTTCGTAGTAAAAGATACCTTCACATGTTAGTTTGCAGCAAAGGCTTATATGTTCTTTTGTTTTTGTTTTTGTTTTTGTTTTGTTGTTTTTTAGGCTTATATGTTCTTATGACAAATTTTATCCCTTACGTGTGGTTAAAGACAGAATTAATCATAGCTTTAACCCACAGTGCTGCAGTATGAGCAAATAGGAGGTCCTGGGAAAATGTTTTGGACTTTTAGAGTCCATCCTAATAGATTTATAGAACTTCTGGGTGCTAACATGGATTCTCACTTCCCTACTACATGGGTTCTCATTTCCTTATTTCATTACCAACTTATTTCAAAATATGAATTTGTTTCTCACTAGTGACAATCAGCATGCCAGCGATTTCATAAGATCAGGCCTAGAGGGGATCCTTGGGTGGCTCAGCAGTTTGGCGCCTGCTTTTGGCCCAGGGCACAATCCTGGAGTCCCAGGATCGAGTCCCGTGTCGGGCTCTCAGCATGGAGCCTGCTTCTCCCTCCTCCTGTCAGTCTGTCTGTCTCTCTCTGTGTCTATCATGAATAATAAATAAATAAATATTAAAAAAAAATCAGGCCTAGAGATGCAAATGAGGTTTGCTTAAAAAAAAAAAAAAAAAAAAGAAAGGGTAGGGGGGAAACAAACAAAAATCCAGACTCTTAAATACAGAGAACAAACTGATGATTACCAGAGGGGAGGTGGGAGGATGGGTGAAACAGGTGATGGGGATTAAGGAGTGCAGTGTGATGATGAGCACCAGGTGACTTACAGAATTACTGAATTACTATACTGTACACCTGAACCTAATTCAACACTGTATAAAAAAAGGAAAGTGGTTAATAAAACTTTGAACTAGAAAAAAAAGAAATGAGGTTTGATTTTAATTGGTGTCTTCTGGTGTCTTTCAGTCAATCATGTATAAATTGTTCATGCAGTGCCTCTACTGCCTCAAGTGACAAAGGATATTAGAATCACTGTCACAGAGGACATTGTCATGGAGCAGTATTTATCATAAATTGATTGCTGCACAATGCCAAGACAAGGTAGATAGGCAGAATGATTGCCCATTAGCAAAGACTGTTTAACACACAGATCATTTCACAGAATTCTTCAGACCCCTGTGCAAATATCCTAATGGGACCTTGGATGTTAATTTGCAAAAAAGACAAATTGTACGGATAAAGAGGCATGAAAGTTGGTGATATTCTAAAAGAGATTTGATTACAAAATATACATCATTATTTCTTTACCTGTAAGGTCTTCAAAAAATAGTTTAGTGGTTTCCAGATAATTGTTTTTAATAAATTAGTTACATTTTAAAACAAAAAATGAGAGGAACTAACTAGTACAAGGTTGTCACCTTTTTTTGCAAATTTTGTGAAGGAAATTAAAAAAGAGATTTCCTAGAAACTATTGCTATAATTTCATGAAGAAAGACATTCAAATACCAAAATAAAAGAGTGGATATAATTTCAGAATAAAGAATAACTTTCAGAGTAGATAACAGTGTCTAACACTTATTGGACACTTCCATTTAAGGTACTAAGACATTGAATATATTGTCTTACTCATACAACCTTGTGAGATGGATACAGTTATTATTCCCACTGGACAGATGAGGAATTGGATTACAAGGAGATAATGTGTCTAAGGAAACACAGTAATGGCAGAGTGTGAATTCATTTCTTCAGAGACCATGGTTTTAAAAACTATGTGAAAAAAAAAATAAATAAAAACTATGTGATAAGTATTAATGACACCTTACAGTTAGTGTCACTAAAATATTGGTTACATAACTTCTTTTTCTAATTTTGACATCAACAGGTGAAAATGTGGTCACAGACCTACATCAGTCTGAAAACTAGGGTGTCTCTTGAAGAAGGGGCCAGAGATAATTAATAAGAATGGGAGGCTGGAATAGGCCTGGGCCTTAGATACTATCTTCAAGTATTGTTATACATATACACACAAAGAAACACTAACTGGTTTAGAAGAAAAGCAATAGAAGCATTCACCAAAATTCTTTTTACTTGAATACTACCTCAGACATGTCACCTGTAGTACACTATGAATTGATTTTTTTCAAAATGCATTCTGTAATTATCTTTGAAAAACACCATTCTGTCAGTATTGAAACTACATTGTGAATGAGACAGTACTTCCTTCCTACTCTTCATGGACAGGGATGGGCCATCCATCTCCTTCCCAAAAGGAATAGGCCTGCCAGGACGCCTTGTACCTTCTGTCCTCTCATTCCTCCTTCAGGGACATGGAATAACTGACCTTACCTGTGAATTGGCTTGGCTCTGTGTCTTTTGGGCTTACCTTTCAGAGCCAGTCTATCTCCAGGATACCCATATCCTCTGCTCTTCCCTGTGGTTCATCTACTGAAGGAGCTCTGCCTCTAGGAAGAAGCCTGCTGTCTCTGACTTGGGGTGAATTCTATTTGGGAAGGGTATTCTAAGCCCTTTTGGCTTCATATCTAAAGTCACAATATCTAATTAGCTTTATCTGATATAAAGGTAACAGATACTTATTTTTCTGTCTCCCACATTTTATTTCTTATTGGTTACAGATTTTAGAAAGGAAGAAAAGAGCTGTTATTTTTTCAGTCCTTAAACTCATGGTATGCCATCATAAAATTGTATGACTGAGTTTGGAAGGGACCTGAATAGGTCATCCTGAGCCACATCTAAGCTTAAAGACTTCCATAAAATAATCGTTCTTAACATTTTATTAGCACTTACTATATGATGGGCATTGGACCACAAGCCTTCTGCATGAATGATCTCATTTAATTCTTACAGCAGTCCTATGAGATGGGCACTAGGGACATAGGCTCACTAATTAGAAACTTGAAGTGGTTAATTAATATGCCCAAAGTTACAGAATGATTAAGCAGCAGAATCCCATGGAGGGGTAAATAAGATAGATCCCATCCCAGTCCCCTATGGAGACAACAGATATTGAACAATGAACAAATAATCGATGACAGGTGTGATGAGTGTCATGCCAGGTCCTTAGCACCCATAACCTCTAGTCTGATGGGTGAAGGAAAACATTCTTCCCTGACAAAGTGACATTCAGTTGTGAGCATTACATGTGTAGGAGTTATCAAGGCAAAAGAATGAGTGGGATGGGTGGATGTGTGGGATGGGATTAAGGATGAGGAGTAGGCAATATTTTGGGAGGGAAGAGAGTCTGAGGTAAGAAAAAGTACGATAGCCCATGGCACTGAAAGGAGGTTGCTGCAGAGGAGGTGAGGGAGGAGGTAGCACCAGATGACATTGGGAAGCCAGGTTGGGGTTATAGAAGAAGACGTTTTGCAGTCCATGCTAAGGATTTTGGATCTTGTCTCAGGAGCGATGTGATACCTTTGAAAGGTGTTGAATAAGGAGAGTGACAATTGTGCCTACTTTGCTTTGTGACATTCATTCCCTATTTCTAAGCTTTTCATTCTGACTACATCAGATAGAAATTCCTATTAGGAGCTAGTCTCTCTTTAACACCTGGTGGCTTTTAATGAACTATTCATTTTCCCCTTAATAAGGGGTAGCATTTGTGAAGTCTTTTTTAGTAGTTCTCAGATGTGGCTGTGTCAGAAAAGCTTTTAAATATGCTGATGCAAGGCCACACTCAAGACCAAGTAAATCAGAATCTCTAAGCATGGGAGCCAAGCATCCATATTTTATAAGATACAGTAGCCTCTGCAATTCAGTTTAACAAACATTTATTGAGCTCCTACTGATCCTAAATCCAAGCACTGTGTCTGATGCTGTGCCTATGAAGATGAGTAAGTGTGAAAGCTGTTTTCGCTGTTAACCACTCCGAAGTCCTAGCATCTGCCTGCCGCTGGTACTAAAGCAATCAAAGTTGAGACAGCCCCACATGTCAGGATGCAGTTAAAGGAATCTTTGAAGTCAAAGTCATTGAAAATAATAAATCATGTGGTTGCATATCTACAGTGTCTTTCCTGGTATTTTCACTGGAAATCCCAGAAACCAGGAACTCCCAGCCAGGAGAGATGGATGCTCCTCCTCCTGGTGTCCAGTTGTGAGGATTCAGAGGGCAGTCAAGGCACCTGCTGCTTTGATTGCTCTCCCTATCATATCCTTGCCTTGGAGAATTGGTCCAAGGAAGGAGGCAATATGCATCATTTATTCATTGATTCAACATTTACTGAGCACCTACTATGTGTCAGGCAGTGTGCTAGGCATTGGGGCTAGAAGAGCAGCTGTGAACTCAAGTTGCTCACAGAAGACAAGGTATCTATTCTGTTTTTTAGTTTGTCAGGATAAATCAAAACAAAAATACCTTCTGAACGTATTTCAAAAGGCTGATCTGAGGATAAAAATAGATTATAAATATTCAAATGCTTTGGAAAATAAGGAATCCCTGATGAGTCAACAGAAAATTCTATATACCTTGAACTGTGAAACCATAAAACTTCAAGTTTTGCTACTTATTGCTACTGGTTTTGGAAATGTTTTCAGAAAGTGGCAATGGTTTCTTTTTTACTTGTTTTATATACCATCTAGTATTGTATCAGGTACAAAAGGGTACTTAACAGATTTTTAAAAAATTATCAATGAATAACTCTATCCAAATTAGAAAGGATACATTTTTTTTTTTTTCTGAACAAGATTAAAAAAAAAGTTCACTATGAAAACAAGCCAAATGCTAAGGCCAATACAATTTTGAAAGTTTTAAAAGAATATAGAATCATGTCTTTATTTTTTAAAAGATTTTATTTATTTATTCATGAGAGACACAGAGACAGAGAGAGAGGCAGAGACACAGGCAGAGGAAGAAGCAGGCTCCATGCAGGGTGCCTGATGTGGGACTTGATCCTGGGTCTCCAGGATCACTCCCTGGACTGAAGGTGGTGCTAAACCGCTGAGCCACCCCGGCTGCCCCATGTCTTTATTTTTAAAGCTCTGGAGATAACCTGTGTTTATGATGGTCTCTGGGGAGCTGGAAATTCTAAGATTTCAACTTGAATAAGACAGGAAAGCATCTTTTGAAAACAAATATCCAAGTTTTTGTTGAAGTATTTTAATTTCTTCTCTTACTTGGCTCCACTTTGAGATAAATTGAGAAAAAAATTAAAGATATATTTCATAGACTTAGAGAATCCTAGAATTGAGGGGTAGAAGGGAGGGTTGAAAAAATCCAGGAGACCATCCAGAATGACCTAGAGAGCTTTCTCAGAAACAAACTTGGCAGGTTTCTGAAGGGATGATCTGGAATATAGGAGCCAGGAATGGGGGATTTGGTACAGATGATTTTATGAAGCTCTCCAGGGGGGCTTTTGGGTGGCTCAGTCACATAAGTGTCTGCCTTTGGCTCAGGTCATGATTCCAGGGTCCTGGGATCGAGCCCCCCATTGGGCTCCCTGCTCAGTGGGGAGCCTGCTTCTCCCTCTCTGTCTGCCTGCTGTTCCTCCTGCTTATGCTCTCTCTTGTCAAATAAATAAATACAATCTTAAAAAAAAGAAGAAGAAGAAGAAGAAGAAGCTCTCCAGGGATGCCTGGGTGGTTCAGTCAGTTAAGCATCTGACTCTTGATTTTGGCTTAGGTCATGATCTCAGGATCCTGAGATCAAGGCCCAACTTGGGTTTAATGATCAGTTGGGAATTTACTTGAGTTTACTCTTTCCTTCTCCCTCTGGCAACCCCCCACCTCCGCTCTTGTATATGGTCTCTCTCTCTCCCCACTCTTAAATAAATACATCTTTAAAAAAAATTTCTTCAGATGATCCTGCTGCCTATTCTGGTTCAGAACAACTCAACAAGTCCAATCATTCTATTTTATAGACAAAGGAACTAAGTCCCAGAGATTTGAAGTGAGCTATGCAAAGTCTCACAGCTAGTTAGTGATGGAAACTAATATTGTGTTTTCTATTCTATCACATAGATTTCCATATTTTTGCTAACATTACCATAGCCTCAATTCCACTAACACAGCCTTTGTTCTATAAATAATTAAAACATTTTTGTTCTTGGATGTTATATAAGAGAGAAGCTTAGCTCTGGATAGACCAGTATGCCTAACGACCAGCAGCAGTTAGGAGGTCTGATTATAAATGCATCAAACAATCATTTAAATAAAAGATAGGGGTAACTTGGTATGGTCTCCCAGGACATGGAATTAAAAGGAAACTGAAAAATCATTCACTTTGTTTAAAAAGCAGAATGATATTTATCTTGATACAATCTCTTTTGTTTTATTCTAGCTTTCGAAAGGAAAAATACTTAGCGTTAGTTAAATAAAATAAAAAAAACATATATTGCATGTTGACAACAAATTTAAAGTATTCTGTATAACATAATAATTTGGGTATAGATACCTTTTCTTCCCACCTGCCACTAAATATTTAAGATACTTTTCCCTCCATCTCAATTTTAAGTATGATCAGAAACTTCTATCTAACTGAACTAAATATATATTGAGTGGAAAGTTGTGTCACAGTTTGGGTTTCACACACATTCTCACTTATATTTGTTTTGAAATACTCAAGAGATTAGTATGCATGATGCTATTTATTCTGATGCTAAAAATGAATGCAAGTCTCAGTGGAATTGCAAGTATGTTTCTTCCAACAGCTCCAAATTATAAGGTTAACAACCTGTTTTTGTGCTCTTCTATTCTGCTTTTTCTAAAATTGCAAACTGCCCACCTACCTTGGCCCATGAATAGGGTGAAAAGGGACATTGGAGGTGAAGATGTGTGTGAGTGACTGTGCGCCTGTGTGAGATGGAAGGAGAAGAAACAAGGTTAGAAAGGGAAGTTCCACCGAACTACTGTGGGTAACTAGTCACCTTACTATCACTTCCAGATTGCCATTTGGTTAATAGTCTTTTAATTTTTCTGTCCCATGCAGTTATCTTATGTTTTCTTTCATAGAGAGACAATATTAGACCACTAATATTAGATAGATTAATCATTCCTAGTACCATAAAGAGCATTTAACATGAAGTGACCAAGGGCCAAATTTCCTGCAGCTCAAAACCTTAAGAAAAAAAGAATTCTATGAAGCTATTCATGATTTCCTCCAAAAAGGGGGAGTCCTTCTGCCATCTTCTACTTTGTGCTATTAATTCTGCTGTGCAATCTAAATGCAATATGGCCAGTATGTTTAGGTAACTGTATCTCTCTTTAGGTAACATAGCCCTTGGGCATAGTAGGCATTTATAAAGAGTATCAGAACACTTCATCTCCAAGATTAACCTAAAGGGAAAGGAGTCAGTACTTGATAATCAATGTGGCATAAAACATTAATGTAAGGCTTCGATGTACCTGTTTCATGAAAGAACTATTCTCACATTACATAGCAATCAGATGCTTCAAGAGGGAACAGGTTTCTTGCAATTGGGATGTCATGTGATGGGACTTTGAAAGGAGATACATCTAATGCTTTAGAAAGCTCTTAGGAGGAGCTCCTGACCTCTCTAGGAAAGCTAAAAATAGGAAAGGGGAAGATAACAAGGAAAACCTTTATGAAGGCTCGCTTCACATGCAATCCCTGATATAATAGCATCCCCACTGGACAACCTCTAAAAGGCAATATAACCTGGCTGGCTGTAAGAATTGACTCTGAGATTTTCTATTGTTCTCAAGGTGTGGTTCCAAACCAAAAACTAATAGTTCACTTTGCTTGGGAACCAGCTAGAAATGTAAAATTTCTGACCCTCCTGGGATCTACTGAATCAGGAACTCTGGGGTGGAGCCGAGGACTCTGCTCTTTAACAAGGCCTCCAGGTGATTCTGCTGCAGAATAAAATTTGAGAATACTGTTTCACCCTGACCCTCACCAGCTGTTGTGTACCAGTGGTTCAGATCACCTGGGGAAAGCTCCCTTGGGTCTTGGGCTCTTGGACAATGGAGAAAATGAATGTTTCTGGGGAAGAAGGGAGAATGAAGCTTATTCTTTTTTTTTTCCTATTAAAATAAAAATACTTCAAAGCTCTCTCTATTAAAATAACACTTTACTTATCCATTGAAATCTTAATAGGGATTTGCTAATTCAGCTGAGAGCTGGAATAGTGCTTAGTTGAACACTGTAAATTGATCTGGATGCACTGGACTGATTTGGCCTGAGTTGACATTTATCTTCTGTGACAGCCATGAAGGAGGGGGGGTTAACAAGATAATCAATAGTGTATGAAAGATTTTAAGAAGTATGTTTCATTTACATAACAAAAAATATCAGAGCTGCAAGAGACCTTAGGAACTGATTGTTTTTCTGATCTTGTTTTATGGAGATCTCACAGCTAGTTAGTGATAGAGTCAGAACCACAAAGGGGTGCTTGTTCTAAGGATTCGAATGTACTGTCTACAGTGCCAGGAATACTTTACACCACTCAGCACTTAACGCTTCAACATTTTCCTTGCATGGAATGGATGGCAAGCCTAAATTCTGGGTAAAGACCAATAGAAACTTGCTCTCAAGAAATTCAGTCTAATATTTTCCAGTCATCTATTCAAGTTCAAGATGACGACTTAGTTATACTCATTCATTGCTTTGGCAAAAGATTCAGGAAAATTCTCTAAAAATCTATTGTATTGATTAGAATTGTTTTGGTTGCCAGAACAGAAGCCTACTTGAGCCAGTTTCAGCAAAAAGGGTGCATTAATTACAGTGGGATTGAAGAAGGAGTTGGACAAGCAGGCCCCAAGAGGATAGGAACTGGGGTTGGAAGCATTGTAAGGAGCCTAGAATTCTTCTTTCTGGGGGTCCCCCTCATCTGCTTCTTCCTGCTGGTCAGTCTCACTAATCTCTCATGTAACAGAATGGTATTTTTCTTTTTAAGATTTTATTTATTTATTCATGAGAGTCACACAGAGAGAGGCAGAGACATAGGCAGAGGGAGAAGCAGGCTTTCTGTAGGGATCCTGATGCGGGACTCAATCCCCAGACCCTGGGATTACACCCTGAGCCAAAAGCAGACGCTCAACCACTGAGCCACCTAGGAGTCCCAGATGGTATTTTTCTATTTCACAGTATATACATGTTAGAAAAAAGAAGCCACAGGTAATGGTATATAAAATACAAGTTTTATATGTCACATAGTTGACTGATACTTGATATTTTCCTTTTTAAAGTTTTTTTTTTTAAGGTAATGGATTTATTGAGATAGAAGTCAAAAATTCACATACCATCAAGTTCACTTTTAAAGTTGTATGGCTCAGTAGTGACTTTTTATACAGTTGATTATTCACAGAAACATGCACAGTGGTGAAAAATTTGAATTGCTGGACATGCATGTTTCCAGCTGAGGTTGGACAACACACACCAAAGACAGGTGCCCTTTTGGTGGTCTATTTAGTGTCATGTTTTTTTGCATTTTTGTGCTTTTTGTTGGTGATATTGCTGTTTTTTTTTTAAAGATTTTATTTATTTGTTCATGAGAGACACGGTGGGGGTGGGGGGCACAGAGACACAGGCAGAGGGAGAAGCAGGCTCCACGCAGGAAACCTGACACAGGATTCGATCCTGGGTCTCCAAGATCAGGCTCTGGGCTGAAGGTGGCGCTAAACCGCTGAGCCACCCGGGCTGCCTGATATTGCTGTTTAGAATGGCCTCCCAGTATAGTGCCAAAGTGCTGTCAGCTGTTCCCAAGCATTGGAAGGCTGTGATGTGCCTTACAAAGAAAATACATATGTTAGATAAGCTTTTTTTTTCAGGCATGAGTTATAGCTCTGTTCCCTATGAGCTCAATGTTAATGAATCAACAATGCGGTACATCTAGAAAAAAGAGGAGGAAGTTTGCCCGTCTGTTCTTGAAGCTGCTTTGGAAAATGCTAATGTGACATCTGTAGTGTGTGATGAAGCTATGGAGAAGATGGAAAAGTGGCTAAATCTGTGACCTCTTGAGATGATAATCCATCTTTAAAAAGCATAAAGGATATATAGGGTGGGGGCATTGTGAGCCAAAAGCCAAAAATATTTACTGTCATGTTGCCCAAGGTGAGGAAAATGTTAAACTCTTCTTGGTTAGTGTTTTAGCATATAGAAATACTGCATACAATTAATTATAAGAAATACATATTAAATAAGATGTTTTTAGACAGGAATATGCATAAAACAAGGTTATGCCCCAATTGGTTGATAAAAATGCTATGAACAGAAGCTTGTCAGAGCCTAGCCCTATATTTCCTTGAGGAGCAATAGCTCAGTATTTACTACAGCAGTGTTTACAGTAACTATATAGAATATAATTACACTGAAAAATGAGAATTAATTGTAAACATTAACAAAATTATGCCTTAATCACCACTATCTAATTCCAGAACATTTTCATTATCCCCAAAAGGAACTCCAGACCCATTAGCAGTCATTTGCCACTTCCCCTTGACCTCCACCTCCTGGCAACCACTAATCTATTTTCCATCTCCATGGATTTGCCTATTCTGGATATTTCATGTAAATAGCATCATATGATGTGTGGTCTTTTGTGTCTTGGTTCTTTTGCTTAGCATAATGTTCTCAAGGTTCGTTCATATTTCCTAAAGTAGCTGCACCATTTTTAAATCCTAGAAGCAGCATATGTGGAATCCAGTTTCTCCACATCCTTGCCAATACTTGTTATTGCTGTCCTTTTGATTATGGCCATTGTAGTAGGTATGGAATTGATATTTCTTTGTGGTTGTGACTTGTTTCCCTGATGACTAATAATGTTTAATTCATCTTTTCATTTGCTTATTGACCATTTGTGTATCTCCTTTGGAAAAATATCTATTCAAATCCTTTCCTTATTTAGGGGCACCTGGGTGGCTCAATGGTTGAGCATCTGCCTTTGGCTCAGGTTTTGATCTTGAGGTCCTAGAATCTAGTTCCATGTCGTGCTCCCGGCAGGCAGTCTGCTTCTTCCTCTGCCTGTGTCTCTGCCTCTGTATGTCTCTCATGAATGAATAAATAAAAATTTTTAAGAAAAAATTCCTTTTCCTATTCAAAATATTAGAATATTTGTTGATTGTAAGAGTTCTTTATATATTTTTGCATACAAGTTCCTTATAAGATATATGATTTGCAAGTATTTTCTTCCATTCTGGGGGCTGTCTTTTTATTTTTTAATTTTTATTTATTTTATTATTATTGTTTTTTTAAGATTTTATTTATTTATTCATGAGAGACACAGAGAAAGAGGCAGAGACACAGGCAGAGGGAGAAGCAGGCTCTCTAAGGGGAGCCTGATGTGGGATTCAATCCCGGGATTTCGGGATCACGCCCTGGGCCAAAGGCAGATAGATGCTAAACCGCTGAGCCACCCAGGCATCCCTGTCTTTTTATTTTTTGATGGCTGAATGGACTTTTTTTTTTTTTTTAAGATTTTATTTATTTATTCATGATAGTCACATAGAGAGAGACAGAGAGGCAGAGACACAGGCAGAGGGAGAAGCAGGCTCCATGCAGGGAGCAGACGCGGGACTCGATCCTGGGTCTCCAGGATCGCGCCCTGGGCCAAAGGTAGGCGCCAAACCGCTGAGCCACCCAAGGATCCCTGAATGGACTTTTGATCTGGATGTCAGTCTCACTTGTTCAGTTTGCACATGTGTATACTTTTCAGATGATGGGGCATACTGGCAATGGCTTTCTGTGTAACCTTGTGAAGACACAGGAAGAAAACAGCCATCTATAAACCAGGAAGAGAAGCCTTCAATGGAACTAATCCTGATGACACTTTCATGTCAGACTTTTAGTCTTCAGAAATGTGAGAAAATAAATTTCTGTTGTTTAAGCCACCCAGTCTGTGGTACGAGGTTATGGCAGCCCTAGCAAACTGATACAACTAGTGTTGCTATAGAGATTATGTTTTTAGGCATCAACATTCCCTCTGTATCTGAGAAGTGGCATTATCAAGGGCTTTGAATGTGTTCTTGTTTATTTATCAAGTGTACTAATTATAATATGTCATTAAGACAGATCCAGAGGAATTACTGCCTGGACATTCTGCTAAAGGAATTCCTATACATGATTATAAGTAACAAACTCTTTTAAATTCTCATGCAAATGTAACTTTTTACCAACTGGCTTTTCCTAAATTGAAGTTAAGAAGGTTTTGTTTTGCTAATCTAACAACTCCGGGATTTTTATTTTTATGTTCAAAAGTTCTTTCTTCTTTTTCCTAGAGAATACACTGTATCCTTGAGAATACACATATATAGCCCTGGTTATGAGCCATGGTATAGTCTGAATATTTGTGTCCCTGCCCCACTCCTAAATGTCTGTGTTGAAATCCTAACCCTTATTCAATCAGGGAATTTTTCTTTGTGAGAAAGGCCCCAGAATTGATTCTAAAGATCCTTACTACCCCTTCTCCATCATATCTTTGTAATGTGACATGGTCCCGCCTAAGGGCAGAGATATTATCCTTCCCCCACCACAACAAAATCAATGTGAGCCATGCTAGTAGCTGTAACTTCACTGTTCACCTCCCCCAGTCATCCCCTGATGCATGTGGATCTTGTCAGGAAGGGTCAGTTACAAGATGGACAATGGATTTTTAGAAAAATCACAGTTACTGTATATCCCCAACTTTGGTCCATGTGGGCCACTGTACAAGGACTTTGTGTATTTAATAAGGTGGCTATTATCCTTATGATGTAGGACTCTGTAGATTTAATGAGAGAATCCAGGTGGCTGAACTAGAATAAGACTCAGTGCCCTAGGCCCTCTTGGTGGGGCCACATGGGAGTTGTACAAATTAGGCTAGCCTGGGTTGCCATTAGGGAAAGAAAGAAGTATGCCCAGAGATCAGGGTTGAATACTAGATTTTCAAAATTGGTTTGTGTAAACACATATCCCTTTCATCCTGGTCATTACCCAAGGAGCAGCTGAGAGATGATCTTTTCGGAGACAGCCAAATTCACTGACCAGGAGGTGAGGAAGGTAGTCAGAATCTGAGTTGATTTTTATGGAGGTTGTTCCAGGTTCAACAAATCAAAAATTCCTGTGCCTGGTAAGAAGTGTGGAAAGTCCATCAAACAACTGTACCGTGTGGCTTTGGTGAAAAAGGCCATCCAAAAAGCCAAACACATTACGCGCAGATTAGTTTTAAGAGTCACAATGGTATCACTAGAGTCAGCTAATCTAATTGGAACAACAGCTGACCATTTGTAGACCATTTGTATCAATCTAAATTGAGGGCTGACTAAATTTTCCTATAAAAGGTCAGGTGGTAAATGTTACAGATTTGTCCTACAATCTCTGTTGTAGCTACTCAGCTCTGCCACTCTCCTGCTGAAACAGCCAAAGACAGTAAGTATGTAAATAAGTAGACAAGACTGTGTTCTAATAAAATTTTATGTAAACAGCTAGTGAGTTGGATATGGCCCAAGTACCATAGTTTGCTCACCCTGGTCTAAGCTTAAGTAAGTTCATACCTTCTTCCAGCCAGATTCCTGCTTCTTACATATGTTTATGTTATAATACAACCTTGTGTACTTATCTTTCCAAGTGCATAATTTCACCAATAATAATTTAAAATTACAGTGGCTACTTTGGGGATCTTTTGATATAGACACAACTATTCATCTGAGAGATCCCTTAGAGTAAAAAGAAGACAAAATTGAAAACATCCAAAGTTCTATATATTTTTGGTTGGTACAAAAAAGCACTATAAGAAATTTGGATTCTGAAATTGCTTCCTGAGAGGATTGGTTAGCCAAGAAATAAAACAAAACTGTGAAAAACATAAAATAATCTCCCTAAATCACAACATAACCTAATGGCCTTTATGCTATCCTTCCTGCTCCTCCATTTCCCTCTGTCCCTGTATCTCCTGATGGGTTGCCCTTCCCCTTGACCAGCCAGAAATCCCCAAATATCAGTTAACTCTTAACTTACAAAGAAAAATCACTTGTGGCTGATTTTATTCTCATCTCATTCTGAGCTAAGAGCCATTTTAAAGACTTTCGAAAGCCTAGGTAAGAGAGAGAGAAATTTGCAAAGAAATGTAGACTACTGTTGGAATGTAGAATAGGTCATATGTTAGAAGAAATCTCAGATGCAAAATAACTGGATTGAAATGTAGGTGAGGAATTTAAAGTAATTTAAATTTAAATTTAAATTTAATTTAAAAGTGATTTAAAAGGTGCTGATTGCATAGAAAACAAGGAATTGGGCAGCCTGGGTGCCTCAGCGGTTTAGCGCTGCCTTCAGCCCAGGGCGAGATCCTGGATACCTGGTATGAGTCCCAAGTTGGGCTCCCTACAAGGAGCCTGCTTCTCCCTATGCCTGTGTCTCTGCCGCACAACAACCCCCCCCCCCCACCCGTCTCTAATGAATAAATATATAAAATCTTAAAAAAAAAAAAGAAACTTTAAAAAATAAAAACAAAACAAAAAAGGAGGAATTGATAAGAGCTGTAGATGTTGTACCAGTTGTTTCAGAGACTATCCTAAAATCTTCTCTGTGATAATAGATAAGGCTCTGTTCATTCCTGTAAGCAAAGAAAGAATGAGTCCAATTGGAGATGTCAGGAATCTGCTCTTTAATTCTTTAGACAGCATTCAGGAATAGAGCTAAAAGCAGATGTGACCCCAGTTCCTTCTGCACTTTTTATGAATGGCTGTAAGCCAGAAATAGGGGATTTAATATGCAAAAAAGGAGCAGAATGGGAAATAGCTCTATTGTCAGATCTCTAACATCTTGCTGAATATATTGAAAAGAGTCTTAACAGAATAAGGCTCAAGAGTAACTTGATAGCCTTACAGATAAAACAACTACCTGCACTTACCCCAGTCCTTATCCATTGGCAGAGGAAGTCTTTTTATAAAGATAGTTGTGGTTTCTGTAAACAGAAAAGACGTTGGAAAAACAATGGTCTGTGTTAACTAAGAGATTAAGGGGAAAACAATGAAGGGAGTGATCAAAGAAGGTGCTCCAAGAAAGATTCAAAAAAGCTCAAATTTTGTTTTATCCTTGAGCCTATGAGGAAAAATTTCTTTGTAAAAACGCTGTATCTCAACTATAAACCTTACCATTATTATACAATTTCTTTTAAAGATTTTTAAATTTTTATTTATTCATGACACAGAAAGAGAGAGAGAGAGAGAATGAGAGGCAGAGACACAGGCAGACGGAGAAGCAGGCTCCACTCAGGGAGCCCGACATGGGACTCAATCCCTGGTCTCCAGGACCAGGCCCTGGGCTGAAGGCGGCACCAAACTGCTGAGCCACCCGGGCTGCCCTACAATTTCTTTTAATACAGGTTCAACAAACAGCATCTCTGCAGATCTCTGGGCATCTCTAATAATTCTCAAACATTCTTCTTGGCCCAGACCTTAACTGTCACTCTGGGACTTTTAACCTATACACATTCTTTCTTTCCTTGTGACACTATACCCACTAACTTAATAGAGAGGGTTTTGCTGTGCACATGGAACTACCAGTTTAAATGCTCTCTCAATGGCCTCTTCCTTGAAATCTCTAGAGACCTTCATAATGAAGTCATAACAAATTTAGACATTGACTTGCAGGTATGTCTGAGCCTAAATCAAGTTAAAATAAAAAGTATCAAATAGTGCCAGCAAAAAAAAGGTATACTGATTCAGGCAGGATTACTGGGGCTGAAACCATCAAAGTTCTAAAGCTTTGCCCAAACTTGTACAACACCCTCTAAAGTCAGAAGTTAAAGAAAGACTAAAATCTAAAGTTAAAAGCCTAATAGAGAAAGGACTTATTATCCTTTGTTGCTGTCCTTGTAATATTCCTCTCTCCTCAGTAAGAAAATCCAATGGATAGGGATATAAATTCATTCAGGACCTCAAGGCCATAAATGAGAATCATTTCCTATTACCCTTTATTCTGATACCAATTGGTGTGCTATAATATTAACCTCTCAGAATTAGCATCAAACTCCATAGGCGTAAAGGCACAGTCTACAACTACCCCATTTCAGAGGCCAGTTGCAAGTAACGTCCCCAGGCTACCTGCACTTCTTACCAACTGTCTATAAATCCAGGGGGTTTCCATGACCCCCCTTGGGTTTGACAATTTACCAGGATCACTCACAGAATTCAGGAAAATGCTATACTTACAATTACAGTTTTATTATATGGGATATATAGCAGGAACAGCCAAATGAAGAGATATAAGATGAATTCTGGGAGGGTTCCAAATGTAGAGTTTCCATGACCTTTCCCTATGGAATCAGAGCACCTTACCTTCCCAGTACACTGATTCAGTTCACCAACCAGGAAGCTAGAGTTTTTATTGGAGTTTCATTATGGAGGCACGTTTGATTGAATCATTGGCCATGTGATTGAACTCAATTGTCAGTCCTCCTCCCCTCCCTTGAGGTCAGGCTAGCTCAAATCACGAACCATCTAATCACATGGCTGGTCTACTTGGTGACCAGATCCTGTCCTGAATCATCTTACCTTTTAACATAAACTCAGGTGTGATCCAAGAGGCTCATAAATAATGAAGAAATTCCTATCACTCAGAAAATTCAAAGGGTTTGGAGTCTCTCTCCCAGGAATCAGGGATAAAGGCTGGTAGAATTCTTTATTATAAAATTTGCCACCCTGTCGCTTTTTGGCCATCATTCTTTTTATATACCTAATATTTGGAGTAGCCGGTCTGGGATAGGGGTAGAAGGATGTTAACTTCATCTCCCAATACATTTGACTATCAATAGCAGTATTATAATCAATATCATAATCTTACAAAAAAAAAAATCTTACCAACAATGCCGATATACAGTATGGTAGTATGGTAGATGAAAAATAAGTTAAAAGATACTGGTACATTACTAGAGTCCCATTTAGTGATTAATAAATCAGTCTATCATCATGTCATATGATCAAAATGTCTCCCAGGGTGAGATTACTCAGGTTTGCAGGGTTCCATTTGATCTCATCAGGTTCCCAAAGTGAGAGTGGTCTCAATAGTACACACACATACACACACACACACTGGAATATTATTCAGCCCTTAAAAAAATGAAATCTTGCCATTTGCAATGACATGGATGGAGCTAGAGCATATAATTCTTAGTGAAATAAGTCAGAGAAGGACAAATACCATATGATTTCATTTATACATGGGATTTAAGAATCAAAACAAATGAACAAAGTGAGAAAAGAAAGTGAGGGAGGCAAACCAAGAAACAGACTCTTAACTCTGGAGAACAAACTGATGGTGACCAGAGAGGAAGTAGGTGGGGGTATGAGTGAAACAGGTCATGGGGATTAAGGACAGCATTTGTCATGATGAGCACTGGGTGATGTATGGAATTGTTGAATCACTATATTGTAGACCTGAAACTAATAAATACTGTATGTTAACTAACTGGAATTAAAATAAAAATTTTAAATAAAAAACAGAATGGTCTCAATAATATATGGTTTCATCTTTTCAGGCATCTGGTATGAATGAGCTGAGATGAGATGAATGAGCTCATCTCTTGCTCTAAGCTTCTTTCAAAGTGTTAATGCAGTATTTTATTTCCCTCATTGACTTACCCATTTACTCAATCCTTTACTCTCAGCTATGATTCCTCCTTTTCTCTATTTATGTCCAAACATTTCCACCTTTGGAAGAGATGCTAGATTAGCTCACTGTGCTAGACCAGATTATCAGCAGCTGTATTAGTCTATCAAGTGCCTCCTACTCAGTCCACACTCACTCATATAAGGATATGGTTACAGAGGTACAGAATTAGTGCTCTATTTCTACCACTGAGCAATACAGCTGCTTTTAAAGGCCAGCCAAATATTTTATTATGCAATACTTGTAATAGCAAATCCAAATACTATTTCACCTTTGCTGCCTCTGAGGCTGTATATTTTATAATTCTAGATTTGTGTTCTGCTTTCTTTAGTGTTTCTTTGGATCAAAATAGTTGGTACTCGTTTGCCTTCTCCTGCCTATCCAGAGGTAAATCCCTTACTATTGAGAGACTGCAAACTATTAAAAATTGTCTCCCCAGACTAGTAATATGAGACAATTAAGAAGATTCCTGGACTTCGCTGGCTACTTAAATTGCCATGCCATCATATGACTTAGCTAAATCATGGGTAACCAAACTACTTCCCTGTGAAGCTCATAATTAACACACCTGGGTTTGACTAATTATAAATCTTTCTACCTTTTTTATTCGAGGGATCTGGACAAGCCATAGGTATTCTGATTCACCTTCTAGGAATTCAGTGAACACCAATAGCTTACTATAGTCTCTTGACACTGTGATGAAATCTACTGGCTTTGCCTGAGTACTAGCTGCAGCTGCTAAACTAGTGGAGGTTCTTGATGACTTGATTTTAGGGTCTCCTTAAATCTAGTGATGCCTCATGTTGTATAAACTTTTTTTGGCACACTGAAAACCTGCAACATTCTCAGCAAGTAGGGTCACTCCTTATGAAACCCTAATAGGTTCTTCCATTCATCAATGTGGTCCTTTCAATTCTACTCTTCTTTTATTACCTGAAGAAGGAGAACCTCACACCGTTCAACTTCTGTTTGTGAACTATCTATGCCCCAAATGGATTTACTAAAATCCTTTTAGAAAATTCAGACTCAGTTTAGTTTGTTGACACTGTACTTTAAAACTGAAACAGGAAAATAGAAGGTGGCACGCACTAGAGCCGATCTCACTTCACCTCTAACATGTGACCTTTGTCAGAGGTAAAGATCTGTTCATGTGGCAGAACTCACTGCACTCATCAGAGATTGTCAATTAGCTATGGATAAAAGAGTTAACATATACATTGGCAGTAGGTCCGATTTTGGGTAAGTCCATGGTCTTGGGATGCTTTGGATACAACAAAGGCTTTTTTTTTTTTTTTAAATTTCATTTATTTATTCATGAGAGACACAGAGACAGGCAGAGGGAGAAGCAGGCTCCATGCAGGGTGCCTGACATGGGACTCAATCCTGGGTCTCCAGGACCATGACCTGGGCCAAGACAGTGCTAAACCGCTGAGCCACGTGGACTGCCCACAACAAAGGTTTTGAACTTTAGTAGGAAACCCTATTGAAAATGGTTAGCAACTTAAAAAACTTTCACGTGTTCCAAGGCTTCCTAAGGAGGTAGCTACTACAAAGGTAGGAGCTCTTGTAGAAGGCGCTTACAAAAAAAAAAAGAAAAAAAAAAAAAAAAAGAAGGCGCTTACATTGCAGCTAAAGGAAATGCTTAGGCTGATCATTACACCTGCAAGGCAGTGCTTGCTGAGATTCTAGAACTCATGAAACCCTGAGACCAAATCTTTTCTGACATTCAAAATAGCCTTTTTTTTTTTTTTTTAAAGATTTTATTTATTTATTCATGAGAGACACAGAGAGAGAGAGAGAGAGAGAGAGAGAGAGATGCAGGCTCCAGGCAGGGAACCCGACACGGGACTCGATCCCAAGGTCTCCAGGATCAGGCCCTGAGCCGAATGCAGCACTAAACCGCTGAGCCACCCAGGCTGCCCTCAAAATAGCCTTTTTGAATGTCAGTGATTGGCTTCAGAGCCAGAAAAAGATCCTGGGAGAAATCTGAATGCAAATCACGAGAATATTCTCTGGCTTCTTGGTAGCATAAGAAGTTCTCCAATGGGAACTTGCAAAATATTTACATGAAATTACCCCCCAGAGTAAGGACACATTGGATACTGTACTTAATCAATGATCGCATGGAAATTACTGAGGGTGTTTCTGATTCATGCTTCATTTGTCACCAGCATAGTCCTGATAAAATTGTGAAGATAGGATATGGACAGGAGCCCAAACTTGTCTCCTATGAATACCTCCAGATTTCTTGAAACTGTTCCCTACAAAGATATTTTTAAAAGTCAGATTTACTAAGCTATAATGGGTATTCAGAAAAATTTGCCTTTATGGTGTACAGTCCTGTGAGTTTTGACAAATACAGTCACATAATCACTAATAATCAAGATTAGAACATTTCTATCACCTGAATTGGTTCCCTTACTATACCTTGTCTTTAATCCTCTGTCTAGCCTCTGCTCCTAGAAACTACTGACCTGTTTTTTCTTTCCCTATAATTGTCCATTTTCCAGAATATCATATGAACAGAATCATACAGTATGTACCCTTTCAAGTCTGGCTTCTTTCACTCAGCGTAATTATTTTGAAGTTCATTTATGTCATTGTACGTATCAGTAGTTTCTTTTTATTGCATGCTTGTACCACAATTTGCTTATCTATTCATGAGTTGAAGAAGTTTTATTTAGTTTTTTTTTTAAATTGGAGTTCAATTTGCCAATATATAGCATAACACCCAGTGCTCATCCCGACAACTAACCCCCTCAGTGCCCATCACCCAGTCATCCCAACCCCCTGCCCACCTTCCTTTCCACTACCCCTTGTTCGTTTCCAGAATTAGGTGTCTCTCATGTTTTGTCACTCTCACTGATATTTTCACTCGTTTTCTCTCCTTTCCCTTTATTCCCTTTCATTAATTTTTATATTCCCCAAATGAATGAGACCATATAATGTTTGTCCTTCTCCGATTGACTTCTTTCACTCAGCATAATACCCTCCAGTTCCATCCATGTCAAAGCAAATGGTGGGTATTTGTCATTTCTAATACCTTAATAATATTCCATTGTATACATAGACCACAGCTTCTTTATCCATTCATCTTTTGATGGACACCGAGGCTCCTTCCACAGTTTGGCTACTGTGGACGTTGCTGCTATAAACATTGGGGTGCAGGTGTTCCGGCGTTTCACTGCATCTGTATCTTTGGGGTAAATCCCCAGGAGTGCAATTGCTGGGTCGTAGGGCAGATCTATTTTGAACTCTTTGAGGAACCTCCACACAGTTTTCCAGAGTGGCTGCACCAGTTCACATTCCCACCAACAGTGCAAGAGGGTTTCCCTTTCTCCATATCCTCTCCAACATTTTTTGTTTCCTGTTTTGTTAATTTTCTCCATTCTCACTGGTGTGAGGTGGTATCTCATTGTGGTTTTGATTTGTATTTCCCTGATGGCCAGTGATGCGGAACATTTTCTCATGTGCTTGTTGGCTATGTCTATGTCTTCCTCTGTGAAATTTCTGTTCATGTCTTTTGCCCATTTCATGATTGGTTATTTACAGTTTTAATGGTTATAAATAATGCTGCTATAACCATTTGTATACGTGCTTTCATGTGAACATATAATTTTATTTCTCTTAGATCTATACCCAGAAGTGGTATTGCTGGGCCATATGGTCAATGCATGTTTAACTTTATAAGAAACTTTCAAACTTCTTCTGAAAGTGGCTTTGCATTCTCATACAGCAATGTATGAGAGTTCTAGTTGCTCATCAACATGTGCTATTGTCCTTAGAAAAAATTCTAACCATTATAATAGGTTGTGTAGGGGTATCTCATTGTGTTTTAATTTATATTTTCCTGATGACAAATGATATTGAGCATCTTTTTATGTGCTTGCAAATGTTTCCTCATTTAAAGATATTATTTGTTTTATCATTAAACATTGAGAATTGTTTATATAGACTAGAGATAAGACCTTTATCAGATATGTCTTCCACAAATACTTTCTCCCAGTTTGTGGCTTGTGCCATGTTTAAGAATCCAAGCTAACAGGTCTTATGTTTTCCATCAGACATTTCAGTGTTTCAAGTTTTGCATTTAGGTTTGTGATCTATTTGGAGTTAATTTCTGTAAATGGTGTGAAGTATGGATTAAGTTCCTTTTTTTACATGGATGTCTACTTGTTCCAGAATCATTTGTTGAAAAGACTCTTTTTTTCCTTGTCTCCAATGAAAAACTCAGAGGTAGGGCTTTTGTAGTGACCCTGTCTTTCTTTCCCTGGCAGTCAAACTTTGTCTTATATTCTTGGCAGGTCTTAGGAGAGTTTCCTTCTCTTATCTTCTGTGCTATTGCTATACTTTTTATTTGTGTTTTAAACCACACTACATTTATGTATTTTTGCTTTAAACAGTTCTATAAATGATTGAAGATAACACAAAATTTTTATATTCACCTTAATTTTAGTATTTTAATATTACTATTTAGATACTTCATTTCTTTCTATAGATCTAAATTTCTGGTATTATGTTCCTTCTATGTGAAGAATTTTCTTTAGTATTTTTTTGTGGCATAGGTCAGCTGGTAATGAATTTGACCTGCTATTATTTAACTGAAAGGTCTTTATTTCAGCTTCATTTTTGAAAAAAATACTTTTTGCTGAGTATGGAATTCTGATTGACAGTTCCTTTCTGTAAACATGAGCCTTTATTGTCTTATGGCATGCATAGTTTCTGACTAGAAGTATGCTAATATTTGTCTTTGTGTCTTTGTATATAATAGATCTTTTTATTCTGGTTGTCTTTAAGATTTTCTCTTTATTTTTGCTTTTCAGAAGTTTTCTTTTTCCTTAGTGTTTGTTCTGATTGGGGTTCTCTGATCATCTTAATCTGTAGTTTGTTGCATTTTTTTTTTAAGCTTTAGAAATTTCTCATCCATTATTTCTTCCAGGATTTCTTCTGTCGTGTTCTTTCCCTCTTCACCTTCTAAGATTCCAATACTCATAGGCTACAACATTCATTATTGTCTCACAGATCTTGACTGCTCCTTAGCTGCAATGGGTCTTCACCAGTGTCTTATATATCTCAGGATTTTCTACCACTGTCTTTGTATCTTAAATATGGGAAAGGAACTGAATAGGGTTTTGTACTTTTCGATAGAAAGTGGTGGCCGCTTCTCTTCATGTATGCATTGCTGAAGGAAGTTTTAACCTGTCTTCTGTCTTGCCCCCAATCTTTTTTGTCAGTAGCCAGTGGAAGTTCATAGAGAAGACTCTGTGAGTGGGTATAAACTCCATCTGTGTCTGCTGCTCCTATGGTTTTATCTTCTCACAGGAGTCCAATAAGGGGTTAATTTTCAACATATAAGAAGATCTTTTACAACTCCAAACCAAAAAAAAAAAAAAATTAAAAAATTAAAAAAAACCCATACCTGATTAAAAAATTGGCAGAGGACCCGAATACACATTTTTCCAAAAAAGACATACAGTTGGCCAACAGACACATGAAAAGATGTTCAACATTGCTAATCATCAGGGAAATGCAAATCAAAACCACCATGAGATATCGTCTTACACCTGCTCTAATGGCTAAAAAAAAAAAAAAAAAAAAAAAAAAAGACAAGAAATAATAAGTGTTGGTAAGCATGTGGAGAACAAGGAACCTTCATACACTGTTGGTGGGAATGTAAGTTAGTGCAGCCACTGTGGAAAACAGTATGGAGGTTCTTCAAAAAATTAAAAATATAAATATTATTTAATCCAATAATCCCACCATTAGACTTTTACCCAAAGAAAATAAAAACATCAATTTGGCAAGATATTTGCACCCCTACATTTTTTTTAAAAATCTTTATTTATTTATGATAGTCACAGAGAGAGAGAGAGAGGCAGAGACACAGGCAGAGGGAGAAGCAGGCTCCATGCACCGGGAGCCCGATGTGGGATTCGATCCCGGGTCTCCAGGATCGCGCCCTGGGCCAAAGGCAGGCGCCAAACCGCTGCGCCACCCAGGGATCCCTGCACCCCTACATTTATTGAAGCATTATTTACAATGGCCTAGATATGGAAGCAAACTAAGTACCCATTGACAGACAAATGGATAAGAATATGTGCTACATATACACTATGGAGTATTACACAGACATAAAAAGGTTGATTTGTGCTATTTGAGACAACATAGATGGACCTAGAGGGTATTATGCTAAATGAAATAAGGCAGACTGAAAAGACAAATACCATATGATTTCACTCATAGGTAGAATCTAGAAAAAAAAAAGGAAAAAAGAAACAAAAAACAGAATCATACCTGTAAATACAGAGAACAAACGATGGTTGCCAGAGGTTCTTTTTATTTTTTGGATATTAATCTCTTATTTGATATATTTGCAAATAGCTTCCCCCATTTATTAGGCTGACTTTTTGTTTTATTGATGGCTTCCTTTGCTGTGCAAAAGCTTTTTATGCTGATGTAGTGCCAACAATTTACTTTTGTTTCTGTTTCCCTTGCATTGGGAGATATATCTAGAAAAAAATTTAAAAAATATTTTATTTATTTATTCATAAGAGACACAGAGAGTAGAGAGAGAGACACAGGCAAAGGGAGAAGCAGGCTCCATGCAGGGAGCCTGATGTGGGACTTGACCCTGTGTCTCCAAGATCACACCCTGGGCTGAAGGCGGCGCTAAACCACTGAGCCACCCGGGCTGCTCAAGAAAAAAGTTTCTATGGGTGATGTCAAAGAAATTACTACCTGTGTTCTCTTCTAGGATTTTTTGTAGTTTCAGGTCTTGGATGTAGGTCTTTAATCAATTTTGAGCTATTTCTTGTGTATGATGTTACAAGGTGGTCCAGTTTCAGTCTTTTGCATATAGCTATCCAGCTTCCCAGCACCATTTATTGAAGACAGTGCATTTTCCCATATTACATTCTTGCCTTTTTGTCATAGATTAATTGATATTGACTAATCTTGGGTTTATTTATGGGCTCTCTATTCTATTAATCCATGTGTCTATTTTTGTGTCAGCACCATATCATTTTAATTACTACAGCTTTGTAGTATACCTTGAAATCTGAAATTATGATACCTCCAGTTTTGTTTTTCTTTCTCAAGATTGCTTTGGCTACTCAGGGTTTTTGTGGTTTCATACAAATTTTAGTATTATTTGTTCTAGTTTTGTGAAAAATACTACTGGTATTTTATTTATTTATTTTTTAATTAATTTTTATTGGTGTTCAATTTACCAACATACAGAAAAACACCCAGTGCTCATCCCGTCAAGTGTCCACCTCAGTGCCCGTCACCCATTCCCCTCCAACACCTGCCCTCCTCCCCCCTTCCACCACCCCTAGTTCGTTTCCCCGAGTTAGGAATCTTTATGTTCTGTCTCCCTTCCTGATATTTCCCAACATTTCTTCTCCCTTCCTTTATATTCCCTTTCACTATTATTTATATCCCCAAATGAATGAGAACATACACTGTTTGTCTTTCTCCGATTGACTTATTTCACTCAGCATAATACCCTCCAGTTCCATCCACGTTGAAGCAAATGGTGGGTATTTGTCGTTTTAATTGCTGAGTAATATTCCATTGTATACATAAACCACATCTTCTTTATCCATTCATCTTTCGATGGACACCGAGGCTCCTTCCACAGTTTGGCTATTGTGGCCATTGCTGATAGAAACATCGGGGTGCAGGTGTCCCGACGTTTCATTGCATCTGAATCTTTGGGGTAAATCCCCAACAGTGCAATTGCTGGGTCGTAGGGCAGGTCTATTTTTAACTCTTTGAGGAACCTCCACACAGTTTTCCAGAGTGGCTGCACCAGTTCACATTTCCACCAACAGTGCAGGAGGGTTCCCTTTTCTCCGCATCCTCTCCAACATTTGTTGTTTCCTGCCTTGTTAATTTTCCCCATTCTCACTGGTGTGAGGTGGGATCTCATTGTGGTTTTGATTTGTATTTCCCTGATGGCAAGTGATGCAGAGCATTTTCTCATGTGCATGTTGGCCATGTCCATGTCTTCCTCTGTGAGATTTCTCTTCATGTCTTTTGCCCATTTCATGATTGGATTGTTTGTTTCTTTGCTGTTGAGTTTAATAAGTTCTTTATAGATTTTGGAAACTAGCCCTTTATCTGATATGTTGTTTGCAAATATCTTCTCCCATTCTGTAGGTTGTCTTTTAGTTTTGTTGACTGTATCCTTTGCTGTGCAAAAGCTTCTTATCTTGATGAAGTCCCAATAGTTCATTTTTGCTTTTGTTTCTTTTGCCTTTGTGGATGTATCTTGCAAGAAGTTACTGTGGCCGAGTTCAAAAACGGTGTTGCCTGTGTTCTCTTCTATGATTTTGATGGACTCTTGTCTCACATTTAGATCACTCATCCATTTTGAGTTTATCTTTGTGTATGGTGAAAGAGAGTGGTCCAGTTTCATTCTTCTGCATGTGGATGTCCAATTTTCCCAGCACCATTTATTGAAGAGACTGTCTTTCTTCCAATGGATAGCCTTTCCTCCTTTATTGAATATTAGATGACCATACATTTCAGGGTCCACTTCTGGGTTCTCTATTCTGTTCCATTGATCTATGTGTCTGTTTTTGTGCCAGTACCACACTGTCTTGATGACCACAGCTTTGTAGTACAACCTGAAATCTGGCATTGTGATGCCCCCAGCTATGGTTTTCTTTTTTAAAATTCCCCTGGCTATTCGGGGTCTTTTCTGATTCCACACAAATCTTAAAATAATTTGTTCTAACTCTCTGAAGAAAGTCCATGGTATTTTGATAGGGATTGCATTAAACGTGTAAATTGCCCTGGGTAACATTGACATTTTCACAATATTAATTCTGCCAATCCATGAGCATGGAATATTTTCCCATCTCTTTGTGTCTTCCTCAATTTCTTTCAGAAGTGTTCTATAGTTTTTAGGGTATAGATCCTTCACCTCTTTGGCTAGGTTTATTCCTAGGTATCTTATGCTTTTGGGTGCAATTGTAAATGGGATTGACTCCTTAATTTCTCTTTCTTCAGTCTCATTGTTAGTGTATAGAAATGCCATTGATTTCTGGGCATTGATTTTGTATCCTGCCACTCTACCAAATTGCTGTATGAGTTCTAGCAATCTTGGGGTGGAGGCTTTTGGGTTTTCTATGTAGAGTATCATGTCATCGGCGAAGAGGGAGAGTTTGACTTCTTCTTTGCCAATTTGAATGCCTTTAATGTCTTTTTGTTGTCTGATTGCTGAGGCGAGGACTTCCAGAACTATGTTGAACAGCAGTGGTGAGAGTGGACATCCCTGTCTTGTTCCTGATCTTAGGGGAAAGGCTCCCAGGGCTTCCCCATTGAGAATGATATTTGCTGTGGGCTTTTCGTAAATGGCTTTTAAGATGTTGAGGAAAGTTCCCTCTATCCCAACACTCTGAAGTGTTTTGATCAGGAATGGATGCTGTATTTTGTCAAATGCTTTCTCTGCATCTAATGAGAGGATCATATGGTTCTTGGTTTTTCTCTTGCTGATATGATGAATCACATTGATGGTTTTACGAGTGTTGAACCAGCCTTGTGTCCCGGAGATAAATCCTACTTGGTCATGGTGAATAATTTTCTTAATGTGTTGTTGGATCCTATTGGCTAGTATCTTGTTGAGAATTTTTGCATCCATGTTCATCAGGGATATTGGTCTGTAATTCTCCTTTTTGGTGGGGTCTTTGTCTGGTTTCGGAATTAAGGTGATGCTGGCCTCATAGAACGAATTTGGAAGTACTCCATCTCTTTCTATCTTTCCAAACAGCTTTAGTAGAATAGGTATGATTTCTTCTTTAAACGTTTGATAGAATTCCCCTGGAAAGCCATCTGGCCCTGGACTCTTGTGTCTCGGGAGGTTTTTGATGACTGCTTCAATTTCTTCCCTGGTTATTGGCCTGTTCAGGTTTTCTATTTCTTCCTGCTCCAGTTTTGGTAGTTTGTGGCTTTCCAGGAATGCATCCATTTCTTCTAGATTTCCTAATTTATTGGCGTACAGCTGTTCATAATATGTTTTTAGAATCGTTTGTATTTCCTTGGTGTTGGTAGTGATCTCTCCTTTCTCATTCATGATTTTATTAATTTGAGTCTTCTCTCTCTTCTTTTTAATAAGGTTGGCTAATGGTTTATCTATCTTATTAATTCTTTCAAAGAACCAACTCCTGGTTCTGTTGATCTGTTGCACAGTTCTTTTGGTCTCGATATCATTTAGTTCTGCTCGAATTTTAATTAACTGTCTTCTTCTGTTGGGGGTGGGGTCTATTTGTTGCTTTTGCTCTAGTTCCTTTATGTGTAAGGTGAGCTTTTGAATTTGAGTTCTTTCCAGTTTTTGAATGGATGCTTGAATTGCGATGTATTTCCCCCTCAGGACTGCTTTTGCTGCGTCCCAAAGATTTTGAACGGTTGTATCTTCATTCTCTTTAGTTTCCATGAATCTTCTCAATTCTTCCTTAATTTCCTGGTTGACCTTTTCATCTTTTAGCAGGATGGTCCTTAACCTCCACGTGTTTGTGGTCCTTCCAAACTTCTTGTTGTGATTAAGTTCTAATTTCAAGGCATTATGGTCTGAGAATATACAGGGGACTATCCCGATCTTTTGGTATCGGTTCAGACCCGATTTGTGACCCAGTATGTGGTCTATTCTGGAGAAAGTTCCATGTGCACTTGAGAAGAATTTGTATTCAGTTGAGTTTGGATGTAAAGTTCTGTAGATATCTGTGAAATCCATCTGGTCCAGTGTATCATTTAAAGCTCTCATTTCTTTGGATATGTTGTGCTTAAAAGACCTATCTAGTATAGAGAGAGCTAGATTGAAGTCACCAAGTATAAGTGTATTATTATCAAAGTATTTCTTCAGTTTGGCTATTAATTGGTTTAAATATTTGGCAGCTCCCACATTCAGGGCATATATATTGAGGATTGTTAAGTCCTCTTGTTGGATAGATCCTTTGAGTATGAGATAGTGTCCCTCTTCATCTCTCACTATAGTCTTCGGGGTAAATTTTAATTTATCTGATATAAGGATGGCTACCCCTGCTTTCTTTTGAGGACCATTTGAATGGTAAATGGTTCTCCAACCTTTTATTTTCGGGTTGTAGGTGTCCTTCTGTCTAAAATGAGTCTCTTGTAGACAGCAAATAGATGGGTCCTGCTTTTTTATCCAGTCTGAAACCCTGCGCCTTTTGATGGGGTCATTAAGCCCGTTCACGTTCAGAGTTACTATTGATAGATATGAGTTTAGTGTCATCATATCTATTCAGTCCTTGTTTTTGTGGATTGTTCCACTGAACTTCTTCTTAAAGGGGAATTTTAAGAGTCCCCCTTAAAATTTCTTGCAGAGCTGGTTTGGAGGTTACATATTCTTTCAATTCCTGCCTGTCTTGGAAGCTCTTTATCTCTCCTTCCATTTTGAATGAGAGCCTTGCTGGATAGAGTATTCTTGGTTGCATGTTCTTCTCATTTAGGACCCTGAATATATCCTGCCAGCCCTTTCTGGCCTGCCAGGTCTCTGTGGAGAGGTCTGCTGTTACCCTAACATTCCTCCCCATAAAAGTCAGGGACTTTTTTTCTCTTGCTGCTTTAAGGATCTTCTCCTTATCTTTGGAATTTGCAAGCTTCACTATTAAATGTCGAGGTGTTGATCGGTTTTTGTTGATTTTAGGGGGGGATCTCTCTATTTCCTGGATCTGAATGCCTGTTTCCCTTCCCAGATTTGGAAAGTTTTCAGCTATGATTTGTTCAAATACATATTCTGGCCCTCTGTCCCTTTCGGCGCCCTCGGGAACACCAATTAAACGTAGGTTTTTCTTCCTCAGGCTGTCATTTATTTCCCTTAATCTATCCTCATGGTCTTTTAATTGCCTGTCTCTTTTTTCCTGTTTCCCTCTTTGCCATCAACTTGTCTTCTATGTCACTCACTCGTTCTTCCACCTCGTCAAGCCTCGTTGTTAGGACTTCTAGCTTGGATTGCATCTCATTTAATTGATTTTTAATTTCTGCCTGATTGGATCTAAATTCTGCAGTCATGAAGTCTCTTGAGTCCTTTATGGTTTTTTCTAGAGCCACCAGTAGCTGTATAATAGTGCTTCTGAATTGGCTTTCTGACATTGAATTGTAATTCATATTTTGTAACTCTGTGGGAGAGAGGGCTGTTTCTGATTCTTTTTTTTTGAGGTGAGGTTTTCCTTCTAGTCATTTTGCTCAGTGCAGAGTGGCCAAAAACAAGTTGTATTGGGAAAAGGAGAAAAAGAGAGAGAAGGAAAGAAAAGAGAAAAAGAAAAAAGAGAAAGAAGAAAAAAAAGGGGGGGAAGAGAAGAAAAAGAGAAAGAAAAAGAAAGAAAGGAGAAAAAAGAAAAAAAAAGGGTGGGGTGGGGTGGGGGAAGCAATCCGAAATCAAGAAGAAAGAAAGAAAAAAAAGCACAAAACAAAACAAAACAAAAACAAAAACAAAAACAAAAAAACAAAAAAAACACGGGGGAGTATCTTCCGATTCTGTATACTTTAAGTCCCTTGACTTCCTCTGGAACTGGTCAGTGTCGCTGGTCTTCTGGGGGAAGGGCCTGCTGTGCTGATTCTCAGGTGTTAGCACTTGGGGGAGCTGCTCTGCCCCTGCCTGGTGCAGGGTCAGTGGGGGTTGTTCACCCCGTGAGGCCCCGGGAGGAAGCCACAGTGGCGGGGGCAGCTCTGGGACCCTGGAGTCAGCCCCCGCAGTAGCTCCGGGGCTCTCCGTCTGCAGGGCCTGGAGGCTCCGGGGCGGGGCCGCTGATCTGCTCAGCTCGGGGCAGGAGCGTCCTCGCTGTCCTGGGCCCTCCCGGCCTCTGCCTGTCCCGGGGGGAGGCCGGATCCTGGGCTGTGTCCCGGCGCCCTGTGCTCCGGGGCCTGCGCTGTTGGATTCGCGCTCCCACCCCGCAGCCCCCTCCGCGGAGCCGCCGCCCGAGCCCCTCCGAGCTGCTCCGGGTCCCGCCGAGCGCTGCAGCCCTTAGGGAGCTCGGCGCACTCTCCCGGGGCGCATTTCCTCTGTTACTGTCCCCGGGAGCCCGAGGGCATCCCCGCCTTTCTGGGGATCCTGCTCCAATTCCCAGGGAGCCCCTTTCTGCCCGGGAAGGTTGGTGCAGCTCCTGCTCCTCCGGGACGGGGCTCTCCTGTCCTGGGGACACTCGCCCCGGCCTCAGCCCAGCTCCTCGCGGGGCCCCTCCCCCTCGGAGGCCTTTTGTGTCTTTATTTCTTTTTCCCCGTCTTCCTACCTGATAGAAGCGCGAACTCTTCTCACTGGAGCGTTCCAGCTGGTCTCTCTTTAAATCTCAGGCCGAATTCGTAGATTTTCAGGATGATTTGAATGTTTTCTAGGTAATTTGTTGAGGACAGGTGACTTGGAGACCCTGCTCTGCCGCCATCTTGCCCCTCCCCCCCACTACTGGTATTTTAATAGAAATTCTGTTGAATCCTTAGATTTCTTTGGGTAATATAAATATTTTAATGATAAATTTTTCCATTCCATGAGCATGGAATTTCCTTCCATTTGTCTATATCATCTTCAATTTCTTTCATCAGAGTTTTATGATTTTCAGTGTATGTATTTTCCTTCTTTATTTAAGTTTATTCCTAGGTATTTTATTCTTCTTGGTGAAATTGTAAATGGTGTTATATTCTTAATTTATCTTTCTGCTACTTCATTATTAGTTTATAGAAATGCTACCAATTTCTGAGTATTGATTTTGAATCCTGAAACTTTATTTGATTCATGTATTAGTTCTAATAATTTTCTCTTGGAGTCTTTGGGATTTTCATGTTGTCTATGAATAGTGACAGCTTAACTTCTTTGCCAATATGGATGCTTTTTATTTCTTTTTCTTCTCTGTTTGCTGTGGCTAGGACTTCCAATATTCTGTTGAATAAAAGTGGCAAGAGTGGACATCCTTGTCTTGTCCCTAACCTAGAAGAAAAGCTCTCAGTTTTTCAATATTAAGTATGATGTTAGTTGTGAGTTTTCATATATAGCCTTTATTATGTTGAAGTATGTTCCCTATAAATCCACTTTGTTGAGAGTTTCTATCATGAATCAATGTTGAATTTTGACAAAGCTTTTTCAGCATCTATTGAGATAACCATATGATTTTTATCCTTTGCTTTGGTAATGTGGTGTGTCACATTGATTGATTTGCAAATATTGAATCATACTTGCATTCCTGGAATAAATCTCACTTAACCATGGTGAATAATCTTTTTAATGTACAGTTGTATGTGGTTTGCTAATATTTTGTTGAGGATTTTTTTTAAAGATTTTATTTATTTATTCACAAGAGACACAGAGAGGCAGAGACATAGGCAGAGGGAAAAGCAAGCTCCTTGTGTGGAGCCTGATGCAGGACTCAATCCCAGAACCCAGGATCATGCCCTGAAGGCAGATGTTCAACAGCTGAGCCACCCAGGCGTCCCTGTTGAGGATTTTTACATCTTTGTTCATTAGGGATGTTGATCTGCAGTTTCTTTTTTTTTGTAGTGTCTTTGTCTAGTGTTGGTGTCAGGGTAATGCTGGCATGGTGGAATATATTTGGATACTTTCTTCCCTCTTCTATCTTTTGAAATAGTTTAAAAAGAATAGGTATTAACTCTTCTTTAAGTATTCAGTTAGAATTTACCTGTGAAGCCATTTGGCCCTGGACTTTTATTTTTTGGTAGTTTTTTGATTACTGATTCTATTTTGTTACTTGTAATCAGTATTTTTAGATTTTTTATTTCTTCCTGGTTCAGTCTTCAAAAATTGTATGTTTCTAGGAATTTATTCATTTCTTTTAGGTTGTCCAGTTTGTTGGCATATCATTTTTCATAGTATTCTCTTATAATCCTTTGTATTTCTATGGTCAGTTGTTACTTCACTTCTCTCACTTCTCATTTCATTTCTTTGGGTTTTTTTCTCTATTTCCTTCATGAGTCTGGCTAAGGGTTGATTAGTTTTGTTTTATCTTTTCAGGAAACCACGACTTTTTTTTTAAAATTTTTATTTATTTATGATAGTCACACACACAGAGAGAGAGAGAGAGAGGCAGAGACATAGGCAGAGGGAGAAGCAGGCTCCATGCACCGGGAGCCCAACGTGGGATTTGATCCCGGGTCTCCAGGATCGCGCCCTGGGCCAAAGGCAGGCGCCAAACCGCTGCGCCACCCAGGGATCCTAGGAAACCACGTCTTGATTTTATTGATTTTTTTCTCCACTCTCCCACCTTTTTAGTCTCTTTATCATTTATTTCTGCTCTGATCTTTATTATTTCCTTATTTCTACTCACCTTGGGCTTTATTTGTTTTTTCTCTAGTTCTTTTAGGTGTGAGTTTACATTATTTATTTGAACTTTTTCTTGCTTTTTGAAGGAGGCCTGTATTACTATATATTTCCCTCCTAGAACTGCTCTCACTGCATCACAAAGATTTTGGACCTTTGTGTTTTCATTGTCATTTGTTTCCATAATTTTTAAAATTTCATCTTTGATTGCTTTGTTGACCCATTGGTTGTTTAGCATCATACTGTTTCGTCTCCACATATTTGTGCTTTTTTTCAGTTTTTTTCTTGTGATTAATTTCTTCTTTTATACTATTGTGATTGGAAAGGTGGGTGATATGATTTCAATCTTCTTAAATTGATTGAGGCTTGTTTGGTGGCCTAACATTTGATCATTTTGGAGAATGTTCCATGTGCACTTGAAAGGAATGTGTTTTATTTTTGGGTGGAATGTTCTGTATATATCTGTTATATCCATCTGGTCCAATGTGTTTTTCTTTCTTTCTTTCTTTCTTTCTTTCTTTCTTTCTTTCTTTCTTTCTTTCTTTCTTTCGATTTTATTTATTTATTCATGAGAGACACAGAGAGACAGAAACAGAGGCAGAGACAGTGGGAGAAGCAGGCCCCATGCAGGGAGCCCAATGTGGGACTCGATTCCGGGACTCCAGGATCATGCTCTGGGCCAAAGGCAGGTGCTAAACTGCTGAGCCACCCAGGCGTTCCCCAATGTGTCTTTCAAAGACACTGTTTCATTATTGATTTTCTGTTTGGATGATCCATCCACTTATGTAAATTGGGTGTTAAAGTCCCCTGATATTATTGTGTTCCTATCAATTTCTTTATGTCTGCTAATATTTGCTTTATATATTTAGGTGTTGCAGTGTTGGGTGTATAGATTATTACAATTGTTATATCTTTTTATTAGATTGATTCCTTTATCATTATGTAATGCCCCTTTTTATCTCTTGTTAGAGTCTTCATTTTAAAGTCTATTTTGTATTATATAATTATTGCCCTGTTTTTTCATTCCATTTGCATGGTGAATATTTTTCCATTTTCTCACTTTCAGTCTGTTTATGTCTTTAGTTCTGAGATGAATTTTTTGTAAGCACCATGTAGATGGGTCTGTTTAAAATTTTTTTTAAAAATCCATTCTGCTACCCTATGTCTTTTGATTACTTAGGACATTTACATTTCTAAAAAAATATTTTATTTATTTATTTGAAAAAGAGAGAGAGAGAACATGGGGGAAGGAGCAGAGAGAGAGGGACAAGCAGACTTTGTGCTGAGTGAGGAGTACAACTTGGAATCTGATCCCATGACACTGAGATCATGACCTAAGCTGAAGTTAAGAGTCAGACACTTAGCTGACTAAGCCACCCAGGTACCTCAGACCATTTACGTTTCAAGTATTTGGTAGGTATATACTTTTACCATTTTGTCATTTGTTTTCTGGTTGTTGTTCCTCTCTGTTCCTTTCTTCTTCTCTTGCTCTCTTTGTGATTGATGGGTTACTAGTGTTAATTTTGGCTTTCTTTCTCTTTTAATGTATCTATCATAGGTTTTGGGTCTGTGGTTACCATGAGGTTCAAGTATAATATCCTAAGTAAATAACAGTGTGTATTAATTTGGTGGTCATTTAAGTTCAAACATATTTTAAAAAAAGAGAGAAAAAAACTTCTTTCTTTTTTTCTCTTTTATAATTCCCTTTTCCATGTTTGGTATGTGTTGTTATGTTTTACATCTTTTTATTTATGATTTTCTTATGTCTAATTATGGCCATTTCTTCTCCACATAAAGAAGCCCCTTTAACATTTCTTGTAAGGTTGGTTTAGTGGTGATAAATTCCTTCAGCTTTCATTTGTTTGGGAAGTTCTATCTTTCCTTCAAATCTGAATGATAACCTGGCTGGGTTGAAAAACCTTGGTTGTAGGTGTTTGCTTTTAGCA
Organism: Vulpes vulpes; assembly: GCF_048418805.1. NCBI lineage: Eukaryota > Metazoa > Chordata > Mammalia > Carnivora > Canidae > Vulpes > Vulpes vulpes. The sequence goes on from NC_132785.1 coordinate 90,520,144, forward strand.
CTTTGAATATATCATGCTACTCCTTTCTGGCCTGCGGTTTCTGCTGAAAAATCAGCTGGAACTTTAAAATCCTTCCATATAGGTAACTTTTTGCTTCTCTCGCTGCTTTTTAAAATTTCTTTATCATTAACCTCTGACATTTAATTATTATTATTCATTGGTGTGGACCTCCTTGGGTACATGTTATTTGGAACACTCTGTGCTTTGTGAAACTTGATGTCTATTTCCTTCCTCAGGTTAGGAAAGTTTCAGCTGTTATTTCTTCAAATACTTTTTTTTACCACTTTGTCTCTCTTCTTCTTCTGAAACTCCTCTAATGTGAATGTTTTTTTGCTTGATGTTGTCCAAGAGATGCCTTAACCTATCCTCATTTAAAAAAAATATTTTCTCTATTTAGCTTGGGTGTTTTCTATTACCCACTCTTCTAGATCATTAATACATTCTTCTGCATCTGCTAATGTACCCTCAATTCCCTCTGGTGTGTTTTTTAAAATTTCAGTTATTATATTCTTCAACTCTGATTGATTCTTTTTATATTTTCTATCTCTTTATTGAAAATCTCATGAAGTTCTTTTACTCTTCTCTCCAGGCTGGAGAGTATCTTATGATTGTTAGTTTAAATTCTTTATCAGGTATATTGCTTTTCTCCATTTTGTTTAGTTATTTTTCTGAGGTTTTGTTCTTTCTTTTAGAACATAATCCTGTTTCCCCATTTTGCTTGACTTTCTGTTTTTGTTTCTATGGATTGAGGATAATGGCTACTCCTCCTAAACTTGAAGGAATGGTCTTATGTATGGTCATCCCCTATGTAAACTGTGTGCTTTGTGACTTTGCTGGATGGTGCTGTGGCTGGCATGGGCTAGGGTTCCTGGGGCTTCCACATAGTAGGTGCCCTGTCAGAACATCTGGCTACATTTTACTTGTGAACTGACTAAATCATTCAACAAGATTGACTGTTGGATTTTCTTGTGGGAACCATCCAATTTTCTTTGGTACTGGTTACTTGTAATGGATCAGTTGATTTTCTGGGTAATCTGACTCAACTGTTAGGAGGCTTTTAAGATGGCAACACCACAAAGGGCCACACGCCATAAATTTAAAATGCTTTATCATGTCTTAATTAGGAAAGAAAGTTCCTGTCTCTACCAAAATACTAAGAGACCTGTCATGGAAGTAGCTTTGTAACCCAACTTTCACAGGAATAGAATTTGGAAGAGAATCATGGAACATATGGTATATTTTTAGAGACTGTCTTACTTTTATAGATCTTACAAATAAGACTATTTCTCTAATGATCTTGCTACTACAGATTTCATTGCCTGGTCCTGAATCATTCTTGATTCATGGTGCCAAAATATTACAACACTATGTCACAATGTCTTGGGTGTATTTTGGCTAAAAACAGATCATAGGGTGCCTTCTATGACTGGTATTGGATTTGTATACAAATATTTCCTGTGCTACTTGGAAACTTTACAGAACTTGTTATGCTGGTAAAGTGATACCTGCATCCAACATAGTTCCTGATCTTGTAGTCCATTTTTGCCTATTGGTTTCCCTCATAGGACAAGATGCTGTGAAATAACTTAAATCAAGAAGGAGAAAATTTGGGCTTTGATTGGAAAATTGAAACCCTAGTGACCCAAGAGGAATTCTGGATTGCTTTTCTCTCTCTTTCAGTCTCTTTCCTTATTTATATTTACTTATTATAAAATTATAAATCTAGAAAGTAGGGAAACCTTACATACTATGGTGCAGAGGGAGATAGACAATTCTATCAAGGCAATTCATCCAAGAAGTTCATGAAATTCATCAGGCATTAGTTCAGAACAGAGCATTTTGGGTTTAATACTGGCCTCTTGAAGGGTATCATGTAAATTTTGGCGGGGAAGAATGTTGTATTTATATTCCTGCAGACCTCTTTGAGATCTTTAGTATTATTAAAGAGCTCTAGGGAATAAACAAATAAATTATAAAATTAGGCAATTTGACTGACTGACTATATATACCTGTTTTTTTTTTTTTTTTTAATACCTGGTTTTGTAGACTCTTCAGATTAGGGATGGGCTCTGTTCTTTGGTTTAATTGGGGTACTTTTGGCTTGTGGATGAAGAGTGGATCACATACTCTGATCATAAATTCATCTTTTTCTTGTGCTGCAGAGTTCATATGAGTGATATTCTGAGTCCAAGTCCTATTGTGTAGTCACTGTCCCATCCAACAAATGAAAGAATACAAAAATTGACATTTAAGGAGGTTGAAAAGATCACCTTAAGAAACATGATACATAGTCACAACAATCAAAGAGTTGTGAACTTCTAGACTGATCATGCTCCCAGATGCTAACGGTTCATCCTTCATTTTGGGCTTGAGAATGACCACAAGAGAGGGTACTGAAAACTGAAACCATCTACATACAAATAGTATATATTCTATATTAATATAACTTTCTTATTTCAATATCTTCATTAATATGGCTTTATTATTTCAGGACACTCTTAGGAAGATAGAAATTGCAAATAAATGCATTTTCCATTTCAAGAATTTCTCTAAAAACCCATTTAAATAAGCATTAAAATTTTTAGTATGTAACATGAAATGCCAATTTATTCTCTAAGATTCTTTAGAGAGTCTTACTTGCCTCAAAACACTTACTTTGCTATGTGTACCAATCCCGAACTATTATATCATGATCCTTACTTATTATTAAAACACCTCCTTATTTGACAACGTGCCTTAAGCCAAAAGCCTAAATCTCACAAACATCCCAACTTGGCTTTTTTACTCCATGATACAGCTAAGAATGTCAAGATAGTGCTTTCTTGTATCACAGTAAGCAATAAACTCAGCTTTGCCTTATGAATAGATTATTTTGGCAGTATTTTGAAGGAGTCAGCATCAACAATATTTAGCAGTGGGTACAGTATGGGTACTTGCCAATCTGAAGTCATACTGGCTATGTCACTGAAGCAAGCTTCTGGAAGTCCTGTCTGTGCTTGGCAATAACCCTTTAGTACTGAATTGTGGAGGAAGTAAGGGAAGCTCCCAGGGTGGAGGAGAGTCAGAGTGGCCAGATCTAATGGATGGAGGAGAGTGTTTGAAGGCAGCACCTATTACCAATTAGTTTAGAAGTTTTCCAACATTTTAACAGTTGGCTAAAACATTGTACTAGGGGTAGTGGTGGAACCAGCTAAATGTCAGTCCTTGGTGAAGTGATCAAGGTAAATCAGATGGAAAACAGGATGACTCATGGATGCCAGCATGGATTGATGACTACTTCAGGGGATAGATGTGCTTGTCTCTTGGCTACCTTGCCATGCTATAAACCTCCTGGAACTTAAAAAGAACTCTTAGCAGAGTTAAATAAAACAACTCTTTGGAAAGCAGGACATAAATTGGTTAAGTTTTTGCCACTTGATTCAATAGGAATTTAGTATAGGCACTATATCTAGTTCTGGAGAAACAAAGTTACCTTTTTTGGGTACACTGAAAGTTTTAGACTGAGATTCAGAAGTGCTATGTGTATATTTTTTCTTTTTACAAATGGGATCACTGTTTTTTCCTACTTAGCAGTATATTTATAACTATAACAGTAACTTACCTCATTCTTTAATATGGTTACATAGTATTTTGTGTAGTATTTTATTATATGAATACACTATGATTAATATAACCACTTCTCTGATGGGCATTCATATTGTTAGAATTGTGTTGCCATGATAAACATTGATGAACCAAAGCATCTTTTATATACATCTGAGAAAAATTCCTAAAAATGGAATTTGAGTCAGATACTGCCTAATTATCTATTAAAAAGTTTGCATCAATATATATTTCATATCACGTATGGATATGAATATTTTATCATTACCAATACTAGGTATTGTAAATGTTGATATATTTGCCAATCTGCTAGGTAGAAAACAAGTATCCTTTTAAAAATGTTTATTTGGGGCAGCCCAGGTGGCTCAGCGGTTTAGCGCTGCCTTCAGCCCAGGGCGCGATTCTGGAGACCCGGGGTCGAGTCCCACATCGGGCTCCCTGCATGGAGCCTGCTTCTCCCTCTGCCTATGTCTCTACTTCTCTCTGTGGGTCTCATGAATAAATAAATAAAATCTTTAAAAATAAATAACTAAAATGTTTATTTACTTAAGTAGGAGTGGAGTTGATCGTATCTATATATCTTTAGTGATCGTGTGTGTACTGCCTGTTCATGTTCTTGGTCTTTCCTTCTTTCTTTTTCTTTCTTTCTTTCTTTCTTTCTTTCTTTCTTTCTTTCTTTCTTTCTTTCTTTCTTTCTTTCTTTCTTAAGATTTTATGTAGTTATTCATGAAAGACACACAGAGAGAGGCAGAGACATAGGCAGAGGGAGAAGCAGGCTCCATGCAGGGAGCAGACGCGGGACTCGATCCTGGGTCTCCAGGACCACACCCTGGACTGAAGGCGGCGCTCAACCGCTGAGCCACCCAGGCTGCCCCTGTTTTTGGTATACTTAAAAAAAAAAAAAACTTGTTTATTGTGGTGTGATGTGAGCTATTTGTCTGTTGAGGAAATTATTCTCTAATCTATTTTGTGTTACAATGTTTTCCCCCTTTTTTTGGACTTGATTTATGGTAGTTTTCCTCTATGGAAGTTCAGTATTTATATGTAATCAGATTGCTAACTCTTTCCCTTTATTTTTCTAGATTCAATATTATACTTAGAAAGCCTTTTCTACTCCAAGAATATTATTTTTAAAACCTCAATCATGTTCTATTATTTTTATGGTTTCTTTTTTATGTTTGAATCTTCGATATATTTGAAAGTCATTTTGAGGTAGTGATTCAGCTTTAATTGTTCAAAATACTCTCACTTTCTACTTGCTCAATATTGAGTACACTGGATTGATTGCTTGCTTGTTTCGAATCTGTAATGACATTTTCCCAAGTCTTTATTAGTGAGAGTGCTTAAATTCCACTTTAGGGGTAGTCTAGCAATTCATTCTGCATGTTGTTTTCCCACAATTGCTGGCTGACGGCAATGAGAAAAAAATTCTATTGAAACTAGAACAGGCTGCAGTGCTTTAGCAGAATAGGGGAGTGGCATGATTTCCAACAGAAAAGATGGCTTTAGAAAAAATCTTGGCAGACTTCTTGGATGGGAAAAGTGAAGCCCCTCTCTCTCCATCTACCTCACCCCAGGGCATAGCCCACAAGCTAAGAGTGAATGCTTTGCATGAGAAAAGAAAAAGGAAAAAAAAAGAAAATAAAAAGGAAATTGAGAGTCAGAAGCTGGCAGTTAGAACCAGGGGCTGGGAAAAGGATCTTGGGAGGAATGTGGGAGAGGATGGCAACAAGCCAGAGCCCAAGGGAGAATATGGACAGCAAGAAACTGCCCACCAGGGAGAATGAGTAGTGGCTTTTTATTTTTATTTAAATCTATTATTATTATTTTTAAATATTTTATTTATTTATTCATGAGAGAAACAGAGAGAGGCAGAGACACAGGCAGAGGGAGAAGCAGGCTCTATGCAGGGAGCCTGACATGGGACTTGATCCTGGGTTTCCAGGATCACGCTCTGGGCTGAGCCACCCGGGCTGCTGAGTAGTGGCTTTTTTAGACCAGGAATTTTCAATATTCCATTTTAATTTGTTGCTTGCATTTCATAATGTTAGGATCTCCTTCTACAAAAGCCTGTCATATATACCAGTTTGTATTAGTGGTGTTCTGTGGGGTGAGAAGAAATGGGGGTGGTATTTCCCACTAGGGCAGAAAGGATGGCATCAGCTACCGGCATATAGGGGAATAGAGGGCAGTAGGCTTCAGAGTGGACCTGCCAGAGCAGCCTATCCCCTCCTCAATGCTCCTACCCCAAACACACACACACACACACACACACACACACACACACACACACACTAAAAGCTCTATGGGGACAGGGCTTTTTTAATCTCTGTTTTTCATGCTTTATCTCTAGTGCCTGTAGTACTTAGGATGGATGTTTGAGCCAGTGCATCTGAATGTTAAAGCAAAAGGTGAACCCAGAAGGCTAGAGACTTGGGAATCTTGCTTTAATTTATCAGCCAGCAATCTTGGCTATTTTAGCTTTGTTCTCTCATTTAAAATGTCAGTGCATATGTTTGAATTTGCTCTCTGTAGGTAAGCAATTTGTGGCAGTGATGTAAAGTTCTTTAAATTATGTCTTAAATGGAACCTTAGCTGAAAATGGATCTTCCACTGCATATTACCCTGACACTTTCTATGTAACTCAGTAACCTCAGTCCCGCAGGGGCATTATACCTACAATGAGGTGGTTTGGGGTTCAAAGGAAGCCTTCTAGCCAGCAGTTTATTTTTCCATAGAGGGGTCATTTAATTTCTGGAAGAAAGGACACAGGAAGGGAGGGCCTTAGTTCAGGGGTCCTAGTGTGACAATGATGAAGCAGTATTACTCTCAATAAGGAATGACCTTTGTGAGTCCAGCAAGGTGAGAATTGGGAATTATGAATTCTTTCAGAATCTTGGATGGCTCCAGCACAGCTGTGATTCAGGTGATCCTCAGTGAATAGGTCAAATTATGTCCATTCTGCACTGTGGTGACAAAATGCGAAATGCATTTGTGGAAATACTTAACTAAGGTTAGGAACTGCTGGGGAACTTGGTGGTTTGGGGCTTGGAGTGGCAGCTACCATTCTAAAATGGCTAAAATATTTGAGAACAATTATCTGACCTCACAGAGAGGAAATAGGTGACCTAGGCAGTTGGCCTCTGCCTAAAGATCCTCTGAACTTCAGTTTCTTCATGAAAAAAAAAAAAAAAAAAGGAAATAATGATACCTACCTTGCTGAGTTTTGATGAGGTTTAAAGGTAATCTATCTATAAATACCTGACTGAATGCTAGGTACACAATAAACACTGAATAAATGGTAGCTATTAGGATCATAACTGTGTTTTAGATTTGTTTAGAAATAATTAGACAGCTGGCAGCTCAGAAAAGTCCAAATCAGGGACATATGGGTGGTCAGATTATTAACATATTAACATAGACACTAAGTACATAATTGGCATCTCTCTCTTTCTCCTAGCTATATGAAGCTAGGCAAGAGGCCATACATTTATATATTCACCAGAGCTAAAACATGGCACAGAATAAAAGGCATGGCTCCATTTTTCAGTTGCTGGAAACATGTTTAAAAGGTAGATTTGTTTTCCTGGCAGATCCTCATGAAGTAAAGGAAATAATAATGAATAATCAAGATGCTAACAATAATCAGTGTTTTGGAGCATTTACTATGTACCAAGTCTTGTGCTGAGCACTCTCCTGGCATTTTTTCCCAGCTAGCATTTTCTCCCATCTGTTGGCCCTGAGCGATCCATGTTCTCCGGTTCTGGTCCAGGAGGTAGTAGATGAGCTAGACTGAGGAACTCTATGTTTATCTCATTAAACTCAATCTAGTTAGATCTGCCCTGTTGATGTAGATGGTTGTGACCTCTTTGTGCTCTAATTCACTCATTTACTATTATTGCTTTTTTCCATCTTCATGCTGTCTGAAAATTTGATCATTGGGCCACAAATACCTTTGTTTAAGTTGCCAATAAAAGCATGAGGTAGTTAGGGAGAAGGATAAAGCTCTGCTGAATGCTTTTAAAAAATCTCTCTCTGGGGTGCTTTGACTTATAATTCAGCATTCTTTGGATTTGCTCTACTGTACTTTTGAACACTCCATTTGCCCACTGGTCTGCAAAGATACCATGATTCCTGAAATGCAAATTTATGATATCTATAGCAGCTTTGTGATTCCCTACCATACCACTAATCTTAGGAAAAAAAGGCAAAAAAATCTTTAGGGTATTCTTGAATTCAGGGTGGCTCCTTATGATTACCACTTTCTCTTTCAGCATTTACTATCTTTTAAATAATCCATTCTAGAATTTTTCCTAGAATTAGTGACATACATACCTACCACCCACTTTGGTTTTATAAAAGTCATATTCTTGCCTTTGCTGAAAATCAAGAATAAGAAAAACTATTCTCCAGATTTCTGGTATCTCTTCTGTTTTCCGTGGGATACTATTGATGTTCTTACAAAAGTTTTAGAAAAGAGATAAACTGGAAGTCAGATTTTAAGGTCGTGAGTTAATTGGAAAGGAATAAAAGTTAGATCTTAGATTTCAGCATGCCTTTTCTCAATATGTTCAAAGAATTTTTTGTTTTGTTTTGAATTCAGGCATAAGGTAAGAATTTTATTCCACCAGGAAATTTATGTATAGATAGCCCTTTGACTTATTTTTGGCACTTTTTCTTTCTATCAGGTGGTTAATTTCATAATAGCACAATTTGTTGAACTTGGTACCATTCTTGACCTTTTTATATGTAAATCATGTTGTTTCAAATATATCTTTGATGATTGCAATTGCCTGGATAGTTGGTATTATCAGAAAAAGGACATCATAAGAATTGTACCTAATAGTTTCACTTATTAGTTTTTCAAAGCTTTTCATTTTAATCTTTTATTCTTAAAGGATAAGAGGCCTACTAGAGGCCTTATTTCAAGCACTCAACTTTGTCCCAATGCATGATTGAGCTTCTCTTTTTCATTCTAAGAATGAGCTACAGAATACAAGAGTCTGCAGTGTTGGCCAATATGTCTACCTTGTATGGTATATATCACATTTTAAGGCACATCCTGGTAAGGAGTGACTCTGGAACTTGCTGCCTAGAGCCTGGGAGTCAGGGATCTACAATGGATTATGCAGCCTATTGCTAGAGCAATGTTAAAACAAATCACCTCAGTGCTGTTTACTATTATCTGGGCTGCTTTTTGTTTTGTTTTGTTTTAAAGATTTATTCATTCTTTGAGAGAAAGAGAGAGAGAGAGAGAGAGAGGAAGGGAGAGAGAATGCATGAATTGGGGGAGGGGCAGAGGGAGCCGGAGAGAGAATCTCCAGCAGACTCACTGCTAAGCCGGAACCTGATGTGGGCCTCTCCCAGGGCCCCCGGGTCATGACCCGAGTCCAAACCAAGGGTTGGATGTCCAACCAACTGAACCACCCAGGTGCCCCTGGGCTGCTTTTTTAAATATCAAGATTTAAGTCAACCACATAGTCATTCCTCATATTGTGTCACAGATGTATTTGTGAAAAGTTGGTAGAAATCAAATTGCAGATAGGACAATATTTTAAAGGCATTCTGGTGGCTTAATAGTAGAAAGTATGTATTAAGATCTTTCTTTTGGGAAGCCTGGGTGGCTCAGCAGTTGAGAGTCTGCCTTTGGCTCAGGGCACAATCCTGGGTCCAGATTCAAGTCCCCCATCCCTTCGAGGAGCCTGCTTCTCCCTCTATGTCCCTGCCTCTCTCTCTGTCTCTCATGAATAAAGAAAATAAAAAAAAAAGATTTTTCTTTTGTAGTGTGAAAGAACCCTCTCTAACCTATCATCTTTGTAATATGGATTTTTATTTGATAATATTTTAAAAATAGATTAAAAAAAATCCTGACTTTACTTCTTTAAGAAAGCCTGAAAACAATGGTCCACTCAGGAAGTCAGTATTCTGACATTTGGCATCTATTAATGTTGACAGCACTTTTTTTTGGAGATACACTGCTTGCTTGCCTTTTTTTTTTTTAAAGTATGCATCACACCCAGCATGGAGCCCAACATGGGGCTTGCATTTACAACTCTGAGATCAAGACCTGAGCTGAAATCAACAGTTGGATGCTTAATTAACTGAGTCACCCAGGTGTTCCACACTGCTCTAAGAAAAGTATATTTCATAATTTTAATTATCTAAATAGTTACTTTTTAAAAAACATGGTAGTTTGAGAAACATTAAGTGAAGCTTTATTTACTTTATTTTTTTTTTTAAAAGATTTTATTTATTTATGCATGAGAGACACAGAGAGAGAGAGAGAGAGGCAGAAACACAGGCAAAGGGAGAAACAGGCTCCATGCAGGGAGCCCGACATGGGACTTGATCCTGGGTCTTCAGGATCATGCCCTGGGCTGAAGGTGGCGCTAAACCGCTGAGCCACCCAGGCTGTCCTATTTACTTATTTTTAAAGATTTTGTTTTTTATTCAGGAGAGACACAGAGAGAGGCAGAGACACAGGCAGAGGGAGAAGCAGGTTCCCCCTGGGGAACCTGATGTGGGACTCAATCCCAGGACCCGGGATCACGACCTGAGCTAAAGGTGGACACCCAACCACTGAGCCACCCAGGTGCCAAATGAAGCTTTATTTTAAAAGTTGTCAGAAATCTCTTTCCTAGCTGGCTTTTAAATAATGGTATCTGTGGGACAAGGATTTAATACTATGTTAAATAAGCACTTTAAAGAGAATAAAATGATGTGTTTGGTATTATCAACATCAATACAATTAAAAGTAGTGTGAAACTCCAATAATTTGGACCATACAAATTTGGATTTAGGTAATTTGACTAGATATGCGTGGTGACTTAGATATTAGTTGCTCTTAGCTCTGGTTGTGCATTAGAATTATTGAGGAGCTTTTAAAAGACACTGATGCCTGGGTCCCACACCCAGAGATCCTGACTGAGCTGGTCTGGGAAGTGAGCCAGATATTATGTTGTCAAAGGTCCCTGGGTAATTCTAATGTTCAGTCAAGGCTGGGAACCACTGTTGTATGGCCTTGAAACTTAAAAGTGTGGACTATGGACTGTATTAGCCTCACCTGGAACTTGTTAAAAATTCAGATTCTCAGGCCCCACCCCCCCAACTTCCTGAATCAGAATCTGCATTTTAACCAGATCTTGAGGGGATTCATTTGCAACATGTTTTTCATAGCACTTTGACTTTAAAAGTGCTTTGACAGTCATTCTTTTGTTAATTTCCATATTTTTTTTCCTGATCTATTTATTAAGTGTCTGGTGGGGACAGACACTGATCTAGATACCAGGAAACATAAAAATATGAGTGAGATTTGGGTCTACCTTCCAAGGGGCTCACAAAGGAGCAGGGTGGGTTAGGGGTGGAGACAGACATAAAGAGTAGATGCAGGACTAGAGATGTAATCTAGCTGTAATAGGGAGCTGTCTGTAGTCTCCTGGGGGAAGAAGAAAAAAGTGAAACACTTCTCCTCTCTGGCCCATCGTCACTCAGGTATGGGATTTTAGCTGGGTTTTAAAATAGAATTAGGTGTAAGGCCAATGGTTCTTAAAGTATGGTTCTTGGATTAGCAGCACCAGTGTTTTCTGGAAACTTGTTAGAAATGCCAATTCTTGGGCCCTTACCAGACTTAGTGTATCATGTACTCTGAGGGAAAGGATGAGCAGTTTGTATTTTAATAAGCTCTCCATGGGACTTCATACATACATACTGAGAACAGTGGGTATAAACATTTTCCAGAGGAAAGAGGGAGACAATTACGGGCCTTTGGAAAGTACAGTGCACATCAGTGTACCGTGAGCTTTGTCATGGCTTGAGCATAGCATGCTGACCATGATGAGGATTTCCCAACAGTTTTGCTTAATGTTTTGTTCCATGCATCTTTATTGTTCTGTGTAGCTTAGTCTCTACCTTATTAGGTCATTTGATTATAAGTCATCTTCTTACATTTAAAAAGAGAGCTTTGTGCTTGGTTGTATAGATATTTGATTACTTTCTTTCTTGAAACGTATACCCTGCAGTTGTCTGAAAACTCTTGTTATATTTGGAAAGCACTGTGATTTTTATAGGAACTCATGGAAGACATAGCATAAGGCCATCCTTATTTAGGTGAAACTGCTTTAAATGGTCTTTCTTGGGGTGGAGGTGGATTTACATGGTCTATGACAACACGGGATAGGGTAAGTCTGTATAAACCCAAACCTCAGGGTACAAACACCAATTTTAGTGATGCTAGTCTTCATATTTTTAATGTTTTCTTATCACATACAGGAAAGAGCAACCACCTTTTTATTTTCCTTTCCTTCTCAGCTGGAAGTGCCAATTAGCACCTTAGAAAGGCCAAGTAGAAGTAACTAAAGAGAAGAAAAGAGCCTGCACAATGAATCATGAAATCGAGCTAAAAAAAAAAAAAAAAATCCCATTGGAGACCTGGCAGGGATCAAAGAAATCAAACGGTTCAGTTTTCTCACATCAGAGGCCTTGGAGAGCTTGAGCAAATTGCTCTGAATCACATGGCTAGTGGGGAAGATGGAATCGATAGCCTCATTTCCAAACTCCTTTAGCATTCTGTTACACTAGGACACATAACAGACTGTATCCCCATCAAAACACAACTACATGTGAATGGCTGTGGAACATATATATGATTGTTTTTTCCATTTGCAATCTGTAAGGGGCTATTAATAAACTAGGTCACACCCAGTTTGATGGCTTTTACTGTATATTAATTGTTATCTCCAAAATCCTCTTTGGAATGAAATAGAATTTGAGTAGATGATAAAAAATAAATACAAAAATCAATCAATCCAATGCTAACTTCCCTACCAATGCCCAGATTTTATATTCAATAGGCTCCTGAGCAGGTCAACCAGGGCATTCCATATGGACATTAAAAAATAAACATTTCCCCAATGGTACGCATATTCTCTCCTAAAACTTGCCTCTACCTCCTTACATTCTATCATTATTCATTCAGAATCTTTAAGATCATCATCAACTCTTCTCTTTCTCTCACTCCACATCTACTCAATCACCAACTCTGTCAATTTTATCTCCTGTGAAGTTCCCTCCCAAATAGTTTTCCAATCCAATGCTTCCTTATCACCTGTACCTCCATAAGTTCAATTCAGGCTACACTTACCCCTTATCCAGGCTATTGCAGCATCTGTATATCTTTTTGGAAAGATGTCTATTCATCTATTCATTTACTGATTTTTAAATCGAATTGGGGTTTTTGGTATTGAGTTGTACAGGTTCTTTATATATTTGGATATTAACCCTTTATTGGATATATCATTTGCAAATATCTTCATCTATTTAGTAGGTAGGTTGTCTTGTTTTGTTGATGGTTTCCTTTGCTTTGCAAAACTTTATTTTGATGTAGTTCCACTAGTTTATTTTTGCTTTTGTTTTCTTTGTCTCAGGAGAAATATCTAGAAAAATGTTGCTATAGCTGGTGTCAGAAAAATAACTGCTTGTGTTCTTTTCTAGGATTTTTATGGTTTCAGGTCTCACATTTAGGTCTTTAACCTGTTTTGAGTTTTTTGTGTATGGTGTAAGAAAGTGGTACAGTTTCATCCTTTTGCATGTAGCTGTCCAACTTTCCGAGCACCATTCATTGAAGAAACCATCTTTTCTCTATTGTATATTCTTGCTTCTTTTGTTAAAGATTAATTGACCTTATAAGTGTGGGTTTATTTCCGGGATCTTGATTTTGCTCAATGATCTATTTCTCTATTTTTTTTTTTTATGCCAGTATCATACTGTTTGGATTACTACAACTTTACAGTATATCTTGAAATTTAGAATTGTGATACCTCTAGCTTTGTTTTTCTTTCTCAAGATTTCTTTGGCTATTTGGAGTCTTTTGTAGTTCCATACACATTTTAGTAGTATTTGTTCTGGGTTTTTGGAAAATGCTATTGATATTTTGATAGGAGTTGCATTGAATTTGTATATTATTATGGGTAGAAAGGACATTTAGCAGTATTTGTTCTCCCAGTCCATGAGCATGGAATATTTTCCCATTTCTTTGTGTCTTCTTCAATTTATTTCATCAGTGTCTTAAGAGTTTTCAAAGTATTATTCCTTCACCTCCTTTGTTTATTTCTAGGTATTTGATTAGTTTTGCTGCAATTGTAATTAGTATTGTTTTCTTAACTTCTGTTTCTGCCACTTCATTATTATTGTATAGAAATGCAACAGAATTCTCTATATTATTTTTGTATCCTGCAACTTTACTGAATTCATACATCAGTTTAATAGTTTTATGGAGTCTTCACGGTTTTCTATGTATAGTACCATGTCATCTACAATGAGTAACAGGTTTACTTCTTCCTTATGAATTTGGATGCCTTTTATTTCTTTTTCTTGTCTGATTGCTGGGTTAGGACTTCCAGTATTCTGTTGAATAAAAGTGGTGAAAATGGGCATCCTTGTCTTATTCCTGATCTTAGGACAAAAGTTCTCCATTTTTCATCATTGAGTATGTTAGCTGTTGGCTTTTCATAAATGGCCTTTATTAATATTGAGGTGTGTTTCCTCTAAACCCATTTTATTGAGAGTTTTTATCATGAATGTATGTTGAGTTTTGTCAAATGCTTTTACTGAATCTATTGAAATAATATGATTTTAATCCTTTGTTTTGTTAATATGGCATATCACATTGACTGATCCACAACTATTGAATCATCTTTATATCCCTGGAATAAATCCCAAGTGATGGGTATAATCCTTTTAATGTAGTTGAATATGGTTTGCTAATATTTTGTTGAGGATTTTTGCGTCTATGTTCATCAGGGATATTGGCCTGTAGTTTTCTTACTTTGTGGTATCTTTATCTGGTTTTGGTATCAGGGTAATATTGGCCTCATGAGGTATATTTGGAAGATTTCCTTCCTCCACTATTTTGAAAAATAGTATTAACTCTTTTTCAAATGATTAGTAGAATTCACCTGTAAAACCATCTGGCCTGGGGTTTGATTTTTTGGTGGTGTTTTGATTACTGATTTAATGTTACTACTAGTAACTGGTCTGTTCATATATTCTATTTCATCCTGATTAAGTTTGAGGAGATTATATGTTTCTAGGAATTTATTCATTTCTTCTAGGTTGTTCAGTTTGTGGCATATTTTTTTTAATTTTTTTAAAAATTTATTTATGATAGTCACACAGAGAGAGAGAGAGAGGCAGAGACAAGGCAGAGGGAGAAGCAGGCTTCATGCACCGGGAGCCCGACGTGGGATTCGATCCCTGGTCTCCAGGATCGCACCCTGGGCCAAAGGCGGGCGCCAAACCGCTGTGCCACCCAGGGATCCCTGTGGCATATTTTTTCATAGTATTCTCTTATAATCATTTATATTCCTGTAGTATCAGTTGTTACTTATCTTTCATTCTAATTTTATTTATTTGGGTTATTTCTCTTTTTTTCTTGATGAGTTTGGCTAAGGGTTTACTAATTTTATCTTTTCAAAGAACCAGTACTTTCTTTCTATTGGTTTTTCAGTGTCTATGTCATTTATTTATACTCTGATATTTATTATTTGTTTTTTTTCTACTTACCTTGGGCTTTGTTAGTTTGTTCTTTTTCTAGTTGCATTAGATGTAAAGATAGAGGGGATCCCTGGGTGGCACAGTGGTTTAGCACCTGCTTCCTGCCCAAGGCTTTATCCTGGAGACCCGGGATTGAGTCCCATATAGGGCTCCCTGCATGGAGCCTGCTTCTCTCTCTGCCTACGTCTCTGCCTCTCTCTCTCTCTGTGACTCTCATGAATTAATAAAAAAAATGTTTTTTTTTAAAAAGATGTAAAGATAGATTATTTGTGCTTTTTCTTGTTTCTTGAGATAGGCCTGTATTGTCATATATTTCCTCTCAGAACTGCTTTCACTGCATCTCAAAGATTTTTGGACTGCCATGTTTTCATTGTCATTTGTCTCCACATACTTTTTTTTGATTTCTTCTTTATTGCTTCATTGAGTCATTGGTTGTTTAGTATCCTATTGTTTGGCTTCCATGTGTTTGTGGTTTTTTTCCAGTTTATTTCTTTTTTTGATTTGTTTTTTTTCTTCTTTTTTTTCCAGTTTATTTCTTGTGATTGGTTTCTAGCTTCATACTATTTGAATAGAAAAGATGCATGGTATGATTTAAATCTTCTTAAATTGATTGAGGCTTGTTTTGTGGCCTTACACGTGATCTATTCTGGGGAACGTTCCATCTGCACTTAAAAAGAATGCATATTCTTTGTTTCTTTTTTTTTTTTTTAAGATTTTATGTATTTATACATGAGAAACATACAGAGAGGCAGAGACATAGGCAGAGGGAGAAGCAGGCTTCACTCAGGGATCCTGATGTTGGACTCAATCCCGGGACTCTGGGATCATGCCCTGGGCCAAAAGCAAGCGCTAAACTACTGAGCCACCCAGGTGTCCCTATTTTTTTTGTTTTTGGATGGAAGGTTCTATATATAGTTTGGTCCAATGTGTCAAAGACACTGTTTCTTTATTGATTTTCTGCCTGGATGATCTATTCATTAAAGAAGTTGGGTGTTGAAGTTCCCTACTGTTAATATACTACCGTTAACTTCTCTCCTTATGTCTGTTAATATTTGCTTTATATAGTTAGTGCTGCAGTGTTGGGTGGATAGATATTTATAATTGTTATATTCCCTTGATGGACTGATCCCTTTAACATTATGTAATGACCTTTGTCTCTTGTTATGGTCTTTGTTTTAAAGTCTATTTTCTTGGGCAAAAGACATGAACAGAAATCTCACAAAAAGACATAGACATGGCCAACATGCACATGAGAAAATGCTCTGCATCACTTGCCATCAGGGAAATACAAATCAAAACCACAATGAGATACCACCTCATACCAGTGAGAATGCGGAAAATTAACAAGGCAGGAAACCATAAATGTTGGAGAAGATGTGGAGAAAAGGGAGCCCTCTTACACTTTTGGTGGGAATGTGAACTGGTGCAGCCACTCTGGAAAACTGTGTGGACGTTCCTCAAAGAGTTAAAAGTAGACCTGCCCTACGACCCAGCAATTGCACTGCTGGGGATTTACCCCAAAGATGCAGATGCAATGAAACGCCGGGACACCTGCACCCGGATGTTTCTAGCAGCAATGTCCACAATAGCCAAACTGTGGAAGGAGCCTCGGTGTCCATCGAAAGATGAATGGATAAAGAAGATGTGGTTTATGTATACAATGGAATATTACTCAGCCATTAGAAATGACAAATACCCACCATTTGCTTCGATGTGGATGGAACTGGAGGGTATTATGCTGAGTGAAATAAGTCAATCGGAGAAGGACAAACATTATATGGTCTCATTCATTTGGGGAATATAAATAATAGTGAAAGGGAATAGAAGGGAAGGGAGAAGAAATGGGTAGGAAATTTCAGAAAGGGAGACAGAACATGAAGACTCCTAACACTGGGAAATGAACTAGGGGTGGTGGAAGGGGAGGAGGGTGGGGGGGGTGGGGGTGAATGGGTGATGGGCACTGAGGGGTGCACTTGACGGGATGAGCACTGGGTGTTACTCTGTATGTTGGCAAATTTTTATTTTTATTTTTTTTATTTTTTATTTTTTTGGCAAATTGAACACCAATAAAAAATAAATTTATTATTAAAAAAATTAAAAAAATAAAGTCTATTTTGTCTGATATAAGTGTTGCTACTCAGCTTTTTTCCCCCTCGATTTACATAATAAATGTTTTTCCATTCTTTCACTTTCAGTCTGTATGTTTCTTTAGTTCTGAGCTGAGTCTTCTGTAGGCAGTATACAAACATATTTTGTTTGTTTATCCATTCTACCACCCTATATCTTTGGATTGGAGCATTAGGACTTTTATATTTAAAGTAATTATTGATAGCTAAGTACTTATTGCTATTTTCTAATTTGTCTTCTGGTTGTTTTTGGAGTTCTCTGTGCCTTTCTTCTTTTCTTCTCTCTTTCTTTGAGATTGATGCATTTCTGTAGTTTTATGGGTTTACCCCCCTCCTTGTTATATGTATCTAATATAGGTTTTGGATTTGTGGTTATCTTGAGATTCATATATACATCTTAACTAAATAGCAGTGTATATTAATTTAATGGCCATTTAAGTTCAAACACATTCTAAAAAAACCTTTTTTTAAAAAAACTATCTCTTCTGTATTTTGTTCATGCTGCCATATTTTACATATTTTTAGTCATGATTTCTTGCATCTTATGGCCATTTCTTTTACACTTAAAAAAGTCCTTTCAGTGTTTCTTGTAAGTCTTGTCTAGTGGTAATAAACTAATTTTATTTGTATGAGAAACTGTCTTTCCTTCAAATCTGAATGATAACCTTGCTGGGTAGAGTATTCTTGGTTGCAGGTTTTTCCCCCCTCACGTTGAATATGTCATGACATTTTCTTCTGGCCTGCAAAATTTCTGCTGAAAAATCAGCTTATAGCCTTATAGGTTTTCCTTTATAGGTAGCTTTTGCTTCTCTCTTGCTGCTCTTCAAATTCTCTCTATATCTTTATACTTTTTCATTTTAATTATAAGGTATCAAGGTGTGGATCTCATTGAGTTCATCTTGTTTGGAACTCTCTGTGCTTCGTGAACCTGGATGTCTATTTCCTTCCCTAGGTTAGGGAAGTTTTCAGTTATTATTGCTTCAAACAAGTTTTCTGTCCTTTTCTCTCCCTTGTTCTCCTTCTACACCTCCTCCTCCCCCTCCTCTTTTCCTTCTCCACCTCCTCCTCCTCATCTCTGGGACCTCTATAATGTGAATGTTTGTTGGCTTGATATTGTCCAAGAGGTCACTTAACCTAAACTCATTTTAATAACATCTTTTCTTTTTTTTTTACAGTTCAGCTTGGGTGCTTTCCATTATCTTGTCTTCCAGCTTGCTGATACATTCTGCATGTGCAGTTGATTTCCTCTAGTGTGTTTTTTATTTCAGTTATTGTATTCTTCAACTATGATTGGTTATTTTTTGTGTTTTCTATTTCTTCATTGAAGATTTCCCACTCTCTCCCCAGCCTGCTGAGTATCATTATGATCATCACTTACAATTCTTTATCAGGTGTATTGCTTATCTCAATGGTATTTATTAATTTTTCCCTGAGGTTTTGTCTTGTTCTTTCTTTTGGAGAATATTCCTCCCTCCCCCCATTTTTATAACCTTCTACATTTGTTTTTGTGGATTGGGCAGAACTGTTACTTCTCCTAAACCTGAAGGAATGGTCTTGTATATGATCATTCCCTACATAGGCTGTGTGTTCTTGTGACTTTTGCTGGCTGGCTGGAACTATGACTCGTGTAAGCTAGGTGTCCTGGGACTCTCCATGCAGTGGGGTCCTTGGACGAATAGCTAAAGCTGAAGTGAGCACGGATCAGTGTTGTTCCTGGGCTCTTCATGCAGTGGGTTCCCTGGCAGGACATCTAAGGCTAAAATGAGTGCAAGCCAGTGTTTCAGGGCTCTCTTCATAGAAGGTGCCCAGCAGGGTGGCTGAAGCTGAGGTGCAGTGTGGACTGGGAGGTCCCTGGGCTTTTTGTGTGGAGGGTGCTCTGGCAGGATAGCTAAAACTAAAGTGGATACAATCTGGGAGGACCAGGGATTTATACATGGAGAGCACCTTTGCAGGATAGCTGAAGCTGAACATATAAACTGGGTGTTCCAGGACCCTCTGCACCGTAGGTGCTCTGGAAGGGTGGTTGGGATCAAGGTGGGATGCAGGCCTAGGGGCTCTTGGGACACTCCACACAGGGCACATGCTGGCAGGACAGCTTAAGTTAAAGTGGATGTGGGCTGGTGTGTCCCTAGGCTCTCCATGCAAAATATTTCTTGGCAGGACAGCTGAAGCTGGATTGGGTGCAAGCTGGATTGTCATGAAGCTCTCCACATTAAGGGAAACCTGGCAGGATAGCTGAAGCTGAATTGTGTACAAGCTAGGGTGTCCTGGGATGCTCAGTGTGTGTGTGTGGGGGGGCTCTGGCTGGGCAACAGGAGCTGAAGCTGGTATAGGTGGAGGTATTCTAGCTACTCTGAGAAGGGGGTGCCCTGGATGGGTAGCTGGAATGAATGTAGGCATGAGCTGGGGGTTTTCTGGGGTGCTTTGCACAGGTGGCACCGTGGCAGAGTGCCTGGATCTGAAGCAGACATCAGCTGGGAGTTTCCAGAGCACTCTGAGCCAGGTATACCTTAGCAAGCCACCTGAAGCTGAAGTGATGTGGGCCTAGAGTGTTCTGGGATTCTGTCAACTTGTTGCAAAGCCTGGAGCTGTAATGAGTACTCACCAGAGGTGTACTGGTGTGTACCATCCTGTTGTTATGAAATGCACAAATCTTAAGTGTTTTATGAGAGCCACTAAAAACATTCTTGAGCAACTTAAACCTCTCTATATAATATTACCATTACTCCAGGAAGTTCACTCATGCCTCTTCTCATGAAATCCCCATTTCCTCTCCCTTCAGAGGCAATGATTTTTCTTATTTTTTTTCCAACTAGTTTTGTATGTTGTAGAACTTTATATTAATGGGACAGTATATAATTTTGTGTAAGATTTCTGTCAGTGTGATGTTTTTGAGATTTATGCATTTTATTGTATGAATCAGAAGCTCATTCTTTTTATATTACTAATATTCCAGTGTATAGATATATAACTTTTATTTGGGTCCATTGTTTAACTGATGCACATTTGGGCTTTTTCCAGTTTCTGGCTATTATGAATAAAGCTATTATGAATATTCTTGTACAAGTCTTTTTTTGTAGATACAACTCTTTTGGGTAAATGCTAGGATCAGAATTTTTGGGTCATAAGTATTTACATTTAATTTGACAAGAAGCTGCTAGATTTCCCCCAAAGGAGTTTTACCATTTTATTTTACACTCACCAAAAAGTCTTGTTTCACATCTTCACATCTTAGTGTTATAAGACTTTTTCAAAATTTTAGCCATTCTGGTAGATGTGTAATGGTATCTCACAATGGTCTTTTATTTGAGTTTTGGTTTATTGGCCTGTCTCTGTAGACTTCTTGAGACAGGCACTTTACTCATCTCTATATTCCTATGCCAAATAATGTCTGACACAAAGTAGGGATCAATAAATGTTTGTTGAGGGCAGCCCGGGTGGCTCAGCGGTTTAGCGCCTGCCTTCAGCCCAGGGCCTGGTCCTGGAGACCTGGGATCGAGTCCCACATCAGGCTCCCTGCATGGAGCCTGCTTCTCCCTCTGCCTGTGTCTCTGCCTCTCTCTCTCTCTCTCTGTCTCTCATGAATGAATAAAATATTTTTAAAAATGTTTGTTGAATCAAACTAATCTGAATTGAATCTTTTACACA
Source organism: Vulpes vulpes (assembly GCF_048418805.1). Classification (NCBI taxonomy): domain Eukaryota; kingdom Metazoa; phylum Chordata; class Mammalia; order Carnivora; family Canidae; genus Vulpes; species Vulpes vulpes. The sequence continues at coordinate 90,541,071 of NC_132785.1, forward strand.
GAAAAAAGACCACCTTCTTTTATATTTTTATTCTTTTTGTCAAAGGGCAGAGTGAACTCTTTTGTTACAAGTAGTAGCATTTACATTAAGATTAGAGTGCTATCCAATTGGGGTGATCTGAGGGGTCAAGCATCACTTTCCGCAAATATTTGTTCCATTGTCCCTCTTTTTATGTTAGTAACTTCTTTCCTTTGGGTCTTTTAAAATGACTTTTCTGTTTTCATAGAGTCCTACTAAAGTGGTAATCTATGTAAGAGTAAGATGAATTAATGGTTTTATTACAACCAATAAAAGACCAGACTGGAACTTTGATTTTCCCCCTAATAGTTTGAAAGGTGAGAGTGGAGTGTGTATAGAGAGAGGGTATGAAGAGTTCATGATCCAGAGAAGGTGCCGAAATCAAATGGTTGCTGGACGAAAGATTTCTTTAGTGTTTCTGAAGTCACACAATGGACTTTTAATGAAGGTTTCCGGTTCAGGCACACCATGGCTATCTTCCTCCTTCCCTTCTCTGTTCCTTCCATCCTTCCCCCTCTCTCTCTTTCTCTCATTCTTGTCCCAGTTCATAGTTCTATTTCTGGAACCTAGAATGATACCTGGCATAATTTAAGTGTTTAATATATATTTGTTGAGTAAATGTTGACATTTTCCCCAGGGCCTATCAACTTTATAATAAAATTATCAGCTTAGAGTCAGTTGACAAGCTAACAGTAGTCTTCTCCATCTTGGAAACATTTGGATATATGGTTAAAAAAAGGCAGTAGAGTTAGCCATGTCTTGGTTTGAATGCTGGTCTGACTGTATGATTTTACACAAGTTGCTGAAGGCCTTTAAACCTGTTTCTTCGTGGGTAAAGTGAGGATAATATTCTTTACTCTGTAAGGTGTTACAAATATAGGAGTTAAAGTACATGTAACAGAAGAGTTTTTTTTCATAGTTTTTATTCTGTTTTGCTTTTCTCCTGGGATTTCTTCATGTTCTCCTTCCTCAAATACATTCACAAAAGGCCACTTTGGTTCTGTTCATTTGCTTTTCTTTTCTTTAATTTTTGACCATGGAGGTATTATCATTTTTGAAACCTGGCTAATGCCTTTTTAATTTTAATTCTTAAAAATTATAGTAAAATACATACATGTAACATAAAATTTACGACCCCAGCCATTTTTATTTTTATTTTTATTTTTTAAAGATTTTATTTATTTATTCATGAGAGACACAGACACAGAGAGAGGCAGAGACACAGGCAGAGGGAGAAGCAGGCTCCATGCAGGGAGCCGGACGTGGGACTCGATCCTGGGTCTCCAGGACCTGGCCCTGGGCTGAAGACGGCACTAAACCTATGAGCCACCTGGGCTGCCCACCACCCTAGCCATTTTAAATTGTACAATTTACTGGTATTAATTACATTTGCATTGTGCAACTATTACCATTATCTCCATTATTTTCACTGTCCAAAACTGACATTTCCCATTGCTCCCTCTCCCAGTTTCTGGAAACCACCATTCTTCTTCCTGTCTCTATGAATTTGCCTGTTCTAGGTACTTCATACAAGTGGAATCGTACAGTATTAATATTTTTACACCTGGTTTGTTTTACCTAGTATTATGTCTTCAAGATTCATCCATGTTTCATAGGAGTCAGAATTTCCTTCTTTTTTAGGCTGAATAATATCCTATTGTATAGATATAGCACATTTTGTTTATCTATTTATTCATTGATGTGCACTTGAGTTCCTTTTACTTATTGGCTATTATGAATAATGCTGTTATGAACATGGGTATATAAATATCTGTTCAAGTTCTTGTTTTCAGTACTTTGGGTGTATACCCAGAAATGGGATTGCTGAATCATGTGGTTATTCTATTTTTAATTTTTTGAGGAACTGCCATATTGTTTTCCATAACAGTTACCATTTTACATTCCCATTAATAATGTATAAGGGTTCCAATTTCTCTACATCCTCATCAATGTTTGTTATTTTTTGCTTTGTTTTCATTTTTGTTTTGATAGTAGCCATTCTAATCAGTCTAAGGTGGCATCTTATTGTGGTTTTGATCTGCATTTCTCTAATTATTAGTGGTGTTGAACATCTTTTTTTGTGGTTATTTCCATATCTGTATATCTTCTTTGGAAAAATGTCTATTCAAGTTCTTCACTCTTTTTTTTTTTTTTTTGAGTGGGCTTCAGACAGACAGATGTTCATTTTTTTTTTTTTAGCCCAGATTTTTATTTATTTATTTATTTATTTATTTATTTATTTATTTAATGATAGTCACACACAGAGAGAGGCAGAAACACAGGCAGAGGGAGAAGCAGGCTCCATGGACCGGGAGCCCGACGTGGGATTCGATCCCGGGTTTCCAGGATCGCGCCCTGGGCCAAAGGCAGGCGCCAAACTGCTGCGCCACCCAGGGATCCCAGATGTTCATTTTTTAATAAAGTTTTTTGTTGTTGTTGAGTCATAGGAGTTCTTCATATATTCTGGATATTAATCTCTTATTAAATATATGATTTGCTGGCTTAACATTTTTAATTTTTTCTTTTTTATATTTTATTTTTGGTGATTTTGTGTTTAGAGGAGAATATATGAAAGATTGAATTCACTGAATCATCTTGTCTAGAAATCCTTACTATTTTTTTAATTAAAAAAAAGGATATAGGAGTGCCTGTGTTGTGCAGTTGGTCTGGCATCCAACTCCGGGCTTTAGGTCCTGATCTTGGGGTTTGGGGACTGGGCCCTGAATTGGGCTCTGCACTTGGTGTAGAATCTGCTTGAGATTCTTTCTCCCTCTACTCCTCATTCTCATGCTTTTTCTCTCTAAAGTGGTTGAATAAATCTTTAAAAAATAATTTAAAAAAATTTAAAGGATATTAAGAATCAATATATATTAGTTTATCTTTTATTATTATCATTATTTAAAAGATACTATCAAAGGGACTACATGAATGCAGAAAAGTATTAACAATACATTTAACTATGATCTTTCTGTTTGTTTTTTTCATTTAAAAATGATGAGACTGAATTTCAATTATGAAGAGGCAATTATTTATATAGGCATTATTTAAAAAATAAGTCATTTTTATAAAAAGGGGAAAATAAGAGGGCCAGGTAAAAAGCTGAATTTCCTGCATTGAAGGAATATTTTATTGGGAGAGGTGTTTGTTTTGTTTTGATGTATTATTGTTTTTGTTAGGTGGAGATCATTGTACATGTTTATAAGTATAGGAGAAGGAAGTACGAAGAGACAGGTTGAAGCAGGGGGAGGGTAGGACAATGTGACCAGCTGCTAGAACCAGGTCACTTATGAATTAGAAGATAAGAATCCAGAACACTCAGAAGGGAACTGATCTCCACTGGGAAGAAAAACGGTATAAATTTGGAAAGTGTGTAAATAAATCTGTAGGCTGGGAGGTCTTGAAGCTGAGAGATGGTCTCTATTTTCTCTAAGCGGGAGAAGTACCATCATTCAGAGGATGTATGGAAGGGTGAGTAAGAGTGGGGAGGTTATTCTGACAACAGAGTAAATGAGAGAGTGAATTGACCATGGGCAGGGAAAAGGTATTCCTGAGTGATACTAAAGTGGCTGCAGTGGGAGATCATGTATTTATTCTGGCAGCGATCCACCTGGCTGCCACATGTAGGAGTATATATAGTGGATAACTGGATTGATTGATGGGTGAAGGAAAAGGCGTCTGAGAGTTCTGTCAAGAGCATGGTGGATTTGAAGACTACTGGCTCTGTCTAGGCTGGATATGGAGGCAGAAAGCTGATAAATTAGATTGAGAGAGGGATTGTGGGGTTGGAGCTCTCCATGGGAGGTAGGAAATAATGAAGTTGGAATAAAGGAGTCAAGAAGTAGAAGAGTGGAAGGCTATGGTCAGAGGGACAAATTTAAAGGGATTTTATTAAACTTGGCTAAGAATTCTGAAATAATAAATCTTTTCAAACAGATAATCAGAAATAGTAGTGTTTCATTAGATTTTTATATGATAATTATTATCTTTTCTCTTTTCTGCTTTTGTAGAGTAACATGGAGCTCATTTCTCTCCTCTCAGAGATTTCTGCATTTTAAAACTACAAAATTATGAAGTAGCTAGTTATTTTCTAAGTCTGGAAATGAATATTGGAAGACACTAAATCCTACATCACTAAAATGAAAATGTGAAATAAATCTTCACATTACCTTGCTAACTCCAATTATAGCAAATGTTTGATTTGACATTTTATTAATAGTTTATTCTTTTTATCCTTTATAGCATCTTGCTAATCAGAATGGCTTAAACCATTTTATATCATTATCAGCATCCTAATAATTAGAGTGACTTATACCATCTATTTGCACAAACTGGATTAAGATTGGCTAATATACATGCATTAAAGAGGGAAATTTTGGCAAATATTTGTCACTAAGTTATCTAAATTTGGTTGTTTATCTTGATTAAACTGTTATGATTGCTCTGTCCTTTTTCTCACCCTTTGTGAACTTTACATATATGGGGAGAGCTACATCTCTTCAGAAAAGTAGTTTGGGCTATGTTCTCAGAAGCTTTTTTGTAGGCAGACTTTCCATGTTCATTCCCCATCTTCACTCCCTATCAGAAGATAGTTATTCCACTGGCTGCCAACAAATGCCAAACTGCTGGACTAGTTCAATCACTGCCATCCTTGAATCTCTCCAAAGCAATGTGATTCAATAAACACTATTTATTCTACAACTACTCAGCCATATCAATTTCCTTTATTTAAAAATCTCCTTAAAACAAAGCTCATCCACAAAGTCTTCCTGATGACCAAGATGCCCACATCTCATTTGACCTATTGTTTTCATTTTCAGTTTCATGATAGTAAGGACCAGGTCTAGTCAATTTTTATTATTTATTTATTTACTATTTATTTATTTATTTAGATCCTGCCGCAGGTTTATTTGTACAAATAGCGCAGGAGGACACCGGGCCCATGCAGACAGAAGCCCAGGGGTCATACCAGGCCTTCTGTCCTCACACTGGCAGGCAGAAGCCTTTACGCTGGAGCCTCTGTGAGGCCCTGGGCACCTTTGGGAGCCTGTGCTGCAGGAGTAGAAGCAGGAGCCAGAGCCAGGGTCACAGCTGCAGACTGGGCCTTGGTTGGGCCTTCGTTTGAGCCTTGGCCTTGGCCTTTGGCCAGCAGAGCCTGAGACCTTTGGCAATGTGGGCACGAGCATGTTTCCCGAGCTTGGGGTGAGTGAAGTAGGCAAGTTGATTGAGCTTGCAGCTGCCACCCTTTGGGATCTTGGGCTTAACCTCCTCGGGCTTGACAGGGGCCTTGGTAGCCTCGGCATGTGCAGTCATGGCCTTGGCATTGTCGGCCTGCATCTTCTTCAGGCCCTTCTTGTGCTTCTCGGCAAGTCCTGAGGAACTTGGGGTCTACCCCCTTAAGAGATTTGTATCTTTGTGACTGGGGTTTCTTGATGCCATTTCTGTGCCATTTTCATGACTGGTTGTGCGTGGTGTGGTTCTTGGACTTGGCCATGTCTGCACCAAAGCCTGCGGCTCCCCAAGCGCCTCCTCTAGTCAACTTTTAAAGAAGTTATAATCCTTGTGGATGTTTACTTCTGCAATTAGGCAGTTAATACTTTTTCATAAAGTTGGTGACAACAATGATGGTATCAGAGAAACAAAACCCTATGTTCTTTCTACCGTTCACCTTCTTCAGTCATGCCAGCAGACTGTTGGTAAAACAAGCAATACATTTTAAATTTATATTTAATTTATTTAATTTAATGTATTAAGCTTCATTAAATTTGTATTCAATACAGTTTAAAATGTGTATTTAAGATGAAATATGTTTCCACTATTATTTGCTTTAGGAAGTAAGACACCATCACTTTAAATTTCCCTTGAAAATGAAGATGGAGAGAAAAATAAAGCTGATTTTATTTCAGTTATAATGTCTTAATTATGTGGTTTTTTTTTTAACTTCAAGCTGCCTTAAACTCATTTTAGAAATTTTACATCTATATAGAATAAGATTAAGTCAGTTCACAAAGGAAATAAGTAATATAACCTGCCCCCCCCCTTCAGCTAACCCCTCATCCTGTAACTTTTACAGATCTTACATATTGGTTCTTTCTCTCAAAATAGGCAGCACTTTAGACCACAGGACCAATAAAGCATGCTAACTTATTTCATTGTATTACTTTGGTAGATCCCAAGAGGATGATGACTGAAAGGGGGAAGACATTTGTAATAGTAACTGCTTATGCTGTAAGTCCAATTCACAGCAGGATTTTCTTTTGAGATGATAAAAATGCCTGTGATGGAGTAGTGGGAGGAAATTAAACAAAACAATCCTTTAATCAAAGTACTTAAGACATCTTTCGCAAAGGAAAAAAAGGAGACTAATTTACTGGAATAAAATAATTCCTTGGCTTATAAAAATTCTAATTGGGTACCTGGGTGGCTCAGTGGTTGAGCGTCTGCCTTCGGCTCAGGGTGTGATCCCGGTTCCCGGGATCGAGTCCCGCATGGGGCTTCCTGTGAGGAGCCTGCTTCTCCATGTCTCTGCTGCTTTCTCTCTGTGTGTCTCTCATGAATAAATAAAACCTTAAAATTTATTTTATTTGAAAACATTCAACAACCCCCTTGTTGTGTTCTGAATGTGTGTCATTACTATCTCCCTCTCTCTTCTATGTAATATATAACCCCTTCTCCTGTTTCTGATGTCAGCTTATTCTCACTTTACTTCTATGGCCTTTGTCTTAAGAATGCAATAGGTAAGGATAAGAAAATGAAAACCAAGGACTTAATCTCTGTATATACACACAAATAATTTAATCTCCCTTTCTTGGAATTTTGTTCACAGTATCATAGGTTTTGAATCATATTGGGGATCTTCCTGTGCAATAGGGCTTAACAGAAAGACTATTGTTTTTAGATTTAGAAGACCTACATTTGAATATCAATTTACAGTTTAGTAGTTGTATGAATGTCAGCCATGTCGTTTAAAGTCTCTGAATTCCTCATCTCTAAAATGAGGATAATAGTATTTGTCTAACGAACTTCACAGGGCTGTTATGTCAAAGTATGTGAAAGCAACTTACAACCATGCAGCACAGTATGAACCTGTTTTCATCACAACCATCATTTGACATATGAGAAAACAGACTAGTCAGAAAAGTTAAGTATTTTCCCTAAGGATGTATAGCTTGCTACGAATAGAGCAGGAACTAAAAATGGAGTTTCCAATTTAGTTTGAATTCTTTTCCATTAATTCTTTCTGAGGTGCTTTATTTCTACTTGTAAGAAGTGTGTTTTTCTCTCTAATTCTGTATGATTGGGTTTCAATAACCAGTACATAAGGTATAAATTTAAATCATGTCTTTGTATTTTACAATTCTGCGTTTTGGACTGGAGATACATATGTTAACTCCCTGGATTCAGAAGAAAGAGAAAATTCACACATGCCATTTCCCTTTTGCAGACTGGTTGTAGGAGCTTGACTGCTCTTTTTGAGAGTAGGACATGTATTTGTATGTTGAGAATTCACCTTTACCATGGCTTCTCTGCTATATTAGGAAGTGGCAGAAGTTATATAGAAGCTCATCGCACGGTGTTTGATTGCATACATCCAAAGTACCCAACACAATTTCTAATCTTAGATGGGCCCTTCCAAAGCATCTCCTTGAGGTTAAAACATTGGACTTAAATGACAAAGTGTCCTTTTGTTCCACATGAGCAAGATAATGAGATAGTATCTTCTCTGCATATTGTTCTGGCCTCTATGCCTCTCCCCTCTCTTATTTTAGTTAAGTGGTAGTAGAAATTAAATGGGAACAAAAGAGACCTGTAACAGAGAGAAGTTTGTTTTATGTAGTCATAAAGGAGATAAAAAGTGAAAAATGTATTATATAGACACAAAGTGAGTAGGAATCTGTCTGAAGGTGATTTTGGCAGTACAGACAGTTTTTCAGTTATGTACTTCTTGTTACTATTTTATATTTCTTTCTTTTTTTTTTTCAGAGCAAAATGTGTTTTTATTAAAGTAGGAGGATAGGAGGTGCAGAAAGAGCTGCCACCATTTAAGATTTCTATCAGATTGTTTCCTTTTTTTTTTTTAAAGATTTATTTATTTATTTATATATTTTAGAGAGAGGGAGAGAGAGACAGTGGGGGCCAGAAGGAGAGGGAGAGAGAGTCAAGCAGATTCCCCAACTGAGTGTAGAGCTCCATTCCAGAACCCTGAGATCATGACCTGAACCCAAATAAAGAGTCAGCCAATTAACTGACTGAGCCACCCAGGCACCCCAGAGTTTTTCCTTTTTAAAGCAAACAGCTGGAGGATATCAAATGGAAATAAAGGGCTGCATTGGAGAAAGTATCATTTCAAACCCAAACATGTATACAGTGATTTAATACATTGAATGAAGTGAAGATTCAAGTACAATTCATTGAATCTGACAAAACCAAGTTATTTGCAGTCAGAAACAAACCCAGAAAAAGTAATGTTTTGGGGATACCACTCCTCTCTCAAGCATTGGCCTACAAGATCACTGTATCAGGAGACCTGCCAAGAAGGAATAATATTTACAGACATTTTATAAACACAGAAAATATTTATATTTATAAATATTACCTCTAATGCTTATTACTATCCTGTAAGATTGACAGCAGAAAAATATTATATAATACTTAAAAAGCAGCAGCAAATCTTTTATCAAATCAATTGAGAAAAAAATTATATAATATTTATAAAGCAGCAGAAAAATCTTTTGTCATGTTAATGAGGGAAATTAATAGGCATCTGAGGGTCACAAGGAGTGTGAGGCAAATGGCTTTCGTTGGCTATGACTGCTGAAAGCCTGCATGTGCTTGTGTGTGTGTGTGTGTGTGTAGAAAATAACTTGCAGCAAAAGTACAAATTCTCTCTTTCCTTTACTATAGCATATGTGTGATGTAGTGGGGAGTGCCTTGATTTCACTGTACTGTGGTAGAAAGTTCTTGGATCTCAGAGCTAGAGCAACCTGGGTTTATACCCAGTTCTGCTTCTTACAAGCTCACTATGAAGCCTGTGAAGGAAACATAACGTATGGTTTGGGATTATCTTCAGCTGAAATACAGAACACCCAGCCAAATGTGGCCTAAGTTATAAAGACATTAAATTATATCACTTAAAAAGAAGTCTGAAGAAAAGCTACTGCAGAATTGATATAACAGTGTAACAATGTCATCAAGGATCCAAGCTCTGATTTTATTTTTTTATTTACTTTTTCTTTACCATCTTGAGTATATTGTTTTTTGATTTTTTAAAAAGATTTATTTATTTATTCATGAGAGACACACAGAGAGAAAGGGAGAGACACGGGCAGAGGAAGAAGCAGGCTCCAAGCAGGGAGCCCTATGTGGGACTTGATCCCGGATCCTGGGATCATGTCCTGAGCTGAAGGCAGACTTGAGCTCAACCGCTGAGCCACCCAGGCATCCCTTGTTTTCTGATTATTAAGCTGGTCAAGTCATGGACACTTTAGGTCAAAAATAATGCTTCACATAATCATGTACAGAACAGAAAGGCATTAGGACTCTCTCCTCACAAGGCTCTATATCTTATGTGGAAGAAACTCTTGCCCAAAAGTTCCCTGGCTCACTTTCTCTATGTCTCTTTGGCCAGAGCTGAGTTGTATCTGGCCCCATCCACTGGTGATTTAGTGTGGGAATAGGACTGTGGCCCATTTTCTCTGCTGAGATCTGTTAGCAACTAACTCTGTCTGCTAACTCTGTCAATCTTACAGGATAGTAATAAGCATTAGAGATAATATATATAAAGCTATTAGCACTCTGCCCATCTCAGGCACCTATTAAATGATCATTATTATTATAAATGTTTTAAATTATTAGCACTTTTTGTACAATCTGTTATTTTCCTGTGAACATTTGAATATACATAGTTGTAATCAGTATGTAGAATTCTGGATACTACTTTTATTTTATCAAATTTATAGGTGTGGCAAGTGACCAAATTCTTCCAGTGGAATGAGGGCATTTGTGATGTACTCCACTTTTGGGCCTGATCCAAAAAAACCTCTAAAATCTCCTTTTCTTTCTTTTCCTGGATGTCTATGCCCTAGCTGACCTTGAGGTAATGATGGCAAACCCTGCAATAGCTTAGGATCCTGAATGAATGTGTGAAGCAGAACCTCTACTTTTCTCTCACACTACTGCTTAGAACTGACATGAGTAAGAAACAAATTCTAAAATGTCAAGCCAGTATAGATTTTGGAATTGTTATACTTGTTACCACAACTAATACACAAATTGGTATCTCAAAATGGTAACTACTACAGTGAATAAAGCATTTATCTACTTTATATTTGCTCTCTGGAATATAGATTTTCAGAATAAAAGAATGACAGCAACAACAAAAAAGAACTTATCTCAATGAAAAGCATCAAAATAGTTGAGATAAAAAATTAATATCCATACAGGAAGAAAATAAAACCACAAATCCAAATTGCTTGGAATGGTCCATAATTAATGTTAATATAAATCAATTGATAAAAAGTATTTGCCACAGTAATTTCTAAGCAACGCATATATTTAATCATTTTGGTTCAAGGCTAACAAGTAATAAATTAATAAATTATTTTTAAATTCTGTTGGAGAATTTATTTAAAAATGTAGTGCCGCATGGCTGGGACACATTATAGTCATGTGGGCAAGCAAAACAGGATACACAAAGCCTTTAGTAAGCATGGTCTGCATCTCCAGACTTGATACCTGAAGCTATAGTTTAGACCTATTCCAGCAGAAGAGACTGCTTTAATATAGAACTGTTTATAATTGGGAAGGCCTCAGGGAGACTGATTTGATTCTGGGTTTATTAGGCAGCTCTGAACCGGGTGGAGAAATGGTGGCAGAGGCTGATACATTGATTTTTGTTCCCTTTGGGAGGTAGACCATGGTGGGATGGCTAGGGAAACTCAGGTTGTTAGGAAGCTCCTTTTGGGAAGGAGTGTCTGAGTGTCTTAGCATATAATTAATTAACCATGCTCAATAACTCTGAGCCAGCCATGTACTTCCCAACGATTCAATGAGGAAACATAGAACAAAGTGTACCTCCATGCCTGTCACCAGAGTGAGCACCATTATGATGATTATGATGATAACCAGGCCACTGGACTTTTCCAGTTACTTTGACTTTCAAATTCTGATAACAGGGAGCCAGACCTCAGTTTAAGTTGTGTTCCCTGCTGGGCAGGTCTGGTGGGCCCTGCCTCAGTCTCAATGAGGAACTGAGAAGATAGCTAGAAAGTTGTGGGAAGAGCATCAGGTGCTTGAGTTTGATGCAGGAACCATGCTTCCCAAGGAAATGAACTGCAGCTGTATTTTTTTGAAAAATGTCTGATACAACTTAACTCTCCCTAAGTTGCTAGTTAAATAGTTTTATTGAATGAAATAACATTTGGTAGTTAAAAAGAATGAGGTAGTTCTATGTGTACCAACATTGGAACATCTCTAGGATATAGCCTCAAGTAAAATAAGCAAATTTCAAGAAGTATATTAAGTAAGATCATTATTTCTGAAAGGAATTGAATTTTAAGAAGCTAATTCAGTCAGCTTAGTCCAATTTAATAATTTAAAGTCTTTTTCCTTTCTTTGCTTTTTTTTGAATAAGCAGGTCATCATTCAAATTTCTTCTCTTTTCCCTTTTCTTCCCCAAGGCGGTGATTATGTATATAGAGGAACTTGCTGAGTCCCTGTGGTAAGAAGGGACAGTGGTCATTGGGTCCACATGGTGCCCATGGGCCTCTCTTTAGTCCTCACTGGTCTATGCAGAGAAAAATACCACTGCTCATTGTAACATGTCTGTGGCCTAACTCAGCAGCTGGTGAACTTTTGATCTCTTCTTTCTGCTTATACAGGATCCTATGGTCCTCCCTGGTGTTTCGAGTGCTGAAGTCTGGTTGTGACTCCTAGTTGGTTCCAATCAGGAATATCTACCCTTCTGCTCCAAGCCACAGAGTTACCTGATTCTATTAAGACAACTACCATAGGCTTGCCAGTATGTACCATTTACTTTTTGAAAGAAATGGAAATTTTTGAAATTTTGGGTAGCTTCCATATCACATGGCAGTAGAGGGAGACCCTGAACTTAGAATTTCCTTTGGTTTAACAATACTTCAATCATTATAGGGATTTCTATAAAAAGTACTGCTTTTAGAAGTGGGGAAAAGTCCCCCTTACCCTGCTGTCACCTTCTTTCTTAAGCTAATGCATCTCTCTCTCTAGAATTTTTACTCGGAGGGGAGTGGTTATCATACACATTTTTACCCCTTGTTCTTCCTACAGCCTTACCTTTCTCTTTTCACAGTTCTTTGGTAAGAAGGGACAGACTTTCTATTTCCTCTACGTGTGTTTTAGTAAAGCATGTAATAAGCTCATGATCTAGGGCACCAAGTTTGAATCTTGGAATACTAAAGGAGACTAAAAAATTTTTAAAAAATTCTTTATTCTGTCAACAGTAAAGCCTGGCTTTGATATTATTGAAGAGGCTATGATTGTTAAGATACACTATTATTTTATGTACCTTTGAGTACGACACAATGCCCTAATGATAGTTCTGTGGAAGGCATGAATTGACTATACTGGCCTTGTATTGCATGAAATATCTTTTATCTACATCAAGGAACGCAGGATTTCTCTTGCCTTTAATCACAATGTTTGGCAAGTGATGAACAATCATTTCACAAATATGTCAGTAAAATAATGTAACCTAATTTCAGTGACATGTCAATATCTTACTTTTGTGGAGATATTTACAGTACTATCTTGTTTTGCAACAAAATAAGAATTGCAATCATTCATCCAACTACAAGTATTTGCTTCCCTTATATCAAATTTACATCTCATTGCATTGTTTTTGTTCCATTCTGTATATGCAATACTTTTTTTTTACCCAATGACAAACCATAGTGTAATATATTTGAAGACTATTTAAATTGCAATTAAACTCAACCTGGAAAAAATGATTAAGTTTGGGAGGTAAAGAGATCATGAGTTGAATCTTGACGTACTCTGAATTCTGGAGGAGGAGAGAGGCCAGACTGAGGCAACCTACCTGACTTGTGGGCAACAGAAGCCCTGGCATTAATATTGCTGAATGAAGAAAGAGGGAAGAGGAAAACCATCGGCATTCACATGGTAGTTGCTCGGTCACTCTTACTTTCTGTCTTCCTGTAAGGTTCATTCTGAATGCCCTGTCCTCAACAAAGCTCTTTCTGGGATGCCTGGGTGGCTCAGCAGTTGGGTGCCTGCCTTCAACTCAGGTCATGATCCCGGAATCTGGGATGGAGTCTTGCATCAGGCTCCCTGCGAGGAGCCTGCTTCTCCCTCTGCCTGTGTCTCTGCCTCTCTCTCTCAGTCTGTGTCTCTCATGAATAAACAAATAAATCTTTTTCTTTTTTTTTTTTAAAAAAAAGCTCTTTCTGGGATCCCTGGGTGGCGCAGTGGTTTGGCGCCTGCCTTTGGCCCAGGGCGCGATCCTGGAGACCCGGGATCAAATCCCATGTCGGGCTCCCGGTGCATGGAGCCTGCTTCTCCCTCTGCCTGTGCCTCTGCCTCTCTCTCTCTCTCTCTGTGTGACTATCATAAATAAATAAAGAAAAAAAGAAAAAGCTCTTTCTGACCCACTAGAGATTAGGTTAGGTGTTCTGTTAAGTTCTAGTATAGCAGTTAATATAGTTTAAAAAATATATATATAAGTATTTATATATATAAAATATAGTTAAAATATATATAATATAGTTATAAAATATATATAAAATATAGTTAAACTAGTCATCTTCTTAGTTTAACTAGATATCTTCTTACTAGAAATTTTAATTGGATATCTTCTTCCTAGAAAGGAAACTCTATGACGGTCTGTCTTGTTCACCATTTGATCACTCTGCCTAGCACAGTGCCTGGAATGTAGTAGGCATTTAGTCTAGTAGGCACTAATGTGGTGGAAGGAAGGAAGGTGAAAAGGAAACAAAAGGAAAGAAAATAATGAAATTGTTGAAGGTGCCAATAAATAATTGATTAGAGCTGAAGAATATAGAATAAAACTTTTCAGATTCTTTGTCTTAGAGTTTTTAGATGCTTCCTGTGTCCAGATGAGGAACCAAAGTCCCTCACACTTGCTAATGATAAATCTCTACTGGGATAGTTGGGCTTGTCCCTGTGACCTATTAGTGTGTCTAGATGTCCTTTTTGTTGGGGTGGTGGGATTGGGAAAGGGAAGCCGTGGCTTTGGCAGAGGTATGCTTAAACACTCTTTTTCCCACTAGGGAGGGTAGATTGTTGGTACTTTGGTTAATAGTCTAAAGAGATATTCTAAGTAGATAAATGCACATAAAAAAGTTGTTCATATATTCTTATACTTTCTGCTTATCAATTAATAAGAATTTTTGCAAAAATTTTTATGTAACTGTGGTAAGTAGAATAATGACCCTCCAAAGATGTTCATGTCCTAATCCTGTGAATATGTTACCTTACATGGAAAAAAGGACTTTGCTGATGTAATTAAAGTAAAGAATATTGACGTGGGAGATTATTCTGAATTATACAGGTCAGCCCAATCTAATCACATGGGTTTTTAAAAGACAAGAGCCTTCCTACCTGTGCTCAGAAGGAAACATGATTATGGAACAACAATGGCTAGAGAGATGAAACATTGCTGGCTTTAAAGATAGAAAAAAAGGGGCCATGAGCTAAGAATTGCTGACAGTTTCTAAAGGCTGGGGAAGAGAGTGAAAATGTTATTCTTCAGAGCCTCCAGAAAGGAATGCAATGTTGACATTTTAGCTCAGTGGGACCTGTGCTGGACTTCTAACCTACAGATCCCTAAAATAAATTTGTATTATTTAAACCATTAAATTTGCAAATATAATAATGATCTATACTTAATAATTTTATTCTAAGGTACTCTATAGATGCTTCAACAATTTTGTGTCTGCTAAGTCTTTTTTGCTAAGGATTCCATCGGGGTCACTCACCTTAGACCTGGTATAATATAAGGTATGATCAGAGAAGTTACCCCAAAGCATGACCCCTCAACAGTGGGAAATGGGAATGGGTAGATTAAAGCCTCAAATTCCTGTCCTCTGTTGGAAAATTTGAAGTGTGTTTCACATATTTCTTGAGAGGGGCCAGAGTGGAACAAGACCCTATTACCCACAACAGTAACCCTTCTCTATTTTGCCTATTCCCTCTCTTGAGTGTTAAGTGGAATTAGATAGAAATGAGCTAAACTTGGGAAGTCATGACAGAAGGAAGAACCCCACACACCAGAATGCTACCTTTTAGGCCAAATATCTCCTGGTCTAGGGAGAATGAATTCCAAGTAACTCTAAGGGAAAGGCTTTTCTGAGTAATCCTGGAGGTGCCAAGGCATTTGGTTGCCAGGTGGTGCTTGACCAAGGCCATCAACCACAGTAAGCCTGAACAATATCAGCAGGCCCAGACTGTGGCCTTTGCTTATGAATAGCCTGGAATTCTAGGGGAGCTCTAACTCATATATTCTGGAGTCAACTGGTAGAGGCAAAGAGTGACTCTCTGGCAGAGTAAACAGCACATACACAGGCATGGGGCCTAGAGTGATTGGAAAAGTGGGTTCAGGATGAGAAGTGGAAAAGGAAGCTAGAAAACCCACACTAGTATTATTTCTAGGAAAGTACCTAAATACATAAAGTAAATAGTAACAGATATAAAGAGAGAAATTGGCAGTAATACAATACTAGTAGGGTACTTTAACCCTCCACTTACATCAATGGATGGATCATTCAGACAGAAAACCAACAAGGAAACAGTGGGTTTGAATGACATATTATACCAGATGGATTTAACAGACATATACAGAACATTCCATTCAAAAAGAGCAGAATATGAATCTTTTTAAGTACTCATGGAACATTCTCCAGGATAGATCACATGTTAAGCCACATCACAAGTCTCAATAAACTTAAGAAGATTGAAATCATATCAAACATCTGACCACAATGGTATGAAGCTAGAAATCATATGCAAGAAAAAATCTGGAAAGAATATAAACATATAGGGGCTAAATAACATGCTCCTAAACAACAAATGGCTCAACCAAGAAATCAGAGGAAATAAAAAAATACAGGAAGACAAATGAAAATGAACACTTAATGGTCCAAAATCTTTGGGACACAGGAAAAAAATTTTTTTTAAATTTATTTTTTAGTAATCTCTACACCAACATCGGGCTCAAACTTACAACCCCAAGTTCAAGAGTCACATTCTCCACCAACTGAGCCAGCCAGGCACCCTCAAAAGTAGTTCTAAGAGGGAAGTTTATAATGATGTAGGCCTACCTCCAGAAATAAGAAAAATTTCAAATGAACAGCCTAACCTTACACTCAAAGGAGTTAGAAAAGGAACCCAAAGTTCAAATAAAAATATTAGAGCAAAAATTTTTTATTGGAGTTCAATTTGCCAACATATAGTATAACACCCAGTGCTCATCCCATCAAGTGCCCCACCTCAGTGCCCATCACTGAGTCATCCCATTCCCCCACCCACCTTCCACTACCCTATGTTCGTTTCCCAGAGTTAGGAGTCTCTCATGCTCTGTCACCCTCTCTGATTTTTCCCACTCATTTTCTCTCCTTTCCCCTATAATCCCTTTCACTATTTTTTATATTCCCTGTATGAGTGAAATCATATAATGATTGTCCTTCTCCGATTGACTTACTTCACTCAGCATAATACCCTCCAATTTTATCCACGTTGAAGCAAATGGTGGATATTCGTCGTTTCTAATAGCTGAGTAATATTCCATTATATATATATATATATATATATATATATATATATATATATATACCATCTTCTTCACCCATTCATCTTTCAATGGACACCTAGGCTCCCCCCACAGTTTGGCTATTGCCAGCTATTGCTGGCACATTGCTGCTATAAACATTGGGGTGCAGGTGTCTTGGCTTTTGGTGTAAAAAATCTGTATCTTTGGTGTAAAAAATCAAAAGTTGGTTGTCTGGAAAGATAAATAATATTGATATAGCTGTAGCCAGACTCACAAAGAAGAAGAGAGGATTCAAATAAATAAAATCAGAAGCACAGGAGGAGAAGTATCAGCCAGCAGCACAGCAATACAAAGAATTATAAGAGAATATCATGAAAGATTACATACCAACAATTCAGATACCCTAGAAGTGAATAAACTCCTAGAAACATAGAAACAATTTCTCAAAATGGAATCAAGAAGAAATAGAAAATTTGAACACATCAATTACTAGTAATGAAATTGAATTAATAATAAAAATAACTCTCAGCAAACACCCATAAACCAAAAAAGCACTACTGAATGGGAGAAGATATTTGGAAATAATGTTTCTGATAAGGGGTTAATATCCAAAATATGTAAAGAACTTATACAATCCAACACCAAAACCCCAAATCATCTGATTAAAAAATGGGCAGAGGGCCTGAAGAGACATTTTTCTTTTTTTAAAAGATTTTATTTATTTACTTATTTAGAGGGTGGGGGAGAGGCAGAGAGAGGGAGTGAGAGAAGAGAATCTTTATATCAAAATGTATCATTCATCATGATCAGTGGGATTTACTCCAGGGATGCAAGTGGAGTTCAGTATTTGCAAATCAGTCAATGTGATAAATCACATTAACAAAAGGAAGGACAAAAACCATATGATCATCTCAAGAGAGTAAAAAAAAAAGCATTTTATTTGATAAAATACACATGCATTTATGATAAACCCTCTCGACAAAATGGGTTTAGAGGGAACATACCTCAACATAATAAAGGTTATATATGAAAACACACAGCTAACATCATATTCAGTGGTGAAAAATTGAGAGCTTTTCCTCTAAGATTAGGAATAAGACAAGGATGTCCACCTTGCCACTTATATTCAACATAGCACTGTAACAGTACTGTACTAACTACAGCATCAGACAAGAAAAAGAAATAAAAAGCATCCAAATTGGTAAGGAAGAAGTAAAACTTTCACTATTTGTAGGTGACATGATTCTATATATAGAAAATCCTAATGATTCCACCAAAAAACTATTAGAACTGATAAAATTAGTTCAGTGAAGTTGTAGGACACAAAAATAATATATAGAATTATGTTGCATTTCTATACACTAAAATGAAGAGGCAGAAAGAGAAATGAAAAATTAATATTAATTCTGCCTGCCACTCCCCCTGCCTGTGCTCTCTTTCTCTGTCAAATAAAATAAATAAAATCTTTAAAACGTCCATACTACTCAAAGCAATCCACAGGTTCATTGCAATCCCTATCAAAACACAACTGCATTTTTAAAAAAAAGATTTTATTTACTTATTCATGAGAGACACACAGAGAGAGGCAGAGACATACACAGAGGGAGAAGCAGGCTCCCCACAGGAAGCCCAATGTGGGGCTTGATCCTACAACCCCAGGATCACATCCTGAGCAGAAGGCAGACGCTCAACCACTGAGCCACCCAAACATCCCACATTGTTGATCATCTTTTTCTTTCCCTAAAGTAATCTCTATTCCCAACATGGGGCTTGAACTCATGACCCTGAGATCAAGAGTCACGTGCTTTTCTGACTGAGCCAGCCATGTTCCCCACAACTGCATTTTTAACAGAACTAGAACAAACAATATTGAAATTTGTATGGAACCACAAAAGACCTCGAATAGCCAAAGCAATCTTGAGAAAGAAAAACAAAGCTGAAAGTATCCCAATCCAAATTTCAAGACATACTACAAAGCTGTATTAGTCACAACAGTATGGCACTTATTGGCACAAAAATAGACACATAGCTCAGTGGAGAGAATAGAGAACCCGGAAATAAACTCACATCTCTATGATCAATTAATCTATGACAAAGAAGGTAAGAATTTACAATGGAAAAAAGACAGTCTTTTCAATAAATGGTTCTGGGAAAGAACCCGAGGTGAGAGAAGGGCTGAAATTGGATTTTTATTTTATAATCCTATCTAGAGAAAACTCCAATACTTTTCAGTGCATTAAAAAAACATTTCACAGGCATCTGGGTGGCTCAGTCAGTTAAGCATCTTGACTCCTGATTTCAGTTCAGCTCATGATCTCAGGATCATGAGATCTAGCCCCTTGTTGGGCTCCACACTGGTTGTGGAGCCTGCTTAAGAGTATCTCTCTTTCCCTCTCCCTCTGTCCCTCCCCCACTTCTCTCTCTCCCTCTCTAGAAAAAAAAAAAAAAAAAACCAACAATCTATCTAACTTTTCTAGTTGTTTTTAGTAGGAAGGTTGGTTTAAAAATGGCCAATCTGCCATTGTGAGGAGCAAAATATTTTAGGTATTGTTTGAAGACCTAAAAAAAAAAAAATAAAAGAGAGAGAGAGAGATAAGTAAGCAACACTTCTCAGTCCTATTGCACCTCTTTATATTTCCAGTTGCTAGCAATCCCTCAAAGTCTACAACCTCTAGATGATTAAATATGTTGTTTGTGTTCCAATCAGCATTAGTTCCAGGCTCCATCAACTGGAGGTAGTTTATAAGTATATCCTCCACTTTCTGTAGGAACTAATAATCTGAGCTAACCTCTGAGTGTAGGGTTATAGGACAAGTGAAGGGACTATGAAACAACTTTGTCATACTTGCTGCAGATGAACAAGCCAGGCAATAGAATGTGGGAGGTTATCACACACTCCTCTATACCCTCTCACAAGACAAACTTTACTCCACTTATGTCTCTGCTTTCCTCTCTTCCTCTGTTGAATTCTGGTGTCTACAAGGCTTTGGAGTGAGTTTTACACATGCCATTAGCTTAACCATTCTCTTAAAATATTCTTTCTTCCTAAATGTGGACTACTTCTCATGGAGATATTTTGTATATATCATTTTGTAAGTTATTAGTGTTTGCCATAAGAAGATATATTTTATGATTTGGTTCCATTTGTTACTTTTCATATCTATGGCAAGCTGATTGCTTTGAAAAACTTACCTTTTCCTACTACTTCACTTTTTAAATGACATTTGTCCAGGGAAACTATTTCCACTTTAATTGTTCAGAAGACTTATCTTTTGATATTATCAACTAAGTTGTTCAAAATTAAGTAGACAATATAATTATTTAAGTAGATATATGTTTTCTATCAGATTTTGTAGAATGTATATGGTCTGCCTTCTTTTTTGCACTTCACACAAATAATTTCAGATTTCAAAGTTATAGATTTAACAATTTCTAAATGTTGAATAACTTATGTTAGAACATATTCCTTTAAAGGAAAATGGGAAGCGTTCCAGTACATTACACAAAATATTTATTTCAGTAGAAACAATGACAACTAATATTTATTGCTGGCCATGTTTTACCTCTTACCCTTGGTTATACCTTTGTTTTCAACTCATTCTCTGTGAGTTGAAGGTATCTTCTAGAACCTGGAATGATCCTGTGCATGTGTGGCTTGTAAGAATTCCTTTGGTTTAATGATATGCTTCAAATAAGATGTGTTAAATATGTTGTGCTTATTAATGACCTTTTGTTTTGTTAAGTTTATGATGAATACTTTAAATTTATCATTGTGTTAAATGTTTTACCTACATTATTCTGTGTTATCTGAATTATTACTTATTTCATTTTGCAAATGAAGAAACAGATTTATAGATGTATGTTGTGAAACAAGGTAAAAAATCATAACTGGAAAATAATGGAAGAGGGGTTAAAGTCTAGGTATTTTCATTTCTAAAGCCTTAATATCTGTTATGTTTTAATTTCTTGAAAAATATAATTTCACTTTTTTTTTTTTGCTACCACCAGTGTCAACCTACACACATGCACACACACATGCAAAGTTGCAAAACACAGTGAGGGAATTGTAAGTAAAACACAGATCTGTAGCAGAAGTAATAAAACATCAAAAGGGAAAAGAGAACTAGCATAAAGATTGAGAATACACCTACAATTTTAGAAAGCCCAAAACCAGATGAAGATTTCAACAAGATTAGTATTAACTACAAAAAAGTAGAATTAAGAAATAGTTGCTATGAATATCTCATTAAAGCTGGAAGATATAGAGGTATATACAATATGAGAAAGGTATATACAATAACGCTCAAAGACTGTTCAGAGCTTGAAAGACTAATAAGGGAATAAAAATGTCACTGAGTGCTAAAAAGAGCATAATTTATTCAGAACAAAGATTAAGTTATAATAAAAATATATCTGTAAGGAATATAAAATCACAACTAAGGTGTACAAAGATAATGCAAAAAAGAAATTAAATTATTCATTTAACAACTTTTTATTGAGTATTTACTGTTAAGTACTAGGTGCTGAAGATACCTCAGTGAACAAAACAGCTAACGCTGTTTCCCTATGGAGCTTATATTCTACAGAGGGAAGACAGATGATAATTTAAAAACATGTGCATTAAATATTAGGTGATAATAAGTTATCTGGGAGAAAAGATCATAATAAGGAAAACAGATTTACCCTTGGGGTGGGGGGTGACGTTGATATTTCATATAGGGCAATCAAGAAAGACTGTTGATAATGTGATCTTAGAACAGGGCTGAAGGAGGTGAGGGAACAAGCCATCTGGACATTGAGGGAAGAACATTTTAGTCAAAGAGATCAGGAAGTACAAAGCTTGTGTGGTGGGGATATGTTGAGGAGCATCAAGGGGAACTTAGTTCTGAAGGTCAGGGGGATAATTAATAACTACAAGAAGTAAGATGAGGGAGATACTAGAGACATCGTGTAGGGCTTTGAGGTCATCATAAGGCTTTTACTATGAGGATGATGGGATGTCTTTGGAGGGTTTGAGCAGAGGAATATCACAATCTGACTTATGCTTTAACAGGGTCAATTTTTGCTGCTATCCTGGAGACCCATAGTAGAGGGCAAAAGAAGAAAAGGGGAGGTCATCTAAGAATCTACTTAAAACTTCAGGGAGATAGCTGTTTGGGAGGGGTGGAAATGGTGGAAACAGTGATAAGTGGTGGAATTTCAGAAATGCTTCATAATAGATTGCATGTGTGTTATGAAAATAAGAGAAGGGCCAAGGATTATTCTGAGATTTTAAAATAAAGATTTATGTTTATTTATTTGAGAGAGAGAGAGAGAGAGAGAGAGAGAGAGAGAGCACACATGAGTGGGGGGAGGGGCAGAGGGAGAGAATCTTTAAGCAGATTTCCCACTGAATGAGGAGCCCTTTGTGGGGCTTGATCTCATGACCCATGAGATCATGACTTGACCTAAAACCAAGAGTTGGACACTCAACCAACTGAGCCACTCAGATGCCCTGATTATTCCAAGTTTTTTTTAACTAGATCAACTGAGTTAACAGATTTTCCATTTACTGAAATAGGGAGGACAATGGGAAGAGGAGGTTTGGGAATTGGACATATATCTACCCCTGGAGGCTGGGAATTCAAAGTAAAATCCAGGGATTGAGAAAAAAATGTGGGAATTATCAATGTACACATAACATATGGTTATCATGGTTATGGAAGTCTATGAGATCATTAAGAGATGGGGACAAATCGAGAAGGAAAGAGGTCTAAAGCTGAGTCTGGGGAGTTCTAACATCTGGAGGTCAGAGAAAGGAAATTTTTAGTGAAGGAAACTGATGCACAGTCATCAATGAGGTAGGAAGAGAACCAAAAGAGAGTGGTATCCTAGAAACCAAGAAGGGAAAACAGCTATAGAGGGAAGACACAATCAATGGATCAAATGCTATTGTGGGGTTGAATAAAATGAGATCTGAGAATTGACTGTTAGACTTAAAATCACTAATGACCTCGACAAAATCCTGGCTGGCGTGGTTTCAAGAGGAATGATAGGAGAGGAGGTGGAGACAGTGAGTATAGATAACTTATTCAATACATTTTTATGAAATGGAGAGCATAGAATGAAGTGGTAACTAGAGGGGTAAGTGGGGCCACTTTTTTCTTTTTATAATGGGAAATATTATAGCATATTTATGGGAGTGACCTAGTAATGAGGAAACATTTGATGATGTAAAAGCAAGAGGGCACATTTCTTTATTTGAAATCCTTAGTGGGTGAAAAGCTATTTGACCTGGTGTACAAGTTAGCCTTGGCTGGAAACTAAGGGTTGGCTAATGAGGAGCATATATAATCCCTCTTCAGTAATAGGAGGAAAGTCAGAGGAGAGATGTGATGAAATCATATGAAAGTTCTCACAGTAAAGTTTCTCACTGAAATGAGTAGCAAGGTGATCAACTGATTATGTTAAGAGGGAAGGAAGTTTAAATAAGAGAAGGTGTGATCATGGGAGTAGGAAATGCAATAGGGTTCTCTAGAAGCATGAATGGCCTACTTGAGGTTAGGTATTAAGAATTTTTTCTTTCTTTTTGTTTTAACAGCCTATAGCACTTGACATTTCCAAGTAGTCTCCCATCCAAGTACAAACCAGGACTGACTTGCTTACCTTCCAGATTGGATCAGGCATATTCAGGGTGGGATAGCCCTAGAAAAAAATTATATTGAGACTAATCAACATATATTTATGCTCTCCTATCCAACCACATTCAGCTAGAGGTACAGTGGGTGGAGAGTTGGATATATTTACAGCTGGATTTTACTAAATGTGATGATTAATTTTATGTGTCAAGTTGACCAGTTTAAGGATACACAGGTGGCTAGTAAAAACCTTTCTGGGTGTATCTGTGAGGATGTTTCCAGGAAAGACTATAGCATATGAATTAATGAACCCCAATATGGTAGGCATCATCCAATCTGTTGAAGCCCTGAATAGAACAAGTACATGGTGAATTCACTCTTTCTGATTAAGCTGAGAGAGCCATCTTTTCCTGCCCTCAGACAACAATGCTCCTTGTTTTTGGGCTTTTGGACTCAGATAGGGGGTTACACCATCAGCACCCCAATTCTCAAGCCTTTTCATTTGAATTGAATTATGCCACCAGATTTCATAGTTCTTTAGCTTGCAGATGGTAGATTGTTGGCTTCCATAACTGCATGAGCCAATTCCTGTAATAAATCTTTTATATCTCTCTCTATGTGTATCTCATTGGTTCTGTTCCTCTGCAGAACCCTGACTAATACAGTAGGAGGGAAAGAGAGACAAGGTGGTTGAGGGCATATGATGGGGGTGATTAAAATAATGGCCCATGACAGCTAAGCTAGGTAAGGGGGGAAATGAAGCAATGCAGTTGTGGATTAAAACATAGTCTAGGGTATGTCCTGACAATATGTGACTGAGGTAGAGTGGAGTACAAGATTGGCAAGTGTAACCTAAGAAATTGAAAAGGTAGTGATTGGAAGAATTATTAACATAGAAATTGAAATTGCTGAGTAATATGTCAAGAATGGTAATGGTATAGGAGAAAGTGATAGTGGCCAGGTACTAATACTCTTCAAGGCATGTGAGAGATGATCCAGGGATCTGTGATGGCTACAACAATGAGAAATAGAGAGTAGTGAAATCTGAGGACATAATTTTCAAGTCAAGATTTTTTTTAGAAGAAAGTAAGGATAATGTTATAGAAGTGCAACTGAGGAACAGGCAATGCTCAACTGTCTACAGTCCAGTAGAGATTTAAACTATTTAGACTTCATAGTAGCTAGTGTTTCATCTGTACTCCAGACTCAGGTACAAGGGTTGTGGAAACGAAAACAGCCACCACCTGAGAGGGCTGAAGGGAACAAGGTATTCTCAGGAAAGAGCCAGTTTCGATAGAGCAAGAAGGTGAAGGGAGTATTCAGAGAAGAGGTGTTTACGGGTGGTTCAGTTGATGGTAGAATGAGTTCCAAAGGGCATGTTTGAAGGTTTTTGGAAATCAGAGAAGGGTGGGAAATGAAATTCAATTAAGGGATTTGCAGAGCTTTGTGGAGATGAAGGTGATGTGAGATGGTTTTAGGCTTCAGGTGGTGACAAACATAAACAGGGTTATTGGGAATGATGGCATTGGTCCTTGTGATCTCATAGACAAGCATGATGGTGAGAATCTGAGCATTTAAGTGGAAGGAGGGTAGAGGATGTGACACGATTGTGTGGAGCTTTGGGCATATTTGGTCAGCTCATGAGCAAAACTATTGAATCTTGCAGTTTCTTTGTTGGAAGAGTTTTAATTACGGATTCAATTTCTTTAGTAGGATATTCAGATTTTTTATTTTTGTGTTGACTTTTGTAAGTTGTAGTTTTCAAGAAATTTGTCCATTTTACCAATTTTTCAGAAAAAATTATTTGATTATTGATATCAAATTGTTTATAATAGCTTCTTACTATTTTTTTAGTGTTTATAGATTTTTAAAAAGTTTAAGTAATCGCTACATCCACTGTGGGGCTTGAACTCATGACCCCTAAATCAAGAGTCACATGTTCCTCCAACTGAGCCAGCCATGTTCTCCAGTGTTGGTATATTTAATAATGATATTTCCCTTCTCATTTGTTTTACTGGCAATTTGTGTTTTTTCCTTCCTTGATCAGTCTTGCTAACAGTTTATCAACTTGATTAATCTTTTCAAAGACCCAATTTTTGTCTTCGTTGTTTCATTACCTATGTGCTTTCTCCTTCACTGTTTTGCTCTTATTTTATTATTTTCTTTTTTCTACTTTGTTTGGGTTTAGTTTGCTATTCTTTTTCTTGATTTAGAAGCTATGTCACAGATTTTCAACTTTCTTTTCTCAAAAATGTGTTTAGAGCTATAAATTTTCTTTTTTTCTTTTTAGAGCTATAAATTTTCTGCTAAACACTGTTAGTTGCATTCCACAAGTTTTGATATATCATGTTTTCATTGTTCTTCTGATCAAAATATTTTCTAATTTTACTCATAATTTTTTGTTTAACTCTGGTTATTTAGAAGTATGTTACTTGATTTCTGAATATTTGGAGATTTTATAGTTGTCTTTCTGTTATTGAGTTGTAATTTAATTTCTTGAGGTCAGAGAACCTATATGATGTGAATTCTCTGGTTATTTTTGCATGGTATCTTTTCCCAAGCTGATTGAAGACATATCTTACAAGTAGAAACCATGCAATTTAGTAATGGATTGGTTGGTTGGTGGATGGTGAGACGAACAAAGGAGTCAACTCTATAAAAGTGATTTTTTTTTTTTTATGGTCCTTGGCACTTTCTAACATATATCAGAATTGCTTAGGACTCCCTGAGTGAAAGCCAATGTTTCTAAAATTTATTTGGCTATGGAATTTTCAGAATACTTTGGAAAACTCTAAACTAGACCCTCTCTTTTAGGGAGTGCATCTTATATTAAGAATAGTTCATATGTTAAATTCCACAGTTATGCAAACCTCCTTTTAAAGCAATTTGCTTTTTCCTTTAGGGCAGAGTTTATATATATATGTAAATATATATATATATATTTTTTGTAACACTTCACTTTATATAGTATACATCTAGTAGATATTTATTGAATGAATTTGTTCACTAACATAAAGTCAGAAAAATATTTGAGCAGCCAGTAAGTAGAGCTTAATGTTTAGAATTTATGTTTACCTTGTGAAGTTGAGAGATGTATGAGAAAGCAAACATGAAATGAAATAAGTATAGAAAACCCTATTGAAAAACAAAATTCAATCAAGTAGATTTGAAGATCTAACTGACTTTTATTAAATGATTCATGAGTTTGGCATTATCTCATCTAGCCACATAAGGTCGTCAGCCTTGCAGCAGGGGAAGGCTTCATCCTATCCAGAAAACACACATACAAAAACAGGAACATATTACTAAGTGGCAATGGAATAAAGTCCAGCTGTAGGTGCTCAAAAGGGTACAGAGGGAGGAAGCTTGTGGCCTCTAGGGACAAAAATAGTTTTTCTAGAGTTATAGACATGACAGGTCAGATCTTGCTGGTAGACTGTTTTTTGCAATTTTATAGAAGTTTACCCACCAATGTCTATTCATAATTTGAGTCATCTTAAGTGCCCTGTGGTGGGTGAAGGAATGCAAAACCAGAAAAGTGGAGTTCCTTAGAGAGTAGGAAGAACCAAGCAGCTATCTTGGGTTTCCCATAGACCTGACTACTTGTTTTTTTCCTTAGGTGTTTTAAGGGTTTTTATTAAGAATACTTTTTGTTTTCAAAGTAGCCACATATGAAAGTATATATAGTATTTTTAAAGGAAATTAGCATTAAACTTTTTTTTATCTTGACAGCATATTTCAGAGAGAATATATTTAATACAAAACGGAAGTCAAAGACTTGACTTTATTCATGCATTCATTTGTAGAAGGCTAAATTATGTATCATAAATTGGCATAAGGAAGTCACACAGTAATTTGAAATTTATGATCACTTGGGCATACTGGTTAAAGTTTGTCTTCCTTCTCTGTGAAAGAAAGAAAGAAAGAGAAAAAGAAAGAAAAAAAGAAAGAAAGAAAAGTAGGTTTCTGTTTTTGGCAAAGTCAAATGTACATAAAGAAAGTTTGCATACTCTTGTTTATTTTTTTTAAGATTTTATTTATTTATTCATGAGAGACACAGAGAGAGGCAGAGACACAGGCAGAGGGAGAAACAGGCTCCATGCAGGGAGCCCAAAGTGGGGCTTGATCCCTGAATTTGGATCACACCCTGAGCCAAAGGCAGACGCTCAACCGCCGAGCCATCCCAAGTTTTGTATACTCTGAAGACCAGAAAACTACTAATGTAGATGTAGCATTTATAGACAAACATTGTTTGAGCTAATACAAATGAATTCCTAGTATAATAAGTGAATGTATTATTTTGTTGTTGTATTTTTAAAAAATTTATTCCTTTTAAGTAGGCTCCATGCCCAACATGGGGTTCAAACTCAAGACCCTGAGATCAAGAGTTAAATGCTCTACTGACTGAGCCAGTCAGGTGCCCAACTGGATGTATTTTTTGAAAGCAGATATTTATATATGATTGGAACTTGAAGGATATATAAGATCAAAATAACATTACTTTTTGAAGGAGAAAAGAAAGGGTATTTCAGGATGGTGAAATAGCATTGATTAGGAGTTAGAAATAAGAGGTCCCATATGGCAATCCTTTTGTTTACTCACCTTAATTTCCAATGCCGGAGTAGACCATTGTCATGTTACAAGGATATCAGGATGGTGAAAGTCTGGCAATGAAAGGACTTTTTTTACAGAAGCAGAATGGATCTTATCCACATATGCCACAATCTTACAGTATAAAGAAAGCTTAGTTATTACTTGTTTGACAATGTTTCCTATGCAATTTATGTTTTTTTTTTTTTTAAAGATTTTATTTATTCACAGAGACAGAGAGAAAGAGGGAGGCAGAGACAGAAGCAGGCATCATACAGAAAGCCTGATGTGGGACTTGATCCAGGGTCTCCAGGACCACACCCTGGGCTGCAGGCAGCGCTAAACTGCTGCGCCACCGGGCCTGCCCTGCAATTTATGTATTAAAGGAATCTCATTAGTTTAACAAATCCCTTAAAATATTCCAGGTCAAAAAGGTTTCATTTACATTTGATTTTGGGAAGTTTGTCAAAAACATAAAAAAAAAAAAATGCTTTAAAAGCATTCGTCTAAATAGTATCACAGATGATTATGAAATTTAATACTTAGAAGGTGAAAAAACTTTCCCAGTCTTATCAAAAGCAAACCAAAAGTCTGTGAAAACTTGGTCCTTTTAACAGAGAGAAAACCAAATTCTAATTTTATACCAGTTTACTTTTTATATTAAAACTCATTCTTAAATAAATTCATTTTAATCTTAGCCACCTTGACCACACTTAAAATTCCTTTTCAAAGATTCCCTTTCCACAAACCTACAATTTTCTTTTCTACATTTCGATTCTGTCCTATGTTTTTCCTTCTTTTTATTTTTAAATTTTATTTATTTATTTATTTATTTGTTTATTTATTTATTTATTATTTATTTATTTATTTATTTAAATACTTCATTTATTTATTCATGAGAGACACAGAGAAAGAGAGAGCCAGAGGCAGAGACACAGGCAGAGGGAGAGAAGCAAGCTCCATGCAGGGAGCGGGAGGTGAGACTCGATCCTGAGTCTCCAGGATCGTGCCCTGGGCTGAAGGCGGGGCTAAACCCCTGAGCCACCCAGGCTGCCCATTTCCTCTTAAAAAAAAAAAAAAGAAAAAGATTTATTTATTTATTTTAGAGAGAGAGAGAGAGTGAGAGAGAGCATGCACAGGAGAGCAGGGGAGGGGCAGAGGGACACAAGTAGACAGACTGCTGAGTGGGGAGCCCAACTAGGGGATCAATACAAGGAACCTGAGAATATAATCTGAATGAAAATTAAGAGCCAGCTGCTCAATTTAGTAATCCACCCAGGTGCTCCCTATGTTTTTCCTCTTTAAACAACTAGCCTCACTTTAGGACCAAATTATTCTTTCTCTCAACAAAAAACGTATTTCCATTTCTCATACCTTTTCTTACTGAAAAAAAGTTCTGGTTTCCTGGCACACAGAGATGTTTCCTTTATTATTTCTAGTAGACCTAATTATGTATATTAATTAGAATTCTTAACCCTTCGGAACCTTACTTTCTAGTGAAAATGAAGACATAAGCAATTATGAACTGTCTGTTATGCCTGCATTCTTTAAGTTTGCACCTTTATGAATACATTTCATGATTTCTAGAAGCATATGTCTTTTTCAATTTTCCTTTTTTTGGTATATTTTTTTTATTAGAGTTTGATTTGCCAACATGTAGTATAACACCCAGTGCTCATCCCGTCAAGTGCCTCCCTCAGTGCCTCTAATGAAGTCACCCCACCCCCCCACGCACCTCCCCTTCCACTACCCCTTGTTCATTTCCCAGAGTTACGAGTCTCTCATGTTCTGTCACCCTCTCTGATTTTTCCCACTCATTTTCTCTCCTTTCCCTTTAATACCTTTCACTATTTTTTATATTCCCCAAAAGAATGAGACCATATAATGTTTGTCCTTCTCCGACTGACTTACTTCACTCAGCATAATACCCTCCAGTTCCATCCTCGTTGAAGCAAATGGTGGGTATTCGTCGTTTCTAATGGCTGAGTAATATTCCATTGTATACATAGACCACAGCTTCTTTATCCATTCATCTGTCGATGGACACCGAGGCTCCTTCCACAGTTTGGCTATTGTGGACATTGCTGCTATAAACAATGGGGTGCAGGTGTCTCGATCTTTCACTGCATCTGTATCTTTGGGGTAAATCCCCAGCAGTGCAATTGCTGGGTTATAGGGTAGCTCTATTTTTAACTCTTTGAGGAACCTCCACACAGTTTTCCAGAGTGGCTGTACCAGTTCACATTCCCACCAACAGTTCAAGAGGGTTCCCCTATCTCCACATCCTCTCCAACATTTTTTGTTTCCCGTTTTGTTAATTTTCCCCATTCTCACTGGTGTGAGGTGGTATCTCATTGTGGTTTACATTTATATTTCCCTGATGGCTAGTGATGCAGAGCATTTTCTCATGTGCTTGTTGGCCATGTCTCCGCCTCCTCCTCCTCCTCCTCCTCCTCCTCCTCTTCCCCTTCCCCTTCCCTTTCCCCTTCCGCTTCCCCTTCCCCTTCTTCTTCTTCTTCTTCTTCTTCTTCTTCTTCTTCTTCTTCTTCTTCTTCTTCTTCTTCTTCTTCTTCTTCTTGTGTATGTCTTCTTTGGTGAAATTTCTGTTCATGTCTTTTGCCCATTTCATGATTGGATTGTTTGTTTCTTTGCTGTTGAGTTTAATAAGTTCTTTATAGATCTTGGATACTAGCCCTTTATCTGATAGGTCATTTGCAAATATCTTCTCTCGTTCTGTACATTGTCTTTTAGTTTTGTTGACTGTTTCTTTTGCTGTGCAGAAGCTTCTTATCTTGATGAAGTCCCAATAGTTCATTTTTGCTTTTGTTTCCCTTGCCTTCATAGCTATATCTTGCAAGAAGTTGCTGTGGCCAAGTTGAAAAAGGGTGTTCCTGTGTTCTTCTCTGGGATTTTTGAGGATTCTTGTCTCACATTTAGATTTTTCATCCATTTCGAGTTTATCTTTGTGAATGGTGTAAGATAACGGTCTAGTTTCATTCTTCTGCACATGGCTGTCCAATTTTCCCAGCACTATTTATTTATTTATTTATTTATTTATTTATTTATTTATTTAAAAAAGATTTATTTATTTATTTATTTATTTATTTATTTATTTGATAGACATAGAGAGAGAGAGAAGCAGAGACACAGGCAGAGGGAGAAGCAGGCTCCATGCCGGGAGCCCGACGTGGGACTTGATCCCGGGACTCCAGGATCGCGCCCTGGGCCAAAGGCAGGCACTAAACCACTGAGCCACCCAGGGATCCCCAGCACCATTTATTGAAGAGACTGTCCTTTTTCCAGTGGATAGTCTTTCCTGCTTTGTCGAATATTAGTTGACCATAGAGTTGAGGGCCCATTTCTGGGTTTTCTATTCTGTTCCATTGATCTATGTGTCTGTTGTTGTGCCAGTACCACACTGTCTTGATGATCACAGCTTTGTAGTACAACTTGAAATCCGGCATTGTGATGCCCCGGCTCTGGTTTTCGTTTTCAATATTCCCCTGGCTATTCGGGGTCTTTTCTGATTCCACACAAATCTTAAGATTATTTGTTCCAACTCTCTGAAGAAACTCCATGGTATTTTGATAGGGATTACATTGAATGTGTAAATTGCCCTGGGTAGCATAGACATTTTCACAATATTAATTCTTCCAATCCATGAGCATGGAATATTTTTCCATCTTTTTGTGTCTTCCTCAATTTCCTTCAGAAGTGTTCTGTAGTTTTTAGGGTATAGATCCTTTCTCTTTGGTTAGGTTTATTCCTAGGTATCTTATGCTTTTGGGTGCAATTGTAAATGGGATTCACTCCTTAATTTCTCTTTCTTCAGTCTCATTGTTGGTGTATAGAAATGCCACTGATTTCTGGGCACTGATTTTGTATCCTGATTTCTGGGCACTGATTTTGTATCCTGACACATTGCCAAATTGCTGTATAAGTTCTAGCAATCTTGGGATGGAGTCTTTTGGGTTTTCTATGTACAGTATCATGTTATCTGCAAAGAGGAAGAGTTTGACTTTTTCTTTGCCAGTTTAAATGCCTTTTATATCTTCTTGTTGTCTGATTGCTGAGGCTAGGACTTCTAGTACTATGTTGAATAGCAGTGATGAGAATGGACATCCCTGTTGTGTTCATGATCTTAGGGGAAAGGCTCCCAGTGTTTCCCTATTGAGAATGGTATTTGCTGTGGGCTTTTTGCAGATGTGTTTTAAGATGCTGAGGAATGCTCCCTCTAACCCTAAACTCTGAAGAGTTTTGATCAGGAATGGATGCTGTATTTTGTCAAATGCTTTCTCTGCATCTAATGAGAGGATCATATGGTTCTTGTTTTTTCTCTCGTTGATATGATCTATCATGTAGATTGTTTTACGAGTGTTGAACCAGCCTTGTGTCACTGGGGATAAATCCTACTTGGTCATCGTGGATAATCTTCTTAATGTACCGTTGGATCCTATTGGCTAGTATCTTGGTGAGAATTTTTGCATCTGTGTTCATCAGGGATATTGGTCTATAATTCTCCTTTTTGGTGGAGTCTTTGTCTGGTTTTAGAATTAAGGTGATGCTGGCCTTAGAAAACGAATTTGGAAGTATTCCGTCCCTTTCTAGCTTTTGGAACAGCTTTTGTAGAGTAGGTATTGTTTCTTCTTTAAACGTTTGATAGAATTCCCCTGGGAAGCCATCTGGCCCTGGACTTTGCTGTCTTGGGAGGTGTTTGATGACTGCTTCAGTTTCCTCCCTGGTTATTGGCTTGTTCAAGTTTTCTATTTCTTCCTGTTCCAGTTTTGGTAATTTGTGGTTTTCCAGAAATGCATTCATTTCTTCTAGATTGCCTAATTCATTGGCATATATATAGCTGTTCATAATACGTTTTTAAAATCATTTGTATTTCCTTGGTATTGGTTGTGATCTCTCCTTTTCATTCATGATTTTATTAATGTGAGTCTTTTCTCTTTTGTTTTTAATAAGGCTGGCTAATGGTTTATCTATCTTATTAATTCTTTCAAAGAACCAGCTCTTGGTTTTGTTGATCTGTTCCACAGTTCTTCTGGTCTCTATTTCATTGAGTTCTGCTCGAATCTTTATTAACTCTCTTTTTCTGCTTGGTGTAGGTTTCATTTACTGTTCTTCCTCCAGTTCCTTTAGGTGCAAGGTTAGCTTGTGTATTTGAGTTTTTTCCAATTTTTTGAGGGATGCTTGTATTGCGATGTATTTCCCTCTTAGGACTGCTTTTGCTGTATCCCAAAGATTTTGAATGGTTGAATCTTCATTTTCATTAGTTTCCATGAATCTTTTTAATTCTTCTCTAATTTCCTGGTTGGCCCATTCATCTTTTAGCAGGATGCTTTTTAACCTCCACGTGTTTGAGTTTCTTCCAAATTTCTTCTTGTGATTGAGTTCTAGTTTCAAAGCATTGTGGTCTGAAAATATGCAGGGGACAATCCCAATCTTTTGGTATCAGATGAGACCCGATTTGTGACCCAGTATGTGGTCTATTCTGGAGAAAGTTCCATGTACACTTGAGAAGAATATGTATTCAGTTGCATTTAGATACAAAGTTCTGTATATATGTGTGAAATCCATCTGGTCCAGTGTATCATTTAAAGCTCTTGTTTTTTTTGGTGATGTTGTGCTTGAAATATCTGTCATTTGCAGCAAGTGCCATGTTGAGGTCTCCTACTATTAGTGTATTATTTTCTAAGTATGTCTTTACTTTGGTTATTAATTGATTGATATACTTGGCAGCTCTCACATCAGGGGCATAAATATTCATGATTGTTAGGTCTTCTTGTTAGATAGACCCTTTAAGTATGATATAGTGTCCCTCTTCATCTCCTACTGCAGTCTTTGGGATAAACTTTAATTTATCTGATACGATGATCGCTACCCCAGCTTTCTTTTGAGGACCATTTGAATGGTAAATGGTTCTCCAACCTTTCATTTTCAGGCTGGAGGTGTCCTTAGGTCTCAAATGAATCTCTTGTAGACAGCAAATAGATGAGTCTTGCTTTTTTATCCAGTCAGATACCCTGGGTCTTTTGATGGGATCATATGGCTCATTCACGTTCAGAGTTACTATTGAAAGATATGAATTCAGTCCCTGTTTTTGTGGATTATTATCTCTTGGGCTTCCTCTTTCTTTTACTGGGTCCCCCTTAATATTTCTGGTTTGGTGGTCACATGTTCTTTTAGTTTCTGCCTATCTTGGAAGCTCTTTATCTCTCCTTCCATTCTGAATGAGAGCCTTCCTGGATATAGTATTCTTGGCTGCATGTTCTTCTCATTTAGTACCCTGAATATATCCTGCTAACCCTTTCTGGCCTGCCAGGTCTCTGTGGAGAGGTCTGCTGTTAATCTTTTTCCCCATATGAGTTAGGGATCTGTTATCTCTTGCTGCTTTAAGGATTTTTCTCTTTATCTTTGAAATTTGCAAGTTTCACTATTAAATGTCAAGGTGTTGAATGGTTTTTATCGATCTTTTGAGGGGGGAACCTCTCTATCTCCTAGATCTGAATGCCTGTTTCCCTCCCCAAATTAGGGAAGTTCTCAGCTATGAGTTATTCAAATATGCTTTCTGGCCTTCTATCCCTCTCAGTGCTCTCTGGAATCCCAATTATATGTACATTTTTCCTTCTGAGGCTATCATTTATTTCCCTTAACCTTTCCTCATTAACCCTTATCGTTAGGACCTCCAGTCGGGATTGCATCTCATTTAATTGATTTTTAATTTCAGCCTGATTAGATCTAAATTCTGTAGTCATGAAGTCTCTTGATTCCTTTATGCTTTTTTTCCAGAGTCACCAGTAGCTTTATAATTGTGCTTCTGAATTGGCTTTCTGACGTCGTATTGTAATCCAAATTCTGTAACTCTGTGGCAGAGAGTACTGTTTCTGATTTTTTCTTCTGTGGTGAGTTCTTCCTTCTAGTCATTTTGCTCAGTGTAGAGTGGTTGTATGAGTGGGCTGAGTCAAGAACATCAACCAGACCTAAATAAATTTTGCCCTAGATGATTCTGCTGAGGTCATAGATCAGAAATTGAAAAAAAATATCAGAACAAAATACAACAAAAGAACCACTAAAGTGAAAAACAAATGTTAAAACGATGTGGTAAAAAATAAAAGGCCAAGAATCCCAAAGAAGAAGAGGGGGGAAAAAAAAGAAAAAGAAAAGGAGAGGAAAAAAGGGGGGTTGGACTGGGAGATGGTGGTGGTGACAAAGTTGTAGTGGAGAGAGAATGTAGTCTACCTGAGGGGTCCTAGAGGGTGATCCTCTTGGTTCTGAGTATATTAAGTTCTGTATGTTAGAAGATGCTCAGTCCCAATTTTATATAAACCAGAAATACTTCTAGAGGGCCCCAACATTGATCATCAAAACATAAATGAGATAAAAGAGGGGGGCAGAATGGGAATGAGGAATCTCACAGAATGAACCAGCATGATATACCCCTTGGTTCTAGGTGCATGCTATGCTGGTCATTTTTTAGAAGGTATTAACTTCTGCCATTGTAGAACAAAATGAGACGGAGAAAACACAAAACACAAAACAATATCTTGTATATATCTCCAAATTAAGTTGAATATGTTGAAGGGAATCTAGAAGTGGAAAATATATCTAAGACCTATAATTGTAGAAATATGAAAGTCGAAAGGAAAGAATCTTAAAAATGAAGAAGTGGTAAAATATTGTAGTTAAGGTGGGAGAAGAGAAAAAAATTAGAAATTTACAGTCTGATATAAAAACGAGTTATACTGGAAAAAGGAAGAAAATAAATAGGAAGGATACCCTCTGGTTCTATATACTGTAAATCCCTTGACTTTCCCTGGAGCTTTCCAGTGCTGCTTGGTCAAGAACTTGCTCTTCCCCTCTTCTTCCAGCTGGTCTTCTGGGGGAGGAGTCTGTTGTGCTGACTCTCAGGTGTGTGCACCTGGGGAGATGCCCTGCCCCGCCAGGTGCGGGTCCCAGTGGGAGCTGTTGAACCTGTGAGGCCCCTGTTCCCACCTCTCCGAGGCACATGGTGAGACAGGAGGGACAACACCACTGGCGGCAGCCAGCTCTCCAGCTCAGGGATCAGCTCCCCGCAGTAACTACCGCAGTCTCCCAGTCCGCACTGGCCTAGGTGCTCCAGTGTGGAGGAGGTGCTGATCTGCACAGCTTGGGGGCTCCCAGTGGCAGGAGAGTCCTCACTGTCCTGTGCCGTCCCCACCTCTGCCTATTCTGGGGGGAGCGCAGGATCCTGGGCTGTGTCCGCCTGGGGCTCTGGGGTCCGGGGCCTGTGCTGCTGGAATTGTGCTCCCAGGGCCACAGCTCCCGAAAGCAGCAGGGCGCAGACCCCTCCACCCGGAGTCCCAGCCTGACTCACAGGTTTCTCCATGAGGCCTCGCTGGGGTCATGCTCCATCCCTTTACCGAGATCAGCCAATGGTCTGTGGTGTGGTCTCCCCGCCCCCCCCCCCCCCCCCACCGGGCATTTCATCTATTAGTGACTTGGGGAGGGGGACTGGAGGCTCCACTGCCCCTCCTGCGCCTTTCTATTTGGGAAGAATCCGGTGCATCTTTTTTAAAGTTCCTGCTTCTCTGGGGCTAGGTTTTCCTGTCCTAGAGGCTTTTGCTGAGGGCCTTAGCCCGGCTCCTTGCTGGGCCCCTCCCCAACTTGATTCTTTTTTATTTTTTTTCCACCTTCCTACCTTGTTAGAAGTGAAAACCCTTCTCTGTAGCGTTCTGTCTGTTCTCTCTTTAAATCTCAGGTCGAACTCATAGGTTTTCAGGATGGTTTGAAAGTTATCTAGGTAAGTTGGTGGGGCCAGGTGAGGCGAAGACCCTACTCCTCTGCCATCTTGCTCCACCCTCGCCTTTTTCAATTTTCCAAGATAGCACTAATACATCCAAATCTCTTTTACTTTCTCTGTAATAAGAAGCCAAAAGTAGATAAATTTATGTTCAGTAATTAATGTTTCAGTATTTTATTTTGTTTGGAAAGGATTTAGATATTCATTGACTATCCATTATATATATTTTTTTCATTATATAATTTAATTTAGCAAAACTCTAGGGTTTTTAGTTACCAAAAAAGGTTTGGAGAAACTATTTATGTAGACATAAATATTGATGATAAGTTTATTTATGAACTTTTATCTTACTTGCATCTATTCAATTCTCTTGTTCTTAATAGCTATGTTTAGATTAGTCATGAAAATTTCACAAGACATCAAATAGCTAATCATCATCATTAAGCTATCTTTCTTACTGTCAAATTCTTTTTTCTTTTTTTTAAGATTTTTATTTAATTTTTCATGAGAAACACAGAGAGAGAGGCAGAGACACAGGAAGAGGGAGAAGCAGGCTCCATGCAGGGAGCCCGATGTGGGACTCGATCCCAGGAGTCAATCCCGGGACTCCAGGATCACACCCTGGGCTGAAGGCAGGCGCTAAACCGCTGAGCCACCCAGGGATTCCCCCTTTACTGTCAAATTATGTAGCAGAGATAACATAAGCTTATTTGACTTTCAGTAAACCTAGGTAGCATAAAAGTATTATATTTAATGCTGACAACTCTAAAAACATGCCTATTTTACTTAAACCAACAAATTTCAATAGGCTTTGATTTATTAAAGATTAATCCTAGATCACATGAGCTTGAAACTTATTTGGGTTAGTTTCTATTACATTTCTGAGAATTCGGTTTATGTAAGTACTTAATTTTCTTTAAGCCAATTAAATGAGCTCTTTTTATAATTGAATTTTGGCACTACCACCCCAAGGTAGAAAACACCAAATATCTACAACACATAGGAATAAAGAGATAAATGAAAATGTAAACTTTATAGTTATTTTCATTAAATTTTTGTCCATGGATGAGTATGATAAAGCAGAACTCACTTGTTTATAAAAGAATGTCTGGATCCCAACTATTTTTCTAGCAGATGGGAAAAGTTAAGGCTACCAGCTCAGATTGCTAAAGCTTTTATTTATTTATTTATTTATTTATTTATTTATTTATTTATCTATTATTTATTTGTTTAACTAATATTTGTGGAGAAGACACTTGGAATTTGAATTTATCCTTGACAAGTAACCTGATGGAAGCTGTGGGCTAGGTTTTGAGCCAGGGTGCCTCTTTAGCTATTTGTTTGTTTTAAAGATTTTATTTATTTATTCTTAAGAGACACAGAAAGAGAGAGACAGAGACATAGGCAGAGGGAGAAGCAGGCTCCATGCAGGGAGTCCGATATGGGACTCGATCTCAGACCTCCAGGATCACGCCCTGGGCCAAAGGCAGACGCTCAACCGCTGAGTCGCCCAGGGGTCCCTGAGCCACTCAGGTGTCCCATATTTGTATTTTTTAAAAGCTTTTTTCCTTTTGTTTTTCTTCAGTCTTAGGAAGAGAGGATGATCTATATAGGCAAAAGTTCTCAGAGAGGTTACAAGACTTTTGAGATAAATGGGGAAGGTTTGGAGATTGATGGAAAGTACAGGTTGGAAGACTTTGAATCTGTTGTGCCCAAGATTGTGAATCTGAGAAACCACCAAGGAGCCAACACTGATGCAAGCACACGAGGGTTTCGAGCTTGGGACCAAGTATACCTGACACAGTGGAGTAGGGACTTGGACCCCGAAGTGGGTTACAGCTGGTTTTTTTATAGGCTGGTCTAGGGGATTTTCAGAAGGGGTGGAGGAATTTCTCAAGTTCTGTTTACATTCTGATGTGGGGCTTTCAAGGGCATTGAGCTCTGTTCTCATTCTAATATGGGACTTTCTACCAAGGGCATGGGCTCTGTTGTCTTTCTGATATGGGATTCTCTGCTGAGGGCAATTCTGAGCTCTGTTGTCTTTCTGATATGGGATTACCTGCGGAGGACATTGAGGACATTCTGCAGTTTTTCCCATAAAGTTCAGCTCTTATTCACAGGGGCCTAAGATGGCTGTACTTGTGCTAATGCTAAACTTTAGGTGGGATAGCCTTAATTTTTCTCGGCCTCCACAAATCCTTTTGGAGGCCAGCTGTATTTCTAGTTTTGGAAAGATTTGTAAAATAAGGACAGTTGCTTTTAGTGTCTTGAAGAATGGTTGCGACTTCAACAACATCATAGATTGATAGCCACACATCTAGCCACACAATCCTCAACCTGCTTTTTTTCCCTCTAGGTACATGGCTCTAATTTTAATTTAGAGGCGAAAGCTTTAAAAAAATTCCTATCAGTTTCTGAATATTAGCTTCTAATCTGCCCAAATTTTGACTACAGATTAAAAAAAATCTCATCAGTTTTTGGTCAGGACAAACAGCAAATTTTTCTGACAGTATTAAATAGCTACCCTTGGGTGTAAGATGAATTCCCAAAGAGGGTGCAAAAGACACATTCTTCCCAAGATCCAGCCATTCCTGAGGATTGTGGAAACAAAGAACCAATAACCTCCAAGTCCCAGGTAGGTAAAAAGCCACTCCCATTATGCAAAATGAGAAACTAGAAAGCAATAGCTATCCCTGGGAGGAAAGGGATCAATAAACAATGGGTTTGGATTTGGAAAGGAAAGAACAATGTGAAATTTTATTTTCCTCCCTTGATTGAGCACTGTAGACAGAGATCCAGAACTGACTCTGGTAAGAATTACCTTTTTCTGGTATCTGCCAGTTTTTCCCAGGATGTCCACCATAGGCTCTACCAGAGTTTCCTTTTGGCTGTTTAAAGGAATAATGTAGCAATTTACCAGAAAATGTTTTAGTGTCATCAACTCTGGAAATGGCCCATATGGGGCTCTCCTTTGAAAGTAGATATGGAGGTATCTGTAAGGCCATGAACTTGGTGGACTTTTATTTATGTTTGGGTAATCTTTTCAGAGTGGAAAATAATTTAGATGATTAGTAGAATGAGTACTCAAAGGCTAATAGAAGGGAGCAGTAGGAGTTACATCAGTCTTACCATCTTCGTCAAGCTGATGGTTACCAAGCCAAATTCTTTAGGACATGAAACCAGCTTGTAGATTTTTACAGCTTCTAGGATCAAAGTTCTTAGAAATAAAATAAGCAAATATACAGAAAGGTAGAGTGCTTAACTCTTTAGAATTTAAGAATCCCATTAGCTAAGGCCTTTATACAAAAGACAAACATATGCACTTTGCCACACCAGCAGGAACCAACACACGTCACTGCACACTGGCCAAGAAAAGGCAGTGTGTACCACCAGCAATCAATTCCCAGTGTAGAATAAACCAGCAGACACTGTGAATTGAGAGTACATTCTGGAAATGGGGAAAGGACTAAACCAGCATAACAGTAAAAGAGGACTGCAAACTGGAACTGGGGAAGGAATTCCAATGTGGACTCTTGGGCTGAGCCATAGGCTGAGAACTGGTGCTCTGCTACAGCCTCCTGTCAGCTCAGACTGACCCATTAACCTTGGACTGTAAAACAAATTAGAGCTGCAGTTTGTTTGCAAAAAGAGCAAAACTCAAGCCTAGAGGGCTTACCAGCAGCCTTTGGAAATAATGAGAAAGGTAGTGAACTCAAAAGGATTCCCAGGGTGCCATACTTGTTTTTCTCCTTGTCCCTGAGTGCCATCAGAACTTTGCTTTGGATTCCACCCCTGACACCTAATCTGTTAAAAAACAAAATTCAACAGAGTAGATGTAAAGATCTAATTTGGTTTGTTAAATGATTCATGAATTTGGCATTCCCACCAAGCAAACTGAGGGGAGTTCTGAGAAGTTGTTCCAAGTGGAACATTTTTTTTTTTTTAAAGATTTTATTTATTTATTTGACAGAGAGAGAGGGGAGCACAAGCAGGGGGCAGGGGCTAAGGGAGAGGGAGAAGCACGCTCCCCGCTGAGCAGGGAGCCTGATATGGGGCTTGATCCCAGTACCCTGAGATCATGACCTGAGCTGAAGGCAGACACATAACTGACTGACCCTCCCAGGCACCCCCAAAATGGAAGATTTTTTAGGAAGGAGGGTGGGGCAAGAAAATTTTAGCAAAAGAAAAGAAAGGATTGTTTCAGTCAAGGTCACCTTCCTGTAGGTAGAAGAGAGCAGGGGTCCTTATTGGTGCATTACCTCATCTGTTTTGGGGTGATGGAGAGGGCCATGTGACAGATTACCTCATTGGTGTTGATCAGAAAATTCCTGACTGATGGGTTAACACTACATCTCTGGGGGAGGTTGAAACTGCAATTAGGTATTAAGCCTCTGTTTGGTGACTTGGCCTAAGTGATGCCATCCATATTGGGCCTGTGGTCTTTTTTTTTAAACAACCTTTAAGATAAAAAGATTCAAGATCTTTAAATGAAATTTTCATATTTTGCATAGGTCATTTAGAATAGGTCAAAAGTTAAATACCACAGTTATAGACACTTCCCTTTAAGGCAATTTATTTTTTCCTTTAGCTGCTCTCTTCACATTTTGTCTAAATTAGTTTCTTGAACTCATATTTTAAGCTAAAATTTCAGAAAGTGGCCTCTTGTTACCAAATAATATTTTCTTATACACAAGCATAAGTATCAAAGTTAATGCAATATATAATGTATATTTTTAATGCTGTAGTTATGGCACTAGTTTTTGGAGAAAAGCTGCTGATTTGGCGGTGGAATTCTACACAATAGCTATCTTTTACTAGATAATGGACAAACACTGTCTTTGTGTTTTAGGATCAAAATGTTCTCACTTTCCTGAAGTAAGTTTCTCTTCCACTTTAATTACAATTATTTTTTTTACAGTTACTTTTATATATTGATAATAAAGTGACTTTTTGCATGTATCCTATCAAATGCAAACCTTAATTGCTTCTTATGAAATGTAATGACAATGTTAATTTTTTCTCTTAAGCCACTCAATTGCACTAGCTAAGAAAAAGCAATGGTTAGCCTCATGGTATAATAGTCACAAGTCATTGAATTAGAAATCAATCATTTTTGTAAATTCCTTCCTTACCAAATAAATTTTTAGTTCTCATATATCCAATATAAAGGAGACACAAGAAGCATTCCTGAGCTCTCTGAAAGACAGGGACTTCTGCATAACTATTTAGGATAATATAATAAATGGTTCTATGTTACTGCATATTATATGATTTAATTTTATTGCCCAAAATATGATAATAATTGTGTTCTGACGTGGCATCTTCTGGGCACTTACTGTATACTTCATCTTTAGAACTTTATATTATACCAGGATTAGGTTTCAAAGGCAACTTGTGGGGCAAAAGTAAAAGGGTTTGACAAAATCCCTTAAAAACAACTCTCGGGCAGCCTGGGTGGCTCAGCCGTTTAGCACCGCCTTCAGCCCAGGGTGGGATACTGGAGACCCGGGATGGAGTGCCACTTCGGGCTCCCTGCATGCAGCCTGCTTCTCCCTCTGCCTCTCTCTCTCTCTCTCTCTCACTGTCTCTCATGCATAAATAAATAAAATCTTAAAAAAAAAACAAAACAAAACCAATTCTCAAAATGTGAGATGCAGACAGGCATAGCAACCTCACCTGAGAGCTTATTTGAAATGTAAATTTTCAGACACTGAATTAGAGTTGGTGGAGGTGGGGCCTAGGGATCTGGTTTTAACAAGTTCTCCTGGATTTCTGATACATGCTGAAATTTGAGGCGCTGCATCATTGTCCACTCACTCACCTTTACTCCTCACTAGGGTTTGATGGTGATCTTTCTGGCAAATTGGTTTGCAGGCCCAGATATCCAGATATTCCCTTTGTTTCAGAGTCTTAAATTTGAGTGAGCATAAAAATATGTGAATATAGAATTATATTCATGAAACCATGCTTACTGTATTTTAGGGCAATTTAAATGTTTTTCTCCAGAGGTTCATTAATTTTGCTATTCATGTTGTTTCTGCAATCTAATCCTAACCTGATATATGATCTCATTCTATATTGTTATTATAGCCACATCATGATTTACTAGAATGATTAAAACTTTCTGGTACATTGAAATATTTCTAGTTAAACTGAGCGAATGGAAGATGCTTTTAATGTCAACCATAATTGCTGGAAAAATCTTCTAAATACATTTTTTTCCTGATTTATTCAGCAGACTTACTTTCTTTGATAATTTGAGGTCTTAAAATACTTCTAGATGATCATTATGTATATCATTGTGCACTACCATTGATAAAGAATACATTAATGGGCTGAATATGTACAGATTTGGAAATATCTCAAGGTTATAGCAAGTGTCTCACCAAGCAGGGGTGGTAAGAGCTGTTTGCTTAGGTGGGAGGAGTCTTTCATCACTGCTTATGTGGGAATTGCCAGCTCAAGGGAATATTAAAAAACAGAACTTCTAGTAAGTTTTATTATTGTTTTAAAATTCTTCATAGA
The DNA here is from genome assembly GCF_048418805.1 of Vulpes vulpes. Lineage (NCBI taxonomy): Eukaryota > Metazoa > Chordata > Mammalia > Carnivora > Canidae > Vulpes > Vulpes vulpes. Next base: position 90,584,386 of record NC_132785.1, read on the forward strand.
AAATACATCCCCATTTTGACTTTACCCATAACAGACTACTTCCACTGCCTCATGCTTGGTACACAACTGGGATATAGAATCGTAGGGGATAATAGAATGAGTATCCGTCTATCTACCAACCAGCTTTGTCAATCTTAATATTTTATGATACTTGTTTCAGGTTGCTTTTATTATGATGAAATACAACATTACAGATATAACTGAAGCCCTTCATGCACTCCTCTTTCTTCTGTTCTTTCTTCATTAAGAGTCACTATGTTAAATTTAATTTTCTCCATTCCTATGCATATTTTTATCTTTTACTATATAAAGTGTATACCCTAAGCAATTTGGCTTGTCCATATCCATAAACAAAATAATATTATTTTTGCATATTTAAAAGCCTATATAAATATAAATGGTATTGTAATATCTATCTGCAACTGGTTTTTCCCTTCCAATTTAAATTTATGATATTTATCCATCTTGATAGAAATGCTCTAATTCAATAGTTTTCACTGCAATGTAGTGGTCCCTTGTTTAAAAACACCACAAATTCTCCTTTTGTGACATGTAGGTTGTTAGTTTTTTGTTATCAAACAATGCTTCTATGAACACTCTTGTTGATGTGTTCTTGATATAATGTAGGACAGTTTCTTACTATGGTGTACCGCTAGGAGAGGAGCACTGGTATGTCAAAGATTAGGCATATATTTAATTTGAAAGACATCATCAAAATTTCCACCCAGATAGGACACCCATCTGGGCATGATGAACACGAGCTGCTCTAATGTTACAAGATTTAAGTATCATATGGGACAAGACACTCACTTATAGACTTGGAAACATGCTTCCTTGCAGTCATGTTGAGCAATTGTATCTTATAGAAATGACTTCTTCCCCCTTCACCCTCCTCCTTTGCATTTCTACCTCTTCATCATTATCAATCATTAACATCATGGTAGCTAATTTTACTAACTCTTACTATTTTTCAGGCACTGTGTAAAATACTTCATATGCACTGTTTGACTTATTCCTCAGAACAATCTCACGTGGTAGGTACTATAAATTATTTCCACTTACAGGTAAAGAAACCAAAATAAAAAATAAATTGAGTACTTGCTCAGAGTGACTAGCCAGGATTTAGGCTATTACAATCCAGTTCCCAAGCTCTTAACCACTGTGTGATATTGCATTTCTCTATTACTTCATGATTGAAACTACAAAATCGTTACTTTAATTTTTAATTTGTAAAAGAAAGAGAGGTTTATTATGAGAATATTTATATAGCATCATAGAAAAATCAGGAGATTTTTCAATAAAAATTGCTACATTGTGATTTGAAATCCTCAATCATTGACTTGGAGTCGGGACAGTATGTTCATTCATTTGTTATCTTCCTCCTACCTTTAAAAAAGTTATTAATATAGAAACATTCTTAAAAAGGCAGAAATATACCTCATTATTATTTTTGCATATTCCCATCTTCATTCTTATTGATGTCTTTTACACCTTGAAGTTTTAGTGTTCGTGCAATTAATCTTTTTTTTGAAAAGATTTATTTATTTTAGAGACAAAGAGAGTATGCATGAGCAGGGGGAGGAGCAAAGAGAGAGGGAGAAGCAGACCTGCTGAGAATAGAGCCTGACCTGGAGCCCAATTTGGAGCCTGACACAGGGCTTAATCTCACAACCTTGAGATCATGATCTGAATCGAAATCAAGTCAGATACTTAACCCACTGAGCCACACAGGCCTTCCTAATCTTTCTTTCTTTCTTTCTTTCTTTCTTTCTTTCTTTCTTTCTTTCTTTCTTTCTTTCTTTCTTTTTTTCTATTTTTTTATTTAGTTTTTTATTTATTTATGATAGTCACAGAGAGAGAGAGAGAGGCAGAGACACAGGCAGAGGGAGAAGCAGGCTCCATGCACCGGGAGCCTGACGTGGGATTCGATCCCGGGTCTCCAGGATCGCGCCCTGGGCCAAAGGCAGGCGCCAAACCGCTGCGCCACCCAGGGATCCCTCTTTCTTTTTTTTTTTTAAAGATTTTATTTATTTATTCATGAGAGACACAGAGAGAGGCAGAGACATAGGCAGAGGGAGAAGCAGGCTCCTCACAGGGATCCTGATGTGGGACTTGATCCTAGAACTCTGGGATCATGCCCTGAGCCAAAGGCAGACACTCAACTGCTGAGCCACCCAGGCATCCCGATATTTTTTTTTTAAGATTATCATTGTATCATAAGTATTTTTCCACACTATAAAATTATAATGATCATTTGAGTGAATGTGTTAGAATTTATTTATCCATTCTATTGTTTTCAAAGAACATTTTTGTGTGTGTTACTTTTTCTTCCATCTGGGTCATTTTCTCAAGATAAATTCCTTGGGGGACAATTACTAGGCCAACAGGCTGACCATAGCTATAGTATCTTATACTTTTTGACATCAGATACATGATTAGAAATGGGAATGCTGACTAAATCTGAACCAGATGAGGTCATCACACTGTGATCTCTATGGAGGTATCTTCCTGACACATCAATTTATTACTTACAATTGATGTTAATTAGAGGTTGATTTGCCTGATGTCTTAACTGATTGGCGTTCTCCATGGTCAGTGTGGTTAGGTTCCCGTTCATGACCCCACATTCATCTGAGATTTATGTTGCTGGAGTTGCTATAATGTTCAGTGTGCCTTTTAACCATTGAAATAGTCATAGGATTGTTTGTTCTTCTAGGAAATGGTCATTCATGAGGATTCAAAAATTGAGGACAAAATTGAGATTAAATGACAGAAAAATAGAACATATTGGCATGGATAAGAGGATGTAGATGCCCTGCTTTGATCTTTGTACGACTGTGCCCAGTCTACTGCACTGCTGGCCATTGCACTAATCCACGAGGGCTGCACTGCTGAGCACTAGGTGAGGTGTTCATGATTTACTAAGTTGAATTCCAGGAACATTTGGATAACCTCCAATGCCATTAGCTATACAAGTATGTGCCAAGTTCTCCAAATCTCTGGATTTAATTGGAAGATCATATCTACCTTTTGTTCTTGCCCTTCTTCTGCTTAGCCAACAGGTTTTGAACCCAGATGCAGCACCCCCAAATGAGCTGCCTTCTCTCTGCTGCGGTCACAGCCTACGCTGAAGCTGTCTTACTTCTCATCACTTATCTTGAAGCCCCATACCGTTGATAGGTAACTCCTGGCTTGTTAGGAAAAGCATATGTCACTAAGCTCCAGGTGGGAACTGAAGCCAATATCCCATTAACTGTTTATAGCTGGGGACACTAAAGATATTAATCAGTGACTTGAAAGCTTGGAATTTGGGACCCAAAAATCAGATTTCTAGAGTGTATTTATTATTTAGTTATTTCCTAATTTTATACCATATGAAGGTTCTTAGGCCCACCCTCGTTTTCCACTGGTGGGTGTGGCTTCAATTGTTACAACTGCTCTAGTACAGATCACACCTGCCCTTGCCTCCCTCATTGGCTCCTTGCTTTGTCTTTTGTACTCAGAAACCAAGAGTGCTATCTTTACCCTTTAGTTCACTTCTCATTGAGCCCACGAAGGTCTCATTGCTTGTGACCCTTCTGCTAGGGTCACAAGATAATAATAAGGTTCGGAAGAGACACTGGTGGATATCTCAACACAGCATGGGGCTGAGCTGATTCACTGTTTCTTGCCTCTTCATTGAAAATTGATGCTTTACCCCATTTCCTTGGCTATGGCTCTGATAATGGTGGTGATTGTGGTCCTTTAGTCTGGCTACACTGTTTCCACGTAAACACTTCTCTCATTTCAGCCTAGTCCAAGTTTGTGCTACCTGATGTTGTTGCCGATAAGGTCAGCATTTCCTATGGGCTGGCACAGCCTCCATCGCTGAGGTTGAAGAGCAGTGGCCCTTGCCGGACAGGACATGAATGTGCCAGTTCGCCTCAGGCAACACTCAGGATGCATTGCCCATTTCAGATACCAGTTTGGCCATAGGTCTTTGTATTTGCAATGCTGAACAAGCTCATTAGCTTCCACCTGCATGCCTGCAGGTTCTCCATCTACCTGTGTTCCCATGTCCCCAGGACTATATCTTATGGTTACTAATCTGCCCTTGTTTCTGCCACTCTGAGCTAGGTGCTGCCACCACAGCTGCTGTTAACTGGTGCTCTCTGGGACACAGATGTTTACTAGTGAGCCCAGCCATTAGGGCTGTCATTTGTGCAGTGCTGTGATGGTTCTAACTCTGATGAGTGCAGGGCCACATTTTATCTCCTATCAATGTCATGCTCTGTTAGATGCAAGGCAAGGAGTTGCTGGGACTGATTGCTGCATAGTCAGATGAAGTCTGAAGTCTCACCCACTCAGGTGTACCCTCACACAGCCTTGGGGCTGTGAGGGCAGGTTCAAGGGATAGCATTATGCTATTTCTGCATTTTGAAAGCAGTGCTCCCCTCCTGTGTTTGCCCTGTGGTAGAGTCTGGCTTCCTTTAGGATGATTTTCTTTCAGAAGCTCTGAAATTGAACCCTTTTCAATTTGACTCTATTGGATTTCCCCACCCTACTTCTCTGTTCCCATGTGTTTACGTATTTCAGAACCCCACTTGTGGTTTTTAACCTTTCCCCCAGGGAAGCTTCTCAGCCTCCATTAAAAACTGGAGAATCAACAGATATGGGACAGAAAATTGTCTACCCTTATGTCTGGACACCCAAAACAGCCTCCTCCCAGAAAGCACTTCTTTGAGATTCATGAAGTCCATAGTATAGCATCTTGTTCCCCACAACATGCTGTAGCAATGTATCTGATTTATGCTGGTGCCCCCTAAATGTCTGGCACAGGACTTTCTTCACAACTGGTATTTATATTTTAATGAAATGAATAAAGGTTTGATAGAATAAAGATATGTTTTAAACACAAGGAAGAAAGTTATTTATAGCAAAGTTGAGGTTGTTTTCACAAGTTTTCAGTCTGTGCCTTCAGTTACAGAATTATTCAGTTTCTAATTTAAAATGCTTACGGGGCTTTTAATTTATCTGAATAACAGTGTTTTCTGGACTGGAAAGATGGAGGCTGGTTGGTGGCCAAATATGGCCAAGCAAGTCATTATCAGTTGATATTAAATGAGAAATTAGGTTTGTTTTTTTATTTAAACACTTTTTAAAAAATATTTTTATTTATTTATTCATGAGAGACACAGAGAGAGAAGCAGCGACACAAGCAGAGGGAGAAGCAGGCTCCATGCAGGGAGCCTGACGTGGGACTCGATCCCGGGTCTCCAGGATCATGCCCTGGGCCGAAGGCAGATGCTCAATCACTGAGCCACCCAGGCATCCCTATTTAAACATTTTTTAAAAAATATATTATTTATTTATTCATGAGAGACACAGAGAGAGCGAGAGAGAGAGGCAGAGACACAGGCAGAGGGAGAAGCAGGCTCCATGCAGGGAGCCCGATGTGGGACTTGATCCCAGGTCTCTAGGATCACACCCCGGGCTGAAGGCAGATGCTTAACTGCTGAGCCACCCAGGCATCCCAGAAATTAGGTTTAAAACAGGGCATGTAGGATGATTCCATTTAAAAAATGTATTCGCATAGAGAAAAGAAGAACTAAAGGACATATGGCATGAATATTGACAATGTTTCCTAATAAATGAGTGGTATGATTATGGTCATCATTTATCTTTTCGTTTTGACTATAGTTTCCTAAAATTATAACAATGAACATATATTATTTTTGTAATAAAATGTTAAATATAATATCTTAAAATTTTTCATCTTACTATGCTTATATTTTAATAACAAAGATGCAAATAGATGTAGAATATTGAGCCCCTCTGGGTTGTTCCTGGCTTGAAAACAAATGCTTAACTGAAGGAATTCTATTTCTAAAAAATTCTTTCTTTCTTTTAAAAGATTTTATTTTATTATTTATTCATGAGAGACACACAGAGAGAGAGGCAGAGACACAGGCTGAGGAAGAAGCAGACTCCATGCAGGGAGCCCAATGTGGGACTGGATCCCGGGACCCCAGGATCACACCCTGGGCCAAAGGTAGGCGCTAACTGCTGAACCACCCAAGGATCCCTATTTCTAAAAAATTCTAGTGGAAAAGTAAATGAGGCATCTCAGCTATCCCTCGTGGGGGAAATACTGGGATATAATAATATTTGTCAAAGAAATAGAGTTGGCATCCTCTATATAAAATAAAACAGCAAAGGTAGCTTTTCCTCAGGCTTTTTGCATACTGGGGGAAAACATAGAAATGCTCTCATGAAATTTCAAATGAACTTTGTGCAAGGGAAGGGTATTTTTTTTATTAGGAGAATCCCATGAACTATTTTTCACCATTATCATTCATCATTATTCATGATAATAGCAGTTTAGCATAGTGATAAAGATCATGGCCTTGGCATCCCACAGTCAAGTTTGAATTCTGGCTGTTACCTATTATGCAATCCTGAACCAGTCATTTAGCTTTATTATTGTTAGCTTCCTAGTTTATTTTACTTTATTTTTATTTTTTAAAGATAGATTAATTAATTAATGTATGTATGTAATTTCTATGCCCAATGTGGGGCTTGAACTCATGACTCTTAGATCAAGAGTTGTGTGCTCTTTCAACTGAGCTAGCCAGGTGCCTCCAGCTTCCTGATTTTTAAACTGATAGACAATAGTGCTAACTTGATAGGGTTCTCTTGAGAATTAACTGAGGTAATGCAGGAAAAGAACATATGTTTTCAGTATATAATAATAACAATAATAATAATTGGCATTTAAGCAGGTGTTGTTGATAAAATATAATAATAGCAACAGTGGGTACCTCTTATTGATACATATTATATCCAAGCCATTATTTTATTCCCTTTATGTCTTGTTTTCACTTATTCCATGAATTAACTTTACGACACGAATGAGAAAACAGGCCCAGAGAATAAGGTAAAGAAATGGGCAACAAAAAAGTGAGAGCTGAGATTTGAACCAATATCTACTTGATTTGAATATTTCCTCCAGCAACCCAATATTACACATGATTAAGCATTGATAAGGTATTATTGATCATAATGATTTATTTTTAGTAATTACCAATAAAACAGTTTGCCTTCTCAGCAAAGCTCTGATTAAGTATGGTAAGAAAAATATTTATCTGACCACCAGGTGGCGTTTGACCGATGTTCTCCAAGTACACTCACTGCTCAGTACCCTTCACTTTAGCGACCACCTAAAGTGAAATAATTTGCCAAATTCCACGTGGGGGAACTAACAAAAGGCAGCAGTTTATAAAATGAAGTAAATGCATTGATTTTTGAGATATATCCTGTTTTATGTAGCCTATGCGGAAATATATGGGAATAACCCTTTGGACTATTTTGGGACTTTCATCTTTAGGCACACAAATTAATTAATGAATGTAATCCACTTTGATATGTATTAAAATAGCATCTGGCTTAATAATTTTGATTGTAACTCTGGATTTAATATGATTTTCATGTGCTCAGTTATAATACTTGAAACTTGAGATTTATGTTAGGAATGGCAGGTAGCCATTAATTCTGGTTACAAGGTAGAGCCAGGGCATCTACTTTATTGCCCCTGAAGGAATTTAGCAAGCCCACACCTATATTCCATAAAGATATAGTGTGATTAAATTAAAGCAAGTATGTTGCCATTTAACACATAGTTTAGCAATTGAACACTTGTGGGGAGTGTTATTTTTGCTCTGTTAGTAATTTCTGCAATTTATAAGCCTACAAAATCTGTTGTTCTAGGTGCTTAATTAACCTGTAGCACTTTGTGTCAGTTGTAATTACAAGAACATGCAATGCCATTACATGTTTGAAACCACTTGAGAAAATTTCCTGTTTAAATTCTCCAGTGGAGAAATTTCCCTCTAATGTTAAGAAAGAGTAAATCTGAAATGAGAAGGATCAATTCTGAGTTATTAAAAATGGAATAATTCAGTTTTTACATTGAGTAAAATTTTGGTTCTCATTTTCTCAACAGATATGAATTGGCATATGGTTTAACAAACACATGTTGAATGGATAAATAATGAATGAATGAGTGTTTCTTGCGTGCAAAGTGCAGATCTAGAGGCTGTGGGAAATACAAAACAGTGGTTTTCATGACGTCTGATCTCCAGGAGGTTTGTGATATCTTTGGAAGATCAGAGGCATAAAAAACATGAGAAATAATACAAGTGTTAAGTAACAATAAAATGTATCATATGGAAGATATAATTATGCTCCCCTGAATGCTATATAGGAGCAGTGCCATAAATTTGAAGGAAAGAAGGATTTCTTTGGATATCTGTGGTCAGAGAAGGCTTTCTGGAGGAAGTGGACACAAGTTGGCCTTAAAAGGTAGAAAAATCAGAGGAAGAAGAGGGCACTTCCAAATGGTGAAGGAAATAGAAGATGGAAAAAAATGAACCAAACCAAAGCAAAGAATATGAGCATGTATAGCAAATGGGTACCTGTGGTGGTAGAGATGGCAGGGGTGTTAATAAATCTACAGGCCCATTGCTTTTCTAGCTACTATCTCCCTAGTGGAATACTTGACACTCTCATATAAATGGGGAGCATTTCCTCTCCTTCAATTTAAACTTAAAAATGGGAAGGATAAATGTTAAACAATTTAACTGGCAGATATTAATAAAGCAAATGTGAAAGTACTATTGCAGGAGAACAGAAGAGATTGAAGTCTAGAAAATCTGTGACTTGCTGAAGGTTGTATAACTTGTTCCAAGGACAAGTCCAGCTGGAATGGTCCATGGAGCAGGTTGTCCCCAGCCTTTGAATATCATGGTCAATAGTTTATTTTGCTTTTGCCCTACCATTATTCCTTTATATATTCTCTGACAAATCTGCCAGAAAGTGGTGAGGGAAAATAATAAAAGGAATTTGAACAAAGTCATCATTTTTTCCTTTTTGTTCATAGCTCTTGTGTAAGGATTAAGAGACATTATATCACAGATAAAATAAGGTTTAAAAATAATTTGTTATTTACAATCTTTTGTGTGTTCCCTGATCTCTATTCTTATCAGAGACAGTAGTTAAATATTAGTAAAATATACTGTAATGACTACTAATAGGAAGGCTGTATATATTTTTCAAATCTAGGACACAGTTGATTTGGGGGAAGAAACAACTGATGCATTTGGCAGAATGTACTGGATGAATACAGCCAATTCAAATACTTTTCTGGGCCCTGAAAAATAGTCCTCCATCTTTAATGGTGACCTGGCTGGAAAGAGAGTACTGAACCCTAGGTGGGTGGGCTGGATTTCTTTTGTAATCATAGGGCAAACCTCTGAAGATATTTCCAGAATGTCTTTTTGGCAGAATGTTTTTAAGGGTTGAATTAAAATCTAGAGCTGAGTGACTGAGAAATGCTATATTATTAGTATCGAAGAGATAAGGATGGGATTTGGTCTCAGGGTTTGAAATGACTTGGGAATTCATTTATGAATATGTATGGTACCCACTGAGGGTATTGTGGCCTGATTTGCCTCTCAGAAATTCAGGAAGAAGAGGGAAGAGAGCAAAGTCATGCATGTTTTGGTTTGCAATCTTTCCAGTGTTGAAGAAAAAAGATGTTGATGAATCGAATGAAGATCCAAGGTGAGATATAAGAGAAAGTGTCCTGTCCAGGAGACTTGGAGTGTAAAGCAGACCTGTGGACCCAGTCTACCCTGCTCTAACTTGCATCCCTCTACTCACACACACCACGAATAAGAACGGCTCCCAAACATTCTGGCTCTGCTTCTGCTTGTTCCGTGGGAATTTGAACCTTCTGGTTCTCACAAATGATTCTGAAAGGTCTGAGGGTGGTGGGGGGAGGCATGTGTCACTAGTGTATTATTTTCCTATTGCAGCTGTAACAAATTATTACACACTTAGTGACTGAAAACCACATACCATTATCTTATAGTTCTGGAGGTCAGAAGTCTAAAGTGGGTTAGCAGAGCCATGCTCCCTCCATAGGCTCTAAGGGAGAACCTGTTTCCTTGCCTTTTCCTGGCTTCTAAAGGCCACCTGCATTCCTTGGCTTGGGGGCCCCATTCTTCATCTTCAAAGCCAACAGTACAGCACCTCTAAATCTTTCTCTGACCTCTGCTTCTGTTGTTAAATCTTGTCTGATTCCAACTCTCCTGCCTTCCCTCTTATAACCACCCTGGTGATTACATTGGGCCTATCTAAATAATCCAGGATAAACTTCCCATCTCAAGATCCTTTACTTAACCACATGTACAAAGTCCCTTTTACCATGCAAGGTAAAATATTCCCAGGTTCTGGAAATTAGGACATGGGAATCCTTAGGGGGTGATTATTCAGCCTACCATAACTAGTTCTCTGAGGACTAGTTCTCTTGGTCACAAAAGAGATTTGTTCTTTTCTTTTCTTTTCTTTTTCTTTTTCTTTTCTTTTCTTTCTTTCTTTCTTTTCTTTTTTTTTTTTTAAAGATTTTCTTTATTCATGAGAGAGACAGAGACAGGCAGAGACATAGGCAGAGGGAGTGGCCTCTCCCCCCCTCTGTGGGCACCCCGTCCTCCTGGAAACTGTCAATCTCCAAGACTGAAGGTGGTGCTGTTGAACCTGACACTGCCAAGGCCACTGCTGCCTTACTGTTGCCATCACCATCAATATAGCCATCACTGCCAAGGGGACCAATAACATTGACACATATCTGGGTTTTCTCTACCCCCTTGGGAATCAGATGTGAGTCTGGAAAAGGAGCTAACAAGATAAGCTGAGTGACAGGCTCTATCAACAAGCACACATCCCATTTGTCTTAAACTAGCTTCTCTCTTTCCCTTTGGGATCAGTCTCTCCCAGCAGGCTCCGCTGTCCCTCCTCATGCTACCACTTCTCCTTCCAGGCTCAGATATTTTGGAATCCTAGTATAAACACAGCTGGGACTCAGGCTGCGACATAATGCATGCTTCTCTTAGGCTACCTTCCCAAGTGTTTACATTCCATGCTTGAAGAACTGGCTCCTTCATGAAACTCAGGGAAAAAAAATCAGTACACTTCTTAATTTTTCACACTTTCTACCTAGTTTAGGGTTAAGCATCTGGATCCCATTGGAGGCCATTTGTCCTAATTTAGCACTTCCTATTAATTTTGTAAGGGATTAGTATTGAAATACATAATTTAGTAACTTCAGATTTTACAAGCCATGTCAAGTGCCATAGCAAATAGGGTTTGACTGGATTTATTACTGCTGAAAAGGAAATCTTTGATTTCACTCCTCCTAGCTACTATTGATTCATTTCATACTAGAGTGTATGAAATTGGAGCTATAGAAAACATGTTTTTTTCCCCTTCCCTTTATCTGGTTGGAATAAATGTTTTCACTTCATGAAATAAACAATGAAAGACTTCATGAATTTCTGTGTATTTTTAATGAATTGTATTTCTCATGATGGACTGTATTAATACTTTACACATTGTCCTCCCAGGAAATGGAAGAATCTGAGATCCTATACCAGCTTTGGTTTGTGCAATAGGAATTAATATTCATAATGATCAGGGCAGTGGCCAAATCTCTGATTTTGTAGGTTGAGGAGTTGTTGAAGAGAGCTGAGAGTTGTTGCACTGGGGAATTAATTTCCCTGTACATCTTTCAGCTTCTTCAGTTCCATGGTGAGGCCACAGGTTTCTGATGACTCAGGAATGTGTGTGCAAGTCTTTAAGAAGTGCCAAAGGTCAAGGAGATGAGGGGTCAGTATGGTGGGAGAGGTAGGGCTCAGGGAGACGGCAAGAGGTAGGTGAACAAGGTCTGAGTTATTGGGCTGTAGCTCTTCTACTGACCTTTTCACTGATGGCCAAGATTTGTTTATTATTCTTAACCATTTCCTGGGATAAGAATCATTTCCTTCCTCAAAAAGAGATGGCCAAGTGGAGTTCAGCCTACCCAGTTTTGAATATAATTCCCAGTATCATGGGATGTGTATTCACTTCATATTCATAGTTATACTCAGAGACACCCATTCACGTTGCTTTTGGGGATGGAGCAGTAGCTGTGTTCCATGAACTGAAACAAAGGACGTGTCTGCCACCTGCTGGACACTCTGAGAAATTCAAAGGATTTTTCCATAGAAGAGGGTGAGTTTGATAAATTTCATTTCAAATTTACTTCAACAGATGAGAATTTAGCCAAGTATTAAACAGATTAATTTCTGCCTTTGTGAGAGCTTGCATGCCTTTGATCATTCAGTCGTTTTAATGAACTCAACGTGGTTGTTTCCGATTTGGCCTTGAAGTGTTGGCACCTGGCCATGGTCTGAGTGGTGGAGCCGTACTGCCTCCAGCTTGGGTTCCTCAGTTTTGGCAGGGCTTGCCTTCCCACTGATGGGAGGTTTACAAAGGAAAAAAAATCATTATGTCTGAAAATCTGCCAGGACACATCAGTGTATTTCCAGGCTGCCATCTATCGTGCAAATCTCTGAAGATTTAATAATTTAAAAAAAATTGCAATGCACCTGCTCCTAAGGAAAACCATCTTGTCATATGATAGCATGCTTTTATTAAATCAGTGAATTTAAAATTTTATTTATTAGGGTCTACAACTTGGGTTTCTTCCCTTAGGCTTCCTCATCTCTGTATTAAGTACAACTTGCCTGCAAGGTCAGCCTCCCACCCTCCATAATTAGCTCAGAGATTTACCAGGGGCTTCTGACACCAGCTTTACCCAGCAAGCTGATCACAGCACTATTTGTGGTCATACCCTAAGTGATTCAGCAGCTCTGCTATCTTTAGACTCTTGTCTCATCCCACACAAAGCTCTTTTCAGACCCAGTTTGACATTATGATATTGTGCTGTGGTCCCGCAGGGTCAGAGAGTATAATGTGGCAATTCAGTATATGTCTTATAGCAGAAAAGGGCATTCAATGTTTGGCGAAAGGACAGTCTGAAGACAAGGAGTGTGCAAGGCAATGTTCAGTGGCTTCTGCCACTTTGCTGGGTAGGAGTGAAACATATCACCGTGAAGAAAAAGGCTCCAGAAGCACATGAATTGTATTCCATTGTTCGTTAGCTTTTGGGTACCAGGATCTCAGACCCAAGCTGGTTGTGTGTGGCTAGAGGAGAGGCTCTTCTCCTTGGGATCCTTTCCTTGTTTTGTGGCAAGTCCACTGAAACAGGGTTTGTTAAAGTCAACTGAAGTCATTGAGAAGGTCTGCTTAAGTTGTTAAATATCAAAGTTTTGCTGGTGTGCTTGGAAGCTTAAATCTATGAGAGGATTTTCCAAATTTTATCCTCTATTCTTGTTTTCTTTGACTAGTTTCTGTAGCAGGTCTAGTTTCAAAAAGCTATTTGTGGCCATCCTGGAAGTGAGAATAATAGAACACTCAAAAAAAGTGGGGTAATGGGTTTGCTTCATGGAATATTTAATACCTAGAGTAGCCTTTCAGTTCAGAGCTATTTTAAACATGAGACTCCATTTAGAGAGCAAAATGATGGGTAGGACCATAAAAAAAAAATAGAAAATTCCTGTGGACATGATTTGCATATTAACTATTTACCTTTTAGGAAAAATCAATGACAGCATAATCTGTCCCTTGCTGATTAACATGCCATTTCTCACTATTAACGACAAGCAAGAGCAACAGTAATAAATCCCACCTCTTACCATGTTTCTCAGACCTGGGAGACTTGTGTTAAGTTTCTTGCAAATTGTCCCACTCTAGATGACTTGGAGGGATAATGATGTCTATATTATCTGGGTTTTAGTAATTCCAAAATTGTGATTATTTGCTTGGGACAGATTGAGAGGAAGTTTATCTTTGCACCATCTATGAATATCTTCTTTGCTAGGGGACTTAATATTATCAAGGGAGGTGAGATGGTATTATGAAGTGTTTTGCTAGATGTGAGGACATTTGAGGTCTGGTTTCATTCTGCTACTCACCAATGCATGGTCCTGGTTTAAATTCTCTCATCTGGAAAGTGGTTGGTATAATGCTTTCTGTGTCCTCTTCCAATTGTAGAATTCTATCGTCTTCTTTCAGAGGAAGATAAATCATTTGGCAGGGGTTATTTAGAGCATATAGGTAACACTCTAACAAATTTATCTTCTATCTGTATTTAAATAGGCTTTAAATTATATGTGGGCAGTTAAAATATATCCTCTATCCATTTATATATCTTTCATCTATATTTTCATTCTTCTACCCACTGACCCACAGATACACACATCATATTGGGTTATGAAGTGGGCAAATTAAGCCATTCTTTTTTTTTAATTTTTTTAATTTTTTTTTTAAATTAAGCCATTCTTGATCAGTGGTACCAAAAGAGTTTCAAAAAGAATTTGATATTTGATATGTGAAAAAATATGATAAAAATATCCTGAAAAAATTGGCTTTAGTAGATTTGCTTACAACATTTTAGATGTAAATATTACACATATTGAAGGTAATGGCTCTGTGACTTTTTAGTTTTTAGGGATTCTATAGATTTTATTTTATTTTATTTTTTTATTTTTTATTTTTTGGATTCTATAGATTTTAAATTGGAGATTTAAATTTAAAATTCTATCTTGAATTCTGTATTTATCTCTCTATCTCTATATTTCTAGACACACACACACACGCACACACATCTGACACTTACTTGCCAGCTGATTACTAAGCACTTATATTCATGGAAGCCTCAGATTAACTTTAGAGTATAATATGATGGATTTGGGAATTGTGCTTGTCTTCTCAGTACCCGCTCCCATAATGCTTTACTCTGGCTCTCAGATCCATTCCTCTTGGCAAAGTGACTGGTGGCCTATAAACAAAGATGGCCCGGGGGCCTCACACTGGGAAGAAAAATCCCTATAACATTTGGCTTTGAAAACCAGAGGGGTTAACTTCATAAGTTCTTACCATCAGTGGGGTTTAATACCTGGAACTTTAAAAATCAGTGGGCTTGGCTCTAGTAGAGCTGGAAGGTGATAGGAAACAGAGTTCTTTTTTTTTTTTTTTAAGATTTTATTTATTTATTCATGAGAGATACAGAGAGAGGTAGAGACACAGGCAGAGGGAGAAGCACACTCCTCAAGAAGAGCCTGATATGGGACTTGATCTGGAGCTCCAGGACCATGCCCTGAGCCAAAGGCAGATGTTCAACCACTGAACCACCCAGATATCCTAGGAAACTGACCTTGACCTTAAAGAGATGGCATGACAAACTGCCCTCCCTGAGATACAGCATAGGAGCAGCAGTTTGAAAAATGCATGGAATATACAGGAGAAAGATTTGTTTACTACTCTCAGAGCATGTGCTGGAGAGGCAGGGATCTTCAGGAGACTTCTCCAAGGAGAAAAGAGCTGAGGGATGCCATTTTCCCTTCCCCTCCCCATAACCTAGATATATGGATGCCTGTGGGAACCAGTACAGTGCCAATACTCCACCTAGATTGCTAACAGCATATCCCATCCCAGTGTCCTCCTGTGGACATACTTTCTCCATCCTGGCCATGGCAGGAATTTTCCAAAGTGGCTCAAGGTCCCTGACCACAGTGGACTGGCACAAACTATGCTAATACCACAAACTCTGCCCACTTGTTCTCCTACAGACCTGTCCCCTTCCAACCTGGCCTCAGCAAAAGTTTCCCAAAGTAGTCTAGGTCCCTGACCACAGTCCACCTGCACAAACCTTGCTAACACCTGGGGCCCCACCCCCACATTGCCCTGCCAAGGAATACTTGGCAGGAGTCATTCCAAAGCAGCACCACAAGTGTGGCAGAGGGCAAGCAGCCCAAATAGGAGCCAGCACCACTCTAAAGTGACTCCTGCCTGGGGAAAGGAAAAGATAACCACACATACCACTATGACTGCACCTCTGCAGTGGGCTGAGGGCAGACATCTGGTCTGACTTCAGGTCCCACCCACCAACAAAAGCTTCTCAAGGGACAACACAGAGAAAGCACCTAGCAATTTGGTGCTACTACATCTCTGGCAAACACCCAGTCTGACTCAACTCAAGCCCAAGAGGCCCATTAACAACACCAGGCCCAAACCCTGCTTACAATAGGCAAAAAGAGCCATTGCAGATGACTGGGCTGAAGGCAAACATGGTTCAACCACAATCATAGAGCACATACAACACCCATAGGAGACACCCTGAGGCACCAAGTTCTGGTGAACAGAGCACACTGCACTACAGGGCAGTACAAGACCTCTTCTTCACAAGGCCACTACTTTCAAGAGCAGGAGATATAGCTAACTTTTCTAACACATAGAAACAGACACAGAGAGTTAGGCAAAATAAGGAGACAGAGGAATGTGTCCCAAATGAAAGAACAGGACAAAAATCACAGCAAGAGAGCTAAGTGAAATGGAGATAAGTAATATGCCCACTGGAGAATTTAAAGTAATGGTCATAAAGATACTAACTTGAGAAAAAGTGGAGGACCTCAGTGAGAACCACTGAAAATGGTGTAGTTAGAAAATGAAAAAGAACCAACCAGAGACAAAGGCTCAATAACTGAAATTAAAAATTCACTAGAGAAATAAATAGTTGATTAAAGGAAGCAGAATAATGTATCAGTGATCTGGAAGACAGAGTAAAGGAAAGCAATCAAACTGTGCAGGAGATGAAGAATAAAAAATGGAAATAGATTAAGGGAACACAGTGACACCATGAAATGCAATAGCATTCACATTATAGGGATCCTAGAAAGAGAGAGAAAAGGGGGCAGAAAATATATTTGAAGAAATAATAGAAAACCTCCTGAATCCAGGGAAGGGAACAGAAATTCTTATCCAGGAGGTACAGAGAACTCCCAACAAAATTAATCCAAGGAGTTCCACACCAAGATACATAGTAATTAAAATGACAAAATAGGGTGATAAAGAGAGAATTTAAAAATCAGCAAGAGAGTACCTGACTAGCTCAGTTGATAGAGCAGGCTGCTTTTGATCTTGGGATTGTGAGTTTGAGCCCCACCCTGGGTATAAAGATTACTCAAAAATTGAAAAAATAATTCTTCAGGGCACCTGGGTGGCTTATTTGATTAAGTGTCCAACTCTTGATTTTAGCTCAGGTCTTGATCTCAGAATCATGAGTTCAAGTCCTACATTGGGCTCCATGTTGGGCATGGAACCTGCTTAAAAAAAAATAAAACAGGGCAGCCTAGGTGGCTCAGCGGTTTAGTGCTGCCTTCAGCCCAGGGTGTGATCCTGGAGACCTGAATCGAGTCCCACGTCAGGCTCCCTGCATGGAGTCTGCTCCTCCCTCTGCCTGTGTCTCTGCCCCTCTCTCTCTCCTCTCTGTTTCTCATGCATAAAAAAAAAAAAAATATTAAAAAAAATAAAACAAACAAAAAATAAAAGCAGTAAGAGAAAACAACAATAATTACATACAAAGGAAACCCCATAAGGCTATCTGCTGATTATTTGGCAGAAACTTTGCAGGCCAGAAGGGAGTGACATGATATATTCAAAATGCTGAAAGAAAAAAACCTCCAGCCAAGAGTACTCTATTGAGCAAGGCTATCATTCAGAAAAGAAGGAGAAAGATTTTCCCAGAGATAAAGGAATTCGTCACCACTAAACTAGCCTTACAAGCAATGTTAAAGGGGACTCTGAATGGAAAGGAAAGACCATAAGCAGAAATAAGAACAGTAGGAAGCATAAAAGCAATAAAATTAAGTATATATATATATATATATATATATATATATATAAAGTCAAGGGATTTATAAAATAAAAAGCTGTGAAATATAATATCATAAGCCTAAAATGTGCGGGGTGGGGAGGAGTAAAAATTTAATGCTTTTGGAATGGGTTCAAACTTAAGTGGCCATCAACTTAATATGGATTGCTGTATGCATACAATATTATATATAAACCTAATGCTAACGACAAATCAATAATAGATATGCAAAAAATAAAGACAAATCCAAGTATAAAAAGAAAGCCAATAAACCATGAGAGGAGAGAGCAAGAGAAGAAAGGAACAAAGAACTATAAAAATAACCATAAAACCAGTAACAAAGTGGCAATATGTACATACCTATCAACAATTACTCTGAATGTAAACAGACTAATTGCTCCAATAAAAGACATAGGGTGATGGAAGGGATGAAAAAGTAAGACCCATCTATATGCTGCCTACAAGAGAGTCATTTCACACCTAAATACACGTGCAGATTGAAAGTGAAGGGTTGACAAAAGCATTTATCATGTAAATAGAAGTAAAAAGAAAGCCTGGGTAATAATACTTATGTAGAGCAAAATAGACTTAAAACAAAGATTGTAACAAGAGACAAAGAGGACACTACATAATATTAAAGGGAACAATCCAAAAAGAAGATAGAAAGAATTGTAAATATTTATGCACCCAAAGTGGGAGCACTGAAATACATGAAGGAAGTAATCAATTGTAATACAAGAATAGCAGAGGATTTTAACACCTCATTTACATCAATAGATAGAGTATCCAGACAGAAAAGCAATAAGGTAACAGAGGCTTTAGATAACACATTGGACCAGATGGATCTAACAAGATATATTCAGAACATTCCATCCTAAAACAGTAGAATATATATTCTTTTCCAATGCACATGGAACATTCTCCAGAATAGATCACATTAGGCCACAAAACAAGTTTCAACATATGAAAAAGATTGAAGTCATACCATGCATCTTTTCTGACCACAACATTATGAAACTAGAGATCAACTAGAAGAAAAAATCTGAAAAGAACAGAAATACATGGAGGTTAAATAACATAACATACTACTAAACAATGAATCATTCAACCAAGAAACCAAAGGATATACAAAAAACAAACAAACAAACAAAAACCATGGAGACAAATTAAAGTGAAAACATAATGGTTCAAAATACTTGGGATGCAGCAAAAGCTGTTCTAAGAGGGCAGTTTATAGCAATACATGCCTACTTCAAGAAGCAAGAAAAATCTCAAATAAACAACCAAACAATATATCTAAAGAGCGAGAAAAAGAAGAAACAAAACCCCAAACCAGTAGATGGATGGAAATAATAAAGATTAGAGCAGAAATAAGTGGAATAAAAACTAAAAAACCAAGAGAATAAATCATGAAACCGGAGCAGATTCTTTGAAAAGATTGACAAAATTGATAAACTGTGGGGTGCCTGGGTGGCTCAGTCAGTTAAGCATCTGGCTTTGGCTCAGGTCATGATCTCAGGGTCCTGAGACCAAGTCCCATGTCAGGGTATCTGCTCAGTGGGGAGCCTGCTTCTCCCTCTCCCTTTGCCTGCTTCCCCTGCTTGTGCTTTCTCTCTCAAATAAATAAATAAAATCTTAAAAAAATGACAAACCTTTAGCCAGACTCATCGAGAGAGAGAGAGAGAGAGAGAGAGAGAGAGAGAGAGAACTCAAACAAAATCAGATATAAGAGAGGAGAAATAACAACCAACACCACAGAAATACAATTAGAAGGCAATATTATGAAAGATTATATGGCTACAAATTGGGCAACCTAAAAGAAAGGCTAAACTTCTAGAAGTATATAACCTCCCAAAACAGAAAGAGAAAGGAATAGAAAATTTCAACCGACCAATTACCAGCAATGAAATTGTACCAGTAATCAAAAAACTCTCAACACACAAAAATCTAGGACCTGATGGCTTCACAGGTGAATTCTACTAAACATTTATTTATTTATTTTTAAAGGTTTTATTTTTAAGTAATCCCTATACCCAATGTGAGGCTCAAACTTACAGCCTGGAGATCAAGAGTCACATGCTCTACTGGT
Source organism: Vulpes vulpes (assembly GCF_048418805.1). Lineage (NCBI taxonomy): Eukaryota > Metazoa > Chordata > Mammalia > Carnivora > Canidae > Vulpes > Vulpes vulpes. The sequence goes on from NC_132785.1 coordinate 90,604,104, forward strand.
TGAGTCAGCCAGGGGCCTCTCTACTAAACATTTAAAGAGTTAATATCTATTATTTCCCAACTATTCCAAAAAATAAAAGAGGAAGGAAAGCTTCCAAATTCATTCTATGAGGCCAGCATTACTCTGATATTAGAACCAGATAAAGATATTACAAAAGGGACGCCTGGGTGGCTCAGTGGTTAAAACGTCTGCCTTCAGCTCAGGGCGTGATCCTGGAGTCCCGGGATCGAGTACCATATCGGGCTCCCTGCAGGAACCCTGCCTCTCCCTCTGCCTATGTTTCTGCCTGTCTGTCTGTCTGTCTGTCTCTCTGTGTCTCTCACGAATAAATAAATAAAATCTTTAAAAAAAAGATACTACAAAGTAAAAGAGAACTACAGGCCAATATCTCTGATGAACATAGGTGCAAATATCTTCAACAAAATATTAGCAAACTGAATCCAACAAAACATTAAAAATATCATTCACCACAATCAAGTGAGATTTATTCTTGAGATGCGCAGGTGGTTTAATATGTGCAAATCAATGTGATATATCACATTAACAAGAGAAAGGATAAAAACTATATGATCATATTAATAGATGTAAGAAAAGCATTTGCCAAAGCATGACAATGATTCATTATAAAAATCTTCAACAAACTAGCTTTAGAGGAAACATACCTCAAACTAATTAAGGCCATATATGGAAAACCCACAGCTAACATTATCCTCAAGGGTGAAAAAATGAGAACTTTTCTCTTAAGATCAGGAACAAGACAAGGATGTCCACTCTCATCACTTTTATACAACTTAGTAGTGGAAGTCCTAGCCACAACAATCAGACACACACAAAAAGAAACAAAAGGCATCTAGTTTGGTAAGAAACAAGTGAAACTTTCATGATTGCAGATGACATGATAATATATATATATAAAAATCTTATAGACTCCACCAAAAAGTTTACTAGAACTGATAAATGAATTCAGTAAGGTCACAGGATACAAAATCAATATACAGAACTCTTTTGCATCTGTACACTAGTAATGAAGTAGCAGAAAGAGAAATTAAGAAAATAATCCTATTTACAGTCACACCAAAAATAATGGAATACCAAGAATTAACTTAACCAAGAAGGTAAAAGACCTATACTCTGAAAACTCTAAAATGCTGATGAAAGAAATTGAAGGTAACACAAACAAATGGAAAGAGATTCCATGCGCATGGACTGGAAGAACAAATATTGTTAAAATGTCCATACTATCCAACACAATCTACAGATTTAATGCAATCCCTATCAAAATACCAACAGCACTTTTTACAGAGCTAGAACAAACAGTCCTGAAATTTATATGGAACCACAAAGGACCTCAAATAGCCAAAGCAATCTTAGAAAAGTAAAACAAAACTGGAGGTATCACAATTTCAGATTTCAAGATATATTACAAAGTTGTAGTAATGAAAATAGTATGGTACCAGCGCAAAAGTGAACACAGATCAATAGAACAGAATAGAGAGCCCAGAAATAAGCCTACCATTATATGGTGAATTAACCTTTCACAGAGGGGCAAGAATATGCAATGGGGAAAAAAAAGACAGTTTTTTTTCAATAGATGACAGTGGGAAAACTGGCCAGCTACATGCAGAGGAAGGAGACTGACTGAACCACTCTTTTACATGTGAACAAAAATAAACTCAAAGTGGATTGAAGACCTAAATGTGAGACCTGAAACCATAAAAATCCTAAACATGAGCACAGGCAGTAATTTCTCTGACATTAGCTGTAACAACATTTTTCATTTGTCTCTTGAGGCCAAAGGAAATAAAAGCTAATACAAACTGTAGGGATTGCATCAGAGGAGAAAGCTGGTGCACAGCAAAGGAAAAAACAAAACCAAAAGAAAACCTACTGAATGGGAGAAGATGTTTGCAAATGATATAGCCAATAAAGTGTTAGTATTCAAAATATATAAAACCAAAAAAGCAAATAATCCAATTAAAAATGGGCAGAAGACATGGACAGACATTTCTCCAAAGAACACATACAGATGACCAACAGACACCTGAAAAGATGCTCAACATCATTTATCATCAGGTAAATGCAAATCAAAACAATGAGATACCACCTCACACATGTCAGAATAGAGTCAAATACACCAGAATAGTAAGTGTTGGCAAAGCTGTGGAGAAAAAGGAACACTTGTGCACTGTTGATGAGAATGCAAACTAGGACAGCCACTGAGCAAAATGGTATGGAGCTTCCTCACAAAATTAAAAATAGAAATACCATGTGAGTCAGTAATTCTACTCCTGGGTGTTTCCCTAAGGAATAGAAAAACACTAATTTGAAATGATACATGCACCCTTATGTTTATTGTGGCATCATTTACAATAGTCAAATTATGGAAGCAGCCCAGCTGTCTATAGAGGGATGAATGGATAAAGAAGATGTGGTATTATATACAATGGACTATTACTTAGCTGTAAAAATGGAAGAAACCCTGCCATTTACAACAACAGGGAAGGATCCAGAGGGTATAATGTTAAGTGAAATAAGTCAGTCAGAGAAAGACAAATGCCATATTATTTTACTCATATGTGGAATTTAAGAAACAAACAAACAAAGGGAAAAAGAGAAAAAAGCAGATTCTTAACTATAGAGAACTACTGATGGTTACCAGAGGGGAGGTAGGACACAGGATGGGTGAAAAAGTGAAGAGGATTAAGAGTACACTAATCATGATGAACAATGAATAATTTATAGAATTTTTGAATCATTATATTGTACATCTAAAACTGAAATATAATACTGTATGCTAATTATACTGGAATTAAAAAAATAAAGAATCAAAAACAAAGAACAAAGAACAGAGCTGATAATGGAAAGAAGTTGGGTATATCATGAAATTGGTGAGCCACTGAAGTCTTTCCTACCACTGGACTTTTCAGTTATATAAAACATTAAGTTCCCTTATTTATTTATGCTTTATGATTTATCATCAAAGATAGCCTAAACCACATAGATAAAGTTTCTCCTCATTTTACTACTGAAGAAATTGAAGCTCAGAGTGTTTGAGAGAGGCTGGATACACTGATTCTTTAGAAAGTATCCAAGGTAACACATCTAGTGAGGTCCAACAGGGATTGGAACCCAGGCTGTCTGGCTCCAAAGCCCATGCACTTAATCATCAAGTAATTTTTTTCTCTTCAGGAGAATTATTGTATAATTCAGACGTTAGCCATTTACGTTGGTTTACTCTCTACTTAGGGACTAAATCTAGAATCTTAAAAGTGAAGCCCAGAAAGAATGTGACCTTGGTTGCATTGCAAAGAAGCTACTGTTTCTGCCTACACAACACCTCTCCTCTGTGAACAACACTTTCACCCTCCACTCTCCCTGCACTACCCACTCTCAGCCACGTGGCTCAGATTCCTGCCCCCACGCCCCCTCTGAAATCTTGAGTTTCCCTGTAGGCAGAGGCTGGATGGAGCAGTCATCTATGGGAAGCACCTGAGAGAGGAGACCAGGTGCCTGTTTTTTCTGAGGCCTGATTATTCATCTGTTCTTACAATTCTAAGAGCTCCTGCCACATCCTCCTGCACAAACCTCTTTTGGCCTTAAATTAGTCAGACTTGGCTCCTGTTGCTTGTAACAAAACATCCTAGGTTATACTTATGGCCATATTCAAGGCTCTATTCCTAAGGCCACCTGTACATTTGGTATTTGGATAATTGGTGGACTGCAAGGATATGTGGTTATTTCCATGTACCAAGAAGATGGTCCAGATGGTCAGTTCAGCCTGTCTATCTCAGGAATTTCCATTTTAACAATATTCAAAAGGATTCTTTTAAGAGAGATTGTGAGAAGTTCCAATTTATTTAAAAGGTATCAAATTATAACGAGCAAATTATATATTTTATGCTTATTAACATACGTGTACTATTATTAATTACAGGGTTAGGAGTATTATTAATTCCTCACTACCAGGTCCACTCAATTAAGGACTGGTAAAATCTTATGACTGGTTGAAGACAATTCTAATCTTTATCCTGATCTTGTGCTTTTCCTCATATTATTCTCTCCTTGAATTTCATGGTCAAAGATATCACTGATTTCTCTGCTTTCTGCTCTCAGAATGCTTGGAGGGACTATTTATCCTGCCCCTGGAGTTTGGGATAAAAAAAAATCTATTTCTGGGAAAGTATGGCTATACGTGTTGAGCTCTTAGAAAACACCAGGATTTTCTTTGAAATACTTTCCTCCTCATTCATGCCCCTCTTCCACTTTTTATATTGCCCCTTCTCCATAGCTAGTCAACTTGTACTAATCTTCTTCAGCTGCCTATCCTGTGATGGATTGATGCTCAGTTCTTGAGTCAACACTGACAAGTCCAGGAAGTATAGCAAGAGCATCTGCTGTCCCAAGGGAGAAGGGTAAAGATTCAGGATGAAAGTGTGCTCCCACCAGGCCAGATACCCAGTGAGCAGGGACGAGCTCTGAGGGTCTATTTAGCCTTCTGATTTACAGCATTATTTTCCTGTCTTTGTTCAATCTGATTAAACTTTTTACTCTCAGAGAGGATTTTTTTTTCAGGAACCTTGGTGCCCTTTACTGCCATCTAGCTTCAGTAATAGGTCACTCTGGTCCCCTAGAGAGATTTTAAACTATAAACCTTAGAGTGAAAGGATTAGTTTCTGTTTTTTTCTCTTTCAAAAGGTCTCTCTATTTCTATGTAAATTTTTGGGTGCAGACTGAAACTTGGCGCAGCTCTGTGTCCCTGGCAGCACGCATGCTCTATGTTGGATCTTGCTATACCAATGCCTTACAGCATTAAATGAACAAATCTTTCTCCTGTGCAGTTGCTCAAGAGTACAGTTTCTTATAACAAACAACTAATCTCACACCAAAGAGCTAGATCCTCTTTTTTAAAATATATACAAGAAGGTCACTAAATATCTAGAATGGAAACATCAAGAAATTCAGTATAATCACATGGTGATAACTATTATAAAAATAGCTAAAAGAGCTGAAAATATTTGCTTCTGAACAGTTATTGTTATGTCTTATAGAATTATTTTGGTTTTTATTTTTATCTTTTTTAAAGATTTTATTTATTTATTCATGAAAGACACACAGAGAGAGGCAGAGACACAGGCAGAGGGAGAAGCAAGCTCCATGCAGGGAGCCTGACCTGGGACTCAATCCCAGGTCTTCGGGATCATGCCCTGGACTGAAGGTGGCGCTAAACCACTGAGCCACCCGGGCTGCCCCTATTTTGGTTTTTAAACTTACAACTTTTTGACTTTGAGGGAAATGAACTTTCTAAAAATAGCATCATTTTTTCCTTTGATGGACACAAAATTTGTTTTGTCTCCATGGATTAGGTATGTGGTCTCAAAGTCCCATTTTTTGGTGTGTTTATTTTGAGCCCACTCTTTCATTTTAGTAGCTTTTCCCAAATATGTGATATTCATGGCTATTAGCTCATATTGAAGTGTGTTACACTGAGTGTAAAAAAAAAAACACTGAATGTAGCTCTGTGTGTATGGGAAGGGATTATTGAAAGGTATCCTAAACAGCTGAGTAACTGGAATGGACTTCTTCATTAGGGTCCTCCAAATGACAGTCTCTGTGGGATTTTTTTTCCCCTTGGACTGGTGTTTTTCCCATGTGACCTTGCCATCTCTCATCAAGAGCATCTATTTCTCTATTCCCTTGAATCTGATAGGCCCTGGGATTGCTTTGACCAATAGAATCCAATAGAAGTGATTCTGGGCCAGTTCTGGGCTCAGTCTTCAGCTAGTCTGGCAGCTTCTGCTTTCTGTATCTTAGAAGCCATTCTCCATTTAAGGACAACTATCCTGAAGCTGCTCTGATATGAGAAGCCCAAGTGATGGGGAGAGGCTCTGGAGAATGAGAGAGCTGTCACCCTCCCAGGGTGACAGGGAGGGAGGGAGAGAGAGAAAGGAGAAGAAGAAGAGGGGGAAGAGGAGGAAGAAAGGGGGAGGGAAGAAAGAGCAATGCCAGGTATCACTGAGGTGCCAGAATGTAAGTGATAAAGCCATCTTGGAATGGATCCTTCAGCTTCAGCTGCCTCAGCTAATGCTATAAGGCTCATAGATGACCTGGCCAGCCGAGTCCTTCCTTAATTCCTGACCCATAAAACTGTGAGCAAAGCAAAATGGTTGTTTTCAATCACTAAGTTTTGGGGTCAGTTTTAACGCAGCACTAAGTAATAGAAACACGGTGTTATATAGATTTTGAAAAAATCCTTTGGTTTTCAGGCTTGTGTAGACTTTTTCTTTAAGAGGTGCCAGGTATCTCCAGTTCTTGAACCTTCTGTAGTCCAGATCAGCTTACTTCTCGTTTTTCTCTTCTGCCAGCTTAGGTTTTATTTTTCTCAGGTCTGCTAAGTCAGTTATCACTAGTCCATTTGCTTTTCAGCTTACAAAATTTAGTTACCCTAATTTCTCTTACTGTTATCTTTTTTTGCAGGTTTATGTTTTATTCTTTCCTTACTGTCATTTTTGTGGCCTTTGGCAGTCAGTGGAGGTAAATATGCACATTTAATCTTTCACATTTAACTGAATGCTTCCTTTAAGTTTTATTGACTATTTAGAATGGCAATGGTGGTTTGAAGCCTTGGGCACAGAGAAATCAGCTTTTGAGTGTCTTTTTGGCCCAGGGAAAATTTTGTGATTTCCCCATAAAAGGTAAGAACTGAGTAGGGCTGATTCAAGGACCAAACCATGATTTCAAGGCTGGTCAGGAGCATTACTGAGGGGGAAATGTGATTACTATGGGAACATACTGGGTACTACAGCTGGTTGTGGGAAATAGGCTCTTGATTGTCAAGGGAGAAAAGCACATACACATCCCATTCTATGTTTGTAATTGGGTAAGTTCATGAAGATTCTTGAAGAAGAAAGCAGTACTGTGAAACTTTCTAGTATCAAGATAACTTACCATTCAAGTGTTAGCTAAGAGGAAGAGTGACTTGATATGATTAATGTCTTTCTTGACTGCAAGAGGGAAAAAAAAGAGAACAACAACAACAAAAAAAAAAACGGGGAGGGGGGGACTTTTTGGGACATAGAAAAAGCTAAAAACAAAGGTCTGTCATTTGGAGAGTTCCAAGATTATAACAACTTCCCTGATAATATGAGTTAGGATTCTGAGGGGAAAGAATGAACCAGGCTTTTGTGAGATTCTGGCAATGTAGGAAGATCAAGAACTCATTCCTTCCCACAGACACACCAAATCTACGCTATATATGGAACAGTTTTTTTTTTTTCTGAAAAAACCCTAAAACCTAGCTGAGTGACTCCTACACATTGAGCAAATGAGAAAAAAAAAGCCACATCAAAGTGAGTAGAAGAGCCCAAGACACAATCTTGCCATAAACCCCACTCCCAGCACTGTGACCTATAATCAGGAGGGAGCTCAAAACCCAGAGCTGCTCTCGGAGGAGGAAAGGGTTTGAATCCCACATAAGACACCCCAACTTTTAAGACCTGCACCTGAGAGATAGCTCTCAAAATATCCAGCTTTGAAGACGATGGGCTTCATGTCCACAAGATCCACAGACTATAGAAAACTGAGAAATGAAATTTGTTATTGTAACAATACAAAAAACCAAAGATCTGAAATTGCTTTTTCTTTCCCCAAACACTCCAAAAAGTAAGACTTAAACTTCCACTGACTTTATGTCAGAAAGTACTTCACATTGGTTGGTTGATTTATCCCACAATAAAAAATAAATCAGCCAAACTGGATATATTTGCAGCCTGATTATTAATTTTCCCCCTTGATTTGACCCTAGTGTCTTCTCCAACATGAAAGCTATCTGGCCCTAACTTGGACAAAAGCGATTTTAAACCTAAGTATTAGATTTTGAAGGTGTCATTTCTCGAGGGAGGAACAAAAGTAATAGGCTACCAAACAAAGCCTAAAAACAGAGTTTCAGGGAAACAGTGAGTAGGAGAGATTTGTGACACCAAGAGTTGGGAGAAGATTATGAAAAGTGACAGGACATTTTTGGAGAAACCTTGTTGAAAGAACTCCAAGGGCAACAAACAGCATATTCAGTGACCTGAAACAAGTTTATTAGGAAAGACTTGGGTGTGAGGAACAGCTCCAGGTCATCCCCTGGGGATGTGCATTGTAGAAACAAGAAAGCCCAGTTCAAGGAGATTTTGGTAAGTGGGAGATCCAGGGATCATTAAATGGAAAGGAAGAATTAGCTTTAAAGTACAAAGGAATTTTAAAGATCCTAGACAATTATCTAACTCATGGGGAGTTCCAAGTTTTGTGGTGAGTAGGAACTTCTCTGGCAAGAAGATAAACAACTAAAGGAGAGAAAAAGGGATCAAATAACCATAGCCAAACTTAAGAGAAGCAGTGTGTGGGTAGTGCTTAAGAATACAGACTTATACTCAGGTGTTCTGGGATTTTAGTCCTTGTTTCTCTCTGGCTAGTCATGTGATTTTGGGAAGTAACTTATTTATTTCTGAGTCTCAGCTTTCTTAACTTTAAAAGTGGGATAATAGAATATATTTCATTGTTTTTTTTTTTCTGAGAACTCCATGAGAAACTATTTGTTAAGCACTTAGAAGGGGACTGGAACAGTAAATGGTAGCCTCTGCTGCCACCACCACCACTATTATCTTTAGTTTAGCAGATTTGGGTTGCTGTCCACAAATGATTCATGCTTTTTTTCATAGAGAATTGTTTCTGGGAAGTGGCTGCCTAAACAGGGACTACATTTCCCACCCACCCTTGCATTCATGTGGGACCATGTGATCAAGTTCTGACCATGGAATGCTAGATGAAGTTGTCACATCATTTCCAGTCCTGGTCCATAAACACCTTGTAGGTAACCTGCCTTCACTTTTTACCCCCCGCTCTGCAGACTATGTCAGTGCCCAGACTGACCTTGGAAACCCAGTATTGGAGATGACAGAGTCTTGGTTAGTCTGGTTCCTGAATGATTGCATGGAACAAAGATTTCAGGGTTTATCTGTTATAGCAGTTGTTACCTTAACAACACAAATAGCATCATTGTGGCTCAGGATTACAGTTAGCCTGCTCAAGTCTGAGCTTAAAAACAAGCTTTGGAGAAACTAGCCAGGAAGAATTCTACCTTACCAGTGACCAAGATGGCAAAGGGAAAGACTATGACTTAGACTGAAGATAAACTACACTTGACCTGTATATTTGTAAATTACTCATCACTTTCAATGTTTTGTCATGAAATTTCTTTACACTGTGTTCTAAACTGCTGACTGGTAATCTGTTTGGTGGATCTGTCACTAAAGACAAACCCCAGCAAAGAGCAATAAGGGAGAGGCCATGGCCTTTCCAGGAGAAAGCTCAACTTCCTTGGGTATTGGAGTATTCATCAGTAGTGGCTGATGCCAGAGAAACTTTGAGTTTTGGACTCCTTACCTAGTTTAATCCCAGGGCACTGCAAGTCTTTCTGCTACTCTGTTGAGGGTTCAGATTCTCTAAAAAAAAGATCAAGTGACATTTAAAAGTCTTGAGCATGCAGACTTCATATCTAGGATCTAGCTAGGATAGATTATCTCAAGAAATACTCAATGACCAGGAAGTCCAAGCTATTCAAAGTAATATATTGGTTTTTCTTCTCTTGTTATTTGTAGCAGCTGTTCTCTCCTCATTACTTTCTGAGAAAAAAAGCCATAAAAACATCAAAACTATAGGCCACTTTCTAGAGCCAGGTACCCAATTTTCCTCTTGAGTAGACTGATCTATGTAGCAGAACAAAATGAAATTGTTTTCTAGGTGGGAGTGGGTGGCCCTCTCTAGCCTTCTTTTGGGGAATGATGGTAAGGATGTGGGGAATGGGTGTAAGACAGGGAAAGCCTGAAACTGTGCTAAAGAATTGTGGCATAGCTGGGAGGATTGGAGTGTTTTCAGACTCTATTGTTACTTGTTTTGCATCTTCCCATCACTCTTCCCCAACTCTACTTGAACTTTCTGTTATCTCTCCTTGTGCTCCTGTGATGCTGGTCTTAAGGGCAAAGCCGTGAAGCACGCTGGGAGGGAAGCAGGCCATAGGAGTCATGTGCATGGGCTCCCACTAATTGGATCTAAGCCTAGTCAATTAGAAGGAGGCAGAGTATCCCAAAATCAGTGGTCAGGGTCTTAGAAGATCAAAAAGAATCAGGAAGTAAGCCTGTGATGCCCTGACTCAAGACTCCTGAGGCATGAACATCACAAAAGCCAACTCTATCATTTGATCCGATCTAAAAGGCAAGAGTTATTTTTATAGCTGTAGTCCTGCAGCATAGCTTTAACCAGAACCTGAACTTTCAACTGGGCTGGTAGTTGGGAGTCAGTGATTTTAGGTGTCTGGCAGCAGAAAACTCTTTTAAAATCCATTTCTCTCATCTATCATCTTTTCTCTATGGTCACTGTTAATTCTGGCTTTGCTTATGGACTCTGAGCAAAGATGGTGAGGAAGAAAACTCCTTTTTGTTCTTTTAGAGAACCATCATTGGCAGCTCTTTTGGTTTAAATAACCATGAAGAAGGTAAAAAGTAGTAGGGGCTGGTCAGTAATTAACTAAAAGTATAAGACACTTGAATGCTGTGATGTATCATGATTGAATCACACACACACGCACAAAAAATGCTACTGCTTCGGATTTCTTCTCATGAGTAAGTCACATTGACTTGGCGTGAGACTCACAGCCTGGCAGGTACAAGCAGTGAGGTTAGCTGATTCTGTGTGGAATGCAGGATCCTAGGATGACTCCTCATGACCCACACCTTTGTATGATGCCTTCCCTTTGAGTATGGGAGACTTGTGAATATGTTGGGGTATCACCTTTATGACCTGGTTTCTAATCAGTTGACTTTGAGTTATTCCAGAGGAGATTATCTTGTGTGGGTATGACCTAATCAGATATACTCTTGGAAGAAGATAAAACATCAAAGAGCTGCTCCTGATGGCCAAGAGGAGCAGACTGTGAACCGCCTATAAAGGGCTACAGGTTAGGATCTAGAGGACCTCCTTGGGAACAGCTTCTAGGAAAGAGGAACTCCTAGCCAATAGCTGGCAAGAAAGTGAAGGACTTTCTACTAACAACCTGGATGATATTGGAAAATGACTTTGAGCTCAAAGTCCCAGACCCAGGCACTCCTTAAATTCAGCTTTGTGAAATCTTGAGTGGAAATCACAGTTACATTATGGCCAGACCACTGACTCATAAATTGTGAGTCATTAGATGGGTGTTGTGTTAAGCCAATATTTGTAGTAATTTGTTATGCAACATTAGAAAATGAATACTCTATTATCAGCATACTTCATTTTTTTTTTTTTTTAGGTCTGGGAAATCAGCATTTAATTTATATAAGGCTCTAGGTCATTTTACTGTCAATACCATATCTTGTGACATAACAAGAAAAATGATATACTAAAAAAAATCTTGTTTGTCTTTGAAGAACTCACAAAAATTCTGTATTTCTCATTTAATTACTGACTATGAAGATATATGGGTATATATGTAATTTACATATATTCCTTGTGTATGTATGCATACAGACACATAAGAAGTTGCCTTATGCAATTTTTGAGAGCTGGCTAACTAAATCTGAAGGGCAACCAATCAAAAAAGAGAATATTACAAGCAGACTGGACATGAGTGGGAATGGACTGAAGCTTTCTGTTGATAGCCAGCAGTCAGTAAGAAAGATCCATGGGGAAGAGAGAACAATTGTAGGGCAGGAGCTTTTTTTTATCAGGCAGGCCTGAACCACGCCCCCCCCCCCTTTTAAATCAATAAACTATTTTTTAGAACATTTTTAGGTTCACAGCAAAATTGAGTGAAAAGTACAGGGAATTCTCATATATCCTCTGTCCCCACACATGTACAACCTCTGCCACTATCAACATTAGGCCCTACAATGATTCATTTATTTCAATAAATGAGCCTACATTCAGGCATCATTATCATCCAAAGCCCATAATTTACATGAAGGTTCATTCTTGATCTTATACATTTTATGAGTTTAGGTATCATGACATGTATCTACCTTGTAGTATTTAATAGAATAGTTTCACAGCCCTAAAAGTCCTATGTGCCTTGCACATTCATCTCTCCCATCTTCAACCTATGGAAACCACGATTCTTTTACTTTCTCTACAGTTTTGCCTTTTCCACAATGACATATCATTGGAAACATAAAGTATATAGCCTTTTCAAATTGTCTTCTTTTAATTAGTAATATCCTAAATCGTCTTTTGAAAATCTTCTAACTGATTAAGTTAAGCCCTCCCAGAATAATCTGTTTGATAAATTTAAAGTCAACTGATTAGGGACTTCAAAAACATTTGCAAATTCCTTCACAGAAGCACTTATATCAGTATTTGAATGAATAATTGGGAAATAAGTTTATGCATACTACAAACTAGGCTTGCTTCCCTTCTGTTCTCCAACTCTTATGAGAGAATATCTCTTGCAGCCCACCCTAACCAAAAACATGCTAGAAAGGGACTTCTGTGTTGCTAGTTCAGCTTAGCCAAGCTGACACATTAAAAAGTAATCACATACATACATCAAGGACAATTTCTCCATCTACCAGTTTGTCTATCATCTATCTATCTATCATCTATCTATCATCTATCTATCTATCTATCTATCTATCTATCTATCTATCTATCATCTATCTAAATGCTTCAATTCATAACTATACTTCCAATTCTAATGCTACACCTCAGATTCATTTTAACCTTCCTCCTTTTCATAGTTTAAAATTCCTCCACACACAGTAAGAAACAGGGCTCATATTAACCTCCACGTATTTATTTGCTCAATTAATTAACTCATTTGCTCAATATAACCAATCTCTGCACACTACCTCCACTTCCACTTTGCCCTCACTTTACTGTCTTGCTTCCTAGGCTCCTGGGCAAGCTGCAGTGCTCCTCAAAGCCTTTCCTTGGATACTAAAATCTTTGCACACAAAAGGGAAGGGGAAGAAATGAAGATGGAATGAGATGGCAGGATGAGAAAGCACGAGAGGATGGGGATGAATGGAAGGATGTTAGTTTCAAAATATCTTAAAGTTCCTTTCTTTCATAGAGTTGCATTCCATCCAAGGCATCCATTGCCTTAGGGCATATTCAGATTGTTAAAGTGGGATGCAAAGAGGTAAAAACAAGTTCCTATTCGGCCTTTGACTTTCAATATAAAAGGTTTAGAGTAACACAGGAAGTCTTTATACCTGGCTTTATCAAGAAAGTAGTGTTTTCTAAATTCCAAATACTCTCTTAAAATATTAAGAGCCCAACTTGGTGGACTATGTCTAAGTGTAGAGGTTGCAGTTGATATCCTATTTGGGATACTCCTGCCAAATAGTAAAAGAAAGTGGAAATTTCTCTTCTATAGGGAGAAATGAGTTGTAAAAGGATGGGCAATTGAGTTAAGATGCCGCCTTAGGCTTTAGCCTGGGCAGGGGCTGGGGTGAGGTGGGGTGGGGGTGCTGGAAAAAAATTGGAAACATCAGATAATTGAGGGAACAGCTAGAAATGGAGGTTACCTGTGCTCTGCTTCCCATTTATAACTTCAAGAAGAGGCTGCACCTTAGGGTTTCCCCTTCACTTTCCTGGGCAAATGCAGTAGAGCAGTAATGGTGGGGTGGCATGCTTAGGCAGAAGGAGGCCTGAGACCAAGCCCTTATTCTCTATGGCTTGTGTGTGGCACATAACAGGTGCATATGCTCTCCCATTGTGCTCCCACTCCCTCCATGAGGCATGTGGGAAGAACTGGAGTGCTTGTTGGCAAACTTGCCAACTGGATGACTAAAGCAGAAGATGAAGGGACTTTGTAGATGAGGATAACAGGTGGCCTTCTAGGTTGGAAACTGAATGAGAGTGACAGCCACACCTCAGGGAAGCCACAGTACCAGGGGGAGCTGAGAGGGAGCCTGTGAACACCATAGGACTAATCACCACTTATTGCTGTGCTGAGAATCCAGGCTCTGAGTCACACCAGCTGAGGCTACCTGCACTGCAGCAGAGTGCAGAGACTGGATCTAGAGACACTCAGGCTAAAACATTTTAAGCAAAGGGCAGTGTATGTACAAGATCTGTTAACCAGCACTATGAGTATATTTAAGCTTAGTCCTGCACCAAGATATCATCTTGAAGCGAGATGGGACAGGGTGAAGAAAATCCTCTTAAGGCACAAATAATTTAGTCTGAGAGTTTATGTTTTTTTTTTAAATTTTTATTTATTTATGATAGTCACAGAGAGAGAGAGAGAGAGAGGGGCAGAGACACAGGCAGAGGGAGAAGCAGGCTCCATGCACCGGGAGCCCGACATGGGATTCGATCCCTGGTCTCCAGGATCACGCCCTGGGCCAAAGGCAGGCGCCAAACCGCTGCGCCACCCAGAGATCCCTAGTCTGAGAGTTTAGTCTTGGAAAAGCTGTTGGGCTAAAAAGGATTCAGTTGACCAGGGTCTTTTAAATAAGAGATTAAGTTGCCTTTAATAGATAATTTTATTTATTTTATTTTTTATTTTAATAGATACTTTTAAAATCCTTTTTTTGTCATCTCTTTTCTCTAATACCAAAACCATTATACCCCCATCCCCAGTGAATCAGAATGAATTGGCAGAAGCAGTTTAAGATTGGTAATGGAAAAAGAAGGAAGGTAAGTTTTGGTTGTAGTATGTACATTTGGACCCTAATACATTGCTAAACAGCTCCATACCCCAGGCCCTGCCTCAGGTAGTGAGCGCCATATGGACACCATGTTGTTTTGTGCTGAAACCGCACCCTTAAGCACACCAATTGGAATTCTTTTGGCTTAGCTTTCGTTGATTCAGCAAATTACTTAGGAGAGGATGATCCATTGTCAAAGAAATGATTCTTAGAGGGAATGCATGTCTGGCAAACATAGCCCTCAATTTTCAGATTGTTGCGGTACCTGTGGTAACGAAGATTCCGTATCTTTTTCCAATTTAAGAAAATTTCTTGCAGTTCTCTGTGATGATGATGTGTGGTTCTTGACATCCAAATGAACTGATATAATTCTAACAGTATGCTGCATATTCCTGTGGTGCCGATGAGTATTTTGTGCTATATTACTTTATGGTTTTCAAGGGGAACTTGACATCTTGGGATTACTAGTTAATCTCTTTTTATAAACCAGGAAACTTTTTCTAACATAGATGAAAGTTGTCATTACACTTTTGTTGTTTCTACAATGAAAATTTCCATGTGTAAAACCTGAAACCATCCCTCCAGGTGTGGTGCATCAAGCCTGTGTCTATATCTTGTGGTGGTTTGTAAAGAATGCTAACTTTATCATGAGCATCTAGATCAATTCTGTGGACATCTCCTTATCATTCCCCAAATTTCAGAGAACATGTATTTTGTAATAAGTGATGCACAAGTCCTACTATGTTAGAAATGCTTAAATAATAGGCAAAAGCCATGAAAAAGGTCAATACTGCCCTATAAGAAAACTCTGTTCTGTTGCTCCATCAAACTGGCTGCAGATACAGAAAAATTGAGGAGGGAAATTGCTCTGGATTCCTTCTCTCCCAGACCTACAATGGGAATATTTCTTAGGAATTTGTTTTTGAATATAAATATTAAATACAAATATTTTAAATATAAAATATTGTAAGCCTAACTTCTTAATAAAGTTACTGGAAGAGGGCTTAGTAGATGAATCACCTGAAACTTAAATTGTACTTATAAAAAGGAAAGTGGTAAATAAGTTTACTAACTTTTTGTCATGCTTATTTCTTGGCAATTCTAAGCCTCTTACCAATTCAGTTCACTGTATGTGAGCTCATTTTTTCTTTTCAAATTTTTCCTTAAAGGCTTTAATTTTAATAGTTGAAATCGTCTTAAAAAAAGATAAAAGCAATACTGGATAAAAAAAGATAGTGAAGGCTTTAAGAGGGAGAGGACAAAACTTCATTTACCTGGAGTGGACATTGTTATTCACAGTGTTTATAAGAGAATGATAAACACCAGTACAATAAAACAAATAATGATTTGTACCCCAAAGGCTATTCCATGTAGTCATATTAAACCATAAACTAAAAAAAAAAAGACAAATTTTTCCTTGGAGAAGCTTAAGAGACAGAGGGAATAAAGTCAGAACCTATTATATAGCTCAAAGGAAAAATACAGGAGTTCTGCTAAAATTTTGATTATACTACATACCATGAAATCCACAGCAGTATTGTTGTATAGTTTATAGAGGGTAGAACAGGAATTTCTGTCTCAGGGTTTAGCTTTGTGAGGAAGGGACAGGGTATGCTCTAGACCATGGCTGGCAAGGTCATGACTAGTTGAAAGGAGTTAGATTCACTCTATAGGAGTCTTAGAGATTTGAAACAATGTGTGTCAGAGGGTCTACTCTTCCAAGGTCCAAGTCCCTGAAATATTGTGTAGAACAGAGACACCCCTACCCCACTTTTTACCTCTTCCGACTTCATATATACTCTTGCACACTAATTAAGAAAACCTGTTTTGTCTTACAAATGAAATAAACTTGGATAAATAAACAAAATGTATTAAGCCACTGAGATTTCTGGATTTGTCTATTACAGCACCTATGTTACTCTAATAAGGAACACTATTTTACATTGTTGAAATTATAAAGGTTTATGTTAGTTTTCTAAACAAAAGAAAATTTAGTTGTAGAAGAGGCAAGTTAGAAAGAATTCCTTTTTAGATGAATGTAATGCAAATTTTAGAAGCACAGCAGAGAAAAACAAAAACAAAAGCAACCTTCATTTTTTTTTTCTTGGTAAACTAGCATTTAAGTAATAATTTCAGCAAAAAGCAGTGTAGTACCAAGTGGTGTGACTTGACAGTGAAAATCAATGGACAGAAAAAATAACTTTCATTTCCATAGCACATTATAATTTTAAAGCATTTATCTGTTTATCAATTTATTTAATCCTCACAACAATTCTAGAGTCATGTGGCAATAATAATGATATTTATTCAAAAATAACAGCAAATGTTTTAAGTGCAATGTTCCAGGCTATGTATTAAGAGTTTTACATATACATCTTATTTAATTATGATGACACCCCAGAGATTGACACTATAATTATCCCTAAAAATGAGAAAATTGAGACCGAGAGATGTTAAATAACAATTCAATGTCACACCCTGGGAAGAAAGCAGGAAGGGAACAGGGGAAGGTGTCAGAGAAGAAGGCTTCTGAGTTCACCTCCTCTCTTTGATAAGCTGAGGCAGTAACTGCATGCAATGCAACCTGCTCTTAAAATTACCTGAGGACTGGCAGAACCACTACTAAAGATAGAAAGAGACGGCCACATTGAGAAGGGTAGGAGAGGCAGAGATGCGGTTTAGAACCAAACTCCCAATGAAGGGACCCACAAGCAGAAGGAATATCAAGTGTAGAGGAGGGAGGAGATCAAGTCTCACACTGAGCACCCCTGACCCTGAGAATCTGCATCAGGAAGATGAAGCTTCAAAACATCTGGCTTTGAAAATCAGCAAGTCTTAATTCTAGGAGGGCTATAAAAAACTGAGCCTCTGCTCTTAAGGGCTAGCAGGCTTTGTCACTCATCCTGAAGTAGTTTGAAAGGCACCTGGATTATATGTAAAAGAGATTTATTCACTGACTCTAAGATGTGTGCCAGAGGGGCAGGGATCTGCAGGAGCTTTCTCTAGGAACAGAAGTGCTAATGAGCACTATTTTTCTTGTCCTCTTTCAGTCTAGCTGGATGGATGCTTGCAGGAACTGATTCTGATATCCTCCATCTACCTTGCTAGCACTGCTTGGCATTCCGCTGTGGACCTGCTCCACCCAACATGCCTGCCCTTGCAGATACCCCTCCAAAGTGTCTTCTGCCCTGTCAACACTATGAAGAGCTTCAATCAGAACTGGAGTCTCCATAGTGGCTCCTGCCCTGCCACACCTGGCAGAGATAGTTCTGGCAAGATAAGGACTGGCATCCTCCCAGAGTGATTGCCTCTCTAGGGGGTGGGGAGCTACACCAAACCACAAGCATGCCTGAAGTAGTGACATCTGTGTTTCTCACACAGCCATGCAGGGGGCAAACCCTGTCCCTCATCATGCCCACAGCAGTGGCAGCCCAGCCATGAGAAGGTACATGTAGCCCCAACAGGGGATGCTGCTGGAGTGCCTGTTTCTGGTGACCAGGTGTGATTGCATTTTTTTTGTTCATCACAGGACACTTTCTACATAAGGCCACTACTTTCAAGACCAGGAGATACAGCTGACCTACTTAATACACAGTGAAAAACACAGAGTCAGACAAAATGAGGAGACAGAAGAATATGTGCTAAATGCAAGAATAAGACAAAACACCCCAAAAGAACTAAACAAAATAGAGATAGGCAAATCAAAATAATCAAAAGTAATGATCATAAAGATATTCACTGGATTTGAGAGAAGTGAGTGAACTTAGTGAGAACTTTAACAAAGATATAGAAAACATAAAAAAAGAGCCAGTCAGAGCTGAAGAATACAATAATTGAAGTGAAAAATACACTATAGAGGATCAACATCAGATTAGAGAATATGAAAGAATGGATCTGAAGACAGGATAGTGGAAAGCAACCAAAACAAACAGCAAAAACAAGAGGACTTAAAAAAAAATGAGGATAGATTAAAGGATGTCTGCGATAACATTGAGTGTACTAACACATTATAGGAGGACCAGAAGGAAAAGAAAGAAAGAAAGAAAGAAAGAAAGAAGCAGAAAATATATTTGAAAAAACAATAGATGAAAATTTTCCTAACCTGGAGAAAGAAACAGATGTTCAGGTTTAGGAAGCAAAGAGAGCCCCAAACAAGATGAACCTAAGGAGGTCCATACCAAGACACATAATAATTAAAATGGCAAAAATTAAAGATAAGAAAGACTCTTAAAAGCAAGAGAAAAGCAAAGAGTTATAAATCCCTTCTACAAGGCTATCTGCTGAATTTTTGCAGAAAGTTTGCAGACCAGAAGAAAGTGATATGATATATTCAAAGTGCTGAAAAGAAAAAGCTTATAAGCAAAAGTACTCTAGCTGGCAAGATTATCATTCAGAACTGAAGGAGAGAGGAGTTTCTTAGACAAACAAAAGTTAAAAGAGTTCATCACCACTAAACTGACCTTACAAGAAATGTTAAAGAGATTAATTTAAGCGGAAAAGAAAAGAATAACTAGAAGTAAGAAAATTATGAAGGGAAAACATTTCACTAGTAAAAGCAAACATACAATAAAGGTAGTAGATCAATCACTTATAAAGCTAATATGAAGGTTAAAAGACAAAATTATATCTACAAAAATGAGTTGAGGACTACACAAAACAAAACAATGGAAAATAAGATATATACATTAAACATGAAGGGGGAAGTAAAAATGGAATGCTTTTAGAATGTGTTCAAATATAAGTGACCATTAACTTAATATAGACTTCTATATACATAGGGTGTTATAAATGAACCTCATGATAACCATAAACCAAAAACCTATAATAGATACACAAACAAACAAACAAAAGTATCCAAGTATAACACTAAAGAAAGCCATCAAATCACAAGTGAAAAGAGAAAGAAAGGAAAGGAACAGAAAATTACAAGAACAATCAGAAAACAGAAGCACCTCAGCATATAAAACACATATGAACAGACATAAAGAGAGAGATTAACAATAATAATAGTAGGGGACTTAATACCCTTTTATATCAATGGATGGATCATTCAGACAAAATCAATAAGCAAACAGTAGCTTTGAATGGCATACTGGACCAGATGGACAAAGAAACACAATCTGATCACAAAGAAACCAATCACAAGAAAAAAACTGAAAAAAACCCCACAAATACACAGAAGCTAAACAACATGCTACTAACCTAATCAATGAGTCAATGAAGAAATCAAGGAGGAAATAAAAAAATACATGGAGACAAATGAAAATGGAAACACAGTATTTCAAGATCTTTGGGATGGAGCAGAAGCAATTCTAAGAGGAAATTTCACCATGATACAGGCTTACTTCAAGAAATAAGAAAAATCTCAAATAAACAATCTAATCTTACACCTAGAAGAAGAAAAATAAACAAAGCCAAAGTCAGTAGAAGGAAGGAAATAATAAAGATTAAAATAAATGAAATAGAAACGAAAAAAAATCAATGAAATTAAGAGCTGATTCTTTGAAAAGATAAACAAAATTGACAAACCTTTAACCAAACTCATAAGAAAAGAGAGAAGACTCAAATAAAATCAGAAATGAAAGAGAAGTTACATCTGACCCCACAGAAATAAGGACTATTATGAAAAATTAGATGTCAATAAATTGGACAATTTAGAAGAAACGCTAAGTTCCTAGAAACACACAATCTTCTAAGACTGAATCAAGAAGAAATAGAAAATCTGAATAGACCAATTACTAGTAACTAGTAATAAAAAACTCCCAACAAACAAAAGTCCAAGACCAGATGGCTTTACAGGTGAATTCTACCAAACATTTAAATAAGAGTTAATAATGGTTCTTCTCAAACTATTCCAAAAAAAAAAAATAGAAGAGGAAGGAATGCTTTTGAGTTCATTCCACAAGACCAGAATTACTCTGATACCAAAACCAGATTGTGACACTATAAGAAAGGAAAACTGCAGACCAGTATCTTTGATGAACATAGATGCAAAAATCCTCAACAAAATATTAGGAAAACTGAATTAAAATACATTAAAAAGATCATTTACTGGGGCACCTGGGTGGCTCAGTGGTCAAGCATCTGCCTTTGGCTCAGGTTGTGATCCCAGGGTTCTGGGATCGAGTTCTGCATTAGGCTTCCCGCAGGGAGCCTGCTTCTCCCTCTACCAATGTCCCTGCCCCTCTCTCTGTGTCTCATGAATAAATAGATAAAATCTTTTTCTTTAAATCATTTGCCATGATCAAGTGGGATTCATTCCAGTGATGTAAGAATGGTTCAATATCTGCAAATCAATGAATGTGACATGTCACACTAACAAAATAAAGTATAAAATTATATGATCATTTCAATAGATGAAGAAAAAGCATTTGACAGAATTCAATCTTCATTCGTTATAAAAACTCTCAACAAAGTGAGAATAGAAGAAACATGTCTCAACATAATAAAAGCCATATAGCTAAAGGCCGATAGCTAATATTACACCCAATGGTGAAAAGCTGAAAAGTTTTCCTCTAATATGAGGAAAAAAGGCAAAGATGTATACTCTCATCATTTTTATTCAACATAATATTAGAAGTTTAACTACTGCAATCAGACAAGAGAAAGGAGGCATGCAAATTGGTAAGGAAGAAGTAAAACTCACTATTTGCAGATGACATGATACTATATATAGAAAACCTTAAAGATTCCATCAAGAACTATTAGAACTAGTTAGCAAATTCAGTAAAGTTGCAGGATACAAATTAATATACAAAATTCTTTTGTATTTTTATACGCTAATAATGAACTAACAGAAAGAGAAATTTTAAAAACAATCTCATTTAAAATTGCATCAAAAACATAAAATACCAGGCAGCCTGGGTGGCTCAGCAGTTTATCGTTGCCTTCAGCCCAGGGCATGATCCTGGAGACCCGGGATTGAGTCCCACGTTGGGCTCCCTGCCTGGAGTCTGCTTCTCCCTCTGCCTGTATCTCTGCCTCTCTCTCTCTCTGTTTCTCTCATGAATAAATAAATAAATCTAAAAAAAAACACACATAAAATACCTAGGAATAAATTTAACCAAGGAAGTGAAAGATCTATATTCTGAGAACTTTAGAATACTAATGAAAGAAATAGAAGATGACACAAATAAATGGAAGGATATACCATGGTCATCGATTGGGAGAATTAGTATTGTTAAATGTACATATACCCAAAGAAAACTGCAGATTCAAAACAATACCTATCAAAATTCTAGTGGCATACTTCACAGAACTT
This sequence comes from Vulpes vulpes, assembly GCF_048418805.1. NCBI lineage: Eukaryota > Metazoa > Chordata > Mammalia > Carnivora > Canidae > Vulpes > Vulpes vulpes. The sequence continues at coordinate 90,626,037 of NC_132785.1, forward strand.
GAACAAATAATTCTAAAATTTTTATGTAGCCACAAAAGACTCTGAATAGCCAAAGCAATTGTGAGAAAGTATAACAAAGCTGAAGGTATCATAATCCAATTTTAAATTACACTACAAAGCTACCATAATAAAAACAGTAACATAAAAGCACAAAAAACATAGATCAATGGAAGAGAATACAGAGCCCAGAAATAAATCCAGACTTACATGGTCTATTATTCTGTGAGAAAGAAGAGTATACAATGGGGAAAAGACAGTCTCTTCAATGAATGGTATTGGGAAAATTGGATAGCTACACGAAAAACAGTGAAACTGGGCCACTTTTTTTTTAAGATTTAATTTTTTTGTTCATGAGAGACAGAGAGAGAGAGGCAGAGACATAGGCAGAGGGAGAAGAAGGCTCCCTGTGGGAAGCCTGATGTAGGACTCAATCTCAGGACCTTGGGGTCATGACCTGAGCCAAAGCAGATGCTCAACCACTGGGCCCCCCAGGTGCTCTTGGACCCTTTTCTTATAACATACACACAAATTCAAAATGGACTAAAAACCTAAATGTATGACCTGAAAACACGAAACTCTTAAAAGAAAACACAGGCAGTAACTCTTAAGCATTGGGCTTAGCAATATTTTTCACATATGTCTTCCAGGTAAGAGCAACAAAAGCAAAAATAAACAATTGAGACTACATCAAACTAAAAAGCTTTTGCACAGTGAAGTAAATCATCAACAAAATGAAAATTCAACTTACTGAATATAAGAGGGTATTTGCAAATAATATATCTGATGAGGGATTAATATCCAAAATATATAAAGAACTTACATAACTCATCACCAAAAAACCCAAACAATCCAATTTAAAAATGGGCTGAGGATTTGAATAGACATTTTCTCAAAGACATAAAGATAGCCAACAGACACATGCAAAGATGATCAACATCACTAATTGTCAGAAAAATGCAAATCAAAACCACAATGAGGTATTACCTCATACCAATCAGAATGGCTAGTATCAAAAAGACAAGAAATAACAGGTGTTGGAAAGGATGTGAAGAAAAGGGAACACTTGTGCTCTGTTGGTAGGTATGCAAATCGGTGCAGCAGAATGGAGGTTCCTCAAAAAATTAAAAATAGAACTACCATATCATCCAGTGATCGTACTTCAAGGTATTTATCTAAAGAAAATGAACACACTAATTCAAAAAGACACATGCACTTCTATGTTTATTGCAGCATTGCAGCTTGACCCTTGAAGAACACAAGTTTGAAATGTGCAAGTCCTCTTATACATGGATTTTTTTTTATGATAGAGTACTATAAGTGTATTTTCTCTTCCTTATGATTTTTTAAATGACATTTTCTTTTCTCTAGCTTACATGTAAAAATATAGCATATAATATGCAGAATATAAAAAACAGTGTTAATTAACTGTTTGTGTTATCATTAAGGCTTCCAGTCAACAGTAGGCTATTAGTAGTTAAATTTTTGAGGAGTCAATTAAACGTGGGTTTTCAACTGTGCAGGGACTCAGTACCCCTAACTCTGATGCTGTTCAGGGGTCAACTATATTTACAAGATATGAAAGCAACCTAGGTGTCCATCAATAGATGAATAAAGATAGGGTATATATACACAATGGAATATTACTAAGACATAAAAAAGAAGGACATCTTGCCATGTATGACAATATGGGTGGACCTGGAGAGTATAGGTGAAATAAGTCAGACAGAGAAAGACAACTGATTTCGCTTACATGTGGAATCTAACAAAACAAACAATCAACCAACTAACCAACCTAGTAAGAGACTCATAATTGCAAAGAACACATTGGTGGTTGCCAGAGGGGATGGGTGTGAGGGATAAGCAGAATAAGTAAAGTTGATGAAGAGGTACAAACTTCCAGTTAGAAAATAAGTCATGAAAAAAAAGTCACGAGAATGAAAAGTACAGCACAGGGAATATAGTCACTATTGCAATAACTTTACGTGGTGATAGACGGTCACCATGCTTATCATGGTGAGCATTTTACAATGTATATAAGTGTTGAATCACATTGTTGTACTCCTAAAAGTATTATAATATTGTCTGTCAACTGTACTTCAATTAAAAATTTAAAAAAGTCACACCCCAGTAAGTGGTAAAGTTGGGAATGTAACCTGAGACAACTGTTAAGCCTGTGCTCTTCATCACCGTGCCAGGTGGCCTTTCATTTTGTGCCTGGCATCATCGCCACATGTGGATGTAGCTGTAAGGCCCAGCGAGTTTAAATGAGTAGCTTAGGTCCAAACTGCCAGGATTTGTCAAAGTCAGATTTTCTGACTCTGACTTCAATACTCTTTCAACTTGAAATAGCATAAATTAAAGCAAACACTAACTTGGTTATGGGGCAGACAGTCAATATTTTTAGAGTGTTTATAGAAAGGAAGTAATTTTGGCCTGGCAAAAGAGCAAACTGAAGGTAGTTTTACATTCCTATTTCAAAAAGAATCATTCAAATTGGGAAAATTCCCATGGTGCTGGATCACTCTGTGGGATATTCAGGCAGAGCAAACCCCTTCTGCTCCCGCTCCAGCCCTCTTAAAAGCAAATTTTGTAGATTATCTCACTGGGCTTGTTGCCTTCTGAGTCTGTTGCACAAAATTGCTTGGTGTTTGGCAAGATCTGACTGGCAAGAAAGCATCTGTGTGGTTAGCCTTGTGTCTGACCCTGACTGGGAAGTGAAGACCAGTTTTTATATCTGAACCCCCACATCTCATCCACCTCCATTCTCCTTGGCACAATAGGAAGTGTAGCCATGAGGAGAGGAAACAAAGTGGGCTGGACCACGCAATGGTTAGAAGGGCTTCAGAGTCACTCTTCCTGGATTCAATTCCTATGTCTATCATGCTCTGGTAAGTGACCTTGCACTCTATGTCTTAGTTATCTCATCTGTAAAGTGGATGTCAGTTTGGGCTGCTATAACAAAGTACCATAGACTGGCTGGCTTATAAAAAAATGAAATTTATTTCTTAGTTCTGGAGGTTGGAAGTCCAAGATCAGGGTGCTAGCATGATTAGGTACTGGTGAAGACACTCTTCTGAGTTACAGACTGCTGACTTCTCATTGTATCCTCACATGGCAGAAAGGAGAGAGAGCTCTCTGGAGTCCCTTTTATAAGGGCACTAATTCTACCCTCTACCCTCATGACCTAATTACCTCCCACAAGGCCCTACCTCTTAATACCATCACATTGGGGGTTAGGATTTCAAGATATGAATTTTGCGGATGCAAACATTCAGTCCATTGGAATGGGGAATAAGGGTTTTGCCTTATGTGGATTGACAAGAAAATGTATTTGAGGGCATAGCCTTTGAAATGATTCACACTAAGTGTTTGGTAGAATTTTGCTACGGTTATTAAAGAAAATGTCTGAAGGAGTGTCTAAGAACAACAACACAGTCTTCTTGTTTGTTGTGAATTGTCTAGTCATATTTTCTCCAGTGCCTGCCTAATGAATTTAGCTTAGCAAGAGTGATTTGAAGGAACCCACTCAGCAATAGATTTTAAAGAAATAGGTCCAAGTTTAGGATGCAGAATTTGGCTTCAGAGTTCCTGAGAAGCAGCAGAATCTTTGGGTGGCATAGCTCATTAAAAGTGTAGTTTGACCACCCCTACCTCATTCTTGGAAAAAGTCAATAGGTGGCTCTCGGGAAATGTTTCACTACCAACCTGTTTTTAATTTTTTTCTCCTCATGTTCATGTTTTTCTGCTCAGAATTGTTAAAAAAAAATCCTGCTATAGCCATTTGATTTCACCACAGTTTTTTTTTTTTTTTTTTTTTTTGAGCAGGGGACGGGAGGTGGTGATGTCAAGCTAGTTCATTCCATATCTTGGTAGTGGTAAGAAGCCAGCTGCTTTTCAAGGTGAAGGAAGGAAAGAACATGGCTCTGTGTCCACCTCTTCATGCTCTCGAATATGTGGTCTCTCTCTCTCTCTCTCTCTCTCTTTTTAAAAATGGGCTCCACACGCAACATGGGGCTTAAACTCACAACCCCAAGATTGAGAGTTGCATACAGTACTGACTGAGCCAGTCAGGTGTCCCATGTGGTGTCTCATTGCATGGGTACCCTGGAGACATGTGGCTCCAGGCTGTAAGCATCCAGGAAATAGGGTTCTCAGGGGGCCTGAGAAGTTGCAGACGGGAAGAAGTAGGTCAGACAAGGTTGAAAAGGCTGGTGTGTGAGAGGCAAGGTGGAGGAAAGTGAGAGATGGAGCCACAAGGTTTTGTCTGAGAAGTGGGGAAAGGTTAGGCTACTTCCAGAAAAGGACTGGCAGGAACAGCAGAGTCTTCACTGAAGCTTCACTATGGGAATGTGGCTGAATCCCAACAGGTCTTTGCTGGGTCCATTATCTATCCCACATCTATTTCAGAGGCACAGGCCTAAGTGCCTTCTTTGGATTTCCCATTGGCTGTTGAGTTTTAACAGCAGTTCAGCATCTGAGACCTTTCTTCTGTTTCCTTCCTAAGACCATTGCCATGATCTGACCAGATCAGTTTACTCCTGTTTTTCAAGTATATAGATAAAATATAAATAGGCTTCCTGATGAAAGACCACTGGACTGAGGGGCAGAGGTTCTGGCATTGTCCCCAGTTGTGTGATTCTGGTGCACTGTAGTGGAAGGTCTGGTCCCTCAACCAGATCCCCCTCTAAGCACTGACACCCCATTTCCCTAACTGTTGGGAGTAGAGGCTGCTGATGGCAGCTGAACCACTGGTAAGAATTACCCTTAGCTGAAGGCAGTCATCCCTAATAGGGGCAATTTTGCACCTACTTGGTAAGGTCTGGACACATTTTTGGTTGTCACAACTGAAGGGTGGGGTGCTACTGGCATTTAGTGAGTAGAGACCAGGGTTGCTGCTATACATTCTTCAATGAATAGGATAGTGTCCTGTGATAAAGAATCAACTAGCCCAGAATGTCAAGAGTGATCAGGTTGAAAAATGCTGCCCTGTTCCTGGAAGCAGCCTGTAATATATAACAGCTTTTTGGTGTTCTGGTCCCTTGCTTCATGCTTCAATTTAGGACCACTTCAAAAAGGCTATCCCAGCTCCAGAGCTCTTTGTGGAATTGGTATAGGTCTTTGCTGTGACTGCATCACAGTTTAACATCTCTGTCCAGTCCTGCTGGTTTCCTAATGCTATAGACTATTTAGAGTCACCCTTCCTAAATTCACATGTTGAAACCTAAAGCTCAATGTGATGGTATCAGGAGATGGAGGTGCTTAGGTAATGAGGGTAAACCCCTCAAAAACAGGATTAGTACTCATAAAAAAACAAACCCCCCAGAGCTTCCTAGTCCTTTCCATCATGTAAGGACACAGCAAACAATAGCTGTCTATGAGTAAGGAAGTGGGCCCACACCAGACACTGAATCTGCCAGCACCTTGGTCTTAGACTTCATAGCCTCCAGAACTATGAGAGGTCAGTCTGCTGTTTATAAAACACAGTTTATGGTATTTGGTCATAGCAGCTCAAACAGACTAAAACCCCTCATGGGTGTGAGCACTTCTCAATAAGCCTTCTGCACACAAACCTTCATCTCAGTCAGTTATCCCAGGGTGCTCAAACCAACACAATTGGTATCAAAAGTAATCCTCAGAAGCACCCTGAATGTTATACCTTCTTGCTACTTGTTAAAACTGAGGCAGATTTTATTTTACTTATCAACTTCTGTTAGTAATGTTTGCAGAAAATTGCTAGTTGTATCCAATGTCTTTTCTCCCATTGTCACATAATACGAATTTTATTGGGCCATATATTGCCAAATGTTAGGAAAGGTTGGTAATATGGCCATATTCTGACCAAGGGGAAGGAAGTTGTTCTGATGTGTGTAACTTCTTGGTTGGCCACTTATGGAAAAGGATCATGTCTTTCCCTTTATTCCCCTTTCTACTGGCCGGACTGCAGATATAATGGTGGAGATGGGAATAGTCATCGCAAAAGCCTCATGTTGAGGATGCCAAAGCAGCAAAATCAGAAAGACTTGGTCCCTGATGACTGTGTTGTCACCTTACAACCTATGGGCCACTTTTCAGTACTATTATGTAGGAAACTTTTTTCTTAAGTTGCTACATTTTTGTACTCTCTTTTATAGCAGCCAAACCAATATGTAAGCTATGTACATCTTTAGGATAATAAAATGATGATAAGTCCATAAAAAGATGTATTATTTCTGGTAATGAGTTTCACTAATCACATTTTTAGCTTCCATTCTAAAGATCAACCACATAATTTTATGATTCATTCCCTATTGTCTACACAGTAGTTTTAACCTATAATAGAGAGTGGGGTTGAGAGTGAGGGTAAGTATATCAGAATCTCCTAAAGAATTGTTTCAAGAATACATATACTCAGGTCTCTCTTCTATAGTGATTATAATATATACCCTTGGGATGGAGTATGTTTGGGGCTTGTGTTTTGAAAACTTAGGATAGAGCATAATACTGATGTTTGGGGTACCTGGATGGCCCAGTCGGTTAAGCATCTGACTCTTGATCTCAGCTCAGGTCTTGATCCAGGGTGGTGAGTTCAAGCCCCACATTGGGCTACACACTGGATGTGGAGCCTACTTAAAAAAAAAAAAGACTACAGCTGGTATGTCATCTTGCCCTATACAGGAAGCACAGAGTAGACACTCAACAAATGTCTTTTGATTAAATGAAATTTCTAGGGCTGAAGATATGCTACATGCTATGAAATTCTTTCTTTTTTTTTAATTGTAAAACTAATAGCCCCTTATGAGAACTCAGAAGGCAGGCCTATGTTCTAAGGCCATAAGGATATAAATGCTAGCAGATTTGTGAGTATCCAAGAGGTAAATAAAAAGCTAGGCAGAGCTCCACCATTTACTTTTAACAGATATATTTTTAGATGGCATTCAAAGTCTAAAATTCCTCAGTGAGATTCAGGTGTACTAAATAAGGAGGTGATATTGTAGGGCAGACATTGCAGATTTGTTAGGTAACCCTATCATTTTGGCCAAAGATTCATTGGGTACTTATATAAAATATTTATAGGTGGGTAACATTTGGCTGGACTTTTATAGCCTATAACTCTGCTCACTGATTCTAACTTAGAGTAGAAGTGTCAATACATATGGACTAAGTAGTGTTTAGATATTCCAAATAGCTATGTAAATCCATATTGGGAAGTAATAAGCATACTACTGTTACACAGAACTTTATGTCTCTTGTTGAGCTCAAAGAATGAAATGGGGGGGTGTGTGTGAAATGATGCTGATAAAAGCAAGAGTTTTGCTTTAGTGCTCATTTTCCCTGGTTCCTCTGCTATTGGTGCTCTTCAAAGAATTTGTGTTAGGGTTTCACAGAGCTGAGGCCAAGAATGCCTCAGTCTACAGCTATAGGGGAGGAAAACACCACTTTTCTTCTACTGTCTTAGATTCAGTGACAAGTTAAACTAACAAGAGACAAATTAACAGGAGAAGGGAAATAGCTCATTTACATGTGCAATATGTATACATGTGGAAGAAATTTAGTGATGAGTAATTTGAAGTGGTGATTAGAGCTGAAAGTTTACATACCATTTAACAAAGACCAATAAAATTGTTGAGAATTGATAAAAGAAAGAAAAAGATGTTTAGGTGCTCAGTGGTAGCAAACAATGAAAGATATATATCTATATATCTATATCTATATCTATATCTATATCTATATCTATATCTATATCTATTTATCTGGAGGGTTTAGTAAGTTTTCTCACATAGACTCCTCTAAGTGCTATCTCTGGGCTAATTAATCACCAGAGAGGGATTAAGAATTCCGTTCTTCCTGCAATAATAGAGGAGAATGTGGAACCATTCACAAAGAGAAACTTATGCCCTGCTTTTAGGAAAATAGGAGAGCAGAAAGGTGTGCGTGTGTGTGTGTGTGTGTGTGTGCACGCGTGCATGTGAGCACTCTTTCTCAACTATGTTCAGCTCAAAATAATCCCCATGCCAATCCACATTTTGGGGTGGCATATTCTGATCCTTTTCACAGCCCGTGGGGCAGGGGACAGATGGAAGCTCAGGCTTTTTCATGACCTTCCTGGATCTCCTAGCCTCTTTGTTACTCAAGAGCATTTAACTTAATCTCTTCTTCCTAACAGTCTCAATCTTTCCATATCTGAATAAGTTCAAAAATCTTAAGAGAAAAAAAAGTGGCTCATCTTTGTGTGCCAGTCTAAGTCTTATTAACTTCCCATGGATTAATTGCCCTTGGGTCAGTGATCATCTGCCCAAGGATCACCCCCCACCCAACATCCCACCAGTCATTTCCCTGAGTATGGGCCGAAGGAACAGAACTGTTAGCTTAGAAGAGGAAGTTGGGCACTTCTAATGATTTACAATTCCTACAGAAAATTGTTATTTTTCAGAAAATCAAATTCTACTAAGAAAACTATTAAAGCATCTGTCTTGAAAGTTATAAGCAGTTTCATAAGAGGTCTGTAAAAGTTGTTCTTAATTTGGTTGAAGGCGATCTTTCTTGAGTTTGCATGTATTTACTGACTTTGGAGGAGATTTACATATAAATTCCAAACTTCTGTGATGTATGAGAGATCCTATGAAGGAAAGCAGGTTGGTCAGCCTTTTAGCACTTTAAGAAAGTAGAATGCTCAATGGGAAAGGTATTAGAGTTAAGAAATTACATATTTTAAGTTAGAGTATCTGGGTGGCTTGGTAGGTTGGGCAACTGACTCTTGGTTTTGGCTCAAGTTATGATCTTGGGGTGGTGATATTGAGCCTGGTATAGGGCTCAGTGCTCAGTGGGGAGTCTGCTTGGAATTCTATCCCTATCCCTCTGCCCTCTCCCTGACTTGCATTCTCTCTCTTTTTCTAAAATAAATATTAAAAAAAGAAATTCTATATTTTAGGGATAATGAGAGTAGTCATAGAGTTATCATGGTTATTAAATGAGGTAACTCAATATACCTACCATTTAACAGATGATCAATACATGGTAATGGTTATTCCTTGTGAGGTCAAAAGACTTAAATTTTTGAAAACATTTGTCCCTGAGTCATTTGTTTTTTTCCTTTCATTGTTTTACCTGGTCAATTTCTGCCACGAGAAAATACCTTTTCTTTTATCATTGATACATAAATATACGATATCCAAAAGAAGCCTGACACTCTAATAGCTTTTAATTTGCCCTTAGTTGCTTTGCATTTGCTGCTGGAAGCTTCCACCAGACGATTATTGAGGTCTCATTAAATTACATTAAACATGGATAATATGTACAAGCTTGAATGCAACTGGGAATAAACACATTTATATGTTCAAAAAAAATTGAGCAAGCATAAATCAACCTCACCTTGTATTTTGAAATTGCAAAATTCAGAATATCTGTTGCCATTTAAATGAATAAAGTGGTAGGGGAGGAAAAAAGTCTTTTCTGCTACACTCTCAGGTTCAATAACTGAAGCATGCCAATTAAACTGACAAAAGACAGATTAACAGGAGAAAGATATGCAAAGATTATTTTTAATTTTATATGCACAGAGGCTCCATAGAAAAGAAGTGAAATACCAAAAGAAGCAGTTAGACCTGGATGTTTATGTACCATTTTAACAAAGAGCAATACATTGTGGAGAAATGATCAGACAAAGGAAAACGGGTTTGGGCTCCTAGGAGAAGTAATTTATGGGAAGGGAGATATGGGGAACAGGAAACTAATGGTAGAGAAGGGCTATTTAGTAAGGTTTGTTTATGCAGACCCATCTCAGTGCCATCTCCCATCTCTGGTGATAGGGTTATTCTCCTCCTTTCGGTATGGGAGAGACAACACCTTCACAAGGGAAATTTATGTCACCTTTTAAAAAGTAATTGATAAATTAATTAATTACACTAGGTTCAGAGCCCACCATGGGGTCAATTCCATGACCCTGATCCCATGACCTGAGCCAACATCAAGAGTGGACACTCAACTGACTGAGCCACCCAGGTGCCCCTATGTCACTTTTACGAAGGGAAATTTATGACTTGCTTTTAAAGGCTGATAGAAGGAGGATGGTGAGCTCATGTTTGCTATCCTACAATTACCTTCAACTCAAAATAATCCTTATTCCAAAGTGACATATTTTGGGGTTACATACTCTGATTTGCTTTACAGTATAATTTTTATGTATTGACATGGAAAGATGTCTACAAAATATTAAGTTAAAAAGCAAATTATAAAATATATTTGTAGGATGTTCCATTTTTATGAAATTGTAATAAGTATAATAAAATACATTTATTTTGCATAGAAAGATAATTGGAAAAGAACACACTCTTTATTGTAGTTCTCTGATGGCATTAAGGGGACTTCCACTTTGTACTAAAATATTTGAATGTAGTTGAATTTTTATTATGAAAAGATACTATTTTTGCAATTATGAATATATTACAAAACAAATGAAACATGCAGAATAATTTGTTTGAGGCAAATCTTACGAAGCAGACAAGGTGATTAAGCAAAAGTAGGGTGGTTTTTTGTTTGTTTGTTTGTTTTACTGACTTAAGTTTAAATCAGTTCTACCACTTGGTTTAGTATTTCCAATATTTTGGCTACCTCAGGCAATTTTCATTGCTTATTACCAGATTTTCTGTTTTAGTTTATCCTCAGCTTCTAGAATATAGGTGTTAAATACCACATTTTGCCCTCTTGGCTAGTCATTCTCCACATGAATGCTCTTGAACCAATGTTTAACTTCTCTATCTAGCTGTCTGCTTCCCAGTCTCTGGGTTCTCATCTCCCTATGGGTGGTTCTGAGAGGACTTTGAAGGAGTGTTAGTACCCTCTTTCTTGAGAAGCTCTGATTAATTCTTTGATTTAGATTGCTGTTCTTGTTTTCAAATGGTGCTCCCTGGAGCTCAAGGCAGTGTTGTAACTATTGAACTTTACTGTGCATGGATATTATTAAAATGCAGAGTACAGAGACCTAGCTCTAGTGATTCTACTTTGGTAGGTATAAGGTAAGGCTCAGGTATCTGCATTTTAACCAAGTGTCTTAAGATGATTCTGTGTTGCTCAGGTATCTGCACTTTAACCAAGTGTCTTAAGATGGTTCTGTGCAGATTCTTCAAGCACTGTAGACAGGAAGGGCTCCAAGGTCCATTTGTGGTCAATGAAAATATTTGATTTTATCTGTTTTGTAAATATGCATCTGGTAAAATTTTATTTGAGAAAATCTTGTCTATCCATATCTATAGATCCAAATCTACCAAATGTTTCCTTTTGTATTATGATTTGAAAAGTCTTCTCCAATCCATGATTCCAAAAATAAACAAGCAAGTAAATAAAAAAAATCTCCCTCCAAATGCCTTTATATTCTTTTCTAGCTTTATTATAGCTTCCTTCTTTTTACAGTTGAAAGTATATCTAGAAATAATAAAAGTATATCTAGAATTTCTTTTTTATTTCCATTTTTCAATTTTTAAGTAGGCTTCTTTAAATGGAATAGTTTTTGCTTGGTTCTAAAAAACTCTGAAATCTAAATTGTAATTTCATTCAATTTATAAATTAATGTGGTGGAGGGGAAGAGGAAAAAAATGGCACTGAGTATTGAGTACTCTCTTCCAGGAATATAGTATGGTGTTCTTTTTTCTTTTCTTTTTTTTTCTTAAGATTTATTTATTTATTCATGAGAGAGAGAGAGAGAGAGAGAGGATGGCAGAGGGAGAAGCAGGCTCCTCACAGGGACCCCGATAATGGGACTCGATCCTGGATCCTGGATCAGGCCCTGAGCCAAAGGCAGGCACTCAACCACGAGCCACCCAGTGTCCCATATAGTATGGTTTTCAATGTAATCAATCTTCTCTTATGCCCCTCAATTAAGTTTTGTTATTCTCTTCCTATAGGATCTGTCCATTTCTTGTAAACTATATAGTACAGAAGCAGCACAGAAACATTGTAAAGCATGAAGTCAGATGCCTGAATTAAAAGCCCATCTCCTTTTACTAGTTATGGACTTTGAGAAAGTTGCTTACCTTTGCTTGCGTCAGTTTCCTTTTCTGTAAAATGGGGAGGATGTTAATAGCACCTACGTCACAGAATTGCTTAATAAATAATACATACATGCAAAACACGTAAAATATTTCTGGCATCAGATGCACCATCAATTTCAAGTTAAGTGCCCTTTCTATAGGTGTAGTTGTCTTATCTGAAAGTTATTTATGTAGTGACCATAAGCTTATAGAACACAAGTGAAGACCTTGAAATCATGTAAGCATATTAAATAGATGGGTCAAAGAATAATTCAGATGACATCCATTTATGATAAAAACTTTCAACAAAGTGGATATAGAAAGACTACCTTAGCATAATAAAGGTCACATATGACAAGCCCATAGATAACATCATACTCATGGTAAAAATCAGGAAGTTTTTCTTCTAAAAATAGGAACAGGACTAGAATGCCCACTCTCACCACTTTTATTCAACATAATACTAGAAGTCCTAGCCAGAGGAATTAAGTAAGAAAAAAGAAGAAGGCATCCAAATCAGAGAGGAAGGAAAACAGTCACTATTTGCAGATGACATGATATAGAAGACCCTAAAGAAATCACCAAAAAATTGTTAGAATAAATGAATTCAGTAAAGTTATAGAATACAAAAATCAGCATACAGAAATCTGTAGTATTTCTTTTTTTTTAATTTTTATTTATTTGTGATAGTCACAGAGAGAGAGAGAGAGAGAGAGAGAGAGAGGCAGAGACACAGACAGAGGGAGAAGCAGGCTCCATGCACTGGGAGCCCGACGTGGGATTCCATCCCGGGTCTCCAGGATCGCACCCTGGGCCAAAGACAGGCGCTAAACCGCTGCGCCACCCAGGGATCCCACTCTGTAGTATTTCTATACAGTAATACTGAAATATCAGAAAGAGAAATTAAGAAAACAATCTCACGTACAATTGTATCAAAAAGAGTAAGATACTTAGAAATAAACTTAACCAAGGAGGTAAAAGACCTGTATATTAAAAACTATAAGATCTTATTGAAGAAAGATAAGAAGATACAAATATATGGAAAGATATTCTGTGTTCATGGACTAGAAGAATTAATATTGTTAAAATGTCCATTCTATCTGAATCAATCTACAGATTCTATGCAATACCTATCAAAATTCTAATGACACATGAACTAGAATAAATAATTCTAAAATTCCTATGGGACCACAAAAGACACGGATAACCAAAGCAATCTTGAAAATAAAGAACAAAGCTAGAGGTATCATGCTCCTTGATTTCAAACTACACTATAAAGCTATAGTGATCAAAATGGTATGGTATTGATATAAAAATAGACATATAAATCAGCAGAACAGAATAGAGAGCCCAGAAATAAATCCACACATATGTGGACAGTTAATCTATGACAAAGAAACCAAGAACATACAACGGAGAAAGGGAAGTCTCTTTAATAAATGATGTTAGGAAAACTGGAGAGCCATATGCAAGGAAATGAAACTAGACCACTATCTCACACTATACACATAAATTAATTCAAAATATATCAAAGACTTGAATGTAAGACCTGGAACCATAAAATTCCTAGAAGAAAATACAGGCAGTAAACTTCTTGTCATCGGCCTTGATGATTTCTTTGTGGTTCTGAATCTAAAGGCAAGGGAAATAAAAACAAAAATAAACAAATGGGACTATATCAAACTAAAAAAACCTCTGCACAACAAAGGAAACCATCAATATAACAAAAAGGTAACCTACTGAATTGGACAAGATATTTTCAAACCATATATCTGATAAAGGATTAATATCCATAATATATGAAGAATGCATACAACTCAACAACAAAAAAATATCCAATTAAAAAATGGGCAGAAGATCTGAACAGATATTTTCCCAAAGAAGACCTACAGGTGGCCAACAGGCACATGAGAAGGTGCTCAACATCATTGATTATCAGGGAAGTGCAAATCAAAACCGTAGTGAGATATCACCTCCTATTTGTCAGAGTGGCTATGATCAAAAAGATAAAAAACCAGCAAGTTTTGGAGAGAATGTGGAGAAAAGAGGACATTCATATACTTGGGGAGATTGTAAAATGGTTGTAGCCACTATGGAAAATCACATGGCGATTCCTCAAAAAATTAAAAATAGAACTACCATATGATCCAGCTATTCCACTTTTGGGTATTTACTTGAGAAATATGAAAACACTACTTTGAAAAGATATATGTATCACTATGTTTACTGTAGTATTACAATACTCAGATATGGAAACAATCTAAACATTCATTGGTAGATAAATGGAAAAAGATGTGATGTATTTATACAATGGAACACTACTCAGGCATAAAAAATAATGTAATCTTGACACTTGTGACAACATGGATGGACCTTAAGAGTATTATGCTAAGTGAAATGTCAGACAGAGACAGATACCAATGATTTCACACACATATGGAATGTAAACAAACAAAAAAACCAAAATAAAACAAAAACAATTCCAGAAACAGAGAATAGATTAGTGATTACCAGAGAAGAAGGAGGTTGAGTGAAATGGGTGAAGAGGGTCAACTAGATTTGTGGTGGGAATCACTTTGTAGTATAATCAGATGTCATGTTATAAAGCTATATACCTGATATATATATAATACAAAAAAATTAAACATATAAAAATATAAATTTATATATAATGAATTTATATTTATATAATAAATTTATGTTCATATAATATTTATATGATGAATTTATATAATAAGTCTATATATACATATATAAGCATATATGTATATATATTTTTTGTATATAAATATACAAAGATTAAAGATTCTTGTTTGATATAAAATTTGGAAATAATTAGTGGTCATGGTAGAACATTATGATTATAATTAATGTCAATGATTTATACACCTAAAAATAGCTAAAATAGCAAATTTTGTGTTATATGTATTTTACCACAATAAAAAAAGAGGATGCTAAGAAGAAAAAAAAAAAGAGAATAACTCAGAGGTAATCATTTAAAGCACTGAGGACTTGCTGGTACCTACAAGGAGAATAGCCTCTGGAAACGCTGTCTCCTTGAGCAAAGGCAAAGGCAGGGTTTATAAAAAGCTAAACCCTCAACATTTCACAAGAGAAAGGGATCAGTTGATTTAGGCAAGTCTAGTTCAGGATTGGTTAGTATGCAATGGAACAGGCTGATTACTGCCCATTATGTTGTGGTTTCTCCAGGAATTATGTGTTCCCACTACAGCTCATCCTCTTTATTCAGGCTTTTACCCAGGACTAATTTTCTTTTATTTTAGACAGTCTTTAGTCACTTGCTAGTCTGTGCTCCACTGTATAAATGATTATTTTCACATATTTAACTGTGACTTTATTTTTATGGTTTTAACCCAATAGACTCTGAACCATGAAAACCTTTCTAATTTACCTTTGTCTTTCAGTGTCCTGACCAGACTCTAGCACGTACCAAGATCCCAACAAATGTTCTAATGAATAATATTCCAGCCCATACAAAAATTGGGGATGGTGGTAGGGATGGGGGGGACCTTTGAAAAAGTGACAGTATATTGCCTACTGGAAATTAAGTGATCCTAGTTCATGACTACTGGAATTAAGTGTCCTAGTTCATTAACCTCTGTGGATATCTGTTTCCTCATCTTAATCATGCCATATCAATGGTTTTCAACTCTAGTTGCACATTAGACTTACCTACAGGACTTAATCTCCAATGCCCAGGTCCCCCTCCACACCAATTGGATCAGAATCTCTGGTACTGTAATTTAAAAAATGCTGCCTGTAATTCTATTATATAGCCACATTGAGATCAGCTGGGCAGGGTGTGCTATCACATCTATGAGTACGAGGAACATCTGATAATCTTAAAGTGAGGGAGAAGCAAATTAAAAAGCTCTAGTCATCTGGGATTATCTTGTATAGTAGCAAATATTCATACAACTTTGGTAGTCCATGAGAGGACATCATTTGACTATGTAATTCAGGATGTAACTGCTGTCTGTAATATGATTCAGTAAGTAGAGAATTGGTTAGTACATTTTAGTAAGATTTACACAAAAATGCATAGAAAAATTTAAAAGATTTTGATGCTTAATAGTATAAATTAGTTGTCTGGTAAAGCCACTTATATGGAATACTTCACGTTTCTTGGATGCCTGGTCATTGAGCCTTACTATGGTCACTTTCACTTTTAAGTCTTCTGGTATGTTATGAGGCTTTGTGATTTCTTGTTAGAGGATGGAGATTAAAATAAAACAAAACCAAAAACATACAAGAAAACCTTCTTTCTTGCCACCATGACCTCCCTTCTCTGTGGCTCCATTTCTCTGCTCCCTTCACAGATAAACCTCTCAACTGAGATTTTTCCCTGTCTCTATTTTCCACTCACTGTTTCATTTACTTTCATCTGGCTTCTTTCTTATCATGATGGAAGCTGCACTTGCAAGATCATTACCAATGACCTCCAAACTAGCAGATACTTTTTTATCAGCTCACCTGACCTTTTAGCAACTTTTAAGTTTCTCTAACACTCTCTTTTCCTTTTCCTTCTACCGCTGGCTGCTCCCCTCTTTTCTTGGCTTCTCCTTCTCAACCCAATGACTAAAATGTTGGAGTGCTTTGGAGCACCACTCCTGACATTGGTTCTGTGAGTTTTTGTTAGAAATAGAAGCTGAATATCTGACTTGCCCTACCACACAGCAGTTCAATGGCTTAGCAGTGCAATAATTTTATTGCAATTTTTCAAATTGCAACTAAAATTTTTCTGAACCAGAAGATTATCTTCAACCATTATTATAGAACACTGCATGACTCTGCAAATTTTGTTGCAGACACAATGTTTCTTAATTAATTCAGCCTAACATTACAATACAAAATAGTGCTTATATGTGAAACTTACACACAGAAGTAATTTCAATGACAATTAACGTTGTTTGGATCATAAGTAACATGAAGCTCAAATATACTTTCTATGCTGCCTTAGTTATTATTATTATTTTAAAGATTTTATTTATTTATTTATGAGAGACACACACACACACAGAGAGAGAGAGAGAGAGAGGCAGAGACACAGGCAGAGGGAGAAGCGGGCTCCATGCAGGGAGCCTGACGTGGGACTCCATCCAGGATCTCTAGGATCACGCCCTGGAGGTGCTGCTAAACCGCTGAGCCACCTGAGCTCCCCCTATGCTGCCTAAGTTAAAACAAAAAGCAAGATCTCCATTCCCATGCAAACTTGCAGGATAGATTTTCTAAACTCAAACTGAAGTGCAAAAGAAATTTCCTTGTTAAGAAATCTCTCTAAACTGTGCAGTTGTGGAGCTCCCATCTAACCTTTAATTGGAAGTGATTAATCTGCAATGCAATGACATACCAAAAGGCAAATATCAAGTGAAGAATCTAATAGAATTCCATAAATGCTTCCCAAGTGATTAATACACACAATGAAAATCATGTGCTTGTGGACTGATGTCAGTATTTGTCAGTACCTATCTTTGTGAAAGACATTTTCAAAGATGAAGTATATAAAATGTCATTATAGATCAGCATTAACATGACCATTTTAGCCAATTTTATTAGAAATGCAAAATTTGAACCCAAGTTAGGCAAAACATTATCCTTTCCCAAGTAATTCTGTTCTTCTCATTTGTAGACCCACATTACAAAAATTATTCTCAATTATGTTTTGAATTTCATCAATTAAAAAATTGTGGAACTTTTCCATTTCTTGTTATATAAGTACCTATGTAATATCCCTGCTTCTGCCTCTTGGTCCTTTATAGAAAAAGTTGTCAAGCCCTGGTCTAACCCATCATCATTATAATCATGCACAACTCAAAAGATTCTAGGCCATGAATGATCTGGCTTCTGTCTGCTTCTTCAACCATCCTTGCCTTCTCTGCCTCAAACACATCAGTCTTCCCTCCCACAGGAGCTTTACGCTTGTTGCATCTTTTGCCTGGGATGCCTTTAAAGGTACAGGCCTTGTGAGGCCGAGTTCTTGATGGTGTCTGTGCTAACTCCAGGCACTTAGTTCCAGAACTGCTGGCTGTGGAAACCCCACACATCTAGTGTCAGCAGAATTGTGTGTGCGGTAGTAGCATGAGAGGAAGGGAAAATACAGTGTTTTTCTTAGACAAGATTTGACACAACCTATCAATTAAGCATTAAAAGATGATTATTTTCATACTTTTTGATTTTGAGATGGTTAGATACTTGTAAGTGTAGTTATTTATGCCCACTGTTCACCAGCTTGGGGTTGCAAACACCTCTCACTCTTATGTTTGTTCTCCAAAGCACAGAAAGTTAGAGTTAATGTTTCCCTAATCAGTAAGGACCCTAGCTAGTCTTCCTGTAGGGCCCACCTCTGTGGAGATGAATAAAGGCCCTGGGCATGCTTTCTGGTGTCTTATCTTCAGTCTTTGTTGTCCTTTGGGCTTGCTGATGGAGCAGGTTCTTGGACTTGTAACGAAAGATACAAAGGCTAGACCTTTGTTGTTTACTGGGGAGGACTAGAAGCATTGACAGCATGTGGGAGCTTGCTAGAACTGCAGTCTTATTTGCCACTTTCAACGTAATTAGAACCTATTTAAAAAGGTTCCCAGCTGAATCTTATGTCACATCCAGGCCTGGATGCTGATTGATGTGGAAGGTGGCTCCAACTGGTTGTTATTGCTGCCACCATCGCCTCTGAGTGTCCTCCAGAGATTTCTGCTTCATGCCACATAGCTGACTCCTGATGGTAAATGCTGCACTACTATCCAGTTCAGAATCTGGGACAGGGCCACACCCCTCCCTAATCTAAGTCATTCCATGGGTAGAATGCAGCTCAGTAGAATACATATGGTAATTTTCAGCAAGACTTGCTAATTTAGGGATTATAGAATATTATAGAACCTTATGTGATGCTCTTGGACTGCTTCTACCAAGGCCTGGGATGGTTCAACACCTAACACAGAACAATGTCTAGGCAGCAACCTGCCCCAGAGTCCTGATCAAACCAATTCTTGAATACAGGGAGAGAGGAAGAAAGCTTTTTCCTGACTTCATTCTTAGGACTGCTTGTCAGAGCTCTCATTTCCTGACCCAGTATTGACCCTTCTCTAGGTTGACTGACAGTGGGAACATCCATTCCCTTGAGGGGAAACCCCGCCCCCACCCACAGGGGTGTGGTCTGACATATAATAGTTTGACATAAGCACATTCCCTAAAGTTCAGGGTATTTGGTCTTAAATAACACCACATGTGGGATATCAGCAGCCCTGGCAATTTTCTTTTCCATTTCTTCTCATCAAGGTTCTGAAACTTGGTTGTCTAATCTCATCCTGGGCTACCTGGTTATATAAGAACTCACCTGACATATTTAAAGCTTGCAGAGAACAGGTTATATACTTATTTAAAGATCCAAGGGAGGAAAAGTTGTGATTAAAGAGAACTGGTTGAGATATGAATAATAGTAAGTGTTGTGAAATTTTCTCTGGATTTTTCTAAACAAATATTAGAAAGTATTAGCAAGAGGACCTGCTGCTTTTGAATTACATATACCCTGACTTGAAGAGAGATCGGTTATTGCTGATCTATCTGAGCAGAGGTTCCACAATGACTTTGGATTGCTCAATACTGTCTTGGAAACCCTACTGAATGGCAATTTTTAGCTTTTCTTTTCCATTTTAGAGGTTTGTATGAGCTTTAAAAATAACCCAGTTATGCTGGCTGGAAGGCAGTTTTTCTGCGAAAGATTTTCTAGACGTTGGAAAGGAGAAAGAACAATGAATAGAAAACACTTGCTGTTTATTGAATTTAATAAACATGCTTTATGTTTGTATAAGCTGAAGGTATTTGCACATTCATTGTCTCAGTTTATCCTTATATCAGCTCTGGGATTATTATAGAACATCCCATTTTAAGAATTTGGAAAACTGGAGTCCAGAGAAGTTAAGTGGCTGCAAAGTGGTAAAATCAGGTCTCAAACTCATCTTCTGACTCTAAATTCAATTTTCTATTTCAGGTTTAAAAATGTTTGAGTTCAAGTTAAAGGTGGATCAAGAGGGAGTAATGTGATTGAGCTGCCTGCATGATCTGTGGAAGTACCATTTTTTATTTATCATTTTTATGATTTTATTTTATTTTTTCATGCCTCTCATCATTTTATTTTTTATTTTATTTTAAATTTAATTAAAATATTTTTATTTATTTATTTCAGAGAGAGTGAGGGAACATGAGCAAGAGGAGGAGCAGACTCTCTGCTGAGCAGAGAGCCTGACACAGGACTGGGTCCTGGGATTCCAGGATCATGACCTGAGCCAAAGGCAGACACTTAACCGACTGAGTCACCCAGGTGCCCATATAATAGGTCATTTTTGTCTCTGTCTTTATAAGATGTTGAGAGAATTATCTAGACCAGAGCTCTACCCAAACCTTTTTTCTTCTTCCCACTTGCTCTTTCTCTCCTTTCTCCCCCTCTCTTTTTCCCTCTCTCATTTATTCCTCAAATAATAGATTTCTTTCCACTTCACTCCCACTGGTTTAACTTGATTTTTAAAGGACTTTACTAGTAAGATCCCAGAATGACTCAGGGTGGAGGAAACTACAGCAGATGGAGAGAAGGAAGCAGAGGAGGGGGTGTGGAAGGAAGGAGCTGAGGGCCAGGGCAGGTGTGGAGAGCAGCTTAGTGCAGACACACGAATTTCTACAACCAGACTGGTATTCTGAGATATTCCCTGCTGCTCTGGAATCTCTGTAAACACAGGGATTTGTCTGGAATGACTTTACAGCTCAGCAGGAAGCTTGCTAAGCACCAGGAGTCTCAAACTCTGAGTGCTGCTCAGAAATCAAGGGAGGAGGTGCTCTGAGCCTGGCATGTGCTCCCTGCCTGGGCCTGCTGATGCCCATTTAAGCTGGGAGAGGGCCACAGAGGCTTGTGCATGCTCCAATTCCATTTGAGGGCTGAAAGTGACCTCGCAAAGGCATCGACTACATCTTTGTTGCTGTTATGGTGAGCCACACCTAAAATGTCCCAGAAAGCCATTAAAAAAAAAAAAAAAAACAACCCAGTTTAAAAAATTGTTTTCAGGGTAGGAACATTCATGATTTTACTCAATACTTTTCACTTTCAAAAATCTTTTTTTATGAGAAGAATCTACATCTTTTCTGCTGCAGTTGAATTCTTTTTCCTCTTTTTTCCTTAATGGCACGTTTTCTGAGAGCTCCTGGTAGTGTTTCTTTCTCATACGGTGATTGAGACCTATGGCCTTTGAGTAAGAGAAGCTATTGAGAGGGCAAGAGAAGAAAAATGTGAATGACTGCTGTCTCTGGGAAGTGACATGCAGAGAGTTACACTTTAGTCTGCATTCTTGTAAAGAAGGGCACTGGAAGGGGATTGGGAACCCAGGGTCAAACCACCAGGAAGCACTGTTGTACTGGAAAAAGCAAAGGGAAAGCCATGCTGGGCTTTCTGCCGTCCAACAATACCCATAACCTCCCTGTGCCAGCACTGCTGGCCTGCTCTTCTCTGCCAGATGGCCACTTTGTAGATGAACTCTTAGATGCAGCTTGTGAATTATCTTATTTTTCTTAGTTATGAGCAGTAGCTATACAGGATTCAAGTTCTGTACATTATATACTGGTTCTTGTATCAGGGGTTTTCAGAGATAGGATCTCTATCTCTGTCTATCTGGATGTCTGCCTATCTGTTGATCTATCTATCCCTTTAACTGTCAAGAGATTTATTTTAAGGAATTGACTCATGTACTTGTGAGGCAAGCGGGCAGGCTGGAGATACAGGTAAGAGTTCATATTGCAGTTTTGAGTCAGAAGGCTGGAAACACAGGCAGAATTTCTGTTGCAGTCTACAGGCAGAATTTTTTTCTTCTTCAGGAAACTTCAGTCCTTTGCTCTTATGGGCTTTCACTGATTAGACAAGGCCCACCATATTATGGAGAGGTAATCTGCTTTACTTAAAGTTCACAGATTATGTTAATCATATCTAAAGAACGTCTTTATAGCAACATTTAGATTAGTGTTTGGCCAGACAACTGGTCACCACGATATAGACAAATTTACACAAAATCAACCACCACTCTGGCTTTTAACTTACTAGCAAGTTACTTAACCTCTTTAAACTAGGTTTTTTTCTTTCTTTCTTTTGTAAAATAGAGGTAATGAGGTAAAGCTTAGTCCAGTGCCTGGACAATAGATCAATATGTGGCACATATTATTATGACTGTTGCAAGTTTTCAAGTAAATTTACACTATGAGTCTCTTGTGGGTTCTGTGTATTGGAAATCAAATAAAACAATCGGTTCTATTTATTATTTTTATTGATTTGTTATTAGACCCAATATTAAGGTTGATACATAGATATCAACTGCTTAATGTTAAAAATATATGTTTGTTAGCACAAGCAATAGTATGATAACAATAAAGGTAAGACAACAAAAGAATGAAAATTCATCTATGATACTGTTACCCTGACAGAGCAACTGTGTTCATTTCTCTGTTATCTCTGCCAGTCCTTACCTGTCCATGCATAAACACATTATTTATATAGAGGTGTATTCAGGGTAGATCAGTGTTTGCATTTTGCTGTTTTTCGATTATATTAAACCAGTTAAGATATTAAACCAGTCAAATGAATTGCATGCTGGTTAAAAATTACAGTTGTTCTCTCTCCTTCTACTAAGGAGCTGGTGCCACAGGGCAATGTATTCTCTGAATGTGACAGCTTGGCAGGCAAAGCTGTCTAGATGTTTGGCATCCCATTGTTGCCCTACAGAAAGGACAGTTGAAGGACAAAAAAGCTCATGAAAAGATTGTAGATTTATTAAAGTAGAGAAAAAATTAATCCAATTTTGCATTCTCATGGTTTCTATTTATGTCTTTCTTTCATTCATTTAAAATGTTTTGAGTTCCTTCAGTGTGCTGTGTACCAGATACTGGGATATATCCAAGCACAAAGCAAACCACAGATCTGCCTTCCCAAAGCTACAGACTAGAGGAGGAGACAGATGATGAAGAGCTATGTAAGGGCCACAATAGGGTATAACATCTAACAGGCTGGGAGCTGGTGGGTGGAAGTTGGATGGGGGAGGGGTCCAGGAAGATATTCTAAGCTCTGAAGGATTAATAGGAATTAGCTAGGTAAAGAGGGGAGAGGGGCTAATATCTTTTCCTTTGGAGGCAGAAAGAAAATTTATTTTTCCAGAAAATTGGGTCTAGATTCTTTTCTATTTATTTAGGCAAACCTGAACCTCAGGTAGGGCCATGAGAACAGCATGTGCAAAGGCCTACTATCTGCACACTGGTTCAGGGAGCTGAATATAGACTACTCTGGCTTTAGGATGAGTATGAGAGTGAAAGTGGTCCATATTATGGAATTTGATCATTGGGGAGCCACTGAAATTTTTTCAGGAAGGAACTAACATGACATGATCTATAAACTTTAGGAGAACCACTTAACTCTACAGTGTAGAGAATGAGGGGTAAAGGCAAGCCTTATTGCATGGAGACCAGTATGTTGCCACTGGGGTAATCCCGGTAAGAAGTGATGGATAACAATAGAACAGTTGAGAGAAATGAATAGAATCAAAAGATATGAAGAAGATATAAGGGCTAGAATGAGAGAGAGAGAGAGAGAGAGAGAAGGATGAAAGCCGGGCAGCCCTGGTGGCTCAGCGGTTTAGCACCGCCTGCAGCCAAGGACCTGATCCTGGAGACCTGGGATCAAGTCCCATGTTGGGCTCTCTGCATGGAGCCTGCTTCTCCCTCTGCCTATGTCTCTGTCTCTTTCTTTCTCTGTTGTCTCATGAATGAATAAATAATATCTTTTTTTTAATTTATTTTTTTTTTTAATTTTTATTTATTTATGATAGGAACACAGTGAGAGAGAGAGGCAGAGACACAGGCAGAGGGAGAAGCAGGCTCCATGCACCGGGAGCCCGACGTGGGATTCGATCCCGGATCTCCAGGATCACGCCCTGGGCCAAAGGCAGGCGCCAAACCGCTGCGCCACCCAGGGATCCCTATCTTTTTTTTTTTTTTAAAAAAGGATGAAACCCAGTGTTCTTCTATTCAATAACTCTATGTGCTTGAAAATGAATTTTCTTCATCTCAAAGAATTTTGCCTTTAAGGGCAATTTTTGTGATGTTATCTAGTCAAGTATTCTATCATGACAGAGAAGGCACCATGCACAGGAGAAAGAATACTTGCCGAGTGGCTAGGTGCAGGCCAACCACCATCCCCCACAGTGTGATCCTGATCAATCATTTCATCTCCTTGCAGGGAATATGAACAGCTGCAATATAGGACAACATGATTATAAACTCGTTTGGGCTTTGAGTTATGGCACATATACATAATAAACACATTTACATGGCACTCAGGGTAAACTACTGAGGTTCTTGTAGCCTGAAGAAACTGGCCCAGGGCTCTCCCTGTTCTAGGTCTTGCCTAATTAGACCAGGGAGTGAGGAGAATCCATACTTTGCCATACCTCCAACAAATTCAGGGCAGACCAGTATGCTGAAGAACAAATATCTTCTGGGAAGCTCAGGTTGGGTAGTTAAACTCTTGGGTCAGATCATTTGGACTAGTGTCCTCCTTCCACCATTTATTAGTTGTGTGACTCTGTGAGAATGATTTTATCATTCCAAGCATCAGTTTTCTCATCTGTAAAATGGGACTAATTAGAGTACCATCCAACAGGGTTGTTGTGAAGATTAAATAAGAGAGTGTATATAAATACTTTATTAGAGCTCTTGAATATAGAGTAAATGTTTGATATATGTTAGCCATGATTGTGTTTATATAATCTTTCTTTTAAGATGTACAATTAAGTGATTTTTTTTGAAAAAGATTTTATTTATTTATTCATGACACACACACACACACACACACACACACACACACAGAGGCAGAGACACAGGCAGAGGGAGAAGCAGGTTCCATGCAGGGAGCCCGATGTGGGACTTGATCCCGGGACTCCAGGATCATGCCCTGGGCCAAAGGCAGGCACTACACAGCTGAGCCACCCAGGGATCCCCAATTCAGTGATTTTTTTAAAGGTAAATTTTAAAGGTGAATTTACAGAGCTGGGCAGGCATCACCATAATCCAAATTTAGAACATTCTTATCACTTCAAAAAGATGTGTCCATTTGTAGTTATACTTTGTTCACAGTCAACCCCATGTAGCCACGAATCTTTCTGTTTCTACAAATTTATCTGTTCTGAATATTCTGCATAAATAAAGTTATATAGTATGCAGTCTTTTGTGTCTGGCTTCTTCCATTGAGTATGTTTTGGAGGTTCTTCCATGTTTGTGGTATAGGACAGTACCTGTGTTTCTTTTCATTGTTGAATAAGTAGTCCATTGTATGGGCATACCACAATTGTCTCTCCATTCACCAGTTGGAGAACATTTGGATTGTTTGCACTTTTTGGTTATTATTAATGATGCAGCCATGCACATCTATGTACAAGTCTTTGTGTGGCTATATTAACACATAATCTTCTAGTTCTAAAAGTCAAACATTCTAAGAAACATTGAACTTATCAGGAGGATGACTCTTGAACCAGGACCTGGTTCTTATCCTTGGGCAATAACTCTCTTTTTTCCAGGAGGTTTTGAAGAAACACACTTATGTATATCCAACAAAGAAATTTAGCTTTTCAATTAAAAAAGAAAAAAAACTTCATTTAAACAAAAGATTTAGTCAAAAGCTGATCAGGGGTTGGGTTTACTATTATTGAATTTTAATTAAAATTTCAAGAAGAGTTAGACTAGGTTGCCAATCCAAGGGCCACCATGCTGCTGGAGGCATCCTTCCATTGGAGTTGCTTGTCCAGGGGGTGCCACACACATAAGACTCCATGGGCATCATGCTGCCTGGAGGTGTGTGTGTGGGGGCACAGGTGGCCATACTACCAGTTTTGAGTCTAGGTAGTCTATGCTCTGGCCCTGTGCATGGGGCCTCTTCTGTTTGTGGAGGGCAGTGCCAAGTCAGAAATGGAGTTGAGGCCTAGGATGCCATTCTGCAGACTGTTGTAGCTCCAGTCTCTGGGGAGTCTTGGGAGGGAGGCTTATTTGAAGCTAAGGAAATCTCAGACTAGAATTGTGGATGGTGCCTTTGAATTGTTGATAGGACAGACCACAACCTCAGACTCAGCTCAAGCAGTCTCCTGCACATCCTCCCATCTAAAGGGATCTTGAGCTAGATGCCCTGAGGCTAGTTGAGACCTTGAAGATTTGTTCTTGCCTTGGAATTTATCCCTTTGTTTAGACAAAAATGGGTTAGAGCTGTGGATAAAATTCTGGGGTAAGTGAAGCCAACTGGGACATATGTCTTACTGGGACATGTGCTTAGTCCCATCTTTCCCCTAAGAGCGCTGGGCTGAACCCTCTCAGCAAAGAGTTGTGGAAAATTAGAGACGTTCTGTGGAAAGACCAAGTTAACGTTCAAGTCTCAGAATCTGATCTTAGGTCAAATATCTCTAGCTTTTGCCAGTAAAAAGAGCCCAGATGTTTTTCTATTTACTTAGGCAAACCCTTGAAACACAAGTTAGTGATATAAAACTTTACATTTGCAATGTTAAGAACCCAAATTTGGAAAGTCACAAGCATAAAATATATGCTGTGAAATGGGAGGTCAGGATGGTGAACTCATTTTAGAACCATAGTTTTGACTCAAGAATTTTGATGGGGTCTTCACATTGGTTGAGCTTCTTGGTCCTAATATCATTGAGAGAATTAAATCATGATATTAAAACATTGAAACACTAATGCTTTGTTTTTATTGGCAAGAACTAAAATGATCTAATACTAATGCCATGAAACATCAGTCACTTTTTTCCTGATGAATAAGATGAACTTTGGCTGCTTATGATAGTAAATTTAATAATGTCAGTGATTTGAACTGTTTCAATTCTAAATGTGCAGAAATGTGTTTTACTGCATCTCTTTCTCTCTCTCTCTCTCTCTCTGGTACTACTACTTTCAGGAAGTTTTGTGGCAAATAAGTCCAAATACATAGATTAGAGCATATCATTCACATGTGCCACATGTATGCCAAAGTATGAGTACCCACGGCAAGGCTCTCTCTCACAGGTGGTCTGAATTTGCTTCTAGCTGGTCCTGTAAGCAGATTCAATATTTCATAAGCACTGCTCCATCTCATGCCTCCATTATTGACACCACATGGAAGTCAGGAAATTGGTTCTTTCTGGGAACAGTTTGCAGAAATATGCAGCCTGTCAGCCCCTTTCTCATGGGTGCATTAACAGAGCGGCTCACCATTACAAGTAACGAACCTTCTCCAGATGTGTGTAGCAACTCAGCTCCAACTTTATCTTCAGCCCTGAAGATGGACTTGACAAGATGGATTATTTGTGGCCGTATTGTAATAACTTTGTGAACTCGGAATTCCCAATGATTGTAATGGAGGGTGAGGAATCAGCAGCAGAGGGACAGAGAGTTTCTCCTTGCAGTAAACAAGACCAAAGGACAACAACAATAAAAAGAGCAAATCAGCTGTGGCATTTTCCTGCCTTGGACAACATCTCTTCCAGACTGTTCTAATTCTTTCCCTTTTATGATTCTGTTTATGTTACACACATTAAAGTTAAGTCATGTCTTTAATAAGATGGAAACTGGAAGTGAGATTTGGAAATGACTGAATCAGTCTTCTTAACTTTTTTCTTCTCTTGGAGAGCTCAAAAACAACTGACAGAAAGGGATATACCAAAGAAAACAATTTTAATTGTCGGCTTCCATGGAAAATTCAATCCAGTCTTTCATTCATTCCCTTCCCAGTGCGATGCCAGCACACTTCTTTCTATATGGCCAGGGACTTAATTTAGCTGACGAATTTCTAAAGATATAACTAAATTTCTAAAAGGAAGGTTCTAACTACAAATGATGCATAGGCTTTTCTCGGTCACAAAAGATAGAAAGATTTTCCCAGGATACAGTAATTGGGGATAAATTTCTTTTGCATTTTATTAGCAGGGATGATTTCAAGTGAGTATTCTCTTCAAACAAGGCTGTATTTAAATCTTTCTTGTAAATTACAAGTCCCCTGAACTGAGAGTTATAAAACTGGGTCCCTTTGGGAGTTATTTGTCCATCTCCAAGGTTGGCACTCTTATTTGTTTGATGTAGATGTTCTAGATAAAATTCCTCAAGTCCAGCTGTTATGATTTAGCTTAATGTTTGTACAGAGGGATTTCCTTTGTCATCGAAGAGATGGAATCAAAACAGAATTAGTCATTCTTGCATCTTCTATTTATAGCCTGCTATTATTCAGATGCATTGTAGAAGAATGATGCAGACAATTTTTTTTTTAACTTTCTTTCTTTTTTTTTTGTAAACAAAACTTTTTACACTCTGTGGATTTAACTTTGGTTGCACTTAACAAAAATATTACCACTTAAATGAAAAATTACCCAAGTCATATCGTTTCCATTTTCAAATTAAATGTTTGTCAGCACAAAGTATGTGGGATGACCGGAAGTCATGGATGACTTACATGAAAGTGACAAGAGTAGAAAGGTCAATTTGGAAAGTTATTTTTATGGGTTCATCATGATGAATAGTCCAAATCATGAGAATATCTTAACAGAATTCTACTTTATTTATTTAGTTTGGTGCCAACATCAAAGCTAGTCCCCAAATTTAGTGAGAGTCATGATTTAAGACACTTTTATTTAGGGAAAATTTTAATAACTTAACTTGCTTTTTTAGAGGTGGTGAGATGGGGTAGAGGCCTTAGGGATCTGTATTGGGACAATGGAGAACTTAAGTAAATTGATCATATAACCTGGTTGTCAGAACTCCTGGCCACTGAGTTTTCTTATTTCCATTTTTTTGGTAGAGAGCTGACTTAAAAGAGATCTAGAATAGCTTATTGGGTGTAAGGAGATTAGAAGCAAGAGTAGCAACTTTTCACTGATCTGAACTATATGGTAACTGGATGTGTGTCATTCTCATGTAGTCCATGGGAAGAGCATATGGCAACCAGTGGTAACACCAATGAGGGCTTTCTCAACTTCACACAGAAGGAAATCCAAGAGGAACAGTGGATCCAGGCCTAGAGAATTCTATGGGAAATAAGTCCATGCCAGCCATCCAGGCTTTGGGACACTTGGGGCAGTGTCATGTGGACTGCTGTCATTAGCCACAAGAATATGGCTCTGAGGCTGCTCAAATCACATCACAGGAGTCCTTAGAAACATTGGGTAGTCTCTTATTTGGGGAGGTCAACAGCAGGTATCTCTGGGAAGCTGCATACTCACAGTTAGAAGCTAGTACTCTTGTCAAGGAGAGCCTGTCTGGAGGCCTGGAGGAATAGTGACAGGATCTAGGCCTCTGTGAAGAGATGTCTGGTTCAGGCTAGGTCAGCTGTAGGCATCTGATCAAGAATGTGGCTCAGAGGGACGCCTGGGTAGCTCAGTGGTTGAGCATCTGCCTTCAACTCAGGGCATGATTGCTGGTCTGTGGATGGAGTCCCACACTGGGCTCTCCATAAGGAGCCTGCTTCTTGTTCTGTCTATATCTCTACTTCTTTCTCTCTGTGTCTCTCATGACCAAATAAATAAAATATATTTTAAAAAAAGAATGTGACTCAGAGCAGGAGGAATTGGTATGCAGAATATAAACTGGGGGAGAAAGCAGAGTCATATAGATTGGGTAGAATTTTGGCAGGGCCTGGTGAGGAAACTGCAGTCAGCAGACTTCTGTGGGCCCCAGTGGTTCCCTTCAGAGACACAGGCTATCATGCTGACAATAGCAAAGCAAATCCTAGGCCCTGTGTACTGGTGGAGGTGGGCTTGTTGGTAGACCACCATGCTGGTGAGTTAGAACTGGCTCAGGGTCTAGCTGGGCTGAATATGCAGGTTAAATCTTTGACACCTTTAGTGGGATGGAGTTAGATGGAGTTAGGGCAGGTGCTGTCTCTTCGGAGGCAAGAAATTGTTTTTGTGATACAGAATAACTAGTGTTAATGTTGAAAGCATTAGATTATTATTAAAGGCATATTTGTGATTATTCTGGGTGGCTCTTATACAAGGAGAAGTATGATAATATACCAGAATAAATCATGTGTTATTTATTTTGAGAAACATATGCTTGGAACCAAAAATTAGGATACATGGTATGACAAATATGAGCATACTGAAAAGATAATTGGGTAAGATACCTGCATTCAGGATAGTTTTGGAAAATAGGAGACCATGTGGTCACTATGATATGCCTTGCAGAAGGGCTTATCTAGAATAGGAGGGAGAGGGTTTGCACATAGAAAAATAATAGAAGCAACATGGGATAGGTGCTTATGAAAGGAGTTCAGAAAAAAGAGAGAGCTTGTCCAGTGGAGGTAATCAGGGAAGACTTCATAAAGCTGGTAGCACATAATTGCATCTTGGTAGATGTAAAAGTTTTGAACAAGGACCTATAGGTATAAGTTTGGAAGCAAAACCTATAGGTAGTATCACTGTCAGTATATAATTCCTTTGGGAGAATGAGATAAAGCAAGACTACAAAGGTGGTTTCCACTGTCTTATGGATCATGTTGATTAGAAGATTTGGTGCTGTACTCTGGGCTGGATATACAGACGGAAAATGTCAGGAATGAAGACATGTGTTCGGAGGATGCAGATTAAATAGAAATTAATGTGGTTGGAAGTCATTTATGAGAAAAGAGAAAAGAGAAAGAGAAAAGAACTAAGGACTAAACCTTAGATTTGGGGTATAAGGAAATTCTGAAAATTTATTCAATTTAGGAGGATACTCTGGGTGACTCAGCATTAAGGCAGCTAAGAGAGGAATGAGTATCAAACCAAAATACCACTGAGAGACCAGGGAAAACAGAAATGGAGAGAAGACCATTGGAGTTGCTTTTTCAGTCCTGTAACCTCAGGAATGCAGGTGAGAATTTCAGGTGACTGGGGTTAGAGATAAAGGTAAGGGTGGAATCCCTGGTACAAAGGATCACAGCAGTGGTTCTCAATGTACAATTCCTAGACCAGCAGTGTCAGTATCACCTGGAAACTTATTTCTGCAAATTTTTGGGCCATGTCCTCGACCATCTGAATCAGAAACTCTAAAAATGGGGCTCAGCAATCTGTTTTATCAGGCCCTCTAAGTGATTCTAATGGCTGCTAACCTTCTAATGGCTGCTAACCTATAACCTGTGTTGCAGGAATGCATGGTGAGACTGTTGAGCCCTAGACCCCCAGGTGTTAAATTTAATTGTTGAAGAATCTCTAGACCTAGGGATATTCTCATAGGCTTCCTTATTTATGGTGGCAAACAGACGGCCTCTTCATTAGGGTGGTGTGTCTTGAGGGAGAAGTGTCAGCCTCACAGATTGTTAGTTTGCATGTTACTGTCCAGATCCATTTAGTCTTTGAAGGCTTTGGGGGTCATTTTCTCCCTAAGCCATTTTTTGGGGGGAGGTTTGTGATGAAGCCTTAAGCCAGGAATGGCCAACAGATTTTACCTTTTGTGCTATATTTGCTTAGGAATGATTATTTGGAATTCTGTATCAGCAATGTCTGCCATAGGCACAGCAGGCGAGTAGGGGCACACGTATCATGTATTTACCATCCCTCCCATAAGCTTATATCAGGATTCCCACGACACAGGATATTTTTTGGAGGAAACAGAAGCCTAGAGAACAGAGAAAGGTGCTGAGGAGGTGCTGATGTGTGGGGAAGCATCTCACAATTTTTTCCAGAGGCCTACCATGTTGTCTTCTAATATATGTACCTGACACTTGACACCAACATGAATACCCACACTTTGGAAAAGTTCAAGGAAATGTAAGAAACTTTGGGATTTAAGAAAAGGGAGGAAAAACCTACTCTTGCTTATTAGAAATGTGAGAAATTGTATAGTTAGAGTCCACTGTTCTCTTCTGGAATCTACTTCAGGCCTTTTGTTTTGCTATGGTACAGACATAGCATCCAAATGAGACTGTGGCCAGGAACAACTGTAACTGTTCTCATGCAGGTCCTCTGGGCTCCCTAAGATATGGCAGGACAGCCTTGTACCCAGGAAGTTTTGTGTACTCATCCACTTACATAAATATTTAAATTGGCTCATTGAGTGGTATTTCTTCATAGAAAGCCTGTTATCCTACTTATCATCCTAGTCAGGGGAGTTAAGTTGCTATACATATTTTTTTGCACTGTGGTAGCAAAATGACTATTTTAAAACAAAAATATTAGAGAATATCATGAAGAGTAATTAACTATGACACCTGGCATAAAGAAGAATCAAATAATGTTATATAAAGCATAAAATTTAGGCTTCCTTTGAGTTAGATGTGAACAAATGTTTTTCCCATTTAAACCTAAAAATCTGAATCAATGACAAGTCTTTGGGTTTATATGGAAGATCGTCCACTTAACTGGCGGTATAAATAATGAACCTGAGACATAACTGGAAAAAGCATGGAATTGGGGGACAGGAAAAGTGTGTTTTAGTCTTGGCTTTAGTGTTACTTTCATGTTCTTGGGCAAGTCCCTTAATCTCTCATGGTCTCAGTATCTGGATCTGGAAAATGGAGTGAGCGAAGTACTCTGTGAAGTCCCTTCTAGTTCTAGGATGTCAGTGATATGTTCTGGGTTTGTTATTTATTTGATCTGAACATGCCACTGTCCTGGACTCAATGGGTTGAGTTTCTAGTCTTGTGACTAGTTCTACTTTCTTTTCTTGCCAAGGAATGTTTATTCTCTGGGTCTAATTATCTGAACTGATGTCTGACTCTACATTCCCCTAAACTCTGCTCTATGAAATTCTACCTGTTGGGATGATTAAAAATAAAATGAAAAGTCCCACTCATTTCAAAGCGTCATCTAGGATGCTTGAAGTTTCTTTTATTTACTCCTTTGGCTTAAGGCATTCAAATCTTGCCTGTACATTTATTTATATTTCTTTGAGGCTGTACTGTTTGAAATGCCATTCTATTCTTAGAGGCTTACAATCTAACAAAGACATGATCTGAAAGGAGTCATATGATGGTAATACCTCCAGAGTTATTTTTTAGAAAATAGTGACTACTGAAGGCAAAATGTTAAATGAAAGTAAACAAGTATGGTAAGAGATTGATTCCATTCTGGGATTCTAGGTTTGCATCTGTGGTTGGGACCTAAATGAATTACACACATATATTTTTTCCAATCCTGTGGGAAGTAAAGAAAAATTTGAATTCCCATTTGAAAAGAAATACAGTCTTCTTTATTCCATATGTAATTCAAATTTATTTTCTCTCTCTTTCAAGTGGAGATGTTACCAAGCATGCTTTAGTGAATATGTAAGGTACACTCATGGAGAAAGTATCCAATAATTTATGTGTTACAGTGCTCAGGCGCCCATTATTCCTTTAGATGTGCCAAATGTACCAATCTTGCTGACATAGCATTTATTTGCTTAGGGAATCTTCATCCGGAGGGCAAAGTTAAGTTTCAGTCATGGCAACATTACATTCTTAATTAGTGGAATTCAAATGAGTGAGATGTCAGTGTATTTTGCTCATAAAAAGCAGTAGGTAGAAACCAGTGTAAAATGCTTAGCAGTCAACAGTCTTGAGAGGGTGCATGTGTGAATCTTACACTTTGTGTAAGTACTAGTATTCACTGTGTACCAGTACTTAAACACCACTGGAAACCAAGACTATTGAACCTTTTAGAGAGCATAATGCTAAGAATTAGATAGAGAATATCTTGTACTTTTAGCTAGGTTTTTAAGCATATAAAATGATCAGACTTCAATTTGTGCTAGGGAATCTGCCGAGCCATGGGGAGGTGTATAAAGATATAGATTAAGCCCAGGGCTTTGGAAATAGCCAGAATACACTAGCAGGATTCTGAAAGAACTTGTGCACTTGTAAACTTGGCAGTCCTGTAGCTGTGAATGGTTGAACCACACCAGATGAACTGTTGAGAATGTTGAGAGAGCCAGGGAAAGAATTTGCTTATTTCTGCCGCCTGAAAGAGGGAAAAAATAATCCAAATGACAGACATCCAACAGGATGGTGGTTCAGTACTTGGAAAGCAGTGAGACTGAAAACCACCTGTGGTTGGTAATGGAAAGCAAACATCTTTCTTTCTTTTTTTTTTTTAAGTACTATTTTGGGCTTTATACCTCAAGTGAAATGCCAGGGGCACAGAGGTGGACAGTTGCTTATGTGACATCAAGGGTGAGTCCTTATGACTCATACAGTTCAGGGTCCCCATGAATTAGAAAGAGTGAATGTACTGGACTCAATTCAAAGAACAGAAATTCAAAAGTATAATAGCTGGCTCAAGAAGACAGATTAAGAGGCCTAAATATGTTTGGCTTGGATGAAGGATGAAAAAAGGGACTATAATAGCCTTCTGCAGGTCCTTGAGGAGCTGAAACTCAAACTAAGTAAGGAGAGGAATTGTTTGGGGTGGTGTACAGAGGCAAGCTATGCCCGACATGACGAAATTGAGAAAAGGAAAACTCGGCCTGAATGTCAGGAAAATATTTCTTATACAACTTCTATAAATCTGCCAAGGGAAGTGGTAGAAGTCTTATTATTTGAAATCACTTTAATCTAGATTGGAGAAACCACTCATATTTTTACTCCTCCTTGACTTCACCTTTTCTCTATTTGAAAAAAATCTATGATTCTTTCTTCTACCAGTATTTGCAAGTTCTCTATCTTAGGTTTTCCCTGTGAAAGTCTTGAAGATATTTTATATTTATTCTTCATTTAAAAAATAATAAGAGTTAGAATCACTGGAAAAAAATCATCAAGATGCTTATTACATTTTTTCTCTTTTTAGAGTCCATTCCTTACATTGCTTTGTTCAAGCTTATTTGGTTACCGGCTTTAGTTTGTTTTTTATATTTCAAGTGGAATTGCAATACAAGTAATTTTGATTGGATACTTCAAAGCACTTAAAAATAAAATGGAATTAAGACCTACACATGGCCAACAAGCACATGAAAAAATGCTCCACATCACTTGCCATTAGGGAAATACAAATCAAAACCACAATGAAATACAGTAAGAATGGCTAAAATTAACAAGACAGGATACAATAAATATTGGTGACTATGTGGAGAAAGGGAAACCCTTTTGTACTGTTGGTGGGAATGCAAGCTGGTGCAGCCGCTCTGGAAAACAATGTGGAGGTTCCTCAAGAAGTTAAAAATAGAGCTACCTTATGACCCAACAATTGCACTACTGGATATTTACCCCAAAGATACAGAGGTAGTGAGACTACGGGACACCTGCACCCCAATGTTCATAGCAGCGATGTCCACAATAGCCAAACTGTGGAAGGGGCCATGATGTCTTTCGATAGATGAATGGATAAAAAAGATGTGGTATATATACACAATGGAATATTAGTCAGTCACTAGAAGGAATGAACTCCTATCATTTACTTTCATATGGATGGAACTGGAGGTTATTATGCTGAGTGAAGTAAGTCAATTGGAGAGAGATAATTATCATATGGTTTCACTCATATGTAGAATATAAGAAATAGTGAAAGAGACCATAAGGGAAAGGAGGTGAACTGAGTGGGAAAAAATTAGAGAGGAAGACAAACCATGAGAGACTCTTAACTCTGGGATATGAAGAGTTGCAGAAGGGGAGGTGGTTGATGAGATGGGGTAAATGGGCAATGGGCATTAAGGAGGGCACATGATGAGATGAGCACTAGGTGTTATACTATATGCTGGCAAATTAAATTTAAATAAAAAAAATAAATAAATAAAAAAATAAAATGGAATTATATTTAGAATCAATAACAAAAGGGAACTTAGAAAATGCATCAATATGTGGAAATTAACATATCCCTAAGTAATTGATGAGTCAAAAAAGAAATCTTGAGAAATTAGAAAATAATTTGAGATGAATGAAAATGAAAACAACATAGCAAAATTTGTAAGATGCAGCTAACACAGGGCTTAGGGAAAATTTACTCCTGTAAATGCCTATATAAGAGAAGAGGGGCGCCTGGGTGGCTCAGTTGGTTGAGTGTCCAACTCTTGATCATGGCTTAGGTCTTGACCTCAGGGTAATAAATTCAAGCCCTTTGTTGGGCTCCATGCTGGGTATAGAGCTTACTGAAAAAGAAGAAGGAAGAAGAAGAAGAAGAAGAAGAAGAAGAAGAAGAAGAAGAAAAAGAAGAAGAAGAAGAAGAAGAAGGAAGAAGAAGAAGAAGAAGAAGAAGAAGAAGAAGAAGAAGAAGAAAGAAGAAGAAAGATCTCAAGTCAATAACCTAACTTCTCTCTTAAGAAATTAGAAAAAGAAAAGTGAACTAAACCTAAAACAAGTGGAAGGAAGCAAGTAACAAAGATTTGAATGGAAATAAGTAAAATAGAGAATGGAAAACAGAAAAATCAAGGAAGCCAAAAGTTAGACTTCTGAAAAGATCTACAAAATTGATAAAAATTTAGATAGATGGACTAAGAAAAAAAAAAGAGAGATAGAAGACACAAATTACTAAAGTCAAGAATAAAAGAGGGAAATCACTACTGATCTTACAAAAATGACAAGGATTACAAGGAATACTTGGAACTACTGAATACCAACAAATTAGGTCATTGAGATGAAATAGACAAATTCTCTGAAGACACAAAGTACTGAAACCATCTCAAGAAGAAATAGACCATTGACAGATGAATGGATAAAGAAGATGTGAGATATATATATATATATATACACACACACACACACACAATGGAATACCACTCAGCCACCAAAAAACCTGAAATCTTGCCATTTGCAACAATGTGGATGGACCTCGAGAGTATTATGCTAAGTGAAATAAGTCAGTCAGAGAAAGACAATTATCATATGATCTCAATCATAGGTAGAATTTAAGAAACAAAACAGAGGATCACAGAGGAAGAAAGGAAAAAATAAAACAAGACAAAATCAGAGAGAGAGACAAACCATAAGAAACTCTTAATTATGGGACCCCTGGGTGGCTCAGTGGTTGAGTGTCTGCCTTTGGCTCAGGGCATGATCCTGGAGTCCCGGAGTCGAGTCCCACATTGAGCTCCCTGCATGGAGCCTGCTTCTCCCTCTGCCTGTGTCTCTGACTCTCTCTCTATGTGTCTCTCATGAATAAATAAATAAAATCTTTAAAAAAGAGACTCAATCATAGGAAAAAAATTGAAGGTCTCTGGAGAAGAGGGGAGTGGGGGATGGATGGGGTAACAAGCTGATGGACATTAAGGAGGGCACATGATGTAATGAGTACTGGGTATTATATAAGACTGATGGGCAACCCCAGGTGGCTTGGCGGTTTAGCGCCGCCTTCAGCCCGGGGTGTGATCCTGGGGTCCTGGGATCCAGTCCCACGTCGGGCTCCCCGCATGGAGCCTGCTTCTCTCTCTGCCTCTCTCTCGGGCTCGCTCTGTATCTCTCATGAATAAATAAAATCTTAAAAAAAAAAAAAAAAGACTGATGAACCACTGACCTCTACCGCTGAAACCAATTATTCATTATATGTTAATTAATTGAATTTAAATTAAAAATATATAAAATGAGCATATATGTAAAATATATATGCATAAATATTAAACTTTCACTGGGGAAATGAAACTTTCATTGGGGACTATAGCTCTAAGGGGGCAGAGGCCATTATAATACCTACAACAGGTCTGATATGGTATGGATAGTCATTAGGTAACTGTCAAATCCGTGAATAAATGATGTGATTACAGGAAGAATAAACAATGATTGAATTGGGGAAAAAAAGAAGAAATAGAAATTTGAGTAAACTTATTATAAGTAGAGAGATTGATTTAGTAATAAAACAACTTCCCACAAAGAAAAGTCCAGAATCAGATGGCTACACTGTTGAATTCTATCAAACATTTAAAGAATAATTAACACCTATCATTCACAAATACTTCCAAAAACTGGATTACTTCCTAACTCATCCTATGAGATAAGCATTACAAAACAAACCAGATAAAGATACCACAAGAAAAGAAAACTACTTATGAGTATAGACACAAAAGGTCAGAAACAGAACAAGAATGTCCACTCTCATGACTTCTATTTGACATTGTACTAGATGGTAATTAAGCAAAAAACAGAAATAAAAAGGTATCCAGATAATAAAAGAATGGCAAAACTATTTCTATTTGCAGACAATAGTCTTGTATATAGAAAATCTTAAGAAATCCACTTAAAAAGAGGAAAAAAGACTAGTAGAAATAAACAAGTTTAACAAGTTGCAGGATATAAGATCAATATACAAAAACCAAGTGTATTTCTATACATTAACAATAAACATTCTAAAAATAAGAGTAAGAAAATAATTTAATCTATAATAACATCAAAAGAATAGGATACTTAGGTCTAAATTTAACAAGAAGGTGCAAAATTTGTACACTGAAAACTATAAAACATATTGAAAAAATGCAAGATCTAAATAAATGGAAATACATCCCTAATCATGGATTAGAATACCTAATAGTGTCAAGATGACAGTACTTTCCAAAATGGCTACACATTCAATGCAATCCGTATCAGAAATTTAGCTAGGTTTTATTTTTCCCCCCAGAAATTAATAAACTGATTCTAAAATTTTGTATGGAAATGTAAGAGAGCCAGAATGGCTAAAACAATCTTGAAAAAGAGAAGCAGAGTTAGAGAACTCACAATTCATAATTTCAAAACTTACTACAAAGTACAGTAAAAGTTCTGGTATAAAGATAGACACATATGGAATGGAGAGTATAAAAATATGCCCTTACATTTATGGTCAATTGATCCTTGACAAGGAGCCAAGACTATTTGAGAGGGAGGAGAAAACCATAACACAGAGAACACAAACAACTGAAAAAGAAGACAAAGAAAATGGATACATTAAACTACATTAAGGTTAAAAACTTTTTTTGTGACAAACAATAGCATCAAAAAAACGTAAAAGACGACCCAAAGAATCGGAGAAAATATTTAAAATATATAAAGAAACAGTGATGTATTATAATTCCTTGTTTAGTTGTTAGTATCCATGGCTGGACTGCAGCTCTAGGAGGGCAGAGGCCATTATAATACTAATACCTACAACAGGTCTGATATGGTATGGATAGTCATTAGGTAACTGTAAAATCAGTGAATAAATGATGTGAGAACAGGAAGAGTAAACAATGACTCAAGACTGCAAGATTAGGGAATAAGGAGGTAATGGAAAAAAATGGGTAGGGGCATCTATTTGTGGGAGAAAATGATGGACATCCACGGGCTAATTTCAGACAACAGGTGGGTACTCTAAGGCGGTACCCTCCATGCCTCCTGTTTAGCACTGACTCCAATGTGGAAAATGTCCTAGCCCTGCTTACATTACCTATGTACTCCCAAGGACTCAGATGTATGTTTTCCCCAAAGGCAGCATATAATTTTGTGAATTGTGATCATTTTTTCCGTGTTCTTTTGAAGGCTGTAAAATAATTTTAGATGCAATAGTAATTCTAGGTCCTTGCTTATTCTTGACCTTTGAAGTCTGATTCAAAACATCACACACCTCCCAACCCAGATGTTGGCAAGTTAATGATATATTGCTGCAGGAAAAAGCTTGGTCCTGTTTGTATAAGGAGCTGGAAATCTTTGGTAATGTTATCTTACCTCGATTTTCTTTTTTGAGGATAAAACTGAAATAAACTTTTGTTAGTTTAAAGGCAAAAGATAAAAGAATTAGGAAAAATAATGAAGCTTCCTAATGTTTATGGTATGGAGCATTGTCAAGCAATTGGTGTGAGAACTCTTCAAACCCATTGTGACTCTTCTAGCTCAAGAATACAGAGGATAATTTCCAGCTAAGTGCATCCAAAGTCTTTTTTTAGAGCTTGAGTTCCTTTTACCCATTTCCTATATCTAGCCTTCATCCTTGGTTTCTAAATGATAGGATTCACAGAGAAATAATTACTAAAGCTGACCCGCCAACTGCTCAAAAACTCTTCAGCTTTTTAACTGGCAAAATCAACTTTAAGAAGAAAATGTCTTTTAGGTAAGCAGTCAGCAAATCTAGCCAATGCCATTTGGTAGTTCTTATGTAGGTCATAGTGATTTGGGTATATTTCTTGAGATTCTCTACTGAGTGGTAAGTGTCTTGAGAATATGGGACAGATATCCTTCTTGGGCTCCAATACAATGTTTTACATTAACTAAATGATTAATCAGTATCTGTGATATGGATAAATCAATCACCTTTCTGGTGCTGGTTAGTGGTTAGTGTGCAGTGCTGGGCATGTACAACTCAGTGAATACTAGTGAATTAATGTAATGACATTGTCTCCTAATACCTCCCTAATATTCATTTTTCTGGGGAAGGGCAGCTAATCATGCCCCTGAGAGTCCTAGGCACCTTCTCCTTGTCCCTAGGCAGGCATGTTGTCTCCAGGCATGGATAATGCTGGGCCCTGAAGCAGTATTAGTTTTCCTGAGTTAGTGGAGAATCTGGTTCAAAGAGGTTGTGAGACCATACCTGAGTTTCTATGACACATTGGTGGCCGAGTGGAGGCCAGAAACCTCCCTGACCAAAGAGCTGACCTCTTGGAAGCAGTTAACAAACAGCCAGTTTTTAATGAGCAGACATTTTCTTGTGTGAAACTTGGCCTTTATCTTTTTTTTTTTTTTCAGTTTTCTAAATTGGAAGATTTTTCTTCTTTTTTCCTTTCACTGGCTTCACATGGGAACCTCTGCTTATAAACTCTCTGTTCTTTTTAATAATAGTTTTCCAGTAAGGTTTTTTCATCCTGGAGAATCCAAAAACCCACACTATATTCTATTTAGTGCTCCTGTCATCTTCCCCTTACCTTGCTCAATGTTAAACTGCAAATTGCCATGCTGTTTCATCGGGGCGATTGAAGATACCACTCTTTCCATAATAGCCTAATGCTTTCTCCTCCGCTCTGTGATCCTTTATGTATGGCTCCTTCAAACTCGCAGAAAACCTTACTGGCTCTAAAATATATTTCTTTGTGTGTGTGCCTTCTCAGTAATGAAGTTCTTTTGACTGGGAACTATTATGAGAAAAACTTCCCCCCTGATTATACATTGATGTTTATAATAAGCTCCCAATATCATCACACCCCAGCTTCTCTATACAGCAACATAATGACAAGACACATTGGCACATTAGTATAATCACTGCCCTAAACTGAAAATATGTTAATGTAGTATTTTCTTGTGCTCTGTTTCCCAGAAAGTGCCAGAGCAGCAGCCAGTGCAGCAGCCAGCACCTGCAGTGACTGGCAAGGTGTACTCAGCTGCCTTACCAGCCAGATGCCAAGTTCTGTCTGCCCTGGTTCAATAATAGCGTCTGGGTGGCAAGCTGGCCTCCTGTTGATGTATAAATCTGCCACAGGCCCTTGAAGTGTTCCTGGAAGCCTGGACTAGGGCTGGCTGCTAACCATCCCCTCCACAGAAGGAGTGGACTACCCCAGCCTCTTCCCTAGGATGTAGTAACTGTGTGGTAAAATTCTCTTTTAGTGTTGAATGTCTGCTCCTTTTGGCAACTTCTGTGTCTAACCTGGAGCACCTTGGTTCTTCTCTTGGTGCTCTACCATCCTCTCATGCAGAAACATCCTTTAAATCAGAGCCCGTGCTTCCCTATCTCTGCCTTGTGCTGAGAACAGTTGGAGCCCAAGTCCACCAGTCAAGTGGCTTTGGGAAGGCAGATGGCTCTACTGCATTTTTGGTACAGAATGTGCTGAAGGGTCTAAACTGGCCCTGGTGAATGCCAAATCAACATGAGTAGTCTAAGTTTTTCATTTGGGTTACGGTAATTTCTCATGCTTAGTAGATACTCAAGAGAAATATTCCTGTTAAGTTCCTTTGCAAGCAGGGACTCGTCCAGGCAAGAAGTTCTCCATTGAATAGATGGTAAATGAGGCTGTCTCATAATTTCTACCACCGTTAAACTTTATGTTGGGAGATTGGGCAAAAAATAATAGGAAGTCTAGTTCTATACTTTAGTTCAAAGTATAAAGCTTTGAAGTAAGTGACCAAGTTTGAATCCTGTTTCTATGCTTACAAAAATAATATAGATAATGATAATGATATAATATAGTAATAATATACATAATAATCAAAGACTAATATATAAATAATGTAGATAATCATAATCTTTGAGAGCACTATATTTGAAGATCTAATATAAAAATGTGTGAAATGCACTTCACACAGCCCTTAACAGAAAATTAATACTACTCAATGCTTTAAGACTATTTTTTTCTGGCTCCTTTGCAAGTCCCCAGAATGGATCTGTGTCCACATTCTTCAATGTTACTGGCAGTTAGGATGGATGGCAGAAGAGTCTTAAGTAAGTTGGTTTGAGGTTGAACTGCCTTGCTTGAGTGGCTGCATAGGCCCATCTTACTGTTGTGTAACTTAAATTTTTCAGCTTCAACCTCGATGACAGGTTTGTGTAACATGCTGCAAGTCCCCCTATAATTATGGTTAGATGAAAGGAATATATGGGATAATGATATGACTTTTCCCCACCCCTTGCTCAACACTGTGGTAGAGAAGGAAGAGGCCTCTTGAGAAAGCACTTTCAGAATGGCAAGAGCATGTGTGTTGGCTTGTCTTAGAACACAGCATTCTTGGATTCCACTACTGGTGGACTTGGTCAGGCCTCTTGGGCTGAGGTTCACTACAGGAGACAGAATTCAATGCTATGCAAGCAAGTGCGATTCATGGCCACTGAAGATTTTGCAGAAACGTTAATGTTTGTGGAGTCCTCTAAAGTTCATATTTTCCATGCATCTGGAAATTCCAGTTACCAAAATTGAATTGTCGCTCTTTATAATTTCCATTCCTTTATTTGGTAGCTAGTCTGGGACTGCTCTTAATTAAGGACTCATACCTTCCTTCCAAATTTCTTCTTCAGCAATCTTCATTTTACTAACAAACTGTGGGGGTTCCTGGATTTTTTGTTGAAATCGGAGAGTTTAAGTATCTGTGCATTCTCTATCACAGTCTGGTGGTGATGCAGCCACCATTTCCTTTCCTTTCATGCACTTCACGAGTAATACTTTTAAGTACAAACGAAGCCCACATTAGAACTTCTCAATTAATGTGCACACAAATCACTTGTGGGCTTCATTAAATTGCTGATTCAAGATTTAGGAGGCCTGGGACTGTTCTGAGATTTTGCATTTCTAGTAAGCTTCCAGGTGATTACCATGCTACTGGAGCACAGATTAAAAGCTTATGTATAACTTCATCCCAAATTATACACAAAGTTCTGTAGGGATTCAATTCTCCAAATGTTTACTGAGACTTTCAGCAAATCTAGCTATTTTTTTTCCCCTCTGAATCCTCAGGTGGAAGTTTTGGATCATTTTATCTTTTGGCAATACTCAATACTGTAGATTTATGAAGCCCTACCTTAGCTCTATTTCCTTTGATTAGTTTATCTTATGTTAATATTTATTATCCACTTAGAATTTCAGTCCTTGTATATGTAGCTGTTGCTGTGACAAATAATATGCATATAAATAGAAATGTATAGTCAGCTGCAGTGACTCTCTTGGGGTTGTTTTACTTTTGCTGACCTTTGGATATTGAGTTTCCTTTTGTTGATTTCATCATCAGATTCATGGCCTTGTCAAACTCAGTGATATGTTCCACCTATCAGACATCATTGAAATGTCCACTACTGTCACTTTCCCAGATAATTCTAACCTGCGTGAAAATTGCTCAATCTTTTTTGTCATCTGCCCCATTGTTTAGTAGGCACACAAAAGCCAGCTAGAATTTCTTTGGCTATCTTGTATGATGAACAATGGACAAACAAACCCAGACAACATAGTTAAAAACATCTCACCACTTCCTCTTTTTGAAAACTGGAAGTACATCTAAGACCACACAGGAGATGGAAATTTAGGATATATCTATTTGGAATTGAATGAAGTCATCTACAATTTAGCAAACATCAAATCTTTTGGTTAGAAGTACAAAACATTGACCATGCTTTCCGGACTCTTCCTCTTCTCCTGGTTGTCTATTTGTAATTCTCACTTCATAAGTACTTTACTAAATTATCTAAAATTAATAACTCAAGCAATTAAAAGTAGTTCACTAAATTATTAGGCTACTTGAGAATTTTCTTTTTTCCGAATGTAGGTAGGTGTTTATTGCTATAAACTTGCCTTTTAGAACTGAGTTTCTGCATTCCATGTTTTGGTATGCATGGTTGGGTTTCCACTTCTGTTTGTTTCGAGATATTTTTTGATTTTCCTTTTTCATTTCTTATTTGACCCATTCGTTGTTCAGACATGTATTATTTAATTTCCAAATATTTATGAAATTTCCAGTTTTCTTCTTGGTATTGATTTCTAATTTCATATGATTGTGACCGGGAAAGATATGCATGATTGTAGTCTTTTAAAGTTTTCTAAGACTTGTTTTGTGTTATAGCATATTATCAATC
The DNA here is from genome assembly GCF_048418805.1 of Vulpes vulpes. NCBI lineage: Eukaryota > Metazoa > Chordata > Mammalia > Carnivora > Canidae > Vulpes > Vulpes vulpes. The sequence goes on from NC_132785.1 coordinate 90,670,471, forward strand.
CTGGAGAATGTTTCATGTGCATTTGGGGGGAATGTGTAATCTGCTGCTATTGGATGGAATGTTTCATGTAGATCCATTTGGTAGAAAGTGTAATTCAGGGGTGCCTGGCCTGGATAGCTCGGTCGGTTAAGTGTCCGCCTTCAGCTCAGGTCATGATCCTGGGGTCCTGGGATTGAGCCCTGCACTGGGCTCCCTGCTCAGTAGGGAGCCTGCTCTCCCTCTGCTCATCCCCTGACTCATGTTCTCTCTCTCTCTTTGTCTCTCTGTCTCTTGATCTCAAATAAATAAGTAAAATCTTAAAAAAAGGAAAAAGAATAATTCAAGTTCAATATTTCCTAATGGATTTTCTGCCTGGATGATCTAGCCGTTGTTGAAGGTGGGATACTGATATCCTCTACCTGTACTGTATTGTTGCCTGTTTCTCCCTTCAGATTTGTTGGTATTTACCTAGTATTTTTAGGCACTCCAAAGTTGGGTGCATACATATTTATGAATGTTACATCCTCTTGATAAATTTTATCATTATATTGCTTTCTTTGTCTCTTGTTACAGTCTGATTTAAAGTTAATTTTTTTACCTCTAAGTGCAGCTAAGTATAGCTACTCCTGCTCTCAAATGTTCTTATTTGCATGGAATATATTTTTCCGTCCCTTTATCTTGAGGCTATGTGTGTTCTTAAAGCTGAAGTGAATCTCTTATAGACAGCATATAGTTGGGTCTTGTGTGTGTGTGTGTGTGTGTGTGTGTGTGTGTGTGTGTGTTTAAATCCATTCAGCCATTCTTATGCCTTTCGCTTGGAGAATTTAATTCATTTATGTTTAATTATTGATAGATAGGGACTTACTAATGCAATCTTGTTTTCTTACTGTTTTGTAGTTCATTGTTCCTTTCTTCCTCTCTTGTTGTATTCCTTTGTGAATCAACGATTTTCTGTAATGGTGTATACTTTGATTCCCTCTTTTTCATCCTTCCTGTATCTACTATAAATGTTTGTTTTGTGGTCACCAGAGGCTTATGTAAAACATAGATATAACAATCTATTTTAAGCTAATAACTTTGACCACATACAAAAACTCCATCCTTTCAGTCCCCTGCCCATTTTGTGTTTTTGATGTCACAATTTACATCTTTTTATGTTTTTTATCCATTAACAAATTATTGTAGCTATAATTATTTTTAATAATTTTGACTTTTCACCTCTAAACTGGACTAAAGTGATTAATACACTATCAGAGTATTATGAATTTGACTATATACCTATCAGTGTATTTTATATTTTCATGTTACTAATTAGTTTCCTTTTATTTCAGCTTAAAGAACTCCTTTCAGCTTTTTTTGTGAGGCAAGTTTAGTGTTGATTAACTCTCTCAATTTCTGTTCATTTGGGAAAGTCTTTCTCTCACCTTCATTTCTGAAGGACAACTTTGTGGGGTAAAGCATTTTTGGTTGGCAGTCATTCTTTCAGCCCTTTAGAGATATTGTCTCATCCTCCCCTGGCCTGCAAGGTTTCTGCTGAGAAATGTACTGATAGCCTACGAGGTTCCCTTACATGTGAAGAATTTATTCTTTTCCCTTGCTGCTTTCAAAATTCTCTTTGTGTTTGATTTTAGACAGTTATTATAATGTGTCTCAGAGGAGATTTCCTTATATTTTATCTGTGTAGGGACTTATGAGCTTCATAAACTTGGATGTCTAAATCTTTCTTCAGATTTCTGCACTGAAACTTACAAGATTCTGAGTTAGTAGTTCTGAGGATGGCAATGGTCAGTTTTCTTTGCTGATTCCTCTTCTTCTCTCTGATTAGAGTGTCCTCAGGCTCAAATGTCTTTTCTTTACCAGCTATGCTCACTCTCTAGGTGATTTTATCTAGGCTCAGAGATTTAAATACCACGTCCACACTGATGATTTCTGTATTTCTATCTCCAGCGCGCTCCTTTCCTTCAACTCCAGACTAATGCATTAATCATCTATCCACGTCTCAAGCTTAATATGTCTTGATTCTCTTCCAAATCTGTTTCCCCCCCTGCAGTCTTTCCCATCTCAGAAAATGTAGCTACATGCTTCCAGTAGGTCAGGTCAAATGTCTTTCTCTCTCATGCCTCACATAATACCTGCCAGGAAATTATCAATTTTCAAAATATATCACAAATCTTATTGCTCTTCATCGTGGTCACTTCTCTATCTGGATCAAAATCACTATCACGTCTTTCCTGGATGATGGCAATAGTCTCCTGATCAATCTCTCTGCTGCTCCATTCACCATCAGTCCTCTGACCTCCCCTCCCATCACCTTCTCTCTTACTCCCTCCACTCCTGCCATATTAGTTCCCAGCTCTTCCTGAAAAATATACCAAGTATATTTTACCCAGGGATTTCATACCAGCTGATCTCTCTGAGAAGGCTCTCTTTTGAGACATTTGCACATGACACTCTCTTACTTCTTTCAGGTCTATGCTTAAATATAATCTAGCAGAGAGAGGCAGTCCTGACCAACCCATATAGAATAATGATAATTCTACAGCCTGACTTTATTTATTTCCATAGTAGTCATCTCTACCTTAGAGGTTTACATTTTTATTTGTTTATTATTTGGATTCTCCCAAAAGAATATAAGCTTTAGGAAAGAATGACTTTTTAATGCTATCACTGAATAGGCACTCAATGAATATTTGTAAAATGAATGAAAGAAGGAGAAGTGTATTTCCCTGCAATAATTTTCTAAGCATAGTGTCATATTTCCAACTAGAAATTTATTGAGGTCATACACCCTATCTTGCTCATTTCAGTGTCTAATATAGTTGCACCAGGCATCCAATAAACATTGTTGAGTGAATGAATAATTGTAGTGTAGAGGAAATACCACAGACTTTAGAGAAAGGGAGCTAAGCTCAAATTCTGGCTTGGCCTTGGATTAATCATGTGACTTAGGCTAAATTATTAAGTCTTTCTGAGTCATAACTTCCTCATAAAGAAATAAAATTTCCATTTTCATATGATTATTTCAAGGATTAAATAAGATAACATATTTAAACTTCATAACATAGGGCCTTAACCATATTAGGAACTCAATATATTGATGTTGATGTTCCTCAGCCTGACCAATACTAATCAATCCTGACCTCTTATCTTCTTTCCTCTTCATTATATTTACTTTCCACTTCACAGATTCTTTAAAATCAATGAAAGGTACTAATCCAAGCTTTGGCAACTCTACTCACTGTCCCAAATTCCTGCAGCAGAGATTAGTGGAAATCCTAGATTTACCCCAAAGACTCAAGTAAAGAGGATAAATGGCCATAAATTCACACTTTGGAGGAGCTTATAAATAGGTCTAGAATATATTCAGAATCCATCTACTGCCACCTCTACCTTTATCTCTCCCTAGGTTAATGCAACTGGTTTCCTTGCTTTTGCCCTTGTGCTAACTTCACTCTAATTACAATGTGCTTGTTGCTGTTCCTGGAGCATATTATCATGCATAGTCCATCCCCAGGACCTTTGCACATGCTATTTCCTCTGACTGGAATGCTCTTTCCTAAAATATTCATAGCACTCATGCTCTCACTTCAGATCTTTGCTCAAAAAAATCACCCTTACTAAAAAGTCTTCCTTGGACCCCTTTTTGTCAATTTCAATGCTTCCATCCTTGGAAGACATATGACCTTTCGCTACTTTATTATTTTTTCGATAATGTCATGTCATCATTGGACAAACTGTATCATCCCAGCTTAGAACATAAGCTCTATGAGGATGGGGATTTTTGTTTGTTTTGTTTTCCCCCTCATCCCTAGTGGCTGGCACGTGGTAGGTGATTAAAAAATGTTTATTACGTGAATTGATAAATGAAAAATGAATGAATAGGGGAAGAGAGTTGGATGGGGTGGCCTGGGTGTCCAGGTGTGAGTGTGACTTGGAAGGAAGAGGGGCAGATTTAGAATCCAACATCTGCTTCTGTGTCCTCAGGCTTGGCTGGCTCAGAGGTGGCTCAGCTCCTGTCACCTGGCCCACTGACAGCTGACACCATAACAAAGCAATGTACTGGAATGAGTCAGGTTCTGGAATGCTGGAAGGCCTCCACATGTCAGGATGACCTTAAAAAAGGGGATCCATGGTCCTTTGTTACAAATTCTCCCCAAGTGATTAACTCAAGGCCAGAGACCCTCTCCGTATTGTCCCCAGCTCTCAAGGAACAGATATGAAAAATGGTGGATTTTCCAGAAACATCTTACTGGTAAAGCAGAATTGACTTTGTTTTCTGTCTTTCTGGATTATGCTTTTGCTGGCTTGAAGGAGGCAATTGGCTATGTAGGTTAAAATGTTCCTTTAAGTGTCTACAATGTGTCAGAAAGTGAAGAAAAGAATTAATTAAGCAAAGTAGAACTTGGAAAGTGATTTGATTGTAGTTAGTCATCATCTTTAACCTTGGTGTTTTCATTATGCTCAGAAAGCACACTTCTATGGGTCACTCTGTCTTGTGGTGGCTCACTCTTTATGCCTAACCCCAAAGGATATGGGCAGTTGGCTTAGTTCAGCACTGCTTCTTTCATTTGGAGAGTGGGCTGGAAAACTTCAATGCTCTCAGAGGTGCCCCTGGGGGTGAGAAAGATGAATCAAATTGCAAGCAAAAAACGGAAAGAGAGATGGGGTGGAGTTGAGGAAGAATCACTTCTTAATTTAACCTGACTTTCCCTTACCCTGAAAGAAAGTCTTGTGTGTTTTTTTGGAATAAGTAGCAGCTGAATCTCCTCTGGGATTTTAGGCCCCATTGGGCAGTCTCTCCCTCTGTAGGCCCAACCTCTGCTAGAAGCCCTTTTGCTGGCCCAGCTCCCATTGAATGGACACTGGGAACATCACCTCCCTATTGACCCTACAGCCCAAGGAGTGGTGGCATCTTCCTGCTTTTGCTTATCTTGGAGAAGTCTTGCTATTCTTTGTTTGGATTCCTAGCTATTCCATCATCTATGTAACCAGTTCTCTGTACTTTTGTTTGAAAGCTACAGAATGGGTTATGTTTTCTTGACTGCACTCTTGCTGGTCTGCTCAGCTCAAACTGTTTTTAAATTTTGTAAAGATAGGACTACTTATCACACTGCTTTTGAGTTTCAAAAAAAATTTACAAAGCTGAAAATATTGACCTTGATCTGTAAAGATATATATAGTTATCCAGTTATGTCTTTGTTTAATATTTTTATATCACTCTATGGGTTTCCTGAATACAGGCATTGGGTAATTGATTTTCTGTTGTAGGTTGAAAAACTAGAGAGCATGTGAATGGTTTTGTACTTAATTTCCCACTGTGTCATCAAATGTCTGCTACCAACCAGACATACTGGTTTTTAAAATTGCATTTAACTTATCTGAGCCTTAATTTCTTCATTTATAGAGAAAGAAAGTTGTATCTGAGGGATCATTTACAAAACTTTAATTTAGCCTCAAAACTCACTTTTTCTTGGTATTATTTTTAATTGGAGTTTGATTTGCCAACATATAGTATAACACCCAGTTCTTATTCCATCAAGTGCCCCCCTCAGTGCCCGTCCCCCAGTCACCCCTAGCCCCCCATCCAACTCCCCTTCCATTACCCCCTGTTCACTTCAAAACTCACTTTTAAAGTATAATCTGACCTGAATTCTCAACATATAAAGTAGGAGATCCTAAACTCACCTCCTGACCTCCAGATGACCTTTTGTTTGTAATAGCAAACCTTGTCTTTTACAGCAGGCCTGAGTTACCACTACTCAACCCTGAAGTACAAAATGATTGAATAAAGAGTGCTCAGATTCTGCTCTGACCACATTTCATTTTATGCTCTTGAAAGAATCCAGTGATTTTATTTTTCAGAGTTTTGCCAGTTTTAAAACTAAGATATTAAAAAACCTAACATTTTTTAAAAAGATTTTATTTATTTATTCATGAGAGACACTGAGAGAAGGCAGAAACATAGGCAGAGGGAGAAGCAGGATCCCCGCAGGGAGCCCAATGCGGGACTCAATCCCCAAATGCCAGGATCACACCCTGAGCCAAACGAAGGCAGATGCTCAACTGCTGAGGCGTCCCAAAAAACCTAACGTTTTTAAGCTTGATTTTTACCCATCTTAATTAATTTACTTATCTTCAAGAAAACACTTTTTAGCCCGATTTTACTTATCCTTATTTATCTTACTGTGAAGGAGAAAAACCCATGTTTCCTTGGAAAAGCTAAGGTTTTGTTGGAAAAAAAAAGTGCCAATAGAAAAATCTCTTATTAAAGGAAATAAAATTGGATCTGCACTCCTAAAAGGATATTCAAATTTCCTAAATGCAGTATCCCATGGACATTGTCAGGGCCTGCCTGACCCCCTAAACCTTGCACTCTTCCTCATTCTAAGACAACATCTTAGCCTTACTCTGTTCTCTCTTGGACTCTGGATAAATCTTATCCTGGATGGGACTTTCAGGGGCTCTAGCTCAATACTCCCATGACTTAAACTCAAGCTATTGTTGCCGGAACTCTGCCTTTGGCTTTGTTCCCAGTTTAGTGTGTCCCAGACACCAAGCTCCTCTTAAACTCAATATTGAAGAAAAATCCACCTGCTTCCCTGTGCCTGGTTCCCAGTCTTGATTACATGCTGAGAGTCCCAGCTCTACCAGGCCCGCTTGCCAATTCCTCCCCAGGACTGGACGCTGCATCCTGCTCAAAGCCCTCTCTAATGCTGATTAGTTTCAATCAGAATCTCAAAATAAATCCCATTTCTAGACTTTGCCATGCACTCTACACCTGCCAAGGCGTAGATCTTGCTGACAAGACCTCCTCATGGACTTCTTTCTTAAAGAAATCAGTTGTGTATTATCCTTTTGGGTACCCTGAATATTATGCCAGCCTGAGCTCCCTCTTACTCCCCAAAGTGGTCTGTTTCTTCATTACTTGTGCCCAGTTCCAGGTCCTATTTCATTAGGGTCCCTAAGGTTCTATCCCAGGTAAACTTTCCATGCTATTCTGGGTCAGGAGCTAGTATTGGTTACATGAGACCTTTTGCCTATCACAAAATGCAAATCTTTCTGATTCCAAATAATCTTATTTTCCTCTCCACATTAACATGCTTTCTGTTGAATAATAATAATTCAATAAATAGTTATTGAATACCAGGTGCTAGAGTATATGAAGATTAATAAATAAGTGGCATTTTGGAACTCATAATCTAGTAAGGAAGAGATTTTAAACAAATAATTGTAATGCACTATAATAATGATGTAAGTTGTTCCTAGAGCACAGAAGAAAGAAGTCCAAATATTGAGGGGTGATAGTAGTGGTGGGGGAAGAGATAATTTCAGTTCGCCTGGAGCAGAGCCTTGAAGAATTGATAGAAGCTCATCACTGGTGGATACCAGGAAGGCAAATCCAAGCAGAGACATCAAGACATGTTTGAGGAAGGTTGAGTTAATGGCTGTAACACCAACGAAATGAAAATGAAAAGGTCGAAGATGAAGGCCAAGGGGTTTAGCCTATATTGTTCAGCAACTGGAGCTAGAGTAGAGTCTGAAGGAGTAGATTATCACAATTGGATTAGCATTTTGGGAAGATTCTTTGGAGGAGGTATTGGTTGGAAGGAGGTGAAACTGAGGGCAAGAAGACCAGTAGACTCTAATACATAGTTGAAGCGAGAAATGATAAGTGCTTAAACTAAGACGGTATTATTGTAGAGATGGGCTGGAGTGGGGGAAGATTTGAAAAGTGTTTATCAAATATAATAGGACTGGTGATCATTTGAAAAGAGAAGTGGTGAAGAAGAGGGAGCTACTGAGGGTAACTCTCAAAAACCTGAGATCTATGGAGGGTAACTCCCAAGTTTGTGCTTTGGGAGTTGGGTAAGAATGGGATGCCATTCCCTAACATGGGGATAGCAGGAGGATGTGATGTTGGACACATTATGTGAGAAGTGTCTAGAGGATGCCAAGTAGAGATGTTCCACAGGCAGTCTACAGTCTGAAAATCACATCCAGCTCAAGAAAGATTTCTTGGCTTCAGATTAATTTGGAAACCATAAATATATAGAGGATGACCATAAATTCTGAAAACATAGATAATAATACTTTGTCATGTATTATAATATAGCATCAATAAATCATTTCTTATGTATTCACCTATGCTTCCAGACTTTATGACTATTCTGCAGAAATTTGTTAGAGTCAGTTAGAATACGGATTAGCTAGATTGAATATATAATGTAAGAAGAGAAAGGGATTGGACCTGGAGTCCTGGGAACTATAATATTTATGGGGCAAAGGAGACCAAGAAGAAACAGAGAGGGGGTGAGATTTAAAGCACCGAGAAAGCCCAAGAGGGAGTGCTACTTCCACTGAAGGGAAAGTGGTGAGATGAGTAAGAATGTGCAGATGTCAGCCCAACTTGCCATCAAACTCCTTTAAACCTTTTCCCCCAGTGGCCAAAAGTATTACTTTCTCTAGAACAGTGGTTCTTAACTTTTATAGGGTAACATGTTCTTTGAGAATCTGATGGAAGCCACGGACCCTCTTCCATGCATGAGTAGCAGGAATGGAATGCAATGTAAGGGGTCACAGATCTTCTGAAGCCCAATACCCAGGAATCTCAGGTTAAGACTCCTGATATTTTGTAAAATTGCTTTTAAATACTCACAGGGAAGGTCTTAGTTTCCCTGCATTTTGGGGAAACGGTGGCTTATTTTCTTCTGAGAAAGCAGAAGAAAAAGAATAAATGTTTCACAGTAGCACAATGTCATTAAGCTTATCAAAGCCCAAATGATTTTTTTCTCCCATTAGAGAGAACTTTTTCTTTCTTTCATTTTTCCTGTTGTTTCCTTATAAACAGCTTAAGATTTTTTTCTTAGCTGAAATTGACTTTAGCTTTATTTGCATGGTTGTGATTGTTGTTACCATAAATTACTTCAGCTTGTAAGTCTCAGCCACAGAGTTTTCCAGAAAATTTAAAAATCATATTCCTTTTAGAAAACATTTGAATCATGTTTTCCCCCAACAGATATAATGCAGTTTCCTTATATTGCTCCTTTCCATTTGACATTGTGATCATGTGATCACATCTTCTTTTAAATATTCCTTCATTTTGGTTTCCTTGACACTGCATTCCCTCTTTGCCTCCATCCTCTTTGTAGTTGTTTTTAGGTTTCTCTGTTGACTTATTTGCACAGTTGAGGGCATCTTCAAAGGCTCTGTTCTTTTTTTAATATTTTTTAAAGGCTCTGTTCTTAATACCTTGCTTTCTTTTTTTCTAATTCCTTTTCATTCAGTGAAACAAATGTTTATTGACTGTGGACTGTTTAGTGCACTTATTCTCGTAACTGCAAAATCCGTCTTTTTCTGAGGATTTATGCCTCCAAATTGTGCCTCTAGCTCTGATATGATGCAATGACATAATTCCCGCAGCTTCCACCATGTCACTTTGAGATCTCTCAGCTCTACTTCCGCTTCTACCTGACTTTCTTACAATTTGATTTTTCCATGCCAACCAGCAGACTTGTCAATTTTCGGTTTCTCAGCCTAGATGTTTGGAATTTTTTCAAACTTTGATCATACCAAAAGTAAAAAACAAAAAAAAACCCTACAAATCCTTGGCCAAAATGGTGCTGAAAACTCTGCAGTCTTATTAAGTTCACAAAATATAATATTGTTTTCAAACTTATTGATCTTTGGCTCTCTTATATTTTTGAGTGATTCTTCTCTTTATTTTCTCCTTTCTTTCTTTCTTTCTTTCTTTCTTTCTTTCTTTCTTTCTTTCGATTCTTGTAATTTAGGCTCTTTTGTGTCATTATGCTGTGTAGTTGGATCTCACATTCCTTTCCCTTATGTGCTTCTGTACATTATGTACATTATGTGCTTTTGCAAATATCATATGTGGGGACTATGTCCAATAGATGTCAATCTTCCTATGATTTTGCATATATTTCACATGTTGATAGTTTAATATAAGGCATTGAAATCCTCCATTCAGTATCTAGAACTTTTTAAAATCCAACTATTCTAGATATCATCTATTTAAGCTTGGAAAATTTTAGATGGAAAATTAAAAAGGTCAATGATATCTAGCTGCTGACCTGCTTGTCTCATCCTAAATTTTAGTTTTTATGTCACAATTCATTTTTTTCTTGCTCCTTGGTTTTATGATTCTCATTCTTGGATCATGGTAAAGATGGCATCAGAATCATAATCCGAACTTTCTATACCAAACTGAGATATTCTGACAGAAGGCACATACACTATTAATGTCCTATTTAGCATATTATGAATTTGAAATCCTAGAAGGGGCAACCTTATGAAGGGTGATAAATGTCCTAGAGGTGAGTCTGGGTCTATTGCTTCATTTGGCTTTGGGCTTTTCACTGCAACTTTTTTCCATGAGGGTATTTATCATAATAGACATATGTTTTTAATGTATCAATCAGGAGGGTGTGTGGTCTTGCTTATTCTTGATTAAAAAGCTTATGTCAAATAAAAATTATTTCAAAGTTCCAGTAATAATTGGAGCAATAAGATGGTAAGGGGTAATTAAAGGATGTGGCTTTCTTTCAGAAACACAAATGAATCTGGTGACCACATGTACTCTCCTCCTCTTACTTAATAAGTGTGATGAAAGATGTAAGGGTAAGAAACTATAGAGATTTGAGATACACCAACTTCATGCTAATATGCTAGGTGCAAGTCCAGGTTCCCACTTTGACTACATTCAGGAATCTGCACCTGGTAATACTGTATGCTAACCAGCAATGTGCATGTTCCATACCATGATGATGCCTAGTCATAGTGACATTGGTAGTGCAAATGTCAGTATCCACCTCCCACCCATCTTTTAAATGGGAAGTATAGTTGCTTACTCTTCCCATTTTGAACTCTTGGACTACAAACTGTAAATTACCCAGGTTATTGCTCATGAATTGTGGCCATTTAAGGACTTTCTATTTCAGCTGGTTTGACTTGGAAAACTTAGACCATTGAGAATGAGAAATTATCCTGAGGACAAACTGTTTTTACTATACACAGTGCTGTTTTCTTCTTTTTGCAAAAATTGTGTTGAGTATATTGGCCAGCATAAAAAAAAATTCCAATCCTTTTGGTCAGTACTGAACGATTTGACCCCATGTCTTTGTGTCTTTTGAGAGTTGTCCAATGGGTCCATCATAGCGCATTAAACATCTGCTTCTCTGTTCTATTTTATGCTTTATTGGTCAATTCCCATTGGTTTAAATAGTTCTTGTGCCTTTAATGGGACTGTCTATGTGGATTAATTGTCATGAATGCAGTGATGTGTTGATAAGGACCATCTTCTATTTAGAATTTGGCTAATTTAAATTGTACTTGAAAAATGTGCTCTGAGATTTACTTTAAGGGAAAAAATAAGAAAGAATGTGATGATATTCTTATCTTATTCACTGAAAAAATTAGATATGCAAATAAAAAAGTAACTCAAGAAAAATGTGTCATGTTCTACGTGTGGTATAGGAAATGAATGCTGTGAGAACATTAAGAATAGGTTATAAGCAGTTAGTTTGTATTCATCCTGACATCCTTAGAGGAAAAATAGGTTGTAAAACTGCCACTGCATAAGTGGGGGAAAGAATTAGGGGAACCTTAGCTTCCTCTTCAGAATAGAACACTTTGCCTCTGACCAGATGCTTATGAAGCTACTCAATAATGTTGCTTCTGGTTAGTTATTCTGCTAATTGGCTAGAGCACAATTTAACTAGGTTTTAGCACTTATTTCATCTTTAAAAACTTTTTTTCATCTTAAAAAAATTTTTTTTAAATCACCTAAACAGTCACTGAGACCAGGATATGCTTTTATTTGAGATGTTTCTAGATTAATTATCTGACTCATGAGAGAATAAATATGAATATTCTTAGTGGGAATTAAGGACTGTGTTCTAAGACTTTAGATGTTGCCTCTTTCATAAATCATGCTTCATTGTACTATTTTGAATAGAAAACATCTTGATTCTTCTCTTAGATGTGTGAAGACAAAGGACGAAGGGTCATGCTGTGGGAGTGGGAAAGTAGATGGATCTCAGAATCCAATGTTAGGTCTTGGTATGAATTCAGGCTTTGCCTAAATTGACATGTTGTTGGATAAGCTACATAAACTCTCTTTTAAAAAAATATTTTATTTTGGGGAGCCTGGGTGGCTGAGTTAGTTAAGCCTCTGACTCTTGATTTTGGCTCAGGTCATGATCTCAGGGTCATGGGATGGAGCCCCACCTCAGGCTCTGCTTTCCCAGGGGAGTCTACTTGTCCCTCTCCCTCCAACTCTGCTCCTCCCCCAACTCAGTCTCTGTCCCATGCACTCTCTCTCTCCTTCTCTCAAATCAGTAAATAAAATATTTTGAAAATATTTTATTTTATTTTATTTTTTAAAAGGATTTTATTTATTGATTTGAGAGCATGAGAGCACAAACTGGGGTAGGGGCAGAGGGAGGGAACCTCAAGCTGACTCCTCCTTGAACATGGAGCCCCCACTTGGGCTCTTTCTCAAGACCTTGAGATCATGACCTGAGCTGAAACCAAGACTTGGTCACTCAACCAACTGAACCACCCAGGTGCCTTGAGTTACTTAAACTCAGTTGTCCCATTTGTACGGACAAATATATGACTTTGCAGAGATTAAAATATTAATGTATATTATTGTTTAAAAAATAGAACATGCTCCAAGAACTACAGCTACTATTACAACAACAGCAACAGTTACAACTTTAATAAATAACAGAGTGCTCACTATGTTCTAGGTGCTGTTCTAAGAGTTTTACATGTGTTATCTCATTTAATCCTTACAACGTTATAGGATACCTGCTGACTACATTTCATAGATAAGGCACAAAGAGTTTAAAATACCTTTTCTGAGTTATTTGCCCCAGAGTGAAGCATAGTATCAAAGACATAAGGCTATACTTATTCCAAAGATTTGCTTTGGAAGTAGTGTCCTGACACATTTTAGAATATAGCAGGCATCTATAAACAGGAATTGGAAACTCAAGAAAATTCTCAGCTAATCAATTTTCAGTACATTCCCATTGAGATGTCTGGTATTTTAACATTTGTGGGCATGTTTCAACCTCAATTGCTATATTCCATTGGTGAACTGTCTTTTTCTACAAAGTACACTATTTGTCTTTGTAAAACAATTGGTATTAAAGAAGTTGTTTAGAATTTTGAGGAGAGGCAAATAGGGTGATTATTGACTGATATTACAATTTGAAAATTATTTTAGATTTTTATGCTCATTATTATACAGAAATGACATTTAAAAACATGGGCCAGTGTTCTTTTCTGCTTCTTTTGTTACTTAAAAAGTATAAAATAAAACAAGACAAAACAAAACAATCTGGTTTAGAAGTGAAGTCATAAGGTTATTAAGTAGTTGTATTTTTTTGTTTGTTTTTTATTTTGTTTTCTGTTGAAAGAACAGAATTAAAAACACATTTAAAAGTCAGGCCATTCTGCATTTGGCAGGGAGCTACTTTAATTAGGTAATTATCACAGTTTCTTTCTGTTCTTCAGAATCAATTTATAGCCTGAAGCATTTAAAATTTCTTACCATAAAAGTTAGATAGGTTCTATTTTTGGGAAGAGATTGAGAAGGATTGGTAATAATTCTTCTTTAAATGTTTGGTAGAATTCACCAGTGAAGTCATCTGGTCCTGGACTTCTGTTTGCTGGGAGGTTTTTGATTACTGATTAAATTTCCTTGCTAGTAATCACTTTGCTTAAGGAAATTAAGAAACAATTCCATTTATAATTGTATCAAAAAGGATAAAATAGGAATAAACTTAATCAAGGAAATAAAAGCCTTTTGTATTGAAATCTATAAGATATTAATGAAAGAAATTGAAGAAGACACAAATAAATGGAAAGATATTTCAAGCTCATGGATTAGAAGAATTAACAGTTACTAAATGTTTTAAATGTCCGTACTACCCAAAGTAACCTACAGATTCAATGCAGTCCCTATCAAAACTCCAATGACATTTTTCACATAAATAGAACAAACAGTACTAAAATTTATATTGAACCCTAAAAGATCCTGATAGGTAGAGTAATCTTGAGAAAGAACAAAGCTGGAGGTGTCATGCTCCCTGATTTCAAAATATATTACAGACCTATAGTAATTAAGACAATATGGTACTGGCATAAAAACAGATACCTAGATAAATGGAACAAAATAGAGATTCCAGAAATAAACCCACACATATATGGCCCATTATTTTATGACAAAGGAGCCAAGAAGAAAGATGGTCTCTTCAATAAGTGGTATTGGGAAAATCAGATAGCCACATGCAAAAGAAGGAAAATGGACCACTATCTTACATCATACATAAAAATTAACTCAAACAGATTAAAGACTTGAACATAAGATCTTAAATCATAAAACTCTTGAAAAAAAAGGGCAGTAAGCTATTTGACATGGGTCATGATTTGCAAATCATGTATCTGATCGGAGGCTAACATCCAAAATATATAAAGAACACACACAGCTGAAGAGCAGAAAAACAAGCAATCCAATTAAAAATGAGCAGATCTGAATTGACATTTTCCAAAGAAGACATACAAATGGCCAACAGGCACATGAAAAGATGCTCAACATCATTAATTATATTTATATATAATATTTATATATTTATTTATATGTAACACACTAATTAATATTTATTAAAGTAATAATTATTAATGTCTTAATGATATACAAATTAATAATATATTTACATAATGAAATATTAGGCAGCCATAAAGAAGAATGAAATCTTGCCATTTGTTATGCTATCGTTGGAACTTGAGGGCACTATGCTAAATGAATAAGTCAGACACAGAAAGACAAATACGGTATGATCTCTCTTACATGGGAATCTAAAACAAAATAAAACCAAGTTCATAAAAACAAAACAAAACAAAATATTTAAAAGACCATTCTGCATTTAGAAAGGAGGTACTTTAATTAGGTAATGATCACAGTTTCTTCTGGTTCTTCAGAATCAATTTATAGTCTAAAACATTAAACATTTTTTTACCATAAAATTTAGATAGGTTACTATAACTTCTACAGTTTTGTAGTAACTAAGCAGACATAAGTGTTATGATAACAGAAAAGAATGACAGTCCAAAGAAGGAATTTGTCTAAAAATATACTGAGAAGTTAGGTGTACTTTCATAAAATTCATTAGTAATTATAGTGAGTTTTTATTATTAATAATAATGTGCACATTTTTAACACATAAGCAATTTAAAAGTCTCAGTGGAAGTGAAGAAAATGAAAGCTCTGATCTAACATTTCCTGAATATTCTGGGTAATATAACCATGGAAACTGTAATACTGTATTTTAATAATGCTAATAAACTAAGTTAACAAATAATTTGTTTCTGATATGTAGTGTACTAATGATAGTTTACAATATTTGGTCCTTCATTGCTTTGACAGATCAGAAGTTTAATGATCGTAAATAGGTTATTTCATTTATAATTGGGGGGGGGGGGCTAAATGACCCCTGGATACATTGTTTTTGGGATTTAGAAGTCTAGGTTGAGAGAACTCATCTGTCTTGTTAATTATGAATGTACTGCAACTGGAAGAAGGGTTGGCAGAGGCCAACTCCTTGAAAAGCATCTATCATACGAGTGTTTTGCTGACATTTCAACTAATGAATTTTACTGCAGGAGAAATGTTTCAAGTGGTGTGATCTTGACTTTTTTGAGGGAAACTCTCTTCATTCCACAAAAGCTTATGTGAGTCTAATGTAAATGCTCTTGCCACTCATAAATTCTTTGAAGAAGAAAAGAACAGTCATACACTAGATTACTAACTGAACTTAAATACACGAGACAAGTTATGTATATCTATCTATATGCAGGCAAGATCTATATTCTTTTACTACTGTCAGATTTTATGTTTCAAATTATTCAAGTTTTTTTTTTTTTTTAAAGTAATCTCTACACCTAACACGGAGCTCAAATTCATGACCCTGGGTCAATCAAGAGCTGCATGCTCTACCAATAGAGGCAGCCAGGTGTCCCCTAATTAGTCAGGGCTAAAACAGAGTTAGTGAAGTATAATCACATAGAGTAAAATCCCTCCTTTTTAGGTATACAGTTCAATGTTTTGACAAATGAATACATTTGTGTAACCACCATGACAATGAAGATATAGAACATTTCTATCATCCCATTGAATTCTTTAATGTCTCTTTATAGTCAATCTCTCCTCCTCCTAAAATCCTGCTGATTTTCTCTCTTCCCATAGATTTCCCTTTTCCAAAATAAATCATAGATAAATAAAGTCATGTAGAGTGGGAGACTTTTTTGTTTTCATAATGGAAGTTAATATAGTCTCTGCTACTTCTGCTTGTGTTATGCTTATATTCATTTTTTGACTGTTTTTGTTTTGGGTGCCAGAGAGCATAGGAAAAACAATGAAAAAGAGGTAAAAACTAAAGGGATTGTTACATGGGAATTAAGAAGACTGATACCAATATGAGAAATGAGTAAATGGAACAAATTTCCACCTGTTGATCTGAAGTATAATTTGGAGCAACTTTAAATTCTGGAAGGGACAGTGATGTGATGAAAACTGTGTGACAGGATGACTGTCCTTTCATCAGGACACACAGCGTTTCAGGGCATAGATGTCTGTGGAGATGTGTGAAGATGTACAGCAGTTATGTGGCCTCTACTGTTTCCCTCTCCCACTGCAGACATGAGCCATCAATCAGGACTCTGATCCCAGATGCAGCCTCAGATCCTTCTCAAGACAGCATTCTTGAACTTATAATTTGTTGATCAGATTTAGCAAAAGAGATGAAACTTATTGCCACTTCAGGTGCTTATGTTTAAATATGTAACAGTGTTTCATAAAACTTCATTGGGTAAAGTTTTTTTTTTCAGGTCTTATAGACACTGAGTTTTAAAATTTTACTTAGTAGCAAGACTCTCAGCAGGATCTTAGTAGAATCTATCACAGAAATGCAGTCCAAGTGCTATTTGAAGTATGATATAACATTGTTTCCCCTAAATATTTTATAAGTTTTGTAAACTTAGAGGATACATTTACCAAATCCTGTAATTTTTGTTTCTTATTATTCATGTTTTTTCACAGTCATTAAACATTCATTTGTTAAAAGGTTAACACATTCCATTACTCTACAGAATTTCTATTTGTACCAAAACAATGTTTCAGAGCAATTCAAGATTAAATTAATGTGACAGGTCCTATTTATCAATATGGCAGTCCAACTGCTGGAGGACAAAGGATGATTTACATCCAAATTGTATGTGTGTATGTGTGTGTGTGTGTGTGTGTGTGTGTGTGTGCATACACATCTTGCATAAACTTGTGGGCTTTGCCTTGGTATTTCTTTCAAACTGGAGGATTCCTGATAAAATAATCTTCTAAATACCTCAACATATGGTTTAAATTATCAAAGAGAAAAAACACTTGTAAAAGCACATAGAGGGCACCCAAAAAACACGTACATCTTACCAGTTAACTCCCTTTGTAGTCAATGTAAACCATGAAAGACAGTTATTTTGAGTCAAATTCCAACACATGTATATTTTCAAAGTATCTTGCTAGCTTGAATTATGGGAGGTGCTCCAAGAAAAGACAACATGGGAAATACATTATACTTACACTATACGCTTATAATTAGAATATTTTCTGACAAAAGGTCAAAACTATTTCGAATCCCTATGGATTGCTATGGATTTTGTTTGTCCTAAGAGCTGGTAAAAAGGAATGAGAGGCCAATCATCTCAGATATTCACATGTTCCTGTGATAGGCCAGTGGCCTGGAATTGCACAGAATAATAAGAATAAAAGGTAATTCAATCCAAAACACAGTAGATGACAAATATGTCAGTACTTTTAATATTTTTGTAGTAAAAATTTGAAACTACCCAATTTTGGGCCTAGAGAGGACTCAGAGATGATTATCTAATCTCATTTTACAGATGTGCACACCAAGTAGCAGCGTGGGTGTGGGAGCTGTTTAAAGTTACCCAATTAGTTAAAATAGACTTGTTACTAGAACCCATGTCTGAAGACTTGTAGTTTTATGTTTCTGGACATTTACTTACTTTTGGTGCTTTTGTTTTCTTAAGGAAACTTCTCACTTAAAAGTTCTATAGTCATTGGGAAGTTGCATCAGTGTTGATGCTCCTCCCTGGGCTGGCAAGAAATGCTAAGAGATTGTGAAGAAACTTGTATCTATGACTTATGTGGGGAGTTGATATACAGTGGCATAGAATAGAGGTGACTCTACTAAGGTCAGTGCCAGGGAGGTTGAAGAAGTCAGGTGACTTCTTTCTCTGAATTTATCATTTTTCACTTGGAATTTAGTCATGGAAAGGCCAATCTTGTTCTATTACCGGATATTGTTGGTAAATGTGATTTCTTTTTTTGTGTGTGTTGTCTTGTTCATGCAGCACAGCAAGGATGGCCACTGCAGAGCCACAAGACTGGTGGGAGAACCATGAGACTTTCCTTGACATTTTCAGAATCAGTGGATAAGCTCTGCAAGTTCAGAAGGGGTGGGGGGAATGGGACAGATCCAGGGAGAGATTATCTTGATGTTATTGTGATAATGTTTTCATTCTTTGTTCATCTGGCAAACCTGTATTTACCCTTCAAGACTGAGCACTGTGGGTTTTCTTTGAATTTCCCCAAGATTACCTTGCCCTCTCCCTCTCCTTTTTGTTCTAAATTTCAAAGATATATTTGAAATGAGGTGTTTGGGCTGGATGATTTCTGAGATTATTTCTGCTGTTTAACACTTCCTAGTCCTTTTGACTCTCAGGTCAGTGCAGACACCATAGCTAGAAATAGCTGCTTAAAGTATTTAGGAAGACATTTGGCAAGTCAAGTCCTTTTAGTTTTTATTGTCCTACAGCATGGAAAGAACAGGGAAGAGACGTGATGTTCTTGCCTGACTTGAGGAGATGCAAAAGTTTTCGAGAGTGGAAGAGCTAGGAGTAGGAGATCATAAATGGCAAAGACTTTTAGCTGGAGTCTGAGACAGGGACCAGAGAGCACCAGGCTAGTGCTCAAAGAACCACGTGGAACGAGCTGCATCTCCAGACACAAGATGAGTCACTCCATTTCATGAAGAAGATCCATTGCCTCGAGGTGTCTCCTCCCAGCCCCCTACAAATTTTTTCCAAAGGATGTTTTAGAAAAAGATTTAGTGAGTAAAAATAGGATCAACAAGCCTAGACCTGCAGATTGTATAAGGAGACAGTTTCACAAAGTCTTGGAAACTGTCTTTGGGAGTCTTGAGTGTCTAGCATGTCCTCTGCTCTGACACACTTGGCTTGGGAATGCTTTACTGGTGTACTCTGCAGACCTGAGTTCCCACAGCAGAGGGCCTTGCATGTCCCTTGAGCCTCTACCTCTTCCACAAACATGCCTTTAATTGGGGACACAGAAAATACCCTTCTCTGGGGACACTTCCATGCTCTTTGTTCCTTTGCAGTATCATGGTGGCAAACTGTATTATCGAACACTTGAAACCAAAATTCTCTTGGTTGCTTTGTGCAGAAAAACATTTAACAAACATCAGGGTAAATAATGAGAAGTGTGGGTTAGCTGTAGACAAGACAACAAAAGAAATAGATGGCTGGTTCTGTACTTGAACTGAATCGTACTGAGGAGATGGGGTAAAGGGTAAGGAGAAGGAGGAGCAGCTTGGAGGGATGAAGGACTTTAAAGAACAACTTTAAAGAACAACATTTTATGTTTACAGACTGCCACACTCACATAACCTTTTGTGAGTGTTTTTGCTTTTGCTTGTTTGTTTGGTGTAGAAATCATGAAAAGTAGCTGCTATCCTTACCCAGATTGGAAGATGAGAAGATGATCCAAGTAGAAGAAATTCTGTAGGTGACCTTGGGAATGTAAGGAACCCAGGAATTCACTGAAACTTGGGGGACGGCATTGGACTTTCCACAAATGATGGAATGGGGGTTTTAAGACAGTCTTATCTAGATTTTAGACCAACATCTGGATTACATTAATTGAAAGTCTTGGCCGAACCTAATACCTCTCCCTCCTGTCTCTTCCCCAATCCCAGTGAGCTCTTATTTCGGAGGCATTTTAAGTTTTCATTCCTTAGGTGGAGCTGTTTTCTATTCTCTTCAGAAAACATGGAGGGAAGGAGAAGGGCCCACATTTTCTATTTTGGTTTCTCATTTCCAGGGTGGAGCCACTGGCTGATTCAAAGAAGAATACATAAGAACCAGAAAATTCTCCACACAGGTCCATATCAAAATCACATTTTATCGATTTGGCAATGAAGATATTACGTGTGCAAATATTGAAAGAATTCTCTAATTGAGGGGTTGAGAGGTGTAATTTTAAATCTGGCTGTCCTTTCCTCATTAAATATGCCTGTCTGCTGTACACCCTCACCAATTGCTTGGTGCCTAGATTGCTGCAGATTTGACTTTTTCTGTAACAAAATACAGTTATTTCTGTGACTCTTGTTAGCCTCTGAGACTAGTATGCTACATCCCACAAATTGTTCTTTAGTGACAGTGCTCTTTAGTGACACTGTGTTATAATAAGGACTTCTTTTATTTAAAAAACAGAAATACAAAATTTAGATACCTTAGAAAAATGAGAAACTTTTTTTTTGACTTATATAATTGAATGGTCCTGTGGTTGAGTCCTACTTCAGGTATGGCTGGACCCAAGAAGTCAAATTACATTGGTTTTGTATTAGTTTGTTATATATTTAGAGTTGACATGAAAATGTTAATTAAAATCCTATGAAAATATTCTCTTTCTGCCTTTCTTTTCCATTTATTTATGTATATATCCTCCTATTTTCCTACCATCTCCCTATCCATCTATGATTTGTCTATTTTATCTGATTAGATTCTCTCTCTCTCTCTCTTCTGTTAGATGGAACTACTCAGGAGTCTGCTCACTGATCTGTGAATCAGACAGTTGGCCCAGCTGGTTTAGAGTCTGATATAAATTAATCCCCACTAAAATGCATTAGATACTTATGCTGGTGCACACAGGTGCTAGTAAAAAGTTGTCCTCTAAGGAGTTGTGCAACTAGGAAATAATCAAGGAAGGAATTGAGACACACAGAGCATTTTATTAGTCAAATGCAGCTTTATGCCTTCTGGCTTTGTGAATGAATTTCTCATGGCAGATAAAGAAAATCTGTCACTTAAATAACCAAAGCAGATAGCACATGCAAAATCACTCATCCAGCTGGTCTGAAATCTGAGGTTTAGAGCCTGCCTGTTTTGGTTTTAATTTCCAAGAGATACAAGTTTAAAATGTTAAAAATTTCATCTGGCTAACATTCGAGGGGAAGGCAGCCCCAAATGCAGCTTTCACTATATCCTTTCCTTTTGGTTTTTAATTGTAGGAGATATAATACGCACAAAGTTTAAAGTATATATGTACAATTTAAAATGAAGAGTAGTTTATCCAACACCTAGATAGATATAGAATATTACCAATAATTTAGAAGCTTCCTGTGTCCCTTGCCAAAAACATCTCCCACTTTCCCCATCAAGAGGTAACTATTGTCTTCTACTTTGTGTTAATTATTCTCTTGTTTTTCTTTGTTTTATCACTTACTTAAGCACCCTTAAACAATATATTATCAAATTTTGCTTATATATGAGCTTTAAATAAGGTGAAATAATACTAATTAATGCTGATGCTAGAAGGTGTAATTCCTTTATTTTTCACTTTGGTATAGTAGTCCATTGTCTGAATATACAATATGTATTTCTATTTTGTTGTGATGGGCATTCTATTGTGATGGGCATTCTATTGTGATGGGCATTTGAGACATGCTTTTGTGAATATTCTTGTGCCCTGGTGCATATGTTCAAGTGTTTCTCTTGGAGTTGCTGAGTCACCAAATGTATATGTTCTCCTTTACTAGGTTATGCCAGCCTATTCCCTCGTGCAGTTGCTTGGAATTAACCAACCTAGAATGTTTGCTAATTATGTACGTGGAATGGTGTTTTATTGTAGTTTTAATTTGCTTTTGCCTGATTTCTTTTTTTTTAATTTTTATTTATTTATGATAGAGAGAGAGAGAGAGAGAGAGAGAGAGAGAGAGAGGCAGAGACACAGGCAGAGGGAGAAGCAGGCTCCATGCACCGGGAGCCCGACGTGGGACTCGATCCCGGGTCTCCAGGATCGCGCCCCGGGCCAAAGGCAGGCGCCAAACCGCTGCGCCACCTAGGGATCCCCTTTTGCTTGATTTCTAATGAGGTGCATTTTCTCTCTCTCTCTACAAATTTTCTTTCTTTGTTAAGATTTATGAAGTACTTGGGTTTCCTTTCCTTGTTCATCTATTTGGCTCATTTTTCTATTGAGTTGTTTTCATAGGACTTCTTTATGTAGTTTAAATACTAGCCTTTTATCAGTTATATGTGCTCTACATGTCTTCTTCCAATATATGGCTTATCTTTTCATCCTTTAATATCTTTACTCATCCTTTTGAGTAAAAAATTAATTTCATAATCAAATTTAACATTTTTTAATTCTGTATCTTTATATACTTTGTGTTTGCTTAAGAAATATTTCTCTAACTTGAGGTCCTAAAGAATTGCTCCTTATTATCTTAAAAAGTTTTGTAGTTAATCAAGACTTAATCCACCAAAAGTAGATATTTGAGTTGTGAGAGGTAAATAACCAAATCAGTATTTTCCTATATGAATAGCCAATATAGTCCATATTTTCTTCACTGATCTGCCATGCTTAAACATAGATAGAATTTCCATTATTTTAATAATGTTTCATTGGTCTACTTGGCTATTTTTGCATCAATATCCTTCTATCTTCATTACTATGGCTTTATATTTCTTGATATCTGATAATGTAAGACCACATACTTGCTACTATTCAGTAGTGTCATAATTTTTGTTTGTTTGATCCTTTGCTCTTCTATAAATTAAAAAATATATATTTATTTATTTATTACAGAGAGAGTGCATGAGTGGAGGGGGGGGGGACAGAGAGAGAATCTCAAGAAGACACCCCTGACTAGAGAGCCCAATGTAGGGCTCAATCTCACAGCCCTGAGATCATGACCTGAGCCAAAATTAAGAGTTGGCCACTTAAATTTCTAAAATACTCAGAACTCCTCTTTTGTATACTTTTTATTTAAAAAATTTTTTAAAGATTTTATTTATTTATTCTAGAGAGATAGAGAAAGAGAGTGTGAACAAGCAGGGGGAGAGGTAGATGAGGAGTGAGAGGGACAAGCAGATTCACTGCTGAGTGTGGAGCCATGTGTGGGGCTTGATCCCAAGACCCTAAGATCATGACCTGAGCTGAAACTAGAGTCAGATACCTAATTGAATATGCCACTAAGGTGCCCCCCATATACTTTCTAAAATCAATTTTTTAAGTTTCATGAAAAATTCTATTGAGAATTTTATTGACATTTCACTGAAAATTGGAAAACCTTTAGCAATCATTGAAATCTTTATTAAATATGTTTTATCTGTCTAATCATTTAATGCCTTGCAGTGAGTTTTATCTATAAAAGAACATCTATTGTTGGATGTATTCCTAAATATTTAATATTTTTGTGTTTTGCAGCCATTATGCATGGTGGTTTTTTAAAATTTACATTTTCTAATTGATTGATGCAGTGTATAAAAATACAATTGATTTTTTATATTGTTTTCTAAAAACTAAGGTATTTTACCAAATTCTTTTAACATTTCTCATATATTTACTTAATTCAATATGTAAAAACATAAATAGCATAGTATTAAATATTTTTTATATTTGACCATCTTTGTTTTTTAATTGGAGAGCTTAATATATTTCCATGTATTGTGATTACAGACATATTTAGGTTTATTTCTAATCTTATCATGTTTTTTTTAAATAATTTATTTATTCATGAGAGACACAGAGAGAGAGGCAGAGACACAGGAAGAGGGAGAAGCAGGCTCCCCACAAGGAGCCCAATGTGGGACTCAATCCCAAGACCCCGGGATGAGCCAAAGGCAGATGCTCAACCACTAAGCCACCCAGGCGCCCCTTTTCATGCTTTGTATTTGCGTTACCTTTTCTGTTCTTTCTCTCTCTTTCTCTTTCTCTGGCCTCTTTTACATAGAGGCTTTTCTCCCATTTCCTTCTCATTCCCTTCATACTTATTAATTATAAAGTTAATTGGCTTTATCCTCCTTCAAAATAAGGAAGATATTTTCAGAATTAACCATTTTTGAATCAACTTTCTTAGGTATATGAAAAGTCCTTTCAATATATCTATATTTTCTCTTATTTTTAGAAAGCGTTATTTTTTCTTCTTTAGGGACTCCAATTATACATATGTTAGATCTTATTTGCTAGTCTATTTAACCACTTTCACTCTGATAATTTGAAAATATCCTCCTTTAGGTATCTTGCAATTTATTCTGCATTCCTGAGGGGTTTTTTTCTTCAACTTTTTTCTCACATCAGATTAACTTTTGTTCCATTTCTTCCCTTTTTTGTACATTTCCATGCATAGTTTCCAGATTTATGGTATTAAGTATTTTTTAATTACAAATAAATGTTTGAGAATATTTAGTTCTATTTAGAGTGTTGTGTTATGATTTTCTTCTGCTTTGTGGTTTTTTGGTGGATAATTCTCAACAGGTAGAATGTTCTGTTTGCATGTTCTGTTTTCTTACTACAGCAGTTTGAATAGATTTGTTTTTGTTTCCCCTATTGATAGATATTTCATAGAGAGTTCCTAGTTCAAGAACATCTGTCAATGTGGTGAAGTGCAATTTTTTAAAAAAATGGACAACATTGTGAGCTTTTGGCATGCCTTGTGTTTCTCTTTTATTTATGTAGAATCATTGCCTTTTCCCTCTTACTTTTCCTTCACTTCCACATCTCAGGAGGGTACTTCCTCCTTATCTTTTTTTTTCCTCCAGAATTCATACTTCTTCAACACTGCCATCTCCAGTTTTGCTGAATTTCCTGTAACTAGTGCCATGGTCCACCAAGTTCCAGATTTGTATTTTCTATTTTAGAACTTAGTGTTGGACTTTGTCTTGTGGGAGAGATTTTTTGTTTTTGTTTTACCGATGTCCTCCGTTCATCTTTTCCTTTTCCCAGAGAGGGTATTAAGACTACTTTCTATTACTTTCCACACCAGTTGGCCTGTTGTGACAGCAGGAAATCTAATACTTGACTTGGAAGTTAGTATTCCAAAATAGAATTCCAAATATTTTTTTTGGAATTTAGTATTTATTTCTTTGCTTGTGAGTAATTTGAAGTATTCTCTGTCTCCTGGGTCATGTATGGTTTATTTGTTCCTCTTTTTGATCTTATGATTTTGGGGAATCTGTGCCAAGATTTAGATTTAGGTAGCTGCTGTCATCCTAACGCCAATCAGAATTCTTGTGTATATCTTATGGTGAAAAAAGGCTCTCATACATATATTATAAAAACCCATGTAAGAAATCAGAGAAAGACAAATTAAGGGGGGAAAAAAAGCAATGGCAAACAAATATATGAAAGATAGTAAATTTTACTAATAATTAAACACAGGAATAAAAACAGTATCATTTACTCACTCTCAGAATGAAAAAATTATTAAAAAATCGTATCTACTGTTAATATGAGAGTAGGGAAATTGACAGTCTCATACACTGCTAATGGTAGTATAAGTTGGCACAATATTTTTATTTTTTATTTTTTATTTTTTATTTTTTTTAAATTAATTTTTATTGGTGTTCAATTTACCAACATACAGAAAAACACCCAGTGCTCATCCCATCAAGTGTCCACCTCAGTGCCCGTCACCCATTCCCCTCCAACACCCGCCCTCCTCCCCTTCCACCACCCCTAGTTCGTTTCCCCGAGTTAGGAGTCTTTATGTTCTGTCTCCCTTCCTGATATTTCCCAACATTTCTTTTCCCTTCCTTTATATTCCCTTTCACTATTATTCATATTCCCCAAATGAATGAGAACATACACTGTTTGTCCTTCTCCGATTGACTTATTTCACTCAGCATAATACCCTCCAGTTCCATCCACGTAGAAGCAAATGGTGGGTATTTGTCGTTTCTAATTGCTGAGTAATATTCCATTGTATACATAAACCACATCTTCTTTATCCATTCATCTTTCGATGGACACCGAGGCTCCTTCCACAGTTTGGCTATTGTGGCCATTGCTGATAGAAACATCGGGGTGCAGGTGTCCCGACGTTTCATTGCATCTGAATCTTTGGGGTAAATCCCCAACAGTGCAATTGGCACAATATTTTTAGAGGGCAGTTTTTCATATATGCAAAAAAACTTTAGGGACGCCCGAGTGGCTCAGCGGTTGAGTGTCTGCCCTTGGCTCAGGGCGTGATCCTGGAGTCCCCGCATGGAGTCCCACATGGGGCTCACTGTATGGAGCCTGCTTCTCCCTCTGCCTGTGTCTCTGCCTCTCTCTCTTTCTCTATGTCTCTCATGAGTAAATAAATAAAATATTAAAAAAAAACTTTAAAAGGTATGTATTCATCTAGCTATTTCACTTCCAGATATTTTTCAAAGAAAATAATTATCAAGTAACTAATGATATAAGTCCTTTTTTTAAATCAGGTAATACTTTTGATTTATAAAACTGTTATCAACCTAAATAGTCATCTACAAAGTCTTGTCTAATATTTAAAATGATGTAAATCTGTGTTTGTTGTCATGAAAAATAAATTTCTATGATTCTAGCTTTAAGTAAAGATGTGTAATTACAAAATAACACTACATATTAATTTTGCACTTAAGTAAATGTTTGCAAATTCATACACAAATACACACACATACATAAACAAACAAAAAAAAAAGTCTGGAAGGAAATATACCAAAATTGAACTGTGGCTATCTTACTTAGCACAGTGGAATTATGTGTTATTTTTATTTTCTTCTTCAAAATACTTTTTAAAATAATTTTCTTATTAAAAAACATTTGGCATATATTACTTCTGCATCAAAAAATTTTAAATTAAAAAATTATGTTAAGTGTCTTGAGACCAGCACCAAATTATGCTGATCCAACTCAAGAACAATTTCTGAGGCAATGATATCTATACCCCATTTAGCTTTGAAATTATCTTAAATGGATCCTTGAGGCAACTTCTTAACTCTAATAGATCCCAGAGGATTCTTGATACATTAAGGATTTAGGATTAATAGTATGTCTCCTTTTCTTTTTCCATTCCCATTTCTCTTATTATGTGAGCCAATTTGTTGACTTCAAGTATTGTTAGAGAGTAGCTACAAGTATAGCAGTATAATTTATCAACACTAGTACTTCTGGAATGTACCAGAAATAACACAGTGCTTACTTGATAGTAAAAAAATACCTCCCCAAAGATATATCATCTGCCATGACTGTTTACAATCCTAGATTTTTCTTTATCCAGTTTAAAAAACACAGGTCAGCTTAGTCAACATTAATAAAGATAACTTTGTTTTTAACTAGCACATAGCGAAGTGAAAAGTGTTATTAAGGTCTGACAGTTCACTTCCCCATTCTACCTTGTGGCTTCTCTCCTCTCTCATGGTGCACATAGGAGCCCCAGATAGGAATTGAGAGGCTTTCAGTTTAGCTGCCCAATGTGGTGGGAGACTTGGAACAAAACACTTATTTTCTCTGGATTGTGTGTGTGTGTGTGTGTGTGTGTCTTGTGGGGCTTGAACTCATGACCCTGAGATCAATACCTAAACTGAAATCTAGTTGGACACTCAACCAACTGAGCCACCCAGGCTCCCCTGGGCTATTTTATTTTATTTTTTTTTATGAAGCAATGTAGCAATATATAGGAGGTTGATGGTTGATGAGTGGATCTTTTAGATTTCCTAAAAACTCTAATATTTTATGAGTTGATGAATTCTCTTTGTTTACCAATGTAAATTCTGTAATCCAGACAGTTACACCTGTTTGATTTTGATTGTCTTTACTTCATCTTAATTTTGACTTAAGGGTAAAAAGCATAAATCATTTTTAAATTACTTCTCAATGTATCCTCACTTAGTAAAGTACCTTAAAATTTTAAAATATGCTTTCAAAATAGGTTTCAAATTTGTTTTAGTACCATTTTCATATTTACAAAAGAATGAAAGTTTCCTTCGTCAAGTAGAAGCAACTACAGAATATGTTGATTTCTTGCTCTGATAATTCTTACCAGGGTGTATTATGTGGGCATATCCTAGTGTCTATGTAATTTACCACTATGATACGAGGAGGCAAGAAGCAGAAGGAAGATTTCATGGCAAGGCAATATATTTTTTAGAAATATATCCCAATTAGGCTGGAAAGAACATAATTTCTTTGAGCATAATTAAAAAATGTCTTTATTGATTCTGGTTATTTTTTTAAAGATTTTATTTATTTATTCATGAGAGACAACTCTCATGAAAGAGAGAGAGAGAGAAAGAGAGAGAGAGAGAGAGAGGCTGAGACACAGGCAGAGGGAGAAGCAGGGTCCAATGCAGGGAGCCCGACGTGGGACTTGATCCCAGGTCTCCAGGATCACGCCCTGGATTGAAGGTGGCGCTAAACCGCTGAGCCACGGGGGCTGCCCTGATTCTAGTTATTGTGTAAAAGTATTTGTATAAACATTTTGTGTTCCCTTTAATTATTCCAGTTGCTCCCCTATGTATCTTAGAGATGTCATCTGACCTCATCCGTTTTGTTTTACGTGGTCCTTTATGCTTGGGAGAAGATGATCTAAAATACCTTCGTGCACTAAAATCCTTATTTTTATGTCAAAAACCAATGATATTGGTAAGAATGAATTTATAGCTTTGTTCTTATTCCGTATATTTGTTGTAGGAGAATTATAAAGCAGAAATAAAGAAAGAGAGAAAATACATCTGTAATTCTACACTCAATGATAACTATTGTTAATGTTTTGGGTAACTATGATATTTTGTACCTATGAATTGCAAAAATAGAAACATTTATTTAATTCTATCTGCCTCCTGAAAGGAAAAATGAAACTGAATACTTTCACTTATATTATTGTATTTTTTGTCGATTCATAACTCGTAGATAGTAAGATCCACACTTTTAGTGCATAGTTTCGGAAAAAGCATACGGTCATGGAACAACCATAAAAATCAAGATGTAGAGAGTCTATGTCAGCTTCAAAAGTTCTGTCATGTCCTTTTGTCATCAACTCATCCTTGACCCCCAGATCCTGGCAACAACCTGTCTTTTCTTTGTCCCTATAGCTTCCCCTTTTCCAGAATGTCATAGAGTATGTACTCTTTTAAGCCTGGCTTCTTGCGCTCAGCACAATGCATTCACTCATGTTGCTGTGTGTACCAGTTCTTTGTTCTTTTTATTGCTGAGTGTTGTTCCATTGTTTGGAGGTACCACAGCTTGTTGATCCATTTACCAATAAAATGACATATGAGTTGCTCCCAGTTTTTTTGGTGATTATGAATAAAATCATTACTATAAACATTTGTATTCAGATTTTGGTTTGAATATGTTTTCACTTCTTTTGTCCTTAGGAGAGTGTTGCCCAATCATATAGTAAGTGCATGTGTAACTTTCTAAGAAACTACCAAAGTGTTTTCCAAAGTAGGTAAATCATTTTTCATTTCTAGCAACAAAGTATGAAAGTTTTAATTGCTCTGCATCTATATGTCAGCAGTTGGTATTGTTAGGTTTTTGGTTTTGTTTATTTTAAGCCAAGCTAATGGATGTGTATCTTATTATGGTCCAAATTTACATTTACCCAATGACTAATGATGTTGAGCATCTTTGAATGTGGTTCTTTGGCATTTGTATATCTTCTTTGGTGAAGTGTTTAAGTCTTTTGCTTATTTTTTGTTTGTTTTTTATTATTACATTTTTAGAGTTCTTTATATATTTTAGATTCAAACCCTTTATCAGATGTATGTGTTAGAAATTTTTTTTTTTGCTAGTCTGGATATTTTTCCATTTTACTTATAGTGTGTTTCAATGAGCAGAAGTTTTAGTTATAATGAAGTTCAACTTATCAGCTTCTTCTTTGGTGTATCATGCTTGTTGTGTCATGTGTGAGAAATCATTGCCTAACCCAGAGTCTCAAGATTCTCTTCTTATATTTTCTTCCAGAAGTTTATAGTTTTAATTTTTACATTTAGGTCTATAGTTCATTTTAGGTTAATTTTTACATATGGTATGAATTATGGGTCAAGGTGCATTCTTTTGCATATAGATGTCCAATTGTTTCCATACTATTTGTTGAAATGACTATCCTTTCTCCACTGAGTTGCCTTTGCAACATTCCAGTTTGGTAAATGACATAAACCAGTAATTTGTATATATTGCCAATGTTAGTTCACTGGCTCTATGGTTGGATCTGTTTTATGTGTCACATGTGTAACTGATAAGACAAATTATGTTTGAGGAGAATCAGTACTTCTTAGTCCAGGTTAATTTTAACATTTTCCTCTAGGGTGTCAACAGATTCTACTGTATTTTCTGAGTACATCTGCTTAGAAGTCCCAGTCTCTGTTAGAAAAAAGATATACACACAATCACACACATATTTTTTACCTTTGGGTCCATTTACTTTAGAGTTTTTAATAATTTTAAGGCCAAACTGGAAGAAATTCCTAATTTGTGAAATCTATGGAATTTAGAATGCATTTTTACATAGGAATAATGTTTGTAAATGTTGGTTATATACCCAGGCTATTCCATAAATATTTGATTCATCCATCATGAAGAAGAAATGCCATATATTTTAATAAAGAGAAGAACCATCAAGTAGATGGAGATTGTGGGAATTTTGATGGAAACTTATTTGGAATATTTTAGGAATTACAGACATTGGTTCTACAGTAGAACCATTTAGCCTAGAAGTATGGCTTTCTTTCTTTCTTTTTTTTTTTAATACAAAAGCTTGATTATTTTATACATCACTCATGAGGGCATAGTAATGATATTCATTAAATACCCACTATGTACAGATAGGTATTAGTGTTTTCCTTAAGTTATTGTAATTCATTTCATTCCTGTAAACTCAAAGTAGGCAATTTATTTCCATTTTATGGATTTGAAAACTGAGATTTAGAGAGGTTATGTAATTTGCTCAATATCTCATAATTCATAAATGGTGGATCTGGAATTCAAATCCAGTTCTGTCTCACTCCAGAGCCCACTATCCCCTGATGATTAAGCTGACCTCTTAGCTAGTAAAATAAATTAGTGGGAGAGACATTTTCCCTCAAAGAGAAAGAGAAAGGAGGAGAAGAAAGGGAGTTAAACGAGATGAAATATGAGTAGAAAAGATTATTTAAGGTAGAACTGAATGGCTTGGGAGTGATGGCTTAAAAGAGGTGACTATGTTCTGCCAAAAAATTCCTTGAAGAGGGAAACAGGATAGGGCATAGGAAAGGGACATGAAACACATGAATTCCTCTTTGTGACCACTAGGTGACACCATTGACAGAAAACACCTTCGTTGCTATCTGGAGGTGGTGATAATGGGGCTTGTGGTGGGGAGCATGAGGGAAGGAAATGGGGAGAAGGATGCTGAAGAATGTTGTAGGAAGAAGTGGCAGTCCATCTCTAAAAGGACATTTGAGGCAGTCAGAAATCATGTCAATCACATGAAAAATGCTTTATTGAGAAGGGAGTATAGCATATGGCCTGTTCAGGAGCCACTTTTAATTTAAATGTGTATCATTGATATTTTTGACAAAACACAACTTAAAGAACCAGTGTCTGTGTAGGGGTTAAGAGCACAGAATCTGGAGTTCTGCCTTCTATGTCTGGAGCCTGACTCTACCACTACTGGTTGTCTTATATTACCCAAGTCACTTAACTATTCATTCTGAGCCTCAGTTTCCTTCTCTGTTAAATGGATATAACAATATCTACCTCAAAAAGATGCTGTTAAGATTAAATGAAATAATAATGTAAAGCACTTAGTGCTTTCCTCTGAGTTCTTGTTAAATGCTACCACTGTTGTTACTGTTGCTATTAGATGGAATCTCTGAAAAAAAAAGACAGCTCAGTTAAAGTCAAAAGCAAATGAGTTAATACAGTTTGAAAACAGGAAGAGAAGCTTTTTTAGTTAAGACAATATTTTTTTTTTTACTTTTGTTGTATGTAAACAAAATGTTTGTGCTTAGATTAGCACTGCAGTTTAGCCTCATGGGCGTTTTTAAATTCCTTAACAAAAGAGAAAAAGGTTGTATTCTTGAATATTTTGCCAAGAAGCCACACAGATACTGGAATATTCACAGTCAATTCTAGGCAAAATTTCAAGATGAAATTCATCTTAAATGCCTTCTCATCTCTCACTTCCATTCATTTTGGTGCCCCTCCTCCACTCTCTCTTCTCCCTTGACAATCCCTATCTTCTCCCAAAGTTTCTAATGATCTGATTCTGCTCTTTAGCTACTCTCAACACCTGTACAAAACACTCGAAGGCTTTTCCTCTCATGCCATCCCAATCCCAAAGCTGCAAAATCACTTCTTTTTCATTCTCCCCATTGACCAAAATGTTCCCATTCAGTCAACTCCTCTCTCTTTGGAGATCAAAAATTGGATTTGACTAATTCATAATAAATGATGAATGAATATTCTTAGCATTCTCAGGAATGTTTGCATTTTGTAAACACCTTGTTAACAGCAATAGATCTGCAGTTGATGGCATTTCAAGCCATATGAGATAGCTAACTGAAGAATTCTGAGCACTGTGAAGGAGAGTTTAGGAGTGGAGGGGTCATCCTTAAGTCACAGCATTTAGGTGGCCACCAAGGAAATATAAATGACCGAAAATCACCAAAAACTCAGAGATTTTCTACTTATCCAATACATTTACATATTCTCAACTTCTTACCAATATTGCTTGCACTTAGAAAAACAAACTCTCCTTACTCTCTTTTTATTTCTCCATTTTATCATTTTGCAATACTATTAGTATGGCAGAGGCTCCAGTTTACTTTCCAGTAGCCATTCTCTTTTCCTTCCAAAGTAATAAAACCCTTAATCTTATAGCCACCAGAATAAAGGTCACATTCCCCTGCTTCATGTGCTCCTGGGAATGGCCATGCATTTACATTTGGTACCATAGGATGCAAGCAAGAATGTTGTTTGCAACTTAAGGAAATATCCTTAAAGGAGAGGGCCTACCTATGCCCTTCCCTTGTCTCTGTGCAGTTGGCTAGAAGGAAGATATAGAGATGAGACCTCTAGACATCATCTTAGACAAGGCCACTGAAGTCCATTTCCTGGGAGTGACATACGAGGAAGTGGGAAGGGACCTGGGTCCCTAATGAATTATTCCAATTACTGTAACAGCTTTGGCCATGCTGATCTCTGGAACTCTGACATAATAGAACTTTGTGTGTTTAAGGAACTGCTAATTTGTGTTTTTGTCATATGTAGGTGGATTGAATTCACCTACATTCAGGCCCAAATTGAATTCTAGCTGCATATGGCTAGTAGACAGAGTTGAACTAAATAACCAGCTCATAATTGTGAATCCATGAAAATATAACTCAAATTCACTAAGATAATTTTTGTCTTACACAGCTTTACATACACAGCTTTAAATCTCTTAGGAGGGGAATCTCTGACTCTGATGATCTAACTAGATCTAACTAGATCATCAGATCTAACTAGAGACAGGCACTGCTCAACAGAACTTTCTGCAGTGATGGAATGTTCTGTATTTGGGTTATCTCAATGGAAGCCACTAGTCAAAAATGACTACTGAGCACTTGAAATGTGCTTTTGTGACTGAGAAATGGAATTTTAAATTTTATGTATCTTTAATTAATTTAAACTTGAGTAAGCTACACGTGGCTTATGGCTACTTAATTGAACAGGACAGTTCTGACTCAGAGTTTGATGCATATTCAACACATCCACAACTTTCCTTGATTTGAGTTACATGTTAAACCAAAAAACTGGATCCCGAAAATGATCGATTGGTTGGTGAAGCCTGTTACAGCTAATGAAGCTACCTCTTAGAAAAGTAGGGTAAGCCTCAAAGGGAGGTTAAAACATTCCTTATCCCACAATAGGAATATGCCCAAATACATTTAAATGCATCACACTACATTGTTGTAGAATCTTAAAACATGGAAGGTTGAAATACAGATTTGCTACTTTTGGTAGCAGCCCTGAGAAACCATAGATGGTCTGTGGTAGATTTGTTACTCCTCTACTCTCCACAAAGTTGACCCTTGACCTTGTGCTATTGTCTCAGTGACCCCACTGATTTCCAGGCTTATTCCCTCATTTCTGGTGAATAAATTCTCTTTGCTGTATCAGGTGTTCACTGAGATTACCGGGCTCTGCCTACAGGTGGCACAGTGTGAGCATGACTATTTATTCTGGAGCTCTTTCCATTCCAGTCTCTTTACATTCTTTGTAAAACTGTAAATGGCTAAAACAAATACTCTTTGCTGGTGGCTTAACTGTCATGTGTTCTATCAACAGCCCTCACAGGCAGGGCTGTTATTAGCAAGGTGGACCCTGCTTATTTTCTAACTCTGCACTCCAAGTAGAAGCTTTCTAACAGCTGGTGATGGAAAGCTGAGTGTTTGGTGTTTGTATGTATATCAGGGAACCTACCTTTAAAGAGGGCTTTCAGATTTAGAAAACAATGCTAGAATTCCAAAAAAGTCTAAGATCTTCATTAAGAGACCACATCTATAATAGTCATTCCCCCTTGTCTGTGGGGAATATATATTTCAAGACCAACAGCAGATGCCTAAAACCACAGATAGTACTGAACCCTGTATATACATTGTTTTTTTTTCCGTATACATCTGTACCTATGATAAAGTTTCATTTATAAATTAGGCACAGTAAGAGATTAACAACCACAATAACAAAATAGAGCAATGGTCATGATTATGATTATAATAAAAGTTATGTGAATGTGCTCTCTTTTCTCTCTGACCATCTCTCTCTCTCTCTCTCTCTCTCAAAATATCTTATTGTCTGTATTCACCCTTCTCCTTGTGACGATGTGAGATAATAAAAGACCCACATGATGAGATGAAGTGAGGTAAGTGATGTTATGTCACCATTGTGACATGGTGTTAGGCTACTACTAACCCTCTAATGATTAGTCAGAAGGAGGATCATCTGCTTCTCGACCATGGTTGACCCTGGGTAACTGAAACCTCAGAAAGCAGAACTGAGGATAAGAGGGGACTACTGTATGTGTCCACACACACAGAGTTTGTGTTAGATGTCTTAATTTTCTTTTAAAAATTTTTTTTAAAAATTTTATTTATTTATTTATTCATAGGAGACAGACAGAGAGAGAGAGAGAGAGAGGCAGACACACAGGCAGAGGGAGAAGCAGGCTCCACGCAGGGAGCCTGATGTGGGACTCGATCCGGGGTCTCCAGGATCACGCCCTGGGCTGAAGGCAGGTGCTAAAACGCTGAGCCACCCGGGCTGCCCAGATATCTTAATTTTCTAAGCGAACGGATTTTCTGGCTTATGAATTATTCAGTGAGGAGGTCTCCCTGACTTTCTGCTTGGATTCTAGAGATTAATGCCTGAAAGAGAATAGGGAAGTGTATGAGTGGCTCTTGTTACTTTCTAAAGGCAAAAAATAAATAAATAAATAAATAAATAAATAAATAAATAAATAAATAAAATAAAATTGTGCACTGACCTTTCTTCTTATGTATATCTTTTCCCATCCAATCCAAGGATTGACTGTATAGCTCAGGACAGGTTGTCTTTGTGACTACATGTAAGGTACCACCCTGAAAATTTCTGTTACTTATGTAGGCTCTGAGGGTTTTGGTGCCATCCATATTTAGATGTGTGACACCACACCTCACTTTCTAGATGTGTGGCTTTGGCATTTGTTTAGCTTCTTGGTTTACTCATCTTCAGAATGCAGGTAATAATAGCTCCTGCTGGATAGGGTCATTATGTGATTTAAGTGTGATAATGTAATTTAATGTGGTTAGTATTTTCTGTGCAACATAGTAAGTATTCATTAAAGATACAAGTATTATTACTATACTGTTTCAAATTAGTGAACAAATATATCATCGTTCTTTTTATTGAAAAGCATTCAAGTGCCCACTTACACATATTCTATTCTAATCATGCATAGTTACTGACATAGACCCATAAAAATAAAAAATATATAATATAAACTACATTCATCTGTACTGTAATTCAAGTCAGTTTTTTGTTGAGGTGGGAAATGTTGGGGGATGCTCAGTTAGGAAATCACTTCATATAAGAAAGGCTAAAGTGTCAAAGAGGAATTCGTGGTTTTGAATGAAGACAAACAAGGTCAAATGCATCGTTAAGTACTAAGAATGTGCAGTAATTCATTTTCCCTGGAATATTAAATAAAATCCAGCTTAACTGAATAAGGACATGCAAAAATCTGAAATCATCCATCTAAGTAGGGTGAGAGAAAAACTTGCCCAGAAAAGGAATTAGTGTCACACTGGGCCCTGGAAAACAGGTAGACCTCTCTCCTGGACTCAGAGGACTATGGAAAAAAATCAGCACAAAGTGTCAGAGTAGGTTGAGGGTCAGTCTGGATGTAGAAGAAGTAAAAGGAACTGAAGATCAAGGAATCTAGTACAGGAAGATCCAAATAAATGCTGGTTAAATGAAAAAATTTTGGTTGCCTATGACTATATTTTTTTTAGAAATTTTTTTTGAAAACTTATTTTTTTTTATTTATTTATGATAGAGATAGAGAGAGAGAGAGGCAGAGACACAGGCAGAGGAGAGGGAGAAGCAGGCTCCATGCCAGGAGCCCGACGGCGGGACCTGATCCCGGGACTCCTCGGGATCGTGCCCCGGGCCAAAGGCAGGCGCGAAACCGCTGAGCCACCCAGGGATCCCCTGCCTATGACTATATTAATATTAATCAAAACTACCATGTCCCTCGCATGATGGCTTAAATAAAGTAAAAATTTATTTTTTCTCTTATATAAATGAAGTCTTGAGGTAGAGACTTCATGGTTGCTTTAGTGGCTCCATGAAGTTAGGGATCCAGTTTCTTTCCAGCTTACTCTCTACCATCCCTAAGAAGTGGCCTTTGTCCTTATGGTCCAAGTTGATGGCTAGAATGCTAGTCATCATAACCATGTTCCAGATGGCAAGATGGAGGAGCGGAAGAAGAGGCAAAGGGGCACATGCCAGCTGTCTTTAAAGGAAATTTCCTGGCATCTGCCAGATAAGAGTTTTGCTTACATCTTACTGGTCAGAATGCACATGTCCACACTTAGCTCTAAGGGAGGCTAGGCAGCAAGATCTTTAATTTTGTCAAGCACAATCTGGAGTTCCATTATTAGAGAAAAGAAGGGTAGGTAAATATTAGGCTAGGTAACTAGCAATCTGTACCAGTATCCATTCAATTTCATCCTATATCTTAATAGGACCAGATTTTCCTTTAGGAAATTACCCCTTCTCCACTGAGTGTTATATAGCAGACTCAAAGTTTGGACAAAATCGACTTTGCTTCAAGCTCCACAGGCAGACCCTGATTGGTTAATGGGAGGGTATTATATATACCTCCTGCTCCTTCCAAGCACTTGTATTAATCAGTTTCTACCTCTAAAAGAAGACAAATCTGCTCATTGTCTGACCAAGGAAAGCATTCCACTGTCAAGGTAGGAAGTATGCATATCATTACATTATGTTTATTAAATTCATGTTTATATAATACATGCATATAATATGTAATACATATGTTATATCTCAATATTAAATCCTTGGCATTACTGTTTAGTAGGAGTGGTATATATTATAGGCTTGGGACCAATGTATATTTTTCCCCTTCTCTCTCTTTTCCCAATGGGATTTTAAAAAATTGCAGTTGTCTTGTTTTCTCCTCACCGTTGTATATCAAGTGTATTGATGGAGGTTACTTCACCACTTAGCCACATGTCATGAGGCCATGAGGGGTTAATGCAAGATTTGTCAGAGTAGTCTGACCATCAGCCACAGTTCTTAGGCTTGGAGCTGGCTGTAATAACTACACAAGGCATTATGTATCTCATTGGGTGAGTTAATTTTGCACATGTGTGGACAGTTTTGAAAGTACAAGTATGGGAAGGTGAATATGGGTGAATTTTGGCAGCCAAAGGGATGGACTGGAGAGGACATTCATTGGCTGCTTACTTAGCACTCATCACCCTCTTTTCTCCTTCCTAATACTCTCCAGATTTTCATTTGAGGAACTACCTCTCCACCACTATATTAGAGCAATACAGAATGGGGTGGGTTGATTTGGGACAATTCAGATAATCCTATTCCCTCCTCTCTCTCTTATTCCCTCCCCACCCTACCCCTGCATTTGGCATAGTCATAGAATCTGGTAACCCAGACCTGAGCCATCTAGTGTAGTTGTCAGTTCCCTAGCCTTAAGGTAGATTCAGGGGTGGTCTAACAAGCACAAAGCTCATAATTTTCACAATGATTTTGACATTGAGTCAAAATCCCCATCTCTCTTTCTCTTTCTCCTTCTCCCCTGCCATCTCTTTTCACCAGGTCCTGGATATAAACAAGGAAGCTGTAGCCTGAATTGTCACTGACAGCTATCTTTCAACTAGGAAAAGGGTCAGTCGAAGAAACAATCTGACATACAGAGGAGAATAAATCTGAGAGAAGCAGAGCCAGAATCCTGATCAAACTATACCCGAAGCTCACATTACTGCTGGCCTTCTCACTTAGTCAATCAATAAATCCTTTTTATTGTCAATTAATTTGACTTTGTTAATCTGATACTTGCCTAAACTGATACATGAATGGATTAAGAAATGAATCAGTTATTATACAGAAGCTTGAGGTCAGGTTGAAATCAGGGACTCAAGCCAGATATGAGGTCCAGGGTACAGAAACAGTCCCAGCGCTCCTTGAATAAGAAGGTATACTTCAAATAAAAGTCCTTTATGTAACAGAATCAAAAGATAGTCTTCCCATATCTTGGTTGACAAAAGCCCAAAAGCTCAGTGGGCCGTGAATTACTGAGTGGGCCAGTGCAGAGCAGATTTTCATAGGAAAACCTGGCATTTAGGCTCATTCTCATCCTAGGGATGCCTGGCTACTATTCAAAAACTTTCACAGAAAGTGCTAAGAGAATAAAGAAACAGTAAAAGAAGGAAAGATAATCAAGAATCAGTTATCCTCAGAAAAGAAGTAGTAAAATATTATGGTTAAGAGTATGGACTTGGCGGTCAGACCTGGTTTTTGATTGCTGGCTCTGCTGCTGACTAGCAGGTTAGCTAATATACCAAACTTTTGTGGGTTTTTTTTTTTTTTCATTTATAAAATGAGAGAAAAATAGTATCAACTTCTTTGAAGGTTGCACCAAATATTAAAGGTGATATTTTATGTGAAGCCCGGGACATAGAAAAATTCCATTAGTGACAAGTAGTTCTTATTTGTCATTCATAGAACTAGGATTGTACGTATTGGTAGGACTTTTGATAGTCTGTTTGGGCAGGCTGCAAGAATCTGTGATGTTTGCAGGAAGGCTATTCTGGTGTATAATGATCACGGGATTGCTGACCCAATTTGGGATTCTCTTGGTAATTTTTATACCCCTCTTACCAACTTTGGGGCAGGAGAGAAGCCATCGTTAGAGTAGTTCCTAATTTCCACTTGACCCCAGACTTTACTGGAGTCACATTTGAGTTCTCTGGAAAGCAGATGGGAGCCAGTGCTAAAATCACAGTGCCTGACACATAGTAGCCTCTCAGTAAGTACTATCTGAAGTTTAGGCCAGCAGGTTGATTGTTTTCCCTCAGATGTGATGATTAAAGGGTATTTTGGGAGGGAACTGAAACATATAAGTTCGCCAGATTTTCTTGTTATCTCTACATTTTAATACCTTTAGGCATGAGCTCATTTATGGTCTGGAATGGGGTCTAAGCTTCCTGTGGAAAAGATAAATAAGTTGGCTGTAGCCCACCCCATCTAGAAATGGTTCTTCTCTGAACTGATCTCAAAGTTTCTCAGAGCTCCATTCAGAAGGAGGGCCCAGGGTTAGTGGAAAGTTTTGCATTGTTGTTAGCTCACTCTGAGGCCTAAGGCGAGCCATTTAACCTCTTGGTGTCTGGATTTCCTCATCTGAGAGCCAAGGATAATAATACTTCCCTACCTCACAGGTGTGTTGGGGGCATTAATTAATGTTTGTCTAGTGCTCAGGGATCTGTGATGAAAGGCAAGTATCATTATTGTCAGTTTGCTGCAGGCAAGACTAGATTATAGCCCTCCAGATGGGTTGCATATGGGAAGTGGTTTTAGCAAAAGATTTTCCCAAATGAAATGCAGGCTTTAAGGTTTGAGGCCACTTCAAAAGCAAAGGTGCCAGTGGAACTTCATAGTCTCCTTCTTGCCTTGGTTGGCTCAGGTTTTACTATTGTATGGAGTTACAAATCAGCATCCCAGAACTACAAATTAATTTATTTGGCAAATGACATTTAGGTTGTTTCAGTGGTCTCTGCCTCAGCACAGATTGTTCAAGATTCAATTAAGTAGGTAAAGTTACTGTTGCAGCAAACTCTTAATTCCTTGTGAAGAGTACGGTTTGTGTGGCGACCGTTTAGTGAGTCTGTCCCATGATAAGCAGGAGAGACAAAACCATTGTGTTTTAACAGCACCAAGTGGACAAGTCAATTAGGCCAGAGGTTTCAACCTTTTCATTTTAACTTCCTCCTCCCCACTCCCCCTACTCTTTTAAAAAATAGCCTTCCACACTAAAGAGCACTGGTATGTTCTTGAAAGCTTTTGAAGAGAACCACTTTGAGAAAGGACTTCTGAGCAAACAGACAACAGAATGGCTGGGTACATTAATGCCAAAGAAGAAGAAGAAAAAAAAGTCTCTTCTTGGGGGACAAGAGAAATTTTTGTTTTCCAAAAATTGGGAAAATTGAATCAATGAGTCCACTTCTCCAATCGAAGGGCAAAGATAACATTTCCTTTCCCATGAGCAGAAGTGTATTTTGTCTTATAAATGCAAAAGAAAGCAAAACAGAATATTTGATTAATATCATCAACCCAGGTAATAGGAAAACAAATAGAAAGAATCTCATTGTTGGTTAATGCATGCTGCTGAAAAATCTCCTGGGAGAAAAATTCTAAGACAGAAATGTATGTGATGATAGTGCTGTTAATGTACTTGATTCAATTACAAAGCAAGTAACACATTCATTTAGCAAATACTTATTGAGTGTATTCTAAGTGTTGGGCACTGTACGAGACACTGAGAAATGACTGATAAGCCACATAGACAGGGCCCCTACTCTCATGGAGCTTACATTTCAGTGTGGAAGACAGGGATACACACACAAAATTGTAATGCAGAGAACTAAAGTGAGGTGATGGGATAGAGAAGTTGGTGGTGATTTAGTTTGTATGGCTAGAGAGCCCTTGCAGGGAGTGCAAGGGAGTGTGTGTATGTATGTGTGTGTGTGTTGGAGGGGTGGCTTTCAGCTGGGAGGCCCCACAGTGGGAGCAAGGGATAAGACTCAATATCAGAAAATGACTTTGTTGTAATGATAGAGCCTTCAGTAGGTATGGGATGCAGCTTGGGATTTTAGCATGTCTGTCCAACATGGCACCCAATTGTTTCTTCCCTAATGTAGATTCCTCCATCATCTACTGCATCTAAAGGAAAGTGGACTGTGTTTGGAATCATCAAATTAAAATAGCTGGCTGTTGTTCTGGAAAGGATAGAAAACCAAGTCAGGAAACTTGGTTGACCTTGGTTCATCCAATACCTTGCTGGGGTTAATCATACAGTCTCTTTACCTTAATTCCTTCCTTTAAAAAAAAAAAAAAGTGTTGGTGAGGTCCTTTTCAACTCTGCTTCCAGGAATAATATAGAAGCAGGATTCAATCACTATAAATGCTTGGTTTTCAGAAACCTACAAAGATGTTGAAAGAAAGCATCAAAAATTTGAAAGATGCATATATCAGTAGCTCAAAAATGTAATAATTAGGCAGACAGCTGGGGGCAAAAGTTAGCTATCGTGTGTATTTTTGTAATGAGTCTTTTTCAGTCCTTAATGCCTTTTTTTAAATAGAAAATGGGAGTTTATTAAAGCCTAAAGTATAGAGTTTCAAAACATTAGAAAATTAAATAATCATTACTGCTATAATGGTTTTCTTACATTCGAATTCTTCCTGCTTTCCTAAACTGACAGAAATGAATAGATGTGAAATGTCTTAGAGTTTTAGAGCCAAGAACTCCACTTGCAACAAAAATTAGACTAACAAGTAAATTCAGTGAGTAAGTTCAGAAGGAAGATAGTCTAAAATCTCAAACTCTGCAAGAAATTAAGAATTTCTTCAAAAATAATATCCCAAACAAATTTTATGAGCAAGTGAAATTATGCATCACTTTTTTTCCCCTATAAACTAATAAAATGACA
Organism: Vulpes vulpes; assembly: GCF_048418805.1. Taxonomy (NCBI): domain Eukaryota; kingdom Metazoa; phylum Chordata; class Mammalia; order Carnivora; family Canidae; genus Vulpes; species Vulpes vulpes. Next base: position 90,712,840 of record NC_132785.1, read on the forward strand.
CTAACAATACTACTTTCTATGGTGCTCAACACTTTCAAAACAGTTTGATGTTTTTTACTTCATTTGAGACTCATAACTTCTTTGAAAGTAAGTTGGATAGAATTTATTATTCCCATTTCACATATGAGGAAAAAGAGACATAGGACATGGGACCTTCCTAGATTTCCATAGCTAGTATTTTAAGCTAGAATCTGGGATCCTGGATCCTGTCTAGTGCTTTAATCACCCCAGAATGGATGCACACATAACCTGAGTTTCTCTTCTGGGTTTCACTGTTTCTTGTTTGTTTTTAATGCAGGACTCCAAAGTACTTCTGAGAACTTCTAGAAGACTTTGGGGCTGTTGTATGACACAGGAACTTATGAACAATTTGGGAAGCTTTGGTGAACTTACCAGTCTTGTCCCTTCTGCTGTGATCCTGCTCATTTATGTCCTACTTATCTGTCAGGTACAGCTGTCACTTTTGTTGGGCCACTCTTACCTATTGCTATGGTGAAATCTTAGTTGTGTTGGGGTGTTTTGTTTTTGATAAAATCTGGACAGAATGGTACATTTCATTCTTTATTTAACATATCATGGCAATACAAAACCAAGACAAAATCCTTTTTAAAAACATTTTTATCAAGTATAACATTTTTGAAATAGGATGTTAAGGATGTTATTTTTTTGCCTAATTATCATCAATCAGTAAACACTATGTTCAGTGTTATACGGAACAAAGGACATAAGACTCTGTGCCACTCTCTAGACCTTACATTCCTACTGAGGACACAAAATATTAAGCCTTTCAATTAGAGTATAATCACATGATTATGTGAAATACTTCACTGTATCATTTTGAGACACTGCTATAAGATCTGCTAAATACATCTGCAGGTCGAAGAGATTGAGGGAGGCAGAATAATCCACTTGAAGCCTATGGAGAAAAGATGGAAGCAACACAAGGGAATAAAAGAGTTGAGTTTAGAGAGAAGAACCAGGCATAATTTCGTTCAAAATTTCACTCTTTATTAGCAATAAATTAAAATAAGGTGGTGCTTTTAGATGACTCATAAGATGGATGTTGCATGAAAGGGTACTGGAATCAACAGGCACAAATAAGACGGCCAAACATGGAAAAATGATCATAGGTAGAGCATTTGTTCCACTTGCCTTTTATCTTTTACACCTGTGTTTGAATTCATCCAAACTTGCATAAATCCTTTACACAGCTGTCGAAATTGCACCTGAAAAAAGGCTGAAGTAGTCTCAGACGGGCTAACATTTCATCATTCTGAATACTTAAACCCAAACACATTTAAACACTTTGCCAAACCCAAGGATAACGGGCTTCCCATTGATCTTTGCTCTGTTCAAATGTTCAACTGTGTGCCAAAATGTACACTGCAGACAGCATTGTAGAGAATTCCTCAATTTTTAACTATAGAAAAGCTCAAAAATACAGTCTTAAAGATGGAAGGTCTCTTGAGACCTACACAGAAATGCATACTTTGATACATATAATTAGAAAATATGCTGAATTTAATTTTTTTCCATGTCAACATGTAGTTAAATATAGTGTATTTCTAGTATTTTCACTAGGCTATTTCTGATGTCTATTCTGAGTTCCATAATTCTATCACTTTTAACTTGGAGTCTATCATTACAATTTTTAAAATTATAAATATATACATTGGTATTACAAAAAATTCACACAGTATAGAAAGAGAATGAAAAATGTGAGTCCTCCTTTACCCTCTTTCCTCCAAATTCCCCTCCCCAGAGGTAACCTCTTTAATAGTCTAATGTATTTCTTTTTGGGTCTTCTGTAAAATACATTACTTTGTGTATGTAATTATAAATAAATGTGATTGTAATATAAATGCTGTTATATTGATATCTTTTCCTTAAAGTAGCAAAATTTATTACCGATTTTTAAAAACTTTGCCAGAGTAATGAGTGAAAGTTGGTGTCTCTGAGTATAGAACTAGAGATGAGTGAGGACTAGTTGTATTTAAACTGCTTTCTTTAAATTTAATTCTATACTCTTTGCTTCCTTGTTCACACTACTAATAATGGGAGTTAGCTTTCTTGATAAACACAGTACCATAGAGAAGTAAGTCTGAAAGTTAACCTTCCAGGAAATTTAGAGCTTGCCTTCATGGACAGGGACAAAGGAAATTCCAGGTAGGAGAGGTTCTGTAAGCAAAGCCATGGAAAACGAAGTTCCTCTCTTATTTTCTTGGTCCAATCTATCCATGGCTGTCATAGAGGAATACTTGGGCCATCTGGCAGGCTGACTTGATGGATACCTCTTCACTGGGCTCTCATTAGGACTATATACAGTTCTACATGTGGATGGACCTCCCATTGAGTGTGCTTGCACTCCTGCTTGAGTTTCTATTGCTCTTACTCAAAAGGACCTCCTTTCTTGGGAAAGAGATGGATTTCTTGGCAGAGGAGATCTCAGAGTGGGCCTGAACTTTATGAATCAATCTGAAAACAGCTACAGAGAGTTTTGACTGCTGGAGCAACTTAACCAGAACATAGCTGGCAGGGTAATATCAGGCCAGTTGCAAGTAGCACTGGCGGAAATTTGGGATTAGTGGTGCAAGCAGAATATCTGTGGTATGAGTAAGGTGGGAAACATGAAGAGGAGCAGAAGATACAGTTAATTCTAGGGTTTTGCACTTGGACCTGAGCCAGAAGAAACTAAGAAGATGACAGTCATGATGAAATGAAATGACCTTCATTCGTTATGTCGTCATGTGCCATTTCTTGTCATTCAGCTTCAAGCCCATCCTTCTATATTCCTTTAGTGATCCTGGGATGGGGACTCCAAATGACTTGGTTTTGCCAGCTGGTTCCCTGTGAGGCTTTGCCATCTGGGGATGCTAGTAGGAGAACAGAAGTCCTGCTCTTTCCTGTTTCCTTCAGGCTTCCTGTTTGCTTCCTGCTCCCAGGACCATCACCTCAGCTTTCCCTTTCTTTCTCTCTCTCTCTCTCTTTTTTTTTAAACAAAATTTGGCAGTGGTACTTGATTCCAGGAGCAGCTGTTCAATCCAATTAGCAGTTTTCACAACTTTCACAGAACCTGCTTCCTTGCACTCTTACTTCCCACAACACCAGCCATAGCCAAGAAGCACCCCCTGATTTAGAGGTCTGGGGTCCCAATCACACTGGACCTTCCTCTAGCTTAGAGACCCCGGCTCCAGCCAAACATAGAGGTCTGAGTTTTTAAGCTCTGTGAAGCCCCTCTTTCCAAGTGTTGGTACTTCCAGCCTCTTCTCTTGATCTCACAGCTTTTGGAATGGTCGCTCCTTCCTGCAGTTGTTACCTCTATTAAACCTTAAAGTTCTCCTTGTGAATTTTCAGTTCTTTAATATTTAGCTAACAATTCTTTATAATATATAATTTCTGCTTCTGTACCAGAGCCTGACTGACACAGGCTCTCTAAGATGGAATGTAAATGGGAGAACTCATGAGTTCCTATTTCATTCAGGAACAGTGTGAAGCCTACATATTGTGGGGACTGAGAGAATAAAGGGGAAGAGGTACATCTGACAAACTTGTGTGGGAAGGAACCAACAGGACTTGATCATTAGAAACAGGGAGTGAGAAGAAGGAGCTGTAGAATACACGAGTTTTCTATCCTGGTGGTGGACAGAATGACGATGCTATAGAAAACTAGGGGAGATAGGGAAGGAAATGAGTCCAGGTACAGGAAAATGCAAGTGGAAATATTTTAAAGGCTTAAAATGGAACTGAAATTCAGGTGAGAGCTCGAGCAGTGCCCTCAGCAGTGAGGATGGACACTGTGGCCAGGTTCCCTGAGGACATGAAGCTGGGGTGGGCGGAAATTGCTGGGTAGCTTGTAAAGAGGCTTAATGCAGAGTCCAGTGTGGGAGGGACCTCTTGCCCATAACAAGTAGGGATGGTCTCTTGTTTAATTCCCTGGACAGATTAAGAAGGATAAGAACTACAAGTCCACTCTTTTAACCAGAAGAAGGCATTAGTGGTTATTTGAAATTCTGTCATTGTTCACATAAGCAAATTTCAACTCTGATTGGATTGGTCAAATAGAAGAGCATCAATGAACAATATTGATGGAATTTTTAAAGATGGAAACAGACAAGTAAATTACATCAACAGATACTTTATATAAGCAACTGACTATGAAACCTATTGTCATCAAATAAAACTTGCAGTTAAGTTAATCCAGCACACATTTAATAATAGTCATGGTCAAGACTGTGCTACATTGTAATTAGGCACAGGTGGTAAGCAGTTCTGTAAACCATTATAATTCATATTGATGAAAGTCAAATTGACTATACTTTCTCTCTTTGCTTTCTTAGTTCATTATCTAAAATGGATGTCAGCCATTTTCATTGATATCATGTATCAATCCATTTATCAAATGTTTATTTAGTTTTTATTATGCCCCAATTATTGTGCTGGGCTCTGAGAGATATAAGTACGAGGAGTCTCAGCCTTTATGTTGAAAGGTTTAGGTGTTCACTTTAATCTGAATCATACAAATGCTACAGAGTGATTCACATGTGTTCCTGCATAATGGTCCTGTATTCTGCATTCTCCTTGATTAAAAATATATGACTTCCTCAGGGAGGCTTTCCTTCCTCAATGGACAACCTCACTCTCTTCACACTTGCCTTTTTCCTACCCTTTGTTGGTCACTGAAGTATTTCCCATTCTACATTTCTGGGATGGTAAAGGACTAGACACCAGGGAACTCTGGCTCATGACCCTGGGGTATCTTGCTCAGGGAAATAATATACACATGGTAGAGTAGATAGCATAGGGAGTAGAGAAATACAGGGGGAAGTATCCTTTCCTCTTTAGAAAATGGCAGTCTTAGGGAAGGAAAGGAAGGGAAGAGTTAGGAAGAAGTACCTATGCTCAGGCTGGGAAAGTAGGAGGAAGGATCTTCCTAGGGACTGAGACATACTTGAGTAGGATATTTTCTAGCCAGAGGGACATCCACCAACTCTAGCAGTTAGGCCCTGAGTAACAGGAGCTGGTAGTCTCTGTATCAATGCATCTAGGACATCTATACCAATATACTTCCCATCAGTTGTCTGGTTCAGCCTTCTTAGTAACTCAAGATAGTATATTAAGAAAATTGACTGTAGAGCCAGATTGCCTGGGTTTGAATCTTGGCTCTACCACTTAGCACTTCTGTGACCTTGAGTGACTCCTTAATTCTCTGTATCTCAGTTTCCTAATCCATAAAGTATAGATAGTAATATTATCTATTTCAGAGGATTGTGAAGAGTAGTCAATATTTGTGGGGGTGCTAAGAATAGTGACTGGCAAAAGGTAAGCTCTCTATATAAGCATTTGTTAAATATATAAAATAAGGGCTGTGAAGTAGTCTCATTTACCAAAAGGACATTGGAGATCATAGAAGTTAAATAATTTGCTTGGGGAAGAGAAAGAGCCAATAATAGCTCCACTTCTCTCTAAAGTCATGTTTTCTCCTCCACCATATTGAGTGTTAGATAATAATATCAAAAGAAGAAAAAAAAAATGGAGGCATGAAAGGTAAGCTTTTCCAGCTTCTCAACATTGTGTTTACTTGAGTCCAAGTTTTATGTTCTGAATGGCTCTTCAATAGGAACTTGCCAGTGAGCAAAAATGATCCATAGGCAGATACAATTCAGTGCTGTGAAGAATATTCTATCTTCTTTTTCTCTCTTTCTTTTCCTTCCTTCCTTTCTAGAATTTTATTTATTTATTTGCTTGAGAGAGAGAGTGATAGTGAGCTAGAGAGAGAGCACAGAAGGAGAGGGGGAAGCAGACTCCCTACTGAGCAGAAAGCCCAATGCAGGGCTTGATCCCAGGACCTGGAGATCATGACCTGAGCCAAAGGCAGGCATTTAATCAACGAGTGACTCAGGTTCTTTCTTTCTTTCTTTCTTTCTTTCTTTCTTTCTTTCTTTCTTTCTTTCTTCTTTCTTTCTTTCTTCTTTCTTTCTTTCTTTTTCTTTCTTTCTTTCTTCTTTCTTTCTTTCTTTCTTTCTTTCTTTCTTTCTTTCTTTCTTTCTTTCTTTCTTTCTTCTTTCTCCTTTCAAGTATGACATATGACAATATATTACTGTCAGGTGTACAATGTAATGATTCAATATTATATGTATTATGAAATGATCACCACAATAAGTTTAATTAACACCTATCACCATTTTTTTCCTTGTGATAAGAACTTATTTTAAGACCTATACTCTTCATTGACATGCTTTGTGCCAATGATCTGTCAAGAGTACAGTGGCTTGGAACATATATCAGCCATTGGTCAAACCTTGAGGATTTTATAATTGTATGTGAATAAGCATAATTGCTTCAAATATAAAATGGTTTGTTGAAGTATGAGTGATACATTTTCCCTTGTCAAGAAAAGCCCTTGTGAACATAGCAGGACAGTAAAAGAACAAGATGAATTCAGTGTGGTTAAAAAGTTAAGCATAAAGAATGAATGAATGGGATCAAAGGATGACCTTCCTATGATAAGTTGCAAAGAGCCAAGGGATGTGCATTCTGTATTCTCACCTTATTGTTCTAAAGAACTCAGCTTTTTATAGGGAAAAAAACTACCTAGTGGTTAAGAGCAAATTCTGAAGTCAGAGAGATCCAAATTTAATACATGCTTTATCACTTATTGGCTGATGATGGTCAATTTTCTCATGGAAATCATAGAGACAATGACATTCTAGTTGTCTCCCAATAGTCATTCCATCTCTTCCCATTTTATAATATATGCTTTGAGTGAAATTGACTCCAACTCCAGATTTAGGAGTGGGCCCTAATTAATCTTAGCCTATCATTGAACTACCATACCTTTTCCCAGTGATGGTATTAGGGTATACAGATAACTCATGTCCCAGTATGAAGCTTAGTGTAAAGAGCCATTTTTGTTCATTAATTCTTGGATGATGTAGAGGAAATATGTAGACCTATGTATTGCTGATACATTTTGTGATCGTGAGGGGAATGAACCTAATGACAGATCTAACACATGAAGACAGAGATGAAAGAACTCTGGAAAAATCAACCCAGAGCACTGATCAAGCCATACCTGAAAACCATACTACCATAAGACTTTCCAGTTCATGAGTAATAAATCTTCCTTGTTTGTTAAACAAGTTTGAGTTATTTCTTACAAAAACCAATTTGTATGCTTACTTTGAGGGTGGTTGTATGTGAATAAATATCTTAGAAGGGTGTCTGGTGAATTCTAAGATAGCATCCATCATGGCAGTACAATTATTGTCACATGATGGGGGAGAAGTGGGAGTGTTACAGATAATGATATGTAACCAAGTCCCAGGGATAGGGTGGTGGTGATTTTAGGTGCAGAGAATAGGAATTAAGAATAGAAAGAATCACTTAAAACTTCAATTTCACCAATCTCTCAGGCTAATTACTAATTGGTTTACTATTTAATTGGTAAGTACAGCTATTAATTATGTTAGGAAATAAAAAGTTTTATAAATATGTAGTCTCATATATTCTATAATTTAGAGTCATGAATCAGAAGGAGGTACATAATTTGATTGTCAGTTCAAAGGGCCTCAGGACTTCAAGATATACTAAGGAATGGAATGCAGCAGAGGTCTTAAATATTTGTCAACAGTTGGATGAATAAGAAAGTAGAGTTAAAAAAAAAACAAAGCAAAATCAATTGAGATCACAATGTTGTTCTTTCAAAGTCCTTTCCTGAGATTCCAAGTGAAATTGGTGAGCACAATCTTCAACTATGATGGAATGTGGGGGCTGAAATCTGCTTTTCTGAAGCATGGGGTGACGGACTGCCCCATGCCCATCTGGTAACTCCAGGGCTGGAGTCTGTGGAGAGGGTGCTATTGACAGCCTTGGAGAAACAGGGAGAGAAAGAAAGGGGTGTGGAGAGATAATGAGCTCCATTTCTGACATGTTTAGTTTTAGGAGGTGGTGGGACACCCAAGTAGAGATATTCTGCAGACAGAAAGAAATATGGGACTGAAGAAAGGGTGAGAGGTCAAGGCTGGAGCTGGAGGTTTGGGAGTCATCTGCATTCAGGTGGTAATTAAAGCCATCTGACGGGGAGCTTCCAAGAGGAGTGTGCTGTGAGGCGAAAAAGCCTACTGAGCCTGCTGAAGGAGAGAAGGAAAAAAGGTGGAAAGACTCTCCCAGGAGGTTCAGAAAAGTGGTGCTAAGAGGGGAAGGAAGAAATCTACAGATATGGTCCTTAGAACTGAGAGGTAGAGGGAAATGGGGACCCATTTAAAAGGCTCATAGAAATTAAAAACGCTATAAAGAGTAATAGGCAATTGGACATTTCTATCATTTCATGAATACCATTCAGAAGGAAGCAGAGGTCAAAGAACCAGAGTACCATTGGTACAAGATGAATGATTTGAGGGAGGCTGGATTCTCAGGGCTTTTCTTTTCTACTGAGAAAGGAAATAATATTTATCAATTGGGGAGGGATTGATGAAGGTAGTCAGCACTCTTGGTGGAAAAAAATAAATGAAAAATTCCCAATCATTATAATACCAGGGAGATTATTATCATCATGTTAGTGAGATTTTTTTAAAGAGAGCTTTTGAAAGTTATGGGAAGGAGGACATGACAAAGGAGGATGGCTCACTGGATAAGCATTACCTTTGAAACCTAAGCATTAAGAAAAAATAAAGCCAGTTGAGAACTACCCTAAGTGTAAATGCCCAGTGAAATTATCCACTGCTATGGCTGAAACTAGCTAAGCAAACTGAACAATAGAAAAAGACTATGGTGTTATGGAGTAGAATATAGACACATAAACATTTTTTTTTCAGTTTTCTTCATGACAGACATCAGTGGGGAGTCACATCTTTATACCCTGATATATCTTAATAATGCCAGATGTGAGAATCCACAGATTCACTCAATTCATAGTCCTGAAGGAATTTCATAGTGACAAAGAGCTGCAAATCATGTCCTCCTAACAACTAGGCAAATTCCTTTCAGCAAGATGTACATTAATAATGGGGTGATGATAAGATCATTTCCTTAGGATCTCCAGAGCTGGGATGTCGACTAAGGTGGTGCAGGGTAGCCAAGTTGACTGCAGTCACAACACTTGCCCAACCATTAAAGCAGAACACAACATGCTGGGTCACACCATTGCTCTGGTTTAGTACATAACCCCCAGCAGTAACCAATAGCTATTCCTTGGGAGGAAGGCAACCATATTTTTGCAATGAATTTAAATGGTTGGGTGAGGCTGAATATGGATGCTTAGAGAGAGGGTTGGATTGGGGCCAAGGACAAATGGCTTCCTTACACATTAAGATTCTAAACTTTTGCTCTAAGCCATGAAGTTTGTTTTGCTCTAATTTTTGTACCTATAATTTATTATAGCAATGATTTTCCAGACTCCTTTAAAATTCCATTAATTGAATTTAGATTGCCTCACAGAAGCACAGGAATGAGAGGACAAAAGGAGACTAGAAGAGGCAGAGAAGGAGAGAATTGGAAGAATGGACTAGGATGAGCTGGGGTGGCTGGGAGGGAAAAAAATCTGCCCACTCTTGAGGGTCACAGTAATCTTTGTTGTATTTCGGGAAGAGTAGGCAAAGCAAGGAAGGGGAAGGGGATGGATCTAATATTTCCTGAGTGCTTTTCATGGCCCAGATATAGCATATGTGATATTTTGATATATAATAAGAAATAGATATTTGGTTTTGTCCCTATTTCTGACATAGAGCCCCTAAAAATATTAACATTTCCTAAATATGAGAGCAACAAAGATGTCTTTCATTATGTTAATGAGATGAATTTTGGACCCCCATCTAAGAATGGAGGCTGGTTGCCAAGAGAACCCACTCTGTGATTAGGGGGGTTGGAAGTTTCAGTCTTGTCTCCCAAACCCTGGGGAAGGGACAGGGGCTGGAACTTGAGTTCAATCATCAATAGCCAATGATTTAATCAGTCATGAATATGTAATGAAGTCTCCACAAAAATTCCAAAAGAGGAGAGAGTTAGGAGAGCTTCTTGTTGGTGAACACATGGAAGCGCTGGTAGTTCCCACTTGCAGAAGAAATGGAAGCTCCAAGCCCTTTTCCTACGTCTTGCCCTTTGCATCTCTTCCATCTGAGTGTTCCTGAGTTATTTCCTTTTGTAATAAACTGTGATCTAGTTAATAAAATGGTTCTCTGAGTTCTGTGAGCCACTCTAAAAAATTACTCGAGGGCAGCCTGGGTGGCTCAGCGGTTTAGCGCCACCTTCAGCATGGGGTGTGATCCTGGAGAACCAGGATGGAGTCCCACGTCAGGCTCCCTGCATGGAGCTTGCTTCTCCCTCTGCCTGTGTCTCTGCCTCTCTCTCTCTCTCTCTCTGTCTCTCATGAATAAATAAATAAAATCTTTAAAAATAAATAGATAAAATAAAAAATCACTCGAACCCAAGGAGGGTGTTATAGCCAATCTATAGCCAGTTGGTCAGAACAACAGGTGGTGGAGTACCTGGGTGGTTCAGTTGGTTAAGCGTCTGCCTACAGCTCAAGTCATGATCCTAGGATTCTAGGATTGAGTCCCACGTCAGGTTTTCTGCTCGTGGAGAGCCTGCTTCTCTCTCTCCTCCCTGCTTGTGCTCTCTTTCACTGTCTCTGCGTCTCAAATGAGTAAATAAAAATCTTAAAAAAAAAAAAAAGCAGCACAGGTGATGACTTCAGCTTATGACAGGTGTCTGAAGTGGGGAAGGGAGGACAGTCTTATGGAACTGAGCCCTTAATCTGTAAAACATGACCCTATCTCCAGGTAGATAGTGTCAAAGTTGAGTTGAATTATAGGACACACCCAGCAAATGTCAAAGACTTGCTTCGTGGTGAGGGAATCCCCTTTCCCCTGACACACACACACACACACACACACACACATACACACGACTCAGGTGCTCAGATCCTTTGTATGTCATTCATATAATTCTCACAATAGCTATTTAAGGTATGTATTGTTGTTCTATTTACCCATAAATGAAGGAGGGTCAGATTAGTAACTTGTCTGAGGTAGGAGCAGAATTAGGATCTGAAGTAAGTACCTTTCCTTTCTCCCTCTCTTCCTTCCAATATGACAACACTTCCTTCTCCTTTCCTGTGTTTTGGCCTTTTTATGAGTTACTCATAGAAAAGAACTTGAATTTTCCTCTTATTTGTAGCAGAACCCCTCCACATGTGTGCTAACTCATTCAACTGTATTTTGCTAAACAAACAAAGCAGCAAGACATGCAGGTGGCAGTGGAGTACTCCAGACATGCCCAGGCATCTTTTGTGGTTCCAAGTGATTTGCCCACACTGATCTGCTTCCATGTCAGCATGTGTGTGGGAAATAATATGCTCCAATACATGACAATTACTCCCCAGAGTATCAGGGCCCACATTGGATTGGAAGTTGGAAGTTCAGGTTGGAAGTTGAGGGTGATTGGAAATTGAGGCTGAACTCCAGCATAGGGAGAAGGTCTAGAGAAACTAGTCAGAATTCAGGAACAGGATGAGACCAAAATCCAGTTTTGTAAGTGGGTGGGTAAAGGAGTGGGGGTTGGGAGCCCAACAGCAGGATCCGGGGCTAAGCCTGGTCCAGCTGATCCTAGGAAGTGGAGAAGATATTGAAGAACACAAAGACGTGAGGGCCAGGGGAAAAATGATTGAAAATTCTTATCCCAAGGGACAAAACCCTAAGATATCAGGCAAATTAAATGGAGAATGAGGAATCAAGAGACCATGCTCATTAGTACCCAGAAGAAAGGCTAAGGAGTTTTCATGTGCCTGAAAGGTTTTCAAGAGTTTGGAACAAAGGCTAAGACATATCTAAATTGGGCTAAATAGGGATGTGTGTGGCAGTAAGGAAAGGGAGATAGGTTGATTCTTACACTTCACCAGTTTGCCACCAGTGGAGTCCTATTGTTCCCTCATTCATGGGGGTTCAACACAGAGAAGGGGGAGAAACTTTGCCCCTCCTATATATTCTTGTACCAGAGCTCTAACCTGGTTCTTGGTTGAGGTGGTTTTATCTTCCAGGTAGGGCTGTTAGATAAAATACAGGATGCATAGTTTAATTAGATTTTTGTTAAATGACAAATACTATTTAGTACAAGGATGTCCTAAATATTGCCTGGGGTATACTTCTACTGAGAAATTATTTGTTGCTTTTCTGAGGTTCAAATTCAACGAGTGCCTTGTATTTATGTTTGATAAATGTGGCACTGCTGTACCAAGGGAATTGACAATATTTAGGGACATTTTTACAGTCATGATCGGGAGGGAGGTGCTCCTGGCATACAATAGGTAGAGGTCAACGATGCAGTGCTAAGTGTCAATAGTGCCAAGATTGAGCCTGCACTAAGACAAGTTGGTAGGACAGTATCTTTGTGTCTATTTCCAGAATCAAAAACTACCAAAGTAAATTCGCTTCTCTACAATTTTTGTGTTTATATTTAGGTGGAATCCCTTAATTAACTGTCAGTTAGAATGGAGTGAGAGAATTCTATATTTGCCTTATTCTATCTCTAACACTTACTAACTATGTGATCTGGCATCAGTTTCTTACCTTTCTTTTCCTGAGTTTTCTTACATGTGAAATGGGGGAAAATAGTGATAACTGACATCATTTTTGTGTGCACTGGTGAGCAATGAATAAGTTATTATATATAAAATGCTTTGAAGAGTGCCCAGAACATAGAGAAACTCTCAGCAAATGCAATCTAGTGTTGCAATTAATTATTGTTACTAATTTAAAAAGAAAAGGAGGAAATCTCTCACTACTCTAAAAATGCTTTGAATATAGTTCACAATCCTCTTTGTGAACTATTATTTTTTTTACAGATGCCCCATTTTAAGGTCGACAGATAAAATTATAAAAATTATAATGAGTAATTTTTTAGTGTACGTATATACCAAATAAGTATGCATGGGACATGCTTACCCTAAAAAAATACATTGTTTATTTAAAATTCAAATGTATCTGGGCATTTTTATGTGCTAAATCTGGCAACTTGATCCATTTTGGAATGGAGAGGATTGGTGTGTGTCCTTGCTTTTTTGGTGGGCATATCTTAGCATTGTCAGTTCTAGAAAGAGCTTGCAGGTGTTAGCTGAAGATGTGCGAAGGCCACTCATTAAAGACAACTTACCAGAAGAAATGGCAAAGCTGCCATTAGTGATGTCAACTAATAGCTTGCTGACATCAAGCTCTGAGGTTTCTTTCCACCAGGTAATAAAAAGGGTATGGTACTTCAAAGAATCAACAGGTGTGCAAATAGTCTAGAAAACTACCCTGTTCTCAGACTGTAATGATATTCTTATAGTCCAATTCAAGGGCTTGGCAAACTTTTTCAGTAAAGAACAAAATAGTAAAATTTCAGGCTTTGTGTTCTATGTTTGGTCTCTGTCATGTATTCTTTTCCTGCTCTTTCTACATCTCTTCCTTTTCTTTTTAAAAGTAATTCTTTAAAACTATAAAAATCATTCTTAGCTGAGGGGCTATATGAAAACAAGCCTGGGGCTGGATTTGGCCTGTGGACTCCAATGTTTGGATCCCTGCTCTAATATGAGGAGAGCATTAAGGTGGTATGCAGGGCTCTGATGTGGTATATTTATTCATAGTTATTATGTTTATAATTTATAATGGAAGGGAAACTAGCATCTGATTATAATTAATTAGTACATATTTAGCATTTACTACAAGCAAGGCAAGGTTCTCAGTTTCTTACATGTCTTAGCTCATTTAAATTGAGACAGGGAGAGGCTAAGTAACTGGCCCAAGGCCCTATTGTTGGTGGAGCTGGGATTCAAGCCGAGGCAGTCCTGTTCTAGAGTCTGCAATCTTAGCCATGAGGCTATGTTGTCTCTTATGAGAGTAGTAACTCCTTTTTAAAAAAATGCATATTCTTGCCCTCATCTCTTTTCATTTTTCAAGGAGCTTAATATCTAAGATTTCAAACATACTGAAATGACCAGAAGAACACTCTTGTTTTACTTTACTTGTCATTTAGCACATAAGGAATTTTCAGACTAGGGTAAATCAAATGAGATGATGTCATCTCTGGGTAAGGATCACATAATATCTTAGTACAAACTACGCACATACATATATTTTGAGTACTGAGGACTCTAACTATGGAGTCTGGGACTCCCTGAGAAAAGAGAATGAAATAGTTTGGATTTCCTAGAGAAATGAAATGGAGCCTAGAAATGAGGTTTTCATTGGATTTCCTAGAAGCAGAAAAGGCTTAATGTACAAAGGAAGAGGGGGCAATTATTGGAAACCTCTTTCCCACCAATGCAGTATTATCTGAGGGGGTCCAGAGAATGATGCTATGAATATTCTCTCACTTTGGCATCTGGCGAACCTTAGAAATAGTAACAAAACTAAATAGGGCAATTTTCTTGTTCCTCACTAACTACATCTTTTTTTTATGGTCTGAAACATTTTAATGAATAGATTTATTACATTTATTTCTTTGTGACATTAGTTGAAAAGATATAAATGAGATTTATCTCTAATGAGGGACAACATTTAACATAAAGTTATATTAAGGTGTTCCTCACTAACTACATCTTGCAAGTGCCCTTGGAAAGAGTACATCAAGAAGTTCCAAAGTAGAAACTAATTATGAGATAATATAACATATATTGATCTCTGCTTTTGGTTCCTGGCACAGGGCTCCTGAAACTGTAATTTTCTGAGTGATAAGAGTGTCTTTTTTTTTGTTTCAATGAGGTGGCCCTGGGTGGGCTCCCAGATGGCTTCTGGCTGAGGGCTGGTCAGCAGAAAGACTAAGCCACGATTAGAAGTGTTAAGAATGATTTAAAAAGACACCTTAAGTGATATAAACTTTATTTAATACTTCATGAAGTGAGCAGTCTCTGTTCCCAAGGGTCCAGAGAACTGCAAAAAGGAGTGGATGCCAGGAAGCTTCCATAGGATAAAGAATAAGGAGCAAGCAGGAGAAAGCTAGAAAATAATAAATAACAAAGAAGTAAGCTGGCCCAGAGTTGGCTTGGGGGTTGGGGTTGGCTGATGGATATACTGCATTTCTGGTCAAGTGAAGCATTTATAGGAACACTCAAGTTATCCAAGTTTCAGTTTGCTGGGGTGGCTCTATCTTGGGCCTAGAGTTTTATTTCAACAGAAGCTTGGAATTTTGAGTTCTGCTCTCCCATTCTCTTGAGAAACAAGAAAGGCTGAAAATAAGGTTAATAAATGATCATGGAAGCCTCCATAAAAATCCCAATAATATGGGGTTTGGAGAGTGTCCAGGTTGATCAACACATCCATGTAATGAGAAGGTGATGCACCCCAACTCCACAAAGACAAAAGCTTTTGCCCTCAGGACCCTCCCAGAGCTTGTGTTCTGCATCTCTCCAATTGGCTATTCATTCATATCCTTTATCATGTTCTTTAATAAGCTGGATAAATGTAAGTTTTATCCCTGAATTTTATGAGCTGTTCTAGCAAACTAATCAAACAAGAGGGAAGGGGTCATGGGAACCTCAGATTGATGGTAGATTGGTCAGAAGCACAGGTGACAAGCAGGACTTGGAATCAACTTGTGAAGTGGGGTGAAGGTAGTCTGTGTGGCTGAACCCTTAACCTGTGGAATCTGATGTTATCTCCAGAAAGTGTCAGAACCGAGTTACATTTAGGACATCCTGCTGGTGTTGCAGAATTATTTTGATGTGGGAAAAACGCTCACACATCTGGTGTCAGATGTGAAGCGTTCTGTGTAAAAGTAAAGGAGATACACAGAAATAAAAAATTGGGTTTTCCCCCAAAACAATAAATTAGAACATTGCTAGCTGATATATGAAGATGATCACTTTTCCTTCCCCGAGCTTCCCAGACTTCGGATGCTCTTCCTTTCATTTATATTTGTTAGAGATGTAGAGTGTTTCCTGGTTTGTGTTCCACCATATCTGCCTCCTACTTCTACTTTAGGATCTTGACATGCCAATCCAGCGGGATTGCAATTCAGCATAGCACCTCATGCCTTTCTGGGACTCATAGGCCATTTCATGGTCTCTGGAATATCCTTATCTGGGTGCTGGCTTCCCTTGATTGAGCTCAGGGTCAGAGTGCAGACCCAGCCTTTATGGAGGATAAAGAAGCAACACCTAATCTCTTTCCCTTACCAAATATATCTATCTTTCTTTCTTTCTTTCTTTCTTTCTTTCTTTCTTTCTTCCTTTCTTTCTTTCTTTCTTTCTTTCTTTCTTTCTTTCTTTCTTTCTTTTTTTCATTGATCAGAGACCTCTTTCTTCTCTGGCTTTTCCCTTTTAATCTGTGTTTAATCTACATTTTCTATTCTGGTTCCTCTGTGATACTTGGTCCCCAGTAGCAGCAGTCTTGATAAATCATGAGCTTACTATAACATATTTTTGGGGCATTTGTATTGAAATAAAACATAACTGCAGAAAAGTACATGTAATACGAATTTGGAAGTGTGCTCTATTCATCACAAAACAGTGTAATTGGCCTATTCCTCAACAGATACTCTTTTAGTTTTTTTTTTCTTTTAAGATTTTATTTATTCATTCATGAGAGACCCAGAGAGAGAGAGGCAGAGGCACAGGCAGAGGGAGGAGAAGCAGGCTCAAGGCAGGGAGCCTGATGCGGGAATCGATCCTGGGATTCCAGGATCACGCCCTGGGCCAAAGGCGGGCGCTAAATGGCTGAGCCACCCAGGGATCCCTTCTTTTAGTTTTTTCTATTTTTTACCCCTTTCTCTTCCAGGACTAATTTGTGAACTCAGAAAATTTTTAGAGTTGTTGTGTGTGTCTTTGGAGGTCTTTTTAAAGCCCAATTTCTCTTCAAGTAATAGAATACAGTTCCAATAACTATGTTTTGACTGAAGAAATGTTTATTTTATTTCATGGATCACTTGAGTGATTTAGCTGCATATTTATTATCTAATGATGTCATTGTCTCTTGGAGATGCTGGAAGCCCTTAGTGGGCCTATGGGGTAATTTTTCTCCTTTGGGTCTGCCTGTTAAGTAAAGACTCCTCTACTTATCCTGTTTTTCCCCTCACAGAGGAGTGTTTAACCTTTAGCCTCTGAATGCTGTAGGTGTGTGCCTGTATGTGCGCTGTGTGTGTAGAGGATGCTGGTGGGACAGCAATATAAAATAACCCCAAGGCCCTTCATGCATTTTTATTTGCCACTGGAAACAAATTGCATTGGAAGGAAAAGAAACATTAGTACCCACAGATGTTCCATTTGGCAGAGCCATTTCAGGGAATTGAGAGACTGAATTCAGTTTCAATATAATGCTGTTAAGAATTTTGGACAAGGAAATTAAAGCATTATGATTCTGGTATGACTTAATTCAATATAGAAGAGTTCCTAATTTGGGGGGTTAACTTATGAATCTATTTTTGCTTATTTTGGTGCCCCCATCTACATCATATACTCATTTTGGCTTCAAGTAAGTAGATCTACAGATATGCGAGTAATACTTTCTTTAAGATCATCACAGACCCTGAAAGAAAAGCTAAATGAAATTTGTTTTCAATAGATTCACCCGGGTATAGTACCATGCAAATAGTGAGTACTCAATACATGCAGTTGATTTAATTTGTAAGTAAAAGTCCCCAAAATATTTTTAAATATAGATGCGGAGTGGTACGTGGGCTCTCAGCCAGTAGCGTTTGTCGGGGTAAGATTGAACCACGGGGTTAGGGCAGCAGGAAGTGATGAATTTTCTTAGGTATTTAACATGTTCCTTTGAGGGGGATCAGCTTTTGAATTTTTAAGATTATATTTATTGCAATGGTGCTTCCCTTCTATGTTTAGACATGAAAGTGAATGTCATTGTTGAACAGTAAACACAGGGGAATGACTTTGTGACAGAAGTATGTAAAGTATCTTGTAATTCAGTAGGAGAATCAAAGTCTGCTTCAGTTCTTTGCATTCTCAGGGATTCAGAAAGGATTAAGGTAACAATAGCTAGAACCTATGCAAGGGAGTAACTGAAGGATAGCATTCCTTGAACCTCAGAAACCCGGGTGAAAGGAATTGGGCAATTAAGGTCTTTAGGAAATCTAATGGGGTCATTTGTGAAAGCTGTCTTCATGGAACTTGGCAAACTGTCATCTCAGAGATCAAGGGAGGTCACTGGCTTAAGAGTTGGGGAATGAAAGTGGAGTGACTGTTTCCTGCAAAGTATGTTTAAAGACTCTTAACTCTTGTCTGACAGTAGCTACGGGGTTTTTGTTTTCTTTTTCTTTTTCTTTTTCTTTTTCTTTCTTTCTTTCTTTCTTTCTTTCTTTCTTTCTTTCTTTCTTCTTCTTCTTTTTTTTTTTTTAACAATATTGGGATGATAAAGATACAATGCTTGTGTAAAGTGAGCTCTTTTCTGCCTAAGTTGTATCATATGCAAAGAGCTTAGATTTGTTTTTCCCATGCATACTCAACCACAATTATTCATAACTAATTGAAGTTAACCAATCAGCAAATATTTATTAAATGCAAATGGTGTGCCATGCTGAGGATGAAATTTAAATGAAAAAACTCTTACATTACCTTTATATTCTCAAACACATTCATGCTGTTTCCAGTTTACCAACAATCTTATGGGGGGGATTTCCTATTATTCTGGTCATGGAGGAATTTGAAAAAGGGGAAGTGTATAATTATATTATTTTACTCAAGAGTTGGTATGTTTTAAGTGGGGGCTCTCACACTAGGTCTAAACAAAATTGATGAGGGATCTGCAAAAAGGAAGTCATCTGGAGAGCGGAGAAAGGAATTAGGTTGAAGGAAAGAATATTAAGTAGACACATGCAAGTTATTTTTAAATATCTGAAGGAGAGTTTGGTAGAAGAAAGAATGAAGTTCTTCCTCTCTGATGCAGAAAAAAATGGGTAGGAGTTACAGAGAGGTAATTCATTTTATATAGGAAAAGGTTTGATTTGACCTTGAAAGAGTCTTCACACTTCTGCCGTATGCAGGAATACTTGCAACCAGTGAAGGCTTACAATCAAGTAGCAATATGCTGATAATAGTTTTTGAAAATGTGCTTTGCCTGCACCTGCACCTGAGCCAACTCCAAATCTCCAGCTAAGTACCTAGTTTTCCACTTGGGTAAATGCCAAAAATCAAACAGACATATCTAGAAGCAAATTCCTTCATGCCTACACCTCCGCGGCCTCCCCTCCACTTCCTCCTTTCCCTGAAAAAGACTCATAATGTGTTTTCCTCCTGGGGCTTTCCAGATTTTGTCTGTGGTATCAACAATCCCCCAAGGCTTGGAGCACAGGCGAGCTTGTCATGAGGGAGGTTGCGTGGCAGCATCATTGTAATCCAGATGTGGAGTGAGGAGGGCTCTCATAGGAGGTAGTGGAGGTGGGAAGGAAGAAGAAACTATATGTGTGTGTGGGAGGGCAGCAGGGATTCTTATTTTAAAACTATACCATAGGTAGACAGATTCCTCTTTTGTTTTGGAGACTAAAATAGCAATAATCTCCAAAGCTATAATTTACTAATCACAATATTCCAATGAACTATTATATTTCCATTAGGTTACATCTGAAGAATCAGTACTGTTAATAATACTTTTATGGTAATTCTTGCTTTCCACTCTTAACTCGCAAGGGGAAAACATGACTTCAAGAAAATCTTACCCTGAAAAAAATCTAGCAACAAATACTTCTGCTGGATCATCAGTGCTATGCAAAGGATGAGCACCTGCTTCTGTATATTATCTTCACAATTTCTCAAGAGTAAAAGAGTGACAGTTAAACAAAGAGTGGCCTTTATTTTTGTTGTTTCTACCCATGGAATTTCGAGTACATTATTTTTCAAGTGACCGACAATGGCATAAATGGCCATTAAGTGTAGGTTCTGAGAATGTACACATTCTCATTTAATCCCAAATCCTGTAGCACCTGGCTATAGCTCTGTCAAAAAGACTTTGAAGATTGAAATAAATTTATCCATAAAATACTAACTTTTATTTTATTAGTATTACTTGTGGTATGTCCCCACTGGTTCCTTCCATCTTAATGGAAGTCATGTTCTCAGGATTGGAGCAGAAGTGTTGACTAAGTGTTGAGCAATTAAAAGCCATTGTTTATTCTATTGTTTTACCTTGGGGACTGAAAAGTTCTGTTTTTCGTGTTTCTGAATAATCAGTAAGGCTAACCACATTTCAGTAAGTTGATTTACTCCTCAGCTGGGTAGATGCAGCTACATTGGTTGGATAATGATTGATTTAGAACAATAGGCACCGCCCTGCCAATTTAGTAAAAATGCTAATTTCAAAAAGCTCCTGTTCTATCCACAGAAAGTATTAATGTTGAATTCTGTAGTGGCAAGATTTCTCAAAAGTCTACTTCAGCTAATTAAAATATTTGTGAATGTGTACACATTTGTGAATGTGTACAGTCAGCCTTAAATTTGTTTTGAAATGTAATTCTTATAAGTTATGATAGACAGAAGTCTTTGGTTCAAGCATCATATACTTTCAGGTTCTTGTAAACCAAACTAGAGCTGTTTAGAAAGAAGAATTTTATATTCGCAGCACAGGTATTTTTGTTTTCGTCACAAAACCTATTCCCAGTTCTTCAGGAAGAAGAGAAACAACAATTATAAACCGCTAGGGCCCAGTGGCTAGACTATAGAGGATGATGGTCTTTTTCCCACTTGTTATTGCAAAAAATATCTGCAAATGGACTTGTTAGAGGTCCAGTAAAAACCTTTTGGATGGTAACATTCACCTACACGACTGGAAATGTTGTGGTTCACATCTATTACAACATATAAATGTGAATTTAGAGGTGGCCCCAAGTGGTGTTTTTGATCTGAGCAGGAACCCAGCTGCAGTGTGTTCTAATATTAGCTGAGAGGACCTGCTTTCCTAAATGGAGGATGATTTAAGGCTCTATTTTTGTTGTTCAGCAAATGCTGTTAGAAGTGGCAGAAGGTTACCCTTTTCCCATCACCTTAATTCCAGAGATACTCACAGACCTGACATTAGGCTGTTGGCTACTCGTCATAAGACTTCTCTGTCAAAGTGAATTCAGCTGATGAGCTATGAACACGCTTACAGTCAGATAATAGATGAAAGAGTCTCAAGATAAACGAGGTGCTTATAGAAAACCTGGCCAAAGTTGTTTAAAATAGGATGGCAAAGGCCGTTAATTCTGTCAGGCAGTTTCAAAAGGCAGTTGGTACTTGACTTCTTACTTAGAGAGTGCATTATCTTACCTTTTTGCAAGAGTGGGGCCTCTGCTGTATGTTGAAAGGGAGAGTGTGCCTTTTTAAGCTGATGCTAACCATGGAGTTCTGAAGGAAGAAAGGAAAAATACCCCCACACACCTCTTAGTACAATAAAGGACTTGTGGCTACCCTTATAGGTTAACATTTTAACCAGGTTGTATCCCACAAAATACTATTGTTTTTCCATGCTCTGTTCCTCTTTCTTTTCCACCCAGACTGCTCAAATTACATCTGTGGAATATATTAGCATGAGCACTGAGAACCCTTCCTTTTAGGAGCTGATTATATTAAGATTCAAAGTGAGCACTGTTGTTAGCCTATTTCTTTTTTCATACTTTAGAAGGGAGATTTTAAAATGTGGTTAATACGTAGATTGGCCGCACACTTTTTTTCCCTGCCAAAATAGCCAGTCTGTCTCCGTTTACAAGTAAGTTGCATCTTGGATTGTATCCGTCAGTATAATGTATTAATAATAATTGCAATATAAATTTCAAAATATTTTAAAAACTTTAAACTTTGACAATCAGACTAGGGCATCTCACAAATGTGAAAGTGTGCCTAAAGTTTGCCAAAGGTGGGGCACCCGGGTGGCTCAGTCAGTTAAGCATCTGTCTTTGGCTCAGGTCATAATCCCAGGGTCCTGAGATTGAGCCCTGCATCAAGTTCTCTGCTTGGTGGGAGCCTGCTTCTTCCCCTCCTTCCACTGTTCCCCCACCTCTGCCCCCACTTGTGTTCTCTGGCTTTCTCTCTCTTTCTCTGTCAAATAAATAAATAAAATATTTAAAAAAAAGTTTGCCAAAGGAAAGATTTCACATTTCATTTTTTTCCATTTTTATGCACAATAAATTTAAAGTTTAGGAGAATGTGATTAGAATCTAGATAGTAAAGGAAATGTGTCTTTCCCCAAAAGCAGAGCAGAAACCCATACATTGGGATCCTAAATAATTCAAAATGCCTCATACAGAAAAGATCTTCCACATACTCATCGGTTTCATTCTCTTTCATCATTATTTATTCCTTCATTCAGCAAATATTTACTGAGTGCTTTCTCTGTGCAGATGTGGGGCTTCATGTGGGACTTTCAGAGAAGGCACTTCTCTCTGAGTGTATGTCTAGAAATGGGGACAGATGGTTACCACCATTCAGTAGTATAGTCCAGACACTCAGGGAATCTGAACGAGGGCTAGCCAGCCTGGACTGGGGGAATTGGGGAGGGCATTCTGGATGAGGCAGAACTGCACTCCTGGAGTCTTGGAGATCAAGTACAATTAACAGTGGAATTGAGTGAGAGGAGCAATCATTTAGGTAGAGGCTGTTAAGGAACTAAGGCAGGGAAGTGTAGGTGTGAGCACGAGAGCCATCAGCAAATAATGCAGCCCCAGTGTAAGGCAAGAGGTGGTGGGAGAAGGATAGGCATGGTCTTGGATGTCTTTCTGAGGTGCATAGTCAGACCATTACACAACTGCATGAAAACTTCAAGTGGCTTCTCACATCACTCAAAGAGCAGAAACCTAAAAGGCCCTATACAGTTGGCTTCCTGCCACCTCTCTGATCTCTTGTTCCACTCTAGCTACTGTCAGCTCTGTGTCATTCATTCCTCAAACCCTCCAAGGTGTGAGCACTCAGCTCTTCCTTCTCATGGGGCCATCCTCTGCTGGTAGTCTGGCTCACTCTCCCACTTCCTTCTAGGGCTTTGCTCAGATGCCACCTTCTCAGACAGGCTTTTTCCAAACACCGTAGTGATGATTGGAAACTGTAGTTCTCTCCATTCACCCTGCCCTTGACAACTTTCTTTCTGTCCTTTCTCTGCATTGGTTTTCTCTGGTAGCACTTTACTACCATTAGACTTTCTATGTATTTGACTTACTGGTTTATTGAATCTAAAGTAAGCTCTACAGGGAGAGAGGTTGTAGTCTGTTTTGTTCCTTGACATAGTCTCAGTGGCCAGAACAGTTTCTGATATGTAGTATGCTGTTCAGTGAATATTTATCAAAAACACTCTAATATATTAGTGCTTTTGGCAGAGTTGAGTAATTGGCACATGTGACTTAAGAACTCAACTTTGCACACAAAATAAAACAATTAATTACAATACCATAAATTATATTTTGTACATCTTGCTCATTTTATATATCGTACCCTATTATATACATTACATATTTATACATACCTTCTCCTACACTTGTCACTCAAGGAACTTTTCAGGATAATTTTGACTATACTTAATTTATGTTTTATTTTTTGCTTTTGGAACCTAATTCTCCTGTAAGATGCAACTTCCTATGATTCTGAAGGCAATGCAGAGGCTCTGGTGGATTTTCAACAAGAGCTTGACACAACTGAATTTATATCTTTGCAAAGATCACCCTGATCACCTTTGCAAAGTGGAAGAGTGCATTGCAAGGGGTTATATTGGAGGCAGGGCAATCACAGAATGTTACCCAGTTCTGAAGAGATGATGATCATCTGGACTAAAGCCATGGCAATTTGGATGAAAAGAAAAAGATGGATTTCAGAGGTAGGAGGAAATATAACTTCTAGAACTTATTGGTGAACCTGTGGGCTTTAGCTAGCTGTACTATAAGGACTTACCTCAGTTATGCATCTTCACCCACATGTCACCATGCTAGGAAAGGACCTTGAAATATTATTTGCAAATTGTTTGTGCTTATCTATAAATAGTTCATGGTTACATAAAGACAAGTGCTGGATAAGACTAAAACTAAATCGTTTCAGGTGGCATGTGAAGGCAGGAAAATGGAGTTAAGGTTGACATCATGTTGAGATTTCAATGAGAACACAAGTGTTAATGAAAGTATAGATGCTCCAAGTCAACATAAGTCTCTAGTAAGTTATCTATTCAAAATAAGATTAGGCTTCCAAAAATCATTTTGGGTTTGTTATTTGGAGGGTGGAATATATTTCCTAAAGACATGAAGTTTTGAGATGTGGTTGGGTTTATCTCAATTAATTTAAATCAAAATGTAGCTTAAAAGCCATATATTAACATAAATACATACATTAAAGACTACTATTGTAAAAATGCTAATTAAATAATGCAAAAATATGAAATGTTAACAAGATATTGAATGATAGAAATTTTTAATGATGGTACTTGAAGACTAGCAGATATTAGATGAAAATAAGGACATAAATGGAGATTAGATTATGAAGTGAATTTCTTGGTTCCTTCCAATAGTATAGCATCGAATCCTTAGCTTATATAATTTAGAAGATTAGGAATTTTAATTATGCAATGTATGTCAACCTAGTGGCATTGCTGCCAACAAAGCTAATGTCTTTTTAGACTGTATTAATGAAAGCATTGTGCCTATTTTGGGGAGAGCAGAAATCCTACTATGTTTTGCTCTGGTTCAGTTATACTCAGAGAGTATTATAATCAGTGCTGGATATCACACTTTCAGAGGGACAGAGACAAACTAAATTATGCTTAAAATTGATAAGTCAAGTGCTGAGGTTATTGGATAATCAGGAAATATTTAGATTGAATGAAACGGAACTAAAAAGATATAAAGGGTATCCTGTATGAGAAGAATCAGAAGGCTCTAGAGTACCCAAGAGATAAAATGTAACAGCCAATAATATCATGCTGATATTATAGTTGCATTTCTTTTCTAAGTTATAAATTTAAAATACAGTAAGAGAAAATATCTAAACTTCATTATTAAGAGCATATTGAATTTTTTGTCTTGATCTTGATTCTTTTGTTGGATGGCTTACTCTCCTACCACACATTAAAGTTTATTTGCCCAGACAGTATATAATGATGCTTCAAGAGAAAGATGCCATCTTGATTCTCAAACCCTGAAAGGATTTCTTATTCTTTAAAAAAGTTCATGACACCTGGGCTGATTCACCAAGCTCTCTGGTCCTGGAAAAAAAAAAAAAACAAAAAAAACAAAACAAAACAAAAAGCATCCGCTGACTTCATTAAGTGAAATTATACTTTGTCCTGGTTGATTTCAAGTATTTTGGACTTGAAAATGAGTTCTTGAAGTTTCAAGTTGGGCATAACTTCTGTATCCAAGATGTAGTTCTTGGAGATGCCTATTTTATGTCTTTCCAGAGATGAATTTTCTTGTGTGTGTTAGATAGGTCAGGGAAATTCCAACCATGTCAAATTCCTCTTCATTTGCTTCAACTTTCTGGATAGAAACAGTTTGAGATTATACTTCAATATCTTCCTCCCTGAAGAGATGATTTTGAATAACACTTGTTCTTTCAGTCCTGTTGCTTGGAAACTTCTCTGTCTGCACCACTCTGAAGCAATGATCTTCCCTGATGAAGAATCATGAAGGGTGCCATGTTTGTCTGCTAAACCTTTTTTTCTTTTTCTTTTTTTTTTTTTTTTTAAAAACTCTATGTGTTACTGGGCCTCAAGGGCCAAGAAAATGGATTCAGGAACAGGAAGTTTTTGCTTTTTTTTTTTTAACTTTTAAAAAAGATTTTGTTTAAGTAATTTCTACCCTCAATGTGGGGCTCAAACTCACAACCCCTTGTCAAGAGTCTCCACCAACTGAGCCAGCCAGGTACCCTCAGGGACAAACTTTTTTTAAAGATTTTATTTATTTCAGAGGTAGAGAGAGCAGTGTGTGCAAGTGTGGCAGAGGGAGAGGGAGAGGGAAAGCAAACTCCCCGCTGAGTGGGAGCTGGACACAGGGCTCCATCTCTAGACCCTGAGATCAGGACCTAAGCCAAAATGAAGCACCAACAATCAGAAGCCCAAATGACTGAGCCACCCAGGTGCTTCAGGACCAAACATTTTAAGAAAAGGAAAATAATTTACTTGTAAAGGAAGACTTAAATTCAGAAAGATTGGCTTCTCAAAGGCTATACATCTATCTAAGGGATAAAATTATTAAAGTTAGAGGTTATCTGCACAAGGTGGAAAGAAAAGGAGCAGTTTCTTCACTTGATAGTCGTATCGTATCCATTGCAAAAGCATCAGGGAAAAAGCTGTTTTTGTTAGGGAGATAGTAGCTTGTAGGGAAGGGCTCAAAGTTTCCTCTATTTGAGGGACTAGAGGTAGACATAATATCAACTGACCAACTTACTCTGATATTGGAGAGGGAGATGTTTCCTTACTTAAGTCTCACAGCTCCTTCATTTGCCTTAAGAACATTAGTTTATTGAGATACCACTAATCACTCTATGATAACTAACCACTTCCATCCATGGGCATAAGTTTTCTTTCCTCTTTACTGTGATTCTTCAGCCATACAACAGCATCCATGCTGGCTATGGCTATGTCATTCGACATAACCAAAGAGCAGGCTAGTTTTGTACAGCACTTGATCATATGCTATGTAGTTTTAAAACTTATTTCTTCAGCAAGGTGATTAAATATCTCCCATAGGTAGGTAAATAGTATTGTTCATTTTCTACTAAGTGAAATTGATCAAATGCAGAGGTGAGGTATCTAAAGCTGTTAATATTACCCCTGGTCAACCTGGATAATCAGTGGTTAGGAACAGGTTTACAGTCAACCACTGAGAATTTGCTATCACTGGCTCAAACAACAAAGGAGATACTAAAGTAGTTTCATTACAGCTGGTGAAATGATCCAGCATGTAGTTTAAAAATTATAAAGGCTGTAAATTCTGGTCTACAATGGAAAAAACACTGTGGGTATGGGTGTAAATCTATTGCTCAGTAGAAGGATTTAAAAATACTTTTTTCTATCTAATCAGATGAGTGATTAACTTTTGAATGGAAGGATTAAAAATGCAGTCCCATGAAACCAGGAAAGAGAATCTGAATAACTGTTACTATCCTGAAATTGCTATTATATTACCTCACCCGAGTTTTTTAAAATTAAGGTTCTAGGTTGTAAAACTCAATCATCTGAAATATTTAAACGCACTTCTTGAGTGTCCTTCGCCCTCCATCCTAGCATGGGAAACAGTGAACCCTTTGGCAATTTACCCAGCAGTTTGTGTAGGAGTTGATTTTAAAATGCAATTGGTCGTTTGTTCCTATAAAATTTTTTTCTCAGACACATGCCTCTTTGAAACCGCATTTAACATTAAGAGTCTGACTATAATCGGGATTTTTGGTCTTTTTTTTTTTCTTTTAGATTTTATTTATTTATTCATGAGAGAGAGAGAGAGAGAGAGAGAGAGAGAGGTAGAGACACACAGGAAGAGGGAGAAGCAGGCTCTATGCAGGGAGCCCGACGTGGGACTTGATCTTGGGCCCCCAGGATCAGGCCCTGGGCTGAAGGTGGCACTGCTGGCTGCCCTGGATCTTTGGTCTTAAATTGAACTGTTGGGAAAGAAGAAAAGGTGGGAGGGAAGAGAAGAAGAGAGTTAAGTTTGGGTATGGGTATGTTATGTCTCTGCCTCTTACTTAAAAAAGGAATTGATCTCCTTTCTCTCACTTACAATAAAATACCAAAGAGAGATAGAAAAAATAATTGATTTTACTTCTCATACAAATCAGGCATCATCAAAATGATGATCAATAAATACCAAGTTAGGAGGGGGCTGCCAACATGGAATGAGGAATTTATGTTTTAGTTGCCATAAAAACGGAGATCAAGAAATCTTATAGCTTTCTCAATGACTAGAATAGAGGACAGGTTCCCCCTCCCCAAAAAAGGATAATTAATGACAAAAGTGTAGGATTTCATGAATAGAATCAGGTTTTACTTTTATGATTCAAAAATTCTGTGGTAATCAGGAATACTCATCAATGAAATAGGCCTTATGTCTACTTTACCTAATGAACTTACCTATTAACATTCACTTAATGTTTATTAAGCATGTGCTATATGTAACACAACTGCTGAGTACTGAAATTTTAAATATGATTAAGATACATTTGTTACTTACAAGTAATTCCTTGTGTAAAGTGATGTGATGAGGATTTATGGGTTTTAGTTAGGAAAGTTATTTACCTGTTGACACCATGGAATGGATTTTCTAACTTTGGCAAAACATGGCAAAGTGTTAGCTTGGTCTACTCGAATGGGTAATGATGTGTTTATTCGAGACCTTGCACTTTTGGTATGTTTTTGTTAGAATCCAGGGCATAGAATCCTGCTCCCATTAAAATGCTGCTTAGAACATCTTGGTGTCCAGGAACTTGGCTGCAGCCAGTTTTACAAAGATGATATAACTGCCATTCGAGTTTATATTATTCCCATTAGAAAGAAATATATACTATGGCTTCCAAGTCAGCAGGCACCAAATATACTGAATGACCATCTTCCTTATTTTTTAATTTTTAAAAACTTATTTGAGAGACAGAGAGAGCATGAGTAGGGGGAGGGGCAGAAAGAGAGAGACAAGCCGAACCCCTGCCAATGGAGAAGCCACAGGAGACTTGATCCCAGGACACTGACATCATGACCTGAGCTCAAGTCAGATGCTTAGCTGACTGAGCCACGCAAGTGCCACCAGAATGTCCACTTTTCAATCAGGGAAAGGTGAGAGGCCTCACCTGGGAAAGGTGAATACCTCATCCATGCATAGGATCGATGCTGAACGTCCTTGCACATAAAATTTTTGCGCAGTTGTGTAAATGTTTCTATAGTTTGTATAACTTCTAAAGACGTACACACTAGACCAGGGGGGCCTGGCTGATTCATTCAGTAGAGCGTGCGACTCTTAATCTCAGGGTCATGAATTCAAGCCCCACATTGGGTCTAGAGCTTACTTTAAAAAAAGGAGGGGGCAGCCTGGGTGGCTAAGTGGTTTAGCGCCGCCTTCAGCCCAGGGCCTGATCCTGGAGACCGGGATAGACCCCACGTTGGGCTCCCTGCGTGGAGCCTGCTTCTCCCTCTGCCTATGTCTCTGCCCCTCTCTCTCTCTCGGTGTCTCTCATGAATAAATAAATAAAAATCTTTAAAATAAAAAAAAAGGTGTACATGTTGGATTAAAGAGTGTGTATTTTAGAAATCTGCATTATCAGATTGCCTTCTGAGAAATCTGTATGTATTTTACAGTACATAAATGAATATGAGGACTAGACATGCCCAAGTGACAGGAATAGAGTACTAGGAGAATACTCACCATCATTCTTGGTGTCCAACCAATTCACAGATATTTTGTGTTTTTAATGTACACATTACTATGAAATAAATAAATGAATAAAGAGATATCCCTACTGCTTCAGGTTTCACTCTGGCAATATTCTAAGTGGTTTCTCTCCTCTGTGGACCTCTGTTTGAATTAATGAGTCTTCCCCACCCAAGAGTCTCCCTTTTTGACTTAATTTTCTTCCACATTTCTCTAGGTTCCCACATCAACAATCCCAGACCACTAAGTGCCCGTATTCTTTGTTTTACAGTATTCCCAACCTAGAATGCCCCTTTCATCTTTCTGTACGTACTGATAGTTTAAGTTGTGCTTCTCTTCTGAGGCTCAGTTCAAATCCACTTCTCCAGGAGCCTTCCAAATCCCCTTAAGGCATGCAGAATTAACAGCCTTTGTCTGGGTTTCCACAGCACTTTGGTTTTATGGCACTTATTTAATATTCCTTAGTATTAGAACTGAGTACTTGCTTTCCCTGCTGCAAAAAACTCACATTCCTTGCTCTGGCTATGAGTCCTTACATGATATGGACCTGCTAACTTTTCCTTTTTCACCTCATACAGCTGTCCTCTTGCCCATTTGACTTACACCCATGTGCCCTTATGATGCTCTCCAAATGTGCCAGGCTTGTTCTCATCCTAGGAAACTCTTTTCCCCAGACTAGCTCTGCATGACTAGTTTCTTTTGTGATTTAAGAGTAGCCTTTCTTGGCTGACCCCCTAACCTAACCTCTCAATCACTCTCTAGCACATAAGCCCACTGTATTTTTTTTAATAGCAGCTATTATTACTTAATTTTCTTATTTGTTCATTGTTTAACTAGCTTCGCTATGTTTTAAGGTACATGAGAACTGGAGTACTTTTTGTCTTATTCAAAGCTTTTTCCTCATTGTCTAGAAGAGTGTCTGATACATGGTAGGTGCTCATTAAATGTTAGTTGGATAAATATGTGAATGAAATATATATTCTTTTTTTTTTGAAATATATATTCTTTAGTGGAAAAACCTATGTTGACCTTCTTGGGATATCTACAATTCTGAACATGTCAGCTTATATGTGGTTGGAGCTCAATAACATTACAGGCTGAATTCATATACCTGTAAGATGGTAAAGCAATGAAAAATGAACAGTGGTAGCTTTGGAATCCCTCATAAAATGGGTGGCCACTTTATATAAATTAATGCATATATAAGAACTATTTTCACAAGCATTAAGCCAAATGTTAACATCTACTATACACAAGGGACTTCAAATTGTACTAATTTAATTTTTTGAGCAATCATATGTATTATTATTTTGACACATTTAGTAATAGAATTCAAATCTTTGTTCATAGCTATGCAGTTAGTAAAAGCAAGACCTGGGATATGGGGGTACCTGACTGGCTCAGTCAGTAGAGCATGCAACTCTTGATCTGGGGTTGTGAGTTTGAGTCCCTCCTTGGGTGTAGAGATTATTTAAAAATAAATAAATAAGTAATAAACTTAAAAAAATAAAGAACTGAGTTATGGTCCAATTGCCCTATTTCAATGTGTACATTCAATAATATTATAAAGACCTTTGGAAATTTAAAAAATGTATTGCTGAAAATAGCTATTACTTTGAGCTGATTGGTGTGATTTTCATATTTTACCTATTAGTTATTTTTTTCTTAAAGGTAGAATGGACTTTTTTCCCTTAACTATTGATTTCAATAATCACAGACAAGTAGTAGCCATATGCTCCTTTCATATTAGCACTTCTATTCTTGGGCAAGTCTGGATGGACACTCTCATGATATGTGTGTTCCATGATGTGTCCATTTTTAGAAGAGAATTTTATGATCTCATATCTCTCAAAATGACTTTAATGTGGTTTTTAAGTAAGTACTCATTTTCTTTTTTAATGGTAGTGTGAGGTAATATTTTTAAGGGATAAATGACAGTGTGGAGAAATGCTTACTTTTGTTGTATGTCATATGTTCAGTGTCTAATTCGTTCATTTTAGGGCCTTCGTACAGGACTGACAACTCAGTTGGGAAGCTCCAGACCTTGTAGTCACCACAGAGCATAACCCTTGATCCTATAGTTCCAGCACTGGGAAATGGGTCTTGGGTTGTGCATGGCAAAGGCTCCCGTCCACTTGGCAGACATACTTCTTTCGGCTTTTCAATTTTTTAAGATTTTTTGAACTATCTTTTAAAATTAGGAGATTTCTCACTCATACACACACACACACACACACACACACATTTGACATCTCTTGAAAGATTAAAATACTCAGCAACAATGGCTCACATTCTGCATGGTAATAATTGAGGAGAGCTGAATACAGCTGCCCCCTTTGGATGGAGCTTGCACTCTCTCCTATTTGCCACAGTGGGGAATCTTTATTATTGTTTCTTTATCTCCAGCCCCTCTAGACTTGAGTCTGAGATTCCTTGGAGTCATTGGAATTTATTGGCAAACCTCCATGGTCACCCCTTCTAACTTGACTACACTCAAAATAGTGTAACAAAATGAGATGATGATTTTACTGCTGTTCTACCATTCCTACATCATCTGGACAAGCTCATTCATTATTCTGCTGCCTGGTTCTCAATCATGGATTCATGTTCGAATCACCTGGAAGCTTTTTATGATGCTGGGACCCAACATTAGAGATTCTGATGGAATCCAGACATTAGTTTTACAAAAATCTCCCCTGATGTTTGGAATGTGCTAGTTGGGTTAAGAACTGCTTCTCTAGTTGGAGTATTGTATGAATTTTATTTTATTGAGTAATTCACCGAACCAAAACAATGACAAATTCTGGTGTGTAAGCAAATGAAACAAAAAGAGTGTAATTATCACAAAAAATAGCCAGATCAAAGAAGGAGCTGGTAAGCAGATGGACTCTAAGAAATGAAATGGAACCCTTCATCCTGTTGCCCTGTAGCAGCCATGAAATCTGCAAGATTTCTCAGCTGTCCCAAGATCGTTGGGCTTGTCTTTGATTAATAGTAGAATGAAGAGCCCCTGATGGTGCTGAAGAATTCTAGCTGCTTTTCTTCGAGCATGAACCTCTTTTTATACAATATATAAAAGTATAAATTCCATATTTGGAGGAAAGTTTGCAGAAGGAATGGTTGTAGTTTTCTTGTACATTGTCAGTTCCCCAAATATTTTAAGTTATATTTAGGTTATAGATTTTACTTATGAATTTTTAGCTCTGCTTTGCCATTGTCTACAGTGAAGGTTTTGAGAAAACTCTGTGCTTATGAATAGATGTTAATTTTCACGGCTGGTATTTATTATTATGAATTAAAATCTAACTTTGGGTTAATTTCTTTTGGCTACTATATAAACCTACATTAAATCAGTATATGCTAATAAATGACTATTAAATACTATATTCTTGAAGTCACATATTAAATTTTATATTCTAAATCTAGTCTCTAAAAATATAATTGATCCATCTGGATATACAATGAACTTCTAATTAGAAACTATAATTCATGTTGATATTAGTAATATTTTCATCACAAAATGATTTTATTAAATAAAGCATTCAAAAGTACTTTTAACCCAAACCTTATTTCTCTATCAAAGTAAATGTCCCAGGAAACCCAGTTTTTGCATTTATTAATTTTTATGTTAAAGAAATTTTATACTTATGTTACATTATAATATATATGTTACAATATAATATATATACTACTTATAATAACATAGTCCTTCTATAAATTTCAACTTTGCCTTTAAATTATATTTACAATTTAGCTGTGCCTTGCTAATTATTGGATTATATATATTTGAAATTCACATAATTTATGAATTTTATAATTCGTATTTTCTACTTAGACTGGCCTGACCCAATTCCAGTTTGCTGAAATTTTATTATGTTTATCTATTAATCAATGCATAAATCACTATTTGAAGAGGACTTTATACAAACACAAACAACATAAACTATTGTCCTCAAAGAGGATAAAACCAAACAACCATAGAAAAATAGATCTAAAGTTCTATCAAGCTGTGAATTAATACAAATAATACAAATATGACGTTATTTTCCTGGATGTTGTGATGCTTGTGGAATGTTAGCGTTTTTTTTAAGATTTTATTTTTAAGTAATCTTTACACCAACATGGGGCTCGAACTAACAATCTCGAGATCAAGAGTCACATGTTCTATCACCAGCTGAGCCAGCCATGTGCCCCAGAAAGTCAGCTTTTTAAAATTTGGAATTTGTTGTGATTTCCTTTTTTTATTCTAAATAAGTATTCATACCCAATTTTGTATGTATAATTTTGTATTTATTTATTTTCTAATGAGATCTCTTCTCCACTTCTCCGCTTCCCCAGATATATAAGCTTCAGGCCCTATATAACCTAAGTCTATGCCAATCTACAATAAAATATTTTATTCAGTACACGTTACAGTATATGTCACTAAAAGAACTTGAAGCTCTGAAGCTCAAATCTGAATTCAGTTGTTCAACCAGCTAAAAAAAGAACTGCACAACACTATCGCATATATACAACACACCCCCAGGGACATCTTTTATCCACATGTATATTATGGAGATGCAACTGAATCCAGTATCACTTGCTAATGTCATTACTCCTTTTTATAGGTATCCTAATGTACAAAGCTGGCACTATTGAGCAAAATAAAAATGAAGTTGTCACAACATGATTTGCAGGAATTATTCCATTCTTTTTAAGTTGTTAGCAACCACACATTACCTGTTACAGAACTTTACCAAGCTGTGATATCTGGAGTGTTTATCAATATTTACGATCTGTAATCTAGTTATTTAGAAAATGAAAGCATAAAACAAACCACAGATCTAAACATCTAAAAACACCACAATATAAAGGAGAATACATAGGTAATTTTATTTGTAAATTTTGGACACATCTTCACATTGCCCTTTTCTCATTTTTTGGCTACTTACTCTGATTGTCTTTTCATATGGTAATAGTTTTGTAATGCTTTCTAGCAAAAGAATGTAAAGATAGTTGTCTTGTCTCTAGCATGGTTAATTGAAATGTATTTTCGTAATGCTA
Organism: Vulpes vulpes; assembly: GCF_048418805.1. Taxonomy (NCBI): domain Eukaryota; kingdom Metazoa; phylum Chordata; class Mammalia; order Carnivora; family Canidae; genus Vulpes; species Vulpes vulpes. The sequence goes on from NC_132785.1 coordinate 90,747,160, forward strand.
TGTAAAGTTTTATAATTGTCAAATTTGGGGAAACTTCTCTAAGTTTCTTTCATATATGAGCTGTGAGATTTGGAAGAATTTTCCACAGATTAACTTTTTGGCTGCCTATATTTCACATCTTGTTTTTCCTCCGTTCCCACATACTTCTGTGCTGAGGGCCATTGGACATGTGTGACAGAGGGCAAGATTGAGTGGAAAGACCCAGAACTAATGACAGCTAAAATGTCTTATGCTAATTCTACAAAAACTTAAGACCACAGGGACAAGTTGCTAGGGCCCCTCCCAAGGTCTTAAAAGGGATCTGGGCAAGTGATAAAGCTTAAGTTTTACTTTCCTTATCATAAAATTTGCATCTAAAAATGGAAATAAAATACAAAATGATCTCGAAATTCTAGACTGAAACATGAAATTTAATTCAATAAAAGTAAATCAAATAGAGTCAAAGTATTAATTTCACAAACACAAGTTAAAAGGTAAGGTGTATGGTAATGGATCAGAAGTTTTAGCTGACTTTCATTTTATTCAGAACGAACAGTGTGATACAAAGCTAGAAATGGCTAGCATAATAATAGGGTACATTAATAGAAATAGTTTCCAGATCATGAGACCTAACAGTCCCTAAAAAGCTGCCCTGGTCAGAAAGCAGTTGCAATATTATTGTCCAATTTTGGTTCCATAATTTAGGAGGCATAGTGACTGATTAAATTGTATGCAGAGTAGGAAATTCTGGTGAAGTCTGTTTGAATTCATGGCACCAAATGAGTGGTTACTGAACCCAAGGATGTCAGATGAATATTTGAGGGAACAAGGTGCTACTTTCTAATAACTGAGGTGCTGTCCTACAGAAAAGCTTTTCACACAAAAGTTGTTCTGAATTGCCAAACTAGGCAGGGAGAGTACAAATATGTATTTCATTTCAATATAAGAAATAGTTTTCTGATATTATAGGTACTTGCGGTGGACTCGGCCATCCCTTGAATATCTGAAAGAATTGAAGTACAAAAAATATGACTACATACCTGTATCCAAGAAGGGATTTGTGTAACAACACTTACATAGCACACCTTGCCAGGTACTGGTATAAACACTTAAAAAAACCATTGCTCTGGCTCATGCCCTAAGACATTGCTATTTCCTCCTCTAGTGATTCCATTTTCATGCCTATGAGGGTTTCTGATTGAAATGACCCACCTGATACTTTCAATATGTTATAGGTTCAGTCTATTTTTAGGGAGGGGAGGGCCAGAGCTCCTGTTGTTTTTATATCATCAGTCTTGGTTTAAAATGTTTGTATACTAAATAAGAATAAGAGCGTAGATTCTGAAGCCAGACTACCTGCTTCTCAACATCATCACTTAAGCTGAATGCTTTCTGTGCATCCATTTCCTCAACTATATTATATGATAGGACCGCTTTATAAGACTGTTTTGAGGATAGAATGATTTATTCCACGTAAGCCACATAGAATGGTGTTTGGCATATGGTAAGCATTTCATAATTTATTTTAAATTCTTTAAGTTCTACTTGCTTCCAGTGGTTGTCAATAATATCACCAACTTTTCTTTTTCTATTCATTCATTCATTCATTCATTCATTTCACACATCTTTGTTTTGAGTGCCTAACATGGACCAGCACTGTGCTAGGAGATGAGGATTTAGTTGTGGACATGCCAGACATGATCCCTGACTTCATGAAATTTATTATTTAGCAGATTTTTATGAAGCCAATCTCGAAACTAGGGAAATTCAATGAGCAGCTTACCAATGATGCTTATTAAGGATAATGAATAGCAGTCCCACAATTAATTCTACTAAAAACTTTAGCCTCTGTGGTCCTTAATTTTACTAAAATTACTAAAATTGTGTGTATGTTTTGTGTGTGTGTGTGTGTGTGTGTGTGTCTTGTTTCTTTAAGAAAGTTTTTAATCAGGAGACTGAATGAAAGCCAGCAGAAATCAAATGTGACTACCCAATCTCTCTGTGACCATCCTCTCTCTCTTATTTTTATTGCTGTCATTGCTATTTGTACCTACTAGTAGGTGAAAATTTTCTGGGAAAGTAGGAATTGGGATGATCGAGTTCTCTAACTTTCTCCTCGTTGGTGAAGTTCTACCACAGGATACTACCAATTATAAGCAATCAAATGAATGACTGTGATCTATCAACAGTGAAAGATATGTGAGTAATAATGAGAACATGGGGTTTATAGCTTCTTGGTTAACCAAAGTTTTTAGCAAGCTCTCCAAGGGCAATCTCCTTTTCTGTAGAGACTGAATCCTTTTCTAGCCTTTAAAACACCGTGGAATCTTTAAACTATTATTGGCAAGTTAAGAGATTTTGAGGTCTTCTCAAAAAAATGTTACATGCTGTTAATTGGACTGTCCTCTGTTAATACTTTAAGTAGAATAAATAGACTTATGTTCCTAGGATTTGAGCATGGAATTTCTTGGACTTGTGTAAACGTTAGAGCAGCTACTCAGATCTTAGAGTCACTTTCCTTGTATTCAGAGTTCAAATTGGAAGCTCAGTTTCTAACATGTCTTGGCAAGTCTTTCTTCTCTGCAATTAACACATTCAGTTTAATACCAGTTAATTAAATGTCATATTACTTTTATGCTATTAACTTTGCTTTGCTACATACCATGGACATGTGTGTTTAACATCAAATTTGAATTAAAGTGTTATTTCTGAAGGGTTTTTTTCCCTCTTCTTTCTCCATTTCTTGAGTAAAACCATGATTTTGTGGCAAAACTACTAAGACAAACCTGTGATTTTCATTAAAAAATTTAGTGACATTCTTTCCTAATTATAAGTATAGAGTGAGTGAGTCCAAGAATTTGTGTACCAATTTCAAGATGTCAGCTACACCCTTGTTTTTATCTATTTGCTCAAGCCAGTTGGATTCTTTAAGATCTTGAAAGAAACGCATTTTCTTTTGATTAGTAACAGTGCATCAGACTTGTTAAGTGCAGTCAATCAAGCAAGTGCACCCAATCCAGATGCCAATTCCAGGGCACTAATTTATCTATGAAGGGATTTTAAAAATTAAATTTCCTATTTAAAATTTATGTCACATAAATTTTATCCATTTTTAAGTTTGCAGTTCAGTGGCATTAAGTACACTTACATTGCTGTGCACCCATCGCCATCATCCACCTCTAGAACCTTTGCATCTTCCCAAACTGAAACTCTGAGCCCATTAAACAATGGCCCCTCATTTTCCCTTCTCACAGCCCCTGGAAACCACCATCCTATTTGTCTTTATGAATTTGACTAAGGATTTCATTTAAATGGAATCTTACCATTATTTATCCTTTTGCGTCTGGCTTATTTCACTTAGCATAATGTCTTTCAGGTTCATGTATGTTGTAAGATGTATCAGAATTTCCTTCCTTTTTAAGGCTGAATAATATTCCATTATATGCATGTACTTTTAGCTCTTTCAGATAGTGCTACTCTGAACACGGGGATATAAATATTTGCTCAGGTCCCTGATTTTAATTCTTGGGGAGCATATCCTAAAAAGCAGAATTGTTGAGTCATATGGTAAATCTATTTTTAATTTTTCAAGGATCCATAGCAGCTGCACTTTTTTTTACATTCTGACCAACAGTGCATAGGGTTCCAGTTTCTCCTCATCCTCACGGCACTTTTATTTATTTTTTTAAATAGCCATTTTAATGGGTATGTATGAAGCCTTTAAAAACGTTATTGAGAAGCTTTGTGTGCTTTTAATGCAGACACAAAAGATACAAAATTAAATATTCTGTACTGGATATATGCCAAAACATCGAATTCCTAATTACGTATCCCTGTTGTTTTAAAGTTAGCTTCAAATACAGTATTTTAGTAAATAGCACATCTTAAGGATAATAGATTGTAGGTCTATTGAATAAATGTCTCAAGTGGAAGAAAGAAAAAATAAAGATGGATAGTAGAAGACCTCCAAACTGAACTACAAACTTTTCCCAGCTGGTATCTAAAAGCTACCAATTAATGCTTAGTGTGTTGGGGTACTTTTCAAAACACATAAGATACGCTATGATGATGTAACTTTGTAACTTATATTAAATAAAAAGAGAAAAAACACTTAATAAGACACTTGTTTTTGAAGTCAGAATATATGCGGCAATGTTTGTTTTTTATGAGCTATTGTTAAAACCCCATAGCTTTGGTTTTACAAATGCATTGGGTATATGACAACACATTCCTATGTTTATGCCCTTTTCTCCCGCAGGCTTTTCACCATTTTCAAGGTTCATTACCCTGACCTGAACTCCCAGTTTTGCCCTGGTAGAAAGTGGATTACTTCATTAGCAATCCAGAAGTGCCAGGTGAAAATCTATCTAACATCTACCTCTCTGGAACAAATATGCCCAGGTTACTGGTAATATACACATGTGGTATCGTTTTTCCATTATTTGGAACATACAGAACTAAATTAATAACAGTTCTTACAAGACCCTGGGGGTTTGTGTAAAAGAATTTTGATCTCCTTAGGAAGGGCTCGCCAGTACTCTCAGGAGAGATGCACTTGACTTTTGACCTCTTTTCAAAGGCACCTGTGTGAGCTTTTAAAATCCACTACCACCAATTATCCACTTTCAACCTGAAGTGTTTAAACCTAGGGCCACATTAACTGAGCTTAGCACATAGCCATGTCATTGTAGACTTCCTGATGTGAGGCGATGTCTTGACATAGTTAAAAGGGAGTTTAGGGATGGGGCATGAGATTAATCAGGTCCTCCTACTGACAGCTTCAAACAAAGAAGCCTTTTAGCCACCTGGTTTGTGTCTCTCACACCTGCATTCAGATTGCTGGGACAAAGCTTTATACCATCGCCTTGATCCCATTCTTTTCAGGTACTTGTTTGTGGCTATGCTGCTTCCCTTAATGGCTCTTCGAAGAGACAGCACAGAAGATGCAAATAAACAGCTTCCTCTTTCAGGAAAAGCAGTGCTGGTTCGCATTGTAGCCATTTAGAAAGTCAGTTCATATTGGGCTTATGAAATCCTTTGTGTACTTCTTGAAGACTTCTGGAAAGGAGGCCACAGCTCATGGAATATTGGAGTTCCATACCTAACTCTTTCTTCTGCTATTTTCTTAGAAATGTAAACCAGGGCAAATATAGATTTCTCTCTCTCTGCTTCGCATCATTGTCAGTTGGCTTCTTGGGAGTAAATGTGGCTTTGATTGTAGTCTCTGGCTTATTAAATTTTAATATTTTCATTTTGTACTTCTGGTGCTGAGGACTTCAGCATTGTAGTACTAAGTTATCCCAGCATGCTGGGAAGGGGACTGTGAAACTGAGACTCCAGTTGACGAGCACAGTCTTTCAGACGTTGCATGTTGCGGAGTTTCAACGACAGGCCAGTATCTGCATTGTTCACCCGAACCAAATAATGCAGAGATATTAGAGGCCTAGTTGAGTTCATATTCTATGCCTGGTTTAAATCACTGATGTTGTAAGATCTGGCGATGGACTAAAATAAAATTCCAAATGTTTTCTGGTTCTAGTTTTTGATATTTTTTTTTTCGATTGAAAAGTAAAACCATACAGAATCTCTTGATTGCACAATGGAGCACAGTTCCAGGGCCGTACTAATAATTTATCTCAGTTTAGCCTTAACAGAGTTATGCAATGGCTATTTCGAATATGCTCATCTAAGCCATCTGATCTTGAGGTTCAAGAGTCATTTTGCTAAATAGAGTGGAGTTTTCTCTCCAGTATGTGTTTGGCAGGTAAGACAACCGGCTGCTCTTCTATGGAGAGTTAGATCTCTTTATATTTCTGCTCTCAGTTGTTTTAACTACTTCTATTGCCTTAGTAACTATCTGATGTCATATCAATGGTAACTCTGGTATTAATAATGACAATGACAACAGCAACAGAAACAGTAACAGTAACAATGAATATGTGTCAGTGTGTACTGTGTGCCAGGTACTATGCTAAGAATTTTATGCATTTTCGCTCATCTACTTCTCTAAGTAACCCTATGAGACAGATACAACAATCAGTTCGATGATGAGGAAGCAGGCTCAGAGAAGAAAGTAAATTGCCTTCGAGTCATTCACATCTTACTGGGATAGCCAGGATTTGGCCCCTGGCACTCTGATTCTAGAATCCATGCTCTTAGTTGGAGTACTATTGAAAAAGGCTCACATTCATGCTAATTCTTGAAAATGAGAGCTGGCCTATCTCCATTTCACGTTTAAGGAATGCACAGAACAAGGGGAAACAGCTAGAGATGGGTGTACTGGAGTTTGGAGTATCATTTTCTGGTCTTGATTTTTTTTCTTTTTACTATTTTACTATTTACTATTTTACTATTTACTATTTTTTTATTTACTTTTTACTATTTACTTTTACCTTATTTACTTTTTTATTTTATTTTATTTATATTTATTTTATTTTTTATTTTTATTTTATTTTATTTACTTTTTACTATTTTACTATTTTACTATTTACTATTAAGTAAAAAGATTATATAAAGTGAGGGAAAGGGATGTGATATTCCCTCCCACCATACATATACCTTTGGTAATAATGAAGAGTTGCTTTCTAAGACAGGCAACTTGAATTAATAGAAAGGAAATATTCATTTCCTTTCTATTGATTTTGGAAACACATTGCTTTTTTTGTAGACTTTTATTGGAGCATGGGTGACATTATGAAAATGTTGATGACAAGTAGAATTTATCACATAACTAAGTAGGTGATCTATCTTGACCCCTAGATAACATCTCCTATCTCAGTAATTGTGAGGAGTCTCTGTACCATATGTGCAAAGCTGTTGAGGAAGAAATAGGTTTGGTGCGTGTGTGTGAATGTCAATGTGTTTTCAGTCTTCAGGCCTGGGCTCATCTCTTTCTGCCTCCATTTCACAAAGGAAGTATAGTGGGAAAGGAACAATCAGGGACAAATATGTGTACTGGATTTGCAGATATCCGACCCTGTGAGTCATTTAGGGAATTTGCCTTGTGACATGCTCTTCATGGTGAAGTTTCTGTGCAGACACAAATGGGTATCAAATGGACACTTACAGAATTCCCAAGAGGGAACACACACCAGTGTTAGCAAAATGATGCTTCAGAAAGCCAGAGGTGCAGGGAGGCAGTTGTCATTTCAGTGTAGCCACAGGTTGAAATTGTTGTCCGATTTGTTCTCTTAGCTCCCACTTTGCCTGCCAAGCTCACTTCCATCAGCGTATTAACACACCAATCAGAAAGGATTTTAGGAACCAGAGCTGGAAAGACATTTAGGTCAAGTCCTCCATTCCTCTGTGAAACCTAAAATAGCCTCGTACCCCCTGAGCCCTTTCTAGTTTTTCTTCAGTTTAAAATGTCTTGAGCCTAAATTGTCCTTAGTTACCTTTAACCTATTACTTTTGGTTGTAAGCTCCTTCATCATGCCAACTAATTTGCTCACATCCTTTACATACAATTATTCATCTTTAGTCCTTGCTTGGATTTCATTCTTTTATTTCCTCCCCTCTAGCCCTTCAGTAATTGTTTGACTTGCTCTGAACTCTACACACTGTGTACCTTTCTCACTGTGAGGTTTTCCAAAGCTTGAACTGTTGCTCCTGAGTGTGGTCTTGCTCTGGACTGAGTAAGGAAGCCAGTATTATCTCCTTATTCATATGGGCTACTTTTGCCTGAACCTTCAACAAATGGTATATGAGTTTACTTTGGCTATGAGATTGCCTTTATGGAGAAAATTCTTACTTGATTGTTTTTAGAGTTTCATCTGTGCCTGGGAATATGCTGCCCTCTAAATCAGCACTGTCTGATAAAAATGAAGTGGTAGCCACACATGTAATTTTTTTTACTGTTAAGTAAAAAGACATATATGAGATTAATTTTAATAATATACATTAAATAATAAACCATTAAATAAATAATATACATGTAATTATACATTATAATTTAATAATATACAACTTAAAAGTTCTTCAATAACTAAATTATCAGTTCTTTTTCTTTTTTTTTTTTTAATTTAAACTAGGCTCCACATGGAGTGTAGAGCCTAATGTAGGGCTTGAACTCACAACTCTGAGATCAAGACTTGAGCTGACAGGAATAATCGGACACTCAACTAACTGAGCCACCCAGGTGCCCCACTAAAAACTGAAATGATCAGTATTTCAATTTAAATTTTAACTAATGAAATGAAATGAAAATTCAATTCCTCTGTGCACTAGCCATACATTTCAAGTGCTTGAATGTGACAGATGGCTACCATTTTGGATAGTGCTACTCTGCCAGAATTCAGGGTGCTTCCTTCTCATACATATATAACTCAGCTTCTGTTTCCCCCAGGTGAGTCTTACCTTTTGGATTCTTGATAACATGAACTTCTTTGCGGGAAAGGGGTATTTTGTATTCCCCTTTGAATTTTAATGAGGCATCTATTTTGTTGAAGGTTTTTGTAGTATAAGTTCTTATATTTAGGATTATATTTCAAGATTTAGTGTTATAATTTTTAAATGCATTTGCGCCAAGTAATACAAAATTAGTACACCATCATGAAAAGATCTCAGAAATTGGAAATAAAAAGACCTATGAGATATTTAGGCTTGAAGATAGTTGCCTGGTCCTGGATTTATATCGAAATACAATTGTTCTTTCTTTACTTTGTCATAGAAATGCCAATGAAGCTTATAGAATAAATTTGGTTGCCTCACAAACTTTATCAATATTTGCGTAACCTAAGCCAAGGGCCCTAAATCTTGTTGTTTTGCTTATCTTTGCATTGTATGGTTAGTAATAATTCAGATTGTGTTTTTTTTACTTCTTTGAATCATGAAGGATAAGTCTCAAGCATTGCAAACAATATTCTTTTTTTTTTTTAGAGAGAGAGAGAGAGAGAGCATGAGAAGGGGGTAGGTAGGCACAGAGGCAGAGGGAGAAGGAAGCCCCCCGCTTAGCTTGGAGCACCACATAGGGCTCAATCCCAGGACCCTGAGATCACAACACGAGCCAAAGACAGACACTTTACCGGCTGAGACACCCAGGCACCCTCAAACAATATTATTTCAAGCAAATGCTTTAGAAGAGAAATAGTTTAAAGTTGATGGGATTCCCAGTGACCCCAAAGGTGCTCCCTGAAACTTACATTATAAAGATAAGAAAGAGCCTATCTCAAAAAGCAGGGCTGGGCACACACTCTGGAGGGTCTTAATAAATTTGGTTGATCAGTGCCATTAACATAATACTGGCATTCAAAATTAATACTAGCCTTCAAAAGGAAGCCCTAGTCCTTCCTCTGAACCTTGGTCCAGCCTTTTAAAGGACATTTACTCATTTTAAAGTGAAAGAAATCTTTAGCTTTATTTTCTTAAGTACTATTTGCCAACTCCCCCGATTCTTGTTCTCTCTGCCCTTGCAAGCAGATCTCCTTTCCCGTTACACAAGTACCCACATTGCAAACACTTTTCCTAAATTAATATTTTGCTTCTTTTCTTTGCAGTTCTATGGCTCCCATGGTCTCTATTTTATCTATCTGCTTCACATTTTAGGTTTTAATTTATTTTTAAAGATTTTATTTATTTATTTATTTGAGATAGAGAGAAACAGAGAGAACACGAGTGAGGGGCAGAGGGAGAGGGAGAAGCAGCCTCCTCACTGAGCAGGGAACCCGATGGGGTGCTTGATCTCAGTACTCCGGGATCATGACCTGAGCCAAAGGTAGATACTTAACTGACTAAGCCATCCAGGAGCCCCCACAGTTTAGATTTTAAACTTCCATTCAAAGTATTTTACAAGGTTGGGACACCTGGGTGGTTGAGTGGCTGACTCTTGGTTTTGGCTCAGGTCATGATATCAGAATCATGAGATCAAGACCCACCTCTGGCTTGGCACTCAGCAGCTGAGTCTGCTTAAGACTCTCTCTCCCCTTCCTTCTGCCCCTCTCACTGCTCTCCAAAATAAATAAATAAATCTTACTTAAAAAATATTTCACAAGATTGTTTTAATTAAAGCTCAATGCACTGACATAAGAGGAAAATAAAGGGAGAAAGTGGCTGACAGTTACAGTTTAATCTTGTTCCTAACTATATGAATACATATTGGAATGGTTTACACCATCATAAAGTACTTTATAACATTCAAAGTGGGAGTTGAACAGAAATGCTTTTATTTTACGTGGATTCCTTAATATCTCTGTGAGCGTTTCAGTTTGGAATACTCTGGATTTCTTCAACAAGAACCAGTTTTACTATACATCTCTCATATCCCTCCCAACTCCTCCAACTCATTTTATGCCTTTTCACTTCAGTTGCAGCTAACAACAATACACTACTTGGTATCTGCTATTTTGTAGTTATGAAATTACATTGAAGCATTAGCTCATTTTAAATCCATAGTAACCTGTGAGGAAAGGCAGATATGTTTACTTCCATTTGTTAGGTAAGAAATGGAAGCCTTCCAATAAAGTCACCTGCCTAAAGATGTCCAATTTAGCCAAATTTCCAAGTCCTTTGATAACAAGCCCATTTACTTTTTCCTCCAACCATTTACCCATAATCTTTCTCTAAAGGATCTGAGATAACATTTCCAATGTTACACTCTTTTCTACACTGTACTGCTAGTAAAAATACCTGATTCCCATCCATATAGTATTCTTGTAGTATAATCCCCACAATCCAGCCTGAAGGATGAACCCAGAAAATCTCCATTTTACTAGGCTATTAGTTGCAGGGACCTATTATAATTTCTTTCTGGTAGATATGGATGAATTTCATTCTGTATTGAATTAGTATATCAAAATCTTTTACAGGATTTCAAAAAATGCAGCTTGTTCTAGTTACTGCCACAAACTAGTCAATGTTCTCTCTGTTGTAGTTTAATATAAATGCCTGAGTGCAATTGTGTTATACTCAGCAGCAGATTAAAAACACTGGTTTCTATTCACTATATAGTTCTTTCTACCCACAAGCAACCAGATTTATGTTGATCATTGTTTAATAGGTCATTTCTCTATATTTACTTTCATTTTAGGGCAGTGAATCACATATTTTAAAATAAATTTCTGTTACCCTGATTACACATAAACTATGGAACACAATTCTTAATAATTTTGAGACTAAATCCTACCAATGTCATTATTGAAGAGGCAAGGGCTCACTCAGCATCTGTCCATAACCAACATATGAAGCAAGTGCCATTGGGCAAAGGCCACTGAATAAAGCAGGATGATGTATGTGACAGTGACCTGAGAACTATAAAGTGTTGGCCAGGCACATTTGAACATCATTGTTAAGGGAAGTTGACTCTGTGTAAGGAACTGGGCTGGGAATCAAATGATCCAATCTTGATAGATTCATCTAACTTCTTTGAGCTTAAGTTTCCATCTATTCTACCTGTATTTTTTTCTACGTCAACGTGTGATAGAAATAACTTTAAGTCCCTATAGTCCTCTAAGTCATTTGGATGCTTCAGTTTTATTGTTTTTTACGGGGCTTCATTCTCTGGGTATTTGTGTATTTCGATTGCCAGATGATTCCTTCTCTACACTTACCACTCTCCCATCTTACTTTTCTTATTTGCAATTATCATTTGTGCCAATTTATGGCTTGAAATTAGACTGATGTTCACACATTATTTACCCACCACTGCAAAGTTTTCCCAGTAATTTGGTTACAAGGGCCCTATGGGATTTATTTATTTGTTGCTATGAGGTTGCTTGATTTATTGAGTTTACTGCTCAGAATTAATGTCACATTAAGATTGCTCCTGCAGCCTGCATTACTCATAAACAATGAATTCTAAGGGTGGTAAATTCAATATCTCTTCTTTTCTTCAACTTAAAAATAAAATATTTCAAAGGGCTTTTGTAAAAAGTATTATATACCACGAACAAGTGGGATTTATCCCAGAAATGCAAGGCTGGCTTAATTTTCAAAAAATTAATCAATGTAATCTATCACTAGAATAAAGGACATAATCCAGATGATTATGCAAATAGAGGCAGAAAAGCATTTGACAAAATCCCACATTCTTTCATGGTAAAAGCACACAACAAACTAAGACTAGAAGAGAAGATACTTAACTTCATAAAGAGCATTCATGAGGACTCTCCAGCTAACATCATGCTTAATGATGAAAGACTATCTGCTCTTGCCACTTCTATTCACAATTGTACTGGAGGATCTAGCAAAAATAATTTAAAAAGAAACAAAGACAAGGCATCCAAATTGGGAAGAAAGAAGTAAAACTATTTCTATTTGGAGATCACATGATCTTGTATATAGAAAATCCTACAGAATCAAAAATGAAGAACAAATAGAACTAAATAAATAAACTCAACAAGGTTGTAAAATACAAGATCACTATTCAAAAATCAATTGATTTTTATTTTTTTATTATTTTTTTTAATTTTAATTTTTTTTTCAATTGATTTTTAATACACTAGCAAATGATCATTCTGAAAGTATTGGGAAAAGTCCATTTATAATAGAATAAAAAAGAATAAAATAGGTAGAAATTTAACAGAAATGCAAAACTTTGATTTTAATAAATGTGAAGCATTGTTAAAAGAAGTCAAAGATCTAAATAAATAGGAAGATATCCTATGTTCATAGATTGGAAGATTTAATATTATTAAGATGGAAATGCTCCCCAAGTTGATATACAAATCAACTCTATCCCTATCAAAATTTAGGCTAGCTTTTTTTTTCAGCAATTAACATGCTGATCCTAAAATTGATAATGAAAATATGAGAGACTCAGAATAGCTAAAACAAAGTTGGGGGACTCATACTTATTAATTTGCTTATTACAAAAGTACAGTAATCAAGGCAGTATGGTCCTCAAACAGGATAGATAAGTAGATCAATGGAATTGAGCTGAGAATCCAGAACTAAAATTTGCATTATGATTTTTGATCAGGGTGCCATGATTATGGAATGGGAGAAGTAATAATCTTTTCAACAAATCGTTCTGGGACAACTGGATATTCACATATGAAAGAATGAAGTTAGTTCCCTCTTACACCATTCCCCAAAATTAACTAAAAATGGATCATTTAAGAGCTAAATCTATGAAACCGTTAGATGAAAACACAGGAATAAATATTCATGACCTTGGGTTAGGTAGGACCTTCTTAGATGTGATATTAAAAGTGCAAGTGAAAAAAAAAAGATAGAGGAATTGGACTTCAATCAAAATTAAAAACTTTCATGCTGCAAAGGTATATAAAGAAAGTGAAAAGACAACACAACACATGAGTTATGAGAAAATATTTGTAAAACATATCCAGGACGTATGAATAACTTATAGCTCAATAATAAAAAAGATAACTCAAATTTAAAAATGGGCAAAGAATTGAAAACCACAATAAGATACCCCTTCATACCCACTAGGATGGTCCTCATAAAAACCCAGACAATAGCAAATTGCCAAATACGTAGAGAAATTGGAGCCCTCATACATTGCTAGTGGGGGTGCAGAATGGTGTGTCCACTTTGAAACACAGGTCAGCAGTTCCTCAAAAGATTAATCATAGAGTTACTATATTACCCAGCAATTCTCTGAGCTAGACACCCAAAAGAAATGAATAAATATGTCCACAGAAACTTGTACCTGAATATTCATAGTAGTATTGTTTAAAATAGCCTAAATGTTTTCATAAATGAATAAATGAAATGATCTACCCATAGAATGCAGTATTACTTGGCAGTAAGAAGAGAAAATTCTGACACATGCTATAACAAAGGATAAATCTTGAGAACAAGCTAAATGAAAGAAATGAGTCACAAAGGGCCATATATTTTATAATTACACTCATATAAATGTCTGGGATATTGAAATCTATATATAGAGTCAGAAAGTAGATTAGTGGTTGCCTAAGGCTGGAGCAGTTGGTAGAAGTGGGGTGGGGACTGGGAATGACTGTTAATTGTTACAAAGTCTCTTTTTGGGGGTAATTATAATGTTCTAAACTAGATTGTGGTGTTAGTTGCACATTTCTGTGAATATACTAAAAACAGTTCAATGATGTACTTTAAAGAAATAAATTACATTGCACTGAATTACATCTCATTAGAACCGAGCTGGGGGAGCCACACATGGCAGGGCCTGGGCAGCCAGAGCTCTTCCCTGTTTCTCAGAGGCCTCCCATCTTCACCGAGGCTGTCTGATCCTGTCCTGGGCTGGGGAGGGAGGAGGGAAACTGTCAGGAATAAACTTCACTCTGCGGAGAAAACAAAACACAACAAAACCAGCTTCTGCACATAAGGTGGATCAGAATACACTGGCTGAGTTCCACTGATTTGGAGACCATTAGGCACAGTTTATGAAACTAAAATTTTTCCTCAGGAAAGCTGAACTTTGGAGTGGAGGGGACAGGGAAAAAAATGAAAAAGAAATTCCAAATAGCTCAAACAGCCTGGCAAGAGGATTGCCTTGGAGGAAGTACATGGAATTAAGAATTAAGGTGCTTAATGGCTGAAGGGGATGAGGGAGAGAAGTCTAAAATGGGGGTGAATGTTTGCAAAGTAAGCTTCCCAAAGTCTCTCGAAACCGAGTTTTTAGAGGGAAGAGAAATGAATCCTTTGCCTTGGAGAACGTGGTGCTGAGCCTGAGAGAAGCAGCATGCAAGGCGAGTGAAAGAGCAATTTCTGCTCGCACACTGGGGTGTTTCTTCTGGGTCCCTTTTCATCTAGATTTGCGTCTAGATTGGTATGGCCATCTCTGCGGCCTCTTCACAAAAATAGGAGCTGCTTTAGAAGGGGGGTGCTCTCAGAAAATTCCTGGGGAGACTTGTTGACATAATACTCATAAATACATTTGAGAAACTGCGTTTCATCAGCCACACTCTGAGCACCCGGGGACAAACTATGGATAGATGTTGTGCAAATGTTTGGCAGAACTATGGACTTTCCTTACTTTTAGGCGTATCTGTGGCTTTTTGATGCTGTAAACAACTGACACAGCCACGGAGGAGTAGTGTATCTGAAATTGTTTATACAAAAGAATTCCATCTGTCAGTCTGTTTACAGTTTACATGTGAATGGGCAAAACCTTCATAATGAGGGACCCAGCAAAAAACAAAACAAAACAAAACACAAAAACCCCCCAAAAAACCCAAATCTGGGATATGCTGCAAATGTTTCAATAGAGTGTGTTGAAAGTTTTCCTCTTCCACTAAGAGTCATTTGCTTAGAAATTATGCTCCTTGATAATTCTGTGGTAATTCAATGTTCCTGAAAGTCAAAGATGGGACAATCTGGGCTTGCCTTTTGTGTCTTCTATGTCAAGGTTGTGCAGAGCTCCCCAAAGCTGGGCAAGAGAATTGGACCAGAAAAGTGTTTCCTGAGAGGCAAGGTCAGATGCTGACCCCGGCACCCAGAGGATGCCCTTTTTCAGAACATCAAAATATCTTCACCATGAAAGATACTATGAATCTCTCTGTAAGGGAGTCCTGCTTAACTTGTTCTTTTCTCCTTCTTATTCCTGTTTGAGTAACATTTGGCTAAAATTTGCAGGCCTTACCATCTGCCATCTAAGCACTTCATTTGGTAGACAGCGCCAAGGACATAGACGCAGAAGAAAACACTAACAGAACAGCAGGAGTGCTTGTGCCCTGACTTAGCAATGTTGTCCAAGTTTTCCTTTTGAAGAACACATCCTTTTAAGCTGTTTTATAGTTGCTAAATGTGGACTATCATGATCTCAAACTTCATTTGGTAGTAATTTTTTTTAAAAATTAAGGCTTTCGGTGAATGATATTTACAGGCTTTCAATTTTTCAAATTTGTTTAATCTCATAGTTCCTAATCGTAATGATTTGAGCTCAGGAAAAAAAGGTCATCAAAAAAGTAATCTTTCCTGAGAAATGAAACACAGGGGCCAGCCTGCCTTTAAGTCACCTCTAGAATGATTTATCTCTACATATCATATCATATCATATCATATCATATCATATCATATCATATCATCATATCTTCATATAATATCATATGTATCTGTTTCTTTTTTTTTTCTTTTGGCCTTTCTGTAGATCCTTTACATATAGTTGAAAACCTTCCTTAGTGATATTTTCCAGCATGTTAATGTCTCTACCAGCAGGGCATCTTTCCTAGTACCTAATCTAATACCCATGTATTGCGTATTCAGTCTATATTCTTTTACTTCTTTTCTAACAATATGAAACTATTTTTAAAAGTAATTTAATTCACATTATTTCAGATCTTCCTTTTCCATCAAATTGCAGCCTTATGACCTACCGATCATTAGTCCTTAACTTCACAGCATCACTGACATAGGAGATTTAGGCAGATAAATCTTATTCATGTCAATGAGTATTTTTTTCCCGGAAATATTCCTTGAACTGATTGGGCTGTTAGATAAGATATTTTTATCTTCCTCTACTCCCCCTTTCTGTCTTCTCTCTTCTTTCCCTTACCTTTCCTTTCTTCTCCTTTTATTTCCTTTCTCTCCACGACTTCTTCCCACTCTTCTTTCATTTCTCCCCTTTTCAATTATATATTGAGTCTCTATCATGTGCTTGTTGTCCATGAGAAATTCAGAGACAAACCCAACCAAAGCTACAGTCAAGAGATTCCCTGTCTGACAAATTAGACGTTCAAGAACATCAGTGATTGGAACAGCGTAAGTGCATCCATAAGTTCTATCCATGGAAGGGGCACTTAATTCAACCAAGGTTAGGTGAGACTTCTAAGAGGTGGTGACCTTTCAAGGGATAGTTGTAGGAAGAATAGAAATTGGCCAGGCAGATGAGGTTGGGAACAGAGTCCTTTTCAAAAAGCACAGCACAAACAAAACAAAACAAAACAAAACAAACACAGCACTTTCGAAACCCTAAAGCAAGAAACTAATTTTCCTCTTTCTTCTGATTGCCATTAAGGCAGTGTTTACTGAGAACAGTCTTTAGCCTTTATATTATATAAAATATATCTTACTTCTATCCACAATCTAGAACCTTTCAAGGTATATTCTGAGTTATTGTAGGTCACTAGCCTCAGAATAAAGGAAAAGAGGCGAAGTGGGGTAGAAGAAAGGAAAGGAGAGCAAGGAAAAGGAAACACATGCTTAACAAAGAATTTTTAAAAATCTGGCATCTTTGATTGGTTAAAACTGAGCTCATTAAATTCTCTCCTAATGGTTTATCCCTGATCTCTCGCTACTTAAGTGGGTGGCATCATCATCCCTATTGGGCCAACTAGTAATTGGGAGCCATCTATGACTTCTTTCTCACTGAGGAGTTCTACCCTATTGCTCCATCACAAATCCTACCAATTTTGCCTCCTATATTTATTTCAAATCTCTCTTCTCAGGCCAATCCTGTTACCACTTCTTCACCCCCTCACATGGATTCCTCTGAGAACCTCCCGACTGTTCTTTTTGTTTCAATCTTTGCTCTCTTTTAGACCATCCTTCCATCCTTTGCATAAAACCCCTCATTGCTTACAGCAGGGTTTCCTAATCCTTTCTGATTTATTTCTCCTTTTAAAATTATAGAAGCTCTTGATCTTCCTTGGATTTTATTTTTATGATTTTGTACTGTGTGCAGTATAAAATGAAAGCTAT
This sequence comes from Vulpes vulpes, assembly GCF_048418805.1. NCBI lineage: Eukaryota > Metazoa > Chordata > Mammalia > Carnivora > Canidae > Vulpes > Vulpes vulpes. Next base: position 90,764,713 of record NC_132785.1, read on the forward strand.
TTTATGCAGATCAAAAATTATTTTAGATTATTTTATTATTAATTTTATTTTGAATCCAGTGTCAATAAGAATCGTTAACAGATAGACCCATTGTGCTTGTTCCTCATTTCACAAGTGATGCATATTTCATTTTCTTTCAATAAATTATGTAGTAAAAGGATGATATAAGATAAATACACTGAAAATATCATTGTATTTGGGTATGAGGACACATGCAGGAAAATGTATGTTGACATTTATTTAATGGCATAAAAATAGACAAAAATTCTTTTACTATCTGATGTTTGTAATTCTTGCCTTTGGTGCTTTAAGAGCTTAACTGCTTTTATTTTATGTATTTCCTGTTTTCTTTCTAAATCTAAGTCCAGGAGGCTGCTATATGCAACTTGCTTCAGCACAAATAATACATTTCAAATATGGATGGTCTTTATTGCTAATAAATGAAAGGTAAATCAGTTAATAATTTTTTAAAGACTTTATTTATTTATTCATTCATGAGAAACAAAGAGAGAGAGGTAGAGACACAGACAGAGGGAGAAGCAGGCTCCCCACAGGGAGCCCGATGCGGGACTCAATCCTGGGACTCCAGGATCACACCCTGAGCCAAAGGCATCAACCTCTGAGCCACCCAGGCATCCCTAAATCAGTTAATAATTGTCACTATTTTTTTTTGTACTTTTGGTTGTTGAAGTACCAGGGATTTCTTCATATATACCATAAAGATCATGATGAAATGAATGGACTTTGTGATTAAGATAATATTGAGATGAATTTTCAAAGTTATTATTTTTATGCTCCTTATTACTATTATAATTCCAACATCAGCATTCCTTATGCTTTTGAACTTTAACTAGAGATCAATTATGAGCATATGGATTATCCATATAAAGCACAAATATATGATTTTTAAAAATTAGAAATTCTAAGAGGCTAAGATCCATGCTGCCCCTCATCCCTGCAGTGTCAGAGCTATAAGAATAATAATGGCTAACATTTTTTAGTGCTTTCATGGAGTAGTTCAATTATTGCTCATAGTTACCTCAAAAAGAAGTATAATGGTTATTGGCATTTTGCAAACAAAAAAAGAGAGATTCAGAGAAGTTATCTGAAATTACACAGCTAGTAAGCTGTGTTAGATAGTAGCTGTGTTCACACAGCTGTGTGATAGCGCTGTGTTCCTAGTTTGATTCTAGAGCCCCCACTCTTAACCATTTTATTTTATTGCCACCTGCTGAGTTAATTTTAAGCAGGTTTACTTGATATATACTTGGATTCTCTCTTTTTAAAAAAGATTTTCTTTATTTTTTTGAGAGAGGGAAAACATTCGTGCATGTGGGAGGGAGAGGGATAGAGAATCTCAAGCATACTCCATGATTGAGTATGGAGCTGACACTGGGCTCGATCTCATGACCCTGAGATCATGACCTGAGTGGAAACCGAGTCAGTCCCTTAACCGACTGAGTCACCCAGGTGCCCCAGTATACTTGGCATCTCTTGATGAGCTCTGCTTAAAAGAAAAAAAAGAATCAGTTTATTTTCTGATTCAAAATAAAAAGCTGGAGGAGAAAATTGCCACCATTAACATTAACTCATTCTTTTTACATCTTTGCTTAGCTCCCCTCTCTGGTTTTGCTCATCCTATACTTTCTGCCTGGCATGCCCTTGTTTCCTGCCTTGGCTTGGCTGACTCATTCTTTAAGATCCAACCTTTCAGCCTCCTTCCTCATCCACTCTCACCCGGGTTAGATGGCCTTTCTCCCATAGCACCCTTTCCCTGCTTGTGGTAGATTTTCTCTAGTCAACTGGGCACCGCCACCACTACCACCACCACCACCACCACTACCACCACCACTGCGACTCTTGTCTAAGGCTGGGAATTATATTTACTAGAACCACTTCCCCATATAGCTCTAGATTTACTTTTGCCACTGAGAGGATGTTCTGTGAGATTTAGGAGTGGAAGTGAAGTGGAGATCACTGTTCTTAGGGGGTGTGGGTCAGACATGGCAGTTTCCTAGACCTCTCCTTGAGCTCATACTTTATGGCTGCATGGGCTTCACATGCTTTCCTATAAGCTCTCCCTCTGCAGACTTCCAGAGAGCTCTGGTTTCTCCATCACATTCCTGTGCCCAGCTTGGTCTTCACCATCAATCTTTGACCTTTAGGAGCAGCTTTCCTGGTGTCTGCTCTCCTAGCTCTTCCAGCCGGCCTGTGGTCCCCTGATTTTACATGACATCTTTTCTATAGAGAGAGTGTCTTCTGTTTCCTGTCCAAACTTTGGCTGATGAGCCATTCTTGCCATTTTTCCTCTCCCATTGAATTTAATAACCTTTAATTACATGTGACTGTCTCCCCAGTCAGACCTAGGTGCTCTAAAGGTTGGATCATATTTCAGTACCAAATACCTGGCATGGTATAAAGTAGACCCTCAATAAATATTTGACTGATAACGAGATTTAGCTTTGGGAGACCTCAGTTACTTTAAGGAACAGAAGGTACATATTTGGGGGTCACCAATGGAGTAAGTCTTCCCAATGGGTGACATATGCAGACATAAGGGACAGAAGGAGAGAAAGAAAATAAGGCAAAGGGAACAGAGAAAGCTCAGGAGAGTGACGTCAGAGCAAGGGAGTGAGGGCAGTGAAGAGAGAGGAAACAGAATAGGAAGAGGAAAGGCATGGGTGGCCGGGTATACTGTTATTGGCTCTGGGCTGGGCACTTGGTCACCCTGGAATTGAAGTATCTCACCTGGAGTGGCTGCCGTTTCCTTCACAATCCGGTCCCAGAGAAGAATTTGACTTTTCATCTTTCAGATTCTGCCAAGGGCAAGAGCCAAGCTGTATGGAAGCATCCAAATATCGAAGCTAGCCAAACCCTGGGGTACCACAGTGATCTTTCTGTTCTTGGGAATAGTCAGAGGCAGACCCCTGCAGGGCAAGCCATCAGCTTAGAAGATACACATTCAGGTGTCCCCAAAGGGGTAGGAGGAGGCAAGATCCTAAGGCAAAACTTTATAAAGAATAGTTTCCATTTCTAAGTTTTCTTTAATCTTAGACCAATAAGTTCAAGCAAGTTTTTTTTTTCTTCAGTTGTTTAGTAATAAGGAACATTTTAATACTGGGAGCTGGTGAAATTAGAATGTTTTCAGCCAAAAATACTACAGGATTTTTTCAAGGGGCATTTTGTTAAGCTATTTATTCATTATCAAGATTTAAGTTTCCATGACCTGAGTTCTCACTACTGAAAAAAATAGATCAACTGTGTTCTTTTACAATTTTAATCATTTGTGCAGTCTTCTTGATGCCTCACTAACACGAGCTCCCCTCATGATAAAAGAGAACCAGAAAATGGGTTTTTCTTTGCTTGTTTTGCACAATATACATAGCTACTGTCTTCCTTTCCCCATCCTTTGCTCCGTTTTCTAAGGGAATATAAAAAAACCAACTAACAGATATCAAACAGATAGCAAGTTGAAATTTTTAAATAGATCAGGATACATTTAAATTTAAATAAATGGTTTGCAGCAATGTAGTTTACTTAATTTTTTAAAATTCAAATTCAATTTGCCAATATATAGTATAACACTCAGTGTTCATCTCATCGTGCACCCTCCTTAATGCCTGTCACTCAGTTACTTCTATCCCCCTTAATTATCTTTACAGTCAAGAATTGTGTGTCCCTCAATCCCCTAGGAATATGTCATCTGCAGTAAAGGTTTCTCACTAACGTTGCTTTTACATGAAAGACAATAAAATTACTTTAAAACTAACTTTGTTTATAATTTTTATGAGGTATCCTGGAGAGTTTAAGAGATTGGATGCAAAATGTTTATGTGTACATGTCACTGCTATGTTAAAAAACACTGTGTATTTAATTTTAGAAATGAAAATAATTCTCAAATAGCACGGAAGAGTGAAAATCAATAGGAAAAGTAAAGGTGTTAGATAGTGAATAGGGAGTAAGAAGAATGGGGTAGGAGGACATGGCTGGGGTGGGATGCTGGTGGGGGAGTTGAATAAATGGAATGCTTATATTTCTATTTTATTAAAATTTGCTCTGGGTCCTGGTCTTCCTAACATGTACACAAATGCTAATTCAACATTAAAAGTAAATCAATTCGTTTCTAAAACGTCCTTCCCAGGCAAGACAGCAGGTTTGCCCACTCGGAAGCCCAGAAGAAGATCCTGTGTGTGTCCAGCCCTGGGGTTGCTGCTCCTTCCTTCGGGGGAGAAGCTGGGCTCTGGGAGCCTGCAGACACCCTTAGGCTGGACACTTGCAGTCAGTGCTGCGCAGGAAGGGAGGTGCGGCTGCAGGAACCAGAGCTCTCTGGTGTGAGTTATGAGCTTTCAGGGATGGATGGATGGTCTTGGGGGGAGAGGGGCAGGGTGTAGTCACTGGGGGCAAAGAGGAGGAGGGACAAGGTGAACTTTCCTATACTCAGCATGAGCTGAGAATCTTCCACTGCAAACATCTGTGCTCTTGGGCCTCCTCTCTCCCTGCCATTCCAGGAGTGCTGGGCCACAGCTTTGCCTCCTCCTGGCCACGACCCTCCAAAGCACACTCATCAGAAAAACACAGCCGGGGTGCATTACATCAGCACAGGGTGGGGCCCCGAGAACAAAACAGCCCCTCACTGCTTTGAGTGGGAATGATTCAATTCCATTCAGGAATGGGTCAAGGGGGAAAATCCACAGTTCAAACCTAATAATTTTTGCCTCTTGTTTACGAAAGAGTTTGAAATGTGAGTGAGGTAGAGAGCCAGAGCTGTTACAGTCTTCTGCTTTAAAGGTGCCTTTTCTGAGGATCCCTTTGATATTCCTTTGGACTGCTTTTGCTTTTCTATATTCATCTTAAAAAAAAAACAACAAAAAACTGCTTTAGTTTTTAATAGTCCTTGTCATGATGCAAAGGGCCAGACTCCAGCTGTTCTTCCCAAACCTCTGGGAGAGGCCTGGTTACATCTCGTTCTCGTAAATCTTGAATCCAGTTCTAGCAAGTCTTTAAGCCTGACCCTGACATGCCCAGGCAATGGATGATTAGAAACAGGAGAGGCGGAAAAGTCCAGTGCCAAGTTGTGTCCACTTAAAAAACACATCATCTGGCAACGACCATGTCAGCATGTGGAGGGAAGTGGCACATGTCTGTACGAAGCACAGCAAGGTGATACATTTACAGTTTTACTTTTATATTTTTATACGACTTTACCAAGAAGACCAGAGTCAGGACAAGGCCGCTGATTTGCTGACAATATCTGGGCCCACTGAGAGAGGCTTTTGTTATCGATAAAAGTATATTTACCTATATTTTGTGACAGAGGTAGAATTTAATAGATATGAAAGAAAATATTTATCAATATCTATTTCTCTATCTACATCAATATATATCATCTATGAATATCAATTGTTATAATTTATTAATATAAAATGTCCATTGATATTAGTTATTCAGTATTTAGTGAAGTTAAAATTTAATTAATAATTGAATGGTCACCCAAATCCTTGGGTGGAGCTACATGACTCATTCTGGTCAATGCACTTTGAGTGAAATGATGTATGTCAGTTCCTGGCTGAGGGAGTTACAAGCTCTTACTTAACCCTTGCACTCCCTTTCATTCCCTTACTTCAGTCAAGGAGACTGCATGTGGATCTAGTGGAGCTGCCTGATAGAAGCAGGTGACCCTGAACCACCATGGGAAGAAAATTTCCTATGGAACATCTTCAAAACCTAAATGGACTGTATGAGCAAGAAATACATTTTCATATGTAAGCCGTTTAGATTTTTAGTTTTGTTTGTTACTGCAGCATAACCTAGTCTATTCTAGCAAATACATCCTTCACCAGCATCTCTCTGATGCAGGAGAAAAGCTGTGCCAAGTGGGGAAATTAAGTAAAATACACAGCTATATAAGTCACATCTTCAGATCATCAAATATCTGATGGGGTAGTTAGTAAAGGGACACTGGGGAAGAGCCCATGAGAAGAAGATGGCACCATCCCAATAGGTCTGATATAGTGGAAAAGTGGAATATTAAGACATTTTGCTATGCAGTGTTTAAAGGATTAGTCATAAATTGTCAAGAGGTAAATTGATATAACATTTTCAGAAGGCACATTGACAACATATATGAACAATTAAATTGTGCAGATACTTTGGCTCATGAATTTCATTCATTCTAGAGAATGAATCTTCAGAAATAGAGAAGTGTGAAAATGTATGTGTTCAAGGATGTTTATTGCAAAACTGGTGGGAAATTATAAACTTCCTAAATATCCAACAATAGGGAATTGTTCAAATAGCCAATTGTTTCATTTCTGCCTTAGAATATTAGGTAGGTGTAACAACAAAGAGAGTTTTACATATCGACATGGAGTAGTCACTCACTGCAGTAAGCAGCTTTTGAGATGATCCCCAGTGATCCCTGCTTCCTGGTATTTATGCCCTGGTTTAATCCTCTTCCTTTGGGTGTGCGTTGGGTCTAGTGATTTGCCTCTCATGAATAGATATGGCAAAAGTAATGGGGTGACACTTTTGAGATTAGGTTAAAAAGAGAGTAGCTTCTGCCTTATTGTCTTTTGCTCTCTTGCTTGCATGCTCTTAGGGAAGTCAGCTGCCATTTTTGCAAGCTGACTTCTTGTAATATTGTGATTTAGAATAAGAAATATATGTTTGGGCTTCATCCCCATTCCTCACACAGAGCTCTTAAAACCATTGGAATTTCCTAAATGATTAGAGTGACAAAGGTGTCCTAGGTAACACAAGGATGGAGCCTGGTTGCCAGGGGACCCAACTATATGATTAGAGGCTTGGGACTTCCAGGGAAGGGAAAGGGGCTGGAAGTTGACTCAATTGTCAATGGCCAATGATTTAATCAATCACAACTATGTAATGAAGCCTCCATGAAACCCCAAAAGGATGGGTTTGGAGAGCTTCCAGATTGGCAAACATGTGGAAATTCAGGGAGTATGGTCCTCACCCTTTCCCACGTATCTTGCCCTGTGCATCTCTTCCATCTGGCCATTCCTGAATTCTATCTTTTTATAATAAACCAGTAATCTAGTAAGTAAAGTGTTTCTCTGAATTCTGTGAGTGGCTCTAGCAAATTAATTAAACCCAAAGAGGGGGTTATTTGAACCTACAACCTAGGGACACCTGGGTGGCTCAGTGGTTAAGCACCTACCTTTGGTTCAGGGTGTGATCCTGGAGTCCCGGAATTGAGTCCCACATCAGGCTCCCTGCATGGAGCCTGCTTCTCCCCCTGCCTGTGTCTCTGCCTCTCCCTTTCTGTATCTCTCTTGAATAAATAAATAAAATCTTTTTTTTTTTAATATATTTTTTTAAGTTTATTTATGATAGTCACACACACACACACAGAGAGAGAGAGAGAGAGAGGCAGAGACACAGGCAGAGGGAGAAGCAGGCTCCATGCACCGGGAGCCCGACATGGGATTCGATCCCGGGTCTCCAGGATCGTGCCCTGGGCCAAAGGCAGGCGCCAAACCACTGCGCCACCCAGGGATCCCAATAAATAAAATCTTAAAAAAAAAAAAAGAACCTACAATCTATGGCCAGTGGTTCAGGGAAACAGGTGACAAACCTGGACTTGCGATTGGCGTCTGAAGTGGGAGCCTTCCTGTGGGACTGAGCCCTTAACCTGTGCACTCTGATGCTATCTCTGGGTAGATAGTGTCAGAATTGAGTTAAATTGGATTTGGTTTCAGTGCAAGATAGTAACCTATGAAGACACCAAACTCAAACTCCTCCATGGAACACATCAAATTATACCTACTGATAGAACAATTCCTTTTGAAGAATTAAGCTGAATGGTAGGACACACTCAGCTTGTGTCAGAGAATTGCTTGGTGTTGGGGGATAACCTCACTTACTGGAATTGGATGTACAATCTTACCTGAAGATATCTACACATGTATCTCCATATTTGGCACATAATAGACCTTCGAAAGATACATGTTGAATGTTTGTATTTATGTATTCATCAAATATTTACCAAACACTTATAAGCCAGCTAGCATTTTGCTGGCTCTGTGGGTACAGTGTTGAGCTGTTGAACACTCATAAAGGACACAGTCTAGGGAGGAAGACCAACATTGAGACAACAAAGAGAGCAACCTGTGGGGAATTCTGAGGTAGAGATAGTCTTGGAGTATTTGGGGAAATGAATAGTGGTGGCTAAAGCCAAGTGAGGGAGAAGAAGATGGTGAGAGGTGAGGCTGCAGCAATGGGCAGAGGCCACATGAGGATTCTCAATTTTATCCTAAGTGCCATGTGATGCACAGGAAGGATTTCGAGTAGGTATGAGCTACTTTATTTTGAAAAGATTATTGTGACTGCTTTGTGGAGAATAGGTTGGCATTGGGTAAGAATTGAAGCAGGAAGTCTAGTTATGAGGTGATGGCGTTGGTCCATGTGAGAGAGCTGGCCATGGAAAGGGGTGTGTGTGGCAGGTTTGGTAAACATCATGGAGACAATTGTATTGACAAGGTTGGTGATGGATTGAGTATAAAAGTTGAGGGATAGAAAGTGTCAGAATAACCGTTATATTCTGGTTGTTACAGTGCCATTTACTGAGCTGGGGGAACATTGTAGAGGTACTGCTATATGAGGAGAGATGAAAAGTTCATGTTGAGATGCTTGAGAAATATTCAAGAAGAGTTACCAACTAGGCAGTTAGATATTGGGTCTTGAATGTAAATAGAAGTCTAGGCTAGAGATAGCAACTTGGGAATGATTAGCTCACAGATGTTTTCTAAGTCCATTGGGGAAATGAGGAGGGAGAAGAATGTGAGAAGTCAGGGCTTAGGACTTGAGGTAACACATAGGAATATGCTCAGTGCTATGTTTGGTACAGAGGAAGCACTCAACACATATAAGTTATTGTTATAATTTATAACAGCTTTTGCTGTTGCTGTTTCTGCTGTTGTCACTAGCAGGGACAGAGATAAAAAGCAGGAGAGTGTAGGAGAGTGTGATGTCACAGAAACTGAAAGGAAGGCATGTAGAGGAGGAGGTGGCCAAATGCTGCAAGAAACAAGAGCTAGACATGTTGCACCGAAACATTTAACTATTCATAGAGTGATGTACCTATGGGGTTCCAATTTGGGACCTGGCTTCAAAAAGCACAACAGTATTCCCGATTCCCTTCCTGTCATTGAGCCATCAATAGTTCTTTGCCACTTAAACTGGGTTTAGGAGACCCTCAGGATCCTCGAACCACATTGGCCTGTTTTCATCTTTAACTAAAACAACAGTGATGAATCTAAGTGGCACTGAGGTAGGTTTGTTCCCATTTTGTTCTGAATTGGGTAGGATCAAGACAGAGGTGGATTAAGACTACTTATATGATGATATCAGAGAGAATTCTCGTCTTGTCCCCAATTCTCCTCTGATTGGGGGAGGGAAGGAGAAAGAATGATGTCCATGAGCATCTGGAAAATGGTGTGGTGATGCTGAACTTATTCAGTGAGGCCTTGTTGTGGAAGACTATGATAACTAGAGAGTATACCCCCAAGACAATGAAAATTGTATGAGTATGTAGAGTGTGTGTGTCCAGCTAATGTGTGAACAAAGGACAATTATGGCATGGGAAGCTGTTGGATGGAGGAGGAGGAGTAGCTGCTCAATCCTAGACAACTGTGTTTGCAAATTAGATGGCCCAAAGTATCTAAATTTCAGGACTGTCCCAGCTATGAGAAAGGAGCATTATCTGACCACAGGGCCTCATCACAGGCTGCTTCCCTGGCATAAGGTGAGATTGAAACTTCTTAGATGCTGTCTATTGCACCGGTGGCCTCATTTTAAATAAATTCAATAAATAACAATCCAAATTCTTGAAAAATTTCTTGAGTTGGAGTTTGATTGAGGGCAAAGATTATGTCTTGTATTTCTTTCATATCCTTCACCCATTAGGCCCTGCATAAATACACATTATTTCTCTACTAAATAATTCATCTCAGGGCTCTTGGAAATAATGAGCTCCCCCAGTACTAAAAAGGTACATTTCTATTTTCAAAGATTTCCTGGCAACTCTTTAGGGGTATATCTATTCTACAGTCAAAAGTACATCTGTAGACAATTTTAGTTCAAGTGTACATATAACCAAACAGAATCAAATTCATGCATTTATAATGACTTATCATGATATTACTCAGCTTGGCAGTTTTAATAGGCAAATATGTACTTTATAATCAATGATGATTATATTCCTAGATACACAGGAGGAAAAAGGAGCATAAGACATACTGTTATAGGAAACTGGGTACTTCGAATTGAAGTTAACTTTTCCAGGAAAATAGTTATAACTTTTTAAGGGTCCTCTTGGCTTTTAGAAGAATAAGTTTCTCAGGGCCCAGACTTGTTTAAAAGAGAAAAATTAATTTCCTGAATTTGAAGAACCTGCACTAATTCCACAGGCCAAATTCCTCTTCATCCTTTTTCTCTGTTATAATAGGGCAGAGGTGACTCATCTGGTGGTCGTGGCCCTCAATATCTGGATGAAGCTGGGGGCTTACTATGGGCTGTGCTGACTTGCTGTCCTTCAGGCTCAGATTCTGAGGGATACACTCCACTGCTACAACCCCACATAGTCAATGGGAGCTTTCATTCTCCAAGTCTGAAAAGGATGAGACTTTTTACCTTCAAGGAATTTTTGTTAGTGCAAGGAATCAAAAGTTAAGAGGCTCTTAAAAAAAAACAAAAAAAAAAACTTCGTAACTTGATTTTTTTATTCTTTCTAAAAGTCCAGATTTTAACTTCTGCTACTATTGGGCTTATGATTGGGTTCATAGACACAACCTTCCTTTTGGCATTTCTGTTGAATTCCAAGGAACTAAAATGTTTCGAAGGAGGATGGTAGGGAGGGGAGCTAAAGGATCCTATCTTATAAAGAGCTGGATTTATTTTCTCTTTGTTTTTTTTTTTAACTTCTCCTGGTGTGTGTCTCCTTGTACCATTGCTGTAGTACATTATGACCACAAATATTCCTCTCCCTGATGGAGTGCTGTGTAGCATGTTCCCAGAGAGACAAGTTGTTTGAAGTGAATACTTTCACTCCTTGAGCCATGCTAAGAACAGACTTTTATGCACTTATACCTGTGTGGCCACCCAGACCGTAAGCATCTTGGAACTGTGGGGCTCATAATTCAAGGAAACCACTTTTATGCACAAATGAGAAATACATCCCTGGTTCGTGCATCACTGAGGGCTGGGCCATGAGGAAATGGCAGCCACAGCTCACAGAAGGAACAAGAAAACCACAGCTTTGCCTGCAAAATTGGCTGCTTGAAGCAAAGTGTGCTAGCACTTTGGACAGGTTATATGCTCAAATTTGCTAAATCATTTATAAGAATCTCTTTTAAAAACAGAAATGTTTCCTTAAGCATCTGTGTTCTGAATTAGGCACATCTCTATTTAAACTTCTTTAGGCTTTACTATTATGGTGAAGTGCAGGTGCAAGTGTGGAAAAGCAAACATTTGAGAAAAGCTATGGTCTTTATAGAGCAGTAGGGCTCAGTTTTCAATCATCTGATGCTTTCCAACAGGTCAGCAAAGACCCTAAAGATTGTATTCTCTGTAGGACAATGAGATTGTGATATAGTCTATTATTTTGACTTGTTAAGACAAGTAATAGAAAACTATTTCACGAATTCTCTTTAGGCACAGGGTATCATGGAAATCTTTTCTAACAGGCTATTATTCTGGAGTATGAGTGGAAGCTGGCTACAGCTGGCTGGGAAGAAGGTCTTGAAATCCAGCTAAAAACGAAGACTTAATTGATTCTCCAGGTCTGGGCAGGTAAAGAATCAAGTCCTTTTGTCTAGGCAAAAGGTGCAGGTAGATTACAATAAGTAGGAATAGAGGTATTAGAGTTGAGCACTGATCCTTGGGTACAAGTCAAGTTTTCTTTGCTTGCTTCTGTGCTTCCTGTTGGGTATGGCTAGACCTGAGTTAATAGGTTCTGATTCCTGACTGAAAGAAGATGAGGTCTGTGGGTGATGACAATGATGATGATAGCAAACATTTACCTCATGATTACTCTACTTACTATTCTAGACATTTTATATAAGCCATTAATTCTCACAATAACTGCTAGCTCATAGATGCTAACATTATTTCCATCTTATAGATGTAGGAGATGAGATAAGAGTTTACATAACTTGCCTAAGCACAGTAAATGATGGAGCTAGGATTTGAACCCAGGCTGTCTGTCCCCAGAGTTTGAGTATATACTCATAATTCTGTTTCTTAGCTTATATTGTCCAACATAATACAGCTTGCCAATTAAATGCTTTTTGTGAGTTAACTTGGAAGCATAATACTTTAAAATACCAATGTTCTTTCAGCAAATACCTCTGGCAGCTGGGGAAATATGAAAATAGCCTCTATGATTTGAAGTTTAATTTGGTCCCATTCTTATTTGCCTCAAGAATGTCCTTTAAACACTTCTTTTGCACTGTGGCATGATTAAGAGTGCCACGAGGTAGGAGATCTCTGAGAATCTCTTCAGGCATCTGATTCTAATGTAGTTGGCTCTGAAGAGCCAATGGTGAATGGCCTATAAAGTAACAGTTACCACTTACTAAGCACTGCCTACATAATAGGCACCATTCTGGCGTTTCATGTGTATCACCTCTCTTAATCTTTGATCAGACTTGACAAGGCAGGTATTCTAATCCAAATTTTACAGATGAGAAAACTGAGGCACCGAGAGTCAAATAAATTGCTTGCTTAACATCCCAAAACAAGAAAATGGTAAACCTTGGATTTGAACTTGGGTCAAGGATGACTCTCAAGTTCTTGTTCTTAGCTACTGCAGTACTAGGGCTTTAGAAAGTAGTGACATTTGTATGGTTAAGAATGTAAAAATTGCTATGTCAAGTTTCCAATCATAATCAAGGAATTTGTGATGGTTTTTTAGCGTCTCAACTTGGCTAGGCTGAACTACATTTCCAAGAATTAGCTTTCTTGTATGTTTCTGGTCACAAAGGAACCACAAGGAAAATTCTTGGGAGATTTGGAGGATGGCCAAGAAGCAGCAGCCATCTTGTAACTCACGTATGTTGTTGCTCATCTGCTGAGTCACTTGATGATTGGTGTTGAACAGCAACAGGGACTGGCCTGCAACTGCTCTACTTCCCCTGGACCCTGCTTCAGTTTCTCTGACTCCTGGGCCAAGAGTTTGTTTGATTAGCTCTCAGAAGTGTCCAGCTTCTGTCCATCACCAAGATCAGACGCAGGATTTATCTACCCTTGAGGGATTTCAGCTTGTGCCTCTGGCTTCTAGCCTGTCCTTGATATCCTATACTTTAGCCATCTTCTCTTCCTGACTGCCTGTCCTGTGGATGTCAAACTCCACATCACATGTGTAAACAACTGCCTTACAGACACTGTTTATTCAGCTCCCACAATTGTACAAGGTCAATCTCTTAGAACAAATTCCTGCTGGTTCTGCTTCTTAGGGTGAATCCTGACTGATACAGTTCTCTGTAGGTCAGCTCTACAGCATGGTCCATGCCTTAGCATCAACACCATTATTTAGGATCTACATTCTAGAATGCTGTTTTATTTGATTCTTACCTATAAGGTAAACAAGATAGGAACTCTTGTCCCAATTTACAAAAGGGAAGCTAAGGTCCTATGAGGTTTGAAGACTTACCCACAGATTGCACAGGATTAGAACCCAGACCATTGGACTTTAGTTAAATGTCCTAGTCCTACTCTTAGCTTCAATGTTAGATTTTTTGGTGTTAGATCTTTTGTACAAGATCAGCCTTCTCCATGTATAGTTTGAGCTGAGATTCCTCAGTGGGAGTCAAATTTATGGAGCTTGGTTTGGCCTTTCTTTCTTTCTTTCTTTCTTTCTTTCTTTCTTTCTTTCTTTCTTCTTTCTTTCTCTCTTTCTTTTTTGTTTTCTTTTTATACCTGTTGTTAAGACTGAGTGTTTGTTTTCCCTCCTCCCCAAATTCACATTTCATACCTTAGCCCCCAACATGACAGTATTAGGAAGTGGGCTTTTTTTTTTTTTAAAGATTTTATTTATTTATTCATGAGAGACACAGAGAGAGGGAGGCAGAGACATAGGCAGAGGAAGAAGCAGTCTCCATACAGGGAGCCCGACGTGGGACTCCATCTGGGGTCTCTAGGATCAGGCCCTGTGAAGGCAGGTGCTAAACCGCTGAGCTACCCTGGCTGCCCGGAGGTGGGACTTCTTGAGGTGGGACTTTTTGGAGGTGATTAGATTGAGAGGGAGGAGCTCTCATGAATGAGATTAGTGCCCTTATAAAAAAGACCAGATAGAAGTCCCAGGAGTCTTTTGTTAAGTGAGGACACAGTGAAAAGACAGTTGTCTATAAACCAGTGTATGGGTCCTCAGCAAACACCACATTTGATGGTGCCTTGATATTGTATTTCTCAGCTTCCAGAACACTGAGAAGTAAATTTCTGTTGTTTGTAAGTCACCGAGTCTATGGTATTCTGTTATAGCAGCCTGAAGGGACTAAAGAAGTTGCTGAGGATTTTTTTCAAGGCTCACATGCACACTGTTCACATTTTCTTATATTGCATAGTCAAAGATATTACTGTCTAAGGTGAAGGAGTCTAATATTGCCTTCTCCTGATCAAGCACCTTGTGAAGAAAGCAGAACAATTTGAGGAAATCAATAATATAAAGTCTTCTAGGAGCTTATAAAACAGATGTGATGTATTTATATAGGAATGATATGATCAGGACAAAATTCTAGAAGGCATTAACACATTAATCTCTTGTCTATGGACAGAGAAAACTTTTTGTTTCCTTCATTAAAACTGAATTTACATGAAACTTCTTTACCATGGTTCTTGGCATATATGAACCACACATAGTGCCCAGCCCACTAGAATGTAAACAACATGAAACTGGAGACTTTCTCTGTCTTGCTTATGATGGTCTCTAACCCCTGGCATGTAAACCAGTATAACTAGTGTAAACCAGTGCTTAGTACATAGCAAGCATTCAAAACACATTGACAAAATAAATGGCTTTTAAGTGAATTGATTGGAGAGAAATATAGGAGGATGAGTATTTCTGTCATAACAAGAGCAAATACTCAGATACGATTTTATGCTTATTTCTTGATTTTGGAAAGTTATAGACTTAATGACAGTGACAACCATGATGACAATGACAGCAAACACTTACATAGCAATTAGCTCATTTCATCTTTATGAAAAACATAAGTAATATTGTCACCTCAAATGCGAAAATTGTGGCACAGTTTAAGTAGCTTACTCAAGGTCACACAGCTGGTTAGTAGTAAAGTGAGGTCCAATTCCAGACTATGGTCTTCACCAGTATAGTATATTACTACTCTGTGATTATTGTTCATAATTGAATTGGATGATTAATCCAGTTTAAGCAATGGATATGTTGATAACCATTGCCAGTTTGTGGTTATTTCAGCCCAACTCTTGTTTTAGAACATATGTGCATAAGACGTGTCTACACATACATACACACAGGCATGTGAATATGCACACAGATGTTTACTCTTACGACAAATCTCTTTCCCAAACACTGCATAATAATCATGTAGGGATTAGCCATAAAAAAGTTGACAATCCTTTTTTTTTTTTTTTTAATTTTTTATTTATGATAGTCACAGAGAGAGAGAGAGAGGCAGAGACACAGGCAGAGGGAGAAGCAGGCTCCATGCACCGGGAGCCCGATGTGGGATTCGATCCGGGGTCTCCAGGATCGCGCCCTGGGCCAAAGGCAGGCGCCAAACCGCTGCGCCACCCAGGGATCCCAAAGTTGATAATCCTTAAGTGCAGAAGTTTTCCTCTCATGTGACCATACTACCATCTTTATATTGACTAGCATTCTCCACTGTTTTTTGGAATAAAGCGCGAAATGTGAACTAGAAGAGAGTGGGTGGGGCCACCTTGAAGTTTCCTAACCACAGGGTAGAAAGGAAGAGAAGGAAAGGAGGGGTATTTGGAAGAGCTTCCAAGCTGAACCCATGCAATAGACACTAAATGGTAACAGTACTCCTTAAAGGAGGGAGGGAATCTTTTTTTTAAAAATATTTATTTATTTATTTATTTATTTATTTATGACAGGCATAGAGAGAGAGAGAGACAGAGACACAGGAGGAGGAGAAACAGGCTCCGTGCCCGGAGCCCGACACGGGACTCGATCCCGGGACTCCAGGATCATGCCCAGGCCAAAGGCAGGCACTAAACCGCTGAGCTACCCAGGATCCCCAGAGGGAGGGAATCTTTAAGACACAGGGGTCAGGACCACTCTGGGTGTGATGCATGTAAGCAAAGTCTTCAGGAAAAGCAACTCTCCTCAGTTATCTGTCACACTGAAATGAATTGAAAAACATAGTAAAGCAGTAATTTTGAAAATTTGGGAGCTGGCTAGTCTCTTTATCTCATTGGTTCCAATCCCCCCACTCCCACTGCCTTTCTCCACTGTTTGTCTCAACTACTCTGCTTTCTTGCTCAGCTCTCTCTAGTGATCCAGGTTATGCCACATTACCTTGGTCATCACATACACTGACCATGAGGTAGAGCTCAGCTCATTGAGTCTAGCGGTTCTCATTTGCTAGAAATAACAGGGATTTCTAGTGCTGTTATAAAGCTTATCTGCTCATGTTATTTCTCAGTATCAAATCACAGTAGAAAAACAGAATTCCCCCTGCTTAACACAGGTAGGATTACACTTGGGAGTGTTGATGACTTAAGCAAAGATTTTCCACCTACAGCCAAGTGATTGATGGCTTATCCATCTGCATATAAAACCATTGTTTAAGTCTTGGTTCTATTAAAAAAAAAAAAAAAAAGGAAAGAAGAAAATAATAGGCCCAAAATGGAGTCACTCGTGCTTAGCCCATGTCACCAAACCGAGACTTAATACTTAAACTAATTGCAGTTTCAGCTTTTCCCAGGAATGTAATCTTAACTAGTCAGTCTGGAATTTCCTGGTCAGCAATAGTGAGGTAATCCACCTGATAGACCCCTGCCATCACCTAACGGAAGGTGATTTTGCCTGAAACAATCCACTCTTTGCTAGTAACTTCCTTGTTCCTGCCCTCTTCTGCCTATAAAAGTCTTCCATTTTGTACAGCTCCACGGAGTTCTTTTCTATTTGCTTAGATGGGAAGCTGCCCAACTCATGAATCAGCCAATTAAATCTTTAAATTTACTCAGTAGAATTTTGTTTAACAGTTTGAATGGGTCACATCACCTGCAGTTTCCAAACAACAGCATATTCCCAAAGTAAAATACAAAACAATGAGAACGAAGATTTGCAAGTTAGCTTCTTATTTTTCCCAAATTCGACAAACCTGGAGGAGCCTGTCATTTGTTATGTTAATTGCTCTGTGGCTAGATTTAGTCCGTGGTTTGATCCCAAGTTGTCTTCTCACAGCTAGAAGAGAAAGTCATCCCAGCAGGTGTCATAAACACAATTTAATTACTATTTAGATCTTATTATATGACTAGACACAATGGGTTTTTTACTTTCCCTAGAAAACTGTGAGAGTGTTTTGGAGGGGAATAAAATGAAAATTTTGCATGTTTTTCTGTTTCTGTTGTTGACGTTAAACTCTCCAACAATTTGATCGCTATTTGGGTATCAGAAATTGCTTTCTATTCAACTTCTGTTCCCAATTTTAAAAATACTATGTGTATACTCCTCAAGGTATTATGTGTATATATATGTATATATGTATATATATGTGCATATATATATGTGTATATATATATGTATATATGTATATATATATATATATATATATATACAGGCACAGTATTAAGCCATTTCCATTTTGAACAGCATTCAGATTGGTGGGATTTCTAAACATCTAAAGAATAGCCAACATGCTATTTGAATTATGCTACTCCTTGAGCCTTCATTAGTTCTCACTGTTCTAGATTCCTAATTAGACCTCCTGGTTTCACCCTTGACTCTTGACAGCTGTTTTCTACACAATAGCCAGCATAATTTTAAATAGTAAATCAGACCGTATCACTTCCCTGCTTATAGTTTTCTGGTAGCTTTCCCTTGCAACGGGAGGAGAATCCAAATGTCTTCCCATGGTCTGCATAGTCCTACATCATCTGGATCCTGCTTTTCTCTTTGAGCTGATCTCAAAAGGACACCTGGACTTCACTCTATTTCAAGATATAGATATCTGCCTTAGGAGTCCTTCTACTTCCCCTTTCGCCTGCCTAAACCTTTCTTCCTCCAGATCTGAACATGACAGTTCTTTTTTAAAAATTCATTCAGGTCTTAAGCTCAAATGACATTTCCAACAGAGGACCTCCCTACTCACCCTGGCTAAAGGGAGCCGGGGGGGGGGGGGCGTGCTTCTCTATTACTCTACTTTTATATTCCTTACAGAATTTGTCACTGCCAAAAGTTATCTTACATATTATTTGTAAAGATGTTTATTGTGTGGTACCCCATAAGATTTCAAGTGTCATGAAGGCAGTGCCCTTATCTGCTTTTCCATTACTTTACTATGGTGTTTAAAATCATACGGGCATATTTTAGGGCTCAAAGAATTATTTGATGAATGGATGAACCAATAAATAATATTGGCAGCTAAATATAATATAAATAATATTGGCAGTTAAATATAAACTAAATAAATACAAATATAAATAAATAATATTGGCAGTTAAATATAAACTTTAAAGGCAGTTTTGTGTAAATTTGTGGATTTGGTGCCAGCTTCTTTATTTGAAAAACTTTAATCATAATTACCAGTGCTGATTGGTAATTAGGGAATATTTTAGTTGGAAATACTGTACAATCATTTTTCCAAGGAGGCATTCCCTTAGCAACATCCCTGTCAAGGGTCATCTAGTTTTTATTAAAATATTTCCAGTGTTGAAAAGCTCACTCCTTATTTATGCAGCATGTTCAGATGTTAGACAACTCATTTTTTCTCTTAAAATAAATTCTTCTTCCCATTATGCTGAATCTTAGCCCTAATTCTGTCTTGAGGAGTTACATAAGATGTCTTTTTTCTCTTCCACACAGAATTACTATCTCGTAGTCTTTTCTCAGCTAAGGTTCTTTTATAACCCAACAATTTCTTATATGATACTTTTAACAGGACCTTCATTTTTATAATATTTTTCAAAAAATGTTTGCTTCCTTCTCCTTTATCCTGAATCCATCCTTCATTGTTAACATTCTTGTTAAATTCTGCCACCCAAAGTGGAGTATATAAAGCCATTTGAGTATGGAAAAAAAATCAGGGATCAAAAAAATCATGAAGAGGTTGAGCACCATGAGAGTTCCCTAGTGAAGAAAAGTCATTTTTTACCAAAAGACTTCTTTTTTCATTTTATCCTTTCTTTTAACTATATTGGTGTTTCCTTAATTATAGACTTGAGGGAAAGGAATCGTGAGAGGTCATTAGATCTCTCCCTTTATACCACCATGCAGATGGATGGACTTCGCAGGGATAACTCTCTCCCCCTTGACCCCCAGTAAGGACAGCATTCTTTCTGGGAGAAAAGGCGCTCTTGACTCCTTGACTTTAAGGTCCTGTTCCATCTTCAGTCCAAAATCTCAATGAATATAGATTATTTTTCCAACACTTAGTATTGCCTAAAGGTAATATTCCTTTATTTCTTTCTTACCCCCTCTCAACTTCAATAACAGCCACAGTACAAAAGCTAGATTCATAGTAGAAACTAAGTGGTGACTCTCTTACAAACAGAAAAGTGATCAAATGGATAATCTCTCCTCTTTCAACTTCTCTAGAAATACATTGGTCTGTACACTTTGAATGGCATGTGAATTGCATGGCCATGTTGAAGTGGCTTGAATGAATTCCAAGAAACCACTGAAGTCAAAGTAAAAATAAACAAACAAATAAAAGACACTTAAAAATTTTTTTAAAGTGGGCCAAGAAATGTTTATTTTTTTCTGTTCCAGATGACTAACTTTCTTAAAATCTATTTCTGAATAATCATGTACTTTTCTGAAAATCAAAATCCATTCGATTCTATTGTCTTGAGTGGTAGTGATTATTTTCATGAGAAAAAAGAAAACTTCGATTGACAAGTGGTTCTCTATAAACACTGTTGTCCCAATCATGAGGTAATTGATCTTATTCAAGCCTCATGGCTTGGGGACCCCTCTGCTATAAAACTATGGGCAGAGAAAGAGAAGATGGCTTCACAAGCCTAAAAGGGACATTATACTTTTAGACCTATTTTCAGTCATTGAAGTATTCACTGCCAGCATCTTGCTCAAGGCCCAGAGTTGGATGACACTTTCTACTTTCATACCCACCTCTTGGCTGGCTTCTTGGACTTGGACAAGTGACTTCTTTCCCTCTCCAAATCCACCCTTAATCTCTATTTCAACCACATAAAATTTTACAGCAATAGCGATGGCAGATAGAAGCTATGAAATTTACCCTAGTGATGTCTGTGGGCACCTCATTTAACTAGTTTTATGAATAGACCACCTCCAGCTCTCCTAGCCCTTCCTTAAAGATCTGATGGTCAGTTGATGTGGAACCCAGACATCACGAAGCTGCAAATTCCAATTGAATTCAGTTTAAGATTTTTTTTACCTTCCAGGTGATTCATTTGTGCACATTTGGAGGAAAAGAAAGATTTCAATATCAGGCTTATTATTGATTCTGGATATTTGTGGTTAAGGGTAACAGAAGGGATAGTTTAAATATTTTTAGTTTTCTCTAATGGTCATGGTGGCTTTATGTGAACAAGCTCCATGATCTTTGCTAATGAATTGTCTTTGATGAAATGAAGGAAAAAGGAGAAGGGTGTATGGAAGAGGATAAATGAAATAACAATGATGTTGTAGAGGCTGGAGTGAGAATTCAAGGACATGAGCTAGGAGGATTGGTAGAGTCCAAGGAAATTATTGTAGCATCTGTTTAATAGTACTCCTGGGAGAAGATGCACCAGTTTGCGAAGAGAAGCCAGAGCAGATTTATTTCATAATGTGTGACCCATCTTCCACAACAGAGAAAATTAGATCTAAATCCATAAAATAGAGCTGGAAAATATAGGTTAGAGATCTTTTCTTTGTTACTGGAGTGTCACCATTCTATGTAAAAACCAAAAGCTCCTAAAGACAGTGCAAGAAATCAAAGATACACAAATCTCAAAAATTATACCTCTGAGATAGATGATGATATTTTACAGGAGAGTGTTCTATTGTTATTACTCATGTAGATATTTAACTTAAATGTTCTTGAAGAATCTCTGTAGAATGAGAATAACATTAATAAACAAAAGCAAAAATTGTATGGTAATTGGTGTTTTGTGATCAAGATCCTTAAATTGCAGTTTTTATCATAAAATCAGAGCTAGTGCAAACAGAGTCTCTTGTGAGGTAGCCAATGTTTTGTACCCATTTTGGAGGTAGTGCACTAAAAGGAACTTAGAGTAAATTATACCTAAAGACAAATTTTGGTTATCTTCATTGGATAATTTCTTCTTCTAGGATAAATCAAGACCACCAATAATTGCAAGACAGTGTGTAGCGATGAAAAGATGAAAAGCAGAAGACCTGGTAGCTGTAATTTCCTCTGAATGCAGACAGCCAAAATTACAGAATATAGCACTTGTTCTACTGGATTTGCTCTATTTATTTCTTGTTTAGGAATTCAGACAGGCCTATCACTGTTTTTTTTTTTTTTTTTCCATTAGAGTTTGATCTCTTCTTTGTCTTTACCTGGGGTCTCTGTTCATCTATGTATCATAGTTGAAGTTGGTTTGGGTTCAAATCCCAGTATTGTGCAGCATTAAAAATGTCATTACCTTAGCCCACTTAGCCTAGAAAACAAAGCCTGAGGCAAAGTTGTTGATGTTGTCACTTTGGTGGGAAGCATCATCTGAGAGAAACACAGTGGTAGAAAAAGGGAGGGAGGCAGCCCAGGATGAAGAACAAATGCAAAGGAGTACATTCTCAAAGTGGCCAGAATTTGTAACCAGAATTGGTGATTGCTCAATCTTTCAGGACAGCTTCAGAGAGTCTGCGTGAGTCATTATATCTCAGAACAGTTCACCTGTGTGAAGAAAGAGAAGGAATTATCCATCATTTTTCATTTCCCTTTGGTCATACTTTGACCCATGATCCCTCTGCACTTTTGGGTTGTACCAGCTGGTACTCCTAACAGCCGCTGTGACAGTAAAGGTCCAAGATGGCAGTTGCCTCTTCCATGTGAGTCACAGTCCAGAGAGCACACTGTAGGCAGCAGCAAGCCAGGGGCCTTCTGGCTAGCCTTTCTCTACACTACATTAAGGGGTGAACTAGTGCCTATACGTGAACACCAAAAGGGGCATATGGTGCCTCACACCACAGTGAATAAAACATAGTCTTTGGCAAGAGGCAGAAGGTTCCAGGAGTGAGGTGAAAGAAAAGATGGCTTTCAGTTCTGCCCACAGTAGCATCAGATTCCAGGAACAGCTGTAGTGGCAGTTTCAGCTGGCTTAGCACACAGACCACCATGAAGACAAACATGAACTTTCCTCTCAGACTGTGCTTGGTCCTAGGAAAGCTTTCTGAAGGGTCATGAGCAATAGGAAATAATTTCTGAGTGAATGTTGGGTGAGGAAGTATATAACCTGGGTCCAGGACATTATCCATCTTTTCTAAACCTTGGTTTCTTTATGGGTAAAGAGTAGTAGCTACTATTATTTCCTCTTTTCCCCCCTTTACATGTTTCCTTCCATAGCATCCTCTCCCCCTTTTCACATGCCCTGCTCAAATCTAAGTCTGATGGCTTGTGGTCTCTTGCCTTTAGAATCCTTTGCCAGGCTTTCTAAATGGCCTCACTACTAGTTTTCAATGATCCTAACAACCCATTTTCTTGTATGATGCCTTCTCTGACTGAATAGGAGAGCCTCTTGTATATTTCTCAACTTCCAAGCAAAATACATGAGTGTGTTATTTAGGCTTTCTTTTTTATTATTATTATTTTTTTATTTAGGCTTTCCTAATGCTTTGTTTGTGGCCTTAACAATGACTGTATTTGGAGCCTCTCTAAAAATATTGTGGGTATTGATATTTCCCATATTATTCTATGAACACCAGAGACTGTTTAATGTATCTTTTATAAGTAGCAGCAGAGTTCTCTTCCTAGGAGCAAACTTATTGTAGCTTTTGGCTGTTTACAATGAGAAGGTAGGAATGTTCTTTGCTGCAGCTGTTTTTTTTTTTTTTTTTTAATAATTTCACTAATACTCATGAACATCCCCTTATTTCATTCTGACCCTCTCACCTGAAGAGGGTAATCTTTTTGTGTATTTCCATGGCATGAGATTCCCTAATAAGGTAACAAGCTGCCTTGCAAGAGAACAATGGATGATATGCCCGAACACCACCCCTGACTCCACTGGGATTGGAGTTCGACGGGTCAGGATTGCAGTTTGAGTTCCAGGGACCAGAGCTGGGCAGGGGAAAGAAGAAGTTACCATCTGTGTGTCCAAGAGTGGAACAAGTCAATGATTCTGATTCACTGTCCTTAGGGAGCATGGAGGATTAACACTAGCACACACAAGTGCTGCCATTAAATACAAGGAGCTGCTTTCAGGTTGGCCGATGGGAGGCAAAGTCAAGAGTTAGTTGCTGGGTGGAACCAGAATGATGCAAGATCAGGAGCAATAGAGGAAAGTTTTGGATGGTTGCAAGACAGAAGCTGGAGCACAGCAGCCTGCCTTTCATGGCATTGGCTGGACAGAAATCAGCATGTGAGAATGCTGAAATAGATGAAAAGTACAGCATCAGGGTAGGGCTGATGCTGGGAGTGCCTGCGTGGCAAGGGACATCTTAACAAGGGGCATATCTGCCCTCATATCTCTAGTTGCACATAGGCACTGAGCTGTACATTCATGGAAGATTAATATATGTGTAAATAATTCAAATTTGGCCAAGGAAATGATGTAGCAGCAGGTAGAATTTGCCTACTTGCATTGACTTTCCCCTGGTTGGGCAATGAACATATTTCATAATTGGTAAATGCAGAGTGGCATTTGCCACCCCTCCCACATGTACGCCTTGGCTTGTTCTTGTCATAGCTTAAAAAGCCAAAGACCCCTTGTTTCACACTGTTTCAGAGTGTTTCATGTTCCTTTGTGTAGGAAACCTCCCTTTCTTGTTTTTAGTATGGAGACTTCTTAGCTCACAGCCTGAGCAGGGAAGTAATATTTGGTTAATGTCAAATTTACTCTGAACTTCGCTGGCCTCAAAGTTCATGTCTTGGAAACTGTAGCTCTTCCCATGGTTTGGATATTTTACATCTACACATTACATTCAGAAAGCCAGAGTTTAGACTAATGGAAAAAATAGCTAAATTGATGACTAATTTTACATCAGAAGCTTTTCAACCAGAGAAATAGTGTGCTACAGAGTAAGCAGAGCCACCCCACCCCTGGCCCCCTGCCTTCTGCTTGAAGTGAGATTTTCAAGTGTCTCTTTGAGAGAGGGTGGAGGAACTACAGAGTGGAGGCACAGCTGCACAGACCCACACAGCAGATGGTCCAACTGAAACACAGGCGGCCTGAAGTTACTCTCCACTGGGTACTACTGACCAGGCTATTGAGTCATGCAGCCACTTGTTATGCTGAAGAGGATTGTTTAGGAAGAAAAAGGGGGTGGTTTTCTTTGCTTAATATATCCCTATTGAAGGTCATGACCCATCTTTCTTATTGCCCACTTTTATTTATACACCATAAGGAATAATTTTCAGCTCACCTTCCCCACTCCACTCCTTTGCCAGAACATATAGAAATGTTCATGTTTAAAATGAAAAGCTCTTGTTTTCTTGGCTGAATATCAAGATTTTTCCAGATTGTCAACTCCTTAAGAGGGGAGAAGCATAAAATCCAGCTGTAGAAACCCAAAAGTGACCTAACATAATCCAGGTGTTTCTAGTTTTCTTAGGAAAGAAGGTGAATGTATATACAATGCCTGACTGACCGTACCTGGAGGATACTGCCCGGTAACAACTAGGTTGTTCTGACAGGGGGTTGTGAGCGAGTCCATAGGGTGTGACAATGATATCTGATTTATCAAGACTGGTTTTGTAGTGGTGTTCTGAAAGTTTGTGACCTTGTATATATATCTTCCTCCTTATGATGTAATGCTCATAAAAATGAATTTGAAAGCTGTAAAGTTGTAAAGACAACATGGTCATATAGAAAATGCAAGGAGTGGGAAAAAATGAGTTTTAGCTTCAGTTCTGCCACTTGTCAGCCATATGTCCACGGACAAGTCTTTAATTTCTCTGATCATCATTTTAAAATCAATAAACAAATAAAATAATATTTTCCTTTACTGCTCTCCTATAAAATGAAAGTGCTGTGTTGGGACTGATTTATATGAATAACTTTGACAAAGCTATGAATTAATGTGCATTTAGTAGTCTGCAGGCTTATCTGTTTAGTCTGTAGAAACATTCTGACCCACCATTCACTGACCAGATATAGTCTGCGATATTTTTCGATTATATTTTTTATTGGTTAAAATGGAATAAGTTGGGCAGAATGAACTAATTCTCCAGAACAAATACCAAGCCACCTGCCAAAATCTTCCTCAATGCCACCTACTTCACAAAGCACTCTGAAGGTGTGTTAACCTGGAAGGACTCCCTCTTAACAACTGTTCCTTCCCAGCATGGGCTATCTCTATGGCAGCTCTTCTGCAATACTGGTAGTGGCTAATGATCAACCAGGAAAGTGTCTTCCTCCCAAGGATAGGAAACTAGACTTAGTCAGCTTTATATGTGTCCACCTTACCATCTGCCATGTGTGTAGGTACACAATGAATATTTTCTGACTTAAATTACTACATTTCTTCAGTAGAATTTGCATGAGATGGGATAAATGGCAGCTGCTGAGAAGCCTCCATCTGATATTGGTGGAGGATAGTGTAGGTGAAAAAAATCAGAATAAGAGTCAGGGAACTGGATTGTAGTTCCAGCTTTGCCACTGCATTGTAGTATGTGGCTTTGGATGAGACACCAAACTCTCAACCTTTGTTCCCTTCTCTTTATAATGAGAGAATGGGATGAGTTGGCATTTAAGCTCTTCACAACATGTCTACATTTCCTGTTCATGCTACCTTCATCTTTAGGCAAATCAGGAGAGGCTTTAAAATGAAAATTATCCAATAGGGTGATTCGAAGGCAATAGGAATCTATTTTATTTTGAGTGGTAAGGATTATTTTATATAAATATGAGATTCAGTGTAAGGAGTTGATATCAAGTCTATCAGTGGACAGTTTATTTTTTTATTTTCTAAAATTTTATTTATTCATTCATGAGAGACAGAGAGAGAGAGACAGGCAGAGACACAGGCAGAGGGAGAAGCAGGCTCCATGCAGTTAGCCTGACGTGGGACTCGATCCCCGGTCTCCAGGACCAGGTCCTGGGCTGAAGGCGGCGCTAAAATGCTGAGCCACCCAGGCTGCCCCTGTGGACAGTTTAATATTAAAAAACTATCATCAGAGGAATAACCCAAGATTACTACATTTGGACTATTGTACATATTGCAAAACACATCGTACATATTAAAGATAAACATAGATTAGAATTTTAATAAAGTCCATGAATGTTGGCAGTATTTATTATTTAAAAAATTTGATCACACTTTTTTTCTCCATTTTTTCATATTAGAATAACTTGGAGTTACCCTGAAACTTGAAGTATCCTTTACAATAGCATTATGTGAGATGTATCTTTAGTAGTGGAGAAACATAGAACTCTTTTGCATGTTTTGGGTTAATTTCAATTCCAAACTGTAGAATATTTTCTTGTGGAGTCAAATCAAAGTTGGTGGGTTCTTAATTGTAGTCTTTGAGTAGCATGCTCTATACTGTATTATTTTATTGCTGGGTCCTTTGTAATTTATTGAGACCACTGTAATATGATTTTATTGGATTATATATATTTATATATATGAATATATGAGTATTCCACTTCTCTCTGTATCAGTTGTACTGAATCTATGTAATAAATTTGGCAATATAGTCAACTTTGTAGACCTTTTATCAAGTTTGACTTTCTTTCAATCTATCTTCTTGAGGACCAAGAAAGAAACTCAATAAATATCAAGCTTTCTTCTTCTTCTTCTTCTTCTTCTTCTTCTTCTTCTTCTTCTTCTTCTTCTTCTTCTTCTTCTTCTTCTAAATGCAGTGGAATCTTCACTAGATGAAGTCAACCTTTAAATGAGTGAACTAAAAAAAAAAATAAATGAGTGAACTATTTCCATTGTTCAGTTGTCCAAGTAAATTTAAAGCAGAAGGTGTTTTTGACAGCTTTGTTAATGCAGCTTTTTTTTTTCTCTCTGGTAATTCAAGCATTATTGACATCTCGTGTTGAACTTTAATTATGTGCTTGAGACTTGAAAAGGAAGCTTGATGAGGCATGTACTGCAGCATAACCTCTCAATTATTCACACATTTATATGACTATACTCACCAAGGCCTCTCATTGTAAATATTATGAGCGCTTTTATAAGACATTGATATGAGCTAATAGATAGTGAATTACAACTCAAATGGTGAACCTACAAATAGTAATCAGAATATGGTCAGGGTCATCAATCATAATTAAAACCATCATTGTTCATTTCTAAAATCTCTGATGCTGTATCAAGTCACATTTGAGTCTTAACTGAGTCATTTCCAATACTTAAACTCAAAAAGTTGGGTGAGTTTGACAATGACTGTAGACCTCAAACATAACACTCACTGGCTTAGCTGAGGACAAGGAAGATGACCATTTTTGTGTCTTGCTCTTTTAGATTCAAGTAACTTAGAAGATCTCTATCATTCAGCATGATCTAACAGCTGTATTAAATAAAGTGTCTAAATTTGGATTCTGTTAGTAAAATAATATCTAATAAGATGGGAGGGAAAACCTACAAAAAATGTTATTAGTGATGCTTACCTCAATCTGTCCCTTTCTCCTTTCCTGCTTACTATCAATTAATTAATTTAATCATTCGAGAAATACTAATTGAATTACTGTCTTGGGCCAAATATATACTAGGCACCAGGGGAACAATCCAGGTAGACTTTCTCACTGTCCTTCAAGTGTTATATTCCAGAGCCATAAAGGAAGATTTGGAGTTTCTTGAATCAGTTTATCCTGGACACATCTCTAAGTCATTAAAAAAAAAAAAAAAAAGGAATCAGTTGAGATATATTGTTAGAATAAGTCTGGGTAACCCACTTCCTTTTCCTTGCATGGTGGATTGAGAGTGCAATTATAAGTAGAAGATTGCTGGCCATTTTTTGTTTCTTTCCTTGAAACAGTTGGGGAGATGACTGAGAAGATGATAAATTATCAGTTCCTTAAAACATTTTGAAAGAAAAAGCTCTATACTCCTTTGCGGTAGTTTTTCCATTTCTTGAAAGCTCTTGGGATGAGCAGCAATAGAAGTATCCATTTCCAGGTTAAATGAACAAGAAAGATGTGTGTTTAAGTTCCACTGTGATTAAAAATCATATACAGCTTATTACATCCAGTTAATGTAAGTGTAATTATGGGTAACAAATGATCATTAAGAACACAAGAAGGTTTAGACATTCTTTCCTAAGTCCCTCCTCTCTAAGGATTGTTGAAAACCCAGACCAAGGTAACTAATAAGAGACATTAATGCAGAGACTGGGGATGCCTGGGTGGCTTAGCAGTTGAGCGTCTGCCTTCTGCTCAGGGCATGATCCTGGAGTCTCAGGATTGAGTCCCACATCAGGCTTCCTGCATGGAGCCTGCTTCTCCCTCTATGTCTCTGCCTCTCTCTTTCTGTCTCTCATGAATAAGTAAATAAATAAAAATCTTTTTAAAAAATACAGAGACTGAAAATAACTACTGACCCTAACAGTAGCAGCATCTTCTTAACTTTATTTTTCCTCTTGGGTCCTCTTGGGTCCCTCTTGGGACCTCCTCTTGGGTCCACAACAGTGGCTGTTGTTCCTCTTCGAATGTCACCCTCACTCTTCTGCAGACTGTTCTGGCATGAGCCTTTTCATGTACCAGAGTCCTGAGAGAATTTGCTCCAAGTTTTTTCCAAGTACAGTTTTGTTCTTGTTTTTGTACTTTAGTTTTAACAAATTTTATTTCCAAGAATACCTTGCTCCACCCACCATCGTAGTCTGAAAAAATGTTTATCTCTCATCACTCAGTAGCAGGGAATGCCTTCCTTATTTCTATGTACTCGTATAGGTTGAGTTTTTTTTTAACTAAAATATACAGAGGAGAATACTTATTTTCAAATTGTTCACAGATCAAAATGAAAACAGAGTTCCCCATTCACTGGAAGCACAGCTGCCATAACATTCATGATCTGTGTCTTCTCTTAAGTGCCCTCCCTGACAGCAACTGCTCAGTGCTATAGTGTTCTGCTATGTTCATGTCCTCAGTATGGTGAGCTCTGCTTAGGTATCCCTTTACAGTTTCTGCCCTGATGAATCAATGACTCCATGGGATGATTCGACAAGACCAGATTCAATTGTTGGGGCACATACAGTCCAAGAATGACCTCCAGCAGGGTGTCTGGGTAGAAGAGAAGACATCTTCTCTTTGCTCTCTTGTTGGAAGTTAGAATTGAGGAAATTCAGAACCTGAGCATGTTAGGTTTAGGAAACTGATTTGGAAGCCCACCAGATTGACCTGGGCAGTAATTACAAATTATAAGGATGAGGACCAAAAGAATGGGGGCAACACAGCAGAGATGCACTGAGAAGGTGTGGGTGAGGGTCCCTGCAGTCACTGAAAGAAAGGGAGGAAGACAGATTGACACAGAAGTTTGTATACAGGCACCTAGCAAAAGCTACTTAACTCCTGATCGCTTTTTGTTTCCAATTTAAGGTCCCCCATGCTTATTATTTTGGGACACCTTGACTGAGCCAACTTTGCCTCTTATGACCAGATGAGTCTTGACAACATTAGTAAAATTTGTTGAGTTTTTGAGTTTGTATACAGGCACCTAGCAAAAGCTACTTAACTCCTGATCGCTTTTTGTTTCCAATTTAAGGTCCCCCATGCTTATTATTTTGGGACACCTTGACTGAGCCAACTTTGCCTCTTATGACCAGATGAGTCTTGACAACATTAGTAAAATTTGTTGAGTTAAATATTATAACACTGTAACTAATGGTGTTGTAGCAACCAAGATAAGTTAACCAAAAGATATATAATGTAATTGTTGTCCTCCTGCTACCACTTGTCAACTGCGAATTTTTTTTTCTAAATGTCTTGACATTAGAGAGTAATTGGAAAACTCCTAGAAATTGTCTCTTGCCAATGTTCATTAAAAAATAAAATATCATCAATATCAGAACTCAGAAGTCCATAGCATGTAGTTCTTTATTACTTCATTTTAATGAATATTTTATGAAACTAGTAAGTTGTTATATAGGACATTAAAAAAGGCTATGACAAAGTTTTGTGCTGAATATATGATCTGGAAATCACAATACGTTTGTGTTTCATTCTCATGGTGTGATAGTTGACATCAAATTACTCTTAGTGAGGAATGCCATGTTCTTTTTTTTTTTTTGAGATTTTATTTATTCATGAGAGACACACAGAGAGAGGCAGAGACATAGGCAGAGGGAGAAGCAGACTCCCCAGGATCATGCCCTGAGCCGAAGGCAGACATGCAACCACTGAACCACCCAGGCGTCCCGGGAATACTATGTTCTGATGGCAGCTGGATGCAGAACTCAATGCTCTTTGGGGTAAAGTGAAAGAAGAGTATTTGGGAGCACTTACATATATAGATATCTTAAATATCTTACTGTTCATTTGTGTGAATATGGCTTGGCAATGGAGTATAATAAAGCTGTTATTTTGGCAGGTGGAGGATATCACTCACTGAGTAGGTCTTTCCAAACGAGTTGTATAAAATTTACAGCATCTGTGCTCACTTACATATTTCTCTTATACAGTGTGTGTATCTTCTTTTATCAGCTTTCTGTGACTTTGTCATTGTTTTTGCCTTCTGTCAGCCCTCAGCTGTCATGGAAAGAGTAGATGACTTAGAGTGGAGTGGAACATAATGCCATCTGTAAGTGTAAGCAGGTAAACACAGACTTAACTCATTGGTCCAGTGAATAACAGGCATTCATGTGTGTTAATATCTATCTGTTTGATCATCTTTGGTTTATATTCCCTACCCAGCCTTTCTAACTACACACATGCACACACACACACACACACACACACACACACAGAGAGAGGAAAAAAAAACCAAGCGAACATTAATTGACTTAGAAACTATGTTTTTGCTTAGACAATGAAAAGGAAAATTTTCCTCGGGTAGGATAATTCTAATGGTAATTTCTTTTCCTTTAGAATTTTTAACTACAGAAGGCACACTGAATTCAGTGCTGGAGGCAGCCATCATCCCATGAAGAGATATTATTTGTCTCATTAGCACTGTGGGAGTGCCATGAAAGGGTCCATGACCTAGAGCCCATCTTGCTTTAATAATGGCTTAACACTCATAAAAGATTTTAAATGGCTACATGAGACATATTTAAATATTAAACGCCATTCCTCTTTGTTGATTCACAAACCCCAATGAATAGGACTCCTTTGTCGCTTCCAAGATTGAAGAAATGTGCCTGGCTTCTCACGCCAAGGAGTGAACAAAACAAACCCAGGAACGGAAACACCTCACCTCTGCCCTGCTAACCCACTTGCTAACCTGAAAACCGTGCATCTCCAGGACTCACCGGCTGCCTTGAGTTCTCAGAAACAATTTTCATCTGTTTGATACCCATTTCTAATCCTGTCATAGGAGAATTAGGAAGATGGGCATATATATATGTATGGAGACTTTTTCCCTAAATGCAACTTTTTGGCTTTCATCATAATGCAATCCATTTGCTTTGGTTCCCTAGTGTTCCCTCAGATAAGATGGATCATACTTCTACTTGGTAAAGCACATTTTGTGATATCTAAATTTGAACAGAATGACGTTCATTGATTCTTCTGTGTATTTAAGTGTCAGTAAGGACTCACGAGCCTGGTAACAATGGGACTATTTTTCCAAAGCCTCGGGATGGAGTGTGACATTACATGAGAATCAGTGCTGTTTGTTTAAACAGAATGAGTCCTCCAAAATCAGCACCTGTTATCTAATTCCTAAGTGTGTGACGATCCTGTGAGGATGACAAGACCCAAAAAGGTTGTATTTGCCTTTCTTTCTTGCCTTCTGCTGTGGATGTCAGACCTATACTTTTAGAAATGCTTTTATTTACAGAAGAAAAAATTGAATCACAGACC
The DNA here is from genome assembly GCF_048418805.1 of Vulpes vulpes. Classification (NCBI taxonomy): domain Eukaryota; kingdom Metazoa; phylum Chordata; class Mammalia; order Carnivora; family Canidae; genus Vulpes; species Vulpes vulpes. The sequence goes on from NC_132785.1 coordinate 90,797,005, forward strand.
CCTGTTCTGAGTAGAGCTGCCTGGGGAAAATGAGGTGGAAAGGTATTCTCAAGTACAGAGCAAGGCTATATGGGCCCAGAAACACTTGGGGTTTGGCAAGCTTTGTAGTATTCTTTAAATATTTGGGGTACAGTGGAACCAAACAGGTATTTTGCTCTAAGTACCATTTCTCTTTCTTTTTTCCCCCAAACTGTGTATGTTCTAGGGAAGGTTAATCTGTATATTTTGGAACCATTTGACCAGCATTCATCAAAATATTGCAAAGTAAATACTAGATCTGGGTTCAGGGCATCTCTTGAGCTCTCCAATAAGCAGTTTTTTCCTTGGAATGCAAAAGTAAAATTTTGCTTCTCAAATTATGTCCCAGCCAGTGTGCAGAGCTTTATATGCATCTTGTATAAAACAGTGATGGGGACAATGCTTTTCCAGGGGCAAGGCCTTCAAAAATGGAACTTGCACATCTATGGGCTTTTTCACTGGAGCTTCCCCGCTTGGCTCTGCTGGCATTAGATCTCTCCTGGTGCAGCCACTGTCCCAAGTTTTTCCCAGCTACTCCTATGCCTGGTGTTTCTGAACACCAAAATTCCATGTTTATTTAAAGTTATATTTTGTTCATCATGGAGTTTGATGCATTAATTTTTATTCTTAAGACAGAAATATTATTTACCTTGATGGCTAAGTTTTTTGATGTCTTCTTACATTTTGTGCCTGAGGCATGTACCCTACTTGTCTCACCCTCATCCCCATCTCACCTCCTTCCTGGGGCTTCCTTGTCCCTTTCATTCTGTGGCTCACATCAAACTGCACATGGCATCTGGATAAGTCTTACAGGAAGGGTGGTGTGGAGACCTTGGGAAGAGGTTAGTTAATCTCAAAGTGGGTCTCTGGGCCCATAACCCAGTGGAGGCTCCCCAGGACATTGTATGAGGTGGGAAACAGTGGTAGAGCTTTGGTACTAGCCCATTCTTGACGTTTGGGTACTGGATGGTCTGTATCCAGTGCCAGTCATGTGCCCCCTTCTCACATTGATTTGAGTTAGTGCTTAGGCCATGGGATTTATAAATTTCCTCTTGTCGGGAATTATCTGCGAGTGCAGAGTAAGCATGGAATAAATACACTTGCTCCTAGGACATGATCTTCTCCCCTCAATATGATGATTTCATTTTAATATAATACAGATTGAAAACAAGCAACGTTTCATTCTCTCAATTATCATTCCAGTGATACCTATGGGTAGATCCAGAGCCAGAGAAAAGGGAAGAAATTTGAGTTCACAGAGAATGCTGTTGTCAAGATTGGCTTTTAATTCAAGATCTTTCTTTTTTTTTTAAGATTTTATTTATTTATTCATGAAAGACACAGAGAGAGAGAGGCAGAGGGAGAAGCAGGCTCTATGCAGGAAGCCGGATGTGGGACTCGATCCTGGGACTCCAGACTCACGCCCTGGACCAAAGGCAGATCTTTCTATTCATGATGGCTTATTGGAAATGGTTATTGCCAATAATGAGTGAGCAGGGCCAGACCCTGTGTCAGGTATCTTCTTAGGTTCATGTGTCATTTAAACAATACAACAGTCTGGAGGTGGGACTATTATTGTTTCCATTTTACATTAGAAAACTGAGCCTTAGAGAAGTTACCCAGATAGGTAATAGTAGGATCCAGAACTTCCTAACTCAAAGCTTCAGTTCTTACTCTTGTTCCACACACTTCCGCTCCACATAGGAGAAGAGCCGTTTCCCCTCTTTTATGGGCATGCTAATAGCAGTGTCTTTCATATTAAGACATTGAAAGAATAAAATGCTATAATTCTTTTATTACAATTTCTGTTTCAATGTTTTTTTCAGACTATTTTTTAAATATTTTATTTATTTATTCATGAGAGACACAGAAAGAGAGAGGCAGAGACACAGGCAGAGGGAGAAGCAGGCTCCATGCAGGAAGCCCGAAGTGGGACTCAATCCCAGAATCTCAGGATCACACCCTAAGCCAAAGGCAGACGCTCAACTGCTGAGCCACCAAGGCATTCCTTTTTTCAGACTATAATGAAAAAAATTTTCAGTATCTAAATCATAGCAAAGCCAAGTCTTTTTTTTTTTTTTTGCCATGTTATAGCCCTCATGATACTTTTCTTCTAGAGTTCCAGAGCCTAGGTTCATGCAAGCAGGTGCCCTTGATCCAGTTTCTGCAAGCCTAGATGGACAGATAGCATTTTACTGTAAGCATTTTGGGGATGAGCTGAGGGATAGGAAACTCTCAAGAATTCACATTCATCTGGCAGCCAAGTATGCCTGTCTGCTAACCTTAAAATCCTGGATCTAGACCTATTATGTATTCTTTACTGGCTCCTGCTCTAAGCACACTACAGATTCTGTGAGGAATTCCCAGCAGATTGCTCTGGTCATTCTCTTCTGGGAAGGCTTTGCACCTGGCCTCCAAAACGCCATTGAGAGCATCCCCTTGACTATTTCTTCAACCAAATCCCCAGTCTATAGACTTGGATTATTTCTTGGGCATCTGATTTAAAGAATGTGGTGCCTTGGGTCCCACCTTCATGTGGGACACTGTCCCCTCACTCCCACCCCTAAACTTGTGAAGTTCAAATGAGGAGGTTTTAAAGGAGGAGCTCTTTAGCTTAACAAGGCAATTTAAGGGTCTGGGATTGAGAGCACAGCAGCCTGTGTCCAGGACTGGTTATGTAAGAGAGTCTCCAAGAGAGGACAGACATGGTTTTTCACAAATAAATAAGGCAAAAAAAGGCTACACTCACGAGTGCCACAGCTGGGAAGCAACTATGAGCAATGAATTTCTCATGCTAACAAATCCAAGCTCTTTGGAAAACAGATGTTGAGCCCTGGGACTGGCACTGGATCTCCGCTGGCAATAACTGCAAGGTTCAGAGATGGAAGGGTATCTAGAGACCATTTGTTCATAAACACAGCTGAGGGCCAGTAACCTGCTTTAATGCCCTGTCTGGGCTGCACTGGTGGACTCCTTCCATCCAGCATTTCCACAAGAAGACAGGCATGCAAGGCTTCTGCAGCCCACACTCTAGAGAAATAATTAAACAGTTTTTCTTAACCTCTTGAACTTTTCATTTATTATTGCCATCCATTATGTCTACCTTCTCAAATCGCAGAATCCCGAAACTGAGCTCTGGGGTCAAGGGTTTATTGTTTAATGGAGATAGAACATTTTGTAAATTGCACGAAGTCACAATGTTTATAATAGAAGCTTCTGGTGTACTGAATCTTTTCCATTTAACAAACAGTGAGCTTTGACATGTGTTCTTCCTACATAGCAAGAAATTTGGGGTAAGTGCAGTACTGGCATGAACACGTTACCAAATCTTTCCTGTAAACCAAGTGACATCCACAGTCAAATAAAAACATTCTTTCCACCAAATACCAGGAAATGCTAAAAGTATCACTACTCTTCTAAGGTCATGCTAAAATGAAGTTTTGGCTTTTAGAACACAAAGTAAGGATGAAGAAGGCCAACATTTTTGTTCAATACACATTTGCTGCTACAAGTCCTCAGGGACAACCTTCTGGTTCAAATATGAACATGTGTATGGAGGATTTTTCCTGGGACTTAACCTTCAAATGAAAAGTGTAAATATTTTAAGAAAATGTATGAATGGTAAAAAATATTCCTGTTTTCTTTGTTTTTACTAGAATTTGTACTTTCAAGTCAGAAACGGATTTGCTTAAAACAAAGCAAACATCCTCAAAAATGTACCCAGCCAAAATAACCAATGTATAAATTCCTAAGATTAACAAAATATGAATATTCTTCAGTAAAGAAATTCAAGAATTGGAAGTTCTTGAGAAGAGACAGAAAAGAATGTCTTCAACCTATAGTTTTAACCCGTTGTGTTGGAGCTCTAATCCTTTCCTTCCTCTTTTGAAGGAAAAAATGTGCATGCATTTCTTTTGGGAATTTTTAAAGTTAATGCTACACAAAACATTTTGGACCATCAGTGTAGCTGATAAAAACCTATGTAGGGCAACCCGGGTGGCTCAGCGGTTTAGCGCTGCCTTTATTTAGCCCAAGGAGTGATCCTGGAGACCCGGGATGGAGTCCTGCTCAGGCTCCCTGCATGGTGCCTGCTTCTCCCTCTGCCTGTGTCTCTGCCTCTCTCTCTCTCTCTCTCTCTCTCTGTGTGTGTGTGTCTCTCTCTCTCGTGAATAAATAAATAAATAAATAAATAAATAAATAAACAAACCTACGTTAAAAGTCACCTTCCAAGAGTAACTAGCACAACAATGTTCTTAACGCTGAATAATTGGTTCTAGGTGCAGGATGTATTTAGGGCTCATTTTCATGAGGTCAAAACATATAAAATCCTTAAAATTTATATTTATAATGGTTCAGGCCGATTTCCCTGCAAAGCTTCCCCCCTCCCAAGCTGCTCACAGAAAGACAATGCTCACTCATTTTTTTCTCACTAAGTTTCTAAAATAATATTATAGTACTTAATATTTGTTTCAATAGACTTATTTGTTTATGCCACCAGACTCAGAAGGCCTTTGCCGAGACTGTATTGCCATTCCTGCTTGGCCAGCAGGTGTCACTGTGGGTTTGGGTGGTAACCCAATTGACCATAGAAAAGAGTGACTCATGGGGGGTGGGAGGTGGATAATGACAGAAAGGGAAATATAAAAGCAGGTTCTTAGAGGAAGAAGTTAGTAAAATTCCCTTATGTTTCCATAGCCCTTTTTTTTTTAGAAGCTTGGAATTCTTTGTACTACCATCTTAGCTCCTGTAGACTCTGAAATGAATTCACTTGTGTGACATCTAATGATGCTCAATTAGTCACTGAAGATTAACTTCACTGGATAAAGTAGCAATAAAGATGAGCAAAATTGAGAAGTGGATTCTTGTAGTCCTTGTCTAATCTCATGTCTTACCTGTGTGTTTCATGGCTATACATCTTTTTGAGCCATAGGCCCCTTTTCGTAACCTCAGAAATGTTACAAAGTCTTCCAGCTCTTTGATAGGTCATAGACTCAGAGCTTAAAATAAGATCTGGGCTATCACTAACCCCAGTGGTAAAATAAATTCAGTTTCATTAGTTGAAGGGGCATCTTGTCTGGAAAGTTGGTTCTTACAGTTCCTCCAAATCTGGATTGCTCATTTTCAAAAAAGCTAGCCTACCCAAGTCATATATCTTTCTGAATACATGGAATTTCTTAATAAATAAAATTTCAATTGGTAAAATTAACACATATTTCTTGAACAACTGTCAACTTTTCAAGAATGGATGACCATAAAACCTCCCTGAACAGAGAGGAATTCACAGCTGGCCTCATTTGAATAACAGGCTGTAAATTGATTTCTTTTTTGGCTTGGTACTTGGAAAGGACATCCATGTGCTGGTGCAGAAAGAAGACAGTTTGTTAAGAAAAGATACATGGTTTGACTTCTCCAAATAAGACTTAACGCATGTGTGAAACATCCCAATTTTAGTTGAGGTCTGAGGAAAACAATGCAGAAAAGGGTTTTGAAGGAAAATAGAATTCTTTTCTACATTCAGAAGAGCTTCTTGATTATGTTAACTCTAATATCTACTCTGAACTACCCATCTCAGATGATAGACCATTATCTCATGATGGAGTTGTAGTACCTCATTGGTTGAGGTTCTAAAACCCCAGGGTGGGGTGGGGGGCATTGAAAACAAAAGCAATGTGCACTCTGTTATGAAGGTCCTGTGGTTTCTATCTGGTTTTGATTTCCTCACCTTTATGTGCAAGTCAAGTTCTTAATCATATAATACAGTGTTCTAGTGTTGGTTTTAATTAATAATTAAAATCATAAAGCTCAGGAAAAAAATTGATTAAATGTGCCAGTTCAGAAATACTCGGAAAACTTAACTACAAAGTATGAATAATTGGTTTCCATCTAGCTTAGTCATCCATTCACAAAGATAAGTCACTCTGAAATAAGATGATTTGTGTTCAGGAAAGAAAAATACAAAGGATAGCTTATAAGTAACTCCAAGTAAAATTTCCTCAGAATATCCATGCATTTATATATATGTCCCTTTCCTGACTCTGAGAAGGCTGTTTCCTTTGCACAGAACAATGTGTCATTAACGTAACATCATTTTCTCTGGTGCTCAGAGATTAAGAATCACTTTTGCTTAAGGATTTCTGGCAGGATACATAGGAATCATAGCAACAGCCACTATAAGCACAAGCAGCTGATGGGTGTGGGGTGGGGAGAAGAGAGAGAAAAAAGAGGGATGTTAAGGTATAAAAATATTTATCCAGGGTAACAGAGCATCAACAGAATTTTCTTTTCAATGGCATGTATACATCTATGAAGAATAGAGTCCTTGACATTGGTTTATCCTTTGGAAAAATGCCCACTATTTCCATGACAACTTTTGAGACTGTTAGAAATAATGATGATCCTTATTTCCTCTGAACCACCATGCCCATTGTGTATTGTAACTGCTATTGAACCCTTAATCCCATATGGCTGGGTATTTTGTGTATGTGTAAGCATGTGTGTACACATACTTGTGTGTTTTCCCAATAGGAGTCTAGTTTCTCTAGGACAGGAATTGCATATTATGTATCTCATGTCCCTTAAAACTTGTGCCTTGATACAAAGCACGTGGTAGGATTTAAAATGAATCTTTGTGGAGCGAATGAAAATTATAAAGGATACTTTTGTTTGGCAAGCATTAGTATTGCTAGATTACTTTTATGTAGTCCATATAAATAATTCACTTCTTGTGGCTCCATATCCTGATTTGAAAATTATGCATTTACTGTGTTTTCATAGATATTAATGGGAGCTATTAAAATGAGAAGTTGTTTCTAGGTTGGTGGTCTTAGGCCTGGTATTGAATGAAAAAGATGAGGTAGATTTTAATTGTGGAGGGACGCTGGGGTGGCTCAGTGGTTGAGTGTCTGCCTTCACTCAGGGCATGATCCTGGAGTCTGGGATTGAGTCCGGCATCGGGCTCCTTGCATGGAGCCTGCTTCTCCTTCTGCCTGTGTTTCTGCCTCTCTCTCTGTGTCTCTCACGAATAAATAAATAAAATCTTTAAAACAATTTTTTTAATTGCAGAAAAAATACAACTCCACTCATTGCTTTGCTAAAGTTTGACAGTGTGCACGATTTTTCCTGTTTATTTCAGAAAGAACAACAGTAAGACATCAATTTCCTTTAACTTCACCATGTAATGTAAAAAGGAAAGAGAATGGAAAAAAATGGGTAGAAGTAACCAATCTGACATTGTGATATTTCTTGTCCTTAATGTCAAATATTTTGTTTAAAAAGCGTAGTTTAAAAGTAAAACTATAAATATAATAACCTAATTGAAAATCTAAAGAAAAATGATTATATTTATGCTTTGGTACATCAGGTTTAGCTATTATGAACCAGATGGTATTATGTTTCTGTTGGAAAAATATTTTTAGAAGTTATTTAAAGAATTATAAAATGAAACAAATCAAATAATTACTTATACTTTTTTTGGGTGGAGAGGACAGTGTGAGGAAAATGTGCAGAAAAGACTAATGTTTGTATCTAATGATTTCATTATCATGTTTCTACTTTCTTTGTCATCCAGGGTAAACTCTAAGGATATGTCATGAATTCCTGAGCCACAATAAATCTGTGAATGTCAGACTCTGTGTGTGGGTAAAATGGATAATTTTCTGACCTTTAGTAAGCTTTCACTAAAGCAAAGGAAGTCCCTCCACATAATGTTTCCCCACTACAAAATACTGGCAAGAAGCCAAAGTATGCCCTTTGGCAAATCTCCAGTCTGGATGGCTTTCCTGGAGCTAGAAGACATTCATGAATCTACCCAGCCCTGCACTTTTTTTTTCTTTTTTCAGAAAGGCCTTGGAAAGACCTTTCCAATGTGTAACCTGCTGAGGGAGATGTGAGAACACATTAATCATGGATTTCTTCAAAAGAAACTTGGGGCTGTACTGCTCTAATGCAACAGGTCCACCTTCCTGCCCAGTGTGAGCCGCAAGGCTATCACAAAAATACTGCAGATAATCTAGAATGGATCCAGCTGAAAACTAAGGGTATGATAAAAATGAATTAGAACTTATTGACTCTTGGAGCTGAGGTTCAGCCATGGTTGGCTTTACTTCTGAAGGACAAAACTGATAGTAAGTAAAATATTTTAGTAAAGATATTGTTTATTCTTGTTATTCCTAAGTTTTATTCCAAATCTCAAATCATTCCCATCAAACAACAAACAACAAAATGGGTTGTTTATAATTCAACCCATTTTCATTTTTAGTCATCACAAGATAGAATACTACAGTTTTTTTCTCTTAAGACTCAGGTGTCTGGTAGTTAAAACTTGCTTGGACATTTCCAGAGCCTGACTAAGGTGAACCTATATTCCAGTGTTATCTCTTGCCATTCCACAAATTTACACCGTCATCCAGCTAATTCACATGACTTTCTCTTCCTCTGTCCATGACCTTATTTCAGCTTGGAACATCTCACAAACTTCATTTAAGCCCAACTCATCTTCTATAGCCCAGGTAAAGTGTACTGCCTCCCCAAAGCATTCCACCCCACCCCTTATCTAATAGAGACTCAAGCTTCCCAATTCTTGGGGTACTTGGGATGATTCCACATTAGTAACACAACCTGAATTGCATCAGAATTATTTGTTTGTGTGACCTACAACTAGGAGGCAAATTTCTTGACACTAAGTGTGATTTTTCATTTGCATACCTATAATGTTTAGTATAAACTACCTCGTCAACATTTGTTGAAAGGTTAAAATGTGAAACTATCTTAAATATTGGCAATGAAATGTTTAAATTCCTTCTTTAAACATAAATGGTTCTGTAGAGAATATGAATTATAGACTTGTTTCATTTCCTTTAATCATGAATTACTCACTTTTTAATTCATGCTTTCGATAAAGCTTTGATTGGCTTTTAAGGACAATACATACTTACGGACCAAGAGGGCTTGACAATAAATGGAAAAGATTATAGTTAAAATTTAGGTGATAAAACATATTTTAAACAATGTGAATATTGCTGATATATATTAGCACCAAGGTAACAGGTATCTTGAGGTACCATGCTCTGAATATTAAGGCCTTACTCTTTCACGTCAATTCAGAACAAGTCTTAAGGGTCATCCCATCTTCAGAACACCCTGCAGGCTTATTACAGCTTCCATTAGGACTGCACTGTAGCTCAACTTCTCCCTCTACCTAGTCCTGCTTCCTTTCTGTCTCTTCTCTTCTTCTCTATTGATGTTGTCCTCCAGAACCCAATAAGCTCCATCCTATCTCTGTCTCAGAGTCCACATCCTCAGGCCACCCAGCTTGTCTCTCTGCCCCACCCCACCACTACTCCAATTTTACTGTCACTCCAAATATAAATAGATTCCCTGCCAGATTCAGTCCTGTTAAGCCCCCTACCAGCTAGGCAAGATGTAACCCTCTCCCAAACTACAGATGATGGGGGATGGCCACGTGTTCTAGGTTAGGAAGGAAAGGAATGAACAACTGAACAGGAATCAAGAATTCAGACTAAAAGCAGGTAGAGAAAGTACCAAGTGATATCAATTATAAAGGGGCCATGTTGGAGAAGCCATGAATAGACATTTTTCCAAAGGAGATTTACAGATGGCTAACAGACATATGGATCAGCATCATTCATCATCAGGGAAATACAAATCAAAACTAAAATGAGATATCACCTCACACCTGTCAGAATGGCTAAAATTAATAACTCAGGAAACAACAGATGTTGGCAAAGATTTGGAGTAAGGGAAACCCTCTTACACTGTTGGTGGAAATGCAACCTTGTGCAGTCACTCTGGAAAACAGTATGGAGGTTCCTCAAAAAGTTAAAAATAGTACTACCCTATGATCCAGCAATTGCATTACTAGGTATTTATCCAAAAGATAAAATAATCCTGATTTGAAGGGGCACGTGTGCCTTGATTTTTATAGCAGCATTATCAAAAATAGATTATGGAAAGAGTCCAAATGTCCCCCGACTGATGAATGGATAAAGAAGTTGTGGTATTTACATACAATGGGATATTGCCCAACCATAAAAAAAAATGAAGTCTCTCCATTTGCAACAATGTGGATGGAGCTAGAATGTATTATGCTAAATGAAGTCAGTCAGATAAAGACAAATACTATCTGATTTCACTCATATGTCGCATTTAAGAAACAAAACAGGTGAACATAGGGGAAAAAAAAGGGAGAGAGGCAAGCCATAAATCAGACTCCCTCAATTATAGAGAAGAAACTGAATGTTCCTGGAGAAGAAGTGGTTTGGGGATGTGCTAAGTGGGTGATGGGTATTAAGGAGTTCACTTGTGATGAGCACTAGGTGTTATATGTAAGTGATGAATTACTAAATTCTACTCTGGAAAGTAATATTATACTATATGTTAACTAGAATTTAAATAAAAACTTGAATAAATAAATAAATGAGCAATTTTGGGATCAAGTAGGTAAAGAAGTTAGGAGAAGTAGGTAGTGAGCTAAGCTGTCACAGACAACCTATGAAGGAAAATATGGCCCCAGGATTGGTTAGCCATGTAGATTTAAAGGTGTAAGGGATCTAAGTGATTTTTTTTTTTTTTTGATCTAAGTGATTCTAAGGTGGTTGTATCTCTTTGCCATGATGAAACAAAGTTTATAATATTACCCAGAGTTAATTCATGATAGAGGAAATGAGGGCAGGAAGAGTGAGGATCTGTGGAAGGAAGAGGTAAAACTAGAAACCTCATGATTTGATTAGAAACCAGCAACAGGGTTTACCTCAGAACATAGAACTTCTTATGATAAACAGTACCTGTATATGACATTTAGGTATTAGGCTGAACCATGTGCAATTGTCAATATTTCATGTATTTGACCTACAAAAATGACCTACAATTTCATGTAGTTCAGTCTCAAAATTTTATTTCTTAACTGTCTTCCCATGCTGGAATGAAAATATTAGTTTGTTCAATGCTGTATCACAGTATCCAGCACAGTGTCTAACACAAAGTAGGTACTCAATGCAAATCATGGATGAATTAATTAAGAAATGAATTACTTAGCTCCAAATTTTTAAAGCCACAATTTACTATATTACTTAACCCTTCCTCCACTATAAATAACAGAATTCCAATTTACATTAGATAAGCAAAGAAGAGAATTTATTGGTTCACACAATTAGGAGTTCTACAGAGATCAGGTACTAGTTTCAGGTACAGTTAGATCCAGAGGCTTTAATAATGTCATAAATATTTGATCTCTTGCTGTCATTCACCTCTGGGTTTTTTTGTTTTTGTTTTTGTTTTCCATTTTGGCTCAATCCTCAGACAAGACCTTTCAATTTGATGATTCCTAGTGGCTCCAGGCTTATTATCTATCATTAGCTTAGCAAATGCTGGTGAAAACAAAATGCCTCTTCAAATCAAAAGTCCCTGACCTTGACTCTCAAAGAAATTACTCTGGCAATATCTGAGAATCTAAAGTAGGGAATCAGTCCACCTCAGTTAACTGGACTAAGAATGAAATGGTGGTTCCCTGAAGGAAAATCATGGTGCTGTTACCAAAATAATAATAGCCAACAAACTGAACCCTTATCTCCCAGGCACCAATCCCCTCAACAGCCCTGTGAGGAAAGTACTATTATTATCTCTACTTTATACATGAGTAAATCAAAGTGTAGAGAAGTTGAGTAACTTGTTCAATATAGTAGCTGGGGAGATAACCCAGGATTAAAACATCAATAGTCCAATATATGGCCCATTCCTTTAACCACCTCACTCTGCCATCTGAAAAAAGTTTAGGGATAAGGGAAAACATGACCATCTACTTAGCTTGTTAATTTATAGAGCCAATGATTTGGAAGCATCCAATTCACAGTGGTAAATGGAGAGTTACTGGTTCACTTGTCAAAATGTTGCTGAGGAGATAAGGCCATCCCAGAAGTTTTCTGGTTGCTAAGAAAGTAATTCCCTACAACTACAGGTCTTTCATTTTTTATTTCCTCCTACACCCTTCTCCACAGCTTGATAATTTCCACCAAGTCAATTGATTCTGTTCAAGAAATAATATTTAGAGCATCTTCCATGTGGAAGAACACTATTTGGTTGTTAAAAACATATTATTAAATATGAGTTATATTATGTTTAGGTCCCCTTTAGCTTGGACATTCCAGTAGGTTCCGGATTTTTTTTTTAAGATTTTATTCCTAAGCAATCTCTACACCCAGTATGGGGGCTCACACCTATAGCCCCAAGATCAAGAGGTACACGCTTCACTGACTGAGCCTGCCAGGCACTCCTGTTCAGGATGTATTTGAATCATCCATACTCTGGTTGACTCTTTAGAAGCTGGAGTTGCTCCCTGTAAAGATCATATGTAGCTCTCTTTTGTCTCTCTTTTCCCTAACCATTTCCTTGAGACTAACTTATCAAAGCTTACTTCTAACAAGTGGGGCATGGTGGAGGCTCAGATGTTCCATTTTCCCTCAAACATGGTGGATGGTGCCTGGTTGGAGGGAGTTCTGGAGAAAGGAAGAGAACAGAGTCCTGAAAGTCAGTCCCCTTGCCTGAGATTGATGCATCTTGTCTTTGAAGTAGAATATCCAAGTGGCCTTATTTTTTATAGAGTGGCAGTTAGGTGAAGGAGTTCTTCCCAATAAGGTTCCTGCCCGGCTGATTCATGTACTCACAGCTGAGTGGTAATCTGTACTCCTTCCTGCAAATCAGAAACCTCTGCAATTTTTAAATTTCTGCCCTCTCATGACATCAGGTCTGTCTTGCCCAGGTGCTGATTCTGGCACTCACTGTGTCTAATTGGCCCCAACTCAGTTCAAGGTCATAAGTTTCCTGCTGGTTTAATCCAAATTATCAGTGAGTTTGATGTTAGATCAATGAATTTCTCTCATCCTATAAAATGTGGCCAGGGACCAGGATCATGTGGTATTAACATGGCCTTAGGACCACTCCTTCAGGATGGACCATGGTTGGAAAGCAATTTCCAGAGGAGTGTGCAGGAGTGGGGGTGGGATGACATGGAAATCATAAATATGTCTGCTGCATCTTCCAAAATTGTTTCCTATTGTAAAACAAAATGATTTCTTTGCTGATATATCTTCAGTGAGGGCTAATTTTCATGATGATAGTCTATAGATAATACTTAATCCTGAAGTGACTTCTGAATTCCTATGAGAACTAACTATGCTCACAGAGGTTTTTTTTTTTTGTTTTTTTGTTTTTTTTTTTAAACAATTACAGGTTGTTCACTTTCTTTGAAAATGGTAACCTGGGTATGCCCTACAGATAGCTCTCCATTAATCAGGACATTGGGTTATTCCCAATACCCATTTAAGCTGCACATGGAATTTTCCTGTATTTGGTCATTAAGTATAATTTCATGAAATAGAAAATACAGCATAAAATAATGATTTAAATTACCATATCAAAAGTCTTTTAATTAATGAAGAGGGAAGACTGGCTGGCAATAATTAAAAAGTCATGCAATACCAGATGCTAATAAGGATGGGAGAATTCTATATTACAGGTAGGACAGACATTCTGGAGATTAGCATGCAAATACGAAGTGAAAATAAATATACATCTTTCCCATGACACAGTAGTCTTACTCAGATATAACCCGCAAAAGAAATGCTTTCATTGTCTGAAGAGGTACAAAGGAGAATATTCAAAGCAGTATTACTTATGGTATCTGGGACTGGTGGCAGCCTAAGTATCCATTCCTGGAAATAGTGGATAAGAAAAGTGTTGGGATGCATCCTACGTGAGAATATACAGCAGTTTGAAGTAATAAACCAGATTTACATACAGGAGCATTGATGGATCTTAATAAAAGAACTTTGAGTGAAAAAGTAACAGAAGGAGAGCTTCATGCAATATTACTTATGTAAATTAAAACAGGTACTGCATAAAACAATGCTAAATTATCCAAGGACATGTGGATATCCAAGGACATAGAGTAAACACCCTAGAAGGACTGCCTATGGGACGAAGGACAATGGAGTGGGGAATGAAAGATAAAGAGGGAAGATAACAAAACTTAAAAAGAGAGAGAGGGTTTTACATAAACAGATGCTAGTGAGCCACAAACTGAGGAATATGATAATTCTCAATATTATATACCCAAGTCCAAAGAAGAAAATAAGACAAGTCGAAGGGGGCAACATTTAGCTAGCCTAGGAGGGAAACCCACTTATAAGTGGGGAGAAAGCTCGAAGCCAGTGCCTCCTGGCTCTAGTTTCCTCCCTTCTTCTGGTCCCCAGCACTAACTGGAGCTGAGGTTATCTAGTCCTTGCTGCCCCATATTCTAGCTGTCTGAGACAGAAGGTAGAAGAGGTTGGAGGCCACTGGTGAGGTTGAGTGCCCACTGGAACACTGACTATGAGATATGGGGGAAATGCAGGTAAGTCCTGAGCTGCAACCAGGGATCTCGATGAATACCAGCAGGAAGTGGCACCACTGCCACCTATGACTCTTTTAGACCTTGGTTTCTTACCTGAAAAAGTGAAATGGTCTTATCTCAGACCTCTGTCCCAAAGTCCCAATGGTTTATGATTCTCCCTCACACAAGCTCATCACTGATGAAAACATGTGGACAAACGATGCCCAGAAAGTACAAGCCCTCTCTTCTCTGTGGCCCAACTAAGGAAACAGCCTGCTGCCCTCCACATCCCAATGGCCAAGTGCACACAGGATCTCGTTCCAGTTGCCTTCCTTTTAGATAGAGGAGTCAGGCAAACACGTTTGCTCTGATCCTTTAAAAAATTCTTCCTTGGAATTCTTCTAAAGGAAATGTGATATGCAGAGATAACTGATAAAACTGGCACGTTTAAAGTTGCCATTTTAGGGGCTGTTTTATATTAATTATCCCTTTGGGTGATAAATTATCCAGGATCATCTGAAGAATAGGAAATAAGGTAGCATTAGACTTTGTATAGAAACCATGTGAAAGTAAGCTCTTTTTTTTAAAAAAAGCTGAAACTACAAAAAGCGAGGACATTCTAAAATAAAGTGCTCTTTTCATCAAAGACTTCTTTTATTAGGAAAATACTGAAACTTCCCTGCTTCTTTATTTCTTCTGAGTATTTTCATTTTCTCCCTAAGACCTTAACATCTCTTGCCTCAATAGAAATGGACATTTATTCTGTAAGACAAAGCTCCAAGATTATTAAAATGAATATGAACACACAGCACCTCTTTTTCTGATAGTCTCAGTGCTCAGCTGCTCTCTAAAGATGTCAGTGTCCACCTTACCATTCAGAGTGATGAGCTTCATTAGAGGAAAGCTGCCAAGGGGTTATGCTCACTATGTAGCATGATCATGTTGCCTGAGCAGGGAAAAAGGTGTCTTTTAAGTGCCAGTGTTGAGTTGTACATTTACATTTCTCCTGATGAAGAAAGGCCCCTGCCAGTTTTTCTGGTTTGGGAATACGTCCCACAGATTGACAGAGATGTTCTCCCCTGTAGAATCTGCACGTTGTGGCACATTGTTGGGTCGGTGGTCAGATGGGCTGCTCTTTCCCCAAGGAAGATCCACCTCTCTATTGGTGATTACTGCAAAGGACCAGATGTTTTTCTTTAACCTCCTATTGGTTCTAATCTCCCTCAATCTTTGATCCCAGCCTCACTTGAAAGTAACCCCTCATTTAGCTCCTCTTGGGTGGTCCTCGTGGAGATTTAGTTAATTCTAACTTCTTGTACAGTCTTCCCCCATGTGCTTCCATGGTAAAATTCTACCTTTCTAATTGCTAAGAGGAAAATTGTTAATCCTTTTGATTCAGGGAGCAGTGTAATAGCCTGAAAATTGGCAACTTAATTGAAAAACTCAGAAATTGCTGACTCCTTGTGGTAGCCCTGTAATAGCATTTCCTTCCCCATTCTTTGTTTTTTTTTTCTCCCAAAGTAAAATAAAATAAAATATGAAATGAAATGTTATTTTATACGTACTTACAAAAGACTCTCCTCTTATTATCTCTCTATTCCAAGATTCTGTTTGGATTTCTATGCATGCTCTCAGGTATTTTATTGGTCGTTATAGATCAGCTTAATGGGTTACTACAGAAAATACTCACCAGAATACAGAAAAGACATGTGACGCTGACAAATGGGAAATAGAAATTCTTCCCCTCCCTCCTTTTCCATTATGTAAGAATAAACAACTTAAATTGCTACTCTTCAATTCCCAGGGTTGTCTAGGCTACATATGTCAAATGTCAGTGTGTGTTTTGGAGATTAGGTTATTCTGCAAAGCGACTGGTATATATTAGTATTCTCTTGACTTCATTATCAAAAGTGAACTAAGCAAGCTAGTTTTTTGAAAGAGATTTCCAATTTTGCCTTGGGTTCATAAAAGTAAATTCTCTAAAAATTCTGGGAATAAAAAGGTTTCTGGGTTCTTGGCATAGACCATTGATCTAACTTATGAATAGAGAAAAGGTCAAGGATTTTGCTTATTTGTTTTCCATAGGCACTTTAAATTTTAAAAGATTTGGAGACTTTTAAGGGACTTTTAAGAGACACTTAATTTGTTACAGATGCATTAACATATTGAATTTATGTGAAAGAGTGAAGGCCAGGCAAAGGATATTGGGTTCATTATTTATTAGTGCAGCTAGTGAAAACTTCCCTGTTTTAACCAAGTGGTGGTTTGGCCCCTATTCAAGAAGCCATCTCTTAATATTGCTGTCCCCAGCAATTATTGTACACTAAGAGGGTGGTTGTGCCTTTACTATACCCAACCATATTGGATTCTAGACTCTGCAAGTTTATCTTGCCTCTGTCTGGACTGGACATGATGCTTCTGGGTAATCATTTCAAAGTATGAAATGCTACTCTTGCTTTCTGCTCAAAATGAAACTCATGAATGAGGCCTACAATTGTGCAGAGTTGGAGTTCTCCCCATCATATCTCATTTCCTGTCATATCCCCCATACTTTCTCCATGCCCGATACACTGGCTTTTTCTCAGTGTCTCTTACCATGCTCTCTCCTCCTGAATGGAAAACTATTCTCTGATAGTCACACAGTTTATTCCTGTTCAGTGTCTGTCTCCTCATGAAAGTCTTCCCTTCTTGACTGTGTCATGTTGATTATGGCAAGCTCTCATATTATCATGTTATTCACATCACAGTTTTAATTTTGTATTTGTGTCTTATTTAATTGTCTTTCTACTTCACTATTTTGAGAGTTCCACAAGGGCAGAGGCAGGGTTAAGTATTCTTCGCTCTTCTGTCTCTAGTGCTTAGGAAGCTGTAGTAAGTATTTGATAAATGTCTGTGGAATGAAGGAAAGAATAAGTGAATTAATAAGGAATGATTGAATGTATAACATTAAGATTCCCTTGAGCTATATCTGACAATTTCATGTATGAATTCAACATATTTTTTTTTCTGAAGTCCTTACGTTTGGGTGTATCTGCATCTCCTCTCTTATATTATTAAATTTCTAGAGGGTGAAGACTGGCTTTCAGTCTTCTGAGATGTTTCTCTTGTCCAGTTCTTGGTGCAGTCTCAGACAGTGGTAGGGGCCAGGACCACTCCTATGAGGTTATAGAAGAAACAACACAATAACATGCACTCTGCTTTTTCCTGCACAGAGAATTGCATTAAAATTAAAAAAGAGGAGAAGAAGTAGAGACAACAAAAACGACAAAGGCAGCCTGAAAGGTATGTGGGGAGGTATGTGGGTATGTGGACCTTGGTTAATGCCTCATCAGAATTTCAAGGCTGATTTAGTGTGTAAAAAGTCTGGAGTTTCTCTGAGCACCAGCCTGCAGTGGCCACTTTTGTATTTTACCCCTCCTGGGGAAATATGCCTTGACTCCACTGGAATCATAACTGTCAAAGTCAGGGCACCTGGATGGCTCAGTCGGTTAAGGATCTGCCTTCAGCTCAGGTCATGATCTCAGGGTCCTGGGATTGAGTCCTGCATTAGGCTCCCTGCTCAGCAGGGAGCCTGCTTCTTCTTCTGTCTGCCCCTCCCCCTGCTCATGCTCTCTCTCTTTCTCTCAAATAAATAAAAATCTTTAAAAAAAGTAACTGCCAACGTCATATGGCATTAGCTATGCAAATTGCTAACCATAAACAATTCTGTCCTGTAATAATATAACTCAAAATGGAAAATTACAATTGACCATGCTGTGTTCCAGTTGCCTATCATTCTCTTTATCCTCTCATTTAGTCTTATGAAGCTTCTCTCCCTTTACAACTTTTTTCAGTTACAACAGAGTTCGAAGACCCTCAGTGTGACCCCCTCAGGGACCCTGACCACACTGGTTGATAACTGAAGGACAGCTATCAACAAGTGACTTCCCTTTAAATAATTGCTCATAACTGTAAAGTTTCTTATCAGATTATCTCAAGCAGAATCCAAAGTTTCTCTTACAAATTAGCCTTCACTCTAGGAAGAGAAGCTAGAATCCAGTATTAAAATGAGTTTTATGAAGTTTTCCTACTTATTCTTGCTATTATTTCATATTTTAATTAATATTTTTCTTTAAAATTATATTCTTGGGGAGCCTGGGTGGCTCAGTTTGTTAAGCGTCTGACTCTTCATTTGGGCTCACATCTTGATCTTAGGGTCATGAGATCAAGCCCCATGTCGGGCTCTGTGCTCAGGACAGAGCCTGCTTGGGATTTTCTTTCTCCCCCTCTATCCCACCACCATCGGCCTGCAGTGGCCACTTTTGTATTTTATCCCTCCTGGGGAAATAAGTAGTATTAAAATAAATAAGTAAATCTTTTTAAAAAGTTTAAAAAATTAAATTGTGTTCTTGAGAGATTTAAAGCAAGAATCCATTTTTTTCCTCCTACCCACATTTGTCTATGTAGAATTTATACTGTTGCATTGAATGAGACAAACTTTACCTTTTTTTAGTAAGAAAAGTTTATCTTTCTGTTGGTTACTACCAAAGGGACAACATAATTTTATCAAGTTATTTCTTCTCCACTCTATCCAGTACTTGTCAAATTTAGAAACAAAAATTGGAAAATCTCACACTTCCCAAACAAGTCCCTGTGGTAAATAGAACTTTAGACCTATCTTACCACATTGCTTATGATAGTGCTTCTAAAAAGCATTTAAACATAGGTAACCATGTGTCCTAAGAACTGGAACTATTGATTTATAAAGTTAAGTGTGAATAAAATCTAAAGATAAATAGCGTATCATTAAAAAGTGAAATAATATTATTTTGATTCATACTTGACAATTTTTGAAAGAATGTTAAGCTCTTACATAAATATATGGCTTCCCCAGCTGTTCAAATAGTATGATTAATTAAATGGATTCTGTCTGAAAACCAACACTGGCTCTTGTTCTCAAGTTGCAAATATGTCCAATGTAAAGGGAAATGAAAAAGTATTTCTGTAGTATCTACTGCATTTGAGGTAAAGAATTAATATTGTTAAAATACCAAATACCAAAGTTCCTTAGTATGTGTTTGTGGGGGGTGTGTGTGTGTGTGTGTGTGTGTGATACTTTTTTTTAATGGCAGGTAATTTTACCTATAATGAGCTTAGCGATTTGACAATCTCATCAATCTAGAATAAAACCAAGAATCTGTTAAAAGCCAACAAAGAAGATTGCTTAGAAGCCCAGATAGAGGTGATCAAAGTCCACTCACTACATCTCTTGCATTTAAATATAGAAAGAAAAAAGTCATAGATCTTCAATTAGAAAACTATTTTTATTTTAGTGTGATTTAAATAATTTGCCTAGAGAGTACAAAGCATGAAGAAGTTGCTGAGGCAGATTGCAGTGGTTAACTGGGTTTGGAGAGTGGACAGGCTTAATCCAGAATACACTGGGGAGTCAATAAAAGCTTTGAGTAGGAGAGAGACATTATCAGACATGTTCTTTGGGAAAATTAATCTAAGTGCAAGAACATATTCCACAGGCTGGAAATCAAATGCAGTTATCAGACTATTTCATTAGTCCAGAGACTATGGCATTAATCCAGATGAGCAGTAGTAACAAGATTCCGAACAAGGGTACAGGGAAGAAAGTAAAGTCTTAAGAAATTTCATGAAAAATGGGTAGCCTGGGTGGCTCAGGGTAAGCGCCGCCTTCAGCCCAGTGCATGATCTTGGACACCTGGGATCGAATCCCATGTCTGACTCCCCGCATGGAGCCTGCTTCTCCTTCTGCCTGTGTCTGTCTGTCTGTCTCTCTGTCTTTCTCTCTCTCTGTCTCTAATAAATAAATACAATCTAAAAAAAAAAAGAAAAGAAATTTCATGAAATAGAATAGAAAGGACTTGGAATTGTTCAGGTTGGGAGACAAAGAAAAGAGAAAAATCAAAGGTATCTTTAAAAATTCAAGTCTATGATAGTGAAATGGTGCTCCAGGCAGAATTTAAAAACACAGGAAGAAGAATGAGTTTGGTGGGAGGTAGAGGACAATGGTGAACTCAAGTGCAATTTGAGGCACCAGCAGAATATCCAGGAAGGGATGTCTAACAGCAGCTACAAATGCAGCATCATACCATCTCTAGGACCAGCCAGAAAACAAAAGCTGTATCAGCTAATGCTTCCTGAGCACTTCCTAGGTGTGAAATCCTCTCCTACAGATATTTCATGTATTTAATATTCATAGATCTCCCATGACATAAGTACTATTTTAAAATTCATTTAAAATTTTTATTTTTGATTAATTTTTAACATGTAAAAATAATTGCATAATCATTGCAAAAATTCAAACCATAGATAAGCATGAAAAGTCAAATGAAAGAATTAGAGGTGTTAAGTGAATCACAGGTGTCCTAAAGAGACACTTCCTTCAAGAGGAAATTAAAAGCTGCATAGAAAAGGAGAAAACATCAAAACTACAATAAGTAGAAAAAAATAAGTCAAACATATGAATACACCACCCCCACCAATAAAACAGAAAAACTACTGCAATCTTGGCCTCTTTAGGAGAGAAATGGTCTTTCTCCCCTTATTAAGATCTCGAGTTATCACTCTACAATAGCCCAGTGGATAACTGATGTTAAAATGATACCAAGAAAAAAGTTAAATGATATTTTATGTAATCCTTTAGAAAGGCAGGAAAATTAAGTTCCAATAATGGATAAAATAAAAGATCTTTTGCACAATGGATTAAATTGTAATGTAATCAACAAAGTCAGTACCACATGAATTATTCCATGATGGTTCCACACTGTTGAGTTTCATGTTATGTTCTGAACAAGCGAGGTGTCAGACCTTTCTTCCCAGACAAGCAGGGACTGGGTCTGGGTTGAAATTCTACTAGCAGGGACTGGTATTGGAGTGGGTGTGGTTTTTCTGCACTTTGAGGGCTCTAATTAAAGGGGAATTAGAATCAAAGTCTGAGATGAGCGCTGGGGTGGGCCCAGGATGTAAGGGAAGTTCCAAACATCTAGTCCAAAGGTAATGAATGAAAAAACAAAAACTAGATTTAAAGCAATGAATCACATCAGAGAACTGCAGACAAAATCGAGTTTAACAGGGTTTGGGAGTAGGGACCAGAAGGATTTCCCAGAAACAATGGCATAGAAGGTATAAGACTTTTTCTAGGATAGCCAGAGTCAAGCATAAGGATGAGGAAAGAACAATGAGGGGGCCTTAATTCTTTAAGCAAAGAAGTGAAAGTCTCATGAATATAAGAAAATGAAAGAATTCAAAGAATTTGTAAAGAATGTGGAGAAACATCTGGAAGGCAGGAAGCAGAATGATAAATATTTAACTAGCTAGCTCACATATATATCTCATATATGTATATGAGTATATATATATATGAGAGTATATCACTAGTGATGGAACAGGAGAGAAAGGAACTTAACTTCAAGTGAGAAAAATTTTGTTAGTTTTTAAGTTGCCTTTTAAATTCCTTACCAAGGGGCACCTGGGTGGCTCAGTTGGTTAAGCATCTGACTTTGACTCAGGTCATGATCTTGGGGTCCTGGTATAGAGCAGCGTGTCAGGCTCCCAGCTTAGGGGAGAACCTGCTTCTCTCCTTCTGCCTGTCACACCCTCTGATTGTGCTCTCTATCTCTGTCAAATTAAATAAATAAATAAATAAATAAATAAATAAATAAATAGTATGTATTCTGCCCTTTGCATACAAAGATAAAGAATGTAAAGAATTCACAAAACTCACAAGAAAGCAAACAATTCAATAAAAGTGTAGGCAAATGGTTTCAGCTAATTTGCAGATACACAGATGGCACATAAGTGCATGAAAGATGCTCAACATTATTAATCATTAGGGAAATGCAAATTAAAACAACAATGAGCTAAACTATTAGAATGACCAAAATAAAAATACTGAAAATAGCAAGTGCTGGCAAGGAATTTGAGCGACTGAAAGTCTTATATATTGCTGGTGGGAATACAAAATGATGTAATCACTCTGGTGGTTTCTTACAAGTTAAAACATACATTTAACATATGACCCAGAAATCCCACTTATAGCTATTTATCCCAAAGAAATTAAAATTTGTTTTCAAACAGAAACTTCCACCTGAGTGCCTAAAATAGTGTTACTCAAAATCACCCAAAACTGGAAACAATCCCAAAATACTTCAGTGGGTGCTAAATTCACACAGTGGAATACTACTCAGCAACAATAAGTAACATACTACTGGTACAACATGAATGAATCTTAAATGTGTTATGCTAATTGAAATAAACCAGTATTAAAATATTGAATTCTATATGACTTCATTTATGTGACAGTCTGATAAAAGCAAAACGATAGGTTCAGAGAACAGATCAGTAATCCTTAGGGCTTGGGGGGAATGGAATTATGACTACTGAGGGACAGTACTAGGAAATACTTTGGGATGTTAGAATTATGCTGAGTTCATTTGTGTGCTGGTTTCAAAAATCTATGCATGTGTTAAAGTCCACAGAACTTTTTTTTTTTTTTTAAGATTTTATTTATTCATGAGAGACAGAGAGAGAGAGAGAGAGAGAGAGAGAGGCAGAGACATAGGCAGAGGGAGAGGCAGAGGGCTCCATGCAGGGAGCCCAATGTGGGACGTGATCCCAGGACTCTGGGATCACGTACTGAGCTGAAGGCAGACGCTCAACCATTGAGCCACCCAGGCATCCCAAAGTCCATAGAACTTTAAACAAAGAAACAAAAAAAAAAAGAATTTTACTGTGTATAAAACTTTTTAAATAAAATAAATTTAAAATGGCAATAAACGTTCATTGCTTCCAATTTTGTGAGTCAGGAATTTGGCAGGATCATCCTTTTGCTCCATATGGTACCAACCATGGGGCTGAAGAGCCCAAAATAGTCTGAGTCTTGTTGCCATCTATCAACTAAGATACCTCGGTTTTTCTTTACATGGTGTCTCTTTCTACATATTCTTCAGGAGAATCTCTCTCTTCATGTGCCTTCTCTCTTCAGCAGGATAGCTTGAACTTCTTTATATAGCAACATGAGTCTAAAAACAAAAATGGAAGCTATAAGGCCACTTAAGACCTGGTTTCAGAAGTTCCAGAATGCTATGTCCATTGCATTGTATTGGTCAGAAGTCGAGCCCAGATTAAAAGGAGAGAAAATGGCCTCCACCACTTGATGGGAGGAGCAGCAAAGTCTGATTGCAGAAGGGCATGGACACAAGAAGGTATGATTTGTGGGAGAGGGAAGGGGGGGGTGCAATGAATATTCTAAGCAGAGGGAGCAGCATATCAAAGGCTCTGAAAAAGCTGAAGTCAGAGGAAACTAAAAGAAGGTCACTGGCTGATGATGAATGAAAAGAAGTTTCAAGAGGGATGAGGTTAGAGGAAAAAGTAGAACCAGATCATTTGGGGCCTGAAGGCTACTGTTAAGAGTTTGATTTTATTCTAAGTACAATGGGAAGCCAATGAAGAATTTCAGGTAGGAAAGATCTGATATGATTTTTCTTTTCAAAATGACTGTTGGCTCCTGTGTGAATTCCAATGTTTATTAATTAGCCACCAGAAGAGAAACACTATTCTAAGGTACTTCGGATATGGAATATGGATCTAAAAACACACTGCATTACAATTTAATGTGAAAATTTCAAATCACATGTCTTATTTACATTTATTTAATGCACATTTTGGGGACCAATGTATGTCAGCCACTTTGGTTTAAAAGGCAAATGAACATAGTAATTGCTAGATGTAATCTTTTGGAGACCAGTGAAACCAAGGAAAAAAATTAAATGTCCTGAGGTAATGTGAGCCTTTCCCCTGCCCAAAAGTCAAGTTTCCAAACCATTTACAACACTACTGATTGCTTTGAAACTGGAATCAGAACAAGTCTACCTTTGGAGACAGGGTAGTGATAAGCCATAAATGGTATGCTGTGTGAAGCTGTACTTTTACCTTTAGGAAGAGATTGAAGAAGGATGACAGGCTAAATACAGACACACTGGGTTCTCAGCAGGTTGGTTCTGTGTGAATGGCCATGTGTAACCTGTGTGGGGGCAAAACTAGTACTAAATATATGAGAGGGAAGTATGTAATTAATCAGAATCATGCCTGAGAATGTGTTAGACAAATCCTCTTTAAGAATTCAAAATCTACATAATTTGCTAAGCATTTATTGTGTGCTGGGCATTGTTATAAACTCTGAGGCATAGAAAATAAATATTAGTATAACACGATATAGGAGAAATAAGGGTGGGGAGTCAGGAGATGGGATTTTGGTCCCATCTCTGTTGTTAACTTGGTATGGAAAGTTGAGCAAGTTATTTGTCCTCAGTGGCTGTCTGCTTTCTATTCTATAGATTGCTTCCAGCTATGATATTCCATAACCCTTTCATTCCTAAGACATACTTTCTACCATTGAGTTTACAACTTGCAATTGCTGAGAAGCAAGACTAAGACCAATGAAAACAAGGGAACAAGTTTTCAATTCAACTCAATTCTACTAATGTTTATTGTAAGAAAGTGGATTAAAATATTTAGAGGCTTACTTTCAATCTTTCTCTTATTGACTGAACTAGGAGGATGGTTGTACTTTTCATTAGAAATTAAAATGGCAAATTCCATTTCTAAAAGATCTTTTTTGGAGGGGGTTGTGGCTAGGGAAAAGGATCTTTGTGTGGCCATTACAATAGAATTCCACCTGCAAATTCCATTACCACATATTTTAGGGGAAAATAAGCTTGAAATAGTTTGCTTATTTAGAAGATGTTTGCTTTCTAAAAGTGAATTAAATGCAACTAATGTTGAGTAAAGAAGAAAATCAATTAACATCTCTCTTCCCCTACAAGCACCATCAGCAACTTTAGGATAAAAAAATAGAGAAATTCTCTTATTTTTGTGCTTCTTGTCTCACATTTTCCCAGGCTTCTCTTATATAGTCACAATAGAATATGAAGTGGTGTATGTTTCAAATCTACTTTGAATGGTTTTTCAATGACTGGTGGATTCTCTTGGTTATCCTATTGTGCAATTGTACCTGCTCCTACTGCAGAGGAGCTGGTGCTAACTTCACGTCTGCTAATGTTCTTTCCATACTTGTGAATAAAGACATGGAGATGGAATTCACCTACCAACCAATATTTAAGTATATTAACTACATCTCTGGACCAGTGTAAGGAATTAGCTAAGTGTAATGAATAAGACAGACCTTATCTTTGCCCTTACAGATCTTATAGTCTAATGAGGAAGACAAAGAAAAAGTAATTATGAGTATGATGAGTGTAATAAAAACAAAAGGTAAGTGCGTCCAACAGAAGGAATTGACCTAGAATTAACTGATCACAGTCTGAGGACAATGAGAAAACCAGTCATATCGGAGTAGATGCCTGTCATCCAATACAAAATTTGGCTGGACTTTCATCCCTGGAAGGTAATCTCTAAATCCTTGGAATTTCCTGAGGGATGAGTGTCTTTGTTACTCATGGTGGAATCCAACTCTATGCCTGAGCTTATGCTAAGGAGATGACTCAGGATGGGGCTAGCTAATCTGGAAGAACCAACCATGTGATTCCAGAGCCTTGGGGCTTAACACACATGACTTTCAGGGAGGGGAGGAGTGCTGGAAATTGAATCCAATGTTACTTATACAATTAAACCCCAACAAAAGCCATGGACACCCTTGGCTCAAGTAAGCTTCCTAGTTGGTGATACACATTGATGTGCTAGGAGGGTGACAGATCCTGAGGAAATGGAAGCTTTGCATTTGGGATCCTCTTAGACCTCAGCTATGGGTCTTTTAATGGTCGGTACTTATTTGCATCTTGTAGGTGAAACTGTAATGATAAGTATAGTTCTTTCCTGAGTCCTGTGAGTCATATTAGTGAGTTATTGAACCTGAGATGGTAGTAGGAACCTCCAAGCTTGTAGCCAGTTGGTCAAAATTGCAGGTGGTCTGAAAACTTCAGAGTTCATGACTGGAGTCTAAAGTGGGAGGAGTCTTATGGAGGACTGTGTCCTTGACCTGTGAAATTTGACCTAACTCTGGAGTTAGTATCAGAATTGCATGCAGGAGTGTCAGGAGTGTCAGAACTGCATGCTGCAGTTAGTGCAGAAGGCCAATAATGGGAAATGCAATTGGATTGACAAAACTGAGGGAGATTATGGAAGATTTGTATATCAGGTATATCTATAGATATTAGATTTGTATATCTATAGATATTAGATTTGGAAAGGGAAGATGATATGATAAAATAACAAAAGCTTAAATTATTAAGTGTTTGCAATGCATCATGAACACATGTGAGCATATTTAGGTTTCTTCTCATTACCTTTTACCTCCTATCCTATGGTGTGGGAAGCATCGTTATTTCATAGATGAGTACTAAAAACAAAACAGAACCATGAGAATAACAAAAAACACTGGACTCTGCTAATCTGAGAGTTGCCATGCATGTGCTGTTGACCTTGGAAAAACCATAGCATTATATGACCTCAGTATGTTCATCAGCCCTTCCATCTCTAGAATTTTAATATTCCAGATGGTGCTGTCTGAAAAGTCACAGGTTATTTAAGTAGTCTGTAGGAAAAATGTAATTTTGGACATTCATTTGTATTTTCAGTAAGTACTTACTGAACATTGCCATGTGCCATATGCTGGGCTCTGCGTAGGAAATGCAGAGATAAGCACAATGGATATGGTTCCTTCTCTCTAAGAGCTAATAGATATTCCCTCAATATCTGTAGTATTGTGTAAATTCCCCTTTTATTTCAAATGAGATTACTTTTAAACAGTCAGTATGAAGGAAAGCTGGTGTATTAAAAGAAAAGCAGCCTATTGCATGGGGGTGTAGGAGATTGGGAAAGAGCTTTGCCTTGCTATTAGGAAAATGGAAGTTTGAATGGAAATGGAACATTATGGACAGACTGTGAGCATGTGAGAGGTCATCTTTAGCATTAGATAGTGATCTTGGGGAGCAAACCCCAACAGTAGTGTATGTGTGTGTGTGTGTGTGTGTGTGCATTTTGTTATGAGTGACAAAGAAGGCAAGGAATTACTCTCTCTACATATTTACTCTCACCTGACTATACGAGGAACAATACACTAGTTTCACAGCCTAGATTAAGAAGAGACTTTCAGACTTGGAGTAGAGAATTCAAGCAGAGGAATACATGAGACTGGATGAGCAGAGTGACATTAAACATGCATAAAGACTTTACCCATGTTTCAAAGCCTCCAGAACCATTTGGAGGCACTTTGTGAACACACAGATTATACTGCGGATTTTTAAAATCAGAATTTTTAGTGGAGGAGATTTAGGAATAAGGCTTTTGAGATGATTCTGATGCTTGTTAGATTTGAGAACCACTGGTTTATCTGACTAGCACACAATTACGGCTCTCAAAGACTCAAAGAGCCCTGTCATCAATAATGACCATTTTGTTTTGCTCTCCTGACATTATTGTTCTGAATGGGCCAGTTTGGTTTCTAAAGCTATTGATTTATGGATACTGCTTTCTCCCTTCTTCCATCTGTAGATTTTTATTCTCAGTTTCTTTTGTTGGCATCTAAAGTTAAGGAGATGTGTTTTGCATTTTTTTGTGATGGAGTCACTTCTGCCTTGTATAGTAGACACAGATTGGGTACTTTTGGTGAGAATCTCAAGGATGGGGCAGAAGGTAGATCTAAGCCATCAAAATCATTTGAACTAACCAAATCAACAATAAATCACAAACTCCAGATTTTTGTTTAAAGGGGAGGAGACCAAGGCAGTGGATGTGCAAATTAGCCAGGCCACGACTTGCTGGCTCTGGTTCATTTTGTAAACAAAAGCAGGCCTGAATTCAATCAAACATTACTTGTTAAAGTAAACTAGCAAAAAGCTGGTGAAAATTAAAGTAGAACAGAAGATGGTTTCAATAATTTCATTCTCCGGCTTTTAGCTTGAAAAAATCTACCCACCATTCCATTCTATGCGGCTTGTCCTTTCTTTCAAGATACTTTCATGAAAATTAAAGAGCATTTTAGTTATGCATATACTGAGAAATGCTACCTGTAGTATTGCATAAATTGCCTTGGGAACACATGTCTGAATACTATCATTTGTTGTTTTGACGGTATTTTTGTAGGCTTTTAGAGATTTTTTAAGTGACAGAAATGGGACCCAATAGGTTGGCTAGCTGAGAGACTAAATTGTTTGATAAATACCATGTGTCTGGTATGCTATACTTGTTTGAAGTGACACTGAGAGATTAGTTGTTTCTAGACATTTTTTGGTTAAATCTTTAATGTATACATTTTTTGGTTACGTCTTTGAGTTTCTCCTCAGAACTGAATAAGCCTAAGGGGTTTTGCTCAGTGGGCCATGGTTTTTGCCTGAGGTGAAGTTTGTCACTGAGGTGATGTGTTTTACTCAAAGAGGGACAGTCAGAATGCCATCAGAATCCCTGCATGAAGAAGTTCTAATTATTAAGCCTGAACTTAAAAGTTTCGGTAGGAATTTTCTTTACATGGAGAACTGTCATTTGGGGGGTTGTGTTGGGGCAGGGATCCAGAAGATCATTTCTAAGAGTTTTGGGACTAGTTGTAGCTGTCTAGCTGTCCACCTAGGCCAAAAGTAATCCCGAGTCATTGCCTGAAATTCTCTCCACCTGTGAGCTTGTGCTATGTTCCAGCAACTGAAAGAGGTGTTGATTCATTTCAGGCCTAGTTTGTCTATGATGAAGTTCAACCCACCACAGAAGGACTCAGGGGAACTGCACTGTGGGCTCTAGGTCTGTGATTTATGTTTTCCCTGTGCCTTTCTCTGTTTACTCTGCATTGCTGACAGTGAGGTAGACATCATATGTGTTTAGCCCAAAAGATAATGCTCAGTACCTTATAAGAATGTAGAACAGAGGTAGGTAAGAATATCTTATAGGTGCAAATCAACCGTTGGTGATAAAACAACCACCAAGGTCAAACAGTAACAATACTCCCCTGCTCTGGAATCAGATCCAGGAGGCAAACATTGGTGATGGCCTCCCCCAGGGCTACTAGCTATCATCAAAACATGGTGAAGAACTTGGACTTCCTCCTACTCAGGTCTATCAGTTGAGTGTAGAATATTCAACTTGGGGTGGATACAGAAAAATATGCTCCCTGCCCTGCCCACTCAGAGCTCTTAAGTATTAGAAGAGGATTCATTTAATACTTAATGATGATTTGGATCTAAAATAATTACCTATTAATCTTCTTTAAATGTTTTTATTGCAGGTCCTCTTAGAGACAGTACACTGGATGAAATGACCTCTTACAATTCCTTCTTATTCTTTGGTCTCATGATGATTTGTTTCAATGACATCACAGGGTGGAAACTGCTTTCTCCTGAAAACTTTAAATATCAGCTATGGGAGGAGCTTTTTCTATTTCAGGGTTATGTCATTGCTCTGGTAGTTGATGGTTCTATTTTGAGAAATACCAAATTCTTATCTTCCATCCTGGTACCTATCTATGGCATTGGCCCAACAACTAGTTACAAGAGTAGTTGAGCTTGCAGAAGGTCCTTGGGAGAAAAGTCCCTGGCTCATATTCTAATAGTCCAAGGAAATAAGAACCAATTTCCTGGCACCCCTACGTCGGTGCCTGCCCTCCTGGGGTGATTGAGAATGATGTTTGTACTCTCTTGTATCTCAGCTTTTACTCCTTTGTGTTTATTCCATTGCTGGAAGACTCAGAACATCACTTTTCTAGTACACATTGTTTGTCTGAAAATACACCTGGAGACTTGCCCAATTTGGAAATGACTTAAATTACAAAAAAAGCACAGCTGTCTTTAACAGCTCTAGGAGTTCATGCAACGAGCCTACAATTTATTGAGTAGGATTAGATGCTTATTGCCTATGACACTTTAAATACCATTACATTGAAGTTTATACAAGAAAGTCCAAGTTTAAAACTGGAATCTTAGCAATAACAGCTGGGCCATTTGTTTATGTGATAGGCAGGAAAGAATGACTTCTGTAATCTTCGTATTTGGCTTCAGGATTCTGCTCAGGAGAAAAAAAGATGGGGAGGGGGGAGAGAGAGAAGCTAATTTCAGATTGTCAAGCTGAGCTGAACACTGCTGGCTAATTTGTCCCTCATGTTAAGACCTCTGCCAAGGTTCCTCTTGTATCCTCTTGCTCTCTCACACCTGACAAACCAGCGCTTGAAATACTGTAGCCCACCTCTCTGACAGCAAGGGGTATGTCGCTAGCTCGCTTGCAGCTCTCTCCCCCAGGCGGCTCACATTCCGCATTTTGTTTCTAGCATGAAAGACTTTGTTTTAAATCATAATAGCAACCAGGCTGTAATCACATTAGAGCGCACATGGAGAACTTGCAAACAGTCATGTGTTTTGGATTTGACATTCTGATTTATGGTTGTGTGCTCCAGTTACACAGCTGCAATCTCATTTTCCGACAAAGATGTTTTCTATTTTTCTATTACTTTGCTTCACCCTGTCTTTATGTTGGGGAAAATGAAAGCCACCAGGTGAAGTCATAACATAAGTACAAATGTTTTCGTGTTTGGGTTGGAGAGCGTAATAAATGGTGTATACCAGCATTTCAAACACAGCTTGTTATTTTTGAATAAAAGTGTAAAGGGAATTGCTTACTTAAGGTAATCGCAAATTAAAGAGGTACGTGGAAATTTGTTTGTAAAACCCAGAATTGTCCTACAAACTTTCTATGTCTATCACCTGATATCAATTTCCTAGGAGGGAAATGGATGGTAATGTTCCATTTTAGATATTTGGGTAAACTGAGCTCCCTAATTAGGTATGTTCATTTCACAAAATTCTAATAAGTTCATGATTGGGAACTTCTAAAGATAATCTCTGCCAAGCTGTACATTGTGCAACCCAGAGACAAAAAGTAGTTTGCCCAAGGTCACAGAGCTGGATAGTGATTGATAGAGCTTAGTCTAGAACTCAATTTTTATCCGTCCTATTCCAACACATTTTCCACCTCTCCATTTAAATGCAGGGTGAACAGGACTTCCTGTGGTAAACTGACCACCACCACAAAGAATATTCCACATAAGTCTTTTGTGAACATATGAAAAAGGAAATTCCTTTCACTTTTTTGGGTTTTATTCACATTTAAACATTTTATGTTGTTGCTGTTAAGTCTGATGAAAATTCAAGTCCATACCTGGTTCACCAATACAGGACACAATATTCTATCTTGGTCTCATATTTGGGGTACAATGTTGGCAATAAATGTAACAATCTTAAACTCAGATGTGTTAACACTGAACACATTTCAATTCTTCACAATGAGCAATTACAAATGTGTTTCTGGCAATTCAATAAATCTCAATAAAAGGGTAAAAACATATCTGTATAAGAAAATTCAAAAGATATATACTATGAAGGTGTGCATGGGTGTAAGCAGTCAGATTGACTTGGAAATCTCTATAAAGAATAGAAAGAGGATCCCTGGGTGGCGCAGCGGTTTGGCGCTTGCCTTTGGCCCAGGGCGCGATCCTGGAGACCCGGGATCGAATCCCACATCGGGCTCCTGGTGCATGGAGCCTGCTTCTCCCTCTGCCTGTGTCTCTGCCTCTCTCTCTCTCTCTCTCTGTGACTATCATAAATAAATAAAAAGAATAAAAATTAAAAAAAAAATAGAAAGAACATTAAGATCTATTATCTGGATCATTATTTTGGGGCCCATTTCCTCTTGCATAAATTATCTTTGCTTTGTGAGAAGATTTTGACTTCAATGGTTATTAGGTCACCATGGTTTTCTCATAGAGAAGAAAATCCATATACCTAGTAATTAAATATAACATTTCTTAGTAGGATTTTCTAAATCACAAATAATGATAAAAAAAATTTTCCTCCTGTTCAGGAACTGGAAGGAGAATGAGGGACTAACAATTTTGTTTATGATTTTTACCTGAATGCACATGAACAGATGCTATATTAGAATTTTAGGTTATCTTATCTAGTTAGGAATAACACTTAGCAGATATAGTAGACATGTTTTTGATATCTATACTGGTCTCTCCCGGCCTCCATTCTTCCCTTTTCTTGACAACAGCACCAAAATATTCCTTGTAAGGAAGTTATTTCCACTTCATTTTCATCCATGAGAATTATCATCCTACCCTGAGACCAAAGGGTAAACTGATTCCTTAAACCAGTTACCTTATCTTATCTGCTCCTTTGTGACAGTGATAGTATGTGGTTTGGGCACATGACAATGAGAGTCAAAGAGATGAGTCCAAGGACTTCTGAGAATGTTATTAATCAATGTGCCTGATGAGAATGTGAGAGTCGTAGAATTTAGCAGCTTTCCTTTTTCTCTTCTTCCATTTTTTAATCTCAAGGGGAAAGCCTGGAGCTTCTAGAGCAGCTAAACACTGAGGAAGGCAGAATGGAAGAACAGGGAAAAACACATGTTACACGTCGGATCAAGTTTCCACTGAAGGTGGTCCTGGAGGACAACCGGATCAGGTGTAGGCTGGTGGCCTGGGTGGTGAAGGGATTTATCCAAGGCAGAACCAAAGAGATGGAAGTTTACTGAATACATCTCAAGGAAGCATCAGGCAGGACAGCAAAGCAGACACTGTGTGTTAAAAGGTGGTGGGGGAATGGGAGGTGAGGAGCATATGGAGTTCTCCGTTTTTGGTACCTGTGCCCAATTGAAAATAGCCCATTGGTCAACTATGGCTTATGGGTATTTTGAGGTGGGTCACCTAATGGGCCTGTTTGTATTCAGCCCAGTGGTCACTGTGGACCCTTCTAGCTCACTCAGGTTACCATTGTTCAGGTTGGCTGCCTAAAAGGGCCTCTATAGGTCCTATCAGGATTTTTAGTGACAGATGAAAAAAAAAATCCACTTTAGTGTTTCCTGGCACTTGTTACTGGAAGACTCCTAACTGATATGCCAGGGAAGTGTAAAGACAGTGAATGTCTGCTCTGAGCATAGTTATCAAGACAGTCTTTAAGGAACATGTGCCTTTGTGCGATCTCATCTATCTCACAGTAAGGAAGGAGCATATGCATGTAGTGCTCAGCAGAGTGACTGATCAGAGAGGGGCTCCTAGGAATTGTAGCAGACATTATGGTAATGATGATGGTGGTGACTCTGATTGCTAGAGTTTAAGTCAGAGAAATTATTTGCCAAATACACAGAGAAGATGCCGGGAAATGTGTCTTTGCCTGACCTAATAAGATAGAATAAGATTATTGTTAATTTAAAATGTCTTACTTTACCAGAATATTTATGTAAAGACCAACTTTACAATCTGCCTAAATTCCCCCATTTAATATTAAAAAGAAATTCTAATAAGGTTTTCTCAAATTATCATTGCCTCTATCATGGGTCTTCAGTGACTGTGAGTATTCCCACCCCATTATGTTAGGATAGGCCTATGATTGGCTTGAGACCCACATTGTTCCAAGACACTACCCTTAACTACAAGCAGCTTTCCATAAGCGAAATCCAAAGTACTATTTCTATTGTCCGTACATTTTTCAAGGGAATGTCAGTGTATGATCTCAAAAAGCATGAGGCACTGAAAATAGTGTAAACTCCAATAATCACAGTGTTACTATAAGGGCAACAATTTTCTTTTGCTACAGGTATTCTAACAGTTGTAAAGTTTGTTAACTAAAATGTGTAAAATTTGTATTGATAAACTCTTACAAATAATAGAACTCCTCTTTTGTTTTAATCAGTGTTGTCATAAAATGGGATCTATCTGTATTCATTAAATTTGTGGATCCTTAGAAGGCACTGCATGTTTCACTGTTTTTTCTTTTAGTATTAAGATGGATTTAGTTTACTTTAACCATGACCTATAGGATGTACCTTTTTATCTTAGGGCAATTTAAGGCATAATATGTGTTCATATACCCCATTCTTAGGTAGTTCATAGGTAGTTACTTTTTTTTTTTTTTTTTTTAGTTCTTAGGTTCTTAGGTTCTTAGGTACTTAAGTCACCATCATCCTAAGTAGTTAACGTTTACTAAATTACGCAAAGTGCCCTGTAAGTCACCTGACAGTGGATGTGAAATGATTAAACAGCCCCAGGTGCACATTTACTGATATGATACCTCAAGCAAATGGGATTTATCAAGAGCATAATGAAGCTTGAGTTTTAGGACTGTACACTTAACATGTCTCTTCTAAGGATCTCAGTCAGGGGGCACCCTAGCAATTCTTACCTGTAACCTCTAATTTGTTTTCCTAAGCAGGGCTTTCCAAAATAATAGAAACAGTAGCCTCACAAAAATAAGGAATAACTTGATTTCTTTGTTTCTTTCAAGGGGTAGGAACAAAGGGAGAACAAAATCCGTTTTGGCTTGAACCCCCATTCATAGTGACCTTTACAGGAACGGGGAGTTAAAGATATTCCTCTCTTCTGGCATGCAGAGAATATACCATTCAGAAGCTGTGGCTTCTGCTCATGTTAGTGAGAAGAAGTATAGTTCTGTGCAGCCATTCCTGGTTAATATACAAAGCAGTGGGCAATGCTGGGTTGTGATGGTTAACTTTAGGTGTCAGCTTGACTAGGTAAGGGATACCCACACAGTTGACCAAACATTATTTCTCTATAAGGGTGTTTCTGGATGAGATTGATTAGCATTTCATCTGTACACTGAGTAAAGGAGTGTACCAGTGCAGGTGGGCATCATCCAATACACTGAGGCCGTGAGTAGAATGAAATGGTGGGAGAAGGGAGAGTTAGTTCTCTGCTTGAGCTGAGGCATACCTCTTCTTCTGCCCTCAGACCTTGCTGCTCCTGGTTCTTGGACCTTTAGACTCAGACTAGGACTTAATATCCTTGGTTCCTTTTGTTCTCAGGCCTTTGGGTTTGGACTGAAACTATACCACTGGCTTTCCTGGACTTCCAGCAGAATCATGGACCTCACAGCCTTCTGAATCATGTAAGCCAATCACTCATAATAAATTTCTTTCTATATATCTATATATAGGTTTTTGGTTTATTTCTCTGGAGAACCTGCTTAATATTTATGTAGATGTAGAGAGTAAGGACTTCTGTAATTTCTCCTCAGCCCTGGGATAGGATAATGATAAGACAGGGCGAGTGTAACATTGAGAAGAGAACCCATGGAAACAGGAAGAAACTGAGCGTTACCATAGCGAACAGATTTCTGTTTTCGACAGGCTACTTAATGTCTGTGTCAGTCTTTCGTGAAAGGGAATCAGACATCTCTGCACATCCTTTGGTAACTACAGCTTGAAGCTAACCTTATAATATAGTATACTATACATATAGTATATGTATAATATGCATATACAAAATACGTAGTAGGATGTAGTCATTTTGCAGCACAAGTCATTTATGTAAAATGCTTCTACAATGACAGTAATACATGAATAGGAGCTCATTTAAAATATATTAAGACAATACAAATAAAAGAGAAGTCTCCTATTGGCTGCACCCCACCTCTCCGTCCCCCTACGTTTACTGTGCCAATTTCAATCATTGCCTTAGGAGGGGGAGCCCATGTTACCAGTTTGCAATATGTTCCTCTGTGCCTTTTTACACATAAATTTACATTTGCAACTGCACTTAAATGGAGATAGTATCTTACTGACTTTCAGGATCAGCTTTCAAAAAAGAACGAGAGAGTATCCTACAATACAGGTGCAGCAACTTTCCTTTGAAGCTCAAGAATATACATTAAAGATCCTTCATGTCAGCCTATATAGATGTATCTCATAATTAACTGCTGTATGAATACCCTGTAGCATGACCATAATCCATATTCGTTTACATCTTCTCCTTACTGATAGGTCTTTTGCTATGGCACTTGATGATACAATGAATATTTTTGTGTATTTTTCGGTATATTTGTACGTGAATTTCTCTGAGAAGGATACGAAACAGTAGAGTGACTGGGTCAGTGAATTCTTACACTTTACATTTTAATCTATCACCTTCCTCCAAAACTGTTGTTCCAGTTTATGCTCCCATATATCTGGGGGTGCTCATCTCAAGCAACATATAATGTTACTCCTTTTAATTTTTTGCTAATTTGATGAACATAAAGTTTTCTAATTTTTGGATCATTTAATCTTTTAAAAAGATTTTATTTATTGATTGATTGATTCATTCATTTAGAGAGTGCAAGTGGGTGGAGTGGCAGAGGGAGAGAAAGAATCTCAAACAGACTCTGTGCACTGAGTAGGGAGCCAGATGCGGGGCTTGATCCCAGGACCCTGAGCGCATGGCCTCAGCTGGAACAAAGTCAGATGACTGAGCCATCCAGGTACCCCAAGGATCATTTAATTTTTAAGTAAATATTTTGGTATCTTTCTAAGTTCCTCATTAATGAATAATCCTAAATATTTTTATACTTGGATACTTATATTTACAGCTTGTGTAATATGGGTAAGATTCTGGAACTCAAAGTTAGCAAAACAAGATAAGCAGACTTTCAAAATGCAGACACGGCAACTTAAAATTTTCGCTAGCTGGGTTGTGTATTATATCTACCTCAGAGATGATTTCTGCCTCAATAATCCAAGGGAAGACAGCAAAAATATTAACAAACTAACCTTAAATACATCTAAGAGACCTAGCTAAAGTAAGTTTAATTTCACAAACATTTACTCTGCAGCCATTATGTTCATAGCCCTCTGCTAGGACTAAAAAGATAAGTGAGATCTGATACTTATCAAGTATTTTACAGTTTAATCATGAATGCTGGTAGGCTAAAAAATAAATGTAAATGCAAGGAATATTTTATTAAGGGTCACATGGCATAAAAACTGGGTGCTCCAGAAATTTTAAGAGGGGAATTCTAGTTTGAGATATTAGGACTGGCTTCAGAGCTAGGTAAGACCTCGAAAACAGATTTCACACGGTGGGAGGATAGAGAAGGACATTCAAAGCTGAGAGAACAAGAAGAGCACACAGGTGAGGCTGTGTGTCATCTTTTGGGGCCTAATGTCTGTGTGCGTGCATGTATGTACACACACACACTAAGGCTGGGATTTGGGAGTTAATGTGGAGATAAGCCTGAAAAGTTATTTGGGTCCAGAATGGACATTATTCTATAGGACAGTATTTTTCAAAAGGCAGATTAACTACACCTGCATAGGTTAGCCTGCATATTTAAAATGCACATCCCAGCCTCACCCTAACTGGATTAAAAATATTTGGGATTTGGGGCCCAGGAGTCTTCATTTTTAACAATATCCCATAAAGGTTTGGTTTTTATGTTTTTTTTAAGTGCATTAAATTTGAAAATCACTCTTTCAGACTAGAGTGAGCCTTTGAAAAACTTGGACTCTTCTGGAAGGGGTCTAAGGAAATCAACCACTTAGGGGACATCCTGCAGGTGGTTCAGGGAAAAGAAAGAGAAGTGATGGGGGGTGGGGGGGGTGGGGGGGTGGGGGGAGTCCTACTGACTAGTGCCCTTGGGACATACTGTCTTTGGGATTGCTCTAATATCAGGATGTATGTTGGTCAGAGCAGCCCAGGTCAAAAGCAGAGATGCATTTAGGACCATTTAAAACCAATATTAGCTTTAATGCTCTTTGAAAGAGTCATAATTAGGAACGTAAAAGTCAGGTTACCTCTGATTAGTGAGAAACAGAGTGAAGGGTGAATCCATTAGGAGCTACTTGTAAGACATTCACACTTTAAGAACATTGCTTTGATGATTTTGAAGGGACTACATTGGGGGAGAAAGGCAGCTGAACCAGTTCCTACTTCAAAGACCTATTACACTGTTTATCTTTTTAGGGCAATACCCTTAATTGTTTTGAATGACACTAAAAGACTCTTTTAATTTGAATATGAATGACTTGGCCATTTGCAGGTAAATTTTGGTTAACTCCATACTATGAATCAACCAATAATTTTTAAAGATTGTTTGCATTTACCTGTATGTATTTATAGTGTATGTGCATAATTCCATGCACCTTTATGCACTTTCAAATCATATTAAAGACGCTGATCCTTGCTACTGTGAGCTATTTGGGAGAAGGATCTTCACTTATTTGCAAATAAGGCAAAGATTATATGTTTTCCTTCATTCAGTACTAGAAACCAGGTTTTCCAAAGTCTCAACAGGATTCTTCTCTCGAAAAGCCTTGAAGACAATTAAAATGTGATGGCGATGGCCTGTGGCAGGTAAGGAAATTGTTTGCCGTTCCCTGCAGATAGAAACACTGGGGAAATTCTGCAGTCTGAAAAATGGGAGGGGAGGCACACACAAAGGATTTTGAGACGCTTAGCTGTGAGGATGTAGATAGAAAGAGGCAAGTTGCTGGACAACCTTAAAATTCTTTCTGTAGGTAGGTATTTCAGTTGGATTTTCGGTTGCCATAGTAAACCCCTGAAGCAGAAGATGCTCTACCAAAATACCCTTCAACAGGGGTATCTTCTTATGTCACAGTGACAATAGAAAGGAAAGACTGCATAAAATGGGCTTATGGTTTTTTACTGCACCAGGTCCACGTTGCAATAAAAGGAATCAGGAATTTAATGACATACATTGTGTACCTACCAAAGTAGGGTGCTATGCTATTTATACATTTAGGAATTGGAAAGACAGGATCCAATAAATGTAGACTTCCAAACATTACCAAAACTTCAAAGTTTTCTTATTGATGGAGCTGCCAGTTTCCATTAGTACATAGCACAACAGCTTTCTAAAAAGGAAAGGAATGTGGGATGTAAGAACCATGGTGACAGTCTCTAGAAAAGGTATATGTGGTCAGAGCAATCTACAAGGATCATGCTGTGTTTTCAGCACTCCAGCCCTAGAAGCCTAGTATTTTCCTTTATTGCCTTCAGCACCTTGATGCTTAAAAAATATTCTTGTGTCTTCCTTTAAACCCTTCTCTGAATATGCATATAGACATCTCTTTGGGCTATGAGCTCATACGTGAAATAGGATCCTTGCCTTGATGAAACTGCATGGGAGACATCCAAGAAATATCTGCTCTAGGAAATGATTTGATGATTCAACAAGTTGGCACTCTTTCTTCTGAATCAAGACTGTGCCAGCCTTCGTGTCAGGGGCCACTGTTGGAAGGTTTGGCTTTCAACTGAATTGTAACATAGAGTCCTTAACTGCCCTGGTCAGTAAATGTCCAGCCGCTTTTTCTATCCATTTAGAGATCTTAACTTCAATCATCTGGCCAAAACCTAATTTGGGTAATCTATAAACCCAGAATTCCCCAATAATTTCACTTGGATGAGACATTGCATTTTCTGTCCTCTTTGCCCCCCAAACTTGCATCACATTACATGCTATTAAACATGTTCCACTACCAAGCTGGCTGAGGCAGCAGGTAGCACAAAAACTGTGCTTTGTACTCACTGACTCCCTTCAGAAGCCAAGTCTATAAACTGCTTGTTTATTTGGCAAGAATGCAAAAGGAGTGTCTTTCATTTCTTCCTTCCTCGTTTTCTACCTTTGAATTGCATTTGTCCAAAAGAATTCCACAGGTAATAAATAGATTTATATGAAAGGTGGTTCAAAATGACATCTTGATTTTTTTCAATTAAAAGTATTTTTTATTAGGGGCACCTGGGTGGCTCAGTCAGTTAAGTGTCTGTCTTCAGCTCACGTCATGATTCTGGGGTCCTGGGATTGATGAAGTTTTGGAATATAGGTGAGGTCCGGAGCTGATGACCAAGAAAGAATTCTTGAGACATCTTTGGTGCAAAATAGTAGTTTTATTAAAGCATGGGACAGGACCCGTGGGCAGGAAGAGCTGCTGCCCCGGGGCCTGTGAGGGGTGGCTGATTATATACCTGGGAATTGGGAGGGTATTGGGAGGGAATTGAGGATAGCTGTACTCTCTAAGGAATTTTGGAGGCATGGTTTCCAGGACCTTGAGGGGGCTAGCTACTGTTGGGAAAAGGTCACTTATTACCGTCCAATAAAACCTGAGTCATGAGACCCTTCAGATGTGTATCGGTGGACCATGTGCTTGGGGGATGATTGCCAACATGTATCTTGGGAGTTTAGAGATAAAGGAAATTTCTAAAGGAATTTTTATAGGTTAAAGTAGACTTACAGGCTCCTGGGAGTTGGGCAAAAATTGCCTTCTGCCCTTAGCAAAGTATGAACATCGAGGCAGTTGAGTCTGAAGAGGAATGTCCCTTTGCCTATTTCAAGGACTTGTCAATGTGCTGCCCCAGGCTTGTGCCTTGTCCTCAGCTAGCCCTGTGTTCCCCCATCAGGATCAAGCCCCATGTTGGGAATCCCTGCTCAGTGGGGAGTCTGCTTTTTCCTCCCCTTCTACCTCTCCTCCTGTTCATGCTCTCTCTCTCTATTAGTCTTGGAGTGCCTGAGTGGCTCAATCAGTCAAGTGTCCGACTATTGATTTTGGCTCAGGTCATGATCTCTGGGTAGTGAGATGGAGCCCTAGGTCAGGCTCTGTGCTCAAGGGGGAATCTGCTTCTCCTTGTCTCCCTTTGCCCTCCTCCCCACTTGCACTTGCGTGCACACATGCACATTCTCTTTCTCTCAAATAAACCTTAAAAATTTAAAATTTAGTCTCTATGTTGCTGTGTCAGAGAAATTAAGACTGGAACATACGGTTGTGTAGATGAGCTATAGTTTGCCTTTTAGAGATCTATGTCTAGAGAACAAGCCTTGAAAATCAATAATATTAATCTCTAAAGTACTCCCCCTGGAGAGTTCGGTGCTTATATAAATACATTTGACTTGTTTGCTTTCTTTATGGTCAGCATCCTTAATCCATAGCACCATTTTGGGTTTTTTTGAAGACAAGTAAAAGAAGTTTTAGGAATGTCTTATGCTTGCCCCTAACACAACTAGAAAGCAACTGTACTATCACCGAGGAGACTAAACACACATAAAATGCCCACAAAACAGAACATGCTAAAATGCGGTAGAGAAAGCCGGTATAGAAGTCGTACTAACTGTATTTGAATCCTCACTCTACCACTTATTAGGTGTGTGATTCTGGGCAAGTTACGTAACTGCTCTATGCCTCATTGTTCCCACCTATAAAATGGGAATAATAACAGTTAACACATCTAAGGGTCTCAGGACAGGATATCAATATTAGGGATATTTATAAAATATTAAGTGAAAAGATGCATGCAAACAAAATGTGAATTTTTGAAGGGAGAGTTTTCTTTGAGTTAGAATATTTAAGGGAGTTTCCATGGAAAGCTCAATGGATCAGGTTGAATTTGAGCTCTGAATTTCAAAATTAGAAATGTATTTTGAAATACATTGTATTTGATTTGAAAATACATTTTCAAAAAATGTATTTTTTGCACTTACTGACTTCCTTCTGAAACCAAGTTTATATCCCATTGATCTATCTGACAAGGATGCGTCAATAGTGCATTTCTATTTTTATGATTCCAAAATCAGAATTTTTTTTAAAGAATGTTTATTATAAAACATATAGAACATACAGAAGTACAGAGAAGAAAATATAGTATTCCTTTATGCTCTGTTGATATATTCTTGATTTCCTTCCTGTCTTTTTTCTATGCATGCATTTTAACCAAAATGTGGTCATGGTGCATATATAGTTTTGTGTCCCACTTTTTCATTAAGTCCATGGGTAGCATTTTTTATTGTTGTCACTTACTTTTAGAAACATTTTTTTTAAATGATGACATCATATACAATCCTGTGAAATCTCTTGGTTATTTATTGCTATCATTTAGATTATTTACAATCTTCCACTATTATATGAAAACCGTGTGTATTTTGCTACATAAGTTTTGGTGAGTTTCTTTAACTTTTTTTTTTTTTTTAAAGAACAGAACCTTAGAAATGAATATACTGACTTAAAAAGACTGTGTTTTTAAAATTCTTTTAGAGTTTATAGTTAGAATTATTTCAGAAGGGGCAGCCCGGGTAGCTCAGCGGTTTAGCACTGCCTTCGGCCCAGGTTGTGATCCTGGAGTCGCAGGATCAAGTCCCACGTTGGGCTCCCTGCATGGAGCCTGCTTCTCCCTCTGCCTGTGTTTCTGCCTCTCTCTCTCTCTCATGAATAAATACATAAAATCTTAAAAAAAAAAAAAAAGAATTATTTCAGAAAAGTTAAACTAATTTACACTCTGCCTAGAAATGTTGAAGAGTTTATATCTCACTGCAAATTCACTATAATGAATATTATCATTCTTAAACATTTGTTGGCTTACTAGATAAAGCATAGCATTTTCCCTTAATTTATAATTATTTGCTTTACTAGTGCAGTTGATTTTTTTCCATGTTTCTTTATTTTGGGTTTCTCCATCTGTGAGAGTCTGTATCCCTTGTTCAGTTTTGAAGGGATGATTTTGATGTTCTTATGTACTTATGTACATGCATGAGCTTTTGCACAATAGTGAAAGTAACTCTTGGTCACATTTGAGCCAACTTATTTCTATTCGTTTTTCATGTATAGAAATTTACATTCTTATAAAGTTAGTTTAAGAATTTTTGACTCGTGGGATCCCTGGGTGGCACAGCGGTTTAGCGCCTGCTTTTGGCCCGGGGCGCGATCCTGGAGACCCGGAATCGAATCCCACGTCGGGCTCCCAGTGCATGAAGCCTGCTTCTCCCTCTGCCTATGTCTCTGCCCCTCTCTCTCTCTGTGTGTGACTATCATAAATAAATAAAAATTTAAAAAAAAAAGAATTTTTGACTCGTGATTTCTTTTAGGTTGTTAAATTTAGGTTGTTAAATTTGGTTTGTCTTAATAAAATCTAATTAAGAAATTAAATTTTTACTAAGGAGAGGTGGAAGAGATATTTCTTTCTCATTCTGATTTCTTTTCTCCTCTTCTTTCTCCTCCTTCTTCTAAAGAGTCTGTCAATCAAAGATGACTCATAGTTAATTTTGAAAAAATACATTTTTTTGTCCCTTTTAAGTCTTTAACTCTTGGTTCACACCAGTATCTTACAGAGGCTGTAGTAGTCAAATAGTTAAGTAGAAAATATTTTCCTATGAGCTGGAAATAAATTATGGGCATTGCTTGACAAAGATTCAAACTTTAGAATAGCAATTAAAAAAAACCACACACATTTTGTTCTTGCTTGGTAGAATCCAGTCCTCTTTATTGAGTTTGCTCTTGTGGCTGTTGGTTAGGCCCTGTTCAGTGGATAAATCTAAAATGCACATTGTCCTATCATTTGTTTTTCTAGGGGACACTGACTTCTATCCTTTACATTGCTTCCCAGCAGGTCTGCCATAAGTGGGGAAGAGTTGGGGAAAGTTTGTACAATCATATTTCACAGGAAGTTTGATGTAAAAGAGATTAAACCTTAGCATTGTTTCCCAAATTATTTTAAATGTCAGTTTAAGAGGCTTTCAAGGTTTTGGGTTTTGTTTTGTGTGTGTGTGTGTGTGTGTGTGTGTGTGTGTGTTTTGAATGGAAGTATTAACTAGAACTGCCAGGGGCAGTTAGTTTGAGAAAAGCAATACTGTGCATCTTAAATTGGGTAGAAATTTTTATGACTCAAATTCTTCATTTATTATACCCAGATGGTGGAACAGGCTGCTGTCTCTGATGCCCTGGTGGAAATAAACCATCAAGGGATACTTTTCTAAGACGGAAGCCTCACTAAGAAGTTTGAACATGGTGCCTTGGTTGCCTTTTCTTTGGCATTTTGACTGGTGCTTCATACTGCAGCATCTTTAACTTAAATGTGATTCATTGGATTCCCTGAGATTTAAAGCTCTTCCTGAAAATTGCAGTTGCCTATATGTACATTGGCTAAGGAATTAACTGAAGGTGTTGCTTTCCCAAGTAATTACCCACCTGAAACCTGAAAAAAGTGAAGCAATCATTTGTTCAGTTAACAAATTATTTGTTCCTTACCCATAAAGTACAAGATACCCTAATGCAGCCAGGAAAAGAAGTTGCCGGAAAAAAGTTAAGTATGAAAACTGAACAAACTATTTAAAAGTACTATTTATAAATCATATCTTAATGGGAAATTCTTTTGTTTTGAGAAAACCTTTACTTAAAAAGTAAATATACTAACAAGCTATAAAAAACAAGGATAGAGAACAGACTGAGGGTTGCTGGAGAGGAAGTGGTGGGGGGATGGGCTAAATGAATGATGGGCATTAAGGGGGACACTTGTGATGAGCACTGGGTGTTCTATGTAGGTGATGAATCACCAAATTCTGCTCCTGAAACCAATACTACATTATCTGTTAATTAACTTGAATTTAAATAAAACTTGGAAAAAAATACTGATACAATGTGGCATTCTTACTGGTTTAATATGTATAGCACCTCATAATTATAAAGTGTGTTTACATATGATATCTCATTTAATTTATACAACATTTTAGTGGTAGATAGGGAAGACATT
Source organism: Vulpes vulpes (assembly GCF_048418805.1). Classification (NCBI taxonomy): domain Eukaryota; kingdom Metazoa; phylum Chordata; class Mammalia; order Carnivora; family Canidae; genus Vulpes; species Vulpes vulpes. Next base: position 90,841,713 of record NC_132785.1, read on the forward strand.
ACCATCTTATTTTTACCCATCAATGAGTTGATAGCTAAAGTTACCTGCTAGTAAGAGATGGAGCCAAGAATCAAAAGTAGATCTTCTGAGACTTAGGCTGGCTCATTTCTTCTCTATTATAATGCTGAAGGAAAAGATAATGAATATAGCTACATTTGCATGTGTGACATCTTAGAGTTTAGGTGAATATTTTAGTGATAGTCGCTGTTACAGTTTTTCCTTTTAAAAATGAATGTAGGGGCACTGGGTGGCTCAGCGGTTGAGCATCTGGCTTTGGCTCAGGTCATGATCCTGGGGTCTTGGGATCGAGTCCTGCATCAGGCTACCTGAAGAGAGCCTGCTTCTCCCTCTGCCTGTGTCTCTGCCTCTCCCTCTGTGTCTCTCATAAACAAATAAAATCTTTTTTAAAAAGTTAATGTAAATTAAGGCATTGCTAGGATTTTATCTCTTAGTATAAATGGGTAAGTAGCTATGGTTTAACTATGATAAAACAGCAGAAAAATATGTCATAATATTTTAAGTTTAAACATAGAATATTTATTATTGCAGATTTTTTTTTAGGAAGGAAACCTCCAGGTTTGGTTTTATCTAAGCATTGTATCAGGATTTCCTTTGTTGTTTTTTTCTATTTCATTTTCTAGTACAGTTTACTGGAGTTGCAAAGCTGAATTGGCAAATAATTATAGCCACAATTATCTAATTTTGCTGCTTCCTAGGTAAAAGGATTTCCTCTCTGAGGGTAATGTGGGTAGACAATGATAGGCTGGGTTGTATGCTGCTGAAACCACTATTGTATGTCAGAAGAATGAGCAACAGATAGAGAATTTTGGTTGTTTGAATTAGTATGGATTTCTGCTAAACCCAAAGCTTGAGAAAAATTCTATTCATGGTCCCCTTTCTCAGTAGAAAACAGATGGGAAGAGTACTGCCATCATTTATACTTGGAATACTGTGCAACATGGATGCAGACCTGGAAAATAATTGCCTGATGGTCAGAAAATCAAGGAACTAGAACATAATTCAATTCAACAAATGTTTGAATTGAATGTGCCTCTTCTGGGGCAGGCACAGTTCTGTGACCTAGGACTATGGCAGAAAGCAAGTGATATACAGCCTCTGCAGTCATGGAACTACAGGCTAGGGGAATTACTGATACTAAACATTCCTCATTACAAGGATGAGGAATTATATAAATAAAAAAGGATAGGGGACTATAGGAATGAAAAGTAAGGGGATTTAATCTAGTTTGTGGATGGAAGGAAGACTTAAATCTTTTAAACTTTAAAAAATTCTTAGGAAAAAAAGCAGAAGAATTTAGAAAAGCCTGGGACACCTGGGTGGCTCAGCAGTTGAGCCTCTGCCTTCAGCTCAGGGCGTGATCCTGGAGTCCCAGGATCTAGTCCCACATCGGGCTCCCTGCATGAAGCCTGTTTCTCTCTCTACCTATGTCTCTGCCTCTCTCTCTCTCTCTGTGTGTGTGTGTGTGTCTCATGAATAAATAAATAAAATCTTGTGTGTGTCTGTGAGGATGTTTCTAGAGGCGCATCTGAGTGGTTCAGTCTCTTGACCATTTACTTTTGCCTTGGGTCTTAATCTCAGTGTCCTGGAATGGAGCCTTACATTGGGCTCCCTGCTCAGCAGGGAGTCTGCTGCTCCCTCTCTCTCTGCTACTTCCCCTCCATTCATGTTCTGTCTCTCATTTTCTCTCACTCTCAAATAAATACATAAAACCTTAAAAAATATTTCTAGATAAGATTCACAGAAGACTGAATAAAGGAGATTGCCTTCCCTAATGTAGATGACCTTCATCCAGCCAGTTGGGTCATAACTTAGAATTAACATGATTTATCAGAAGCATAATGTTACTTAAAGCTACTTAACATTAAGCTAATAATTATTAAAATTTTAAAACACTTACTGAATTTTAACAATATTGATTTCATGTTACCACTCAGCTGATAGAGGAATCTATCAACCATAAATATATTCTTATGTAACTACACAACTATCTATATGAATCTATCTACTATATATTGCCATAGTTAAATCAAGAATGGGATATTGTAGAAAGGATGAATCATGAAGATAAATACAATTGTCTAGGAAAAGCATGAGTTATCAGCCAGGCAGTAAACATTAGTAAATATGATTTATAGTATTAGGAGCAGCAAATGTGTGGTGAAAACAAAAGAAATAGAAAGTGTGGTGCTTTTCCACACAGAGCTTACAATCTCATCCTTAACCAGATCAAATACCTTGACTATACCACTAAAGGACTTTGGGACTAGTAGAAATTTCATCTGTGCAAACCAAAACTTACATGGGAAGGGACATGGGGCAGGAGTGCACAGAGGTAGGTTGGATTAATTAATTGAAGACATTTTTATTAAGAGCAAACAAGACTGAGGCATTCCTGCTAACAAAGGGGATTCAGCAGTGAGCAAGAGACACAGTCCCTCTTGGAGTTTAGGGATATGATGTAACTAGGAGCTAGTAAACAAATAGTCTTCCCTAAATTTTTCAGTCATGCTTGTGCTAAGTGTCTAAAGGACTTTAGGTGCTGTGAAGGTGTAGGAGGAAAGTTAGGAAAGGCTTTTCATAAGAAGTGAGTTTTCCCCTTTGACAAGAAGGAAGAACAGGAATTAACCCAATTAAGGGAGAAGAGGAGAGCCTCATTATTAACAGAGGGAAAACCCCCATGAGGAAAGGAGATCAACTCCTCTGAAAAACTGAAAGAGTAGTATGTGTGGTGCATGGTGAGATAGAGAGAATGTAACAGGATATGCTAGATTATGTGGACCTTGTAGGACCCTAAAAACATTAGAAGACCACTGCAAGTCTTCAGTAAAAGGGTGACATGATCAGATGTTCATTTTAAGAAGACAGTTCTATCATGTGGCAGATGGACCATAGGAGATGAAGAGTGAAAACATGAAGAACATTACAGGTGGCACAGGCCTCAGGGAATAGTGGGATCAGCCCAGAGTGTTAGTGATGCATGTGGAGAGAAGAAGATGGATAAATACATTTGTTGTCGAAGTAGAATCAATAGAGCAATTAGATGCAGGGGACTATGATAAAGGAGAAACCAAAGTGACTCCAGACTTTGGGTGTGAGTGTCTGGAAGGTGGTAGAGTCATTTATTAATCTGTGGAGGAAGATAGAGGGATGAGTTTTGAAGAGAGAATAAGATTTAAACCAAGAATATTTCTTGCAGGAGATGAGAAGTGAGAAAGTACTCCACAAATACCAGAAGAAAATGCTATAGAAAGGCATGAAGGCAGAAAGAAGGCCATTGATAAATGTGTCTGTTTACAGAAGAGTGAAGAGAAAGGAGGAATCTATTGTAATGAAGAAAAGGGGAAGACACCCTTAAAGGAAAGGCAGATATATTTGAAGTCAACCTTCGTTGAGCCTATGAAGAGATGGTCCTGAAGATCATAGCTTAAAGGTTAGGCTAGAGATGATCCCAATGTCAGGGATGCCTGGCTGGCTCAGTGTGGAGAGCACTCAACTCTTGATCTCAGGGTTGTTGGTTCGAGCTCCACACTGAGCAAAGAGATTGGTTTAAAAAAAGATTATCCCAATTCTTTGCTCATGTGGGCAGACAGGAAGGCACTTTTATTCAGTTTGACACCTTGAAGAGATCCAATGGTGACAAAAAATAAATAGAGCCAAACACTTTTCTTGGATATTCAGTTCTATACAAATACTAGTAGTATGGCAAAAGGGGTTGTAAATAGTAGAGAGAAGGACTCCAGTTATCAGAAACCTTTTAAACCTTGGTTTAAAAACAAGAACAAGAGCAACAGTAATAGCAAGGAATACAACTGCTATTCATGGTGCTTCTAATATGTGCTCACTAAGCACTTACCATACTTGACCTCATTTAATTTGTGCCATCACTTTATAAGTATATATTTAAATCTCCATTTGCAATTAGGAAATAGAGCTCAGTGATACAGTTAACTTCCCAATAATTAAGCAACTAAGAAGTGGTAGAGGCAAGATACAGGTCCAGATTTGGTTAACTCTAAAATCCTTGTGCTTTCCCACTAACCACTCCACAACACTTCTAGCCTCAGGAGGAAACATCAGGAAACTCATGGTTTATATTTGCTCCAGGAGGAAACTGGACATGGCTCTGAGTGCCCGACCTATACCAGGCTTCTAGACCCATCTGGGGTCCTGCTGTAGTGGAAGTAGCTAGTTAAGGATGAAGGGCACTTGAGAGGGACAAACATAAGAATAGGGAAGGAACAGAAGTCTCTCCATTTCTTCACTCCCCAATATAGTCAACTATCTGGATTTAGACTTTATACATTGATCACTAACTATTCTGGTTTCATTTTCTGAATTTCTAGGGTAAGAAAGAGTCTTTGTCCTAACAGCACTCGCCTCCCATCCTACATGCCTTTCAGGAAGTGATTGTACTGGAATTTGAATCCAAGTCTAGTTAGTAGAATTCCAAAATGCATGAGCTTTGTCACACCCCACACAGACCTTTGTGAGACCAGAGAAGGTCAAAAGGACAAAGACAATGACTTCAGAGGAACCTTTTAGTTTGAACAGCCAGGACACAACGGCTTCCATGGAGGTTTGTGACTAGAGGGAGCTAGAAAGTCTAGAATTTAAACCATACTCCACTGGCCACAGATAGACAATGACCTCAGCTCCTTCCTCCTTTATGGAAATCCAGCTTGTGGTATATATCACAGGAATGTCAAGAATGAGGTTTGTGGCCTCAGCAATTTCATTGTTAAAAGCCATGAGCCGAAGTATAGGATAGTAATTATAGTAGAGAAAATGGATTTTACCAAGTTTAACTCAATTTAACACTGTATCTTAACAAATCTTGAGTTCCAAACCAATCCCCCACTCATTGGGGATTCAAGTTCACATGTCTTTGCAACACACAGCTTCCTGCCGCTAAGGAAAAAGGGCTTTAGAAGACTTACAAGGCTTCATAGACGTCAAATAAGTCTTATGAAACAACATGTTCACGTGTTAAGTGTAAATGAGTCAGAAACATAAGGATTAAATTTCCTTAAAATACACAGGGGTTTGAAAATGAAGGGAAAAATGCTGAGGGCAAAACGTGTTTTGGATTTTGGCAAACCCAAAACATTTGAAAAAAAATGGTTTGATGTTTGATGAAACCTAAATACAGCAGAGTTTGCTCATCTCTTATTATGATGAAGGCCAATAAACCATTTTTGTGTGAAAACAGAGTCCCATTGGAACTGCCTGTGGACCCTCACTACTGTAGAATTTGACTGATTTTTTTCATTTCATTAGTTCACAAACTTCCTTACTCACACAGTGGTTGGTGGTCTCCCCCGCATGAGTTCTCAGCAAAGACATAATAAGAGAATACTGGAGAAGATGTCTGGGATTACTAAAACTTCATTTGTCTTATAAAATGTACTTCAGGGCATAACCACTATACAATAAAACATTAACATAAATCATCAAAATAGAATCATGCCTTGTCAAGATAAATAAGAGGAATGTGTTTCATGTGGCATGTCCTCATTTCTTTAAATTGGTTTGTTCACATGCTAATCTGCAAAACTGAACAATCAGACATTCTGGGGTATGAGTTATGGCAGTGAGATTTCCCCATTCATAGATTTCGTGTCACTACTCCTGATTTTCACTGAAGTTTCTAAAGTAGTCATAAAGATGGGAATAGGGTCTGGTGGATCCTCTAGGAGCCATGGCAGTAGTAGGAGGTGAAAACAGATGGCAATACTCTTTTTCTTCTTGAAGTGCTTTCTTAGGGTCTATGTGAGATCAGAATAGGAAACATCATTTTTATTCCTCCAGTCTTAGATTTCTCATGCAAATAGAGGCTCCCTCGTGAAAAGTATTCTGTCCGGATTATTTGGGTTGGCCTTTAATTTGAACTGAAATTACTTTATCCTTGTGATGCTCTAGTAGTCAGATTTGTGTGACAAGCCACTCACTTTTTAAAAGACTTTCATAATGTGTATCAAGAAATGTTTCAAAGACAGATATAAAAATAACAAGAGGGACCATGGATTGAGCGAGTGCTATGTGCCAGCCCTTATGCTAAGCTCATTGCATACACCACACTTTTGAAAGTTCTCTGAGAGAAACAAAATCATCTCCATTCTGCAGATGGGGAAACAGAGGAACTGAACTACATCACTGAACTACATCATGGTGGTAGAGTTAGTATTTCAACTATTCATTTATTTGAATGGTTACAAAACAATTGATTTGCGTCAGGCATTATGCCAAGTGTTGGAATAAGACATATCTCCTGCCCTCACAGACTTTACATTCTAGATGGGAGAAGACCTTTCTGATCCGAGAACCTCATTCTTGACCACTGTACACATTTGTCATGGTTTTTAAGTATAATGAGACAGTAATAAAGACTTCATATTGATTTATCTTGGACTTGGTTCATAGGAAAGTGTTACGGGGAAAAGGCCATTGGGGAGATTATCATTGTGGAGACAGAGGAGAGTTGCCAAAGCAGAAAAGAAAACCCCTTATGTAGGAAATCACCCTTCTGCATTTTACGAATTAGATTACTCTGAATTTAAAACCATTTCTAAATACACAATATTGACTTGGACCTTAAATTTTTAAGAATTGTAGGTCTGGAAGATGTCCCTCCTGCTCTATATGTTCAGCTGAAAAGAGCTTCATTTTATAGTGCTGTTAGCAAATACTTACTGCCATCCTTGTGATTTTCCTGACTTATTTGAGGTTTTATTGATTTGAGGGTAAATTATCAGTGAAAAAAGCTTTCAACCCAGAAAGCTTTGGATTGAAAACTTGAGCTGCTTGTTTTTAATCCTCCAGGGTATAAGAATTTTGGCATGAAAAAGGATCTACACTAAACTTCTCACTTTTATGAAACCGAGAAACTAAGGTTAGAGATTTGAAATACATAACAGTCCTCATGAGAGCAGGCCTGGTCTAACTCTCATGTAAAAGAAGCAATAATGATCTTCTTTAGACCAAGTTGTACTGACCACTCACATGTTGGAGTCACTCTTGCCCTTAAGATTTACATGATATTATTTAAAAATTCCATTCCATGGTCATAGGAAGTCAAGCATGTTCCTAAAGTTTTCTGCAAATTTTTGCAAATTTCTAAGGGCTCACATTCCCATGCCCACCTGTGGCTCCACACTCCAGCTGCTCCCATATTAGTTCTGATTATAGATGGATCACCTGTCACATTATATTCCTATTCCATGATGTGTTGACCTACACTTAGAACTCAGAACTTTTACTTGATTTCACACTCTTACATACACAGAGGAAGACCCAAGCAAACAAACATTTATACAAAATCTTTATGTATTTATGAGACTTCACTGAGGTTTTGGTAAGATAGAAAGTATATTCACAAAGTCGTGCAACAATCATCACTGCCTAATTTTAAAAGATTTTCATAACCCTAGATGAAGACCCATACTCCTTAGCAATTCTCATTCCTCTGTCTCCATTCCCTGCCCTGGCAATGGTTAATCTACTTTCTGTCCTTATGTGTTGCCTATTCCGAGCATTTCATATAAATGGAATCATGTAACATATATATAATCTTTTGGGTCTAGCTTCTTCCACTTAGCACAATGTTTTCAAGCATCATCCATGCTGTTGTATGCTTCGGTACTTCTTTCTTTTTTATGATGGGATAATATTCCATTGTATGGATAGGCCTGTGTACCCTTCACCAGCTGATGAGTATTAGGTTTGTTTTCAATGCTTAACTATTGTGGATAATGCCCCTATGAATATTTGTACAAAAATTTTTGTATGAACATATATTTTCAATTCTTTTGGGTATATCCCTAGAAGTGGAATTGCTGCATTAAATGGCAAGTCTATGTTTAACTTTTTGAGAAATTGATAAACTATTTTCCAAAGTGGCTGTACCATTTTACATTCCCACTGACAAGGGATGAAAGTTTCAACTTTTCCACATTATTGTCACACATTCTTTTTCTACACATTATTTTTACTATTGCAGTTATCCTAGTACATGTGAAGTGGTATCTCATTATGGTTTTGATTTCCATTTCCCTAATGATTAGTGATGTAGAGTACATTTTCAGGTGCTTAGTGGCTTTTCTATGTCTTCTTTGAAGAATGTCTATTTGAATCTTTTGCCCACTTAAAAAATTGTATTGTCTTTTTATTGTCAAGTTGTAATAGTACTTCTGCTAGACCTTTATCAGAAATATAATTTACAAATATTTTCTTCTGTTTTATTGGTTGTTATTTCCCTTTTTTGATAGTGTCCTTTGAAGCCCAAAAGTTTTAAATTTTGTTAAAGTCCAATATGTTTAGTTTTCCTTTGGTTGCTTTGCTTTTGGTATTATTCCTAAGAAACCATTCCCTAATCTAAGCTTATGAAGATTTATACCTACATTTTCTTATAAGAATTTTATAGTTTTAGCTCTCTTATTTAAGTCTTTGATCCATTTTCAATTAACTTCTGTATATAGTGTGAGATAAGGGTCTAACTATTCTTTTGCATGTGGATATTCAGTTGTCCCAGCACCATTTGTTGGGAAAACTATGCTTTCCATATTGAATTGTCTTGGCATGTTTGTCAGAAAACCTCCTGATTATTAATTGTATGGGTTTACCTCTATGTTCTTACACAGCAATTCTGCAATCTCCAGCCCTCCCCTGCAAATTTAGCTCTGGATGTTCCTTTGCATGTTCAGGGAGCTTACTAAAGTATGAATATACTGCTCCCAGGTGTGCCTCTGATTAAGGTAGTAGACAAGAATTAATCTCTAACATAGTGAGAATGGGGAGTGAAGGGGAAGGATGGCTTCCTTGTCCTTCTGGTCACACAAGAATTGACAATATTGTATTGTAGCCAAGTGGTTGATCAGACAGTTGCACTAGTTGTGTGATTTGGAACAATAATTTAACTGCTTTGAGCCTCAATTTTACTTTCTGTAGTGTATATCTTATAGTAGTATTTCTGTGTGGGAATTCCTTCCCAGAATTTCCCAGGGAATGTATGTTTTCTTGAATCTTGGAACCTGTGAGAAATCAGTTGAGAAATTGGGAAAATAGCACAAACTATTATAATTCTCTTATGATAAACATAGAAATATTATAGGCTTTAAGATAATCACTGATGTCACATTGAAAGCAAGAGCAGGAATGAAAGTCAAGATAGACATTTCCAGAACTGTGCCAGGACCGTATAGGAGAAAAACAGCCATAATTGAATTCTGCTCAGCCCAATATAGCATGTGTCTATTGATTACTTGAACTGAGACTAGTCTGCCCTCAGAATTGCTATAAATGTAAAAAGAATTTAAAGACTTGGGGAAAATAATGTGAAATATCTCAATAATTCTTATTGATGACACACTGAAATGATAATATTTTGAATATTTTTAGTTAAACATATTACTAACATAAATTAGGCCTGATTTCTTTTCTATTTTTAATCTGGCTCCTAGAAAATTCAAATGACATAGATGGCCAGCATATGTAGTTTGTGGCTATTGTCATATGTGGTAGGAAAATTATTATATAGTACCGAGTTTCCAGATCTCTGGTATATCCACACTTTCTCCCAGTAATTCAATCAAACACTAATCTAACTGTTATTGTGATGCGATTTCGGAGATCTAAGTAAGGCCTTACATGTGTTGGCTTTAAGATGGGGGAATTATCCACATGGATCTTACCTAGTCACAGGAGTGTTTTAAAAGCAGAGAGTTTTCTCTGGCTAGTCACAGAAGAAGAAAACGGAGAGAGCTCTCCACCTGGACTGGAAGAAAGAAAAACATCCAGGTTGTGAATTGCCTCTGGGGCCACAGGCAAGGAACTGTGGGTGGTCTCTAGTAGCTAAGAGTGGTCCCTGGCCGACAGCTAGCAGGGAAATGGGGACCTCAGTCCTAAAACCACAAGGAAATAAATTCTTTCAACAACCAGTGAGCTTCGAGAGGACCCTGAACCCTTTGATGAGAACTGTGGCTTTTGATTTCAGCCCCAGGGACCTAACTTACAGAAACTATGAGATAAATTTGTGTTATTTTAAGCTGTCAAATTTGTGGTGATTTGTTACACAGCAATAGAAATCTAATGAAGCATGTTACAAGAGCTTGTTTGTGGCTCTCTCTGTGACTAATAATGAGTCATTCTTGTGAATAAAATAAGTATCAATAAATTTGTATATATGCTACACTTCATACAAATCCTATGTATTTTAAGAGAGAATGCGTATGGAAGCAAAATAAGTCCTTAAGTTAGCTGTTTTGACATATGATTCTGTGTAGTGCTGTTAATCTTGCTAGAATATCTGAATGTTAGGTTTTTCCAGCTTTATTCAATAATTTTTGCTGGCTTTTTCCAGTTTCTGAATATTCACTATAGGGCATAGTTCTTTACAAGTTTGTCTAAAATATGTTCTTTATAGTTTGTCTAAAATACTAAGACAAAACAAAACAGCAACCACTACTAAAAGCTTTTCCTTGGTAAATATCACTAACATACAGAATAATTTATGATTTCAGGAACTCACAAACATTTCTGGGATTCCTGATTTCTTGTTTCCTAAAGATTAGTATCTATTGGGAATTTGGAAAAACTGTTTAGTGTTGCTATAAGGATTAAATGAATTAATGAATGTAAAGTACTTAGGCCTGGTCCTGGACAGTGTTAAGTGCCCAACACATGGTATTTATTATTAGTCTCTAGCCTCAGACACATAAATAATGGGAACATAAAGTTGACTATGAACATTTATGTATGTAACTGATGAGATAATAAGAAAGTAAATGATCATTTTCCCCTGCAAACCCATGTCTATCTTCTTACCATTATAAAAGAGTGTGAATTGAGTTTGGAGAGTTTGATATGATTTTATTTGCTTGTTGCTAATAACAATAATAAAAATGCTTTGCAGGATCTGACAATAATCAATTAGTTTGATTCTGCCTTTTGTTTATTTTTTTAAGATTTTATTTACTTATTTGAGAGTGAGAGAGCATGAGCTGGGGGAGAGGCTGAGGGAGAGGGAGAAGCAGGCTCCCTGTTGAGCCTGGAGCCCAATGCAGGGCTCAATTCCAGGACTCTGGGATCATGACCTGAGCCGAAGGTAGATGCTTAACCAACTGTGCCACTCAGGCACCCCAGTTTGTTTATTTTTAAAATTCCATTTATGAGTGGAATTTTGTGGTATTTGTCTTTCTCAGTCTGACTTATTTCACTTAGTATAACTCCCTCTAGGTCCATCCATCTCTCAAATGGCACGATCTAGTCCTTTTTTTGACTGTGTAATATTCTATTGTGTTTATGTAGCACATTTTCTTTATTCACTCATCTATTGATGGACAGTTAAGTTTTTTCCATGTCTTAGTTATTGTAAATGATGCTGCAGTAAACATAGGGATGCATATATCTTTTTAAATCCGTGTTTTTGTTTTCCCTGAGTGGGAATTTCCAATGGTAGACTCATTGGACCATACGGTATTTCTATTTTTAATTTTTCCAGTAACCTACATACTGTTTTCCACAGTGACCGTGTCAATTTACATTCCTACCAACTGTGCATGAAGGTTCCTTTTTCTCCATGTCTTCACCAACACTTTTTGTTTCTTCTTGATTTGGGCCATTCTAACAGTCATCTATCTTGTGGTTTTGATCTGCATTTCCCAGATGATTAGTGATGTTGAGTATCTCTTCATGTTTCTGTTGGCCAGCTGCATGCATGTTTTGGAAAAATGTCTATTTAGGTCCTCTGTCCATTTTTTTTAATCTTTTTTTTTAAGATTTTATTTTTTTTATTTATTCATAGAGACAGAGAGGGAGAGAGAGGCAGAGACACAGGCAGAGGGAGAAGCAGGCTCCATGCAGGGAGCCTGACGTGGGACTCAATTCTGGGTCTCCAGGATCACACCCCAGGCTGCAGGCTGCACTAAACCGCTGTGCAACAGGAGCTGCCCTCTGTCCATTTTTGAATCAGATTTTTTTTGGGGGGTTGATTTGTATAAATTCTTTATATATTTTTGACATTAACTCCTATTGGGTATATCATTTGCAAGTATCTTCTCCTATTCAGTAGGTTGTCTTTTTCCTTTGTTGATGGTTTTCTTATTGTGCAAAAGCTGTGTGTGTGTGTGTGAGAGAGAGAGAGAGAGCTCTATACCCAATGTAGTGCTTGAACTCATGACCCCAAGATTAAGAGTTGCATGCTGTACCAACAGAGCAAGCCAGGCATTTCTGTGCAAAAGCTTCTTATTTTGATGTAGTCAATCCCAATAATTTCCTTTTGCTTTTGTTTCCCTTGCCTTAGAAGATGTATCTAGGTAAATGTTGCTATGACATCAGAGAAATAACTGCTTGTGCTTTTTTCTAGAGTTTTTCTGGTTTGGGGTCTCACATTTAGGTCTTGAATCCTTTTTGAGATTATTTTTGTGTATGGTGTTGTAAAGTAGTCCAGTTTCATTCTTTTACATGTAGCTCTCTAGTTTTCCCAACACCATTTATTGAAAAGACTGTCTTTTCCCCATTGTATAGTCTTGCCTCCTTTGTCATAGATTAATTGACCATATACATATGGATTTAATTCTGAGGTTTCTATCCTTTCTCTTGATCTATGGGTCTATTTTTGTGCCAGTACCACACTCTTTTGATTATGATAACTTTGTAGTATATCTTGAAATCTGGAATTCTGACACCTCCAGCTTTGTTCTTTACTGTTCATTACTGCCTTGGCTATTCAGGGTTCCATACAAACTTTAGGATTATTTGTTCTAGTTTTGTGAAAAATGCTGTTGGTATTTTGGTAAGAATTGTATTGAATCTGTAGATTGCTGTGGGTAACATAGACATTTTGACAGTATTAATCCTTCCAATTCATGAACATGAAATATCTTTCCATTTGCATCATCTTCAATTTCATTCATCAGTGTATTATAGTTTCAGAGTACGGGTCTTTTGCCTCTTGGCTATTCCCAGGTATTTTATTCTTTTTGGTACATTTGTAAATAGTGTTGTTTTTAAAATTTCTCTTATGTGACTTCATTGTTAGTGCATAGAATGCTACTGATTTCTGGGCATTAATTTTTGTATCTTGCCATTTTACTGAATTCATGTATTACTTCTATGAGCTTTCTGTAGAATCTTTACAATTTTTTACAATATATCCATGATATATTCAAAGTGCTGAAACGAAAAAACCTACAACTGGCATGATTATCATTCAGATTTGAAGAGCTTCCCTAACAAACAAAAGATAAAGGAATTTTCATCACTAAACCTGCCTTGAGAGAAATGTTAAAGGGACTTATTTAAGTGGAAAAGAAATGGAAATCAGTCATAATTAGACAGAGGGAAAATATGAATAAAAAGATGTAAAATATGACAATATATACATAAAATGAGAAGGGAGTAATAAGGGAAGAGAAAGAGAAAAAATAAAACAGTAACAATTTAAAAAAGAAAAAAAAAAAACCTTGTTTGTTTTCTGTTCCTTAGCACCACTGGGTGGTTGGTGGGGGCTTGCAGACTTTGCATTTGCTGAGGTCCTAAGCTCACCATGAGCTGGTCTGCTCTGGACTGGGCACTTGAGGTGGAAGGAGAGAGAGAATTCCCACATTTCCACAGCCCCTCTAAACACAGCTTCTCTTCTGTGTCCCACTGTATCTAGGGCTGGTGTGGACCTGTGGATCCTGGGCTTGCTGAAGTCATAAGCCCATCCAGACAAAAGGACTGGCCCACAGTCCTGTCCATGCTTCCAAGTGTGTGAGAATAGAAACCTTGTTGTTCTCCAATTCTTCTGATCTGGAGAACTTTTCCACAGCTCCTCTGCTGCTTGGCAGTGTTTTAGTATTGTCTCTTTTATATGTTAGTTACTCTTTTAAATTGCAGCATTTTTTTCTGTGCCCAGGGATGAAGAGATCTGTTCCTGGCCCCTCAGTCCTATCCCTCCCTACTGCTGTTCCCAGTTGGGGGGTGCAGTTTCCCTTTGTTACTATGTCTCTGTCTCTCTTACTGTTCTCTTACCATTCTTTCTGTCTTTGATGGTTCAGTAGCTTTTCAATCAGCCCTCAGTTGTTCTTCAGGAGAAATAATTCTATTAATAGGTGTAATTTGGTGTGTTTCATGGAGGAGGTGGGTTCAGTCTTCCTACATCACCATCTTGAACTGGAACCTACCCTTCAGTCCTTATAACTTAACCATAGAAGTGATATCTACTCTTCCTTTACTTGTTAGGAGGAGAGGAATAGGTTGCAAGTTAAGGTAGAAGGAAAAGAATAATGAAATAGATTGTGCTTCAGGGTCTTCACTTCCACTGAAATATTTTCCTTTCTCCTATCCATCCAGCCATGTTATCCTCTCAAATCTACCCAAAACCTCAAGTTTCCTTGGAAAAGGTATCCCTGACTTACCTTATTTGTTCTTATTGATTTCTACTTGCCTTCAGGGCCTTTGTTCCTCTGTTTTTTTGTTTTCATTTGGAATGGTCATCCCTGAGATCTTGTGTGTTGTTAGGTCTGTGTGAGCTATTTCTTTCCATTAGATTATGAGGTCCTGTGACAGACTAAGCAGTCAAGTTTTTTGTTTGTTTCTTTGTCTTTAATCCCTAATATTTTACACACAATTATCACTTCATCAGATGGTATCTAGTAACTATATCTCAAATAAAAGTTAATGGTACATGGTGAGATGTTAATTTAACAAGTAGAGAACTGTCTTTTTCTACTAAGTCTAGATTCTTACAATATGAAGATTCCATTTTTTTTTTTTTTGGTGCAGTTTTAAGTAATATGTTTTTCCTCTGCAGTCATTAAATTTTTGCTGTTCTCAGACTTTCAAGATCTCCCATCACCATTTTACTCCTAATACAAACGAGAGCTGGAGGAGCACATAAATTAATAGACTGGAGATATTCCAACATTATTTCAACCTTTGTTTTTAGAAATAACATAGTTGTTATATTTCATTGAACAAGTGATGGTATTAGAATCCCAAAAAGCTCTCTTTTATAACTAAGTTTCCTACTTTCTACTGAAACTGAGTGAATATGATGGCATTTCACCACTTTAGGAGTTTTTGGGTTCCAGAGTTCATTATTCCACCTCTGCCACTCCTATGTCCTCAATGTGGGACACACAGTATATATATTAGCAGGTGTCGGCAAATCTCACATATGCGGTTTCTTCCCTCTACCCTTTACCCGAACAAAAAGTATTTCCATTCATATTAATTCAATCTTGAATTTATTTTAGAATCAACTGGAAAAGCCTCATTTATCTTTGTCATTGTGCAACTGGCTAAGAATTAAGGAAATCATGTGGTTAGATGATTGCTGAAAAGACCCAGCTCGTTAGAGACGGGCAAACGTTGGAAGGGTTGACTAGGTTTTGAGAGGACCCCTGAAGTGTGGCTACTTCTCTGAAAGGCAATCTAATTAATAACCTGTGCATAGTAGTAACACTTAGGAGTTCCCAGAAAGTTACTGCCTGGTGAGGTTATCATCCTTTCGCATGTAATTGTCTTTCCCAGCGAGGACTCTGGCTCCGTCATGGGAGAACTCAGGCTAATAGCATTATGCTGTGACTTCAGGCAGTCTCCTTCCCCAGCCCCACCCCGCCCTTCCTTTCTCAGAAATGGTGGGCCCTTTGTCCTAGTGACAGCAGAAAATTCAGAACAAGAAAAAGCCCACAGGGTCAGATCTTTACTACTATATTGCAGGGATGGTCCTATGCTGGGCTGGTACAAATAAAATATGCTGCTATTGTTGCTGCTGCTTGCTGCTGAGTATGTCTCTGGAGAAAACTAGGTGCCTTTTAGAACAAAGAATTAGGCATGGTCTCCAGTGAGTGGATTTTCTAGGCCTATGGCTGGTGGTAACTTCAAAGTGAGGTCTGTGCACAGAGGGAGGCATTGAGAATATTGGAGACCAAAGTGTTATATGACCTCAGATGTTTCCCTTGCTTGCTTGCTTTCTCTTTTAAGTCTGATAAATAGTTTCTGGAAAGCCAGTTCCATTAAGGAAGTTCAAGAACCAATGAGCTTTTCTCTCACTAAAGCACTATTTTTCAATGTTATTTGCAGCCCTTTGTTTCACTAGAGTAAAATGAGTCCAGGGTGAGAAGATGCCAGGATGGGAGATAGGAGAGAGCCCACCAAGTAAGCCTGCTGGTCTTGTCCTTCCTTGTCTAGGTGTCTCTGTGCTATCATCATGTAAAACTGGAGATATTTCCATACTCTCATAAATGCCAGTGCCAGAAATCAAAGATACTTTCTTTTAGATGTAATTGTCTTCTAGTTTGCTGGTAGGCTTCATTTAAAGAGTCTTTGGATGTGTCACCATTTGGGGCTATGAAAATTCATATCTCATTATTTTGAAATTTGGTACCCTTTTATACAAAAGATATTAAAACAACAACAATGAAAACATTGTCCAATTCTATGTACAATAAAAATATCCTTCAGTAATTTGATTTGCAGGAAATGAAAAGTATTATCAACAGAATATGCTTTTCAAAAATTTATAATCCTTTAAACGGGCAAATCCTTTCCCTGGGATTAGTAGCATGGTTTGTGTCCTAGGAGCCAAATCCTATTCTCTGATTCAATCCTGAAATCCTTTCTAACAGTGCCTATATTGATTTCAGACCCAGTTTTGCTTAAGAATCTGAGGACAGTATTTGGTGCTGTGTTTAGAGGTCCTTAAATAAGGGTTATTTTTTTTTTTTTTTGAATAAGGATTTTTTAAAACGGAGTTTATCTAAAACAGCCTCTAGTTCTCAAAGTTAAATTCTTATGTCTCAATGAGTGTAACAGATGTGGTTAATTTCCAGGCTGTCCTTTATTTTCCCCATACCTAGCTGAGTTGATACTTCTCTGATCTGGAGGACCAACCTAGAAAGTTAGTGCTTAACTCCAAAGGTTTTTGGTGATTCCGGGTGTTTCTTTAATCCCAAACATTGACCCTGAATGTGCATATAGTTTTTCTCCCTGTCATATTTTTAATGTTCTTGGAACTTGGTCTTTTTGAATACAATGTACATGTAAATGTTTATTATACATATTTATATTCACAGAGGTCAGATGCTCTGTTACAAGGAGGGTAGCTGGTGTTCTGCTCATCTACAGGAGATGAAAATAAATGCTGATAATGATGATATGTAGATAATGAAGGCAGTAAAAATTCTAAGTTTTTAAATCACTAAACAGTGTTTATATTATGAGGAGGGCAGTTTTAGTAAATGTGTTATATTATTACACGCTAATTATTCAGAAAATTATTATCCACATGTGGTATATATAATAGCTCTCTGTAAAGCAGACTATTTGTTTTATCAGGACACAGTATTCTCTACCTAGAGTAGATAACAGAATTTGTTGTACTGTCTCACAAAGTCTTGTCTGAGAAAAAGAACTAGTATATACAAAAGTGCTTTGAAATAGGCTACATTAATTCAAGAAACCAAGAGCAGAGAGTAGTAAGAGGATCACCAAAACATGGCTATATCATGAATACCTACATAGAAGAGAAGTTTACAAAGAAACTTTGGGGCAGCCCGGTGGCTCAATGGTTTAGCACCACTTTCGATCCTGGGGACCGGAGATCGAGTCCCACATCGGGCTCCCTGGATGGAGCCTGCCTCCTGCTTCTCCCTCTGCCTGTGTCCCTGCCTCTCTCTCTTCATGTCTCCCATGAATACATAAATAAAATCTTAAAAAAAAAGAAACTTGGCAGATTACAGTAAAGTCAACTATGCAATTTGTATAATAAAACATTTTTGAATGTATACTGTGAGCCAAGTACTGAGCAAAACTATTTATTGGGATTGTGTTTGATTCTCAGAACAACCTATAAAGTAGGCATTGTTATTGTTATCATTTTCCATAGAAGGAAAATATAGCTAGTTAACATGGAAAAACTTGTTTAAGATCACACAACTAAGTGACACAGCCTGGATTTGAACTCATTTGTGCCAAACTCCAATCCCCATGATCCTAACTCCACCTTCTGTGCCTCCTTTTCTTCTCCCCAGTCCTTTATCACAGCAATGTGCTCTGCACATTGTACCTGTCTACTAGACCATCTCTTAATGCTCAAATCCAATGATGACTCCTTGACCTTAGGCTTTCTTGAGTTCTATGTTAATTGCCCTGAAATGTAATAGAGATCATTAATGTGCATGATGGTACATTTGCAAAGTAATTGTAATAATAGAGGAACTGCTTTGGACATCATGTTTGTTATTAAAGTAGAAAGCCGTGGTCAGGGTTAGGAGCTCATGTGGTGTGACCTTGGATAAGTTATTTTGCACAGCTATGTCTCATTTTCCTCAGTTGTAAAGTGTCAGTGATAATAATACTTGCCACTTTAGGTTGCTGAGAAAATTTAGTAGGACAATGCCTATGAAACTGTTAGCACTGTGCTTGGCTCATAACTAGCATTTAATAATCATTAGTATATTACATAACATAATCATTAGAGTTATTATGTATAAATATACTGTGTAAATTCTTTCTACCTGAAATTCCCTTTCTTCTTGATCTCCATAACATGGTCAGGTTTTGTTTTTTTACCTCTCTCATGGTTCTCTATTCTTTGCTTGCTTCCCTTCTTCCTGCCCCTTTGCACATTTTTTTAGGCTTGATTCTTGGCCCTCCTCTCTCTGCCACCTCTAGGATCTTATACTCTTTGAACACTCTTCTGATTAATAATGCCCTGTCTTTCTACCTCATGCCCACAAAGCCATTCTGTCTTCACTAGACCCTCCAATTCCAAAACGTGTACTTGTTTCCCACTTCTGTCTTACTCCATTATTTCCAGCCTG
The DNA here is from genome assembly GCF_048418805.1 of Vulpes vulpes. NCBI lineage: Eukaryota > Metazoa > Chordata > Mammalia > Carnivora > Canidae > Vulpes > Vulpes vulpes. The sequence continues at coordinate 90,860,537 of NC_132785.1, forward strand.
GGGCTACCAGGCAAGATCGTTCCATGTGAAAATCTGTCCACTATGGACTTGATTCTCCCAAGTCTGTGATCTCCACATGCCCTCTCACCATTCTGTAAAATGGGTCATTACTGGAGGTTGTGCTTGGATTCCCCACAGATCCTTGCTATGGCATCTCAGTTGGGTATTCAGGCTTAATTGGATAACTATCTATTTATGTCCAGTTGATGCCATATAATATTCCTCATAGTAGTAGTTCTAAACTTTTCCATTTTTTCATGTCCCCAGAGAGATTGCTATATCCTCTCTCCATCTATTTCTTTATCAGGGAAACCAAGGACATTTGACCTGAACTTCCTCACATTCACTTTTCCACCTAACAATTATCTGTCAATATTCTTCATCTCATTGCCCTTCAGCCTCCACTGGAAACTTCTTCATCAGTTATACTCTATTTTCTATACATTTTCAAGCCTCCTTCTCTGGTGATTCTTTTTTAATCATGTGGCTTTCCCATATAAGGATTTTTTTTTTAACCCCGCTAACATCTTCAGGTGTCATACTCCATATTTTCTACTTTTATCTTTGGTTTTCCCCAGAGAACACTCTCCTTAACTTCTGGTAATCTGACTTACGTGAAACTTCTACTAAAACTGAAGGCCACCTGAGTCTCCTAATCCATTGAACCATTGTCCCTTTCTCAGCCTATGTCTTTCTTAACTTTCCTGAAATACATGACACTGTCATATGTCCTTTTTCTAGACTTCTTTTTTTTCCCATTAGCATTGATGGCACTGCATGGTTCCATCTTCTGAACTGGTTCCTCTTCTATTCAATCTAATTTAATTCAATCAACATGTATTCACCATTCACTTATTTCAACTGAGGGTGATGAAGAAGTGAAATATTTTTGGATAATCTGGCTATTAGCAGCATTACCACCAAATAATTAAGCTTTCCTTTCTCTAAAACAAATTACAGGCATAACAAATTATGTCCTCCTCAACTCCTGGACTTGAAAATTTGGTTGATGGTAATGATGTAATTTATTTGAAATAATCTCAAAAAGGATGCTTTATTTACTATCCATGCTTATACCTGGTACATCTCATTTTAATTCAGCAAGTAATACATCATGGGTGTTATCTACTAGGTGCTATTTCCAATGCTTTACAAATACTAACTCACTGAACACTCAAGACATGTGGGTTATATTGTCTACAGACAATGAATGGAGTGTGCCCTTAATAAAACACAAATTGTTTATTGTTGTTTTACTGATCAAATCTGTTTGTAGTTGGATAATCTTCACTACAAAGTATTTTATTTCTCTTCTACTTAATGGAAAGCTTCATTCTTGTATATATTCTTTAAACAAAATTCAAAAAGCAAAAAAAAAAAAGAGTGAGTTTATGATTAATCCCATTATATAAAAGAGAAACTGAGGAATATTTAAATACCTAACTCAAAGTCATATAGCCAGCAAGTGACTCAGCTGGGATTTAAACCCATGTAGTATGGTTCTAGATTTGGTGCTGCAAAGGTACTTAATAAATGGTGATTGAATGAAAAAAATACTTGAAGAACAAATTTTCAAAAGCTAATTTAAGATTTTTCATTTTCATTTAAATTGTTTATTTCTGGTATTTTGCATGTTCTTACTGCTTCCTCTCATCATTTGAGGAAAAAAAATTGTCTTTAAATTTTAGATATAGAAATATGCCATCGGGACAAGGTAATCTGGTCTCCAGATAACAAGAACTCGAATATCCTGGATTTCTATTTTCATTTTCAGTGTGTAATGATGGGGAATCTTTGGAAAAGATATGCTGAAGAATTATTACCTTCTCCAGGTTCCTCTGTATCTGCTACTTCTTTGGTAGGCTTCAGAACACACACTCCTTCCTTGTAGTTGACCTTGGTGGTGGTAGGTCCTGCTGTGTTGACACTGCTATCTATAAAGGATTAATACTTTGTCAAGAGGCTTTTTAAGGGGGCAGCCCAGGTGGCTCAGCAGTTTAGTATTGCCTTCAGCCCAGGGCATGATCCTGGAGACCCAGGATCAAGTCCCATGTCTGGCTCCCTGCATGAAGCCTGCTTCTCCCTCTATCTGTGTCTCTGCCTCTCTCTCTCTCTCTCTGTGCCTCATGAATAAATAAAATCTTAAAAATAAAAAGAGGCTTTTTAAAAACATACATTAGTGGAGGAGGAATCCAAGATGACAGAGGAGTAAGAGACCTTAGTTTTTATCTGGTACCAGGAATTCAGCTAGATAGCTATCAGATCATTCCAAATCACTCCAAATGAACTCAACTGGAGATCTATGAAAAGAATAGCTGAAACTCTACAGATAGAAAAGCAATCACTTTCTGCAAGGTAGGAGATGTGGAGAAGTGAATTCCAGGTAATATATAGGAAGAGAGGCCACGGTGGAGAGGGAGCCTCCAGCAGCCAGCACTGGAAAGTGATATAGCAAGGGAATGCAAAATCAGAACTTTTAGAAGTCTGCTTCAGTGAGAGATGTCCCAGCTTGAAAGGCATTCATGTGGCGAAGTGGGGTGTAGAATCCTAGGTGGGACAGTGTGGTCTCAGAATCCTCAAGATCACAGGAAGGCCAGGGGTGCTGATTATATTCTTTTTATTTTTAATTTTTTTGGTCTCTTCCTGTTTGTTTAGTATATATTTCTCTGGGGTTGTTGTTGCCATTTTAGTATTTTGTTCTCTTGTTCATCTATTATTCTTGGATGACAAGACAGAAGAACTTGCCTCAAAAAAAGAGAACAAGAAGACTGCCAAAGACCTAATCAGTATGTACATAAGTAAGATGTTGTAACTAGAGTTCAGAATAGCAATTATAACGATATATTAGCTGGACTTGAAAAAGCATAAAAGACCCTAGAGAATCCCTTTCTGGAGAAATAATAGAACTAAAATCTCTTATTCAAGTCAAAGTCCAAAAGGCTATTAATGAGATATAATAAAAAGTAGAGGCTCTAACTGCTAGGCTAAATGAGGCAGAAGAGAAAATTAGTGATATAGAAGACAAAATGATGGAGAATAAAGAAGCTGAGAAAAAGAGAGATAAACCAATTACTGGATCATGAAGGGAGAATTCAAGACAAAAGTGATACCATAATGCAAAACAATATTAGAATAATGGGGATCCAAGAAGAAGAGGAAAGAGGAGTGGGGCAGAAGGTATGTTAGACTTAATTATAGTGGAAGATTTCCTTAATCAGGGGAAAGAAATAGGCACCCAAGTCTAGGAGGCACAGAGAACCCCCCTCAAAATCAATAGAGTATAGGTCAATATCCCACCATATAATATTGAAACTTGCAAATCTCAGAGACAAAGAGGAAATCTTGAAAGCAGCTCTGGACAAGAGGTCCATAACCTACAAGGGTAGAGACATTAGACTGGCAGCAAACTTATCCACAGAGACCTGGGAGGCAAGAAAAGACTGGCATGATGTATTCAGAGTGTTAAATGAGAAAAATATGCAGCCAAGAATACTTTATCCAGTTATGATGTCATTCAAAAGAGAAGAGAGACCAAAAGCTTCCAGGACAAACAGAAACTAAAGGAATTTGTGATCACCAAACCAGCTCTGCAAGAAATATTAAAAGAATCCCTTTAAGTGAAGAGAGAGCCCAAAAGTAATAGATCAGAAAGGAGCAGAGACAACATACAGAAATAATGATTTTATAGGTAATACAATGGGACTAAAATCATACCTTTCAATAATTACTCTGAATGTAAATGGGCTAAATGCCCCCAATCAAAACACACAGGGTATCATATTGGATAAAAAAGCAAGACCTATTGATATGCTGTTTGTAAGAGACTCATTTTAGGCCCAAAGACACCTCTAGATTTAAAGTGAGGATGTGGAAAACTATTTATCATGCTAATGGACATCAAAAGAAAGGTGGAATGGCAATCCTTATATCAAACAAATAAGATTTTAAACTAAAGACTGTAATAAGAGATGAAGAAGGACACTATATAATTAAAGAGTCTATCCAACAAGATTTAATAACTGTATATACTTATGCCCCTAACATGGGAGCAGCCAATTATATAAACCAATTAATAACAAAATTAAAGAAACACATTGATAATAATATAATTAAAAAATGGGACCTTAACACCCCACTCACTGCAATGGACAGATTATCTAAGCAGAAGATCAACAAGGAAACAAGAACTTTGAGTGACACACTGGACCAGATCGACTTCACAGATGTATCCAGAGCATTCTGTCCTAAAGCAAGAGAATACACATTCTTCTTGAGTGCACTGGAACATTCTCCAGAATAGATCATGTTCTAGGTCACAAATCAGGTCTCGAGTGATAACAAAAGATTGGGATCATTCCCTGCATATTTTTAGACCACAATGCTTTGAAACTGGAACTCAATCACAAGAGAAAATTTGGAAAGAATCAAATACATGGAGGCTAAAGGCATCCTACTAAAGAATGAATGGGTCAGCCAGGAAATTAAGGAATAATTTTTTTTTTAAAATTCATGGAAACAAATGAAAATGAAAACACAACTGTTCAAAACTTGGCATGCAGCAAAGGCAGCCCTAAGAGGGAAGTATATAGCAATACAAGCTTTTCTCAAGAAACAAGAAAGGTCTCAAATACACAACCTAACCTTACACCTAAAGAAGCTGGAGAAGGAACAGCAAATAAAACCTAAACCCAGAAGAAGATAATTAATGAATATTAGAGCAAAAATCAATGAAAGAGAAACCAAAAGAACAGTAGAACAAACAAAACTAGGAGCTGGTTCTTTGAAAGAATTAAGATCGATAAACCACTGGCCAGATTTATCAAAAAGAAAAGAGAAAGGACTCAACTAAATAAAATCATCAATGAAAGGGGAGAAATTACAATCAACACCAAAGAAATACAAACAATTATAAGAACATATTATGAAGAGGTATGTGCTAACAAATTAGGCAATCTGGAAGAAATAGATGCATTCCTAGAGATGTATAAACTACTAAAATGGAAACAGGAAGAAATAGAAAACCTGAACAGACCCATAACCAGCAAGGAAATTGAAGCAGTCATCAAAAATCTCCCAACAAATAAGAGTCCAGGGCCAGATGGCTTTCCAGGGGATTTCTACCAAACATTTAAAGAAGAATTAATACCTATTCTTCTGAAGCTGTTTCAAAAAATATAAATGGAAGGAAAACTTCCAAACTCTTTCCATGAGGCCAGCATTACCTTGATCCCAAAACAAGACAAAGACTCTACCAAAAAGGAGAATTACCATTATCCCTAATGAACATGGATGCAAAAATTCTCAGCAAGATACTATAGGATCCAACAGTACGTCGTACGGTTTATTCATCATGACTAAGTGGGATTTATTCCTGGACTGCAAAGGTGATTCAATAATAGGTGATAATGAACTATTGGGACTTCATCAAGATAACAAGCTTTTGCATAGCAAAGGGAACAGTCGACAAAACCAAAAGACAACAGACAGAATGGGAGAAGACATTTGCAAATGTATTATCAGATAAAGGGCTAGTATCCAAAATCTAGAAAGAACTTATCAAACTCAACACTCAAAGAATAATCCAATCAAGAAATGGACAGAAGACATGAACAGATATTTCTCCAAAGAAGATAGACAAATGGCCAACAGACACATGAAAATATGCTCAACATTACTGGTATCAGGGAAATAAGATCAAAACCACAATGAGATACCAACTTACACCAGTCAGAATGGCTAAAATTACAAGTCAGGAAATGACAGATGTTGGTGAAGATGCAGAGAAAGGGAAATCCTCTTACACTATTGGTGGGAATGTAAGCCACCCTGGAAAATAGTATAGAGATTCCTCAAAAAGTTGAAAATAGAGCTGCCCTATGATCCAGCAACTTTTTTTTAGGAATTTACCCCAAAGATACAAATGTAGTGATCTGAGGAGGCATTTGCACCCCAATATTTATAGTAACAACATCCACAATAGCCAAACTATGGAAAGAGCCAGGATATCCATCAAAAGATGAATGGATAAAGAAGACATGGTAGATATATACAGTGGAATACTACTCAGCCATCAAAAAATAAAACCTTGCCATTTGCAACAACATGGATGGAACTAGAGAGTATTATACTAAGTGCAATAAATCAATCAGAGAAAGATAATTATCCTATGATCTCACTCATATGTGGAATTTAAGAAACAAAACAGAGGATCATAGGGGAAGGGAGGAAAAAAAAACAAGATGTAATCAGAGAGGAAGACAAAGCATAAGAGACTCTTAATCATAGGAAACAAATTGAGGGTTGCTGGGAAGGAGGGCCAGTGATCTAATGAGCACTTGGTATTATATAAGACTGATGAGTCACTGACCCCTATCTCTGAAACTAACAATACATTATATGTTAATGAATTGATTTTAAATTAAATTAAAAAAACCAAAATATGCATTAGCTGTTTGTTCCATCTTGTTTATATCCTTGCATAAGTACCATACAGTTCTCAAATCTCTTTTGAATCAAGGGGTTTGTCTGTGGCTAGAGAATTGATCACAGTGGCTCACTATCTTTTGCTGGTCACTAGTAAATCTGTAATATTATTCTGTGCTAGAATTACTTCCTAAGCACACATATGAATAGTGTAAATCATTCATGGCATCTTTCTATTTTTTCCTTGAAAATGATAATTACATGATGTCTTTCTTTCCTGATTTTTCCATTCTATAAATATTTCTTCAGTAAGTTCACTGTGATCACTGTTTGAGATTCAGAAATCCTTCAGGAAGCCAGTAAAGCAGAAACCTAGTTGAATTCATCATTCATCCTAAATGCTGTCAAATTAAAAAATAAGATTTCTATTCCTTTTTGCTGATCTGGATATCTGCTATATGAGATACAAAGGAAGCAAATATAATAACATTACTAACTTTTTGTGAAGAGCAGAATATAATTTAAGAAAAACTTTCTTCGGCAGGGGTGTAAACAACTACGTAAAGAAGAGAATTACAATAAACCATTATTTTGTCTTGTATTATCACTTAAATTTTTATAAACATGTGCATTTGAAAAAGATTTTTCCTAGTTTATCTAGGAAATGTATTTTCTTTCAACATTTGTGTTAGCTGTGAAACTATTATTTTATAGTTACCTATTAGAATGTTATTAACCTTAAAAATAAATTAGTAGCTATTATAATCATGAATAGTCAGTAAAGCATTTTACTTCTATAATGATAAATATATTTTGTGTTTCAATTGACTAATACTATATTAGCACATAAAGCAAATAAGGTAATTTGTTACTCTAATGATAATTTCGAATATAGACCCACACTTGAAAGTTAATATCGAGATATTAAAGATTTTGTCTTATTTACTTTTTTGGTGTGACAATATCCTTTTATGAAATGATAGTGTTGCTTTTCCTAATGTACTTACTTAGCAAAATAAAAAGTTGGTAACTCTATCAAAAAAATTAATCCAAAATGTTGTTTCAGCTATCATCCTAGTGTTGTTATACTCATTAGATAAAATTGTAAACTGTAAAATCAAAAGATTACTGATCATTTACAAGTTCTGGGATACTAAAACATGATATTGAAGTAGACATTCAGCTATTTGGCCTTCTAGAAGCCAAGGCTGTAGCTCATGCCAAGTATTAGTCTGATTCTGAAGTTCAGTGCATATTTAACATTTATCTTTTCCTTCCCAATCCATTACTTCTTATTCTAGGTCTTGATTCCCTTGGTGTCTACATTTCTAGGTGACCTATGTCTTTTCTGAACTCTTAGATCTTACGAGGTCCTACTCATTTGACATGTAATCATTGTATTCCTTTGTAACATTTCTGGGTCCAATGTCTTGCATAGCCATTTAGTTTTTGTGTGCATATTTCTATTATTCCCAGCTCAATAATAAACTAACTTGAAGTTAGGCATGGACATTATTTTCTTTAGATCCCTTGCAGCTCTTAGCTCTGTGTGCCTGAGAGAACATGTGCTTTGTGAATGAATAAATGAATGACATAATTCAATCTTTATTAGGCATTCAGATGAGAAGGTTTGTTGGGTTTGTCTTGTAGAGGAGATGTTCTAGTGCTAGAAAGATTTGGCCAAGCTTACTGTCCCACAGACTAGAGTCATATGAGCAAGCTGGCCTGGAGCTCAGTCACCTGTGACATATCCAAGTTATTAGATCTTATGACTTGGGAAGTCAACAAACACTGGATCACAAATACAATGTAGTGAGTGCTGGGTCTGTGCCCATGTAAATAGTCTGTTTCAGAGCTCTCTTGATAAAGAAACTGTATATAGGTTTATATACCTCAATTAAATGATATAAAGAAGTGTGACAGAATCAGGATTTGAACTTAAGCAGTCCAGCTCCAAAATTCCAGTTTTTAGTTGCTCTACTACACTGCAGCTTCATGATGCAATGCTATGTAGAATTAGGGCAATGAACATTTAACTCTCATGGGCCCTCATGGTAGAAAGATCAGCCTAAACTCATAGGTAGTGCCACAGGGCCTCTGCCATAGGCCAGATGCTCATTTTCTAGACCACAAAGGCTAGTCCCAGAGAGAGAACAACCTGTAGCAAGTTAAGGTGCCCTCAGGTGGTTCAGAGTCAGTCTGAAAGGCTAGCAGAGAGTCAGCCTGCCCTATCAGTAGGGTGACCATATAATTTACCATCCAAACCAAAATACTGTTGAGAGCAAAAGGAACCTCTGTAATAATTATGTGGGAATGACAAATGTAAACTGACTATTCCAGGCAGTCTTCACTGGCTAAGTCTATCCAAACCTCCCAGGAAAGGGAGAGAAACATGTAAGTAAACTTGGTAAATGTGGGAAGCCAATTATCTGAAAGAGGAGGATAAAGTTGGGATGAGGGCATTAAACCTAGGGATAGAAGTTGGGTGCAGTCAATGATGTTTAAAAAAGAATTGGGTAGATACATATAATAAAAAGAAGCAAAAAGGGTATCTGGATTCGCAGGACAATGTGGTCGTTTGTGCATGTGACAAGTTGGGAATAAAAGACACTGAGAGTAGATTTCCAATGATGATTTGGGAGTGAGACTGATCAAATATGGTGTGGATACATTATGGTAGGGACTCTGAAACAACTCCTGGTCATCAAAGGTTCAGTGTGGGGGATCCCTGGGTGGCTCAGCGGTTTAGCACCTGCCTTTGGCCCAGAGCAGGATCCTGGAGTCCCAGAATTGAGTCCCACATTGGGCTCCCGGCATGGAGCCTGCTTCTCCCTCCTCCTGTGTGTGTGTGTGTCTCTCTCTGTCTGTGTCTATCATGAATATATAAATAAATAAATCTTTAAAAAAGAAAAGGTTCAGTGTGAACTTGAGAGGGAGTCCAGGCTTGCCATATCAGTATCTTCTTGGGACCAGGATTGTTCCTTATCTTTTCCAGGTGATGTGTAGCCCTCTCTTCTCAGCTGGTTGACTTTTCTGAGAACTCCCATGACAGAATAATAAAAGTAAATAAACTTAGGAAAAGTGAAAGGCCAACTGTCTGAAAGAGGATAAGGTTGGGACCTCTCTGTGCACCTAGGAACAAAAACTGTAGGGAGGCAATGCTGTTAAGGAAAGGATTGGGTGAGTATATATGACAAGAAGAAACCTGAGATCCAGCTGCAAGCTGAATGTAATTCAACAGTATATTTTCAGATTGAAAATGACAGAAATTCTACATCACCAATCAGAAAGAACCTTTCCTTGTTCCAAGACTTGCCAAGGACCTTACAAGAACAGTATGTGCAGTTCTGACTTTTTAAAAATGATGCAAAGAATTGAAGTCCAGAAAAGGATTACCAGATAGATTATAGTGGTAGGAGCATGGCCTTTCATGAAATTTAGTAGAGAGAGAGAGAGAGAGAAAGCTAAGGGTTGATTTCACTGTTTTCAGAAATCATGAAGAATTTGGATACTCATTATTTTGCTTCTCCACAGTAGGTTGAAACAGAGAAATGAGCTGACATTGCAGCAAGAGATATGTTAGTAATGCTTAAGGAAGAACTTCTTGACCAAATGCTGGTGCACAGAAGTGCTGAAATGTCTGACCCTGTAATCTTTATATGATAGGATAGAAAATCACTAGTCCAGAGTTGTCATTATACATGGTATTTGATGTAGGAGGTCCTGAGGAGTAAGTGGAGGAATCTGAGTGCAAGGGTGTCTCTTAACAGACCTGGAAGCTCTGAAACTGATTGGAGAGAAGAAAGAGAAGTCAAAATCAATTAACCATAAAAACAATCATGCGGACTCTACCCAGGTCATGAGTGTGTTGAGATGATTCTTCATACACGTCCCAGTCCCTATTTCTGAAATCCAGATAGTGACACTCTGACATTGCACTGTGACTTCAACAGTGTTATTCCTCTTCATTCTACTTTAGTCCCAAGTGATTCACCTGGGTGGGGACCCTGCCTTCAGCTGTGAGTTAAGCATCACTTCTCCCTTTTGAGTGGGAAGGAGCAGCTTCTACAGCTGTCCCTTCCAGAAACTCTATGGCTTCCTTAAACCTCAGAGGATTTTCTCTATCAGGTGAGAGACCTAATAAAGAATGTTTACTACATCTGCCTTGGTAACGTGGTCCTTCCATTAGGAGAGGAGACATACTCTTGCACAGGGCAGCAGCCAGCATCAAATCAGCTTCAGTTGAGACACCACTTCAGGCTCAGCAACTAGGCTAAGTCCCACTGGCCACTAGCCTTGGCCTCCCTCCCCAGATCCTGAAGCCCCAAATCTGCAGAGCTGCTCATCTGTCCTCAGCAGTGAGGAATCATTCTCCTTAGGTGGATATGCTATTTCCTGCTTGTGGGGCTGGTAATAGAACAGCACAGGATGTGTCTGAAGCTTCATGTCTCTGAGAGATAGAAAGAAGGTCGGTAGGAGAAAAAGGATGTGGATCTGCACATAGTCAGACCTTTGCTCTGAAATCACTGAGTTGAGTAAGAAAGTATAGCACTAAGGGATTCTTCTGCTCCTCTATGTGACTTTTAGGAATCCTATGGCTCTAAGTCTTGGGCTCCATTTTGCCTCTACTGCAAGCACTAGACTTGCTGGGCTCTGTGGCTATTGTGCTCTTATGTAGGCAATGGAGACCTAATGACAAATAAGACAGATAATGCCTCAATCTCACAAGGGTTTATTCCTCATGAGAGGAGACAGACTATAAACAAAGAAGCAAATAAATAAACAAGAAAATATCAGATGGTGACAGGTGATAGTAAATCAGAGTGATTGATGGAAAGTTAGTGCTGGGTGTAGGAACAGTTTAGGAGGAGATGTTGGGGACAGGCTCACTGAAGAGGTTAATCAGTAACTTGAATGACAAAAAAGAGTCAAACAGACAATGCAGGGAAAAAGCTTGCCAGAGCAGGAACTGCTAGTGGAAAGGCCCTAAGCTGGAAAGGAGCTCAGTGTTTTTGGAACAAAGAAAAGAGGCCCATGGGCCTGGAGCTAAGTGAGGCTGGGATACAAGATGGAAAAATTTGGAAAGTTTGTCAGGCACCAGATCATGAGGAGTCATGGGGTCAGGATGAGAATGAATTCAAAACGGTCCTAGAATTGGATTAGATCCTGGAGGTCATCTAGCTTGTGCTTCTTACTTCAAAAATGAGGAAGCAGAGTCTAAGGAGATGTCATTTTATAACTGCCTCTCTGCCAGCCAAACTTGGTCATGCTATGGTATGGAAGTAAGATCTTCTGACCTATGGTCCTTGCCACTTTCCATCAAATTCTTCCTGAATGCTAAGTGGGACTCCTGAATGTCCCACTTTCTTTTCTTTTCTTTTCTTTTCTTTTTTTTAAGATTTTAATTTATCTATTTATTTGAGAGAGAGAGAGAGAGAGAGAGAAAGAGAGCATGAGCGAGCGCTTGAACCAGGGGGAGGGCAGAGTGGAGGAATAAGCAGATTCCCTGCTGAGCAGGGAGCCTGACAATTGAGGGCCCACCCCAGGACCCTGGGATCAAGACCTGAGCCAAAGGCAGATACTTAACTGACTGAGCCACCCAGGCCTCCCTGAATATCTCACTTTAATAGGGAATTAAATAAATAAAAAACTGTAAAAACATTTAGAATAATATTTGTTTCATTATACTTGTTATATAATAAACACTATATAAATGTTTCGAAGATTAAAAAAAAAAGACCAAAACATGGAATTACCCTTCACTTATCCTGTAAAAAAGGGGTGCTTATAAACATCTATGTAGACTAGTTATGCATTATCCCAATAGCAAGCACTTAGTTTGACTATTTAATGCCACAAACCAAATGCAACCCATTTACTCTATGATTGGGACACATTCCCACTATAGGGACATATGGTGTAGCTTCTATATCCAGGAGGAGTTAACATTCCACTGTACACACAAACATTCAGAATCAGAAAATTATATTGTAAGTTATGTACACACAAGACACATGTGTGTATATACATCTTGGTTTTTCAAATAGCAATGACATTGCCTAAGGGAGCAATAGCTTTCACATCCTCCTCTGTGTTGAAAAGAAGGCTTTATTGAAGAGGACATATGGATGGAAATTCATTTTGGAATAGTCAAGATCTTCAGTTCTAAAAGGATTTGAGGCTGGCTTGATTAAGCACAAACCCAAAGCAAGAGATGTGCTGGTGGAATAGAAGCTTATTATTACTGCCCTGGCCCTCATTCAGGATTTATAGCCCAAAGATCTGCCACCAGCCAGGTGCAATGGCAAACTACATTCTCATTCTCTGGCCTGAGTTGCCATTCAGCCTACTGCCTTCTAGACTACCTCCTGATTCGCTCCCACTAACTGTGACAGACTTTCTATTTTCTCTCTCTTTATTCCTCTTCTATCTCTGTCTTTGAGAGATAATGTAATAGAGAAAAGTCTCCCTCTTTTCTCCAGATCTTACAGAGACAGGAAGAGCATCTTCCCTGACTTTGTCTAGGGTGGATGGAAGTATAAATGAGGCAATGGATTTGAATCAAAGATGGTAGGGCAGGAAGAAACCTCGGAGTCCATGGGAACATCTCTTTACTCTTTGGTTTTAAGGCATATGTGGAAGGAGTTGATGTTTGTACAGTGCACTAAGGTAAATGGAGGAGCTTGCTTACAGCTGAGGTATCCAGGCTGGGCACTCCAGCTGCCCTAGATTCTCCAGCTACCCTGAGATGGAGGACAACCCAAGCTTGAGAGAAGCTCTGTGAACTTCAAGGTCAACCATGGGTATCAGCATCCAGCTGAAGACAAGGGAAAAGAGAGCATGGAGGATCATCTATGAGGATTATGATCCAGGTCTGCTTGCACACTTTGGTGCACATTCCATTGGCTGGAGCCTGTCATATGGACACATCTGGCTATGAGGAAAGCTGGAACCTGGGGTTAGCTGTGTGTCAAGAGGAATGGAACAAGGTTTGGTGAATGGGTAGCCAATCTCTGCCATTGGGAAGTATGTGACCGGTGATACTCCAGAGACAGCGGCAGAGATGAAACTAAGACACAGGTTACTTAACCCATAGCACAGTTCTCTCCTTACCAAATCACTCTGCCATATCTTTCATTAGTCCCCTACCTTTAAAAAAACACTCCCACAAAAGGTGGTTAAAGGAAACCAAGAAGAAGTGGTTTGTCTCTTTTCTAAGGCAGATTGGTATGATGTGAAAACATGTATCAAGACAGGAAGCACAGAACAATGCTCGTCTTGAGATCTCAAGTAACCCTCCGCCCCAAGGGTCATAAAGTGAGGCCTGTTGCTCTGCAGAATGATGAAGTTGCGTTAGAAAATCCAGACTGGGACGTCTGGGTGGCTCAGCGGTTGAGTGTCTGCCTTTGGTTTAGGGCATGATCCCAGGATCTGGGATCGAGTCCCACATTGGGCTCCCTGTGGGGAGCCTGCTTCTGCCTCTGCCTGTGTCTCTGCCTCTCTCTCTATGTCTCTCACAAATAAATAAATAAAATCTTTTAAAAAAAGGAAAATCCAAACTAACCACCAAGAATATTCAGGGCAAAACCACCTGCCCAACTTCTATGCCCTGGATCTTGCCCATGAAAAATGTGCTCCATAGTCAAGAATATGGCAGACCATGAGTGAAGCTCATGTCAATATCAGGAGTACCAGGAGTTACATGCTTCATTTGTTCTGTGTTGGTTTTACTAAAAAAAAAAAGCAATTATCAGATTTGGAAGACCTCTCACATTCAGCACCTGCAGGTCCACCAAATCAGGAAGATGGTAGAAATCATGACCCAAAAGGCACAGATAAATGGTTCTAAAGATGTTGTCAATAAAGTGATTCTAGTCAGAAATGGGAAAGAATTTCCAATCTATTTATCCTCTCTGATGGGTTCATTATAAAAGTAAAAATGCTGAAGAAGCCCAAGTTTGAAATGGGAGAACTCATGTTGCTTCACGGTGAAGGCAATAGTTCTGGAAAAGCTCCTGGGATGAGGCAGGTGATACAGTTAAATGAGCTGATGGATATGAGCCACTAGTCTGAGAATCTGGTTAACATTCCGACTTTTAATGGTGACAAATAAAGTCTTATTTGCGGGGAGAAAAAAAAGACAAGTGTGACCCAGTAAATGCAATTCCGGCATACCTTCAGTCAAATTCTACTCACAGGAAAAGCCCCAGTGCAACTTGTGGGAATCTCACAAAAAAGGGTCAAACTTACCTCCTGATAATAGGGAGGATTTCCACTGCACCATGAACCCTTTGTGAGGAAATCGGCATCCGAATCCTAAGTCTTGCTTTTTCTTACTTCTTTAGGCCCTTGCCCACTTGGTTGCTTCCTGAGGACCTGCGGAGGGAGGCAGGATGGGGGTTATTGCGCGGTTCACTGCAAACACCTGTCTCGTGGTATTACCTCAACCTTTGATTCCGATGTTTTCACTTCCTCCCCTTTTTACATTTGGCCCTTTGGTCTCTGTCCCCTGAGCTGACTTTCATCATCCAATTAGAAATAACACCCTCTTCTCACCACCAGCTTTTCTGGGAACCATAGGGAGGAAACCCCAAGCCTCCCTCACAGTCCGTGGGGCCAGCACTGCTTCAAAGGAGTGTGGTGGCGACACCACCTCACGGCTGGGCTTCTTTTCTGTTTGAACAGCTTCTATTGCTCACTGCTGATCAGTAACTCAATGATTCATTAAACACACAAACAATGAGTGAATCTGTTCCATTAGCCAGGCCACCTGTTGATCTCAGACATCCTCAGCTGAACTCAGCGGACGTGAACAACAGAATGGCTGCATCGGTGGAGGGCCCCATCCGCATTTGATGGCATGTTACAGCAGGAAAAGTAGAGTTCCAGCCTTGCTGGGGCTTTTATGCTTTTCCTTTCATCTGGTGGCAGGGCTGTAAGAATATACAGTGGAATACAATGCCCTTCTCTATAATCAACTGGAAGATTCTAAGAGCTTGGTCATTATTGCTTCCTTAGGCTTGTGGAATTAGACAGAGGAGATGGGAATATCCTGCACCCTTTTGCCTGCAGGTGTCAGGGCAACAGAATTAGCAGAGTGCTAAGCAAAAGCAACAAAACAAAACAAAACAAACTATCTGTAAAAGCCATCTTACTTATTGTAATGATACCTTCTCCCGCCCTGAAATGAGACGGTCTCTTTGGTACTTAGCCCCTTGCTCCCAGAGCTGCTCCAGGCCTTTAGGAACTGTTCCACTAGTGTTCATCAGTTTATCATAAATCAAGACTAGTAAAAATCCTATAAAGCTGACTGAATGAAGCTTTAGATGCAGGCATAACAGTCAACAAAGTTGACATTTTGTTATTTAAAAAAGTAGTGCTTTCTCTTCTGTTAAACAAAGCCCTCTAATCATTGCAATAAAAAGAAGAGCTTTCATGAAGTCAGGAATGTTTGTTTAGAGCCTAAAAACTGTATCATATCAGGAATAGGGAGATGTATAATCTTTGCTCTATTGAATTTGAAAGTGCCTCTTTAGGGGGAATTTCATTTTTGAATGGCACACTCATTAGGATTTGCACTACGCACTTCATAATAGCAATGTTGAAATTTCCCTATAGTGACGCTTTGATTGAAAATCTTTGATTACACAGTCTAGTGTTTATGCTGTTGATGGATTTATTCTAGACTATCATGAAATGCTTTGTTGTTCGTTGGCTCTTGTAAGAACATAGATGAAGTAGAGGGAAACAACTCTCCAATGAAAATTCCTGTTTCTATTGGTTTTAATCAGGTAATTTTTTTAAAAATCACCCTTTTAAAAATTCCCTGACAGATTTCAGAGATTGCCATAGCTAGTGGATGTTTTACTTTCATTTTTGTAGCCCTGGAAATGGTATGATGCCAGGTGAGGAATTCAGGTTATTCTTCTTTCCTGAATATTGTTTTGCTTTTAGAAGGTAGGCTTTGAGCTGCAAGCGTTCAGAATGAACATCATGAACAGATGGCGGCAGGCGGACTCCACTGCTTGGGCTCTCCAGGCAGGTGTGAGCAGATCTCCCTCATCCAGCACATAAAAGGACCACGTGCACTTTCAAAGGGATTTCTGCAATCCTGGTCTTTTGACAACCACGACTATGATTTGATTGCCAAATGCAGGTGGTTGTGCAGAGGCCCGGTTGTGCAATCAAAAGAATCCTCAGTCTTCTGTATAAAATGGAAAAGCACAAGGAGAGATTAAAAAAAAAAAAAGACTAACTAGGAGATAGCCACATAAGAATTAAAACTTAGGTGAAAGACTCATAGCTATTTTCTCACGTGGTTAGGCTAGCACCATCCAGTAGAATTTCTACAATGCTGAGGGTGTTCTGTGCCAGAGCCATCTAATAGGGTAGACACACATAGCTACTGAGCACTTGAATTGTGGCTAATGTGACTGGGAAGCTAAATTTCAACTTTAGTTAACTCAAATTTAAATAGGCACAGGTATTTTGTGGTTACTGTGTTGGACAGAAAAGGATTATTCTATAACTCCATGAGGGACACAGACCAGGTTGGTCTTCACTGCAATGCTCCCAGTACTGATGTAGATTTTCTACCTTCATTGTAAGTCCTCAATAAATATTTAATGTGTGAAAATATAAATCTGATCATGGTCCATTCTTCCTTAACACTCCTAGGTGCTTCTCCTGGCCTAAGAGCTCCAACTCCTCCTGGCAGGCCCACTTTCTGCTCCAGCATGTCCAATTTTTATTTTTATTTTTTTAAAATTTTATTTATTTACTCATGAGAGAGATAGATGCAGAAGCATAGTCAGAGAAAGAAGCATGCTCCCCACAGGAAGCCTGATGCAGGACTCGATCCCAGGACCCCAGGATCATCACCTGAGCTAAAGGCAGACACTCAACCACTGAGCCACCCAGCTGCCCCCAGCATGTCCAATTTTAAGTCTACACTTTGACTTGCCCTCATCCTCCTGCTCTGTGGTTTTTGTGTGTGCAATTTTCTCTGCCTGGAATGCTCTTCTTCCCACTTACCACCTAGATAGGCCTCTGCTTATCTTTCATAACTGGGAAGTCTTCACCAACTGGCACAACTGGAGTTAAGCACTGTCTTCCCTTCATTCCCATGGTAGTGCAGTGTAAATGTCAGAACACAGATGTCTTAGGGAGGACTCTCAGACCTGTGTGTAAATGTTTGTAAGGAAATTCCCAAGGGAAACTAGGAAAAGTGTGGGTGGGGGGCAGAGGGCAGGGAAAGGAGGAAGTAGGGGAAGTGTGCAGTCATGAAGTCCCACCAAGGGTCGAATTTGCCCTATCTTCAGGTAAACTCAGGAACTCTATAAATCGAGTCTTCCTGAACAAGGTAAAGGAGCTGGTGTTTTCACACTCTGACTTCCAGCAGTTACTGGTGAAGGACCACCCAAGGAATGTGCACTCCCAGATGCTATCCTCCTTCTGTGCCGGTGAGGAGACCCCACAAATAGCTCCCCAAGAAAGGGGGTGGGTTCTGATTGTGGGAAGATAACTCCCGGGGAGTAGGATGCGATGGGGAAGGCAGCAAAGAAGTACGATCTGGGCAGAACACAAACATTAGACATTGGATGTTATCCTGTATGAGGGATGTTAGAATGGTGTCTGTGTGGGTGGCAAACCCAGATTACTCTTAATCTAGAAAAGTGACTTGTTTTCGATTCCCTCTGTAAAATTCAGAAAATAATTCTTCTCACTTAGGTGACATTTAAAGATTTTATTTTTTTAAATTGTTTATTTATTCATGAGAGACACACACAGAGAGAGAGAGGCAGAGACACAGACAGAGGGAAAAGCAGGCTCCATGCAGGGAGCCCGACGTGGGACCCGATCCTGGGTCTCCAGGATCACGCCCTGGACTGAAGGTGGTGCTAAACCGCTGAGCCACCCAGGCTGCCTTTATTTTTAAAAAGTTAGGAAGTTGACTTTTTTCTTTTTATTTATTTATTTATTTATTTATTTATTTATTTATTTATTTATTTATTATTTATTTATTTATTCATGGGAGACACAGAGAGAGAGAGAGAAAGAGAGAGAGAGAGAGAGAGACAGAGACACAGGCAGAAGGAGAACCAGGCTCCATGCCAGAAGCCGGTCGCAGGACTCGATCCCGGGGCTCCAGGATCGTGCCCTGGGCCAAAGGCAGGCGCTAAACCGCTGAGCCGCTGGGCCACCCAGGGATCCCCTTAGGTCACATTTAAATATGATAGCATGTATAAATGTGTAGTTGGGGTTAATGAGTAAAAAGTAAAAAAAAAAAATGGCAGCTATTATTAAAACACAGCAGTTTGTTGTGATATATGACAATAAGTGTGCTCTCTGGCAATAATGCGATACTACATACCTGATTTCCACTGACTTTGATATTGTTCTAGCTGCATTATGCCTCATTGGTCTTTAAGTCACTAGCATTAAGCTAATGACTGATCCTGAGTAGATGTCAGATCAATATTTCTTGAGTAAATGAGAGATACTCAACTTTGAGCCCAATCTCTCTTATCATCTCTAATGTTACACTGAAAAGCTCTATTCGTGTGTCTATTTTGCCCATTAGACTGTAAGGGTAGGGCTTCTTCTCTTTTTTGATTCCCCTAAACATAGCACAACCCGGCACATGGCAGCTGCTAGATAATTGTTTGTTGAACTTAGGTTTGTTGGGTAAGAGTCCTGAAATTTCCATGGGTAACAGTATTATAATCCAAAGGGTTGTTTTCTTCACTTCTGAGTTTGCAGACTGTGATCTTAGATCACTTATGGTTCAATACAGAAAAACGAAAACCCCTTTGGGTTTTTCAAGAAGAATGTGATTTAATAGAGGGATTTTGGTGCTACAGTAGGTAGCATTCTAAAATTCTACCTCCAAAGATGTTCCACTTTAATCCCAGAAGCTATGAATATGCTGGTGATCACTCCTGTGATTATGTTATGTTATATGGCAATACTCCCAGTACCAAAGTGGATTTTCTACCTTCATTGTAAGTTCTCAATAAACATTTGTTTTGTGAAAATACAAATCTGATCATGGTCCATCCTTCCTTAGCACTCTTGGGTGCTTATCCTGGTCCATAAAGAGATTACCACAGTGGGCCTGATCTAATCACACAAGCCCTTAAAGTCAGGGAGCTTTCTCTGGCTGAGAAGAGAAAAGAGAATGAGAGTCCAAGTGCAAGGGGATTGGGTGTGATGGGTCCTACTCTGGCTACCATGTTGGGAGAAGGACTCGATGCGCCATTACTGGAATGACGATGGAGGAGGCCACATGAGGAGGGATGTGGTCCTAAGGAGTTGAGAGAAGCTTCTGTCTGACAGCCAGCAAGGAATTGAGGACCTAAGTCCTAAAACTACAAGGAGATGAATTCTGCCAATATCCTGAACGAGCTTAGGAGTATATACTTCCCAGAGCTTCCAGATAAGTTCCCTGTCAACAGCTGACACCTTGATTTCAGTATGGAGAGACTTTAACCTGGAACCCTATTGATCCCACCTGACCTCTGACCTGTGGAGTGGTGAAGTAATAGATAGGTGAGATAGGTGTTATTCCAAGCTGCTAAGTTTGTGGTAATTTGCTACATGGCAGTAGAAAACTAATATAAGTGCTTATTAGATTATGGGAAAGCCGGAATCAAGAAAGTTAGGTGGGCTACTCCCAGCTTTCAGGTTACATCACCACAGGCAGCCAGGGAGCTGTGGGAAATTAGAACTGGTCCATAACCCTGAAGCTGCCACTTAGCAGTGAGAGACACCAGCCAGCTGCCACACTGGTCACATCTGCTGAAGCTTACACTTTCATCCCCACCAGTGCTGAGAGAAGGAGGGGGCCTTTTGCTCTCTTCTGCCTTACAAACATCGCATGAATGAGTTTTAGTATGAAACATGTCATACTCAGAACATTGGTGGAAGTTCTAGGACATGTGGTTCCCAGGCATCTAGTCCCCGAGATAAAGGGGAACCACTACAAGGGGTGATGAGGATAAAGCTGATTGACAATGAGTAGTATCCAATATGGCTCTTCAAATGTTCAGGACCCCTTTAGGTCAGCCTTCTGGTAGGAATTATTTTCATTTTACAGATGAGAAAACTAAGGTTCAACTGGGTTAAATACCTTGTCTAAAATCTCATAAATAGGACGTAGCAAAATCAAGATTAGAATCCAGATCTGTTTCTCCCCAAGTCCACATGTGTTCTGCCTCTGTCACTGATGCGGAGCATGAGGTGGAACTTGTATAACTGGCTGACAGATGGACCACCATGGAGGCTCAGCTGAGGTGGCAGTGGAAGTGGTAGCAACTTCATTTTATTAAAAAAAAAAAAGTTTTCCTCAGGTTTCTGGTGAGGCCTGGCTTCATCTTTTGTTGGAGCCCTCTCTATCTCTGTCTCCTCCTCCCCTTCTCTCAACCAGCTTCCTCCTTGGCCCATAATCCCTGAGTTTGGACACAGAGCCTGCAATGTGTGCTCTACTTTCTGCGTTTATTTTGGTGAAGGTCCTGCCTCCTTTTACAGGGCAGTCCCTGTTTTATGGGTGCACATGATCGGCCCTTCTCTTCTGTGGTCTGGGGTCTCTCTGCTTCTCCCACACTAGGGGCTGGCACTGGACTGAGGATTGGCATCAGGAGAAATATCCCCTCCAGAAGGGGGCCGTGGAGCATTTCCCCCAGACAGCTCTATCTTTGCTGCATACCAATCCAATTACAAACAAATTGGCCCACGGGTTCAAGCATGAGAGCGATTTGGCCTTCTTTCCTCTCTTGCTGACAATTTTAAACCTCTTTTCTTTAAAAACCTAACTCTGGGAAGAAAAGTTTAGCACCCAAGCTCAAGAGAGGTGGGATGCAAATTATCCTAGAGATCAGGGTGTTATGAGGCTCAGAGAAGGAACTCTGAATTATAATTTTCAGGAAAAAAAAAAAGTAAGAAAAAGAGACAGATTCTCTGGGACTAACCCGTGACTGCAGGTTGAAGACTGGGAGGTTGGTCTTTTCCACATTTGACTTGACCAGCTCTCTGGGTTCACTTTTTTTTCCCTGAGTGGCTACTCTCTTCTCTCCTAGACTCTTCCTCAATGGTGAGGAATTCATTCCTAGGTTTCTGGAGGGGGAGAAGGAATGTTTCAGTTGTCTTTACTCTGCCTTAAATGATATGTTTTGTTTTGTTTTGTTTTGAAACATGCTCATACTTTGATACAGCTGAATGCAAATAAAAGTAGGGAATCTGTGTCAAAGAGAAGTGGACAGCCCACCTATTTAGAAAGTTTAGGATCAGCCAGGCTTTCTTCACTCAGGGATTCCACTGGAACACTGTCAGGAGGAGACGTGAAAGAATGTGCTCCTTCTGCCTTTTTCTAAGTCTTTTTAAGCACACCTTAAATTGAAAGCCCAACTTTACTAGAAAGAAAAGCAGATATAAAGTAAGGTTGTACATGGTGTTGTTTTTTGTTGTTGTTGTTGTTTTTTTGTTTGTTTTTTGTTTTTTGTTTTTTGACCAAAAGTTCCTCAGTCCAGGTTTTCCTGAAGTGGAATTATCTGGGGCTGCATAATGACATCAGTCAAATAAAGGATGATCCTTCCTTTTGTTCCCTTGTCTTTTTGAGAGAGATCACCTGTCATTTCCTATCAGCACACCAGTCACACTTCTCCTGCGAGGATCTGTGTGGAGTTTCTGGGGGAAATCGAATTCACTTGCACTGAGACGCTTAGCTGGCAGGGAGCCTGAGGCCACCCCCTCATCTCAGATCCCATCAGAAAGCCTCTTCAGCCACCACTCTTCTTTTCAGAAGGATGTCTCAGAGGATTTCCAGGGTGATTCAGAACATCCTACTGAGATGCTCAGAGATACAAGTCAGAGGATGTATCTAGATATGGGCACCGGGGGGCATATACCGGAGACTTGGGTAGGCACATGCTCTGTTCCCATAGCATCTAGAGACCAGCAGAGGGGGAAACAAACAAGTATAGTATGATTGGCAAGTGAGAAAAGCACTGTGATGGGAACAAGGAGGTCGTGAGGACACAAAGAAAGGTTATGTAACCTGGACCTGGCGGCAAGACCTTCCAGAAGAAATGGCAATGGTGCATAAGACTGTTAATGACATTGCCACAGTCTCTGTGATGAGATCTCAGAAACTGGCCTGAGTAAAGAACAGGGAGGTGTATGTCACTGAGGGGAAATGTGTTGGGGGAGTACTTCCCGTAGATCTACTTGGATGGACTGCAGTGGTACTGTGGCCATGCCGATCGATTCTGCAGCTGCACTTTGATGGCCTTCAGCTTTCCATCACTAAGTCATTCGAGAAGCCAGAGCTCCTCCTCCTTTATTTCCTGCTTTTCTTAAACAACAGCTGTGTAATTCAGTGCCTCTTAAAGGGGAAATGCTGAAGAGTAGATAGGAATTCCAGGAGGGATGTGTGGTGAGAAGATGGAAGTTGAAGCTGACTCATTCTTCAGCTTCGTTATGGCACCTGCCTCACCTCATCTGAGCATCCAGCCCTCGGGTCACAATGAAAAAGAAGATGCAGGGATCATCCTGTCAAACTGTCAAATTTGTGGGTGAATGAAATATCCACAAGGGATCTCCAAGAAGCCAGAAAACTCATATTTACTTTCGACCAGGGAGAATTTGAACCTATGTCTACAGATTTAAAAGTCTAAGATATTAATTCATTGTGACATCTGGTCCTTCTCTTTGATATTTTAAAAATAGGCTAGAAGTGGAATTGTGAATCCATGCTCCAAAGCACTACTCTCCGATTCTGGGAAAGAATGCAACTCTGAGTTTATCTTGTTTATCCAACTAGTCTCTGGTCATTTGTGTAACATGATATTTCTTCCATTGGACGCTGTAAGCCAATTTCTAGCACAAGGTTTCCATTTTGTTTTAATCATCCATGAAAGAAAAGAATGTGGGAATGTCTGTTTTGCCATTTTCAAGGACTGTGGTGGCACCAGTAGCTGGCTGCTGGCTTCTAGTCTTTGCCACCGCCACTTGAGAATGTGAGATTCTCTACAAATCCTAGAATTTTGGAACTAGAAAGAAAAGTTAGCAGTTTGTAATAAGAACCGTAAAGATGCTCCTACCCTTTGTTCCAGCCAATCCACTCTAATGAATTTTAAGGAAATGTCATTCACCAGAACCACCAATATACATTCTCAAAGATATTCACTCTAATTTTTTTTTTAATAAGAAAAGGAGAAACTGCCAAGATGTTCAACATTATGGACCTTGTTTTGAAAGTCAGGATACATTAACTTGAGGGAATATTATGTAGTCCTAAAATAATTATGAAAGCTGCATACATTCACAAATGTTTTTTGAAAGCCTACTATGTACCAATGCTCTGATATTATATCTGCCTATGAAATATGCAGATTGCAAATCTATGTTGCCTATGACCTTAGAGACTTGAAAGACACATACCTACCACAACTACAGAAGAAAATTTGCAGAAATGTTATTAGTTGGCAAGGTAATAAATACTTTATAAGTGCCTTTGCAGAAAGAAAATTTGTTACAGTGAAGAAAAATTTGTTACATTGTTTTGTATCAATTAATATATGTAAAAATTATGATAGGAGAACAGAAGGTGCTGCTAGCTTTGGGTAAGAGAGTGTAAGAGTGGACATTCATTTATTCTTGGTTCATGTATTTATTGAATAACTACTCTATAGTTATTCAAATACAGCAGTGGTTAAGACAGAGACAATCCTCACAATTGTTAGTCAGGCCTGTGTTTTACTTTATTTAATATTTATTTAATGAATAATTGGATCTAAAAATTAGATAATTTAGAATACTCTATGCTAATTTCTTTCATCTCTTTCCTCCAAAAACACTTGTTGTAGAGGGAAAATTTAAGTTAACGGAGATGGTGATTTGCCTGAGGTCTCACAGCTTTTTGTATCAAGTCTGCTATTAGATTCTGATTCTTGGTTTACCTGCCACCTTACCCCACATTCCTCTTATAATCCTCACACCTCTCTTAGAAATACATTGTTGGAACAACAATGGAAAAATCAGCAAAAGTCTTTAGAACCATGATTTAAGGATATTGGACAGAAAATGAGGATGATCAAGCTTTATAGTATGTGGGAATTACCCAAGAATCTTATCTAAATGCAGATTTTGATTCTGTAGTCTGGAATGGGACTTGAGATTCTGCATTTCTCATAAGGCCTCAGGTGACACTAATAGTTTCTATTCTTGAGTAGCAGGAACCTGAAGGATAGAAACTGTTCAAGTACGGGAGAAATTCAAGTTTAAGCCGTAGCCAGTGATCTACCTAGCTTTGTTGTCAGGGAAATATAGATGTCAGTTTTTTGCCAAGTGTCAGTTTTTTTTTTAATTTTATATATTTATGAGAGAGAGAGAGAGAGAGAAAGAGGCAGAGGGAGAAGCAGGATCCATGCAGGGAGCCCATGTGAGACTCAATCCCAGGACCTCGAATCATGCCCTGAGCTGAAGGCAGATGCTCTACTGCTGAGCCACCCAGGCATCCCTCGTCTAAGTTTTCCATCACTAACTGCTGACATAGCTTCCTTTTCCTTCTCAGCACTTGCTCTACATCTAAATCTGTCTTGTTCAATATGCCCATGAAAGGCAGGAAGAATATTCTAGAACCATGCCACTATGAGATAATGGAATAGGAATTTGCACCAAAATCATCTGACTCCCAAGCCTCTTCTCTTAACTGCTATGATATGTAGCCCCCGCCGTGTCCCCCCTCACCTAGTGGTCACAGTCCAGGTCCTTGGAGTCAAGACCAAACCTGAATCTGAAGCCTAACTAAGCACTTAGTACTAAGGTTCAGTTACCTCATGTGTTGGTGTTTCTATTTCTTCGTGTATAAATATCGATAGTAAATAGCACCAATCTCATTAGACACTTATGTAGATTAAATGAGATAATGTACAGAAATCACTAACTCAGTGTCTGGCATGGAATGAGTGCATTATAAAAGTAGCTGTTATTGTGGTTAGCTGAGAATCTTATTCTGACTTCTTCTAGAGGAGCTCACACAAACCTAGTGCTTGAGGCAGACCGGATATCAAATAATTATATTTATTTAAAATTTTATATGTAATTGAACATAGTTTAAATACAAATAATATAAATATCTGAATAAAATGCTAAGTAAATCATAAAGATAGAAATAAAGCATGAATATATACTTATGTAAACATTTAGATATATTTAGGTAGTATCTAATGTGTTTAAAGTATTTACACAAAACTATATAAATATGTGGACAAAATATAAATTAAGAAATAATATATAAGGATATAAAGTTTAAACAAAATGAAGATATCATAAAAATGTAGTGTAATTTAAATAATTTAAATTTAAGTAATAGAGTAAAATAAGTATGTATTATTTTATATATGTTATATATGTGTGTGTGTTATATATATACACAACAGTTGCTAATGCACAAGTGCTTTTGAATACTATGGGAACACAGAAGATGGTAACTAGCTTTCTGGGATGATGGGAGAAATAACTTCTGAGCTCAGTTCAGAAGGATTAGTTTGAGGTTGGGAGAAAGCATTTTGGGCTGAGGGTTTGGGGTAAAGAGGGCAGCAGGCAATAATGCTGCTATAAAGTTTGGTGCTAGTTTGTAAAGAGCCGCTAAATCATAGCTTTTATCTGTGGATGGTGGGGGGCCATGGGAAGGTGGTTTTGAGCAGACCAGGCATGTGATTAGATGTGTCTTTAAGTCTGTGGGGTGTACAACTGGGTTAGAAATCCTTTGGCCTGCTCTCTGCTTTTTTCAGGAGTTTAGACTGCTTCCCAAGCTTCATCAAACACTGCAATGGTCTTTCAAAACTCTCCTAGCCATGAAAAAGGTAAGGGGGAGTCAGTCATTGTGTAACTGGGGTATTTTCTAATCCCTGGACTAAAATTTCACATTAAAAAAAAAATAAAGGTGAATACAAAGCAATGCCTTACTCCTGTTTCTATTGTTAACTTCTAATTTCTTATCCTTGGAGATACTTCCCCTTAACTTGACCTTAAAAAGAATGAACTCTGAATGTCACAGAAGTCCTTGTAAAGGACTTTACCCAGGTAAAGATCAAGGGTAGAGTGCTATGATTGGGGAGGGGAATTTTAATTCTCTTCCTTCATCACTAACTCACGTGGTTGGAGAAGGAAAGGAAACGTTTCCTTAAAGAGGAAACATGCCAGAATTAAAATCTGATGCAACCTCTCATCATTCCCAAAGAGAATCACTTTATAGGCTATTTTTTGGCAATCATATGCATAGATCTGCATATCTTTATTGGCCTTTGCAACAGAAATAGCATCTCAAAGTCTTGTCCCGTGATACATCATGTTGAAAATAAATGATAACTCTATTTGACAGTTCCTTTCATCTCAGGATCTTAATCTCCCAAACATTCTTTAATAAAGATTCACAACACCCTGTGAGGTAGGTAAATATTAGTGTGCTATTTTATGAATGAGGAAGATGATTGATAAAGAGATTAAGCAATTTGCCTGTAATAAGGTAAGTTTGTAGATATGGGAGTCAAATTTCCACCCTCTGAGAAAAACACAATAATTGCTAAACCAAGATAAAAGCCTTTACTCATCCTTTTAAAATGATTGAACAAAATTGAATCATGGCTTTTTCACTCCCAAGTTATTAGAGTTCATCCAAAATTAAAAAAAAAAAGTTGTAATACATTTTCAAAAAGAGAGAGGCTCGTATTTACATGTATGAATTCATTTCTTCATTGGTTTACAGAACCTCATGACTATAGTGATTGTTCCTAAACAATTTGTAACTGAATTCCAGTCTTTTCAAAGAAGGCATGGCATTTGTTATTATGTAGGATAATCTTTGCCTTCTAAATCTATCCTGCATTTAGATTTATGTCTTCTTGTAGGATGTTCCTAACGTAGTACTTTGCTGCCTTAGATGAGATAATTTCATACCACTTATTAGGATGTAAAGTTCTAGTGTATTTTTTCTACTAATACTAACCTAATTTTTCTACTAATACTAAACAGATACACTTTATTGAGCACTTACTCTTTGCTAAAGGCTCAACGTAGTTCACATTTATTCCTTAAACACATTTATTCCCTAAAATGGGAGGTACCATCCCATTTGACATATGAGAAATCCGAAGCTTCAAAGAGCCTTGCTCAGTCAGGAGAACACAGCCAGGAGGTGGTAAAGTGTGGAATCTCCCAAAATTGTCTGATCCTGGGACCCAACTCTTCTGAACATTGGATCATAAGCAATACCACCAGCTCACTAGAATTCTTTTGGAAGGAATAATAGAAGTTTAATGTATGTCTTTTTCTTTGCTTTAGGTTCCATTAAAACGAGGTTAAAAATGTGACATATTTTGTTTACCTGCAGGAGAAATTTGTAAAGTGGTTCCTGCTATAAACTCAGATACAGAATTTGTAGGAGAGCCAAAAATGACTAAAGCAAAACATATATCTTTAGATTGTTTCCCTGATCCCTAGAGTTCTCATTTTTCTTCACAGAATGAGTTAAGTAAGTAGTCTACTGTTTACAGGTACCTTCTGTCTTCTCAATCACACCCAGTATCTCCTCCAGGATGTATACTTGGGGTGCTTGTCAAAAACTAATTTTGTTGTTTCAAAGCCTTTTTCTGTCTGATATTCAATTTTAGTTCCCTTTCCTCTTTTGTCTCCTCTATGAAAAGTTGGCAATATCCGAAGTTCTCTTCTCTCCTGATCTTAATGACATTCCAACTCCATAACTCTCTACCTCTTTGGTTCTGAGGGAGACTTTTCTAAAACTTGTTTGTTTTGCTGAAGGACTGGTAAATGATGTGTTTTAGAAGTGACATTTTGACTTGCAGGGGCCAGACAATCTGGACATGGACAGACTTTCTATAAATCCCACATGTTTTTCTGTATTTCAATGCTGTCATCTTAAATGCAGCATCTGTAGCATAAAACTGCCAAAGAGGGTCATATTTTTATTTTTTACCAATAATTCTAGGTGACCTGCTTTTACCCAGATCCAACAACTTGGATTATTTACTGACTCTTCTATTAAATCGAGCCATTCTTTCTAAACACTAAAGATTTGACATAGTATAAAATATCTCTTTGGCACTGCCACTTAAAAATGTATACATATACTACTTCCAGAAAATGGTCTTCTTGAAGAACAAGATGAAAATTTAATGGCAGCTTTAATTTTAACTTAAGACACTTATAATATTACACTAGCAAAAAAGAATTCACCAACAGCTGTGTGTCTGAGAGACCAAGGGACTGATTAAATCCGTCACATGGACAACACTCTTTGAGTGGTAGGTGTGCACTAGAGCTTGCAGTAAGTCTGTTACCAGATGAGCCAACTTCAAAGATAGTGGTGGGCTGTGCAGAGGATAGTAGGAGGTGGGGAAGTGCCAAAGTTTCAAAGAAAATTGAGGGTGTTTTTTTTTTTTGTTGTTTAATCATTTAAATTCATTGAACACAAAAATATTTTGAGGTATGTTGAAAATGACCTAACATTTATTTTCAGTACTGTGACATTAGTATACAAGACAGATTAAATAAATAATGCAAATTAATTGCATTTATATTTTAAACAGAATAGTACTTCAAATGCAAATAGGAGACATCCTGTCTACAAGGATATTTAGCCAATTGCTTGATGCATGTGGTTACAAAGAGGATTGAGTATTGTCCAAGAGGCACAGATGGGATGATTTAGGCACAAACAACTTTTATTTTGTTACTTCTGTGCAAACTCTTGGACATACCTGCCTTTATAAAGATTATATTCTTGGTATACATATGAAAAGCCTTAAATATACATCAAGAAATTATATGGAGAGCAGTTTCTTGGCTAATAACTGGGGTTATTAAACTTTAATATATTACAGATCCATATTCTTTATAGATTTGTTATAATTTAGGAGTTAAATGTTGACAGTTCCTAGTTACAGAACTTTTATTTAAGATTTCTATTAGAATAACATTTCCCACCTGATTTGAAGGAACAATTTCTAGGATTGTTTCTTTTTTTTATGCATATGCATTTATAAATGCATTAGATGATACAGTCAGCTGAAAGTATTTTTAATAATAGAAAACTCTTATACTTGGGATGTTTTTAAAACTTCTTCCTGAGCCCTGCAAGTGCCTATTGAAGTATTTGTTTCCCTCTTCTGGTTGGATACTAGGAAGATTACAGCCATGTTTGTCCACTTCTAGTAACAGTAAAATTTCAGGACAGGCATACTTGAATACTAGTCTCATTTCGGTTTGAGGTTATTTTCCTATTCCTGTGTTCTTTTTAAAGGTTCTTTAAAAAAATGTTAATATTAAAATTTTCAACTTTAAATAACATTCTTTTAAATCTTACTTAATCTTATCACAGTATGTGAGCCACCTAAACAATCCTCAAACTATATACTGAAACACTGAACGAAACAAAGATACTGATGTTTCAGCACCTATAGTTCACTCATGATATAAATGTGGAAACTTTAACTCTGCCTTTTTGCATGGATGACACAGGGCTGCCTAGATTTCCAAGGGTAAAGTGGAATTAGAAATATATTACTATAAATGATTAACTCATCTAGGTCATAATGAGGATAATTATTTTTGTGTATCTTTATCCCTCTAGGATATGAAATAATTGTATCAATGCTCTGCCAAGTACATTTAAATATTGTTATTGGTTGAAACAAAATGCAAATCTTGTGGGCCTCATCCAATGTGTTCAAATGCAAAGAAAGATACCAAGAAGGTAACACCCAGATTCACATTTACTAAGGGATTCCAAATAATGCCCTAAATGACTATTTTGGAGCTCAGTTACATGCAGGTGCTAGGAGGATTTATGCTGTGAATGCCTGAAATACTTTCTCCACCGAGGGGAGATTATTAAGTACTAGCGAGCCTGAGTGTTTGGTGCCAATACTAACCATTAACTTTTGGCTCCGAGCCATGACTGTCTACTCGGCAGTGGACTCTGCCACCAAGGGGAAGGTCATTAAAGGCTGTTCTTTATTCTCGTTAGTATGTTCCAACATAATTAACAGAAGTTGTTCACCAGATGGTTTCCTTCCTGTCAGCAAGTACCTCCAGCTTAATGGGCTATGCAGGATTCTTTACTTTAAGTGGGTGAGGCGGGAAGCAAATTTAAAATATATCATCTTTGATCCTCCCACTTCTAATTAGTTCTAAAGGTTTTAGATAATAATGTAAAGGGGGCAGGGAAATGAAATCATTCTAAAAATCAAAGAATCTCAGAAGGCCGACAAGAGTTTTATACATACCAGGGGATATTTCTTCCTTCACGCCAGGTCTCTGCCCCGCACCAAGAAAAGTGCAGAAGCTGTTCAGCCTACTGCTAAAACATGTTCACAGAGCCTTAGAGCTGCAATGGATTTGAAATCTGATAACAGAATTCAGTAAATGTTTATGTAGTTCCCACTGGGTCTCAGAAATTGTAAGAGATGCTGGGGATGTACAGCCAAACTCTTGCTCCTCTTGACCCAGAGGTTAGAGACTAATGGGTTCAGACCTGTAAACAGGCAATTTATAATGGAGTTCGGTAAGTACTGTAGCAAATGCTGTTGGCTTCCAACCTCAGTGCCACACCCCCTTCTTGTGAAATAAACCTTGATCTTGTTTATGGATGCCGTCTCTTGCACAAGGTACTGGGCGCAAGGTGGGTCTGCTCTAAGCCAATCTTAGTTGTTTTATTCCCCTTCCTAGTTTTTGGTTTACAAATTGTGGACATATGAGCCACCTCTGGCCAATGCATCATGAAGGGAGGTTTGATTGGGAGCTTCTGAGAAAGGCTTTCTGGCTCCTAAGAAGGCACTAGAAAATCTGGCCCCTTTCACTTCAATTGTTGATATCGTCATAGGAATCATCTAGCTACATGGCATAAGGCATCATGAACTATGTTCTAGTAGTTCAAGCTAAGTGGTTTCTCTCTTAACTAGTTACATTTAGGAGATGATTTTATTATAAGGAATATAATAAAAATATCCCATTCTCTCTCATTATCTCAAATGATTATTATAACAATCTTGTAAATCACATGAGA
The DNA here is from genome assembly GCF_048418805.1 of Vulpes vulpes. NCBI lineage: Eukaryota > Metazoa > Chordata > Mammalia > Carnivora > Canidae > Vulpes > Vulpes vulpes. The sequence goes on from NC_132785.1 coordinate 90,892,044, forward strand.
CAGAAACTGTTCCTTTTGTAACAGATGGAGAAACTGCATCTCAGACAGACTATGGTGATGGGCCTGGACAAAGCTGCTGGCTTCTGAAAGTAAGGATGCTTCCTGCCACACTATGCTGTTTCTATCTTAAATAGAGTAAAAAAGCTCAGTTGTACAGGCCAGGGATGTGATATAATTGTAAAACATTTCCCTCTCTTTCCCTCTTTTTTTTTTTTTTTTCTGAAAAATATACTAACTCTGCCTTCCTTTGAACTTTTATTCTGGCATTTTAAATCCAGTTGAAACCTAATTGTTACATGAGGAATTTTTGAGAGGATGGTGGGAGACAGAGAGAGAGAGTAAGGGAGTGGGGGTGGGGGTGGAGAGAGAGAGAGGTAGGGGAGAGACAGAGAGAATCTTAAGCAGGCTCCACACCCAGCCCAGAGCCTGACCCAGGGCTTAATCCCACAACCCAGAGATCATAACCTGAGAAGAAATTAAGAGATAGACACTTAACTGACTGAGCCAACCAGGTGCTTACATGAAGAAATATTTGTTTTTTGTTGTTTTAGTTTTTTAAATACTTATTTATTGTTTCAGAGAGAGAGAGAGTGAGAGCATGGGGAGGAACAGAGGGGGGAGGAGAGAGAAAGGGAAAGAATCCCAAGCAGATTATTAAGTACTGATAACAAAATTCAGTAAATGTCCCCATGAGAACAGAGCTTGACATAGGCCTCGATCCCACGACCTTGAGACCATGACCTGAGCTGAAATCAAGAGTGCTCAAACAACTGAGTCACCCAGACACTCCAGCATGAAGAAATATTTTAAGTAAGGGGAAAGGGGCTTTCTAATAGGGTAAAATATCATTAAAAATCAGTTTAGTCTTCTAATGACTAGAAAGGTCTCAAAAGACTTTGAAGGAAATAGGAAGAAATGGTCTTCTAGTTTCATACACTGCATACCATCACGCCACCTAGGAAGGATTGCAGCAGTGATGAATGGGCCAGAAGGCTGTGCTATAAAAATCTGGGCTAGAGTGGTTACAGGCTTAGTAATCATGTGCTATAGCTCACTTGTGAGGACAATTTTACTCATTCACGATAGTTGTTAGGACTCCTTTATTTGTGAGTAACAGAAAGCCCAACTCAATTGGTTAAAGCAAAACAAGTAATATATTGGCTCCCATAACTAAATAATGTTCAACAGGTGGCTCTGACTTCTGGTGCAGCTTGATTGGAGGCTCAGCTCTTGTCAAGAGGCTCCACCTATGGGCTCTCCTTTCTCTAGGTGGCTCAATTCTGGCTCTGAGTGGTAGTCCCAAACTTAAGGCTCATTTAATCATAGCACCCAATCCACTGGAAATAAAGTTTGCCTCTTGAAGGACTCAGACAAAAGTCTAAGAAGTAAAGTTCAGTGGTCTTGACTACATTGTTGTGGTCAGTTGAGTTATTTCTTGGTCATAATTCTTCACTGTCTTATAGCAATATTATACATATAACTTTTTGCCAACGTCTCAAAGTAGGCAAAGTATAGACCTCTTCTTCCCTTGGCCATGGCCTTGGTCATGATCTGTTCAGTGACTGTGATGCTAACAAAAAGATAGGGTGTACTCACTCAGCTGGGCTTGCCTTCTTGCTACAGTTCTGTCTTTTGCTATGAGAAGAGCATACCTTGTATATAAAATTTGTGCAAGGAAGATGAAAAATGCATGGAGAAACCCTGGACTCGTGGACTAGATCTATTAGCTATTGCTGTAATAAAACCATGTAATAAATTATCCAAAACTCAGTGGCTTATACATTTGTTTCTCATTTACATTTCTGCAGGTGGCTGAGATTTGACTGATAAAGATGAGGCTTGAATGATGTTGCCTCCAAGTGAGTGATTATGTCCAGGGTTTCTCCATATGTGTTTTGCCTTCCTTGCACAAACAAATCTTACACTGAAGGTATGGCAAAAGAGAGAAGTGTGGTAAGGGAGAAAGGCCAACTGTGTAAGTATGCTCAAGCTTCTTTTTGTCTCATACAGTCATCCACTTGCAGCCAACACTATCCAAGCCGAGGCTTTATTAGCCAAATCTCAGCTACCTGCAGAAATGCAGGCAAGAACACAAATGCCTGTATTTATAAGCTACTGAGTTTTGGAATAATTTGTTACATGGCATTATCAGAGCAGTAGCTGACTGATATGGTTCACCGTGTCCATCACGATGTCATTCCCTAAGGCAAGGGGTTGGACTGTGATTGGGAAAGCCTAGGTGATGAGTTCTGCTACTAGAACTCACTGACGGCATCTGACTCATCTTTATTAGCATAAAGGAGGAAAGGGCAAAGAAATATGGACACTGTTGCCAGAAGGAGGTGCTGACAAGCAAAAACAACAGTCTACAGCCCCCACTATGAGCAAAACTGGCATTTAGAGTTAGCAACCAATTGCATCACACTGCCACACTCTACATGCAGACCTGCTGTAGATACCTGACACCCGGACATGCATGTGATATGCTACTGATCATGAAGGACTTATGGAGATGGATCGAAAGAATGACTTTCAGAAGCTACACGTTGTTCTGAAGCCTTGAGCCCAGAACAGAGTAAGTAGGAGGCTTGCTGTAGTCTTGACTGGTTGGGACATACCTAAATGTTGGGTTTGATCCCAAATATCACATTTTTAAAGGCCCATTACTAAATTGAAACCTGTTGGAAGTGAATGATCCAGAAATTTTGAAACAAAAAGCTGGGCTTTATTGGCATGGCTGATGTAGGGGGGATGGAATATGAAATAAGGTCAGCAGGGGAAGAAATCATCATTTGCCAATATCATAAGAGATGACATATGGAAGAGTGATTGTACTTAGTCCACATGGTACAGATCAGATACAGGTTATTGTGGAAAGACTATGGGCTTTGGGGTCATGGAGATGGAACTCAACCATTTATGAGCCATGTGTCCTTGGCAGGTAACATTCTCTCAGTGTTTGCTGTCTCATTTGTAAAATGGGGGTGCTTCCTTATACATACAAGCGTTGGGGAACTTAAAAAGTAATACACGTAAGGCTGGCCCTTGTAGGTGCTCAGTAAATGTTAGCTGTTTTAATATTGGTGATGTCCTTATTAGAACTGTATTAGAACTGTATTAGAACCAACATGTGGAGTATATGGGAAAGCCCCTTTCACCTAAGGGTAATAAAGAAAACTTAGCACTATCCAAAACCAGAATGGGCTTCTGACCGTCAAAGTAATTCTTCTGTCCCTGGGAATTGTTTCCGCAGAGGCTGGACTCGAGGAATGGAATGTGGAGGACTTTCTAGTAGTGGCAGGAGGCTATATTATATGGTTTTTCTAGGCTACCCCCTATTTCTGAGATCCTAAGGCCAATGAACTGTGAGCCAGCTTCATTAACACTCATCCCCAACTGGGCGAGCACTGAGAGGTATTATAAATAGGGAGTCCAAACATCTGGATGTACTTGGAACAATCTTGGTTTAGACCTGTTGTCCTGGTGTAATTATGAAAGAATCTCCTTTCTCTCTCAACGCTGTCCCAGTTTAGATGGTAAAATTATATAGTCGCCCTAATTATAACTAATTCAGTGAATAGAAGCCAAGCGTATTCTTGTTATTTTCAACATAAGTTACCCCCCTTAGTGCCAGAATTACCACTCTTCCTGGGTTTCCTTTCCTGGTGTAATGGTATTATCATCCTCCCATTAACTCAACCTCACACCTTTGGAAGTTGCTTGAGCATTTCTCCCTCCCTCTCCTTGCACCTTCAATCAGTTGCCAAACCCTTTTGATCCTATCTCCAAAACGCCGCCAGTATCTGCCCCCTCTTTTAAGTCTCAATGCTTTAATTCAGGTCTTGTTCCCTCTTGCCTGGAGCATTGTAAAATCCTCCTAACAGCCCTGACCCATTCTATTATCCATAAACCTCACTGCCACTGGAGTGTGCCTTTTAAAGCATGCCACCAATCCCGCTGGTGCTTTCTCTTCACCTAGATAGATAAAATTAAGTTTCTCTTGTTAGAACCTTATTGCATCATGTAAAAACAGATGGAAAGGTTTTCATCAAATGTGGAGGACACGTTTGGGATGGGATGATTTAAGATGTAGAGGTATGTGGCCTGCACAGAACTCCCCAGGAGGCACTCAGGAGGGGATCTCAATGATATAGGTTGTTCACCTTCAGAGCAAGTGGCATCTACTGCTGAAACCAGCCTGTGTGACTCCTGCTTGGAAGAGGCAAAGTTAACAAAATAAGCCAGGGACAACAAAAACAAAAAATGGCTCCCAATCTGAGCCCAAGTTGAATGTCTAGGGGCAGGTTCTCAGAATTGCAGATGCTGGCTTGCAATAGGTATTGATTTTCCATGGAGTTGCTTCTTCATGGGCAATTTGATACAGCATTTTCTGGGTTTATTTACACAATGTTGGTGAGTGATTCCTTTGAGCAATCCCAGAGCACCCAGCTAGAATGGGAAAAACTACGAGCCTCTTGGATAAATATTCACATTCACCTGGTATCTCAGTCTACTAAAGCTGTGTCCCATGGACACTGTGCAGACCATGTTCTGTCTCTCACCTGTGTCTACATTCCTCTTCTTCCTGAATGGGGACTCAGGTGTCCTCTTCATGTAAAACACTCTCCCATCACCTCTAATTGTGTCAGTGCTTCCCATCTAGTTCAGCTGGAACACCACTTCCTCCATAAGACTTTGCAAGATTCTCCTGGGGTCTTTAATTTCCTCCTTGACCAATTTTCACTGTATGTTTCTATCTCTATCTCTATCTCAATATCTCTTTCCTTCTCTATCTATCTATCTATCTATCTATCTATCTATCTATCTATCTATCATCTATCTATATTTGCCTATAATATGTCTCTTAAGCTGTAAGCCTGAGAGACGATACATAATACCTCTTCATCTTAGTGTCATTTTTAGTGCTTTACATATACAGATTGTCAATAAATATTTATTGAACTAAATGATATTTTAAAGAAATATCTTAATTGGGTTAAGCAACCATGTGGAATTGAAGTTATCTCCTAGAAAGGGGACCATAAAGGCAATATTATACCTTTATTTGACCGGGACAGGAGAGCACCCCTTCTGGTGAAGAAACCTATCTGCTTTGCAGTTAACAAAATGAGAAAAGGACTATTTCCAACTTTTAAAAATGAGGATTCAGAAACTTTTAAAAAGCTATGTAATGCCAGAAAATACTGAGTATAAAACTAATCCGAACACTCAATTCTTGGTTATCCTAATACTTAAATTCCTTAGTTATCTTAATACTTAAATTCTTAAATTTGGCCTGTAATGTGTGGAACTGGTAGAGCAACTTGTTACTCTACTCACCTATTTTGGGCAATGATCTCTAGAGAGTATCAAATCTTCAGCAAAGTTGTTGGCCTCAATCTAAGCAATTTTGAATTACCTTATGGGTTCCAGTCAGTGGGATATCAGATTGCTTCCTGTGTAGTATGCAAGTTTAAACCAACAACCACAAGGGCCTATCTTTGAAGCATAAAACACTTGGACATTAAAACTTCTTTTTGGCATCATGCCTGAGGTCAGAAATCTGCATTTTCAGAACACATCACCTGGGATTTCTCAGCACACATGGCCTGAGTTCCACATTTTCACTCAACTTCCAAGCATGCAGTTCTGTTGGAAAGAGAAAGCCCGGTTTTGGGGTCTGTTATAAAAGCAAAACATGGTTACCTCAAGCTGGGCAACCAGTAAGAAAGACATCTTCTTGAAAAGAGATATTATGGAGACCATGACAAGGTTATCAAGAAATCATTTGAACTATGTAAGGTGAAACTGAGAAAGGCATCTGCATTCAGATGAGCCCAAACAGAAAAGCAGTTTCCATGAAGACAATGAAGATCAGACCTTGGGAGAAAGTCACTGGGAGTGAGTTGAAAGGGCAGTCACATAGAATCCTGTAGCAAAAAGTCCTAAAGCAATAAGTGATTCCTAATTTGGAACTGATAAAATGAAAGGGATGAAATAATTAGTAAAAGAGCCCTTAAAGAATTGTTTAAACATGGGCTCAAACATGATGCTTGGTTAATTTAAAAGGGGTAGTCAAGGCACTACCATGTGTCTCTTTGATGGAGTGTGGGATATGAGGGTAGGAGACAGTGCAGGGTATTGTGTGGCCACAGGCAGAGGGCTGAGAACCTGCAGGGAGTACTCACAGGGGCTGGCAGAGGGGCTGTGGGAGGACATAAACATATCCTCCTATGGGCCTTGCCTGCTATGGTCAATTCCTCCTCCTAAAACTCTGAGACCCAGAAGGGACCTCAGAGGTTATTTAGTCCAACATTGCTAGGAGAAGTCCTAGAAGGGATGAGTGCAGTGCTCACTCACCCAGTGATAGAGCTGGGTATTGAATTGAACTGTTAGATTCCTCACTTATGCTTTTTCCCTTGGGACATGTGCTCCCAAATCAGATAGTATCCTGGCTCCAAGCCCCAACTTCCTCCCCTGTGCAGAGCACTCTCCTACTTTCAGATTTCACACAAGGGAAAAGAGAGTAAAGGATCCTGAAAGATGCCCTGAAAGAAGGTGTGCACTAGGTACTTTGTCTCTGTTGTCTTCAAAACAACCCCAAGAGGCAGTAATCATTGGCCCCATTGTACAGGAAGCTCAGAGAAGTTAAGGATCTTATCACAGGCAACAAAGCTAATAAATTTGGTATACGACAAGTGAATTCAGTCATGCTAACTTCAAAGTCAATGCTCCCTCATCCCTATGGTGAAGCTATCCAGGATTTTATTCCATAGCTGATTCCTGAATAGGTTCCTCAAGGTTACCAAGAGTCTGCTCTTTCTTGGCCTTCTGTTCTGGCCCGGGCTCCCAGTTCCCAGACTCTGACTGGAGCTCAGTATAGCACTAGCACCCAGGCTCAGCGAGCAGTTTCAGTTACACTGGATCCTTTGTTGTAGGGTAGGAAGTCTTCTTTCAAAAGCTCAAGTCTGGATATCTATAGCCTCTTTTAGGTTGGTCTTGGAAGACCATCAAGTGAGGGAAATGTGTGCATAGGGGAGCTTAGGGAATAGTTCTGTGCATACTAAAGACTGGAGAGATCAAGGAGAGTGAAAATCACTATGTGGGACAGGAAAGTGACAACAGGAAACACAATGCCTTCTTCATCTTTTCCCTTAAGGATAAAATACCAGGAAGAAGTCTTGAAGTACAATAAGAAATATATAGCTGGGGCTAACCTATCTCAACATGACCCTGACCATGGATATGCCCAGGTCAACCTCACATAGAGGATTTATAAATAAGGATGGATCCCTTCATAAACCTAAGATATTTAGTGGCTGGGACCATGACTATTAAAAATTGTGAGAAGAAGGTGCCTGAGGAGAATGTGGTGTTAGAAATAAAGTTGTGTTCTGGGCTGTTGGACCTGTGAACACCAGGTCCTGGATGAAGGAATGAAGACTACAAAGGAGGCACTGGAACTGGAGAAGTAGGTTCTTCCTGCATGTGAGCATAGTTCGTCTGAGTCCTTTTGCATTAGAAGGTTTTCATCTATAAGCAATAGGAAAACCAACTCAAACTAGCTTATACAATAAGGTTATTCTTCAGCTTACATGTGTGAGGAAAATCAGAAGTAGGGGTGGACTTCAGCTTTAGTAGATCCAGAAGTTCAGTGATATCATCAAGGACTTAGGGTTTTTTCATCTTCCACATTGCTGTCTGCAGTGTCAATTTAATCCTAAAGCAGTTTCTCTTAGGGCTGTGGGATGTGTGCCAGTAGCAATCAGCAGGGGAGTGTCTGCTTTCCTGTTGCTCTTTCTTAAGAGTGAGAAAGCACTTACTCAGAAGCGTCCAGAAAATCTCTGGTCACATGCCTACTTCTAACCCAGTCACTGTCATGAGGTATAGGATAACCCTTCAGACATATCAAATCTACCCTTCAAGCTACCAGCAATTCCACAGAATGCTTTGATACCATTCATCAGAGGAGGGATGGAATGAATGTTGCCTATCAACCACAACATCCACCATACCCTCCTGACAGTCAATTGCATAGCGAATGCCAACAAATCCTTGTTGACTGAATGGAAGTATAGGTTCTAAGGTGAACTTCTTTTGGGTAGAACTGGGTACCGAAAGTCACCAAAGAAAGGCTCAGTCTAAGACAAGCCATTGGGCTAGAAGATAGAGATACTGAATTCTACTCTCTACCATTTTCGACATACAATTTCTGTGGAAGCTTCGAATATTCTATATGCAAAATATATTTAACCCTCTCCTTCCCATAAATCCAAGGAGTTGTTTAAGATTAAATAAGATATATGTCAAAGTACTTTAGCTTCTTAGGAAGAAAGAAAATGTGTTATCTATTGTTATTTCATAACATTTTGTAACAAGATGGGAATTTTCCAAGTACATGAAAATCATCTCTTGTTAAGATAAGAATCTCCTGCTTATGACAGGTGACCAGAAGTACTGTTTTTCCAACTGAGCCAAAAAACTAATGGAACTCAAAGCAGCATGGGGGGAACCGCCCATGTTTCTGAGTCGATAATTGGCCCATCTTTTCTGGGCTTGAACTTCCCTTTTGATTTAGTGAAGGCTCGATTAGAACTCATTCTTTAGCTTCTCAGTCTGCTCTTGGGGGATTTGAGCTTGTTGGAGCAGCAATATCAGAAAACACAACCCTTAGGTTTATCAAATGGCTGACTCTGTTCTGGGGGCCAGAATGTGCTGGTCTGTTATCATGACTCTGTCCCAGTACTTCTCATAGCAGCTGTTTTCAAACACATTCTTGGGCTCATTCTTAACATATGATGTTAATCCATTTGTTCATTCAACTATCTGTTGATGTGTAATCTTGATCACTATCAAACCCCAACATATTTAGTAGGCCTAGGTCCAGGAATAGCACTGAGCTATGCTTGTTCAGAAGGAATTACTCAGACACGTTGCCTCTGGGTGTGATCCTCAGTGACCCAAGAGAGCTCACTCTGTGTTTCATTCTCTCAGTACTACATATGCCACCTGCAACTCTTATTTTTCAAATGCCTTCATTATACCGATGATGATCATGTTAGCACAAATCATATTGTACTTCCTCCACCTCCAGGGGTTGCATGAGCCTTTGGGAGAGGCAGTTATAAGCATGATGGGTACTTCACAGGATTGGGAAAACCTAAGACTAACAGTAGGAAAGCCAGTGTTTGGGCCACTGTCTGCTTTCTATCTGCCTCTCCTTCACCATGGCTCCTTAGTCACTGTGTTCAGCAATAAGTCTAACATGTCTGGATCATGTCCTTACTCCTGTACTATTATGATCCTGCCTATATATCCCATAAACTACCACCAATACACTCTTATAACTAATGGGGGGAAAAGAGAGGAAAAGAAAAATTATTTTAAAAAATATGTATATAAATTTTAACATACACATATCACATAACAAGGAAAAAAATACAGGTAGATATTATAATTTCATATCTGCAGCTGGTTAAAGAGCTATAGATCATGTTTATGATTTCCTTATTCTATTACTCATTCCATGTTCTCCTTGCTTGCAGGCAGTTTTTTCTTAGTGGGTTAAATCATACCTTTATACCTGAAAGTTCTGAGGCCTTCATAATCTTGCTTACCTAGGGTTGTAAACCTCCATTAAGTTTTCTAATCTTTGGAGACTGATGATATTTCTTCCCTAAATGTTAGAAGAATTCACTAGGGATGCCATCTGGGCCTGGAATATTCCTTCTGAAAAGTTTCAAATTACAGATTCAATTTCTTGAGTACATATAAAACTATCCAGATTATTTTTTATTATTCTTGAGTTTATTTTAGTAACTTTTTTCCCCTAGGAAATTATACATTTATTCAGAATTTTCTGATTACCATGCAGTTGTTCATTTTAGCATTGCTTTATCTTTTTAATGTTTGTAGGATCTATAGAATGACCCCACACAAAGATCACAAGAATCACATTTAGTTGTTATGATACCACAAGTTATGATGTGCCGTATTTCCATTACTAGTTAGTTCAAATTATTTTCTAATCTCCATCAAGAATTCTTTCATTCACAGTTTATTTGTAAATATACTGCTTAATTTCCAAACATTTGGGTATTTCTAATTCTCCTGCTGTTACTGATTTCTAACTTAATTCCAAGATGGTCAGAGAATATATTCCATTTGTTTCAATTTTCAAAATGGGTGAAGACTTGTTTTATGGTCCAAAATGGCTACTGTTGATAAATGTCCCATGTGTGCTTGAAAAGGATGTGTACCCTGCATCTGTTGGATGCAGTGTTCTGTATATGTCAGGTCAAATTTGTTCAGATCTTTCATATCTTTATTAATTTTTATTCTCAATTTCTCAGTTACTGAGAGAGATATATTGAAGTATCCCACTTGGATGGTGGATGCGTCTACTTCTCCATTTAGTCTTATGAAATTCGACTTTATGTATTTTGAAGCTACGCTTTTAGGTACAAACAAATTTAGAACTGTTTTATCTTCCTTGTAGATAGACCCTTTTATATAAATCAGTCATGCTTCTTGGCCAAGTTGACTTTAGGTATTGGAACAGCAGTTTTCTTTTGGCTAAAGTTCATATTGTATCCATATTTTCCTCATTCCTTTTCTTCCAATTTTGGTCTTTCTTTATACTTAAGGTATGTATTTAAGTAGCCTATAGTTGGGTTTTATTATTCTCATTCAGTCGTAAAATCTTCATATTTTAATTGGATTATTGAGTTATTTACATTTAATCATGTATTTGGGTTTATAACCATGTTACTATTTATTTTCTATTTGTCCTATTTATTCGATAGCCTTTTTTTTCATCATGGTTTATGGTTAATGAAGCATTTTTAAAATTATTTTATTTTCTCTTCTATTGTTGGTTATGGTTTGCAAGAGTGAATATTCAGTTAGATTCACCAACATAATTACTCTGTTCCTTGATCTTTATTTTTTTTTTGTACATTTCCACACTTTTTTCCTGGTATTACATTTTTTACTCAAAAGAAATCATTTAATTATTTCTTCGAGTGCAGGTTAGTGGGTAATGAATTCTCATAGGTTTTGTTTCTGGAACTGCCTTTATTTCCCCTTTAATTTTTTTAATTTAAAATTCAATTATGGGATCCCTGGGTGGCGCAGCGGTTTGGCGCCTGCCTTTGGCCCAGAGCGCGATCCTGGAGACCTGGGATCGAATCCCACATCAGGCTCCCGGTGCATGGAGCCTGCTTCTCCCTCCGCCTGTGTCTCTGCCTCTCTCTCTCTCTCTGTGACTATCATAAATAAATAAAAAATTAAAAAAAAATTTTTTTTAAAAATAAAATTCAATTAATTCATTTTTATTTTTTTAGACATATTTTTAGAGTAGCTTTATTATTTTTTAAAATTTTATCTATTTATTCATGAGAGACAGAGAGAAGGCAGAGACATAGGCAGAGGGAAAAACAGGCTCCTCACAGGGAGCCCAATGTGGGACTCAATCCCAAAACTCTGGGGTCAGGCCCTGAGGCGAAGGCAGATGCTCAACCGCTGAGGGTGAGCAGGGGTCCCTTAGAGTAGCTTTAGAAGGAAGGATACAGAGATTTCCCATTTATCTCCTGCCCTTACACCAAGATAGCCTCCCCCATTATCAACAAACCAGAGCAGTACCTTTGTTACAATTGGTGAACCTATACTGACACATTATTATCACCCAACGTCCATAGTTTACACTGTAATTAACTCTTGGTGTGTGTTCTATGGATTCAGCAAAATGTGTAATGACATGTCTCCATCATTATGGTAGAGTATAGACTATTTACTACCCTAAAAATCCTACATCCTCTATTTATTTATTCCTTCCTCTCCCCCTAACCCTGGCAACCACTGGTCTTTTCATTGTTTTCATAGTTTTGCCTTTCCCAGAATTTCCTATAGTTGGAATTATAATGTTATGTAACCTTTACAGACTGGCTTCTTGCAGTTTGTATGTGCATTTAAGGTTCTTCTTCATGGCTTCCTGGCTTGGTAGCTCATTTCTTTTTGATGCTGTATTATCCATTGTCCAGGTGTACCACAATTCATTTGTCCACTCACCTACTGAAGGACATCTTGGTTGCTTTCGGTTTTTGGCAATTATGAATACATTTTCTAAAACATCTGTGTGCAGGTTTTGTGTGAACATATGTTTTCCACTTTTTTGGATAAATATCAAGGAGTGTGATTGCTGACTTGTATGGTTAGGGTATGTTTGGTATTTTAGGAAGCAGCCAAATTCTCTTTAAGTGTCTGTACCATTTTACATTCCTGCCAGCAATGAATAAGAGTCCCTTTTGCCCCACATCATCAGTGGCATTTGATGTCAATGTTCTGAATTTTGGTCATTCTAATAGGTGTGTAACGGTATCTCATTTTAATTTGCATTTCCCCGATAACATATGATGTGGAGCATCTATTCATATGCTTATTTGCCATCTGGATATCTTCTTAGTGAGGTATCTATGAAAGTCTTTGCCCATTCACCTTCAATTTTGAAAGATATTTTCATTATATTTAGAATTCTAAGATGGTGGCTATTACTTCAACACTTTAAAAGATGTCATCCCTTTGTTTGTTTGTTTTTTTAAAGATTTTATTTATTTATTCATGAGAGACCCACAGAGAGAGAGAGAGAGAGAGGGGCAGAGACACAGGCAGAGGGAGAAGCAGGCTCCATGCAGGGAGCCCGACGTGAGACTCGATCCTGGGACTCCAGGATCAGGTCCTGGGCTGAAGGCAGCACTAAACCGCTGAGCCACCTGGGCTGCCCCATCCCTTTGTCTTCTGGTCTCTATCTTTTCTATTACTATGGTCCTTAAAAAGTACTACAGTTACACACACACACACACACACACACACACACACACACTCATTCCCCCTCCTTTGGCTGCTTTGTAGATTTTCTTGGGTTCAAACAAGATAGTCTTGTCTTTGTTTTGTTTTTTAGCAGTTTTACTGTAATTTACCTAGCTATGATTTTCTTTGTGTTTGTCATACTTGTGATTCTTAAGCATTCTTGAATCTGTGGCTCTTCTCCATTTTGGAAAATTCTCTACGCCTATTTATTAAATATTTTTTCTGCTATACTTTCTCTTTTTCCTTCCAAGAGTCCAATTGCACAAGTGTTAGATCTTTTTGTCATGGCCCATATTTTCCATTCTTTTTTTACCCTATCTTAATCTGGATAATTTTTAATAATCTATCCAACAGATCACTACTTCTCTTTTTTTTTTCTGTGTTTAATAAACTTTTGTACCCATCTATTGTATTCTTAATTTCCCTTGTAGTATCTCTCAATGTCATTTGATTTTTCTTTAGAAACAATTCCCTGGTCAAAGTTTGTATTTTGCCCTTTATTTTCTAGCATATGTTAATTTTAGTTCTTTTAACATCTATATCCCATCACTTTATTATCTAAATCACCTGTGAATCGATTTCTACTTTTTTCCTCCTCAATTTTGCTTCTTGATAATTTTTATTGAATGTTGGATATGGTATATAGAATATGGTATAGATGATCTATATTATGTTATTTTTCTCCAAAGAGGGCTTTCTTTAGTTTTTGGCAGATAGTTACAATAGGAGTAAATCACTTAATCCAATCAGGGACTGATCTGATTTAAGGCTAAGTTTCAGTCATTATAAGGTTTGATGTATTCTAGTGTGTCCTTATCACTAGGGTGTATTTTGGGGGAGATATCAAAGCTGTTGATGTTTATCACAGAGCTCTATCTTGGTGGGCTCTGACCTTTAATTTCAATCTCCTTAGTATTGTGAAACTACTGATAGTTCTGCTTAATGTCTGGGCCTCTTAGCTTCTGCTTCTTGCTCATAATCTCCAACTCTAGGCTTGTGCAATTTATAATGATTCCAGGAAAAAAGACGTAGAAGGCCTGGCTCACTTTAATGTGTTTTCCTTCTCTCTAGAATATCTAGCCTCACAATCTGGTTGCCTTAGTAATCTTGATCTCCAATATTTGATTCTCCATCCCGTGAGATAGCTGAAGATCTACTCAGCTTCCATGACTCTTCACAGCTACTTTTTACTCAGTTTTTCAACCCTTCCTCATTCATTGCTTAGGCTTTAGCATGGAAAACGCATGGAAAAAATAGCACAGATTTTCTTGGCTCATCTCAGTGGGTTTTCTTCTCATAGCCTGGCTGACTTAGTAGCTCTCTGATACCTTAAAACCGCTTTTAAAATGTTCAAGATTTTCTAATCGCCCACAGTGGGGGAGAGATAATTAATTTTCTAAAAGATAGGCTTCATATCCAGATGTGGAATTCTCCCATTAACTTTCCTGGGTATGGCAATGCTAAGAGATAACCTGGATGTTTTCCTTTTACACCTCCCTCTGCCACTCTTGAGTGACAACAATCCTCACTGAGCAGGCTCAGTCACCTCAGATAAGATTCAAACTCCACTTTTTCTTCAGAATGTTTTCCCCCTGAACAAAATGAGCATGAGACAATGACCTCAGTTCTCAATCTTTTGAAACAATTGTTTTGTATACTTGTGGAATAATTCCTTTGGTACCGAGGTCTCTAACATAAAAGAGCCATTGTTGTGGGGATGGTAGAGCAAAAATTTTTAAGTGAATCATTTGATATAAAAATGAGATGACAGCCATCTTTTGTACCTTGGTTCCCAGACCAATGTATTCTGGCTGTGGAAGAATCATCATTTTTATAGGACACTGATTCAGAGAATAAACCACATCTTAAAAAATACCATTCCAGCCTCCCAAGGTTGTGTTATTGTCTCCCAGATGATGCTGTAACTGACTCTAAAATAGGCCACCCAACAGTTCTATAAAGCCAACTCTTCTTTGTGTGAGGTTTACAATACATTGCTATAAATCATTGGTTCTCAAGCAGGGGTGATTTGCCCTCCAGGCGACATTTGGCAATGTTTGGAGACATTCTGGATGGTCATGACTTATGTATGGGGGTATTACTGGCATCTACTGGGTAAAGAACAAGGATGATGATAAACATACAATAGTGTACAGGAAAGCCTTCTGAAATAGTTACCTTGTCTAAAATTTAAAATTCTCACTGTAAAATGAGTTCCTTGGTCAGAAGCAATGCTAATGCAAGTTAAAATCACTGAGGACAGAGCATTCAGTGAATCTTGGAATAGTCGTCCTTTAACAAGGTGACCAGAGAAAGCAAATAAAAACTCAGTGTATATTCAAGTGAGAACAAATTATCATCTCTCCCAAAAGGAAAAAGTCCAATGTAATTAACTTGCCCCAGTGGGGCACCCAAATGTAGCTAATGCTACATCTGTTGGATCCTAGATTCAGAGAGATACCCCTAAATACCTTAGCCTAATTCATGGATGATTTGGCTAAATTGAAACTTGGTTGTGTTCACAGGGCTGCAGTAGCTTTTCAAACTCTGTTTGTAGAACTGAAAATAGATGTGGTCACTTTGCTCAATGGGGAAATCCCAAGGACATTTTCATAGCTTTGGCCAATATTCTCCTTGATGAAGCTTGTTATATTTTTACTGACTCTTGAGTTCTTGCCAATGACCTAGCTATTTGGCCTGCTATTTGGAAAACAACATACTGGCATATTAGAGACTCCCTTCTTTAAGATTGCAAACTGTGGGAGAAAAGAATCACAACTGCTCATCAAACCACCTGTGTCATTTATATAGATGCCCATGGTAAGGTTTTGTTCTCTGAGAAGACTGCTGATGGAAACAGTACTGCTCACAGTGCCACCATTGGCAATCCATAATTATACTGAATAGAACAACTCATCTATCATTCTAGACTAGGAAAAACTAAAGGACTCTAGATTGTTGGAATTATGCCTCTTGCCACACGTTTATGCAATTGTCTGTGCTGACTCCTGGCACACTGACCACAATGGACTTTCAACCCATTCTTGGACCTACTGATGGTGCCTTACCACTATTGAAAACTTTTCAAGGTACAGTATTGCTGCCCAGCCTGATTAGCCAATTCCCAACACACCATTGTGACTCTTGAAACTAATTGGTTCATTTTCAGCTTTCCAGACCATTTTCAGCCCTACAAAAATAGTATACATTCTATAAAAGAAACCACTAGTCAATGGGCTTTTGGTCAAGGTATATGATGGGTCTTCCCATGCTTCCTACTATCTACATTCATCTAATATTGACAAAATTAAAACAACCTCTTTAAAGACTTTACTTAAAAAACATTTCTGTTTCTGTCTTCCTCACTTTTTCCTTGGAGACATACCTTAGAAATATGACAATTTCATCATCAAATTCCATCTTCCCCAGAAAGGGATCATCTTCTCTCAGCCTCTTTCTAGGTAATGACTGAGACAAAGGGTTTGTCAGGTTGTAACAATCCCTTTGGAAAATTGAGTATTTCACACTGCTCACTGCTGAGCCTAATAACTCTTTCTGTCCCCCAGTGACAACTCCAAGCCAAGCTAGTTGGTATACCCTGAGGTGGCAGCCCAATAAAAAGATGGCCTGGTTGATTTAAGTTTCTTCTTTATATTTTTATTCTTATTTTCTTTCTTTTAAGAAATATGGATCTATTTATTTTAGAGGGGCTGGAAGGGCAAAGAGAGAGAACCTCAAGCTGATTCCCAACCCAGGGAAGAACCAATGTGGGACTTGATCTCTAGACCCCAAAATCATGACCTGAGCGAAAATCAAGAGTTGGACACTTAACTAACTGATCCATCCAGGTGCCCCAGATTTTAACTTATTTCTGAGTTAGCAACCTGGGTTCCCTTATTGGACTAACTTGATCCTATGGCATAACAATTACCTGGTTGAGTATACCACTTATTGAATGCCCTTAAGGTAGTCTGTCTAGGTCTCTGTGAATTCTATAAAAATGTTCTTGTCTATCTTGAATATGTTCTTCCTAGTTGGAGAGCCTGGGTACAAGTAAGTGATGACTGGCAAAACAATGCAATTGTGGCCACTGAGAAGAGGCACAGCAATCTTGTGGCAGTGGAGGAGAGCAACAATTCTGGCACTTGGAAAAGACATACTTTTGACCTGGTTATTTATAGGAGAGGGATGGACAGTAATGAAATCTGTCTTTCAGAAACATGCCAAGAGACTTCATCATAAAGGAAGTCAGCCTATACCTAAAGTTGATGTAGGTTCCTCTTGTGAGGGCCCACACATCATACATGGTACTTTCGGAGAGCACCATATATGTCTTCGGGAATATACTTCTTATGAAGAAGTTAGGCATTCCTTTGCTTCTTGCTCCAAAACAAAATGACTAGCAACTTTCTTAGGGGTATCTTAAGAAATCTTCAAATGTTAAGGAGGAAACACCATCAATAGATCATGTAGACCTTGGGTGGCTGTTAATATCTCTCCAAAATGAAGCTACCCTTGGTTAATCAAGGGGAGCTTCCCAGAGGATAACTGACCCATTATTTATGTACATGTTGTGTGGGAAGGTATCTGGATAGCAGGAGTTACTCAATTATAAAAGGTGACAAAAATTTGTCCCTGACTTTAGTGAAGTGATTAATGACACTACCTTGGCTATAGAAAGTATTCTGGGAAGCCTCAACTTAATGGCCAGTGTTGTTGTAGATGATAGAATTGCCCTAGATTTCCTGTATATGGGCCAAGGCAAAGTCTGTGTAATTGCTAGTATATCCTGCTGTACCTGGATCAGTTCCTCAAGCCTAGTGGAAAGGTAAATACAGAAATTTAAGGAGAAAGCCACCTGGCTTTCTAAGGTAGACTCTGATAGTTGAGGGGATATGTTCAGCTGGTAGGGCCAGGGTCCTTGAGATCAATATTGTGGGTTGGCCCCAATCTGCTGCTTGAAGTCCTACTGACAACAGCCTCAATTAAATCTGTATGAGACAAACTGAATATATTTGGTCCTAGCCTCTGTCATTCAGATTAATCCGAGTGGCCAATAGAGTGGCATAGTAATGGGAAATTTTACCAGAAGCTAAGATGTGGTAGAAACTACAGATGGATATTGAGTGATAATTTTCCATGTGTCTCTTGCATTTCCGCATGTCTTATGAGCAAGACACTGATAGTCTTTGTTCTATATTATCTGTTTTGTTTGTGTGGCAAATGGCCTTAAATGATAAAAATAATGTCTCCTTTGGAGCAAAGAACATGTATGCTTACAGTTTTGGAAGACAGAGATAGAATCTCCCTTCTATCAAAGGGCAAGCATGCTTACTGCTCATTATTAAAGATTCAAGTTCCCTCATCTCACCATTCCTCTCCTGAAATGTAACCCATTTCATTTTCATGTATTGATTTGAGTTCATCTGAATTACCCCTGAGGAACTTAGGGGCAGGGAGAACTGCTGTACGTATGCTCATGGTGCTTGGCATACCACGTATTAACAAATCCCTTGTCTTTAACTTGGGGGTCTTGTGTTTTCTACCATAATCTATGAAACTAGAAAGCTAATTGTTAAGCAGAGTAAAATTTCAGACTGCCTAATGAAGTCAGGAACCCATTTATACTGCTGTATTTCCCACCAGCCTTTTAGCCTATGGAGAACAGCTATAATCACACATTTCAAGATGCTGGCACTCCCTTCACCAATGTATTTCTTAGTGTCTTGGTGAAAAAATAATTTCTTATGCCCTCTTGGAGGATATATTTAATGGGAGGGTGAGTACATAGTCCATAGTAAGTCCCCTTTCTACATTCTTGGTTTCCATTTTATACATTATTCTGGAAACCTATGGCATTCTAGCCTCTCGTCAAGGTCTGTAGCTGACTCTGGGTTTCATTCCTCCAACCATGCAAACAATTACACCATACCAAGTTGCTCTAACCAGCACACTGCATCTCTGATTAGAAATTTCATACCTATAAATTTGACCTGTTTGAAAATTGTGTTATACCCAATTTATTTATTTATTTATTTATTTTTTGTTATACCCAATTTAATCCAACACCTCAAAAGCCATTCCCTCACACATTTTCTACATTGTTGCTCATATACATTAAAAGTATCTTTCAAGTCTCTTTCTGGATTTGAGTTGTAATTGACCTTCCAACTCCAGTCTCAGAACTTTCCAGATCCCATGGGAAGAGTATGGTGTTTTGTTTTGTTTTGGCCTTTCTATGCATCTTCTGGGATTTAGCTTACTTGGTTCTGCTTAGTCACAAAGTAAAAAGCCTGTTTACTTTTTGTTTTCCAGAAATTTGTCAAAATTTTTGGTACACGGATGACCTCTCTTTCTTATTCTCAGGGCAGTTATGGAGTTAGACTCCTTTGTAATTCTTCCAATCATCTCAGTTGGGTGACAAGGGAGATAGATGTGTATACTCAGTCTGCCATTTTGAATTGGAGGTCCCTCATTCATTTTCCAACCCAATACTCATTAAAACTATTCTATTGAATGTCACCTATGACTCACAGGTTGCCAGATCTAACTGGCCCATTCTTGGCTTATTTTACTTGATTTTTCTGGAATTTGACATTGTTGATTATTTCTTTCTTGAAAAGTTTCCTTTAAATACTTGGCACTTTCCTGATTCTTTGAGTCCTTTTCCTCAGATTGTTTTATAAGATTCTATGTCTTCTTCTTAACTCCTAAAATGCTGGTATTACTAAGTTTTAATCTTTGTTCGTTGTTTTCCACTTCTAGTGTTCTTCCAGAGATGGGAGAGAAATAAAAGGAAATAAAACTAAAGTGGAAATTGGACATCTCATCAATAAGCCTATATGATAGAACATCAATCAATATTTCACACCCATAAAAGAAAAGAACTTCCACCTAGAATCCTATGCTCAGTCAAATTATTGGTCCAAAATAAAGACATGTTCAAGCACGCAAAGGTTGACACAGTCATTAATACAATCTCTGTGTTATGACTTTCAAATCTATTCAATTAGCACAGACCTAAACTTAGGTCTCACAAACTCCCTAAACTTAGTATGCTCAAAACTGAACTAAACAACTAGTTCGATAAAGTCTATTTATTCCCTGTATTATACTCTTTATCTCTGCAAATTTCACCATTATCCCTCCCACCAAACTTCCAGTCATTGCCAAATTCTTTCTCTCCTGTTAGCAAGTAATCAGGTCTTCTCAGTTCTACCTACTAAGTATTTCTCATTGCTATTCTCTCCTATTTTCTCACAATTGCTCCCTTCACTCACATTCTCATCATTTCCTGTCCAACCTCCCTACTTCCAATCTTGACCTACTCAAGTCAACTTTCTACACTATGGCAAGAATAATCTTTCTACAAGGTAAGAGGTCATATCTCTCCCTTTATTCAAAGACTCAGTGGTTTTCCAGTGCTTATGATAACACCCCAAAACTCCTTAATTTCCTGATATTTCTCCTGACTTTTCCCCCCTTCTCCAACTTTTCTCCAGCTTTAATAAATTGTATCATAATTGTAGCTCTCTAATGCTATTTCATGCCCCCACATTTTTACTCCTATTGTTCTCACTGACAAAAATCTCTGTCCTCCTGTTGATAATAGCCCAATCATCCTTCACGACTTAAGGGAAGCATCAGCTTTTCTAAGAGAACTTGTCTAAATTCCCATACAACCCTGCTATTCTGTACAGATATCTGTTTACATTTTGTATGTCTCCAGTGTGCCCTGAAAATACCTGCTAACATGCCTGCTCCCTGCTAGCCTAGGAATTCCTTAAAAGCATGGACCATGTCTTGCTTACACTTACATAATCAGCACAGTGTTTAGCACAGCCAAAATTTATAAATGAATGGATAAATAAATAAGTGAATGAATAAAACCTTCATTATCCTTTGTTCTGGATAATCCTTCTCCAAACTATTATCCTTAAAGTATTACTAATTCTCTCCTTCCTTTCATAGATCAACACCCTGGACTAGGGACAGAAAGATAATTCCCAGATATATTTGGAAAGAATCTGAAAATAAGTATCAGGAAATGTGCTAGGTTTTCTTTGTAAACTGGCAAGTCACTCAGAGAAATTCAACCCATGGGATTAGAGCAGTAAAACAGAAAGGTCTCAGGGATGTGCTCTGGAGGTAGAGCTGGGTAGGCTCCAGAACTCCATATGCTATATAGTGATACAGAGAAAGTAACTGAGAATTCTCAGGAGAAAGGCAAAGACACAGAAGGACAGGCAAACTAGTGAATCAGAAAGGGCTTGGACAGGAGGCAAGAGGTCTACACCTAGTTGGAAGGAATGGAGAAGTCTGTGGATTCTAGCCTGACACTCCTAGGTAGAAGCCACACCACAGTGGGCATGGCAAAGAGAGAAGTTGATGCTCAAAGACCAAGTGAGGTGAGAAACCCAAACCAGGGACTGCTCAGGACTGGGTGCTTCTTCTCAACACCAGAACAATGTAAAAGCCGGGATATTAGGTTAACTCCAAGAAAAAAGACAGGAAAAAAGGAAGGGGTAGAAGCCCTGGATGGCTGATATATAAACCAGATGTGACAATTTGATAATAGCTGAGATAGTAATACTCAGGTTTGGCTACAGATCATTAGATCAGACTATATAAACCTGAATGGAATAGGTAGGGTAAGTTGTCTGTCCTGGGAAAGCAAAGGAGATCAAGAGAACAGTTGTCAGTTATAGAAAATCAAAAAGTTCTCTTTCTGCACTTGGGGTCCTAGTGTGTATGTTTGGGTCTCCCTGCTTCGGCCCTCAGCTATCCATGGAAACCACATATCCCAAACACTCCAGGAGAGTTCAAACTTCAAATATTGTCTTTCTGATTGCATCAATTGTTCAGAGCCCACAGCCTCCAGTTTAGAAAATATTGCATACTTAGTTTCATTATTTTTTTAAAAGATTTTATTTATTTATTAAGGAAAGGGAGAGAGAGAGGCAGAGACATAGGCAGAGGGAGAAGCAGGCTCCCTGCAGGGAGCCTCATGTGGGGCTTGATCCCTGGACAATGGGATCAAGACCTGAGCCAAAGGCAGATGCTCAACCACTGAGCCATCCAGGTACCCCACTTAGTTTCGTTGTTGACTTGACCCTAGCCCCACCCACGCACCAGAGGAAAAGAATAGTTGGTAAGTTACGTTTTGCTTTCAAGTCTCTTTAGCTGTGATCCTGGCATTGCCAGGAATGTTGTATGGCACGCAGAGTACAGATTGATATGCATGATGTTGGAGAACTGAGACAGATTTAAATTTGCACTTGGCCCTTTGGGAGTGAAAGTCTGCACTGTTTCTCCATTTGTTTCATCATATCATTAGTAATTATGCATAACAAATGTGACCCTCCAGTGAGAAATGATGATAGTGATAGAAAAACATTATTAACCCTTGAAGGAAAGCTTTTAGAAAAGTCAAGTTTAGTTAAGGTCTTTAGTCAAATTAGCCTCTGGAAGTTTAGAATAAATAAAAACAATCAGAAGCTCAAGGACCTCTTGGGTGGTTGGAAGTGGGAGGAGAAGAAAGCTGTAATTAAGTTTCCTTTGTCATCAACCACTTCTCAGATAAATGATCATAAATTACTGGAATGTGTCTTAACTCTTGGCGCTGCTAAACCATTAAAAAGCTCAATCTTTTGCCTTGCTTTAGACATTTGGTGTAAGTAATTGGAAAAATAGGATATTCTTAGGTTCAAACTTCTGGCTTTCTTTAACTTCTTAATAAAACTTCTAAATAAACTAGAGTAAAGATGCTTGAACTAAACCACATTCTGGCCTGTCTCCTGTGTCATTTTTGCTGGAAGGAGCAGATAGATTTTCCAACATCATATTTAATTTCATTAGCTACTGTTGCTTTTTTTGGGAATCTACTTATAACACATGCAGATAAACATTCCCCTGTGATAAGGCTGTGTTTATAAACTGGGTTTAGGATGAAAGAAAACCTTAAACTGATGTGTTTTCATTGTGGGGTTAATGGTGCTTTACTAATCCCCTTTCTGTGGGCCAGCAAGGAGCAGGCATTTGAGCATTTTTGGAGACTCTCACATGTTTGCCCTCTTAAGCATTGTAATGGGAAGAAACCCCATCCTGGGCTCAGGAATGCTAAGAAGTGATGCCCCTCCTCCTCCTGGAATAGAACTTTTGTCCAGCAAAAATAAAAATGTATGGACTTTGAAAAGTTTATTAGTAAGGGTTGAATGAAAGGTATTGGTCCCTTTAGTAACTCAACGCCTAATGCCAGCGTCTCTTCTCTCTTTTTGTCTCCCTGCCATGGATGCAGGTCTCTCCCACACTGAAGAGGGAGGATGGTGCCACGACTTCTAGGTGGTGGGAAGACCCAGCTCCAGCGTGGGCTTCCACTCTTCTTCCCAGGAAAGAATTGAAGGCATAAAGAAAATAGGTTGTTAAATATTTCAAAGTACAGAAAGGTGAAAGGAATTCTGTAAAGAACACCCATATGCCTACTACTCAGCTAAAGAAATGAATCATCACAAGTATGGTTGAAGCCCCTGTATACACCCTATTCTGTTTTCCCATACCCTATCTTTCTCCCTTCTTCCAGATACAAGTTTTTTTATTTTATTTTATATACATTAATGGGTCCCTAACCAAAAAAAAAAGTGTTCCTTTCAAGTTTTTAGACTACATAATAGAATTCTGACATATATATCCTTTTGTAACTTGTCTGTTTTGTTTTTGAGCTTTGTCCACATGGATGAAGTTTTTTTTTTAATTTATTTTTACTGAGATAATTTATGTATAACATGGTGTACGTTCAAGGTGTATAACATGTTGGTTGGTATATATATCTTGCAACATATAATTGCCACTATAGCATAACTTAACACCTCTGGCATGTCATGCAATTATCATTTCTTTTTTGTAGCAGATGAAATTTTATCATGAATTGTATCAGGCACATTGTTCCATGACATCATTTCCACTGAATGTTGTGTGGCTATACCACAGTTTATCTCGTCATGGACCATTTCCTCTTGAACAGATATAGCAATGCTGGGAGCACTAATGAGACCCTCAGAATCTATAGCAAATGCAGTATCTCCACAAACAGAAATGTAAAGAAAATGCATAATGGTTGATACTTTTGTACTTCACTTTCTGCTTTAACTTAATTCTATTGTACTTTCTTTTGTATGTATGCTGAGGTGGATTTCTGCAACTCAGTGAGTTCACACTTTCCACACATCACATTGAGTGTGTGCTGAAATAAACTGAGAGCTGTTGTCACCTGCTCCTGTTGTTCAGGGACCCAAATCTTCTGGCAGGTGAAGGCATTCTTGGGTACTTATCTTAGGGTGTCCTTGGCCTCAGAGGAGATGGCCAGGTGAGAAGGGTTGGGCAAGTCCAGGAAAATTCTACCTTGAGAGGTTAGCAGTTCCAGAAAATTTCAGAAAGCCTGCCACTGGCAAGGACCAGGGTGTCTTTTCTCTTTGCATTTTAGAACTTGTATAACACCAGAAGGCAAGAGGCTAGCAAGTTTTAATGGTAAAGCGACCTCCTGATTTTAAGGAATGAATTAACAAGTGCACTGAGCAAGGTCATGGGTTGCTGACCCCCAGGCCTGGCTTCTATTCCCTAAG
The DNA here is from genome assembly GCF_048418805.1 of Vulpes vulpes. Taxonomy (NCBI): domain Eukaryota; kingdom Metazoa; phylum Chordata; class Mammalia; order Carnivora; family Canidae; genus Vulpes; species Vulpes vulpes. Next base: position 90,916,529 of record NC_132785.1, read on the forward strand.
CCTTCTATCTTTTGCTCCTTCTACAAGTGTTAGTCATTTTCTTATCTCTTCTGTTGCAGACGTGGTAAGCCCAGTGATTTTGATCTACTGAAAAGTGTTTATTAAATCCTGCTGAGTCTTCCTTTGAAATGCCTCTTATCCACACCCCTTCCTTTCCATCACCTCCCCCACCACTACCCGTCCCAGTCATCACTTCACACCTGGATGGCTGGCATGGGCTCATAGCTAGCCTCAGTGAGGCCTCCTCTTCTTCCCTAGCTCATCATATAGGCCATGGCTATTCATCTTCCTCAGACACTCTTGTTCCACAGTTCAGTGGTCCCTGAACCTTCAAAGACTCCCTGTTTTCTAGAAACCCAAGCTTCTCTTCTGAGTTTCTCAGACCCATAATTTGTCTATCCTCACAATCTTTACTTCCTGTTATTTCATGTGATCCAGCTTTAGCTCTAGTTTGGCTAACCTCTCTCAAATTCATCAATATGCCATTCTCATGCCTCTCTGCTGATGTTATTTTCTCTCCTGGAATACTTTATCTCTTCAAACAGCATACATATTGCAAGCCTCCTATATGCCAAGTCCTAGAGTTCAAAATCAAGATTTTTTATGTTGAATTTTGCGACTACTTCATCTCTATTAATCTTTCTTTTATTATTCTTAACCACTTAAAAAAATAAAATAATAAATAGAATATTACATATATCAGGCCCAGGGCATAAGGGTAAAGGCAAGTGAGAGACATGGACCTTTGTCCTCAAGTAGCCTTCCCTTAAGCACCAAGAGGGATGAAGAGAATTTCAGTCCCTAGAGAAGTATTTATGTGAGGCAAGGTGTGAAAACTAAATGAAATGGAATGTAATTAGTGGAGTGATGAGTTAGCACTAAATTATGTATAACCTGATTATGTTCACTCTTGTTCCAAATGGGTTTTCCTTATTTCTTGCCAGAAGATAAGCTATTTGAGCACAGAAGCTAAGCCTTTTTTGAATTGTCCCAGTTCTTAAGTGTGTTTGCTACACACTTGAGCCTTTACCAACTTTGTACTGCTTCTGACTTCCACAAAATGAAATGCTCCTTTGCCTGTATTCCAGGAGCACTACTGACGGAAGGAGGCCCAGGGTGCAGCCACTTTCCTAGCTTTATCCTCAATTTATTTCCTAAAGCAATAGAAGCCCTTGGATAAGGGCAAGGCAGCAATATAGTGAATGCAGGTGAAGTCTGGACCCCTACCCACCTTCCTAGATGTGGTTCTACTGGATCCACTGATCCAGTGGGTCCTGGGTCAGTGAAAAGTCTTATTTATTTCCTTGGAAATGTCTGTCTATATGTTCACATCTTTAAATCCACTCTTTTCTGAGATATGCTTTCATCGTTTGAGTGATTCCTCCTGAAGTATCATGACATTTTTAACATTCTCTTAAGCCATGGATCCTAGCAAGACTGTATGATTGTAAGTCAGAGAATTGAGGAGGCATTCCTCAAGCTACCGTAGAGGAATCTGCAGTGGTTTTGATTGGGTTTTAGATTGGTTAGAGCTGCATTTTAGTTCAAGTCATCCTGCTACCAGTTCAAAGATTTGTGGATGGCCGTGGCACGCAGCCTCTATTTCTGCCTATTTCAGTAATTTCATTCTCTGTGGTATAAGTTCATTTTGAACCAGATCATAATTTGGATTGTCTTAGGACTTCATCAGAGTGGTGCTCTATTATGAGTCAGCACTTTAGGGTCCTCTGTCTGTCTCCCTCCTACAGAACCCTGTGCTACGGCTTTTAAATTTAGACTATTGGGTCTGAACAAACAATGACTCATGACTTTTCAGAAAAGATGCTGAAACTATTTTTTACTTGAAGGAAAGCAAGCTATAAATGCTAAAGAAGTCAGTGATTTATAGTTCAATTTTTAAACTGAGAAGCAATAATAAATAGGAAGTTCAGTGATGCTGCAACAGTGGCCACAAGCAACCTGAGTGATTCCATTACAATGTAATGTACCAATTAACGTAATGATGCTAGCAAATTAGTTGAGGGGGAGAGAAAAGGAAAAGACTTCTCAAGGATGTTTCTAATAACAGAGAAAGGTAGCTCTATACTTCTTTACTTTAGAAAAAAGTGAGATCTCAATGTTCATTTAAAAATTGGATGTGGTGAAGAAGGGGAGACCATACTAAATGATGAAGACATAAAAAAATAAATAAATGATGAAGACATATAGATTTTCTATAAAATATCTTGGCCTAAAAAAAGCTGAAGATTATATCTTTCCTTTCCTTCCACATGCCCACCCCCACCCTCAATATGTTATTTCAATTTATGGTTGGCCTAAGAGGCCATATTGTTTTAATTTCCATTTTATGGGTAAGGAAATTGGGATGTAGTGGTACAAGAATTCAAATTCAAAACATCAGCCGAGAAACCAGAAGTTGCAATAGTTCAGTGCTGGACCTGTGCTCATTCTAGAAGACTAGGGACTAGGGTGAGAAACGGGAAGATGACATCATTAGGACATTGCTATGGTCTGAATATTCGTGTCCTTCCCAAAATTCATATGTTGAAATCTACCCCAAAGGTGATGGTATTATGAGGTCAGGTCTTTGGGAGGTCATAAGGCCATGAAGCAGACCCCTCATGAATGGAATTAGTGCCCTTAGAAGAGAAATTCCACAGAACTCCCTAGTCTCCTCTTCCATGTGGGAATACCATAAGAAGTCTGCAATTCAGTGCTCACTTGGGCAGCACCCATAACAAAAGAAGTCTGCAATCTAGAAGAGGGTCTTCACCCAACCATGCTGGCACCCTGATCTTGAACTTCCAGATTCCAGAACTGTAAAAAATATGTTTCTACTATTTATAAACCATCCAGTCTGTGGTATTTTGTTACAGCAGCCCAAACAGACTAAGATAGATGCATTTCTATGATCATTTATGCAATACTCCTCTCAACAACAGCATTCCACATTATCTTATGAAGTGTACATGGGGCAGTAACAAAAATAGACAGTATTCTGAGTCATAAAATAAATTTCAAAAATTTTAAATGGATTTAAATATTTACAGAGTATTTTTTTTTTCTGAAAACAGTGACATTAAACTAGAAATCAACTATGGAAAATATTTCTGGAAAAATCATAAATAGAAATTAAACAGCACATATCTAAATAATTCATGGCTCAAGGAATACATCACAAGGGAAATTTTAAAAGAGTTTTATATAAATGATAAAGAAAATACCATTGTATTTTAAGAAAATACAATCTTAAATTGTAAGATTGGTCTAAAATAGTACACTTAAAGAAAAATGTATAGCATTTAAAAAGTATATTACAGAGAAAAAGTTAAAGTCTATGATCAAAACTTCCATCTGGAGAAATTAGAAACAGGAAAGCATCAGTAATTAAGTGGAAAGAAGTAAAAATTAAGAAAGTACAGAAACTAATAAAATATAAGAAAAATAAAACTACCAAAGCAATAGAGAAAATCAATAAACCCAAAAGCTTATTTGAGAAGGTCCATATATTGATTAAAAACCAGAAAGAATGATCAGGAAAAAGCAAAACAAAACATGAATCACTATCTGCAATAAAAAAAGGAATAGAACTACAGAGCCTGCAAATGTAAAAGAAATATAAGGCAATATTATGAACAACCAAATGCCAACAAATTCATCAGTTTGATGGAATGGATGAAATTTTTGAAACACAAAGTATCAAAGCTAACTCAAAATAGATGAGCTAAATCATCCTACATCTATTTTTAAAAAAGAAAACCTTCTTTTCTTTTTTAGGTCTGGATAACTTTTTGAGGTCTGGATAACTTCATTGATGAGTTATACCAGGCATTTAAGGAAGAAGTAATACCAACTATATAAATTCTTCCAGGAAACAAAAGAGGAAAGAATATTTCCCAAATCATTTTGGGAGGTTAACATTAACCTATTACCAAAATAATAGAAAGACATTACTTGAAAATTATTAGATCCTTATCTTTCATGAACATGGTTGCAAAAATCTTTGCCAAAATATTAATAATTTGAACCCAGCAACATATAAAAAGGATAATATATCCGGACCAATAAAACACATATGATATGGTCTTCTCTGAATAAAATCTTAAAATATCTTTAAAAAACTACTACTAGAGCTAATAAATGTATTTAGCAAGGTTACATTGTTAACAAAAGATTAACATACAAAAATCAATTGTATTTTCATATGCCAATAATTAACAATTTGAAATTGAAATTTAAAAAGCAATATCATTGGAGTGCCTGAATGGCTCAATTGGTTAAGCATCTGTCTTCAGCTCAGGTCATGGTCATAGGATCGTGGGATTGAACCCCTCATCAGGCTCCCTGCTCAGTAGAGACTCTGCTTCTCCTTCTCTCTCTGCCCCTACCTACCCCTGCTTGTGCTCCCTCTCTCTCTCAACATCAATCAATCAATCAATCAATCAATAAAATCTTTTTTAAAAATCTATTTATTTATTTATTTATTTATTTTAATTTTTTTTATTATTTATTTATGATAGTCATACAGAGAGAGAGAGAGAGGCAGAGACACAGGCAGAGGGAGAAGCAGGCTCCATGCACCGGGAGCCCGACGTGGGATTCGATCCCGGGTCTCCAGGATCGCGCCCTGGGCCAAAGGCAGGTGCCAAACCGCTGCGCCACCCAGGGATCCCTGGTTTTTTATTTATTTATTTTTTAATTTTTATTTATTTTTATTTATTTATTTATTTAGTTAGTTAGTTATTTAGTTATTTATTATTATTTATTATTATTATTATTATTTATTAAAAAATAAAAAAGCAGCATTGTTTATAATAGCATAAAAACCTTAATTATGGATAAATTTAACAAAAGCTGTTTAAGACATGTAAAACTGAAGATATGTAAAACTGAAAATTACAAAACATTACTGTAAGTAATGAAAGAAGACAAATAATGGAGAGATCTGCTATAGTGATAGATTGGTAAAATTTTAAAAATATTTTTATTTATTTATTTGAGAGAGAGAGAGAGCATGAGGAGGGGGAAGGGAGGGAGAAATGGGCAGAAGAAGAGAAAGAAGCAGACTGCTCCCTGAGCTGGGAGCCCAAGACAGGCAGGACTCGATCCTAGGACCCTGAGATCATGACCTGAGCTGAAGGCAGACACTTAATTGAGATACCCAGGTGCCCCAAGATGTAAATTTTCCCCAAATTTTTCTATAGAGTGAATGAATTCCCAAACAAAAATCCCAGCAAAACATTGAGAAGCTGATTCTTTAAGTTTTTAATTAACATACTATGTAATATTAGTTTCAGGTGTACAATATAGTGATTCAACACTTCATCCAGTGCTCATCTCAAGTGTGCTTTTCAATCCCCTTCACCTATGCCCCATGTCCCACCTGCCTTTCCTCTCTCTGGTAACCATTAGTTTCTTCTCAAGAATTTGCCTCCCTCTCTTTTTTCTCTCTTTGTTCATTTGTTTTGTTTCTTAAATTCCACATATGAGTGAGATCATATGGTATTTGTGTTTCTCTGACTGACTCATTTCACTTAACATAATATTCTCTACTTCCATCCATGTCATTGCAAAAGCCAAGATTTCATTTTTTGATGGCTGAGTAAATATTCCATTGTGTATTTATACCACATCTTCTTTATCTATTCATCATTCAATGAAAAATTGGGCAGTTTCCTAATTTGGCTATTGTAGATAATGCTACTATAAACATCGGGGTACATGAATCCGTTTCAATTAGTATTTTTGTATTCTTTGAGTAAATACCTAGTAGTGCAATTGATGGATCAGGGTAGTTCTCTTTTCAACTTTTTGAGGAACTGTTTTCCAGAGTGGCTGCAACAGTTTTCATTCCCCCCAACAGTGCAAGAGGGGTCACCTTTATCCACATCCTCACCAACAACCTGTTGATTCTTGTGTTTTTTATTTTTGCTATTCTGACAGGTGTGAGGTGATATCTCATTGTAGTTTTAATTTTTATTTACCTGATGATCAGTGAAGTTGAGCATCTTTTCATGTGTCTGTTGGCTATCTGTATGGCTTCTTTGGAAAAATGTTTATCCATGTCTTCTGCCCATTTTTTAATTGGATTATTCATTTTGAAGGTGTTTGAGTTTTATAAGTTTTTTATATATTTTGGATTGGATACTAACCCTTTTCAGATATGTCATTTGTGTATATCTTTTCCCATTCCATAGATTGCATTATACTTTTGTTGATTGTTTCCTTTGCTGTGCATTAGCTTTTTATTTTGATAAAGTTCCAACAGTTCATTTTTGCTTGTTTCCATTGCCTCTGAAGTGTCTAGAAAAATGTCTCTATGGCTGTTGTAAAAGAAATTATTGCCTGTGTTCTCTTCTAGGATTTTTATAGTTTCAGGTCTCATGTTTAGGTCTTAATCCATTTTGAATTTATTTTTGTGTGTGATGTTAAGAAAGTGATCCAGTTTCATTCTTTTGCATGTTGCTGTCCAGATTTTAGCACCATTTGTTGAAGAGAGTTTTTCCCACTGGATATTATTCTCTGCTTTGTTGAAGATTAATTCACCATATTGTTGTGGGTTCATTTCTGAGTTTTCTATTCTGTTCCATTGATCTATATGGCTATTTTTGTTCCAGTACCATACCGTTTTGATAATTTCAGCTTTGAACTACTACTTGAAGACTGAAACTTTGAAACCTCCTGCTTTGCTTTGCGTTTTCAAGGTTGCTTTGGCTATTTGGGGTCTTCTGTGGTTCCATACAAATTTTAGGATTGTTTGCTCTAGCTCCGTGAAAAATGCTGTTGGTATTTTGATAGGGATTGCATTAAATGTGTAGATTTCTTTGAGTAGTACAGACATTTTAGCAATATTTGTTCTTCCAATCTGTGAGCATGGGATGCTTTTCCATTTCTTTGTGTCATCTTTAATTTCTTTCATCAGTGTTTTATAGTTTTCAGAGAATAGGTCTTTCACCTCTTTGGTTAGGTTCACTTCTAGGTATCTTATTGTTTTTGGTGCAGTTGTAAATGGATCAATTCCTTAATTTCTCTTTTTGCTGCTTCAATATTGGTATATAGAAATGCAACAGATTTCTCTATGTTGATTTTATAACCTGTCACTTTACTGAATTCATTTAACTGTTCTAGTAGGTTTTTGATAGGGTCTCATTTTTTTCTATAAAGAGTATCATGTCATTTGCAAATAGTGGAAGTTTTACTTCTTCCTTGCTGATTTGGATGCCTTTTATTTCTTTTTGTTGTCTGATTGCTGTGGCTCGGACGTCCAGCATTATGTTAAATAACAGTGGTGAGAGTGGACATCCCTGTCTTGTTTTTGGTAGAAGCTGATTCTAAAAGTTGTATGAGAACTCAAGGTACCTAAAGCAATCTAAACACTCTTGAAAAGGTAGGAAAAAAGTTGAAGGATTTATATTATCTGATTTCAAGTTTTACTGTGATGCTACAGAGATTAAGATAGTGTGATATAGACATATAGATCAATGTAATAGAATAGGGAGCTCAGAAATAGATGGCATATAAATGGTCAATTGATGTTCAATGAAAGGGCTAAGATAATTCAATGCAGATAGTTTTTTTAACAAATGGTGCCAAAACAATCAGATATTTATATGGAAAATATTAACTTAGAAACTTTATCTCACATCACATATATCACATCACATATATAACTCTCAAAGGATTAAAGACCTAAACACAAGAACTAAAACCATAAAATTTCTAGAAGAAGACATAGGAGAAAATTTTTGTAACTTTGAGTTAGTAAAAAAACCCAAAAACTATATATAGGACACAAAAAAGCATGAACCATGAAAGAAAACTTCATAAATTGGACATTAGAATGAATCATTTTGCTCTTCAATAGACATTGTTAAGGAAATAGAAAGAGGCGCCACACAGTGGAAGACAGTATTTGCAGAATATATATTTGATAAAGAATTTGTACTCACAATATATAAAGAAACTTTACAGCTCAATAAGCAAGAACATAAACAATCCAGTCAAAAAAATGAGCAAAAGATTTTAAAAGACATTTCACAATGAAGATATATGAACACAAATAAGTACATATTCAATATTAAGAGTCATCAAGGAATTTTACATTAAAATTACCATGAGCTTCTATTGCCTACTCAATTGAATGGCTCCAATTAAAAGACTGATAATGCCAAGTATTGACAAGTATGCTGAGCAACTGGAACTCTCATACATTATGGTGAGAATGCAAAACTTTGCAACCACTCTGTAAAACATTTAGACAGTTTCTTATAAAGTTAAATTCAGATTAACCATATGACTTTGGAATTACACTTATAATCATTTACTCAAGAAAAATGAAAACATAGGTACCCTACAAAGGCTTATGTGTAAATATTCATAGCAGCTTTTTTCATTAAAACCCCAAATAGAAAACTACTCAATATTCATTAATAGGTAAGTAGATACATGTGGTATGTCTATGTAACGAAACAACATATAGTAGTAAAAAGGAACAAACTACTGATACATGCAACAGCATGCATGAATTTCAAAAGCACTATGCTCAGTGAAAGAAGCCTTTCACAAAGTAGTATATACTATACAAATTCATTTATATGAAATTATACAAAGGGAAAAACTATAGGGATGAAAAGCTGATCAGTAATTGCCTGGAGCCAAAGGTAAAGAGAGGGGCTTAAGTGGAAAGGTGCATATCTTCAAACTGCAGAGCCATATACCTACCTCACTGCATTGATACGAAGATTAAATGAAATAATATATGTAGAATGCTTAGAACTACAGTGCCTGACACATAGTAAGTGCCATCATTGGTCTGATGGAAATGTTCTTTATCTTGATTGTGGTACCAGGCTACCATGTGTAAGTATGACTGCTTACATTCATCAAAATTCTGAACTGTTAAGTTAAAGTCAGTGAATTTTACTGAAATTAAACCTTGGAAAGCTTATTTTTCAAAAGATCTTTATTTAAAAATCCAAATTTTGAAAATTACAACCTAAACTTTTTTAAAGATTTTATTTATAGCACATGTGGTATGTATGGGGGGAGGCAGAAGGAGAGAGAGAATCTCAAGGAGACTCCCCACTGAGCATGAAGCCTGATGCAGGGCTCAATCTGATGACCTTGAGATCATGACCTGATCCAAAATCAAGTCAGTTGTCTAATCGACTGAGCCACTCAAGCACCTCTAAAATTTTGTTTTATGTTACATTTGTGTGACATTGTATTGCAGGCCCTGTGTTTGTCAGAATACCATAGGCAGAGCTTGATGTCCATCTTGGTGTGGTACTTTGTTTTATTATCACAATCTTGTCTTTGCTTCTTTTTTTTAATTAAAAGTTTTTATCATAAGTCAAATTTCACATAAAAATTGGAAGCCAACTTACTGCCATCTTGCTCAATTTAGGATAGTCAGTTTTTGCCCTAAGAAGTACAACTGTGAAGCCCACAAGCTTCCTCCATTTTTTTTTTTCTCTTGAGGGTTTGAAAACCCTGTGGCGGAGGTAGGTCAGGAACACAGTGGTGAGCGCTTCAGGGAGAAGATAGAAGCTGTTCCCTCCTTTGGCGACTCTCACACCTGGGATACTGGAGTGTGATTGCCCAACAAGAGACAATCAGGACAGTTCATAATAGTGAAAACTTCATCATTAAGGGTAGCATTAACATTTGGGAATCACTGATCTATGACACTGAGGTTAACATTTGGAGCATAAAGTACTGATTTTATAAAGGATTTGAAACAGCCCATCATGGACTTGAATCCTGGTTCTGACAGTTCTTAACTGTGTGCTATTAGGTTCAGCTTGCATATCTTCAAACTGCAGAGCCATATACCTACCTCACTGCATTGATACGAAGATTAAATGAAATAATATATGTAGAATGCTTAGAACTACAGTGCCTGACACATAGTAAGTGCCAAATAAACAGGGGCTATTTCTTGTTTTTTTGTTGTTGTTGTTTTTTTGTTTTTTTTTGTTTTTGTTTTTGTTTTTGTTTTTGTTTGCATTCTCTAGGATTACTCTGTCCTAGGACCATAGGGAACCTTGAAAAAAGGTGTTTGAGATCATGGAAGAGAAAGGCAGAAGCCCAGGGAAAGCAGCCAGGTAGGAAACTACATAGTAGGACAACTTGAAATTGTCTGCCGGGAGATGGGACTTAGCAATATGGGGAAATTTGAAGCAGGTATAAGGCTGGGCTGCTCTAGCACAGGATCTTTAACTCATGATATCCATTTTTTTTTTAAAGATTTCATTTATTATTTTTTTAAATTTTTATTTATTTATGATAGTCACAGAGAGAGAGAGAGAGAGGCAGAGGGAGGCATAGGCAGAGGGAGAAGCAGGCTCCATGCACCGGGAGCCTGATGTGGGATTCGATCCCGGGTCTCCAGGATCGCACCCTGGGCCAAAGGCAGGCGCCAAACCACTGCGCCACCCAGATTTCATTTATTTATTTGACAGAGAGAGAGCACAAGCAGGGGGAGTAGCAAGCAGCAGAAGAAGCAGACTCCCTGCTGAGAAGGGAGCCTGATGCAAGCTTGATCCCAGGACACTGGGATCATGACCTTAGCTGAAGGCAGATGCTTAAGTGACTGAGCCACCCAGGCGCCCCACGATATCCATTTTTTTATTTTTCCTTGGCTCATTTCTTCTATTTGCTTGTCAATTTTCAACTTGTTTTCTTACATTTAAAAGACACTATTCTAGTAAGACTGTTTAAAAAAAGACATAGGAGAAACTTAAAGGTAGATGTGTATAAGTCCCTAACTGGTTGACTTTATGTTAATCAAAAAGGAGATTATCTTGGATGGGTTTGATTTAATCAGCCAGAAGGCCTTTAAAAGAGGGGTTAAGATCTTACTAAATGAAGGAAGCCAATTTGAAAAGGTTACATACTACATTATGCAGAAAGACCAGTGGTTGCCTGGGGCTTGGGAGAATGGAAGGATGAATAGGTGAAGCACTGGGAATTTTTTTTTCCAGATTTTATTTATTTATTTATTCATGAGAGACACACAGAGAAAGGAAAAGACATTGGCAGAGGGAGAAGCAGGCTTCCTGCGGGGAGCCTGATACTGGACTCAGTCCCAGGACCCCGGGATCACTCCTTGAGCTGAAGGCAGACGCTTAACCACTGAACCACCCAAGTATCCCACACAGGCAATTTTTATGGTAGTGGAACTACTCTGTGTGATACTGTAAGGGTGGATGTATGTCATTATACACTTATCAAAACCTATAGAATGTATGACACAACCAGTGAATCTGAATGTAAACTATGGATTTTTATTGATAATAATGTGTCACTATTGGTCCTTTGATTGTAACAAATGTACCATGGTGGTGCAGAATGTTGATGGTAAGGGAAACTGTATGTGGGTGGGGAACGGGGTGACTGGGAAATCTATACTGTTTTTTTGTGAACCTAAAACTGCTCTAAAAAATAAAGCTCATGAAGTTTTAAAATATAAACCAAAGCTCCCACAATCCCACCACTTTTAGAAATATTCTTACTTTTGTATAGTGATCCTTGTGCACATACACACCCAGCTCTGGATAGTTGTGACTACTGAGGGATGATCATTTGACTGCACCGGAACTATTTAATTTATTTGTAAGCTGTACTAGATACCACACCTTAATGGATAAACAGAGGGTAGAAAGCTAACATTTATGGAGCATTTACCAGGTAGCAGGCCCTGTGCCAGGTGCTTTACACATTTAATTTTATTTAATCCTCTTAACAACCTTATGAGATTGGTGTTATTATCCCCACTTTATAAGGAAGCAAACTATAATTTTAAGATAACTCAATTACTAGATAACCAAAGATCATCCTTGGACAAGCTTAGATGTTACTGGTCATATAACCCCCCAAATTTTCTTATGGTAGGAAGAATAGGTCAAAATAATATTTAGTAACATGGGTTTTATGAAACTTCATTCTCAAAGGAAGTTAAAAAGTAGATAGATTACAGATAGATATTGATAGCCATATGTAGATAAAGATACATCTCCCCCCCCCCTTTTTTTTTTACTTCTAAAAGTTTGAAGTCACCCTAGGTGAAAATTGGAAAAGCTTCTTTCCTATAGAACATCTCAAGGCTTTGACATACTAATAAACGCTGTGAATTTCCATCTTTTCCCATTTTTTGGAGAAAGAGTACAGCAGCACTAGTTTGGGAAACTACAACATCAAACACACTTTGGGAAATACCGACCCATAACATTATCCATAATTTATTTAGTGAACTCACTAGTTAATTGTAAGAATTTCCAAAATATATTCCATGACAGTGTCCATAAAAAATTCCCAGTTTTATCTTATTATTTATTTTATCAAATGAATAATATACCTTGGGGTTAAGCCATAAAATGATGTAGAAGAATAGAATTGTAGGTCTGGAAGAGATCACAAGAACTCAATAGGTCACCTCCCAGGCTTCAGAGAGGACCACACCTAAGCCATCATGGACAGATGGGTATCTAGCTTGTTGTAAAAGACCTCCAGGGAAGAAAATTCCATAACCTCCCTGTAACTTATTCCAGATGCCCAAGCTCTTCTGAGAAAATGAGGAGTTCCCTGAAGCTCTTCTAGTCTATTGTGCAAGTACTGTGTGCTTTATCATTATGGTAATATATTATATGCAGGTGTTCAGGTTTTTAAAAAGGGTACTGGTGAAGGTAAGATGAAGATCTCTATATCTATATAGACATGGACATATAGATATATAAGATATAGATAGATATATCTTCTACCTATCTACAAATATATATTATCTATCTGTTATGAGAGAACACAGGAATTAAAAATGTCATCTCAGAATTATCTTTGGCTTCTATCTATTTTCAATCTCAATTAGTCTTCTCATCCTATAACTTTCTACTTTCTCCTTTGAAATGTCTCTTGATTCAATTGCCTCCTCTTTTTCCCTTGCCACCCATACACCAAGCTCTTTCTTGGAGCTTGCATCTCTCAAATAATTCCTGACTAAGAATTAGTCAAGACTATCTCTAGACTCTCTTCCTTTTCACTGCCCCCCACAGTGCTAAAGCATTCATCTTTATAGTGCAACTCTATCATGTCACTACCACGTCTAACATTTTTGGTGACTTGTTATTGCCAACACTCTAAACACTCTCACAACACTCTATGTGAGCTTCATAGACTGGCTTATATGGTTTGGCTCCAAATTCCCTTCCCAGTCTCATCTCTGGTTATTCTCCACTACACATTCTACATGTTGCTCACAGTGGACATGCTTTCCTGACCCTATGGATTTTCATGCTTTTTGTGCCTTTGATTTTTTTCATTCTTTCTGCCTGAAATTGTATTCCTTCCCTCTTTGTGGTATTCTTGTTCATCCATCAAATCTTAGCTCCATTGTGAAATCTGCTTCATTCTCTCTAGACCAAACTCATTATTTTATCACATTTTTGCTCTTTAAAACTTTTGCATCTACCACACTCACATCCCTTAGAAAGTTAGGTCATAAACTGTAGCAGCTAGTCAACCAATGGGTAACAGGACATTGATGTGTGCCAGGGAGAGGGGCAATGGGCATACAGTAAGCCCAAGGGAGGCCAGGTGTGACTATCTGATCAGCAAAGGAACATGGTGATCATGAAGATAATGGTGAATGTGAGAGAGAAAATCACATGAAGACCCCACTCTGGGGAAGGGGAAGGCTGTCTGTCATCCAGGGAGGATAGGCAAGCACAGGGCTAAGGGCAGGGCAGGCAGCAGCTCCTCAACAGCTCCTGGAATCAAGGAGATAGGACACAGGGAAGCTGGCAACCACAGAAACAAGAAACCTCTAGGAGAAGAGCTTCCAACTTCATTACTATCCTCAGAATTAGGGATGAGCGGTGCCAAGGCCAAGAACTTCAGAGGAAAGGAAAAGGCCACACTGTCCATCCATAGCATATCTCAAGCATAGCTCAAATGTAGTTTTGCACTACAGCGATTTGTGTCTCTTATGGTCAGAGCACCTATCTAGCCTTGTTCTCAGGAGCTCCGGCTGGGAGAAGAGGGAGTATGCCAACTTGGCAACACTGAAGGAAGCTCATTACTTGAGGACAATCCAAATAAATTGCAATGATGAGTATACTTAAGTGTTGTTGGATAATTGAATTAATATATGAACTAGAAATGGAAGGGTCCCTTAGGAAATAACCATCTAAGAATGTGTCAATAGTTGAGAGTCGATTTTATCATAGGGACATAAAACAGATGCCCTGAAACACCCCAATTTACACATCAAAACAAATATTTTTCTTTTTTCTTTAAAGAGGTTACATTAGGTGGCTGCACTCCTAGGACAATCATATTGCCATTTCTCTTCTGTTCTAATTTTTTGAAGGCCTACCATGTGCTAGACTCTGTTATCAATGCTTTCTACTTTCTAATCTACCAGTATTTGTAGGAGGTAAGCATTGTTATCTTCATTTCAAAGATTAGAAAACTAGATAATTTGCCCAGCATGGGTAGCAGACGTGAGCTGTGGGCAAAGCCTGTGGTTGCTCAAACTCTAATCTGAGACTTAAGTTTATATTCTTCTGATTCCGCCATCTTGACTTAAAACATTTTGGGAGGAAATGCTTTTAGAACCTAAGGTACAGTCATTTGATATACTCAATAGTAACAAACATTCTTACTTTCAAGATAAATGTGAGTTTTAAAAACAATAAAAAGATTTTTGGAATCAACGTTGGTGAAAATGGTGGGAAATTGTGGGTATATTAATATAATTTGGGACCAAAAATGAGGTGTGACTCTGGAAGAAATACGTTGAACACTTTGTATAATTTTTAAAATGAAATAAAAGATTTAAATTTTAAATATCATTGGCTTTGGAGTTTCTAAACATCACAGACCCAAGAAAAGTGGGATTTGGTGTAGAAAGTGTGGATATTTTAATTTTATTTCAAATCTATAATCTCACCATTGACAAATTTTAGGACTGGGAGGGCTGTTTTAGGTCACTGCCTTTTTGTTCCCTCCCAAATTCTATATCAGCAAGTGGCAGAGCAAACCTTTGAACCCTAGATGGTCAGGCTCCAATTTCTGTCCACTGTACATTCTGGCCCTCAAACACTTTGGGAAGTGCTTTTAGAGCCCAAGGCCCTGGCTAGTAAACCTTCATCCTGTGCTTAAAACCTCTGAGAATGATGGTCAGAGACCTCATCTCTGACCCTTGAGTAGAACGCAAACATCCTTTTTGTTATATTGAGCAAAAATTCATCTCCATGTCATGGGTATTTCAGGATTTTGAGAAATGGCTGTGATTTCATGAGCCCAAAGGAATAAGTTAATTTAGATATATTCTAAAAAGGTGTGTGTCAAACAAAATTAAAGTTCCAAAGCAGATAAACCTGATCGCCCCTTGCCAGGCTGGTGTTTTTTTAGCATTGCCCAGCCCAACTTTTAGAGTAGACTCAAATGAAAAGCACCAAAATACTTTTCTGACTTTTCCATATTTAGCACAACACCACACAAAATTGCTAAATACCATATAACCACACTTACCATCCTGGGGCCTATAAATTCAGAATTCAGACACTTGATTACAAACCGCAGAATGACTCTGTTTAAGAAATAGTATGTGGTATTGCAAGGGAACTGCCCCTAGTTAGATGTTCTTCTGGTTATTAACTTAGTAACATGGACTTTTTTACTCTCTCTTCTTTCTCAATCCTTCTACCATGGCTGTCATCTCCAATTTCTGGTACAATCGCATGTGTATTGGGGAGTGTGTATGCCTGCAAGGGTCAGGGGAGCATTTTCTGTCATAATTATAGTCCAAGAGGAAAATAAGCACATGCGTTTTGGGTTTTGCAGTAAAATTCCATAGCAAACCGGGAGTCAATCATCAATTTTCAGGAGGGTGAAGGTATGATGGAAAATTCACTCTTCTCATCTCAGGGTGGCCCAGGCACCTCTGTGGTATTTTGTTTTGTTTTGTTTTTTCTCTAATTCAGCTGTGAAGAGCTCCCTGTCTCTTAGCATTCATAGCTATCCTCTTCTGTTCCCTACTTTTACACCAACCTCTGATCAGACCTGTTAGGCACTATAAAGTGTAAATGATGGGAATCCCAACCTACGTTTTTATTTTTATAGAGATCGGAACTGTAAGCTAACCCAATGGAGGGCAATCTTCCCCACACACACGCTCAGAGAGCCACCTCAGAAACACTTATAAGTCACTTCCCCACCAAGCAGAGCTTTCTTCCACCCTTTATCAAGGCCTCTATTGCTGATAAACTTATTTAAAGAGGTTAGAAAATTATAAAATTTAAAAAATCCTTAAATTTTCTTTACCACAGAATTTCAGTTGTTAAATATAAATCCCTCATTTTATCTCTCTCTGATAGTAAATGTGTCTTATCTTTCCGTAGCCATACCTCCACACCACTAAGTATTCTTTCATTCGTTTAAAAGCTCATATTGACACTTTATATGTTCCAGAGATATGCTTATTTTGTTTTACTTTCTAAGAATAAAGTGTAAAGCTGTAAGGTGCTTCACTTTGCAGCCATCTTAGAAAGTGGATATCATTTTCTTCATTTCACACTTAAGACAACTACAACTTGAGTATATGTGCAGCCAAAGCGACTATGGTGAAGACAACTACAAGTGAGATTATATAAGTTATATATCTTACACACAATCCTGGAGTTATGGAAGAGGCAGGATCACATCCCATCCCTTTAACCACTATTATCAGAAAATCTAGACTGCGTGAGATGAAAACTTCTGTATCAGCACGAGCTTTTGGAGGCAAGCAATAGATACTGATTCTGCCTTATTAAAAAAAAAAAAAAAAAGACAATGAGGAGCTCATAGAAACTGTGGGAGTGCTGGAGAAATCCAGGCTCAGAAGTGCTGAAATCAGGAGCAATACCAAAGTCACACTGTAAAATAGGTCCATGGAGGATGGCCCTGGAGCCGCTGCTGATGAGCCCTAGATATGCACTTGAGCTATGAATGCAAATGACCCCAGGCACTGAGCACAGCTGCTGGCCCTGATGCTCTTTTGCTTTGAGAACTTGATCTCACAGCAATGGCCTCCACTGCCAGAGAAGACCTATCTCAAACCTTGGATCTTGCATCTTTACCCCCCTGGTCAAAGATTAGAATCGGTGCATTTGATTGATGGAGCCTAGATCACATGCCCACATGCGAGCTGCAAAGGGGACTGGGAAAAGTGAGTTTGGGGGCATTTTTAGCTACCGTGCTGACAGAAATTGCTTGCCTCCCACCAAACCTATAAGGTGGATAATTGCCCATTGGGAATGTGGTGTAGATCTCGGCAGCTGGAAGGAATGAAAGATGCCCACTCCACCGAAGAAGTAGGGTAGTAGGTTTCACCAGCACCGCACAGTTACTCCTTCATCCACATGAGTGTAAGATGCCCCTTCTCCCCCCACCTCCCCATGATTCTAGGGTCATCCATACGTACAGCAGGGCTTTGTGGTTTGCCAGAGCATTCTGTGGACGATGAATGGTGTCAGCAGAGATCCTGAGTCATGCATGGCTACTATTTAAAAAGAAGACAGAAGAAGAATTTAAGTAGTTTTGAAAGATTGGTGCTGGTGAATCAATGCTCTGTGGATTGAGGCTAAAGAACATTGTGTCCAGAGAAACTGCATTTTGGATGAAAAATAAAAGAAGAGCTTCTGTAAACTTGTAATTACCCTTCTGGTGTGCTCGTGGTAAATGCCAACAGTACGGATGTCAGCTTCCAGCTTGGGCCAATTTGTTGACCGGATCCATTTTCTTTTCACCAGAACTCATCTCCCAGAGGTCCTTGACTCTAAAAAAGAAAGAAGAGAAATATCTCTATTAGGAGAAGGATAATAAATCTCGCCTGTCATGGACATCTGTTATGTTTCTCTGCTTAGCATTCATTCTTTCTTCTTTCATTACCAGCATTACAGTATTCCTCTGGGAATGACCCTTCCCTCCTGGTTCTAGGGGGTGTTCATGTGACCCATGAACACCTGTACGTGGTGATTGATTCAGGGGAGAATATGTGATACAGAACATCCCAATCAGAACATTTCAGGTCTTTCGTGGAATTACTGGGAATGAAACTTCTTTCTACTGGAATTCTGGAGCTGGTAGATTGTGTATGAACCTTCTGACAGACATCTTGCTGTGAAAAGGAGAGAGCCTATCTAAGAACAGAGCCAACAAAGATACTCAGGCAGATATTAAAAAGAAAAGTGAATACTTACAGCATTATTTTAACATCTAGATCAAACCAAACTTGAGACCAATAACCTTGGGCTTTTCAATTACCTGAACTGATGAGTTCTTTTCGTTAGCCCAATATAAGTTGGGCTAAAATGCAACAAAGAATCTTAACTGATTCATTGACGTTGTTTATTAATTCTGAGAGTTCTGGGTTGCGTTGGTTCGAGAAGAAACCTGATAACTACTCGTCTTGAATGCCGTAAAAAAGGCTCATAGTTTGTGCAGAGAATTGATTTTCGTCCAACATTGAGAGTCTAGGATTGTAAGAATAAAGACAAATGAGAAGCATTTGTTAAAATACATTAGATGCTATCTCAGAAAAAGATAATGATGGGCTTGCCATTTAGCACAATAAAAAACATTACCCAAATTGGGTTAGTAACTATTTTAAGTTCCATTTAACTTCTCGTGGTAATGCTTTTCATAAGTACTTTGTAATTTCTAAGTTTGTGAGGCTTAAATAATTATGTAATTACTTTGCAACGACCACAAAACTCCACTCAGATTTTGTAGCTACTTTAAGCCATGTTAAGTTTTTCATTATAAATTATATTATGTTTAGTACATAATTTATAGTTTGTATGAAAAGAAGAATCATATCATGCAACTATTCTGTAATAGCATAGCAATTACTCCTATATTGTGGTAACTTCCAGTGTAATGGATATTTCTTTTGTAATTACAGAAATGATAACATCAAATCCAACAATTTCCTGATGATAACATTTATAACTATAAATTCAACCGTAACTCAGTTGCTTCTTTGTGGCCATTTTAGCTGAGCAAGAAAATAAGTGGTGCAAACTGTTTTCCTGCCACTTTAATATTACAAGTATACAGTACAGGAACTGGAGCTTGGAAATAGATCATGTGTAATGAGATCAAAGTGTATTATTTGCCTCCATTTATACTCTGGCAACAAATAGGCCTTGATCAGCTACAACAGTTCAAGATC
This sequence comes from Vulpes vulpes, assembly GCF_048418805.1. NCBI lineage: Eukaryota > Metazoa > Chordata > Mammalia > Carnivora > Canidae > Vulpes > Vulpes vulpes. Next base: position 90,935,745 of record NC_132785.1, read on the forward strand.
AAGGAATCATGCAGGAAAGTTATATTTTATTGTAACATAAACCCAGTTGACAAACCACCCTGAAAGATGTGGTGTGAAAGACAGGCTTCCGTATGTCCTGGAAGGAAAGTGAAAGCACAGGATGTGGGATTAGAAACCTGAGTGGAAGTCTGACTTTGCTACTTCCTAGCTAGGTGATCTTACCAACGGCACAATCTCTGAGTCTGTTTCTTTTTCTATAGATTTGGCGGACCCTGTACTTAGTCTTATAAGATTTGTTGCAAAACCAAATGATAAAATGCATTGGAAGAATTGTGTCAAATAATAAATATGAAGGACTCTTAAAGAAGAAAGCCCTTTGTTCTCATTTCACTTATTTAGTTGGAAATAAAACACTCCCTTCATAAAAAGTTTATAATAAAAGATTTAAAAAATTAGTGCCTACTATGCAATACTGCACTATTGCAAAGAATTTATGCTGGCTTCTCTTTCTCTTTTTTGGTACAATCTGGACTTTTCCCAGGAACTTCTCTATATTCGTTTTCCCTTAATAGATGTAATGTTTGAGGACCTTTGAATTTTTACTTTATTAGTGAGACTCTTAGACAATAAGAAAAAAATACATATATATGGGAAGTTATTTCTTCATCAGATGGTTCAGGTATGGCATACAATGCAACTCCCCAGTCAGCTTCTAGAAAATAAGTATCTGAGTCTTACTGGAGTGATATTAGTGTAATTTAAAACTTTTTAAATTAGTGTAATTTTAAGAAGTATGAGAAGTTATTTTTAAATATAACCAGTTATTTAATCTTACACAGATAGTTTCAGTTCGTTGATAGCCTTCAAATCACTAGGTAGTAAGTTTCCTACTTGTTGTTTATTTGGTATAATATAAAGTGCAATGTGCATATACTTTTGTCTCACATTTAAAAGAGACCCACTTTATTATTCTAGACTGGAAAGGAGGAATTTTAAAGAGATATAAAAGACTTCTACAGAGCTTTGAACTTTTATTATATGTAAATGTTTGTATTGATACCATGTGTATAAAATTTCAACAGTGGTTTTATGGGTTCTTTAGAGGTGAATGAGAATAAAGAATCAAACCATCTTCCCTTAAGGATTAAAGAAAAAAGCAAAATCTTTCCAAGTTGAGCTCTTCCCCTATCAACCTTGAGTACTGAAAGTGTTCTTATTTCATAAGAGGTCAGAGGTTCCAGTAACATTAGATATGGCTGGACCAGGAATGTCTTTTTACTTGCATTAAGCATTAAGGAGGTATACCCTGTTACACTGAAGAGCTTATGCATTTATATTTCTGGCTCCCTGATGATTCAGTCAAATCTTTTGTTAAATTTTCTTCTTAATTATATTTCCGTATTCTCTTTCTGAACCTATTGTAACCACATACCACAGATTGGCCAGCTTAAACACCAGAAATTTATTGTCTTACAATTCTGGAGACTACAAGTCCAAAATCAACTGTTGGCAGAGTACACCTCTCATCTCTGTATAATACCCCCTTCTAATTCACAAATTGCTCAGTTCTGAGTAAATTATTTAGTGCTGTAGACAGAGTAGCCAGCACTAAAAACAGAAGCATCATTTTGTTTGAGCTCATATGGAAGTTTCTCAGCTATTTTTAATTCCTACAGATGCACCTGTTATTATTTAATAGTCAATGTCACTGTTAGTATATAATAGATCTCTAATTAGTCTATGTATATATGACAGAGACTTATAAATATATTTTCCTTTCATCAGAATGATAGAAATATACAACAGGAAAAAAAAAACCATACCATATCCCAAAGCTAGTTGCTGTCTATCAAAAGTTGGAATTATTGCTATATTATTTGGTACAAATATCATTTCATAAACTTAAGGGCAGAAAATAAAATTTTATTGTTTTTTATTTTGTTTTTTTTAAAGATTTTATTTATTTATTCATGAGAGACACAGAGGGAGAGACACACACACACACACACAGGCAGAGGGAGAAGCAGGATCCATGCAGGGAGCTGGACGTGAGACTTGATCCTGGAACCCCAGGATCACACCCTGAGCCAAAGGCAGGCACTCAACCGCTGAGCCACCCAGGGCTCCCCTGTTTTTTTATTTTGAATCTAAATTCTGCCAAGATGACAGAGACCCAATTTCAACCAGTACAGGGTTTTACCTGATTATCTTCAAGGTACAGTCAGGTAAGGATGTTTAAGTGTTAGAGAGGGTCCATTCAATCCTCAGGTATTTGTCCATACAGATAGCCACCAAGTCAGTTGAGTTTTGATGAAGATGCAAAGAAAAGTCAATGAAAATATGATGATATTTTCAACTAATAGGGCTGAAATCTGTACTTTAAAAACCAGTACAAAATATGGGGCCATGGTCCATAAAAGACTTACAAAAACCCAAAAGAAAAGGACTTACTTCTCTCTGTAGATTTCCATTCCTGATGCTCTAAGTCACCTTTCCTTGGCCCTCACTATGACTCAACAACACAAAATAAGCCATCTTTCTACGAGAGTTCAGGCTTCCAGAGTTTTGCTATATTCATATAACATACTTTTTATGTCTACTGGAATCTGAAAATTGTCTTCATTTCCATGGTTTTTCATTGGGAGTATTATCTTTCTCCAATTGATTTCTAAGAACCCTTTAAATCTGTAGGGTATTATACTTGTGTTTGACACATAGCATTCAAATATTTTTTCCAAGCATCCAAATATATTTTCTTACTTGCTGCTTAATTTGGCTCACATATTGCTTGACATATAAGGGTTTTCATTTTTATGCAGACAAATATGTAAATCTTTTCATTTTTGGCTATACTCTTATTCTGAATTCTATTGCAGAGCTTCAAAGTATCCATGAACCCTTCAGAAATATATCTTAAAATTAGATGTACACATAAGTGTATAAGAGATACATATAAAGTAGTTTCAATTTTCCTTTTATACATTTTTATAAACTTCAATATATAGTTTTCTGGTGCAATATAGTTTGGCACGAAAATCTTTCTTTACATAAACATTCCTAAACTCTTTGAAAGAGCATTGGCAATTACAAAGAAGTTATAGACATGAATTGCAGAATTCTAGTGCAAGCAGTTAATTAATAGAAAAGACTTAGAAGATGTGATTTGTTTATCTCTAATCCCTTATTCTAAGTATTTCAAAGCATTTAATAGGCACCATGATAGTTTACTATTGTCTGCATCAAGTGGTAATTTTAGAGTATTTATGTGATGAAGCTTGCATAGCTAATCATTTTGAAGTCTAGAGCCCAAAATGATAATCAGCTCAACAGAGACATGGGCACATAAGGTAAAGTGGACATTTCTGAGTTAATTCTGTTAAAAGGAAAATGAACAGCAAGCTGCTGAAACTCAGTTTCCATGGTAAATTTGTTCCAGAAATTTTTTAAGAGTCCTTGTTCATGATACCTCCCCTAGAACAGGTTGATGAACAGAAAAGAAATGGGGAGTTACTGATGTTGAAAGTGATAAGAAGATTTAACTATAGTTGCACATTACACAGATGGGTAATTTGCATGTTGAGCCATCTAATCTTGAATTAGCTTGGACATGCTACAACAAATTTTCTAGAAATCTAGTGTTTCAGTTATTGGAAAGAACCCAACAATCTAATCCCAACACAGTGTCATGTTTCATTGCTGAATAAGTCAATGCATAACATAGAATTAAGAGGCTCATTAATTATATTATCATAAATTTTAGAGTAGAAAGAAAGGCAAATTGGGTATCTTGAGGTAATTAATGGCTTTGGAGTGAATAGCCAACTTAAGGCTGTTAACCAAATGCAAAGAAAAGCTTTGGAACCCATGCTCTTTGGGAAAAAAAATCACAGGGCCTGAGATATTACTTACGTTTGCCACTCTTCACCCATATTTTTGGCTAGACTTTTTTTTAAGTCTTATTAAAAACCAAAAATGAATAATTACAACTCTTAATTTATATCAACACATATGAGGAAAATACCTGCTATTGGCCAAGAACAGCTCTATGTGGGACCAGCTTAATAGAACTTGCTTTGAGATATCACTCTACTCTCTTCTCAATATGTCCCCTCCTCCTGACCAGATAGTACTATTTTACAATAGTGCACACAGAGAAGGAAAGGCCAAAGGGAAAATTCTTTTCTAATTGTAGATGATGATTCTTTAAGTTTAAAGATCATGGATAATTTTAAAATAGCCCAAGACGTCATGGCTCTGGAGATAATCTACACAAATAATTAAATGTAGGTAAGTGTAATGTCTATTCCTTTAGACAGTTTGTAGATAGCAATTCATATCAAAGCTTATTTGTGGGTGCCTGGGTGGCTCAGTCGGTTAAGTACCTGCCTTCAACTCAGGTCATGATCCTAGAGTTCCAGGATCGAGTCCCTGCTCAGCAGGAGTCTGCTTCTCCCTCTACCCTCACCCTATTCATGCTTGCTCTTTCTCTCTCTCATTCTTTCTGTGTCTTTCAAATATAAATAAAATCTTTTTTTCTTTTTTTTAAAGTTTATTCTTAAGGACAACATTCTATAAAGTCAGCAACTGGATAACAATCTATATTTAGCCAAATGAACCTTATACTAACTCTAAAGTAAAGAGTTTGTAATTGTAATCTTAAATAATGGCCCACAAATTAGATATTATTTCCAGTCTCAGATCACAGGAAGAATATAAGCATCAAGGCACAAGTAATACAACAGCAATTTAACAGGTTGTCATGCACTATTTTTTTTAAGATTTTATTTATTTATTCATGAGAGACAGAGAGAGAGAGAGAGAGAGAGAGAGAGAGAGAGAGTCAGAGACACAGGCAGAGAAGCAGGCTCCAGGCAGGGAGTCTGACATGGGACTCCATCACTGGTCTCCAGCATCACACCCTGGGCTGAAGGCGGCGCTGAGCCACCGGAGCTGCCCTCATGCACTATTTTTAAAGGGAGTATGAATGAAGATGAACCCTAAAAATATTTTCAGTATACACTATAAAAGCAAACCAATTCATGCCTATTCTGAGAAAACTTCTCTAAAAACACGTGTCTGCACTGAAGAGCATCAGCCACCTCAGATGAAGGAGCAGGTCTTCATTTGTAGCAAATGCCGTATTTTTATTTTTTCAAAGGAATGATGTTAAGGTCAAAATCAATGATCTCAAGTCAAATATCCACTTCCCAAGATTATTATATAATCAGCTATGCCCTAGGTTTTTCTAGAGACTGAAACCCAGGTCCCTACCACTTGGCATTGGGATGAACAATCTTAGCCATTTTCCTGATGTGCAGGTGTGTTCCAGTGCACGGTACCCTGTCTTCAGATTCCAGCTCAACATTTAAACAAGGAGAAAAATGAACTCGCTCTTTGCCCTCCTGAGAGGAAAGCTGGTGTCAGAAAATATCAGTCATATTTCCAAGCTAAAACTGACTAAGTTCAAAGGTGGCTTCTTACATTCAAGAATGCCTCAAGCTTAGAGTCTCTCCACCACTGGAACTTCATGGGGGATGCAGAAAGCCAAGAACGTCTGAGAGGGCTGTCCATAGGGATACACAACTGGAAATAACAAAAAGGCCTCATTAGAACACCTATCACCTATAACACAGTCTATATCTTTGTGGCCCCCAAAGATTATGATATAGAAATGTCCTGGTGAACCTCAAAAGTTAGAGATGCAGTGCAGTGACTTATCTAACTGGGGATATGTCCACATTCACATAGAAAAATTTGGATTAAATGACCATTGGGAGATTAGAAATATTCAGAGTTAAAAAAAGATATTTTTAGTACAACATTAGAGAAATAAGTGTGTATTTTATATTGTATCCACCATCTTTTTGATATGAAAGTGACACTATTTAGACTAAGCTCCAAGCAGCATGTGAGGTCTGGGAATTTAATTTAGAGTTGAAGCATGTTGGAGATTTAAAAACCCTCTGGGCCAGTCATTCCCAAACTTCTAAGTTCTTAAAAATTATTCAGGAAATTTGGTGACAATGCAGGCTCCCAGTCTCTATCCCATGATACAAACTTTGAGAATTTGCTTTGGTTCTGAGGCAGGTGCTATGCAGGTGCTATGCAGAATGTAACTGGGGAGATACTATTTAATGCAATTCCTGTGGTATATAGTCAAAGAAGTTGAGAACCAGAGAGGATAAGTGCCATGATCAAGGACACACAGAAAATATTATCAGACACACTCTGCTCATCTGGGGCAGAATGCTTAGACATCATCTGACACCCTGAGATGGTAGGAAACCAGCCCCTCACTACTGCCTCTGATTGAATAGCCTGCTTCTTACAAGATAGATAATGGTTTAGTTAGGAACAATGTGAATTAGCTTCCACCCCTAGCTATATGGAAAAAAAGGTGTGGGTAGCTTTTAAGTGTGCTTTGTCTCATAGGAACACATGTATATATATACATATGGCATTCTCCAGGAATCAAGAGAGCTGGATTCTAGTCCTCCCTTGGCAAGAAGATTCTCTTTAGCTGGTCACTCCTCTGACTTTTACTTTACATGTTGTTAATGATGTAACTGGGCTAGGAGATATCTAATACTTCTCCTAAACCTCAAATTATGAGTTGTCCCACAGGTAGAAATATACATCTTTCATTTTGGCTACACAATTTTTTTATGAATGATAATAATTATACCCATAGTTAATAGTACTGGGTGCCAAATAGAATCCTAAGCTTTTTACATTTTTTTTGCATTTATTTCCTGTAATAGCTCATTGTTACTATACCCATTTTTCAGATGTGGAAACTCAGGTACAGAGAAGTTAAGTAACTTTCCTAAGATCACTTGACTAGTGAGTTGTAGAGATAAGAAATCAGATAAGGTTGGAAAAAAAGAAAAGCAAGATATTGTGGTGACATAGTATATTTTAATATCAACCTTTGCCTTTCCCTCTTATAAAGTAAACTCTTCTGTGCTTATTGCTGCAGATAATGGATATGAAAAACAAGCTTTTATCTTTCAATTGCTTAGGCTTTTAGAAAGGAACTGAAATGAGTCACTACATAGATGATTTGGGAGAAAACATAGACTGAAGTTTATGCACACATACACACACACATACAGACACATGCACACCTACACAGGTCTATGTGCTTGCTAGAGAGAAGAACAATAGAGAGAAAGCAATGAAAGTGTTGATATTGCAGTGTAATGTATCTTGCTATCAAGCCCTGGGGAGGTGGTAAAAGTCCACGAAGAGGTTCATAAAATCCAAAAGGAGAGGTGCTTGGATTTCATTTCCTGGAGGAAGGCAGAGGTAGACATTTAGAACTCTAAGAATTGACCAGCACCTTAATGCATGCATAGAGTTCAGTATGACCCAAAAGCAGCACTAAAGATACAAAGAGAATGGATGGACAGGCTGGATGGACAAATGACAAAAGGCCATTGGGGTAATGGATACCTTGGTGACTATCTACATGGATAGATGACTAAGGATCTTATGGACTCTAACACTTAAGCATCCTTACTCATACACAACTGTCTACAGAAACTTTATTTGTGATTGCCCTAAACTGTAAACAACACAAACATGTTTCACACAGATAATAAACATCCTGTGATGCATCTAATACAATGGATCATTACTTAGTAACAAAAATAGACAAACCATTGATGCATGCAACTTTATTGGTAAATCTTAAATGCATTGTGCTCAATGAATGGAGCCAGCCTCAGAGACTATATATTCTGTAATTTCACATATATGGCATTCACTAAGGCAAGGAAACAGGTAAGAATTGGTAGGGTCTGGAGCAGAAGGCACAGTTCACTAAACAGTGCTTGAGGGAATTTGAGGGGTGAGGCAAGTTGTCAATACTGTTATTGTGGTGGGAACATCACTGTATGAACTGTACACTACTATAAAGGATGAGTTTTTACATGATATAAGTTATGCCTTAATAAAAAAAAATGTATTAGCCTATAGAAATTTCCCCAACTAGTTCAGAACCTTATCTTTGATCCTACTATTGAGTCTAACTTTTTACAGTGGAAAGCAGTGAGTCAGTTGCAAATTGCAAAATGGGAGATTTTTGTGGGAAAGAAAAGATGACCTGTCTATGCTAATTATGTGGATGATTATTTATAGTTGAAAATCAAAGAAGCAAACCAAGAAAATAAAACCCTATGGTATATTTCATGCTCATGGACAATTACTATTGTTAAAATGTCTATACTACCCAAAGTGATCTACAGATTCAATGCAATTCCTATCAAAATTCTAAAGGCAGTTTTCACAGAAATAGAAATAACAATCCTAAAATTCGTATGGAATCATAAAATACCCCAAATAGTCAAAGCAATCCTGAGAAAGAACAAAATTGGCAGTGTTACACTCTTGATTTCAAACTGTATTACAAAACTGTAGTAATCAAAATTGTATGGTATTGGCATAAAAACAAACACATAGATCAATGGAACAGAATAGAGAAATCAGAAATAAACCCATACATTATGGTTAATTAAATTTTCATAAAGGAGCCAAGAATATATAATGGAGAAAGGTTAGTCTTCTCAATAAATGGTGTTGGGAAGACCGGATATCCACATGCAAAAGAGTGAAAGTAGACACTGTCTTACACCATACACAAAAGTCAACTCAAATGGATTAAAGGCTTGAGCCTAAGACCTGGAAATATAAAACTTCTAGAAGAAAATGTAGGGGTAAGCTCCTTCACATCGATCTTAGCAATGATTTTTTGGATTTGATACCAAAAGCAGAGGTAACAAAAGCAAAAGTAAACAAGGACTACATCAAACTAAAAAGCTTCCACACGGCAAAGGAAACCACCAACAATAAGAAAAGACAACCTATGGAATGGTAGAAAATATTTGCAAAACACATATTTGATAAGGGGTCAATATCCAAAATATACAAGGAATTTATGTAATGCAATGGCAAAGAAATAAAAAATAAAAATTAATAGGTCACACTGAGAGGGGCACTTGATGGGATGAGCACTGGGTGTTATTCTGTATGTTGCAAATTGAACACCAATAAAAAATAAATTTATTATTTAAAAAAATAAATAAATAGTTCAATTTAAAAATAGGCAAAGGACTTGAAGAGCTATTTTTCCAAAAAGGACATACAGATGGCCAACAAGTACATGAAAGGTGCTCAACATCACTAATCATCAGGGAAATGCAAATCAAAACCGCAGTGAGATATCACATTACACTAAGTAAGATGTCTATTATCAAGAAGACAAGAGATTAATAAATGTTGGTGAGAATGTGGAGAAAGGGAACACTCATACACTGTTGGTGGAATGTAACTGGTACAGCACTCACTATGGAAAGCAGTATGGCAATTCCTCAAGAAATTAAAAATAGAACAACCATATGATCCAGCAATCCCCCATCTGAGTATATATCCAAAGGAAATGAAATCATATGTGAAAGAGATATCTGCACCCCCATGTTCATTACAGCATATTTCACAATAGCCAAGGTATGAAAACATCCTTAGTGTCTATCAACAGATAAATGGAGAAAGAAGATGTGGTATATATACAAAAAGCAGAAAATCCTGCCATTACGACAACATGGATGAACCTGGAGGTAACAGTGTACTAAGTGAAGTAAGCTAGAGAAAGACAAATCCTGCATGATATCATGGAATCTAAAAAGAGGAAAAAGTTGAATCCATAAAACAGAGTAGAATGGTGGTTGCTACTCTGGGGCGGGGAAGTGAGGGACATAGAGAGAGGCAAGCTAAAGGCTATAGACTTTTCAGTTATAAAATGAATAAGATTAGAGGATCCAATGTATAACATTGTAGTTCTAGTTGATGATACTATATTATATGATTGAAATTTGCCAAGAGAGAAGAATTTAAGTATTCTCACCAAAAAGAAAAAAAAAAAGTATGTGAGGTGGTACATGTGCTAGTTAACTTAGTGGTAAGAATCTTTTCCCAATGTTTGTGTATATCACATCATGATCTTGTACACGTTAAATATATTACAATTTTATTTTTTTTTAATTTTTATTTATTTATTTATGATAGTCACACGGAGAGAGAGAGAGGCAGAGACACAGGCAGAGGGAGAAGCAGGCTCCATGCAGGGAGCCTGATGTGGGATTCGATCCCGGGTCTCCAGGATCGCGCCCTGGGCCAAAGGCAGGCGCCAAACCGCTGCGCCACCCAGGGATCCCCATATTACAATTTTATATGTAAATTATACCTCAGTAAAGATTAAAAAATTAAAAATTGAAGATGTAAAAAATAAAAATAAATTAAAATTAAAGATAAAATTAAATTTTATGGTATATTTTAAATCTCACATGCTATGTGGCTAGAATTTTGACTTTATTTTATTTTCCTCACAGTTGGGTGTTGGCTGTTCAGTAAGCAAGCCCAACTATCCTGCTTCCTCAGAATGAATTATTTCAAACTATTTTAAACTTCTTATCAAGGCCATTTTTATACTAGAGAATCGCTACATCATATATAAAGTTATAAACATAATGTATGATGTCAATAATCATATTATTATATTTATAATATATATATTATACTGCAACAAATTGCATTTCATAGAACTCTAGTTTCTTGAGACTTAATTCCAGCCCAAATGGAACTTTTTTCTTTGAATCAAGGAACTCTTTTCAAGTGAGATTTTCTATAGCCAATTTGCAGCACAGTTTATCATGTGGTTTATTAACTACAAAGATAATTGATTAAAATAAAACCATAACAGACTCTTAATGATAGAGACAAATGAGGGGTGATGGAAGGAGGTTGGTGGGGGATGGGCTAGATGGGTGATGGATATTAAGGCGGGCACTTGTGATGATGAGCACTGGGTGTTGTATGTAAGTGATAAATCACTCAGTTCTGCTCCTGAAACCAATACTGCACCGTATGTTAACTGGCTAGAATTTAAATATAGATGAATGAATGGATGAATGAATGAATGAGTGAGTGAGTAAATGAATGAAATAAAATGAAATGACATGATTGAAATCAAAGTACTAACAGATTTATCTAGTGTTGGCATCTATAGGACATCTGTAATGTGGGAAAGATGCTAAGGATATCTCTTTTTACTCTTCACTCAGTTCATCTGTGATCAGCTTAGGTGAGATGCAAACTTAACCAGTATTAAGGTCAGAGGACTTGCCAACACTAACCAAGTCAATTCAATGCCCAGGAGCATTGCTGGGTGACTCTAATCAACTCTCTTCATGGAATCCTGGGAAATCCTAAAACCCAAATCTGTAACTTGAGCTCTCCAATGCCCTTAGACAAAGTTCAAAGTCTTTAACATGATGTCCAAGGCTCTTCTAAGGTTATTGTCTCTCTTTCACTCCAGTCACTCTGGGGTTACTTATTTTTTTACAATTTTCCAAATTCAACACCCCCACAGCCAAACCTACACATGTAGATAGTAAACCATCCTTGTAAACTAGAATTGCTAATAAATAAAATTTCAAATTCTCTACAGCATCAGATTTAAGTTGCATTTTTAAGAATCAGTATATGGTACCATATGCGTGAGGGTGTTTACAAATCCCTCAGCGGTAGTTTGGAAATATTGGAACCACAGCTGCCACTTCCTTCCCATGTGTAGAATGGCGTGCCTGTTGGGACAGCTGCTACTCTAAGATAAACATAGAAGAGGGGGCTTTGGCAATGAGCTAGTGAGCTTTGCCTCCTTGAGAGCTTCAGTAATGGCTTTGCCCTGAGCAATTTTCCATTGGATTAGTGGGGTTTGAAATCTGTTGATGTTTTCTGAGGACACAGTGGAGTAAAAACACACAAAAATACAATTCTTGGGGATAAATTCATTGAGAGTTTGGCATCTGCCCCGTAACACTAGAAAGTATATCTGAAATCTGAAACTATATTGTGCTAATAGAGGCATATTGAACACATTTGTGTATTTCTTTAAAAGGAGGATAATGACACTGTTTATTATTCTTTGTCTGAATCACATTTTAAGGTGACTTTTCATTTGCTCTCTATTTTTCTTTATTTAAGTCAGTAATTGGACACAGTAATTCTTTTGTAGCTAAGGCTTTCTCTATCAATAGGCAACTGTATCTGAATGTCATTCACTTTCAAACCAAAACAGGGCATCAACATACTTTGACCAGTTCTGAGAACAAAATCTGGCTAAGAATCTGGTACATCACTACTGTCAAACACACTCCTTATATGAACTATAAGGGGGGGAAACCAAGGAAATAACAGAGAATATGTAGTTATAAGGAGAATGTCTTGTTGAGCTAGGATCACAGTTGTCAGCGTGTATTTTGTTATTTCCTGATGAAATGAGAATTAACATTTTAAAGTTGCAATAAGCTATCTAATTCATTAGCTAGATCCTAAAATATTTTTTAGGAAGGAGGAAGGAGTAATTACTGTTAAAAGAGAAAATAGAGCTTAATAAAACATTCATAGCCTTTTATTTATTTCTATTTTATTTATTTATTTATTTATTTTTAAGATTTTATTTATTCATGAGAGACATAAAGACAGAGAGAGAGGCAGAGACACAGGCAGAGGAAGAAGCAGGCTCCATGCAGGGAGTCCAACGTGGGACTCGATCCCAGGTCTCCAAGATCACACCCTGGGCCAAAGGCAGTGCTAAACTGCTGAGCCACCCAGGCTGTCCCCTTTCATAGCCTTTTAAATGCCTCTGTTCCATATTGATTTTGAATATCTGAACTATGGTGTACAATCAAGGCAATAAAAAGTGACATTTGAAACAGTGTTCTTTGGCATGCTCATCAGTTTGTCCTAATGACCTAGAGAATTGACTTAAAACCAATCAGTTGGCCATACTATTTCACTATTTTTATTATTACAATGGTAAATATAATTTATGGTCTGGTTCAACTCTTTGGATGACCAAATCAGGGTTATTTGCATGATTAATCTGCATTGGCCACAGATTGGTAAATACAGATTTTATATAGTGGTCAAATACAAGGTGAATTTCTCCCCAAATTATCACACCAAAAGGAGGAAATTGTATCATACTCAAATCTCTTCAAAACCTCTTTATATGATTGTATTATTTTAAACAAGAATACTGTTTAAGAAAGATACATTAGATTAAAGTGATCTTAGATCTAGTATTGAATGCATATATAGGTTATGTGATGGATTTCCCTAAAAACAAGACAAATTTAACAAAAGTTCACAGAGCTTACATACATGTTTTTTTAATAAAACAAACAAACATTTTTTAACAGGACAGAATCACATGGTACAATACTCAAACTATCCAAAAGAGTATACAATAAAAAAGCAAAAACCCAAACCACATCTCCATGTTTACAAACAAAAAAATCTCCCCTCCCAGTCCTGTCCTCCAAACACCCATGGAGTCAGTTGATATTATCATAATCATGCCATTTCAAGAGATCTATTTAAAAAATAGTATTGTGTAGGGCATGTCATAGTCATGGGATTAATGGAAACATCAGATGTTTCAATGTCCTGAAAATGAGTTGTTTGGGGTTTGGAACTGAATTTCTGGGGTATACTACAAAGATTCCAAAAGTGCTGCATCACAAATATCTCAGATGGAAGTGAAGAATGTGTGCCAGGGACAGCTGTGTTGGAGGATGTGAACTTCCACTACTGCTGCACATTAAGATAGTCCCATATTTTACAAGTTATAAATTGTGCATACTGAATTCATTCATTCATTTCTTTACTAATATATATTAAAAACCTACCTGTGTACAGCAATAGGCATAGGAAATGAAACTGTGAACGAAAAAGACTTAGGGCCTGCCCTCAGGAAGCTAACTTTTTAGGGGAGTTGGCTAACTGATTAAGAAATTTAGAAGGCATAATAAAAATCCCTGATAATGGGCAAAAATATTAAAGATGCATAAAGGATTGCAAAATGACTCAATAGTACAATATTGTCACTATTTTTTAAAACTAGTAAATATTTTGAGTAAGTGGTCATTTTTTAAAAGATTTTATTTATTTACTTGAAAGAGGGAGAGAATACACCAGCATGCACCCTTGTGCGCAGAGGGGAAGGGAGAAGGAAAGAGAATCTTGAGCAGACTCCTCACTGTGGAGCCTAAATGGCTTAATTGCCTTAGCCACTCAAGCACTCCTAAGTTGTCATTTTGTTTAAAAAGTTGGACCATCCAGCATGCTCTCAATCAAACTGGTTTTTGTCTAAATCATTTAGAGCTATGAAAAAATTAGGTATTATTATTATCCCAGTTTATATTTTCTCTCTCCTCTGTACTTCCATAGTTATCTACGAATTCTCCATCATAGCTCCTATGACATTGCATTCTCATTTAGGTTCATCTACCTTTCTTTCCCTATATGATGGGATCTTTGAGGATAAGCAATGTTTTATCTTTTTAGTATTTCCAGTTCTTATCATATAAACATACCTGTCACATAACAGACTGAATAAGCGAATTAAACGAATAATGGTTCTAAAACTCAGCGATATGGGTTTTGTGATCTCACTTATTCGCAAAGGATGTCTGTTCACTATTCAATCAAATTGCTTCTGGCCTCATCCTTCTTGGAACAGGCGATCCAAAGGGGATAACTATCTCACAACTAATGAGCCATCCAGTCTCTGTTCATTGCTATGACTTTTTAAGTATACATTTGCAGGGGTTTCAAAAACCATTTGGAAATGTAATTATCATGTTTTCCACCTACATAAATACATAAGGGATGGATTTATTTATGTGCTTAGGTATATAATACGTGTCCTTTTTTTTTTCCCTTAGAATTTCCCCTTTTTCAGCAGACATTTCTGGGGCAAAAAAGGTTATGCTATATTTTCAGTGACCGTCCATCAAAGGGAAGCCGAAGAAAATGTGCATATACCCAAGAGCACCTTTCTCACAGGCCTTGGGTAATGACTCACTGTTGTTTACAAGAGGATTTTGCCTCATGTGAAACAGGTGTTGAAACATTTGGACAGCTCTGTAAAAATTTTAGTGAAATGCGGTGAGCGTTAATCATCAGCCTGCATATTTTTCAAAAGTGCTTTTGGTCCTCCGAGCCACCTTCAACTTGCAGAGCAATCTTTTCTCATGTTTCCTTTGACCTATTGTCCCTTCCCATCTTGTAGCCGTCACTCATACCTCACATACTACTGCACTCACCCATGCCTCTCACCACCAGCCCTGCACTCCATTTCACTAGCATCCCTCCTTTTTAGTATTCATCCAGCTTCTATTTTTTAAAAGAGATCTTATTTATTCATGAGACACACACACACACACACACACACACAGAGGCAGAGACACAGGCAGAGGGAGAAGCAGGGCCCACAGGGAGCCCCATATGGGACTTGATCCAGGGACTCCAGGACCATGCCCCGGGCCAAAGGCAGGCGCTAAACCGCTGAGCCACCCAGCGAACCCCCTCATACAGCTTCTAAAATTTCCCAACCAATCCCACCACTGAGTGAAGGTGAAGTGGCAATTTCTCTTGGCCCCTGTGTTTGTCTGAACATGCTCACCCAGGTGCTTTTCTTTAGACTGTACCACACTGCTTTGTGGATTGTAAGCAGGGAACAAGTAAACCCTCAACAAGACGAAAGTTGATTACTGCTAAATCACTCCAGGCCCACCCTGGCTTAAAGTGCTGCAGTATGTAACTGCAGGAATCTCTCATAAGAACACAAATACAGGTATTGTTTCACGGTGTTGCCTAGAAGCATAAAAATTTTCCCACTTTCCACCTTAGTTATGTTACTCTTTTTACATATTTAGAGCATACCACCCAAGCTCATCAAAAGTCCCCTCTGTCTCTTTTTCTTTTTTTGGTTAAAAGAGGATATTAAGAAGGGAGATGGGGAAAACACTAAATCGTTGTACTTCAGAGGGTGACCAAAAATCAATAAATCCTTTGCTTTGTGCTCTGCAAGTCTTCTGAAAGCAGTTGAAAAATCTGCAACTGATGGCCCTCTGGGAGATATTTTTAGCAATTCTGATGCTGTTAAATCACTGGGGGAGGGGAAACACAATGGTCCATCTGGTCTAGACCTAGAATGTTGTTTTAAATATCATGACCTCAACAACTGTTAGAAACTCATCCTAATCTAGCTCCAACTTCCCCTGCAAAGGTTAAATCTTCATAGTAAATAAGAATGAAGCAAAGAATCAAAAAGAGCACCAACTAGAATTTATTGCTTTTGTGATTATCCAACTTAACTGTATAAATACACTGAAAGCAAATCATGAAATGTAACTTCAGACTACAGTACCCTGTGGATCTTGTTGTTTCATATTAACGAGTTAGGAAGTCTCATAGACCATTTTCCTCCCAAAATCCTTGTTTTGTTAGCCTCTGCCTGCCTCTGTGCTGGAGGGTGATGTCGTTGGTTGTGTTTTTATTTGGCATCTAAGGTTCATTTCCCTCACTGGCTCTTCCTGTGAGGTATCCTCTCTCATATGAGAAATTCTCCTCCACCTCCCCTAAATTATAACTGTTGAAGTGCTCTAAGAATCAGTCCTACAACTCCTTTTCTGTCTAGGTAATCTCACCCAGTCTTGTGGATTAACAAATTCTATTCTCACCCTCTCCCTTGCACTCCTGACCCATAGAACCAATTGCCCACTCCACAGATCTTCTTGCATGTCTAACAGACATTCCAAATTTATCATATTCAAAATCAAATTCTCGATTTCCCCCCTAAAATCTGCCCCTCCTTCAGTGTTCCCTTCTCTGTCAATGGCATTTCTGTTTCCACTTGCTTAAGTCACAAAGCTTGCCATCCTCCTTGACTTCTCTTGTTCTATCACATACTTTCTGCACCAACCATCAGCAAGTCCTGTTGGCTCAATCTTCACAGTATCTCCAGACCAGATTCCCTCATCTCCACTGCTTACCCTCTGAGACCTACACACAGTACTGAAACAGATGTTATAACCCTGCAGTATATAGTTCTGTCTTCTCCAGAGAGTTGATTGCTTTTGTGAAATTCAGGTCTTTGAAAATGAAAGTAAAATTCTTCTAGGTTATCTGAATCAACATAAAAAATTATTTAAAATATATATTTTTTAAGTTTTAAAAAGAATCACAGAGCTACCAAGAGAGTAATGAATTCTAAGGCCAAGATCTGCAGAAAATGAGAACCCTGAGAGATTAACCTGGTATTCAAAGCTGATTTGGTCAATAGAGAATCCGTCAATTTGATGGAAGAAGCTGTGGAACTGAGCTGTAACTTTGATCATTTCATGGGACAAGGCTGCTCGAAAAAGGATTAACAAATGATATGACTATGTACAGGGAAAATGTCCCCAAAAATCTGAGGATACATTTTTGGGATTAATAAAAACCCAACTTGGGATCCCTATGTGGCGCAGCGGTTTGGCGCCTGCCTTTGGCCCAGGGCATGATCCTGGAGACCCAGGATCGAATCCCATATTGGGCTCCCGGTGCATGGAGCCTGCTTCTCCCTCTGCCTATGTCTCTGCCTCTCTCTCTCTCTCTCTGTGACTATCATAAATAAATAAATAAATAAATAAATAAATAAATAAATAAATAAATAAAATAAAATAAAAACCCAACTCTTTCATGTATATAAACAAGAAACAATAAATGAAACAAAAACCCCACTTTTGCAATACATAAAAATATGCAGTAGCTAGGAACAAATCTAAAAAAGGTAGTAAGACCTCCATGGAGACAGTTATAAAATTTTTTTGAACATCATTAAGATTTAAATACACAGAGAGATGCACCAAGTTTATGAATTAGAAGACTCAATATTATAGAGATGTCAGTTTCTCCCAAATTGACCTATAGATAAAAATGAAAATGTTAGTTTTGTTTTTTAACATGACAAGATGATCCTAAGATTTATATGGGCTAAAAATAATTAAAACACTGGAAAAGAAAAAATATAAGAAGAAATATTCTACAGAGTTTTTTTCTACCAAATAATTAGGAGTTCTTACAAGTCTATTGTAATTAACACAGTGTGATTTTTGTCCTAGAGGTACATGACCGATGCATGCAGAATAGAGAAATTCCAATTAGACTAATGCTTGTGTGGGCATTTGACATTAGAATGAATTATTCAATAGATCAGTGAGAAGAGGACAGTATCTTAGGTATATTTTCCCAGAAGCAGACCGAGATGGGGTTTTATGTCCAAAAAGATGAACCTGACTCCACAAGGGAACACAGCAGTATAAGTGATGCCTTAGGGTTATCCTCCAAAAGGCAAAGGATCTGGGCCTTCATACTCTGGTATCCTCAGTCGACTACTGGCTAGGGGCTCCACTGGGGCCATGTCAATTCCTAGGCCCTTCCAAGGCTTTCCAAGTGTATAGGGAGAATGGTCTCTAGTTGTCTAAGAGATAGTCTTCTATAGAACAGCTGCAGGTATTAGCAGTTGGAAGCAAAAGCTTACGTGTTCCAAAATTTTAAAAATTATGTAAGGTGACATGGGTGGAGTAGCATTGTTGTTTAATGCAGAGACTTCAATAACCGGTGCTAAGATCATTGGATATTGATAATAAAAGATTGAAATGAGACCTACAAGAAGCATAAAAAAAGAACTGAAATAGGATAAGACCAATTAGAAGGGCAAAACCATAAAACTTTTATAATATACTCTAGTATGAGAGAATATCTTCTCTATTGAAGAGTTGGGGAAGGATTTCTGTAATAATGTATTAAGAGGGGATTCCTGGGTGGCTCAGTGGTTTAGCGCCTGCCTTTGGCCCAGGGCGCGATCCGGGATCGAGTCCCACGTCAGGCTCCTGGTATGGAGCCTGCTTCTCCCTTTGCCTGTGTCTCTGCCTCTCTCTCTCTCTCTATCATAAATAAATATTTAAAAAATTATTAGAAAATAATAATGTATTAAGAATATTGTTAACAAAGGAGAAAATTAATAAATTTGACTACATTAAAACAAAAGATTTCTGTCCACCAAAAGACATCACTAAAAGAATAAAAAAGTGAGTCATCAGTACAAGAAGCTACACACAGCCCATATGCCTGCCAAAGGATTAGTGTTCAGAATATATAAATAACTGCTAAAAACTGACACAAGAAATAGAGACAAGCTAATGAAAAGTAAGAAATAGTTGAATGGGCACATTAGAAAGGAAAAATTCAAATGACAAATAAAAATGTAAAATGGTGCTCCACTTCATTGTTTGTCAGGAAAAGGCACGTTAACACCCCAATGGAATACCACCACACAACCATCAGATTTGCAGCAATGAAAAAGTCTGAGAAGACCAAGTGTTGGTGAGAACATGGAGCAACTAAAATTCTTATTCACTGCTCATAGGAGTGTCCATTGGTACAATCACTTTGAAATATAGCTTGGCATTATCTAATAGAGTTGAATATAATGCATATACTCTGTGCAATCCCACACCTAGGTGTATCCTCCAGAGAAATGTAGGCACAGGCCAGACTCTCCAGACAAGAATCTCCATAGCAGCATTTGCTGGTAATAGTCCCAAAATGGAAACAATCCAATGTCCAACTCTAATAGGGTAGATAATTTATTTTGGTCTGTGAACACAATGGAAATGAATGAACCACATCTGCTTATAACAAAATGAGAGCATTCAAAAGCATAATATTGGGTGCAAGAAACCAGAAACATGGGAAGACTTCAAGTGTGATGCCATTTCTATAAAGTTCAAATCATTCGAGACTCAGCAATCTTGTTTACAAGGTTTACATATGTAAATGATCAAACTATATAGAAAAGGGAGGAAATACTCTCACAGAAGATAAATGGCTAGCTAAGAAGAGAAGAAGAGCTTCATGATGAGGAAGGAGCATAAGAGGAACTTGCATATTATGAGACTGATCTCATGACCTTCCGAACTTGTATATTTTACATTCTTCCAGATGTAACAGTCTACACTTAGAAAGTTAAAAAGAAATATGCAAGACTGTGCTGGTTTAAGCAAAGCGAGGTGGGAGGATGTGAAGAACAGATTGAAGCATAATACATTTCAGTGCAGAGTACTCTCCTTGACTGTTTTAACTAATGAACCTCAGCTAAGGAGTCCCTAAAGGCACCTTGATTGAAAAGGACTTCTCTGTGCCTCAAAACATATTAACCTGAAGCTCTATGCAGTTTTGGGAGTAACAGTCAAATTCCTTTTTTCCAGTTTATTTATCATCGTCATTATCATCACCACCATCATCATCACCATCTCTCATCAGAAAAGATTCTCTGGTGAATAGCAGTAATTACAGATTAGGAGTAAATCTGACTCACAAAACACCCTGGGCTAACCCTTCCCTGTGGCAAAAAAAAAAAAGCTACAGAGACTTACTAGGGAAATTTCATACTAGTATTTCTTGGTCCCTGGCCATCATTTGCACCCTTTGGGTAAGTTGACATATATATGAATATTAATATGTATTTTGTCTTTCTAAACTCTTAAGGTTGGGGAAAATTTGTTGAATTTCTCTCTGCACTACTTAGCAGAGTATAGTTGAGTATTTTTTAAAAATCCCTGAGTCTAACTCAATTTTTACTCCCAAATAACGCATTCACTCAGAGGTCAAGCAATACAATTCCCAGTAGGAGATATCTAGTGGTCAGTGGCAATAGCTGATTTGACTGCCTGATGTGGAGTTTTGCAGAAAGAAGGCCCTCATTTCTTCAGTATATAAACCACATGCTGATGTCACATAGTCAAAAATGGCCGGTATCAAATAACTAAATCTGTTTGCATTTGTGCAGGCACATGTGGCCATTCATTAATCTAACTAATAATTGGATGCTTAATTTTATGGTTACTTATAAGAACACACACACACACACACACACACACACACACACACACATTTATACCCACCATGGTAGAACAATTCAGAGAACAGTCTCTTCTTTCCTCCCTTTGGGAAATATATAAAGCTCATGGGTGGTTTCTAATTTTGAAAACAATTCTACAAAAACTACTTCCAAGGAAGTATGAAAAATTCTTGGTCTTATTCCCTTGACATACTGGTGCAGATTTCCCACACATTTGAAGCACTGGTCAATAGTCTACCTGTCATCCTGGTACTTGCCTGAAGATTTCTTCATGCTTTTTCTTACAGCTTAACTGTTTCTTACCCTTTCCTGATGGTTCTAAGTCCTACTCATCCTTCAATACTTGAGTCAAAAGTCTTCTAATCCATGAAGACTTCCTCTTGTCCTATCAGTTTGAAATAACTGCTGTCTTCCTCATTTCCATACATTTTGCTTAACACTCATATAACACCTATCGCTTTTATCTTACATTTGTCTTATTGGATGATAAAGTCCCTGGAAGGCAATGACTAGGTCTTTTTCAGTCTGATCCTTAAAGTGTCTTGTACATAGTAAATGCTAAATAGCATTTGTTGAGTGAATGACTAAATTATAGCCAGGGGAAATTTTATGTCATTATAACAGAAATGCTTGAAGTTAAGATGTAGTATATTAGAAATATCATCTTTGGAGTTCTTTCTTTACCTTTTTTTTTAAGACAATTTTTCTAGGACAGTTTCAGGTTCATAGCAAAATTGAGAGGAAGGTACAGAGATTTTTCATATGCTCCCAGCTCCTACAGCCTCCCCTATTATCCAGATCCCTCACCAGAGTGGTTTGTTACAACTAATGAACCTACATTTATATATAACTATCTCCCAAAGTTCATTGTTTATATGCTGATTTACTCTTAGTGTTGTACATTTGATGGGTTTGGACAAATAAATAATGACATGCATCCTCCATTTTAGTATCATACAGAATATTTTCACTGCCCTAAATATTGTTTGTTTCATTTATTCATCCCTTCCCCACTCCCAGGTCCCAGTAACCACTGATATTTTTCTGCCTCCATAGTTTTGCCTATAGAATGTCATATAACTGGAATCATATAGTATATAGCCTTTTCAGAAAGGCTTCTGGGACGCCCGGGTTGCTCAGAGGTTGAGCATCTGCCTTTGACTCAGGGCATGATCCCAGGCTCCTGAGATCGAGTCCTGCATTGGGCTCCCTGCATGGAGCCTGCTTCTCCCTCTGCCTCTACCTCTGTCTCTGCCTCTCTCTCTCTCTCTCTCTCTCTCTCTCTGTCTCTCATGAATAAATAACTAAATATTTTTAAAAATATAGGCTTCTTTCACTTAATATTAATAATATGCATTTAATGTTTCTCTTCCTAATATTCCATTGCCTGGATGTACCACAATTTATTTGTCCATTCATTTAGTGAAGGATATCTTGGTTGCTTCCAAGTTCTGGCAATTATGAATAAAGCTGCTATAAACATCCATGAATAGGCTTTTGAGTAAGCATAAATTTTCACTTCCTTTGGGCAAACACCAAGGAGTATGATTGCTGGGTGATATGATAAGAGTTTCGAGTTTTGTAAGAAACTGCCAAACTGTCCTCCAAAATGACTGCACCGTTTTGTATTCCCACCAGCAATGAAGTTCCTATTCCTCCATGTCTTTGTTAGCATGTGGTATTGTCAGGGCTCTGTATTTTGCCCATTTTAAAAGGTTCATAGTGCTATCTCGTTGCTTTAACTTGCATTTCTTTGATGACATCTGATGTGGAGTTTGTCCTTACCTTTTCCTCTTCCTACTTAGAAAAGAGATGGAGATTGGGGCACTGGGTGGCTCAGTGGTTGAATGTCTGTCTGCCTTTTGGTCAGGTCTTGATCCTGGCATCGGGGGATTGAGTCCCACGTTGGACTCCCTGCAGGAAGCCTGCCTCTCCCTCTGCCTATGTCTCTGCCTCTCTCGGTGTCTCTCATGAATAAATAAATAAAGTCTTAAAAAAAAGAAAGAAAGAAGAGAGATGGAAGAAGAAGCTAACATCTGTTGAGGATCTGGCTTATGCCAAATATTACACATATTACATGAATAATTTTCAAAAATAGCAATACTTTATAGGTGATAAAACTGAGGCTCAAAGGGATTACATTATTTGCCCAGGCTTACAAGCAAATAAGTGAGACCAATACTAAATCCAATTTTCCTGAATTCCAGATGCTGATAGCCATTTTCAGTCAAGTACATTTGATAATTGTTAACAGAGACCCCTCAATTATAGGAGTAAGAAGAATTTATTGTAAAGATGAATTGGAAGTGGTTTGAAGGATAAGCCCTACAAAAGTCCAAAACATGAGGCATTATAGAGCCAGCCATTGTCATTGAAACTGGACTATGGTTCTGGAACCAAATGACACATGGAAACTGTGTTGTTGGACACATCATTTTCACACTGTCATGCCTCTGTTGGTACGAGTCAGCCAGTCTTGTAGTCTCTTGTTTCTGTCCTGCATCCATTGGCTTTCTTTTTTAAAAAAGATTTTTATTAATATTTATTTATTTGAGAAAGAGAGTGAGGGAGAGGGATAGAGCATGAGCATAGGGAGGGCGGACAGGGGGAGAAGCAGACTCCTCACTAAGCAGGGAGTTCAATGTGAGGCTCAATTTGAGGACTCTGGGATCATGACCTGAGCTGAAGGCAGCGTCTTAACCAACTGAGCCACCTAGGGGCCCCTCACTGGCCTTCTCTACTTGATCAGTTCCTTCTCCCTATGACTTTGGCTCACATATTGCTTTGGCTTACCACACTTGTGAGCCTTACGTCTCCCTCATGACATTTTCTCTTAAACTTTTTCTTTCAATGGGCAAAACATTTTGGATTTCTTGTTGCTTAATTCAAATTCCATAGACAGAATTTGTTAAAAATAGTTCTTTCTGAATGAGGCCATGAAAATTAGGTAAGAGGTGTGTTTATAGATTCGTCACCCTGGGGCATGGCAGAGCTGTGGGAGGTGTTGGTGTAGGTGTGAACAGGCTATACATAGTAATCATCTCCAGCCCAATTCCCAAATAAAGATACCCAGTCCAGACTTGTTTCTGAGCTCCAGATCTTATTTTCTATGGCTTATTGGACCTCTTCTCCTGTGTGTTACAGAGCTATTTCAACAGAATTCAATTTAAAACTGAATTCATTATGGTAGAACCAAAGAACCCCACTCTATCCTTTGTTCTCTAGCTTGGCTTCAGAACAGCTTCAGGCTTTGTAACAAGTGGTCCTTCTTTTTCAGGCACCATTACTTTCTAAATGAGAATCCCATGATTAGTGTTCATAAGGTGCTAGCATACATACTCATTGAGAAATTGTTAGATATTTTAAAATTTGATGATTGATATATTCAATCATCTAATGAAATATGGAATACTTTAACAGCCACGTGTTTTTGAATAAGTAGAAATACAAAGTTTATGGCTTATATAACTATAATTGGAAAAGTATTTTAAAACAATCTTGAAACAAATTCTATTCAAGAAACTTGGGTGTGGTTTTTTTTTCAGTTGGATGTTGCATATCAGCTCATTAGCTCCCTTGAAAATTAAATTTAGCTGAAAACACAATCAATGCTAATGAGAGATTAATGCTCTACACCATTTGAAGTTTCTGAATAAAATTATAGCTGTGAAAACTATTTATATGAAGAATGAGTCACTGACAGTTCCAGGAGTTTTCAGCTAAAGTCAACCTTGTAGATTTACAGATTAGCATATATAAGCAAGAACTACAAACAAACCATGAATATTTTATTTTTGAAAACAACCATTCAGCAACTGAGGATAGAAAATGTGTCAACCATTCAGCAACTGAGGATAGAAAATTCCTCTTAGAAATATGGATTTTTTATTTTTATCTAGTATCTCTAGAAAGATGTGTACCTTGAATTGTGCCCATTACAACCAATGGAAAAAATCCAGCATGCTTATCCAAGGTCAATATTTGCTATGTAGATTTGCTATCACTATTTTTTTTTTGGTTTTTGAAAGCAATGTGTTTTATGTAGGACTTCGGGAAAGTTGAAGGTGTAAGAGATTTGTCTTAGAATTAATTTTTGTTAACCTAAGTCAAATAAAATAACAATCTAAAAATGTTGCAATAAAGATAAAGCTACCACAAAGATTTGAGGTTGATTTTGAAAGTAGACAAAATGGCAGCATTACTCAGAAGGAGCATTCAGAAGAGACAGTATAAAGTTAGGCATCAAATCTTGTGTGGGTTTATTACTGAACAACAGGGATATGATTTTGAAGGCCATCAAATTTTCCATAGGCAGGAATTTGGGGCTACAGAATTCAAGGCAGAGGTGCACACGAAGGATACCATTGTTTCTCAAGTGTGTTTCATTGGCCACCGGCAGAAGAATGGCAGGCAGGCAGAGGTCCTTGCTAAAAGAAAAAAAAAATCCACCCAAATTCTACCCTAGGAACTTACTTAAATAATCTTCCCAAGTGAATTCTGTGCATACCAAACCCTAGGTTAGGTGAACCATTAGGGAAAGTCTGCTGAGCTTTCCTGATTTCTGTGTCTCTGGAATGAGGGGAGTAAGCAGGCAAGAAAATACAGGAGCTGGGCAGTATATAAGTTAATGAGAAGGAATGGTGGGACTCAATATGAATTTGAGAAGCAGTTCCCTTTTAAATACATTCATATACAAGTTTGAAAATCTAGTAGTTAACAGAAAATACCTATGAAAATTGCAGTGCCCATAATTTTAACTTAAAAGAATCTTGAGTGCCTCCATGAAGGGTGTTGAACTTAGGACTTGATTAGCCACTTAATTTTTCTTTTAATCTACTTGATTTTTGTCCCATGGTCTTCTACTCTAGTTAGCTCCTGTTTTTATATGTTTTGATACTTGAGGCTTGCTTATTATTCTCTGTAATCTCCCAGTATGTTTTTTTAAACTGATTTATTATATCTTCATTTTTCCTAGATTGCTGTATCCATAGCCCAGGTAGAGTATTTAGTGATTCCTGCAGCTGACAGACACCAAGCAAAGCCTGTCTTACTGATGTCTTAACATGGGTAACACCTGTCATCAGAATTCTAAAACTTCAATATCTACCCTTAACTAATAGCATGTGATACCTGGAATGCCACATGCTCCTCCAGAAACCACTGATGATCAGTTCCTATCCAAAGCCTGGTATTTTTGGAAGATAATTTAATAGCTGTTTTTGAACCACACTATTCTGACTATCCCAAATCTCCTAAGATATACAAGGCAGATTATTTCTTCACTTCATCACAAAACCACTTTCAGAGAGTACATACCTTTATTGAAAGTTGCCAGAAGGAACAATGCTAGGGACTCTAAGGTATTCTAAAATTTTGTTCCAACTCAATGGGAAGCTTTGGTTCCCAAAGTTTAAGGACTGGTTCTCAAGGTGTAGTCTGGGTCCCCAAGACCCTTTCAGGATTTCACAAGGTCAACTATTTTCCTAAAATCACTAAGATATTATTTGCTTTTTTTTTTTTTTTGCTCTTATTCTCTCACTATGCAGAGCAGCAGTTTTTCAGAGGCTACATGGCATGATGATGCCATCACTCTAATAGCAATGGAATATATGCTTTTATATTCTTATGTTTTCTAGAATTTTCTAAAGTGGTAGTTTCATTTTCAGAGATTAGCTCATTTTTAGCTCAGTGTTTCTACTGCACTTCTATGATGCTTCTTTTATTTTACCTGCTATAATCTCTGGAACCTCATTATCATCCAATAAATCATTATTTTGAAATCCTCAAGTTTTTCCTCATATGTGCAAACACATGAAAAAGAAGTATGTCATCTTGGTTGGTAATGATACTTTTGAATTGTTTGTGAAATTTTTCTAAATTTAGGTATCTTTTTTTTTAAGATTTTATTTATTTATTCATGAGAGACACACACACAGAGAGAGAGGCAGAGAGACAGGCAGAGGGAGAAGCAGGCTCCATGTAGGGAACCCGATGTGGAACTCAATCCCGGGACTCTAGGATCACGCCCTGGGCTGAAGGCAAGTGCTCAACCTCTAAGCCACCCACGTGTTCCTAGATATCTTCTATAAAACTGTTATTTGATAACTGTATTTTATTTTTATTTTATTTTTTATTTTTAAGATTTTATTTATTTATTCATGAGACAGAGAGAGAGAGAGGCAGAGACACAGGCAGAGGGAGAAGCATGCTCCATGTAGGGAGCCTGATGTGGGACTCTATCCTGGGTCTTCAGATCAGGCCCTAGGCTGAAGGCAGCACTAAACTGCTGAGCTAACTGGGCTGCCCTGTATTATATTTTTAAATGAAAGGCATATTATAAATAAATTCATATTTAGTAATAGACTGTTAATTATTATTTTTTTTAAATTTTTCTTTATTTATGATAGTCACACAGAGAGAGAGAGAGAGAGAGAGAGAGAGGCAGAGACATAGGCAGAGGGAGAAGCAGGCTCCATGCCCCGGAAGCCCGATGTGGGATTCGATCCCGGGTCTCCAGGATCGCGCCCTGGGCCAAAGGCAGGCGCCAAACCGCTGCGCCACCCAGGGATCCCTAGACTGTTAATTAAATAAGGAAAATTAGAAGACTTCTCTTCTAGCCATGGTTGTCTCATCTATGTCTCAAAAATGTTGGAAAAGATGAAACTGACATATGGTAAAGTTCCCTTGACTCATGTAAGGGACACATCTACTCTGAGTACAACTGCACATAATAAATAAAAATACGATAAAAATCTGTCTTTCCAGTTTTTATATACATTCATTGTTTACTTCATTTGTGACTTTTCTAACTAGAAATGAAAGAGCCACTGAAGCATTTTAAATCTTTTTTTTTTTTTTTTTTTTATTATTTATTTATGAGAGTCATACAGAGAGAGAGAGACAGAGAGAGGCCGAGACATAGGTAGAGGGAGAAGCAGGCTCCATGCACTGGGAGCCTGACGTGGGATTCGATCCCGGGTCTCCAGGATCGCGCCCTGGGCCAAAGGCAGGCGCCAAACCGCTGCGCCACCCAGGGATCCCCACTGAAGCATTTTAAAAGCTAAGTTATCATGTGGCGTTGACTGAAGAAGGAAGCGCATACAATAGCTGAGGCACTAGTAAAGCTTTGTAGAGTTGACCTTGCTGAATGGCTGCTGGATGAAGAGTTAGTGAAAGAAAGCACTGCATAGCCACTTTTCAACAATACGGAAACATGTGAAATGGAAGCTTTAGTAAAGACTAGGTTAATACACCACCTGCACAATTATACTTTGCCTTACTTTTGGGTGAACCTACTGATGGGATTCAACTTGTGGTTTTGCTTATATTCAGCTGATGTCAGCATCCGCTCATTGTTAAACATACGCCTTTATGGGACTAGTTGACGATAAACACAAATGGTCCTGAAATATTCAGTGTCAAATAATTCTTTTGACTTTCCGGATTTATCCTGAAACAATGTCCTTGATGAAGCTGTAAAATTAGCATTAATTATCATTTAATTATTATTAATAAAACTATTCACTATATTCATCTTGACCTTAAGTACACATGTTCTTGCTGGTCTAGGATATTCTTATATGCTGTCTTTCCATTTGCTGCTTCTCGGAAACTCTACCTCTGACAACCTCTGTTGTCAATGGTTACTTACTTCATCTCCCTGATTCAAAATTTTTCTTTTAAAATGGGAAATCTGATTTCTATCTCACAGAATTATAATGGGGTTAAAATAAGAGAATTATGTTAGTCTTTCCTAAGGCCTAAACCTAATAAGATACTATTAAACTTGTTCTTTTGAAATGAACTAATTGTAAGATCCCTTTAGGTAGCTGAATCAGACCCTTTAAGTACTCTTCCCTTCCAATTGGATTCACTTCTAGTCCTTTACTCAAAAATTCTGACCATAGTCAGAAACCAGATAATTCCACTTATTCTATGCTCTTGCTTCTAAACATGAAATTGTTTACAAGATGGGCCAAGAATGTATTTGCTACACCTGTATCTAAACAGAATGGAGGGCAAGGTGTGTGGCCTGCTCAAGCCCTCATCCTATTTTATTCTAACTCTGTGATAGTTTTGAGGTTAGTAAAAAAAAACAATTAATAATGTCTATCTACTTAGGTAGTTTGGATGTACTTTCACAATAATATCATTTGTGTCATTTTTTCCTTTTTATTTAAATCCAAATAAATTCTCAGCACAGAGATTCTATCACCAGGACTGTCGATTTCTATGCAGACATGCACCTTATTTCCATGCACCTCTTCTACAAATTCATTGATCCCCTTTACAAGTGACCCCTTTGGTTACTTATATTTTATTGCACTATTGCCTACACTATACTTTTTAATGCATTCTCTTCCAAGGCTCCCATCACACACTTTTCTTCTTTCTCTTAGCCCTTCTCTGCTCTTCACAGGCTCACAGGCTTCTCTGCTTAATTTTCAATATGCTGTTAATACTCTCAGTCCTTGCAAAGTGCCTGTGATGATGTAGTCATTTTCCCTATTTTTGAGAATAAGCAGAGATTTTTTTTCTTTATTCATTCAATCAGTAAACATCTACTGAGTGTCTACTATGTACCCAGGCAGCTTGCTAAGTGCTAAAGATATGATGATGAGTAACAACAAACAGGGTCTGTGTCCTCTAATGAATTTAGAATCTCTTATGGGAAATGAACATTAAATAGTCATCCAAAAAACCCACCTAGAGTTCAATTGCATGCAGAAATAAATGCTATAAAGGCAATGCATTTGGTTCAATGAGAACATACCACCAAGGAACCCAACTTAGACATGAGGAGGAGAATAGGGAATGAAGAAAGGCTTTGCCAAACATACCAATATTTGAAAGAAGAATGAAAAAAAAAAATGAAAGAAGAATGAAATTTACTAGGTGATGTGTAGGGCTAAAGGGGAGCTGCAGGTGGAGGGAGTGGCATAGGTAAAGGACAATGTGACTAGTGCTAAAAGACCAAAGATGGGAGTGGCACAAATTGAGGAGGCAGTTATAGGCAGAGGCTAGGCTATGCCAGGTTTCATAGGGCTATTTTAATGGAAGACCATGATGGCATTTCAAGCTGGGGTTCCAGGCTGAGGGGAGCCATGCCCCATGGATTAACATGATAAGATTTATATTAAAAGAATATTTGCAATTATTTTGGTGCATAAGCTTTCTTCTCCTGGGTTTATCTGGTATCTGACTTTAGATGTAGGTTTGATGTCAATGAAAGAAGGAAGTGACTGAGGAAAACTGACTTACCACCCTTTGCAAAGTCATTACCCTAGAGGAGTTTTGTTACGGCTTTGAAGCAAATCAGTCTCTTTAGATATAATATTTGGGGTGCCTCTGCTGGCAAGATAGGCTCCATGTGATTTAGGTGTTTAGGGACTGGGCTACTTCGTTAAATCCTTTAAATACTCTTGAACATACCAATTCCAATTCTCAGGGCCCATATCTTTCCCAAACAATTTCATAACTTTTTCTGGTTATGAATTCATAAATTCATGTGAGTTCTTTGAATTCAATCTTCAGTGTAATTCATTAGTCTATAGGATCAGACATTGGCTTTGATCCTTTGGCTAAAATAATCCTGTAAACACAAGGTAAAAGAGATTCTCTTAGGGCAGTATAGAATGCTTCTGACTCTTTGACAGAGATTTTAGCCAAAGATTTAAAATCTTGAGTTTATTTCTTTTTTATATGCTCTCTAATATGGTTGGAAATGGCTACTCCACCTCTACAGTTCTTGTATTCCTCATTACCTTCAGAATTTTCAATGTCAGCAGCTACTCAGTTTGTCCAGGCTTCTTCTATATGGTCACTGATAAAATGTAGAATGACATTACACTTCTACTTGTCATGAACTACCAGTACCCCATCTTGTCCTATTAACATGATCCTTAACTTTCTTCAAACCCAACCCCAAATCAGATTACATTATAACTGAGAAACTCTGTTCATCAAAAAACACCATTAGGGAGTGAAAAGGCAATTCCCAGAGTGAGAATGCCATACAAAAGAATGCCATACAGCAATGACAATGACTGTGGCCATACACAATATAGATAAATCTCACTAACATAATGTTGAAGAAAAGAAGCTAATAAAAATGAAATGCATACAGTGTGGGTTCATTTATTTAAAGTTGAAAAAGGCAAACTTATCTTTGTTATTAGAGAAGAGATTGGAGCACAGAGACAAGTGTTTCTGGATACCAGTAAAGTTCTTTTCTTTGACTTGGGTAATGGTTACATGGGAATACACATGCACTTCCGTGTGTGTGTGTGTGTGTGTGTGTGTGTGTGTGAGAGAGAGAGAGAGAGAGAGAGAGGTGTATATATATATGTATTATATATATATAATATGTAAATGTCATACGTAATTAATTTAGTTAACCAATCCCAACTCCTCATTTCCTTGAGGGCATATCATGCAATCATTTGCCCTAACACTAACCAATTCATTCAGAATGGAGTCCACTCTGAATAATTTAAACAAAGAAAGATTTGTAGAAACAATCAAGCAACTCACAGACACTCCAGGGGGACCAGAGAACCAGGTAGGATGTTACACAGACAGGAAAAGTGTAGCCAGGGACAGTGCAATTGGGACAACTGCTGCTGCCTACAGTTCTCCACAGTCCCTAGTGAAAATGCCAGGTGCTTCTGCCAACAAACTTGCCTGGCCTTCAAACTCCTGGTCATGGGGCTTCTGCCTCATGTTGCTCAGTTCTGCCTCTAACTCTTATGTTGCTTTGGATTGAAGAAATCTGGACTTGATGTCTGTTTCCCATCTGAAATGGAGTCTGGGAAATATAAGAGCTCTGCCTTGGGCATGCAGGATTCACAATGTGGGAAACAGAAAACAGTCAAAATGTTGTTCGTAAGGTACTGGGCACTAAAAATAACAGATTCCCACTACAGTTATCATGGTAATTACAGTAGCTCACACATAGGCCATGGGACCGCCTCAGCTTAACAGTAAACAATGATGGGTAGTTCAAACAATAGTGTCTTATGAGAAATATATATCACTTATTACATGGTCAAGATTCTCTTTCATATTATCATGGGAAAATGGGTTATTTAATAAACATACTATTTTGAAATGTTAGATATGGAATACCACCTTACTCCTCACTCCCAAATAAACTTGTATTGTTTCATAACAGCAAAAATACGGGGAAAAACTTAATCTCTATCAGTAAGGCCCTATTTAAATAAAGGACATATTTGGGAAGATGTCCAAGACAAATTGACATGGGAAAAAAGCTAATCAAAGAATGGGAATAGTAAATATGAATAGTAAATGATTCCATTTGAATAAAATCTAACATTAATCTAT
Organism: Vulpes vulpes; assembly: GCF_048418805.1. Taxonomy (NCBI): domain Eukaryota; kingdom Metazoa; phylum Chordata; class Mammalia; order Carnivora; family Canidae; genus Vulpes; species Vulpes vulpes. The sequence continues at coordinate 90,967,864 of NC_132785.1, forward strand.
CCATCTATTCTGTATATGGTCGTATGCTCATATGTGCAAAACATTTTCTTTTTTTTAATTTTTTATTATTTTTTATTTTTTTATTTTTTGCAAAACATTTTCAAACAGGGTATTCAATGCACAACATAACCCAAAACTGGGTGACATTAGGGTGTAGTTGGGAAGATCTTATTTTCATTCCTAAGTTCTTTTCCATTAAGCATATGTAACTTTGATGTTTGAAAAAAATTAATATAGTTGAAAAAAATAAAAGGAAATGTTTAGGAGCTAGAAGTTAGATATCAACTGAATTCAAGCCAAGTGTACAGATAGGAGTGTCTGAAATGGCTTTCCCTTTTCTGATGATGATATATTTGGAAAGGTCTGCTAGGGTGTTTCTAAGGAAACTTAGCAGCGAAGTCCAAACCGTCATCTCCATCAAAAAAAGGGAGTTGGTCTGTGCGTTATGGGAAGATAAAAAGGGGAAGTGAATTGAATATTACATTAATAACAAAAGTAAACATCTTTGTTTAAAACAACAACAATCCTGCAGCAATTGAATCTCAGCAGACAGAACCAGACGAGAACAGCACTAACTGCCCAGATAAGACCTTGCCAAGAGTGAAAGTATCAGCAAGAGGAAATGTATGCTAGTCTAAAACTCAATTAATTTCATCAAGGGTATCACCGAAAACAAATTATCATGTCTGATAACACAAAACCTTAGCAAGCCAAAGGACAAAGATAACGTTTAAGTTCAAAGACTTGCAGTTTACTTTGTTTTTAGTAAGCTACATTTTGTCTAAACCTACGAGGAATAATTAAAGGATGTTTCCTGTGCTGTTTCTGGTATTAATTAAAGCCGTCCAGTGGTACCGATATGAGAACAATAGTGATAGAGCCAGCCAGCTTTATGTGCTCTGCTTGTTGCAAATCACCTAAGGAATTTGCTTTTCAGTAGTAGCTGAATTTCACTTCTTCATATTCAGAGTTAAAGTGATGTAAAGTGTGTCCTTTTTTCTCAATAATTGCCCTTCATTTTCCTTTGGTGGAATTAAGAAATGAGCCAAGTGGAAGCATGACATCTACACAAGCACAGGAGGACACTACTCTGCAGGTTATCAGTCTACAGTAGTCATTGGCTCATGCGCATCCGATCACCATTGTTTGGTCACTCAGATGGGGTTGTTTTTGCTTTTGCTTTTTGATGTATTAAAGAAAAATGTAGAGTTGAGGAAACAGCTCAGGAATGAAGGCTGTGGCTCTGTGTTCTCACTCCCAACTGTGACTCATATCTCTAATGAGGCTGGTGGCAGGCCATCTAACTCCTATGTTTCAGTCTCTCCATCCATAAAATGGAAATGGCTGCACCACATACTGTGCAAGGGGTTTTTGAAATAAGCTAATCAGTGTAAAGAAATCTGAAAGAGGGGTGCCTGGGTGGCTGAGTTGGTTAAGCGTCTGCCTTCAGTTCAGGTCATGATGCCGAGGTCCTGGGATTGAGCCACGGCATCAGGCTCCCTACTTCAATGGGAGCCTGCTTCTCTCTCTGCCTCTCCCTCTGCTCATGATCTGTCATGCTCTTTCTCCTTCTCAAATAAATCAATAAATAAAATCTTCTTTAAAAAATTAAAAACAAGAAATCCAAAAGAAAAAATCTGCCTGTCCATCTATTTCCTGGCAATTAGGGTTGCTAAATGATAAAACAAATTGTTGTCAAGAAGGAGAGCTTTAAAAATAGCATACGTTTTCATTTCACTGGGGTGGTCCTAAAGGATCTGAAGGCAAATATTGGTACTAGATAACCCCTTTGGATCTTTTCCCCTTCTATGACTTCAGAGTGCCAAATCCTAAAAGATGGTCTGGGTTATATCTACAAAAATGGACACATCATCCTAGTCATTAAAAGACAATAATATACCATAGTTCTTGGGTGTTTTACAAATTGGGCAACAAAGCTGAACTATGAAAGAAAGTTTTAAAGTTCAACCAGTATAGTTCTTACAAATTTCGGGAGATGTTCTAAAATCGTGACTTCTACACAGGAATTTTAGCAAGGACATTGGATGACTTTCTTTCAGTTAAAGGAGCCCAAAGGCTTCTCTTCTGGAGAAGAGAAGATACAGAAACTGCTTTCAAATACACATAAACACGCCTGCACACAAATAAAATAATTTAATGAACATATGGATTTTCGCAAATGCTGAAGCTTGCTGCCAATTTTGCAGTTAATATTTCTGAAAGTCAGCATATGCTGATCACCATGTGTTTATAAAACAGTCTCAATAGTGAGGACAAAAGACTGTGCTTTGGCACGTTTACTAACCACATGGGCAATTATATCAGACTCTTACTTCACCCCAAAACCAGGAGAGTCAAGTAAGGAAGCCTCTTCTGCAGCTTTATGTGATCTGCGTTAATACCTTAGGACTCCTGACGTAATTGCTTTCTGTGTGAACAGCTCACCAACATAAAAACAAACGAAAATAGTCCTTTAAGTATTTAGTAATTGTGAAAATATTTGGGAAGATAAAAACGTGGGATTTTGTGTGATATTTTCCAATGACAGCTGGAAATATGATTTTTCTTTACTTCAGGAAACTAAAACCTCTGGGATTTTTCAAATGTTTATTTTGGACAAAGACTATGAAAACATTCAGTATTTATTCTGGTGCCATTTGAAGCTCATGTTTTGTACGTTTGGATCGTTTGGGCCCTAGATGTGCTCAAGCAAATTTTCATTTGAGTAGATGTAGCTTTGACTTGGAGCAAAAAACACTATCTGTCACAGACTTGCTGCTGTGCAGAAAAAACTCAAACCATGAACCAGTATCGTTAAGAACGTCTTCTTTCAAGCTTGTGATCCTTTGGGGGAGGTCTGAGAGTCCAGGAATTTAAGACTTTCCCCTAAAGAAAGGGGTTCTGGTACATCTGGAGGATGCTTTTTTTTTTTTTTTCTTGTCCTGACAGAGGCACTGGGTTTCAGGAAAACCGGCGCATGGAGATAGCAGGAGAGCCCCAGCTTCTCGTTCTCTGTCTTCTCTAATCAGGACTCATATTACAAGAGAAGCGGCCCCGGATGACACATGGCATAAGACAGCTTCTATATAACAGACCCTCTCTCAGTCCTCTCACAGCCTATACCTGTGCCTTCTCTCTGTGGGAGTGGGCGAGCGCCTTTTCCATTGACTTTATCAGCAAGTCTGGCAGGAGCCTCCTGAGTCAGGGTTCTACTTCACCGCCACGTTTCTTTACCTGGGTAAGGTTGTGAGTTCACAATCACTGCAGCACCTTAGAATTTCCCACTCTTGATGCAGTTAGGGAAGAAGTGGGTTTGAGAAAGACAAAGATTTAGGCAAGATAGCCCGCTGATGTCAGCAAAGCAGAGCAAGGCTGGGGTGGAGTCTGGGAATATCTATGTGGGGAGCAGGTGGTTCTGAGCCTGAGGAGTGAGAATGTCCTGTGGAGATGAGATTTCATCTTTTCAGAAGATGAAATCATCTCATCTAGCTCGGCTCTGCCCAAAAGTCTTACAGCAGAGCTCAGAAAAAAAAAAAAAAAAGAAAGAAAGAAAAAAGAAAAGAAAAGAAAACAAAGAAACAAACAAACAAAAAAAACAAAACCTGCTTTACTTTCTGTCCCCTTTGTAGCTTCCTTGGGAGGGGGAGCTGAATCAGCAGACTGTCTAGCAAAGCATTGAGCCCAGCCCCTGTCCCTAGAAGTGTACGGGCAACAGCCAGAAACCTAGATGCTCACACGTGGCAGAGGTGCACACTGTGATTTTTTTTTTACCGTAATTTTAACCTAAATCTTAATCTTTTCTTGAATCAACATCAAAACCTACCAATATAACATTTTTTTCAGCCAAAGAGCCATGTTTTCAAGAGACAGTTTGTGTGAAAACCCCATATACAAAACAGCTAAAAGTAGAGTTGTTCTTGTCCACGATGGAATGGGGGCTCAGGACCCAGCTCCTTTGACTTCCTCCTAATCCGTGAGAACCTATCCTCAGAGCATCATATAAAAATCATTGCTATAATCAAACACCTGTGTCTTTGAGTCCACACACACCTAGCACAACACGTACTTACAAATGGATTCTCTTTTTTCCATTGTGAGTAATATATGACCAGGCCTCAGTGTTCCTGTGGCCTGTACATGAAACAGTCCATGGATTGTATCCACTTGTTTATAAGTATTTACTAGGAGCCCATTGTGTGCCAGGCACTATCCTGGTAGCAGGGATACGGGGATGAGTCACATGAATCACTGCTCACAGAGAAATGTACCACATATGAGGCTTTAATGAAATGATAAGATGGGGCAAAAACATCAGCTTTCCATTCCCATCCTCTTTCTCCTCCTTTGCCTTGTCCTCTGAGTCGTACCTCTCCAACCTCTAACTCAGGAATCCAAAGCTCTGTGGCATCTTCCTTTATCTCACCTATCACCACTCCAGGTGAATTCTTGAACAATTAACTTGGGTTTGGAGGGAGAGTTAGATCATGGCACAGATCATCTGAAGAAGCCTGAAAGTCTTAGACCACTACAGTGGTGTGGCATGTTCACAAAAAGACCTAGTCTACATGAAAAGGGACATAGTTTCTGATGGAGTGAATTTCTAGTCCTGCTCCCTTGCCTCTGTTCAGGCCACTTCCAGGGAACAGTTCTGGGAGCCATTGCCATATGGACATTGACCAACCAGAGATAACGTAGGACTATGGGAGAACCAGAGGCGATCTACACAAAGAATGCCTTAAGGAAATGGGGACATTTAGCCTGAAGAAGACAAAAATGTCTTTAGTCTGTGTATGTAGAGAATGAGGAGGGAGAAGAAAGGCATATGAAAGTGATAGGCAACCATTTGATAGAGCTATTGTGTTAAAGAGGGAACTGTGCTTGATCTCTGTGTTCTACAAAACAGAGCTAGGATCAATGAGTGAACTTCAAAGGGAAGAATATTTGCACTCAGTATAAGGAAGACTTTCCTAATTATTACAATGTCCCACACGCGGAATGGGCTGCCTTAAAAAGGAGTGAGTGCCCTGTAACTGAAAACATTCAGGTCAGGACTAAATAACCATCAATTAGGGTGATGTCATGAAGATTCCTGCAACTGTTTCAACAAGCATCTGCTGTGTACCAGTCATGTAGATGCAGGGAGACACAGAGAGGAAGAAGGGCTTCCTCCCTCATTGAGCTCACTTTTAAGGAGACCGATATGTAAACAAACCAATAACGACAATTTAGTATAATCTGTGCAATTAAAAGAACATGCACCAAGTTTAAGTAGTAATAAGAGAAAAATGGATGCTGTGCTGGGAATAGGAGAAGACAGAATGGAACCAAAGATTTTAGGGAGAAGGTGATGTTTGAGCAGATTTGAGGGATAAGTAGGAGTATTGTGTGGATCCTGTTGTTCAATAAGTCATGGTCCATACAGAGGATGTGCAGAGGGCTTGGATATGCAAAAGGCATGGGGGTAGGAAGAGCATGGCTTATCAGAGAAGCAAATGGTTTGAAGTGCCTAGAGCATGAGGTGGTGGGAGAAGTGAGGAGATGGGGAGTGGCAGGAGACCAGAGGAGATGGGAGGTCAAGAAAGAGAATGGCCTTTGATCTCAAACAGAAGGACTTCTCTCACAGAGATGAGAGGAAATGCATAGGGATGTGGAGAGGGTAAGAACTGGTCAGTGAGATAAATGTGATTGGTGACAACATATTTTTCAGTGAAGTAAGAGATGAATGGCTCAGAGTAAGAGGAACGAAGGCTGTGTGTGTGTGTCGTGGAGAGTGTCACAGAGGGCTAGCATAATTGTGCGCAATGTCAAAAAAAGATAAAATAATTGATAGACAGCATTGAGGACCCAAAATGAGAATGAAACTTGTAGCATCTGTCCACATGGGCCTGTGATTTTCTTTTTCAGAGCCCTCAGATGTGTTGGCAGTCAGAATAGTTGGCCTCTAAAGTCTTCTCTGAATTTAAGATTCCCCAATTCCATGCCTGGTCATTAATTCCTCTTGGGCATATGAAATATTTCTTTAAAAGAAAACACAATTTTTTGATAATTAATTGAATTTAAATAAAAGAACATCAAAGAAACAACTTTTTTGCATATACCACACAATTTGCCAGGTGTAATTATATAATTCAACAGTTTTTAGTATATTCACAGGGTTCTGTAAATATGACCTGGTAAATTTTGGAACACTTTCATCACTCCAAAAAGAGACCTCATCTTCATTATTCACTCTCATTCCCTCTCCACTGTACTCTAGCTTTAGGCAATAACTAATTTATTTTCTGTATCTATACTTGTGCCTATTCTGGACATTTCATATAAATGGAATCATATAATATGTGGCCTTTTTTAAGGCACATTTACACTGCTGCACCAGATTCCTTTTTCATGCTAGAAGAGATACCTGGTCAAAGCACTGCTAAGTAACTTTATGGGCGGGGAGGGAATATGGTTAACTCTTCACTTTCATGAGTCCCTACTCAGCAATCCTGAAAAGGAGAATGGAAAAACAGACCCAATTGCATGGGCTAAGCCTTCATACTTTACCCTAGAGCTGAATAAGGAGAATTTGTTAATAAGAAACTAGCTCAGAAATCATTACTGAGATCTTGTATGTGGTGCCTGATTTCTGTAGGCCTCTGTGTCTGGAAGAGTGTTCTCCCAGGGCGACTCATAATGTCACTAGGGAAGACAAAAAGTCCTCTCTCTCTCTCCTTAGGCCTCCAAGATCTTTTGGTCTTGTAATAAACTTTTTCCTAAGATCTCTGCATGCCCCCCCTTCCCCCCCACCCATTTACAGCACTGTTCTCAAGAGTTGTTTCTGTGCCTTCTCTCAGTGAGAATTTTTTTTATTCACTTTATCTGCAACCCTTGTGGTAGGATGTCTGTTTCCCTAGCTTCATCCCCATTCCCATGCTCTCTGAAAACCAATGCAGATCCAGGAATACAGGAAGGAGGTAGAGTCAAGATGAAGACTAATTCAGAGAGCTTTGAACAGTTTCTTCTCTGGCTCCCTGCCTCTTTGCCCCAAGTCCCCCCGTATTCCCAGATTGTTCTTTCTTCCATATGTTTCCCATTTGGCCAGGAGCTTGCTCTCCATTCTCTTCAGTGAACCAGATGTGAGGACATTCACCCTGCTCCCATCGGGGAGGGACTCTCTCACCACAGAATGATTTATAATCTAGTTTAGAGATCAGTATTTTATAAGAAACTCCCCAACAGCCACCATGGAATGTTCTTACAAATTACAGGAAGATCCGTGCTGACATTATCCATTTTAATAACTGTCTACCAACAGATACGGAGAGATCACCAGCCTTGCTAAAAGAGGACCAGTGAAGACAAAATTTAGCGGAGTCAAAATGGAATTGGACAGGTGAGGTGATGCTCTTAATCAGAAGAAATCATTCAGAGTGTCATAAATTATTCTCTGCCTGTCACCAAACCTAAATCTTACAGCTAGTTCCTAAGGGCTTTAGCAACAAATGTTTTTAGCAGAAAATAATGCTATCAGGAATTTTTAAAAAATATTTTAAAATGGTGATTGAGGGCTTCTGTTTCTAAGTAAGATAGAGTAGGAAGCAATAGAACACCATTCCCTCTGTTATAGCTACGAGGGCCAGAAAACTGAAAAAAAATATTTATAAATATTTACACACAGAGTTTAATATATTTTAAAATTCATATATATTTATATATACATATAATTTAAAGTATAATATATATATTTATACTAATATAAGTCAACCCTCATTATTCAGATTCCTTATTTGAGAATTCACTTATCTACAAAAGTTTATTTGTAATGCTAAATCAAAGTTCACAGTGTTTTTGTGGTCATCTGTGACATGCATATGCACAGAATGGCAAAAAATTTCAGTGGCCCCACAAGAATTTTCCCAGCTGAGAACACACAAGGCAACAATGCTCTCTCTGCTTCTTATTTCAGCTTTCATCCTGTACATCCTTTTCATGGTCTATTTAGTGCCATGTTTTTTTCTATTTTTAGGTTTTTGTTAGTGATTTTGCTTTTTTAAAATGGCCTCCAAGTGTGGTACTGAAGTGCTAAGTTCAAGAACACTGTGGTGTACCTAAATAAGAAAATAGATGTGTTAGGTAACACTCTTGCCTTTGTTCAGACATGAGTTATATAACACTGTTGGCTGCATATTCAATGTTAATGAAATAACAACATATATTAAATAATCTAATCCTGCATTTCTTTTAGGGACAATGATTCAGTCTTTGCTAATTCAGTGTTTGTATGACTTTATAGACTATAACTACCTCAAATAACAAGAATCAACTGTGTGTGTATAATTTTTACATATATATTTTTTTATTTGTATGTATATTTATATAATTTGTACATATGTGTATATATATTTTAAGACATTGGAGCAATGTGGTAGAAGGTACAATGAACAAAATCAGACTAGCAAGCCCTTCCAAGGAAGCAGGCTATTACCAGTTACTTACTTACCTGGGAGTATTTGCAAATTGTGAGTAAGGACTGAAGATTAGACTTGAGAGGAGAAGAGAAGCTAACAAAGCCTTTGATGGTTGTGTAAGATTATTGTATCAAACTGGAAACTTCAGGAGCTCTAAAACATGGTGACCGTTGTCCCCCAGAGTTTATTTGCTGAATCCAAATCTGTGTGGGAGGCTGGAGAGTGTCTAAAAGGCAGATTATAATCCTTTTTCATCTAGCAATATTTGGTAGATAAAGTACTACATGAAGAAGAGGGACTTCATTAAACATGGGGCTAGTCTTCTTGAGACATTTGAAATATTTGCCAGATCATGGACCAGTAGGTTGAAGAAAACAGTTCAAAGCTGCCACAGAAAAATTGACTGACTCGGCTTTTTGGGGTGAGGAGATGGTACAGAGAGATCTGCCAGCTTCTCAGTCACAACTTGGGAAGGTTTCTTTCTTGAGACATTTAAAATCAGCAGTAGATTGAGTTTAATTAAAGCTACAGTCCAGCTCTATTCCAGCTCATTTTTTGATTGGATCTAGAAAGGAAAGGCCTTTTCTGAGGAGAAAAGAATATAAACTTTCATTTCTACAATTTGTTTCTATACAAAGTCTGACATAAAATTAAAAAAGCAAAAAACAGGACATATAAAGAAGCCTAAGAACAGTAATCAAGATCAAAAATAATCAATAGGAGTAGACTTATAGATGATTCAAATATTGGAGTTACCTGATAAGGCCTAAAAGAATTGTAATAAATATGTTAAGTAAAATATAGAGAAATATGGGAAAATTACTAATTTTAGCAGAGAATTGGAATCTATAAAACCAGGTGGACCTTCCAGAACTGAAAAACACAACGTGTGAAGTTAAAAACTTAGTGGATGAAGTTTAGAGCAGTCAGGATGCAGCAGAGAAAGGGCAATAGCTATACACTCAAACTTAAGGTTAGAGAGAAAAAGGATAGAAAATTATGGAAAAGAGTGAAAGAGATGTGAGATACAGTAAAACAATTTAGCATACATGTAATTTGAACTTCATAAGTGAGGAGAAAGAGAACAAGGCAGAAGCATTATTTGAAAAGACAATGGCCAAGAATCAGCCTATAGAAATTCAAGAACCCAGAGAACACCAACCAGGTAAATACAAAGAAAATCACAATCAGGCATAGGGTAGGCAAACTGCTGAGAATAAAGAATAAAGAGAAAAATCTTAAAAGTAGTTGAAGGAAAGAGCCACCTTACCTTCAGAGGGACAACAACAAGAATTAAAGATCACTTCAAAAACCATGGATGTGGAGCAGATATTGGAAGAGTTGAAGGAAAAAAATCTGCCAACCTGCAATTCAGCACCCAGAGAAATTATCTTTCAAAATGAAAACAAATTAAAAGCAAAAGCTGGAACTCATTTCCAATATATCTGCACTACAATAAAAAAAGTTCTTTAGCTTTAAGGATATATGTACAAATTTATCAGGCTGTTGCCTAGGATTTTTTAACCTTACTGTATTTAAATTTCTCTTAATATATAATAAAATTGGCGCTCAAAGTTAGAAAATTCTTAGCCTCTCTCCCCATTTCAGGACTTCAAACCATCCACTCTTGCTTATTCTCCGATGCAACTGGGAAAGTAAGGGTCTTTGACAAATGTCTTGACCAAGAACTCTGAACACCAATTAAATCAATGAAAATATGAACATGGAATATGATAACAAATATATATAATGAACTGTGACCTCACTGATTTACTGACTTTTAATCTTCCTTTGCTCCGAATCCTGAGTTTCATATATTTCTGGTTATTTTCCAAAAAGTTGCTTACTGTCCTTTCTGCCTTCCAGTACCATCTGAGAAACAGTATCTGCCTGTTGGGTCCTTATGGTCTACCATAAAATAATCTGCAATGGATTCTAAAACATGTTTTGGATTGCATGTGATCCCATATAATGTAGTTATGAATTATATCCTATCTTGGTTGTTCTCTATTTGTTTCCTACCTTGCCTTCTCAAGTTTCTTTTGGGAGCAGATTAATAAAGATATTTTCTGTCTAAAGGCTTTTTCTGCCTCCTAGGTATATATTTATCCTGAAATATCCTACCTTCCCACCCTTTTTTTCTGGATTTCTTTAAAATTCTGTAGGTGGTTCTGCTTTGCTAATTCTACATACTGGCATACAAACTATCCAACAAAGACCCTAAATGAATTTTTTTGTAACTTTTCCTTCTCTTATCCTGCGGCTGTATTGCAATTTTATTCCCATTTATCATTACTTAACTTATATACCTTAGGCATTAAATCTTTCTTAGCCACAGCTCATTGTTGTAACTTTAGATATATATTGTTACGGACAAGCTTGTTAGATATTTAGTTATCAAAGATATTTCCAAAGATATTCTCCTTGATTTTTATCAAATCTACAAAAATTATGCAAGCCTTTAATCTTCTGTGCAAGATTACAGACTTCACAGACCCAGGTGTAGAAAGAGAAGATCATGAAAAAACAAGTTCTCAGGGAATTTATAGCTAGCACCTGCAGTTCAAGGCAGTGATGCTCTTGATTTTCATAGGCCTTGAAATTAGCAGTTTAGTCCAAGTGTACCAAAATCTCCAAGGAACATTAGACTTCCGATGACATCTTAATAACAGTTACAAATCTAATTAGCAATGTGAGATGATTTAGTAATTAGCAAATATGAATTAATAAAATATAGTCAATTGGTATTTAGTAAACAATTAGTGATGTGTAGTAAATTAGTAATCCATAGTAAAGGCTTCTTAGTAATGTGTAATGGGCCTGGATCATGGAATGCCACTAGGTGGCTTGTCTTGCCTCTTTCCTAGTGCTCCTGGGAATATCGGGAAATGGGGCAAGTATCTTTTCCATAAAGTCATATTAAAAATTCAAGTAATCCCAAATGTTTTATATTAAAAGAACTAACTTTCCTGTAACATTTAAACATGATATTTAGAAAAGAAAATTCCATGTTCTTGAAAAGAAACTTGGTATGAACCAGCAAAAACATCTACCTATAGTAGATGTTAAATCCCTAGTTTCCAGTTAACTACATAAATGGGACTCTATACCAGTCCTAATTGCACCTCTGATGCTGTAGGCTGCCAATCTTTTCAAGTTCTGACTTTGAAAAAACTACAAGATTGAGACAGTCACCCGTCTAGCATACTCTTATTGCCAAGGGGAAGGGAACCCACTGTGTATCAGAATGAAGTATTCTTTTCGACCATCCCTGTCACATTACATTTCCTGGACAGAGTCACTTTCCATATCCACAGGGTCCTTTGAGGGAAGCCCTCAGTCCTCTGAGCCTTATGTTCTCTCTCTGCATTACAACCTTGCTAGAAAAAGAGGCACTGTTGAGCATAGAGTGGAATCTATGTGAGACAATATGTTTATTATCTTTTAAACTGCAAACAACAATTTTAGAATCAGACCAACCCGGGTTCAAGCTCTGACTCTATCACTTAATATGGAAGAGACTTGTAGGAAACTTGACATACCCTTTCTGAATTGATTTCTAAATCTACTTTGTAATGCTGTTGTAAGGATCAGGGACAACTGATGTTAGATGCTGGAATGCTGCCTGGGCAAAGAGGTGCTCAATTAATGGTAATTTGGTATCCTTAGAGCAGCTTCTCAAGTATAAGGAAGAGGGCACCCTGGTGTAAAACAAACACTATATTTGTTTCTGTGGAAACAAGGGGGTCACTTAACAAAAAGGGTAGCTTCGGTACAGCAAGCATTCAATAAATTCTAGTGAACTCATGGTAACAGACTGTTTCCTGTTTATACCAGAAGAATATCTTTCTTTTTCCCTAAACAGCTCATGAACGTCATTGTCTTCAAGTACTCATTGTGCTCCGATATTCTCAGTTAATAAAATGCAGTGTCCAACAAATATACTCTTAGCTACAGATTACCAAGTCAAAAGCTCTTTACTAAAATGTCAAGGCTTTGATTATGCCATTATGAGTGGTGCTCATAATGACCTTGGTTACCGAAAGATCCAGAAGTATCTTCTGAATCATCAAAGACTACATTGATTCCATGTGATTTGTATATTGAGCATACTTGTGGCATTCAAAGCCTTTGAAACTGGTAGCCCAGGAAAGCTCCTTGAGGGAAGGCTAGGGTGTTCTTTGTTACTGTCTAATTAACTATGGACACAATGCCTAGAGAATTAGGAACTTGATAAATATTTGTTGAACTTAAAAGGGGGTGTGGTGGGAGTTGGTAAGGTATGTGGCATATATGGCAATTCAATCTTCTAGCTAGGGATATAATTAGTAAGAACAACATTGTTAAACCACAATAGAAAACAGAGGCATCATTAAAGGTTAGGTTCCTTAATATTGGTATTTAAATAGCAGAATTTCTTTATGAAATGGAATTTCTCCAGCTATGCTGCTGAGGGTGGGCATGGGGGGTTGAGGAGGTCACCTTATAATTTTCCCATCTGTGTGAACAGTGATTTCTAAAGATAGATAAAAGTGCAAGGGATAGGTTTCCTAAACGCATAGGCATTCCCCAAATTTGGCAATGTTACTTTCACAAAATCAGCACTTTAAAAAACTATATGCTGACTCCACAACTGATTTTTACACACCAGATTTAGACTTTAGAGCAGCAGCTAATGATCTAATATTTCAAGCCATCATCTGTATAGCTGCCTGCCAGACAACAATTTAATATTGGCATCATTACTTCATTTGTCCCCAAAGCAGTTGGTATGATTAAAAAATATATTTTTATAATGTTTCCATGATAGTTTTATAATGTTGCTACTAGAAATGAGAAGCATAGTTGTGATAAACTTCTTAACATTGAAACGAAGAAATAGTTATTAGGTAATCCAAACCAGAACACATTAACCTCCAATTCGAAATGTATTTGACTCGAGATGTTCAAAGATCAGAGTCATGAAATGTTGCAAGTACATCATCAAAGATCAGCTCTAAATAAATGCTCAGGTGTAATTGTGAATTTGTGATATTTTATAGATTCCTCCTTAGCACATATAAGTCTATACACATATGTAGCTCTTCAGAAACCTATTTTCTGAAACAGCCTGGAATCACCCGTAATTAAATGAGGAGATTGCAGTTATAACGAAAAAAAGAAGACTTTAGAAGCTTTTGGCTATTTGTCCCCTTTTCTGTAAACTTCTTTTTTAACATAGGCCTGCCTTAAAATACTGGCATATTTCGTTTGTAACAATACTTATTGTTTTTCTTCCATGTGAGTGGAGACAAAGTAAGGTTTCTTAGATCGCAGGTTGATTGTGATGACTTTTTGAAATGCAAATGGATGGTGTACCAGCCTCAACCCCCAAAGGTCAGCCTTGCGGAAGTGGACATGAAGATATTTGAAGAGAAGAAAAGACAACAGAGTGCCCTATGTTGAGAAGAAATGAGTGACCTTCCTACCTAATACATCACCCCGTATGTCGAAAGCCATGCTGACAGTCTCCCCTAGTGGGCCTTGTTTCTCACCAACTCCCTGTTCATGCCAGACCTCTGCGTCTCTGTTCCAGGGGCCCAGAGCCTGCCAGGCCCCCCACTGGTGCTCGGTCACCTCCAGACTGCCTCACCCTGCCCGATGGCTGGTTTGGTTTCCCGGCCGCCCCCAGAACGTACGGTCCAGGCTCCTTCTGTCTTTCTGGAACATCTGCTTACAAAGAAGGGCATTTCCCCCAAAACCGATGTTTTCTTTTTCCATTTGTCATTTGGATCTCTAGCTCTCATATTTGCTAACCAAAACTTACTGACATGCTTTGTGTGAAGTTTTGTTTTGAACCTAACACGTCAAATTTAACCTAGTGTTCTTGGGAAAACTATAAAATGGCTGCTTGCGCTGATATTTTATTGAATTAGGACACATATTACAATATCTGTTTCATAGTTACTATAATAAATAATGTTTCACTTCTCAAGACTTGAGTTATAAAAATAATTGATTTTGACGTTAACCCATCTATTTAATATGGTCTATAAAATGCTCAAAAAATTCTAAATAATACGATGGCCTGACAAAGGAGCCAATATGCTAGCTGGGTGAGGACTTCAGAACTCTGTCTAGGGAATCCTACAGAAATACAAAGACTCCAGGTATCAGTTGTCTAGTCTTGATGTTTGTTTATCTGTCCAGCATCGCTTAGGGTAAAAGTCTGTATATGTTTCTATGGTTATAAATGGTCCCACCCTTCTGGACATTTACATTGAATTGGTCAGCCAGCCAGCCAGTTTTACAAAAAAAAAGGGTCTGGGAGTAATTAAAATAAGAGTTATAATTTTTTTTTTTTTGTCATTTTACCTTTCTTTGTCAGACTCTAACAAAACCAACATATCTGAAAGAAGAACAACATATTTGAAAATGGTAAAGATATACTAGCAAACATAAGAATACATGAGTAATTAATTCTAGCTATTAAAGGTGTATGGATCAGGTGTCCCTCCCCGTACCTCACCAGCTGTATTTGCCACAGGAATGCAAACAAGTCCATACAGGCCTGGCCTGCTGAGGGGTAGGCCTGGTGGGGCTTGAATTTTGTAAGGAACCCTGGAGGCTCCTGGGAAAGAACTCTGAGGAGAGGGAAGGTTTGTTCTAATAATAGTGCTTCAGCTATCGGAGGAGATGGGGATGGGAGTCCCCAAGAACCTGTTTGGCAGGGACAGTGGGATGGTAGACCCTTTGCAAGCCTCTCAATATGGCCTCACTGCCACAGTGGTGGCATACTCATTTATTGAACTTTATTTCTATTTTGCATTGAAAAGCAATGAAGTGGTGGTTGCAGTTCTGAGAATATCAAGAGCTTGAGACCCACTCAGTCTTCATAAGAAAGCCAGGGGCTCCAACATTTGCCTGTTGCCCCAGCAGAGCCATCCAGTTTTATGGAACTGCACAGCCTTGGGTAATGAGCATATCTGCAGGCCCTTCCCAAATATTTGGGACTACATACAGCTGCTAAAACTTCCCCAGGATCCATAGAGTCCCCAGCAGTGATAGCTTATGTATTCTAGTGTGGCAGAATGGGAGAATTTTGGAAAAATTTTTGTTGAATGTGCCATTTCTCATGTTAGAGTATTGTGGAATTACATCCATGCCAACTACGTTGGGGGGTGTGGAACAAAAGAAATTCTATGACTGCCAATGACTCCATTTTTGTTCCTAGGCTAAAACAAAAAGGTTTACAAAACCAAATGCTAAAAAGTTGCTGAGGTAACCATCTTCAGCTAATGCCAAACAACAACAACTAATGTAGAGTAAATTGTAGAAAAGAAACGTGTGTTGCAAGGAAAAGAAAGAACCTATGGCATGACTCTGGCCCAGTTATAAGCACCAGTTTCTAAATAAAAATCTTGTATTTATTTGGTAAATTATTGATTAAATAGCAGCACTAATCACAGACTTTTGTTTCATCTCTTCCACAAAGCAGGTAGACTCCTGTGTTTTGTTCATGCTGACAACCTGCCTACCCTCTTTCATGCCAGTTTTGTCTGATCCATGAGATCCAATATGGGTTAAAGGGCATCACGCATGGTGAAGAAGGCCTCACACAATTGCCTTATAATCACTACCAATGTGGTCTGACATGAAGAAAGTGATCATGGAAATCAGATCTTTGCCAATCTTAGGCCAGTCTAGGAATGTCCATTATTAAGGACATGAGGATCTGGAGAGAAGGGA
Organism: Vulpes vulpes; assembly: GCF_048418805.1. Lineage (NCBI taxonomy): Eukaryota > Metazoa > Chordata > Mammalia > Carnivora > Canidae > Vulpes > Vulpes vulpes. The sequence continues at coordinate 90,984,042 of NC_132785.1, forward strand.
AAGGAATAAATGTAGTATTTTATACAAATCACACTTAATTACCACAAAGAAATTTGGTGAACAGTCTTAAAAACGAAGCCTAGAATAGTTCTGAGAGATCCAAGGCAAAAAAATAATATATTAGAATTTCTATTTGTATTTGTAGCATATTTATATAATCCCCAATCATTTGAAATATATGGATTGACACTGGTACCCATATACTATGTGTCAGGAGGTCATGTGTCATAAACAGAAGATGACATAGCAATTGCAAAACATAGATAGGCTGCCAGCAGAGTAGAACTTGTGAGTTTGTTTTCAGTATGTTGAGACTTACCACTGGTCCCAGTTAAGTGAATATATAGATTATATTGTCTAATTCACAAAACTGACAGGAGGATTAAACATATTTTTAAAATGAAGTCCCAAATTGAAGTATTCTCAATAACGCAAATATCTACAATTAGAGCTTGGCCACTTTCCTTATGTTATGAATTGAAAACAAGGAAAATCTTTTAAAAAATCTTTCCAGAAGTTGTTTGGAATTATGGACAAATGACCATAATTCACAGTCATTCTTATTAAAGTTGAACCTTGCACTAATAATATAAAATCACTTAGAATATTAGCTAATAATGTTTAGAAGCACCGCTATAGGCTAGTCATTTATAAACTAAGAAACTAGAGCATGTTACTATAAATCTTGGTGAGAGGACATATTTTTATGTTATTAATTTCAGAAGTAAGTTGCTTTTTCACCTTTATCACTTGTTCAATTCCTTCTTTGTGTCTCTTTTTTATTGTGCATACAAAAATGTGAGAAAAGGTTCTCCTAATACAGGTGGATCAATAAAGTTCAGAGACCATTGATGTATTTGCAAATCAGGAATGTAAACAAACATTTTTCACAGCATGCTCTGCAGTCTTAACCTCCAACTATGATTAAATATTTCTCTAAAATTTGATCTCATGTATTTAATTAAAGAAAAGATTCTGAAACTAAGAATAAAATTTCACAACCACTGTGCTAGGCAGTCTTATACCTTAATCTAGAATGGGTAGGAAAAAAATCCATCCATTTTAGAAATATGCTCCTAATCATTTTTAATTCACTGGAAACATAGAAACCCCATGGTTGGAACTTTAAGTCAATATAATTCCATCAGTTCCTCCACAGGAGCTCAAGAGTGAAAGATTCAGGGAGATACACAAGGGAGAGCAGTTAGGTTAATTGTCCATATGTGGTCACTAGTTCTGCTAACCATACAATTGCAAGTACAAAGATATACATTTTATTGAGCCATTTTTAATCTAACTAGTTAAATCAGCCCTCAGACAGACATACTTTTAAACCTTTAAAGATGGGATCCCTGGGTGGTGCAGCAGTTTGGCGCCTGCCTTTGGCCCAGGGCGCGATCCTGGAGACCCGGGATCGAATCCCATGTCGGGCTCCCAGTGCATGGAGCCTGCTTTTCCCTCTGCCTATGTCTCTGCCTCTCTCTGTGTGTGTGTGACTATCATAAATAAATAAATAAAATTATAAAAAAATAAAATAAAAAAATAAACCTTTAAAGATAAAGATTAATCATACTTTTAGTACTTAAGTCTCATCCTTTAAGATGCTGACATAAGTCATTTGGAAACAAAAAGAAAATGTTTTTTTTTTTTAATCTGAATTCTTTTCAGCTCCTCTCTATGCTTGAAAATGTTCATAACATGATGTTGAAAAATTGGCATTTTCCTGGCTTACATGTGTAATTTTCATGTAATTTAATGTTTAAATGTGTAGAAATAGCATATCCCAGAAGAGTATAAATTAGAAATGCAGATATTAATAGGGATCCTTTACACTTGTTCCTTCTATTGGTATTATAGCCCTGTGCATGTGAAAAATATATATGGGGTTTTAAGAAGAGAAAACACATCAAGTGTGATGTCCACCCTCTAGGTATGAAAATAAGTTGTAGATATTATGATGGAAAAAAGTTATTAAATTTTAACTAAACCCACGTAGAAACAGATTTTGAGAAATGGAATTCATCCTGCCTCTCATTTTATGGAAGAAGGAGTAGAGTCCCAGAGAAACTAAATGACCCCAAGGGCTGTATGGCTTATGGGCTGTATGGCTTAAGCCCAATGAATTGGGCTTTCCACCACATCAGGAGATATGTCCACATCTATATCTAAACCTATTTACCTTTATCTATATCCACCTATCGATAGCTATACAGATACATCGGTATTTTTTAATGGCATTAAAATAAAATTGAATCAAATAGTTCATTTGTTCATTGGCATGCCTCTCCTCTCTTTGTATTTCCTCTTAATAAGGGACAGTGACCTCTGGGGACAATAAATCAAGACGGTATTTTTTTCTAGTAGGAGACCATGATAGTTCTTGAAAATTTACATCTTGACTGTTTGAAGCCTGGAGCTTCTCACTTCAGGTGCATGCTGATTGGCTACACCTGCTCTTCTATTTGCCCTGGTTTTATACCTTCCCTCTGAGTCAAGTCTCCACTCACTTGATTCCCATTTATTAAGCACCTAACTGGTGCCAGATGCTAAGGATTTACAGGATAAATGGACCCCATCTCCACCGTGAAGGATCTCCATCAGGTGGCTAGGGAAGCAAGTATTCGCCTCCTCCCCTCACACTTTTGTTCCCACAGTGCTGAGGGTCTCAATCTGCAGAGCAATGAATCCTGTGGGGTTGCACCTGCCACATGTGAGTGTTCAGGTGAGGTTAGTAATTTGGCATCCCTCCAAGTGATCCTCTTTCCCTAGTTTCTAGACATCACCTACCTAGAAGAGCAGCTGAGTACAAGAGAAATGGAGAAAAACAAAACTGCTATCCCTGTTCAGTCTTGGTTCTGTGGTGCTAAAAGCTTTGGGGAAACTTCCTACAGTGAGAAGGCTGGAAGGAGAGTGTGGGTGGAGCCATACCTAACATCTGTATTTTATCTGGCCTTTTCTTTGATGGACGCTCTCTCTCTGAGGCTATGTCATGACCATGTGGTGTGTCTAATTCTGTGATGGATGACATTGTAACAGGGTTCTCTTCTTTAGTCTTTCCCCTTCTCTCATTTCCATTCTTGTTCTGTTACACAGAATTCTATGTCTCTAGACTCTTAAGTGTCTTGTGATTTTGACCTTTCTGGCATGAAGCCACCTAAAAATGGCCTAGGTCTTTGATTCTCATAGAAACCTGGCATACACTTATGACAAGTTATTTGATTGGCTCAAACAGGTCAAAATGAATATGATTGATCTACAGGCTCATTCTAGACATTCAGATGCTAGGGTCTGACTGGTCTGCTTAGATCATTTTTGGCCCCACAAAATGATAGACATTTTCTTTTTACAGTATTAGAAATAGGGTATCTTCAGAGGATTCACAATTTCTTTAACCCTCCCCAAGCTTCCCACACTTCCCTCTTCCTTCCCAGAGCTGTAATTGCTCCTTGGGCTGTGCCCAATCCCTTCTATAATGCAAGGCAGAAGATGTCTCACAGCAATCAAACCAATGAAATATAAAAGGTTATTAAGAGAAGAAAATTACATAAATATCTATAGGGCAATGGGACCATGAGCAATCAGCTTCATGAGCATATAATAATATGATTTTGTATCTTTCATGAGGCTCTCTGAGTGCTTTATGTAGTAGTCAGTATTATTAGTGTACTTTACAGATGAAGATGTTGACACATAGAGAGATGTGTAGTCCCAAGGTCATATGCTGAGTCCAAGGCAGAGCAATATGAAGAAGAGTAAGCAGACATCCTATAAAGCTATATTTATACCAAAGCTGTTTTAAGAAGAGTAGAACAAAGCTTGTGAGTGAAAACAAAGCTATTACAACTACAGCACCACCTCCTTCTCTTATTCCAGACAAACGTCTGAGAGAGAAGAGAGGAGACAGAGAGAGAGAGAGGGAGAAAACAATGTTAGAGTTTACAATGCATGATGGGAGAGAAAGGTGTTTGTCTGACATTTGGTTTTAAAACATTTTAGGCAATAACTACGTAAATAATTACATGAACCAAAGTAAAAATTATGCCGTTTAACATCAACTTACCTTTTTTTCTCCCCTATTTAAATCCTAAAAGGCATCACTGCCTCCAGCAGACCTACCATGTACCAGGTCCAGCACCATAGTTCACTTGTTTTCATAGTTCCTGGCACATCAGTATCTCTCAAAGAGCTACAGAATGAATAAATGATAGGTAGACAGATAAATATACAGAAAGATACTAATACCTGTCTTAGAAGGATGAGAATATCAGCAAAGAACAAGTAATTTGGACAGAGTCACACAAGTAGTTCATGGTAGAGCTAGGATTTTTAACTTTCCTCCAGTGTCCTCAAGCTAACGGACTTATCAGAGCATTTCAACAACATATAGTACTCTTCTTAGAAGAGATCCATCAAATATAAGGATCTCTGTTTGGTTACATTTCCAGCAATGTTCAAGTATCTCATGACCTTTCCCTATGCCATACCTATGGCATACCACCTATAAAGGTGGTCTAAGTCCATCTTCAATCCCTCAGCAATGATTTATGTTGCTAGTTTAGCAATGAAATATCATTCCATTGTGACATCTCTAGTGCTTTTCTTTTATTGAGTGTATCTGATAACTCCAATTTTAGGTTCTTCAAAGTCACTGGGCTTGTGTTATTTAACTTTTTGCATTATCCTCCGCATCGTGTGTAGAGTTTTTCATATAGTAGGATACTTAGGATACTTAGGATCTTTAGCAAGTGGACTAAAATGAAATGACATCATTAGGGCTACTCTTGGTTGTACAGTAAGAGACACCAAGGAGTTTTCTAGAATTCTCATAGCCAGCATCTTTATCACGATAAGAACCACTGAAGCAATAATCAGACCCGGCTCATGAAACAGGCCCCCCAGAATAAAGAAATCTCATGTATCAAGATACAGTAGTCTCTACACTTGGCTCCTTCTTGCTCAATAAACAATGATACTCATTTGGGTTAAAGCAATATAATTCAAAAATTAAGTACTTTTTTGTTCCTGTTAGGAATGAGAAATGCTGATGGCTTTAAGACCACATTATATCCAAATGGAGATATTTTTACAGTTCATATATGTTCCTTTGGCATAACCTAAAACCATAGATGTGACCATTTCCTACATCTATAACATGATTGGTAGTTTCCACTCTCATGAAAATGAAAGGAAAGCACTGGTTGTACCAAGGTGGGGGGTGGGAGGCACAGAGTCAATGGGTTCCAATGGCCTAAGCACAAAGTATGATTTACAAACAGTATTCAATGGCTGTACTAATCCAAAGAAGTTGGTAGGCCATATTTGTTAAGTGTGGAACTTTCTCGCACAGGTACTGACAGCCAGTAATAAGATACAGAAACTTACCACATCAGTAGCACCAATCCTTCCTGGCCTGGAGCTTTCCCAAGATTTGTGCCCTTTGCTACCGTGTTTATGATATACAGCACAGCATGGGCTGCTGAACGTGCCCATTTTTCAGTTCAAGGGGTGCTCAACCATTTCTTCCACATCTTTACTCATGAGAAGTGATTTTCCAAATTCTTGGATGCTGGAAATAACCCAAACATAGCTCACTAAACTAATTTCCCCCAGAATTTTTAACTGCATGTGCATTTGAGCATAAACATTATCCATATGTTTCTGATTCATTTACACTGAACTCATCAAAGGACTGTGTTGTAAGAGTTGTTTGATGTCCAAGAATACTTGAGGGTTTTTTTTTTAATGGAATTTTATACTTTCTTTCACCATTTTTCTTAGGAAGCCAAACGCCGTTGAGAGTAAACAAACTCGGACCCCCAAGGATCTGGGGTTTACCCTTATATTCAAAACTCAGGAGGATAGTTTGACAGCTTGGCAGGAAAGGCATCCCTAGCCTTGGGTATACCTTGGCACTATTTCCCAAAGGCTAGGAAGGTTTTAGGGTAAGCAGGGAAACCCCTTTCGGGAGACCTTCTTTCATTTGGTGGTTTATTCATTCAATTACAAAAAGTTATCCCAAACTCTTGGAAACTACTTGGGCCTCTCCCTTGCCAGTGTGAAGAGAAAGCTTTAAAATGTTGCTACTGTAACATTTTTGGAAGGGAACTGCATTTATTGGAAGGGAACTGCAGGAGGTTTTTTAGGAAAACAGTATTCATCCACCTGAACGCATCATGTCCTCCTACATTTGGATGCTAAAAAGACAAGACAAGCATCTCTGGCCACAGCTGAGAACTAATTAAAGTTGCTCCCTTACAAACATTATGTGGTTCATTCCATTCTTCCTTGATTAAGAACAAAAGAGAAGGGAGTCATTTATTGCCATGAGTCACTTGAGGTACAATGGAAGGAATTCCAAGACGCAGCTGAGACAAAACAAAACTGACATTATGAAAGCCATGTCTAAACACTAATTTAAACTGTCAATTTACTACCAAGGAAGACTCTAACAGACAGAGAATGAAAGCTTTAAAGACCTCATAAATCACTGAGGAGATTAGCACCAGCGCGAAGGAGTTAAAATACATTTCTGCCGTCAGTGTTGGAGTGGTTCAAAGCAGTCCTGTAGGATTTGACGGGAAAATTAGTTGTAATAACTAGGAAGAGAAGAATTCTCAAATATAGCTTCTTGGGGATTTCAGAGCACGAGCTTCACCCACCGCAGTTTTTCCAGGTACTTGAGTTAGTGAAATATAATATAGACGTTTTCAGGAGCTAGTATAGAGTACAATAAAAATGACTTGAAAACTGCTAGAATTCAAAAACATTATTTACAAATACCAAACATTTTTCCAACCCCCAAACCACTAAAAATAGCTGAAATGTCAACCTAAACGTATGACTCAGCAGTGGTTTTAGCACCACTTTGTCCATCTCCTATTTCTTACTTGTGCCTCTCTCCAAGAATCCTGCCGCATATGTATGATTCTCCTGCAAGACCCATGGCCATGACCCCGGTTAGGTGGAGTTTCCAAACTCTGCTGCCAACACCGAGAAGTCTCCTGAGAAAACTTTGTTAGGAGTTCCATTAATTTTTATATTTAAATGTTGCCTCTTGAGGGCTTTGGGGTTGACATTAAAGGCACTTCTTACCCCAGTGTGTGCAGTCTCACTTGCTGCTGAAGGAGTGGGCAGTGGGGGAGGGGGGGCTGCATAGGGTCTCCTGCTCCGCAGGGGTCTCTACTGTCTGTACCGCAAGAGGCTGAGAAACTGTTGCAACAGAGAAATCGCTGGGAGTTGTGCAACCTTTCAAGAGAAAAGAGGCAGAGAAACTTGAACTGTAAGAGTTAAATCACACTGTGTTAACTCTTCTCTCCATTCCTGAGGTCTCAACTAGTCATTTCTCTATGGGTTCTTTCCCAAAGACCCCATAAAATAAAATCATGTTTCCTAAGTCACTGGTGCACTCTACATGATCTCTGACTTGGATTTTTATCACATCTCTGCCTGTCCAGGAATGACTTTCTGAAGTACATGTTGATCTGGTCTCTTCCTTCCCCAAGTCGGAAACTTTTGCATGCAGGAATTTTATTCCATTCGTTGGTCCCCCCACCCTCACCCTTTGGCTTAAGTCAAAGTGATACAGCAGTCCACATGGAAAAGAGTGGAACATAATTGCTACAGTCTTCAGACTGAATCCACCCTTATCCAGGACACTGCTGCTATGTCCTTTCTTCTCCATACTTTGCTCCTCTCCCTGTGCCCCTCTCCCCCATTAGCAGCGGTAGTCAGAAGCAGTCAGAAATGGCTTAAAGGCTAATATAGGACACTAACTGGACATTTAAGGAATCATCTTGAGGTGGCACCAGTTGATCCAACCACATGCATCCAGCTGTAAGATATTGACTCCCAAGTCCCAAGTCATAAAACTTAGACCCCAGGGTGGGCACAGGCCTTGGGACCCCATTATAGATGTGAATTGCTCCAGAAGCTTTTTGCCCAGGGTCACATCTATGTCAGTTTTCTGCCCAATGGGAATCTTAGTTTAACTTTTTAGTGGTGCTACAGAGGTTGAATTACAGTCATGTTACTCTAAATTCAATTCTTTAATGCCAAAACTATTGCACTTTATTTCTTTTTGGAAGAGAGACAGGAAGCAGGCAATGTAATTGAGATCCCTCCTCGGGCTCCCCTTCCAGATTCTAAAATAAAACTCAGATCAGAAACTGCAGAAGTGGTCTCAATAAAAAGGGCATCCTGCTTCTTTGAGAAGAGGCTTGATAGCCTGCCCATAAATCCCTACAGAGCCACAGACTCATCCTTAAACTACTCTTTGGCCAATTGTAAGATGGAAGACACTCAGCTCCATCCCCCACTCTCAACAAGACCACCACTCTATCTCATGCCTTCTAAACTTCCTCCAATTGGCAAGTGGTAGTTGCCACAAAACTTCCACATGAGAATCATAAGAGATGCCTTGTCTGAAAACAGGAAGAGAAACTCAACAGTGAAATCTACCTGAGTACAACACCCTCACAAAGGAACTGAATTATCAAGATCTGCTATCTGCTTCTGAATAACGTGGTCTGTTTTTCACTGATCACTGTATCTCAAAGCTAAAACTGTATGAAATCCACTAGCCCAGTTCAAACGGCCTGCAGTTACTTCCAGGCTCTTAATTCATCGTGAACTCATAGATGTTTTCAGACTCCTGTGGTTCCTTTTAAGATTTAGTCCATAGAAAAGTATACCATGTATTAGGCAGAAACCCTGGCATCGGGAAGGGGCTGGCTTGCCAGCACTTGAAGTGCAGATGAATGATTTGATTTGGTTACATTATTTAAAGCTCTGAGTGTAGGGAACACCTTGCATAGCCAGAAACCATGCTTTCTGTTTATAGGTCAAATGACTAGCCACTTAGAGAATCATAAAGATCATATTTGGATTTGGCCATCTCTTGCTGACATTTCTCCTGTGTTTGTAAACATTACTGACTTTGACCCCAATCTCTTACAATTCCATGACCAACACCAAACAGCCACAGAGGAGTTGCAGAACATAATGTGATTCTGTAATGCAAAACAGGATGGCTTGCTACATGTGCAGATCTGGAGAGAATTCCTGACATAATCCTTCTTACGTCTTTTATGATAATCATTTCCATCTTCGGAACACACGCAAACAGTGCTCCTTGGACATTGCTTCTGGAGGCTGGACTGCAATCCCTTCTGCTGAGGCAACTGCATATGATAGGGCACTGGGGCAATGAGTATGTGAGCAGGACACGATATTTCCTGTAGAAGTAGAAACAAGCAAAGAAAACCCAGAGACTGATTAGCTGGAAGATGCTTCTGCAGAGGGAAAATATGAAATAGCAGTCACTCCCCAAAACATTAAAATCAGCTCCACTCATAACTTACTCATCCATGTATTCATTTATGGGCATTTATTGAGTGCCTACTATGAGCTATACATACACCATTTGGGAGAGGATCACTTATGACCAAGAGACTCTGAGCTGAAATTTATTAGTAATCGCACATTTTTAATAATCATGCCAAACAAAGTCAGTATCACTTAACAGAGTGTACCAATAGAGCCTCTGCGGTGGTCCAGGAATATTTGTTTAAAATATTGGATATACTGAAAATGGGAGGGGCCTGCACTGATTACATAAACAAAGGACAAAAAGTTGGATCCTGATGATACCACCTAGGCAGAGCCTCTTAGAAATACCATCTAGAATCAGCTCTTTCCAACTTCAACTGTTGAAACACATGATGGCTTTCCCCTCAGAAGTCAGTTCTATACAGAAAATGTGCGGAGATCCCTGTATCTTTTATTTAAAAACCTCCTTCTAGTGCAGTTGACAGGGAACCTAGTAAAGTGGGCACACTGAATTATGTTCATTGTGTCCTATTTATGATGGACTTGGAGGAGAATTTTGCTCTTGGATCATTTATACTGCTTTGCAAAAAAACCACAAGAAAAGCAAAGAAGCATGGATTTGATCTGGGACAAGTGTATAATCATGGGTACATTTTATTAATACAATTGTCACTATTTGTACCTTGGGGATGAGAGAATCTCAAATCTCAAAGATCTTATAATCGGTCTAATAGATCACCTTTTCCTGAATTTGTTTCTGAGTCATAATAGCAATGAGTATAGTTATAGTCCAAAACAATAGAGAAGGGAAAAAAAGTGGAGGCTTTGAACCTAAGGAAGAGTATAATAATAAAACATAACAATAAATGCTCATATCTGCAGAACATCCTACTGTATGCAGAGTTTTTTGTTGTTTTACCATACATTATTTCATTTTTTTCTGACAATAATCTTGTGAGCTAGACATTATTAATTCTTTCTGGTAGATAGGAAGAGACTGATAGAGATCAAATCTTGCCTAAAATTCTACAGGTCCCACACTTAAAGTCAAGGTTCTGATTCTAAGACCTGTGGTCCTTACCTTATAGTGCATTGTTTAAGGTGGTTTTGAGACTTTCAAAGTAAAATACTTATGTCAGTTCAGAGGAATATGATATTCAATGCAGAAACAATATTTTTACATTGCTTTTGCATAGCCATAACAATACCGTCATCACCATCACCATCATCATTATTCCTAATCCTGATTTGTATAGGAATTTTAAAACACACAGTGAAAATTCCCTAAGGACAGCATTAAAACATCTGCAAAATAGTATTTCACTTATATTATAAGATGTTTTCTCAAGGAGGGAATCCTACATGAATATATCTGAGCGACTGTGCAACCTACACCAGGTTTAGACAAAACTTACTTCCCAAAACCTAATCCAATGCAAGACTTAGACTACAGATGATCTGCCCAAACTTCTCATCTGTATCTTTTTTCTCCCTCTGGAAATGTTAAATTTTACCCTAGAAACTCCATACACTTTCCTTTTTAGGTGGTAACTATAGTCTCAGATGTTAGAAGGAACAAAATTGATGTTGCTGTTGTCTTAGCATGGGAATGCAATTCTAAGACCTTCGCAACATGAAACCTATCAAACAATGAGTCAGCAGGCTTTGCAGGTGATATCTTTCCATTTCTTTCATTGGCAATTAAGTCCATTCTACACAAGGAGAAAGGAAGGCCCAAGCAAGATAATGGTTTTAGGTAAGAAATTTCCGACAGGACTACTAACTGAACAAAACCCTACAAAAATATTCCATTATCAACATATATTTTCAGAAAACTAGACTCAGAAAGTTACATAACTTACATGAAAAAAGATATGTTCTTGAAAGTAAACAGGTAATTTGACATTTTTCTGCTTCCATCAGAGGAAATCTTAAAATTAAATGTGATGATTTTGTGAAAAAGAAAAAGTTAATCATGAGCTGAACCTGAAACAAGAAAGCTCTTGGGATGAGAAGCTGCTTCAGCATTCTTACAAACATTATGTCCTAAATCTGCTAAAATAAATAATTAAAATTCAATTCAACTTAATAAATTCATTGTAAGTAATGTCCATGCCCCGGAAATTGTGCTAGGTGTTAAGTAAATGGAAGAAAGAATGCAAAGAAGTTTAAGATTCATTTATTGTCCTCAAGGAATTTATAATCTGTAAGAGAAGTGACCACCTTCTCTTTGCTTCTCTTCTCCCTTCTAGTGAAGAAGCATAATAACACATAATTAGACCAATTCTGATCAGTTCACAAATGGAGATGTTATTGGGTAAAATCTAAATAAATGGTGTGCTGAACTGGGAGTACTGGATCTTTCTCTAGTTCCCAGATCAAAATCAATTACAAGGGTCAAGACTTGTTAAGTCTTTTAAAAGTCTGCTTCCCAATTTCCATCTTTAGGGTGATACAAATAACATAAGAACATCCTTCTTCACATAAAGAAATAGCTAAAAACTTTAAATTTCCTTTTCAAGTAGAAACTTTAATCAATCTAATGAAATTTAATCATCAATCAAATTTTAATTGCACAAACATAAAAAGGAAAGCAAGGAAGACAGACCTAGGCATTCAACAAATTAATGGATTGCTAAGTATGTCTAGATGGCTTAATAGTAACTGAGTAGCTCTTCTCAGCTTGTAATTCAGCTATTCAAGATTAATTCCTATTATATAAAATTATGTCATCACAAATACTCTGTTCAGATTTACAGTTTGTCTTAAGATACTTAGAGTTTCACTTTGGTTAAAGAAATGAAAAATACATAAAAAGTCAATTGTTTAATCTACTTCTTGAGATGAAATGTGGAATTAAAATTTGAATAAAATCCAACTATAACAGTAAGTTTGGATGAAAAGTTAAGTTATAATGACAACTAAGATGAGGAAGGTTAAAAATATTCTGAGAAAATCCATGCCCACCTACAGAATTATCGACACTATTCAGGAAAAAGCTAGCATGAGGCAGTGTGGGGGAGGGCATCGAGTTGAAAGCTGTGAGGAATGCCAAAGACTTAGAAAAGATTCTTCGTCTCAAATAGTTTATGACCTATTTGAGAATGAAAGATACACAGGTGAGATGACCAGAGGACATTTGTGAAGAATGAAGGTAAAGTGGAGGGAGGAAAAAGAGTCCATGAAGAGACAATCAGGGGCTTCTGTCTTCTCTCCTCCAAGAATGTCAATAAATCTCAAAAACTGGGGAATGATAGTGGAAACTTCGTGGGAATTTTAAAAGAAGTGTTCAAAATCTGTATGTAGATATGAATTTTCCTGAGTCCTAGAATAGTTATCATAGTAGCAAGTACTGAATAAATGGATATTTATTACTACCACTGTTATTATTGTTATTAGAAATTATTAGGTTGATATATAGAAGTTATAGAGAGTAACTTCACAGAACCCCATTAATCTTAATTTGAATGGATACTTGCTAAAGATAGTGGTAGGTTATAGGTAGGATGACCACATGACCACGTTGACTAAGACAGTCTGGGTTCACATCCATTTTCCCACCTTAATTATAATTGAGCCTCTTTCATTCTTATAAATATCCTGATTTGGATGATAAATACCATGGTAATTTAGTTATAGGACAGATTAAGAAATCACCAATTAGACCACCTTTATCACTACTAATCAATAGTCTTCCCAAAGCAGCACTGTGAAACAGTCCAAGGGCAAAAGCAGATTGTCTAGAACACATACTTAGAAGCAGAGTTTCTCCTCCTAGACTCAACTTCTCTCCAATCCAAGAAGCATTAGTATCCAGAAGAAGGCAAACACAATTCCACCCATAGTTGAAATGGAGAACAGGGAAACTTCGATATCAAAAGTTGACCCCCAGGATGCATGGGTGGCTCAGTGGTTGAGCGTCTGCCTTTGGCTCAGGGTGTGATCCTGGGTCCTGGGATTGAGTCCTGCATCAGGTTCCCCACAAGCAGCCTGCTTCTCCCTCTGCCTATGTCTCTGCTTCTCTGTGTGTCTGTCATGAATAAATAAAAATGTTAAAAAAAAAAAAAAGAGTTGATCCCCAGCACAGCAGATTTCACCAAGTACAGAGAAGAAACCACACATTCTGGGTTAATCTATGCTTCTGACTTTCTTCTCACAACCTTAAGTCTATTGAATCACTGAACTAATGATACCAGTTTACATTTACTAGAACCTCAGCTTAAGAGAGAAGAGAAAAACCCAAGAAGCATACCAATAATAGCAAGGGAATCAAGATGACCTCATCCATCCTTTTTGGGGGGCAAATTCCAACTTTGGATAGCATCTAGTCCTAGAAATATTAACCTCAAAACAATTGACAATAATATAAAAATAAGATATTTTGAAGAACTAATATTTGAAAATAACTACAAATAACTCAAGTAAGCTTTAAATAGAATCTGCTTTAAATTCTCAAGGAAATCCAGGAACATGTGAAATCTCTAAAATGACAGAAAGATAAGAAGACAACAGACTGAAATGACAAAGAAGGGCATTAGGAGGCATGAAAAATATTTTTAAAGCTGCATGAGAAATATGACTTAAATAAATAGAAATAAATTTAGTATTAGCATTAAAATGAACACAGAAACAGCAAAAATCAGAATTAACCCTATAAAAGTAAAATCTGTGATAGACAAGGCAGGATTAAGAAACTCTGAATGGAAAGAAAAGGATAAGGAGTTAAATCAACAGGTTTGAAGATTATGGACAGAAAACTGACAAAGGAGATCTAATCAGTGCATGATAAGACAAATGGAACAGATTCAGTAATCAAAAATATAAAAAAGGAAAATTTTACTGAAATGAGAAAGGTCCAATCATCCAAATTAAAATATCTCACCATGAGATAAATTTAATGAAAAGAAAACTTCTTCTCCCAAAAGAAAACAAACTTAGATGTTGGTAAAAATTATTATATATTTAAGGAAAAGTAAATAATCCTAACATCACTAAGATAGAAAAAAAAAACTTATCTATAAAAAAATTAGATGTTTTTCTTCACATTAAATGCTAGAAGACTATGGAGTAGCAACATTTGGAAAAAAGGGTTCTGACCCAAGATCATTTAGCAGCATAAAGATACTTTTCATTCACATGATATATTTTAATACCATTCACATGGTATATTATCCTTTTAAATTTATACCAAAAAATGAACCAAGAATCAGAAAATATAAAAATAGATATTAAATGACTTCTGGTGACATTGAAAGCACTTATGTATAAAACTAAAATAAGTGATATATGTCATACTAAAAGCAATATTTTAACTAATTAGCATGAACAAATGGTTTCAATCATAAATTTAATTGAACTTAGATGAGATAGAAGAGGTTTAAGCAAAAGTATATACTTTACCTATTATATATACAATCGTGTATGTCATTTGATTCTTTATTGTTAAAGTTCAATTCTGGTGAACCAAAATAGGACCTAAAGCCTTATATCATTAAAAATAAATAAAGTTGGTATGGAAAATACTGATGTTAAGGGAAAATCAAGATATAGCAAACAGAAGTATAAAATAAGGTAACAGAAGTAAGAACAAATACAGTTGTGATAACATGGTTAAACTACCTTTTAAAAAAGTCACACCCAGAATGGGACAAAATGCCAAATTATAATTTATAAAGTCTAAAGACAAATATACATGGCAGTTTGAGAAATCTGTAAAGTAATTTGATGAGTAAAGATATACACAGCTACTGCAAACTAAAATATAACAGATCTCAATATTTACATCAGATGAATCACAATTCAAGTCAAAACATTTTTAAAAGGGCAAATTAGGTCATTTTGTATTAACACAGAATACAGTTCTCAATTAGACTATGTTATTAGTATTAATATGCTAAAAAATACATAAGAAAAAAATAATACATCTGTCTAATTAAAATACTTCTTGATGGACCAAATAGGCAAAATGAATAAGAATGTAAACAATTGAATTATATAATTTTAAAGGATTCTATAATAAATATTTACCACGCTCAATATCCTTTTAACAGAAAATATGCTTCCTTTTCATGTGTCCAGTTAACAAAAAATCAACCCTACAGTATGTAAAAAAAGAAAACCTTAATTCATAAAAGGAGAAATTACATATTATATTCTCTGACCACAATGAAATGGAACCAAAATTATTAACAATGCATAAAAAAATAAAAATGTCTAAACTCTTATTTTTAACCTAATATTCTATACCAGGTCTGACTATAAGTCATGAATGAGGGCAAAATAAAGATATTTTCAGATGTTTAAGGATACAAGGATAATTGCAGTGGTTACCTAAGAACACTGTCCAGTAAACTGATAGTTAATAATAAGAAAAAAGCTTGAAATCCAAGGAGACCAAAAAAGAGAAATCCAAAATGACCGTTGGACAACAGGCCTTGAAAGCAATTATTCTAAATTAAAACAGTTGGCTCCAAATAAACAGGAAATTATAAACCCCAAATATTTTGATTCAGCCTTGTTTAAAATTACCGGTAAAATCGTATGTCATAAGGCAAAATGGTATTTAAACTAGAACCATGAAAGCAAAAAAGATTATTGACACAACACTGTTTTAAAGATGAAGGAGAAGGTTGACAAACAGAGGAACAAAAAGCCAAATCTAAATGGGTGAACTTTCTATATAATTTAATTTATGCTTAATTGTATCTTGTCATCAAGGAATTTAGTTTTTATTTAGTCTGTTTACCAGGAGAGAAAAAGAATTTCCAATGATTTTCAAATAATCCTCTCTCATGGACTAACCTATGACCTTAGGACATATTGGTTATTGAAAACAACACTTGTTAGAATAATTGTCCTTAAAAATTGAATTTTTTTTACCAACCTTGTGATAATTTACCCACCATATGTGTCCTCATGGATCTTGTTCTAATTCATCTAACTAGTATATAAACTGCTGAATTTCTTGAAAATTAGGAAACACGTTTTAAGATTTTCTTAGAAGACATTTTGCCAATAAGATTTTATAGCAAATTCATTCTTAAAATACAAAACAAAACCTTTCACAGTTCCAAACAACTTATTGTCAAGAAGAAAGGAGAAATGGGTTCCAAGCAAAAGACAGAATAACTAAGGGCCTGGTTAATATTAGCACATGGTGAAAAAAACATATGATTCTTCTCCCAAAAGAAAAAGAATGGCAAGTACAAATTCAAGGGGAAAAAATACAACTGTAAACGAAAGTCCTGGTCCAATTATGAAACAAACTAAAATATTTGAACTAATTGTGAACATTCAGTGGAATGCCAAAAAAAGGTTACACTTTGGACTTGGATATTTAAAATTTTGTGAAATGGACATAACTTTGGGCCCACAGAAAGGGAAATTGAATACTAGCATGCTCCCTGGCTACATGGAAAACATTTATGTGCTCGTAATATTATATATAAACAACATAAATTTTAGATTCAAATTATAGAATAAGCTGATAAGGAATCATTCTTTAAGTGGAGTTACGGATAAAATTCTACAATGTAAAATTTTAAAAATCATTGATAAGTACAAGGAATGGAAAGAAGAGGAAGCGGGCAGCCCGGGTGGCTCAGTGGTTTAGAGCCGCCTTCGGCCCAAGGCCTAATCCTGGAGACCCGGTTTGGAGTCCCACGTTGGGCTCCCTGCATGGGGCATGCTTCTCCCTCTGCCTGTGTCTCTGCCTCTCTCTCTTTCTCTCCCTCTCTGTGTTTCTCATGAATAAATAAATAAAATCTTAAACTTTTTTTTTTAAAAGGAAAGAAGAGGAAGGGTTATTATTATTCCAAATAGGAACCAAGAAGCATACTTTTAAGTATAATGTTTAAAGGTATAATGCAAACTGATAAAAAGAACTATCAAAAATTAGCATAAAGTCCTCAGTCCCACATACAAGTTCTCTAGCATGATGACCAGTGACCCTCACGGACATTAAGGTAAAGCCTGCTGATTGATAACCATCCATAGTCACAGAGCTTCCAGCATGGATAATCAAGTATCACCAGACATTTGAGGAGAATCTGTAACATCAAAGAGAATGACCAAGAGTTAAAAATAGATATGAACTCTGGAGAAACGGGGAAATGCAGATAAGTTAGAATAATCTAACTTTAATTAGCATTCTTAGAAAATTGAAAATGTATGCAAGTAACAACATAGAAAAATTAAGACCTTTTAAAGTTTTAAAGATTTTATTTATTTATTTTAGAGACAAAGAGCACATGGGCTCAGATATATGAGCAGGAAGATTGGCAGTGAGGGAGGGAGAGAGAAAGGGAGAGAAACTCAAGCAGACTCCATGCTTGAGTGCAGATGCTCACTTAGGATTTGATCTCAAGACCCTGAGATCATGACCTGAGCCAAATGCTTAACTGACTGAGCCATCCAGGCACCAGAAGATCTTTTAAAGTTTAACAAGGAGAATGCTGAAATAAAATAATTTCAAGTTATAAGATAAAGTTGAATATATCTCCAGAAAGCAGAACTAAAGGATAAAAAAGAAGGAAATACGGAAGGAGCAGGGAGATAACATTCAAGTCTAATCCAGACATACAGGAAACCAGAAAAAAAAAAAAAAAAAAAAAGAACAAGGAACTGAAAGAAGAGGAATTTATAAAAGGAATAATATTACTAAATTTCTCAGAGTTAAAAGGCATGTCATCAAAGCAAGATGATTCATCAAGTTCTGAGTAAGATAAAAGAAGAAAAAACTCTACACCTAGGTTTACCACCTGGCATTTTCAAAATACCAACATCAAAGACAATATCCAGGAAACTTCCAGAGAGAAATAAAGACTGTCTACAAAAGAAACAAGATATCTGGTGGTAGGAATATTCTTCTTTAAGAAGCAGGGGCCATGACACTGAAAAACATCCAAGAAAGAAAAATACAATCATCCCATTATAGTGGCTCCGTGGTGAACAAAACTTATACACAAATAATTTATCTGAAATTCTGGGATTTCAATGAAACGTGAGGCTTACAAAGCAGAGTGTAATTATCAGTCTTGACAATTCCAAAATATGGTGGAGAGAAACTGGAGATGAAATATGGAAGGGTTTGTGGGAAGGGTAAGGGTGATAACATCGCATTCCTAAAAATGAGAGAGTCAAGCATCATTGTCAGTAAGAGATGGAGCGAGGGGCACCTGGGTGGCTCAGTCAGTTATGTGGCCAACTCTTGGCCTCAGTTCAGGTCATGATCTCACGGTGGTGGGATCAAGCCCCCATGGGTCTCCATGCTCAGCACGGAATCTGCTTCAGATTTTCTCTCTCTCTCCCCCTGCTCCAGCTCTCTCTCTCTCTCTCTCTTTCTCAAATAAATAAATAAAAACACAAGCTGAAATAAAATAAAGGAATTAAATATTGTGATGTAAGTCTATTATTAGGAGAAAGAAGGGGAAGACAGGGTTGGTATAAAAGAACCAAATCCATATCTATCATAGCAAGTAGTCAACAGTGCATGTCTAACATTAATAAGGCAAGAAACAGAGACATGTTGTTTAGAGGAATAGAAGGAACCACTAAAGAAATTTAAATAATTAAAATAGTTACTTCTGTAGAGCAGGACAAAGTGCTCTACAGAGCACTGTGGCTCATTTAAACTTTTTTTTTAACCAACAGAAAATATTCTATCTTGATATATTAAGGGAAAGTTGCATGATAATTATTTAGGTTTATGGAAATACTTAAAAGTACAGGCTGACTGCTTATTTGCCAGGTGTTAAGACAAAGGAAAGAACTATAGAAAGGAAATAAGCAGCACAATTCCTGGGGTTCACACAGAAATGAGAACAATTCCAGTTCTACCAGCTAGAAAAGATAGATCATCAGGTGGAAACCTCAGAAGGCATAATGGGCTCAATGAGCCCTACACTAAAGCCTTCTCTGAACCCAAATAGCAAATCCTCAGAAGGCTCATAATAATCCAATGAATTCTAAGTAATTTAGCTATGTGCATAAACAAAATCAAACATTATTTAAAGAAATACCACAAAATGCAGCAACCAATAATGAAAAGTTCAGTATGTTGGGCATCCAATAAAAAAATTACCATGCATGCAAAAAAAATGAGTTAAATGTAACTCAAAACCAGGAGAAAAAGCAATTAATCAAAAAAGACCCAGGAAGGACAGAAATTTTTTTTGAGGAGCTGTTAAGAATATGCTCCATTTGTTCAAGAAGGTAGAGGAAAGCTTGAGCTATTGTGAAGGAAAACAGGAAATACAGAAAAAAGTAAAATTAGAACTTCTGGAAATAAAAACTACAGTAATGAAGACATTGTGGTTTTGACATAAAGATAAACATATAGACAGATGAAGCAGAAGAGAGCCCGGATACATAGATGCTCACATATCAAGTCAACTGATTTTCAACAAAGATTTTCAGATTATTCAATGGGCAAAAGAGAATCATTTCATAAATAGTACTGAAACCATATATGGAAAAAAAACTTTGATGCCTACTACCAGCATACACAAAAAGTAACTTAAATGAATCATAAACTAAAGGTAAGAGCTAAAATTAACAACTTTCAAGAAAAAAAGGAGAAAAACTTTTGTGATCCTGCAACAGGCAAAGATTTTTTTGATACAACAGAGAAAAGTGCAATCCATAAAAGAAAAAATCAGGGAATAGTAATCAACATGAAAGATTTCTCTTTTTTGAAAGATGATGTCAAGGAAATGAAAAGACAAATCATAGACTAAGAAAAAATATTGGCAAAATGTATATCAGACTTATACCCAGAATATATGAATAGCTCCTATGATTCAATAAGAAGAAATGCCTCAATAAAAAAAAGGCCTGATAAAAAAGTGTGAATAGACACTTCATTGAAAAGGATATATGAGTGACAAATAGGCACATGAAAAGATGTTCAACACCATTGGTCATTAAGAAATGCAAATTAAAACACATCAGGTACTATTACATACCCTAGAAGGTGTAAAATTAATGTCAACCAGGCCAAGTGTTAGCAGATGTGGAAACAACTGACATTCCCACATATTTCTGATTGGAGTGTCAAGTGTATAGCTGCTTTGGAAAAGTTTTGGCAATTTCTTTTAAGATTCAACATTCATTTGCCAACTGACCCAGAAATCCAATGTGTAGTTGTCTATCCAAGAGAATGTAGAACACGTCCACAAAAAGACTTGTACAAGAATATTCATAGGAGGTTTATTCATAATAAACACAAGAAACAATGTAAATGTCCATCAACCACTGAGTGGATAAACAAATCACGGCATATCTACATGCTGGGATACTACTCAGCAATAAAAATGAGTAACTACTGCTACACACAGCATGGATAATTCTTGAAATCTTTATGCAGAGCAAAAGAAGCCAGACACAAAAGACTACATACTATACATACTATATAGATCCTTTTATATGAAATTTTGGAACAGAACAAAGAGGAGTGATAGCAGATGGATGATTGCCAGGGATGGATATGGAGGAGGGAAATGATTGCAAAAGGGCACAAGGGAACTGTTTGGAGTGATGGAAATGTTCTATATCCTGATTGCACTGACAGTTGTATGACTGTGAGCATTTGTTGAAACTGATCAAATTATACTTAAAACTGGTGAATTTTATTATACGTAAACTATGCCTTAAAATAGATTCTAAAGAATAAAAGATAATGTCTCCAGAAGCAAACCTGAGAGTCATAGAACATTGTTTCTTATTGCTTGAACTTCTATACTTTTATTTCCATGGGCATATATGACGTTGGTTTAAAAAAATTTAAGGTGAGGGATGTTGGTTGGCTCAGTAGGTTAAGTGTCCAATTCTTGATTTTGGCTCAGGTCATGAACTCACGGTTCTGAGATCAAGCTCTGAGTTGGGCTCCACACTCAGCAGAGTCTACTTCTCTCCCTCTGCCCCTACCCTCATGCTCTCTCCCTCTTTCTCTCTCAAATAAATAAATAAATAAATAAATAAATAAATAAATATTTTTAAAAAAATTTTTAAGGGGAAAGAAGATTGAACTTTTACCAGATTGACTTGAACTGCATCTTAATGTGGTCAATATGATTGTGTTTCAGGAATAAAGTAAATAAACTTAAGATGTTACTAAACACCCGACAAAAGCATAATGTAAAAGTCCCATCCATATCGGCAAAAACAACCTATATGCAAAACTTTCTGAGCACCCATGAGGCAAGACAGGACAAATATCGAGATGTGCAGTTACAATAAAATCACAGTTAAAAAAATTTGTAATATAATCTTAACAGTTCTTCTGGAAAAAACAAATATATAGAAATAGGCAAGAGTTGCCTGAGTAAATGTTTCTGCATCACAGGGAAATGAGGCTATGTATTTTTTAAATTATTCAACTCCCTGTGATTTAACATGCCTTTGTTTGGTAGATTTTTGTATGTTTTATAGCAATCCCTAACAAAGTGATCTTGGTTTACAATAGATTCCTAGGAGGCTATACTGACTTTATAGTGAGCAAGAGTCTTCCTATTTCATGCTCTCATTACAACATGAGATGTAGATAAACCGCATTTACTTGATGGACTTGGATTTTAAATATTTTATTTGTGGACTAGATGCCTGAAGAATGTGACATATATTCTGGAGGATAGAGGTTGTTTGAACAAACCTAGATGTGCAAATTTGTTTGTCAATATACCCCTAACCTCTTCCAAATAATAGTAGTTTAAGAGCTTATGAATCAACCTGAACAGCTTGCTGATGATCATTTGACAGACTGTGTGGGAAATTGAGTTTACTTCAAATTTATGAACTGATGGAGCTATTCCTTATAATGATTAACAATGAGTCATAGAAGAAACCAAGGGTCATTCTCAGGCACATGTGCCTAACGTCAGGTGTGGAGAGAGTGAGAACAGTTGTAGAAGAGGGAAAGGTCTCATGACAGTCTGTTAGCTAATTTTCATTTTTAAAGCGAAGACACAGACTGGAAAAATTTTAAGGCAAACTTAGTACCTAAAACATCTCCAAAATGGGTGCTTTGTGAAAAGCCTGGGTCACAATCCCCAAAAGATTATTATTAATATAAGAAAGCAATAAGTCAGAGGAAGCTGTAATAATATCACAATATGTTTACTTAATTTGGGGACTCAGAATAGAATATAAGTGCGGGGAGCATAGGGTAGTGCACACATTGCTCTGATAATTGATGTTTTTACCTGAAAAACACATCATACACACATTCCGAGCCCCAGATGTGAAACACTTAGGAAAGTATAAAAAAGTAACTGAAGCAAATGTAACAGTAGATGGTTAAATAGAAAAAAGATACAGAACCAGTCTTCCAAGCCTGATTTCGTAATATAGTCAGTGTTAATCACACTTAAAAAGAGTAATCAATAAGATGAATACTGTTTTAATGGGAGTTCTTTCAACAATTGTTTGTCCAGCAGAGGCTGTACTGAATTCCTTTAGAGCGTTATTTTGTTCTAACATCCCAACAGTCTTATGAAGCATTATTTTGTTCCAACATCCCAACAATCCTATGAAAGAGGTATTGTTATTTTCCATATGTTATGGATAAAGAAACCAAACACAGAGTATAAAAACCTGTCCAAATCCACACAGCCAATTAGTAGGGGAGTTGGGATTCAAACCCAAGAATCTTGGTACCAGAAGCAGAAGTGTTGACTGCTAAGCTAAAGAAATATCATCTGGTGAAATCCAGACTATTAAATGATTAAATATTTTAAATATCTGAATAAATATAGTATAAAAACATTTATTTTTAAATTATATTTTGTAAACAAAATAAAAATTTTTGTTTCAAAAATTTCTACTAGCTGGCCTTCTGTTCTGTAGCACGACCAGAAAATGACCCAACGTTCCTTCCCTCATTCTTATAAAGTTAAATATTTCAGAAATAGCAAGGGGCGCCTGGGTGGCTCAGCGGCTGAGCATCTGCCTTTGGCTCAGGGCGTGATCCCAGGGTCCTAGGATAGAGTCCCACATTGGGCTCCCAGTGGGAAGCCTGCTTCTCCCTCTGCCTATGTCTCTACCTCTCTCTCTGTGTCTCTCATGAACAAATAAAATATTTAAAGAAAAAAAAAGAAGTATCAATCCAACCATGATCACTAATTTACTGTTTCTGCACTTCTGTATCTATAAGTGCCCTAAAATCAGACAGTGTGGACAATATACATACACATAACAGTAGTTTATAATCTAAAGTAGAAGACTAATGCATATGAAATGATTGAAATTACATTGGGAATAACTGTCTAAATGATTCTGCTTGAATGAGCAGTGACTAGAGCTGGATACAAATAGCCCTTCATACAATGCTAGACAATGCTCTAAGTGTGCTTCAGGAAAACCTGGAGACTCACATTTCAGGAGGTCCTCAAAATCAAAACCATCTTCCTAATGGTGCTTTACTCTCATTCTGTCATGAGCGGACATAGGCATTTTCCACCATTATGTGCTTGGAATGTAAACCCCTAACTTTTGCAACTCCAGCAAAGTGGGGAATCATAGGGAAAGACCACAGTGAGGTGGCCTGCAGCTCTGGGTCAGGCTTTCCAAGTTCATTGAAATAGTCCCTGCACAGCGCTATTCCAAGAATCTTCAAAATATGTGGTAGTAGGCGCTCTTGTCTTCTACACCGTGGTTGTCTAATTTGAGTCTGCATCAGAATCACCTGAAGGGCTTGTTAAAACACCGATTGCTGGGTCCCACCTCCAGATATCCTGATTCAGTGCTCTCAATTTTGAATCACTGTTCTCGGCTGTTGACCAGCCAAACTCTGACCTCTATCCAACTGGCTAGGCTTCAGATGGTAAAACCAAGTGTGTGACCTACTCTAAACTTTTCAACTTCCTGTGGTTTGTCCTCCTACATTGCTCTTCGAAAACTCACTATTTGGGTCCACTGTTCTCAGATAAATACTCGTGGAAAAAACTTTCAAAACATTTGACATTAAAGGTTCCTCCTAGACGTTCACGCATCATCGGTCATGTTAGTTGAAGTTGGAAGTTTTAGTTCTGAAATGATTCATTGGAATTGCAGATTATGCAGGTGAAAACCCTTGGAGCGTAAGCAGATATCTGGGAGCCACCCTCAATACTGTTTCTAGTCAGTAAAAGAGGTAAGTGTTTAAATAAAAATGTTATCTGTAATTGCTGAGAATATGCCTTTCATGATAATCTGAGTCATGCACTGCACCAGATAGAATCCCTCGTGGTGGAGAAGTCTTTGAGGGCTGTGGTCCTAATAGGGTGCTTGCCAGTATCCTGGTAGAATTAGGA
This sequence comes from Vulpes vulpes, assembly GCF_048418805.1. Taxonomy (NCBI): domain Eukaryota; kingdom Metazoa; phylum Chordata; class Mammalia; order Carnivora; family Canidae; genus Vulpes; species Vulpes vulpes. The sequence goes on from NC_132785.1 coordinate 91,008,656, forward strand.
AGTCCTCCTTGAGCTGCCCTCCAGACATGAGCACGCACAAAGGAAGGCTTCATCTGAAATTCTAAGCAAATAGAAGTCAAATGAGGAAAGTGGAACATTAAATTTTAGAATTGGCAAGTAGCAACATTTTGCAACCTTGAAGATATTATTGAAAGAAAGAGTTGGAATTCCACAAAACTGCAATTTTGACAACGAAATACCCCCCAAAGGTGAAGATTTTACCTGGAAAAAGATCTCAAGCACAGTTCTTTAACTCAGGGTAATAGGCACGAAAGTCATGCATGCCAAAATCCTGGAGGGCAGGGGAATAATCTGCAGAAAAGAGGAAAAGAAGAGAATTGACCTTGGTGGGGGGACCCTGAAACACTTCTTTAGATGGGCTGTGGTTACAGAGCCATTTTTTCTTGTGTCTTTCTTAGGTATTTAGCATTTCCAGTGAGAGATTTTCCTTCCCAAAACAATGTCAGGCTTCTCTGAAGCTGTCAGCATTGATATGCTGATATTTTACCCTCTCTTTTTATAGTTATCTTTGCTCAGGGTCTAGAAGTCTCCATTGTTTTTAAACCAAGAACTTCACAAGGCTTCCAAAGCCCCTCGTGCCTTGTTCATTCAATTTATCCAAGTTTATTCAACAAGAGACTGTAATGTGCCAGTTACTGTTATGCCTGTTTGGTATAACATACCATATTCAATGCCTTGGAGGAAGAGAAAGGTGTGCCTGACAGATTTTGCCCCGAAGGGTCTCATATATGGCCTGGTTGAACAAAGAGGTTGCCTACATTTACTCTGATGAGACAGAGGTGACAGGGATAATCGTGGCAAGAAAGCAGATGTAATATTCAAGGAGAGCTAAGTGAAGGGTGTGGGTGTCAGAAAAGGTTTGAGGGGCTATCTAAGCTGATCTTTGAGGAATAGGCAGATTTTTAACATGTAGAGATATGAGAGGGCAGTGCATTAAACTTGTCTGGGTGACAGTTTGTATGTGTAAAGCAAACCCAGCTCAGTATTCCAGGATCAATCCTTCCATAAGTTAGGTCAACTCTTTTACATAGTGAGTCCCCCCAAATAAAAGTCTTTTTGGAGTTCCAATAACATCCTTGCCTAGAAATATTTTTAGAGATTTTTTTTTCTCTTCCCTGGGCATTTAGTTTCCTAGTGTGAAATTTAATCCTTCACAGCATAAATTCATGTTTGTGCTTTGTCTGGAGTAAATTTTTAAAAACAACCTTGCTGAGATTTGTGTTATTTGTATACAAATGTTGCATTTGACATGGGAAAGACCTCTGCAAATCTGGCTGCCTCTAGACTCCTTGGGGGGAAGTAACAGACAAATCATCCCAGTGTAAATTTTGTATCATTGGGTCTGTCCCGGTAATACATTTCCAGTTGGAGGTTTTCATGGCAGAGGAAAAACACTTGGATTAAAAAGAAGAGAGGGATAAATAAGAAGGAGGAGGAAGTAGAGAAAAAAGCCCAAATGCAACAAAATGAAGGAGGAAGTTGTTCGGAAATGAGGAAAGAAAGCATGAAAGGAGGCAAGGGAGTGATCGAAAAAGACAAGTGATGAGAAGACTTTTTAAAGCAACGCAAACCCTTTTGCCTGTCCATACTGTAGGAAGTACCATGGATTCTCTGAGGGAGATTGCTCCCCATGGACACACCCATTATCAGGGCTTCAAACCTTCTGTCTGGCCCCAGCCTTTGGTATTCCTGTCCTTGTGGGACAGAGGAAAGACAGACAGAATGCATGGGCTGGAGGAGGCGATGCATGCCAGGGAAGCCCATGAGGATTGGAGGAAACAGACCACGCTGGCCCCAAGAGCCAGACACCTGTGTAAACTGCAGGAAGCTGAGAGGAGCCCAGCTGAGCTGATGGAGACACCACATGCACAGGCTGTAGGAGGCAAAGTCACACAGAGACAAGGGCAGGCGCACATGCATGCGTGTGCACACACATACACGCATACACGGGGAAATGAATAGAGGCAAACTGATCTAGGAAAGGGCAGAGACACATTGGGAAGGAAAAAGAAATATTAATACAAGGAAAATCACCTCCCTCCTGCCATTATCTAAAGGAAAATGTCTACTTCTAAATAAATGCTCTCCTATTGCATTTTCATCAAAAATTTATTTGCCACATCAAAAAAATGTAAACCACTGGATTTCACTGGATAAAGAATACTCAGTTAATGTAACCTAATGATTTGTCAAATATCTAGACATATAGGAGTTCACACACACACAAAAAAAAACCTAGAGGCATTTTGCCAAGTGCATGTGCCCAGGCTGCACCCCAGACCTACTGTAGCAGAATTTCTGGCTAAATCATAGGGGCTACTGAGGCCCACTCCTACTGAAGGGCTCCTGAGACATTGGGAGTGCCTTGCATTCCCTTTAGAGGAACATAGAGCCTGTCTCTGGGAAATGAAACTGTTCGCCTGTTCTGTGTTTTAAAGAGAAAATATCCAACGCACACCCAAACATGCAGAAGGAAACAGTGATAAAGATCTTGAAATTTGAATTCTTAGAAAAACAGTATACAATATAAACAAGTTAACATCAAGCACTTTCACAAATGCTCTAATCTACTATCATTAAGGTATAATGATTCTTGCGTACCCAAGCATATTTATTCCCATGTTTTTGGTACTTGACCACAGTGCAAGATGGTGTTTCCCAAAGTATGCTCCATGGCATACTAATCCTCCAGAGGGCTCTTTGGGAAAAAAGTTAAAGGAGATTGAGCACTGCTACACATTTTCCCTAGCATCCCCACACATACACCAACCACTATGATTCAACAAATATCAATATTTAAGACATTTTTTTAAACCTACTTAATGTATTTTTAAAATTATTTTCCAAATTTATGTGACCACAGAGCCAATCTTTAGTATAACACCTATGAGTGTAATGAGGAACTAGTATTACAAGAAACTCACTTTTAAAAAGCACTGAAACTTTGTATAAAGAAAGTAACTGGTCACCAATCAATCACATCTTCACATTTCTTAGAAAGAGGCAAAGCCAGTGATTTGCAAAATTATAATTATAAAACCCAGCAACAAAACAGGCCTATGTTAAAAGCACAAACAGGCATTCAGTATTTTCCATACTCTATGTTCCTAAACTACCTTAGATGAAGATCAAACTAAATTATTTTTGATTCATTAAAAAAAAATCCTGCTTTCTGAGAAATTTGAGCTAAACACAGCTCATGGGCATATCAGACAGGGAATATTACTTCTGGCTGGTCTACAGAAGCAAATTTAATGCTAAACTCACCCTGAAAAGAAAGTCACTGGTACAAGATTAACTTGGATGAGCGTCTTCTTGTGCTCAGGATGCCCTGCCGCCCATTGGGTTGAAGTATAGGGTGGAATCAGATCCTATAAGGTCCCTGTCCCTTCACTTTGCAGTCTGTCTCAGATCCTTAGTGGAGCCAGCACACAAGGAGGATGATTGTAAGTAGATTGAATCAGCTGTTGGTGAAAACATTGGGTTGATTCATAATTTCATAATTCACCAGCTCATACACATAGGTTACATGAGCAAAGCTAGCTTGATGGAAAGGCCTTCAGAGATCCCTGAAAGGTGGGGTAAATCTGGTTTTAGAAAGGAACACAAGGAGTGCCTGGGTGGCTCAGTTGGTTAAGCATCCAGCTCTTGGTTTGCTCAGGTCATGATCTCATGGATGGTGAGAGCAAACCCCGAGTCAGGCTCAGCGGAGTCTGCTTGAGGATACTCTCCCTCTGCCCCTCTCACCACTCGTGCACACACACTCTTTCACTCTCTAAAATAAATAAATAAATATATTTTTAAAAAAGGAACACAGGATGAGAGACAAATCTCTCATGAGGGGAATTGGAAAGCTAACAAGTTAAGAATATACAAGTTTGGGCAGCCCGGGTTGCTCAGTGGTTTAGCACCACCCTCAGCCCAGCGCCTGATCCTGGAGACCCGGGATCGAGTCCCACATCAGGCTCCCTGCATAGAGCCTGCTTCTTCCTCTGCCTGCGTCTCTGCCTCTTGTCTCTCTCTCTCTGTCTCTCATGAATAAATAAATAAAATCTTTAAAAAAAAAAAGAATATACAAATTTTATTTCTAGACTTAATGAACCAGGAGAAAGAGAACTTCATAAGTTGTTACTGAGTGGCAGTCATATTTGGTACTATAAAATGAGCGAACAGACTGTTTAAAAGTTGGGCTTTTTATCATGGAGGTAGCTTTTACACATGGTTTTGGAGCAAATGGTTGCTAGGAAATATGACAGAATGAGAACACAGAGTGTAAGTGATATTTGGGGTGTGTGCAAGATAGGGTGGGGTGCGCAAGATGATCTAACATAACTAAATGTAACTAAATACATTGCTTGTCTGTGGCTGATTTGGCATTAATTTTAAGTCTTTATTTTGAAATTTCCAAAGCATACCTTTCTAACTTGGTTTTTGAATATGAAACCTGATAGCATTCTTGTAAAACCCAGTATCCACACGATGAATGATGGTGGTGAAAGAGAACAATTCAGCAAGAAAATAATACAAAATTCCATACATTGTTTATCAGGTGAGAATTTTGTTAATTAAGTCTCAGTTTTCTTCTTAATAGAAACAGGTGTGGCTTTATTCAAAGTAAAAATGTCAAATAATCTTCTAACAGTGACAATGTTATATGCTGTTGTTTGTTGATTCTAATTGCTCTTTCTTTCCCAAAAACCTCTTCCTTGTCCCACCCCTGAATATTTCAGATAGCACCAAACCAGCAGCTGGGGCAATCAGAGCATAGCAGCTGGCTCCTCTGGGTGCTAAGGAAAAAAACAACCACTACCACCACCATTTCAGTAATGGAAATGAGATGATGTTTTTCAAAGCACCCTCTGTGTGAAATGTGCCACAGACACAGACCCATTTGTAGTTCCCCTGTGTGACTTCATTGAGGCTAAAGAGGGAAAAAAAAAAAAAAAGGTTTTTATTACCTTTGAATTGATTGGGTTACTCAAACTGATGGTTTAGAACCAATTGATTGGTTTGTGGATGAAAGAAGTATATATAGCTCTAGATAACATTTGGAGAAAATATTAACTGTAAAAAGTAGATCATAAGGAAATGTGCATAGGATAATCCCATTTTGTTAAAATAAGTAACCTTTTTTCCATGAAAAATGTATCATAGGTCATGAGCTGCTAAAGTGATAGTCTTGATGTGTTGGTTTTGATTGAGATGTCAATAGGACAGATTCAGAATGAGTAGGAGACAGGCCTCCATAATTTCTGACTTCAGAAATGAAATGGTCAAGTATGAGTTTTACAGTTCTAGGTCACTTGCCAAAGGACCTTTCACTTACATTGAGACTATAAAGGGGTCATGGCAGTGAAGGGGGTTTTCAGGAAAATAACTGTAGAGAACTGTCACAGTATTCCAAGTTCCCCTCCCCCAAGGCAGGAGCTAGGGAGTGCCACCTTCTTCACTTCCAGTCTTGTGAGAATGGACTTCCATGGGATTACTCAGAGAGCTCTGAGTATACTGTCTTTAGGCACACAGAGAACTAGTAACTAACACACTGAGTGTTAAAAGCCACAGAGCAGTGAGGTAGAGATAGCTGCCTTGGAATTAGTCTATTGTCCTAGAGTTTGTTGGGGGAAAAAGATGTGTATTTCTCATGGACCAGAGGTGAATCACACGTGAAGGCAGGCTAACAAAGGATGGTCTTGGGTGGAAGACCTTTCCTAGAAGCTGCTCAGGTAGTTGCAAATAACCATCCCAAATAGAATTGTATATAGTCCTCAGTGATGGGAATCTCTGAATAACTAGCAAGAGGATCAAAAGAAGTAGTTAGCTTTAACTAGAGCATTTTTGCACGTGAAAATGGAAGCTACTAATAATTATTCTGGAACAATAAACATAAACTAGCACTGTTCCAAGCAAACTGCAAAGAATGGTTATCTGAATTTTTTCTGTCACTCAGGTAGCCTACCAATGACGGCAGCTCTCACTATTTAAGATCATGCCAATACGCCATTGGCCAGACCACAAAGGGATCGGAAATCTTAGGAGAAAAGGATAAACTATGAAAAAGAAGAGAGGAAAGGACCATATTCCCCATTTCCAAGAGTTATTCAGTTGTCTGTTACTTAGTTTTGAAACTAAAAGGGGTTTTAAGCTAGTTTTTTGCTGCTAATTTCTAATTGTACTGCAGTATATTTAATGAATATGTCTACATGATATTGATTTATTAATGCTTTTTAATGGTTTAAGACCTTTGTAAAAGTTTTACATGTTTAAAGACAAGTAGTATTCTCAGTTTGCTGGGGTAGAGTTCCACATATATTGCCAACCTAAACCTCACACATTACCTGAAAATTAACTCAAAATGGACTGTACATTTAAATAAAGTCATAAAACTATAAAGCTTTTTAAAGATAACATAGGAGATCATTCAGACTGAGCACTTGATGAAGAGTTCTTAGACAAATTACCAAAAGCATGATCCATTAAAGAAAAAAAAAATCAGTAAATTGAACTATATCAAAATTAAAGTCTCTTGTTCTGCAAAGGACCCCATTAAGGGGTTAAAGAGACAAGTTGCAGATTAGGAAAAAATATTTGGAAATAACATCTGATAAGGGACTGGATTATATAAAGAACTCCTAAACTCAACAATATAAAGACAAACAATCTAATTAGAAAATGGGCAAAGACAAAGAGACATTTCACTAAAGAGGATACATGAATGGTGAAAACACACATAAAATGATGTTTATTATTGGCCATTAGGGAAATGTAAATTAAGAATGTGATGAAATATCACCACACATCTATTGGAACAGCCAAAATTAAAAATATTGACAATGCCAAATGCTGGCAAGGATGTGGAGAAAGTGGATCTCTCATACATTTTTGGTCAGAAAGAGTTTGGAATTTTCTTTAAAAACTGAACATATGCTTACCATATAAACTTGATATTGTACTCCTGAGCATTTATCCCAAAGAAATAAAAGCATGTCTGCACAAAAGTCTACATATGACTATTCATAGCATATTTATTTGTAATGGTCAAAATACCCTTCTTCGGTAGAGGGATGGTTAAAAGCTCTGTGGCTTTTAACACTCAGTGTGTGTTAGTTACTGTGCTGTCATACAGCAAACTTAGGTTATACATCTATATCATGGAATACTATTCAGCAATAAAAAGGAGCAAACTCTTGATACCTACAACATACATGACCTTGATGGAGCTCAAGGTCAGTACACTGAGTGGGAAAAAAGACAATTTTAAAATGGTTACCTATTATACGTTTCTATTTATATAACATTTACAATGATAGAATTATAGAGGTGGAAAAAAATTAGTGATGCCCATGGTAAGGTGGTAGAGGGAGAGGAGGAAAGTGGATGTCATGAGGAAATCATTATCATGATGCAATGGTTTTGTATCTTGATTGTGGTGGTGGTTACACAAATGATAAAATACCCAGAGCTACGCTCACACTCAATACTAAATTCCCAGTTTTTATATTGGGCTCTACTTACATTAAATGTGGCCTCTGAGGGAAACTGGGTGAAGGGTACATGAGACTTCTCTGTACTATCTTTGCAATTTCTTGACTCTATGATTACTTAAAAAGTTCTAAAATTTTTCATGAGGATAAACTCTAAAATAACAACCCTACAAATTGTAAATCAACTTAGATCCCAGATCTAAGAGGAGTCTAGACAATATGAAACAAAGAAGTATATGTTAGTGAGAAATGAGTTACCCAAATGCATATTTTTTTCCACTGGCAAATTTTTTTAAAGAATGCCTTAAGAATGTAATTACTTATTTTTCGACTTTGCGGATACTACCTTTTTAAGTAAAATACTTTTGAAATATCTACTACCATTTTTTTCTAATTTTTTTCAAGTCATAACCAGTTTTATTGCAAAAGGACCCTGTGCACATTTATCAGTTCTAGTACCTTAAGAGCTACCCAACAGGTCATTAACATACAGACACATGCATCATGAATAGCAAGAAATATCACCAATTCCTTCTGCACATTAGCGACTTGTAACCCCTGAGCAACAATGATCACGTCACTGAGATCTGTGAATGGTCACTTTTTTGTATTCATCTTGAGTGGAAGATGCAATGACGAGTACAAATGCAATAAACATAAACATTTTCTTACCAAAAAATGTCACAAAGTAAACCAAAGTATTTTACAGAATTTCCTACAAACACCATAAAATGGCCTCCACTTAAGCTCTCTCCTCACATCGAGTGAGCCAACTGGGTGTGCGTGGTGTGGTGACTTCGCATGATGCACACAGATTCGGATCTTCATATAAACCTGCCAGGTACACTTCCCTATCCTCCTGAGGCACACCAGTGGCAACGCTCTGAAACCTCTAGTTTTGAAATCCTGGGCTATCTTCCTCACCAAACTCTGGAAAGGCAGCTTATGGATCAGAAGATCTGCAGATTTCCAGTAACCACATGTCTTTGGAAGCTCCAATTCCTGGCCTGCAGTGATGAGGTTTTTCCACCCTGCCAGTAGAGAGAGCGCTTCCCCCCCACCCCAGCGTTAAGGGGCAGCTCTTTGCGGGGCACTTTCTCACACAGTCGGCTTACCTCGGGCCATTTCTTTCACCTGCTGCCAAAGTCTTGGGCCACTTTTTGCTGCCAGATGCAGAGCTGCAGCCACCCAGCAAAAGCAAGAAGTTCCTCTGAGGAATAACACAACTGCTCTGTGCTCTACTGACATTTTTTAATAGTTGAAGGTAACAGAATGTGGAGATTTGCCCGAGTTATATATCCTAAGGAATAAGGTTATTCTGAAAAGCAATTTATTGAGGATAAAGGGGTTCTGTACTATACTTCCACTGATCACAAAAAGGTTAGTGATATTATTCAATGTGACGCTTCTGTATATGTTTGTACATCAGCTCTAGGACAGGCAGACAGTACCAGAAGTCTCTTTTAAGTTTGACAGCCCCAGAGATTAATGATGAACTCTACTCTGCTTCTGCTTTGCTTGACTGCCAAGAGATTTCTGGGTGTCACACAGCAAACTTAGTGAATCTGATTGAAGAAATATTTATAGACTGAAATGATCAGTTGAGAAGAAGAGCCTGTAATTATCACTGGCAATGGAACAAACATGGTGAAAGCTATGAGTGATTTAGAAAGAACCCAGGCATATGATGCTGTGTTCTCATCCTTTATTTGTGTCCATTTTTTTGGTTGCTTGAGGAAGGACAGTAAATCTAGTCCCTGATATTCCATCTTGGCTGGAAGAGAATGTCCCCAGATATTTGCTTTTAAACATATTAATTCATGTAATAGGAACTTTAGTAGAATTTCAGGACTTGTGATATGAAATTCAGAAATAGGATATGAAAATCAGTCCTTCAGGTAAGAGATATTTTCTTAAGAAAATATATTTTGTAAGAGTCTTTCTTTATGATTAACTTCTGTATCTTTGTTTTCTGCTTTTAAGCCTAAGACCATCCTAAACATTTGAAATTTGCCTTTATAATGAATTCCATTGGGAAAGGCAGGGCAACATAAACAGAAGCAGTCCTTTGTGAGTGTGTGAACTCTAAATCAGTAACAGGCTTTAATCTATAACATAAAATTGATGTTCTCTATGTCAGTGTTTTAAAGTGGGGCACATTTATTCAATCAGGACGGCTTAATGCATAGAAGATTGGAAGGAGATTCTACTCATGTAGAACCTGCTGCAGAGTCTACCCCTAAACCAGGCATGTGACCTGCAAGCCATATAACTCCTTTAAACCTCAGAGTTTTTCACCTGTAAATGATGAGGCTACATAACATTAATGATACTCATAAAATCAAAAGTTATTTATTCAAACTTCTGAAAGAGCAATATGACAGCAGGGATGGGAACAGAAATTTTAAAGAAAGTGATGAAGTCTAGATTTAGCCCTTGCAGAGAAAGGGACAGTGAGTTGACCAAGGATAGGTGAAAGGACCTACCAGGGTTACATAGGAGTCGGCTGAGAGCAGGATTCTTTGGTCCCTGTTTTCAGGAAAATGTGGTTTTTCTGCAATGGGGAAAGCAATAGCTCTCAGCAAATATTTTTCTTATATGTCATCTCTACTATGTTTTAGGGACCAGAGAGCCAATATTAGGTAAATGAATGAAGAAGAGATCATTAGATGGGGGTTGACAGCTTGGACTCATTACCTCTAAAGTACCTTTCGACCCAGAAATTCTATCTTCCTTCACAAGAATGAAGGTGCAAAGACTTAAGGGAACAGAGATAAAGAAAAAATTAATTTACATCAGAAGAACCAAGGAGGCTTGATGAAGATAGGAACTGAGCTTCGATGTGCACATGCCACTCGATGCTCATTCTAGTCTGATTGTGTGTATCACGATCAACAATCAAAAAATAATCTCAGAAGCATGATAACCAACACTTGAAGAGTGGCATGTGTCTTTAGTGCAGGTTTTCTTAGATGGTGTGGCTGGAGGTTTCACACGTTCTTTGCAGGTAACTTTCTGAAACTCCTGTTCAGACAGGCAATTTTCTCTTCTAAATCTTGCACTACATCTTGCCAACAGCTACAGCCATCAGTATACTCCTCACAACAGGCCATCTTTCCCCAGCCCTGTCCTTGGCAGAGAGAACCAACATGACTTCGCCCCTACCCTGCAGCTGCCCAGCTCCCTCTACGAACCCAGAGGCCCAAAGACCTTGCCTGGTTCTCTCTTTCCCCCACAGGAGTTGCACACAGAACTCTGGGACATGGGATTCATTTCTCACTCTGACCACTTTTCTCCTGAAATATTCTTGAGAAGAGTGAAAAAAAAAAAACCCTCTCTGTTGCAATATAAAACAAGCCCTTTGAAGGGTCAAATAAATGCAGTTGCTTAAAACTAAAATGAAATATATGTTGTATATAAAAACATACACAATCTATTGATAATTTGGCAGAGGGTATGGTTGGACAGAGACCCTGTAATTTTCGACTTCACTCCTGGCTGAGAGCCCTGTTTCGACCAACTTAGTTCAGCTGATGAACTGGCTTATTCTTTTTTTTTTTAATTTATTTATTTATTCATGAGAGACACACAGAGAGAGGCAGAGACATAAGCAGAGGAAGAAGTAGGCTCCTTGAAGGGAGCCTGATGTGGGACTTGATCCAGGATCCCAGGATCACTCCCTGAGCCAAAGGCAGATGCTCAACCACTGAGTCACCCAGGCATCCCGAATTGTCTTATTCTGAATGTGTTTTTATGTGTCCTATACCACACCATTCTGGGTGTGAAAATGCCACCCTTTGTCCTTCTTCCTAGACATTCGTGTGTACTGCAGACTCCTCTGAACATTGACAAATGACAAGAAGGAGCTACCTCACAGAGAATTAAACATTTACTCCTCCTCTTCATTGTTCTCAAAAGTCCCCCGGCTATTTCCTACAACTCAACACAAAGACCCCAGGAAGGCAGAAAGACCCTAAAGTGAAAAAAGACTGGAAGGGGAAAGATTTAGAAGGACCAAGAAAGTAAAGTCAAGTTAGCCTAAAAGACCCTAAAGTAGAAAGCAGAATTAGGACAGACATTATATTGAAGATCTTTAACCATATGGACAACTTGTCCTCTCCTTATCCTATAACATTCAAACTGTTCAGAAAATATATATATAAATGGACACTTACAGGTATTTCTTTGGCCTTTACTATGTATATATAGATCCATTGTTTTCAGTAATAGAATTACAGTGTGGAAATTTAAGGCCATTGGCTTTCATACTGCTTTAGCAAATATGCAAAAATACAGGGAAATAGAAACTATCTTACGAATGTTCATAAAAACAGAAAGTACTCTAACTTTAGATTTGAATACATATTGGTCTAATTTCCACTCATTTTCTTTTTTTTCAATCTAAGTAAATATATATACACACATTACATACACATACGATGTTGCCATGTTATATAACAACTGTATAGATCAATTACTATTTCAAATAAGCCTCACTACATCCATGGGGCTTAAGAAGAAACAAGAGTGGTGGTTCCTATTTTGAGATTAGGAAAGCAAAGCAGAGAAGGGTTAAATGCCTTCCTTACCACAAGGTCACAGGGAGAATCTATGCTGGGAGAGAGAGAAGGGGTCTTTCCTTCACCGTGTACTGTTTTATATGTTAACCATCACACACATGCTAAGTCAATAGATGCTGGCATTTTACATAAATATATGATGATGCAGTGCTATATGTAATAAAAATCTGAAGCATGAAATGTGGAAGCAATTCAAGAAAACAGATCTCACATTTTTGCCTTTGTCAGAGTCAGAATCTGACATGCTCTGATTAAAATTCAACATCTGCAGGCATTTAAAATTAAAATATACAGGTATTCATGTTTTCCTCCTTCCACAATGTTTTATTGCTGCTTTTTTCATCTTAAATATTAAAAACATTACATTATTTTATTTCATATGTCGAACTTCATGTCAGTATATTACGTACTGCCCTTTCACCTCTGAGTTCTGGTTCAAATCCAGCTCTTAGCTGAGGAAATAAAAAACATCTGAAAATATTTAGTAGACTCATCTCAAGGCCTAATGGACCACAGTTTACATTCACTTGACAAACACAACAAACAAACAGATTTGCCACAAATTAAAATGCTTGTGTGAAAACACTCAAGAATGAACGGTATAGAAAGGCCTCTCAGACTGACCTAAGAGCTATGCCTTTATTCCATGGAGAATTTGAAACAAAGATGGTGAAAAATCTGGGCTGCACCTGTCCCCACCCAAAACAGGTGAATGAAGGATCCAGATTGTAGAAATTCACCTCTGCCATTTTGTGGAGGGGAAAGCTGCCATTTAGAAGGGGACAGGGATGGGAGGAATCAGAGAAAACAGCCCTAAAATAAATCATCAGCTGTATCACATTACTCTTCTGTTCATGCAAAAATTATTTCTTGAGGCATGCACTGCACTCACTCTGTTAGGTACTTTTTCATTGGTGCCTTCTAGCAAGTCAGGAAAATAAGGGTAATCTTTATTTTGATTTTGAAACAAGCCTGCTTATTCTCTTAAGGACCAACTTTTATGTACAAGTTCATATTTCATGATTTTAAAACAAGGAAACAATAGACCATTGCATATTAAATCTGCGACCCTCTCTGGGAGTGGAGGACCAAGTGCCTTCAGAGGCAAGGGGATTCTGAAGAGGACAGGCCCCATATAAAGGCATTCTGATTTTTCTCATGTTCAATGCCATGTAGCCCAAAAAATATATATGTGCAAGCCACCAGTGCCTCTGCTCCATGGCTACTCTCCAGGCCCTACATTTAATGGCCCATTGGTCTGTGCTCCTTGTTCCACCATCATGTCCTCTCTCCCTCACCTCCTCATCTTCTTTCTAGAAGGCACTAGACCATTGCAACTACAAAGGGAATGAGTAAATCGAATACTTAAGTCAAAAGTACAATGTAAAAATGTCTTGGGAAATCTGTTAAAATGCATTTTTCCAGGACCAACCTTAGAGATTCTGATTCTGAAGGGTTGACCTGGGGCCTGGGAATATGCATTTTAAAGGCTTGTGAGGAGATGCTGATGCAGTTGGTCCAAGGATCTATGCTACCACCTGGACCTGACTCCCGTTTTCAGTGGCTTCATCAATGTCAAGGGAAAAAACAACAGAGGGGAAACATCCATGCCCATCCTTGCTTCCTTTCTTTAGCCTTTAGGGCTGGCCATCTAGGACGGTGTCATGGAGGACAGAGGATCCAATATGGCTGAGGAGAAAACAGCATTTCAGGTGACAGGGACCAGTAACTAGGTATATCCCATCCCAAATCTCCCTGAGCTGGCAAGACACCTTTGATGACTCCATTCTTAGCTCACATGCTCCACTGCTTAATTCCCACCACCAGCAGAAAGTTCTTCCTCCCCACTCACTTGCATTCTTAAGATTTGAAGCCTTTTTGTTTTTAATTCTCCACTCAGCAGCAATAGAAAACATCAGGCACCACCCTTGGATAGGAGAGAATCATTTATATGGTGTTAAGTGACACACCAAGAAAGGCCATGGTAAGAGAAATACTAAATTCAAGTGTGGTCTGAATCAAACTTCCATAGGAACTCTTCAGTGGTCAAATTCTGATTTATGATAACCGTTTGGTTTTTTTTGTTGTTGTTGTTGTTGTTGTTTTTAAGATTTTATTTATTTATTCATGAGAGACACAGAGGGAGAGAGAGAGGCAGAGACATGAGGCAGAGGGAGAAGCAGGCTCCATGAAGGGAGCCCGACGTGGGACTCGATCCCGTGTCTCCAGGGTCAGGCCCTGAGCTGAAGGTGGCACTAAACCACTGAGCCACCTGGGCTGCCCAATGATAACAGTTTGAAAAGTCTTCCATAGATCCTTTTAGCTTCTCCATGGTACAACTTGGAAATAGTTGATTCTTATATTTTGTATGTGAAGTTTCTGCCAAGCCTTAAATGGCCTTTCTAGTTGACAACTAGAAAATACTGACAAATACTTAAAGACAGAGCTGCACTCAAACATTCAAATTTGGTAGCATTAACTCCAGTAACATAACTGACATCCCACTTAAAGAAGGGGAGAAAAATCATAAAAGCCTTTTGTTTCACTTAATTTAATATTTGACAAGTCCCTTAAAGAACAACCAGGATATTCTCACCAAGTATTTTCAGCCATGTCTTGACCCCATCTGTGCCTGGAGTTGGTAAGCATCTGAAGGTCTAATAAATCCTTCTTGCCTGACACCCAGCCCCCAACAAGGTCTGTTTTGGGTGGTATGAATCACAGGGCACTGATCTGATTCCAAGGCAGGTGTCTCTGTGATAGGCAACAGTATGGTTCATTCTACTTTTGCACTGTGTCTTTTGCACTGTCTTCACTGTATGATGCCTCTCAGTCAAGGCCAGTCAGATGAAAAAACATATTTCCCCTATTTAGGAATTTAATGACATCAACTCAGGTCATAAACTCACCTCCAGCACATGTGATTATGACTAGACAAGTGACAGAGGATACAAATCTGTAGTGGGGAAAGTGAGGGTGATGGTGGTGTTCTAACCTACAGCTTATTGTTTTGTTTTGTTTTTTTCTAGTACATACCCCATTATCAGAAAATTGGTATTTTTCTTATGTTGGCCATTAATTTGGGCCCGTCATGTTATATAGATGCCTTTCACACTTTCTGTGAAGAGTTTTGCTATTAAAAATACCACAAAGTGGAGTCAAAGGTATGATCTTCAAAGTGTATTTTTCAAGAATAAGATAACAAGCAATTTTCATTGATAAAAGGTAACTCACATTTGCTTACTTAACCAACCAGCAATCATTTACGAAGACTCTATTATTTCCATACTACTGTACTCCATGTTATTAAGAATATAACACTATAGTAAGATCTATTCGTACTTTCCAAAAGTATAAAATCTGGGTAAACAGTCAAGACTTAACTTATGATAGAGAACAATTATAACTCCAATACCCAGCACTGTGTGTGATTGGTCCATGGTAGATATTTAATAATTTCTTACACACACAATAAATGAACATTAAATGTTGAGGCACAGATTGAAAATTCTATAGGTCTAATAAGAGATAGTGTGTGGTGTTTCTCAACCTCCTTTACCATGGAACTCAGCTTTCTAGAAGCTCCTTAGGGAATCATGTTCCACAGAACCCACTTTGGGAACACTAACTCAGACCCACTTCAGTGGGTGGAATTCCTACTGGGTGTGGTAAGGAACAAAGAATTAAATGGATGAAAATGAGAAGGAAATCTAGACAGAGAAAAAACAAAAGCATAAGGTGGAGGTCAAAATTAACTTAGAACATGGGAAAAAAAAGGAAATTTACCTAAATGGTTATAACTTAAATCACTAGAGATTTGCCTGGTTTTTATAATATTCTGCTTGGACAAATAACACCTGTTATAATCAAAATAGACAGTGAAAGCCTGAGATGACCTTGTGACAGTACAATAAGCACTTGGATTTATATTCTCTGGGAAAACTAGCAATCGGTTGATCCATATTTGGGGTCCAGAGCCCAGACAACCAAGTCTAAAGGTTTTTCAGTTCTCTTATTAGAAGCTTCTGTAGAAATTGGGGTGGGGAGGGGAGGGTGGTAAAGAAATGGAGGGCGAAGATAAGGGAAAGTCTTATTTTTATCCCTTTTTTCAAAGTAAGAGATGTCAGTACAGCATTTGAAGTTCTAGATGTTTTTGTTTCTTCATTGATTTTTCTACATCTCGAAATAGTCTTTTAAGAGAACAATCCTTTCTTACATCTCTTTTACCTCCTTTTTTCTGGATGCTTTTACTTCCAAATAAACTTTCAGAAAAATTTCTATTCATGACAGGATTTTGATAGTTAACCTCTTCTGCCCTGTCTTGGATAGGCAGTTGATTAGTTTTGTACACTGACACCTATGTTCCTTATTCCAGTTTGTACTTTTACAAGAAAGTAGTAAACTAGAAGATGGTCTTTAAAAACCTATGTATCCTTCTAAGACAGCTATTTTTGACAGTAAGACAAGTCCTGTCAGGTGAAGGAAATCCATACCCAACCTAAGCCCTCTACCAAGGGTTGCTGTACCTAGAGGCAACCATTCCTTTGTGCCTGTACCCTTCCCACATGGCATCATCAGCGTACTCAGCCACTCCATATAATTATGAAATTTTCATAGGTTGGTCTTTTCTATCAGAAAGCAAAACTGTTTGATTTAGGGGCCAGATGTTTTTCATCTTTGCTTACCTAATCCTATTTCAGGAGACAACACCCAGAGATAGTACTGTCTAGTGGTTAAGAACGTAGGTTCTGGCCCTGAGTGGGTTGGAATCTTGGCTCAGCCACCTTACAGGTTGTATGACCTTTGAAAAATTGCTTTATGCTCTCTATGCCTCTGTTTCTTCACCTACTAAAAAGAGGATAAAAATAATGGCTATTACTTGTGATGGGATTAAACAAGCATTGAGTACTTAGAACAATGATTAAAAATATCAGCTGATTTTCAGGAACCAACATAATAAATGTTCAGTCAATGTTTGAATGAAAGAAAAAGTCCACCAACATAGGAGGCTACATGGGAATAGACTGATTGTAAAAATATACATATAGAATTTGTGAGGAAAACAAAGTCTAGTAAGATACAGTCCATGGCAGTATAAAAATTACAATCTAGGAGGGAAACTAAGACATGCACATGAGTCATTATAATACTAGATAGAATCTGATAAATACTCTATAACAAGAAACAAAGTGTAGCAGGAGTTCAGAGGAGAAGAGAGATGATTTCCAACAGAGGGGATCAGTAACTGCTGCGTGGGCTGATAGATCTTTCAACACAAGAGAACTGTGTTTACACAACATCTGTTGCATCATCTCCCCCTAGCCTTCTTCCCCCCGGAGACTAGTAGATTAAAAAAAAAATCCTCCTTTACAATACATAGAAATTGAGACTTAGAGAGTCAAATTTGCATCTTGTTTTGGGCTAATTACTTAAATTCTGAGTTATGTTTTTGAACAAGGACAGGGGATGGGTATTCCCAAAGGGTTGTCTGCTATTTTGTGCAACCAGAAAACTTTTGCGGCCAAGCACCAGAGGCATATGCATGAGCGTAACACCAGGAGAGCAGCCAAAGCCCCACTCGGGATGCTTTTATTTTTTGTCTAAAGTGGATGTTTTTCCAAGCAAATTGCATTGTGTTCCAAAAGGAGATCCATCATACTTGTCTTTGTGGTTACAGAGCAGGAATCAAAATGATGGGGTGATGGGTGCCTGGGCCAAAGGAAAAGGTTCTCCAAATCAGAGGCCCCTCCCTTTGCCTGGTCCTTTTCAAGAACAAGAAAATCTTTGGAATGAAAATGTAGCAAATGACCTTGAAGGAACCTATCGCCAGGATTTGACTCCTAGGGAGTTTTAGACACTTGGGAAATCCAACCAAGCCACTGGTAACTTACACCCAGACTACACAGAATGGAGAACCAGTTTATATTTGTCTGGTGATGTAAAGACTTCTCAAGTTCTGGAGAGGTAAATCACATTTTGTAAGTTTGGGCGATTCTGGGGTATACAGCGCAGATTTCCAACCCCATCAAATATATGCACTCCTAAATACATTAAGGCTATTAAGTATTTTCTAAAAGTTAAAACTATAAACTCCATGAGCTTAAGCCAAAATACACACATATTCTTATAAGTTCATGGTGTGTGTGTGTGTGTGTGTGTGTGTGTGTCTTTTCAAACAGGCCTACATTTGAAATTATGATCCTTGTTTTTCTTTTTTTTTTTTTTTTTTTTAAAGTAACTTTTATTTTTTTTTTTTTTTTAATTTTTTATTATAGTCACAGAGAGAGAGAGGCAGAGACACAGGCAGAGGGAGAGAAGCAGGCTCCATGCACCGGGAGCCTGACGTGGGATTCGATCCCGGTTCTCCAGGATCGCGCCCTGGGCCAAAGGCAGGCGCCAAACCGCTGCGCCACCCAGGGATCCCCTGATCCTTGTTTTTCAATGTCTTACCACACTAGACTGGGTTTCAAATGACCAAATCCAAGTCAGGGGCAGAATTTTAAGACATTAGCTAGTACCACTCCCTATAGAACATATCTAGGGTCTTTAGTATACAGGAGCACCATTTCTTCACTGAACCCTCGTCCTATCTCACCCCAAGCTCACTAAGAGAGATTTATCTCAGGCATCGTCTCCCCACACTGCTCCTACTACCATTTCAACAGAGTCCTTATTCCATCCCTTTAGTCATCTTCCCTACAGTTCTTGAAAGGATGACGCTTATATCTCCAGAAATACTGACCTCCATTACTAATCTAGTTGTGAATCTCTTCCCTTCTCCCTAAAGGGAAGCTGGCCTCTTAGTTCTCTATTCTTTCCCTGACAGCAATTTTTCCAGCTCCGTTTTTTTCTTGGCCCTAGAATATGTACCCATGTCTGTCTATGCCTTAAAAAGAACTGTTAACGTTATCATCATCTTCATCCTCATTTCTGCCATCTATCATTTATTGATGACAATGTGCCAGGCACTACACTAAGAATTTTATTATTTATTTAATCCTCACAATAATACTTTTCAGTTCAGTATTTCTGTCCCTGGAAACTAACCTTCAAAACTCAGCTCCTGGGATAGGTGAGTCTAATTCTACTGTTTGGTTACTTTGTCCCATGCTCTTATTACCATGATGTGGTTTCTGTTTTCATATCAGCCTTGCCACAAATGTCTCCAAATAAAACTGACCCCCCAAAACACCCTCTTATCCCTGCAGATCCTTGGGGATCTTCAGGGATCAACCCACTTCTTTTTGATCACTGACTTAGGAATCCACACAAGGTTTGTTTATAGACTCCTTCCTTCTGTACTGACTCTGTTGGGAGTGTTTATGTGCTCCAATAGTTTAGTTCTTACCGAAGACATTTGAACTGTCACTGAGTCTCAAAGCACCATCCCAAACTTCTCTCCAAGCAGATAAAACACAATTTTCCAATGGTCAGACACAAATATCCTTAAAATCTCAGGTTGATATCCATGAATTTTAGGAAAACATGCAAATTGTCCATCAAACTCAAGGTTCCCTGGATATTGTGGCTTAGGAACCATTTAGGATTAGGAACATGATTGATCAAAGACATATTAAGAAATAAGAATATGGATGGTATACAGATATGGGACAAAAAATGTGAAATATTCAAATTTTGAAAACTGTTGTAGAACATCTTATTCTGCTGTCAAAAAAGGAAATGGCCCCCCAAATTCCTACTTACCTTCCCCTCTTGCTCTGTCTCCACTTTCTTTTATTTTACTTATTAGATGCAATGACATCCTCTAACTTCTCAGTCTTTGAAATAACCACGCACCTCTCTGTTTTCTTCATTCTTTCTATCCAGTCTATCTCCAAGTTTTTCCAGACCTTCTGTAATCACTCTTTTAACCCCATAGCTAAAACCTCAGGAAATAAGTTTTTTCAAACAACCCCCTAACCTGTCTAACAAAAATTCTTCAAGAGTCATTTTAAATCTTATACCCAGAAAAAAGCAAACATTTGTTGCAGCATAGATAACTACTATTCCTTCCTCCATTTCTTGTGCCATGGAAACTGGGAGAAGGCCATTTACAGAAAGGCTTCATAGCTAGAAAGGTAAGTTTGCAGAATAAGGCTGTCTCAAACTTCCAACTAATATCAGAATAAGTCACACTGTACCTTTTCCCCAAATGCATGCCCTCAGCTAGTTTGCCAGTGACTGCCTCTAGCATACCTGTGCCCCATACTTGTCTCCTGGATGACCTTTCACTGCCACCTTCTCTTCCAGCACTAGTTCTATGAAGTTTAGCCTGATACTTCCCCTGGCCAGTTCCTCAGTACCCAACCCTCTACCAAACTTGGTCATTGCATCCTGTAGAGCTCCTATCTCACCACCTGTCCACCTTCCTAAAGTGGGTTCCACTATCTCAGGCTCATTTGTTTAGCAAACATCATCTCTCCCACAGTTCTCAGATGAAGCTGCTTCTACCTGCAGTCGGTTCCGACTCTCTCCTCCTCCCTCCCTAGAGCCTCAGATCTGGTCTCACAATCACTCAGCAAACTCTAGGGAAGTGCTGCCATTTATACCATCTTCTCCACAAATTTCAGATTTCTACCAATCTCCCAATACAATCTCATCCCCCTAAGTGCTGCTAATACCTGGATGAGTTTTCCATCTCCAATGGCTTCAGTGACTTTAATATCCAACACCCTGGACTTTTCTAATTCTTCTTAACCCTTCTGCCACTTGACATGGCTGACTCAAGCCTCCTTAAATCTAAGTCCTTCTTTGCTTTCATGGGTCTCACTCTCCTGATTCTTCCTTTTTTACTCTAACCACTACTTCTCTGTCTTTCTTCAGCATCTATCTCTTCTCCATTCTCTAAATTAATGTGTTCTTCAAGATTTTCTTCTTGTTTCCTTTTTTTATCTTCATGCTGTAGAGATCTCATCTACACCAGTAAATCTAACTCTTAACTCTACACTGACAAACCTGTAATTCTGATACTTTTACAAAACTTGTTAGTCATTTTCATCTGTTTGGTGGGCAGTTCCATCTATCTGTATTTTTTGCATCTCAGTATGTCAATTCCTCCCTCCCCTCGTGGCTTCTCTACATTTCTGTTAGTGGGACAAACATTTTCTCAGTCATATGCAGTCAAACCCTAAGAATCATTTCTGCGTGTTCCTCTTCTTCCCTGGCCAAATCTATCAATTCCTGTCAATCGTTTTCTTATTTTACCTTTCATTCCGGTCAACAATATGATTGTTGCTGTAAGTGAATATCATTATGTCCCTTTTACCAGTACAAGTTTGGAGGCTAAGTATTTTTTCAGGGCTACTAGTCTGGTAAGTGATAGACGGACAGGATTAAAACTCAGGTCAGTTTTCAGCCAGATCCTGAACTGCTTCCTTCATAAAATTGTTTGCCAGAAAATAGACAACATTGTTACGGAAAATTAGAATAACATATAATTTGCATAATTGGAAGTAAATGTTTGTACTTTTGATAATTCTTTCTGTAAAAGCTCATTTTAATTGAGTTCTTATTTCAAAAAGTCATCCTATATAAATAAATTATAACATTATACATGTCTTTACAATATAAATTATAGATGCAACTGGGAGTGAGGATAGAGAACATCAACTTTAGAATGACTTGAGTTCCACTTCCCAGTTCCACATACCGGTAGTGCCAAATTTGGCAAGCTGCCCAACTTCTCTGTGCCTTGTTTTCCTTATCTGTAATAGTAGTGGTTATAGATGTGGAAAATCCGAGTTCAGGGAACCAGAAGTCACCACAACATATTAATCAGCAATACCAATATTTGACTCCTGTATATGATATTTGGGGCTGTTTATTCATTATATAGAGCCAGGCATACAGTTAAATTTAGCAAATATTTATTGAGCATATCCCGAGTGCCTTATGACTAATAAAATTATTAATAGCCAATGTCTGACAACATTTTATGGCTTGAACATCTAATCTCCAAGGTACTTACAAATAAATCATTCTAATTCAAATTAACCTAGTCTTACAAGTGTATGAAAAGTTCAGTCTAATTTCATAACATAAATATTACTCATAGCCTTGTCTTCTATCCTTTTCCTGAGGTGAAAATCTTGCAAGTGAGGGGGGAACCTTAGTCTGAAGTCTTGACATCCTATCTCATCATCTCTTTCCAAGTTGGATGGCTGTTCTGTACTCTCCAAAGGCTTTCAGGTCTCCCTAAGCACTCACCTTCAGTCAACATCACATTCCATTAGAGTAGCCATCCTTGTTCTTATGCATCATTATAAAATCACTTCCTCTTTTTTTCTGAGCTAATAAATTTTCCCATTTCCCTCTCCATTAGTTTGATGTGCTTGCCAACTAATGTCCCAATTTATCACTTTCCTTCTTCTCTCTGCAGCCTCTGCTTTGTTTAACCAACCTCCTTATTAGTTCATTTGAACTTTTCCCTATCCATTCACAAATACCTCTGCCTAAGTGACCTACTCTATAATAAGTTACCCAATCTGACCTTTCAAATCAAAGACCTAAAATTCCTTTTCCTCCATCAACTCCTCCAGAGCCAAACTAAAAGAAGATAATGCTTTTCCCTCATTCCAATAACCTACTCAGACATTCATCCACCTGACACTAGAAACAATTCACCAGCAACTCATCTAAATATTGAATTTTAAGATTAGGAGGCTTACCACTTTATCGCCACACCATTGCTTATTTGTTGCACTCCACATCTGTCCTGTGATGGAATTATCTGGGGAGACTATCATCTATCTTAGGCATGAGCATCTACAGCATTGTTTCTTCAATATTGCCTCCAACTCTGTGAGGCATGAAGTCATCCTGAGAGTAACATTTCTTTCTGCCAACTTTTGAGTAGGGATTTGGGTTGTGGACAAGGCAGTAGACATGGCAGGAAGGAGAGATGGCACAAAGGCAATATCTGAATATACCTGAATATGTATCATTATTGGGCAATTTCTCCCCAAATATTATCTCTTAAAAAAAGGGTCACCTCACATGAAGTACTTGCCAAGTATCTTATATCACGGAAATGCTTTCTCAATTACTTTGTTCTGAGCAACAAATACCACTGGATGAAGATTTATTAGGTTGAAAACGGTCTCAATCAATAGTAGTTTTGGAAGCTTGTAGAAGTTACCCGACATGAGCAGATTTAAAAAAAAAAAAAACAAAATTCCTACAGATTTAGTCATTATTCGGGATCCCTGGGTGGCGCAGCGGTTTGGCGCCTGCCTTTGGCCCAGGGCGCGATCCTGGAGACCCGGGATCGAATCCCACATCGGGCTCCCGGTGCATGGAGCCTGCTTCTCCCTCTGCCTGTGTCTCTGCCTCTCTCTCTCTCTCTCTCTCTGTATGACTATCATAAATAAATAAAAATTATTAAAAAAAAAAGATTTAGTCATTATTCCTGAAGAGATTATAATCTCACATGTTGGTTGCCATATTGATGAAACTTTCAAGGTTTGCTTAGGTGGTTCTGTTTTGCAGACCACAGGGTAATCAAAAAAAATCCTAACCCTAGGCAAATGGCTGGGATAAAATTTGCACTACAGTATTACACACTGAGATTCAAAAAACAAAATAGGAGTGATGGCAACAGGTCTAGAAAACTGTATCAGGCGATTCAAGAAACAGCTCTCGTGATGATGAAAGCTCAGCTGCATCTCAGCTGTCTCCAAGATGCCTGTGAAGAGTCCAAATAAAAATTATTATGTCAGATGTGAACTAAAAAAATTAGCCTCTAAAATAATGTATTAGTATACATAAGAGGTGATTATAAGTATATATATATGTGAGATTAAATTAACAAATCAAATATCCTAAGTAAACACTTAATTTCTCAGTATCCATTTCACTTGTCATCTGTAAGCTAACCAAAGGCTTTTTGGGGAATTATATAATGAGAGAAATGGTGTCTCCCCATTTATTGAGGTCTGCCTTACATTGGAGCATCTGTGGTGCACGTGAGCGCATAGCTAGATGGTTTGGATGGATACATAGCTGGAGGATGAACTGGCTCAGGAAAGAAGAACGGTGATGCATTTTCTCACTGTTTCTTAGCAGGGTCACAAGTCTGTCTCATGCTAAGAGAGATTGGGACGCTTTGATCTGAAGGACAAGAATGAATTCACTTAAGCTCATTCTCTTCTATTCTGAGAACTGTGAGTGCTGCCTGACTAGTATTCATTGATAGTTAGGATGTGCCGTGAGGCTGTTTACTCCAGCATCCTTCTAATTTGTTACATAACACAAAAGAGTAGAATCTGAAAACACAAAAGGTGGAGAAATTGTCAGTATAAAAAAGTAATGTGTGATACATATTTAACCCTATCTGTAAGTTCCTCTAAGCTATTTGTTTAAACCCATTCTTGGGGTTTTCCCTAGCTAAAAGGCCTCCTTTTGTTGAGCGATTTCAACGTATAGTCACATTTTGAACTGTTGCCAGCTAGAATTCTTGCATTAGGCTCCATGGCTGTCTGTTCCACCAAGACAAATAAGAACTGGCCCAACCCCTCATCTGAGTGCATTGTTCATGGTGCTGAGCAGTGATTTTCCATATCTGCCTGTCTTTGCGTTCACCCCAGGAGGAAGGGTGAGCCTGGTTTATTGAGTTCTCATTTCTCACAAAGCAGCAACATCTGGAGGGCTGAGCAGTTTGTTGGCAGGTCCAGCCCGAAGGAATTCGGCCATGGTTCCGATTGGCTCTTATCAGTAGGTGTCACTAAAGACAGCTTCAGAGACAGAAAAATAAATAGGCCAATTAAGCAATGCCAAGAACAGACTATTTTATAGCCATTTCTGTTCTTTTTTATTGTTATTCCAACTGCAGAAGTTTCAAGATTCGAATTATTCTCTGGCTTTT
The DNA here is from genome assembly GCF_048418805.1 of Vulpes vulpes. Lineage (NCBI taxonomy): Eukaryota > Metazoa > Chordata > Mammalia > Carnivora > Canidae > Vulpes > Vulpes vulpes. Next base: position 91,033,600 of record NC_132785.1, read on the forward strand.
CTTCCCCTTCCTGCAAATGACCATTTTTCCATCTTCCAAGTGCCTTCCTTTAGAGTTAGAGAGTGGGACATTCAATTAATAAACTTATTTTGTGGTGCCTGGTGTAGTGAAAACAAAATGAAAACAGATGAGGAAGATTAACTCTAACACTTTATTGCAATGAAGCTACAGCTGGCTGTTCATCTGCACACAGGCTAATGAACACTTCACCATCCCATTTCTCTGTGCAATGTGAGACACTCAGCACATGTAGAGAGCAAGACAACTCATCCCACCCCAGCCATGCCTATGTATCCCCAGAGGATGCACACATGGAAACTGGTGTGAGACCACGCATTTCTGAGGGAGTCAGCAGGGGAACTTGCAGGCCTCTTCCTGGAAAGGGGCCAGATTGTTCATAGTGGCCACCGTATACACAGGCCTAACTTTCTGGTGATTGAGACTCTCTCACCAGCAGACATAAGCCCAGTGGGGACTCTAAATTTGACCTCCAAGTCCAAGCAACATCCTATATATGTAGAACACTTTACTGGTATTCCTAGTTAGCAGATACCTCATATAGATTCTTCTATAGTTATCTGAGAGAAACAAGAGAACAATTCGGATGGTTGGATTTGGTTTGCAAAATGGCCTGTGAACAAAACTAGGGCATAGATCCCAGTGCCAACACCATGTCTAACACATGGTCGATACTCAAGCAATGTTGGTTAAATAAATGAGATACCTGTTCACTAAGAATATAGTAACCTGTTCTATGAAGATCATATGCATGGCCTCTGCCATCCATTGTGTATGCTAAACTTGCCTGCATTTTAGTGGGTACTTTCATTCTTTCTGGTTTTAGGAATATTCCAACTATATCAGGTGAGTAGATCCTTAGGTTTAAAGACCAAACCAATGACTTTTAATTACAAATTGCTTTCTGCCTTTTTTTTTTTTTTTTTTTTGAGAGAGAGAGAGAACAAGAGCTGGAGGGAGAGGGAGAGGGAGAGGAAGAGGGAGAGATAATCTGAAGCAGACTCCCTGCAGAGCACAGAACCAGACCCAGGCTTGATCTCGTGACTGGGAGATCATGATCCAAGCCAAAACAAAGAGCTGGATGCTCAATCAGTTGAACCACCCAGATGCTCTAATTCTGAATTTCTTACAATTACAAATGTAAAGTTGACAGCTAATAATAATAATAATAATAATAATAATAATAATAATAGTGGGGCACCCAGATGGTGGTTGAGCATCTAACTCTTGGTTTCAGCTCGGGTCATGATCTCAGGATTACGGGATCAAGCCCTGCATCAGGATTTGTGGACTAGGTGGGAGTCTATTGAGATTCTTTCCTTCTGCCCTTTCCCCCACTCCCATTTACATGCATGTGAATGCTCTCTCTCTCTCTCTCTCTCTCTCTATCTATCTCTCCCTCTCTCTTGTAAATGAATGAGTCTTTAGGGGGAAAAATAATGGTAGTAACTGTCATGTATTGAGTACTTTGTGCCAAAGGAAGTTCTATACATTATTTCATATGATTCGACCAGAACTCTATGAGATAAATGTGATTACTACCTCATTTTACATATGAGAAACCTGACACTGATAACCTCATTAAGTTATTTTCCCAAGGGAACACAGTTAGCAAGTTGCAGAGCCAGGTTAAAACAAGTTGTCTAACTCTAAACTCTTGTCTTCAACAGGCACTTTGCAACCCTTTCTTCTAACATGGAACTACAATTAGTAATAAATCTTAACAAGGAGAAGGGAGGAAATATCTGGGAGAAGAGAACATAAAATGAGTAAAAAAAAAAAAAAAAAAAGAGTGAATATTGAATCTACACCATGGGATTTATAACTGAGATGCTGATATTTAGAAGATGCAGGGCTAAAAAAAAAAGGGGGGGGGGGGGGGCAAAGGCGATTGCCTTTCACAGATGGGGATTATTTATACTCCCAGCACTGCCACCTAGTCCCAAGATCAACAATGAACTACTAGTGAACCTAATTTTCCCCATGAACATGCTTCCCCAACATCTTTCTGCAATTCTGGATCCCCCATATCCAAGTTACATGATGTCATTTCCATTTATTCGGTATAATTACTAAATTATACAGGCCCTGGACCCACATTCTTACATTTAAAAAAAATAAAAACAAAGACATCGTCCTGTGAAATGAAATGTACACAGCAGAACTCAGAACCTGCTGGCCCAGAATGCATCCTATCCACAATGCCTCCACAAAGAACACACAGAAACCTCCATGGTCTCCATGACATTTCAAAGAATATTGCTTATCTATCATCCCAACTGAGGAACATTTTTGTGGACTCTTACTCCTAAAAGACTTATGCTCAGAATACTACCTCTGGAAGCCGATCCTCCCCAGCTTTCGGTCATCTTGAGGGCAAGTAGAAGAGCATCTCAAGAGCATTCTTGAGAGAAGAGCATTTAGTGGGTGTTTATCATCATTTTGGTCAAGATCAATAATGTGTTTTATTCAGATGAATCAAAATATATGGGAGGATTCATTAAGAGTATACCTTGTCAGCATAATATAACAACAGTAATATAATATACAACAATAATAATATATAATAGAATACAACAATTTAGAAGCAGCTTTGTTAGAACCCCTGATCCCAAAAGATTCATTTATAAAACCCAAATCTGCAAACATTGAAGACCTATGGTGAATAGAACACTGTCCTGCAAAGTAGATGCACATGAATAATACTGTTTTTACCATCACGATTGGCACACAATGAAAAGGTAGGATAAAAGATAAAAGATTTATCTTTGAAGGAATAAAAGATGACCTTATTAGGAGAATAAGGAAAAGCTTGTTTTAAAGAGGCTGCATTTGAGGTGACCTCCACAGAGACATGGCATCCATTGTGGAAAAGTAAATGAAAGGGAACAGCACTGAGGAGGAGCCAAGCAGAAACTGGATTATACAGGGAAATTGAAAGAGTTTAGTAAGAATGCGGCTGGAGATTAGGCTGAAAAAATAGGTGCCATTTTATGGTGCACTTTGAAGGCCAACACAGAGTTTTGTGCATCAACCAAAAGGCAGAAGGAGCTGCTGAAGTCAGTAGGGTGGAAGTACAGAGAGATCCACCCCAAATGTCAGGATGCCTCTGGCAGCAGTGTCTAAGACATATGCAGACAGCAGGGGTGATGGGACTCTAGCGGCACTATAGATGGCAGTATCTGAGAAAATGAGACCCGGCAGAGGGAAACAGAGAGGTAGAAAGGGAGGAGAGATGACAGTTGACAGCAGAAGGGATAGCAGTGCTGTTACTGGCAATGAGAAAGTCAGTCAAGAGCAGAGATTGCCTTTTCATCGGTGGAAATCACAGAGTTTGATTTGGAACATGGTGAGTCCAGCTGTCATTGGTACATGCATAGGCATCTTGAATAGGTCTAAGATTTGGCCCTGGGGTTGTAAATTGGGGGTCCCCTACTCCAGCAGTAGCAGCAAAAGCCATGGCAGCTGATCAGTCACCAAGAACAGGGCATGGTGAAGATAACCTTCTATAGCAAGTGGACGAAATCCTGGAGGATGATAAGAGAGTGTGGAAGAAAAGCAGGTATGTGTTGGAGTCCACATAGACCTGGATTCAAGCCCAGAGTTCATCCCTTAATAACTTGGTGACCTTCAGAAGCCATTTTTTGAGAGTCAAATGAGATGTGTATGTAAAGCAACCAGCACAATGCCTGCTACAAAGTAAGTTTTATAAATGTGAGTTAACTAATAAAAGCATTTCTGATACTACTAATCATTCATTTTGGTTATCTTTCTATTATATTTGAAAGTTCATATTTCCAGAAATTCAATTTCCAGATGATAGGTAAATATACTTTAATATCTATAGGAAAGATAGATACACCAAAGATACCTGGTTTTAAAAGAAAAGGATACAAATCAGAAAGGCCTTGAATTTTCAATCCACTATAATCATCTAAAGAGGCAAAGCCTCAAATAGCTCATGAGGAATGGTGGAGCTCAGGGTTCCACTTTCCAGTAGACTACCTTTTGTCATAATTCTCTAAATTAATTAATTAAAATAAAATGCATTCTTGAGCAGTCACACAAAAAGTATGAATCTACATGAAGCTGCAAAGTTGTACCAGTCTTATTTTCCCCAGTTACATAGTCTGAACAACACAGACTATTACTGCTTTCCCAGCACCAATTTTACTGGTCCTAAGCAAGTAGGCAAGTAACTTCTTTAGTCACTGAGACTTGAAACTCCCCATTAATTTTGTGCCATTGATAAGCCCCAGGGGTTTGTATAAAGAACAATTATTGTGTTAGAAATCAAGACATTCTCAGATGAAAGAAAACTAAGAGTCTGTCACTAGCACACCTAACCTAAGCCAATGACTAAAGGAAGTTCTCTAAACAGAAAAAAAAAAATGATAAAAATAGGAACCTTGGAACATTAAGAAGGAAGAAAAAACACAGTAAGCAAAAATATTGATAAATCCAGTAGGCTTCTTTTCCTCTTGAGTTTTCTAAATTATGCTTAATGATGAAAGCAAAAATGATAATACTGGTAGATGTGGTTTTAAATTAATACAGAGGAAATCTGTAAGGCAGTTACATTATAAATGGGATAGGGTAAGCAAGGTAAAGGGAGGTGATGCTTCTACACTTCATTCAAACTTGTAAAAGGTCGGCAGTCATAGACGGTGGTGGTAAGTTATATAATATGTACATAGGGTGACAAGATACACATATTAAGTTATGTATATAACTTAAAACATATAAATTATAACTTCATAAACTTAAAAACTTTTAGGAAATAATGTAGAGAAAAAACCTTCAGAATGTAGGGCTAAACAGAGTTTGCACACTTTACACTAAAGCATAAGTTATGAAAGGAAAAATTGATCATTTGAACCTCATCAAAAAGAGTAAGTTGCTCTGCTTGACACTCTGTTAAGAGAAGGAAAAGACAAGCTATAAACTGGGAGAAAAATATTTGTGAACCATGTATCCAACAAAGGATTAGTGTCTAGAAAATGTAAAGAACTCTGAAAATGCAACAGCTAAAATAAATCCAGTGACAAAACGGGCAAAAAATGTCAACGGTCATTTCATTGAAGAGAAGATGCAGATGGCAAGTAAGCATATGAAAGATGTTCGACTTCATTAGACATTAGGGAAATGCAAGTTAAAACCACAATGGGGTTATCACTACACATTTATCAGAATGCCTAATAAGAGACAGTGACATCACCAAATGCAGACAAACTGTATAACTACAAATTTTTGCTAGATGAGGGTACACCCAGTCTGGAGAGTAAGTTGGCAATTTCTTAAAAGACTAAACATACAGCTATCATATGACCTGGCAATTGTATTCCTAGGCCTTTATCCCAGAGAAATGAAAACTTATATTCAGGCAAAAACCTACGCATGAATGTTCTTAACAGTTTTAGTCACAATACCCAAAAACCAGAAACAGCCCAGATCTCCTTCACCGGATGAATGTGTTAGACAACTATGGTATATCCATGCCATGGACTATCACTCAGTCATAAAAAGGAACAGACTACTAGTACATGAAAGGACTTGGATCAACGTCGAGGGAATTGTGCTGAGTGGGGGGAAAAAATTCTAATCCCAAAAGTTAAATATTGTATGATTCTATTTATATAATATTCCCAAAAGGAAAACATTATCAAAATCAATTAATGTTGCCAGTGGTTAAGGACAGAGTTGAAATGGGAAGACAGTAGTTTATAGCTATAAAAGGGCAAAACACAGGATTCTTGTGATGGGAACGCTTTGTATCTTGAATGTATTAATGTCAAAATCCTGATTGTGATATTATACTAGAGTTCTGCAAGATGTTTCCTTTGGAGATTCTGGGTTAAGTGTGTAGAGGATCTCTATGTAATGTTTCTTACAACTGCATATGAATCTACAATTATTTCAAAATAAAAGGTTAATTTTTTAAAAACTTCTAGTGTCAGGTCTTCTCCCATATTCAGATGAGATTCAATAGAGAGTCACTATATATTAACAGGCTATTTGGAAGGGAAGATGGGAGAAATGAAGAAAGGGAAGGAGGAGGGAGGGAGGCAGGAAGCAACAGAGGGAGGGACATGAGGGAGGTTGGAACAGGAGGGACAGGAGAGAGAAAAGAGAAGAAATAGAAGTAGACTTTACAAAAGATCACCTGGCAATACTCAGGGGAGGGGGCAATGGAGGCAGGAAGTACGGTTCAGAGGTTCCAACAGAAGGTAAGAGATGGCATCTTTGATAACAGAGAGAAAACTGCTTCCTTCTCAATAAAGAGCATGAATTTACTCAGAGTGAGTAAGAATTCCTCTTGGCATGAAGTCCTTCAAGAATTCCTCTTGGCATGAAGTCCCCGGAGTGTCCAAGAAAAATTGATGGCCCACAGGGCATAATTTTGCAAATTTAAAAGTTAACATGAAATCTCCCTATCTGTTCCAGCACATGTGTATCCTTGCAACATGATATTTATGATGTGAATTGGGCTGATTAAATCCATTTTAGGGTTCAGGGATTTGCACAACCTAAATATCCTGGTTCTCAAGGAACGAGAAGCTTCATATTTCCTTTGCAAACTCAGCCTCTCTGACATCAATAGGAAGCTGTTAGTGATAAGGAGAACTTGGCACTGGGGGCATCGGGATGGGAAATTTAGCTGTGCACAGTTGAATGTCAATCTGAGTAAGCGACTCCTCAGCCATGATTTCATGAAAACTCTTTATGAGTCCCCACCTGGGACATTCATACCCAGATGGTATATATGAGAAAGTATTACATGAGAGGTTCTTGAGGTTAGCAAACACAGAGGTGATGGATGGCAGAGATAGGGTAAACCTCATCATGGAATCTGGAGGATGGTGAATTCCTGCTAGAGACTGAAAAATAAGTGGTAAATGAACCAAGGAATTAGACCTGATGCCGAAATCTAAGATCATGACGTATGCCAAGTTTCAACTCCTATCTAAACTTTATAAAGCAAAAGGAAATAGGGAAAATTATTATTCTCCCGTAAATTCCACTCTGGTAGACCCACTATCACATAATGGCAAGAACCTAGTACCCCAAAACAAATTAGTTTTAAAAGGAGACAAAGAAAGTTCTGTGCAGTATATTATCTCTCCTCTGAGCGAGTCTCATTGGACTAGTTTTTGAATACTATACAACCTAGCAAACCTTTGGGTGAGGAGTCTTCAATGAAGCCGAGCTTGTCAGACTTACTTATCCTTTATTAATATCAGACTGGAAGTACAGTATCAGCCAAATAATGGTGTAAAACACACAAAAAGGAATGCTGCTAATTGCCAAATTTGTTATGGAATTATCACATTTTCTGTTTCAGGGCTAGGCTCTGGGAGATCCACTGAATAAAAGCTTCAACAAAACCATAGATCACGAGGATCGAGGTAAATAAAATTCAGAAAACAAGTCTGTAAACTTGGGCACTAGACCCTTCAAAACAGACATCTTTGAGGGGAGCAGTCAATATAAACATACCTGCCGCTGAGTGTAGTAATGAAGTAATTTTTGCATATAAACGTAAAGGCATGCTGGGTATAGAGATGGTAAAAATCTGGTTTCTCTCTAAAGATTTGTGCAAGTCTTTTATTAAGATGCATTTCCATCTTGACCTTCAACCTGTCGCTGCTTCCTTTCTGCCTTTCATGTTCTCTCACCTTGATGCAAGTCAAAATACTGTCTTGCTGTACTGCTGACATTTTATTTTAGGTTAACTGTATAGTTTAACTTTACTCACCACCATTCTTAACATATGGAAGCAATTAATTCATTTTCTTTGCCGTCATTAGGATAGGAATCCCAGATATTCTAAATGTAACTTCATCATAGATTTCCCTTAACTAATTACATAATATCTAACCCATTTTCTTAAAAGTAAAACTTGCTGGTTAAGAAATAAAAAACGGCATTGCTTATAATAAACTCTGCATGCTACACTGTAATTTAAACTGTACTGTTATGTACGGTGAAGGACTGAAGTTTAGAGTTACTCCCCTTGGCAAACATTTTTTTTAAGGATTGCTTAAATAAGCAGTACAGAAACCAGATGTCATTTGGTAAGAGTATCTGAATGACCAAAAATTTGCTGTCTGGGTATTTTTTTCCTTTATAAAAACAAGAAAAATTCTTTGGATTTATATCATATTTAGCAGCTGTGAAACAGTGCAAACATCTGTTTGTACCTATGGGGAGCTGACCCGCAGGGTCCTCCTCTCTTAATCACCAAGCATCAAGCCAGCCTCACATGCACACTTTCTTGTTTTCTTTGCTGTTGCCTCCCGCACTTCAAAGTTTTCAGATACTCATGTTCTACTGGCAGAATGGAGGAACTAATCCATTCATTATAAGACCAGATGATTAGGATTTTTTGAGACGTGATCACAGCATTCTCTCTAGCCGGGCTGTGCCCAGAAACACATTCACATTTGCCTCTAAATTCATTTCGGAGTGTCTACACTTAATCCAAATAATGCAAGATTTATGAGCCTCAAGCAAGATTATAGCAGCACATAGACCAGACTGCACAAGGCCTGCCATCACCATTTGGGGCCACAATCTCTAAAAAGTCATCTTAATATAATTTGTCCCTTTGTAAACTCTGCCTACAGACATTACATTAGCTCTTATTTGGAGTTTTCCTCTTAGAGTTTTTGCTTAAGTTTTTTTTTTTTTTTCAAGAGCAGTAATAACAACAACAACAAAAGCCTTACCACACTTGCACACCCAGGGAATATCAGTTTCTAAAGGCCAACATTTTTACTGCACTTTATAAATAGGGAAAGTACGCTGAGTTGGAATCGAAGCTTGCCAGGTCAAATCAGCTGCTTTATTTTTACATTCTTTTTTTATATACAAAGTCTGCCAAATAAAGCATTCCTATTGCAAAAAAAAAAAAAAAAAGTAAGAATCAGCCTCATTTTTATAATATTAAAAAATACTCATTAAAACAAAGTGTCATCACCATGACTTCCATTACAAAGAAGACATGCTCTGCATAACGATGTTACTTATGAGGATGACCCATCATGAAAATGCTCTGTTCATTAGGGTGAGAATAAGTTCTCTGTAACAATTGATTCTTGATCAGTGAATGCCTTTGGTGGCCCTTATTCACATCATAGACATTCTCTACACTGTGTGCTATTTGCATTGCACTCTGGAAACAAAGAGGAGGCCGTGTTATAGCTGTACTCTCACCATGTGGAAATTATACTTGGCAGATTTCTCTATTTTAAACATTCCAACTGCCCCCACAGGGTGGGATGGGAGAAGGATGTACCCAACGAATTAAAGCCATAGGAATGTCCAGAAACCTGAAGAAAGACGCTAAGGTAAAAACCACATGCATAACACCTCCCTTTATATCCTGCTGGGTTCAAAGAACTTCTTGTAACTTGATGACATGCTAAAGAAAGACTAGACCTTGGATTTGTCTCATCTTTATAAGCAGTATGGGCTAATGCACATATTCTGAATCTGGGATCCATAAAACAGAGCAATTCCCAAGGTACCAATAGGTGTTCCTGGGAAAGAAGGTTCCATGGTCAATTAAACTTGGGAAATACTCAGAAGATCTCCTCTTTTGGACAAAGACAAGGCCTATTAGCAAATTAAAGGCTCTGAGAACTACTGCAGTGAAAGCATCTTATATTGTTTTTTTTTTTATTAGAAAAAAATATAGAGATAAAAAAGTACAAAGAATAGTAACAAAAATCCAAGTACTCACTTAGCAGCTTAAGAAAGAAATGTTACAAATATAACTGAAGTCTCTGTGTGCCCTTTCCCCATCATACCCCCTCCATCTCTCAGAAGTACTGAAATACTAAAATGTAGATTGTGTGAATGTATTCACTAATATTTTTATTACATTTACATATATTCTTAAACAAATAGTAGTTCTGTTTTTATGTTTTTGGCTTTTCTAAAAATGGTATAATACTCTAGATATTGTCTTGATAATTCTTTTAGAGATGACTCAACATTATATTTATGACACGTTAACATATGTAGCTCTAGTTCATTTACTTCACTGTTGAATATTTTTCAATTGTATGAATATATCCCAGTTGCTTTACCTGCTGAATATTTTTATTTTATTTTACAATTACAAACAGCATTGATATTGTGTATGAATGGACAGAGTAACCAGGTAGAACAGGATAGAGGCCAGAAACAGGTTTACACATGTGTGGAAATTTCATCCATGGTGCTGATCCTTGAAAATTGGTTACCAAATGGTGCAGAAACAATTATTTATCAATGTGAAAAAAAAATTAGATTACATCCTTACCTCACACCATATACCCAAATCATTTCCAGATATATTATATGATCAATTCTAGATGTATTATAGACTCAAATATAAAAAACAAAATGTTGGATTTTAGTGTAAATATATGAGTTTACATTAGAGTGCCATTCCAAAAACCAAACCTCAAAAGCTTAAACAATGAAAAAATATCAATAACTTAGTCTATAGTTTAATTTAAAACTTATATTCACCAAGAAATACTATTTTTTAAAGAATTTATTTATTTATTCATGAGACACACAGGAGATGCAGAGACATAGGCAGAGGGAAAAGCAGGCTCCCTGTGGGGAGCCTGATACAAGACTCAATACCAGGACCCCGGGATTATGCCCTGAGCTGAAGGCAGATGCTCAACCACTAAGCCACCCAGTTGCCCAAGAAATACTGTTTTAAAAAACAGAAAGAAAAAGCCTAAAATAAGGAAAGATATTTGAAAAACACATTAATAAAGGCTTAGGATCCAAAATATATGAAAAAATACTCTAAATTTTATTTAATCCAGCACTTTCTAAATAATTAGATTCTGATTCAGAGAAACACTTATTGACATCTCATGAAAAAAAAAGATTCCATGGGCACAATTTGGGAAAAATTGTATCTTGTCCAAAGCATCAAACTCAGAAAAAAACTTTAGCTTAGGTCTCTACCCAACTCTTTATTCTTAACAATGTGACACTAAAGCAATTTATTGCTCTGGACCTTGATGTTTAATGTGGAAATTGGCCCTATTCTTAGCGTACAAAGCTAAATAGTATGGAAATCCAGAAACTGGACTAATAGTTACAGCCTGAGTGACCTATAAGCACCTTGCAGTGACCTCTTAGAAATCCTTTAACCTCAATTCTGAGGTCCTGGGATTGAATCCCACACCAGGCTTCCATACAGCAAGAATGATATTATGTTCTGACAGCAAGAATGATATTATGAATGCTTATGTGGACAACCATTTTTGTATACGACACAGGAGTAGAATCTTCCTTTGAATGTTATTCTTTTTTTAAATGGAAAGTTTTATTTCATAATATGAAAATTAAAAAAAAAACTTCTGATAGCTCAGATGTTGGGGACAATTTAAAAATTGTAGTAAGAAATAAGCTTAGGATAAGTAGTTGTATTAAGTCCTATAAATTAACTTTTCAACTTTCATTTCCAGCAATATTACAGACTAGAAATCTAAGAAAAAATTTTGTTCAAAATCCAGGTATACTTAACCACCCATTATAAAAGATTTAGTTTCCCTGAGGTCAAGGTTGCTATCTAATAATATACCCACTGCATGTATAGATGGTCATCTGACACCTCTTCATAGTACCTTGTGGGAACTGAGCCTTGGGGAACTCGTGCAAAATATTGATATTTGAGCTACCCCTATTGCAAGAAAATATTGATATTTGAGCTACCCCTATTGCAAGAAATAAACTTTCCTTGACTTTTGATTCTGGAGTCTCAATCTTGAACCAGAATCCATGAAACTCGATTTCTTGAAGATAAGGTAAAAGCAGGATAAAATAATCTCAGGCCCTTCACAGTTCTTGACAATGGCTACATGGGAATATAACATGGAAAAGCCTAGGGAATGTTGAAGATGGAGATGCTAAGACTCCAAAGGAATACAACCTTCTAGAAATAGGCCCATTGTGCAAAAAAACAAAAAAATAGAAATTAGCCCACTATATTACACACTATATTTCTGTCTACACACTATCTTGTGTAGAAGGTAACAAGCAAAGGAATTTGGTACTGGCTGAGTGGGCAAATCATCCAGAATAATTCATAACCATAAGCTCCCCCTCACATGGGTTCCCAGACCAAATTTATCTACTTATGTAGCTCAAAAAAACTTTAAATGGAGAATTTAATTTGGAGGTCACACATCAGCAAAAATGCCATCAAAAATCAGTATCAATCTAGGCCTTATAAAATCCTAATGTTTCAAAAATACAAAACACAGTGGAAACAAGGTACCATGAGAAAAAATAAATAGGTATAACAGATAGCAAAATCAGACCCACAAATATACAGTAACTCTGACAAAATAGTAAATAAGTGTGTTTAATATGTTTAAAGAAATAAAAGAGAGACAGTAAGATGCATATAGAAAATAAATAATTTTTAAAGTTTTAAGATAATTTTAAGTGAAAAAAATAAAAATTATAAAAACAGAAATAGGGCAGCCTGATTGGCTCAACAGTTTAGCGCTGCCTTCAGCCTAGGGTGTGATTCTGGAGACCCAGAATCAAGTCCTATGTCAGGCTTCCTGTATGGAGCCTGCTTTCTCCCTCTGTCTGTATCTGTGCCTCTCTCTCTCTCTCTCTCTGTGTGTGTGTGTGTGTCTCTCATGAATAAATAAATAAAATCTTAAAAAAAAAAAAAAACAGAAGTAATGGTTTACTTGACTGATGGCTCAGTCAGTTAAATGTCTGCCTTCAGCTCAGATCATGATCCCAGGGTCCTGGGATCTAGCTCTGTATTGGGCTCCCTGCTTGCCTCTGCTTGTGCTCTTGCTCTCTCTCTCTGTATCAAACAAATAAATAAAAATTTTTAAAAAGCAGAAGTAAAAACTCTATTCAAAGTTGAAACGGCATATGAGACAACACTGGAGATAGCTACTAAAGTAAAAGACAAATATATAGAAATAAAAAATGAGAGACCAAGAGAAGGAAAACATAAAAGTAAATTTAAGGGAAAATGGAAACTAATGTGAGAAATCTAATACCTGTCTCATCTCCAGAAAGATAACAGATAGAATGTGGAAGAATCCATTTTCAAAGAAACAATAGCTGAGAATTTTCCAAAACTGTCAAAAGTTACTAACTCTTGTATTCAACACTCCCCAACCCATTATATGAGGCTAATATACATATCAGAATAGAAATTCTTTTTTTTTTCCTTAAAGATTTCATTCATGTATTCATGAGAGAGAGAGAGAGAGAGAGAGAGAGAGAGGCAGAGACACAGGCAGAAGGAGAAGCAGGCTCCATGCAGGGAGCCTGACGTGGGACCCGATCCCAGGACCCCAGGATCAGCCCTGGGCCGAAAGCGGTACTAAACCACTGAGCCACCCAAGAACCCCCAGAATAGAAATTCTATGCAAAATATTAGTATACAAATGTTGCACTGTATTCAAAACATAATATTTCATAACCAAGTAGGATTTATTCCAGATATGAAAAGCTGATTTAATATTAGAAAACCTAGTAGTATAATTTATCATATTGGTAGCTTGGTAGAGAAGAAACATACAATCAACTCAATAGATATAAAAACTTTATCTGATAAAATGTAGCATAGACTTTCCGTGATTCAAAACAAGAACAGTAATAGAATAAAGTGCTCTTAAACTGATAAAAGATATCTAAAAAAATAAATACAAATTATATACTTAATGGTGATTATTAAAGATTCAAAATGAATACAAATATATCTACTCTCACCTCATCAATTCAGCAATGCACTGAAAAAACCTAGACAGTGCAATATGGACAAGAAAAAGGAAATAAAGGAATAGGATTTAGAAAAAAAATGGTATTTTTAATAGATGATATGACTATCTACTTAGAAAATCCAAAATATTTTCCATATAAATTATGAACATTAATATGAAAATTTAGTGGGTTTTCTGGGTATAAAATCAAAATTAGCTGGCATTTCTAGACACCAGCCACAAACCAAAAAAATATAAATAATTTTCTAAAATGTTGTTTGCTACAGCAATAAAAATGATAAATTTTGCCTAGGGATAAGTGCCTAGCAATAAACCTGTCAAAATGTATTCCAAGGCCTTTATAGAACAAATCATAAAATGTTTTAAAACACATTAATTGAGACCTACATAAATTAAAAGAGATATCACATTTATGATATGAAATTGGAACCTCTCCCACACTTCTACTCTCTTCTTCCTGCATGGGAGCACACATCAACCCTTGTCAATCATAGCCATAGACAGAAAGGAAAAGGCATCCTCTACTTTTTTGAGAGAGCAGTATTCAACAAATTCCTGTTTCATGGATAAGGAACTCAGTAAGGAAAAACATTTTCTTCTCCTGAGAAAATCTGATCGGCCCACTTAGAACTTCATTTTTTTTGTTGTTGTTTCTTTTTCTCTCCACCGTGTTGATTACCTAAATGTACCTGGCTACTCTTAGCGCGGATCACACACCAGCAGCATCAGCATCACGTGAAGACTTGTTAGAAATGCAGAAGCCTGGGAAGCTCAGTTGGTTAAGTGCCTGCCTTTGGCTCAGGTAATGATCCCAGGGTTCTGGGATCAAATCCCATGTTGGGCTTCCTGCTCAGTGGAGAATCTGCTTCTCCCTCTCACTCTCCCTCTGTATACTCTCTCTAACAAATAAATAAAATCGAAAGAAAGAAAGAGAGAAAGAGAGAAAAGAAGAAAGAAAGAAAGAAAGAAAGAAAGAAAGAAAGAAAGAAAGAAAGAAAAAGAAAGAAAGAAAGAAAGAAAGAAAGAAAGAAAGAAAGAGAAAGAAAGAAAGAAAGAAAGAAAAGAGAAATGCAGAATCCTAGACCTCTCCCAGAATTCTAGACTTGGTGGATCAGAATCTGCATTTTAATTAGATCTCCAATACTCTGATTTCTCTTCAGATAGAATAAATCTCCCGCTTTTTATTAATTAGATCTCCAGGTGAGTTCTATGCATACTAAAGTTTGAGAAGCATTCTCTAGCAGAGCCTCGGACCAGATCAATCTACGGGGCATTATTCTACTCTGCCAATCCCTCCCAACAGTGAGTATCCTCTTGACCTGCCCTGTCCAGTGCAGAAGCCACGAGCCACTCGTGGCTATTAAATAGTTGAGATCTGCTGTCACTATAAGACACACAATGGATTTCAAAGACTTAATACGCAAAAGTGAATGTAAAATACCTTATTGTTATGTTAATTACATGTTGAAATGATAATATTTTAGAGGTACTAGGCTAAATAAAATGTATAATTAAAATTAATGTAACCTGTTTCTTCTAACTTTTTTTATCGCGGCTACGAGAAATTTTGAAATTATACATATGGTTTGCATTCGTGGCTCACGTTGTATTTTTACCACCCACCACTGCTCTAGACCCTGTTGTCTGCCCGCCCACTTGAAATTGTATGACCCACACACCATCCCCATGCTAATTAGCTTCCTGGTTACAATGCTATGATATTCATTCTTTGATATAACTAATAACCCTCTAGTTTGACAAGCTATTTGGTCCTGACCACCTTCACCAGGTTACTAATGCTATGGTGAAATACAAATTTTTTTTTCGGAAAAGTTTAGGTTTTATTGTGGTTTGGTTTAAATACGAGAAAAGAGATCAGAGCTCTGGTTCAGCCTATGCCTATAACACTGTCTATGACCTTGCTACATTTCTTTTTTTTTTTTTTACCTTGCTACATTTCTGTATCTCTTCTTCCAACCTCTTTATCTGAAAAGTGAGAGATTGGAACTAGATATCTTTGAGATTCTGGAAATCCCTAACACCAACAATAATCTTCTACTCTCAATGATTTATTATGCACATTTACTGTCATTCCAATTAGATTGTAGACTCTGAAAGCAGATACTTTATCTTTTAATTAAATTATTTTTGGGATCCCTGGGTGGCGCAGCGGTTTGGCGCCTGCCTTTGGCCCAGGGCGCGATCCTGGAGACCCGGGATCGAATCCCACATCGGGCTCCCGGTGCATGGAGCCTGCTTCTTCCTCCACCTGTGTCTCTGCCTCTCTCTCTCTCTCTGTGACTATCATAAATAAATTTAAAAAAATTATTTTCAGTTTTATTCAGGTATAATTGACAAATGAAATTGTAAAATATTTAAAGCGTACAATGTGATGAGTTAATTTAAACGTACCCTATGAAAAGATCCTCCCCATCAAAAAGAAGTAACATGCACCACCTCACATATTTACCCTTTTCTTCAGTAAGATCATGTAAGTTCTACTCTCTTAGCAAATTTCAATTATACAATATAGTGTTATCAGCTATAGTCACCATGTTATACATTAGGCATTTTATTTTATAGTTCTGTCTCTAACTCCTGATACAATCACTAAACTTTGAGTATCTCAACAATTATCTTTGATGAGGAACTGGATGCCAAAGGGCAAACCATGTGTTTTACCAGATCCAAGCAGTAGAAAAAACTTGAGATCCTACAAAGAAATTGAAATAGAGACATAGTCTGCAAGCAGTTGCATTTTGAGGTAAATCCTGCCTGCATATTTGTGTGTGCACTTTTGTTTTTAAAAGTTTGGCATCTGACTGTAACCTGAGGAATTTTGGTTAAACATTTCTTTATGCAAAACAAAGAATGTTGAGTAGTTAAATATTTTACCTCTGAGGCTAAAATTGGTTTATATTTTTTCCTGTCTTCTGAATGTTGAAGGTGGAAAACCAAGTGTAAATGTTCAAAAGATTTCCAGTCATGAAAATCTCATCATCTATTAAAGAATAGTGGTAACTATGTATTTTTTAAAATATTATTTATTTGAGAGAGAGAAAGAGTGCATGTGTGTGCCAGCATGAATGGGGGGAGGTGTAGAGGGAGAGATAGAAGCTGTCTCCCCACTAAGCAGGGAGCCTGGCAAGAGGTTCAGTCCCAGAACCCCAGGATCATGACCCAAGCCAAAAGCAGATGCTTAACCAATTGAGCCACCCAGGTACTCAATAAACATGCATTGCCCATCTTCTGTTATAACTGAATGAGTCAGCAGTCTTTGCTGAGCATCTATGAAATGGTAAACATGCAAAGTGAAAAGGATCAAATGGAAATTTACACAATACATAAGTAATCAATCAAGAAACATTTTTCAAGGGACAACTGGGTAGCTCAGCTGTTGAGCATCTGCCTTCAGCTCAGGGTGTGATCCTGGGGTCCAGGACCGAGTCCCGCATCCGGCTCCTTGCAGGGAGCCAGCTTCTCCCTCTGCCTGTGTCTCACCTGTCTCTAGGTGTCTTTCATGAATAAATAAATAAAATATTTTTAAAAAACACATTTTTTGAGCTCATGTTATACGCATCGTGTATGGCAGAAACTCATATGAGCAAGGTTTATACATGCACTCTTGATATAAGTTCAAGTGCTAATGGATCAAAGGGGGCTCAGATTAGCTTGGGTGCTCAAAGGGTTAAGGAATTGTTTTTAAAAGCAGGAAGCCAGGAGAGGGCAACAGAGCGCCTGGCATCGGGACAGATGCCAGAACCCTCAGGTAGCAGTGGATTTCCCTCCTGCTACCAGAGAAGGTGGGTGAGGTGAGAAACCATAGGAAGGGAGTTCTGTCATCTGAAGTTCACCTGTAGACATGTGGTTTGTGGACCACTTGTGCGAGAATCACCTGGAGATCTTGTCATAAATGCTCATCTTTCTGACTTACTCCAGAGCCATCCCATCAGTACCTTAGAGGATGAGTTTCAGAAATCTGCACTTCAAATACACTGCAGGTGATTCTCCTACACAGTGAAGTTTCTGAACCACTTACTAGATGAGAACAAGGGTGTCAGACTGACCTGTCTCCACAGCTTTGTGATAAGTTGCCCCTTTCTGCTGCCTAGCCTTTCTAGGCCTTAGTTTCTCCATTTGTCAAATGAAAACAATGAACACTATCCACCTATAATCTTGTTGTGGGGATCACATGATTCACAATCTGAGATGCTTAGGCATACAGTGAACATTCAATAAATGCAATAGAAATTATAATAAGTTCATGAAAAATTCACCAACTATAGCCAATAATAATGTATTAAACACTTAAAATTTTGCTAAGAGGGTAAAAAGAGCACCTAGATGGCTCAGTTGGTGGAGTTTCCAGCTCTTGGTTTCAGCTCAGTTCATGATCTTGCAGTTGTGAGATGGAACCCCTCTCTAGGCTCTGAGCTCAGCCAGGAGTCTGCTTGGGATCCTCTCTCCCTTTCCCTCTACCCATCCCTGTCTAGAGTGTTCTCTCTCCTTCTCTCCCTCTCTCTCTCTAGAATAAATAAATAAGTCTTTTAAAAAAATTGTTAAGAGGGCAAATATCATGATAAGCGTTCTTTCCACAAGAAAAAAAAAAGTTCTAAAGACAAGAAAAAAATTCACCAAATGTGAACAGGTAAATCAGAGGCAATGAAATAATGAGACAGGAAAATTTTTAAAGGGCAAAGCCAGAGGTTCAAGCAGGAAATTGGCCCATTGAGGACATGTTTCCAATGATAACTTCCACTTACTAATCACTGCCTATATACCAAACTATTTTGACATTGACTCAAAAGATCCTTAGGATCACTGTATGAAGTAGAAATTTAGTAGGACTTTAGCTGAAGGTTGGAAGGTTAAATCCCCATAGCAAAGTCACACAGCTAGTAAGTCACATGGCATACATTAGGCAACAAATTGTGTCATAGTCAAATAGCCAGAATCCAACCTTTGAGGCATCCAGCATGCCCTACATGGGACAGAGATGAGCCAGGTCACCATTAGGTGTGTCCTGGAGTGAAGCCAAGTTCTGAGGCCAAAGTGGACACACAGTATCAGGCTCAGGAATGTGAGGTCAGCAATAGAGTCCTGTTACCTATTCTGCCAAGAACCTTCCCTATTGTTATTAGTAACCATAAAGATAAATAAATAGATATTTATTTCCTGCCACATTTCTAAAAATGTGGAAATCTAAATCTTATTCAATAACTCTGCAGTCATGATCTATTATTAGTATTAAATGAATTTTAATTCTTGTATTCAATAGTTTTCTTGATAGAGGAGTGTAGGGTCAAAAAATCTGACTGCAGAAACCAGAGCCCTGAAAGGATCACAGTTTTCCTGGGAAGGCCACCAAAATGAATACCTGTTGTGTTTACATGATCAGCATCCATGCCCCCTTCTGAACTAGCTCCCTGATTTTCATTTGGGGACTACTCCTCCCCACCTAAGTCCTTGTGGTTCTGATATGGTTGACCCCATTCCCAGACTCCAAGAATGGATATTCCATGCCTCCGGTGACAATCATTGGCTCAGGGATTGCAAGTGATCTGAATTAAGCCAATCAAAAACTGCTTTCAAATTTTGCATTAGAATATCAGAAAGAAAAGTTCTCCTACAGGGATTGGATTTACCGAGGATTAGCTAAATTTTCCAGGTACACTTTATGGAATATATTGTCTACATTATTTGCACTTCTGGATACTGCCATGTCAAGTTTTTTGTCATTTCAGGAATGTGAGCGAATGATTCTTTTTCTTTCTTTCTTTCTTTCTTTCTTTCTTTCTTTCTTTCTTGTCCTAAACCTATTTAAATTAGTATTTTCATCACTTAGGGAAAAAATCCTAACTAACTAAGAATGACATATAATTCAAAGGCCATTGCTCTTGTCACAAACTCACACTTAATGTGAACTGATTTTGTGGGCATAGCACATGAATAGTAAGAGAATCAGGATGGGGGAAGGAAGATTGGTCCTTAATCCATGGGCAGGGCTAATGATACTAGGACAAGACCTTCAAAAATAATTTTTTAAAAAGGAAGCTAGAAACAA
Source organism: Vulpes vulpes (assembly GCF_048418805.1). Classification (NCBI taxonomy): domain Eukaryota; kingdom Metazoa; phylum Chordata; class Mammalia; order Carnivora; family Canidae; genus Vulpes; species Vulpes vulpes. The sequence continues at coordinate 91,053,457 of NC_132785.1, forward strand.
TAAAGATAGGATTCATCAGAAGAAAATCAAACTGGAACATGCACCCCTGCTTTCTGAAAAAAAGGCAAAAATTTAAATATGAGGGCAAAGACTTAGCAAATGTGTCTCTATTCTACTAAGGTGTAGGAGAGAGAGAGGTAGGAGGGCTACATTTTTTTTCAAAAGGTAAGGAGACTAGAATAGAAACAGAAAATGACAAAGCATTTCAATGTAGGGCATATCCGGGACAATTTCCAGCAGAAAGAGCCGTTAAAGTCTAGAATGTTGACTCAGAATTTAAGTAAGGCAATTGATTCAGTCTGTTGTTTAGTGGACAAATGTAGAAAATCTATATGAAATTATTGTTACTAGCAAACTTCTTATTTTCATATACATTATAGGAGAGCTGGAAAAATAGCCAGCACAAAATTCATAACACTTTAATTCACTCATAATCAAGACCCCCGGCTGACAGAAAAACGTGAAAACAATTTAGGTAAGTAATTCCATTCTAATACAAAAAAAAAATCAACCCTTTATATAATTTCAGGCAAAGATATAGTCTATGTCCCCATAGGTGGATTTTATCATTCCATCTGATTAATAGTATCTGCTTTTAATTTTCTTCATGAGCAACAATTAATAGATTATATAATACCATACATCTCTTCAGATGCCACACAATCTAATAAAAATAGATTAAGTGTGGGAGGAGAAGAAAAGAAAGCCACATATTTGGTTAATCCTTTCCAACTAGGAGTCTAATTCAAGGCCCAACTATAGCTAAAAGATATGAAATGTCTTATTTAGATCTGAAAGACAAAAACTAAATTACAACAGAAAAAATTTTTCAAAAAAGTTGAAATTAGGGGATGCCTTGGTGATTCAGTGGTTGAGCGTCTGCCTCTGGCCGAGGGCGTGATCCTGGAGTCCTGGAATCAAATCTCACATCGGGCTCCCTGCATGGAGCCTGCTTCTCTCTCTGCTTATGTCTCTGCCTCTCTCTCTGTGTCTTTCATGCATAAATAAGTAAGATCTTTAAAAAAAAAAAAAGTTGAAATTAAAGATACAATGTAAATTAAGAAGTCAGATAACTGGGGTGAAAAATGTAAAAACACATTAGCACAGTGGTGAGATTTCATTATACCTCATTTAAATCCTTAAACTTCAGGTATATTTGCTTTATAAATCAGAGTGATTTGAAGATGCAGACAGTTTACACACAATTATTTTAAGTGACTATATTAACTACTGTAGTACTTACTATTTTAAGCAAAATAAGAAATGGGCATCAGTGTGATGTTTCCTAATGCCTAATGTAGGGATAGATTGCGCGTATTTCCTTCTGATCACTGATTCCAGTGTATTTTGTCTGTGCCTTTTAAAGCCCTGTACAGATCACATTAGAGTTAGTTGTTTATATGATTTATGCTTCCCTGGACTGTAAGTTCTCCAAAGCCAGAACCACATTGTGCTCATTATCTTTCACACTGTTTCTAGTACAATGCTCAACCAAAAGGAGCCTTGGCAAGGGTGAACTAATGTCTCCCTTTTAATTTGTAATAAAGTGTGGTGTTTTTTGCCAGTAAGTTAAAGCAAAAAATGTAAAACCATTCTGCCATGATGTTTTGGTATACTAAAATCAGAAATATATCTGTGAACCATTTTTTAAAGATTTATTTATTTTAGAGAGAGAGCAGGAGGGGGACAGGTCAAAGGAAGAGGGAAAGAGAAAATCTCAAGCAGATTTCCTGCTGAGCACAGAGCCCAGCTGAGACCTGAGATCATGACCCAAGCTGAAACCAAGAATTGAAAGCTTAACTGACTCATCTGCCAAGGTGCCCCTGAGCCATTTTTATATACAATATTCAAATCCAGGATAAGATGGGAGAAGAATTACTTCAAAATTGAATAAAGCTAGGTTTAATAAAGAAGTTTTCATTTAACATATGGATTTGTTCAGTAATTATAGCATATCATTTTTTAGAATAATGTACACATTCTGCTTTATTTTATCTATGCTTTTTAAATGGTGATTAGCAATAGTAGTATTTTAATATATTATTATAGTAATTAGTACTATTTAAATAGTAGTATTTTTAATTAAAAATGTTTTAAAACAGAATAAATGGGTGGAAGGGTGTTGTGATTTCAATACATCTAGTCTCAACAAAATTTATGGAAGACCATGAGGCCTTAAAACCAAGTGCTGCAACACATGCAGAAGTTTATCCAATTGAGAACATAATCAAGAAGAACCAGCATCATCCTTAAATCTGCTGGCACAAAACAGACCAACAAAAGTGATGAAAGGTCATCGATTGTAACCTTAATCTGTATCTTCAATCTCAACCCCAACGCTATGTTTCAGTCTTTGTATCCAACCAGCTGGAGACATTCCACTTGGAAGTTCCATAATAAACTGACTTCACCACCCTTCCACAAGGGAGCAGACTCAGGAGCCAGCCTTCCCACGGTTGAGTCAGTAAGTGCTCAACCTCAATTTACCATCTCAATAATGTGATTAATAAGAAGCTCTACCTTACAGAACTGGTGGGAGGGTAGAAAAGTGTCTGGCACATATGAAATGTTATATAAGTAAAAGATAAAACCCTGTGTAAAGCCTTCTGTAAGGGTAACTTATTTCTACCCACCTACTGGCTCCCCACCACCCTCTGGCTTTCTTTTCTTCCAAATGCCAAGCTCTTTCTTGTTTCAGAGCTTCCACCCTCTTCTTGGCTTTTCTGCCATTTCCTTCCGGTTTTATCCTCAGAGCCGCCAGAGACTTCTTGAAGTGACTATTTTGTTGTTTGTTTTTTTAATAAATTTATTTTTTATTGATGTTCAATTGAAGTGACTATTTTGTATGATATCCAAGTTTTTTTCCACGATGGCTTCATCTTGATCAAGGTTAAGGGGACAACACGGGGCTGTCAATAAGGCAGGTATTGTCCTTGAATATCATTAGTATAATGTTATTGAATATCATTGGTATAACTAACAAATAACTATAACTAATGTCTTTAAATATCATTAGTATAACTCATAAAAATTCAGGAGTCATAGCGTTCATATTGTCCTAGACCCAAGTTCTGGCATCTCCATTCATTGGCCAACATACCCGGAGTCAGCCAATTAATTCCCCACACAGCATTGTTCTCTCCAAAATTAGGATAACGTTTATACCCACATCCCAAAGTTGTTAAAGGGATTTCATGCTGTGAAGAATTCAGAAGATCCTTATCCACCAGAAGGGTTTATAGCATAGTATTATTATTTTGTTGTTATTATTAGTTGTTATTATTCTGTTTATAGGATAAGGACTAGAGTTCAGGTGTATCATCTCATAGCTAAGCATAAGTCTTCATCTTGATAAATACAATTTATTCTAGTCTGTTGTGGTTGATAGCTAGTTGTAATCCTGTGTGACACAACAAAAAATTGTGCCAGGCATGAAGACAGTTCCTACGTGCTGTGTTGTCACAGACCTGGACTCTGTCACAGCAGAAAGCTTAATCAAGGTAGTCATTTGGTAATACAATTGGAATGCTTTAGGTATGTTTTCTTTTTATAAAGTTTTCCCATACCTGACAGACCAAAAAAAGCAAAACAAAACAAAAATAAAAGAAAAAACAATATCCCAGGGGAAAAAAAATAAAAGAAGGAAGGCAGCAAAAAACTAATATTTGAGGACCTACTATATGCCAGACATGAAGGAAAAGAATCAAGTTCAGCACAGCTTTCATGGGCCAAAGGCCAAGGCCACCAGTGAGGGAAAACCCTCCCAAGGTCAAGGCATGGTTACAGAAACTATAGCCTATTTTAAATATTTTACACTTAACACATCAATAACCTTTAACAGGAAAGAAAGAATCTAATGCACAGTAATTGCACTAGCCATAGATAATTATTTTAAAACATCAGTTCAAAGTGCACTCCAGAGCATGTGGCCTGATAACAGGTCACACATATAAAGGTGTGCAATGAATAACTTCTACTTTCAGTTCTGCATGTCCTGGTAACTGTGCGTAACCTCATTTGCAGATAATAGTCAAGTCCAGATTTGTGAGTGAGAGGCTTGAGCCAGCAGTGCTCCATCCTCTTCCCTGGGATAGGCCTTGTTCAAAGCAGGGTGTTTTGACCTAACACTTTGAGGCAGCCATTTGATGTCAAACCACCTTGCCAACATGTGAAATCACTGTCTTTTTGAAAACATAAAAGAGATATTCCTTACCAGAACTGGATTCAGACCTTAGGAGGCCTAGGTCATATATCTGAAGGAAAAAGAATACATCTGGTATGAAAATAAGTCTTTATTTAAAATGAGGAAAAAACACAACACATTACAAATTTTAATAACCCTCAAAAGCACAAGCATCAAAAAAAACCCAGAAAAATAACAATTTTTATTAATTCCCTGGCAGACTTTTAAAGAACGTTTCCTATATTTTTTGACTATATGCTTTTTTTAAAGATTTTATTTATTTATTTATTTATTTATTTATTTATTTATTTATTCATGAGAGATACAGAGAGAGAGAGGCAGACACATAGGCAGAGGGAGAAGCAGGCTCCCTGCAGGGAAGGATGTGAGACTCCATCCCAGGACTCCCGGATCATGACCCGAGCCCAAGGCAGACACTCAACCACTGAGCCACCTAGGTGTGCCTTGACATTTGCTTCTTGATCATTCCTCATATGCCAATGATTTTGTAATAGCAGTCCTTCGAGAGAAGAGGAAGATAATTCTATTTGTCTTCTAGCATCATTAATCAAAATTTATTTTTAATTATTAATAGTCTAGAAAAGCTGTTGATAGTTACTGATAGTTTAGCATCACAAATTGTTGTCGGCAAATAGAGTACATTCTTAGGATTTTTGTCAAATTTTGGAAAACTTCCATCAGGTTTCTTTCATAACATTTCAGGGCCCTGAGTATTCTCGTGCAGTGACCAGTTAAGTACACTTTGAATGAACAACATTCAATAACCAGTCAACGAATCTGTAATCATCATACATTGTTAGTTTTATGTTATCACTGTCAATGTCACTATTTCATTTTAATTCAGTTAGAAATGTAAATATCTTTCCATTATATTCATGTAATTCAGTGACATGTTGGGATGTATAAAACATACAAAGTCATAAAGATATAAAGTACTACAAAGTTTGTAGCACTGCTACATATGTGTGTCCTACAAAGACAGTATTCTGATAACTTGCCTTTTAAGAGGTTTCTAAAATATTTTTAAGTATATCAATTACATTATCATGTATTCCTGACAGCAAAAAACTTGGGTTTTGATGAGACCTTGATGGGAACTGAAAGACTCTGTCACAGTTTTTGTCTGCCTGATTGGAAGAATTTTCCACAGATGGGCTTCTGGAGCTATAGAATTCAAACCATGTTCCTCCTCTATCACTCACATACTTTCACTCGTAGAAACTATAATTTCCTCCATGCAAACTCTGGCTTTACACTTCTGGGTTATAATGTAGAAGCAATGGATGGCAGGGGTGAGCCTGGAAATGATTTCTATACCAAAACAGCGAGCTAAAATAGTTCTATGTGGATATGATTGCAAACAATGTAAATATTTCCCCTGGCTTAAACATAAATGAATCCTCAACTCAACTTTTCTGTAGCCTGTTCTTTAAAAGGCCTGTGGCAACCCCAGTGCCCCTCGACAGGAGGGGCAATATGACAAGAAGAGATGAGTGTGAAAAGAGAAAGCAGCCTTCATTGATGGATGTTATTTTACTTTTATACATTTTATATTATTTTATATTTTAAAGGCTTTATTTATTCATGAAAGACATAGAGAAGCAGAGATGTAGGCAGAGAAAGAAGCAGACTCACTGCAGGGAGCCTGACGCAGAACTTGATCCCAGGACCCCAGGATCACAACCCGAGCCAGAGGCAGATGCTCAACCACTGAGCCACCCAGGCGTCCCATATATATTTTATAAAAGCAAATGTCGATATCTATATATTACCAGGGCCCTGCCAGGGCTTTTGAAGGGGCCTAAGCAAATGAGGGGCCTTGATACCATGCTTCAACATTTTGCAATGGATCTGCCTTGACCCCTGACTTTTATTCCATCCCTAACCTCAGACTTGATCCTGTATTTCTTTAAAAATTATTTATTTGAGAAAGAGTTGGGGTAAGGGAGGCAGAGGGAGAGAATCCTCAAGCAGACTCTCTGCTAAGCACAGAGTCCAACTCAGTGAAATGCCTATATAGAATAGACCATGAAAAAACTATTAGAAAATTAACCTCAAAATGGAGGTTGGGATACAGATGATTAGCCTTGGAGCGCAGCTTGATCAGCTCCAACAAACTTTAAAAATCTGTGCTGGGGCAGCCCGAGTAGCTCAGCGGTTTAGCACCATCTTCAGCCCAGGGTGTGATCATGGAGACCTGGGATAAAGTCCCATGTCAGGCTCCCTGCATGGAGCCTGCTTCTACCTCTGCCTGCTTCTCCCTCTGCCTGCGTCTCTGCCTCTCTCTCTCTGTGCCTCATGAATAAATAAACAAAATCTTTAAAAAAAAATCTGTGCTGTTCTTCTGATTTTAAAATTAAAGCTCATTCATATAGAATAACATATTCTGTATACAATTAATACAGAAATACACGATCAAGGGGCCTGGGTGGTTTACTCAGTTGAGTGTCTGGCTCTTGGTTTTGGCTTAGGTGGTGATCTCATGGGTCATGAAATTGAGATATATGGGATGCCTGGGTGGCTCAGTGGTTGAGCATCTGCCTTTGGCTCAAGTAGTGATCCTGGGGTCCTGGGATCAAGTCCTCACAGAGAGGATTTCCCTCTGTTGCCAAGAGGACTGGGTTGACACTGTGAGTTGAAGAAGAGAGATATTTGCCAAGACCCCCAAATCCATATTTCTTCACCATGAACCCAAGGCAAGGGGTTCTACTCTAGCCCCAAAAATTGTAAGGAAGGAGGACCTTATTAACCTGGTAAACTTCAATCACTGAGCCCACCGCTGAGACAGGTGATCATAAGCCCAGCCTGTGTGCTGGTCAAGAAGTTGTGTTATCAGAAGAGCAGAGATGGGTGAGTTTGCTGATCAGACCCAAACAAATGGGCTTCTATACCAAAAGGCTGTAGCCCCTATCTCAATATCTTTATAGGCCATAAGGATCTAGGGCTTATTCTAAGAGCAAGGAAAGAAAGAAAGAAAGAAAGAAAGAAAGAAAGAAAGAAAGAAAAAGAAAGAAGAAAGAAAGAGAAAGAAAGAAAGAAAGAAGAAAGAAAGAAAGAAAGAAAGAAAGAAAGAAAGAAAGAAAGAAAGAAAGAAACAGTGCAATATTTTAAGCTAGAAAGTGATGTGATCAGATTTTTTTTTAAGTTACCCTGGCTGCACTGTGACTAATGATATGATGGGAACAAGAATAAAGGCAAGGAGAACAGCAAGAAGTTTATTTCAGGTAAGAGGTGATGATGTCTTAGTTTAGGGTAGTGGCTTTGATGATGGAAAATGGTAGATAAGGTCAGAGCTATTTAGGAGATAAAACAGCAGGTGACTGAGTATGAAAGGATAAGGAAAAGAGAGAGATCAAGGTAATCCATAGACTTCCAACTTGAGCAAGAGCTCAGCAATTCTTAGCCTGGATGCTCATTAAGCTCACCTGAAGACCCTCATCCCCAAGATTCTGATTGGTTAAGCAAGCGGCCTAGGCACAGGTGTATTTTCATCACTGCTCTGATGTTTCAAATATGAAGTCAGGTTAGAGGATCCCTTCCCAAGGTAGAAAACACCTGAGAAGAAGGGAGTTGGAATTCTGTGAGTTTCTGCCTCCTATAGGTCTTGTCAGAGGAGCCCAAGCAATATGCAAAGTTCAGAGAACATACAGAGTTCTCTGTGGATGACACAGAGAAGCTCCAAATTGGAGATAGGTTTAAGTGACTGATGTTTACATTGCGATAGAAGTCATGGCATTACATGTAGTTACCCAGGGAGAAAGTATAGTGAAAAATAAGAGGGTATTGAAAACCCCTTCATTCAAGATAGAAGATGATGAGTCAGCAAAGGGGACAAAGAAGGAGTGCTGGTAAGTTAGAAGGAAACCAGTAAAACGGGGTGTTGCCAAAGTCAATGCAACGGAATGTTTCCAGAAGAGAGTGTGTAAGTGGCTTGAAAGCTGTGTTTAATTTTGGCAGGGCCTGGAACTCCACCCTCCTTCCAGCCATCAAACCTCCGGGTTGATTTTGAGCCCTCCCGGTGGTAAGGCTCTACTTTGGCAAGTTAGCTATTAGCAAGAAATTATTGTTTAAAGGTCACATTGTAGGAGACTCGAAAGCCTAGTTTTTCAGGATTTGAAAAATAAATCTCAATTCAGATACTAAACATGAAAGATAACATTCTTTGTGTACATGCACTCATGACTTCTAGCACTTAGATGTATATTATATTCGCCTGTTTGTGGGTTTAAATTTGGCAAGTACCGCAGCTCTTTAAGGGTTCAGTAGCATTCTTTCTGTTGCCAGGCCTACCCAGGGCAAAACAAACAGAGTGATCTTTCAGGACTTGCCCCCCTCTTTGGGCCTCTATCATACCATGTATAGATTTTTGCCACTCTGATGATGCCCATGCCATTTTATTGTATGTCTTTACATGTGTGTCTCCTTCTGAGTTCTCTGGGGGCTGGTATGATCTTATATCCCCAGTACCTATCACAATGCCTACCACTTGGTATGTACTGAATAAATGTTTGCTGAATGAATGGAAAGTTGCATAATATTTCTGTGAGTTCATGAACAGCCAATCTGGAAATTCCATCTCTAAGTATTCTTTCATCATAGACTGTAAAATATTGTTTAAATAAAGGATGTGGTTTATCCATGTTTAAGTTTTAGGTCAATTTTCTATGGAGTTAGTAAAATCTCGTTCCAATACAAATTACTTAATCCCTTGGTGCCTTGGGTTTTCTGCCTATAAAATAAGAACAGCAATGTTGATTTCCCGTGGAGCTGCAGTGAGGATTGTCAAAGTTAGAATTCTATTTGGCCCAAAGAGGTACTACTTGGGTCTGAGAACCAATTGATAATCATTTCTGGTCTTGCTCTGAGTGTATGTTGGTTCAGATGCAAGGGTGCAACAGATATGTTCTCTGGGTCTATTTCTAGCTGCTTCTGAAACAGTTGCTAAAGGCTAAATCTTATGACCAGGAAAGGACTTCCCATGCTAGGAGCTGGGTTCATTGTGTCATTCTTTGCCACAGGGGAGATTTTCCTGGAGGGATCCAGCCCCGTTCATCCTGTTCACTGAGTAAATGAAGCATTAGTGGCTTTGGGGCTGCAGCAAATGTTGTCAAAACTGCCTTTAAGGTCATATCAGATTTGGATCAATTTGTTCAGAGCTAGTCTCTCCTCTAGTTCAAGTCTGCTGTTCAGTTGATTTAAGGGTCTCTTGGTGACAAATCTATCAGAGAAGTAAGAGATTATCTTAACCAAGAGAAATCTCTCTGACTGCAATTTAAATAATAAAATGCATTTTTATATATTATGGGTCCACTTGATACATAGGTTCCCACTGATTGAGCACTGATTATGACCTAGATTTTTGAAGTACTTTACAGCATTATATGTTCACGTGGCTATTGTACTATTTCCATTTTATACATGCAGAGAGTGCAGCTCAGAGACTTTAAAAAATCTGCTGTGTACCACAAAGCTGGCAATAGGCAGAGACCAGATGAAACTCTAATCTCCCTGACTCCCAGCTCAGCCTCCTTCCTACTATTCAGGATTGCCTCATAGACATTCATCTTCTCCCTGTAGGCCTTTAGTATACTATTATGTTAAAGCTAAATTTCATCCTCACTCAGCTGAATATTTGCAATCCCACCTTGAATGACATACATATGGGTTTTCTTGTCATTTAAGATTATTTTGAGGGCATAAAAATGAAAAGAAAGCAAGTATAATATTTAGTTATCTGCTTGCTACAGAATCTCATTAGGTTTTAACTGAAACTTATATTTTTATTTTTCTTCAGTAGTTTTTATTGTGTTTGTTTCAATACAGAAGTAACATTCAAATCTGTGATCATTGTTGTCCACTTTTGCTCATTTACTTTTAAAAAGTCAAACTGTCTTCTGTAGCTTTTCAAATTCTTGTCCCTGTTTCTCACATCATGTGCACATTATCTCATGAGATTTATCAATTATTCTCCCCTTTGAGCTTAATATGAATAGCCAGTGCATCGATATTTAAGGAGGTACTCTCCTCGTGAGCAGATACCAGCAACCCCTTTCCTGGTAACAACAAATAACTCTGGGTTTCATGCACCTTTAACATTATACCTAGGAGGACTTCTACAGATTCTTACATTTTCATCCACAAGGATCTAACAGCTTCATGGAAACAAGATGAAAATTAATACAAATCATGTGTGGTCCCTGGGGAAAGATAGTTCCATTTTCTCCAAGAAGTACTAGGTAGACTGTACAGCCAACATATGATCACAGGTCAAGCTCTTCCCCCGAGCAGCCCGAGGTGACCTCCAAAAATGGTTCACTACTCGCTGGATCCAGAAAGCCCAACAAAAGCATACAAATTGAGAGGTTCAGATCTTCATGTTCACTTTAAGAACACACATGAAACTTCCCAGGCCATCAAGGGTATGCATATCCAAAAAGCCACCAAGTATCTGAAAGATGTCACTTTGCAGAAGTGGTGTGTGCCATTCCGTCACTACAATGGTGGAGTTGGTAGGTGTGCACAGGCCAAACAGTGGGGCTGGACACAGGGTCAGTGGTCCAAGAAGAGTGCTGAATTTTTACTGCACATGCTTAAAAATGCAGAGAGTAATACTGAACTTAAGGGTTTAGATGTAGATTCTCTGGTCATTGAGCACATCCAGGTGAACAAGGCCCCCAAGATGTGATGTAGAACTTACAGGGCTCATGGCCAAATCCATCCACACATGAGCTCTCCCTGCCACATCGAGATGATTCTTACTGAAAAAGAGCAGATTGTTCCTAAACCAGAAGAGGAGGTTGCACAGAAGAAAATGATATTCCAGAAGAAACTGAAGAAACAAAAACGTATGGCCTGGGAGTAAATTCTGCATAGAATAAATGCAAAAAAAAAAAAAAAAAGAAAGAAAAAAAGAGCACAGGTCAAACTGACCTGTGAATTGAAGGTAGAAAAGAGTTTTCTTCTTAAGTGTCAACTCCAAGTGTTGGTAGTAGCTACTTGAAATCCTGGGTTAAGGGAGATCCTGAGGCTATATCCAGGCTTAGTGGCAAGAAGCTATAATCTGTTTGTGATATCGTCCATGGGCAGTGAGGAGTTGTGGCAAGGCTGTGCACATGCCAGGATTTGTGGTCCCAGGAGAGGACAATGGTCTTAGTAATAACCCAAATAAAAACCGATCTCCAAAGGAAGTGTACAACACTTTACAATGGCAAGAGCCCCATATCACAAATTACCCCAAAGAAAACCTATGAATGTCATACTTCTAGTTATTTAAAACAAAAACAAAACTGATGTGCAAATAAACACAGAGAAGGGTAGAGGAGGGGATATTGTTCAGGGAGGAGACAAACAGACCATGTTCCTGTGATGTCTCTGGGCATGCAGGGACAAGGGAACTATGCCCAGTTAGGAAGGAGGAACATCAGATCTGGCAAAACTTTCCCTGCTACACACATAGAGGACAGCATAGCTGAGGAGGTGACTGGGAAGCGTAAGTTAGTACATTCCAGCAGAGAAATACAGAGGGACCATGCTGGTGGTGTTGACATTCAGGCTGATCTCACTAGCAAAATAGGTGTCCACATGTCCAAGATTCCTATATGGAAAGCTTCTCTTCTGATGACCTTGAGCAGGACTCCCATTGAGACTTAGAGTATGGAAGATGTCTGTTATTGGTGTTCGTTGTGGCATGGACAGCTCCTCCTAATATACTACGTCTAATAGGTTACATTTCTCTGCCTTGAAGCATTCACTATGCAGTGGAGGGGGAAACATGTAGGCATTAAAATGGCGCTCCAAGTGGTGCCTGTTATCACAGAGACACTGATAAGGTACATTTGGAAGCAGGTAACCACCTCTGTCTGGGAGGGGTAGGGCAGGCTTCTCAGAGGAGACCATAGAGCCAGTTCCTTGGGCAGAAAACAATGAGGAGGTCCTTCTGGTCATAGAGAAAAGGATAGGCAGAGGCAAGGAAACAACAGCAACAGCAGTCGACCATAACCAGGTCAAGCTCCCTGGAGCATACAGTGAGAGAAAGGAGTGGGTAGAGGGTCTAGGTCATGAGGGGTCTGAATGCCACTGATGGTTTTTAAGCAGAGATGCAGCACGAACGTCGTTGTTGTTCAATATTGTTGGCAGCACTGTAAGGATTGGGTGGGAAGAGAGATAGAGGTGATAGCTGAGAAATTACTATAATTGTCCAGGTTTTTAAAAATGATGAATACAGGCAGATTCAAGAAATATTCAGAATTAAAATCACCGGGACTTAAATACTGATGGGTGAAGGGAAAGAGCCAGAGAGGAAGAAAAGAGTTCAAGTTGACTCCCAGGTTTCAGGCTTGGGATGATAATTAGGTCATTACGAGGCTGGAGAAGGAGGAGCAGTGTATTTGGATTTCCCTGCATGCCTTCGGCAATCCATCAGTTGCATTAGTAGTGACGAGTCAAGAGCATGAGGTTTGAAGTCAGAGATTGGGATTCAATGCTTTCCCTCTCATTCGACAGCCACAGGACATTGAACAAGTGAATTAGCCTTCCTGAGCCTCAATTCCCTCATGGTAGAGGCGAGATAATAGCAGTGTGCAGCTCCTGAGGCTGAAGTTAAAGTTAAATGAGGCTATGTTTACAGGATACTGAGTACAGCTCCTTGAAAATAATAAGAACCCAATAACACTGGCTATTTTTGATTCAGTAAATATTTTGCTTGTTCCTTTTTATAAGGTAAGCAATAGGATAAAAATGTTTTTTATTCTTCTGGCCACATAACAGGCTCCTGAGAACCTGAGCCTAGGAGCCCACACTTAAGAGAGGATTAGGTTGTCCCCCTTGAATTATGCTGGGATCAGTCCCAATCCAGTCAGTACTATATTTTGACTTCATGCTTCCCTTCACCCAAATCTTGTACGCTATCCCTGGCAATCACAAGCAATGGACAAAATCGATAAGCTCATAAGGTAGATGGTGCTATCCAGAGTGTCCAACACAGGACTTGGCACATAGCAGATTTTCAGTAAATTCTGGTTGAATGAACGTATTACACCCCCTAGACCACACTGAAATGCATAGGCTCAGGAAGCAACCCTTGCACCATGCCAATCCCTAAACACTTCTTCCCTCTACCCAAGCCACGTGCCCTTAAGCAGGGATATTTTTAGCATGAAGTATACCTTTCAAAGTATGTAAATGGAGCATTTAACCTGCCAATCATACAGTAAAGACTATAAAATAAGTATGGATTAAGAAACCAATGTAGCCATGGGTAAATTTCTTCAAGTATATGTTGATAAACTAAAATGTTTCTGCCATGTAGTGATTCAGCAGATTGACCAGGTTTCCCTGAATATGAATGTGTCCACTTAGACAACTCAGGACAGTATGAATTAGTAGAACTTATGGGTGCTTGTGTTTTTCAAACCCATTGAAAAGCACCTAATTTAAGGATCTGTGATTTAATGAGCCTTTCAAAGCTGAAAATATATCCCACTGAGACTTAAAACAGAAAATAGATTTAAAATAGAAAAAATAAAACAAAGCTAGTTTTGTGTTTCACAGACACAGAAAGGTGCCAGAATTATTTACTGCTTTCTGGACTTTGCATTATGACCAAATTGATATTTTCCAGGTTTTTCATTAACTTAAAATGTTCTGAGGTAAACACATCATTTGCCATGATTAAATCCAAGGTGTTTCCGCAGCTTCCTTTTGAGCAGCTAAAAATTAGGGCAAGAGGTAAGAGTTCTGGTCGACCTCTTTGTGAAAGTAGCACTAGAGAAAATGCAGATTTTACCCAGCAGCTTCACTGAAATTCTAACAGCCACAGCAAGCAGGTCTGTAGGCAGAATCACACGGTAAAAACTTCTAGTCCAGAAGTTTCGCACCTCCAAAACTGGAAATCATTCCACCTTGTTTTAAAAATTCTCATAGATTTCCCAAATTGTAAAATAACTTAAAATTGACCTGCCCACCCTCATACCTACTGCATTGACCCTCCATAAAAAGCTCTACCAGGATGAGAGCTTCTACTACCTCTCTGAATGGTTCTATACAGGGCCAAGTTAATAGATACACAGCTCTCAGAATTTGTGAGGATTTCAAATTTCTTTCCCAACCTGAATTATTAGACTGATTAATTCAGCTTCTGTCCAAAGTTTGTCTTTTAAACAGATGAAAGATTAAGGATAAATGGAAAAGCTAATTCAATTTAGCCTTTCTTTTCCCTCTCTGAATTCTACCTCTCATTCTTAGAGATAGGGATAGCTCTAGGATGGGACTCCACTGGGTTCTTTAAGTCCATGTGATAGACAGAGAATGTCATAAAACTGGCCCTTGCTTGGGATGCCTGGGTGGCTCAGCAGTTGAGTATCTGCCTTCAGTTCAGGGCATGATCCCGGGGTCCTGGGATGGAGTCCTGCATCAGGCTCCCTGTGGGTAGCCTGCTTCTCCCTCTGACTATGTCTTTGCCTCTCTCTCTCTCTCTCTCCTTCTCTCTCTCTCTCTCTCTCTCTCTCTCTCTGTGTGTGTGTGTGTGTGTGTGTGTCTCATGAATAAATAAATAAAATCTTAAAAAAAAAAACTGGCCCTTGATTGCTGCCAATGTTAGATGCTCCATTGGTCATCCAGGAGAGCACTGAGTAAATTATCTGTGAAAGCAGTCTAGAACACTCAACAAGAGTGCCCAGAGCAACTTTTCAAAAAAGACTTTTTGTGGATCCTGCCTACCTGATTCGTCATAGAGCTAAATTTTGCATGCTCACTTCTTGACCCTTTCAAAACTGAGTTATAAGCAGAGATAGAGCACAATTCCTATTCACTTATATCCATATTCCCCACACCTTACATTCACCCAAGATAAGAACAGACTTTCACGATGTTGTCCAGAATTGGCACATTGCTCTGAAATTCCAAGACCTAGTATATAGCGACTAGTTAAAGTTCACTAACATTTTCTGGTTCATAAATAGGGATAAAACTTCTTATGGTTTCAATTAATAAAAAAATTAATATTTTATATGTGGAGAGAGGCATTCAGGGAAAGTGAGTGTTTTAAGGTCATTTCATCTTCTAATATACCCACTATAGGTCAATTCTAATTGTTAAACAGTTCTTAAAATTGAGTTGAAATTCCCTTCCCTAGGACCAACTCTGTCCCTAATTCTGTTCTCTGGAACCAATCATACTATCCTTTCAGGCATGGAAATTTTTTTAAAGAAAGGTTTAATTCCTTGCTTGGCAACTGTGGCTGTTCCTTTGAAAATAAAGCTTGAAATTTTAAATTAATGCATTTGGTGTATCAATCAATTAATCAAAACCTTGGGCACCTACAAAATGAGAGGTACTGCACTCAGCATTGGCAGTAATTAATCAACTTATTCCAAAGGGGATTATTTTCCACTAGTTCTTTTGTTGTTTTGTAATGCCTCCTTTGAAGAGAAAATCAATTAAAAAATAAATAGGGAAGGCAGAAGGAATCAAAATGTGGTAGTGTGTGCTAGTTGCAAATGTAACCTGGAAGAGAAGAGGGAGTGTATATAAGGTAGGAAGTAACAATATTCATTGACTCAAAGTAACTTATTTCATTTATCTATTTATTTATATTTGTTATTTAATTTCATTCTTATCACAACTCTAAAAGGTGAGTTTTACTCTCAAATTACCAAAAAAGAAACTGAGGTTTTAAGAGTTTATTTAAATTTCCCAAATGATACACTTGCTGTGGCAGAGCCAGGATCCATACCCAAATATAATCCCAAAGTGTGTATACTCCTTAATTGTGTAATAACTCATTACTTGCAAAGAAATTAAGACAAGAGCATTACCACTTATCTTGGGACTTGATAATGTATGAGGATGACTAATAATATACCTCTTTCTGCTGTTAGTTTTATATATAGACCAATCAAAGAATATAACTTTTGTCTTCAGAACACTCTGAAGTCATTGAATTTCAATATAATTGTGTATAATTTGCAATGCCATAAATGTATTTGGTATCTCCAAATTGGCAGGTCACAGAACTTTTATAGAATAACAATAATAAAAAAATTTAAAAGAGGACATGCCATAGAGAAGTTTGGAGACGGAAAATCATTTGATCATCTGTTTTTCAGGATATCTTAAAGCTGTTAAAATCAAGGCAGGTGTGGAGGAGTGAAACTAAGTTTGGAGGGGAGCAGATTTCCTCTGCACACCCCATTAGAGATGGTGGGACTCTCTCATCACAAAATTGCAACTAAGGGCTTCCCTCTGGCTCTCATCTGGGTTGTTCAGTTTAATTCTGACCAGGTTTCTGTTTTGCCTTCCTGTTCCTTTGCTAGCTGGCCATCTCTCAGCAAGAGATGGCTTAAGCCACATACTCTGCCACCCATTTTTCCAACATATCCATTTCTTCTCATTCTAAGAGCCATCGCAGTTCTGGTTTTCAAGACCCTCCTTGCATTTTCCAGTGATGGGAGACAGATCCAGCTCAACTTGTAATGAAGGCACTTGAGTTTAACAAAAGAATAGATGACAGAGAAATGTGGTTTTGCTCAGAGTGCCATAACATCTGTGACATTTGCCATGCAGAGTCGCACATTCCTTGTGGAGGGCAAGGTTGCTCACCATTGTCCTGACTCCAAAATTATTTCTGACACTAGCGCCTGTAATTAACCTCATTTGTTGACTTTGTACATGGGAGGTGTGGAGAAAGGCTCAGGATGGGGCACTTAAAAAAAAGAAAAAAAAGAATGGTGCTCTTAACTGCATCCCCTATAGCTAGCAAACAACCAAGATGTTTGCATATGCACGTTCTCAACTTCCCTATCAAGCTTTATCAAATAGAAACCTTGAATGAGTCCTTTCTGTTAGACTCTTTTTTAAAGTCTTTAAAAGTGCAATATGAAAGGAAAAGGAAAAGAGTTCAATGTACAGATCTTTGCATCTGACCCTGCAGCACATCTGTCTCATTTTATCTTGGTTCTGAGAGGTCATGTTATGAAGTGGCAGGAGCAAAACTAAAATGGACTACATACAAGTGTTGAATATGAGACACACACAGCCCGGCATTCCTGTAAGTTCTGGTCTGGAGTGATTCTGAAAGCAGACTGTGAAATAGCCTGGCTTCACCAGTAGGCCTCTAGCCCACCCCCTACTTCTCTACCTCCCACAAAAATTATTGCTCTAGGAGGCTTTGTGTTGAAGTGGTCATTCTCAGGGTCTGCACATTCTTACTTCCCTAGAACAATCTTAGCTTGCTACCACAGAAGTCCCAATTCCTCTCTTACCCACAGAATAGCTGTATCACCTTGATTTAATGCAAAGGAAACAATATTTGGTGCTGGCTGGTAACAAAAGATGGCTCAGTGCATGTTAGGGATGAAAGTGGACATTAAGGTGCCGATACACTTCAAAATCTCAACACATTTCTACTGCCATTCACAACTCAAGCATAAAAAGAGTACAGGGAACAGAATGAATAAGAAGTTCTTAAAAAAAAAAAAAAAAAAAACAAACAAACAAAAAAAAAAGAAGTTCTTGGTAACAATCTATTACACCTGACTTATAAATCATTTCCACACACCGTGTATCAACCAGCAGACTTTGGGTTGTCACAGAAACCGACACAATCTAAATATAGCAAATAATATAACAATAGTAATTGATTATGTGGATATCAGTATTTCTCATTGACCTTGGGCCAGGAATGCAGCCGGGTCTGAAGATGAGGAAGTAGAATGCTAAAGTCCAGGAAACCACCCAAATCCTCTCTCTCTCTCTCTTTTGTTTAACTTTACTCTCTTTAACTGTAGAGCTGCTTTCTCTCTGATTCCACTGAGGGGTGGAAAAAATGTCACCCACCAGCACCCTTGGAGTTGACCTCCTCTCTGTTTAGAAGAATGGCCATATAAGACTGGAATTTCTTGGCCTTATTGCCCAGTGTGTAAAGAGCCTCCTTGGTCTGGATCCTATGCATCCTTTGTCAGTCACGTAAGGGAGGGAGGCTGCTGTCATATTGCTCAGGCATGGCTTGTGGGAGCCCAGCCATCGTAACACGCAGATGGGAGGAGGCCGGGTCATGGAGCAGAGGGCAGCTACCCCAAACGTGAGAGTCCAGGACAGACAACCCAATGGATACTTACACATACATTACTTACTCTGCATTCTGTCCTGCCCACTGAAGTTTTTCTTTCTCTTCGTAGTAGTGGTAGTATTCTCATTTTACAAATGAGGAAACTAAACTACAGAGAGATTATATAGGTAGGAAAAATAAAACCAAAAGTGGAATCAAGTTTTTCTCATTCTCTTCCTAGCCCTTATGTGATAAATAGCCTTATTGGAAAGAAACTTTAAAAAAAGTACATAGTGACCCCTCCTCTACCTTCAGAAGATTGTAAGTTTAATTGGAGATACAGGACAGACTCTCATGGAAGTAGTTTAATAACATTTTAAAAGCACATACAACATACAAAGAAACACAAATATTTCAAACCATTGAAAATAGCTAACCTTTGGATTCTTATTTGAAAGGAACTTAGGAAAGAGTGTGGGGAGGACATTTTTGACACAAGAAAGGAAGAAGTCACACATTACCAGAAGCAATTCACATATTCATACTGAAAATTCAGCTAATTCATTACCCTACTATTTACAGGAAGGCAAAATTTACACTTTCAAAGAAATAGAGGATGAAAGTAGAACCACTGAGATTTCTTGATTTCCAAGCATTTGTGGAGCTCAGCCTCCAGCCTACCATTTTCCTCTCTAAACATAGTCAATGTCCTAGGGCTATTCTGTTTTCTGATGCAGTCACCATGAAAAGTGCTATTTTAAATCTCCAGTTCAATAGGATTGAATCAGAAATCCTTCTTAGATCAACCTCTAAATAGGATTTCATTTATTGTCACATCACTGCTCTTAAGACCAAGAATTATTTCTGCTAAGAATTAGTTCTTCATAAGTTTTTCTGACCTGTTTCTAAGGTCATTTTCAGTACCCAGGTTTCAGAAATGACATCCAGATCTGAACAAGACTAAGTGCCCAGTTATAACAGAGCCCAGCTGAGCAATCAGCAGTTTGGTCTGTTATCTTACTGCATGTCCATGTCCAACCAAAGCCCTTGTATGGGCAGGCAGGAACTCTAGCTCCAGATCTGAACTTTCCACAAGCTCATTTAGAGGTTGAAGGAGGCTCTTTAACCTTCTGAAGCTTTTGCCTTCTTCACTCAGTTATCAACAAATATTTTTTTTATTTCAATTTACATATCAGCCCTTATTCTAGGCTCAGGAGGTATAGCAGAAACCAAGAAAAAAAAAAAGAAAAAAGAAAAAAAACCCTGTCTACATGGAGTTTTCTGTTTATTGGCTAAAAACAGAAAAAAAAATATAAGTAAACTATATACAATCTCAGAGGAGAACTATGAAAAAAATTAAAGCACGGGGTGCCTGGATGGCTCAGTCGGTTAAGCGTCTCCCTTCATTCGGCTCAGGTCATGATCCTGGGGTCCTGGGATTTAGCCCGCATCAGGTGCCTTGCTCATCGGGAAGTCTGCTTTTCCCTCTCTCTCTGCCTGCTATTCCCTCTGCTTGTGCTCACTCTCTCTCTTTCTGCCAAATACGAATATAAAATTGTTTTTAAAAATAAGGCAAAGAAAGGGGAATGGGGAGTAAAAGAGGGTGGTTAAATTTAAAAGAACATGTAAGTGATGAAATGAGCACTGGGTATTATATAAGACTGATGAATCACTGAAGTCTACCTCTGAAGTTAATAATACACTATATGATAATTAATTGAATCTAAATTTTAAAAAGGAAAAAATAAAATAAAATAAAACTACAAATTTCCGGGGGAGGTGGAATGAACTATATAAGGCTCCTTAAAAAAAAAAAGAAGGGATCCCTGGGTGGCGCAGCGGTTTGGCGCCTGCCTTTGGCCCAGGGCGCGATCCTGGAGACCCCGGATCGAATCCCACGTCAGGCTCCCGGTGCATGGAGCCTGCTTCTTCCTCCGCCTGTGTCTCTGCCTCTCTCTCTCTCTCTCTGTGACTATCATAAATAAAAAAATAAAAAATAAAATAAAAAATAAAAATAAATAAATAAATAAATAAAAAAGAAGAAGGTAAGGATAGGCCTCAGTGGCAGGTGACCTGTGAAGGAGATAAGAGATGCAGCCATGCAAATGTCTAGGGAAAGGGCATTACAGGCAGGAAAACAGTCAATACCAAAGTCCTAGGTGGGAACATGGTTGGTATGATTAAAAAAGAGGCTGCTGGAGAGAAAGGCAGAGGAAGGTAGTAAGAAATGACGTCGGAGCAGCAGATGGTACAGAACCTCAGAAGGAGGCTTTTACTTTACATGAAATGAAGTCTACTGAAGGGATTAGAACAGTGTGATATCTAAAGCTAGAGTTGAACACTTTTACATTGGCTGATACATTGGGATAAGATTTCAAAGGTAGAAAGAGCAGAAAAAGGAAAATGAGTTAAGAGTAGGGTGACCATACCTCCTGTTTGCCCAAAACAATCCTGGACATTGTGCCTGAGTACAATTATTAATGTCCCTCTGCTTTGAGTCTTCAAAGTGTCCTAGTTCAGATGATAAATTATGTTATCACCTCCATTAAGAGGCCACAGTATTGCAAAATCCACATCAGAGACGAGGATGTTAGGAGACAAGTTCATGTCAATGAAGGAGAAGTAATTTAATCCAAAAAGAAAAAATTTGAACATGGAGACCACAGGATTTCCAGATGTTTTCTATATGGACCATGAAAGAGGGAACCAGGAACCACTCTTTAAGATTTTGAGGATAGCAACTGGAAGGACAGAGTTGCATTAACCAAAATAGAGCAGGCTTTCCATGAGAAGACCATGAGTCCCATTTGGGACATGTTATTTTGAGGCTATTAGATATCCAGGAAAGGTGTCAGTTAGGAAGTTGGGACTATGTCTGGATTTCAGGAGAGAGAGAGGTCTGGGGTGGAGATATAATTTTGGAAATCAATGGCATACAGAGAGAATTGAAAGCCATGAGATTGGAAAGGATCATCAAAATGTGACTTCAGAAATATGGGAAGTCCAAGAATGGAGTCCTGAGGAGCCCCAGTGGCAGAAAAAAGAGGATTCAGGAAAGATGATTGAGAAGTAGCTAGTGAGGGAAAAGGAAAATAGGCATTTCTTCATTTTTATAGTGAGGTTATTGGACTACACAGTGATTTATTTTTTTAAGCCATGACCAAGAGATACATCGGAGACAGCTATAGTAAAAGGTGAACTGCAAGGAGCAGACAGAGGGGGCAAATTATTGTCTCCTTATCCTCACTCCAACCAGAGCTGTTCAGTTTTCTTGCTCTAAATAATGGGCTGCTGCACAAGATTTCATTCATTAAAAAGGTGTCAGGGGATGAGAGGAGGTAGATTCCCATGAAAGAGAGAAAAAAAGAAAGAAAGAAAGAAAGAAAGAAAGAAAGAAAGAAAGAAAGAAAGAAAGAAAGAAAGAGAAAGAAAGAAAGAAAGAAAGAAAGAAAGAAAGAAAGAAAGAAGAAAGAAAGAAAGAAAGAAAGAAAAGAAAGAGAAAGAAAGAAAGAAAGAAGAAAGAAAGAAAGAAAGAAAAAGAAAGAAAGAAGAAAGAAAGAGGGAAGGAAGAGGAAGGAAGGAAGGAAGGAAGGAAGGAAGGAAGGAAGGAAAAGGAGAAAGATGGAGGGAAGGAAGGAAGGAAGGGAGGAAGGAAGGAAGGATGGAAAGGAACAATAACCCTGGATGAGCTTTAAGGCTTATAGTTCATTCTGGCTCTAAAATTTATTTGATTCTACCTAACTCTGACATGGAAATAATTTTCTAAAATAATTTTACCATAGTGACCTGATACAGTCAAGGTGGAGATGGGGCATTTGAGTCATTTCTCTTGCCTAAGATTACCTATTTGTTATAGGAATCAAGTCATATGAAAATAGGAAGGGAAAAATAACAATTGGCCTTGAGAAGTAGGAAGTCAGTTGAGTTTTAAATATGAATACAGGAAATGTTTTATTAAATGGCTAAGGCATTTACCGGCTTAGACTAGAGAATAAGCCTGCTCTAAATCCCACTAACCTCCTGAGTATTCTATTTATCTAAGAAAGCCACAGAAGCACATTCTGAGAAAGTTTCTAGCTATATTCCACTGGCAGAGCAAAAGAAACACAGGCTTTTCCTCACAAGTATTATTAATAACAATAAATAATAGTTACTGTTCATCAAGCATTAGACATGTGCCAGGAGCTGTGTTAAACTCATTATGAGTATTCATTCACTTACCCACCCCCCCCCCAAAAAAAAATCTCAAGGAAAGTGCTCTCAATATTTGACTCAATGTTTGTTGAAAGAATGATGGTGAAGAGTAATGAGAGTTAACCTGCCCAAGGCTACCCAGCTGGATAGGTAGTGGATAGGGGACCGAATTCTGGGCTTTCTGACTCCATGGTCAATATTCTAAATCATGATACTTTGATTAATTCGCTGGATCTTCATAGTAGATGAAGTGGATGTTGTTGCCCCACCCAGCTCCTGCCTCATTCCCCCAGCTGCCAGGAGTGTAAGCTACAGATGGCTGGCTCACAGCTGAATTTCTCCTTGGACAAAGTCTCCTTAGACAGTCTCTCTGCCAAAGGGATCTGCCCCTCTCCAAAGGTTACTTCCCCTCCCTGGGGAGGCCTGTAACCAGTAACTAGTGGATGCAAGGACACAAAGGCCCAACTCCTTGCCTCAGTTCAGGACCTCTGTGAAGGGCCATCCTGCTCCAGAGTTTCCAAATCAACTCATTCTGCCCAATCCTGCTTTCCTCAATTCCTCCTGAGACTATTCCTCATCAAACTTCCCCAACACGAATTTCCATCTTGGAATCTGTGCCTTCGGAACCCAGTGAAGACCCTGACACCTGCAGAGATCTGCTTTGGCCACTCATTCTATTCTTGTCATAACCAGCGAGTGTTTACTGAGTTCCAGGACAGTGTGAGATTTCTTCTTTGAGTATTGCCTGTTCATAACATTTGTGCATTTTCGACAGAGTTGTCTTGTTTTAAAATCCACAGTTCTTTTACACATCCTGGATGCTAACCTTGTGTACTAGTGTTACGTGTTGCATATCTTTTCTTCCTGTCTGTGTCTTATCTCTTAATTCTATGGTATCTTTCTTCTTGGACTGTGAAACATATGGCTCTTTCACAGACCTTTCATGCTTGTACTTCATGTGTCTTG
Source organism: Vulpes vulpes (assembly GCF_048418805.1). Classification (NCBI taxonomy): domain Eukaryota; kingdom Metazoa; phylum Chordata; class Mammalia; order Carnivora; family Canidae; genus Vulpes; species Vulpes vulpes. Next base: position 91,076,865 of record NC_132785.1, read on the forward strand.
TCTAGAAAACCTCCTTTACTGAAAATCAGAGAAATACAAACTAAGACAACAATGAGATCCAATTTCACACTGCCCCTTCTCACAAAATTTTGTAAATCTGATGATCACAAGTGCAGGTGAGAGTGTGGAGAAGCAGGAACCCTTCTATCCTACCAGTAGAAACATAAACGGGTACAATGTGCAGAGCTCTTTAGCGAGCTGAAGATGGTCACACCAGTAACCCTGGAATTCCACTTTTAAACCCTAAAGAAACTTCTGCACTTAGTTATAAGGAGGCACACGTGGCAAGGCAGGTACTTACTGTTCATAAAGAGCAAAGGATTGGAAACAACATAAATGGCCGTCAAAGGGAAAGATAGACAAAGTTGGAATATTCATACAGCAGAATAACCTACAGTCATTAAATGAAATAAACGTGGATAAGGCTGTCAAATAATATGTAGAGCAAAGTTATTGCTCAATTATTTATAACTTTCAAGTTAAAACTTTGAGGTTTGTAAACCTGAAAAGTAATAAGATATGTTTTGGGATACATGAGTATGCAGTAGAAACATATGTATGGTAATAAACACTGATTTCACAATAATGATGGTCACTGAGAAAGAAAGAGGGAGAGTGGAAGATGAAATTGGGGTATGCTGAAGCCTTTACAATAATGGTGCAGTTATATTTCTTAAGTTTAAAAAAACTCTAAAATGAATACAGCATGATCTTGGGATTTGGTAAAGCCGAATGGAAAGTACATGCTGTTCATCATATTATTCCCAATTCTTCTTTGTTCTGAAGTATTACACAATAAAAAATACATTTTAAAAAGAAAAAGAAAACATATTCTTTACAGTTGAGAACACAAGGTAGGCTTCTTGGTATTACTTTAGATCTTAATGGATCACAGTGGTTTGATAAAAGATATAGAATATATATGTCGTGGAAACATAAAAGAATTAAACAACTGGCGGAGGAGTTTTTGCTAAATTTGATCAGGAAATGAGACTCCTTTGAGCAGAGGAGTGATATGAATGCTTCTACTCTCCCCAGGAACACAAGCCTGGCCAGGTGGTATAGGGGGTTAAAGCAGACCTGGAGAAGGCGAGTCCAGAAGTTCCTTTGGGTGAGTAGGTGAGCAGCCACAAAATGCCACCTCCCACCTGGGAGGCAGCAGCAGTGAGGAGGGAGATGAACTAGAGGTTGGGCCAGTGGTACTCCACTCCACAGCCAGAGTTAACTAACTAGTTTTGAATCTATTGCATGAGGGCAGTAGAGGAGAGCAAGAAGTCAAAACTGGTTCTGAATACAGCTACCTGGCTAATTATGGAGGCACTGTGATTAGCCAGAGCAGAGATCTCAAAAATAGAAGCTGGTCATGAGAGATTCTGATTTTCCTTCCGGTTTTAAACATATTGTAGTCAAGGTGCTGATGGGACCTCCAAAGAGAGAAGACAAGGAGGCAGTTGAAGCTGAGGGTCTGGAGTTCGGTGAAGAGAGGTCAAAAGGATGGTTTGGGAAGCCAGCTGCAGAGAGGGGAGGAGTGATGATGTGAGAATGCCATTAAGAGCTTAAAAGAAGGTGAAGGGAGAGGAAAGAAGCATGGGGAGCACCCGGCAGGCTTTCAATCTCCTACTTCCTTTTGGTCCCACACGGCAGGCCTGCCCTTAACATCTTATGGCCAGGAGAAGAAAATAAATGGAGGTCTCCACTATCGGCCTGCCCCCTGTCTTCCTATCACCAGCTCCATCCTACATTGTAAGGTCTGGGGTGCATATGTTTAGATGCCCCATCTCTCATATCCAAACCCCATCCTCTCAACACACACATATACACCAGCGATCCCTCAAGAGAATGTATGAGGAACAAGGCCTGCGTGGGAAGGCCCTGGAAGACTTGTCAGATCATTGGGCAGAAATTCTCTAGTTCTGGGTACCCAGATTATGGAGGGGGTTGGGTGTGAGCTCTGGGTGGATACTCCTTGACCCCCCAAAATACCTTGCCCCACTGCTTAGGTGCAAAGCAATTAGGTGTAAAACAATATCCTCTAAACCAGGAGGGAGGGAATAGAGGCCCAGCCGTCTACCTCTAAGGGTAGTACTGCTCCATGACCAAATTTGCAGTACCAAATTTGTAGACTGTTCCTAAGTAACATCTCATACCATTTTCAAACTTTGTATTGCCACTTGGGTCACCAGAAATGTTGGGGGGGTGGGTGGGGAGCTCTCCTGAAAGAGTAGAAAAAGGGTGGGGATTCCCGGGTACCAGTGACTCATTAACTCTGGCTTTTCTATCAGCAAAAGAGAATGAATATCTGTTGATCATTCACTCAGTAACAGTCTAGACTTGTAAGGCAAAGAGAGTCACCTCCTCCTGGGGCCGGGGCTAGACCCAGAGCCAGTGCCCTCCAGGTGCCTCATCTTCTACGGGAATCCCCAACCTCTCCTAGGTCAGCAACTTCCCGAACTTCAGTGTGAACCTGCAGCCCACACAACACCAGCCAGATGTCTCAGTGCTGACCAGGCTAGCTCAAGCAATGAAAGCAACCAGAGCATTTTGCAAATTAAAAACCTGAGATGAATAATAATAATAATAGTTCTTATTATTAGCTAAATGCACTGTTTAGACTTTACCAAGAAAAATAACACCTCAAAGGAAAACAGAAAAGCACTACCTATCCCATCATATGTCTTCCTAAAAGCATAAAGCTCCTGACCTCAAAAATATATGCAAGAAAATAAAAGGAAAATACACTAACTTCTTTCCAAGAGTTATTTGGGGCTCATGATACTATGATCCAATTTTTCTGTGCTGATGAAATGGAATGCTTTCTCCTATCATCCTTCCAGTTTGTACTGCAATAGGAAGATAGAGTATCATACATTTCGAAGCTATGAGAAATGTGTTGGCAAAGACTTTGATGCGGATTATCCCACAACGTAAATCAGGGCTGATTAAACACACAAAAAACAGAGATGGCAATACAAGTAATTTTACAATTTGCTATACACAGTAGTAAGAAAAACAGGAAGTAGGTGTTTATTAACAGTTCCAAATATACCAGCCAAAATACAACTCCCCATGGAGTCAGAGTTATTCAAAATACAGCAAAGAACAGAATTCCTAAGATTATAAAAGGGTAATTAATCACAAGTAGTGTTCACAGACCAGTGATTTGGAAACTACCTTCTTATTGAAGATCTGGATCAAGAACAAACTTCAAAGCAAAATTAATTGATCTCAGATTCACTGCATCTGGTCAATAAACCCTCCTCCAAACTGTCACTTTAAGCCTACTCAAAAGCCTATCTTTTTTATTTAACAATTCTACATACAGTGCATTAAATAGTCATTTTTCACTTAACTTGGTTAGAATATCTTTGCCTCCCCACATAAGCCGTTTGTACTAAGATCACCACCTCTTACTGGCACTCTGTAAATTGCATTCAAAGTTCAGATGTGTTGTTAGGCTTGTTTCATAGGAACACGGGAACACAGGTTCACCAGGAAGCCAGATTCACAAAACCAAAAGGACCCACTTGCTTGGACATTTAACATGACCTTGTGGCTCTCAAAATCTTATCTTTGATTACATGAACTTATTTTAAATATATGTCCCAACCATTTTTCAATTAGGAGAAAGGACCTGTCATTTTAGTGGCAGTGACTAAAGAAATGCATATTTAAAATCCATAAACCACGAATACACTTTAATCTTTGCAAGAGTAATATAAGGGGTTTAAATGTAAATTCTGATCTAATTTGGGAAACTAGATGATTAAAAGCCTTAATGTTCGTGGACATATCCCTTAACCGTTTTCTCAGTTTCTCTCCTATAAACTAAAGAAGTTTGATGCTTGGCTCAGCTACCTCAAAAACTTCTTTGGATGAATGTTAATGACTTAAATATTGTGAAGTACCCTTAGCTTCTGATGGAAGCTACTTGGAAAGTGCAAAGAATCAATGAATTGAAATGATTTATCTCCATCATGGAAATAGAAGAAATCAAGTAAGGAATCCTATGTATATATTAAATTGGAAGGATCTACATACATCTTAGTCTATGTGCTCTTGTAAGTTTGTAGACTTACTGAGGAGGAGGAGGAAGAAGAGTTCTATGAAAATAGCTCTATTGAGTGAGGAACTAGCAATAGGCTAATTAGAGACAATTTAGCTGTTGTGTTATCTGAGGGAGACCATCATGCTTCTTCCTTGGTTTTTAAAATTCAACTTCATAGAAAGCCAGGCTACCAGCCTGTTATCACTTGGGCTTCACTGTTCTTGCAGTTGGGCAGTCATTATCAGCATGAGAGAGAAAAAAAAGATAAGGGGAAGAGATGAAAGGAAAGAGAGGGAGAAATGAAGGGAAGGAGTGAAGAACATGTTGGCTTGTTCCTCCCTCCTGTGCTCAGATGGCCAAGAGGCAATGTGTCAGCTTCCCATGTGACCAGGTTGTGGATAATGAAATATTATAGAAGTAAAGTTTGCTGCTCCTAAGCTTGGCTATAAAATGAGCCAATCGTTCTCTCTTTGCTTATCCCAGGTAAAGGACTCAAGGCAACCCCAAGGAATAGCAGAGGCCCTAAAAGGAAGGAACCCAATCCCAGAATCTATGCTTGGAAGAGAGTCCCACAAAAACCACCCTGTGAGAACCCAGAAGACTTTGCCTATGCAAAAAAGAAAGTATTGTTGTGGTTAGCCACTGAGGTTTGGGGGTATATTTGTTATAGCATCAAGTAGCATACCATATCTAATACAGACTAGTAAAAATAAATTCATTAAATTCAGTTCTCTTTGACCAATCAGTCTAGGCTCTGAGGCATCTGGACAAATTGGTGGGTGAGGAGGAAGGGCTTTCTTCTTTCCTCCCTTTTTTTCTGACCAGCCAAGCTTCCTGCTGACCATTCAACCAGTGGTGACAGCCAGAGCTATAACCTCTTCCTAGAATTTCTGAAATAGGGATCCCTGGGTGGCACAGCAGTTTGGCACCTGCCTTTGGCCCAGGGCGCGATCCTGGAGACCAGGGATCGAATCCCACGTAGGGCTCCAGGTGCATGGAGCCTGCTTCTCCCTCTGCCTGTGTCTCTGCCTCTCTCTCTCTCTCTGTGTGTGACTATCATAAATAAATTTTTTTTTTAAATTTAGAATTTCTGAAATAGAGAAGGTCACAGATGTTCTCTGCAGGTCACACCCTAGAAATTCACTCTGTGTTGACTGGGGTAAAAAGTCCATTTTCTCTTATTCTCAGAATAATATCAAGCCTTAGTTCTCCATCCCTCCCCAAAACTTACCATTAAATATATTTGGGTCAAGTACTATTGTTTGTTAAGATCATTCTCAGAACATGGCCTCATTGGTACCTCCATAGATTGCCAGGTAGAAAGACCCACACCAAAGCATTTTAAACTCATTGCATTAATTCAAATAGATTAAGTGCAAGCAGTAGCCCTGAAGACAATTTTGGCATCCTGGAGCTGACAGAAGGACTCCAGATACCTGTTCTGAAAAGGCAATGGAGGCCAAAAGATTCCCTTAATGAGTTTGCCTAGAACCTCTGTCTGTAGCACATTCTCTAAGTGGACATAAACCAAAAGAGTTCATGAATATCAACTCAAACAACTCTTTTTCAAAGTTACTGCCTTCACAGAGTTGTTTCTCCCAACAGGACCCCCTTTGTTTTCCTCTCTGCTAGAGCTATAAACTAGCAGACCTAGGTTGCCTCTGACCCACAAATATGTTTGTTTGGTCCTCCCAGAGTTTTAAAAATAGTGATAACAACATTTTTTAAATGAGATTTTTTAAAATAATATTTCACACAGACATCTAGCTTTCTGGCTCCTCTTGAAAAATCAAAAGATTGATCACTGGACCCATGTTCCCCACCATGGCAATACTCTATCAGAACTAAGCTGCTGCCACCTGTGAAATGGGGCCAGTGTTGCCTGCATGGTCCCCAGCTTGAGTACCACTCACCACACTGGCCATTCCGGTCTTTGTGTTTCCAGGTACCTAGTAAGGCACTTGGCCTATTCTTTGAACAGTATTTTCATTAATTTAAGCTACACAATTTTTTCATGGCCTACTGTGTCCTGAGCACTTGTAGATGCATCTGGAAGAAGCAGGGCATGAGCAGGAAAGGACATTCTGCCATTATATGTGGTCTCTCCCCTCCCTTCTTCTGGGCACAGACCTGGGAAATGGCGGAAAGCCGGAGGATCCCAACCACTAGCACTGGGTAACTCATATAAATAGGCAATATTATTGAGGCAAGGAGGACTGAACATGTGGCCTGACCTTACCCTTGCAAGATGAATGGGGGTCCTCGTCTCTGCTTTCTCTGTGGCTGCCACAATTCCCAGTTACCCCAGCAGGCGTTTTTGTCAGGATGAAACTCCCAGAAGAATGGCAAACATCTGCAGATTGACCCAAGCCTTAACTCTCTTGCCAACCCCCACTCTGTAGTGTCCATTGAACAAATAATATGTGATAGGATTTCTAAAGGCAGCAAGGTGGACCATGGATCTAGGCTGACCTTTCTGCTACTGGTGAATACAGAATTTCTTTTTGGTTTGTTATCACTTTTTGCCTTAAGCTTTATTTTCCTGGATTTTCTTCTCTTCTTCCTCTTTCTTTTCTCCTTCTCTTCCTCATTATTATTGTTAAGTGATCTTCAGCTTGTGAATATAGTATTTCATTCAGAATTGAGTAAAATATCCATCCACTGAGAACTGTTTCAATGCTAAACATAGACACTCCTGGAAGGCAGGAATCACTTCTGTCTGGCCCCAGCCTGACCCATAACAAACAAGTATCTGCTATGTAGATCAATGAATAACATGAAGACCTAGTGGCATACTATCTTGAGAAGGGTATACTTCTCATCAGTTCTGGAGATGTGTAAGAGCACTTCCTTTTCTCACTATAAATTCTAAAATATATGAAGTTGGAGATTTCACCAATCCTAGGATACTTTCATGAGGTTCAAAATGTATGGTCTTTGTTTGCCCCTACCATTACCAAAATGTCACAATAAACTCACCTAGACCTTGTTGCTGTGTCTGAGCTTCAGTACTTTACCATGAGACAGAAATCACCTTGTACTTATAAGGACAAGCCTTCCCTCTCATCCCTGCACCTCCACCCCCAAACAACCTGAAAGTCCAAAATCCTCTTCCTGTTAACTTCATCCAAGAAAAAAAGCAACTTGCAGGAGATTGGCTCTGTGTCTGAGCATAACTTACTCCTCTGGAGGAAGTTGAACAATGTCCACTCTCTGCCCTCTCACCTCAAATTGTGTTTCTATTAAATGGGTTTCTCCAAAGAAATATTAGACTTCATTGCCCTTATTTCAGTAGTTTACATAATGCCAAGCCAGAGGCACGGAGATAACTAACTTGACCTCAAGCATCATGTGACAGATAATTGCTTTGGTTCAATTGTTGTCTGCGAGGGTTCGGGTGCTGGGGGTGACATCATATTAACAAAAACAATGGCCATTTGGTTTATATAGAGTCTTTCTTCCTGTGATTTCAAAGCAAACTTTAGGCCTCATATACATAACATCAAAAAGGAATAAGCCAAAGATTTGACAACTACAGCTTGCAGGGTAACTCATTCATCCTTTCTTTAAGCCTGCACCAAGCACCTACCACCTGGGGATGTGCTGGTGGTCAGGACAGTCCCAGTCCAGGCCTTCTCAGAATTTACTGTTCTGTGTTCTTTCTGGTGGTACTAACTTGCCCAACGTTGAAGTTTTTCCCCAGACAAATATTATAAGTTGGGTACACATGAAACAGCCATCGACGTTCCTTAGTCAAGCATTTCCGGTTTCCTCCTTGAGATTTATCAGAGAAGTCTGGGTCTCAATTCAATGAAGTCATGGTGTTCTGGTCTTTCCCCCCCCCCCCCCCTACTTAGTTTCCAAAAGAGAAAAAAAATAATAAATGAAAGAATCTTCCAGGATCTAAGACTTGATCAGTCAACAATACTTGTTGGGGATGAGAGCTATTCGCCGAGAGAGAGATTAAATATTTACAACGTCCTTTCCATCATGCGGCACCCAGCCAGGAACTGGGAGATTCATGCTTGGTAACACTGAAGCCCACCCTGAGGGGGACCTTCCGGAACTGCCCTGTGCCCAGTGCAATTACCTCACTTCCTTAGAATGTCTGCTCATTTTCTTTTCCCGGCATCCTTTGTATATGAGTGCCTTCCAGCCAAGTCAATTAAAAAAAATAAAAAATAAAAACTCATTTCCCATCTTTGAATGACTCCTGAGAACCATCCAATGCTAATGTTAAACACAGTAGAGCAACAAATGTTTCAAGAGGGCAGATTGGGAAACAAGGAAGTAAGGGTTATCCATTAAGAGTGGATTCAAAAGTGGGAGGGACATGGCTATTTGAGATGAAACTCATTTATACAAACCAAAACAAAAATCTGCTAAATGCATCTGGGAAGAAAATAAGATGCAAAAGGCAGAGAAGGACACACAGAACAACAAAGGGGGCCTTTGAGGTGGGTTTTTGCCTTTTCTGTTTGCTGAGAAGGGTGTAAAGATGTAAAAGTGTATAATTCAAAGACCCTTTAAGAATTGGTTGCCCTTAAGTTCAAGGGATCGTTCAGCCAATTTTGAAGAGATTGTCTAAGGATTTATGCCTGTACTCCACAGGGACAAAAATGTTAATCCTTCCATGTGAACAAACTATGTATTTGTTCAGTATTTTCTTCCACAGATGATGTGTAGACAACTTCTCCTACTCCCAATCCCTGACTCCATCCCCATTTCCATGTTTCTGTTTCTTTGGTATTCTACACCCAAATATTAAGGGTCTCATCTTAAATCTCAGGTAGGAGCCTCCCCTCTCGTCTATAAGTGGTCAGTGAGAGTAATCATTTGAGAGGCTATAATCACTTTTCAGTGTTTCTCCAAGTTTTTTTTTTTTTAAGATTTTATTTATTTATTCATGAGAGACAGAGAGAGAGAGAGGCAGAGACACAGGCAGAGGGAGAAGCAGGCTCCATCAGGGGCCCGACGTGGGACTAGATCCCGGGTCTCCAGGATCACACCCTGGACTGAAGGCGGCGCTAAACCGCTGAGCCACCCGGGCTGCCCTGTTTCTCCAAGTTTTTAACCTATTTTTGGAAAATAGTCAAAAGAAAACCATTTCTAATAGCTCATGAGCTCCAAATATTTTTTTTTCTTCTTCACTACTAAAGAGTACTAAGAGCCACATTCTTAGTACTTCTTAGTACTCTTAGTACTTCTTCACTCACTCAGAGATGAGTACTAAGAGCCCCAAAATCCCATCACTTCCTTAAATACCAAAAGTTCATTTTCAATCCCCAATCTCCATTGTGATATAACCTATATAAAAGGCAGGCAAGTCAAAGACATTCCAGAGGGAAAGTTAGCCCTGCACTTTTAATTATCTTCCGGTATTTCCCTTTTTCGTTAAAAGACTTAAATAAACTCACCAATGTTTAATATTTCTAGTCTTTCCCCAAATTATTGCTACAGCTTTTTTTTTAATTGGGTAACACAATTTCTGTTCCCAGTTAACGATGTTCTTCCCCGTGTCATCCAAATTCAACATGGAATAAATAACATTGCTCTGAACAAAACCTCTTACAAAGGATTGAATTTCATCTAAAAGCATGTAATTCTGCATAGCCAAAAGCAGTTTCTAATCTTTATATATAGGAACTTACAAGGCAAGGAATTCAAAGACATCGGATTAAGTGAAAAATGTGAATGAAGAACTAGGAGCCCCTGCTCAATGTTACAGAAAAGCGCTGTAACGTTTTCAGAGTTAATGATTACTGTGGGTGGGAAAATTGGGGGAAAATGCCTAATAAGTCTTGTAGGTCATTATTTACTGAAATGCTACACTGAATGGTTATTTCTTTTCAAATGCGAAGAACCTAGAAAGCCTGGTCTCATTCAGTGGGAGGGTCAGCACAGAGGCATCTGATTACTGTCAAAAGTGACTGCCTCTCTTTCTTAAAGGAATTTCCTAAGGGAAACATAATTCACAATGACAAATGTCAGCATTTTTAGAATGACAAACATTACTACAGCTCGAATTCAAATTATGAACCCAATGGACAAAGTTCAGTGCTTGCTCAGTAGCTAGTGGGTGAATCCCAATTTTAAAAAAAAATAAGTATGTATATAAGTATGTCAATAAAGAGCAGCATCACAGGAGGTATGCCACTTGAAACGAAACACTGACGGAACAGTCAGTAATAAGAAGAAGAATAAGAAGGCTGCTTCCTTACCACAACCTATAGTTCGGTGTTGTCTACCATTATATGTCTGAACTGGCTCCTTCAGCTAACTTTCTCCAGTTTAATGCACGCTGTCAGGAGAAATGTCTGTTAGAGAAATGTCTGAGGACAACAAAGAAAATGTTCCTGTTCCAATCTTAATCACTCATTTATTAAGCATGTGAAATCAATTCCTTGGCTGCTTTTATTTTGAGGGACATGAAAGTGTCAGTGTCCGTCTCAAAATGATAGATTTGCCACTACTATGTTCATATGGCTGAATCTGGACTGCTGGGGAACATTTTCTGCTTAAAGGAAGATACAGTAGCCAAGAGACTCTCCTTTAAAACCACACTTATGTTTATAATTAACTTACTAGTAGATCTTCCTGGAGGAAGAAAGCCTTGGAAGTTCTCCTCAAGCATCTTTAGAGGTATCTGAGTGTCAAAGGACTCTGTTTATGACACCCTTAATTTTAGAGGTACATTGTACATTCATATCTACAATGTATAGGTGTCTGTTAGCCTAAATATGTTCCTCTGATACACTATTATTGTACATTTTCTGAAAATGTGAATACTATGAACAATATGGTTCAGAAATTTTTATGCTCCTTTTTTTTCCTTAAAGTAAGAAAAAATTTAAATAGTCAGGAAATAGAAATATTATTTGCAAACAAAGTACTTATAACTTCTATTTGTATTATACATTTGGCACTTCTAACTATTCTTTGGGCTAGAAAACACCTATGTGTGATATATTTTATGTTGGGCATATTAATCATTTTTGTACTCACCATATAGCTTCATAACTATTTTAATGTAATTTTTGAACCAGAAAGGAACTTGGACTCTGTAAGAAGGCTCTAAATTTTTATGTCTGCTGCAATGCAAAGGAGAAAATTTTAATTCTTAAAACCCAAGAAACTATTGTAAATGAAATGAGAAACAGATACATACTGTACATCAAACTTGTTCTCACAGGTGTGCTTTCTTAACGTTAAAATACCCGTGTGAATTTTTAGTTTCCCATAATGTAATGGGAGACAATAAATTCTGAAGTTACCCCATTTGCCTTCAGAAGAAGTAACCTCTTGTCTATTTAGATTTTCTGAGTATACCCATGTCCTTCTGTGTGTCATACCAAAGCAAAGGTTTGTGTTGCAAGCCAGAGCTTATTGCAAGATCAAAGCTCTGGGCCACTCACAATAAAATAAGAGGGTAAAGCCCAAAGAATCAAAGAAACAAAGGAAACGTTTAGGAGATAAGGATCAGTCTCAGATATGACATTTCATCCAGATTAGATCCTGTGCAGAAGTTCAATTCAAAGTTCATAAGACAAAAATACAAAGCAATAAGCTTTAAGACGAGGTCAATTCTCTTTATCTGCATGCCACTAGCTTTCTTACTATTCTTTAGAATCAGAGAATGTCCTTTGCTAGATAATTGAACTCATCTAATCTTTAAAAATTCGACGTGCATTTAAATTGTGTGTGGATAGGCCAGGTTATCTTTTCACCGAAGTACCTCCAACCTAAACTTTATAACAGGTATGATACATCATTCCTACAAAAGGTAAAAAGCAAGAATTTAACTAAAATACCATTCTCTGGAATTAAGCTATTGAATTAATTCCAATGGATGTCTTTCCAAAATGTTAAATTCTATTTTTCAAGATAAATATGAAAAATGACATGTAAGTATTTAAGTAAAATTCAAATTTTTATGAGACATAAAATACAGACAAATATGCTTTGGAGAGCCATTTCAAATACTGTATTATGTAAATTGATTAAATGACTTACTGAATGTGCACTCAAACACAATCCCAAAGCATATGTCAGTTCTCTTATAGAAGCTCAATATGCTTTTAGAATATAGAATTTTGGTTATTTCAGTGTATGCACAAATATTAAAATATTCTAAGCTACATGTAAACAGTAGAAATTAAGTCATTTCACAAAACTTGGGAAGATTTTTCTAAGTTATTTCAATCTTTTCTCAAGATTTAATATAGCTTATGAAACAGACTATCTCAGTTATCACCTTATATGATTAAATCAATTTCCAAAGTTCAAAATTTTCTAAAGATGCATTTAGATTATTTTGTATGTATTTAAATAATGTTAAGTTTTCATGATTAAGTTTCTTATTTAAAAATCTTGGGCTGATAATACAATAACATTTATAAACATTCAAATACAATTTTCTAGTGAAATGTACAATGCCTCACAATTACAGGTATGTAAAGTGTTTTAGTATCTGGTATTAGTACAGGATTTCCACTGTGATGTCAAAAAAAAAAGAAAAAGAAAAATCAAGGAATTCTCACCTAAAATCAATATATACTGATCCCCAAACCATAGGTGTTAAATTGTATTTCAGTTTAGGATCTGTATAATTGGGACACCTGAGTGGCTCAGCAGTTCAGTGTCTGCCTTCAGCTCAGGGCGTGATCCCAGGATCCAGGATGGAGTCCCACATTAGGCTCCTTGCGGGAGGCCTGCTTCTCCCTCGGCCTGTGTCTTTGTCTCTCTCTGTGTCTCTCATGAATAAATAAATTAAATAAAATAAAAAGAATCTGTATAGTTGTGGCCTTAGAAATTCTCATACATATTTTACAAATTCCTCTTTGGTAGTTCCAACATTTTATCAGTTTCCAGGTGAAAACTTTTCTCTAGAAAGTTTGCCTCTGAATCACCAGCTGTGGTAATAATCATAGCTATTGTTTCCCAAGCATCCCAGGCATGTCAGGCACTGTAATGAGGGCTTTGCACCGGCAAACTCTAGTCCACAGCGCAACCCTGAAGGGTGATAGTGTTGTACCCAGTCTACAGATGAGGTAATTGGAGCCTCAGAGAAGTTAGGGGATTTCTGAGAGTTACACTCTGATCACTGGCAGATCCCCAGCCTCTGTGACTCAAAAGTTGTTCTCTTTCTCTGGATCTTCACTACTAAAAGAGTTTATGTCACTCTGTGAGCATAGGGAATATAGGCGTTTCTCTTAAAATATTCTTATTTCCTCCTAGACTAACACTAATTTTGAAAATAAAAAAAAAAAATAAAAAACAGAGCTATGGTGGAGACTGGCAGTAAAGATAAGAAGCCATGTTCAAATTTATGTCCAAAACACTTAGTGTAACTATTTGCAAGGCTATTTTATATGTAATTAGGAGGTTAACTAAACTCTCAGGAAGCCCATAACTGTATTAAGATAACCTCTCACAAAGTCTCACCAAGTAAAACATGCACATGCAGAAAGCTGCCAAAAGAAAAAAAAAATACAAAACCCAAACAGAGTTCAAACACTTCATTTGATTAAAAGTTTTCTTAACTAACTGGAATGTTTCCTTCGATTTTCTCTTTGGATTCTGAAGCTATATTATGAAATTGCTTTTCAATTCCCCATACGGTGATTATTTAATCATGCCTTTACCAGCTGTGAACATAGCTTCTCTCCTGATAACAGTTTATTTTTAAAGGAAATTGTCTTTGAAGAAAATATTTTGATATTATGCAGCAAAATAAGAGTTCATTGGAAGAAATCAAAAGGGAAAAAAAAAAGCCAAAACAAAGATCACAAAAAAGAATGAGTTCTAGTTGTTCTGTGGGGCAAAAGGGGGATAGTGGCTTCATAAAGATAAAACAAAACCAGCCACTCACACGGGAGGAAACAATTGGCTTGTTCCACATAAACAGAATGGACCATCAGCTCCTTTGTCCCATGTTCCACTGGGTGTTTTGATATCCTTTAGACAGTCAAATATCTAGACACCCAAGTCCTCTCTTTCACTGGGTCTCTCACAGACCCCAAACACTGCCTTGAGTATATCAAGTTGTGCACGTGAGCTTCACATCTTGCACATTGCTCAAAAACCTTCACTTTGAGGTATGTAAATATGGGAGGAGCCTCAACCTTGGAAGGATGTGGACAGAGAGGAGGTCTAGAGGGACCTCCCCAAGCAGCAATGGTCGAAAGAAAAAAAAAAAGAAATTACGGTTTAGGTACGACTTGCTAGAACCATGAAGTGGGAGAAAGTAGGGAGAGAAAGTTACTAGCCAAGGGGAAGATGAGACCCCAATATGGAGTAAAGGAACTTTTTGCCAACGTTACAAGGCAGGAGCTCAACCTCAGCACTGATGATGGGCATTTTGTTTGTTGTGGAGGCGGCCTGGCACATTATAGGATGTTTAGCAGAACCCTGGCCTCTACCAACTAGATGTCATTAGCAGCCCCAAACCTCTACTCCCACTCCCACAATCAGGACAACTAAAACTCCAGACAGTGTCTCCAGACATCGTCAGATGTCACATCTGGGGACCAAATCACCCCAGATAAGAACCACCCTGGTAAGAGAAGCGAGGTTCAGAGCCAATCACAAATCAGTTCACATCATTTCTGCAGCCTCCCCACCCTGCCCCAGGAGACAGCCTTATTCTCATTCAACATTTACTAAACACCAACTTTGTTTCAGTTTCTGGGCTGGATGCAGGGGATTCTGGGTTGGGAAAGACTGTATCCTTACCTTCAGAAAAGCAACAATTCCTAAGAAAACATAGAAGAATGAGTAAATGCAACCATCAATCACAAAAAGGGAAGAAACAATGTAATCAAAGGGGGAGGGTGAAAAAAATGAACTATCCAACCCAAATGGATGGTGCCAAAGTGTTGAACAGGGTCCAGGAGGCCCTCCGCTATTACAGGCAGTAACCCTTTAATTGCTAGATTACTAGGAGGTTCTGGGGGTCCCCAGGTCCTGTGGCAGTAATCACTTAGCAACCTGTCTGGTTGTATTAGAGCACACAGCCTAGAGGTCCTACTAGGCTAGTACAAAGCAAACACAAGATGAAAGCTGAAAGAAAGAATGGCTTGGTGACTAGAGTTAGTGCTTGGGCTGCATTTGTAAAGGTAAGAGTTCACCTGTTGGGCAAAAGGATGAAGAGGAGAGCGAGCATTACAGAAGCACGGAGGAAGATTCACCATGGGAAGCAGAGAGAACTCTGCTGTGGTGGGGGCGGAGGCTGTAGGGAATGGAGCCTGTGGAGATGAAGCTGGAAAGGCAGACAAAGCAGGACCACCTCTGTGAGCTCTATCCTGTGGGTGCTGGGAGGCTGCTGGGCGGTTCTAAGTACAAGAGTACTTATGGCAGGCACTTGGCAAATACATTAAAGAAGCAAAGATGGTTTGAATAAGCACAGAGAAGGAAGATTGATATGAAGCTCTAGAGTAGGCACAAAAACGATATTAGAAGGTGAAATCAACAGAAACAAGTGTTCAGTTTGATGTAAGAAGCAGGAAGAGTCATTACAGAAAGAGCAACCCTTGTTAATGCATAATGCCTTGCACATGTTCTCAGTGTGCTACTTCAGAAAGCTAGGAACTTGTATGTGACAAATTGTGACACCTCAGGGGAAAAAATCATCATCTCTACATCACGTGTGCTGTGATTATAAACGTAGCAGTTCAAAATAGTGACTGTTATTATAAAACCTTTTTTTTTTTTTCTTTTTGGTGGCGCAGGGGGATGAAAACCTTTTAGAACACATCCTAACATATACTAAGGAACCTAAGCACCTAGAAGACATAGGGACGATTCCAATATAAGTTTGTGTGGAATAGCCATGGCCAGATTTTGCTTCATCTCTTCAATTTAACTTATCATCACTAATAGCAACAATCTTCAAAAAGAGAGAGGGAAAGATCTTTTAAAGCCTTTGTTATAGTCAGATTTATCTAAAAGGCATAACTTTTCATCGAGGGAACTGAAGACAAGGAAGGCTTCTTTCATACACTTGAATTAAACTTTTTTTTCCCCTTTTCTTTGCAAGTATCAATAGCTTAAGACAGAAACAGCATATGGGAAACCTAGGAAACCATTTACACTCAGCAGATATGTCCGGCTGAATTACTGGAGCCCACCTCAGCAGAGGTTAAACATTAACAGGTGCAAGGAGAGACTTTGTTAAAACACTGCTTCCTATGACTTCATCTCACAAAGAGTGAAGGTTCGGGTATATTCTATATTCCCCTACCGTGCACCAATGCCTTTTCCCTCCCCTATTCATTTCAGCGGCTCTGACTTCTCCACTCCTTCCCCATTCCATTTCCCACCCTCACCCCAAGAACAAAATACTCAGATCTCCCTCTGTCAGCACACCACACTATACTCTGGAGCAGTCTTGGGTTATTTTGCTCCCTGCTTAAGACAGTGGTGTCATCACTGTATATCTTAATCTAGAACGGGCAGATACAGAGTCCACCTGTACCCATCACTCTTGTCTGGCCCCTGCAGATGCTGGCAAGACATCGTAGTAGTGCTTCTCAGTCCTTCTCAACACACAATTCTGGGCAAACACTACCAATTGGTAGAGGTAGGCACAAAGTGAAACCTAATGACCATCACTACATGTGGGACCATGCAGTTGACAGTGGATCCTGGTCATGTGCAACTCCTTACCAAACTAACTCCAAAATACAGCAGGTACCTACCTTTACAAACTTCTAGTTTGTTCCTTCCTCTCTCCTTTTTTCTCTTCCATCTCCATCCCTGCCCCCCACAACCTCCCCATGTTTTCCTCAGTAATGGTGGTGGTCAAAGGTTCAAGAAAAGGAGACTTCTCTAAGAACTTAATGAATCTATGCAGCAGTGGATGTTTTGAGAAACTTCCTGGACTAAGGCAAGATCAATGCTTCATCTCAGAATGACTTTCAAGTAAATGTGCTTGTATCCACTTCAAAGCAATGCACATGAAGCACTTCTGGGAGGTCCTTGCAGCTTCTTGCCCTTGGGTCCTCCTGTGCTACCTGCTAGTGCCAGGGGCACAAGGCGGGACGTATCAGAAGTGGAAGTGGGAGTAGAAACTCAAATATTCCAACCCAGTATTTGGCTGCCCAGCCCCTCCCCATGTGGGTCAATGGAGTCTGCGAGGAAGAAGAAAGAACGAGGAATGAAACAGGGAAGGAGGAGAAAAGGCCAGAAAGGTGGAGAAGGAAGGGAAGGAGAGAACATGGCTGGGGAAGAGAAAGCAAGAAAGAACATGAAGGGCTGTCCACAGATTTTCCTCACCTAATCCTCACAACACACATGGGAAATGCACATAATAATTATTACTGTGGTGCCATCCTTTCCTCTGTGGAGGGAATGGAGGCTAAGAAAGTTTAAGGAACTTGTTTAAGATCTCATAGAGAATAAGTTATGAAGCAAGGATGTGAACCCAGGTGGTCTGAATCTAGAGCCTGCCATTCCTCCAAGGAATAAAGGAAGGAAAGACAACCGAGAGATGATAAAATGAGCATTCTAATGAAGTCGAGCACCTTGGAAGTGGGGAAAAGGAGTCAATACTATTAAAAAAAAAAGTCAAATGTATGAGAACTTTGAAGTTCTTTCAATCTAACTACATTATTTTCAGAGGATGGAACCAAGGCTAATAGAGGCTTAAATATTCCTCTTTAGTAAGAATAAGAGGGGACCCCCTGTCCTCCCCACCCTAAGTACTGTCTTCATAAACGGACCTCTAAGTAGTTGGGATGGGTGGCAGGTGGGCATCAAGAGAACAGGAAGAGGGCTGGGACCAGATCTCGTGGTTGTTGCCCGCAAAGAGTTAATTTCAAGTGCAATGGTACCAGGAGCTTTCTCCTCAGCCTCCCAGGTGGGGGTCAGAGGAGGCCCTGGGGCGAATGTGTGGGGATTCATGCAGTTGACAGTGGATCAGACAATACTGCCGGTCTGGCTAGCATGGATTGCTTGTGTTGGAGCGAGCGTGCCAGGGCAGGCATTCCATACAAGCGGTCATAGCATTCTGCATTCTTGGAAGGGACCATCACTTCACAGGAACGTGGATGGCTTTGTTATGTCTTATCTCCTCATCTGCAGTTGGAGCGTTTCCTTCCTTCTGCAGGTGCTCTCATTTCCCTCATTATTTGTTTATTAGAAAATCTTGTGGCCTTCCAAAGTCATTCTTATGCTAAGGAAGGTCGAATGTGATAACATATTTGTGTTGGCCAAGAGTGAGGACATAGCAAATACCGAAAGTCACATAATCATGAGTATAACTCAAAGTGGTGCTTCCCGGGTAAACAAAAGCTCCCTGCCTCCCACCGGGGGAGGGAGGGTCACAAAACTTTCAAAAGCACAGAGAGAAGGCGGTTGCTACAAATCGGGTTGCTTGAATATTGTGGAAATCGGGGCTGGAACTATTTTTTGGGTTTAATTCGGGGATGCTATGGGTCAGACACCACTCCTCAAGTCAAGAGAATGCCAGAGATCTAGGTTGGACCAAGCTTACCATGGAGAAAGAAGTCCTCCGTTCATTGG
The DNA here is from genome assembly GCF_048418805.1 of Vulpes vulpes. Classification (NCBI taxonomy): domain Eukaryota; kingdom Metazoa; phylum Chordata; class Mammalia; order Carnivora; family Canidae; genus Vulpes; species Vulpes vulpes. The sequence continues at coordinate 91,095,433 of NC_132785.1, forward strand.
CATCCCGGAAGCCTAGAGGAGAAACAAAGCAAAACTGAATGGTGGGTCAGACAAGAACCTACTTTATTCATGTCTCAAAAATGAAAGGAATATAAAAGCAGACTAGCAGAGACACCACACAATCTTTCAAGCCAGGCACTATTCAGATGTCTCTTCTTTCTCACACATCCTCTACACATTCAGGTGACAGTATAAGTCCACGATTCTGTGTAGTTATAGGGATCTTATATTGCTATACTCCAAGAACCTCAGTGTAAACATTGATTTTTATCATTGCCTTACCATGAATCTTTTTAAAAAATTGAAATAAATTACTGTCATATGAAAATATCTTTCTGGAAATTCTAACCTTTTATCTATTGACCCCTGTACATTAAGTGCCGGTTATATGAGTACTATTTTTTATAACCTGACTTGCTGCCAAATATACTTAAAATAATAGTAAAAGTCACATAAAATATGCATTATAAAAAAACAAAAGGGTGGCAAAGAGAAATATGGAAAAAGGGAAATAAGAACAGGGCATAAACTGTAAGCAGGAAGATGGCCAATGCACAAAGTACATACTGTGAAGTCCTACACATCTGCTAAGGGTCAGCTATGATTTATTTCAATGCTTTCCAGCTGCCAGCATGAGCAGGAGACTATGAGTGGGTACTCGGCTAAGAGGGCCCATGTAGTAAGAACAAACCAACTGTTTCATAGAAGCAATGTTGTTTGCAACAGTAAGACCCCAAGAAACTCCTCCTTGGAAACCTCAAAGAAGTAGACCCTGTGTCATGTAACAAGCACTGTCCTGAACCCATTCATTCATTCATCAAATGTCTACTGAGCCACAATAGTAAGTGACAGGCAGTGGATGGGGACCTGGGGAAACAGAAAGGAATAAACAGAATAGTCCTGCCCTCTCGGAAGTTAAAGACTCCTGGATGGGAATGACGTTTACCATGTCATCACAGAAATTAATATACAGGGGGTACCTGGTGGCTCAGTCGGTAAAGTGTCTGCCTTCGGCTCAGATCATGATCCCAGGGGTCCTGGGATTGAGCTTCACATTGGGATCCCTGTTCAGTGGGGAGTCTGCTTCTGCCTCTCCCTCTGCTTCTCCCCCTGTTTGTTTTCTCACTCTCAAATAAATAAGATCTTTAAAAGAAAAAGAAAAAGAAACTAATATACATACACGGTCATGGCCAGGGCCACAAGGAAGCAGTGACAGTGCTAGAAGAGCATCTAATGAAGAGAATCTGACCTCACAACGCTCTGAGGGGAAATCTAGCCTTGGGTTTTGTGGGCCTGTTGGAGTCACCAATGTCTCACTTCCCATTTTATTTTGAGAGAAAAACACAGAAAGTTTGTATCATGCCAGCCTCAAATTAACTAGTGTCTGTGAAAGGCTTTGAAGATTACAAAGCAGTATGTAAATACAAGGTACTTAGTTTGTTTTTTTTTTTTTTAAATACCTTACTGGAATATAATTTATATAACATAATACTAGCATGTTTCAAGTAAAAATTTCAAGTAGCTGGTTTGTGTGTGTGTTTTTGAGTATAGTTGACACAAAATGTTACGTTATTTTCAGATGTACAACACAGTGATTTCATAAGTCTATATACATTGCGCTATGCTCAATATAAGGGTAGCTACCATCTGTCACCATACAATGCTATTGTGATACCATTGATTACATTCCGTATACTGTACCTTTTATTCCAATGAATTATTCATCCATAACTGGAAGCCTGTACCTCCCACCTTCTTTTAAATACAAGGTATTTGAATTAGGAATAAAAATTTTTCTTTATAGGGCGGCCTCAGTGGGTCAGTGGTTTAGCACCGCCTTCAGCCCAGGGTGTGATCTTGGAGACCCAGGATGGAGTCCCACGTCGGGCTCCCTGCATGGAGCTTGCTTCTCCCTCTGCCTGTGTCTCTGCCTCTCTCTCTCTCTCTCTCTCTCTCTCTGTGTCTCTCATGAATAAATAAATAAAATCTTTAAAAAATTTTTTCTTTACAGCTTATGAAGAGTAATCTGAAGAAGAATGTCCTATGATTCTGATTAACTATAATTAATTATGGTAATTTAACCATTATAATTTGGTGATTCTAAATGAGTAAGATAATTGTATAAATGTTACCTTAGCAGTACAAAGCAACCATAATTCAGCTTTTTCACCTTTACCATGGTTTTAGAAGTATCCCAATAACACTTGCTACAAGTGGTTACAAAATAAATCAGCTTCTAATTTTTAAATTATAAACTGATACATCAGCTTAATCTATTTCTATTTTGTCATGCTAATGAATCCTATATATTCAAAAATGGTTCAGACAACAGCAGAGCTCCAATTTATATGATTTTACCAAAAACATTATTTGCACAAAATAAAAAATATTTTTTCTCTATTCCATCTTCCACTTTCTAACAGTGACCTGCCTTTTCTTTCTTTTCTTTTTTTTTTTTTAAGATTTATTTGTTTATTCATGAGAGACACATAGAGAGGCAGAGACACAGGCAGAGGGAGAAGCAGGCTCCTCACAAGGGATCCTGATGTGGTACCCGATCCCAGATCCTGGGATCACACCCTGAGCCGAAGGCAGCTGGTCAACCCCTGAGGCACCCAGGCATCCCTGACCTGCCATTTCTAAAATTATAAATTAAAGTGCCTGAAATTTGAAATTTGCATAGTGCTTTTACAGTTTTTGGATTCTTTTCACAGGCGCTACTGAATTTATGCCATTCTATGAAGTAGGCAAAGCACAAAATGAGGCTCAGGAAGGTTAAGTGTCAAGGTCAAATAGCTAGTAAATAGCAAAGCCAAGAAGGATGTGGCTACCTGAGCTTTAGGATGAGGATCCTTCCAAGGTCCCACTCTATAAATCATCTACAAAGCTACCTAGAAAGGATATTACCCACGAGACAAATATATCTGCTCTGACAACAAGAGTAAAAGATGAAAACTAGGACAGTCTCTCCTAAATCCCGACTTCACTGACATCATCTAGCATGAAGTACTTGGATTAGAGTCTTTTCACAGCAAAGCAGGATTAGGGATTTTGTTTTGGGGCTGACGTGCATTGTGAAGTGCTTCATGCATCATCTATTTGGCCACAAGAGCTTCACCAAAGTCTCATTCAGATCTTTGTCACATAATGTGAGAAAGTAAGCCACAATCATACCATCCCTGGCTCATCTTCCCAGGGATAATGTGTGATTTTACCTCCACACCAGGTAGAACAGAGCCTTGTATCCCGGCTTCCTTATGTCTTTCCCTTTCCACTAAAACTCCTTGGGGATGCCTTCACAATGATCCAAATGTACATGGGGTTGATCACAGGATGGAAAAGAAAATGAAAAGAGAGACTTAGCACAGTGAAACTATTAGGCATGTATAAATCAGTCTCTCTTTTAGATAAGCAATCTCTACTCATCTTGTTGAGGTTGTCATATTTGTTTACTTCGTTTGTAAACACAACTAGAGAAGAACAAAATCACAGAGAACCAAAAGTCTTCAATGAAAAACCAAACAGTTCCAGTCCCTTCTGGTTACATCTGTTCCTTCCTCCAGATGCGTAGTAACTTCCGCAGACATTTCAAATCTGAAGGAAGATGTAAGGACAACTTACACATTGACAGTGTGGGGGACCGGGTAGGGCTTCACCTGCCCCACAGAATCAATGCAGAGATTGCTTTCAGACTTCAGCTATCAAAATACTCTAAGCAACCAACTTTAGGGCAGGTCTTTTTGGAAGTGACAAAAGGATAGGGTCTTGAGGGAAGATTTGAGGGTTTGTTTTCATTTCTCTGGATTCTATTTGCCACCAAAGATTTGTTAATGTTGCACAAAGCCTGAGCTAGATGCTGAAAGGAATCCTTAGAAACCAAAGAATGGTGAGGCACCTGGGTGGCTCAGTTGGTTAAGCATCACACTTTTGATTTCAGCTCAGGTCATGATATCAGGTAAGGGAGATTGAGACCCAGGTTGGGCTCTGCACCTGGTGTGGAGCCTGCTTGGGGTTCTCTCCCTGCCCCACCCCCTTCCTCCAGTGCACCAACAGGCTCTCTCTCTAAAAAATAAAAATTAAATTAAAAGGTATTAAAGAAACAAAAAACAATATCTGTTCTCACAGAAGGCAGAGTCTTGCCCTTTAACATCTGTCCTGAAATCTCAAAAGGGAGAGTCTAGAGGTCTTCTTGAGAACCAAGGATTCTCAGAGGTGACTCTGCTTCTAGCTAATCCTAAGCAACAGTAATTATAGCCACATGGCATAATCTCCTCCTTCTTTGCTATTTTTGTTTTTCTAGGTGATCCTGAGGGATTCAGAAGGCTACTTCTGATAGAATGTATAGAGGAAAAGAGAGTTTCTTCAGAGAGGGGGGCGGGGGGGAAGCCTTGTTTTATTTCTTTCCCTTTAACAATGGTTAAGGGTGTCAGCTTGAAAACTGATTCTTACCTGAGTTTGAATCCCTGTTCTGCTCCCCTCTAGCTGTGCAAATTTGGACAAGTTTCTTAACCTTTCCAGGAATTCTCCTCTGTAAAATGGAATAAGAATCAAAGGAGAATCAATGTGATCCACTGGATCATCCAGGTAGGTGATCCAAGTGAGCACCTAGCGGGGTCTGACAAGAGCACAGGATCAGCCAGCATCATCAGCATTGTCATCCTCATCTGCCTGGTGCAATCTCTGCTGGCTCACCTGACGCTGTGAAGGCACAAACAGCCTATGGCCCTACCAACTACTGCATTGACTCCCTCCTCTAGGGCGACCTTTTCTCAAGCTCGAGTCACGCATTTATGAAAAAGGTCTGAGAAGTCAATATTTTCCTTCAAAGGACCTTGATAGTCTATATATTCTCTACCCTCTCTGCTACCGTGGTCTACTGGAAGCATGATTTCTTACGATCGGTATTAAGAATGATACTTGAGAATGCGTTGTTATATTGAATTATAGATTATAAGGCACTTCCACATCGGCTGTTACATGTGATTCTTACAACAACCCTCTGAAGGAGGGAACTTAGGATGTGCAGAGAGATTTCATGACTTGCCCAAAGTCACACTGCTGGCAAACTGCAGAACAGGAATTGAACCCAGGTGACCCCAAATGGAGCTTTTCCATAACAGCCCAAGGGGTCGGAGATGAGCTTCTCAGGTTCTTCATCTGCAGGAGGGCCCGCTGCGTACAAATGCTCAAGCAAACCCCTGGGTCCCTAATGAACCCCTTAGAATCCAGGTGTTGCGGGCCTTGCTTATAAAACAGACCTATTTCTCTCGAGTAAGGGAGTAAGGCATCTCAGCAGAAATACATTTCACTGTCCCCTCCAACCCAGGCCCCATCCACATGGAATGCCTGGAAGAGCTAAATAAACAGATTTAACTGACTTACATGTTTTCCTTGCCAAACATTATAAAATGAAGTAATGGGTAACCTGCATTAATTCTGCTGGATTCTCAGACTTTCCTTTCTCCCCCTGAGGAATGGAAAATTATTTGAAAGAGATGGGAAACCAGCTTTTCCTCTCTCTCTTTCAAAACTTCTCAAAACACATTACTATGCAACTGGAAGCCATTCAATTCAACTAAGTCATTAAGTTAAATCATCTGCACACATTTTCTCAGAAGGACGAGTTTGCATGGTGGACTGATTTCATAGAACAGTTGCATGTAAACATCTCCAGGGAAAACCAGATGTTGGTGACACACCAGTACCTAGTTAGTCCTACAAAGAGCATGGCACTGGTTCTGGACATCATCTTTCCAGGAATCCTGCAACCCAGGGTGGAACTTCAATCCAGAGCCCAGCTGGTGGGCAGTTTCTTCCCCTCCTCCACTAATGCTCTTTGCTCACAGCTCTCTAGCACTTAGAGCAAAGAAGGCAGGCCAGGCCACCCAGTGTTGCCCAGCTAGGATCTCTGGAAATCCCAGGCCTGAAATTCAACAGAGCCCCAAGGCCCCTAAAGGGATGAGAGAATAAAACCTGGGGACCCACTGCTTGTTCTGATACATCAGTCAGGGAGGTGGGCCCGGAGAACAGAGGGCCCACTGGGAACAAAGGCCTAGTAATTATGGGTCCCTGAAGGCACAGGCCTGGAGAGCCTTCAAAACAAAGGGAAGAAGGGAAGGGAGGAAGATGTGGCTAAAAAGACCCTGGCCAAGACCTCAATAATGAAGTTACTTAATTACTCATTACATGTTTTACTATAGTAAAGACTTTATGTATCTTTGTGTGTTATAGAGATCATAATAAACCTACAACACAAAGGAGGGGCGAATTGTAAGGACTTAGTCTAATTAGTGAAAAAACATTAAACAGCTGACCCTGTAAATATTCGCTTTAAAATCCCAAACTTAAAAAACATGTTACAAATGTCTTCCAGGGTCCGCCAGGCTAGAACAATAGGCCACCAATAGAGCGTTCCTCTACCACTGTTTGCAACTGAGTAGGAAAGCACAGGGTTTCCAGCACAGGAGGGTCTCGGGATCTGGAAGCAATAAGCAATGTGTTAAGGTTTAAAGGTACGTTAAGAACTCAGATGCCCTGGGAACCAAAACAGGGTCCCAGAAAATTGAGTGATGTCAAGATCTTTCAGTGGTGGCAATTTCCACCCTTTTATTAAAGGCATGGTATAGCACCATGTTTTAAAGGCTCGATATCCATTGTCATGCATAAAAAGGAAGCCAGTAAAATTAACAAATCTCTAGGTCCAGTGCTGTGGGTGAAAGAGAAGCAGAAGCCATCAACTCTGCCCTGAAGGAGGGTCCAGGAATACTAAAGCAAACCTAGGAAAATAACGTTCTGCCTCTGCTGATGGTGCCTCTCGTCCCAAGTCCCCAGTTACCAGTTCCTGACCCATGTGGGAAGACCAGTGAAAGCAAATGGGTATTACTTCCACCTTCCTCTCTGTAACTGCAAATAACAATAATAACTTCTGCTTGGTGAAACAATATGCTTTCTCCCTCCTTTCTTTTTACTTCTAGTTGAGATCCCGATAAGTGGAGGAAAGCCCACGTATGTTAAAATAAGTCACAAGACAGATAAACAAGGTGCCATAGGGATAAAGTAAAACAAATCCTGGCTGAGCAAAGAATCCATGAGTATCTGAAGCAGTAAAGGAGGTTCTCTTCCTTATAAGAAACTTAAATTTTCAGACATCCTTTGGCAGAAGACCCAGCCTGGTACAGCAACTTTGCTGGCCATGTGTAGTATGACTTCAGATCCTTGTCACTGGCCTAGATGCGGAAATTCAAAAGAATAAGCCACAAAGTAAAGGAAGGCACTCGTGTCTGCAAAATTTACTTGGGGGTGGGAGGTCATGTGTACGCAGAGAAAGTTAGAATTTTAACTCAAGGTAATGTCTCTGACAACTAAAATAGTAACAATTGCTTACCTTTACTGCCAAATCCAGAGTCTGTAACAAGATTTCGAAAAGAAAGAGAGGAGGAGGAGGAAGAAAATAATTTTTGAGTCTGACTGTGCCAAGCCCTGTTTTACACGTTTGGCTACTCTGGATGCAAATGGTTAAGTTTTGCAACTATTCTTATCTTATTTTACAGATGAGGACACTGAGATTTGGCAAATGGGGCTAACTGGCCCATAGTGGCCACACAAGGAAGCAACTTCCTTTCCTTTTAAGTGGGACTCCCGGGCTTTCCCTAACCACTGTCATCTGGCTCCTTCTTCCACCAGCCACTGGTACCAGCCCTCAGGCCTCTGCTCTCCACTGTGCCAGGCACCACGACCCTAAGCTAGGCTTGCTCTCAGGTGATTGATCTTCAGCTCTCCTCTCTCTCTCTCTCTCTCTCTCTCTCTCTCTCTCTCTCTCGGTACCATTGCAAAGCTTTGGCTGAGACGCAAAAAACAAAGGCCAAGACCAGGGGAAGGGGTAGTTGCTAGGAATGCCTGGGCAAGACATCAAAGCATGGTCCATGAGGCCAAAGAGAAGTCAGGGGCATGGCCAGAGGAGCACAAAAAGCCTCAGAGAGAATTCACAAACATCACTGCAGCCCTGCTCTTCCCAAGTCATCTGCAGAAAACAGCTGAGAAGCTTATTTTTTAAAGGAAGGATGAGAGACAGGGAGAGAAAACAAAGAAAAAGAAGAAAAGAAGGAAGGAATGAAGGAGGGGGGAAAGGTTTTCCAAGTCCCACCTCTGGACATGAATCACTAGGTCTGAGGTAAGGCTGGGGAATCTGAACCGCCAGCAGCTGAGTCCGAGACCCAGGGCAAGTGGAACCAGTGCGTGGGGTGCCAAAGCCCTCCAACAAATGGCAAATCAAAGCTTGAGGAAATTACCAAGGAGACAAAGTATGAGAACCATAACAGGCCTGCAATCTTCCAGGATGCTGGTTTTTTAAGTCCACTCCTTCTGAAAGTCCCGGGCCCCGGGGTCCTGCCATCACTCGCTTGGGGATCCCACCCACTTGGACGGGTGTCAGGTTGGGTAGCGCAGAAGCTCCAGGAGGAGGCGGTGGCAGAAGGCTGCCTCTCGTGAGGACCAGGATGTCACAACAGTTTTCCGAGCTTCAGGCCAACGCCCCTCCCAAGCCACCAGATGTTGCAAATGGACTCGTGCCTGCAAGAGTCCAGCACGGCCTGGACTGGGTTCTCAGACTCCCCATTCACCTCCAGCGAGCAGGATCCAGCTGGCAGTGGGTGGGAGGGGCTGCCAAGCCGCCGACGCTAACCTTCCTGGGGGAGTTTCACGTGGCTCAGGGTAGAAAGCAAGCGAGCCAGCAGAAGCCCTCTGTACTCTGCCTCCAGCGCGGTTTCTTTGAGGCAGGTTTTCTGCTTGTATCTTCCCCAGTTCTTTACCTTGAATAGGAGCTTCCCGAATCCCATCTTTGAGAGTTAAACTTCTGTCAGTTCTCGTCCTCTCTGAGCGAGCAAAACACCACAGTGTGTGTGTGGCGTGCAGATTCTTTATTTGGATGTTTCTCCTGGCCAGGGTCACCAACGACCTGCTGGAGTTCTTAGGAATGTTTCATCATACTCCCAACAGCTTCAGTTCATAAGCAAATAAGTCCAATTCATTAGATCAGCCAGGCACGAGACACCCGAGGAAATTGCTACTATATACATGGCACAACTGTCTGGCACTTTCTGGGACTCTTCTGTTTACTTCAGCCCTCTGTTTGCCTTTCTACTTCTTTTCTACTTCAGGTGGAGCCGCCTGTCAGACATCTGGAGCAAGTTCAAAATTTAGGGAGGCACCTCAGAGATACAAAATAACTATATTTCTTGCGAACTTATGTAGCAGAGGACTCCCATCACAAGCCCAACTTCTGGAGCTCTTGAACTTGCCAATTCAAGTTGGCTCAGGACTTGGTGAGGATGTCTTCTCCTTTACTGATTCACTCCTCAGGTCCTGTTCTGGTGTGAATCTTCAAGTCTCCCTGTATTAAACCCTGGGAGATGGGTAATTGAACTTTCAGCTCTGGGACTCCCTCTGGGGCCTGAGCCCTGGAGTGTGTGGTTTGCAAGGACCCCTTCTGAGGCACCCACTAGGACCTCACCCCCCATTGTGTCTCCAACCCTTCCTTCCTCACTGTTAGATGAAGTCATATTTCCTTTAGAGCTGGAAACCAGCCATCATTCCCAATTCTGTGGCTCGTGGTAAAGGCTCTGTGCTCTCAGTCCACCAGGCTTTTGATACCAAGAGCAAAATGTCTGGATTTCACAATCCTTATTTTTCTCCTCTAAGGGCCCAGTTCTGAATTGAAAGCTGATACAGCTTGGGTATGAAATATAGAACTGTTGATTTTTTTTTCAGTAGACAGTTATTGAGGGCCTGCTCTATTCCATTCACAGGATTAGATGTGCACACATGAATCAAACAGATCCCTGCTCATCTGTTCAATGTGTGGCCTATGGATCAGCAGCATGGGCATCATTTGGGAAATTGCCAGAGACAGAGCATCTCAGATATCACCCCAAATTTAACCACATGTTAACAAGATACTTAGCAGATTCGTGTGCATATGGATATTTGAGGAGCACTGGCCTCTTGCCCTATTCACTAGCTCACAGAATATACCTGTATTTGACAGATATGAAAAAGAAGCCCCCAAATAGGTAAAAACTCCACCTGGAAGCACCAGGTTCAGAGAAGAAACCCAAGGATTCTCTGCCACCACACCTTTTGCTGCCCCATGCCCTGGTGTGTTATTCTCTGGAAGGCCTACACATTTCAGTGTCAGGCCCTAAGCAAAGCTATGGCCCAGACCTCCATTCTTGCTCCATCCCTCTCCAGTTCTATTAAACACGGGGCTGTGTGCAGAACAGAGAGGTCTGGAAGGCTTCGATGAAGCCAACTGAGACCTGACATAGCATCTGTAAAGGAAGTGCTTTCTAAACCCTATTTTAAATGTATTTATTTCTAATCCACAAACATTTTGAGTGCTCACCACATGCAAAACCCTAGGCTGGATGAATCAGAGAACACAAAGTAGAATATAACAACCTTGGGATGTAGCCTAAGCGTGCAATCTGGGTTGAGGAAACAGATACTATTAATGTATAATTCGGGGTGGCTTTAATGGAGATTACAATGAGTTTTATTTACTTTACTATGAAGTAAATACTTACCACATGTATCCCTAAAGGTATCATTAGGTCAATCACTCAGTCACATTGGACTGTCAATACAAATATTGAGAATCAGTTTTAGGTTAAACCATGCAGAAGTATAACTTTTGGAAAAGAAAATTATTCACCACAATCAAAATATTTGTTAGGAATATTTCAGCAAGCTGATGCATTCTGAATGGAAAAAGGGCTATTTATAACTATATCTAGTAGATCCTATTGTTGCTTTTGTTCTTCTTGGGGTTGGAAATGGGATACAGTCTGGCTAATTTAATATTCTGATAAACCAAGAGTTACTATATTGCAAGTATGAAAACAAAATCAATGAGATTGAGTCCATAAAAAAGGCATGAAATCCAGGTTCAGAACTTTTTTTTTCTTTCTTTCTTTCTTTTTTTTTTTTTTTTTTTTTTTTTTTTTGTAGGTTTTATGTAGGCTTCACACCTGGCATCTAGCCCAATGTAGGGCTTGAACTCATGACCCTGAGATCAAGACCTAAGCTGAGATCAAGAGTCAGACACTTAACTAAATGAGCCACCCAGGTGCCTCCAGATTCAGAACATTTTTTTCATAGTTTATTTATCATATTGAAAAGAAAACTCCATAATTCTAAACCTATCTTGACTATTATTCTCTTGTAATACATTTATTAAAGCATTTTGAAATACTATACTATTTCAGGATCTTTTTTAAAATATTAAATATAATTAAAATAATCTGATTTTTTAAATGATTTATCTTTCAGTTATTTGAAGTCTAGAAACTGAGAGCTTACTATATTTAACTTACCAAGAAGAAACTAATATTTTGGTGACCAATAACTATACAAATTCCAGAAAACAAACTATATTCCAAATGAAAATGTATTCATTATCTTTAATCCACAAAGAAATAAGCTTTTCAAAAACAAACAGGAACAAACTCAGTGACTAACTTTTGCAGTTAAATTGCATCAAGACAATGGGAGAAATATTTTCAAGACTAATTATAGAAACAAGCAGTAAGATCCAGAATTAGAAATCTATATGCAGAGAAAAATCTTCAATCCTAAATAATTAGCAAAAATTCCAAAGAAACAACACTAATTATCTAGAGATTACTGGATGCAAGTCATCAGTGACAGTAATACGTATCTTCAAAGAGAAGAGTAGAAGAGTTTGTTTTTAACTATTAAGGGGGATTGATCAAAGAAGAAATAAATTTTTCTATGCCATATATTTCTTATTTCCTTCAGGTTAGAAAAAAGTAATGTTAAGATGTTAAGTTTGGGGGGAGAAAATCCTTAAGATCAAAATGAGGAGATTTAAAATTAAATAAATTGCTAAGAGAGTAGGCAGTAGATTTTAAATGCTCTCACCACAAAAAACATGGTAACTACGTGACTGAAAGGAAGCAGTTGCTAATATTATTGTTGTAACTGTTTTGCCATTTATAAATGCTTCAAATCATCAGGTTGTACCCCTTAAACTTGCACAATGCTACGTGTTAATTATACCGCAGAAAAGGGGAAAACAATAAAGCTCCTGCAGCCTTCCAAAAGGCCTGCCCTCAAGAAGGCTGTATTTTTTCATATTTCTTTATTAACGAGTTTATCTCTTTACAAACCATTTTTTAATGTTCATTACACATGCACACTGCCATACGTTAAGTCAACTTCCTAATGCAACTGCCTACAATTAAATATTTGAGTTATAAATATAAAATGTGATGGCTCTCCTGATAACACAAAAAGTAGCAAATACATTGTTTTATATGATTTTAAAGTTTCTTTCTTCATTTATCTTTTTAAAATATAATAATATTACTCATATTTTTAATAAGAACCATAGATTCACACTTAGGTTGAAGCCTACTTTTGAAACTCTTGAAACAACACAAAACAATACAGAGAAATTTGTTATAAGCTGAAATCAGCAAAGATTGTGTTAGGCATTTGCTTTTGCACCATGAACCTCAGAGAGAGGGAAGAAGTAAAATTTTTAAGTTAGGATTATCTCAACTGTAGTGACAGGATCAGAGAAAAGTGACCTTCCTAACAGCCCCTGCCTACCATTGTACACCAGCCCTGGTGGTAGGGACCTGCTGCTCTGACCAAGACTTACTTTCACCTGAAGAGGAAGGGCCTTTTTCTGATACACCTGCACAGACCAGTGATTCCGCATAACATTGGACAAGTAGCTTACTCTTCCTAGACATGAACCCCTCTGTCTCCCCCACCACCTCTTCCTTGCCACCTCCCCCCACTGTAGCCCTTTTGTAAAATGTATGGAACCTGTGATCACCAAGAGTCATTCTTGCCTAAATTCTATGACTTTATAGTCTTGTCTCTTTGTGTAATTTCCCCTTGCTCATGTGATTCATTGTGGATGATGGTTCATATGAAAACACTGCAGGTATAATGCTAACTCTTGTTTTCGGTCTCAAATTAAGAAATGACTAGATGCTAATGCTAGAGCATGTCTCTCTCCCCACTAAAATTTAAGCTCCTTTACACTTAGCAAAGTGTCAGTCACATAGTTGGTTTTGAATAAATATTTAATTGTTTAGATAAGAGAAGTATCTTGAATCAGTGAGTATCTTGCCTGTTGATCAGAGTTCTTTATACATGCCTCTTACATTAAAATCTAGAGTAGAGCTATTATATAGATATATAATGCGCACCAAGTTATGTAATTCTAAAACCCTCGTGGCTATGTTAATAAAAGGATACAGTTGAATTAATTTTATTTTATTTAACCCAGTGTATCCAAAATGTTATTTCAACGTGCAATCAATTGTTTATAAAATAGTTTACATTTTTTACACTATATCTTTAAAATCGAGTGTATATTTTATACTTATAGCACATTTTAGTATGAACTAGCCATATTTTGATTGCTCAATAGCCACAAATAGCTAGTGGCTATTCTACGAGACAGCACAGATCTAGAGAGTATATGATCAGTAAGATGTATAACGAAAGATCTCTTACAATATCACAAATGTTCTCTTTAAAAAAAAACAAAACAAAACTGGGTGGCTCAGTGGTTGAGCGTCTGCCTTTGGCTCAGATCCTGATCCCAGGGTCCTGGGATCCAGTCCTGCATAAGGTTCCCCACGGGGAGCCTGCTTCTCCCTCTGCCTAGGTCTCTGCCTCTCTCTATGTGTCTTTCATGAATAAATAAAATCTTTAAAAATAATAATCAATCAATCAATCAAATCTTATTTTAAAAGCCAAGTTTAGTGCTTACAGAGAAAGGCTAACTGCCTGGGTCCACGCAGCTCTAACCTATAAAAAACTGCAAAGTTGTAACTAGTGCTCTGATATTGTCTACTGTTTGTAGACAAACAAAGCAAAAATGCTTTGTCCCCAAAGCATTAGTGTGTGTGGTGTCCATAATGCCAAGGCTGTATCCTAATTGGCAGAGACAGCTTTTCAAGGTGCTATCCCACAAGACTAACCATCAATATGAATTATTGTTTTTAAGATAAATAACCAAGGACTCACATATTGGTGATGGTGTTTATAGAGGCTGGCTACTTCTCAGAGAGGTAATTTTGACACCTGGTAACTGAAAAGTTTTGAGGCTCATAATACAAAATCAGTTTTTAAATCCACTCAACTGTCTCCAAACACGATCCTCTTTATATACAAAGTATAAACTGTGTGTTGTTCTCATGATCCTCTCTCCTTTCAAACATGCCTTCACTATTCTGTTCACCTTGACTCTACCCTCATAAAAATCTGCAATGGCCAGGCAGACGTGGCCTTCCCAGAACTATAGACTTCCCAAGCTAATGTTCTCATTTTCTGCCCTCAAATAGCCTATGGGTCAGCTTCATCGTGACTTTTACAATGAGTCTGTCCTCTTTTCTCCTCTGGTCTCCCATCATTCTTTCTGGAATCCAACCTCCTGAGAGCTGTTAGTAAAATATGGACATAGTTCTGGAAATCGACAAGCAGTTGGGAGTGTGGGACTCTGATGGAAACAATCTGAAAGAGAGGGGCAAAGTGGGAACAACTCCCAGCACTTTGCACTATAGAGAGGTCAGAATGTGGGCTACAAATCAAATTTGTCCTTGGCTGGATCCACAATTATAAGATACCTGAGCCCAAGGGCTTTAGAGCATCTGTCTGCCATTTGAGCCCAGAACAAGCTGCCTGGATATTGAGACTGGTCCTCCAATTAGCATCAATTGAGCTCAGGATGAGAGCTGCGCTATCCTTTTCCTCTTCTCAATTTTGTTATTCTAACAGCTGTCATCACCATTCACATCCACTCACAGACTGTACATAGTAAAGGAGCTCCATTCAAGTTTTGCATCCAATCTACTTTGCAGCCCAACTAATGTGAATTTATGGAAGCCAATGGTAAATATAAATGCGAGCTACATTCCCACTCGCCATGGGATGTTAGTAGATATTTACATTTAGAAGTTTAACACATCCTGGCCTTAATCCAATATTCTCTAACATTCTCTAAACAGCCCCAGTTTACTAAACCCTATGGTTAGCATGTCTAAAGAGAGAACCAAAGCAGGAGACATTAGGAAGCAGTTATAAATATAAACCACCTTTGAAGATTTACACAGGGTTTTTGTTAGTAAATTTAGAGAGTTGTATATGCTAGAGCTCAATTTTTGCCTATATGCTTAGAAACTAACAGAAGCATGCAGGGAAATCATCTGTTTTGTTGGCTTCCACCTCCACCCCCACCCTTTCCAACTTTTGAATTAAGAAAGGAAGACGGCCAACCAAGAACCAAATGTAGTTATTACTGCATTACTCTTCAGTATTAGCCACCAGTAAAACACACAGAGAGGTAAAATAAAATAAAATAAAATAAAATAAAATAAAATAAAACCCCTGGGCATATCAGTTCGTATTTTAACTTTTTCCCCAAATGAGCTTAAATCATTAAGCTAAGTAACAGCACTTCAGTCATCAATATTTAAGGTATATGAAATACTTCCTCTTCAAGATTGCTTGGCGATTCCAGGACCCTTTGCTTTTCCATCTAAACTTTAAAATTTACAGGTAAATTTTTACCCCCCAAAATTCCAGTTAGAATTGTGATCGGACTTACCCCACCTCCTGAGACCCATCTGCAGAGGAGTCACAGCTAAACCATATTGGACTGTCAACCTCTGGGCATGTGCATATATAGTCTCCATGTAGCTGAGGCTTTGTTAATTTTATTTCAGGAGTGGTTTGTAGTTTGCAGCATAGAGGTCCTCCGTGCCTGTCGTGAAATTTATGCCAAGTATTTTATGCCTTTGAAAGTTATGGTAAATGGAAATTTTTTTAATTTCACTTTTCAAATATCTGCCTGAGAAAAATAAATGAGACCCCGAACCCTTCTCGCAATCAGGGAACGAGGCAAGTTTTCCACTATGACCTTTTTGCCCTCCTATGTAGGAGCTCCAAGACCACTCTCCACCTAGAACCTTTGGCCTTATTTGTCTACTTCATGTGTAGCTAAATCTCTCCCGGGCACATTTTGCTGATCCAATCTCCTTCCTCCAGTTTGCTGCCAGCTGCTGGAGTTTCTGTCTTGTTTTGTTTTTGTTTGGTGGGAGGGCATACACAGGAATCCTCGGGTCAGATGAACAAGATTCAGAAAGCACTGCTGTAAGAAAACAGACAGAGTGCTCATGTAAACATAGTCCACGGCCTCCAACGGATGCACACTGGGAATGTATAATCCAGTTCGAAAACGTCCTCTCTTGGGCGTCGTGTGCACGCTGAGGCCAGGGCCGGGTCCCTCGTGGCCTGTCTATCTTGAATTATCCCTCCTCGGCCCCTGTTTTCTGGTGATGGTGCTATAATGCGTCTGTATATGAATCACTAGCCAGGTAGAACAGAGCAAAACATGAAAGGCAAATAAATTCCTCAGGGACTTGAGTTTACATTTGCAAAACCAAAATAAGGTTTGTTAACTTTTTCCTAGCAGCTAAGTTTCTGCCAAGTCCAAGTCAAGATCCACCGAGAACTAAGCCAGTGCCCCTCAGTTCAGAGTTGGTGGTGCATTTTAAATGGTGTTTATCAATATAAGGCCTGCTCAACTCACTGAGCATTGGTGAAGAAAGGAGCCTCCTTCCCATCCCCCACCCTGATCACACGCACAACTGGACAGGACAAGCTGCTTTCTGGGCTCCGGATCTTTCCAGTTCTCACATAGGTAAAAGCTGAGAAAGAAACTGCTCTCTCTGGGGCAGCTGCTTGAACTTTGTAATCCTCTGAGAACACCCCACTGCCTTCTCAGTCCTCAGCCCTTTACCTGTACTGCTAGTTCTCACCGTGTCACAGAGAATCCTCGTCTAGGAACTGTTGCATTCCCCAACTCAGGTTCGACATCTGTAGTTCATGCTTATTTCTGCCAGCGACCTCATGGCCTACAGAGGTGAAATCATCCCACAATGAGAAGAGTTAGCATTGCGCGCCGGTCCCAGGTCTGAGCCCTCCTTTCCTCTCTACCTTGACGTGCTGGCTCCCTATGTGAACCAGGTGAATCTTATCCGAGCCGGGGGTCCCTAAGATTAACTTTTCTGGTCCAGATTGCCCCAGTATCAGGCCTCCCATCCTCCCCCTGCATGTCCGTAGGTGGCCTGGGGTCAGCGAGCGGCAAGTTTATCGTGAGTTTCAGAATGTCTGCAAGTTTGATGTGCCAGCGCCTCTCACAGAGCCAGTTCGTGCTCTTGACCAAGAAGTTTAAGGATGCTCGGAGCATCCTGAAGGAGTACAGGGGCCACCCCACCCTGCAGGTCTCCCTGTACGGATACTGGAGACCCTCTCCGAACATCAACTGCTTGTTACAGGTCTGCAGCGTGGTCACTACCTGAGCTCTCCTGGCGCTTGCCTCGGAAGACCTGGCCCCTGAGTGCAGCCTGCAGCCCCGTCCTATCTCTGCACCTCCTTGGGATGGCCAGCCGTTTGGTTTTTTGTTTTTTGGGGTTTTTTTTTTTTTTGGTATAAAAATGTTGTATAAATCATATATGATTTATGTATTTATATTATATTTATACATATATGTATAAATCATATATGATTTATATAAATGTTGTATAAATCATATTTTACGTGTAGACCGATCTGTGAGGTCCTTATGAGGACCCTTTTTTTTTTTTTTTAAGAGTGGTGCAAGGTTCGACCCTGGCCCTGACTGACAGCAACAATAGCCAATATGGACAACAGAACGGGCTCTGTGTTATCAGCCAATGAACGGCCATCCAGAAAAGCAACTTTTTCACTGATTGGCTTGAGCATTATTTCCGAGGATGAGGACGAAGGCCCAACCAAGCCAAGTAACCCCACTGGAGGAGGTGGGCGACGCGAGGGCGGAGTCCCCCAAAGTCCGGCACTCCTCAAATGATTTTAATAAAACCAGTTGGATCCTCACAGCAACACCACGAGATACATACCGTTAGAGTCCCTATTTGATAGATACGAAAACCAAGGCGCAGAAAAGTCAGGCAACTCAGCTGAAGTCTTACAGCTGGAAAGTGCACCCTAGAGATTCAAATCCAAGTAATCTGGCCCCAGACTGTTCCTCCTAACTACTTACACATACTGTCTCTTCCTATGTATAAAAAAGATACTACAAAGTTAATCCAAATGACATCCTTTCATAATCTTCACACTTGACCATTTATATTCATAAGAAATATTTGCACAAACATTTGGTGCCAGCTGTAAAGTCATAACAAATATTTTGGCTGTGCGGGGTTTGTGTGAGAACTGACCCCCTGACCTCTCTGTAGAATATCCCAGAGCCCAAATGGGAGAGAGAAAACAGGAGATAAGAGGAAAGACAGGGAGAGATACCAAAAGACATGCAGAGAGAGAGACAAGGATGGAGAGTAATGACCCAGAGACACAGAGGATTGTGAGAAAAGGATCAGTCAGAAGCCAGAGAGAAGAGCAGCTTGAACAATCAAGGAGATGCCCAGAAGGAAACTTAGTAAACTCGCGAGAAAGTCTAGCTGACACACAAGTGCAATGAAGCAGGGAGAACCAAAAAAATGTGCTATCTGGGCTCCAGGTAAAAATCGGAACCTCGAAGGAACTCTAAAAATGAGAGGGAGACACAAAGGAAGCTAGATTTGAGAACAAATATCAACAAGCTATTTTTTTAAGATTTATTTATTTATTTATGATAGAGATAGAGACACAGAGACACAGGCAGAGGGAGAAGCAGGCTCCATGCAGGGAGCCCGATGTGGGACTCGATCCGGGGACTCCAGGATCGCGCCCTGGGCCAAAGGCTGGCGCTAAACCGCTGAGCCAGGGATCCCCATCAACAAGCTATTTATTAGAGGGCTAGCTAAGTAAGGTATGTCCTGTGTTGGAAATCAAGCTCCTGGAGATACTGTATCTGCCCCTGTGCATCCGTAGGCATTCACATGAATGTGAATTCATGGCAGGTGCCATGCCACAGAGTAACTAGCTCTCCATGAAGGCATCAACCAAGTGGCAACTCACATGCTTCTCAAAGGGGAGAAGACCGCTTGGCTGGCTCTAGACCCCAAGACCAGACTAAGATCTGAAGCCTGATCTGGAGCTCAATCTAACCACCCTGAGATATCATGACCTGAGCCAAAATCAAGAGTCAGATGCTTAACAGGCTGAGCCATTCAGATGCCCCACACTCTTTATTCACACATGATAATGTTCCTGCTCCCTTGATGTCAGTTCTATGACTTTACCACAGTGAAGATACAGAAAAGATTCGTGCCCCGCCCCCCAAATTCTCCCTCGTGCTCCTTTGCTCGATCTTTCCCTCCACCCTGAGCCTCTGTCAATCTCTGTTCCTGTAATCTTGCCTTTTCAGAATGTCATATAAATGGAATTACAAGGTATGTAGTTTTCTGAATCAGCATAATGCATTTGAGAGTTATCCATGTTTTTGCATGTACCATTAATTTGTTCTTTTTCATTGCTGAGTAGTGGCCATTGTATGGATATACTACAGTTTATCTATGTAACAGCTTTAACCTTTAGGTTAAAATGTCCATAAAGACATTTGGATTGTTTCCAGGTTTGAGTGAATATGGATAAAGCAGCAGTGAATATTTGCATGCAGTTTTCATCTTTCTTGGGTAAATATGCAGGAAAGGGATTGCTGGCTCATATGGTAAATATATGTTTAACTTCGCAAGAGACTGCTAAACATTTTCCAGGGGGGCTGTGCCAATTCACATTTCTACCAACAATGTATGAGTTTCAGTGGCTGCACATCCTTGTGAGCAGTTTGTATTGTTGGTGGTTGTAGTTTATTTTATTTTAGTCATTCAAATACATGTATCTCACTGTGGTTTTAATTTGCATTTCTTTAATGACAAAAGATGTTGACTACATTTTTCTGTGATTATTTGCCATCTGACTTTCTTCTTTGATAAAGTGTCTTCTCAAATCCTTTGCCCATTTTCTTACTAGATTTTTGCATACTTATAACTGAGGCTTGGAAGTTATTTATATAAACTGGACACAAATTTTTTTTTAATTAATTTTTATTGGTGTTCAATTTACCAACATACAGAAAAACACCCAGTGCTCATCCCGTCAAGTGTCCACCTCAGTGCCCGTCACCCATTCCCCCCCACCCCCCCGCCCTCCTCCCCTTCCACCACCCCTAGTTCCTTTCCCAGAGTTAGGAGTCTTTATGTTCTGTCTCCCTTCCTGATATTTCCCAACATTTCTTCTCCCTTCCTTTATATTCCCTTTCACTATTATTTATATTCCCCAAATGAATGAGAACATACACTGTTTGTCCTTCTCCGATTGACTTATTTCACTCAGCATAATACCCTCCAGTTCCATCCACGTTGAAGCAAATGGGGACACAAATTTTTTAATCACATATGTGCTTTATAAATATCTTCCCCAGTGTATGGCTTGTCTTTTTACTTTATTAGCAGTTTCAAAGATCAGAAGTTTAAAATGAAGTCTACTTTATTTTATGAGAGGGCTTTCCCTATTGTATCTAAAAAAATCTGTCACAAAAATTTTCTTCTGTTTTATTCGAGAAGTTATATAGCTTTAGATTTCACATTTAAATCTAAAATTTGAGCTAAATTTTTAATAATGTGTGAGGTATTTGTTGAGATTCATATTTTTGCCATGGATGTCTAATTGTTTTGGCATCATTTATTGAAAATATTATCCTCAGGCATCCCTGAATGATATTGTTTTAAATCTATAGGTTAGCTTGGGGACAATTGACATTTTCACAGTATGAAGTTTTCAGTTGATGCATATGATATCTGTCCATTTATTTAGGTCATCCTTCTATCAGCATGTTTTGTAGCTTTCAACATTACAGATCCTGCATTATTTTGTTAGATTTATACTTAAGCATGATACTTTGTGTTTCTAGTGCTATATTTCAAATGACACTCATTTTTAAAATTCTAATTTCCAATTGTTCATTGCCACTATATAGAAATACAGTAGATTTGTAGATTGACATTGTTCAGCCTTGCTAAACTCACATGAATTTTAGTAGTATCTGGTTTTGAAGATTCCTTTGAGTTATCTGCATAGATAATCATATCATCCGCCAAATAGGGAGTTCTTCACAATTTTGTCTATTATAAAAATTCCTTCAATGAACATACATACTTTTTTTGCTCACTTAACTGATTATATCTTTATTTTTTTAAGATTTTATTTATTTATTCATGAGAGGCACACAGTGAAAGGCAGAAACATAGGCAGAGGGAGAAGCAGACTTCTCTCAAGGATACTGATGTGGGACTCAATGCCGGCACCCCAGGATCACACTCTGCACCCAAGGCAGGCGCTCAACTGCTGAGCCACCCAGGCATCCCAACTGATTATATCTTTAATGGATACATACATTTTAAGTCCTGATGCAATATCTCCACTGCTGTCATATCCAAAGTTGTGTCTATTCTTGGAGCTGGGAAGATAGCTCTTTTCTCTATAAGGAGCACCTCTCCTCAGCTACAAGGTTGAAATTTGGCTATCTGCCTACTTGTAGATATAACTTCTAATTTCTAGTTAAGATCAGCTTGAACAGACCATCCCCATTTTGTAGAAATGCCTTGCTCTTCCTTATTCCCTCACCCAAAGATTTCTGTGACTCCCAGATTGTTGGAGGAAGTGGAGTGATGAGGAGAGGGATGGTTAGAGAGGTTCAAGAGCTATATCCTTGGGGTAACCTCTGACTTTTAACTCCTGCTTCCAAAAATTAATTCAATCTATGAATCATTTAGATAGCATATGCATGTTGCCTCTCCTCTACAAAACATTGACTCAGCCAACTCAGACTCTTTCCTGAATTTCCAATAGAATAATAATAACTTTTTTAAAAAGATTAACTTATTTGTTTGAGAGAGAGACCTCAAGAATTTGCTCAAGGGAGCATACATGAATGCTCAAACAGCAGGGAGGGGCAGATGGAGAGAGAGAGAGAGAGAGAGAGAGAGAGTCTCAAGCAGACTCCCTGCTGAGCCCTCCTTGCTGGCTCTATCCCACAACCCTGAGATATTGACCTGAGCCAAAATCAGGAGTTGAATGCTTAATTGACTGAGTCACCCAGATGCCCTAAATAATAACTTTTAAAATAAGCACATTTATACTACAAAGTCTTTATGTATAGGCAAATTTTACTGGAGTTTTGATAAAATGAAAGGGATTTAAATCACAAATCTGCAAACAATATATAATTAAAAATAAGCCTCTTCTGCTCATGAAAGTCCTCTTGGCCAGCACTATTTTTCATGGCTAGACCACCCTCCACATAGTATATCAGGTTTCCCACCTTGGCTGGCTCTTTGTCCTTTCCCACTGTCCTGCATCTGCCCTCCACCATTATCTTTTCCCCCACCAAATTACCCTAATCAAAATGACTTAAGTGATAGGATAGGGCTAGCTTCATTGTCTTTAAGTACTAAATATTGTTGTTATGAAGGTGAGCTTTGACTAGACTCTTCTTCATAACAGGATTTGAAATACTAATTGGAGTACTATGAACCCTTAGTTAAATAAAAGAAAGACACTACCTGTGATTCCTTAGCAATAATGTTTTGGTTCTTCCAAGAGACATAAATTCTCCTCCTATTTGCATTTCTGTCTAATCGCACTTTCACAAAGTTTGCCAAATAGTGGTCCATGTTTGAAAAACTGCACTACACTTACAAGAATCTAAGAAGAAGAAAAAACAGCTTAAAAATAGTTTAATTGTGAGGCACCTGGGTGACTCAGTGGGTTAAGTGTCTGCCTTCTGCTCAGTCATGATCCTGGAGTCCCTGGATCAAGCCCCACAGAGGCTTCTTGCTTAGTCAGGATTCTGTTTCTCCCTCTCTCTCTGTCCCTTTCCCTGCTCCTTCTCTCTCTCTCTCTCTCTCTCTCTCTCTCAAATAAATAAAATCTTTTTCAAGAAGTTTCTAATTGCAATCATTTTTTTTTAGGTTAAAAAGACATTGCTTTTTTGGGGAGTGCCTGGCTGGTTCAGTCAGAGGAGCATGTGACTGTTGATCTTGGGGTCATGAGTTTGAGCCCCATGTTGGGTGTAGAGATTACTTAAATAAATAAAAACTTAAAAATTTGTTTTAAATAAAATTACTATGCATTAAAAAAAGAAAAGAGGTTGCTGTTATGTTCTGGTCTTTTCTCTCTTTCTCTCTTTTGATTAAACAAAGTTAGACCTAAAAAATGCTACTTAAAATGATAAGGAAGAAGAATTGACTGATAGGGAGATAAGAGAGAAGGAGTGAAGAAAAAAGGAGGGTGGAGGAAAGAGAGAGAGAGACTTATAGGGAAAGCCTTAAAGACAGGCTCCTTATCAGATTTCATATTTTTGTACAGAGATGATTCTTTTTCAACAACAACACAGTTAAAGGGTCATTTTCTTCAAAAGGCTACAGGCCAAATTTTTGTGGGCTGTTCAAACCATGAATTAAAGTGATTAAACCCGTAACTACTACCAACTATAACAGTCAAAATGTCATGGCAACGAATGATTCTCCAGCTGAAAGTCAGAACGCAGGGGTATAAAATTATTCCCCTTAAAATCTTAGTCTCATGTTCCTTTGAAAAGTTCTTTCCTAGGCTTTGTTTAAAAGCATTTTCACCTATTCCAGTTCCTAGAAGCAGTAGTGTTTGTCTAATAATTATAAGTCTTAATAAAGTTAGAGACAAAAAAGGAACTGCTTGCACTTACTTTTTCACTTTTTTCCAGTGTGTTGGGAATGTGTAAGTCAGGTCATCATCCTGAAAGTTACTATAACCATTATAACAAAGGAGAATATCAAGGAAGTTCTCAGCCTCAGGGTTGGATTAAGTTGCATGTATGATTTTTATTCTTTTTCAATCAGTCAGAAACAAAATTGTTGGTCTAGTATACATGTAACATCTGCTTATTAGGCCCACTAACAATTAAATGAACACAGATAAAAACACTATTGAAATACATTTTTTTCATGCAACAGATTAAGTAAATGAGAACACTTGGCAATGCCTGGCATAAACGATGGTGTCAGTATATAAGTACTCTGACCAAGTGTTCGTGGAAGTACAAAGTGCTACAGACTTTTCGGAGTACAATTTCAGACTTTATGAAATTAAAAATGCACATACCCAGTCATCCCACTTTTAGACCTTACATGCACAATAGGAATACATAAACACAGATTATAGAGATGTTCTTTGCAAAATCATTTGTTTTAAAAAATAATGAGAAACGGGTAATACATCCATTACTAGAAGAATGGATGAATGAATGAATGAATGAATGAGCAAGCAAGTTGTGGTAAAGCTATGCCATGGAACATCATGCAAATGTTAAGAAAAATAAGAAAGCTCTGTGTAAACTGCCTTGGAACTGCCTTGAAGTTTTCGGTATTACTTTACTAAGATAAAATTCTCGGTATAAAACCATTTGATTCTTTGGAAGACTTACCAAAGGAAACTTACCCACAATCACTCAGTTTTAATTGACAAAATTTATAATGCAACTGGAGACATCTGTCTCCTAAAAGTCCTGTTCTAGAGGCCCTGCTATCTTCCACTCTGTAATGGTATCATTGCTGCATTTTGTGACACGTTCACACTGCAGAAAGGCTCTGCTTTTAAAAATTCACATACTTGAAAAGCCAAATCGCACAAGAGGTTAATTCAGAAGCAATTGTCTCTATCACAATAGTTTAGTTCACTTGCAAATAGATTCAAAACAAGGACCCTTTAAAAGGCAAAATTTCCTGGTGTTTTAAAAATATGACCCATTTACAGAAACTTGAGGGGATGGATGTGTTATGTAAATTGAGGAATGCTAGCAATCTAAGACCTCTGACAGTCCCTTTTCAAAGAGCATTTGGAACAACCTGTCTAACCTGTCAACCTCAGTTTGCAGGTACAAAGGAATTAGACCATCATCTCTGCCCTCTAGAAGTTTACAATTCATCACCTTCTACTAGGTAGGGCGAGTGCACTCACAATTAACATTTAACACTAAGTGTCCTCAATGGAAGCCACACAGCCTCTCAGTTACTGCTCACTCATATGTTGGAGCAGAAGCATTTCCTGGTATATCATGTTTTTACTTATTCCCTCAGGGGACAGGGTGCTCTTCTGTTCCTTCTAAAAATGATCTCTAAAAGAAAGTAAGGTTCCATGAACTCAGTTTTTCTGGGGACCCATGAAGTCCACATTGAATCACAAAACATACTCTCTTCAACTTTCTACCATCAAAGGTCAATGCCAAAGATTTATTCGATCAACAACCAAGGCCGCTGCAGAGTAGAGCAGAGGCACCCTTGAAAGAGTGTGTGAAGCAGCTGAATTGGACATCAGGACTGCTCAGGTTTTAGGCCAGAACCAAGACATCCCCCTCCTCTGTGGCCTTGGGCAAGGCTTTTAAGAACTCACTCAGTTTCTTCCCACCTGTAAAACAGATAATCATCACCTTCCTTTGAGATGTGTATAAATTAATTAGTTGAGGTTTGGAGTTGTGAAAGCAAAATGCCACTCATAAATGCTAAATATTAGCTGATTTTCTTTTCAATTTCATGGTTTTACTTGGCATCGTATATCACATTACATACACTGAGAAGCAGGAAGTCTTACCACCTTGTATCTGATTATTCTTGCTTGAATTACATCAGGGCTAACCTCAGGGATTAAAAGCGATTCCAAAGGACTCATAAATCATCATGCATTATTAAGGAAAAAGATTATTTGCAAGGCATCTTAATATCCTATAACATAGCCTGTTATTTTTATTAGAAATGCTTCACAAACACTCGTGGAGGTGGTATGACAGTTTGGTCACCGTTTTACAGTTTAGGAAGTAAGTAGAGATTGTACACACATATGCCTCACACTGGCAACTTCCTATTGTTAGAAGTCATGGCTTCTAGTTTACCAAAGAATCTCTCCTGTGGATCACATCTTCTGTACAAAAGAAATTGTCCCAACATGGATCACAGACATCTAAAAGAAAAAGATGTATGGTTTTGAGAGACTAAAAGTAAATGTCAGAAACAGTATTCTTTATTGGCCTGCATGTAAAGAGAAGCCAGTTTTCTAAACTCCAAAACTCTCTCAACCCTTTAACATTAGGCTATGTATATGCTAGAAATTGTTTCTTTAAAAAATATAGTTTAACATAAAAGACTTCAGGAATCCATATGGCTGTTTAGTTTGTAGAGCGGTGATTTGTTATCTCCTTGCAGAGCTCAGCAAAGGCCAGATGAAGCCCTGCCTGTGGGGAGTTTGGATCTTGTTCTAATGACCAAGGGGAGCCCAGGATGGAAGGGAAAGAAGGGGGTACGTGAAACAGTCAGGTTTATGTTCTGGAAAACTCACAGGCTTCATGGAGAAGGATGGTCTGGAAAAGGCAACACTGTGTGCAGAGAAACAAATCAGGGGCACTGAGAGATTGGGAAATTGTGGTTGAAGTAAAATAAGACAGGCAGAGATGCTGGAGATAGGAAAAAAAAATCCAAGATCTGGTATGTAGATAAAATCAGAGGGCCATGAGATATCCAGAAAGGATGGGATCCAGAGCCTACACTTAGGGACTGACTTTAGGTCGGTGGAACATCTTTTCCATCATGACAGGGGAGAGGGAGAAAAACAAATATATGGCAAAAGAACGAAGAAGGAACATGCCAAAGATATCAGTGACTGTCAGTGAAAGCGAAGAGAAACATGGTCAGAAAATGGAGCTCAGCAGAAGACCGTGGATCCAGATGACCTGGGAGGAACCTGTCCTTCTGTGAGTGGTAAAGAGAAGAGGGTGGTAAGCAGAGCAGCAGGTAACCACCCTGCACGCTCCCAGGAAGCAGTCAGGCTTGAGTTGAAGGAGGAGACTGAGGGGAGGGAGGCTCTGTGCACCAGGGGATGTATTTGCCACAGAACAGAGCTTTGCTCTACTCATTCCTCAGGTCCCATCCAAGTTATTCTGAAGTCTGATTCTGATCTCAGACACACACTGTTAGTTTTTCCTTCCAAGAAAGTGTCATCTATAAATGAAAAGGACAATGTTTTCTAGTCCAACTTACCAAAAGAAATATTAAAACACTTGGCTACGGGGAGTGCTTAGGCTGCTATTAAACCAGGGGTGGAACTCAGATCCAAAACCCATGCACCCTGGGACGCATGGTCCCCATCCACTGATCACTAGGCATGGCAAATGGCCTCAAAAGTCTTCTAAAGTCAAACAAAATAAGACAAATTTCAGAGGTTAAAGCACGTGCATTTGTACACCACACACACACACACACACACACACACACACACACACACACGGGAATGGTGTTATTTAGGAAATGAAATGCAAATATGTTTTTAAAGACTAATGCTAAGGAAATATCCCTGTGACGACATGAAATGTTTTGCACTTCAAGTGTAAATTTAGATAAAAAAGACATTGATTTCCTAGGGAAATTGTGTAATATGGCATGCAGAATATGAAAGTTAAAAGTTCTAAATTTGTTGTCTACCATCATGCATGTCCAAGAATCTGCCGGCATTCACTAATAAAGGCCGAGAGACAACAGAATGCCAAGGACTCTTTAGAGGAACATATAGTGTTCCATTTAGAAAAAAAAATATATGTTTTTCCATGCCACAAAAGCCACAAAAGGTCATCAATCCAACCAAAGTATTCAAATAGGGCCGCTGCCAGGCCGCTGAGCTCATTATGCCAAGCTGGGCAGGTGTCTCTTACAGAAACCCTTCTATCTGGGACTTCCTCCTACCATTTATCTCCTTTCAACCAATCATGCTAATCTGGATTTTTCTGAGCCAAAACCTGCATAGCCAGAAGAAGAAATTTATGGAAATTCTTTTAAAGCTGAAAATGTGAAAGCTTAATATTCGAGCTAAAACAGTAATAGTGTAAATGCTCTTTTATAACCACAGGAAAACTCTCTCTCTTCCCTACTTCTTAGATCCATGTTTTCATGCTTTTGGAAGACTTTCTATCCCAAGACACAGAGTTTATGTACATAGGGCCAGATACAGAAGCTCAGCCATTGTGCAGGAGAAACATTGTAGGACCAAGCTACCTTGTTTGTTTTTTCTGGCAAGCTTCCCCTGGAGTACAGGTCTAGAGGGAAAATGCATACCTCTTACATGCAAAGCAAAATAACAACCTTAAGAATTTTACTTTCTCCTTCAATCATTTTTTAACCTTGAAGCGTAAACTCAAGAAAGAGATGCCGATGATGCCCCTATCAAAACCACCTCATAGGCATGAATAAGCTTTTTCTGAGGCATGTGAGAAAAATCTAGAGTGGCTCCATAAAGAAAAGGAAATGGATTCCACGAAGCCATGTGATTATGAAAGGTTTTACTCATGTCCTTCTCTATATAGATTTATGAGGGTTTCTGCTGACATGAAGTATGTTCTTTACTGAATTCCTCAAGTGAAGCAAAACCACACATATCTGGTTCTAAAGCAACATACTGAGTCACTAGTTTATACAGTAAATGTGAAATAGTCATTTGCAAACCTCCTGCATACCTGTAAAGTAGATCGAACCATAACCACTGTCTGGGAAAAGAAAAGAATTTTCAAATGCAATATTAAATATATTTTAATTACCAGTTTAGAAATCAGCTTACAAACCACCTCAACACCTACTCATGAGTAGGAACATTCCAGAAGAGTGGACACGGGATAGAAAGTAGGGAATCCTGGTGAATGTATTTATCTAATAAATGAATTCTCGCAGCTTTTGCAGAATGGACACTTGATGCAATCATCAGTGCCCCCCCCCCCCAACAACCTTTTTAGAATTTTATTTATTTATTTATTTATTTATTTATTTATTTATTTATTTATCAGAGAGAGAGCACGAGACAGTGAAAGAGAGAGAGCATGAGCAGAGGGACAGAGGGAGAGGGCAGGGAGCCCAACTTGTAGGGAAAGGGAGCCTGATCCCAGGACCCTGGAATCATGACCTGAGCAGAAGGCAGACACCTAACTGACTGAGTGCCCCCTCATCAGTTCCCACTTAAATTCTAACTAGTGACTCTTCTGAAATTGTTGGCCAAGACCCTGCCTTTCTTCTAGTGTTTGGGCTTGGTCTCTTTCTATTGCCATTGCCTGGAACCAGTCATCAAAAGCCTAGCAATGTCACTTCTAGTATCCTGACCTCAGGTCCAGCTTTCCTTTCATTCCCACTGGGACAGCCTGAGTTCTGGTTCTCACTATTTCTCACAAAGTTTACTGCAATCTTCCCAACTGGTTTTGAATGCTCAAAACCCACCCTGCACACAAAAACCAAATCAGTTCTCGCAGAACACTACTGAGATTGTGGCTGAAGATGACAAGTTTTAAACTCCTTAGGCTCCGCACCCTTTGTTTCCCCTCTCTTATCTATGTCTTAGCCTTCCTACCTACTACTTCACCAGCACCTACCCTATCCTAGCATCAGTTGGATCACTTCCTATTCCTTAGGTTTACTCTATCTTTCTCTATCTTTATGCCTTTGGTCCTGTTCTTCCCTCTGCCTATGATGCCATTCTTTATCTCTGAAAAACCCTACTACCCACAAAGGGCTGAGACCAATACCACATTCTGTGTGAAAATCTCCATGAAAAACCCAGGATAATCTCTTTCTCTTCCAATCCCCACAGTGCTTTGTCTACATCTCTATTCTGACGTTTGTAAAATACTTTCTGGTATATGTTTTTTTATACATTTGTACCTTAACTTCCATCTTATTCATGTATTCAATGTGAATTTATCAAAATTAAGACACCATGTTGAAAGTTGAGGATATGCGGAAGATGAGATGAACACATGCCTGTTTTCATGGAGTCTTAGTCTAGCAGAGAGAAAGTTATTGGATAAATAATTGGATAAATAATTGCACAACAATTTACAGAATGAATAACAACAATGGTTTGCATTATCATGGAAAGTTTGGGGATGCATAGTTAGGGTCCCTTAACCTAGTGGGGAGCAAACTATAATCTGAACAAAGCCATTCTTACTATATAGGATGTAAAATCATAAAAGCAACATTTTTAACCAACAAACCGGCATTGTCACACATCATCTGGCAATTTTCCACTATCTCAAATATCCAAAGAAATGACAGTCAAGTGCAGCAGCTAGATACAGACTCTACAGTGGCCATAAGTTCACCAGAACTGTCCAGGAAACCAGGCCTGCCTGTGGTCACCATAAAGGTTGTTTGTGGCTGGTGCTTTCATGTAGAGATCTATTTAAATCTGCTCAGGCAAAGCTTCCAGCACAAGTGATGTTTAGAGTGAGATATGAAAAATTTACAGGAATTATCCAAACAAGACAATTAGTGAAAACATACCAGGCCAAATAAATTACTATGCGCAAAGTCCCTAAATCAAAAGGTACCTGATGAAGTCCAATGAGATGTGATCAAAGAAGGAAGTAGAAGGAAAACAGTTGCTTAGAATAAGGTACAGAGGAGAAAGGGACCAGATAATATAGGGTTTTCCAAGCCATTCAAGACTTTTAAACCTACCTCAAAGTGAACTGAAAGCATACTGAGGATTTTAAGTAAAGACATGATGTAATAAGATCTGCATTAGAAAAAAAAAAAAAAGATAAGTCTGGAGACAGTATAAGTCATGGGAGAAGAGACAAAAACAGATGCAGAGAGGCCAGTAAGAGAGGCATTTCAGCCATCTAAAGAACCAGCACTTGGACCAAGACGCTGTCACTGAAATAGAGAAAAGTGACCACAGTTAATAAGTATTGGGTTGAATCATTTGTGCTTGCCTTATTGTTCAGTAAAAATGGTTGCTTATCAGCAGCTGTGTATTTAGGAGGAAGTTTTGGCAAGACTTGGTGCTTTATTGGGTATGAGATATGAAGGAGAAGCAGTCAAGGAGAACGTCTGGTTTTCTGAATTGTACAAAGGACAATGTCACTTACTGACATGGAAAAGCAGGAGGAGGAGTGGATTTGGAGAAGTAAATCATGATTTCCATTGAGGACAATTTTATGAGATGAGCCACCCAAGAATGCATTTGTATGCAGTGACCTGGAATCAAAGGCAAGCTCTGGGATGAAGATTTAGATTTGGAAGTCATCAGCATATGGAAGCCAGGAGAGGATGAATTCACTTAGAGAAAGGGAGAGGAACACACACAAAGATGGAAGGAGAGGAGGGGGGAGAGACATAGAGCCGTGGTTCTACAAGAGGTATTATTAGGAATCATCTGTGGAATCTTCTTTTCTCAAAACACATACACACACACACACACACACACACACACACACACATACACACACGTACACCAAAGGCCCAATAATTCAGAATTTCTGGGGTCTGGATATGCCTAGCTTAAAAGAACTCCCCAAGGGCCTCTAATATACATCCATGATTGAAATAACTAGAAAGTGTAGGACAAAAAAGAATCCAAGATAAAGGTCTAAGAAAAACTATACTTAGACTTGAGATGAGAAAGGAGCAGTGGAAAGGAGCCTGAGGGGGAAGAGTCAGAAACGAGAAACGCACCAGCAGGGAGTGGAAATGAGCAAGTGACCACATGTGCAGATGTTCCTGCGGGGGGGGGGGGGGGGGGGGGGCGTTGCCCTCCTATGGGAGGGGTAAAATGTAACTATTGAGTTTGTGACACTGTGACCTCAACACAAACAGATACCAGGAGCTGTGGGTACAGAGTGCAGAGGGGAGAGGACAGATGGGAATATGAGGTGAGGAAAGAGCTCCAAGAAGCTGGACAGGGGTCAGAGGGAAGCATAGGGTGAAGGGAGCCACAGGGTTCCCACTTGACTGCAGGTGGTTCACTGGAACCAGGAATGAACTCCATCTGAGACTTCTCTGCACCCCCATAGTACTCAGCGCACTACTCACACACAACAAAACCCATCTGAATTTGGAAGCTTGGCAATAAGCATATTTTGCAAACTAGAGAGTCTCCTTGAGAACAGATACTTCAGATCACTTGGTTCAATTACTTTCATTTATGTTAAAGACTAAGTGTGGCCTTATTATGTGCCAGACGTCCCGCTCATCACCGGGGACACAGGGAGGACACTGTCCCTTGTCACATGTTTATAAATGGGCTTGTGTCCAGTGAGGTCATCTGGTCTCAGAGGAATGGGCTCCTAGGGGACACGGGACCTGTGCCTCAAGGATCTATAGAGCTTAAGCTGAGGCTCATTTGATTTTATAGCAAGTACCCAAGCAATGAGTGACTGTACAATGTAACCAAGTACAGAGTAACTGTACAGACTATATTTTTGTGTTACCTCAACTTTCCTGTGAGAAAGTCAAGGGACAAAATGGACTTCCGCCTCTCCTGAAGTTACACAGACTGGTGAAGACACTGCAAGTGAGGAAGCTACCTTGGGGAAGCCCAGCTCACAGCTTTCAGAGCCTTAGTGAGTTTTTCAGTCTGCAATGATAGTGGAAATATCTCTTACCATTTTAAAGAGCTAGTTGAAGGCCTTCTTCTGAGCTGGAGAACCAGATGGCCTCTCCCTTCCTTGGGAAGCCTGCAGGGGTAAAGGGAACTGGGCAACACTGGAGACTATGACTAGTCCCCTCCCATAGTTCAGACAGATCTGGGGAGAGTTAGATCCTCTCCCTCAAAGGGAGGGCACACAGCATCCCAGGGGGCTTACCTGGCCACGAGGGTGCTTCATTACACAGTGGGAGGCAAAATGATTAAGGTCATCAGTACTTTACCTGTAACTGAGAACTCACCCATATCTCTCCACCAAATCATTTCTCCTTTTGCCTACCCAACCCCAGTGTCAATGTGAGCACAGAGTTTTCAAGCATTACTATAATAAATGACTTATGATAACAACTTCTCCAAGAAAGTAAAAAAAGTACAATGACAGACTGGCCGTAAATGAAAATAGAGTACCTGAAGGGACAACATCCATTCACTGTTGCATCCATTCGCTACTTTTCCAGAAAGAAAACACAAGGGTACAAGAGACTTGGGACATTTGATGGCAAAGAGAAGTTGATTGGGAGATGTTGTGGTCATCCCTCTGGGGAATTCGCTACTTTGGAGCACAGCTTGATTTCAGAGACTTTCTGAGTTAAGACCCTTGCATTATAAATGAGATCCAGGCAAATCTATGTGCTTACTTTAAAAACATCCTTTTCTAGTTGTTCAAAAGAGTACAAACTTAGGCCCTCATAAAACGTGCCTGGAAACTATTAATGTATCAATGGTCTTAAATGGAAACATTTCCTGTAAATACACAAGATCCCACATATGTTAACTAAAAGTAGCTTTTTTCCAGAGGATTTCATACTTTGTAATCATTAAGTAGCTACCATACCTTTGGTAAAATTAAACCTTTGTTTACAAATATGCCTTTGCATTAAAAAAAATAACTTAAAAGCTTTATCTAAGATATTTAGATTATTGCTAAATAAAAATTACCATTCTGGACTTCATTTGTCACTAACAAGTTTGAAAAGGCCCGTCAATTCAAGAATATTTTAAATGAAATAGTTTCCCTCCTTCCCATTTTTTACATTCTCTGGATTGTGAGATTTCTGTCCCCCTCTGAAAATTCTACGAAAACCATAGCCACGAAAACAGTAAGTGGGGGTAAAACAGTAAGTAGGTTCTTCAATTTTACAAAGATACAGCCTCGTTTAAAATCCTATTTCTATCCCAAATACTTTTTTCTAACTGAAATTGCAGAACTCCATACTTGTAGATATAAATTTCTTTGCCAAATCCAGCCTTATCTCTGCATGGCACAATTTCATTTCTTTGGTGCTATATTTATGTTTCTATTTTCGATAGCTTTCCTCGGGTATAAGATTTTGAAGTTGGTGCTTCCTTTTTTATTTTTTACTCATTTGGGCATTTTAATAAAATTCTTTAAGACTATTCATTTCAGATATATTTAAGTACCCTGGAAATATTACAGAACAAAAATAAGACTTTCAATAGGGATTATGGATGAGGTAGGTTTACTTATTGCACGAGTTTCTAGGTGTGCCATGAAAAAAGGGCCACCACAGACTGGGTGACTTAAACACAGAAATTTCTTTTCTCAGAAATCTTGAGACCAGAAATTGGGGATCAAGGCTTCAGAGGAATTGTTTAATTCTAAGGCCTCTTTCCTTGGCTTGTACATGGGTTTCTTCTCTCTAGGTCTCCACATGGCCTTTCCTTTGTAAGTGAAAGTGTAAGTGTCTTTGCCCAAATTTCCTATTCTTATAAGAACATCAGTCATATTGGGTTGGCACATCGTAACAACTTTATTTTAATTTAATCATGTCTTTAAAGATCTTATCTCCAAATACAATCATATTCTATCTCAATATATGAATTTAGGGGGGACACAATTCAGCCCATAACACTTGTCTCCAATGATTCAATGAATATGTATATACATATTCCTAATTTATTGGCCACTGTTGGAATACCTCACAATAAAAAGAAAGTTCAAGATGTACTGCAATAATAGTCTACATACAAGCATTATGCCTGTAAATAAAAAGAAGATATCTGAGCAAGTCAACCATTTGTGGAGTCCAGTATTAAAATCAAACTGTTTGGTAAATATCTTGGTCCCAAGAAATATATTTTTGTCCAAAGATTGTATTTACTTTTTTCTAATTATAAAGATAATACAAAGAAAATATGTAGTCTTTATGAAAGAATTAAAATAGTAAAAGTCCCCTATATCAGTAAGAACCACACTGATAAAATAGTAAAAGTCCCCTATATCAGTAAGAACCACACTGATAAAATAGTAAAAGTCCCCTATATCAGTAAGAACCACACTGAAATGAAATCTCATTTCCCAGAGGTTGTCTTTATAACCCATATTACTGAACCTTGTGATATCATCTCTCCACACACACACACACACACACACACACACACACCCCAATACATATACTTAAGTTAATATTGATGTAATTTTCCTACACAGTTGTTTTCAAGATTGCTTTTTTTAAATTAAGCAATATGCTATTGAAATATCTTTCCATTCCAGTGAATATAGCTATGACTCATTCTTTTTAATGGAAACATAGAGTTCCATCATATGAATGGACAATAATGATTGTGACTCATCCTTTATTAATGGACACTTAAGTCTCTAGTAATTTTTTCACCAATTATTTCCAACATTGTGATGATTTGTGTGTGTGTATTTATATTTGGTACACTTAAGATAAATTCCTAGAAGTGGAATTTTATGTTTTGGTATCTAGTATCAAGCTGCTCTCCAAAAACTGTACAAATTTATACCCTATGAATAATGTATAAGTGCCCATCTTCCCACATTCTTGCAAATATAGGATATCATCAATCTTTAAATCTTTGCCAAACTGAGTTCAAATGTTATAATTCATATTTGCTTCATTTGCATTTCTCAGATTCATAGATTACTACTGAAACTCTCCATCTTTTTTACATTTTACATAAAATATTTTAGTTTTTAGCATATTGGTTTTCTAAAAAATATTTTTTCCAAACCATCACAGAAAAGTAGGCAGTACCAAGATCATAAAGTCTTTTGGGTACCTGGATATATCCTGCCCACTTATTTATCCTTCCTTTACAGTGAAACTCACCAATTTCATCCAAATTATAAGTGGTGGTAACATACCACCTGATGATAGGAAATGAATCAACCCATCAGATTCTCTCTGCCTGCTCTTTTAACCAGGATATCCCAAGAAGCATTGCCAGTTGGCAGGATTGCTGAATGTTGAATGAGCTAAGTCTTGGTTATCATCTCTCACACCCATGTGTAATTTTAAATTAGAACAGAATGGAGAAGATTCAGTTTTGTAGTAGCAAGGGAACGTCTTGTTTAAGAAATTAACAGGAAATTAAGTAGTAGTTTCAAAATTTTGGCTATATCCTCAAGTAGCCAAAGGAGCAGTTGTGAAGAGGTTATGTGACTCAATGAATTCATCTCTGATTCTTGATTGGCTGGAAGAAGATTAAATGAAAATAGGTAGATAGAAATGAATAGAATAAATTAACAACAGGTGTATAATAATAATGTAGCTAACTGACTCTGTGTGGGCAGGAGGGCCTGACAACTCTGGGGTGGTTAGGAAAATGTTTCTCTTCTTCCTTATCAATTTAGCCAGGGATTGCAAACTTGAATCTTTAAGGATTAAATAAACATTGTAAATCTTTATCCCACCTTAAAGATACTCAGATTTAGAATTTTTTATACATGATGCTAGCCATAAAATGGTCATAACCATAGATCTAATTCCATGTATGAATTGCCACAGTGACACAAGTAATATTGTTGACATTCATTCTGATCCCAAGATACCATCTGAGTTCACATAAAACTTCCCATACCTGTTAACACTTATCACACCATCATTTCCACTCAAAATTCATTTTTAAAACCCTAACCCCCAGTGTCTCAGAATACAACTGTATTTGGAATTAAGGCCTTTAGAGAGGTGACTGAGTTCAAATGAGGCCTTTAGGGTAAGTCCTAATCCAATCTGACTGGTATCCTTATAAGAAGAGGACATTTGAACACACAGAGAGACACCAAGGATGTGTGCCTGCAGAGGAGAGACCGAGTGTGAACACAGGAAAAAAGTGCCTATCTACAAACCAAGAAGAGAGGTCCCAGGAGAAACTAAACCTGCCGATACCTTGATGTTGGACTTCCGGTCTCCAGAATTGTGAGAAAATATGTTTCTCTTGTTTAATCCCAGAATTTGGTAATATATGGCAGCCCTAATAAATAATACAATCATTATATATATATATATATATATATATATATATATATATATATATTGCAACAGTGCAATTG
This sequence comes from Vulpes vulpes, assembly GCF_048418805.1. Lineage (NCBI taxonomy): Eukaryota > Metazoa > Chordata > Mammalia > Carnivora > Canidae > Vulpes > Vulpes vulpes. The sequence continues at coordinate 91,132,265 of NC_132785.1, forward strand.
CACTGTTGGGGATTTACCCCAAAAATACAGATGCAATGAAACGCTGGGACACCTGCACCCCAATGTGTATAGCAGCAATGTCCACAATAGCCAAACTGTGGAAGGAGCCTCGGTGTCCATCGAAAGATGAATGGATAAAGAAGATGTGGTCTATGTATACAATGGAATATTACTCAGCCATTAGAAATGACAAATACCCACCATTTGCTCCAACATGGATGGAACTGGAGGGTATGATGCTGAGTGAAGTAAGTCAATCGGAGAAGGACAAACATTATATGTTCTCATTCATTTGGGGAATATAAATAATAGTGAAAGGGAATATAAGGGAAGGGAGAAAAAATGTGTGGGAAATATCAGAAAGGGAGACAGAACATAAAGACTCCTAACTCTGGGAAACGAACTAGGGGTGGTGGAAGGGGAGAAGGGTGGGGGGTGGGGGTGAATGGGTGATGGGCACTGAGGGGGGCACTTGACGGGATGAGCACTGGGTGTTATTCTGTATGTTGGTAAATTGAACACCAATAAAAAATAAATTTATTAAAAAAAATATATATATATATATATATATATATTAGTGTCATCAAATAGACGGTACTTCCTCCAGAGCAAAAGCTGAATCTTATTCAGCTTCTGCTGAGTACAGTAGTGACACATGACAGTAGTTCAACAATTACATATTGAGCAAATGAAGGAGAGAATTTCTTACAGATTGTATACACTTTCCAACTTGGAAAGTCATTGAGGTGTTTAATGCGTTCCCCTTTGCAACTAAGAGAAGGATCGTGAAGCAATTTATTAGTGAACAGGCAGAGACCAAAAGCCCCGGACACTTTTTTTTAAGATTTTATTTATTTATTCATGAGAGATGAACAGAGGCAGAGACACAGGGAGAGGGAGAAGCAGGATCCTTGCAAGGAGCCTGATGTGGGACTCGATCCCAGGACCGAGATCACACCCTGAGCCAAAAGCAAATGCTCAACTGCTGAGCCACCCAGGCATCCCAAGCCTAGAACACTTTGGGAAGATTTCCACTTAAGTCAACAGCAACCAACAGCCAAACAAATGGTGAGTGGGGCAAAACTGGGTCCCTCTTTCCATTCTGAGAGACCAGCTAGGAGGGGAAATGCAAAAATAACATTCAGGCCTCCCCTTGTCAGCCCTGACCCCCAACATACCTGGAACAATGTTTCCTCCCTCAAGGGTAGGAGGCCATGTCCCTTACCTCCTACTGTAGACAACAAAAGGTCAGCATCCTCTTGGCCAGTGGGAAGGAATGGAGTTGGCCTGGAGTCGAAGAGTTCCACCAGTGCCAACAGATGATGAAACTGAATACATCAAGGCACTGAACTGATGCTACAGGCCTTGACCATTGATACGCACTTGGTGCAATTACCTAGGCACTAGGCCATATTTTCCCAATTTGTTGAGAACTATATCATGTGGGAAGGAATTAAAAGGTTTACTAAGGTCAATACAAACATAATTTATTGCTTCCCCTCAGTCAACCAGGCTCATCTACTTAGGTCTGTGACTAGTTAGCTAAGTTGGTTATAGCGCTGTCTGCTCAGGGGCAAGGTCAAGGTATCGGCTTACAAAATCGGTTACTTTCCCTCTGTGGCACAGTCACAGAAGACTGCCATAATGATTCAGTGTGATTTTGTTCCATGAGGAACCTGGAGACAAAAATCTATGCAGAAAAACAGTGCAAGTCAAGGACACTGGTGGAAAACTGCCTCGAAGTCCACGTGGGATACAGCAGGTCAGAAATTTCCAAAGGGATTGGATTCTCAACCTTTAAGGTCTAGTTCAAATTTCACTTGCTCTATGAAAGCTTATATTTAAGATAATTTGTGCTAGACTTGAGTAAATACACATATTAAGGTTAGCTTGGTGAGCTGATTCATTTTCTTCTTAAAAGTACATTGATTATGTTCTTAAGGCATCTTGTCAGCTCCGAATTCTTCAGAATGTTTGTTTCACACTTTGTGATGACCTCACCCAATTCTTCTTTGACCTTAGGGTGTTAGTCATCAGAACCTGTGGATCTGTATATTGCCGGATCAATTATCTAGGCTTTCATAAGTTCATCATGCCAGTTTGGTTGCCTGCCCTCATCTATAGGATCTGTTCTGGTTCCAGGTCACACTTGACCAAATGTAAGATCTAAGGCTAAAAACAAATTGTTTTCTACTATGAATTCTCTTTCTCTCCATCAATCAAATCCCATTACAGTTTTTCTTCTTGGCTTGATCCTTTTTTTTTTTCCTTGAGCTGTTCTGATTTCACCCCTAACAAATCCCACTCTGTCTTCATAGGCTTCTTTGGTAATATGGCCTAATTCTCATTTTGAGGCATTCCAGTCATCGTGCTCAAAAACACCCTTTCATTTTGAAAATTATAAATATTATAGATTAATGTGCAACAAAATAAGTCCCTAGATTTGTGACTTTACAAATGGATGACACAAGATTCTCTGTAACATCTTCATATTTCCCTAGGTGAACGGACCAGGTACAGTTTTCCACTGAAAATGCAATTTAAAGAAGAGAATAACTTGCACACCTGAGAAAAGTATAAAGAGCTATCAAATCATTCAAACAAACGTAAGCAGAATTAAAAGTTAGCACAAGATCTTTAATATCTGTGGTCTCCAGCACCTGAGTAAATGCTTATTTTGCAGCTCTGCTACTAAATGCCTTTAGCCTAATGAAACCCTTCCGAATGAATGAACTGGAACTGCTGACTTAAGCATCTGCTACAGGAAAATTACAGTGTAATAGTAAGGATATTCTAAGCATCTCCTTTAATAACAAAAAAGGATCATTCTCAAATATTAAAAAAAACAACTATTGTAAATAAAATAGGATGATGACACCTTGTCTGTGGAATAGTTTTCAACAGAACACCAGGCATGCGTTCCATAGCTGAGAATTATGCTAACCTTAGGTCCCATACGTATACACCTGGAGCATAGGTTGATAAGCTGTGGAAGTACACATCCGTTAACAACTTGTTCTCAGGTTACTTTGTATTTTTTAAATTTTTTTTATTTATTTGAGAGAGACAGTGTGTGCCTGCAGGAGTAGGGGGAGGGCAGAGGGAGAGCGCGAAGCAGACTCTGACCAGAGAGCCTGATGGAGAGCTTGATCCCAGGACCCTGATATTACAACCTGAGCCTAAGGCAGACCCTTAACCAACTGAGGCACCCAGGCACCTTATATTCTCATGTTACATTGTATTTAAAATTACAGGTAATCTACTAAATAAAAACTAATTCTATATCTTGGGCCATATAGGTGAGCTAACAACATTACAAATATTGTGTGCAATTTATTTCAACTGTGCAACTTTGCATTAACCTTATTTATTTTCTACCTTCAGTGTTTAAATAGTTTTTAAAAGAAAGTACATAAATAATTATTTAGCCAGCTAGCTACATTACAGTGATAAATTTCAAGTAATAGAAGCTCAAACATATTTTATCTGTTTTTATAGCTTTTGTTTTTTTGAGCTGAGATGAAAATTATATGTGAATAATTAAAACATACATTGCTAGCCACTCCGTGTCTTTAAACTTCAGTAAAAACTATTCCTGGATTGTCAAGTATAGTATTTCGCAGAGACTATACTTGCTTACTCTACACACAATAAAGAAGTGGCATAATGACATATACGAGCTGAACAATTGATTCTATTTATTCACTGACGAGAATGATATTTTACGCATATGAAGTCAGGTCAGATCTCAATCCTTCAAGTTTGCATGCTGTCAAAATATTCATTAGACTCCAAATAAACCTGAGCTATATAATGAGAAAAGAATTTGCACAAGACTTTCAGAAGAATTAAAATGAATGTGTAGAATGATAACATTTCTACCCAATCAGCTCCTTAAAAAAAAAAAAAAAAGGCATTATTTTCCCAAACACGTTAACACACTGCCTTTTACACTGTGCTTTTCTCCCATGAATCTGGACAAGTGGTCAGAAGCAGTAACCAGTTCTCACTATCCTTATGACGCCCACTCCCAGGGCAAACTGAGGCTCTGCTGGGTGGCGCGCTGGATGCTCTGGATGCTATGATTACCTAACAGTTTTCCTCAGACCAGGGCTCATCCACGAACTCACGTCCACAACAGTGGACCTTCGTACCTGCGATCAAACAGTCTTGCCAAGCACTCAGGTGGGCAGTTTGGCGTTCACTCCTCACTAGACTGAGACCCCGAGCACCCTGTAAATAGGGTGCTTGCCCCTTGGCTAATCTTTGTTTGCATGGGGAAGTTTTTGCTCTTGAAAGTTTTCAACAGCAGGTGTTTGTTAACCATTGAAACCTACTGAACAGAGCTAATAAATTCAAGGTGTGGGAACTAGTGTCTTCCATGAATTTATGCCCAAGTACCCTATTTAACGCAAATATTTTCCTAGTGAGTAGCAACTGTCTTCTCAAAGGATTCAGAACTCAACTAAGCTAATTAACTGAGAAGTGACTTTGGGACCACAGGCTCAGACTTCCCTTGCAAGGCTGAAGCAGACAAGTTTGTCACTTTTACTTCAGGATATTTAAGCATTCTCTCTTTGACCTCAGATAAATAAAGCATGTACAAAACCGGTTTTCTCTCCTCGGTGCCGACAAGCTCCAATCTCTCTCTCTCTCTCTCTCTTTCTCTTATGGTCAACTTTTTAACTTTACAGAGAACAGACTACAGCAAACATGAAATTTAATAGGCTCTATTGCAGTTTCTTGTCTGGCTAGGTTTAGTGGGTGTGTGCACATTTTACATCAGTGTAATCAGAGGGCATATATGTTGTGTTCTGCTCCTCTCATTTACTATAGCTTAATAAAAAAGTCCAAGTATTTATGTAATTTACATTACTATTATTTTTAGCAATCATAGAAAGATTGTTTCCAATCTTTGTGGGGTTGATATCAACTTATTGAAAATAATACTGTTTTCCTCTACAGATTATTTCTATGAAGTGTGTCCCCCAAAGTGTCAAAGAGTATAAACAATTTTATAGTTCTGATTGCAGGTGCCTTGGATGTCCCAGGGGGAAAAGAAAAAAAAAAGATCCATCTAGAGAAACATCAGCAATTGATGGGTGTGATTACATAAGCTGTTTACAGTAAACTGAGTTGGAATGTGAACTTTATGTTGTATTAATTTGCATTGTAACTGCTAGTGACATTGTGAAATTTTCAAAGTGATAATTTAGCATTTGTATTTTCTTCCGCACAAAATAGTATTTCCAAAAATGTGAAATGTGATCTGTGAAGTACTTTCTCTCCCTCTTCCTCCTCTCCCCATCTCTATCTCTGCTTCTATATCTCTTTCCATCTGTCTGGATAAAATTATATTGCATGTATTTTATGTGACCGATGCTTCATTTAGGGACAGGATGATCTAAGGAAGGCACTAGGGGCAAGGTTCTCGCTCTTACGGAATCTCTGTTGCTGTGAGAAGATGATACACACACACACACACACACACACACAGAATTTCTTATAACATTTGGTGAAGAACACAGCCTGAATCCTGCTATTCAGCAGGATGGAGGTGTTCTAGAGTAGCCCATTGGAGACAACCTCACTGAGAAGGAAGCTGGAGTTGGGAACTGAATGAAAAGGCCAGCCTTCTGAAGATCTTGCAGCATAAACTCTTAGAGGGAACAGCAGTCAGAACATCTGAAGCAGGAATGAACCTGTTTGGTGGTTAAAGAACAGAAAGACCTTGTGTGGCTGGCGTCTAGTTAATAAGAGGAAAGGAGGCATGCCTTTCCCTCCTCAGTGGTTGGGCATCTGCCTTTGGCTCAGGTCATGATCCCAGAGTCCTGGGATCAAGTCCCGCATCGAGCTCCCCTCAGGAGGCCTGCTTCTCCCTCTGCCCCAGTCTCTGCCTCTCTCTGTGTGTCTATCATGAATAAATAATTAAATCTAAAAAAAAAAATAGAAGAAAGGAGGTTGGAAGTGCCCTCAGAGAGATGGGCAGAGGCCCAGTCATGCCAAAGCCTTATAGAGCTGAAGATCTGTGAGACACAGGGGGGTACCATAGTTAAAGAAGCAGAAGCACCACTGCTTGACCTAAGTTAAGCAGGTTTCTCCCTGTGAGACTTTTCAAGGGTTTTACAATGTGAATGCTCATTGTAAATTTCCAAGAGGGTGACATAGGTCACAGGGTTTCCCAAGTATATTTGGTGGCAGCATTCTTTTTTCATAAAAAAGCTCTTGAGACTATTTTTTCAAGGAAAATTCTTTGGGCAACACTGGCTAAAAGCAGGAGTTGACAGTCTACTGCTTTGAGGCCAAATCCAGCCTGCTGCCTATTGCTGTACAGCCCATGAACTAAGAGTAGTTTTTATACTTTTAGTCTTTTTTTAATATTTAAATTCAACTAGCCAACATCATTAGTTTCAGATGTGGAGTTCAGTAATAATATATTTTTAGTCTTTAAAAATCAAAAGAAGAATATTTCATAATGTGAAAATTATATGAAATTCAAATTTCTGTGTTCATAAATAAAGTTTTATTGGGACACAGCCTTGTGCCCTTGTTTTCTGTGTGGCTGCTTTTGTACAACAAGAGCAGAGCTGAATAGTTGTGACAGAGACCTATGGTCCACAAAGCCTGAAACACTAACCAGCACTTTACATAAAAAGCTTGTCAACGTCTTGTCTAAAGGGTCTGTTCACTTACAGTTACCTTGACTACAAATTTTCATATGGACTTTGGATTACGGCCATAATTTTTGTATTTTCTAATAAATATCAAGTACTTGTCCTATTCATGTATATTGTTCTTTTATATTTATTACATCTCGTTATAAACTTTTTAAACTTTTTATTTATTTATTCACAGAGAGAGAGAAAGAGAGAGAGAAAGGCAGAGACATAGGCAGAGGGAGAAGTAGGCTCCATGTGGGGAGCCCAATGTGGAACTCCATCCCAGGACCCCCGATCATGACCTGAGCCAAAGGCAGAAGCTCATCCACTGAGCCACTGAGCCACCCAGGTGCCCCATTGTTTTCTTTTTAATATTTTATTTATTTATTTATTTATTTATTTATTTATTTATTTATTCATGAGAGAGACACACACACACAGAGAGAGAGAGAGAGAGAGAGAGAGCGACACAGGCAGAGGAAGAAGCAGGCCCCATGCAGGGAGCCCGACTCAGGACTTGATCCTGGGACTCCAGGATCACACCGGGCTGAAGGCAAGGGCTAAACCACCCAGGGATTCCCGGCGCCTCATTGTTACAAACTTTCTTAAAACCTCTGCATATCAAACCTAGTTTCTTTGTCTTTAATGATACCCTCAATTTCTTAAATAAGCTGAATGTGTGTTTCTTTAATAGGTTGGATAAGAGGCAATTCAATTTTCCTATACTTAAAAACATGATTAGCTCTTTAATATGTATAGACATATTATATTCAATATGTTTCTAAAGATTGGTCTGATTTACACATCTCTATTAAGTCATTTTTGCATGATATGCATTTAACCAAGTGGCATTTCTCAGTAACTCCTGTACCTACACCTATACTGCTTCTAATGTGTCAGGTGTCTAGCTCTAACAATATCTTAAATCTATTTCTGAGCTACCTGCTTATTTCTCTGATTCCTTTTTCTGTTGATGACCTAATAACAAGAGCTTCTTATAATTGTCATTTATAATATTTTTACGTCTGCTAAAGCCAGTCTACTACTATTGCCCTAAAACTCAAGGGAATAATCTTCCCCATCCTGAATATCTTTCAAGTGCCTTACAATATGTTCAAGGAGACTTTAGCGTTGCATTAAGTTAACTTAGGGGGCATTTTCTTGTTCATCATAACATAATTTTCCCACTGATGCCAGACTTCCATCTATTCACACATCTATGCATTTTAAGAAACAAACAAAACAACAACAGTGTCCTAGCGTTACAACACAGGGATGCAATCAATTCTATAAAAATCCATGTTTATTTTAGAAGACACACACTTTTCTGTTTAAAATCCTGGGTATTTACGTTTTATTATGTATGCACAACCTGACTACCTTTTCACAGTCCCTACTCTGGGGAAAATAGAAGCCCCTTCTTAACTCTCCTCCACCTAGTTATATTCCCCTCCTCAGAGCCATGCTGCTCTTAGAGAAGCCTATAAACTCTGTCAGTGGGTGGAACCCTGCAGAAAAGACCACAGATCACTTTGTCCTGTTTGTCATTCTCTTCCTCTAGTATTTCTCTAAATTTACTGTTCTTAAAGTCACCATGACTTGTCATACAACGTCATTGGTCTTAAGGAGCTATGGCAAGATTTAGATTCTCCTGCAAATGCTCAAATTGTAATAGTTTCAACTCAAAATCACAGTTTGGCTTCTAGCGGCAAATCTTTTATATTTTTTGTGATTGCCCCTTCTTATTGACAGAGCTTGTGAAAAGCCTGGTTTCTCCCCTCAGATCCCTGTGACTAATCTACCAATTTGGAAATAATAGACACATTAAAGGAAGCACTGGTGGGTCTTGCGCTGATTTGAACTTCAGAGTGTTCAATCTTCTAGAATGCTGAAAAGTCCCCTATACTCATGGTGGTGGGTCTCCAAGGTAGGGGATATTTGGCTAAAATAAATTATGAGAGACTTCTGGAGAATCATTAAGTAACAACCAAATGAACAATAACCTACATATAGTGTAGGCCCTCAGAGACTATGATTTAATTGCCTGTATGACTTTGAGTAGATGAGTAGGATAGCCAAGTGGCAAACATAATATCAAGATAAATTTGTATGGGATCCCTGGGTGGCGCAGCAGTTTGGTGCCTGCCTTTGGCCCAGGGCACGATCCTGGAGACCCGGGATCGAATCCCACGTCGGGCTCCCGGTGCATGGAGCCTGCTTCTCCCTTTGCCTGTGTCTCTGCCTCTCTCTCTCTCTCACTGTGTGTGCCTATCATAAATAAATAAAATTTAAAAACAATTTAAAAAATTAAAAAAAGATAAATTTGTATAATTCCCAGAGTGTCATCCATATGTGAAAAACATCCTCCTTGATTTACCTGAGTTTTTTTTTTTAATTAAAAAATAAAATTCGATGTCTGCAAAGAAGAGGAGGAGGGATGTGAGTGGGTTTTATTTGTTTTCCTGAAGTGTCACCTGCAAGTCTACAATAACTGGCCAAACCAAACAACAATGATGCTAGCAGGCCTGTCCTCTCAACTATATGCTAAATCCTACAGCTCTTCCATCCGGAAAAACTGTTCAATCTCAAGATAGATAATGAGCAAAGGAGTCTGAACTTTTGGAGTTTAAGGGAGGGGAAAGATTGATCAAACTCACTTAGCACAGACCTGGGCTGTGAAAGACTGTGGGAAAGCGGCTCTCCCTGTTAACGGTCCCCACCCCCTCCTTCCCAATGAAATGGAATGCTTTGCTATGCAAATTATGAGTCTGATCTCAGAGGAAGTGAAGGACTCACGAGAGTAAAGGAGCTCACCTTTTGGAGATAAATTAACTCTTTTAAGGTACCATTGAACAAATTACTTCGCCATGCTCTAAAAGCTCTCTTAGTGCCCTAAAACCTCAAGATCACCTGAGATTAGTTTGCTCCTTCAAGGGTCAGGCCTCCTAAAGAAGGAGTCCCATTGGAAAAACATCTTTTGTCTGCCCTAGTTAAGGTACACAAAAGAAGCATGTGGAAATCACTCAGCAACTCGACATTTGTGTTTGACCCCAACCAACTGGAATCTGAAGGCTGCAAGTGTCAAGGTCGGTTGTGAGCCTAGTAACCTAACTCAGTAGGTTTCAATTTGGTAATTACTGTATTTAGATAATTCTGCTTCCCTGTCCCATCGCCCTCAGTTCCCAAGAAAACCAGTGCAGTAAATCAGGGCCAGAAAATGAGGGGCATACGTTGAGTCCAGTAGGAAATTGCTCAACCAATGACGTCTGAGTGTACGAGACAGCTTTCAGCGTGCCTTTCCTTCTCTGGGTCACAAGTGACTTTCTCCAGAGAAGGAACGTGTTCCCAAGATGGCTAAATCAGGTGGATACAAGTCCTCCTGTATAAAATTGAGCTCTAGATGTCAGGCAACCCAAGGAGCATTCTGTTTGGTACTGAGACCACAACATTTGAGACTTAAAGAAATCAGTAAGAATCTTAATGAAATTTGGAAGTTATAGCCAGGCTACTTAAAATTACCTGAGGATAACTATGCAAGTTTTATACTCAGCTTACTTTCACAAAGGAGGGATGGCGATCCACACTAACATGTATATAAACCACACATTTGAGATCTTAAATATTGTTACAGTTATTAAATTTTCAGAAATTAAGCAAAAAGTAAGGAAAAATAAAAGCTGTATAAAAATGTGCGAATTTATGAACAAAAGCTGAAAAGCAACACAGAAAAATGTAGATAGTTGTTTTAGGATGATAAGGGCTCCAAGCAAATTTGTTTTCTTATAAATATCTTTAAAATATTTAAGTACAGACTGGAAACAATAGAAGAAAGAAAGACAAAGTTGCATTTAAGCAGCTAGAACGAGATCTTGAATACATGAGTCTGAACTTTCTGGAGGTGAAGTGAATGCTTTGACTTATGTCGTTCTTACTGACAAATTATAAAGAGTTGATAATTATGTCAGTTCTCGAAATATACAGCTTTTTCTACTTTGGAATCCTAGGTGAATTCAAGGGATGTTGGGTATATCCTAAAGCATACCTGTTGTCATCCTTGAAAAACAGCACTACATTATTTTTCAGAATAATCAATGTAAGTCTAAGCCAAATTGAATTCAATTAGAAATCTCTCTCCCTCTCCCTCTCTCTCTCTCTTCCCCCGTACCCTCTCTCATAATGTACATATCTTCGGATTCTTCCCCTGGGTCCTACCTTAATAAAGACTGCCTTGAACACCAACTGACCAAGATTAAAAATTAAATCAGCATAAAGCTGACGATGAACAAAGTTATACATTTTCTCAACTGAATTATGGGCAAATATGTGCAGGATGGAGTCAGTTGCTGGTACCGGAGAGACAGAGAAACAATTTCAAGAGTAAAGAACAGAATCCAGTATTTTCAACTTTCAATCACTATGCTTTTGGTCTTGAGGAAAATTATCTGCTGGCCATGGATTCAGTTAATAAAACTGAAAAAAACAGAGTGCTAAAGTAATGACAACAAAACTATGCAAAACCAAAATCTATTTGCACCCAGGCAAGGGGATTCAAAGACTTACCATGGGGGTGGGGAGCCTTGTCATTTTTAAGTATTTCTATTAGCAAGTTATAAAAGGTCAAGAGAGATCAATGAGATCTTTTCTTCAGAAACTGTGGCAAAATCAACTGAAACCTGGGCTTAAGAATTCTCATTAGAAACATAACTCAGCAAATTATTGTTCCATCCTGTCTTCTTTTCCTCAGATTTCACATTTTTGAAGTAAACATTTCTATAGGAATGAATCCTGTAAGACCATATTTTCTGAATAGTTTGTTCTGAACAACATAACAGCATTTATATTTTCACTCCAGGTTTTAAGAGACTATTTTGAAAAGACAGAAAAAGCAGAGACAATTGGAACTTGATTCAGTTGATGGCTTGGGTACACTGATTTATGAATTCTAATTCCCAATGGCTTCGTCAGTGAGCAAATACTCTGATTTCTTTTTCTAGGATTGACTAAATGTTGCATACCTTGGGTTTTTGTATTTTTCAAATTTTCCAGTTCTTTAAAAACATTAGAGCAACTGACAATTTTTCCTAAAACTAGCCACGTTGCTTCATTGGTGACCACTACAGTTTTGAGGTGTGTATTTATTCTGACATTAAGTGCTGAAAACATGGGGAAATGGAGCCACCAGGGCCACACTTCTAACCACTCTGGACGTATTTCCAGTTTTCAGAATTGTGCTAGTCTAGCTGAAATAATAGGCCTGAATATTTCTGCATCAATTCTACTTTGGCAATCCACCAGTTCTCCTGAAGTCCTCCAGGGAATACGAATAACTTTCTGATTTCTCAGGTAACGTTGCTTTTGTATTATTCTTTTCACTTAAAAAAGAGAATGTCTGTACATTCTATACAATTTGCTGCTTGTTGGAGCAAAAGTATCACCGATCGCAAAGAGCTTGGAGACTTGGGCTTCAAGCTCTACTCTCCTTGATTCATCTCTGGGATCCCCAAGTTGAGTTCTGGCCTTTGGGTGGTGGGTGAGGGTCCGCGTGGGCACTGTGTGTCCCCGGGAGGCCCAAAGGCCTAGGGGACGTCAACCAAAGTGCTGTCAAACGCCATGGGCTTGGCTTCCGAAAGAAATCAGTCAACCCATTCCTGCACACCCTTGGCCTCTTCTCCTTCTTTTCTTCTTCTTCTTCCTTCTTCTTCTTCTTTTCTTCTTGTTTTATTTATTTATTCATGATAGTCACACAGAGAGAGAGAAAGAGAGAGAGGCAGAGACACAGGCAGAGGGAGAAGGAGAAGCAGCTCCCTGCAGGTAGCCCGACGTGGGACTCGATCCTGGGTCTCCAGGATCACGCCCTGAGCCGGAGACGACGCTCAACCGCGGAGCCACCCGGGCATCCCGCCCTTGGCCTCTTCGGTCCCCCTTCCCCGCAACGGGGAGGGCGTGGAGACCCCGGGTCGAGCGCCTCCCCCGGGGCAGGCCTGACGTCGGACGCCCTGTCAGAGGGTCCGGCCTCCCCCACCCGTGCTCTCGGTCTGTCAGTGCGAGGTGCGGACCCACTGTAAGCTCCGCGCAGGCAGAGCCCCGCGCCCCGTATCTGCTTCCCGCCCCCTCGGCCGACGCCTGAAGACCCGCACCCTTCCTGGCGCCTCCGCCCAGGTGAGCTACTGGCCCGGCGCCGGCGCCGCCGCTCGGCTCGGCCGCGTGACCCGGTTTCGCGCGAAAGGTGCGGGGCCCCCGCCCTGCGGCCTCGCGCGCGCTAATCGGCTCCATGTGCCTTCGCGGAGGTTCCCCGGGGCCCGGGGCCCAGGGCGCCGACGGCCGAGCCCGACGGGTGGTCCGCGCGGGGCCGGGGACCCGGAGTCGGCGGCGCGGCGAGGGGGCGGGGGGCGGGGAGCGCGGCGCACGCGGCGCGGCCCGCGTCTGCTCCCGGGCGGGCAGGACGCCCCCTGGCGCCCCCTCCGCCGCCGCGGCCGCCGGGGAGCTCCGGGAGCAGGCGCGGGGCGGGGCCTGGCGGCCGGGGCCTGACGTCGGTCCGAGGCCGGCGATGCCCGCGGTCCGCCCGCGCCGCGGCCGCCCGGGCCCTCTCGGGGCGGCGCTGCCCGGCGGCAACGGGCTGCGGAACGGACGCGGTCGGGACCGAAAGCCGAGCCCGCAGGCCCCGGCAGGTTCCGGGCGCGCCGTGCAGCGACGCCGCGACGCCGGGAGCGTGTGCTGTTCCGGGCCCCGCTCCTTCCCCTCGTTTTTCCGAAGCTCCTGGAAGCCGGCTCCAGTGTAAAGGCGGGGCAGGGATCGACCCGGCAGCTCCTCTGATGTGGTTACGACTTTGCTGAACTCCTCGAGAGCGAGTCTCCCTCCCCGGCTTTCTTTAAGCAAAGGGAACATTTCTCTAGAGGGAAGGAGAGATGGGGGCGGGGGGGGGGGCTTGACCCCACTGCGGTGCGGCGCCTCCGCCTGCAGCTGCAGCCCCGACGCCCTCGGTCGAGCCTGAGTCCCAAATACAACGCTGAAGCCTAAATTCGACCACCTCCACACCCGCTCAGGTCCTCATCTCCCCGGGCCTCGGGACTGCGCCCTCACGCAGAATTCAAAGAGTTAAAGCTGGCCATAGCTCGTTGTTTTTCATGCTAGCATTTGTGGCATTAGGACTATTTTGTTAACTAGGTATATGCAATTCACAGAATTTCACGGTAAATTCCCCAGACCAAATATTTGGCTGAACAAATAAACAACATTATCCATTCCTGAAAATAAGCCAGTAGGAGGAGGGGGTGGTGGTGGCTGGGGGGGGGGGGGGCAGGGTGGTTGCTAGAAAGTGACCTGAGCCCGGCGGCGGCCACCAGGCTGAGGATTCGCCCTCTGATAATTTGTCCAAGTGGCTAGAGATCTGCGGGTTCCTTTCCAATAACACGGACATTTCAGAAAGTCGCTGGAAATCGGGCAAAACAAATCGAGGCCGCCTGAGGGGAACCCGTAATGGGCTTCCCCTAAATGATTTATTCGACCTCCATACCATTAATCAAAGGGGCAGCGACCTGGGGGGCTAGGAGAGAGGGAGAATTATCCCTCTTTGCAGGGAGTTTTGGAGGAACTGTGGAGTCTTGCTGCCTTTGCCTGGGGCTCTGATCTCCTCTCTCCACCTGCGCTCTCCGGGGAGCTGGGGCTTTGGCAACCGCTCCACTTCTATTTTTATTGGTTTCCACTAAGCTGCTCCTTTTGGAGGATTGTAGGACTTCAGTAATTAAAAACAAAAATGAATCCTGCTTCACCTACCCCACCCCCAAGAGCACATGGAAGAGCTGTGTACATGAATGAAGGGGGTGCACACACACACACACACACACACACACTCCCACTGGTACGTACACCTTCGTGGAAGGAGAAATGCACTCCTATCAGCCCACCTCACACAGACTTTACAAAGATGCAGCATTTGCCTCAAGCCTACCCATGCCTAGGTAGGAAAAAGTACACATGGTAAGAAATGAACCTAAGCAGGCTAACATTCCAAGGCTTAATTTAGTTGCTAATGGCCAGTAAGGAAAAGCAAAGGTCTCTTCCTCTGGTGCCCTTAGCTTCTAGATCCACATCATTCCTGAAAGCCAGTTCTCTGCCTTACTGGCAGCCCCTAACTGAGGGATATTCCACTCATTAGCATTTTCCTTTTTGGCCAAAATTTGAGCTTTCTCCTTGAAGAAACCCTGGCTCAGAACAGCACATCCACTGGCTATCTATTACTTTCTGCCCAGCTCTAGGGAAGGGGAGCTGGCATTTGACTTGAGACTGCATAGAGGACAATGCTTTCACGGTGCCTACTTAGAAATTTTGATCCTTCAGTGTCTGATCCCATTGCCACCCAGCCCAATCTGTTAGGATTTTGAACTCCATGAAGGCCTTCATGTGGGGAATAGGAGACAGGGGATAGAGTCAAGAAACATTGGCAAATAATTCCACCACTTGGTATATTACAACGGTGGCCACCAAAGTTTTTTCAAATGTGAGGTGTGTTATTTGTTCTGCTGAATAAAATCCCCACATCATCCCCACCCACCCTGTTAAAACACACATACACACAAACACACATGTGCAAATTAGTTTTGGTTTGAAAATACAACATTCATGCCTGTAAAAACTGGAGACCCTTTAGGGTATCATAAAAGCTGCAGTGGGAATTATTCCCTAGAGCTGAGACTCTATCCATCAGGCTCAGCTGGGACGCACCTCTAACAGGTGAGCAAAAACAGAAGATGTACAAGGAGCCCAAAACTGGGTCTTTAATCTGGACTACTCCTTTCATCCCACTGTTTCTCCAAGGCATGTGTCATCCAGATGGGAGAGGATGCTGCGTCCTTGTTAACATTAAATAGAAATGGAAAACAATTCATCCTGGCAATTACCATCTCTCTACCATCAGTTTACTTCCTGCCCCTCCAACTTAACCACCTCCAGTTACCACCCTCTGACTTCCATCCTGTCCCCAGCCCCTCCTCAACAGGAAAAAAAAAAATCTCATTCAAAAGAGATGGGGGCAGAAGAAAAAAGGATTAAAGAGAAAAGGACAGTTTACCTTTAAAATAATGACTCATTTTATTTTTTCTTTTAATATGTAGTTATAAATATATTTTGTCAAAATATATGATCAATATGGTCAAAACATTTGCACGTAAAGTCATAAATAAGGTCAAGGTGAATGTTTAGGTTTTTTTCCTTTTTTTTTTTTTTTTTAAAGATAAAAGTCCAGCTATAAGGAAGCAGTCTGTGTAGTGTGTGGGTGAGTGGATGGGAACATGTGTGTCCCCAAGGGCTGCCTGATCTCAGCGACACCCACATCCCTCTACTACCATCTCCTGATAATTTTTCAGTACCACCTTGTCATACTCATCCAGGTACAGCATGGAGATGGCACTCAGTTCGGTGGGGACACAACAGGCTTTGGGGATGCTGGAGTTGACAGAGTTGACCAGGGTCTGCACAATGGCGTGGTTGGTTGAGTTGAGGTGGTCGGCCAGTGGAAAGGGGCAATCCCCGTGGCAGTAGAAGGCCTGGTAGCCTGGCGGGGCCACAATCCAGTCATTCCAGCCGACGTCGCTGAAGTCCACATAGAGCGAGTGGCGCCGGCAGTTCTTATTCTTCTTGCGGGCCCGCTGTGCATGATGCTTGGGGCTACGCTTGGCCCTCTGGCGTCGGGTCAAGGCATGTCCGCGGCCATCGTGGCCAAAAGTGACCAGGAGGGGCCGGAGCTGGGCCCAATCCCCACTCCCTTGAGGTAACGATCGGCTAATCCTGACGTGCTGGCCCTGGTGGGTCCGTGTCTGATGGAGGTGAGTCACCTCAATGGCCAGCCCGTAGTTTGGCTGCTTCTCCTGGGTCCAGCGAAGGACCGCAGGGCTCACATCAAAAGTTTCCCACCGTGTCACATTGTGGTGGACCAGTCTTGTGTCCAGTAGTCTTGTGATGAGGTGCCCAGGCACCACTTCTGCCGGGGGCTTCATAACCTCATAAATGTTTATTCGGTGGAAGCCCTGCTCCCAGTCAGGGTCCTGGTTCACCTGCTCCCGGAAGAGTCGAAGCTCTGCAGAGGAGATCACCTCGTTCTCTGGGATGCTGCTGAGGTTAAAGAGGAAACGAAAAGCAGAGTTTTCGCTGGTCCCTGGGATGTTCTCCAAATGTTCTAGGCGCAGTGGAGGAGAAAAGAAAAAGGGAAAAGAAAAAAAAAAGGCACATTAACTTTTGAGATCAGAAAGTCAAGAAACAGCTTCAGTCAAGAAGCTTTGGGTGATGAGCAGTGAATTCTGTTTCCATAGTGGAAGCCTATTTGGGGAAATGAGCCTATCTTTTCATTTGAAGGAGCAGATAAATGGGCAGCTAGCAAACCAGCAAAGCTTAGCCAGCATTCGGCAAGCACCAAAGACAGAAAGTATCTCCCAACCTCCTTTATATGTCTAATAATTTCCATGTGTCAACTCCTTACTCCACCACCATCAGACTCCCCTTTTAAAGCTCTCTTGGCTTTGTGTACAGTTTTCTTTACAAGTGGTTATAAAGAAAAGGGGGGGGGGGCAACAGAGCAGAGGCAGGAGGAAACATGCACACTACCACCCTCTCCCTCTTCTTCCACTTTCGAGTATGTTACTAAACATTTCCCCAGCGATCTTGGAAACACAGAGCATGCCTTGTTGATCATGTTACAGAGGGGAAAATAAATTCCAACACAGTAATGATGCTGGTGGATTAATAACTCAGATTTACTTTGGAAAAGAAACATCCGCTAGGAAACATTCAGATCGGATTACAAGGCCCCTATTGAATAAACCTGACAAACACACAGCTGTAATATTAAATTCAGTAGGTGCTTTGAAAAAAAACGGCAGAAAACCTGGCAGAAAAGGCTTTGATATAGCAAAAACACACCACAAGGGCTAGCCCACGTCTGAGTGGTGTCATTCTCCTTCCCGGGAACCCTTCCCCTCTGTCTCCAAAAAATAAATTCAGCCACAGCTCTTGGAGGTAAGCAGCTCTGTTTGCCTGGGGCTGCCAGGATTTGGGGCTTTGATGTAACCTGAACTCTTCTCCCCCAGGGCTAACACTGCCCCCCACCAACCAGCCCTACTGGCCCTCCCCCACCTGGACTCTCCGCAGGGACTGACCTTCGTGGTGGAAGCTCCTCACGGTGTTGGCCCTACTGGCGGGGCGCTCAGGGTACTCCAGACCGATGCTGTGGATCTGCTCTTCCTCCTCCTCCTCCCCAGACTGGAGCCGGTAAAGATCCCGCATGTAATCTGGGATGACGGCGCTCTTGCTAGGCTGCGGGCGGCGGCGCAGCCCGAACATCTGCAGAAGCGTAGCCTCGAAGTCCCGCAGGAGCTCATGGCTCTGCCCTGAGCGGCGTCCTCCCGCGTGGCCCTGAATCTCGGCGACTTTTTTCTTCCCCGTCTCAGGTATCAAACTAGCATGGCTCGAGCCTCCTAGCAGGACTTGGCATAATAAAACGACCATCAGCATTCGGTTACCAGGAATCATGGTGTCTCTGGGGAGGGGGAGGAGGTTGAAGGTTAAAGAATAAATAAACACCAATAACTATAGAGAGAAACAGAGATGTCTCTGCATATGCATATAAGGCTAGTGATGGAGGGGCAAGACGTAAAACAGGTCAGAAAGATCAAGTTTGTGTCTTCTCCCTCACACACCCCCACCAGTACCAGCTGCAGCCATGCAAGGCCTGAAAGTAGGAATTGCCCTGTAATTACTTGGTCTAACTTGTTTACAGTCAAATAACCCCAAATCAGATAGCCTCCATCCTGTTAATCTTTTTTTGTCCCAACTGCTATCTGAGCCATGATCTCAGCTTGGTTTCTTCAAGGATAAACAGTTAACATTGAGGGGGTAAAACAGGGTGGGGGAGGGAAGACTCCAGTGCCCTGGCTCTCCACTTCAGACCTTCAGCCTCTCTCCCTCCTCCTCCACCCCCCTTCTTCCTCCGCCCTCCGAGAGCCAACTTCCACAACTTCCAGCTGGTTCGGAGCGGAGCGGGAGGGTGGGCGAAGACCGAGGGCGGCGGGGTCCAGAGGCTGCGCCCGAGGACGCGGTCTGGGAGCTGCCCGAGTTTGTGGCTTACTTTGCCGTGGCTGCTGAGTTTGAAATGCCCAGCAAAAAGCATCTGATCGGGCCCGCTCTCTCACTCCCAGGAAAGCGGGGGGCGGGAAGTGGGGGATGATTATTCCAAGAGAGAGAGAGAGACAGACAGACAGACACCTCTGCTGAGTTTTGACAAGCAGCTGGGAACGAGCACGGGGGAGCCGCGCGCGCGCGCGCGTGTGTGTGTGTGTGTGTGTGTTTGCCCAGAAAGTACAACCAACCCCAGGCTGCGGACCTTTCATCTCTTTAGCCCCCTCTCGCTCCCCTTTCTTGCAACGCACACTATCTGAGAGTCCGAGCGGGAGCAAGCAGAACTTTAAACAAAACCGGTACGCTCAGAGCCCCGCGGCTGCCCGGCCAAGGAGAGAGCGACAGCGCTGCCAGAAAGCGGAGTGTGAACTCTGGAAAATAGAAAAAAAAAGGTCCGACGGGAGGGACCCAGGGCGAGCAGGGGCGGGGAGCGCAGAGTGAAATCCCAGGAGGGGGGAAGGAAGAGGTGTCTACTCACTGACAGAAAACAAGGCATATAATAACAGTCCATGATTCTTGACAGCCAATCTTGAACAGACTTGCTGGAAAGGCTCAGAGGAGCTGCGGCAGTGCGTTGCTCTGGATGGCACTACGGAATGGCTCCTAAAATGAATATTTGAATATAATGAGAGTCTGGCGCAGACGGGCTCTGTTTTTCTTCCAGCCCCTCGGGGTCACGTGAACGCGGAAGCCCCGCCCCGAGCGCGCAGGAGCCCGCCCTTCCCGCGGCGGGCGGCGAAAGGGCCCGCGCGCCCTCCCCCGCGGCCCCGCCCCCGCCGGGAGAGGCCAACCCCCGCGCGGGCCGCCCGAGCCGCCGGCGGTCGGGGAGGAGCTCGGAGCCGCGCTCGCCGCAGCCCCCGGCCGGTGCCCCGGCGCCGAGCGCGCGGGGCGCGGGGCGCGGGCCTCGCTTCTACCTGCGGCCGTCGCGCCAGCGGCCTGCAGCCGGAGGGTCGGGGCGCACGGCGGGGGCCGCGCCTGCAGCGCGAGCGCCGCTCCGGTGGGGCCGTGAGCGGGGGCGCCCCGGCAGCGCCCGGCCTCGCCAACCCAGGGCGCTGACGGACCAACACGCTCGCGCGCGCCGCCACCTCCTCCCCGGGGCCCGCGCGAGGCCAAGTGCTGCTCCCAGCGACAGCCGGCCCCGACGAGCGCCCGCGAGTGCTCCGACGAGCCGGGCGTGCGCTCGAGCTCCGGGCCGCGGGCCGCCGGCCCCGTCACGCACCGGGCCGGGGGGGAGGTGTGAGGCCGAGGTCGGTGTGGGCAAGTGGGGAGGGAGCGGCCCCCGGGCCGGTTTCCGCGCCTGCATCTCCGAGAGGGTCCCCGCACCGCGCGGGCCGCGGGGTGCACTCGGAGCGCAGCAGGTCCCCGAAGGAAGCGGCCCTCGAGCCATTCGAGGCGGAGGGGCGGGCTCAGAGGGGGGCGTCGCTGCGGAAAGGGCGCATCACGGGGTTCGGGGCTCCGTGTCGCCGAGGTTTACAACTCCCCGACCCGGCGCGGAAAGGAAATCCCACTGCGTTCCCAGGAGTCGAGAAAACCCTGAACAGCGTTCGGCCTGCGCTCGACCTCTGCGTCGGCGTCTCTCCCTCTCCCTCTCCCTCTCCCTCTCCAGATTGTCTTATTTTTGAAACCACCACTCCTCCCCCGCCACTTCCTTCCCCCACCCCCTTCCTCCTTTGCACCAGCTGCAGAGTCGCAGCAAATAGTTCTCCAAGACTCTTGCCGACCCACAGCTCAAGGAATCACGGGGATGTCCCGACTCTAACGGAAGATGCTGCGGGCGTGGGTCGTTCTGTGCGGGGGGTGGGGGTGCGGTTCTCAAGACCCTGCCCCGGGTCTCGCTCCCCGGCCTCGGCCCCAGCCCCAGCCCGCCCCGGGGTCCCGCTCCCAAGGCCACCCGCCCTCCCTTCCCCGAGGCTCTTTCCAGTTCCAGCCCCGGGTCTCGTCGCAGATGGAGGGCCCAGGCCGCCCGCCTCTCTCCCTCGCAAATCTGGTTTTCTTCTTGGGGGCAATCGCGGGAAGCCTTTGAGGAAGGCTGCATCTCGGAGAGGACCGAGCGCCTAGCCCTGGCTCCCCGCCCCGCCGGCCGGGTGTGGAGGCCGCGGGCGCCCCTGCGCGACCGTCGGCGCCGCCCGAGAGCCGCGCCGCTCCGGGAGCCGCTCTAGGCTTTCCCGCTCCCGCGCCACAGCTGGAACGGACTGCGAAAGGGCTGGGAGAGCAGACAGAGGGCTTTTCAGACGCCCGGACTCCAAAACTGCCCCGTGGGAGGAGGGGTAGACGTGGGAAACGCAGACGGAGAGGAGCCAGTCCCCGCGGGGGCGAAGGCGCGTGGAAGGGGCGCGCCCGGGACCCGGCTCCCCTCTGCCCCGGGGAATCTCCCCGCCGCCGGCGGGAGCGCGCGGCGCTAGACACACGGAGGCTGGACGGGGAGCGGGTGGTGTTTCAATTTCAGATTCCGGAGGATTCGTCTCTAATCACGCAATTCCACCCCCCCCCCATTTTTTTTTTTTTTTAATTAAAAAGGACGAAAGCCCCAAAGGACGTTCGTCTCCAGAACTTTTTCTTGGTGGTGGTGGTGACAGGGATGCAGCCCGTGGCGATTGTCCTTTACTTCCCCACCAGAGTCTTCTGACGCTGGAGTTTGCCCAGAGGTGGCCCCAGTTTACCAAATCTCTATTTTTTGGTGGTGGTGGGGGGGGTTCTTAACGTTTCACAAAGCTTTCAGCCCACAAACTCCGATCCTCACAGTGCATCCACCTAAGCGGTGCCCAGGAAGCGTTTGAGGCCTCGGGCCCAGCTCCCGCGGGGAGGGACCCGGGAATCCTGGAACCCTTGCCGGTCGGCTCCGGCCTGCAAGGACCCGCAAGTGCCCGGGTGCGCAGCGGGTATGCCCGCGACTCCCCACGGGCCAGACACCGCTGGAAGACGCGTGCCCGGGGCGCCAGGCATCCCGACCGGCTTCCTTACAGACCCTACACCAGGAAATGCTAGGGGAGAGGCTCCTTGGATGCTGCAAGTTCACGACAGCAGCTCGTGCCTAAGGCGCGTCGTGCACCGCAGTTCGCGTGCTCCCGGGGCTCCCGCCGGCTGGGGGCCGGGTCGGGTGACACTCCCCTCGACGCAGCCCCCGGGCGGCGCGCGGTCTCCGGAGGCGGCAGGACCGCGCTCCCCGCGGCAGAACCAGCCCGGGTGAGGTGTCCTTCCTCCACCTCGCGGTCCCTCGGCCCCCTCCCGCTCTCCGGACCTCGGAGCCCACACTCCTTTATCTCCCGGCCCTTCCCGTCCGGGGATCGCAAACGCCAAGGGCCCCGCAAGCGCTCCGCTCAAGACCTCACAGTCTTTCCCAGCGACCCCAACTAAGGCTCCTCTTCTTCCCATCTCTTCTGCCCCGAACCTACCAAAGGTGGAAATCACCGGGGCCGCCGGACCGAGGAAGTGGCCCGGGTAGAGGCAGTAGCAGATGTGGGGAAGTGTCTTTGGGCGCCAGCATCCCTACCTCTAGCACCACCGTAGGGGGGAGAATAAGCCACCTATGGCTGTGGCCAAGGGCTGAGCCCCCCGCCGTCCCTCCCCACCAAGGATGCTGCGCCCCGGGGCCCCCTCTGCCTGGCACCCCTCGCCAGGTAGCCTTGCTCACCATAGGTCCCTGCAGCAGCGGGCTCGCCAGCAGCAGCTCCTGGGGACCTCTGAACGGCTGCAGTGAACCCGGGCAAGGGCCGAGGGCTGGGGCGCTGCTGGCTCGAGACGGCGCGGACGGGAATCCCATCAGGGAGGGCGGCGAGCTACTCAGCCCCGAGCGCTCAGAGCGTCTCAGGCTCCCGTCCCTCGGCTCGGGGCCACACTCACCTAGCTTCCGGGCGGGGCTCCGCTCTCCTGCCCTCCCTCCCTCCTCCTCTGCCCTCGTGCATCTTCTCCTTCCCCTTCTTTCCCTCGCTCTCTTTCTTTCTTTCCTTCCTCCTCCTCGTCCCCGGCAGCCCCTCCCTTCTTCCCTCCGCCCTCGCTCGCCTCCCTTTCTGGGATGGGAGCCCCGCCCACATCCTCCCATCCAGCCGCCGGGCCTCGCCTCGCCTCGCCTCGCCTCGCCTCGCCTCGCAGGCCCGGTCCCGGAAGCCCGGGCTGCGCCGGAGTCGGCAGCTGTTGCCCCGGCCGGGCCGGTGCTGCTTCCAGCTCGGGGAAGCGGCCGGGGCTCACCTGGGGACCACGTGCAGAGGTACTAGAAAGCATGCACCGACTAGTCGCCGTACCTTCCAAAAATACCCATGGGAGTCTGGGCTTCCCCGAGTTTAGAGTAACTGCTGCCCAAACTGATGATTAAAACACTGAGTAATCACCATTTACCCCGAGTAATTAGAGATAATGAAACACCTCTAAAATCAGGTTATGGAAAAAGGAGCTGTTGGATTGGTTTAAAGGGTAGCCTTCCATAAACTGTTAAAGGATTTCCAAACAGTGAGAAACAGGCTGTGCGAAGGACTGTGTGCTCTATGAGGTGCCTCTTTGGCTGTTGAAAGGTGTTTTTCCTTCCAAAACATTGTTTTCAATGCTTCTTGTGGAAAGCCTTGGCGATGACCCCCAGAAGGATGGTCCCAATAAACAGTCCAGTTCCCTCTTCCTCCCCAGGCCTAACACTTTTGAGGACAGAGATGGCATGGAGACAGGCCGGGGCCATATTTTTACAGTAAGAAAAGCCTGCTTATTACCACTCAGAAACCCTCTTAAGAACCACCATAAGAGGTCATTTTTGTTGTTATTGTTGTTTATTTGTGGCGCACCTGGGAATACTTAATCTCAGCAAACTGACCTTCTGAGGAGGTAAACCAGCCACCAAACCAACAACATTTTTTTTCCACAGGGACACAAGAGAGGATACCCTTTGTTCCATTTTTAAAGGAAGAAAGGAGTGAGGAGTTGGCCCTTTCCTACAAGAAAGTGCTAGTAATTATATTAGCAGGGAGGTGGAATGTGTGCTTAAAACCTTCCCAAACAGGAGCTAATTTCACACAGTGTCTCTGATAGAGATGAGGCAGGACATAGCAGCCTCATCTCTCTGGTTTACAAACACGGAAGGGGAAGAGCAGCCAGGTTAAAGGAACTTGCCTAGAGCCCTGAACTAAATCACAGCCTCTGCTCTGGAGTCCCCAGCTAATACTGCAGGGCGGGGCTGAGGGCCACAGCCCTGAGCTCCAGGTAGCCTGGGGAGTGCTGGAGGATGGAGCCTTTCCTGCCCTGGATTTCTTACCCTGCATCCATACTACACTTCACCATTCCAGCAAAATGTTTAGGTCTTTACTTAAACAGGCATTGGTCCTAGGGGCTTTATCTATAAAAACTTTTACTTTTAGATACCTTCAATATTTAGAAAACCTACTTCATTTGTGGAACACAGATTACCAAAGGTTGGAATTGGATAAAATCTGGGGAAAAACTGTGAAAGCAGGGCCAAGGCGTCCTGCCATCTTTTCCAAGTTAGGCCTCTGAGGTCTTTTAGCCCAATAATGCCTCAAACCACAGAAACAAGCTGTATGGCTTTGAGCATGTCCTTGAATTCCTGTGGGCCTCAGTTTTCTCATCAGCAGAATGAAAGGATTAGGACAGTTTCCATACCCCTTTTCCATTTGAAAATGATTTAATTTTAATTGAAATCATTAAACATCTATCTTCTTTTTTAAAAAAGATTTTATTTATTTACTGGACAGAGAGTGAGTGTGTGAGCACAAGCTGGGGGACAGCAGAGGGAGAGGGAGAAGCAGACTACCCACTCAGCAGCTCCACGTAGCTTGATTCCAGGACCTGGAGATCACGACCTGAGCCTAGGGAGACAGATGCTTAACTAACTGAGCCACCCAGGTGCCCCCATCATGTTTCATTTATTTTTTTATTTTTATTTTTATTTATGATAGTCACAGAGAGAGAGAGAGAGAGGCAGAGACACAGGCGGAGGGAGAAGCAGTCTCCATGCACCGGGAGCCTGATGTGGGATTCGATCCCTGGTCTCCAGGATCGAGCCCTGGGCCAAAGGCAGGCGCCAAACCGCTGCGCCACCCAGGGATCCCTCATGTTTCATTTAAAAATCACACATAAGCCCACCTTTTCTAAAAACCTCAGATTAAACAAGGCAGGGCAATACCACCATCAAGAAGGGAGGACTGACAATATACCTCCAGCTTCCAACGTAATCAGAATTACATCAATTTTTTAAAAAAGATTTTATTTTATTTATTTGAGAGAGAGAAAGCCACCATCGAGCAAGAGGAAGAGAGAGTCTCAAGCACACTCTGCGCTGAGCTTGGAGCCAGATACTGGGCTCTATTTCATGACTCTGAAATCATGACCTGAGCCAAAAAAAGGGTCAGAAGCTCAACCAACTGCGCTACCCAGGCACCCCTAGAATTACAGCAATTACTAATAATAACAAAAGAAAATTAAAACTCCATTAAATAGTTACCTAATGTCCATCCTGAGGCTAAAGGAGCACACTGCCTAGAGTTAGGACAGATTAAATGTTCACCAAGCCCCCTAAAACAACCAGTATCGTTTTAAATCATTAACAAAATGTATTCCTTAATATTTAAACTCAAAACAACACTGATATGCTGTGTTTAAAAGTAGGGCTTTATTTTATTTTAAGGCACAAGATAATAGGTGGGTTTTTTTTTTGATCCAAACGCTTTTGGATCATTGTTATTGTCTCATTTTGCTGAAGTCTAAATAATAAAGTGGCCATTGGTCCACCCATGAGTTTGTGAGACTCACAGTCCAGGAGTTTCTAATGAAAACACCTGACATACCTTGTTTAGACCCCGATATGAGTCTTTAGATGTGTGATGGAAGAACTCAGCTTCAGTTCTTTTTGGACAGTTTTATTTCTAGCCCACATTGTAAACAGTGCAAACCTTCTATTAGCACCTCTTTTTACTCACTTTTCTTTTTCTTCTTACTCCCAATCTCTCATACCAAAGAAGAAAGTACCTGCTGGTTAGAGAACTAAATCCATCACAGCCTAGTGATCTGAGTTAGTGAGGGAAATCAGTCCCTATCCCAAGCTTACTTGTGAACCTCGCTGTTTTTATAGAATATAATATAGCTGGACCAAATGAAGCTGTGCTCTTAAATCATCTAGATTGGGAGGAGACATCTATTGTAATTCAACAGTTAACTATTGCTCTTCCACTGCTACTACTAAATGAAGGGCATTTGTTTGGGTTTTTCCTGGAAAGCATTATGGAAGAGTAGCTAGACAGCAAGTTCTCAGGACATCCTTTCTCAAGGATGAGGAACATAAGCTTCAGAACAAGGCTGGAGCCAATGCTGAAAAATGCAGATTTCCCAGCTCTGCCTGCCTGAGATCTACATATTGCACAAGGTTCCCTGATGATCCTGAGCACACTAAAGCTTGAGAACTACTGTTTTAAAAGTGATTTCACTTATTTTCAAGGCTGGTAGATACCACTAAAAGGCTGATACCTAGATGTTATTAAACAGGCAAGGAATACGCTTGGCATGTGCTTTATAAGCTGTTAAATATGGTGATTATAGTATTACTATGCCCAGAACACACCAAATAGTTCTTTGCAAATGAAAAGATTTCTAATCCTCTGGGTGTAGTAGTCCTTACTTCTAGGTCCTTGAGTCAGAACCACATCAAGTCATCAAACCTTCTTTGCCAATTAAGTGTCAGTTGAAGCTCTGGAGAGATACTTTGAATGAATCCCCAGCATCACTGCTGACTTTTGAGAAAGAGTAAGATAGATAAATTGGAAATGGAATTACAAGGGAACTCTGAAACTGGCCAGGACCATTCGTTTTTACCATTTGCTGTTATACATTTGCTGTCTGGTCCTCACAACTGTCATAAAAATCCTTGTTCTACAGATGAGAATCTGAAATTTAGAGGGGTCATATGAATTTCTCAAGGTCACAGAGCTAGTAGGTTGGGGACCCAAAATGCAGACCAGGCCAGTTTGCCTCCACCTCCAAATGCCATAAGCAGGTCTTGCAGAGGGATGGACCCCCATGGCCACAGCTTCTGACTAGACAAGGCTTGCACTGGAGGCTTTCCCAAGGCCAACGCAGCTGCGGCTCTGCCCTTGCAGCATGCAGTGACAGAGAATGTCAGGATTTCTTCCCAGGGCTCAGAAGACAGAACAAAATCAAGACCTGGAAGCTTACCTCTTAGGGATTCTTATTACATAGCCCACCTTAAGGGAAAACTTTATGTGAACTTCCCCAGGAGTAAAAGTCCTGATCTTGAGAAAGACGTTGCTTACCTCTGATGGGTCTCCTCATTGAGTTTCCTCTATGTAAATGTGAGAACTGAGCAAGTTCCTCACAGGTCTTTCTCACAGGTCTTTCTCTTTCCCCACGAAAGAGAAATAGTATGTCTGCTAGGTAAAGCCATGGTCAAATGCCTAAACCTCCAAACCTTGGTTTGTTCATTTCTAATCTGAGAATAACAATTTCTATTTCATAATATTCTTATAAGCATTAAATGAGTTAATTAAATAAAATGGCAGGCATAAAGTGCTCAGCAAATATTAGCTATTATTTTTCTTCACAAAGGTAATGATTACAAGAGCAAAGTAGGTGAAAAGTCACTCTGGCGCTGAGTTTTATTTATTTATTTAGTGATAAACTTTTTAAAGGAAGGGGTTATAGCTCACATTTATTTTATAATCATTGAGGCTGTACACATAAGGGATTGATTGGATAAAGGCTGTTTACGTGAATCAGCATGCATCGAGTTACTATTCATTATGATTTGTCTGTATGAGTCTGACCTATGAACAAATCTCTGCCAAGATGACTAATCACTGTCAAAGTGGACAGGCATTAACTACTGAGAGCAAAGAACTACTAGGCTAGATGACATCTGAAACATTTTCCATCTCTGTTTTATCCGATCTCTAACAGCTCTGACTTTTAACAATTTTTCTTTATAATGTAAACTATCGGCTCACTACTTTCTAGAATACAATATCTTAAACAAAAAAAGTCATTCAAATCAGACCATCAAAAATGGACAGAGAATTCTAATCAAAACCCCAATTGTTATGTCTTAACATGTTTACCATGTGGATGGATGGCAGACAGGGCATGGATATTGAAATTCCTCCCTTTCCAAAGAGGATGGCATTGGCATACAATGACGGATATTTGGCTTATCCCTGTTTTAAGCTTCCTCTGCTAAAAAGTAGTCAACTATACCCACTTGCTTCTATAGCAGAGATGCTGCCTGGAAATAAACTATTATGAAATGTGTCAAAAAGGTTAAAACTTTGGAATATCTTCGATCTCAGCATATATCCCTCTCTGTTGCGCATTAACAGTGTGACCTGGATAAAAATGCAGTGTCACTGCAGGATGAGTTTTGGAGGCAGAGATATCAGGCTGTACCAAATGAGTTGTTATGGTTTCCCAACCAGATGTCAATTGGGCAATACCATCTAACCATCTAACAGCTCAGTTCAAGCTAACAGTTTTCTAGCCTTTTGCAAGGAGAGTTTTGTCCAAAGGGATATGTGATCCAAGAAATTTTTGTTGTACAAATAAAACTTGGGTGTGTTTACAAATAGTCTAAATATTTCATGGTTCTGGGGAGAGGGTGGAAATCCTTTTCACCAATGTCTTCCTCGAGAATAAATATATATTATTTGTAATCCCCTCAGGGATTATGTATAGATGGAATAAACATTCAAAAATTGCTTGTTGATGTTGACTTTATGAAAATTCATCAAGCTGTATACATGAGATTTGTGCACTTTTCTATGCGTGTTCTATTTCAGTAAAAGTTTACTAAAAATATACTTTTGAAATTATTCCTTAAAGTTATTTTCTTTGACCAGCATCTGAAGCCCACCAGAAAGAGACGATGTTCCTAGTCCCCTCAGGTAACCAGAGGGTTGCACAGAGCAAAGCTAAGAGAAGCATAATCTGTAGTGCCAGGGTGGCCACAGCACCAGGGAAACCCACCCAGGGCTTCAGGGAGTCTGCTCTGGAGCCTCCCAAAGGCGAGCAGTTGTGGCAACGAAGGCCAGGCCTTTGGGGGAAACAGCGCAACCCAAGGGAAGAGGGCAAGATGCGTGATGCGCACCGGCACGTTTCCCAAGCCCAGGGAGGGCCAGAAGCTCTGGGCGAGAAAAGCAGCTCCTGGAGGCATCTGCACTTCGGACTCGGCTCTCCCCCTCCTTGGCTTCCCCCGCGGGGAGAGAGGCTCGGAGAGCGCATTTCCAAGTGTCAGTCTCCAGGAGGGAAAGGCAGGGACGTCGGATACCTATTTTACTTATTTCTGAGGACAGAAGTGCCCTAAGCACAAAGAAAAGGTAACAGCTTCAGAGAAAGAAATGTGCCCCATCTCCAGATTCTGGGACCCCTGGGCTTGGGGACAGGATGGCAGGAGAGAAAGCCGGGCTCCGCAGGCGCGAAGGAGCGCCCCTTTGGATTCCTGGCGGCCTGCCAGCTCCACGCAGAAATGGCTTTTTAGGTGCCTGTGACCTTGCGTCCCCGGGGCCAGGCTCCGAGATCACGCAAGCTCGAGTAAGGAGAGCGTGCGGAGAGGGGCTGCGGGAAGGGGGCCCACCTGCGTTAGGGAAGAGCCGAGGCGCGCCCAGCTCTCACCTCCGCAGGTGGACGGAGGAGGAGGAGCGGACACCCGCAAACGCTGACTGCAGGTGCGGTGCGTAGCAGCCCGGCCCCAGGACGTCCTGTCGGGTCGGACGCGGCCCTGGGCTTCCCCCAACGTCCCTCCAGGAAACGTCCGCTCGCGTCCCCACGCCCGAGGGCCCCCGGGAGGAGGCGGAGGCTCGGGAGGCTGTGGCAGCGGACACCTTCCCTCGCGTCCCGGCCGCGACGCCCCAGCGAGCGGCCGCAGGTGTCAGCGCAGGCCGGTGGCCGCCCCGCTCTGGCGCCTCCCGCCCCGGCCCAGGCCCTGCTAGCTCGGCGGCGGCTGCGCCTTCCTACCTGCGAGAGCTCGACCCGCTCTCGGGCTCGGTTTGCAGGATTTGTGCTCCGGACGGCTCATCTGACCCCCGAGCGCGCCGGCCACTGGGGGCAGGGGCAGGGGCAGGCCACCCGCACAGAATTTCCGTGCGACCACGAGAGTGGCTCCTCAGACATCGAGAGTTCCCGCTTATTTCTTCATCTGCCTGACCAGGAAACTCCTGGAGAGAAGTGGGGGAGGAAATAAGGAAGCCGAGGGAGGGAGGGAGGGAGAGTTCAAAGTGGTTCCTGCCACAGTTTGCGCCTGCTCCCTGCATCACCAGGCGTGCGTGCACACACACATACCCAGGCCCCAGATATGCTGGGGCACAGGCTACTGGAGTCCTGCTTCTCCACACAGAAAATGAGGAGCAGCTCATTGGCTACTATTTGTTAAGCTTGCCCACTTAGCTTGCCACCCCATCCCCTACCGGTTCCATCTTTTGATAGGGTTATCCAGGCCACAGAGTCTGGTTTTTCCCATCCGGTGAGTAAAAGAGTGAGCTTCATCGGGTGCCTGGGCTCCTGGATCTGCTGCATCTACTTGCCAAGCCCAGCAGTGATACCTGCAAGGTTACGCCACACCAGGGAGGGAGATTCATAAGGCTAGAAAGAGGAGGGACAGGAACCTGGCATGAAGGCCAGCAAGGGGTGTGAGGTTGCCAGAAGAGACTTCAGATGGTCTCTGGTGGGGCAGCACATCCTTGCCAAACAACCTGGGGGGTCCTAAGCCCTTCCCTCAAGAGAGATAAAAATGAAACACGACAAGGAGATTCCTTTATTCAGTACAGGAGAATGTCAGGCTGGATTTTGAAGACTTTGCCTCAGAATTCTGATTTTCCTTCTGAATATCTTTTTGTTCCTTTATCACTTCCTACAAGTGTTCAGGTGTCAATGGCATGTAACAGGTAAATATGTCTTCAGTTTGCACCAAAATGTGCTGTGCCACTCTTGCATCTGATTAGCTCTTGAGGGGAAACCTGAGAAGGTTGGATAGTATGGTTTTATGTCCCCAGCTTTAGAGAGAACTAAAAAAAAAAAAAAAAAAAAAAAAACTCAAAACAAAGAGAAACTGGAGGACTGAAAAACAATAGGTCTTAAGGGGAGTATAAAAGTGAGTGCTGGCTTTTCTTATTGTATTTAAATAAAATGCTAATCTCCTTAAATTAGATATTCTTAAACCTGCTAAGTGACATCATTAGGGATCTCTAGATGGATTTCAAGGGATCTGTGAAAACCACAAAATTTACACATGCAATTATGGAAGTGGATGTAAAAGTGCATGGAGGGGGTATAATTTTATCAAATTTTAAAAGGGATTTGGACCCAGGAATTAAAAACCTGTAGGATATGCTGTATGCAAATCCCTTTCTTACTGGGAGAATGTCTCCAAGCTGCACACACAGAAACTTTGACTCAGTGGTATATAGCTTTCACACTCCAGAGTAATATGTTTTGTTTTGTTTTTTAGAACTTTGAGAGAAAAAAAAGAGAGAGCCCTCGTGTGAGCAGTGGGAATAGTAGGAGGAGGAGCAGCAGAAGGAGAAAGAGAGGGAGATAATCTCCAGCAGATTCCTCCTGAGCGAAGAACACAATGTGGGGCTCCATCCAGGACTCTGAGATCCTGACCTGAGCCAAAACCAAATGCCAGCTGCTTAAGGACTCAGCCACCCAGGAGCCCCCCAGAGCAAAATGTTACTAACTCGACACTGAGACAACAGAAATGTCTCTTTGTTTGGGGCCAACACTCATAGAGGAAAGGACCCTGACAGCAGAAAATGACCTGGAACTCAGGTGCCTGCTGTGCCCCATGTTAAACTGTTCCCACCACTTACCCAGCTAAGACTCTTGAGATTCCTTTTTTTTTTTTTTTTAGATTTTATTTATCCATGAGGGACACACAGAGAGAGAGAGGCAGAGACACAGGCAGAGGGAGAAGCAGGCTCCATGCAGGGAGCCCGACATGGGACTCCATCCTGGGACCCCAGGATCACACCCTGGGCTGAAGGCAGATGCTCAACTGCCGAGCCACCCAGGCGTCCCAAGACTCTTGAGATTCTTTGTAGATCAAATGCTGGAGTATATGTGAAACTAATTCACAGATCACAAAACATATGGCTAGTGGCATTTATTTATGAAAATAAATGCTGATGGGTTTCCACATGCTAGTTATAATTAGATGAACAATTGTGTAAATAATTATAATTAGGTGAATATTTGCATATTTTCTTCAACCATATACTTACTGGGAAAATCAACATACTTTGGATTCCTGACCCTTGTTAGCCACCTTCATGTTTCATGATCTCATTTAATCCTTGAACCAATTTACGGTTTATATACTATACTTCTCCCCTCCTGCTTCCCTCCCACCCACTTTTTAACATTTAAAGAAAGACAAAGAGAGGTTAAGTTAATTGCCCAAGGCCACCCAGCTAACACCAGACTTCAACTTCAGATGTGATCGGATCCCTGCTTTAGAGAAGGGATAACAGAGAAAAGAAAAAAAAGCATATTTTGTTCAGACTAAGTAAATTTAATTCCTATGGTACTTGTACATTCTGAGCAAAAGTATAAGAGTTTGAGTTAGAGCAGCCACATTTGGGATGTTCAGTGTTCTCATATACTCTGCTGGGAAACTGTCTTTAACCCATTCACTTCCTTTTATTTCCTCCACATGTCAGGCTCACCAGCAAATTAACAGAAATTCATACACGTAGTTCCTTATGAGTGGCACCTATGCTTCAACTAATAAGGCAGCCTTAGAAGGGAAAGAAGATCTCTGGCCTCCACGCCCACAACCCATTCCAATAACCATCCGTAGGAAGCACTTTCATCCGTAGCAGCTGACAACTGGCAAAACAGATCCTCCTCCAAGTGGTTTAATGTCTCACCCAAAACGAGTTAGCAAGAATGTAGATCTTTTTTGTCTGCACCATCAAGTCATGGAGTTGATGAAAACAGAAAGGATTTGTTTTGCTGTTCCCTGAGTTACGGGGTGTGTTAAAGGAACTACTATAAGCTCTGGCCCACTTTATTTGAAATATTCTCTTACGGGGGTGCTTGGGTGAAGCGGCTGCCTTCAGCTCAGGTCATGATGCTGGAGTTCCAGAATCGAGCCCTCATCAGGCTCCCTGCTGAGCAAGGAGTCTCCTGCTCCCTCTCCCTCTGCCCCTCACCCCTGCTTGTGCTCAGTCTCTCTCTCTCTCTCTCTCTCAAATAAAATCTTCAAAAGTAAATAAATAAATACTCTCTTATGCCTTTAGTCTTTGTATGTGGCTTTGTTCAACTGATAGTTCTCCTACTTCGTTTCTCCTCAGCATAAAATCCATAATACTAAACTCTATACTACATAGTCTGTGGAAGCTCCGGAGAGCTGGCAGACATCTGTTCTTGATCTTTAATTATGTTTTAATTATAGTTTGAGAACCAGTATCACAGAAAATGAGTTGCTGGAGGGCAAGGCCCAAAAGCAAAAACAAAAAAATATGGATCATAGTAGGCACTTTGCTAAAAAAAATTGTGAATTATGGTATGTTTCTGTAAAGGCCTCAGGTTGCTGCACGGGGCGGGGGTGAATAATTGATGAAAATATCGTCTTAGGAACATTTTGGTACTTTAGCTTAAACAAGGGGAAACTGATGAAATGGTTTTTAAAAAGTGCAATAGTCAGTGTAGAGTGGCTTTTTAAAAATAGACCTGAAGTCAGATAGGCTGGTTTTAGGTGTAGTTACACCAGTTGATGCTATATGGATGAACTTGGATATGTGATTTTCTTCCTGGAGGCTGCCATTTCTTCGTTAGTTATATGGACTAGATGATCTCTAAGCTTTTAGCACCAACAGCTTTTTCTGCAAAGGACCAAATAGCTAATTAGGCTTTAGGCTGCTATACCAAGTTTCACTGTGTGGCTTAAGCAGAAATGTTTCATCTTGCAATTGTGGAGGCTAGGAGTTGAGATCATGGTATCAGCAGAGTTGGTTCCTTCTGGGGACTGTGAGGAAGAATCTGTTCCAAGGCTTGGAGAAACTTCACCCAACTTCTTTTTTTTTTTTTTTTTTTTTTAATTTATTTATGATAGAGAGAGAGAGAGAGAGAGAGAGAGAGGAGCAGAGACACAGGCAGAGGGAGAAGCAGGCTCCATGCACCAGGAGCCCGACGTGGTATTCGATCCCGGGTCTCCAGGATCGCGCCCTGGGCCAAAGGCAGGCGCCAACCACTGCGCCACCCAGGGATTCCCCCTTCACCCAACTTCTATTTGCATGTTCACATGGTATCCTCCCTGTGTGTCTGTGTCCAAATTTCTCTTCTTTGTAAAGACACCAGTCATATTGAGCTAGGGACCATCCTGCTCCAGTATGACCTCATCTGAACTAATTATATCTGCCATGACCCCATTTCCTAATTAAGGTCAAATTCTGAGATGATGGGGGTTAGGTTTCAACATATGAATTGTAGAAGGACAGTTCAATTCATCAGATTATTCTTAGCTCATAGACCATACAAACATAGGTTACAGACTATAGTCTGCTGATCTATTTGGTAATAAGACCTCTAAAATCCTATAATTCTCTATTCTTTATGGCTTTATATCATAAATTGTCTCATGAGCTCCATTTGTTTCGTTTCTGGGTTTGTTGTTGTTGTTGGAGCATCTACATACGCTAGGCACTGTTCTAGATGTTGGGACACAGCAGTGACAAACAGATTAGAATCCTTGTCCTCCCGGATCTTAAAGCCTGGTAGGAAAGGGAGTCCAGCAACTAAATATGAACAATTCATGTTAGATGGAACTAGGTACTGAGAGAAAAAATAAAGCGGGAAAGAGAGAGAGCAATGGGGTTGAATTTTAATAGAGCAGTCATGGAATGCTTCACAGAAAAAGTAATATTTGAGAAGACATGTGAAGGAGATGAAGGACCCAGCCACATGAATAATGAGGGAAACTGTTTCATCGAAAGGACGAGCAGTATAAACTTTGAGGTAGAAATGGGCCTGTTGTGTTCAGGAAACAGTTAAGGGGCAAGTCTGCTTGAGTGGAGTGAGCCAAGGAGAAGAGGGGCTGAGTATTTGGAGATGAGGTAAGAGAGGTAGAGAAGGTGAGAGGTTAAATGGTGGATGCCCTTGAACCCCACCCTAAGAGCCAGTGTCATGACTAGGTTGTGATGGAGGCACCCAGTGCCCTTTATTTAAGGAAAGTGGTGGCTCATAGTGGTGCAAGTGCTAGGTGAGCCCCTGAGAGTGAGCACCTCCTTCAGTGCCTCCTTAGGTACCTCCCCTCCCCTCCTCTAGTCTGGGCCTGGAAAGGGCTCTGGCTTTAATTAAAAGTGAACTAGGAAGCCCCTGGAAGGTTTTCAACAGGGAAGTGGCATGATCAATATTATATTTTATCAGGATCACTCTGGCTGCTGTGTTTAGGGCAAGGATGGAGTAGAGGGGGCCAACTAGACGACTACTGAAATGATTTGTACAGTAAAATGGTGAAAGTGTCTAGGCCCCGTGACCCACCAAGGATTGGGTCCCTCCCATACAGCTATCCGGCACAAAACCAGTGAACCTTGGGTTATCTTTTCTTTTTGTTCTCACTCAACATTCTTTGGAGATTACCTACATTCTAGACTGTATGTCAGGTGCTGGGGTTCCAATAATGAACAAGAAATGGTCACTGCCTCAAAATGTTAATAGTCTTTTCCTTCTTTCCTATCTTCTTTCCTTTTCCTTTCTTTCCCTCCTTCCTTCCTTCTTTAAATATTTTGAAATTTTAGCAAAAACAAAAACCCTTAGGCACTCCACTCCTGTTCCATTTGGAATAGTATATATTTGGTAGTGAGCATCAAGGAAGGGCTTCAGATATTGGAAGTGATTGATTATTATTTCTCATGGGACTACTACATCTACCTTTCAATTGTAAGACCAGGCAACTTTTAGGTTCAGAAAGTTTCCTATCCTCATGCTCAATCTTTCATTTTATAAATGCACAGACTAAGACCCAGAGAGATCAACCCACAATTACTTACTTAGTGGGAGAGCATGGCAGACTGTATTTTTCAAAGCTGGCTACACAATGTCCTCTATCCCACATGCTCTTTTGAATACAACATTGACACTCTTCCCATGGAAAGATTTTCCACTGCTGCTAATTTTCTATTGCTGTTACAACAAATTACCAGAAACTTAATGGCTTCCAACAACACAAGACTGTTCTCTTACATTTCTGGAGATCAGAATTCCAAAATGGATCTTACTAGACTAAAATCAAGGTCACAGCAGAGCTGTGTTCTTTCTGGAGGCTCTAGAGAAAATCTGTTGCCTTGCCTTTCCCAGCTTCTAGAGGCTGCTGGCATTCCTTGATGCCTGGCCAGCATCACTCCATCCTCTGCTTCCACATCATATTTTCTTCTCTGACTCTGACCCTTCTGCCTCCCTTGTTATAAGGACACTTGTGGTTACACTGAACCCACCCAGATAATCCAGGGTAATTTCCCCATCTCAAGGTCCTTAACTTAATCACATCACAAAGTCCCTTTTGCCAGGTAAGATGACAGTCATAGGTGTGGGGATGAGGACATGACTTCTTTAGGGGGTTGTTTTTCAGCCTACCACATTGAGTAAGCCCATGACTATAGCAGAATTGAGCTGCATATCTTCCAAGACTCAGCCATGAAAGTGATACTGCTTCCAACTGGTTGGCTTGAATCAA
This sequence comes from Vulpes vulpes, assembly GCF_048418805.1. NCBI lineage: Eukaryota > Metazoa > Chordata > Mammalia > Carnivora > Canidae > Vulpes > Vulpes vulpes. The sequence goes on from NC_132785.1 coordinate 91,168,757, forward strand.
TTGTTTTTAGAACCCAACTGCCATCACCATGCTGTGAGGAGACCCCAAATAACCCATGCAGAGAGGCTACATGGAGAGGCCACATGTAGGTGTTCTGGCTGGCAGCCAGCTGTAGCCTCAGCTGTGAATCACGTCCAACCATGTGAACGAAGATGCCTCCAGGTGATTCCAGTCTGCAGCTGTTGCATTACCCCCAGCTTTCAAATATTCCCACCTAAGGCCTCAGACATCATAAAGAAAATAGACATACCCTCACTATGTCCTGTTCAAATTCCTGATCCACAGAAAATGTGAGAAAAAAATAAAATAATTGTTGTTTTAAGCTGTGAAGTTTTGGGGAAGGACTTGGTATACAGCCATAGGGAACTGACATGATGGGCCATGACCATATCTTCAGTTCCTTAGTCCCAGGGCTTTTCCCAACCCAAATATTACTTCACATTCAAGCAAGCAAATCCATGAGCAAAAATCATTTATTGAGCACTTATTAGAAGAAATGCCCTTTGAGAAATTTAAAAGTCTGTTAAACTGGCTCTTCATCTTCAGAGAACACTCTTTAATCTGGTGGGAAAGACGTACAGAGGGTCTGTCAGGAGTGGAGTAAGGAGGCTGGTGCACTAGTTGTGGAAGGGTGGTAAGATCCCAAACCCTGGGCATGGGACTGAGAAAGAAGAAAAATTAGAGTCTGAGAACTTTCCTCAGGATTAGCTGACAAGAACTTCCAGGCAAGGAATATGTAGAAAGAGAGGTAAGGCTAAGGAGAATTTTGTTGTTTCTTAGCCATTAAGGCAGATGCGAAATCTAAGAGGAAAGTCAGGTTTGAGGAGCCTTTATGGCACATAAATTCAGGGTCTGGTCAGAGTTTCCACGATGGGGAAACATAATGTTTCCATGTGTCACCAAGCCCCAAGCTCCACAAGGACAGGCACTCCTTTGTTTTGGGACCTCACCCTATGTATCACGTCACATGGCTGTTGATTTGTATCCCTTAACATCCTTTGTAATAAATCAGTAAAATATTGAGTAAAAAAAAAAAAATCAGTGTCTGGTCATCAGTGAGGCTACTCTATGTTTTAGAAAGAATTTTCACCACTAAATAATGCTTAGTTCCCAATGACAGAGCACCTAAAGGACCAATGAAGGGCACCGTAAGAGGTACTACTATGTATGTAGGCAGAAAAGTGGGATTCCTAACATCCATCACCATGAGCATACCTGGTCTTCAGCACCAAATCTCATGGGCAATGTAGTTTCGCACAGACTTGCTGCATTCATTCATCACAGTAAATCACAGCAGGTTCAGCAGAACAAGTGGCATTGTCACCATTTTGCTATTTAGAAAACATTCAGAAGTGGCAGGGCCCCACTCCTTCTCAGTGTGTGCTACCTCTCCAAGAGAGTTTCTCAAATCTCAGGAAAAAGGCAAGCAATTTTGCTCCCATTCTCTGGTGAGTTTCAAGGTGTTTTCATGTGGACCTCAGAGATATAAGCAAACAACAATTTGCTACCTTAAGCATGATCTATTTTTTTTTTCTATAATGGGTAACTTCCACAATGGGCTACAAAGTTTGCTTCCACATAATTATAAATACAGTATTTCCTACTCTATTTGAGAAATGCAAATCATAGCCATGGCATTCTCCATTTTCATCCCTGTCCCCTACTCCACAACCAATCCTTCCTCACTCTGGCCCACAGAAGTTGCTCTAGGAATTTACCAGAGGCACTAATGAATTCTTTTTACTTTTTATTTTCTTCCCCATGTGAGCACAAGTGCTGTGCAATGACTCCCTTGAAAGTCAGGAAAGCTGTGACAAAGACACTTAGAACATATTCAACTAGTTGAGAACAAACCGGAGGACTTTATTTTTTGTGGTCTCAGATGGGATATACATAAAAAAATGGGTACATCAATACTCCAATTTAGTTTTATTAAATAACATTTTTCCTGACTCAAAACTAACACACTTTTATTTTAAAGATTTTAGAAAGAGTTCGAAAGGAGCTATGAGAAAACAAAATTCCCTTTTGAACTTTTCACCCAGAGATAATTATTGTTGATAGTTTGATGAAAATACTTTTGGACTCATTGTTTTCTTTTTTTTCATTAATATTCCCTTAAAAACACTATTTAAAAAAGATTTTATTTATTTATTCATAAGAGACAGAAAGAGAGAGGTAGAGATACAAGCAGCGGGAGAAGCAGACTCTCTGTGGGGAGCCCGATGTGGGATTGGATCCCAGGACCCTGGGATCACAACCCGAGCCAAAGGTAGGTGCTCAACCTCTGAGGCACCCAGGTGCCCCCTTAAAAACACTTTTTATGTAATTTTGCTGCACTTACTGATTTGCAAGCTGATTTTTAGGAATTAGCCCTTTTTACTTAATACATTATGAATATCTTCCTAAGTCAGATTTTATTCTTGAAGCCAATGTGAGAAGTTTTCTATAGGCTAAATGTATTTATTATACGAACATTTTATCTATGAAACATTTATCTTTTCTATCCTCCAGTGTTTATTTATTCAACGAATATTTATTGAAGACCCACTGTAGGTCAAGTACTGTTCCCAACATCGGGGACACGAAGGAGAATAAAACAGACAAAATTATTGCCATCTTTGACCTTATATTCAAACACACAATAGTCAAACAGGCAAATAAACATGTAATATAATGCTAGATGGTGTTAGAATAGTATTTCTCCTATTTAAGAAAAACAGAGTTACAAACGTTTTACATATAGACTTCAATTGGTTCTCATTTGTATATTTACCCCGAAATCTAATTAAGTAAAAAGAAACAGCTTACAGTCCTCATCTGTGGTTTGTATGAGTGTCCTGTAACTGCACCAGCAGCCTTGGGGAAATCATGAATGTTTCAGTTATCCGGTGCTTTATGATAAATAACCTCCAAACAGAGAGGCTTAAAATAACAACTTATAGTCATCTCTTAGGTTCTATAGGTTGACAGGGCTCAGCTGGTCACTTCTTGCTTGGGGTCCTATGCAGTTGGAGTCAGATGGCGACTGGGGCTACAGAGAGTCTGTCCTTGCTTGGGCTGGATGTCTAAGATGGCTTCTTCCTTAAGTGTCTGGCACCTCACCTAAATGGCTGGGATTTCTGTGGGTGGGAGGAAGTGGGCAGATGTCTCCTTTTTGCCATGCAGCCTCTCAACACAGATGACTTGGGTTTTATCACAGCATGGTGGTCTCCTAGTAGTTAAACTTCTTAGATGGCAGCTGGCTTCCACAAACATGAGCTTTCAAGGAACCCAAGGCAGAAGCTACAAGGCTCATTATGACCTAGCCTTCAGAAATCACAGTCAGTCCTACCATACCCCATTGGCTACATAAAGCCTGCCTAGATTCAATGAGGGAGGGGTCTATGCAAGGATGTGAATGCCAAAAGGCAGTGTTTATCACAGGAGCATCATTAGAGCCTCACTACCAAGAAGAGAAAAGTAGCTTAATGTCATTCGACTATGAAATACTAAAAGTTACTCCACATTGCTCAGCATATACCAAATGATGGTTCTTTCTCAAAACAGTCCCAACACCACAAGCCTGCTAATTCTCTGGGTCAGGTAATGCTGGCAGTGGACAGAAGTGTAGACACAGCCGTTTTGTTCAAAAGGTGTGACTCTTTTGATGCATGGTGGCTGGGGAGCCCTTTTGCATAGAAAAAAAAAAAAAGGACTCCTACCACTGGGAGCCAGACAGTAGCACTGATTTCTTTTCCCAGAAGGACAAGCACATTTGAATGCCCAACTCTCTCCTGCTCAGTATACCAGGTATGTTGTCCTTGGGCTACTTTATCATTTAGGCTAGCGGCAGCCCTGGCTAAGAGCTACTACATACTTGGTTTGGACTAGGTGCCTAGGCCAGTCTCTACGTATGTACCTACTCATTTTGTTTTCATAGGCACCCATGAAGTAAAAGCTATCTTTGTTTTACAGATCAGGAAACAGGCACAGACACTTTCAACCATTTGCCCCATATCTCATAGGGGAAGTCCAGTGCCAGGGCCCATCCTCTTAACCACCACTCTGGGTTGTCTTGAGAAGTCACTCACTTCTCTGGGTTGCAGTTTTTTCATCTGTAAAACAGAACTAACACCCCTTCCCTCCCAGACTTGCATTAAGAAACGAGTGTCTGCCCAGGTTTGCGACTTGTAGGCTATGTAACCCTGGACAAATTGTTTAATCTTTCTGAGCCTTGGTTCCTTATTTAACAAAGGGGCATGTTCTGAGGAGTCCATGAGTTAATGCATAGAAAGTACAGTGTCTCGCATAAAGGGTTTAATAAATGGTATTAATTGATATTAATATTATTATTACTTCTATTGTAGCACAGCTTCGAGGTTAAGTGGAACCTAACACCCTCACAAGTCTCCTGCTAAAATTCCTGTTATTTTCTCTGATTTTTACTCTTTCCTTGCTTTCCCACCCAGGAAACAGCTGCACATTTGGGCAGAGGGACATAAAAAGCATTGGTAGATAGTCAGTCACATTGTCACCGCAGATGTCCCTGCTTTGGCTGAGGACAGAGGACAGCAGCCAATATTCACAGAGGACTGCAGATGTTCTCCTTTAACTTGGATCAGAGGGACCATTATAGACACAGTGTGGGTATTGCAGACTTTACTGTTCAGAATGGAATATTACAGAATATGCATGCATTCATCCAACATTTATTGAATACCTACTCTGTGCTGAGTTGCCTTGGAAATACAAAGATGAATGAGACATGCTCCCTATCCTCTTGGACCTCAAAATATAGATGCGGAGATAAAACACATGTAATTAACCAGAGTAGAGTGTGAGGCTTCTAGGTATCGTAGAAATACAAACAGTGGCTGATCTCAGAAGAAGAAATTTTGTCAGAGAGGTTTGGAAGAAGACCAGGAGGAGGACTTTTAGGATGAAGCAGTATTTTATCAAGACTTAAACTAAATGAAAGCCTTCAATAAGCAGAGATGGAGCAGGGCAAAGACTATTCAAGGTGGAGGAAATGATGTGAAGGCAAGTAAGGAAAAATCGGTGAGTGAGCTGTGTAGGTAGAGTGGGTGTGTACATGGCAGGTACTCCTGATTGGCTGGCCCACCTCCATCCTTGCCGCCACCCCCACCCCGTCACCTTCCACCACATGACACCCTTCTGGCCACTGAGTCATAAGCAGAAGATTGCTGGGTTAGGATTCTGGGAGAGTATTCACTTCATCCATAAAACAGGACAGGCTCAGTTAGGACTCTTTCCTTCAGTTTGGCCCTTGCCTCCTATTGGGAATGTGACTAAGATGCCTAGAAGTGTATTTTGAGGTCATGAGATCAGAAGCAAAAGTCATATAATGGGATGGTGAAACAGAGTTAGGAGCTTAGATCCATCACTGAGCACTTGCACCAGACCTGAACTGCAGACCTATTAATTTCTTATTATGTGAGAAAAATAGCTATTTGTTTAAGCCAGCACACATTAGATGTTTTGTTACTTGCAGCCAAAGGCATTCCTGACTGATACAGGGCAATGGTGACTCACAGGATATAAGGCCAGAAAAATGGGTGGGATCCATATTTCAAAGGGTCATAGAATCCATTCATAGACTGACTATTCCTCATTTAGGAGGCTGTGAAGAGCCAGTGAAGGTTATTAAAGTTGTACTTTAGGAAGTTTTATTCAGGAACAAAAGAAAAAGTCCTTGGAGTCCAAGAAACCTTTTGAGAAACAATTCTAATAGTTGCTGTACAAAGTAGGATCTCCCTGTCATAATCTCTACCACAAATTTGAAAAATACGTATGTATAATTTGATATATACAATGAATACTTTGTATGTAAAGTACACTTATATAAAACTGCTGCATTATTAACTTGAAACATATAATCTAAAGAAAATTTCATTTTGCTTTTTGAAGGCAGCTTCAAAACCAGTCTCCTGTTATAACCTCTTCTGCACCCAGCTGTGACCCTCCACCCTCTTTTCTCTTTAAAAATTAAAGAGCAATCACTGTATAAGTAAGAGAGGAATAGCAGACAGTGAAGGAAATGAGAGCTGTGAGAAGCATTTTATAGGAGGAATTGACAGGTCGCGGCAACTATTTAGATGCTAGGATCAAAAAGCAGGATGAATGAGGGATAATTCCACGGTCAGGACTATTTCACTCAAAGTTTCAGGAGAGAAGTGTGTGTGTGCAGAAGGAGCAGGTTTAAAGGCAGAGCAGAGGGAAATGGTAGGTTCCTCAGACACAACTGACTGTCAGGAAGGGAAACTTTTAGAACTGTCCACATCAAATGGGCCCACTGCAACCTGCAAATAGAAGAGGGACCCTAATTGGAAGCTGGTGCCCATGAGGGTCTTCCTGGTCAAGTCTACTCCATTCTATTCCCCCTATGTGATAGTTAATCTTATGTGCCACCTTGATTGGGCCATGATATGCCCAGATATGTGAGAAAACATTTTTCTGGATTTGTCTGTGAGGGTGTTTCTGGATGAGCTTTATATTTGAATTCGTAGACTGAGTAAAGCAGATTGCTCTCCCCAATGTGGGTGGGTCCCATCCAAATCAGTTGAAGGATTAAATAGAACAAAAAGACTGACTCTCCCACAAGAGGGAATTCCTCCTACCTGAATATCTTTGAGTTGGGACATCAGGTTTTTTTCCTGATGTTTTGTCCTCAGACTGAAACATTGGCTCTTCTTGGATCTCAAGTCTGCTGACATTCATACTAAACTATCTGTACCATGGGCTCTCCTGGGTATCCAGTTTGCTGACTATAGATCTTGGGACATCAAAATTCCATACTCATGTGACCCATAGTTCCTCATAATACATTTCTTTTTATATTTGGCTCTGTCTCTCTGGAGAGTCTTGACTAACACAGCACTCCATTTCTACTTATTCCATATCCAACCTCCTCTTTGTCCAGCTGGTCCCCAACCAGGCTTCTCTATCTCCAGGTTTAGCATCTCTGTCTACTGATTCTCTTCCTCATGGCTTGGGACATCCTAACTGCCCAGACCACTGGAACTGCCTCTCAATCTGTCCTTTCCTGGGTGACCTCCTGGTATTGCAGCTTCATTTGGGGTATAGAAAGATCAATAAGGCACTCTTAAAGACCTCAAAATTCATCCATTTTACCAAGATTTATTGAGTGCCTACTATTCCCCCAAGCTTTGTGTAAATGAACACAAATTCAATATTTGATGACCCAGCCCAATGACCCAGCCCTCATGACATTTGATAAAAGAGCAAGACAGATAAACTTAGGATAGAAAAGCAATAGGTGACAGAGGCATGCTGGAGAAATGTCAGGACTAAGTGGGGAGCTGGAAGGATATCTGGAAGACTTCACAGTGGGGGGAACTCGCTTGAGTGCCAAGTGAGGGAGAGCCTCCCAGACAAGAAAGACAACATGTGATAGAAGTGTCACCATGCCTAGTACATTTTGCCATCATGCTGCTGTGGCTGCAGGTGGGGAGAGTATGTGTAATTAAATGGATGAATGAAGCCCGAAATGTAATCTATAATTTACTTACACAATTTACTTAACCTCTCTGAACCTCCCTCTGCTTCTCTGTAAAATAGAGATTGCCCCATGGGATTGTTACGAGGATTAAATGAGATAATGAATATAAAGTGTTTAACACAATGCCAGGCCCAGTAAGTGCTCCATAACTGATTATCTAGCGGATCATGGGCCAGGATTAGACTGGCATTTCACATAGACTGCAATAGTGTGTCGGAGTAGATTCTATGGAACAGGAAGTCCAGATGGGGGCCAATTACAGGAGTCTAGGCCAGGGACAATGAAGCCCAGAGTGGACAGTGGTGTTGAGCATAAATCCTTAGTCAGTCCAAAACGGTGTTTCTTTAAAAAGGAAGAAGAATCTCTCATATTAATCTGGCATGATAAATTGTAAATTAAATGCTGTAAAACAGCAGCAGCAAACAAAAGCTAGGAAAATGCTTAAATAGTTTATGGAGTTAGTCATGAAGAATTTGGCATCTCCCTTAACTCTGGAGGGTGGGAAAGCTTCCCTGAATGCACTATGCATAACACTTTTCCATTGCATTCTATCATGCTGTGGCCATTTGTCAAGGAGGCTCAACATTTAGTCATATGTAGCAAGTTATTCATTATTTTAAAAAAGATTTTATTTATTTAGAGAGAAAGAGAGTGAAAGGGAGAGAGAGAGATCACGAGCAAGGGTGAAGGGCAGAGGGAGAAACAGATTCCCAATGACCCGAGCTGAAGGCAGATGCCCAACCGATTGAGCCAAGCGTTGATTATCAATTATTTACTATGTGCAAAGCATTAGTAAAATTGCCACACTCTTTAGTGCAAGATCCAAGTTTGTTCAAAAAGATTGTTCTTGTGCTAAAGAACAAATCCTGGAAAAACTAAAATGACATGTAATTTTTTGATTTGAAGATGTAAAAGCAACTGAATTTTCAAATGACTGTAAATTCAACCACTGCTTCTTTAAAAATGGTATAATACTCAGAACAAAAGAAGAATTCTACATTTTCTCACATAATTTATACAGGTCCCCAAACCATCCAATATGGTTCTGTGGTGCTCCACTGGAATGTTTTGGCAGGAGAAACAAAGATAAACTCTAGAGCTGTCTGTTTCCTTCAGAATGGTTTGTTCTCAGGAGCACACATGAATTCAAATGTTCACCGGGGCTTTTTGAAGTTCACATAATATGATGTCGACTGGTACATTAAACAATGCCTTTTCTTATGAGTTGATTTCAAAGGGAGTGCAATAGTGTGGTCTTTGTCAATTTTTAGGCATATATAAAATGAACACATAAGCTCTGTGATGTAGAAGGCTTCTTTTTTTCTGAATGAAGGTGGGAGGAAACAGAACCAGACTCTCATACCTGGCAAGGTGGATCTTGTCTATAGGCATCTAAGTAGAAGCTTATACATTTTGGGGACCTCGTGTGTTACATTCAAGTTTCCATATGTAGATCCAAGGAGATCTCAGTCTACTGCCACAGCTTTCTACCAGGAGTTAGGGAGAGTTTATATATTAGTTATCAGCCAAGGATATAGCAAATTTCATCTTGTTTTTAACATAAATGGGGGGAAAAGCCAGGCAGGATATTAAAAGCATAGAAAGAGCATTTGGTAAGAATGCCCAGTGCCCCGGTACGCCCCGTGCTGAACGTGTATGCTGATGCCACTTCATTTGAGATCAACCATCCGCAGAAGTTGCCCATCCCCCTCTTTATCATAACATTCATCTTCACTCTAAGATCGTGAGGTAGCTCTGTCCCGTGCTCATATTCGCCATCAAGGGTTACAAACATCTGCCATTTGCATCAACATTTTAAAACTGGGAAATTTCACACAAAAATCTTAATTTTTCACTTCTCTTGTCAAATCAGAAGATTCTTATATGGCAATATCAGCTTGGAGGGGCAGCGCCCTTGAGAGGCGATGGTTAGAGTTCCTCTGCTTCCTAGGACACTGAGGATGCAGGTCAGTCTCTGTTTCTCTTTGACACTGCTGTGTTTCTTACAGCAGAGAGTTATTTCTCTGTGCTTATATCTCTATCTAAGGTGGGGAAATGAAACACACACACCCACACACCCCAAACCAGGGTCAGCAGTACATTTCTAGAAAAACCCAGCCTCCTTCACACATTAGATGTCTGCACTGTTCCTTCTATGCTTCTGTGTTTGCTGCTTTCAACAACCTTTTACAGGTTCCAGCCACAAGCCTCGTTCTGGGTTCTAATTTCTACTCTGCCCCAAACTGGTGGTGTGACCTTGAGTGAGTCACTTCACACAAGGTCAACCCTAGCTCCTTCCTCTGTAAGGTGAGGCAGTGGGTCTCAACCCTTCAGCTCAGAAATGGAGTTGGAGCTTTGCTGGCCTGGGCAGGACCATTCTCCTTCTCTCTCTGGCCGCTTTTCCATAGAAGCCTCCCAGGGTTAGGCAGGCACTTTAGTCCCAAGCTGGGGATGCTGACTGAAGAAAGAGAAAGAGGATTGGGAAATGAAAGGAGGAAACAAGCAACACAAAGAGGAACTCAATCCAGAGATGAGCAGAGGGGAAAGGGGAAAGAGGATCGAAAATCTGTCATTCAAAACACCCAAAAATGAGGGGCGCCTGGGTGGCTCAAGTCAGTGAAACAGTGGACTGTTAATTTCAGTTCAGGTCTAGATTTCAGGGTCAAGAGATGAGCCCAGGCCACTATGCACTGAGGGTGCTTGTTGTCCCTCTCACTCCCCCTCGGCTCCTCCCCCTGCTTGTGTGTAGCTTGTGCTCTATCTCTCTCTAATAAATAAATAAATGAAATCTTTTTTAAAAAGCACACACACACACATACACACTCAAGAATGAAATAACATGATCAAAATCTTTTTATACTTTAAACAAAATTACATTACATTTTAAAAGCCATAAATGTTAACCATAAGAATTGGAAAATTCTGAAAACTAAAAAACATAAGAAAAAAAATATGAACTATAATCATACCACTTATGGTCAAGGACTCCTTAACTCTAGGCATATGCTCTTCCTAACTTTGGTTTTTGCATTCTTTTTATAGTTGTTATTATATGAAAACTTCACTTAATTTGAAAACAACAAAAATCATAAAGTATAATAGAACTGTCTCACTAAAGTTAAAACTAGATATACCATTATACTTTGGTCTCATTTATGTTTTTTAAATAGGCAGTACTTCCAGCAAAATGAAAAAAAAAAACTTGAATAAAATCTTTCATTTTCCATTACCTTTTCAATTTACCAGTGTAGTTTTAAAGGTTTTGACATCATTACTCTGACATATGGGCTTTATTATAAAGGGGTTTAAAATAAAACCAATTTGCAAAGTCTTAATAAAGGAATAACTTTCTGCATTCTGACTTTTAGGTCTGAAGAGCATTTTCCTATGATCTTTTATCTTTCTTTTCTTAAGTAGGCTTTCCTTTGGCAGGGGTTGGGGTGTCATTTCAGAGGTCAAACATTCCTTATGTCTATTATTTCACTTCAATCAAGCGCTATAAAGTGCTGGTGATAAAATCCTCTTAAAATTGATGATTTCAGTTTTTATGACATAGCCTAGATATGGTTATAATTCAGTTTTAGATAACCTCTTTTGGATGCACAAAGGAAAGGTAAGAAGATGTGATTAAAAATGTTTCTAGGAGTGAAAGAATAACTTCATTGCTCAGAGAAGCTGGGAAAGAGCCTATCTCTAACTCTGCTGGCCATTAAGTGTGCTCAAAGAATGAATGCCCCAGATACAAAGCCTAGGACAGGAGAGGCTGCCTTTGCCCAAGCAAGCACACTTATTTGCAGGTCAGTTTACCTGATTTGCAGAAGATCTCCAACCTTATCAGAATGGGACTACCTGGCTTATTCTGTTTCTGCCTTGTTGATACATAGCCGGCCTTTCTTTTACTTTCTTCCTTTCTGAGAATGTCTAAAGCCTGGGGCAAGCTTCTGGGTGTCCTCAAGACTTACATACCACTGCTTAAAGAGGTAAAGATCTCCAGGGCTGCAGCAAAAGGATAAGGTAATCACTCAACCTTTGGAGATGCTCTCTTTGTCATTTACCAAAACAAGGTCTGAGAAAGGACGACTACATTCAACGGTTTAGGGAAACTCTACCGTGCAAAGCCAAAGATTACTATTAGAGTTTTAGGTTGGAGAAAGTTCTTGTTGTAATAATTTATCTTGGAGAACAAGAGTTTATTTTTCATTTATCAAGAGCTTACCATTTCCCTCTTCAGAAAAATGCTTTGAGGGATACACTATACCCAGGAAAACACTCACTCACAACGTATTCTTGTTTTTCAGTTCAAACTCCTCTTAGAGTTTTAAAACACACACACGCACACACACACACACACACACACACATTTCCAGCACTGGGAAGGAGGGGTGTCCCATTGGAACTGGCTGTCCCCAGAGTGGAGGACTTAGCCCCCTTTGCATGCCCAGTAATCACTTTAGCCCTTGCAAGGGGGAGGTTGCCCCTGAGAGGAGTTTTAAAATAAAAGTAAAAAGGATCCCCACAATAGGCACTCTGCTGCTAGGAGGAGCCCCAGTCTATACTTGAGTGGAAGCCACTGGAGGCTTAGTATTTAGAAACTCAGAGCAGAGAGCACTGGAGAAAAGGTGATTCAAGGGTTTTGCTGAGAATCATTTAAAAATTTTGTTTTAGTTACACTTCTCAGGAGAAGAAGAAAAAGAGGAGGAGACAGGGAAGCGTAGCAGAAAGAATACCCTTTTTAATATATGTGGTTAGAAAGTAAGATATACTTAAAATATTTTCCTCCTAAAGAAATAAAAATTGAGCTCTTCAAGGCCTACATTTTACTATCCTACCAAAGTCTCAAATTATATACAGGTCAACTCGAGGTTTGGATGATGAAGTTCCAGTTCATCTGGTTCAACCAAAAGGTGGTTACTTTATCCAGAATTCTCTCTTTCAGAATTAGGCATGCTGAATCCTTTTTGATTGTATTGTGTTTACTCAAATTTTAAATGAAAAACTTTTTGCTAGTGAAACTCACTATGGGTGATTGAAACATTGGTGGGAGGCAAAAAGCTATGTGCAAAAACATCTGAAAATGAAACACTCCCAGCACATAATCCCTGCCTCAGCAGTGCACGGTTTTCAAATAAATGAAAAAAAGAAAAATGCACATGAGACTTCGCCTAGGAGAAGAAGGTGTGTACAGAGGGATCTCCTCGCTGCAAAGCACTGACATTTGACACCACTTTGAACCCGGCCTGCAGCTGGTGTCAGACTCTGAATTCTCTCCCACCTTGTTCTTGGCCTCTCACTCATTCCCATGGCCTAGCGCCCCAGGGCCTTTAGGGGGTCTCCCACCACAGAGGTTGCAAGCAGGGCAGAGGCTGGGTTGGCATCCTTGCCCAGGTTCCATCAGTGTTCGATGAGAAGTGATCAGAAGGCAGTTCATCAATGACCTCCGAAGAGGCCACTCCCTGACTTGCTGGAAATTTTCTGTTGGTGTGTAATGAGCTTCTGAGAGTTTGTAAATAGCTGTAATTAATTAAATCCCAGCCACGGTGCACTGGGAGAGCTCCTTGCGTGAGGGAACGGCACTAAAGATGTTGTTGTGGCTTCTGTGCTGCGGTAGCTATGGAAGCATGAGGGTGTGGTGAGAGATTAGGCTGCTGCAAAGCCGTTGTACGTTGCCAGATAGAATTATCCTTTGATGTACACTGGGGTCTAAATTGTTTTCTTTCCTTTGATACATTTAAAATTAAGATTCCGTGTTAATCTCCAATTAATTCTGAGATCAAGCTTCTATTTTAGCTCCTTGAATGAGTGAGATTGGAATGCTTTAAGGGAAGTAAAGCCAGAATAAGATATTTTCCAATTACATTAAATACCTTGTGGGCCCGGTTATTAGGCATTGCTGTATTAAGTGTGGGATTTTAAATCAGAATGTTATGATTTAAAATCAGAAATCATTTCAAGTCAGAAATGGAGCACTTAGGACAATAATGCTCCACACTTAAGTGGCTGTATCAAAAAAAGAAAAATAAAAAAAATAAGAGGAAGGCTAGAAACTTCTATCAAAAGTAAAAGTTCATCATGAGCTGTGAAATTTAAAAGGGCTAAATATTAAGTATGAAAACTCAGGACAGAATACCCAAGATGCCCACCAGATGGGAATGTGAAGATGAGAGAAGAAAAAGAAGGAAGGAAGCCTATAGCTGACCAGAGCTTTTTCTAACCTGAGATCTGCCGAGAAAATCAACCTTCCCCCACGTGGGGCTTCATAAAGGCCCTGACAGAGGGTCAAAGGAGAGTTGACCTTCACTGGATCCAGGCCAGGCTATGGGGTTAGTTGGGACTTAACAAGTCACCTTGTTACACCTCCATGCAATCTCATCATCCCAGGTGTCTGTAGCTGAGCACAGAAGAGGGAGTGATTCTTTATAGTAAGGAAATAAGCTTTTCCCAGTGAATTTTTAGCTACCCCATGGAATAATAAAGCATAGTAGTGACCATCAGGTGAAGCCTGAGATTTGGCCAGCATTTCCCACAAATTTGTAGGATAGTCATGATTTTCAGTACTGTGACCCTTTACCTTCATAAATACAGGAACACAGAGTCTGAGCTGTAGTTTGGAGGGAAAAACATTTGTCACCTCTCCCATGGAAACTAACTGGATAATTGTCTTTCTACTCTATTTCAAGAAAAGAGTGAACTTGCAATTTTTTTTAGTCATAATTTTCTATTTACTGTCATTTGTCCTGGATATTGGGTGAAAGCAGATAATTTCTTGCTTCTCTCTTCCATGCCTAATTAGGGGCCTGAGTCCCAAGTGATAATATCTCAAAGGGTACTTTACCATTATCAGCGGGTGGGGCCACAGAGTGGGGACCCACTCTTCTACATGGGTCCTGAGGGGGCCTGCACCTGTTTTACTGGTTGCTAAATATTTTTAACATTTCCTGATACAAAAACTTCATTTCATGAGATTCCTGATCCTTTAGATTCCTAAAACTTCATTCATTTCCTGATACAAAATCTCATTTCATGAGATTCCTGATCACCCAGTGAAGAGAGCTGTGGTTCAGTGAAACACACTGGGTTTGACATCATCAAAAGATTTGGATTCCAGTGCCATCTCTGCCAAAAGAAAATGAGACACTAGGTATGAACGCCTAGAATAAGAGAGTGGGCTCATTTCAGTATAACTGTGTATGATGACCCACTCTTAAATACGGCCTTTCTTATGACATTAACATGGAAGGGAAGCACACTGGAACATCCCAGATAAGGTCAACCAGGCTACCACTAAGGTCTCATTGGTCTCTGACTCAATGCTAGGATGTAGGGTAGACTTATCAGGCCTTAAAAAGTATCTCCAAGGGAAGCCTGGGTAGCACAGTTAGTTAAGCACCTGATCCTTGGTTTTGGCTCAGGTAGTGATATGAAGGTCATGAGATCCAGCCCCATTGGTGCTAAACTCAGTAAGGAGTCTACTTGAGGCTCTCTCTCCCTCTCTTGCTGCCCCTCTCCACTCCTGTTCTCTTTCTCTCTCAAATAAATAAATAAATAAATAAATAAATAAATAAATAAATAAATCTAAAAAAAGTTATCCGCAAGTCTTCAGAAAATCATTACTCAAAGTGTGATTCATTTTGGGTGGCCTCTTATTGAGGCACAGGGCCCTGGAATTTTGTTTTTCAACATCCCACAAGAGATTTTGACATGAATGCAAAGGTCTCAAACACTGAAAACCACTCAGCCCTGGTGACATGTACAAAAAAGAAGACAGTTTCTGAATACCCACACTAATGCTGCTCTGCATTCATAGAGCTGCTCAACTGCTCTGTGAATGCAGTTTCTGAAATGATTACTAGAAAAGGGTGTGTGTGCGCCTGCATGTGTGTCTGAGTGCTTAGGAGCACATGTGATTGAAAGAGACTGAGTATGTGTTTGAGTGAGCGTGTGTATAAACCGTGTATGCTTATGGCACAGAACAAATAATATTCTTAATCCAGTCCCTCTGGATTTGTGGCAATATCACTAATTCCATCTGGTTTCTGTGACTTTGCTCAGGCTTCCAGAGAACAAAGCTAGACACATTCTTGTCAGATTTGACCCCTATGAATTTAATGGACTTCTGACTAAGGCATCAACTGAGACTGTTGAAAAGTTTCCTTTAGCCCACACTGATTTGCACAAGTAAAGTTGCACTAGCTGCAGTTTTATAAAAAGCTTCTCAGGGATCTCTGAGCCTCGTACAGATTAAAATTTGGAGAGGGGTGGTGAAAATTCCTAAAGTTAGCAGGCTTCCCAGTCCATATTTATAAAGGATTATTTGTCCCCATCTGGCCTCCATAGGCTCACTGGTCCTCAAATATGCTTGCAGTGTCAAACGCCTTTCATTCAGATACATAGGAGCAGAACGACAGTCCTACTTCTGTGTGACCAATGGAAGCAAACCCCCACTTTTCTTCCAGCTGTCTCTCTTTTCCTGAGTGAGCCGGTCTTTGCATTTCAGTTCAGTTAAATAAATTAAATGAACATTTATTGAGGAGCAGCTAAGTCCCAGGCACTGTCCTAGGTGCTATTGGTGTTTGCAGCCAGGGTGGGTAGGGTCTGGGTGATAGATGACCAAGACCCTATTCCTGCCCGCAGAGTCCCAACCTCATGGGACAGCCCATAGAGATAGCTATGCAAGGAAATATCCACCACTCAAATATAATGAATGCTAACCTAGTAGTTTACCCAAAGCTTGGAAAGAGGGAAAAGGTATTGTCTTAGGAAGTTCATGAAAGTGCAACTGATCAGTGTCTGGAAGGAAACTAAGTGTTTTGAGCCTCATTTGTTTGGGTCTTGAACTATCCCATAAATGTTTTTAATTCTGTGATACTGCTGGACATAGAACCACAACTAGAAACGTATTGAACACTGATTACTACATATATATACACACACACATATACATATAAATATTTATGTACTGATTTAATCCTCACAATAGCTCTGTGTAATAATAAACACTGATATTATCCTCATTTCTGAGGTGAGGAAATTAAGGCAAAGAAGATAAAGTGACAGAACCCCAAGGCCACACAGCCAGTAGGCAGCAGAAGCAGATTTTGATCCCATACTAACTCTAGAGGTAGAAAGCTTAAAACCATGATGAAATGTATACACGTTTATATTTTATGGCACCAACAACCTACCCTTTACTTTTTCTGCCTACATAAATATTTATCTACCCAGTTTAGTATCCTTCTTATTTTCCTTCAATAGTTCAATTGTTTGGTGAGGAGAATGACTACAGATTTTTTAAATAATTCATTTTTGCCTTTATCCCAATATTTTATGAGTAGTCACAGAAGTCCCAACTGGAAGAATGCATATCTAAAGGGAGTTTCTCCCCCATGCTGTTGGTGTACTGTCCCAAGGGCCCAACAAGTTAGAGTCAGATAAGAAGGCCCACTGAAGAGGGTATGGCTATGAATTTTTTATTTTCATTTTTTTAAAGATTTTATTTATTTGAGAGAGAGATTGAGAGAGCACAAGCAAGGGAAAGTGGGAGAGGTAGAAGAGGCCTCTGCTGAGCAGGGAGCCCAACATGGTGCTCAATCCCAGAATCCTGGGATCATGACCTGAGCTGAAGGCAGATGCTTATCTGACTGAGCCACCCAGATACCTCAAGGCTATGAATTTTTAAACCTAGACCCACATTAGTGAAGATACTATAGATATGTGTGCAAATGATTCTGCCTAAATTTGACTGCTGTCCCAACTCCTGCTAAACCTTCCTTGGGCATTCTGAATGCTCTAAATTTCTGCCCAAGGAAGGTGAAAGCTTCTCATTCAGATCCCCTCAGCTTGTTGTAGTCTCAGACACTCAGAAGTGCAAAGTTAACAGCCAGGAAGTGAGCACCCACAGTGGGAAGTAGTACATCACAGGCACCGAGAGTCTCAGGAATCAGACAAAATAGGAGCCAAATCCTGGCTTTGCCATTTGCTGGCTGCGTGCCTGTTTAATCTCTCTGCACCTCAGTTGACATCTCTGTGAAACAGAGTGGAGAATATCTCCCTGACAAGATTTTTAGTGAGGACTGAATAAAATAATGTATATAAGATGCTTAGTACAGTGCCTGCCATGTAGTCAGGAAACCATACTTTTTTATGATTTGATTATAATGGGGAAAGCAGAGTATGAGGTACTTTGAGGGTTGAAGAAAAGAGATCAAAAGCAAAGAGCTCAGAATTGAGTGCTCTACTGCAACTGTGCTATGTCCTTTGACTTTGTGTTTGCATTTGGCCCCAGGAAATCATTGCATTTATTAAAGCTGAACAATTAGATGAAGAAAAGCTGGGCAGTAGTGTTAGGAACAATACCACAGGGCCCCCAAATGTTCTCCATACACTGCCTCGCCCACAGTGCCCAATCCACACTCATACCACCACCCTTGCTTGAAATTCGTTCCCACATCTCATGGTGTTCCTTCTCTGAGGGGTTTGAGGGTTTGGCCCCTGCTTCCATCTCACTGGCCAGCCATGCCAACTTCCCTTAACACCACACCCTGGCCCAGCCTCAGACAGTTGTGCTTTCAATTCCCTTGAGGCTTCTGCCCTGACCCATAGCTTACTTAGAAATGTGTTGTTTAATTTCCAAACATCTTTCTATTGTAGATTTCTAGTTGAATTCCACTGTGGTGTGAGAACATATTCTGTGTGATTTCTATTCTTTCAACTTTATTAACATTTGCTTTATGGCTCAGGGTATGGTGTATGATGTTGGTGCATGTTCCCTGTGCACTAGAGAATACATATTCCACTGTTATTCAACACAGTGGTCTATAAAAGTCAATGAGGTCCAGTTTCTGGCTAGTCCTGGTCAGGTCATCTAAATTCTTATTCATTTGGGGGCACCTGGATGGCTCAGTCAGTAAAGCATCCATCTCTTGATTGCAGCTCAGGTCGTGATCTCAGGGTCATGAGATCAAGCACCACATCAGAAATCTGTTTGAGATTCTCTGTTTTCTCTCCCTCTGCTCCTCCCACTGCTCTCTCTCTCTCTCTAAAATAAATAAATAAATCTTTAAATCCTCATTCATTTTCTGTTATAACAATTATCTAAAGAAGGGTGTTAAGTCTGCAGTTATTACTGCATATTTGTCTGTTTATTTACTTCTATCAGTTTTTTCTCACGTATTTTGAAGCTTTACTATTAGATGCATACAAATTTAGGATTATGACTTCTTGGAAAACTGACTTTATTATTATGAAATGTCCCTCTTTATCCCTGATAATCTTTGTGATTCCACAGTCTCCTTTGTCTGAAATTAGTATAGCTACTCCAGCTTTCCTTTAGTTAGCATTGTCATGTTATATCTTTCTCCATTTTTTTACTTTTAATCTTAATCTATACATTTTGAAAGTGGGTTTCTTATAGATGGCATGTAATTGGGTCTTGCTACTTTACCCAATCTAAATCTCTGCCTTTTAACTGGTGTGTTTAGATCATTCACATTCAAAGTGATGTAGTATCATCATACTGAATTCTACCATCTTGCTAGCTGTTTCCTCTTTAGGGTACTAG
This sequence comes from Vulpes vulpes, assembly GCF_048418805.1. Classification (NCBI taxonomy): domain Eukaryota; kingdom Metazoa; phylum Chordata; class Mammalia; order Carnivora; family Canidae; genus Vulpes; species Vulpes vulpes. The sequence goes on from NC_132785.1 coordinate 91,187,836, forward strand.
TTCTTAGTTTCTATGTCCTCTTTTTCTGCCCTCTCTGGGTTTATTTGAACATTTTTATTACTCTATTTTATCTCTTATATTGACTTATTATTTATACCTTTCTTTTAAACTGTTTAAGTGACTGACTAGAGTTCTAATTATTTTCAGTGATAAAAAGTTTGATCTTTTTGTATTTCTTAAGAATGGGTTGGGAGAAAGCTATAGTTTTGTTTCTTGCTGAGACGGTCTTTGAAGTATTTTGGTTAAAATAGCTAGAATTTAAATAGCATATTGTAGTATGGAATATAATTTCATTTGAATAGAATGTTTAAATACATATTTCATTTGTAACCAATGAACTAACACATACTTTCTTTTTAATGTAGGAAGATTAAATCTGGATAAACAAAAATACTGTTTTTTACAAAAAGGAAAATACAGTAATTTTAACTTGTTCAACTTAATTCTTCTGAAAAAACATAGCCAGAAATCATTGAATTTTGCTCATTGGGAAAAATCCCGAAGAAATTTTCCCTTCTAAAGAAGCAGTTCTTATTTTTTGTTTTGGGACCACAACCTCTTTGAGAACTTGATGAACAATACCCTAGAAAAGCACATATGCTCATCTACACATCAAATTTTGCATACAATCTCAGGGAATTCATTGAATCCCTTAAGAATCTCTAGATCCCTGGTGAGGAACACCTGCCCTAGAGTAAGTAGTGAACGTTGTCAACAAGTATTTTGATGTAACCATATATCTTGGTATGTAGGCCAAACAGCAAAATATCAGGTTTGACTTGAGCTTCTTGACAGGGCAACAGAAACTCTTGTCCTCTTAAACTTTTGTTTAAGCAGCCCCAGGTCCAGGTCATACCAGCTCTGGCTCTTAAATTTGTCACCTGCCCAGTCCTATACTTTAATATGACAGTACTGCAGCCTCTACAATGGCAAAGGAAGCTTAGATGGTGAGAGCCAGCTGGCTAGTTTAAATCCCCAGCAAAACTAAAATGTGTTTATCCCTTCTATGCTATAAGGTTGAATTCTCCTGGGTGCAACGATAGCTTAAATTGTGGCTATAAACACTAAGACAAATTTGTCCATGAGCAAATTTTCACACTAATATAAAAACTATCTTCAGGAGAGGAGAAAGTTGTTTCAAGCATCATTTGCTTGTATTTTTAAAAGAATGGTCTCCCATTTATACTTAAAAATTCAGTCACAAAGCATTATGGCTATGAGTCCCAAAGAATCCACCAATTACTCCTCCCTTATTCTTCTGCCAGGTTCTGAAATCTCTCTCAAACTATAATACCCTCCTGAGTCAATCAAAACAGAGTTATTTGACTTCTTTCAGTAAAATTTTTAAAGCAAATAACACCATTAACTTTATCCATTCCTCCGCAGATGCACTTCCCATTGGCTTGTATTTCATTTTTTCCTTTCATGTATTTGTCTCTTTTAATGATTTAGTAAAAGCTGTATCTTCAAAATATTTATCTCATCTGCAAATGAATCCCACTTGTCTCCCAACTGACATAATGCCATATAGAAGTATTTTTAATATTATCGAATAGAGATGATGGAACATATTTTTCAATATTAATATGCTTAATTTCCAAATGGTAAAAATAATGGAATATTTACATGAACCAGATTGAATGGAACCCTTTGGAAACAGCCATTAAGGAGCTGGTTGACCTGTGACTGGGAAGCTTACTCTGCCAGTGAAGAAACTGCCTTGGATTTAGTAGAGTTATTCCTGCACTCTACCTGAGACTCATCATATGATTTGTCATGCTTGTATCTGTTACTTTAGCAAAATGGAATTATTTTTAAATCTTCCATATCCTTGGACAAAATGTTATATGTACATATTGCTTTCATCTTGCATACGGGTGAATGGAAACAAAACAAGCGATGTTTATAATGAAAATAAAACTCTCTTTTTCAAATTTCTTAAATAAAAATGTTTGAGAAAACTTCATTTTCAGAATATGTTAAAGGAACCCTAAAGGAAAGAAAGGCATCTCTTTTTGCATGTTTGTCTTTTCTGTGCTCTTTGAAATGATCAGAATGTCAGGACTTTGGCATTTCTAAAGGTACTCTAACCAGATAGTTTTAATTCCTCTTTATTCTTTGTAATAGTTTATACTCTACAAAAGATAAGCTTCCCTTTCACTACCGACTTTTCTTTTCCGCTTGATAAACAATGATACTTGTTTAATGTGTTCCCAAAGAAGGTTAAATGAACTTAGATCAATTTCAGTGACTTCCTTATTTACATGTCATCCTCATTAATGATATCCTCAAAACTACCATCCAACACAGCTCATCTATTCTACTCTGCTTTCTCCTCTGTCTTAAGCATCCTCTCTAAACAGAAGCCCTTTTTCAATTGCTTGGCAACATCAGTAAGACTCATTTTCACTTGGCACTAAGAAAAAAATACATTGCTGGATTGATTCTGTTGTTCCAAATAAAATCAGAACTAGAAAGCCAGCACACAACTGAAAATTGATGCATGATTTTCTCCTTCAGTTCTTCACCCTAAAATGAGGTGTTGCACGAAATTCCTGATGTTCCAAGTTTTCCAAGATTATAGTAAAAGTCTCAATGGATCATCAAATACGCTGACTTTAGGGTAGAGCATGTCACTTGGGAAAAGTCAGCCACCCTGGTTTCCACCAGCATTAGCCTCTGACAGCCATGCAGTGTTTGCTACTCTGACACATCCTAAGTTCCTGGTGTGCCGACTGAGGGTCACCTGCTTAATAATTCGGCCAATTGCTGCAAGTTCAAAGAAAGCTATTCTTTTCCTATAGCACCACGACAAAGCTTCTCACTTCTTGATTTTCAAGAATCAGAGTATAAAGGACAATAGAGAGAGGGAAAGAAGGGAGGAAGTTACACCCATGAGGACAGAATTCAAAGAGGGAGCAAGGTCAAGAACTTAGCTGAAGTGAAATAATCTTTTGTAAATGAGTGAACAACAAAGGTCAGAAGGGGAAAATTTGCCCATTTTCTCTTACAGTTTGGGGGTTGGGTGGAAGAATTTTCATCCACAACCTCAGGTAAGTGAAAAGCAGTACCTTAGCACACTACTGCTACAAGTCTGTTATGGCTGCCCGGAAAAAAGTTGGTTCAGGCTTTGAAAAGGGTGGAATAGACAATGATAGATATATCAATATATTTATATCAATAGGTATGCCAATATTTTAAAAGTTTTATGTTTTGGGGTACCTGGGTGGCTCAGTCAGTTGAGCATCTGACTCTTGGTTTCAGCTAGGTCATGATCTCAGAGTCATGAGACTGAGCCTCATGTAGGGCTCCACATGCCGCAGGGAGTCTGCTTGAGATTCTCTCCTTCTCCTTCTGCCCCTTCCCCTGCTCCCATGTGTGCTCTTTCTCTCAAATAAATAAATAAATCTAAAAAAAAGTCTTATGTTTTTATATACCCTTTGATCCAATCATGTAGCTTCCAGGAATTTCCCATTTATTTATTTAATAAAAACATTACTTATGGTATGTCAGGTAGTTTTAAGTGTTTAAGAAATTAACTCATTTAATTTTCAGAACAATTTTTTGAGATAGGCACTATTATTTTACAGGTGAGGAAATTGAAACACAGAGAGGTTACATAACTTCCATAGCCACCAGCTAGTATGTGGCAGAGTCAGCATTTAAACTTATGCTAACTAGAGTCCCTGGAATTAACTATATACTATACTACCTGTGATGGTTAATTTCATGTGTCAACGTGACTCACCACAGGGTGCCCATATTAAACATCATTTCTGAGTGTGACCATGAGAATGCTCCAGGGTAAGATTAGCATTTGAATTGGTAGATACAGAAAACTACATTGCTTTTCCCAATGTGGGCAAGTAGGTGGGCATGTACAATTTGCTGAGGGCCTAAAGAGAGCAAAAGGCATAAGAAGGAGGAATTCTCCCCTTCTGCTTTTTTTCCTGCCTCACTGATCAAGCTGGGACATCCCATCTTTTCCTAACTTTGGGCTGAGGCTTCTACCCCTGACTCCCCTGGTTCTCAGGCATTCAGAGTCTGACTGAATTAACACCACCGGCATTCCTGGGCATCTAGTGTGCAGATGGTAGATTGTGGGATTTCTCAGCCCTGATATTGAGTGAGCTACTTCCTCATAATAAATCTCTTTGGATAAATTATATATAGAAAACCAATAAGAGATATTTATATAGCCAATAGAAGATATACAGTCGACCCTTGAACAACATGGGTTTGAGCTGCACAGCTCCATTTATACGTGAATTTTTTTCTATAAACACAATGCAGTACTGTAAACATATCTTCTCTCCTTTATGAGTTTCCTAATATTTTCTCTAGCTTACTTCATTGTAAGATTATAGTATATAATACATAAAGCATAAAAATGTATATTATTGACTGCTATGTTACTGATAGGCTTTGGGTCAACATTAGGCTATTAGTAGTTAAATTCTGGGGGACTTAAAAGTTATATACAGATTTTTGACCATAAGGGTCAGTGTTTCTAAACCCCATGTTGTTCAAGTGTCAATCATATATATTGCCTCCTATTGGTTCTGTTTCTCTGGAAAACCCTACTATACTGCCTAAGTAGTCAGCATGAATGTACACAAAGATTTAGCTATGAGGCTGTTCATTCAACACAAACACATTAATGCCTACTGTGTGCTAAGTGCAGCCCCTCTTTCCTTTTCAAATGGAGGGTAAAAACTCATGGTGAGTCATGAAAAAATTTAGTGGATTATAACAAGAATTTCTTTAAAATAATACAGAAAAGAATTAGAATAGAAATTAACAGAAAGTGAGTTTTGTTTCATGACTTTTTTTTTCACTTGTATGTGTGAGCACAAGCATATATACACAGAGGAGTACTGAATCAGAACACTGTGTACTTACTGTAAGTTATTATCAGGAAGGTTTAAAAGTCAGCCATCTAGTAGGAAAGAAAAACATAAAAATCAGATAAGTAATTATATTGTGTTGTTAAGTTTTTTAAAATAATTGCAAAAAGTTGTCTGACAATAGGAGATTAAATAGATTATGATATAGACATATAATAGAATTCTATCTAGAAACTAAAATTATATTGTTGGGAAGTAATAACATAAAAACATGTGCAAGATACAGAGATAAGGGGAAAGTCAGATTATAAAACAACATGTGTAATATACAATAAAAATATATATATACACACATGCACATATGTGTATTGCACTAAGGACTAAAAAGGATAGTCATCAAGATCTTTCTTGATGTGGAGTTATGCAAAAAAATATTCTTTCATCTATCTGCATTTTCTGCAATTAATGTAATTACTTTTATAAGATATACCCTTATATAAAATAAGATATTTAATGTACATGATTATATAATAAGGATTAGTATAAACATAATGAAAATTCTTGCAAACAATAAAAATAAAGAATTCTAGCAGACAATAAAAATAAAGAATCTTTGCAAACAATGATAATAATAATGAAAAGGACAAACTATCCAATGAATGAGTGGGCAAAGGATGGAAACAGATTATTCATGGAAGAGGAGCTTTTCTTCCTGAATAAACACATCAAGTGATGCTCAACTACACCAGTGACAAGAAATGCAAATTATTACAGATAAAGATAAAAATATCTCTTTTATCAGTGTTGCAAACTGTTAACCTGGCCCTATGAAAACCACTCTAAAAAAATCCTATAACCTGGAATTTCAGAATGGAAATGAATGAGTGGCCACCTTACAAAGGAGTAGGTACTGTAAATATCAAACTTTCCCAGGTACTTAATATGTGCTTTTATTTCTGCCTCAAATTCTCAGGGCCAGAGGTTGGAGAGACTGAAACACTGGCATTGATTAGTAGCCCTACAATATCATGAAATAAATCATTAAATAAGGTACAAAGGCTTCTCCAAAAAAGTACAAACACTTCTAACACAGATAGAAAGATAGTATTCAGGGGCACCTGGGTGGCTCAGTCAGTAAAGCATCTGTCTTCAGCTCAGGTCATGATCTCAGGGTCCTGGGATTGAGTTCTGTGTCAGGCTCCCTGCTCAGGGAAGAGCTTCTCCCTCTCCCTTTGCCCCTCCCCTCACTTTTGTGCTCTCTCTCTCTCTCTCAAATAAATAAAAATCCTTTTTTTTTTTTTTTTTTTAAAAAAGAAGGCTGTCTATCGGAGAGATATATTTCAGAATGGAATATGAACTTCAGGTTTTTTCTTTTATCATTTTTTGGAGAGAAGGCCCATCTGGACAGGACCCAGTAACTAGAAAATATGCATCACTTTTAAGGAGACACAAGACACATTTGGCCATTCTTAGTGGTTTCTGACAGTAATGTCATTTAGCACTTGTATCCTTAAATATTTCATTTTTATAGTAACTATTGGTTACAGTAGTGGTGGTGATGGATAATTGTACTTTACTGTACATTTGACTAATATCTTTCATGAACACTCATTACTTGAATTGTCTTGCTTGTCCTACCTCTTTTCTCCTTTGTCCTGATTTCTTTATTATTTTATTTATTTTATAAACCACTATAAAAAACTTGGGGAATAAGACTGAGACAAATACATGCATAAAGAGTCAAACAAAAGCTATCGCATACCATAAGGCAGCCTGAATTTTTCCCCATAGACAAAGAGGTCCAGATCAAATGGCTTAGCTAATGGCTTATAAGCGGCCTCAGAGTGGGAGTCAGGGATTAAAGTCTCAGGTGCTGACAAGATGACAGTAGGCTATATCTTCATAATCCAGAGAATTGAACCTGATTGTCCCTATGGTCATTACTTCCTATTTCCTTCTCTTCCTACTATTGCTGTAGTCATTTTTCTTTTTAAGATTTTATTTATTTGAGAGAGAGAAAGTGAGCACGAACAGGGGAGAGATACAGAGGGAGAAGCAGACTCCTCACTGTGTGGGCAGCCTGATACAGGGATCAATCCCAGGACCCTGAGATGATGACCTGAGATGAAGTCAGTTGCCCAACTGACTGAGCCACACAGGTGCCCCTCGTTATAGTCATTTCAACCAAGCTCAATAGAATGTGGTCACTGTATATAAGCTGGGGAAATGGGAAGAACAGAGCAGAGGACGAATTTAGTCTGCTCTGCACAGGTAACTGTTTTTGGGTTTTTTTTTTTTTTTTTTTTTTTTTTTAGAGATTTTATGTATTTATTCATGAGAGACACACAGAGAGAGGCTGAGACACAGGCAGAGGGTGAAGCAGGCTCCATGCAGGAAGCCCAATGTGGGACTCGATCCCAGGACCCCGGGGTCATGCCCTGGGCCAAAGGCAGATGCTCAATCGCTGAGCCTCCCAGGCGCCCCAGATAGCGGTTTTTAACATAAAATCTCTTTTGTACCATGTTTCTTATTTGGACTTCTGAAAGTAATAATAATACTTTAGTTGCCTGTCAAGTTATATAACACAGGATATATTTACTTCTAGATTTTAAGCACACACATGCACAGAAACATAAGGGAATATGCCATCACATCCAGCTGTATTTAAAGATTTTCCCAATTAGTTCACAACAGGTGATTAAGCAGTTGTTAAACATACTTTAAGTGAATCTTCAAGGGCAAATGAAACATTTTAATAACAATAACATCACAGCAGCTAAGTACATAAACTAAATAAAACAAAGTAAAATGAAATTAGATAATTACTAAGACAGATTTCTTCTCCCAAAGCTTCCTCAAACCCTCACTGGGTACTTCAGGGTTGAGGGAGGACCACAGTTTATGGCAATTGTTGGTGTCCCCAGGGCTGTGGCAGTGGGTGGTAATATGAAATAGAAAGCCAGTTTGCCAGGATGTGGTTCTGATTCACCATCTTCACAACTGAACTGGGACAGAAGTGAAGAGTACGAATCACCGTAAGAAAAGGGATGTTTTTATATTCTGGGCTGGTCACTGGCTACACAGTGGGGGGAAAGTGGCTAGAGCCAAGAAGCTCCCTTCAACGTTGCTGCTACTGCAACTCCTTTTTTTATCTTTGTATCCTTCCTTTAGAGTTCTAAGAGCTGGAGCTCAAATTCAGTTTTGAGCTTTGAGCTAATAGAGAGAGGGAAGGCAAGAGGTTAAACCAAACAGTTAACTGTGTCTCTTCAAAACTGACATTTAATACAGGGTGTAAATCACTAGGGGAGCCTGTTATTCCTTCAGGAATGCAATTACATAGGGTCAAATAAAACATGAAAGAAACCAACAAGTTTTAAAATGTAGTATGTTCTCAAAAGTAGGCAAGAAGGAATGTGAAGCAGTTCAAATATGCTAACACTCCCTGCTGTCCTATAGGAGAGGATTACAAGGAGAGGTTTCTGCTCTTTAATGATTATGTGGTTAAGCACGGGTATGGAAGCACATCGCCCAATCTGGCTGCTTCCCACTGGACCCTCAGCTTCCCAGAGCTCCCTGCATTCATTCAAAGCAGGTGTAGGCTTTGCTGTTCAGCCCATTACCATTACAGTCCCATTACCAGCCCTGCCCTCCACTTAACACTTTTCAAAAGTGTTTATATGGCTATACAGAATACACTGTGGGTATTTTTTTTCTATTTCACTCACTCCTGCACCCCCCCCAAAAGCAAACCCAAAAACCCACCAGGAGAATCCTTATTCTGTGACTTCAAGATAGACAAAAATTAATGTTTGACTTCTTCTACAGGCTTTCCAATGTTTATTGCCACTTGTAAATAGTGTAGGTGCTAATTTGCTCCATGGGGCAGTGGAAGGTACGCTTATGTTTATATTTTGGGAAGTGTCTGTTACAGCTTAGTGCATTTCAAAAATCTGATGTCTTAAAAATATGACTCACCTTCAGTTTAACATCCTCATGAACTAGAGTGACCAACTCGTCTCAGTTTACCCTATGTTCTTTTTGCTCTAGCACCGAAAGTCCCACAGCGCAGGAAACTTTTCATTCCCAGCAAACCGGGATGACTGGCCATCCTATTTCACACACATAGCACACATTCTCTCTTTATCCCTGTGTTTCTTGCCCTGCAGATATATCCCAGGTGTGTGTACCGGGTGTGTGTACAAACAGGCATACATGTGACAGACCAGCAGATTCTGAATCAAACAATTTGTGATTAGTAATTTCTTTAAAGTTTTGCTTTTAAGCATATGCAACAGCATGGTAGAAACTGGGTCTAAATTGTGTTGAGGAGAGAGGATGGCTGGGAAGGGACACTGAGATCACTACTAAACTAATTATAAAAGAATTCAAACAAAACAGACAGGTCAGCTGGGTTCAGATTCCTGTATAATCACTGACTTTTATAAGCTAGTTCTCACTTCTCCAAGAAAAATACAGTTTCAAATGAGTTGTGACTCAAACTTGACTTTCCTTATCTTGCTTACAAAGTGTATCATACTACAAAGCTGACTTCGCAGAGTCTAATTCCGAAGGGTACAGATTCTATCTGGTTGGTTGAATCTTGGGAGTTTCCTCTGCCCCAGCTCCCCCCTACCTGCCCCATCCCTCACCCCTAACCAGGCAATGGTGGCCCCAGGCTGGTCCTTTTGAATCCTGCCAAGGGCAGGCAGCTGCCCAGGTCAAGCTCACTGACTAGCAGGCACCTTGGGGTATGTCTCCGAGGTGCACAATTTCCTAAGCTCCTTGCCACTTTGGCAGTTCCATGTGCTCCCAGGCCTTTCCAGCAATCCCTTGGCCACCCCACAGATTGCACGGCTACCCTAGCACCTAAGATAGATCATTTTGACTGTAAGCTGAGTTATGAAGGTCTGGGAGTCAGCTGAACTCCTGAGAGCAGTCTAACTGAGCAGACCCAAGACCAGAGTAAAACTTGGTTTATCTTAAATATCTAAGTCCTTTGGCTCTTTGATTCATTCATTGACTCTTTTTCTGACAGTGCAATTGGAAATCTATCCGTCCCAAGAGAATCCACATTCTCTCTCTCTCGCTCTCGCTCTCGCTCTTTCTCTCTCCCCACCTCTCTCTTTGTGGCCATTTTCTTGTTCTGTCAAGAGATGCCAAACTGATACATTCACCAGAAATAACACAAAATAAAGCAAAAAGTAATTATAATTAAATTTTTTTCCGGCTTATGTGAAACTTACCTCAGAGGATCTCCTTTCCTATGCTTAGAACTTGTCTGTCCAGATCAGACACTCTATGAGCATCAGTCTCAAAATTTAGTCAAATGCAAAGAAACTGTAGTAGACAGGGCAAATAAAAGCCTGAAGACTAAGGCTTGAAAGGGTAGAAAGGTGTAGAAAGGTGCCTCACTGCAATTTTCAAAGGAGCACGAGGTATGCGCTGGGGGACAGAACCTGGGCTTGGGAGGCCAACAGATCTAGGTCTGAATTCCAGCCCAGGCACTTATTAGTCATGTGATCTTGGACAAGATACTTCACCACTATAAATCTCAGTTCCTCATCTGTGCCATGGGGATAATACCAGTTCTAATATGAGGACAGGAAATAGCATATGTAAAGCACTCAGTGCATAGTCGATGTTTAATAAGCAGCTTTCACTACCATGGCGATGGATTTCATAGGACAAAGTGAACTCCTCCAAAAGCCCACAGTGCCCTGTGTGTTTTGACCACTGGGCTTCTTCCCTAATGGACATCTCTAGGAACTCTGAGCTCTTAATCTCAGTCCTCCACCCACACTCCCTAACTGGCCTGAGGCAAATCACTTATCTGCCTCAATTACTTCATCTGTACAGAGGAGGATAATAATATTTACCTCCCTCAGAGGAGTGTTGGGAGAATTAATGAATGCTTGTACCCTGAGATCTACAGATGAAAGGCAGTGTAGAATTGCAAAGTATTATTATAAATATTAGTGTTATTTTGACACATTTGTATGCATGCATGTGTGAGCAAATTTGCACCTAGAGCACTGGATGGGAGTATGTGACTTTCAAGTATTATCCTGTGAGTACCCCTGGCAGCCCACGGATGTTTGTCTGTGTAATTCATACACAATAAAACAACTGGTCCCAGAAATAAAAATTTGGGTAGCTGGTATAAAATCAACCTCAACCATAGCGTATGGTTAAGTGCTTTCTAGAAGTCTCTTGGCCAGTGCCACAGTCCTTCTAGCTTCCTTTAGGCATAAAACCTGACTATGTGATCAGCTCCCTAAAAAGCAGTGAAGTGTAACTCTCAGACTTCTCTATCCGCCAATTCAGAGAAACATCCTTGAGCCTAGAAGTGTTTGCTCCTGAGCTAACTGCATCCACTTGCAAAACACACTCATAAAATCCGATTGCGATTGCGAAGAAACACCTCTTTCAACCCACCTCACAGCCCTGTTCTCCCCCTTCCACATCAAGTGCCAAGTTCCAGCTCTTGAGGCTCCTCTCCTCTTTCCATTAAGGCCTCTGCTTCCTCCCACTTGTCCCCATTCCCTACTGACTGGATTCCCTCCTCTTGAGGGGTGAGAAGTAACACTACAACACTATCCACCATACCATCACATCACGTAACTCCCCAGAGATCACTTCTGTGACCTGTGCTTTTAGGAATAAAAGAGTAAGAAGCAAATGGAAGTTACATGAGGAAGTTAAAATTCCCTCGTGCCTTGGGACTGAGCCCTCGGCTGCCATTCCTGCGTGGATGAGGATGCAGTCCCCTCCTCTAATCCAGATACAGAGCAGCATATGGACATGAGCAAGACGCATGTCTGGTCTCCACCATAAACCTTTGCAGCCTGGCAAGAAACAGCAAGGCTTATTCCAGACCCCAATTCTCATTCCTGCTACAGCCATCATAAACGCCTGCTGACACCAAAGAACAAGCCTGTAATCCTCATAAAAGAACATTTTTGAACCCTGGAAACCAAAGAGGGATACCAACGCCAGTTTTTAAACTGACATTCCCTCTGCTCCTGGGCTAGGTTGGACACTGACGAAGCAGGTGACCGCCTTTGAGTTGTGGGTTAGAGGCTGTGCACTGGCCTCCCTATTCCTAACATCTCCCCCCGTGGCTGGGCAGATGGCCTGGAGTTCCCACAACTTGTGGTTAAGACATTGTCTCCAGAAGGCTGTGTGTAGAATGGAAATATGTGACATGAAAATCAACATGTTAAATCATTCCAGCAGTGTGCTGGATCCAGCTCTCAGTAGCTTGAGAGAGCCAACTATGTGCATCTCTTCCCAACTCTACGTTCTCCTAACACTGATGGCCCGAAATCAGCCAGTGGTGCCTTGAAATCACCAAATGCTGCAAATCAGGGCTTTTTCCCCAAGAAAGGTGATTGTGAAACCTTTACTGCACACCATCAATTAGCACCCACTTTTACCCATTATCACTTGGTAATAAGACAGGTTGATGCTGTTGCCAGGGAAAGAAGTCCAGGTTGGACGTGAGTGTGGAAAGCAGGGGGAGTCAACCAGGACAGCAGGTGAGCATGTGTTGCCATTGTCTGGGAGCAGCCAGAGGGTAGTGAATGCCTTGGGGAGGAGTGAGCAGAATGTATCCTTCTAGGTTTTGCCAAAGGTTGGCCTGCCTTGTAGATTTTAGCTGCAAGTAGAGGATGCAGCAAGCACTGCATTCCCTAAGATGCTAGCAGAAGAAATGTGGGGTTTAGACTCTTTGTTGCCCTAACAAACTGTATAGTCTCTGAGCCTCACTTCCCTTAACTATAAAATTCAGTTAACTGTACTCCTTTGATGGGATTTGTGAAGGATTCAGAGAGATAATGTTAATAAAGTACTTGCCCTTGACAGAAATTCTAATATTGATAAGTTTATGGACACTTCACTGCCCTCTTATTTACTCTGTTTCTCAACAGTATTTGTCATGTTCGGTCAATCTGAACCTGAAACCTTCAACCCTTCTGGCTTCTGAAACCCAATGCTCTCTTCGTTTTCCTCCTTCTTCTCTAATCCTGCCTTTATTGGGTCTTTCTTCTCTAATCCCTCTCAAAACTTAATCCAGGGCCTCCTTCTCTTGTTTCTCTGCACAGCCTCATTAGGCAATCTCATCTAGTCCCATGGATTTAAATGTTATCTTCATGCCGATGACTTCCAGACTCCTAGAATTATCCTCTGTCTAGACCAGTGATTCTTCAAGTAGGAACCCTGGACCAGCAGCATCAGCATCACCTGGGAACTTGTTAGAAATGCAAATTCACAGGCCCCACCCAAACCTTCTTAACCAGAAACTCTGGAGGTGGGCCTGACGACAATCTGTTTTATCAAGCCCTGCAGGTGTTTCTGATGCTCCCTGAAGTTTGAGAACTACTGGTTCGGGCTAACATATTTAATAGCCTTATTTACATCTCTACAGAAATATCAGACTTAATACACCTGACACAAAGCTCCTGTTCCCTTCCTAATTCTGCCCACCTACCATGTCTCAGAATTGCTCTCCTGAGACAATAGCATTATCATTCATCCATTTGCTAAACCTAGAAATCAAGATGATCCTTTCTTTCTCCAGCTTCCTCAGTTCACAACTAATCTATTAGCAAATATTATTAATTCTATCTCTGAATTATAACATCAATTTGCTACTTTCTCCACATTTCCCTCACCACCACCATAACTGGGACCACTATCAAACATTGCTTGTTCAAGCAAGACCAATACAACCTTTCCTACCTGCTTCCACTCTGGTTCCCCTCTAACCCATGCTCATCTGTTGCAGCAAGAAAGCTAGATCTTCTTAAAATGGAACTTGGCTTATGTCACTCTCCAACCTAAGATACATTTAATGGCTTCCCTTTACACCTAGAATAAAATCCAAACCTGGTATTATGGTTTCCACGGCCCTGCATGGCTTGACTCCTCCCCATCTCTCTATTACCTCACCTAGTGGCACTCTCTCCTTCTCCCCTCCTGTTTATCACACACACTGGTTTTCTCTCAGTTCCCTGAATGGGCCAACTCCTTTCTGACTCAGGAACTATGTTCTTCTGTTGTGAATTTTCTTCCTCACCCTGTGAGTGGATGGCCACTTTCCATCCTCACAGTTTCTGGTTAAATGTCACCTCTCTTTGTGTCCTTCCTTACCACCTATTAAAGTCCCCTCCACACCCATTATTCCCATCACCTTTTTATTTCCTTCCTGGCATGTCTGCAGCTTGTTAGTTTTCTAGTCAGTTATTTACTCTCTTGATGTTGGTTGTGTTTTGTTTCCCTCTGTCCCCCTCACCCTACCACCCTGAGCGTAAACTCACAAGGGAAGGGGGCTTAGCAACTTCATCACTATCAGTGTCTGGCAAGGTAACTGAGGCAGAGTGGGTAGTGGTTGATGTTGCCATTATTATTATAACATGGAAAGGAGGGCAATCTGCTTCACTCAGTCTATCAATTCAGATGTTCATCTCATGCAGAAACACCTTCACAGACACACTCCGAGTACAGTTAGACCAAATGTCTGGGCACACTGCAGCCTAGTCAACCTGATACATAAAATTAACCATCACACCACACTACTGATAAAACTCAGAAAGATGAAGACGCTCACACTATAGTGAAACCAGGATTCCAATCCATGTATATCTCACTCCAAAACCCCATACTATAGGTGTTGCTGCTTAGTTACTATCATTTTTATTTATAATTCCCAAGCCCAATGTGTGTTACAAAGAAGATGCTGGTTATTCATTTCTTTCTTTACCCAGGAGTAAATACTTTATTCTAGGCTAACCCAAACACATTTTATGATATAGGGGCTCCTGCTCCAAGAAAATAACACAAAGCAAGAGTTGGTGTGTAAACAGTGGGGGGAAGGAGAATCATTTCTGAACTTGGGTCCCTAACCACAGACTGAAAATAAACTATTCTTTTAATTTTTTGCTCCCTCATTCATAGGAATTAAAAGCTTTCAAATGATTCATCACTGTAGCTATAGCTGGCATATCAAAGGCACTCAATAACTGTCTGCTACAACAGACAAGCAAATAAGTGGAAACAGGATGTTAATTTGAAATTTTCTACTGGGGCACCAACAGGAAACAGAAAGGAAATCCTAGCAAAATATGCAAACCAAGATTGTAAACACTTAAAGAAAACATTAAGAACTAATCTCTCAACTCTAGATATGTTCACCCATAATGCAGACTTAAAAGAGCAGAGACAAGGCCTCCATGAGGGTCTGACTCACTGGGATTCGAGATCTCTCACTTGAAAGCCTCTAAAGTGGGGCTTTGGAGAAGAGGATTTCCTGGGGTCCACTTCTGCCTGTGGCTCCACTACTTAGCTCTCCTGCCACCAGGGGAGAGAGAGAGAGGAGTACCCACCCCTTATCCTAGTTCTAAGGAGAGAGGCTCCAAAGGGAGCATCTGGAAAGCCTGCTGTGTGTTTTTCCAAGTCCTGGGGGAGAGAATGCAAGAGGCCGGCTAACAGCAAGTACAGCACAGTAATAACTGCAAGCCGGTGCTTTGAGAGCCCCCCAAATGTGTGAAATCCACAGAAGAATGTTGTCCTGCTGTCATTAAAAATGGGGCCCTGCCCTGTCTAAATAAGCTTCTGCCAGAGGTCAGAAGAAAGTGTAAGAATGCAGAAGCCGAGTGATCAGTGAGGCTGCAGAATGACCAGCCAGGGAAGGGATACCACCCACATCAAACAAGTTGAACTTGAAGAGGCCCCTGCAGGGGAGTCTCTGAGGAACCCACAGAAGAACTTACAAGGTCCAGAGATGGCAAAGTCAGCTGATGACAGCAACAGTCAAGTAAGGACCTGCCAAGTCTTTTGTCATCCCCGCCACTTGGGTCCCCTGCATAGTCAGTGGAGAGAGGAGGAGAAAAGCAAGGCAGGTAAGAAGAAATGGACAGTGACCCCTTTTCTACTTTGAAGGGTCGACCAGAAGTACGACTCAAGCTGGGGAAGAAAGGTGATTTAACACTACACAAATTCAGAGTTTGGTTATTACATAGGACTGGACAATTAATTAGTGAACTGGGGCCATGATTATGACACAAGTCATAATTGCAGGGTATTTTTTTCCCTGGATGATCAGTGAAGCAGCCCAGCCCAGAATTTAATCCGGAGCTTGAAAGTGGGGCTAGCTCTGCTAAATAGATGTTAACTCTCCATGAGTCTAGTTTGATCAACATACTATTTACAGAATGAAAGAATGGTGAATATATGAATAAATAAACCAAACCCTAACAATTCCCAAAGCTAAACTGTCCATGATGGGGAGACAATTCCAAATGCTGCATGTCCTTTCAGATCCCACTTGTCTGTAGCATCTGCTAATGGAGCTTCGAGATAAATCCAGGATAAAATCCTAGAGAAATAAGGAGGTTATTTTATTGATTATTTAGCCAAAAGCTATGATAGCTGAAAAGCTTTTGAATTAAAGGAGTCAGATAACTATAAAAACAACCCTCTTTCCCAATATTCCAACTCCACTCCCTAAAGATGACCCGAAGTCAGCAATTTGGTCTATAAATTTCTAGTCCTTGGGATCCCTGGGTGGTGCAGTGGTTTGGCGCTTGCCTTTGGCCCAGGGCACGATCCTGGAGACCCGGGATCGAATCCCACATCAGGCTCCCCGTGCATGGAGCCTGTTTCTCCCTCTGCCTATGTCTCTGCCTCTCTCTCTGTCTCTCTGTGACTATCATAAAAAAAAAAAAAAAATTTCTAGTCCTTCCTCTATACATTGGCATAAATATAGGGACATGTAACTGATATATTTTGGTGTTTGCTTTTTTAATGGATTCACCATATTTGTGTTATTCAATAATATTTGTTTTGACTGAGTATGTTTTGCTTTCTAATAGGTGCACATAATACTGATATCTCATAATTTATCCAGCCACATTACTACTGATGGGTCTTTAAACTGTTTTTAATTTTTTATCAGAGTGATACAGAAGAATTTTTTCTAATATCTCTGCAGTCACAAATAATGCTTCAACACAGAATTCTAAAAATGAAGTTGTTAGGGTCAAAGATCCATTTCAAATGTAGACAGATACTGCCCAAAATATATTAATTTATATTTCTACCAGGACTGTCTAATGGCATTTACATCCCCCACACACTTGCTAAAGCTGAATATTATCAAGGTATAGTCTTTTTTCCAATTCACTCAGTAAAAATGACAACACAATGTTGTTTTTATTTGCATTTCCTTCATAAGGAGTCCAATCATATTTTTTTTGTTTGTAGACCATTTGTACTTTTCTGAGGTCAACGATCTATTCATGTACTTTCCCCATTTTTCAATTGGGTTGTTCATCTTTTTTATTTGTGAGGTATGTTTTTATTTTGTGGATACTAATTGTTAATTACATGTTTGACAGATATTTTTATCTCAGTCTATTATTTGTGTTTTAACTTTTTAAGTGCTTCTTTGAGGAAAATTTTATATTTTTATGGGAAAAAAAGCAGCATTTTTTCCTTTGTGGATTCTAGGTTTTGTGTGTTGCTTAGGAAGACCTTACCCCAATGAAATATTTCTCCATTTTTCCTTCTAATACTCTTGCAATTTCGTTTTTTCAAGTTGAAGTTTTTTAATTCATTTGGAATTATCGTAGTGTGAAGTAGATATCTGTATTTATTTTTCCAAATTGTCCCAACACCATTTATTCATTCTTTCTTCTTTGGTTAAAAATATCATTTTTATTATAAACTGAATTCTAATTCATTTCTTCACCTGTTTGGAAATTTTCTATTCTGTTCAATTGTTCTTTATTTAGGAGTAATAGTATTTTACTTTAATTACTATAGCTTTAAAGAATAATTTGATATTGGACAAGTCAGGGTCCAGCTCATGTTTCCTCATTCATTTTTAAAAATCTGGTATATCTGAGAATCATTTTTCAAATTTAATAACAATTTGAATTTATTAATTTGCAACTGATGTGACAGCTTTACAGTGTTAAACCCCTCATTCAGAAATATAATTTCCATCTTCATTTACTGAGGTCTTCTTTTACATCCTTGAATAAGGTTTTAAAGTATTATTTACATAGGTTTACACATTTCTTGATAGATTTATTCCTGATGTTTTATAGTTTTTGTTGCTTTTGCTATTACACTTCCTAAATTGCTGGTGTAGAGATACTACAAATATCTTATATCCAGCCATTTTATTAAAAATTCCTTTAGTTAATCCTCTTTGCTCCTCTCTGGAAACTCTTTATTAGTATGACTAATATTTTGACCTCAGAACCAAAGGTGTGAAACATATTCATGTATCCTTTAAATATCTGTAAGATTTTATGTCCAACCAGAGAGAAAGAACATGTAAATACAGAATTCAATCAGACAGTACATGTTAAGGTGAAGAGAGTTATTAGTAACCTCAGTAGGAGGTTGTGGACTTAAATCTGATGGAAGAATTAGGTATTTTGTAACTTGAACCCAAGAGAAATGAATCCCATTTGAAGGGTTTATAATTGGGAGTCTCTGCTGTCTTAGCAACAATGAAAGGAGGTCAAGATATCTATTGGTGATGACGGGAGAATCACTCTGGATATACAGATCCCAGGTTCCTTTCTCTTAACCTATGCTTACTAGAGATGATAAAAGCCAGTTTTCTAGCAGTGGTGAAACTGACCACTTCAGGTAGTGTTTCCAATCTCATGGAAGTTTAGAATTTAATACATTCTAAAGAAAATCAAACTGAAATTGTTGATACTTTTGTGTTATATTTAAGATAATTTGGGTAAATTTGGTAAATTTGATATTGAACAGCCATTAGGTTTCTGAGAGATTAGCCTTGTGACTTCAATTTGAAATGTGTAGCTGAATAATTGACTTTAGAATTAGGGATTTATTTGGGGGCACCCGGGTAGCTAAGACAGTTTAGTGTCTGACTCTTGATTTTGGCTCAGATCATGATATCAAGCCCCAGGTGTGCAGCCTGCTTAAGACTGTCCCTCTCCCATTGCCCTCCCCCACCTACAAAAACATAGTAATAATAAAAAGAATTAGGGACTTACTTTGAAATATGAAAGAGAATTTGACCAAATTTATAAACAGTATCAGAATGTTAAATAATATGAACTATGCCACACTTACAGGTTTAATTTATTAGATTTATAAAAGTTGTATACATATTAGAAAGTTTTGGTTATTATATTAGGCATATTTAAGGCTTTGAAGAAAATTAAATGTATCAAAGTTATAAGTGCATTTTATTTCCCTGAAGAGAGTGTAATTTTGGGAATGCCTTAGGGGCATCTGGGGAGCACAGTCAGTTAAGCAACTGAGTCTTGGTTTCAGCTCAGGTTGTGATCTCATGATTCTGAGACTGAGCCCCACCTCAGGCTTCACACTCAGCACAGAGTCTGCTTCAGATTGTCTCTCCCTCCGCCCCTCCTGCTTGTGCTTTCTCTCTCTAAAATAAATAAATAAATCTTTAAAAAAGAACTAATTTTTAAAGAATTGTCTACAAAACTTAAGTGACTCAAACATTTTTTTAAAAAAAAGTAAAGGTGATTGTTCTTATTTAACAACACTTACAAAAAGACAAGATTTGTAAGTTGAACTTAAAGGCTTAGAGAAAACTAAACTTTTAAAGTTTCTTACCCTAATACATTGAATATTCATTTTTAAATATACTAATTGGTTTCTTTTGCAAATAAGTTAGAAATGCATAGCCATCACAAAATTCATGCTGATTATTTTCTTAAATTTGAGTTAGATGATCATTTCACTGGAAATAATGTCAGTTTTATTGCTTTTCTCCCCTGTACTTAGACCTTTTAGTCCTTTCTCTTGTTTGTATCTTGGCAAACATTAGTGCAGATGGTGACCATGTTTTTTTTTTTTTTTAGATGTATTTATTGGGGATCCCTGGGTGGCTCAGCAGTTTAGCAGTTTAGCGCCCACCTTCAGCCCAGGGCGTGATCCTGGAGTCTGGGGATCGAGTCCTGGGACTATGTCCCGCATTGGGCTCCCTGCATGGGACTGGGGAGCCTCTGCTATGTCTCTGCCTCTCTCTTTCTGTGTCTCTCATGAATAAATAAAATCTTTTAAAACTCATGAGAGACAGACAGACAGACAGACAGAGAAGCAGAAGGAGAAGCAGGCTGAGCCACCCAGGTGTCCTGACTATCTATGTTTTATTCCTGATTGTCATGGTAGTACTTCACCATTAAGTATGAAGTTTGCTGTCAGTTCTTAAATATAACTCATACTTTATCAAAGATATTTCTTCCTATCCTTAGCTTAAAAGATTTTTATTATAAATGAAAATGATCAAAAATTATAATTATGATTTTTTATCATAATATCTAACACTTTTTTAGCTTCTATTGAAAGATCATGAGCTTTTTTTTTACTTTAATCTGATAACAGGGAATTACATTAGTATATTTCCTAATATCAAAATTTTCTTGCTTTACTATGGTAAATCCCAATTGGTCATGATATATTAACACACCACTAGATTTTACTTGGTAAAATTTTTAGAAAGATTTTTATATTTGTATTCACAAACGAAAATTGGTCTATAATTTTATCATCTATTATTTTGTCCCTTTTTCCACTTCTAAAAAACTTTATTTTTTAGAGCAGTTTTATGTTCACAGAAAAACTGAGTGCAAAGTACAGAGATTTCCCATATACCTCCTATCCTAAAACATGAACAATCTCCCCTAATATCAATATCCCATACCACATTGGCACATTTGTTGTAATTCATGAACCTACATTAATACATTATTATCACTCAAAATCTATAGTTTACATTATGGTTCACTCTTGATGTTGTACACTCTATGGGTTTGAACAAATGTATAAAGACATGTATCCAGCATTATGGTATTATACAGAATATGTTCACTGCCCTAAAAATCCTCTGTGCTTCATCTAGTCATCCCTCCCACTTTCCCCACAAGCTCCTGGCAACCATGGATCTTTTTATTGTCTCTTTAATTTTGCCTTTTCAAGAATATCATATAGTACATAAACTTTTCAGATTGGCTTCTTTCTTTTTTAGCACTGAATAATATTCTAGTGTCTGGATGTACCAGTTTGTCCATTCACTTACTGAAGGACAACCTAATTGCTTCCACATTTTGGCAATTATGAAAAAAATGCTATAACACATGTGCAGGTTTTTGTGTGGACAGAAGTTTTCAATTCATTTAGGTAAATAACAAGGAGCACAATTGCTGGATCATACGGTAAGAGTATGTTTAGTTTTGTAAGAAAATGACAAGCTGTCTTCCAAAGTAGCTACACCATTTTGCATTCCCAGCAGCAATAAATGAGAGTTCCTATTGCTCCATATTCTCATCAGCATTTGGTATTGTCTGTGTTGTGGATTTTGGACATTCTGATAGGTATGCAGTGGTATCTTGTTATTATTATTATTTTTTTTTAAATTTATTTTTATTTATTTATGATAGTCACAGAGAGAGAGAGAGGCAGAGACACAGGCAGAGGGAGAAGCAGGCTCCATGCACCGGGAGGCCGATGTGGGATTCAATCCCGGGTCTCCAGGATCGCGCCCCGGGCCAAAGGCAGGCGCCAAACCGCTGCGCCACCCAGGGATCCCTCTTGTTATTATTTTAATATGCAATTCCCTAATGATGTATGATGTGGAACATCTCTTCATATGCTTATTTGCCATCTGTATATCTTCTTTGATAAGGTCTGTTCAGTTCTCATTTTTTAATAGAGTTGTTCATTTTCTCATTGCTGAGTTTTAAGAGTTCTTTATATATTTTGTATAACAATCCTATAGCAAATGTATCTTTTGCAAATATTTTCTTGTAGACTGGCATGTCTTATCTTTATGTTGACGTTGTCTTTCTCAGAGCATAAGTTTTTAATTTCAATGAAGTCTAGCTTTTTAATTATTTCTTCACAGATCATTCCCTTGGTCTTTTATCTAAAATTTCAATTTCTTTAATAGATACAGAATTAACCAGATTATCTATTTCTTCTTGAGTGAGTTTAGCAGATTGTGTCTTTCAAGGAATGGGTACATTTCATCTAGGTTATTAAGTTTATGGGCATAGAAGTGTTCATAATACTCCTTTATTATCCTTTTAACATCCATGATATAACGATGTTCCCTCTTTTATTTCTGATATTAGCAATTTGTGTTTTCTTTTTTTTTTCCTAGTTAGCTGATTGGAGGCTTATTGATTTTATTGGTCTTTTCAAAGAACCAGCTTTAGATTTTGTTAATTTTCTCTACTGACTTCTTGTTTTTAATTTATTTTATTTTTGCTCTAATTTTTATGATTTTTTTCTTCTGCTTATTTTATATTTAATTTGCTCTTGTTTTCCTAGTTGTCTAAGGTGGAAACTTAGACTACTAATTTTAGATGTTTCTTGTTTCCAATACATGCATTTAATGCTATAAATTTACTTGTAAGCACTGTTTTTGCTATATTCCATAAATTTTGATAAGTTGCACTGTCATTTTAATTTAGTTAAGAATATTTTTATATTTCTCTTGAGATTTCCTCTTTGACTCGTGTTACTTAGAGTTGTCCTGTTTAATCTCCAAATATTCTAAAATTTTTCAGCTACATTTCTATTATTGACTTTTAGTTCAATTTCATAAAGTCTGAAAGCAGACATTGTATGATTTCTATTCTTTATCCTTATTTAGTTGTACTTTTGACCCAAAATGTGGTCTCTCTTGGTGAATGTTCCATATGACCTTGAAAAGAATGTTTAATCTGCTGCCATTGGATGAAGTAGTCTATAGATGTCAGTTATATTCAGCTGAATGAGGTGCTGTTGAATTCAACTATGTACTTACTGATTTTCTGCTTGCTGGATCTGTTCATTTCTGATAGAGAAGTGTTAATGTCTCCAACTATAATAGTGGATTCATCTATTTCTCCTTGCATTTCTATCAATTTTTGACTCATGTTTTGATGCTGTGCTATTAGGCATATATACATTAAGTATTATGTCTTATTGAAGTATTGACCTCTTTATCATTATATAATGCTCCTCATTATCCCTGATAATTTTCCTTGCTCTTAAGTCTGCTCTAAAATTAATATAGTTACTCTAATCTTATTTTTAGATAATAAAAGCATAGTATATCTCCATCATTTCACTTTTATATATATACATGTCTTTATATTTAAAGTGAGTTTTTTTTTTTAAAGATTTTATTTATTTATTCAGAGAGAGAGAGGCAGAGACACAGGCAGAGAGAGAAGCAGGCTCCATGCAGGGAGCTGGACGTGGGACTCGATCCCGAGTCTCCAGGATCACACCCCCGGGCTGCAGGCGGCGCTAAACCGCTGTGCCACCGGGGCTGCCCTAAAGTGAGTTTATTATAGACAAAACATCTGTCTTTTTAAGGGTGTGTTTTTTGCTCTGTTTTAAGTAACCTCTACACCCAATATGGGGTTTAAATTCACAAACCTCAGATCAAGAGTCATGGTCCCCTAACTGAGCCAGCCAGGCACCCCCAATCTCTGTCTTTTAATTTATGTATTTAGACCGTTGACATTTATAGTGATTACTGATATAGCTAGATTAACAGCTACTATATTTGTTACTATTTTCAATGGGTTGCCCTTGTTTTTTATTCTTTGTCTTTCACACTTTTTCTACCTTTTGTGATTTTCATTGAGGACCATTTTATTCTAACCCATTTTGGATATTCCACCTCCTTTGGTCAATCTTATAATTTATAATTACCTAGAAAATTATACATTTCATCAAGATTTTCAAGTTTATTTATATATTTTTGTTTAGATAGAATTCCCAAGTAATTCCTTCCTTCCTGCCATTTTGTTGCCTTTCTCACTCCAAATATATTTGATGTTCTCTTTCTATTAAACTATAAATGGAATAGCAATAGGGTTTTTTTTAAGATTTATTTATTTATTTATTTATTTATTTATTTATTTATTTATGATAGACACAGAGAGAGAGAGAGAGAGAGGCAGACACAAAGGCAGAAGGAGAAGCAGGCTCCATGCAGGGAGCCCGATGCAGGACTCGATCCCGGGACTCCAGGATCGCGCCCTGGGCCAAAGGCAGGCGCCAAACCGCTGAACCACCCAGGGATTCCAGAATAGCAATAGTTTTTGTCTATTTCATAAGTCTTTTCATTTTATGTCCTTTTGATTTTATTACTAAAATATTTTTGTGGTTTTTACAGCTTAAAAGTATTTGTACTTTCATCTCTATTATATTGTTCTTCAATTTCATTCATTCATTTATATCTTTCCTAGTTTTATAAGTTGACTGCTTTAAGCAAGGCTATTTCATTTAAGACTGTCTATTCCAATAATCATACATTCTGGTCCTCACCAATAGGAGTCCAATATCATTATTCTGCCACCAGGTGGCTGGCTAGTGATACTGAGATTCGGTGACATAATAGGGCTTAGGGTTGATATCTGCTGTTGATGCACTGGGTATCCTACAGAGGTAGGGGCCAGACCCCATTCATAACTTCCATCCCCACTGCCATACTCTCCATGAACTCAATGAGGAATCACTTGGAATCACCAAGGAAAGTAGCTGCTGACTGACTTCTTGGAGTGGGTCATCTGGTTCATCCTTTGGCCATCTGATTATTGAGAAGGTCCTCAGTTGTGAGGATACTTGGTCAGCATTCATAAATAATCGCAAATATTGTCACACTCCAGGTCAAAGACAGGACAATGGTAGTGGCTCACCAGGTGCAGGTGATAAGGGGGTGCACTGTTTGCAGATAATTTAAAAATAATAATAAGGCCAACTATAAATTAGTCTTCTTTTTATTAGCAGCATGTACTGGCAATTCTAAACAATGTCAGTGATACAATATACCTCCCTCAAAAAGTCTTGTTGATTTACGTTTTAAAAACTGCTTGCACCTGGAGCAGACCACTTCTACCACCTGCCCTTGGTATGTCAAAAGTTTCCATCCACTTACTCTAGCCCTAGACCTTCTTATTGCCAATCTTCCCGTATTATTTTTTTCTAGTCTCTGTCCATTCAGACAAACACTAGCCCCTGATTATTGACTTAGACTCTAACCCAGGATGTCCCGGTTTCCAAGAAATGTGAACAAAAAGATGTACCACTTACAATTCTGCCCAGAAGGAGAATTTCTCTTTATCATTGTCGATTGTCATCATTGTCGATTTTCATCATTGTCAATTTATCATTATCATCACACACAACTGAGGTTAATAAGTACAGCAGTCTGCATATACTGCAGAATCATCATCCATAAATCATGTTTAATGTTTTGTTTCCTTATTTAAATGGTCTTAGGGTGCTCTTCCCACCCATGAGGCTATATCAGTGGGTTGAAGGAGATACGGTTATGCATCAAAGGTGGGAATACTTAAAATGGGCACCATCTGTTCACATAGATTACCAGTACCTTTAGGTCTTTTAGAGCTCAGTCTCATGGGTCCCACATACCTTGTTGAGAAAGTGCTGCTAGGCACACTCAACCTTATGGCTTGTCAGATAAGATAATATGCAATTTATGATATGCAGTTCTGTAGCAAACTAAATAGAGCCCACATCGGGATAGCAGCTAACTGGAGTTCCTACCTAAACAATTTCTCAAGAATCCAATGGAATTCTCCAAAAAGATGGCGCCAGTTTTTTTTTGGGGGGGGGGGGTACCAAATTACTTTATTTGAAGGAATGATACAAACGAAAGAAGTAGATGTTTTGGTACAACTTATAAAAAAGGTAAAGGTAACCCCAACATGCATGATGCATGCACTGCCTCGGTGACCAGGGAAGTCACCCTGTGGCTATGGGAAGACAGCCTAAGGCTTAGCTCTCACTATCACTGTTTCCCAGGGTGTGCTTGTCAAAGAGATACTCTGCCATGCCAGATTCGGGAGCCCCCATCTTGCGCAGGTTGGTTACATGGTCACCCAATTATTTGATGGATTTCACCTGCTCATTCAGGTAATTAGTCTCAATGAAGTCACACAAGTGGGGGTCATTTTTATCAGTGGCCAGTTTGTGCAGTTCCAGTAGTGACTGATTCACGCTCTTTTCCAAGTGTAATGCATACTCCATTGCATTCAGCCCATTCTCCCAATCGTCACGGTCTGGTTTCTTAATATCCTGAAGGAAGATTCGACCACCTCATTGGTTCTGCAGCTTCATCAGTTTCTCAGCATGTTCCCTCTCCTCATAAGATTGGTGGAGAAAATATTTGGCAAAGTTCTTCAAAGCCACATCATCAAGATCAAAGTAATAAGACATGGACAAGTAGACGTAAGACTCATAGAGCTCCAAGTTGATCTGGCAGTTGATGGCGGCCTCTGAGTCCTGGTGGTAGTTCTGGTGCACCTGCGAGGGGGACGCGGTCATCATGGCGGCCTTGTCTTCACTGGTCATTTGGGATAGTTGCATAAGGCTAGAAGGAGTCACCATTCTTCTATGTTTCGAGTTTGTGATAGTCAAATATCTTTGCAATATCGCTAAAAAATAAAGTATTGCTTTTGAGTTCCTGTTCATTTATGTTCTTGAAGTTATTTGAATAAAATTATTCATAACAGTCCTTTACTATCCTTTTAATACTTCTAGGATCTGCAACGATGATCCCTCTTTTCTTTCTTTCTTTCTTTCTTTCTTTCTTTCTTTCTTTCTATTTATTTATTCGTCAGAGACACAGAGAGAGAGAGGCAGAGACGCACCTGCGAGGCGGGGCAGGCAGAGGGAGAAGCAGGCTTCTTGAGGGGAACTTAACACAGGACTCAATCCCAGGACCCCAGGATCACGACCTGAGCCAAAGGTAGACACTCAACCACTGAGCCACCCAGGTGCCCCAGATAACCTCTCTTTCATTCACACAATAGTGCCTTGTGTTTTCTCATTGTCTTAATCATATGTTATTCATCTTTTCAAAGAACAGTTTTTACTTTTGTTACTTTTCTCTATTGTCCATCCATTTCCTATAGCATTGATTTCCATTCTTATCCTTATTAATTTTTCTACTTAATTTTGGTTAAAATTCCTCCTTTTTCTGTTATTTTAATGTGGAAGTGTAGATTACTGATTTTCAAACTTTCTCCTTTTCTAACATAAGCACTTTTAAGTATAAGCACTTTTAAGTATAAATATCTGTCTGTCCTAACTCTGGAAAACGAACAAGGGGTAGTGGTAGGGGAGGTGGGTGGGGGGATGGGGTGACTGGGTGATGGGCACTGAGGGGGGGCACTTGACAGGATGAGCACTGGGTGTTATACTATATGTTGGAAAATTGAACTCCAATAAAAAATACACAAAAAATAATTTAAAAAAAGAAAGAAATTTCTGACTGTGCACTGCCTTAACTGTTTCCTTTAAATTTGAAATATCTTCATTACTATTCAGTTTAAAATATCTTCTAATTTCCATTGTGATTGACTTGCTTGATCCATAAATTAGTTGGAAATATATTGTCCAACCCAAGCATTTGAGAACTTTTTAGATAGTTTTTTGCTGTTTATTTCTAATTTAATTCTGTTGTTTTTAGAAAATATATTCTGAGTAATTTTCAAGGCTTTGTAACTTATGAAATTTGTTATATGGCCAGAGAGTAAAAAACAAATCTTATTATCTGTACAATAGGATGTGGTACAAAGTAGGCATTCCATAAAATATTTGATGAATAAATAAATGAATGAAGAGTTGCCACACACACAGAATAAAGTGATGCACAAATTACAGAAGTCAAAAGGGAGTAGTGAAATCATGATGGGGCAGCAACATATAACTTTTCTATAGTTGAGAGTACAAAGTCCTTGTTCTATAACAATTGGATCTTGAGTAGGTACAGAATGAATGTTTGAAATCCTGCAACCAAAAGATGAAAACCAAGGACAAAGCCTTAAGAAACAGACAGCAAATGCTGGAGATAGAAAGAAAACAAATCAAAAGAGACCAGTGAAGTGAGACCTCACCTCTCCAGTTAGTTAAGATTTGACTAGTTTATTAATTGTCATTAGTAGACTACAAATGATTTAAGAAAGCCTCATGTGTATTAGTGCATGTTTTAATAATTGACATATGGGCAAAGACAACTCTAAGTAAACTTATATATAGGTTCTTTTTGTTTCTATACCAATGCCTGTGTCTTTTAATGTCCTAAATGAAGTATCCCATAATATACAGTCACCAGCTAGGTGCCCTGGTCAATGCTCAGGATAATTCAATCTACTAGGGCCCCATTCACACAGAATAATTATGTCCAGCTGGAACGTTCCCTGACTCAATGATTAGGTTGGTCAGTCTTACAAATAGAGAAACAATCTCTCAGATGGGAACCCCAGCTGGTCTTGTTACAGCATAGAATTTCTTTACCCAGAAGAAGTGTAAATGAGAAAGAAAGAAAAGAAAAGAAAAGAAAGAAAGAAAGAAAGAAAGAAAGAAAGAAAGAAAGAAAGAAAGAAAGAAAGAAAGAAAGAAAGAAAGAAAGAAAGAAAGAGAAAGAGAGAAAGAAAGAGAGAAAGAAAGAGAGAAAGAAAGAGAAAGAAAGAGAAAGAAAGAAAGAAAGAAAGAGAAGAAAGAAAGAAAGAAAGAAAGAAAAGAAAGAAAGAGAAGTAAAGAAAGAAAAAGAGAAGGAAGGAAGGAAGGAAGGAAGGAAGGAAGAAAGGAAGGAAGGAAGGAAGGAAGGAAGGAAAAGGATTTTCTTTTCTTCATGATTAACTCTTTCTCCAGTAAAATTGCTTTCCGAGAGCATATATTTTGGAGTTTCTTACATATACTATCTCATCCAATTGAAAATTAGAAGAAAAACAACAAATTTCTGTACTTTTTAAAAGATAACTTTATTTCTATGTGAATACAACATAATTTAGCAAATTCCATAGTGATGGTTGTTCCGATTGTTGCCAATGTTTTGCTATTGTAATAAATGCTACAGTGAACACCTTTCTAACCTATTATTGTACTCTTATAATATTTACTTTTTAAAATAAATGTTAAGAAGTGGAATTTCATTTCTGTAGCCCTAGTAGCTAGCAAAATCCAGAGCAGAGTAAATATTATGATGAATTGACACTGTTCAAAGAAAAATTTTTTGGTTTCACACACTTTTAAATTCTTATTTAAGTTTCCTAAAAAATAAAAAAGCAACTTCTAAAAAAAACAAAAACAAAAACAAAAACAAAACAAAACCAAAAACTCTAGGCCTAGGTTTGCAGCAGCTAGAAGTTTCTGGGGCAACTCTACTGACCATCCTGTCTGAGACTCACTTCTCTGTGGTTTGCAAGACAATACTACTGTGATACATAAAGCCTACCAGTTCCCAAAAGGCTTTCTTTCTCACCTGAAAGAATAAAAAATACAGAATTAGGTAAGAGACATCTGTTTCCCCTATTCAGCTTTCCTTGGATCAAGATGCTAATTTTCTAATTGTTTTTCTCCCATTGAAGAGCTGCCTTTCCTTGCAAGGCAGAGTGGGGAGAGGTCCTTTTTGAGTCTTTACTTCAGAGGCCTGGTGACCCAGGGTGCTTGCTCGCTTGCTTGCTTTGGAGGTCACCTTTGCTGCAAGCTTTTCATGTGCTTGACATGCTTAATTTCATCAACTGGACCTGAAGAGGTGTTCAGACTGTTCTGGAATTCTGCATATGTCAATATGGGAGACTATTAGACCATACGCCAAATGCTTTAGAATACAAACACCTCATAAGTTTAAGTGCGTATTACACAAAATATTTTATGAGACTATATGTTGATTATATTCCCCTAATATCAGATTATAAAATATTAAATATGGGAAAAATGTTTTTGGAATAATTATTGTTGCTTTTTGGAGTGTGGTTGGGAAGGGAAATAGAAAAGTAAGAAATATATGTTAGCTTAATTAAGCACTCAAATAGTTCTTTCATGTTATTTAAATATTTAAATCAATACTAATAAGTAAAAATCATATATTTTGATATATTTTCTTACTTGCCATCAAGCTTCAAAATTTTCATGAAAATTCAGATTTATAAGAAAAAGTTAATATCAGATGACATTATGGAAGGATTCATAATAGCTCCCTGCTCATAGTGGCATACAGTCAATTAATTTCCCTGGGTCTTGGAATCCTCATCAATAAATGTTGAACTAAGCAGTTTCTAAATAACCCTCTCACCCTAAATGCCATGAGTCTATGTATTTGGAATGAAATGATTCATTGCTCTATAGGTCATATATCTCTCTCAGGAATGTAAGGAGTTAACAAAAAAAATCTCAAGATATAAATACAGACTTTTTCTGAACTGCCAATAATCTATTACTTACTTGAAAATAACCCCAAAAGTAGTTTGTTGATGCAGTCATTTCTATAAGCATTTCCATTTCAGAGGAAATCACACACACACATAACACAAAAGGAAATCACTAGTCTATCTGTATGTATACAGTATGGCAAGGCTGGAAGAAACTTTCAAAAATTTTCCTCAACGTTTAAAAGAGTAGGGATACCAAATTTGGAAGATTGGAAAAATCTGGACTTTGAATCACAGATTTAAAAACTTCAGTTTAGTTATGTATGAGGTTATGTTTAATGTGGTCTACTTATTTTCTTTTGCTGATTTGTAATGCAGTTGTAAATGCTGAATTTTGATTAAACTGCTCATTCACTGATTGGTGATGATGTTAATGATTTTTTAACATTACATCTAGTCATTTAATAATGACCCAGTTTTACTGTTTTCAACCCAGAAATAAGGCAGCACAATGCAGTGAAAGAACATCAGATAAAGCCAGGAAGATCTGGACTATAGGCTAGACTCTATGACCTTGGACAAATGGATTAACCTTCTGCATCTCAGTTTCCTCTTTTGTAAAAAGAGAATATTGAATTGCTTAGGTCTCTTCTTCCTTTAAGATTCTATCATTCTATGTATGAGCTGACCCACAGTTTTCCTCATTGCCTATCAAGATCCTAATTCATCTCTGATTCTAATTCTAATAGAATTGATTTACAATAGGAATTTCTTGCTTTAACCTTAATAATGACAATAGCAACAACAAACCAACATCCTCTACCCCATCTGGCTTTTGAGTATATTCCATTCTCAAATACAGGAGCCAAATCAAGAAATACAAAGAAAGGCTCACAAATAGAAAGAAAGGATAGAAAATCGAAAAGAAGCTCAAGCACAGATTTTCACACCCAGGGATAAGAAAGGGGAACAGGTATAATTAATAAAGATTCTTTACTGCAAGTGGCATTAACCTAACTCAAACAAATATAGGCAAATTAAAGGAATTTATTAACTCACATAAATAGACGGTTGGGAAGATCCATCTGGCTTCAGGTATACCTGGATCAGGATCATAAATGACAATATCAGGAGTGTCTCTCACTTCCTTCTTTGATGGGGACTTTTTCAACAGATTTTTTTCTAGATCACCAACAAGATGATGGCTGAAAGCTGAAGACTCAAAATCTATATAAGCTCAATAACCAAGAGGGAGAAACATGTTTTTTGTTTCCCAAATAACTTCAAGAGAAAGTCCCAGGAAAGAATAATTTATTGATCTGACTTGATCATGTACCTATCCTTGTACCAATCAGTGTAGCCTATAGGATGGATTCTCTTATTTATGTGAGCAGTGTAGGTGATGTTTCCACTTCTGTAGCTGGAGCAGGGAGTATAGTCAGGCCTATATGGAAAGCCATATGGAATGGGTTGCTCATAGGAAAGAAGGGTTTTGTATTCTGAAAAAGTGGGGAAATCATGCCAGAAAGATCACAAACAGAAGGCCACTACAATAGGTTTCATTTGGCATTGCAAATCAAGGATAGATGGTAGTTATCTGGGATGATGAGTTCTGATAAAAAGGATTCTGAGGTATGTGAGGGCTCACTAAAAACAAGTGTGAAGATTGATTAGCAATGTCTTCTTTCTTTTTTTTTTTTTTATGGACACGGTAGTGGGCAATATAGGTATGCCAACCATATAGTTACTATTCCCTCTTAGTGTGATGTCACAATTCAGTTCCTACTAAGTATGGTCAATCCAACCATGAACCCTTTAGAATATCACAGGGATAGGCCCTTCTTTTGAAAATTTCCAATTATTCATGCTTATAAAGCTACCTAGATTCTTAGAGATGGGAACCCCTTCCATAATGGAAATTCTTAAGTTTCATTCCAAGTCATGTTGGACTTTAGGACACAAAAAATGATCATAGCTAGTGGTTCTTAACAAAGGATATATATCAGAATCACCCAGACAGTTATTTTTAAATATACATGTTTAGCCTCTATCCCTGAACTTTCTGGTCTAATAGATGTTGGTAAGATCCTAAAATAGCAAAATATGATTATTATATATGAAAGTCATACATGCTCATAGTAAAAACATACAGGACCAAGAGAGGTATGAAAGTACCTTTTCTACATGAAAAGTAGAAAGTCTCCTCCCTCCCAAGGAGGAGAGGTGGGGAATGGGGAAAAAGGAAATTTTCTTTCGTCTTATATAAATGTCTATATTGTTTGAAATTCTTTTTTACAACAAGCCTGAATCAGTTTTTTACTTTATAATACGCTTGATAACCTAAAACACTTATTTTGATCAGAAACTACAATCAGTGTCCATGCCAGCCAAATTGTCTTCACTGAGACTATTCTAGTTGTAGGTAACAAAAACAGCATAAAGTATTTTTAAAAGTTCTTTTTGAGACAATATGCTTTACTTACTTCTCTGAGGTAACCCTGTGGGCAGGTTATATATTCTTTCTGAAGCTTTCTATACATATAAGTGTATATCTATATCACAAAGGTGGCACAAACTCATAAGTATATGCATATCTCTCCTTTTATTATTATTGTAAACATGTTCTACAATTTGCTTTATTTACTTATTTTGGCCTTTTCCCCACAGGATCTATCTACACTTTCATAAAATCTATCTCCTTTTAGTGATATAATATTCCAAGTTTTTCCCCTATACTAATAATGCTTCAGCATACATTCTTTTAAATATATATCTGGGCAGCTATGCAAGTACAGCTATGGAATATATTCCTCCTTAAGTCATATTAGTATATATGTGCATTTAAATTTTTGACAAATACTATTGAATTACCCTCCAAAAAATTATACCAATTTAGGGATCCACTCATACTGTGACAATATCTGTCTTCCCTGCTCCCAGATGGCAAGTCTATTTCAAAGAAAGCTTCCCTGATCACCCTGAAATATATCCTGGTCAAGAACCACGGTGTTTGAGGCTATTATTTAAAAAAAGAAAAAAAAACCCTCAGAAAAACAAAACCTGTAATTTTTTTTTTGTTTTAAATCTTAGGATACTTCTTGGAATAGGAAGTCATATGTGAAATGATTAAGTTCTAGGGATCATATTCTATTGGATCTCTTTATATACTAGAACTGGTATTGAAAGCTAGCAGCTTATGAGACTTTGGATGAAGATCGCAAGACCTTGCTTTTGTCACCTGCATCAGGATTTCAGACCACGGAAGCTACACAGATGAAATTCAGTGACTACAAGGTGAATCTTTTCTGTCCATCTGGACTCTTCTCTGGCCTGGGATCACAGTGTGATTCTGACCACTCAGTGATGGTGGACCCAAGGCTGAGCACACTCAGAAGAACAAAGTGCTTAGAACTTTCTTGAAAAGTGATTTCCACAAGAATAAAGTACAGCTCTAGGAAGTTTAGACACAAGTACATGCACACACACACACACACACACACACACACACACCTAGACCTTATGTAGAGAGACACAATGTTGTGTATTCTTAATCTTGCTAAGATTTAGCAATTGACAAGTGAAAGTAGGAACTTTCTCAAGTTTGTGTTAGGGTACCTGAATTACATTTACGGTATTGAATAGGTCAACCCCTAATCTATGGGAGTAAAAAAGAGAATATGATAAAGTACCCAGATAATCTAAAACACTTATTTCAATCAGTAACTACGGCATCTGTCCCAATCAAATGGTCTTCACTGAGGCTGTTTTGGTTGCTGGTGACAAGAGAACAATCTAAGCTAGCTTAACACACAAAGAAAACAAGATGTGGGTAAATTAATGTTAGGAGACAGGGTTTCTTACAAACACCTAAGGCAGGAATTTTGTAAGGGACTAGAACTAAGACTTGAGAAACCCCACTATTTCCTAGGCACTATGTGCTTCCACCTCTCATCTCTTCCTCTGCTTAGCCTTTTTCATCTCTTCTGTTCTCTCTCTGCAGGGCAGCACTCCACACCTTTTCCAACCCTTGTGGTGAGATAGATACTTTACTGTTCTTGAACTTCCATCATCTTAGTTCCAGTGACATGCTGTATCTACTGGGCTATCTCAGAATCCAATTTTCAAGTTCTTGAAAGAATCCAACTGGCCCATTTTGGCTTGATGTCCACTCAACCTTGGCCAGAAAACGTGGGTTTGTGTAACAATATGACAGCATCTAAAGTTTAATGGGTGCTAACTATACTTTTTAAGCATATATAGCCTTTGGAGCCCTCCTTCATCAGGACCTTGGAACAGTTTTTAGAAAAAAGAGGATATATATATATATATATATATATATATATATATATAGCCTTTGGAGCCCTCCCTCATCAGGACCTTGGAACAGTTTTTAGAAAAAAAAGGATAACTGTGACTTGTGTGGATATCCTAAAAGATGGCTTTGACTCAAATCTTTCCCTCAGAGTCTGAGAAAATTATGTGCAGAGAGAAAGAGACATGCATATGAAAAGCTAACTTGTGCCTTAGAACTCCTTTCAATAATGCTAGAATGGGACTAAACTGCAGAACTTCAAGAGTCTGAAATACCAGAGTTCTAATTCTAACTCCACATTTACTACCTGTGTGGCTTGGACAAGTTTCTCTACCTCTGTGCTCAATTCCTTTTTATTTCTGTGAAACTGTGAAAATAATACACACGGCATGACACAGTGTGCAGAGAGTTACTAAGTGGTGCTACCTCCAAAGCACTTACATATTGACAAGGATTTACAAATGCTTCCTCTGTAATAAGAAAATGTCCAGAGGAGATTTATACCAATAGGATGGGAAAAGTGGATAAACAGAGTGTGCTTGCCCTAATGAGTGTTATCATTTTATATAATATTATTACATAATAACAAGAGATAATAATTACCAATTATTATATATACTGTGATGGGAAATTTTCTCAGTGCTTTACATGTATTTATGTAATTAGCTGAGTTACTATTACTGCCCCATTTGGAGGCACAGAGAATTTAAATAACTTGTCCTGGGTCACACAGCCAGTAAGCTGTAGAAGTAGGACTTGAGACTAGACAATCTGGCTCCAGTGCTCACATCTTAACACTACTCTGTACTGTCTTCAGCCCAACTATATCACAGGCTATCCCATCACATGTGTTCCTGAACCAGAGAGGTGTCTGTGGATATTCCAGTACAGGGAGAAGACAGTGTGCCTTCAAGTTTTCAAACTGGCTAGAATCTCCCCTTGTTTATTCCACATGCCCCTTTTAATGAGGTTACCTCATTGGAATTAATGGATTGTTATTCTTCTTGATCGGTGGTGTAAACCGTAAACTCTGAGATAGTTTGCCTACCACACTTAGTTTAAGCTTTGGAAGATTTACTTGCAAAAGCTCTTAGAAGCACCCATGAATAAACAAGAGTGAAAAGTTATACCAAGGATAGACATTTTTGTTTGCACTTTTTTTTTTTCAGATCTATCCAAACAACTGGATTCAAAAGCTTTCTCTGACACCATAGGCAAATGCTTCTTTTCCCCAAGCACAGATAGCCTGTCAGAGACCACACAGGCCCACTGCTGTGGTAATTGGAGAAATCTATAAATGAAGCAAGGTTTTATTTTTGCCAGTTTCTACCTTAAAAGAGTCCCAAAGAGCAAGACACTGGTAAGTGGCAGTGAAGGCTGATGACTTCTAAAAGAATTAGCGGACATACATGTGACAGATGCCATTAGTTAGCTGGCCCAACTCCCACTCTCAAACCTACCTCCTTTGGCATCCTTCATTATAGAGGCTAGAAAAGCCAAATATTTGCTTTCCTGCTCTCCTGCAGCTAGCGTTGGCTATGTGAAACAGTTTTATCCCCAATGAGGTATAAGTGGAATTCTCCAGGAGCTTCTGGCAATTCTTCCCTTTCCTGATATAAAGGACAGATGTCACTAGCACCATCCCTTCTGCAACTGCCTTCTTCTGGCCTTTGATATACCCTAGTGCCTAGAGCTATGGCAGCCATCTTGCAACCCCAAGAAATGGGCCAACAGAATTGGAGAAATACTAGCTCTGGTATTTTTTTTGAGCTATTACCAATCACCCACAGCTATTTACCTCCAAAATGCCTATTATATTAGTAAGATAGTTTAAGTCACTGTTAGTAAGGTTTTCTATGGATGCCGAAAGTATTCTTATTGATACAGTATGACAACAGATACTTTAGCCCATTTATTGCCTTTTAATTCTACACCTATTCATTTATCCCTCAGAAATCCCCTAGAAGTTGGGTTAAAGAGCATTACCTAATCAAATCACTAAAGTGATTCATGGGGCACAGATAATCAAAATGAGAGTTCTCTTTATAGTTTATTCCCTTATCATAATAACTATTTTAATTTAAGACCAGTATCACATTGTTAATAGTATGGTGGTATACTCCATTATTAACCAAACTTCATGTTAGTCAGTCTAATACACACTTGGGGTCTAAAAGAGTATACAAAGCTATTTTTTTACTTCAGTTACATATTTCAACTTTATAGAGTTTATGGTTGGGAGAAATGGTTGTGGTCATTTGTTTTACCTCACCCTTCTCCAGTTCTCAAATAAAGCC
The DNA here is from genome assembly GCF_048418805.1 of Vulpes vulpes. Classification (NCBI taxonomy): domain Eukaryota; kingdom Metazoa; phylum Chordata; class Mammalia; order Carnivora; family Canidae; genus Vulpes; species Vulpes vulpes. The sequence continues at coordinate 91,224,485 of NC_132785.1, forward strand.
TCCCAAATATGCCCTTTATAAAGAGCACTCATATGACCACCTCCTCACGGGCACTAAGAAATCAAGTTCCTCCTTCTTGGATATTCTCCTCTATTCCTCTACACCTAGAAATGGGCAGAGAGACTCATGGGAGCAAAATGAACCCCATTAACTAATATCATTGTGTGCATAACAGGCACTCAAATGTTTATTAAATTAATAAATTAAGAAGGAGTATCCACCATAAACTAGGGGTTTCAGAGAGGCTTTTTAGAAGATGTGGTCTGCTTTAGTCAGTTTGGGTAGATTTTTTTTTATTTTTTAAGATTTTATTTATTTATTCATGAGAGACCTACAGAGAAAGAGAGGCAGAGACACAGACAGAGGGAGAAGCAGGCTCCAAGCAGGGAGCCTGACGTGGGACTCCATCCCAGGTCTCCAGGATCAGGCCCTGGGCTGAAGGTGGCGCTAAACTGCTGAGCCACCCGGGCTGCCCCAGTTTGGGTACCTTTAACAAAACACTGCAAACTAGAGGCTTATAAATAACAGAAATTTGTTTCTCCCAATAAGTCTAAGATCACAGCACTGACAAATTTGGTGTCTGATGAGTCCACTTTCTCACGGACATCTCTCTTCTAGCTGTACCCCACATGGCAAAAGGGACAAGGGATCTCTCTGGGGCCTCTTTTATAAGGATACTAATCCCAATCATGAAGGCTCTACCTTCATGACCTGATCACCTCTCAAAGGGGATCCCTCCCAAAGGTGGGGAGGGATATCACTCCCCTATAGCATCCTATAACATCACTTTGAGGATTCAGATTTTAACACAGGGATTTTGAGAGGATACATTCAGTCCAAGCATGGTCTAAACAGTCTTAAACATTGTTTGTGACCTAGCCAAGTAGAGAAGTGATAGGTAGAGCAAGCCAGAAAGAACCCATGGCATGAAATGAGGTACTTTACATGAATACAAGAGGGCTGCCCTGGGAGAAGTAGAAATAATCTCATGCTGCAGAAGTGTGGAGTGTGAAGCAGAGAACTTGGCAGGGATTGAATCAGCATGGCTCTTGGCGATGGAGAAATGTTTGAAGGGTTTTTAAGAAGGAAATTGGCATTGCTTTGGATTTTAGAAAAATCACTTTGGGGACGGTTAGGGGGTGGATTGAAAACAAGAGACTGGATTCAAGGAAGAGAGGCTTATTATGAGTTCCTGGAGAAATAAGAGGCCATGGGGTTCAAACTAGTTAATCCATTTGCAAATATACTAAGCACAAATTTCAACATTTCAAAGTATTCCACCGTGTTGAATTCAAGTCAACCACATGCTCAGTTGTGTACCAGCCAGACAGTATAAAGCAAGGCTGACCCTTAGACCCTCATACTCTCAGTGAAAGGGAGGTGGCAACAAAGACTAGGGAGCAGGACCGGGAAGAACCTAGTCGTGCGCATAGGCCACCTACCCGGTGTTAAGGAGAGGGCACTTGACAGTTGCCCTACTGCTCATCCCTGACAGTTCTGACAATGATTGTATAGCTTAGAAGGCGAGAGCCATAACCAAGGCCATACAGTGACCAGCCCAGAATAGTCTCTGGCACCTGAACCCAACTGCACGCCCTACATTCCAGATTACAAAACCTGCTGCATAAAACTAGTTCAATTAAAATTTAAAATAAAACAAAGACTTGTTTTTAAAAACAAAACAAGCACAGTTTTTCAGGAAAATGTCACGAACCTGGATGAAACTGTAATTTGGGAAGTTGTAAAAATATGGCTGTACCATCCCACTGGCCAACGCCTGTCACATGACCATGAAACTTGGGAACCGCCCTGGGGCTCCACCTTGCCCAGTTCTTTCAAGGCTATGTGAGGATGAAACCAGAGTGGGAGGTCAGCTACACAAGATGGTCCATTTAACAGCTGATCTGCTGGGACCAGTGCCTAAGAAGTTAATTTCTAGCTTTGAGATGGTTTCTGGTAATTGTAGGTAATTTAAAATATAATTTCAATTTAGTTGGGAAAAAACTCTGTTTGCAGTGTTTATGCTCATCACTCTAATTTAAGGTCTAGAATGTGGGATGAACTGCGTTTCAATACACGCCCATTTTGCATCTTCCTGATTTTACCACCAGTGATTATAAAAACAGCCTCAGCAAACCTCAGTCTGCACTACAAGACAGATGCCGCAAAGCTCAGATATAAAGTTTCACATTGCTGGAAGGTTAACTGTTGTGCATGTTAATGATTATCAGATAGATGAAGAAAACCACAAGGCTCCAAAATGTAAAAGCCCCTCAAAAAAATCCAGCTTGCCCATGTTTATAATAAGGCCACTTTATTATTCTTTTTTCAAAGAAGGATGACTATGGCTGAGCTCAGTGTGGTCTGCAGGCAAGCTTAATGGAGGAATAATTACACGAGGCTTCTTGTGAGTGGGCCAAGAGAGCTTCCCTCCGGTTTGTGTGTTACAAACTGCTCCACACTGAGCCCTGACTGTCTACAAGGTTGCAGGGTTCACATATTTCTTACCACAGTGAGATCAAATGTTTTAAATGTACAGGTTTATTTTAAGTGAAGAAGAAATTTAAGTATATATTTTATGTGATTTTATAAAGATTTTTTTTAATTGTCTACAATGTGAATAAGAGAGCAACTCAATGACAGCAACCCTGGCAATTATTTAGAATCCAAAGAACCCTTATGCACCAAATCTGCCACTGTTGCTCACTTAGGACACATGCAGCCAAATGACTAAGAAAATAACTGAAATAAACAATTGATCTAATAACCTCGCACACAGTTTCCCATCTAACCAGCTTGCAAAACTCTCTCAAATAAAGCTCAGGGCAGAAACAGAACTACACTGCAATGACAATGACACTGTGTTAACATTGGCATTGGAAATCATACTCCAAGTCTGAAAACTGAGGGTCAAGGGTCAGACTTGCTGGTTGCTAGTATCTAAAACCTGCCTTCAAAAATAGACCCTAACTAATGTCACCAAGCAATCATCAAGCAATACCACTTAGATCATGAAGATTGCCTGGAAAACTTTCAAATGGAGCTGAGAAGTTTAACAACTGAGAAACAAAATGTATTTCACAGTAGCAGACTCAAATTAATCTGGCTTTGCCAAATAATGACACAGCAAACAAACAAGCTTTTAAAAAATTTTTGACAATCAAAAATTATTACATGTACCTCATTTAAAAACAAATTCAAATATTACCAAAGTGAAAATTAAGTTTTTCTCCAACCTCAAACCTCTGGCCCCCCTCTATCTCCTTCCCCTGAGGCAGCCCCTACTATCAGGTTTTTTTGGGTGCTATAGTCTATGCATAACTAAATCTGTGTATTTAGCCACAGTGGTGGCTCTAGAATTTCTACACAGGAGGGGCTTAGGGGCTGCAATCTGAGTGGATGTAGGTAAACTGCATAAAACTACATTTGCCTGGTATTTTACATAAGGAAGAACATATAAATTTGAGCATCAACAGAACTAAGGACAGCAGCGAGTTATAAAACCACTGAAAAAATGGGAATTCATGAGTCTGTACTAATAACAAATAAACAGTAAATAATAAATAAATGAGGGACAGAGAGCCCTGGGCTATAGTGAAATACAATGACTGATGGTGAATGAAGCAGTACTGGAGCTGAAGAACTATTATTTTGCAATCATGATAATAAAGATTGGATCAGACAGGACTCATCAAAGGATGCTTCATGGATATTAGTACCATCTTAAAGTTCCGCCCTAGGGACCACTTCTTAATTGCAAAAGTGGGGTGGGGGGCAGTAATTACATAACAGAGAATTTGGACAATACCTTGACCAAGTCATCGAAATAAATGTTACTGGTGACAATAGACATGATAACCTGAAGGACATAATATCACCTATGTAGTACTTTGGAAACATCGAACAAACCTAAAATGCGGAGTATTCTATTTTTAAAAAGTGAGGGCAGGAGTAAAAGAGAAGAGTGATGGTAGTGAGGATTATAGTCTTCAAAAAAGCTAAGCTAAGGTTGTAAAAGACAAAGAAACACTACAAAAATGTTCCAGATTAGAGGAGGTGAAAGAGATATGACAACCCAGTGCAACACCAGACCTTAGACTTGATTCTGTACTGGAAGGGGAAAAGGCATTGTAAAAAAGACTATTAAACCAACCAACAGAATTGGAATTCAAACAGTAGAGGAGATGAAAAGCCAGCTATAGGTTTGATACTGCTGCTTCTATCACACCACATCCTGCCAGCACCACCCTCCCTTAGGGAGCTCTGAGTCCTTAAAAAGCCCTTAGAGCTTCTGCCCACAAAACTCCCTCTTTGTCCAGGGAAGCAGAAAGTGACAGAGCTCCAAGGAAGGGTAGGTTGTTTCTGCAGCTGGAACGAGGGGCCATTTTAAGTTTTGCCTCAGGAACTGGAATTTTATACTACATCAATGATACAAGCCCAAGACTGAGGATCTCCTAGAAACTGCATCGCACACTCCTTTCTGGTCCCCTCAGATTGGCTTGTGCTAAGCTCACTAAAAACTTCATCTTACTTTAAGTTCATGTAAAGTCAAAGAAATTCCATTTAAGAATAGTGTACAGCAAATGTGGCTAATAATTGCTTGGGAAATAAAACGAACGAATGAGTGAGTGAATGCATGAATAAACAATGAAGGCATTTGAGGAATGCTCTGATAATGAAGACTACTTGTATGACTTATGTAGGAAAAACAAAAAGAAAGTGTGATTTTTCTACCTTAGCTCTCTATGAACTATGCTTAGGTAATATAGTCATTTCCCTGTATTTGCTTCTGAATGTAAATGCTTCTGTATTCGAACCAATATTAAGTCTGGGAATATAAAACAGTAAAAAGGAGAAAAATTTCTTTAAGGGACAGATAGAAACACAATGCGCTCATTATTGGACTTCTCATAAGATAGTCAAAAATGGGAAATTAAACATATAGTGCAAGAAAACTGTAATAACTTTACACTCAAATGAAACTTTGAGATAAATGTGTGTGTGAACAGTGGGGGGAGGAAATTGACAATGATTAAGTGAAAGAATAAACATGTGAACAAAGCAGAATCTGTAATTCACCCTGACAGAGAAAAAAGAAGCTGGATCAAAACTCATCAGGCCCCTGAATGCAAGAAGCCAAGGTACAGATATGTGGCTGCTGGTGCCAGGTGAGCATCCATGGCCAGGTTTTGCTTGGCTCTAGAGTGGTGGAAGTTAATATTCTCTAGCCCACTGATTTGGGAAATTTGGAAATTTGTTCCAAAAGCAAGAAGAGGTTCAAGGAGCAAATGTTTCTAAAAAATAAACAAAACAGCAACAAAAACCAACAAAAAGAAATAAGTATATAAATGTCTGTGCATCTAAAGAAAATCATCCTACAGTGTTTACTGGCCATACTGAACACCCTGCAACCTTTCCCATTTTTCCAATTCTACTTCTATTGCAGCACTTTGATTTTGCACTGGAGAAATTATCCTTCTCCCACTGAATGCATCGTGGTGGGGCTGTCAGCCAAGTTGTGTACTTCAGGCACCTGGCATGTAGTAGTATAGATCAATAAATCTATCTGTTGAATGAATGAATGAATGAATGATCCCAGCCCTCCTTTAGCCAGGCAGTGAGACACCTTTCTCCCTGAGATGGGGTCTTAAGTGACATGTCACAGACTAAAAAAATTCCAGAAGCCAGCTCATCCTAACAGAGATGTTCTAACGAGACCATCGTTTTTGTTTCCTAGTCCCTGGGATTCCTGTACAATGATTCCTGTCCTTTCGAAGCCAGGTGCCTAAGCTTTGTTTTATTCAAGAACTGTCATATATCCTTCCAATAAACTCTCCCTCTACTTAAGTTATCCAAAGCTCATTTCTGCTGCTTATGAACAAAGGATCATGACAGACATACATTTCTCAGCTTGCCCCTATGGAGTACACCAATTATTATCCCCAAATATGGTATTGGTAATAAGAAGGTTAGAGAAAGTTTATTGATTTTTCTTTCTGCTTTTGTTTCCATGTGTCTAGTTGATTTCACCAAAAATACTTACAAGCAGGCACCAGAGGAGCTGAAACAAAAAAATTTCAGTTCTTTGCATTCTCCTGCAGGAGCTCTTTTTTATTGTATCTAAAAGTATCTGTTGTTCAACAGATGTTAGCAGAGCTATAATGTCTTTATGTTAACAAACTACTTATTTCTAGATTAATTTCAAAGGATGTACTTGCAATTTACTAATATCCAAAGCCCCACCTGCCACAAATTTCTCGATTTTCACATCCGCTCAGGAATAGCTTGCAGCAAGAACAGGGTATCACTTTTGCTGCTAAATTTTCAACTTTCCAAGTTTGCCTAGCTATGTAAAAAACAAACTTGAACAATTCCTAGCATCATCCTTTTTCAAAAATACAGTTTAAATATCCGATTTTATGTAGCAGCCTAGTTACTTTTTATTGAAAAGACTAGAGGAAATGGTTATTGCTATTTTGTTTTCAAGTAATTATTTTTAAGTAAAAAATATCTATTGATAATTTTTATTGTGTTGGCCATGATTTCATACCTAGTGCAGTTCTGAGCACCTAACTGATGTTTAAGAAATAGTACACAAATTCATGAACAAATGAATACTTTGTTTTTAATTGTGGGGCAATTTTGGTTTGATGCACCACTAAGAGTTGGTTAAAGAGTATCTATTGCATAGCCATTTTTAAGTCAGTGGACACAAATGTTACAGCAACTAGCTATTTTTGATGGTTCCACAAACTCTGCAAAAGTTTTAGAGTCTTAAAATGGTGCTATTAAAGAATGAAAGCCTACAGTCTGCCTGGGATGATCCTGTGGTAAAATTAATACACTGGAGGTCCCCCTCCCCAGGTACCCCACCTTTGCCCTCAAATCAAGCTAGAGGCTAGACTTCATCTGAAACCACATCTTATTGGCTCCTTCCCTTCCCCTATCCTTTTCCCCTCTTTACCTTACAGATTCTTCCCAAAGAGCAGTCAAAACCCTATCTCAGACTCTGCTGCTACTGAACCCAACCTAAGACAGACAATATGCTGCTATCTAAATAGAAATGTTATGTAGCAACACCAATCACCAATGAAACTTGAAATTTTACCAAATGTTGGGATGACTGCAAAGGATATATCATCATAGTATAGAATCAGACAAATGACAACCATAATTTATTGAGGGCCTTCTATGAAGACACTATCTCCTTGAATTCTTTTCACAACTTTCTTAGTTAGACATTACCACTCATACCTCCAAAATAAAAAAATTAAGAATCAACAACATCATCCAAAGTCAGATAATCAGTACATGACAGTTTATTTTTAGTATCTCCATAAAAGGTCTCATAGGTTGATCATAATGTTCCAAAAATACTCTGAAAGAAAATGGCAATGTCCCTCTGTCTTCCCATTCTTTAAAAGTTGTGGGATAAAGCCCAACTGGTCTCTTCAGAAATGACTGATATGTTTCAAGACTTACTCATGAGATCCAAAGCAGATTCCGCCCTCCTCCAAACAAAAAACAAAACAAAACAAAAAAACCTCATCTTATCACATCACCTCCTTTGTTAACCATAAAAAATAAACTAACCTCCCCATAGCCAAATGGAGTAGGTGATGGTTGTTAAAACAGCATTTTAGCTTTAGAACTTGAAAATGAGAGCAAGTAAAGAGCAAGTGACCCACTGACAACCAGAAATACCAAAATGCTTTTGTTAGGGATCTAGATGAAGCAATTACAAGCATCTTCACAGGCTGTCAACCTCAGATATCTATCTTCCCTTGAAAAGCTTGTGTGCTCTGTCATCATGAGGTTATCTCAACCTTTTCTGAGCCTATTTTTATTTTCAGTCTGGCTTACTTCATAGGATAATCATCTCCTAAGTTCACTTCCCATCATGAAAAGCAGCACTACACTAATGCAACCCTAAAAAAGCCAAGACACACATGGTCTAGTCCTCAAACAGGCCTAATTTTAAAAAGGACAATGTAAAAAGTCAAAAATGATTATAAAAGAAATCCATATGCTAAGTGAAATAATTCAGACACAGAAGGACAAACACTGTATACTTCCACTTGTATGAGGTACCTAGAATAATCAAAGTCATAGAGACAGAAAGTAGAATAGTAGTTGCCAGGAGCTGCTGGGGAGAAGGAGAAAAGGAAAATTATTTAATGGGTCAAGTTTCAGTTTGAGATAATGAGAAAGTTCTGTAAGTGATAGTTGTGAAGACTGCACAATGCAAATATACTTAATGCTACTAAACAGTAAACTTTAAAAAGGTTAATATGGTAAATTTTATCTCATGTATATTTTACCACAATTATTTTTTGAAAAAGAAATTTTTACGCTTACCATATTTTTTCTAATCTTCTCCTAAGCTTTCTCAAAACCCATACTCACCAACACAGTCTCTTCCAAATCTACTGCCAAACTTCTTAAAACTCCACCCTTGCCATTACCTTGTATCCCCCTTCTCCCCTCCTTTTCCTTATGAGTCCATGTCATTTAAGTACATGAGAGATCGAACCCTCATCCTGGGGTACGGAGGGAGAAATCATGAGCCAGCACGGTTCTCTGCAGCAAGCAAGAAAGGGAAAAGGCTAGAAATAATCACCTGTAGTTATTTTAATTTCATCATACACATTTTATTCTATGCTTAAGCTTTCTCAAGCTTCTATTGCCTCTAATTACCTGAGATCTGATGAACAAATCTGTATTTTCCACTGACATTCATGATTTCAGTCTTCAGGTCATGCCTCAGTCCCATGTTTACCATGTGTTTATACACGGATTAGAGGTTTTAGAGCAGAGAGTTCTCAATTTCTGGCCATAAGACAGAATCACTTAGGGAGCTAAAATCTTGATGCCCAGGCTGCAGCCCACAACAGTTGATTCAGTGACAGCTAGGGCTGGGGACTCAGGCAATGGTATTTTTTAAACTCCCAACGTGCAGTTAAGGTGCTTCTCAAACATTTTCGTGAATATTACAAAGAAATCTTGTCAAAAACTCTGATTCTGATTCTGATTCTTATCTGAGAGGTCTGCAGGAAGCCCCAGGATGCTGCTTTTGTAACACATACCAGGGTAATGCTGAGTTGGCTGTCCCTGGGCCCCGCCTTGAGTAGCAAGGCTTTAGGGAACAAGAGCCTTTCAGGTTTCCTTTCTTATGGGACACTTATTATACACATGGCCATTGAAGGCAGGCACAATGGGGCTTCCCAGCAGAACAGGTCCTGAAGATCACTGGGGACAAGGTGTGGTAGCACAGGGACTGTCACTGCCTCTCAACAGCAGGTGCTCATTGCCCTGCCCTAGTGTGGCCTCAGCTACTCTGCTTCTACTTCTAGGCTGGTTTAGGTGTCAACCCACTCAACCCCCTATAACTCCAGATCTTTAACAAGTCACTCAATTCCCTAAGCCTCCATATTCTTGTGTGTAAAATGGGAATAACGGTGTCGCTATTTGACTATATAAGGCTACATGAAGATTAACAGAGAGAATCTTGTACAGCACTGGTATGCCTGCCATGATACATGCCTGGCTTTATGTCTGCCCAGGCTGCCAACAAAGAATCAACTTGCTAATTCTCTATTTCCCTTTTGTGTCTAGACATCTGATATGTACAGGGCATTAATTGTAGCCCCTGTCCCTGGAGGACTGGGGCCATCTGTGTATCTTGGCTCTGAACAGGAGGGATAAAGCACCCAGAGACATACATTTTCATGCTGATGGCATAACCAAAATACTGATATGATTTTTGCTCTTTGAGTGCTGTTTTTGTTTTTTTTTTTTTAATTAATTTTGTGCTCAGAAATGCTAAATGCTACCCTGCAAAGGACAAAGATAGTCTCTCAAAGCTCAGAACCTAGTAAAGGGATACTAGCTAACATTGAGTGCTTCTGACATACTAAGCACTGTTCTACATACTTTGTGGGGTTTAACTCACTTGATCTTTACCACAACACTGTGACCTAGGGATTATTACCCTCCTTTGGCAAACAAGGAGACTAATGGCTCAGGAGGTTAAACCACAGCCACACTGCACAGCTAGTAAGTGGCAGAACCAGGGTTCAAGCTCCAGAGGCTTTCTCCGGAGCCCACCGAGACCATCAACATCTATCTTGTTTTTTGCAGAGATGCCTGATAAATGGCATTTTCAGATACAATGTTCTCATGTATATGCCATGGAGATATATACAAAATATCCTGTCTTCTGGCAGGAGCCTAAAAATATACTAAAAAATAAACTTGCAATTCCTCCAGTTTATGCCAAAATTCAAGCAAACCATTCATAAACTTCAGTATTATTATTTGCAACATGGCCTATTTTTAAATTGCTGCTTTCTTGCAATTCATGGTCACTTGTTTTTGTCACCTACCATCTAAAGCTCCTTCCTATCTCTGGGAAGGACCTGCCACGTTACTTCCTGAATTCCCTGATTCTTGTTTTCTGCCTCCTCTGGTCAGCCTGGGTATGGACATTTGAACCTCATGACTTCACCCAGACAGTCCTGTCTGGAACTTGAATACAAAGAAGTAAGGAGAGCAGACAATTCATCCGAGAGCCAGAGGAGAGGGCAGCACAGCCAGTGGCACCAGTGTCAATAAGGGGCAGCAGCTGTGGATTAGCTCTCAGACTGTTGCTGGGCATGATTCTGGCCAAGGCTCCCGCTGCAATGCTGCCTGATTGTGTTAATTTACCAGAGCTGCCATAACAGAGTACCACAAATTGGAGAACTTGAAACAACAGAAATTGATTCTCTCACTGTTCTAGAGTCCAGGAGTCTGAGACTGAGGCCTTGGCAGGGCCATGCTCTCTCTGTAAGCTCCAGGGAAGTGTCTTTCTTGGCCCCTTCTAGCTTTCAGTGGTTGTGGGCAATCCTTGCTGTTCCCTGGCTGGTAGCAGCATCTTTCCTGTCACTGCCTCTATCTTCACATGGTCTTGCCTGTACGTTCTCCTATGACTCTGTAGGTAAAGCTCCTATTCCTTTCTCTTACAAAATGTCCATCAGTGGATTGGGGGCCACTCTCATCCAATAAGACAATATTTTAACTTGATTATATCTAAAGCCCTATTTCCAAATAAGGTCACCTTCACAGGTACTGGCGATTAGGACTTCAAAATATCTTTTTGGGGGACACAGTTCAACTCACAACATCTATATTCCTGCTGATTTCCTGGGCCTGGACCTTTGGCCATCCCATTGATCTTGTGTTCAATTTTCTTATAAATTCTTTTCCAGCTTAAATTAACAAAATTAGTTTTGCTTCTTGCAGCTTGGAACCTTGACCAGTCTTATTTCTACCTCTATATTCCTTGATTTTCCACCTGAGAATCTCCATTCAGAGGTCACTAGGGATGAACAGAACAGTGGCTTTAGGGTGGCAAAGGCCAAACTGCTTTAAGGTCAAGGCTAAGATTCCCATTTCACTCTCTGGATCAAGGGGGCTGAGGAGAGGATGGCCCAGGCCAAAGTTAAAGGAAGGACTCTGAGCAGTCCCGACCTCATGACTGAAATGCATGTAGAACCTACTGATTTCCTAAGCTATGAGTTTGTTCTCAGGCTAGATCTCCCTTTGGACCAAAATTTGAGTGATCTTTGCCTCTGGCCAGTGGATGGTGTGAGGCCTGTTTTGATGGCAAAGGACCACACTGCTTGCATCAGATCCCATAGATGTTGCCCCAGTCTGTATAATTTTCATCAAGTCATGACAGCAGCACCAAAGGGGCCTAACTAGCATTTCAATTGTGTTTGGTCTAAAGTTTCTAAAACCTCATCAATGCTATTAAAAACAATAACATTATGCCAGAAAGAGTTGTGGAGGAAACAAAACATTATGGGGTTCTAAGAAACATGGTAATCAAAGACAGCTGAGTCTAAAAAGACAAATCCATGTCAATGACTTCAAGGAAATAAAAATATACTTAAAATGTTTGAGTAAATCAACTTCACAACTGGCCATTAGGAGAAGAGTAGCAATACTAGTTTATTTGCCCTGTTTTGCTTCCTTTTTTGACCTGTCCCTTGCCAACTTCATGGAATTATGGTAGGGCTAGGGACCACATAAGGTTGGAACTGCCTGAAGCTATCTTTGCCATTATTTGCAGAGAGCATGTTTGAGAATTAAGCCAACCCAGGAAAGAAGAATCCAATAGATACACATACGAAGTTATTATTTTATTTGAGTCCCACAATCCAGCTGTATCTAAAAATACCCATTTAACTTCCAAGTTATTTGAACCAATAAATCCCTTTTTTTGTTTGTTTGTTCAAGCTAGTTTGAATTGGAGATCTAACCTTACAAATAAATGACAATATACTATCAAGTGTGCATATCTGCTTTGACCTACTTTCCTTGGATTGCTGTTGGCCAGGGAATATTGTGTTTAATGGACCACATATTTCAACTAAGATGATGGTTTCTGGTTTCTGAATTTCTGTCATCTGGCATGCTACTGAGAATATGTGCATACAAAACACACACATAAGCTAGCGGAGACACACTTTCATAAAGCAATCTTCTGACAAGTGCATGTCATTGAATTATGATTATACTTATGGCATTGACCAAGTAAATCAACTAACCTGAATACAGAAGTCTTTTACTCCACCTGACACAAGCCCTGTCCATCACTATCTTACCACATCAAATGAACGAAATGACAATTTACTTCCCTGAGTTTCAGCATTTCCCGGTTACCTAATTAAGCTATGCCATTTCACATTTGATATATTCACAGATGATGTATGGGGAGTTCAGCTCCCAAAGAGGCAAGCCCCTAGACCTCCTTTCCTGTGTCTCCCAATTCAATTTCCCCCAAACCCATGGGCCTGGCCTATACATTCTTATACATTCACACATTTACTCAACAAATTGGTATCAGCCATTCACTATGTGCCAAGCCCAGGTGTTAAGCACTGAGGACTCAGCAGTGAACCAAAGAGAATAAACTTCTGCTCTTGTGAGGCTTCCACTCTAGGGAGAGGAGACAGACAACAGAAATATTTAAAGTAGATCTATGTCAGATGATGAATAAACATTGTGGTGAAAGATTAAAGGTAAAATAGATAGGAGTGCAGGGCAGGTATGGTGAGATAGCGAGCCTTGTGGTCATCTGTGGAAAGAGCATGCCAAACCTAGGTAACAAAGGCACTGAGGCAGCAACAGATAGGAAGCTGGTGTGGCTGAAGTGGAGGGGGCAGTGTGGTAAGAAATGAGGTAAGAGAAGTATAAGTGGGGGAAGGTGTTGATGGAGAAAATTTAGAGATATCCCAGACCACCATAAGAACTTTGGATTTTATTATGAGCCAGATAAGAAACCCCTGGGAGGTTGTGAGCAAAAGAGTCACATCATCTGACTTAAAGTTTTCAAGACAATTCTGCCTGCTGTGCTGAGATACAACAGGTGGTAAGAATAGAAGCAAGGAGACCAACAAGGGAGACCATGAAAATAGGAGTGGAAGTCTGAGAAGTGACTGAACTCTGGATATATTTTGAAGGTAGAACCACCAACATAATGGGATGTAAGCAGAAGTTTTCATAAATGTCTGCAGGGGTTTTGGCCTGAGTAACTAGAGAGATGAAGATGTCAGTTACTTTGATGCAGTGGCTACAAGAGAGGCAGAGATTAGAAAGGGCGGAAGAATCAGGACTGTGGTTTTAGACATCTTAAGTTTAGATGCCTATTCAGATACCCTTGTTGAATAGATAATTAACTATATGAATCCAAGAGTAAGGGAAAATTTCTGGGCTGGAGACAAATACTTGGTAGTCATCAAAGTTCAGATGAATTTAAAGTCCTGAGGCTAGATGAGACCATGCAGGAAGTGGGTCCATTAGAATAGAAGAGGCCTAAGGACTGTAGTCTTGAGCAGCCCAATGCTCTGAGGTTGAGGAGATGAGGAAGAACCAACCAGCAAAGGTGAATGAAATAAGCAGCAGGGAGGTAGGATAAAACTGACAGGTGTCATGGAATCTAAGTGGAAAAAAAAAAAAATAACACCCATTTCAAGAAAGAAAGAGTGATTAATTGGATCAAATGCTGGGATAGGTCGTGTAAAATGAAGACTAATAATTGACTACTGAATGCAGGTACACAGAAGTCACTAGAGCACGTTCAGAAAAAGGAGAGAATAAATTGTAAGCACTGAGTAGAAACAACTTTTTAAAGGATTTTACTGTATAGAGCAATAGAGAAATGAAGCAGTAGTGTGGGAGAAATGTGGGAACAAAAGAGAATTTTCATTTAAGCTAGACAGTATTGGGCGCCTGGGTGGCTCAGTTGGTAGAGTGCCTGCCTTCTGCTCAGGTCATGATCTCAGGGTCCTGGGTTTGAGCCCCACATCAGGCTCCCTGCAGAGAGAGCCTGCTTCTCCCTCTTTCTGCCTGCCACTCCCCCTGCTCATGCTCTGTCAAATAAATAAAAATCTTTTTTAAAAAAAGCTAGACAGAACATCAGTATGTTTGTATGCTATGAAAATGATTCATTACAGAAGGAAAAATTGATGAAGCAAGTGGGGAGAGGGGACGATTGCTAGAGCAGTGTTCTTGAGTGGCAAAAGGAGATGAGGTGGAATGCACAAGTAACAGGAATTAGCCTTAGATTAACATATATATCATTCATCCCCTGTAACAGGAGTGGAGGCAGACTGTAAAGGCAAAGATGCAGACAGGTGGGTAAAGGAGGCAGTGGGATTTGGTATAACTCCTTTTCTGACCATTTCTATTTTCTCAAGAAAACAGGATGCATATTCATCAGCTATGAGTAGGATGAGGAGGAAGGTTCAGATGGTCTGAAGAAAAATAAAAAGATGTGAAACACTTGTCTAGGAAATAAGGGAAAGACTGGAATAGAGCAATGCAACTGGACCCCTGGGCTAGCACTAAGGGCCTGCATGAGGCCAGGGGTCATCCTCTTGCTGTGTGTTTTGAGCACTGTGGTGATGAAGAAGGTGATGTCCATAGGTGTTTAAAGAGGAGGGTGGGGGGAGAGAAGCAATGTGTAGTACTTTTAAAGCAAGCTGAGTTGTCAGGATCAAGCTGAGTTAGATACAGAAGCAAACACAGCTCCACAGTCCAAATACGAAGTGACTGAAATCTCTAAGACAATTAGATATAATTTGAACATTCTTAGAAATAAAATCAGAGAACTTTAGAACTTAAAATGAAAATAGGGCATAGAGCACATAGTGATGTTCTTCTCTGAATCCTTCATTTTACATTTGAAAACCAAGGCCCTGGAAAATTAAATCAGTTACTTAAGACCACATAGCTAGTGTGGCAAAGCCAAGTCTAGATGTCAGTCCTCCTCAATCTTATCTACTAGTCTTTCCTCCATTTCCTGGCAGGGTACAGTGAAATTTCAGGCTGGCCTTTTTCTTATTGCACATCCAGGTCTTCTTTTATCTTAATGTTTCCAAGACCTATTCCATCTTCTATCCTAAAGCCCCCCTTGCTATCTCTCGGAGTCATCTAGCACTCCCTCTCTATACCTCAGCCAAGTGTGTACTTCATTGAAGCTTTCAAACAGGTGCATTAAGCTGGTAAATAGCAGTCTTGGAAAACTACGAATTGGGATTCATCTGGGAGGAAGAAAGGGGAATCACAGGATGAGCCTGACTGAAGTCCTGCAGCTGATTTCCTTGCACTCGCCAGATCCACGGTTTTCAGGTGTCAGTGATAAGGGTATGGCATTCTCTTAGTCCTCCTTTTCTTCTGTCCAGGCAGGAGCTCAAGAGATTTTTCAAACTACAAACTGTATGTGTTCGCTGAGCCAACAAATGGCAAGTTACTGCATTAAGAAGAAAATGGATCTGAACCAACCAGTTTGGGGATAGCTTGCAGCCTGTGTCCCATCTGAATACCATTTGAACACAATTGGTTAAAGTTCTTCCAATGATGGCTTTTGTTATCTATAAAATTAAGACTAAACCAGAGATCAAGGAATTTCAACTGGAAGCTATATCCTGTCTCCAGTCTCCCATCTTGGTGTAATTTAAGTGAGTTACAGGCCCCTTTAAATTCACTTATTTAAAACAGATACTCATCCAAAGAGGCACTCTATAAACATTTGGCACATCTTGATGAGCACTTCAATTGCCCTTCAAAGGCAGTGGAAACAATCTCAAAACCAATTACTTATGCTCTCCTCCAAGAAGTTCATTAATTGGAACGAGGGCTCTGCCTCTGGCTGAGTGTGTCCTCTCCACTCTTTAATGTCTCACAATTGTCCCTTCTGGGGAACAGTGGTATGGTTCCAGGCAATTCTTTTTAAATTTAGAAATTATTTAAATATAGAGGTAAAGGGCATTGATGGGGACCAGAAGTTAACATATGTTACAAAGGGATAAGTTATTAAATCTGTCCTCCCTTCTCTTGATTAAAACAAACAATTAAAATATGGAAAGAAGCCCACATACCTTGGTATCTCCATAAGCTGGATGAAAGATTAGGAATAATATCCCTTAAATAAACCAAACCTTATAGTTGCTCACTTGCATGTGCCCATCCACATTACTCTTCCCCATATCTGCTTATCTCCAAATTCTAATTATTCTCATCCAGACCCCTGACCAATCTGCCAAGCAGTTTGCAACCACCTACATGTTGGTGTATGTTCTTCCTTTGGCCATTTTTCCTACCACACAAATTAGATGATGTGCTGCACTGCCCAAAGGTGTTGTTAACTGAGAGAATTTCTCTTCATCTATTCACATCCACAACCAAGCTTGGCCTTTTGCCTCCTTTGTCAGTTGGTCATAAGAGATTATGTCTGTGACCACAGGGGCAAGATGAGAGAAGAAACTATACAACAGCAGTGGATGACTCAGGAGTCTGGGCCATCTGCTCATGCAGTCTTGTTGTGTCCTATGATCCTGCTCATGCCCACTCTCAGATGTACCACTTTTATCTTATGGTGGATTGCTGCTGGGTAGCAACTTACGACTTGGTAGGTCTGACACAACACAGGTAATGGTAGACACTTCTGGCCAGCCCTTCAAGGTTCCATGAGTAGGTGCTCCATCTCTACCAGAAACCCAAAGCATACCAGGACTTAATTTTCAATTAATATATAATTCTCCATGGTGGAGGCATGACATTGCTTCAGAACCCTAGGTATTTACATTATGATTCTCCTACTAGCACTTGCCATAAACTCCACACATCACTCCTTACTGCAGGTAATACCATAGGGTCTGCCAAATCATGCGGCCAAATAGGCAGGGTCCATTTCTTGCACTGGGCCCTACTCAAAACTAGAAACATCCAGAAAATAAAAGGCCCGCCTAGCATTCTTCTTCCTTGTTAGCCATAGGAGGTGAAAAATGCAACAATTTATCAAGATCAATGGATTCCTGAAACCTCTACTGATATACCAGGCTCCTGAATATTCATGAAGTTTATCTCTTACCCTTTACAGTCTATGTGCCATACCAAGTGCTTCAATGTATTTGCCACTTCATAATCATCCAGTTTGATTAACAATGTCAACAATATCATGGAATGTCCTATGGGATATCTAGAGAGTCCAGGTCTCTTCAGACTATATTATGACAGTTACCATGAGACAAAACTGAAAGTGTATACGATTGTTAATCCTATGTGAATGTAAACTGCTTCTGATCCTCCTTCCTGATGAAGATGAAACAAATCCATATGCCAGATAGTGGCTGTATGCTAGGTACTTGAGTCCATGTTAATCTGTTCTAGCAGAGATACCACATCTGGTACAGCAGCTATAATAAGGACTACTATTTGGTTGAGCTTGTGATAGTTTACCTTTATCTTCCAGGATCAGTCTGGCTTTGTAGGGGCTAGACTGGAAAACTAAAGAACAAAGATATGTAAAGACCATGACCCCTGCATCCTTTAGATCTTTAAGACTGGCACTAATCTCTACCATTCCCTGTGGTATGCAATAGTGTTTTTACTTACTGCCAGGGCTGGGAGTGGGGGTTTCAGAGGTTTCCAGTTGGTCTTCCCCCACTGCACCAGTTCTTACTAGAGGTCAAGGAACCAATATGGGGTTTGGCCAACCAACATTGGGTTCGGCCAACTACCATGTATCTCCACTCCAATTATGCACTGAAGGGTTAGGGAAATGGCACCAGGTGAGTCCAAAGTCCCAGTGGACCCACTGTGAACCGAATGTAGGCCAGGGTCCCAAGGATCACCTGGTCTTCCTATGTCACCTCTCTATAAGAGAGACAGTGATGACCTTCAGGTCGCAGCTATCAATTTCAGTTTGAATCCTGTGTTCAACAGTCTTTCAATGTCCATAAGCTGCCCTTTCCTCATTGTATGGTTACTCAAAGAAATAGCTGTAGATCTCTTTAGAGAAGGACTGTTGGAATCATTTTCATATATCCTTCTGCTGTGAATTTCAGATCTACACACTAGCTCAGATCTGGAAACTGGGATAAGAAGCATGACTTTATAAATTTTACATTTTTTAATGTAGCATTTTTAATCATTTTGAGATAAAATTTACACAATAAAGTTCATCCATTTCAGTTCCAATTCACTGCGTTGTAATAAATGTAGACAGCCATATAACTGTCACCGCAATGAAAAAATGGAACATTTCTATCATCCCAAAAAGTCCCCTTGTGCTCCTTGTAATCAATTCTCCCTTCCTTATTCCCAGCTCCTAGCAACCACACTTCTCTGCTTTCTGTTACTATAGCTTTGCCTTTTCTAGAATGTCATATAAATGGAATTATGTCATACATTGTAATCTTGTGTCTCTCTCTTAACATAATGATTCCACGTTGTTGCATGTATCAGCGCCTCATTCTATTTTATTGCAGAGTAGTGTTATGTATATAGATATATCACAAAATGTTTACCAATTCACTAGTTGATAGGCATTTGGGTTGTTTCCAATCTGGGGTTATTATGAATATACTTTCTATGATCATTTGCAGAGAGATGTTTTTATTTCTATTTGGTAAATACTTACCAATGGGATTACTGAGTTTTTAGTTAGTACATGTTTAACTGTTGAAGAAACTGCAAACTATTTTCCAAAACGTTTGTATCATTTTACTTTTCCTGCAGCAGTTGCATGACAGTTCCAGGTGTAGCACATCTCTGACTTCATATGGTTAACCTTTTCTAAATGTTTAATATCTTAACCATGAATCCTGGCTAATTATCATGCTTCTAATCTGTTTTCTTAAAGACTACTGGTGTTGACCACATTTTTATTGCTAATTTGCCATTTAAATACGTTCTTTGCTCAAGTGTCTATACAAATTTCTTGTCCATTTTTTACACTGCATTTTTTGTCTTCTTATTGACTTGTTAAAGTACTTTATATATTTTAGATGCAAATCCTTTATCAGATACGTGTTTTGCAAATATTTTCTCCCAGTCTAGCTTTCTTTACACTTTCTCAACAGTATTTTTTAGAAGAGCAAGAGCTTTTCATTTGATAAAGTAAATAACAATATTTTTATTTTGTGATTCATGATTTTTGTGTTCTATCTGAAAAATCTTTGCCTGATTTAAGGTCACACAGATTTCTTTCTTTCTTTTTTTTTTTTTTTTTTGTCTATAAGTTTGGTAGTTTTTGCTTTTATAAATATAAAAGGTCTAAGATGTATTTCAAGTTAATTCTTGTATATGTTATAAGGGCGAAGTTTCATTTTAATTTTCTTTTTTTTTTGAGCTTTTATATTTGAGTTTATTCTTCATTTAACTTTTAAAACACTACTATAGTTGAATATTAAAACAAAAACAATAGCAAGTAGTGAGCTATGATTATAGTCCTTCACTCATCCACTACTGCATATAAAATGCCAGCAGCAGTGTTATTCATTGGCCCCATTAAGAGGTCTGACACTGAACACCACTCCTGGGATGACGTTCATCATCCTCATATGCTTCCCCCATTGTAATGGCGCCATCTTTCCTGATTGGGATCAAAGTCCACCAGTTCTACCTGGTCCATTTCATCAGTCACTTCTACTTCCTTCCTCTCAGGTAGGAGTTTTTCCAGCAAAGAAAGTTTATCAGGAGAGAGAAAGCCATTCTCGGGGAAGTTTACCTTAAATTCGATGATTAGGTGACCCTTCTTATATGGTCTACGATAAATTTGCATGCCTTCATTTAGCACACACTTGATATCCCCATGCTTGGCAGTCTGACCTGGATGAGAGGTGATGACGATGGTTCGGTTGTCAAAAGTAAATATTGGCTTTTGAAAGCCACAGAGGGCTCCAACCAGCTGTATATCCATACACATGAAAAGATCTTCTCCTCATCGAGTAAAAACAGCATGGTCCTTCTGATCTAAAACAATGATAATATCTCCTGGTTCCAGTCCTGGTTCTTAGTCTCCCTCACCATGGAATGTTATCTTCTGGCCATCTTTCATGCCTTTGTCAATATGCACTTCTAGAATCTTCTCTCGAACTATCTTCCTTCCATTGCAGCTTTTACATCTATTTTTAGGACTGATCCCTTCTCCATGGCCCTGGCACTCCATGCACACAGACTAATTTTGCTGAACCATTCCAGGTCCTATCTGATGAATTCTTATTTGCATTCCAGTATCTCAGCAATTGGGACAACATTCGACTGCTCCTTTCTTACCACCTCAGCCTTCACATTTATTGCAAATCAATACTTTTGCAGAGCTAGTTTTCTTGTTGCACCATTATATAAATCTTCTAAGGTTACTGAGAGCTGATGTACAACATTTTTACCTCTCTGTTCTCTTTGCATCCTGCCTCCTCCTCCAAAAAACATATCAAAGATGTCCATGGGGGAGCCAAAACCACCACCAACTCCACCTTCTTTAATTGCCTGTTCTCCTCCTTTGTCATATAATTCCCTTTTCTTTGCATCAGAGAGCACTTCATAAGCTTGAGAAATCTGTTTAAACTTCTCTCCTTCATTTGGATTCTTATCAGGGTGGTACTTCAAGGCCAGTTTCCTGTAAGCCTTTTTCAATTCCTCCTGGGTGGCATTGGGTTTGACCCCCAAAACATCATAGTAAGTGGTTTCTTTCACCATTTTCTACAGCTGGTGAGAGGGCCGCGGCCGGTGTGGGGAAGCGGGAAGGAGCGCGTTGCTGGGGGCAGCTTGGGCAGCTGCTGCTCCTCCGCGTCTCATGGAGCGTTCTGGAAAGTTCCCTCATTTTAATTTTCTTACGGCTATTCAATTGCTTCAGTATCATTTCTTTAAAAACGATTGTGACTTTTTATTGAGATGGCTACCCTCAATTTTCTGATTCTCTACCTTTTATTTGTTTTAATTGTGTACATTGAGCAACACACTTTTTAACTGCCCAGGGACCTCTAAGTGATGCTTTGTCTATTCATCATCTCCCTAGTCTTCCATAGGTCCGTTTCCTTTGGCAGGCAATTGTTATGAAATTGTACTCACCTGCTTCTGACAGGTAAGTACCACCACACTGGTCTCAATTTGTCTAAGGGCTTTATGCTCCCCACTGCTATTAGTGAGCCCCATTCTGGAATGACAACTCTACTGTCAGACCTTGTCTATGAAGGACAATTACCACTGAGCTCAATGGCTGGGATCCTTTCACCAGCATAATACATCTCACTTTGGTGTATGGAGGACTCTTTTGGCCATTTTATGTAACACAGTTTACTTGTGGGTTTTCAGCTTTATGTAACATATATATTCTAGAATAACCCTACTCCAAACCACTAATCATTTCTTTTTTCTACTCCATTTAGTGAGGCCATCATTCTCCAAACTTCCAAGAGCTAAACTAATAACATGTTAGCACCATTTCCTGGAATCCTTGCCAGAGCTTTAAATCCTGTATCATGAGTACTCTCATATTGATAAGCTCTCCTGCAACTTTTTGTTCTACTCCCACCTCCTTTCCACCACTTTGATCCAACATCCTCAGGATCTACTCCCAGGCAACTCTCCTGGCTCCTGGACTAATCAATACATGTCGATTGAGTTCCTATAGATGTTGCCTTCCTTAGCAAGCCCAATACTTTCCTGGCTGGACTGGACTGTGACCTAATCATAATTATAATCTAGTAGCCTACAGTGGAGGGAGGAATAGATCCTGAGTCAGATACAAGTCTTTTCAGACAGAGATCTCTGCCTCAGCTATAAGCAATGGGATGGTTCTAAGCTTAATAGAACAGGGTAGGCCACTTTTGCAGACCCAGAGGGCTCAAGGGGACCTCCATTTTCAAGATTCTCAAGTATGTCAACATTGTAATAGACTTTGGTGCAGAAGTCTACTACAGGATACTCTCAATGACAATCCCTCAAGGGGAGTGAGGATTGGACAGAGAAAGAATTGGAACCTCAAGAGCCTTAGCAAATACTGTAGGAGTGCTCTGAGCTGGGATAGCCCTTGAGAGATGTACTAGACTCAGGCTAGGGTTCTGGACACTGTGTCCCCCTCACTGACCAGTTATTGAATGCAGGCTGCCCCTATTTGGGGTGTAACTTAAAGTGAAGCCTCTGCATTAATTTGCTGGGACTGTTACAACACAATACCCGACCAGATGGCTTGAACAGGACAAATTTATTTTCCCATATTCTGGAAACTAGAAGTCTAATATCAAAGGGCTGGTAGGGTTGCTTTCTCCTGAGGCCCCTCTCCTTGGCTTCTATATGGTTGCCCTCCTGCTGTCTCTACACAGCACCCTCAGGATCCAGGCCCACACAACTCTTCTGTCCTCTGTGCATGCACACCTGTGCTGTCTCTCTATATATCCTAAACTCTGTTGATAAAGACACCAGTCAGAGTGCATTAGAGCCCACCCTACCTTACCTTACCTTACCTTAGTGAAGGTAACTTCACTACCTCTTATTACAGCCCTATCTCTAAATACAATCACATCCTGAGGTTATGGGGGGTAAGGTTTCAATATTTAAATTTGAGGAGATACAATTCAGTCCATAACAAGTTCCTTTCAGGAAGGGCAACTTCTGGAGACAGATTCAGCTCTGAGCTATAATCAGTTAACACTGCTGGCACCTGGAGGAATTAGTGTCTTCATCTTTAAGGGAAGATCTGGGAGGAGCACCACAGCATCCATACAGTGATGATATTAATATCTCTAATAAGAATATAAAACAAAACTAGCTAACCCTCTTTGGGCATTATATTGTGCCAGGCCCAGGACTATTTCTTCACATGTCTTATCCTATTTAATCCTAACCTTAAAAAAAATGCTCTCTCTTCCCTGAAATTGCCGTAGTACAAATAAGCACCTCAAAATCTCTAGAAAACAGCACTCTATATAGCAAGTCTCCCTTTTTTAATATCCTACTGCATATCACTTGCCCCTTCCTGAACTATATTCAAGAAACGGATGTTGAATTTAACTCACCATTTTGCTAGAGAGGGGATACCTCTATGTTAGGATTTACATTCCTCTACAATATATAGACAGAACCAGTGACTCCATTTCAGTAATTCTGGTGGCCAGAGAAGCAGTATTTACCTGAGTGAGTTCCCACGAAATAGAGTTGAAAAACAATGACAGATAATGCTGGGGAAATGTGCTTTGCATAGTTCAGGGGTTATCAAGTCATGCTAGGAGGAGTATTTTTCAATTAATTAATGTGGCAGGGTCGTATCAGTCCCATCTAGACTCTAACATATATTATAGAGGTCCTAAGAACTCCTTCTGGCAGCCTTTGGTCCAGCTCTATATTCCCTAGTGGTTACCTACTCATTCTTCAGATTTTCACTGAACACCTACTATGTGTGAGACACTGGTTGGCTTTGAGATACAAAGTAGTAGACAAAATATTCACAGGCTCTGTCCTCATGCAGTTTACAGTCGTTTAACCACCAAGTAGGACCCATACAGGTTTCCTGTTGGTCTCAAGGTTTCAACTAAAGTCAAAATAGAGATTATAAAGGCAAACCTAAAATATTACCTAATTAGAAATTCAACAGATTCTCATGTTATTATCTGTTCTAATATACCATGTTCTAAGAACCTAGAAGGTCTTACTGGTCGATCTCTACCACCATCCATTTCAGAACATGACTAGGCATCTACACCATATAGATGACCATTTTTTTCTAGAGGGTGTTAAGACTTATGGATGGTGGCTAATTTGACAAGCTACATCCAGATGGTTTAAACTCAATCAACAAACACACTAGCGGAAATGATCATGTCTGGCAATCTAGGTGTTGCAAGCAACAAGCTAAAACAGAAGGTGGTGGAGGAATAGAAGTATTCTGACATATTTTCAGAAACCACAGACCACAGTCAATAACAGTGAGAGCAATAATGAAAAAAAAAAAGGTCATAATCATTAATTGAGCCATGTACTAAACAAACATAAAATATTTCATTACTTTAATTAATACAGTAACTATGAGTGAAGTAGGTGTCATTTTCTCATCTTTATAAGTAAGGAGAGGTAAGGCATAGAAATATTAAATTATTTTCCTGATTCATGAAGTAGAAGTGGCATATTGTGCATTTAAACACAAACTCATCTGCCTCTTAAAAGCTAGGTTCTTTTCCACAGTATCATAATCACTCCCCAAATTATGGTGTTCTTCCCTATGAAATAATCTTTCAATATTACTACCAATTCTTGGTTATTTCCAAGGGAAAACAAATGAATTTGGAAAGTTAGGGTAAGTTATGTAAATGTTTAACATTTCTTTATAGCATTTCCAGATCAGAATTGATTTCAGACAGCAATACCTTTTTTCTAGCCAATGTTACTTTGTGACTAACTCCTAGTATATGAAGATAATGTGGTAGCTATCTTACGAACCAATGGTACAATTTCATTATAAAATGCACTTTATCATGCATAAATAGAGTAGTATCACCTGGAGTGTTAAAATAAGCTAACTGCTATAACAAACAATTCCAAATCTCAGTGGTTTAATATAGTACAAGTTTATTTCTTACTCATGCAAATTTTTACAAGGATATTCCTTGATGGACATCTCTCCTAAGCACCTATCCCCCCAGGTGATGACTCAAGTGTGCAGTCTACTTTAACTTTGTGAAGGTGCCACAAAAGGCAATGTGGACAAGGCACATAGAATGCTTAACTACCTTAGTCTGGTGGCCAGAAATTGTCACATAAGTAGAGTAAAATTCAAAGGAGCTAGAAAATGGAGTTCCCTAAGTTGCTAAGCTGTAGCTTAGTCCAAACTCTACAGTGTTCTACATAGTAGAAGGAGGTCCCATGCCTTTGGGTGGTCAGGTAGCTCTTTCTCCCACAGCTGGTGTCAGCTAGTTTGGGCTTGTGAAAAGCTCATAAAAAGCAAGATTTCTCAAATAGTTTCTTTACTGGGTTCTACTGCTATATCTAGTTGTGATACAAATCAATATGTTGTTCATGCATTTGACAGGATGAATTAATCAACCTATAGTGGGTTGAATGGTGTCCCCTCCCCCAATAAAAAAGGTGTGTCTACTTGGAACCTGTGAATGTGGCCTTACTTGAAAAGGGTCTTTACAGATATAATTGAGTTAAGAATCTTGAGATTAGATCATCCTGGATTAACTGAGTGGACCCTAACTCCAATGACACCTGTTATTATAAGACGTAGATGAAGAGAAAAGAAAAGAAGGCCATGTGAAAATGAAGGTAGAAATTGGAGTAATGCCACTATAAGCCAAAGAATGCCTGGAGCTACTACAAACTAGAAGAGGCAAGAAAAAGAAAAAAGAAAAAAGAAAAGAAAAGAAAAGAAAAGAAAGAAAAGAAAAGAAAAGAAAAGAAAAGAAAAGAAAAGAAAAGAAAAGAAAAGAAAAGAAAAGAAAAAAGAAAAGAAAAGAAAAATCGTCTCCTAAAGCCTTCAGAAAAAAACATGGCCTTGTGGACATCTTGATTTTGGACTTCTGGCCTCCAGGGAATAAATTTCTGTTAAGCTTCCAAGTTTGTGGCCACTTGTTAAGGTAACTCCAAAAAATTAATACACAGCCTAAAGACATGTGTAATGAACCAAAACTGTATCCCCTTAAATTCATATGTTGAAGCCTTAACTGAATAGGATTAGTAACCTTCTAAGAAGAAAGAGAGATACCAGGGATACAGGTGCTCAGAGAAAATGCCATAGGAGGAAACAGCAGGAAGACACCAACTGCAAGACAAGGAGAAGGACCTTAGGAGAGACCAAACCTACTAATATTTTGATCTAGACTTTCAGCCTCCAGAACTGTAAGAAATAAATTTCTGTTACTTAAGCTACCCAGACTGTGGTATTTTATTATAGTAGCCCTAGTAGGTTAACCAAAGGTATGACAGAGAGACTTTCTACAGGTAAGACTTCCAATGAAAGAGCCAGAAGGCCCAGGGTGTTAGCATTTGGTTGAGTACTTCTAATTTAATAAGCAAACAGATACAGCCATAAGCCAAAAGCATGTGTGGTGTAGGCTTCTCACTTATGACAAATGCTTAGCATAGTGCCTTGTGCAGGGTAAACATTATTTCCTCAATCGTAACACAAACTGTTAATTTTTCATTTCTGATACAGGATATATACAATCAATAAAAATTTTCCTTAAAATCTATCTTTAAATATGGTTTTTCTTACAATTGATGGCATCTTAGAATGAAGGAAATAAAGCATATACAAGCAGGATATTAAGCACTTTGCATGCTGCATCTTATTTTAATACCCCCAACTAACACCCCAAGGTACTGTCAGTGGAGTGCTGGCAATGGCTTGCACCAGCTCAGGAGTAACTGATTGTGCCGACCTTGGCCAACTCCAGCGGGCGACCTGAAACCAACCACAGTGAGAGTATTTCCACCACGGAAATTGGCTATTACCAACATACCACTGGACTGGGCACTATTATTATTCCTACCATATCCATGAGGAAAGAGAGAGGCTCAGTAACTTGTTGTGGCTAGTACAAAGTAGCAGATCTCAGATTTTAGCTGGGGTTTAGCCTGTTCTAACAGCACAGGTTCTCAATGCTTGCCCTAGGCTGTCACCCACTTGAATGGTATTTAACAGAAAGCCATATCTGCAGTGGTAATTCTAGAACTTCTTAAGTCCCATAATAGCAGTTGGGTCTCCTTTGTCCAATTACTTCAATTTTGCAGATTATATTGGTCCCCTACCATCTGGCACACATGACAAAAAGTAAAGCCATTACTACATAAAAAGGAAATGAATTTGCCAAATTACACTGCATCTGATTGTCACAGAATTAAAACCAATTCATAAGACGTTATTGAGATACTTCATAATAGTACCAGAGGTTCACCACTACTAAAACTTGATAACTTAACCCAAGAACCTTGATTAAGATTATATAATACATACAATACATAATCCTCTGTAATGTCCCCTTTAACTGAGATATTTCTCACCATGTTCCTACACACTTTAGATTATGGTTGTTATTCAGGAATGTGTAAACTAAGAACTGGGGAGGGAACTATCTACCCTTTTTCTGGTGGTGGGGACAGGATGTAATCTAATTTTATTTCTACTTCTAAAGATCAGCAAGTTTACAACTGTAAGCAAGGCAGGAATTTAGCCTCACTTAAGAGGCCTACAACTACTGATTTTGACTAAGAACTAAGAAAAAAAGCTGCTTTGAGGAGATTTAAGAATTTTTTTAAGAGATTAAAAAAAAAAAAAAAAAACAAGACCAGAAAATAGACTGAATGTATTTTTCTTGCAGCTCACAAATATTCACAATTTCACGAGTATTTACAAAGAAAGGAAAAGAAAAAAAAAAAGACTCCTTTTCCCAGTTCCCAGCCACTCATTCACTTTCATGAATGTAAGAAAAAGCAGTTGACTCTTTAAAAACAAGAGAAAGAAAGAAAAGGCAAAATCTGAGACACTGTGAGTGTCCCCTCATGAAAACTCCTCAGATTCTAGATTGTTTCCTAATCTCTGGTGGTAGAGCAGAGGCAAAACACTGTACTTATACACCTTTTCCTTTTTTTTTTTTTTTTAAATAATAATTTAAGGATGCTAGTAAGTGAGATAAATGGGGGAAATAATGCTTGTCACCATACAGAGAACTAAAACTAATGCTAGAAACAGGACAGAGCGCTGAGGGTCATCAGCACTTCTGGCTAATTACCCATCTTTTCCTCACTCCACATTCTTAAAGGTTTCTTGAAATGAAAACAAAGGAATCCAACCAAAACCAACATTTTGATGAGTAAAGTGTAAATGAATGAGAAACAGATGGGCTTGGTTTTCCCAGGGGTCTATAAATGAAGGGCAAGGTGCTTGGGGGCAAAATGCATGTGGGGTTTCTCTGGCAAATCTTTTACACTGTTAACAAGCCCAAAATGCAGCCAAAGTTCTCAAACTGGCCTATCCACATATTGGCACGACTCAATATGAAAGGATCTTGGTGCCAAAGGAGCAGCTTTTGGAGACCCCCAGGACATTGTTCAGCACCTCACAAATCATATTTTATAGGTGCCAAAGGCAGCTGCAAATCTCACATGTGCGGCCAGAAGTTTTCATTCAAGAACCCAGCAATTTTGGCTTTGATCAGAAACCACAGATTGGTGTAAACATTTCTCTTGCCACGTTTTATGATATTTACGCTTTGCATGGATCCTCTTGGTTCCGTTGATAACAAAGTGTTCGGCAGGCATCTGCTCAGGAGTCTTCCCCACCTCAGCCTTCAGGTGGAGAAACAGCTTAAGGGCAGGGAGAATGATGTAGCAAAGGTCAGCCCTAAATCAGAGGGAGTGAGTTCTTTGTGCATCCAGGCCAAACCTCTCTCTCTCTCTTTGGGATTAGAGTGTCTCCCCGCTGTCTTCAAATCATGTATATATCAAGTTACAGCTCAGAAAGAATGCATTTTTAGTTTTTCAATGGGGAAGGGGAGGAGTGTAGGCCCCAAACCACAGATTATTTGAAAACCATCCAAGCTGACTTTGAGATTTTTGAAAATAATTTATTTGGCAATTCCAAGAGCCAGATTGGCCATTTGGCCAAGGTAACATGCCCTTCAGTGCAAAGACTACAATTAATGGGCCACATCATTCTCTGCTCTCAAGCAACAGAAGCGGCCAGCTGCTGGAGAACGCTGTGCGGTCTTCCAGTGTAAACGCCACTGATATCATCACCATCAGAAGGTCATAAAACTGATTGATTATAAACACAGCTCTCATTTGTTTACAGCTTACATTTTTGGGTTCGGAGTAATTAGCACATTAGCCATCTCTCAGGGTGAGGGCTCGCAGGTGCTGGAAGAGAGGCTTCCAAGCAAGGAAAGGATCACAAAGCCTTCCACAGGGCAATCACTGGCCTTTACGAGAACCAGACTGGGAAATGCTGATTCTGCTGCGTGAGGGGTAGTGGCTAACACCCACGTGGGGTCACGTGTGTAGGAGGACATTCGACTCCTGCAATAATTTCTTCCAACACAAGGTAAGGTTGGAAAAATCCAAGACATGTCAGCAATGTGCGGGAGATGTCCTCTGTGAGGAGCCTGCAGCTGCTGAAGCCTTTTAAGATTCCTTTTCTTTCTCTCAGGCCAACAAAGGCAGATAAAGATCACCCTTGCTAGTGGTGACTGGTACTTAGTTTCTTTTCCTTATAGTTAAAATAAACTCTTTAGTCTTATAAAGATGTTGCTTCTCAGACATTCGCCTAAGGAAAGCAGCTGGCTCAGCTGTCTTCCCTGGATGTGATTCTCGTCCCCAATCCTGCCCTTTCCAGTCTTTCTCTCAGCCTTCCCATCAGGGCAGGTTTTATTTGAACAGCTGGAGCTATCAAATTGGTGCAAATTGTCTAATTAGTGACTCAGGCCGCTTGAGTAAGTGAGTTTTCCATATCAGCTTCTGCAGGAACTCCAGAGAGCCTCAGAAGCATCCTAACTGATTAAAGGGGTGTCCTTCTTAAAAGACATATGCACATGCTCACAATTTGGATTGTTAGACCGATCAGAGGACTAGCCTTTTAAAAAAAAAAAACTTTTATCAAGTGTGAAATCTTTCATCCAGTATGTGATTCTTTCCACATCTTATGTGATGAACCATTAATGGGTCAAGGGCTTTGGAGCTGGTTATGGAATATTAAAGATTGCTCATCATGGATCACACTCATAGTCAGCAATTTGAATTCTATTCTCCATTCATAATATTATTTGAATAATTAACAATCATATTGCTTTTTACAGTTTTCAAAGTTCCTTCACTTAGATGATCTCCTTTGATCTTCACAGCAATGACAGGAGGTTAGGCAACATCATGGCATCTGCATTTCATAGATTAGGAACCAGGCTCAGGAAGATTAACTGACCTAACCCAGATCACAAAAGCTACTAAGTGGTAAATCTTTTCATTTGAAATTTATTTTCCTTGCCTCGTATCACACTATTTGTGGGAGTTTTAATATGAGGATATTCCTTTGAAGCCATTAGTTTTGTCTGTTTTCCAAACTTTAGCCACTAGAATAGAAGGGTTGGCAGCTAGTTTCTCTGTGGTGCACGGAAGTAGCTGCAAATAATAATCAAATGATTCTTAGCTATTTCAACTATCTGTAAATATCCAGTGAAAACACTATAGACACATTCTGAAAAAGCTCAAATAAGAGCATGTACTTACCTCACTGAATTAAGGCCCAACATATTTTGCACTTCAATGTTTCCATTACATATTGCTTTTCCCTTGATTTTTAAAAGATCTATTCTATACTTTCTTGACATTTCATTGACATTAGTTGCTACAGTAATTGCTTGGAAGTTTGTTCTAAAATTTTGATATTCATGAAACTTCAAGGGCAAATAAATGACAGATTAATTAATCAGTAATCCCGATATGTGTGTTCTCTTCTCATAAGAAAACACTAAGAATTAAAGAATATGATTTGGGATGATTTCTCCTATTGGGATTATTTCCATACCAAGCAAATGAAGTAAAGATGGTTTTTGATTAATTCAATCATTCATCTTATTCTTATTGAGCTTCTATCACATGCTGAGCACTGTGCTAGGTTCTAGGGATGTTAGAATGAACAAGAGGGATAAGGTACTATTGTTTTAGAGATTCTAGCCTAATAGGGAACCTTCCTTGGGGGACCCTCATTTACCTGCCAAGTCTGGGTTAAAAGCCCCTTTGCTTCCATAATTCCAAGTACTTCCTCACATTATCACACTGAATAATAACCGCCAATTAACTTGATATTAGCTACCTTTCTATCTATCTTGCTCTTGCTTATGTCCCTGGTACCTTAGCCCCCTGACTGACATCTAGTAGGGTCAATAAATATTTGAATGAATAAATGGAAACTTATTTCATGCTAGGATAAAAACCCAAGTCAGAAAAGAAAACCGTACTCTAGTATATTGCTTACTAGGATGCCTTTAGAAGTGCCCCCTTGTGAAAATTGATTTTCAGTGTTTGTCAGGACACACAGAAGAGACTTTGTACTTGGGCAAAGTAGGTACCATTACAACTCATTGACTCTGCCTTTTCTTTTAATATTTCTCCACCCCCATTTATCCCTCTCTTCTCCTTAGGATCTCTCTACTTCTTCAGCCATTACTGTCTTTAGCTACCTTTCACCTACTGCCTAATATCCAAGATAGTAACTTTATCTTCTGGCCTTCACATGCCATCATTAATTACCTTTTTAATTTCTTTTCACATTTCATTTTAACTTTAGGAGAGTTCATTCTCAACAACTGCTAGCAAAGTTCCATTCTTTATCTAAAAATGTCTGCCAGAAAGATAATAGATGATCCCATTATATAATACTAGGCAGAACTCAAAGAAATCCATCTTTGCTATTAAGTTATTTGATAAAAACACAATGTAAATACTTCAGTTGGCAAGTCCTATGGTTTTAGAACATTATGTGTGGCTTGAGTTTGGTACAGATAGGTACAAGGAGAACCCCTGCTCCAGGTCTGAGCTTTGCTCTGCAGACAAGATCAGTTTTGTCTAGAGGTGATAAGACCAAGGGAGGTCAGCTCATTCTATTCAAAACCACAGGGATCAAATGCCAATTACTTCCTTTATAATGAGAATTACAAATTCTCAATAGACTGAATTCTCAATTTTTCTAATTAGTTCATTTCATTTGTTTTTGTCTGTATGCAGACACACCTGAGAAGCTAAATCATCTGCTTGCTTGTTTAGCACAGAATTAGAGCAAGAGAAATCAACCGGACACAAGTATATATCCCTTTCTCTTGAAAATTTTGGAGCACAGTGCTGGGTAGAATTGGTAAAAGAAAAAAGTCTGTTAACCCTTTGGCTAATGTTCCCTTCTTTTCCTTTAAAATTGAGCTCCTCCAAGAATAGCTAATACATCTTTTGCCTACTTGTATTCTTCTCATTCACTCTTTAGCCAGATGGCATGAGCTTCTGTCTATGGTGCTCTATTAAAAACACTTTAAAAAATAGTCCTAGTAATCTATTGATAGCAAAATCCAACAGGCCTTTCCTAGTTCCATAGTTTCCTTAAGATTTTTTCATATAATTCACTTGTTCATTCATTATTAATTCAAAATGCAATGAGCATGTTTGCCAAAGTGGTTTATAATCCTTTTTTGTTTTGTTTTTATCTTGTCTACTTCAGCAAGTTCCAGGTCTGTTTTATTCACCATTGTATCTTCAGCTCCTACCACAGCACCAGACATATAACACACTCAATAAAATTGAGTAAGTGAGTGAGAAAATGAAAAAATTAACATATAAGATTTTTACTTCTGGCAATGATAGCACAAGAAGCTCCACAGAATCATTCCCCTGTGAAAATGGTGAAAATTATAATTAGGAAAAAAAAACACCTAAAATCTCTGGAAACGGTCCATGGTCCTAAGGGCATAGAGCAAATAAAGAAACATTTATTCAAAAATATCTAAATCCCAATAAGAACTGCAAGAATCTGTGGGATGTGAATGAAGAACTACATCCTCTCTCCAACTCCAGCATTGAGACAGAAATTCCACTCCAGACTGGTATGGCCAATAATACAGAAAACCCTCTGTAGGGTTTCTGAGTTTCTAGTTAGATAAATATCTTCCCAAGAAGGGCAGAATGTTAGCAGTTTTCATCCTACCTCAGCTACCTGTTGCTGAGGCTAAGTTCTAGGAGAACACACCCAATTGGGGGTGGAGGGGGAGGGCTCTCACCTTCTACTCAGCCTCCATGAATAGGATAAAACCCTTACCTTGAACATGGTGCCACTGTGAATACTGGGACCCTAAATGCCCTTGCTGCAGTCTGTGGGTCAAGGATTTCATGACAAGAGAGGCAAACTAAGAACATCTAGGGCTGCTACCCCATCCACTGAGTGCTCAACTCCAAAGTAAGGATGTCATTTAGAAGTGTGCCATTCGGGGATCCCTGGGTGGCTCAGCAGTTTGGCACCTGCCTTTGGCCCAGAGTGATCCTGGAGTCCTGGGATCAAGTCCCATGTTGGGCTTCCGGCATGGAGCCTGCTTCTCCCTCCTCCTGTGTCTCTGCCTCTCTCGCTCTCTCTCTCTCTCTCATAAATAAATAAATAAATCTTTAAAAAAAGAAGAAGAAGAAGAAGAAGTGTGCCTTGTCCTCACCTCGAGCAAAGCCATGGCTCCGAAATTTTGCCAAGGAGAAGTAGTCTACAAAATCCAAACAGGCCTTTCAACAGATAGTTCCAAATCTCTCCCCAAGGAATTGACTTCATTCCCAATAGAAAGTGGTGAAGTTCAACCCTAAGGGTACTCCCCAAAACAGAATCTGTGGTAAAAGGAAACTGGAAGGGGATTGATAGGCTCATTAGAGATAAATGCTAAACTATAAACTGACTAATTTGCTGAAAAGAACTGGGAAGCACAATTGGAGTCAGAACAAATCTCAAATACTAACTTCTACAACACCTACAAAAGAGCCAGAATTTGATTAGGTTACTTTAATAAAGCAATTTACACACCAGTATTGTTGAAAACAATATAGCAATCAGCCGGCAACTAGTGGCACTTAATAGCTAATTGTAATCAGAAAAAGAGACCATCTAAGAGAGCCCTGCAAAACCACTTTTATCTCAGGGTGACTGTGGGCACACCTAAGGCTGTGTGACGTCAAACTTAGGGAGGAAATAAATTTCACTAAAGTAATACAGATAGTCACTAAACAAATAAGCAAGCAAATAACAAAAACAAGCCCCAAAGTGCGGGACCAATACTCAGAGTTGCTACACTCTATTATCTAAAATGTCCAATTTCCATTAAAAAAAACTATGGGATAGATGCCTGGGTGGCTCAGTAGTTGAGCATCTGCCTTTGGTTTAGAGCATGATCCCAGGGTCCTGGGATCAAGTCCCACATCAGGCTCCCCACAGGGAACCTGCTTCTCCCTCTGCTTATGTCTCTGCCTCTCTCTCTCTCTCTCTCTCTCTCTGTGTGTGTGTATGTGTGTGTGTTTCTCGTGAATAAATACAATCTTAAAAAAAAAAAGAAAACAACTATGGGACACACAAAAAAATAAGAAAGTATGCTCTTTACACCAGAAAATAAGAGGGAAACAAACTACCTGTGAGAGTGACCAGATCTTGGATTTAATGAACAATTATTTCAAAGTAAACATTATAAATATGTTCATAGGACTGAAGAAAATCATGATTATGGAAGTAAAGGAAGGCATGATGACAGTGATACATCAAATAGAGAATATCAATAGAGACAGAGCTTATGGGGGGATGAATATTTGCAATTGAAAAGTATAATAACTGAAATGTAAAAATACACTAGAGGAGCTACATAGTCGATCTGAACTGGCAGGAAAAAAATGAGCAAACTTGAGATAATAGACAAAGATTATGTGATCTGAGGAACAAAGAGGAAAAAGAATAAAAACAAATGAAAAGTGCCTCAGAGATAAGAGAGATAGCACTAAGAATATCATTATATACATATGTGAGTACCAGAAGGAAAGGAGAAATAGAAAGGGCAGAAAAAATATTTGAAGAAATAATGGCCAAAACGTTCCCAAATTTATTGAAAAACATTCACTTACACATCTAGGAAGCTTGGTAACTTCAAGTAAGATAAATACAAACAGATTCACAAATAGACACACTGTAGCAAAAATGCTGAAAACTAAGAATAACACCAAAATTTGTATGGCACTACAAAAGACCCCAAATAGTCAAAGCAATCTTGAGAAAGAGCAAAGATGGAGTTATATCAATACCGGATTTCAAGATAAACTACAAAGCTGTAGCAATCAAAACAGTATTGGTACTGGCATAAAAACAAATAGGTCAATGGAACAGAAGAGAGAATCCAGAAATAAACCCATGCTTATATAGTCAATTAAGCTATGACAAAGGAGCAAAAAAATATACAACGAGGAAAAGACAGTCTCTTCAGTAAATGGTGCTGAGAAAACTAGACAGCTACATGCAAAATAATGGAATAATTTCTCACATCATATACCAAAATAAATTCAAAATGGATTAAAGACCTAAATGTGAGACCTGAAAACATAAAACTAGAAAAAAATATAGGCAGCCATCTCTTGGACATGAGCCTTAGCAACATTTATCTAGATATGTCTCTTCAGGCAAGGGAAACAAAAGCAAAAATAAACTATTGGGGGCATAGTAAAGGAAACCATCAACAAAACAAAAGGCAACGTACCAAATGGGAGAAGATATTTGTAAAATCTTTAAAAAGTCATAAAATTATGTAAAGTAAGAGTTTTAACACTGTATTGTTGAGTTTGTAATATTTACAGAAGCAATATGTATAACAATCATATATATAACAAAAATAACATATATAACAAAAAGGAGAAAACAATATAGCTCTATAGAAATGTTTCTATATCTCACTGCAACTAAGTAAGCATAAATCTGAAGTTGATTCTTTTTTGTTGTTGTTTTGTGGGGTTTTTTTTTTGAAGTTGATTCTGATAAGCATACATATATATGCTATATATAAATATATATATATTGCACTAGAGCAACTCTAAGGAAATAACTCAAAAAATAGTGAAAAATCATGCAAGAATTAAAATGCTACATTAGAAAATATTCATTTCATGCAAAACAAAGCAATATAGGAGAAACGAAAAAAAAAAAGATACGAGACATATAGAGAACAAAGAGTAAAATGGCAGACAAAATCCAGCTATATCAATAAAAACATTAAATGTGAATAGTATAGGGGCACCTGGGTGGCTCAGTTGGTTAATTGTCTGCCTTTGGTTCAGGTCATGATTCCAAGGTCCTGGGATTGAGCCCTGAATCAGATTCCCTGCTCTGCAGGGAGCCTGCTTCTCCCTCTCCCTCTGCCTGCCACTCCCCCTGCTTGTGCTCTCTGTCAAATAAATAAATACAATTTGAAGTAAAATAAAATAAAAAATAAATTTGAATAGTATAACAGCCCAAGCAAAAGGCTAGATTAAAAAATACTGGATTAAAAAAAAAAAACAGGATCCAATTGTATTATTTTATAGGAGACACATGTTATATTCAAAGATACAAATAAACTGAATGTAGAAGTATGGAAAATGAAAATGAAATGCAAAGAGCAACTGCAAGAAATCTGGCTTGGCTACACTAATAAGCCAAATAGACTCTAAAACAGAAAACATTACTAGAAATAGACACATTTTGTATAAAGAAGATAAATTCATCAGGAAGATATAACTATAAACGTATATAACCCTAAAAACAGCACCAAAATACATAAAACAAAGATCATGAAGGGAGAAATAGACAATCCAATAACACTAGTTGGATACGTCAATACTTCAATAATGGATAGAACAAAAGCAGAAGGTCAACAAAGAAATAGAAGATTTGAACAACACTAAAAATCAACTGTCACTGGTGAATTCTACAAAATATTTAAAGAATTAATTCCTTAAAATTAATTTAAAATCAATTCTTCAAAAAGTATTCCAAAATATACAAAAGGAGGTAATACTTTTTCACTCACTCTGTGAAATCAGTATTACCTAAGAACCAAAACGAGACATAAATTTCATAGAAAACTACAAACCAGTATCTTTTATGAACATGGATACAAAAATCCTAAACAAAACACTAACAAACTGAATCCAGTACCACATAAAAAGAATTATAAAGGATGATCAATTAGGATTTTTTCCCAGAATGCAAGGTTGGTTTAGCATCTGAAAATCAATTAATATATCATATTGATAGGATACAAAACAAAAGCCACAGGATCATCTCAAAAGATGAAGTAAAAGTATCTCACAAAATCCAAAGCCCTTTCACAATAAAAATATTCAACAAACTAGGAATAGAAGGAAACTTTCTTACCTTGATAAAGGGCCTGCACAAAAACCCACACACCATACCTAATGGTAAAAACTGGATGCTTCCTAAGTTCAGGAACAAGTCAAGGATGTCCACTCCCACTGCTTCCATACAGCATTATAGTGGAGGTTTGAACAAGGTAATGAGGAGGAGGAGGGGCAAGATGGCTGAAGAGTAGGGTCTCCAAATCACCTGTCCCCACCAAATTACCTAGAAAACCTTCAAATTATCCTGAAAATCTATGAATTCGGCCTGAGATTTAAAGAGAGAACAGCTGGAATGCTACAGTGAGAAGAGTTTGTGCTTCTATCAAGGTAGGAAGACGGGGAAAAAGAAATAAAGAAACAAAAGGCCTCCAAGGGGGAGGGGCCCCGCGAGGAGCCAGGCTGAGGCCGGGACGAGTGTCCCCAGGACAGGAGAGCCCCGTCCCGGAGAAGCAGGAGCTGCACCAACCTTCCTGGGCTGAAAGGCGCCCGCAGGGAGTTAGAGCAGGACCCAGGAAGGCAGGGATGCCCTCGGGCTCCCTGGGACACTAACAGACACCTGCGCCCCAGGAGAGAGTGCGCGGAGCTCCCTAAGGGCTGCAGCTCGGAGGGGACCCGGAGCAGCTCGGAGGGGCTCGGGCGGCGGCTCCGCGGAGGGGGCTGCGGGGCAGGAGCGCGAATCCAACAGCGCAGGCCACAGGGCACATGGCGCCGGGGACACAGCCCAGGATCCGGCCTCCCCCCACCCCCACAGACAGAGGCCAGGAGAGCCCAGGACCGCAAGGACGCTCCTGCCCCGAGCTGAGCAGATCAGCGGCCCGCCCTGGAGCCTCCAGGCCCTGCAGGCTGAGAGCTCCGTAGTTACTGTGGGAGCTGACTCCAGGGCTCCAGAGCTGGCTGCTGCCACTGGGGTTGTTCCTCCTCGGGCCTCACGGGGTAAACAACCCCCACTGAGCCCTGCACCAGGCAGGGGGCTGAGCAGCTCCCCCAAGTGCTAACACCTGAAAATGAGCACCACAGGCCCCTCCCCCAGAAGACCAGCTAGACGGACAAGTTCCAGGGGAAGTCAAGGGACTTAAAGTATACAGAATCAAAGATACATCCCCGTGCTTTTTGTTGTTGTTGTTGTTGTTGTTGTTGTTGTTTGTTTTGGTTTGGTTTGGTTTGGTTTTGCTTTTTGATTTGTTTCCTTCCCCCACCCTTTTTTCCCTTTCTTTCTCTTTCTTTTTTTTTTCTTTTTTTCTTCCTTTTTTCTTTTTTTCTTTTTCTCTTTTCTTTCCTTCTTTCTTTCCTCTCTTTTTCTCCTTTTCCCAATACAACTTGCTTTTGGCCACTCTGCACTGAGCAAAATGACTAGAAGGAAAACCTCACCTCAAAAGAGAGAATCAGAAACAGTCCTCTCTCCCAGAGTTGCAAAATCTGGATTACAATTCAATGTCAGAAAGCCAATTCAGAAGCACTATTATACAGCTACTGGTGGCTCTAGAAAAAAGCATAAAGGACTCAAGAGACTTCATGACTGCAGAATTTAGAGCTAATCAGGCAGAAATTAAAAATCAATTGAATGAGATGCAATCCAAACTAGAAGTCCTAACGATGAGGGTTAACGAGGTGGAAGAACGAGTGAGTGACACAGAAGACAAGTTGATGGCAAAGAGGGAAACTGAGGAAAAAAGAGACAAACAATTAAAAGACCATGAAGAAGAAAAAAAATTAAAAAAAAAAAGACCATGAAGACAGATTAAGGGAAATAAACGACAGCCTGAGGAAGAAAAACCTACGTTTAATTGGGGTTCCCGAGGGCGCTGAAAGGGCCAGAGGGCCAGAATATGTATTTGAACAAATCCTAGCTGAAAACTTTCCTAATCTGGGAAGGGAAACAGGCATTCAGATCCAGGAAATAGAGTGATCCCCCCCTAAAATCAATAAAAACCATTCAACACCTCAACATTTAATAGTGAAGCTTGCAAATTCCAAAGATAAAGAGAATATCCTTAAAGCAGCAAGAGACAAGAAATCCCTGACTTTTATGGGGAGGAGTATTAGGGTAACAGCAGAACTCTCCACAGAGACCTGGCAGGCCAGAAAGGGCTGGCAGAATATATTCAGGGTCCTAAATGAGAAGAACATGCAACCAAGAATACTTTATCCAGCACGGCTCTCATTCAAAATGGAAGGAGAGATAAAGAGCTTCTAAGACAGGCAGGAACTGAAAGAATATGTGACCTCCAAACCAGCTCTGCAAGAAATTTTAAGGGGGACTCTTAAAATTCCCCTTTAAGAAGAAGTTCAGTGGAACAATCCACAAAAACAAAGACTGAATAGATATCATGGTGACACTAAACTCATATCTCTCAATAGTAACTCTGAACGTGAATGGGCTTAATGACCCCATCAAAAGGCGCAGGGTTTCAGACTGGATAAAAAAGCAGGACCCATCTATTTGCTGTCTACAAGAGACTAATTTTAGACAGAAGGACACCTATAGCCTGAAAATAAAAGGTCGGAGAACCATTTACCATTCGAATGGTCCTCAAAAGAAAGCAGGGGTAGCCATCCTTATATCGGATAAACTAAAATTTACCCCGAAGACTGTAGTGAGAGATGAAGAGAGACACTATATCATACTTAAAGGATCTATCCAACAAGAGGACTTAACAATCCTCAATATATATGCCCCAAATGTGGGAGCTGCCAAATATATAAATCAATTAATAACCAAAGTGAAGAAATACTTAGATAATAATACACTTATACTTGGTGACTTCAATCTAGCTCTTTCTATACTCGATAGGTCTTCTAAGCACAACATCTCCAACGAGAGCTTTAAATGATACACTGAACCAGATGGATTTCACAGATATCTACAGAACTTTACATCCAAACTCAACTAAATACACATTCTTCTCAAGTGCACATGGAACTTTCTCCAGAATAGACCACATACTGGGTCACAAATCGGATCTGAACCGATACCAAAAGATTGGTATCGTCCCCTGCATATTCTCAGACCATAATGCCTTGAAATTAGAACTAAATCACAACAAGAAGTTTGGAAGGACCTCAAACACGTAGAGGTTAAGGACCATCCTGCTAAAAGATGAAAAGGTCAACCAGGAAATTAAGGAAGAATTAAAAAGATTCATGGAAACTAATGAGAATGAAGATACAACCATTCAAAATCTTTGGGATGCAGCAAAAGCAGTCCTAAGGGGGAAATACATCGCAATTCAAGCATCCATTCAAAAACTGGAAAGAACTCAAATACAAAAGCTAACCTTACACACAAAGGAGCTAGAGAAAAAACAGCAAATAGATCCTACACCCAGGAGAAGAAGAGAGTTAATAAAGATTCGAGCAGAACTCAACGAAATCGAGACCAGAAGAACTGTGGAACAGATCAACAGAACCAAGAGTTGGTTCTTTGAAAGAATTAATAAGAAAGATAAACCATTAGCCAGCCTTATTAAAAAGAAGAGAGAGAAGACTCAAATTAATAAAATCATGAATGAGAAAGGAGAGATCACTACCAACACCAAAGAAATACAAACGATTTTAAAAACATATTATGAGCAGCTATACGCCAATAAATTAGGCAATCTAGAAGAAATGGATGCATTCCTGGAAAGCCACAAACTACCAAAACTGGAACAGGAAGAAACAGAAAACCTGAACAGGCCAATAACCAGGGAGGAAATTGAAGCAGTCATCAAAAACCTCCCAAGACACAAAAGTCCAGGGCCAGATGGCTTCCCAGGGGAATTCTATCAAACGTTTAAAGAAGAAACCACACCTATTCTCCTAAAGCTATTAAAGATAGAAAGAGATGGAGTACTTCCAAATTCGTTCTATGAGGCCAGCATCACCCTAATTCCAAAACCAGACAAAGACCCCACCAAAAAGGAGAATTACAGACCAATATCCATGATGAACATGGATGCAAAAATTCTCAACAAGATACTAGCCAATAGCATCCAACAATACATTAAGAAAATTATTCACCATGACCAACTAGGATTTATCCCCGGGACACAAGGCTGGTTCAACACCCATAAAACAATCAATGTCATTCATCATATCAGCAAGAGAAAAACCAAGAACCATATGATCCTCTCATTAGATGCAGAGAAAGTATTTGACAAAATACAGCATCCATTTCTGATCAAAACTCTTCAGAGTGTAGGGATAGAGGGAACATTCCTCAACATCTTAAAAGCCATCTACGAAAAGCCCACAGCAAATATCATTCTCAATGGGGAAGCACTAGGAGCCTTTCCCCTAAGATCAGGAACAAGACTGGGATGTCCACTCTCACCACTGCTATTCAACATAGTACTGGAAGTCCTAGCCTCAGCAATCAGACAACAAAAAGACATTAAAGGCATTCAAATTGGCAAAGAAGAAGTCAAACTCTCCCTCTTCGCCGATGACATGATACTCTACATAGAAAACCCAAAAGTCTCCACCCCAAGATTGCTAGAACTCATACAGCAATTTGGTAGCATGGCAGGATACAAAATCAATGCCCAGAAACCAGTGGCATTTCTATACACTAACAATGAGACTGAAGAAAGAGAAATTAAGGAGTCAATCCCATTTACAATTGCACCCAAAAGCATAAGATACCTAGGAATAAACCTAACCAAAGAGGTAAAGGATCTATACCCTAAAAACTATAGAACACTTCTGAAAGAAATTGAGGAAGACACAAAGAGATGGAAAAATATTCCATGCTCATGGATTGGCAGAATTAATATTGTAAAAATGTCAATGTTACCCAGGGCAATATACACGTTTAATGCAATCCCTATCAAAATACCATGGACTTGGACTTTCTTCAGAGAGTTAGAACAAATTATTTTAAGATTTGTGTGGAATCAGAAAAGACCCCGAATAGCCAGGGGAATTTTAAAAAAGAAAACCATAGCTGGGGGCATCACAATGCCATATTTCAGGTTGTACTACAAAGCTGTGGTCATCAAGACAGTGTGGTACTGGCACAAAAACAGACACATAGATCAATGGAACAGAATAGAGAACCCAGAAGTGGACCCTGAACTTTATGGTCAACTAATATTCGATAAAGGAGGAAAGACTATCCATTGGAAGAAAGACAGTCTCTTCAATAAATGGTGCTGGGAAAACTGGACATCCACATGCAGAAGAATGAAACTAGACCACTCTCTTTCACCATACACAAAGATAAACTCAAAATGGATGAAAGATCTAAATGTGAGACAAGATTCCATCAAAATCCTAGAGGAGAACACAGGCAACACCCTTTTTGAACTCAGCCACAGTAACTTCTTGCAAGATACATCCACGAAGGCAAAAGAAACAAAAGCAAAAATGAACTATTGGGACTACATCAAGATAAGAAGCTTTTGCACAGCAAAGGATACAGTCAACAAAACTAAAAGACAACCTACAGAATGGGAGAAGATAGTTGCAAATGACATATCAGATAAAGGGCTAGTTTCCAAGATCCATAAAGAACTTATTATCTCAACACCAAAGAAACAAACAATCCAATCATGAAATGGGCAAAAGACATGAAGAGAAATCTCACAGAGGAAGACATAGACATGGCCAACATGCACATGAGAAAATGCTCTGCATCACTTGCCATCAGGGAAATACAAATCAAAACCACAATGAGATACCACCTCACACCAGTGAGAATGGGGAAAATTAACAAGGCAGGAAACAACAAATGTTGGAGAGGATGCGGAGAAAAGGGAACCCTCTTACACTGTTGGTGGGAATGTGAACTGGTGCAGCCACTCTCGAAAACTGTGTGGAGATTCCTCAAAGAGTTAAAAATAGATCTGCCCTACGACCCAGCAATTGCACTGTTGGGGATTTACCCCAAAGATACAGATGCAATGAAACACCGGGACACCTGCACCCCGATGTTTCTAGCAGCAATGGCCACAATAGCCAAACTGTGGAAGGAGCCTCGGTGTCCATCGAAAGATGAATGGATAAAGAAGATGCGGTCTATGTATACAATGGAATATTACTCAGCCATTAGAAATGACAAATACCCACCATTTGCTTCAACGTGGATGGAACTGGAGGGTATTATGCTGAGTGAAGTAAGTCAATCGGAGAAGGACAAACATTATATGTTCTCATTCATTTGGGGAATATAAATAATAGTGAAAGGGAATATAAGGGAAGGGAGAAGAAATGTGTGGGAAATATCAGAAAGGGAGACAGAACATAAAGACTCCTAACTCTGGGAAACAAACTAGGGGTTGTAGAAGTGGAGGAGGGCAGGGGGTGGGAGTGAATGGGTGACGGGCACTGGGGGTTATTCTGTATGTTGGTAAATTGAACACCAATAAAAAAAAAAAAGGTAATTAGGCAAGAAAAAGAAATAAAAATCATCTAGACTGGAAAGGAAAATGTAAACCTATCTCTATTGGCAGATAATGTGAACTTGTATAC
Source organism: Vulpes vulpes (assembly GCF_048418805.1). Taxonomy (NCBI): domain Eukaryota; kingdom Metazoa; phylum Chordata; class Mammalia; order Carnivora; family Canidae; genus Vulpes; species Vulpes vulpes. Next base: position 91,268,138 of record NC_132785.1, read on the forward strand.
AGAAAATCCTAAGGAATCCACTAAAAATTTAGAATAATAAATGTCTTCAGCAAGGTCATAAATACAAGATCAATATACAAAAATACATTGTATTTCTATACACTAATAATGAATAATCCAAAAATGAAATTAATAATATAATTTCATTTACAATAGCATCAAAAAATATTTAGGAATAGATTTTTTAAAGTGCAAAACTGAATACTCTAAAAATTAGAAATGACTAGTAAGAAAAATCTTTTTGTTCTTGTTGTTTGGGTTTTTTTTTTAGATTTTATTTATTTATGAGAGACAGAGAGAGAGGCAGAGACATAGGCAGAGGGAGAAGTGGGCTCCCCGCATGCAGGAGTCCTCCATCCGAGGACTCTGGGACCATACTCTGAGCCAGAGGCAGATGCTCAATCACTGAGCCACCCAGGCATCCCAAAAGAAATCATTATTAAAGAAGATATAAATAAATGGAAATATCCCATGTTCATGAATCAGAAGATTTAATATTGTTATCATGCCAATACTCCTCAAATTAATCTATACATTTAACAAAATCTCTATCAGTATCCTTGCTGACTTTTTTTTTCCTTGCTGACTTTTTTATAGGAATTGTTAAACTGGGGATCCCTGGGTGGCGCAGTGGTTTGGCGCTTGCCTTTGGCCCAGGGCGCGATCCTGGAGACCCGGGATCGAATCCCACATCAGACTCCCGGTGCATGGAGCCTGCTTCTCCCTCTGCCTATGTCTCTGCCTCTCTCTCTCTCTCTGTGACTATCATAAATAAATAAAAATTAAAAAAAAAATTAAAAAAAAAATCTTCAAAAAAAAAAAAAAAAAAGGAATTGTTAAACTGTTCCTAAAATTCATATGGAATTGCAAGGGACTCATGATAACCAAAATAATCTTAAAGAATACAGTTGGAGGACTCATACAAATGTTTATAGCAGCATTATTTATAATATCCCCAAAATGAAAACAGCCCATATTTCTATCAACTGATGAATGGATGAACAAATGTGGTATATCCATATAATGGAATATTATTCCATCATAAAAAGGAATGTAGTACTTATACATGTTACAACATAGCTGAACCTTGAAAACATTAACTGAAAGAAGTCAGTCACAAAAGAACATATATTATATGATTCTAATTAGAAAATGTCAAGAATAGGCAAAAGACAGAAAGTAGACTTGTGGTTGCTTAGGGCTGGGTGCAATGGGTGATATGGATTTGACAGCTAAAGGGAACAGGGTTGTTTCAGTGTTGTGCATATTTTTGAGATAATGATAACCTTTTAAAATTGATTGTGGTGATGGCTGTGTGCATATCTGTAAGTATATTATAAACTACTAAATTCTATGCCTTAAATTAAATACAGGGTTTCTGAATAATATCTCAATAAAGCTGTTATAAAAATAATTAATATGTATGTTATCTTAGGAAAAGAGAAAGATTTTGAAATATTTTTATATTACCTTTTGTTTTTTTAGAAGGGCTATCCTCTGAATCCTTATGAAAATTTTGAAGTCAGAAATTAAAATGAAGCATAACCAATTTAAATATGGTTGTATCTTTTTGTTCTAAATATGTTTTCCTCTTCTATCTTGATCATAACAAAGATCCTCCTCAAGAAGTTCTCCCTAGAAGACCCTGGGCCACATGTCTTCATAATGCTTATTGCTACCATAAGATAACCTTATTTATTAATTTGTTTATTGTCTCTTGCCCTACATGAAAAAAATTCCACGTTCATTACTGATTTTAACTCCAGAAATCTAGAACTACGCAACTCAAGTGTGGTTCATAAATGTTGCCAGTCTGTGTGTGATGCTACCAATCAGTCCTCAATGAGCTAAGTAGAGAAACTCTAGTAATTTTATGTCTGCTGAATCTAATTATAAAAAAGACTAATTTTATTTTGTATATCCTTGACTTAATTTTCTAGAAATTCATTTTTATAGGATTTTTTTCAAGTATTAGGTTGTGATAGATTGAAAATTTTTAAAAACAGAACTGATCCTTCACCACAGATGGTCTGAGAAACATTGCTTTAGGTGACCATCAAAATATTTTTGATGACCATCAAAATATCCCCTTCTCTAATGAAATGGTAATACTCAGAAGTGTCCACAAAGCCAAAGTGGCTAGGTGGATCAGTTGGTTAAGTGTCTGACTCTTGGTTTTGGCTCAGGTCACGATCTCAGGATCTTGAGATCAAGACCCATGTAAGACTCCATTCTGGGTATGGAGTCTGCTTAAGATTATCTCCCTCTTCCTCTGCACCCCCCACCATGCATGTGCTCTTACTCTCTAAAACAAAACAAAACAAAACAAACGTAAGTGTCTACAAAGCCAGGGATTATATTTTCCAGTCCCTTTGCATGGGGATATGGGAGGGCACTTGTCCTCAGAAAGAGAATGTGGGAAATGATGTGTTAAAATATGTAGTAGTTAAAATTAATGGTTACGGCTTCATCTTTCCCACCACCTCTTTTCCTACTGCTATCCAAATGCAGAGTACTCTTGCAGACTAGAAGAGTGGGCCACAAGACAGAAGGAGCCACTTTTCCAAGGACCACAGAGAAAGGCACCAGATGAAGAGCACCTGCATAGACTATAATGCTTCTGAGAAATAGGTTTTTATTACATTAAGTGTAGGTGCTCAAATAAGTGACTTATTTGCTACAATGTCTAGGGTTACCATAACTAATATGGTCCCCAAGACATGTTTGTTGAAGGAATGAATGAATGCCCCAATAGCAAGGTATCTATTGCTATTAGAGCAGTGCTACTACAGCTGACAAACTATTGTTTGTCAGTTCATGAGGACTTAACCACCTTGTGCCAGGATAGAAACCAAGAAACTTTTATGGGGGAATAAAGGTAGTAAACTAGGCCATGTGCTCATTATTACTGCTACTGGGAACAATTAATTTATGTACCAACAAGGGCCCATAGACCATATTTAGAAAGCACTGCACTAGAGGACATTTCCCAACTATTGAAAGAACCTAAACTCATATTTAAAACCAAACAAACAGTATTTGTAAAATCCATTCAACCTAATCTCCTAGTTTGGATTCACTTCTAAATTTTTAATTATCTGATAAAGTGTAATTGTTAATTATATATTTAAAATAGAAACATAAGTATTTGTACATTTATACTTGACCCATTCATCTATCCACTTATCAATCCATTATCTATCTATCTATCTATCTATCTACCTACCTATTTACACAAACTGAAAGTGGTCTGACGAGAAGTATGGCTCCAAGAGCTAATATAAGCTAGATAATAATCAGCTGCATTACTTGAATAACACACACATTCCTACAACAAGAAAACATATGCACAGTGCTTCAGAAGGTACAAAATCTTTTTTAAATATACTTTTCACATTTGTTATTTAATCCTCGTTACAATCCCACAGGATAGGCAAAATTACTATTACTCTTGTGTTACAAATCAAAAATTTGAGGCTACTTAGGCAAAATGGAATTAAGAGATAATACAGGTCATTACTGACAAGTTCAGATCTCAATAACGGATATTTTTTAAAAAGGAAAAACTTCGGGCTCCCAGAGAGCCTGCTTCTCCCTCTGCCTGCTACTCCCGTTGCTTGTTTTTTCTCTGTCAAATTATAAATAAAATCATTTAAAATAAATAAATTTTAAAAATTTTTTAAAGGAAAACCTTAAGGGCCTCAACTATTCACTTAATTCATCTTCACCTTCAATCTTTGAACAATGTCTAGAACTTTGTTAATGCTAACACAGTCATGGTACTGTGGGAAATAAGAGAAACAAAGGATCTGATTTACATTAACCATTGTATAATGGTTACATAGAAAGTTGTGATGGCTCACATTTACCCCAAAATCTCTGCTTGCAAAAATAACTTGAGTAAAGAGAAGTTAGTATGTGAGGGCCTATTATTCCCCTATATTAAGCCATCTTGTACTGCACCATTTTAATCCTTTGAAGAATCTTTTTTTCTTTTAAGTGTCTTTTGCCTTTCAGCCTATAAATTAATGATCTGCCCAAGTCTTGCGGCCAGGTTTCCAGAATAAGCATGCCAAAGGTAAACCGACTCAGCAGCACCCAAGCCACCTGCACCACATACCTTCCAGCTTTGAGCCTCACATTTTCAGAAAGTTATGCAACTTCTGGTTAAATTTTTTAAAATACATGTTTTATGACTACAGGCCCACACCTCTGCCTCCCCCCCTTCCATCCCTGAAATTCCAAAGACCCGGGAGTAACTGCTCATTGAGATAAGCCTTTACATACATACATAGTCTTGGGAAACTGATCTGAATTCAGATATGCCAAGGTCTCCTGACTACCCACAAATAAGATGTACTAGAGAATTTTCCAGGGCCTATGTCCCACACCATACTTTTTCAGTGTAAGGATTAAGAAGGGAAGGAAGTAGTATTTAACTTTATTCATTTACTCACTCATCCTCCAACATGTACAAGGCATGTTGAAGAATAAGGATGTGGTTTATACCCTCCAGAAATTTCAATGAGAAGGCTAAACAAGGTACCCAATAACTATAGTACAAGACAATGCATGTTAAGAGCCTTGAGATTAGCTCTAATCAAATGCTAGAGGACAGGGAGGAAAAGAAAGTTTCTGACTAAAGTGGCCAGAAAAGACTTTACAAAAGACAGAGGGAGCTTCTGAGTGAGTTTTAGAGGAAAAGAAGCAAGATTTCATGAATAACAGATGAGGGAAAGTGACAGTCCAGGTGGAGAGAAAACCAGAGGTAAGAAAGGGCAAGCTGAGGTTAAGAAATGAGGGGCTGGGATCCCTGGGTGGCTCAGCGGTTTGAAGCCTGCCTTTGGCCCAGGGCACGATCCTGGAGTCCCGGGATTGAGTCCCACGTAAGGCTCCCAGCATGGAGCCTGCTTCTCCCTCCTCCTGTGTCTCTGCCTCTCTCTTTCTCTCTGTGTCTATCATAAATAAAAATAAATAAATAAATCTTTAAAAAAAAAAAAAAGAAATGAGGGGCTGTGGAGGTGTCCTTTGCTAGAGCATGGGCATTAGCATAAAATAGGAAGCATAATTTGGAACCAAACAGTAAAAGGCCTTGAATACCAGGATAAGTTGTCATGATTTTATTCAGTAGTCAATGGGTGAGTCACCACGTAAGTTTAAAGAGAGTAGTGATTTGAGCAAAGCAACAATCCAAGAAGCTTGCTCTGGTGATGGTGTGTATAGGATGACCTTTAATTCTGAAAAGTTAAAGGTCTAGAGATGAGTAAGGAGCCTTTTACAATAGATCAAAATGAAACAATCAAGCTTAAAGAGCGGAAGTGGCCAAGGAAATGGAAAAGAGAGAGGAATTAACAGAATTTGGTAGGGAAAGGAGAAAAATGGAAAGATAACTCCCAAGTCTCTAGTCAATGTCTGGAAAAATTTATGCCATGGATGAAAATGCTTGGATTCAAATTTATACAAAGATCTAGAGATTTTAAAAATTTATTTCTAGCTGTGATTTTATTGATTTTTTTTTAAGATTTTATTTATATTCATGAGAGATACAGAGAGAGAGGCAGAGACATAGGCAAAGGAATAAGCAGGCTCCACACAGGGAGCCCGATGCAGGACTTGATCCCAGGACTCCAGGATCACGTCCTGAGTCAAAGGCAGGCACCAAACCGCTGAGCCACCCAGGCATCCCTTATTCATATTTTTAAAAATAATAACTAAAGACCATCATTTCCTAGGATCACCCTGGACATCTGGTTGCTCTCACTACATTCCTTCATAAGGCTCCTTTTTCCACAGTATTAGCCTCTTTTGGAATATGGAGTGTTAGAAAGGTCAGGGAAAGAGTTCTTTTTATGGTCAACTTAATGCCAGCCCTGTTACCTCCCCTACTTGGGTAGTATCTAAAAATGCACATGACCATCACAATCTACTCTCTGATCTAGACAAGCAGACATACCCTTTGATGGAGATGGCAAAGAGACATTCCTTTGAGAATATTAGGGACCTCTGGATCTGTTCTGATGGCACACTCTGACAGCACTGGGGTGATTCTTCACTCTATTCCTAACCACAGTAACAGAGGGACCTCGGGGCACAATATGTCTTTCAGGTCAGAGAGCAGGTGACAAATATTCTACTTCCTCAATGTTGGGGCATTGATGGCAACATTCTGCATGAAGAAGCAGACCTATGGGAAAGTCACTAGGACAGGAGTCTTTACCTGTGGTGGGTAGGGGCCAAGAGAAACAAAACTGGTATCATTTTCAGGGTTGGGAAATCTAACCTGACCACACAAATAATTAACCTGAAAGGCCACTTCATGCTCCCCCAGTGGACCCAGATGTTGCACTTCACTTTAGGTAAACGTTATTTTTAGAGACAGAAGAATCCAGCATCCAAAATTTATCACCCATCTGAGTGGGAGACACAGAACACAGAACAGATTTATATGTTTAGGGGGTAGGAATGGGGTTTAAGCTCAATAAAATCTTAACTGTGCTTTACTTTTTAATTTAACTTTCAAACATTTCTTTCCTGTTTTGTGACTGAGAATCTCATACATGTCACCCTTTCAGTGAAGTATCACAGGAAAGACATTTTTGTGGTGTTTAATGGAAATAATTTTTCTTGTGGTATTGCTCTGATACCCTGGGAAACTGGCTTTCAGAGATAAATTAGGCTAAGAGCCGTCTAGTGCTAATTTATTAAGCAGTCAATGGTTTAAAACAACTTTTCCTGTTTCAGCTCACTGGAGATCTGTTACCAGCTCTTGAGAAGACAGCCAAAGACCGATAGATTCTCTGAAACAGACAAAGTGATAGGTTGGGGTAGGGGAGTTTCGTAGGTGGGCAGGGATGGTTCACACCATGTATAAGTCTATGCATGTGCACTTGAAACAACTTCAACATTCACACTGTAGCATTTCACACTGGATCTTCTGAAATGGTGGCTGAACACTAAAGAAATTTTAAATTCTCATTTCAATAAGAAATAGCTCCTAAACTTTCTCCTCCTGTTAGAGTGTAGTGCAGATAGGAGAAATTATATCTGTAAAGAAAAATACTGATGATCTCCTTTGGGTGTCCTAAAGGCTTCAATGCACTTTCTACAGATGCTCCAGGACAATAGTTTTTGGTCTAAGTTGCACCCTGGAGTCACCAGGGGAGCTTTACAAAGTATAGATGCTTGGGTTGTACCCCTGGAGGTTGTGATGACATTGGTCTGAGGTGGGTCCTAGGTGTTGAAAGTTTTAAACCTTTCCAGCAATTCTAATATGCAGTCAGGGTGAAGAACCATTGCCCTAGATAAGGTATTGTAAGAGACTACACTCCATACCTGGTGAGGTTCAGGTGACTCAGTTGTTAATGTATATACTTACCTTGCCTGAAAATGCAGATCATGGTCACTGACCAGTAATGCAGAGGCATTAGGAATAAAACAATGACCAACAATAACAACAACCTTTTGTAGTCTGTTCAACTCCAAATTCTATTGTGTGAAGACTGGATGATTGAGCCCATGAAGAAAAACAGAGCTAGAAGAAAACATTAAGAGGAGGGAAAATGATTTGCTCTATGAATCAAATTGGAATTTTTTCAAAAGCATCACTGACCCTCTCTTCGAAGCTAGGGGAATGTCTGGGCAGAAAGCACTACTGGCTTTTAAGATATAACTACTAATTTCCATTTTGAAGAGACTCCTGCCTAAGAATCACCTGCAGAGTCAATGAAACATGCAGCTTTTCAGTCCCCACTCGAGGAAATCTGGACTCAGTAGGGCTGGAGTGGGACCCCAGAATTTGCAGTTTTAAAAGCTCCCTGGGGGATTCTGACTGAGATGAGCTGTGCCCCACCTTTGAGAAACACTAAGTCATCCCACTTCCAGGCAACTTCTGGAATGGTTCTTTGCCATACATTGAACTGTTCATCTTCCGTTAAATAGATTATCAGGTCAAGGAAAAAGGGAATGCCTCTTTTAGTAAAAACAGTTTGCAAAGTTTGTTTGTTTTTGCAAAGTATTTCTTGAAAGACATTTGACTGAAGTTTTCAATTAAAAAATCCTAAGTCATCTTTGGACAACCACGAGTTTCCTCATTCCTCAGTTTTACCAATAGAGAGGAATGAAGATGAACAACTGCAAACAGACAACCATATGCTCAAACTATGGGCCAATATAGTTCTTGGGAATAATGGGGATCTTTCAAAATCAAAATCCCCTCATGTCTTGAAGGATCACAAACACTGATGAGAAAAATACAACAACCATTAACAAGCAAATAATCATTACAAGCAAATAAACTTTATGCAAAATGTCTGTGAATGTCTAGGAATTACTCCCTTTTCATGATTAATATGGAAAAGCAGTCCATATTTGTGTTTATTTTTAATTTTCATTAAGGCAGCTTTACCAGCCTAGAGTCAAAGATAATGGAAAGAGACAAAATGTTATTTCCAGTCTGGGATTTAAACGTAATAATTGGAACTTAATCTCTCCTTCCAATTCAGAGAGAGAGAGAGAGAGAGAGAGAGAGAGAATGTGTGACCAGTGTAGAGGTATACATTTGCAAAATGCAACTACAATTATTTGATACCAAATTCAGGAATTCATAGTTTATGGACTTAAAATTTACTTTGAATTCACTACTCAACCTGTAAATAGGGATACTTGGTTTTTGTTGGGGGCAGGTTCTTCACTGTTTTGTGTTTTTCACTCAAAATTTCCCTGGTCCTCTAAAGCTCTCCAGCCTTGGACATTGTTCCTGTGCTGTGCCCACATTCCACTGGCACAGGCATGGAATGGTATGCTTGGAATGTCTCCACCCTCCAAAATATTTTTGGATCAAGCTTATCCCTTTTCCCTGAAAAACTTCTGCTGAACAGCATTTGCTTCACTGACTTTTATATTTTTGTATATTTTTGAATGCGGGCCAAATCATGAAACTCCAGGGCCCCCATCTACTGTTAAAAAGCTCTATTAACCCTCTGACATCAATAGAATTCCCACAGAAGACGAGCAAACCTGGAATCCTCCACTTGGGTGCAATCTCTCTGTTCTATTTACCTGCAGGCTCCTTTTCTAACTGCTCTTGAATTTAGAAATCAGCTCAGAGAGGTCTTATCTAATTACCACCAGACTTATTTAAAAATAATAATGACTTTCTTCTGAAGTTAATTCTTGACAGGCCCTTCTCCTACTGCTAAGTGACAATCTCACAAAACACTGAAATTGAATTGAGATTTGCAGGGACGTCTGCATTTTTCCTAATGAAATATACACCAGGGCACTCAGTGGGGTTTTGTGCTTGTTACAATAATTAGTACAGTTTGTAATAACACAAACATTATTTGTTATTACTGTGCACCAAGTACTAGGCTAACAGTGCTGCATAAGTTATGTCACTTAACTTCTGTAACAATCATAGGAGGTAAGGACCACATCCCTATTTTAGTCAACAAGAAAATCTGGGTCACAAATTAGCATGTGGCATAGCCATGATTATTTTTATGGTCATAGTAAATTTTAAAAATGAGAGTGAAAAGATTTTAAGTATATTCAAGAAAACTGTGATTAAAATGAAAATGAAATGGGTTTTCTAATAGAACTATGATAGCAGTGTATTTGGGGGCCAGTCAAGTGGGTACATTTTGGGAAAAAAATTCCTTTTAAAATCTTGTTGGCATTTAAGCGACATTTTGGTGAAACACCACGGAAACATCTGGTCATATCCTCTCAACCCTACTTTCTTCCCTAAATGTTGTTTTTAATATGTCACAGTTGTTAAATTTGTAACAAGTAATGCCCTTGAGACTAAACAACAGTGCCTGGTATGTGAAAAATGAACAATACATTTACAGCAGTAAAAACCCAAAGGAAATTTTAAATAAACATTTAATTGAATACAAATAGTCTGAAAGTTATTTTGGTGGAACTTGCCCAATCTGTGTGCTGACATTAGCAGCAGGATGTTCTAAATAAACTTTGCTAAAACAAATGTAGTCTTCTTCAGTTGTGACATAACTGATCAGATTCAGCTCTTCTGAGGGATTATGGCTGGGGAAGGAACACTTGCTGGCTGGAAGGGAACTCTCCATTCTCAGTATCAGAACAAATGCATGACCACCAAAACACCAGGAAGAATGGAGCTAGGGATTTGGATGTTGTATAATGGCTTCAAAGTAGACAACCAAAAGTAGAAAAACAACTGCCAACCACCAATGTTTGTGAATCAGTCAGTTAGCCAAGGTCCATGGGACTGATTCACTTCCTCTCTAACTCTAAAAGGATTTTTCCTTCTAGATAAAACCCTGCATATTTGAATCTAATCCAACATATGTACTTCTCTCAGGCTACATTTTGCTCTTGCTGTATTTAGTTGTGTGCAATGGAAAGTCTTGCAAAGAATCTACAGTGAGAGAAAAAAAAATCAGATCATGGATTGTATTCAGGCAATTAGTAACGCAGTTGAGAATGAGGGGCTGTGTGTGTCATCTAGCCAATTTGAAAACAATTATCTTTCAGTTTCACGTGTTGACTCTTTCTGCATATGGATAGACAGATGCTATTCAGCAGAAATGTTTTCCCTCTGATATGGAATCCCCAAAGAAACCATATTGCTTTGATGTGATTCAGAGATTGTGTCATTCATCAACATGGTTTTAAAGAATGTTAGCAACCTTAGGGTTGGTTCAACCTGAAAATAAACACAGATGGTTCTTAAGAGAACAAACTATTTTCCATTGCAGATTTAACCATACATGTAATGGAATATATATCCTTTGTATTTAGTGCCACATTTGATTACATTAAAAGAGTTGGAATGAGTATGAGTCAGGCTTTTTCCTAATATGACAAATGTATGACTTAACCCCTCCTATTTTATTTTATTTTAGGCATTTTTAAGACATACAGAGAAGTTGCATTTATATTGTAAAGAACTTTTCATTACTGATTCACTTAGAATACATTGCTGGTGTAACTTTTCATTACCCTTAAATAATTTAGTATGTGCTTCTAAAAACGCTGACATGTAAAACAGGAAGTTAACAATGATATATTGTAAGCATCTACCCCAGTTTTAACAATTGCCCCAACAAGTATAGCAGTGCATCTCAAGCTGTAATGAGCATCAGAACCAATGGAAGGTCTTTTTAAACATAGACCACTGGGCCCCAAACCCAGGGGTTTTGCTGATTCAGTAGGTTGGCATGGGGTCCAAAATTCTGTATTTCTAACCAAGTTTCCAGGTGGTGGGTAAAGCTCTGGTCTTGGAATTATACTTTGAGAACCACTGCTTTGTAGCAAAAAAAATGCAATCGAAAATCACATATGGTATTTAATTACCATTTCTGTTTAGTCTCCTTTAATAAAGAGACTATATCTCAGTTTGATTTATATGATCTTGCCATTTTGGAAGAGTACAGGCCGGTTATTCAGTAGATTATCCCTCAATATGGTTTCTCCCACGTTTCTTCATGATTACATTATAGTTACGATTTTTGTCAAGAATAGATCACAAAAATTTTCATTTTATTGCATCCTTTTGGGTGATACATAATTTAAATTGTCTCATTACTGGTGTTATTAATTTTGATTACCTGATTAAGGTAGTACTTGCCAGGATTCCCTACTGTAAGGTTATTTTTTTCCTTTTGCAATTAAAAATTACTTTGCTGGGAAATACTTTGACTCCAAGTAAATATCCTGTCTTTCATCAGATTTTAATCCATTATTTTTAGCATCCACTAATGTTTCTTGCCTGAATTATTTCTATTACAATTGCCAAATGATGTTTTTCTAATTCATCATTCTTCTTATATTAATTGCTATTTTACTGTAAGAATTTTCTCTTCTGCCTATTTATGTATTCATTATTCATCAGTTATGGACTTGTGAATTCCTATTCTATTTAATGGGTTATAATCCATTGTTTTTTTATTTTGATACTCTAACTGGCCAGTGGAAGCCAGTGGGAAGCCTTTCAAGCTGGCTTCCATGTCCTTTCCATATTTCCCAGAATTTCTTGAACATTCTTTACTTTCTGATGTCAAAAAATATTCTCCTCTGCCCAGACCAGTAAACAATCATTAATTTACTCAGAGACATGGTTGCTTTTAATGGAGAATAGTATTTAAAAGCCAAGATCTAGGGATGCCTGGGTGGCTCAGTGGTTGAGCGTCTGCTTTCTGCTCAGGTCATGATCCCGGGGTCATAGGATGGAGTCTCACATCAGGCTCCCCACAGGGAGTCTGCTTCTCCCTCTGCCTCTCTCTCTCTGCCTCTCTCTCTCTGTGTCTTTCATGAATAAATAAAATCTTAAAAAAAAAAATAAAAGCAAACAAACAAATAAATAAAAGCCAAGATCTAGGTCCAAGATATATCCCTCACTCTCAGGGTGCTACTGCTTCCAGGTCCTGTCATTAGACAGAAGTAGGAAACACATAGTTTATGTATATGTACACACATACACACACACCCCCCACAGAATTACATCTAAATTTAGTCTTTATTTATATTACCAACATGTACACATATATACTAAGATTTGCATCTATATATCTATATTTAGCTCTATATATTGAGAATGATAAACCTATCTCCAAATCCAATCCAACATCACAGGATTAAATCTAGCTTTCCTCCTTATTATGTTTTTAACTTCTTTCGTAAGTCTCAATATTTTTTACTTATTTGATGAATCCCCTATACATAACCAATCTCCCCCACTTAACCAGAGTAATAAGTCACTAATTATTAAAGAATAATTGAATTTTCAGGAGATTTTTGTATACTCCAAAAAAATCAAGCTAACATTTTTTTGGTGACTTCTTGGTCATCTTACCACAATATCTCCTAACTGTAGTCTTATCCTAGGCAACTCAAAAAATTAACTCTGTAACAATACAAAATGTTAAATGCTTTGAAGTCTGAGCTTTCTGGAGCTAATTCTACTCATACTCAGCAGGTTTTCGGTTCTCATCAGGGTCAAATCACGGAATTAGGTATGATCTCCTAAGCTTAACGTAGTTTAAAGTTTAAAAGCTCACTCCTCTCTGTAGCCACCCCTCACCCACCCACCCAATAGGAGTAACTGCTGCCAAGCAGACCTTCCAGAGCTCCTGGGAGAAGCCTTCCAGTTAAACATGAAAGACTGAACACATGCATCTACCTCCTGTTCTACCTCAAACCTCATCAAAATAAAATGGTGAAAGGGGAGAGAGACATAAATCAAGGCAAAGAGGATAGAGACGAGACAGCTGCAGCAAAATTTTAGAAGAAATGAGAGATACCAGTGTCTCTAAAATTGGAGGTGGAAGACAGATTCGAAAAGAGAGTTCATGGAAAGGTTGTATGAGAAGTCAGACTCACAGATCTCCTTTTCCCATTCTTTGGTGCATGCAGCAAGCAGTCTCTTTCCCATCTGAACAGAAAACTAGAACAGAGAACTTTATTTACACTGTCAAGAAAACAGACCAGAGAGATGCAGATTCAGGAATGGCAGACAAAGCTAAGGGACGCTAGGCCATATTGAAAATAGGGGACTGAAGTGAATGAAGTGAAACTACTGAATGGTAAAAATTTACCGCACCTCCCCACACTCAAACATACACCCTCTCTCCATGTGACTCTCAGAACCTTGAAAGACAGGCTTATATATCCCAGTAAAAAGATGAGATTTATCTTTGGGAAAACAGACTGTCTACTACAGACTAAATGAAATGTATCCCTCCATAATTCATATGTTGTAATCCTAAACCCAGTGAGATGGTATTTGTAGGTAAGGCATTTGGGGTGATTAGGTCATAAGGGCAGAGACCTCACAAATGGGATTAGTGCTCATATGAGAGAGACCCTAGAGCTCCTTCACCCCTTCCACCATGTGAGAACAAAGTAAGAAGACAGCCATCTATGAAGTGGTCCCATACCAAGCAAACAATCTGCCAGTGCGTTGATTTTGGACCTCCCAGCCTCCAGAACTCTGAGAAATACATTTCTGTTGTTTATAAGCCACCCAGTCAAGGGTATTTTTGTTGTAGCAGCCCGAATCAACTAAAAAAGATACTGGTACTGAGACGTAGGGTGCTACTATAACAAATACCTCAAAATGTGAAGTGGATTTAAAATTGGGTAATGGGTAGAGAGGCTGCAAGAATCTTGAGGTGCATGCTAGAAAGAACCTACATTACTGTGAATGTACTAAGATACCATCCCAAGAGGAAAGAGCCTAAAATTCTGATAGCTAGGTATTCCCTAATGAAATGACTAAGCCAGATCACTCCAAACCAAAGCCCGCTATTACCAGAACACTGGATTTCCTCCTGCTGCTATCTTAGCTATGAGTGGGCAGGAAATAGAAGAAGCTTCAAATGTCATGGGAGAAGACATGGCAAAGTCATCCATCTGGGAATCTCTTTGCAAAGTTCACTGTGCTCCTTGCAGTAGAGTCTCTCTTCAAAGGAAATCTGTATGGGGCTCTCCTATACACTTCCTTTACCTTTGCCACAGTACTTGCAATGAATGATCTCACATAGCTATAGTGAAAGAAAGGCCAACTCCAGAACTGAGGTCTCCTCATTCAAAGCCAGTGGCTTTTGTTTCTGTCAAGCGCCAGATGAATGAAGAAATAGTCTGTCCTGTTTTATCAGTAATTGCCACAAGGTATCATTACTTTTGGCAGCAGATGTTAACACAGTTTATATAGATAATATTTAACATATATCAGTTACCTATGACTCAGTTGACAACAGATTCAATTACAAGGTTCCTTGTGTCTCAGCAAGAAGTAAAAAAAAAAAGTAAAAGTATCTCATCTTGACAGGGAAATACAGACAGATATTTATGGAAGAATGGAAGAAGGAAGAGGATTGCAGGCAAATGTTCACCATACCTGTTTATCCTAGAAATACTGATAACTGTCTTCCCATATCCACTCTCATTTTTAAAAGTCTTGTTTTGGGGCACCTGGGTGACTCAGTCAGTTGAGTGTCTGACTCTTGATTTCAGCTCAGGTCATATCAGGGTCCTGGGATCAAGCCCTGTGTCAGGCACCAAGCTCAGCAGGGAATCTGCTTGAGGATTCTCGCCCTCTTCTCTGCCCCTACCCTTGATCACACTCATGCTCTAAGATAAATCTTAAAAAATAAAAATAAAAGAAACTTGTTCCACTCTCAGCCTTAACAAGGAGATGAGTACATGAAGCTACATTTGTATCTGCTTGTTACATTCTTTCCAAGCTGGGTCAATTGATTCTCATCAGGAATTTTGAATTGAGAGTTACTGAAAAGCTGAATCAGGGAACTGTGGATAGTCGGGGTAATGTCCTACAGAGTCATATTGGGGACATAGGAGATGTTGTATTAAATTTGTCCCATGGGGACGCCTGGGTGGTGCAGTTGTTTAACCATCCAAGTCTTAGTTTTGGCTCAGTTCCTGATCTCTGGGTGGTGAGATCAAGCCCACATTTGTCTCTGAGCTCAGTGCACAGTCTTCTTAAGATTCTTTCTCCCCCTCCCTATTCCCCTTCTGCTTATCCATGTTCATGCATGCATGCACGTGTATTTTCTTCTCTCTCTCTCTCTCTCTCTCTCTCTCAAAAAATAAATTCATTCTATAACCTAGTCAAATTTTTGGAGAAAGAACCCCTATCACTCTCTTTCCATCACCTATTTATCTAATCAGGATGAGCTTTGGATGGAAAAGATCTGGGTAGAAATTCTATCTCAGCTTCTTACTAGAATGCTTATGTGATCTCAGTTTTCCCATTAACAAAACACACAAACTAAGACTTACTTTTCAGGGCTTACTGCACCAAGCAAAAGTCATAAGATGTGTAAAGTACAAGCACTCAATAAACATGTATTTTCCTTTCTGTAAGTGCTAAGTTCTCTCCTTCTCCATCAGTGCTTGAGTTCCATCTGATCTGGTCTCAGGCACCTTAGCAGTCACTAAAATCAAGTTTGCATTAGGTAATCTGCTTTTTGCTGACTCACAGCCTACTGGGATAAGAGCAGTCAACTAGCTGAATGGTATTGATACTGGACCATACATCTTGACTATGTGGTTCATTCACTGAGTCTACAAATATTTGTGAGGCATCTACTATGTGCCACATAACAGGCAGGTGCTGAGGATTGTGGTTTGAACTGAAAAGACAAGATCCTTCCCCTTACAGAGCATATCTTCCAGTGATTCTCTGGGATCATTTCAATTTTATACACTTTGCCCTGTTGTCCTTTTTAGCACACTTTTACTTGAGACTCTAGGCAAACCTATTTATAACTTGGACCAAATGTTCTTCATACACTGAGGTGACAGAAGAGTCTGGAGCAGAGGAGGGCTTGAGAGCTAGATTCTGAGTCCTGGATACTCTTTATACTTTAATTAGACCCACAGGCCCATTGGAGACCAAGAACACAATTTAAGTAAATTAAGTACACCTTGAAGAGAGAGGAGTGCACCAAAAGGGGAATCAGACATGTGCTGATGGCAAACTTTTCCTACTTTCTGAATTTACAGGAGTGTACCTTTGGAGGTTTTCCATTTGTATCTTCTGGTTGCCTCTGATTATCCACTCATCTGGATTTCCCAGAATCAAAGGAGAACTTCTACTTTTCTTTTTTTTTTTAACTAATGAGGTTTTTAAAATTTTATTTATTTATTCATGAGAGACACAGAGAGAAAGACAGAGACAGAGACATAGGCAGAGGGAAAAGCAGGCTCCACGCAGGGAGCCTGATACGGGACTAGATCCCGGGACTCCAGGATCACTCCCTGAGTCAAAGGCAGATGCCCTACTGCTGAGCCACCCAAGCATCCCAGAACTTCTGCTTCTTAAGTGGTCCCAAGACCTGTTTCCCAGCAGCAAAATAATGCAAAAGAGAACAGTGCTTTCTTACTGAGTCATACTCGTAAGGAGAGCCCCAAGGGTCAGGTGGGGTATATCTAAAGTTCAGAATGGTGAAGTTCATTAAACTTTTCCAAAAATGTAGAGAGAACAAGTCAAGTTAGCACTGGTTGGATCCAGAACTTCCATTCTGACTGGGTGTTATTTCTGTTTGGAAACGTCTCAGTGATACTGGGCTTTCTCTCCCTTACAGTCCAAAAGAGTCCTGTGATTATAGGTCTCTTAGTTGCAAGTGTCAGAAACTCAACTCAGAAAGCATCAGAATCATAATGATCACTCTAGAGTGGTCCCTTGCCCACAATAAAGTTGGCCTTCCATGTGATTAAACTGACACCTGACACCCCACCTCAAGTACCTGCTAAGGAAATCTGTTTTAGGAGATGTAAGATATGACTTTAAAAGCTGTCCATTGTCACCAAAAGAAGACCCACACTTTTACGTTTGGTTGTGAATTTTATTGTTTTATTTTTTTATGATATTATTTATTTATTTGAGAGAGAGCACAAGCAGGAGGAGAGGGAGAAGCAGACTCCCTGCTGAGCAGGGAGACCAATGTGGGCTTGATTGCAGGACCCTGGAATCATGACCTAAGCTGAAGGCAGATGGTTAACTAACTGAGATACCCAGGCGCCCCCCATTGTGAATTTTAAAGAACATTCAGAGGGTTTGTATTTTACAGATGAGCAGCTGATTTTAAAGAATTATTACATGTTCTAGAATTTCAGGGTCACTCAATTATAATCTCATTGGTATTATAACTAAGACAAATATAAACAATGTCCAAAAGGAAAGACTTGGGTAGGCCTACAAAATAAAGGTTGGAAACACAGGCAAAATAGATTAGGAATTAAGAACTCTAAATGACATTAAAGAAGAATTGGTTTAAGTTAACACTAAGATTATTTTTATTCCTTGTCATTGTGCAGGCAGGTTTGTGGGATAAAATACTTGTCACTTGCTCTAGCATTATTCCTGGATATTCTGAGGCTCTTCCTTGGCATTTTCTAGAGTCTTCCTAATTAAAGCTTGGCCTGAAGACAAATAGGAGGCACTTCTTTGGTTCTTCCAGACTTGATACAACAATGCATCATAAACTTATCATCAGACTGCCTGTGACCTCTCCCACAGACACCAGAGATATGAAAAGGGTGTACCTTGGAACCCGTTTCTCTAGAAGACTCCATGCCCATTCACACTTTCCATTTCCTAACATAGTCACAGTTTTCCCAGGCTGTGTATAAATGACTTTCCAAAGTAAAGTCATTATTAGAGAACAGGTCAATAGATGCGTCTTAGACAAACAGTACTTTGCTATCCCTATGCAAAAATGAAAAAGGGCAATAAAGCAATCTAGGATGATTTAGAAACATTCCCCTTCTACTCTCCAGGGAAAAAAACTTCCTATACTTAAAGCATTCTAATATTTTAATGAAGTCTGTAGCCTGAATTCTCCAGATAAATGTTTCCCCCATTTGTAGTTTGCATGGACAGATACATGCATAAGAATAAATCCAAACTATCATAAAATTACCTAAAAGTCATGTGCTTTCATTTCCTTGGATCACAAAGCTAATGACGTATGCTAGAAGAATGGTTCTCAAAGTTGATCCCGCACAAGCAGTATCATATCACCTGGAAAACTGTCAGAATTGCTACTCTGGACTCCTTCCCCACTCTAAACATACTGAATGAGAAACTCTGGGGGGGGGGGGGGGGGGGCGGGGGCGGTGGCCAGGAATCTGGTTTCTGGAGCCTGCAGACAAACCAGCAACAAACTGGGCCTAGCATCACCCATAACAATGCTTTTTCTTTCAAAGTTGACTAACAGGGTAGTCTGAGTGGCTCAGCAGTTTAGCGCCTGCCTTCAGCCCAAGGCATGATCCTGGAGACTGGGGATCAAGTTCTGCATTGGGCTCCCTTGGAGGAGTCTGCTTCTCCCTCTGCCTATGTCTCTGTCTCTCTCTCTCTCTCTCTGTATCTCTCGTGAGTAAATAAATAGAGTTTAAAAAAAAAAAAAAAAGCTGACTAACATTTGTGCAGGCCAGACCTAATAATTTTATTGTTCAGCTTTTTTTTGGTTTTTCCTAACAAAGGAAGGACCTGAGTGAGGGAATCAACACTGTGAGGACATGTGACCTTCTGGGGGGCTGTGAGGCCCCTCTGGTTTTCCCTCTGTTTCACCCTATTCCAGTAGGTAATAGGCCTTTCTATTCTTATCTGAGAAACTGACTTGTTTTTTTTAATTTATTTTTCCTTCTAATTCATTTGCAGTGGGTTTTCCAAAACATTATACCACCTTTCTGTTGGACATGATGAGTCTTCTGATCTGCTCACCCTTGAGTTCTTCCTTGGTGAAAGCTATCTTTTTTGGAAATCTGGATGATTCATCTTTCCAGAGGCTCCAAGGCCACTGGAAGAATTCTGGCTCAGTCCCAGTTGCAGGGTACATACCAATAACTAATGTTGTTTCTTGCCACCAGTTTCTTGTAAAGTATGCATCTGTAACAACATGGCTCATACTTCAAGTTGGTTTGTGTCTCCCCACGATACAGGTGACTATTCTTAGAGGAACATTCCTTGGAAAGATCACTTTGAAGGCTCCACTTCAAAGCAACAATTTAAAATTACAAGAAAAATTTAAAGCTGCTTTATTTTGAAGGATTTCCACAATTAAACACTGTAAAGTTCTTCAAGAATTCTGTTGTTGAAAATATTTTCTCTCATCAAAAATGCAAAAACCTTCTGGAGGAAATGATACTCTGAGTTTTCTAGCACAAATCAATGCCAAATGAAGGCCATAAACCATGTTTTGTTATGCATTTGGCACCATCTCCAAATATCTTGAACAAACAACGTCACTGTGCTTCAGACCCACAAACCCTTACTTCTCTGGAAATTTATGATTGCCCATTACAGGAAAGTAGAAATCCTAGAGATTAGCAAATCTGGACTAGGGTGGTAAGAGAAACAAATAAATTATGAAAAGACAGAAATAATTTGAAAATTCTAATCATTTGTTTTCTCTAGCCATTGCTTGGGAAAGCCATTCTTGCCTTGCCTATGTGCTCAAAGGAAACTGGCTTTGAGTTTTGATTATCAAGCTAAGACTAATGAAAGTGTTCAGAGCTGGCTTTGGCAGTGGTAGTGTTAGGGAGGATGGAGTCTAGGGCAAGGGCCCTACAAATCCCAATAGTGGGAAAAATAAAGAACTCTAGGCACAAAATCCTATGCCTTTTTTGGAATGCATGTCACTTCAGTATGACTGCCATTTCTAATAAATACTAGCTTCCCCTATTGGTGGAGCTTTATGGGACAAGATCATGACCATGGGCTCCAGCCATGTAGAATACGCTTTTGTGGCTATTTCTATAGTCAGGAAGTCAAAGGCCCTATATTTTAACCCAAGCTAGGATGCTGGCCAATCCTGGAGGTACTGTTAAGAATTGGCATGGCATCATCAGCATGCAGCGTTGCTCCTCTGTGTGCCTGGGCATGGTTTTGAGCTGGTTTATCTTTCTTTTGAAAGAAAATTCTGTCTTTTATATGCTATTTTTGCACTGCATCTCTATATCCAGACACCTCTGAGATATTCTCTTATTAGCATATTACACCCCAGAAGGTCAGCTCTTTTGCAAACACCTGCCTCCAGCAAGTGGACCCACAATTATACTTGTAATGACATTAACAATAAAATTCTGAGCAAAAGTGAGCAAAATATTGGCCAAAACTTATGGATTTCATTTGAGGCTTACTGTGGCATTCTTATTTTCCATTAAAATTTCCTTCTAGGAATGACTTTGCTAAACATATTCAGGGTCTCTTAAGTAGTGCTTAATATTACTACTTCTTGGTACTTAATGCTACTGATAATTAATAGAAGTGACTAGCCTCACCTTAGAAATAACTGAAACTTGAAAGAAAGAGGGTTTTTTTCTTGTCATTTATATTAAATATATAAATTTGGTTTAAAAAGCTCTTTGCATTCTGAAAGCATTGAAGAGGCAGGCAATCAGTGCATTTTCTGATTTGTTGACTTGTTTAAAATTCACTTACTCATTCATTCATTCATTCAGTAAATATGTAAGAAAGAACTTCCAACCAAATATTCTCAGAGAATGATTCAAAATCAAGGTCTACTAATAAAACCTTGCTAGAAAGACAACGTTCATACTTTGCACAATGGAGTGCTTACCTATTAGAAATAAAGAGGATTATTCTTGGTCTGAACACAGACCCCATGAAGGTATTATAAATCTGAATGCAAATACTAGTGGCCTTTACCATGTCCTTTTTGATTAATATCCAAATTCTCTTTAATTCATATAGCCACATTTTATAGAACAAGCCTTAACATTATCATAGGTTGAGAGTTGATTAAGTTTTAATTTCAAAGAAATATTACTTTGTCACTACTTCTATAGGTTTCACAATAAAGAGAATCTTTCAAAATGCCAAAACAGCTGTTGGTTAGTTTTCCTGGTATTTGTAATAAATTCTTAAGAGCATATACTAAAACCATGGGGATCCCTGGGTGGCTCACTGGTTTGGCACCTGCCTTTGGCCCAGGGCCTGATCCTGGAGACCTGGGATCGAGTCCCACGTCGGGCTCCCTGCATGGAGCCTGCTTCTCCCTCCTCCTGTCTCTGCTTCTCTCTCTCTCTCTCTTTCTATGTCTATCATAAATAAATTTTTTTTAAAAGTTGTTAAAACCAATACTAAAACCAACGTGGATACCATATATATATATTCACCACATAGGACTAAATCTATCAAATATCTTTTAGTAACTAGTGATAAAAATTCTATTGTGGTGTCTTTAACCTGGAAGCACTTACAATTTTA
Source organism: Vulpes vulpes (assembly GCF_048418805.1). Taxonomy (NCBI): domain Eukaryota; kingdom Metazoa; phylum Chordata; class Mammalia; order Carnivora; family Canidae; genus Vulpes; species Vulpes vulpes. The sequence goes on from NC_132785.1 coordinate 91,289,877, forward strand.
TGACACCTACTGATTCAGACATTATTTTTAACAAATATACACCAAGGATGTACTATGGGCCAGGCATTATACTAGGCCCTGAGGATATAATTCCAAACTAAACAGGCATTTTCTCTGCCTTCATAGGACTTGGAATTCTGAAGGTTGTAAGCATAATTTTTTTCTAATTTTCTCTCCATGAAAATAACCACAGAATAGTTTCCCTTTTAAAGAAAGAGAGAGCCAACAATCAGGTGACTCTGAAAGTCACCTATAACTCTCATGTGCTTGGATATTCTCAGTTTTGGTTCTTCATACTGAGGACATTACTTGTAGCTTTATATATGAGGTTTCCATGACACCAGAGAGGTGATCCATAGGAAGAAGTCCTGGCTCTTCAAACACAAAAGAAAACCAAAACGAAAACAGAAAATAAAACCAACCAACCAAACAAAAAACTTTATCATTCACATTCTCTTGTAGTGTAAAGGACATCATCTTTGAAATTCAATCCTCCCTTCCCCCACTTCTCTCCATTCTCCATTATGTTCCCTTGATAAATCATCCCTCTGAATGGGTTTTCTCTCTTTGCAATTGTCAGGAACATTCCTGCTGTGTCTGGGCATCAACCTCTTCTTTGGTATTTGATTAATTTCATGCACTTGACCTAACTAAGAAGCCAGACTGTACTTCCAATGCACTTCAGTTGACAGAATTAAATAAAACCCTAACCAAAGCAGCATAAGAATAATGCTTCTCATTAGCCAAAGTTTGTGGTGTCTTTAAAGCCAAAGTTTCTCGTTAGCATTGACAGAAATTCATTGTCCAAGCATTAAACAGAACAAAAAGTCCTAACGTGACAATGGCAGAGACCACGATGCAAATTGAAGAAGAGTGAATTCATACAGAGGGAGGCTGGGAAGGCCTGTAGGATCTGAGTCTGCAGAGATTTCCAAAGGGAAGGCTTTTAATCATCCTGACTCCCTATTGCCACTTTGGAAGTTTGTATAATTGCTCAGATCTGAGTAGCTTTGAGTGAGGAGAGTAAAAGAAATGAAGTTTATTTTGTAACTAAAGATCAGAAATAGCTGTGCAATCATGTCCTTTCCCAAGTCACATGTAAATCATTCAACTGTGTATCCCTATCGCTTTGCCAGGATTTAACTTAGTTCAACCAACTAGGCATAAACACCAATTGAGATGGAAAAAATCCTTTCTTCTCATGAAAATCAACTTGGTCTGCTGGCCTGTCTGAATCTGCTGCTTATCTCACTACAGGATGTTCAGACATTGAGAACTCAATAAAGCATGGCTGTCAATCTTCATTCCCATAGAAATGGAAGAGGGAATGGTGGACCACAACACTCTATGGCATCCTGCTCCCAGCTGGTGACTTGAACATACTGTCCGGCAATGAAGGTTCTCTCCTGCCCATAGGGGCAGATTTGAGAAGCCTGCGGTTCTGGACTAGCATTCTTCCCACAACCCTGGGGTCTGTACCACTTCATACTCTAAGAGGAGTCTTGCTGTGGTTGGCATTTTCCTCTCACTTCCCACAGATAAAGTGTCTCTTACCTGATGAATGGAAGTGAGCTTTCATTTCCTTCTGTATTACTGTTTTTAAGAGATTTGGGGACAGAACTAGATTCTTGCTAATCCTCAGGTGGGCTGCCGGCTCTCTGCACTGTGCCAGTGACCCCAAATGAGCCAGAAAGATAAATAGGCATTCCTTCCCCCTTCCAAATATTCAGCATGACATGATACTGCCATAGATAGCAGAGACTCTGGTTCCCTGGCCAATGGTAGGGATATGTTTTGGGGATTTTGGAATGCTGGTTCCCTAGCCAAGGAGCACAAGTATTCAGGAATGTGATGGCTGTTTTTAGTGGCTCACACATTTAAGCATTAAGCCTGCTTGTCCCTATTATCAACTCTAAAACTGCTTTAGTTGCCTAACTCTGGAAAGTAAAGAATCCTGTGCATATTCTATATGTGTCAGGTTGTATGTGGTTTCTTTTCCAACCACCAGATAAAGCATTTCTTCAAGACAAGCTACAGGCCTTTTGCTTGTCTGGAGGTTGAACTTCAGGGATAGAAGCTGTATTCATGTATTCCCTTCCTTACCCAATAAATGTTTATTAAACATCTATGTGCCACATGCTAAAGAAGGGACTCTAAAAGAAAGGGCCCTAAGAAGCCACCTCTTTAAAAGGGTCCAAGAAAGATGTTTGCTTTTTAAAATCTACAAGAAATTCTACAAGCTCTTGAACAAGGGCTCTCAAAGTAAATCTTACAAAGACTGAGGAATTCTTTCTATGGATCAAAACTGTTCTTGATGGAATCCCTGACTCATTGGCTTAAGTGAAGACAGAGAGCGATAACATCTGAATATTTGTGGACCAGTCCTCTGTTCACTCCTTGCCATTTAGTCACCAATCCCCTTTCTTATGTTGCTCAAAAAAGTCTAAATACTTTTGTCTTTATTTATGAGACCATTCTCTTATTCCTTTAATCAGATTGGCTATTCTTATTCAAAAAACATTTATTAAATAATCAGGTGAAGCTTCAGAGAAGAGGAATAACTGCATCTTTAAGGAAAAGGTAAGATTTAAACAGACTGCAAGGAATGGCATTGTAGGAAAGGGAATAACATAAGCAGAGTCACAGAAGTGGGCAGATTAATAAATCAAATGAGAGTGGAATGAGTTGTGAAATGGAAGAAAAGAGACAAGTTAGGAGAACACTGCAGTAATTCAACTCTTCCCTGGAGACTGTTCATTTCCTTCCAAGACCTTTGAGTGTCTTTTGTCAAAGATCTTTTAATTGTAAGCAATAGAAACCTACAGTTTTGCTCAAGCAGTAAAAGAAAATTTATGATAAAGAATCAGGAGTATTCCAGTGAGCCTGAAGGCAGGATCACAAGAAAGAAAGAGTGGGAAATAGCTAATTTCTCTCTTTCCTTCCCCCCATGGTACACACTATTCTGCTTACTCCTGCCCATCTAACTCATCTTCCCTCTAGAGTTGTTTCTCAGCTCCTCCATGAGCTTGGCTGTGCACACAACTCCTGAGCATACACACCCCCTAGTCCCAGGAGAGTAGACAGGGTCCAAATAACCTAACTCCAATCATCAGGACAGATAATCCAATCAACCTTGGAGCAGGCAGGGCTAGGTAATGCAAAAGTGGCTCTACACCCAGTTGCAGGTAGGTGGGCTTATTGTCAGAGAACATACATGGGTGTGACAACAGATACCAGATGGAAATATGCATGTGTGACATTTCCTGAAAAGGGGACTGAAGATGGTGTACTTTTTCAGTGAAATGTTCCAGTCACCTTGGCAAAGCAGACTGGATGGGCAGAATGCCTACGTGAGGCTTAGTGAAGAAGAAAACAAACATCAGTGTCAGAGGTGTGAGGGCCCCAAACCATGAGGAACAATGGAAGGAACTGCAGCTGTTTTCCAAGAGAAGCAAAGACTTCAAGAAGATCTGCCACTGCTGCCTCTCTTCAAGTGACAGATAAGCTATCAAGAAGACAGATGCATCTCCAGGAGAAAGAACCAGACCAGGGATGGAACAGCCTGGAAATGGTGTAATGCCCCCAGAGTTAGTGAATTCTCTATTAAGGAAAGGATTGCCAAATTGTGGAAACACCATTTTACATTTTATTCACAGAGATAATTTAAGTATCCAGTGGAGGATTAATTGGATGACCTGTTTTTACATGTAGACCTCTAATTGGGTGGCCTTCCAACTCTCCAACCATATGACTTTTCTCATCAGTCAAGTCCTATCTTAGAATACACAAAAAAGAATTTTTCAACAAGAGGCCCTGAAGAAGACCTCTTACTACTGAGAGGCAAGGAATCTAGGTGATACATGTTAGTTCAACATTTGTCAGACTCCATTCGTGGAACTCCAGCGCCTATGGGATGTTCACAGGTATTTTACAAAAGGAGGGCTTCGTTGTCAAATAAAATGCCCTCTTAAACAAAGAAAAACAGGCTTCTTTACCTCAGAACATCCTAGAGCTTTTAATAACTTACTGTTTTATGAATTTCCAACAGGTGAGATACATTAAATAATGCTTCCCCAACTTACCTGACCAAAGAGGACCACATTGCGCAGCCCATTCAGTCCTAGGAAACTGAGTTGAGGTAATGGTAGTCTAGCTCTGTTGCTTTGATTCTTCACCTTTTTGGGGGGTCACACACCTTTGAGAACCAAACAAAATCTACTAGACACTCTCCTCACCAACAATGAAAAATGCGCATTTGTACATACACACAAAATTTCGCACATAAATTTAGGGGCTCACAAGCAACTCATTCATGATATTCAGGCTTTCCTGGACCCCAGGTGGGCATCCCTTTCCTAGATAATCCAAATTTCTGAATAATTTTCTCTTTATTCATACATCTCCCAGTTGTCATAAGATGGAGGCATAAATCTTTCTTATTGCATGGCATGTATGAGTTTTAACAGTTCTCTCTGGATATGCCTAAGTGCTATACAATAGCACTGTGGTGTGTACACCTGAAAGAAGGCATGACTCTTGCTGTTTCTGCCACACTTCAAAGTTTAACTTCCCTCAGTTGGATTCTTTCACTCAATGTTCAAGTTCTTTCCAAACCAGAAGTCCTATCTAATTTGATAAGTGAAGAGACATTTAAAACATTTCACAAAAACAAAATAAAACAAAAACAAAAAATTTCACTTTAGTTGAAAGGTAATTTTCAGGTTTTTTTCTAACAACAACAAAACCCCTAAAGAACTAAGTGTGTGTATTTTTCATATTCCACTATGCAGATCTTCAGAAATTTCATTGTTTATGAAAACATGATCTTGGGGAAGGAGAAGCCTCTTCTCATTTTTTTATAAAAGGGTGCTTCCTGCCCCCAGCTCTGGTGTCACCAGTAAAATGAAGTATTTGGGGACAGGTATAAGATGAACACATGAAAAGAGCAAAGAGTTCAGATTAAACTAAAGAGTTCAGATTACCTAAACTATTATAAAACAGCATAGGTAAAAAGAATAAGCTTATAATTTCTAAATTACTTCAGTCCTATAAAAAAGGAAGTTTTAAAATGGGCATTTAAAAGGGCTAATTCCAGTGCATGCATGTGGAAGCCAGATATATTACTTCTTGTGCATCTGTCATTAATTTTATAATTGAAGTTTATGAATATCCCATTTGAAAAACAAATGGTTTATATCAATGGAAATGATTTAGTTTTTATCTTTATCAAAGTTAATACATGTTAATAATTCTTTTTCAGAGTAATAGCTGTTTGCACATTATAAGCACATGTCTCAGGTTTTCCTTATAAGGATATCCGATGGAATTTTTTTTTCTCCTTGGCCCTCTTATAGGCAGCATATTTCCGTTCATACAAGAAGAAAGTAGTCATTTGAAGTCTATGAAGAAATGTCTGTTTGACTCACAGATGTCTATGCTGGAGTAAGCAGGAAGTCTTAACAGTTCCTTCCCAACACAAAGGCCCACTCATGATAAAAGAAAAGACCAAACAGCTTGGAAATAAATAAGGCAATTTCTATTCCAATGAACATCTGTCCTAAGCCAGCCAGGAAGGTAGAACCAAGAAAATCCCTAGTACCCCAACCTTAAGTAGGTTTTTTTCTTTTACCCCCTTCCTATTCTTTCAGCAACCATCTTCAACATTATTGGAAAATCAGCCAAAATATTGTTTTATTTATTCCACCACCAATATTTTAATCTGGAATGCTTAAGAGTCAGCTTCTAGTGATAAGGAAGCAGGTTTGCTTTGAAAGAGATGAATTCTGTGAGTTGGAGATGAATCTAAAACTCAGTTTAATCTTATACAATACCATATGTCATTTATATATCAATAAAGCTGGAAGAAAAAAATAAATTAAAATCCAGATTAGTCACTGGTATTTATTTAGCATCACCATATGCTACTCACTGTCTAGCACTGTGAATACAGAGGTATGCATGGTGGGCATCCCTTTTCAGTAAAGACAGCTAATAAATGTGTAATCAGAGAGAAGCAGGTTAATTTTAGAAGGTGATTTTAAAAATAGGGTGATATGACTGGTAGGAGAGAGGAGGCTAATTTAGAGTGAGTGTATGTGTAGGGAATGTGTGAACAGAGGCAAGAATGCCGAAGAAGAGCCACCCTCTGTAGATCTAGGGCACAGTGTTCCAGAAAGAAAAAATGGCAAGTTATAAGGACAAGAGGTGGAACAAGCTTGGTCTTGCCCAAATGGCTGGAGTATAGTGAACATGGGAAAAGTGAAAGGAGATGATTCAATAAAGTCAAGTGTACATTATAACCCAGCCTTCCCACCATGAAGGAAAAGGACAACTTTGTCCCCGAATACAGTCAATGATATGCCAAGCCATTAGCTGAGTGAACAAAATAATTACTCTGGGGATGGTATAAATTTAATTTTTGTCACCTTAAAGAATGTAGCCTATAATGGTAAACTTTGAAGTAAATGTTCCATAAAGAGTCTTCATAATAAAGTACAGACCAGATCAGTCTCCATCAGCAGGTACTGTCTTCCTTTTTGTGGGTAAGGGCTGCCCAGAAAGTAGCTCCTTCTACACCTTTTTACAGATAGCAAATGCCCATTCATCCATCACCTTCTTTGCACCCTGGAATCTGGGTGTTCTATATCACTAGAATGATAAGAAAAAACAAGATCTGGCCTTGAAGGATTGTTCTGGAAGTCTGCCAGACCACTAGATCATTTCCCAGTGTTCTACAGAATGATCACATTGTTTCCAGGTACAGCCAACATGGGTTATTATTGAAGAACCAGTACGCTCTAGATGAATTAACGAATTGTGACACCATATTTCACGTTACTGTCTTTTGCTAACCTTTTTGTAGCCTCTGAAAAATTGATATGAGATAAAATCTGGTATTCCCCTCCTCTGTATTAGGCCAGGCTCTAGTCCACTCCAAGTGGCAATTGCCAGAAGGAAGAAGTACCAGATGACCAAAGAGTAAAGAGGGAGATTTTCACCAAGGAAATATCTAGTTTTGGAAGAACATATATATTCATATGCAAACATAGGTAAAAGCAGGGAACATATGCAACATAGTCAAGTTCAATAGTGTACAACTAGTTCAATAGTATACTTCAAATACATATCTATATATAATTTACATAGAAACATATGTAGAAATTATGTGTAATATATATGATGATGTATTATATATATCTCTTCCCACAAAATAAAATGTGCAATAAGGGGGCCTTGAAAATGTTTTCTTCCAGAATCAGTGTATAAAATTCTAGCTTTCTTTATCCAACTAGTAAAGTGATGGTTTTCTCCATCCTCTAATTTTACACTTCATTGTGTCTACAAATTGAATTTCCATTCTTTTTTTAAAATATTTTATTTATTTATTCATGAGAGACACAGAGAGAGGGAGAGAGAGAGAATGAGCCACAGGCAGAGGGAGAAGCAGACTCCATGCAGGGAGCCCAACATGGGACTCGATCCCCGGTCTCCAGGATCACGCCATGGGCTTAAGGCTGTGCTAAACCGCTGAGCCACCTGGGCTACCCTCATTTCCATTCTTAAACAAAAAATAAAACTCTCTTCAACTTGTCTGCTGCTTTTTCTGTTCTACTGTTTGTTTGCATCTGAGTTGTTCATTTTAGGCAAACAGCACTTACAGAGCAGTAACCATATCTGTTTAACACAAGTGTGTTAATGAATACCTTCAGACATTAGTTTAATTATCTTTACACTCATGACTATTTTTGGATTCTGAAAAAAAGGCCAAAATACTATTGTGACATTTGATTTATCCAAGATAGAGAAACCAAGCTGATTACCTTTGGGACAGAGTTTAATGTTTATATATCATAATAATTATTTACCCTTTCTTTCATTGATTATTATTTAGGAATGGAGTAAAGCCAGAAAATAAATTTCCCCTAGACTGGCAATTTGTAGACACAAACCTGTAAGAATCTAAATTTTATGATATTCCAATTTACTTTTGACATTGGATTTGCTCTTTTTTTCCAAAAAGGGGGCAATAAAATAATAGGCTCTAACCCAGTTTCTATTATTTAACTATTGCTTTAGATCTTGCATTAACTTATGAGCCTCTATTGTTTTAAGAATTAGCATCTTTAAAGATATTTTTGGTAGAGTAAGTGATACATCACTTGGGTAAAGAAGTATTTAATGAGTTACAAGACAGAAATTAGTACAACCTGGATACCAGCCATTGGAAAGACTAAACCCACTGGCTTATAGTCTTCAAGACTGCCAACTTTTGATTGGCCAACTACCTACCTAGATATTACTTCTGGAATAGCTAACTTGCTATTGAAGGCCTCTAACTAACAACTCGTGTGTTTCTTGACTTAATTAAGTTCATAGATACTTGGTCTCTCATTATCTTTTAAATAGACAAATTTCTCAGTTATCAGGTTTCCTTGTAGAATTTCCTTGTAGAATTTCCTTGTAGAATCTCTTTAATGCCCTAAAACAAAGTACTCTTTAAAAAAAAAAAAAGATTATTTATTTATTTATTCTTGAGAAAGAGAGAGAGAGAGAGAGAGAGGGAGGGAGGCAGAGACACAGGCAGAGAGAGAAGCAGGCTGCATGCAGGGAGCCCAATACGGGACTCAACCCGAGGACTCCAGCCAGGATCATGCTCTGGGCCAAAGGCAGGTGCTAAACCGCTGAGCCACCCAGTTGTCCCCAAAGTACTCTTAATACTTTTAATAAACAGCACATCAAAATCATTTTACAGAATAGAAGCCTCTTTAGACTTTTGTTCTGGAAAAATAATATACAAATAATAGTAATTAATCTGAATAGAGAAAAGTTTAAAAAAAAACAGCACTGTCCATGAGAACTACCATGCAATAGTGTGTATGAGGAAATATCACCTCTATATATTACTATTTCAGCATTTCAGCTAACTCACATCTGTAAATCCAGAGAGCTAGTTGCCATATGTCTTTCTAACTGAAAAAAGCAAAAGACAACTGGATGCCATATGCTTTTTACAAAGAAATTGTAAACAGGTTACTCAGTATGGGCCACATATATAGGATCTACACATGAACGCCCTAGGAATGGATTTGGCCCAAAGTCTCCTTAAGCTAAAAAGCTTCAGGCATCATAATATTCCCACATGTCTACTGTATAATGAAACAGATGACAGCTTTTATCCTGAAGATTGTTTGGTACTAAGAATGAGATTGGGCAATGGGCAGCTCAGGCAACTATCCAAAGGAGTTCTTGTGGCTTATATATGTGTATATGTATATAAAAGATGTATACTAATGTTCCTTGAAAACCATAAATAATGTACTAAAGAACTCTAGAAATATAATGTATCCCTCTCCACCTCACAACACATGCAAACACACACTTCCACAGGAATACACATATGGCCAAAGAAGTCAAGAAATCTTTTACCAAGGTTAAAGTCTTTGTTATAAACAACAAAGTGAGAGCTCCTTTATTGAGATGATTTCTCTTCTACTATGGCTGAGGCTTACAAAATAGAGATTAATGGCACCTAATGTTTTGAGGAGCAAGCTCTGAGTGAAGGGTCAGAATAAGAAAGAGAAAATGGAAAGAGACTACTTTCAGCCTGTTCTGTCTTCAATAGTGGGAGAGAAAGGTAAAGAGAATTGAGGTTTCTACTTTGTCTATTTTAGCCCCATTGAGTAGAAAACTTAAGAAAGATTTAGGAAAAGTTCCAGATAAGAATAAATAGCACCCATTTGCTTGGAGGAGTCTGTGTCTTCTTGTCTTCCTGAGAACTTCAGACAGCCATTGAAAAGGATCTGGGGACATGTGGTTATTAGTGTTGCAATTTATGCATCCATCCCCCTGCACCCCATCATCCATTCACCCAATGTAAACTGAGGTCCTGCTAGAGGTAGGGTAGTGTATTAAGAAAAGGGAAAGATGCTTTGGAAAAGAATTTTGCCACCAAATATAGAAGTAAGTATAAAGAATTACCAATTCTAACACAAAAGTAATAACGAAAAATGCCAAAAGAAAGCTACAAATAAGATACTAAATATTTAAGAAAGAGCGATGCTTCCAATTTGAGAATAATGATTAAAGATGATCTTATGGAGAAGACAGTACTTGAACAAACCTTGAAGCAAACGAAGATGGTTTTAAGAACATACACACACAGAATACACCACCAGACTAATCAGTAGAACTAGGCAACTTCTGTATAAAAAAGTTCCATTGGTATGGCCCTAATGTTACAACTGCCAGAAGAGTCTGCACTGACATGACCAGTTGTTTCAAAGTGGACAATATCACCTATGACCTTCCACACAGAGAATGGCATCTTATTAAGAATCTAAGTCGGATTTATGGAGCAATACTGTGCTCAGGGACTCTAGAAGAAAAATGAAGCAGTGTTGGAATTTGTTTCTAAACCTTTGTTGAGGAAAAAATGTCAACTTTATACACTTTAACCACTAAAATGTTTTCAAGGTCAAGCTGAGCCCATAAACCTCAAATAAGAATTTGAAGGGAGGGGTTTCCTAACTTGAGCAAAGGAGCAAAGGAAGCATGGAAGCATGGAGTGTATCATTGCAACAACTACTCCTTCTGTCTGCTCTAACTTCATTATAGTCAGTGGACAGGGGGAGATTGTGTAATTGTGTATATAAATCCTGGGTGAGGATGAGACAGGTCAGGGGAAGCAAGAGGCAAGGGTGGCCCGTTTTCCTCATCTGCTCAACATAAGCCTGTAAGGAAACATGCTGACTCTTTTAATAATATCAATGAAAGACAAACATCAGGGGAACAGGCACTGAGGCTATGAGGTCCAGCTGGTCCCTCCAACAGGGAGATTCTCCCCCATTGCCAACCTTGCAGAACCTAGACATGTGTTTATTAAGGGAAGGGTTTTTTATGTGTGATTGTAGCAGTAGCATGAGTAAGAAACCTCCAAGGGAAAGGTGAATTTCAGGGGTCACGGCTCTCTTCCAATGTGAAGACTTTCCCCCAGGGATAATTTTAGAGAATCTGGGTTTGGCTTTATTAAGGAAGAAAAAGAGTTTCCTTAAAAATGAAATAGATTAATGTCTGAAAACATGGGAAAGAGTAAAAGGATATTTCTTTCTCATCCTTGCTTGGACATACATTATTCAAGGCTCTCTTTGTTCCAAGTAAATGAAAACAACTCAAACTACCTTAAGCATAAACAGGGAGTTTATTGGCTCAGTAAAACAAAAGTCTAAGGATATTCTGGCCTCAGCCACGACTGAATTCAGGTGCTTAATTTTTCATGAAGCTGCCTCTCTATGTCTTGACTCAGACTTCCTCTATGCTGGCTTCACTCTCTGACAGGATCCCCCAATATACCGGCATGATGGAAGCCAAAAGCTCCAGGTCATTTTTCTATTCTCTCAACAACCCTCTACAGAGTTTCTCTTTTTCCAACTCTTTCTAAGTACTGAGTCTCCTTCACTCCGATTGGATTACCTGCCTGTCCCTGAACTGGTGTGGCTAGAATGTCATTTCCTGGGTGGCAAACCCTAGAGCATGGAGTCAGTTCCGTCCAAGTGATATGGTCTCACAGAGGAAGAGGGGCAGCTTCCCATGAAATATCAGACTGGGGATGCCTGGGTGGCTCAGCTCCTGAGTGTCTGCCTTCAGCTCAGGATGTGATCCCGGAGTTCGGGGATTGAGTCCCACATCGGGCTCCTGCATGAGCCTGCTTCTCCTCCCTCTGCCTATGTCTCTGCCTCTCTCTGTGTCTCTCATGAATAAATAAATCAAATATTTAAAAAAAGAAAGAAAGAAAGAAAAATAAGACTGTTTTTACCAGAAACAAAGTAAATGTACACCATCCAGGTAAATCCCCTCTCTGTTTTAAAGCATAATAACTGGGCCTGTGCAAGAACACTGATTCATTTTTGAAGAGGCAGTTCTGTGTTTTGAAGTAGCAACTGTGTAGGCCCTGCATGCCTGATGAAGCCCACAGATAGCTCGATTTCCTTCATGATAAACAGTTCTTGATCCTTCTCCAGTACCCACTGGTCATCCTGAAGTTGACTGTAGTCATCGACGCTCCATCAACCTCATCCTCAAAGACCCAGAATAGGGACACCATTTGCAATCAGTCAAAACTTGAGAATGCTTAGCCTCAGCTCTTCTGCTGGCTTAATGCTATGTGCCTGGAAAGTTAAACAACTGTTAAATTCTTCAGCTTTCTCCACCACTCCCCTCCCCCCAAAAAAGAGAGGAAAAAAAAGATTGAAAGTCCAAGATTGTTCAAAAAGACGTTCTATTGAAATGAAAAACATTTCAAATATACTGTCATCACTCTTATAAGCCTTCTCACCTGGGCCAAGTAACAATGTATGCCAGATGAGTAAAAAAGAAAAATGCCAATTTTATTGATTTTACCACCTCATACTCTTTTCAGGTCTGTGAAAAATGTTTAAGGAGTAATTTTTTTTTTATAATTCTCTACAAGTCTGCTCTACATCAAAGATTATTTTGGGGGGAGGGTGTTGCCCAGATACAGAACAGAATACTTAGCTGAGATAGTCTGATTGATCTTCACTATTCCTTGGTATAATAAAGTATTTGGAGATGTAATAATAAAAAGACTCCAAATTCCCAGCTTGGTGGGCAAGGTATGAAATAGTCAAGCCAGCATCTTGTTGGTCTCTTGATATATATAGTTGAAGTAAGAAGTAAGTAAGAAGTCAGTCCCTTCTTCATTCCTCTTTTTATCTGTAGTGTCCAATTTGACCCAATTGCTATCCTCAACCTGAATCTAGCCAGATAACTATTACTAAGGTGTTGTATCACTTGTGAGCATTGTCTCAGATGGATAAGCAAAAAAGAATGTGTGACTGGGGCAGAATAAAAAGGAGCAGTGTGATATAAACCCTGTCTACTTGCTTATAATCTCCCAGCCTTCAAAATGGATAGAACTAAGAATATGGACAATAGCCATGAACAAAAAGGGCAAAAGAGGGCTCATCCTTTCACTCCCAGAAAGACTTTCTGGGTATCTTCCTTTGTATAAAGAAAAAGGAATAATCTTGCTTAATCCTATAACATTGGTGAGGCACCCTAAAAATCCTTTAGTGTAGTTTTAAAATTATATATCATGGATCCCCTAGATACCATGTGAGGAAGAAATTATTTTCATATCTGGACATAAAATTTGTGCTTATCCTATCATTTCCTGCCTCCCCGGTCCTCTCCTCCCAGACAATATTATGCCAGATAGGACTTGGAATCCAAGCCTCGGAAAACAATGCAAAAAGTTTCCACAGTCCTGAAAAGTCTAATGATCTGTGAGCTAGAACACAGAAGGAGTCATGGTCACATGAATCTAGTTTTTGTGCCCTCACTTTGAGCCTCATTGCCAGTCTGGCTCTTTGTTTAGGTGACCTTTGGCCCCTGGAGTCAATGTTTGTCTTCTAAATGGTATTTCAACACTAACATCTGGTGATGTCCCCCAGCTTGACATTTGTGAAGCAGATGCTTCCAGTGGCCTGGAGTGTGCCTTCTGGGTCAGTGTTTTCAATAATGCCCTCTGGCATTGATCTCTGTGGTACCTCACCCCAGGTAAGAAAAGAAATGCCACTGGGAAATGGCTGAGATAGAACACTTCAGAGCATCTGGAGGCAATCTTGGAATATAAAACCCCAGAAGTTCTTGTATAAAGAAATACCTAGAGGTGGGGAGTAGAGGAAAATATCTAATCCTTGGTATTTTTTTGAAGTTGTACTTTAAATAATCTAGCAGTTCAAGCATGGCAAATCTATACTTCATTTTAAATAATTTATTTACATGTTTCTTTCTCTCCGTTCAGAGTTGCCTCTCTTGAAACTTCTAATTAGTACAGAATAGAATCTGTTGCTGAGAAAAGCAAGCCCTCTCTCCCCTCCCATCGCCTCTCACCCTCCATGCACACAGATGAGCATGTACTTCATAACTTAATAAGTAGCTCCTCTCAATTGGGCCTAGAGAAAACCTCAAGGAATCTTGTGAACTAGAGTAGAAATTCAGATAGCCTACATGAGGACAGTGGTATCTTTTAAACTTAAGGATCTCCCCCACAATATTCCTAAAAAGTTTCAAAAGTAGTAAGCAGGGTCAATGAGAATTATTTGTTTCAACCTGATGAAGATTTCTGACCTCTTAACATTATGTCTCAAAATCCCCTCTTATTGTCACGAGTAGGCAGTGACATGCATACAACCACCTTCAGAGAAGTAGATAGCTTTTCAGCCTACTCAAGGTTTAGTACAGGCAAGGTATTCATGAGGGTCTTTGTAATATTTACCATATTGCTGTTTGGCTTCTCTTTCCAAAGAGCTTAGAATCTACCATCCTCTCATGCATTCATCTTCATGAAAGCTCTGTTGTTCAAGTGGTCAGCAAGGGCAGGGCAGTGAGCACTGCACAAATCAATTTGAAGGGGGGTGATAGGCAGAGTTCTAAGATGACCCCCAATGACTCACACCCTTGTATAAGGGTGTCCCTCTCTGAGTGCATATGGAATTTGTGATTTGCTTCTAATCGAAAGAATATGGCAAAGGTGATAAGATAATACTTCCATGATTATATTATATTATATTGCAAGGACAAAGGGTCTTTCACAGGTATAATTAAGCTCTCAGATCAGTTGACTTAGAGTTAATAAAAGATCATCTGAAGTAAACCTAATCAGGTGAGCCCTTTATTTTTTTAAATTATTTTTTTTAAGATTTTACTTATTTATTCATAAAAGACACACAGAGAGAGAAAGACAGAGATGTAGGCAGAGGGAGAAGCAGGCTCCAGGCAGGGAGCCCATTGTGGGACTCAATCCTGAGACTGCAGATCACGCCCTGAGCCAGGGGCAGGCACTCAACTGCTGAGCCACCCAGGCATCCCAAGTGAGCCCTTTAAAAGAGGGTCTAGAGTCAGAGAACCCAAGTGAGAGAGATCCTCTCTCTGACTTGGAAGAAATTAGCTGCCATGTTGTGAGACGACTTGCAAGAGGACCACATAGCAAGGAACATGAGGGCAGCCTCTAGAAGCTGAGAATGGTCCCTGGCCAACAACTAGCAAGAAACAGGGATGTCAACTATACGGATACAAGGAAATGAATACAGATGCAAATAAACTGAATGAGCTTAGAAGCAAGTTCTTCCCCAGTCAAGTCTCCAGATAAGAACACAGCCTGGTTTACATCTTAATTTGAGCTTTGTGAGGCCCTGTACAGAAAATCCAGCTAAGCCATGCCCAGACTACTGATCTGCAGGAACCATGGGATAATAAATGGGTGTTGTTTGAAGCTGCTGAAGTTTGTGGTAACTTGTTACACAGCAGTAGAAAACTTCTACAAAGACAGATGACAGCTCAAATAGCTCAGATCCCACATATCACTTCTCCTATTCACTGAATACCTTGTGAGGCTTGGATATAGTTCTTCCCTTGAGAATCAGCAGTTGATGGGATAGCAGAGAATATAACTCTGCCTCAAAACATGGATGGATGGATGAATGGTTAAATAGCTACACACAGATATATGCACTCATATATAACAAGTACTTACTGTATACCAGAATCTCTAATGAGTGCTTTAAATATTTTATTTAAATATTTAACTCTAGCTAAAGTGCTAGAGTTAAAATGGTGTAGGTACTTTTAATGCTAGAAACGGACTCAACCTGATGGAAAGAAAAGAAAAGAAAAGAAAAAAGAAAAGAAAAGAAAAGAAAAAAGAAAGAAGAAAGAGAGAGAGAGAGAGAAAGAAAGAAAGAAAGAAACTAACAAAGCAAGAAGAAGATATATGGATTCACCCCTCATAAGGTTGTAGGTCAAGATGTATGTCCCAGTTCCTATAGCTCTCCAAGAAGGATATGAATGTTATAAAAAGCAGTGAAGACAAGCTAGATGGTACAATCAATCTATTCAGATGAGTCTAAGGGCAGTTTTAATCAAGAGTTCATCAAATCATGATGTAAGTAATATTAACATTTTTTCCATTTGCTGCCTTTGAATTGACAGTGGGCAGGTCTGTATTTATACATGGGTATGAAATACACATAGAGGAATGGGAACATTTTAAAACTATCAGTCACAACCTATTAAACGGTCATGAGTCAATAATTAGAAAAGTGTGAAAGCTGCTACTGATGTGGAGCCATTGTTGTATGAGCTATAAATTTTAGCATTTTAGAGGAAATTTTTTAAACAGTGATAGACGTAACTTACAAAAAAAAAAAAAAAAAAAGATGCAGTACAGTACTGAGGATAACACTAAATGCCAAATAGCTGACCTCCAAATCTCAGTGGCTAACAGAAGTTATTTCGCACTCACATAAGATTTAATTGGCAGGGCAAAGGATGAGGTTATGCTCCACAAAATCCTTCAGAGACCCAGATGGGCAAGGGTCTACCATCTTTGACCCATGGTTTCTGAAGTTGCTCTGAACATTATGAACATGGAGGAAGAATAAGGGTGAGTATCCTGGAAGTAGAGTATCTAAGCTCAACCCTAATTCCATCGGCCAGAATTTAAGCAAATGAACCTTTTTCCTAGCTTTAGAGGAAGCAAGGATAAATACTTAAACTCATTCTACTTCCATCCTCTGATCTCTTGCAAGTGCTTCCCTTTGGAGGAACCCAAGCACAACTCTGAGGGCAAGTAATCCACTGATTATATCCATAAAAGCCATCTTCCCATGCATAGGCCAGGTTAGAGAATGGCAGTAAGTGAACTTAGAGGGACCAGCACAACAAAACACTATATAAACACAAAGAACTAGTAAAAGTCAATCCTATGAGTGAAAACACCTAATTCCCATAGAGAGTGTTCACTAAATCAGCTAATAATTGGAGATGCTGTTGAAGAAAACCTAGGTCATTGGTAAGAGTTGACTCTGAGTTGGGATTTTGAATGTGGAAAGCATGCTAGCCCAGAAGTCAGAAAAAAAAATGACTCTGGTCCTATTCTACCTCATACCATCTCCGAGATCTCAGACAAATCACTCAGTTTGGCCATGGTTTTATATCTGTAAAAATTTATAATAATCACATGTTTCCTAGTTCTAATCATAGACTTGATCTGAGAAGATCCAATGAGAGCACATACTTAAAAGCACTTTGTAAGTTAGAAACATGGGTCACAAATAATACTGGTTTTTGGTATGTGGTAATTGTTGCCATTATTCAAATTATTGTTCTAATTTATGAAAAATGAGTGATCCCTATTAAACTTTCCTAGTGACTTTTGAACTGAATATGAGCCAGAAACATCAATTATCTTCAATGTAAAATTCACCTCTCCTGTGAATCTTTTGAATGACTTCCCACCTGGAATATTTCCTTTTGCCCTGGAACTGCCATTTAAGCCTACAGATCTCCATAAGCCAAAGAAACCCACAAACTAAAGAAAGCTACCCACAACAGGGACCTTCCTCTCAGGTTTACCAGGAGATTTGGAGGTTGGGAAATAAAACCTCAAAACCCACCTCATTCCTTCCCAGTCTATGGGAGAAGACTGGAGATGAGAAAGGAGTTTAGAAAGGGTCAAGTTTGTGGGGATTTCAGTGTTCATGGTGAGGTGGTTCCCTTCTCTCCCTCAAGTTTGTTTCTCTCCACCCTGATCCCAAAGGGAACCGAAGCAGTACCTGAGGATCAACGGAACACTGAGGATGCCTACAGTAAGTGAAGACTGTACTCTGTTCCTTGGTTGTGCTTCTTCTTCCACTGCAGATTTGCTGACCTGCCTCATCCCTGACTGAGGGAGGAGTGTGATAGGGTAGGTGCAAGGAGAGAATGAGAACTAGAGAGAAAAGACAGGACAGAAAAGGGACTGCAGTGGAATAGCCCCATTGCCACCATTTGGCAGATGATCTATATGTATAATGCATCTTGACTCTCTCCAAAGCAGGGAGCCTGTTAAACCACTGAAATCTCAATTTTATATTTTCATTCAAATCAATGTGAGGAAGTTTCACCTCTCTAAAAACCCATTAAAGGAAAATTGGTGACAGCGTGTCAACTAAGCTCATACTCCACTTAATTTCAGTAATCACGGCTTCTTTATCCCTATATGAAATATTTACTGTTTGTGGTAAGCAAAAATGTTCTTTAAAGTAAAACTTAAGAAATCTCATTGGAGGAGCACTTTGTAATAGGAGGAAAAAATTATGATACAGTCATGAAAGCCTCACTGGCTCTCCCTGTCATTTAGGTGCCTCTCTTAATATTGGAAATATTAACTGGCACTTAAAAATAAACTTAGATTAAACCCTTTTCTAAATCTCCTTACTAAATTTGGGACAGTTTTTTTCATATTGTTTTAAAGTTGAATTATATTTAGAAATCTTTCTCTTGCAAAAAAAATTCTAGCTTAAAAACTGTTAGAATTAATAAGAGAATTCTATAGGGTGGTCAAATATAAGGTAACTATGTATAGTCAATAGCTTTTATTTATAATTAGCAATAAATGCCTAGAAAAGAAAAATACAGAAAAATATACTGTTCACAGCAGTGACAAAATTTTTAAATAACTAAAGAATAAGCTATAAAGAATGCCTCAGGACCAACAAATATAAAGCCATAAAGTCTCACCAAAGGACATAAATAAGGATCTGTGCGACTGGACAGACAAGCAGTGCTTTTAGGTGCAAAGACTTAACATCACAAAAATATGACTTCTACCCCAAATTAACATATAATTTAAATCAAATTAAAATCTTAACAGCCTTTTTAATTTTTTTTTAAGATTTTATTTATTTATTCATAGAGACAGAGAGAGAGAGAGAGAGAGAGAGAGAGAGAGAGAGGGGCAGGGAGCCTGACTGACATGGGACTCGATCCTGGGTCTCCAGGATCACACCCCAGGCTGCAGGCAGCGCTAAACTGCTGCACCACGGGGGCTGCCCCAGATTTATTTTATTTTTTTAAGATTTTAGCCTTTTAATTTTAATTGGATAAAATTATCTTTAAGAATAAATGGAAGGAACACCTGGGTGGTTCAGTCAGCTAAGCGACCAACTCTTGGTTTCAGCTCAGGTCATGATCCCAGGGTCATGGGATCATGCCCCGCATTGAGCTCCATGCTCAGCATGGAGTCTACTTGAGATTCTCTCTCTCTCTCCTTCTCCCTCTTCCACTGCCTCCTCCCTGCCCTCACTCATGCTCATACACCCCCCCCCCCGCAAAAAAAATAAGTAATATAATCTTAAAAAAGAAATGAATGGAACTTCAACTTCTGGCATGATAGCATGTAGAGTAGCATGGACCTGCTCCCAGGAAAACTGGTGAGAATTGTTTTTCTTAATTTTTAATTCTCTGGAAATGGGCTTATGGGCGTGTAGCAAATGAAGAAACATCTTTTCAAGATAATCTACTAAAATTTGGTAAAAACTTAGCCTGTGGTATTTGAACCTAGATTGCACCCTCCCTTTACCCTCAAAGCTCAGCAAAACAGAAACAGACTGGTGCAGCCAAGAACACAGGGCTCCCAGTCTTAGGGATATCCTCCCTAGAGGTACAGGTTATCAGCATTTCTCATCCTTTTGCCCAGCTACCTGTTGCCAAGGCCAAGTTCTGAGAGAATGCAAACAAGCAGTAGGAGTTCTCTTCTTCTATCACTCCCACTGGTGGTGTGAATTGTAGGGTACATAAATTAGATCTTAGTAAAGATGTTTGTAAAAATGAAATAAGTAGAAGTATATATGCCCAAGAATAACCAAGAAAAGTATGAAAAGTAAGTACATGACTCCCCAGATACCATAACTTAATATAAGGCTACTATAATCAAGTCAACGTGATATGGGTACAGAGAGAGATAAATAGATCTGAATTAAGAACAAGAACTAAATCCCTGTGCATTAGAAGATTTAATATAGGGCAATGGTATTTCAACTCAGTGGGCACAGATGATATTTTGCCAATAGTGCTGGTATGACTAGCTAGATATCTGGAAGGAAAAGCTACATTGGACCTCCATATTACCCCATGGATATACAAAAACAAATTCCAAATCTATTGAAGACTTAAATGAAAAAACTGCAATAATATCCAAGAGACAAGAGACCCCCTGTACAACCTTGGGTTAGGGAGGCCTTAATCAACACTGGAAACCCTGATGTCATAAGAGAGAAAACAGATGTATAATCTTTATGGCAAAAAAATGCTACAGACTTAAAAGAGTCATAGAAAAGTAAATCTAAATAGTTATCAAATGTAAGAAAACTCTCACATTTAACAGTAGTCAGGGAAATTCAATTAAAGAAGCAATGGAGTATCAGTTACACCTCTCAGAAAAGAAAAACTTTAGTAGAGGGGTAACTACTCATACCTAAAGTTAATGAAGAAAATATATTCTTACTCTGCTGGTAAAAATGTTATTATGGCCCTTAGAGTAGTCTGGCAAAATCTACTGGAACTAAATAGACATATATTCATTTGGCTGAGTAATTCCATTCCTTGGAACCTATGAAAAGCACCAAAACAAAAGGAATATATGAGGCTGACTATTGTAGTATTTTTTTTTTGGAACAGATAAAACAAATAAGCAAATCAAGTGAATTTCCATCAGTAAGTATTAAATAAATTATGTTATGTAGACATCATGAATTAAACATGTACCAGATGACTTACAGGGATTTCTAAAAAGTATTCTGAGAGAAGCAGGACACAGAAAATTGGATATAATATATTCCTAGTCTTGTTTTTAAGCAGCTAACACTACATAAGAATAAATACATATATTTCTCTCTGTGCGTATATACATTTTTATTTAATTGTAAAAGCACAGAGAAAGAATATGAGAGATTATAAACCAGGTTATCACTGTGGGTAACAGGCCAAGGATTGGTGACTAAGGTAAAGAGGAGTATGAGTAAAGAAGGAAAAGAAATCATAAAAAGGAACATACCAACAAAAATATATGCATAATACTCTCACATTTATACACATATTTTAAATTGTATTTATGCATACAGAGGTAATTTTTAAAACAATATTATTTGACAAATGCTGTAAAAATGCTAATTCTATTAGGGCATAGCTCAATGGCCAGGAAGGGAGAAAAAAAACAAACTCTCCATGGATCTATGTTCAACAGAAGCATCTGTTTCTATCCTCCTAAATCAGCTGTCTTTTGTCAATGTCATGGAAACCTGACCTCTCAAGTGTTCCTACCTTGACATCTGAAATTACACACAGCGGTAGTAATTGTCTTAGTTCTTCCCTATCTCTTCACTAAAGCCAACCCTTCACCCTCTCCTGCCTTCTCAGTAGCTGTCCATCATTAGAGCTACTTGCTTCTGTATTTTAGTCCCTTCCTCAAATCTCTTCTCCCCAATTCCCCCTCTATCTGACAACGCCTTTCACATTCAGATTTCACAAGAGTAAACTAGTCTGCTTTCATCATCTGCTGATGACTTTCAAATCTTATTTTCCAGCCCATATTTTTCTTCCTAACCCCAGCCTCCTATTTCCAAAAAGTACAGCAAATTTACCTCAAGGTAGTTCAGGCTCATCATGTCTTTATTAGTCTGCTAGGACTACATAACAGAATACCATGGACTAGGTGGCTTTAATAATAAAAATTTATTTTCTCAAAGTTCTGGAGGCTGAAAGATCAGGATCAAGATTGCCAGCAAGTTTGGTTTTTCCTGAGACCTCTCTCCCTGATTTGCCCTAACAGGGCCTTTCCACTGTATATGCACACCCCTAGTATCTCGTCCCTTTCTAGGGACTCCATTCACATTGGCTTAGGGTCCCCCTCTAATTGTCTCATTTTAGCTTAATCGCTTTAAAAGTTCTATTTCCACACACAGTCACATTGTGAGGTTATGAGGATTATGATTTCAACATATGAATTGGGGGGCTGGGGACACAATTCAGCCCATCATCATGTCCAAAACAGAACTCATTCCCATGCAAACAGTAAACTTGATTTTCCTTTTCTATTTATCTGTTACAGAAGAAGATGTCAACCCAGGATCCAGAGCTAGAAACCCCAGAGTTATCTGCTGAAATTATCTGACAGAAGTTGGCTTCTGTCCCTGTGGCCCATGCCCATTCATATGCTCACCAAATGTAGCCTCCATGTTTCCATCATTACTAGCACGGCCAGAGATGACCATCATCCTCTTAGATTATTACAACAATTCCAACCTTCTTTTCTGGCAACCAGCCAGCGCATACTCAACCTAGCCTCCACTATTCTACTAGCTAGAACAATCTAGCTTCCTTTTAAAATAAAATCTAATTATGCCACACTCTGTTTAGAAACTTCCACTCTCTATTGTCCATGGGAAGAAACCCAATTCCTTTGTTTGGCATAAAGGTTTGCCCATTTCCTGTCCTCAACCTAGGGCTTCATCTTGTCTTCTAGCACTCTATCCACTTGTAGCTTGTGTTCCAACAACATTCAATGCATTTTCCATAAATATATCATGTCCTTTCCTCCCTGTCCCTAAAGTGTCATTCCTTCTCTTTTCCTGCAGGGAAGATTGTAGTTACCCTTTGTGGCCTGGATCAAAGTCTTTCTGTATTCCCAGTAAGTCAGACCCTCTTCCATTCCCCCAGGTTGTTTTATCTATATTATACACATTTTATTCAATTACTGTAATGTTTCATCCTATATTTTTTTTCTTCCCCACAAGCCTGTGTATATCTCAAAATGGAGACCCTACTTACAGGGCACTCATTGAGTGTTTGTACTGATTGAGTGATTCATTGGACCTGTGTCCTAAGCTCCTCAAACTCCATATGTCCAAAATAAAACTCATAGTCACCCCTTCCCCGCAGCTCCTTTTCCCAGCATCCATTATCCTAACATGGACTTCACCATTTCTCTTGGCTACATAGCACTCAAATCTTGGACTCTTCTTGGACATCATCTATGCCTTTATTTCCAAAGTAAAATCAGCTACCAAAGTGTAGGAGTTTGTCCTTAAAAAGTCTCTCTGTTACCATGAGAAACCAAGTCCACACCACCCTCTGACTACGCTTCTGCCCCATCTTAGGGGACATGCTTTCGGCCTCTATCAATGCATAGAGGCCTCTATAAATGCATTTTTTAAAGATTTTATTAATTCATGAGAGAAAGGCAAAGACATAGGTAGAGGGAGAAGCAGGCTCCTTGTGGGGAGCCTGATGTGGGACTTGACTCCAGCATCACACCCTGGGCGAAAGGCAGATGCTCAACCACTGAGCCACCCAGGTGCCCTAGAGTTCTTCACTCTGACCAAGAAAGAATTAGTTTTTAACCTGTGGTTCTGTATGGATCCAACTCTCCATCAGCTATCATTTTATTTTTGATGATTGCTGAGGTCCCCCAAGCAGAAGTAACTCTTTGCTGATGGTACGAGGAGTAGCAGAATTAGGCAATAACACCCTAATTACCTAATTAATTAGGGGCACCCTATGTGATTGGCTGTGGGGACACATTTGGCTTTTTCTGGTTCATCCTAGGTGAAAGTGAGGATAGGGGCAAACATTAGGGAAGTTCTCCATCGTTGACGTGGTCCTGGAGAGTTGGGGCTGTTTTGAACTGACTGCTACAGAGGTTATGAATGCTGCTTCTAGAAAGGTTACCTTAAGCACTACCTTTAAAGTGTTACTGTAGTGAATCCCTGTTGCCTAAAGAGTTTATTTCCAACTACTCACTCTGGCAATCAGGGAAGTAAAACTACTGATTTGTCCTCACTTCCTGTAGCTGCCCATCACTCTAGGTACATCATCACATCCCCTTGCTAAGGTCTTCCCACTTTTCATGCCCTACCCTTCCTTTAAAACCCTGCTCATTCATTCATTCATTCCATATTTACTGGGAACCCTCTCTATGCTAGACACTGTGGTAGGCTCTGATGGTGAAATAGAAAGAGGCAAGATTCATAACTCTTGAGAAACCAGTTGTGCTCAGATTTTACTCTGCTTAAAAAATAGCTAAAGCACGAGGTTAAACTGAAGATTCCTATACCAAACCCCTCCATCCAAAGATTCATATTTATAGGTGTAACAGTGGGGCTGAGAAAGGTTTATGTTTACCAAATACCTAGGACTCTAAGGAACACTCCTTTGAAAGTCAATGATATAAACAAGAATACATAAAAGCCATGCATGATGTAAACACAAGTTATTATGGGAGCAAACTATACTTGAAAGGCAATCATATAACCAGGCAAAGAAGATGGGTGTGAAGAGATTCAAGGGGAGAAGCTTTCATGAAAAGGAAACAGCCTGTGCAAAGCAAAGTTTGAAAAGTCTGAGACCGGTTCGCTCAATAAGGTTGAATCAAAGAGTCCGGTGGGAAGGGATAGGAGATCATCAACAAAGTTGACCATCCAGTGCAGACGACAATGGGTCTTTAGCAGGGGAGTGACATGATCCTTGGCCCTGCATAAACTCCCTGTTTTCCTTTCCAACAGTTCTTTCCCCAACCTTGGTTAGTTCTCTCACGTGCAAATACTTATTAGTACTCAGCTGAAGACTCAAGGGGTACTCTGCAGATCTCTGGAGCTGTCTTTCTGTGCAGCTTTCTTCTCTCTGATACTCCGCCCTGGGAACTCTATCTAGATATTTTCCTGGTCTCCATGCCTAGCAACATTTCCTCAATTCAGAGAATCCATCCCTGCACCATGGCTTCACATCTCTCTCAAGGCAAGAAGATAGAACAATCATAGGGTTCATCGTATTGATTCCTGTTTCTTAGAGATCACTGTCCTTCTTGGCCTGATTTGCACTGTTTTGAAACATATTTTTTCACATATTGTGCCTGGTTTTTTGTTGTTTTTTTTTTTCTTTAGCAGGAGGATAAATCTGATTCCTATTGTTACATCTTGACTGGAAACTGTAGTTCAATTCCATATTTCTAAATAAAAGGCTTATGCTAATATTTCTTGATTTACACATTTTAGGCATTATTGACTGTTTTCGATTTACGATTGACTCTACTAATCATAGTTCTTTCTCCCTCAGCCCAGACCCAGCCTCAGAGTCTTCTCAAGACAGCACTCAGTCAGTCCTAACCAACAGATTAGAGTTAACAAATAAGTTTAAACATTTTTGACATCGTAGGACTAGATGTTATAGTGACTCCCACTTCTAAAATTCTGTGTGATTCTGGTTAGAAGATGAAATGAAAATCACATATGTTATTAAAGCTAAAAGGAAACCATTTATAATAAAAAACTTGCTATATATTAAAGTCATAACTGTGACTAAAAAAAGTTTTGGAAAAATATCTGTGAAGTAATTCACTTTTTTCATTTAGTATTAAGAGCAATAGGAGTCACACTGAATTGAGAAGTATTAGAGGAAATACAGAAGAAATGAGATATTGTTTGTATAGTTTCTCATTTTCTACTCAACAACAGTATAGAGGAAGAATTACAAAATGAGGACTCTATCTCTAGGGTCTTAACTTCATCCATACAAAATACCATAGATTTGGCACCTAAGGAGTGCATGGGCTGAAATCCACAGAAGCCATAAGAAAACCTACGGTGATTTCAAATATAAGGATTAAAAATAATTATCACAGATTTAACTAATCATGCAAAAGCTTATCACAGATTTTACTAATCATGCAAATGTTCAGATTTAATGTTCACTTAATTCTTTGAAAAAGGGACACGGGTACCTGGGTGGCTCAGTCAGTTAAGCAACTGTCTTTGGCTCAAGTCAGGATTCCAGGGTCCTGGGACTGAGCTTTGCTTCGAGCTCTGTGCTCAGCAGGAGTTTGCTCACTATCCACCCCCTACCCCAACTCATGCTCTCTCCCATGCTCTCTCTCTCAAATAAATAAACAAAATCTTTTTTAAAAAGGAAGAAAAGCAAGTCTTCTAAGAATAACTGATTGGTGGTAAACATCACTTAAAAGCTTTCATGTGATAAAATAATTTGCCTAAATATGGGAAGAAAAAAAGCCTGGAGAATGAAAATTAGATAGAAATCTATATAGATAAAACTAGGAAAACTAGGTGTAACAATAACAGCAAGCATAGTGGATCACGTAACACCCAAGAAAAGGAAAGATCCCCAACAACTCTTGCACTGTTGAGAGGAAAATATTGTTTCATCCACTCCCTTCCTCTCTGGTCCAACCTCAAGGACAGATCTGTTAACATCATGGGCACCATGGAGCCTCACTCTGGGGTTGAAGGAGGTAACCTCCCCCCTCAAACTCCCCTCCACAGACAGGTCTGACACAACTGGTGCTACAGGAGGAGAAAGGAATCTGGAGAGGAACTATGGAGAGACTCTTGAACATTGAACACCCTCTCAATTCTCTTCCTTTTGGAGGAAAGCTGGACATGTCTTCTACTTGTGGAGTCTTAAACTTGTGGAGTTTATATAACCAAATGGGATCAGGAATCCAGTAGTGGCCTCTTTGAGGCTAACTCAAGGCAGGACTTTAAAAGAAGGGTTGGAAGAGTCTAAGCTATGTTTCTCAGCCAAGACCTCAGAGGATTTACTTGTGACAGGGGTTTGGGGCAGAAGCTCTCTTCTGGAATGAGGAGTGTACATTTGGCAAGAATATCCCCAAAGCTGAGCCCCTATCTCTGCAGCAGGTACCTGAATCAAAAGGAAATTTTCCCTCCCCAAACACCCACTACAGCTGGAACAGACAAGCAGAAAGGAGAAAGAGAAATTCTTTGTACACTTTGCATGAAGTCCTGATTCATTTGTATGCCTTGTTAGGGATTAAGATGATTCTTGCTCATGCTTGCTGACGTACATCCAAGATTATCCTGCTAAATCTCCAGAAATGCCAACTGGAAAACAAATGACAATTGTTCTCTTAAAAGACCTTTGTTTGGCTGCATGGCTGTAATGGCCTTGTGGGCTCATTCAAGTGCCAGCCTGGAGACAATAATGCAAACAGGAAGAAAGCAAACCTCTGCAAAGCACCAAACAAAGGCCACTGCAGGTTCAACTCCACAAGCCTAGTGGCTGGCCTTTGAGCTAATTGTTGAAGCAGGATGCCAGAACCAAGGGCAGGGTGGACAAGAACCCAAGGGCAGAGCCACAGCAATGCAAAGCCTCAGCACAGAACTGGGCAGAACCTTCAGCAATTGAGGCCAGTCATGCCCAGAGCTGGATTCAGAGCTGCTGAGAAAATCACAAGTCTTGGCTAGGAGAACTGGAGGCAGCGCTGCAATGAGGCCTTTAAGAGGACCCTCGGCTGGTCCATACACATCTGCATTGCAGAAGGCCAAGGTCTATCTGGCTAGCAACAACTGGCCATCTAAGCTCCCTCTTCCATCCCTTACATCCTTTCCTTTTCAAGGTCATCCTCAGAGCTCACTTCACCCTATCTCCGCTGAGTAAAATTTCTCAGGACTTCCCAGGGAGACAAAGAGATGGAGAAAAGGGGAGATGGACCACAATGCAATTTCCCTGATGTCTGGCACATCACTTCCTTTGGCCTCTCAACCTAGGCATGATCCCCCTACAGCTCTGGAAGAGGATCCTGGACTCCCCTCTGAGCAGCTATGTAAGACCCAAACCTCCTTCCCAGTATGAGAGATGCTCAGAGATTGGCCCTTTCTGTCTTCCCATCTCTCATTACTCTGTTCAATGTAGGAAGCCCTAACCTCCTGGCCAGTATTTTCCCAGGAGCCAGGAAGACAATCTTTAATTTGAGGAAACTCTTACAGGTCTACCCATTTGCTTTTCTAGTGTAGAGATTCAGCCATTAGAGATCAAATCAAAGCATTTATTCAAAGAGATGTCATATTTTCACTAGCATTTGGGATCTCAATTTCTGTGCTACCAGTTTTTTGGGGTGTTTTTTTTTTACCTTATTTTATAGCTAAGATAACAAGGCAAGAAGAAAATAAGCTACAGTTACCATAAAATATGCTACGAAAGTGACTTTAAAATCTTCTGACTATGCACGGAGTTGATAAATGATAGTGAATAAGTCCAGCTACAAGTTATTTGACTGCGTCGGGGCCAATATTCTTTAACTATTGTATGTCCATTAAATTTGCTTAAAATCATGTTTTCATTCTTTTTTTTAAAAAGATTTTATTTATTTATTCATGAGAGACACACAGAGAGAGAGGCAGAGACACAGGCAGAGGGAGAGGCGGGCTCCAATCCTGGGACTCCGGGATCATGCCCTGAGCCAAAGGCAGACGCTCAACCTCTGAGCCACCCAGGTGTCCCATGTTTTCATTATTGTACAAAGCCAATTGACAGGAACATGCCGGGAATAAGAGCCAAAAGAATTATAAAGATTTGTTTTAAATATATAGCCTTTCTCTCAGACCTGGTCCTAGGATCTGGGGAGGGACAACTGTCACAGGCCCACTGCAGTCCTAGGATGGCACAAGAGAAAAGCCCCTGAGATAGCAATGGAGTGAAGGTTTTTTAAAATTCATCCTCCTAGAACCCCAGGTTCTAAGGGAACTTATTTTGCAAATGTCCTCAAGGATCTAGCTAGCATTAATTTGACAAAGTTCAGCAACAGGGGACAGGGCCCCTGATGAAGGTCCAGGATAGGAAGATGGAGGTTTGGACCTCCACAGTCAGGCTGCTGCATTCAACTCCCTCCCATTGTGGAGTTCAAGGAAGACACTGAACCCCTCTAAGCTTCCACTTCCCTGCACATAAAATGAAGATGATAACAGCTATCACTTTGCACATACGTTGTGCCAGGCTCTGTTCTGAACTTCCCCTATTTCAACTCATCCATCTTTATTAACAATCCTAAGCCTTTCATCCATATTGATTCATTTGCTCTTCACAACAACTCTAGGAGGTAGGTTCTATGATTATCCCAATTTTATAGATGAAGAAACAGGCATAGAGAGATTAAATACCACATTAAAAGATTGCCTGAGATTTAGTAAGTATTCAACAAATATTAGCTATTGTTACTACCATTAAGGATTTCACAGATGCTGAGTGGATAGAGCAAGATCATATGTTACTTTGTCTCTTTTTAGCTTCATTCCTTAGTTCCCAGTTCTCACATAAATTTGCTGTAAACCAGCTACCTTCTTTACTAAGTCTCTCTCCTACTTCTCCAGCACACATAAGCACACAAGTGCACACATGCACGCACGCACAAACTTTCTCATATACACAAACTCAAGCTCAACACATATGCCCATATCCTGCGCCAAGCCACAGAGTCATTCTGGCAACACTAACCTAACTCGAGATTTAGGGCTACCTTGATTCACCAGAAACTTGTGGGTGGCCAGTTTAGGTTGATTCTTCTGTGGTCTGGCTGGCCTTAATGAGAAAACTCAAGAGATATTTTGACTATAGAGGGTTTAGAAATACTCTCTGGGGTTTTCCTTAACCAGCTGATCTGCAGCAATAGTAAGACTTAAAACTTCAGGAGTCACCCAAGTATTAATGGTCTGCTGCAGCAACTGGGTATGCTTCACCACCGTTCCTAGACCTGCCCATGATGCTTCTCTTTGGGGGTTCTTGGGCAGACTGGAGTATTTTCAGACAACGGAACTGCGACTTGCTCAGAACAGAACATCACACACAGATGTGTTTTAATGAGAGCAGAAGGAGTCCTTAGCAGATACCTGGTTAAGACTCATCATCATAAAAGTGACATCTTGGGGCTCACAGAACTTGAAGGGGCTTCCCAGAGGTTGCAAAACCAAAAGGAGCCTGGAGCTGAGATCTCTTTATCCAGAGTTCGGTTTTCTTCTCACTATGTCTCACACTGGCTTCACCTATTTCATCAAAATGTACATTTGTCCTACTTAGCATTTTTCCATGTGGAATAGAGGAGCCTGAGAATGTGAGCCAAAGAAGGAAAAGGAATAGAAGCTAAGCCTATAGTACTGGAAAAAAAAACAAAAACAAAAACAAAAACAAAAACCTGACCATAAGTTTTAAGGAAAAGGCATTTTGATTTGCAAACTAAAAAGAAAAATGTCAAATCCCTAAAACATAGTCAGATTCCCACAACTGTCTTTAATGAGAAAGAATAGAAATCACTCAGGTAGTGAATGAAGTCTTTCCAGAATGTTCCTCATGAGCAGGCACACAACTTCAATCCTTAAAAAATTAAATCTTTATTCTGTGCTTGTGCCTCCTCTAACTGAACTCTTCACAGATGGACTGCAGAGCTGTGCATGTGTCTGGACCTTTAGCGATGGGGAGCAGGGTTTTGCTTCCTGCACCATATGGTTCACTGTTCCCAGCTCCAGCCTAGATTCCCAACTACAGCCGAGTAATCAGAAGAAATCAGAAGAACACCTCAGGGAAAAGAATCTAGGACTCAGACTTAACTTCCTCTAAGGAGGATCAAACACTGAAGACTGTTCCTTTTCAAGTTTTATTAATCCTGGTTCATAATTTCCACCACATCATTAGTCATTTCCTATTTCTGAAGGGCTGGCAGCAGTCGCCAAGGCATCAGGCAGTAAATGGCCAGATAACCGTGCCACCTGTGTGCCGTATTGACAGTTACCCACAACCGCATCTGGGTGAGAGGCTAATGTGCTTTTTCTAAAAGGCAAGCCATTTAGAAGTGCAGCCCAGTTTTTGATCTCTTGCTAAATACTTTTATCCACATCGTCTCCCCATCTGGGCCTGGAAGTCATCATGTGACCTGCGGCTCTTTGAAAAGAAGGCAGCAAGGCAACAACAGCAAATCTGCCATAACCCCTGAGCAGCATGAGCTCTCGAACCCCTCCCAAGAAAGTGAGGCAATCCATGTCTCCAGCAAAGAGAACTCCAGGAGCTGAAGTGTAAAGAAAGAATGGAAAGTGACAAGAATTATATCCACAAGAACCCTTTTTACAAAGAGACAGATTAAATATAATCTATAAAGAACTTGAGAGCCGACTAGGAAGATGAATTCCATGGGGGTTATACCCAGTTCCTAATAGCACAGAGGTAGCCACGCAGTCAAGTGGCTTCTCAGTATCCCTACTCCCCAAGGTCAGAGGGTCTCTCCAATTCAAAAGTCCTTAGGAAACTCAGCACATGACAGGCAAGCAGGGTGCTGGGGGAGCCCTATCTCTAATACAAACCTAGCAATTCAGGGATACAGGCTTCAGTTCCAGGCACCAAACAGAGGGCTAACAATGGAAAAAGGTACATCTCAGCTTTGTTGGCCGAGCCCTTGGCTAGAGACTATCCAAACTGTCTGGAGAGCTATGGTTGGTACTCAGAAACTTCTGAGCCTGCATTTCCACCACTAGCCACTCCCATATGAAGGACTGTAGGGGAAATACAAATAAAGCTCATCTGAGAATATTTTAATTTTTAAAAGGCTAAACCCTAATACCTGGCCCTTAAATAGCATTTCCATCTGGATAATCCCAAGTACTTTGCCAAAAGTTGGGTAATCACATCCCCGTTAAGCAAAAAGGGAAGTTCCCAAGCTTAATTGCATCTCTCATGAAGGACAGAAAACTGAAGGCAGCAAGTCAAGGAGGGTGTATAACTTTTTCCTCATTACCATTCAACACAGAGAAGTGGTCTCTTCTTGGAGAACTACAGCCTTGAGTGCCATTCTGAGGATTAAAACTGAGCCAGGACAAGTGTTCATATAGGCAAATCCCCTTACCTTCACCCCCTCTGTCTACCAATGGTTGTACCAGGAGGTGGTAAAAATGCAATCCCACAGAGTGTAGTATCAACAACCATAGGACCAGGAGTGGAAAAGTCAGAGAAACTGAATCCTCTGTTCTTTTTTCTCTTATACTTAACACTGGCCCCTGCTGTTACCAGTCTCAAGGGACAAAAAGCATGAAAACACATCCCATTACATTTTGAGGAGCCTGTTCTATACATCTGGCCTCTTTTGATATCTTGGATACTCTACAGAAATGACGAATATTTGAATTGGAGCTTTTGTTTTTTTAACTACATACACATATACACACAGGCTTACATGCATACAAACACTATCCTAGCTTTTGGATTTCTTTTTTTTTTTTTTTTAATTCTCAAATTTTATTCTGATTTTCCTTCTCTGAATTTTACATTGTAGTCAACAATCCATCTATTGGCCACTTGTTAAAGCACCAGAAAGGAGAGGGTCGCCTGGGTGGTTCAGCAGTTGAGCGTCTGCCTTTGGCTCAGGGTGTGATCCTGGATCCAGGGATCAAGTCCACATTGGGCTCCCTGTGAAGAGCCTGCTTCTCCCTTTACTGTCTGCCTCTCTCTGTGTGTCTCTCATGAATAAATAAAAGCTTTTTTAAACAAAGTATCAGAGAAGAGAAACTGCCATTTCTTACCTTTTGATAATTCTAATATCCCTCAACTTAAGAGTTTTATCCTCTAGTCTGTTTTCCTACCAAAAGCTATTGAAAGTCTAAAACTCAGCCCAGTTGTCAAGAGCAGACTCATAATTCCCTTCTGTAACTGAATTCATTAAATTTACATCAGCCACATAACTTTCCTGTTCATATCTGTTCCAGCAAATCAGCAAATATTGAGGGATAACACTCCTGCTCAACTATTTAAAGTCAATCTTCCTCAGTAATACATCCTTCTGAGGAGCTGAGCATTCTAGCTCTCCCAAAGAACCTAATCTGAATGAGGTTAGCACAACAAAAAGAACCATCTAACAGATTCTGATACCCATGATGTTTACTCACAAGGTCTCTAAATCACTCTGCTGGAGTCACTAGGGCCATTTGCTCCCCTATTTCTAAGCCTCCTCCCAAAGCTCCCCCACCCTCACTGCAATTGCTGTGGTAGCTAAAACAGTGTTGATTTTTATCCACGTGGCAACCTCATGAGCTCAGAGGTTCCAAATTGACCAAGTGGCCTTCAAAAATGTCCCCCCTTTCTTCTTATAAAGGCTGAGCCAAGCTCTGTATGATCAAGACAGAAAACAATCCCTTATCATGTCGGAAGTAATACTTGTGGTTATCTAAAGCAATGGTAATCATATCATACACTTTATCTGTGACTGCCTTTTTCCTTCCAAGGGTAAGAATAGAAACTTCTTCTCCTTCATAATGAGCACTATTGAAACTCCAGCAGGCAGACTCTGCTTTTGGCGATCTGCCATTCCCTAGCATAAGCATGTAATCATCTCAAAAAATGTAACATGGCAGAGAACAGGTACAAGTACTTTCTGGAAATATTGTTTGTAAAGGGCTGACTTACTAACAGGGATTGTTTGTGTTAGGGCCTTTTTGGCCTGTACGTTTAACAAGAACTTGCAGTTCTGGTGCCAGCCCAGTTAATCCAATAGGACTTTATGTAGGGTTTCAGGGGATAGAGCCCAGGAAACAATACAGGCCTTTTCCCTCCTAAGTGCTGCTACACCACGAGAGATAAGCCCTCTGCTATTTAATCCATCATAGTTCCTTTTGATAGATATTGTGCCTGTCAGCGCACCACATCAAAACATATGCTCTATCAGATTCACAGCACTAGAGAAGTCTTTAAAATAAAATTATCAAACAGCATCATTTATTGAAAATGACAGTCCAACTACAGTCTCCGTGACTTATCAGACACGCAAACACTACAGCATTCGGTATACACATCAGCCAGCGGCCCAACAGGTCAGGCCCTCTGCCCAGGGAGCCACCACTGCCTAGAAGAATACATTGTCAGGAGTGAAGTAAAATGCAGTTTCCTTTTGCAAGAGGAAGAGATTTCCATATCCGCTTGTCAGATTGGAAACCTGGAGCACAGTGCCACAGAGGTTAGCAAATACTGGCCCTGAAAAGTGAAGCACATGGGTTTTGGTTTTCCTCCTGCTTCCCCCTGGGAATGTATCTCACTGCCCCTTGCCCCATTCCACAGACTTACCTCTCACTGAAAATTGTCCCTGCTCCCTGACTGACTGTACATACTGATACAGGATCCAAGAGGTGAAATCAGCTCCATTAGCCCAGATAGTTTTACTTCAGGGAATGAACTTGCTAAGGATGAAACAAAGTATTTCAATGCCTGAGACAGTTGTGGGTCTGTTTGGTTTTATTTTTTAAGTAGGCTCCATGCCCAACATGGGGCTTGAACTCACGAGAGACTCTGAGATCAAGAGTCCCAAGCTCTACTGACTGAGCTGGCCAAGTGCCCCAGGTGTAGCTTTTATATCTCCTTTACTGGGCTTCCATCTTTGCCTTTCTGTAATGTAAATGTATTACAAAGAGATATTATATATAATGCAAAGATATTCCAAAGTACTTGCTCTGCTTTAGAAGGGAATTGCACAAATCAAATTTACACAAGTATGAGTTTAGCTAAAACACAGACACTGTAGTGAGATCTATAGAGTGTTTTTGGAGTATTTCTGCTATATGAAGAAATTTTTTCTATCAGATTTCACTTAATAAAGAATAGCGGTTATCTTATTTAAGTGTTAATTATTAAATTATGTACAAGTTTAGAGGCCAGGCCATAGAAACATATAAAGGACAATTATTGCAAGGTAATCTTCATCAACTGTTGTCAACCTCCATTCAATAAATATGAAGCAAAAAAAAAAAAAAAGGAAAATACATTGAGAGAGTAAATGAAAGGAAGAACTTCTCCCCAATGGAAAAATGATAAATAACTATACTCTACAATAAATGCCCCAAATTCCTATTCCCAGGAAGCTCTAAGTTTGCACTGCCTTGGATGGTTTAAAAATTTTGTTGAAGTCATGAGGAATTATTTTAGATTGCTTATTGTAGTCCCTTCCAACAAATGAGTTTTCAGTCAACACATACACCTGCATGTGGTTACCTGTCAGGGAGTTCACAGTCAGATGCTAATCCTAGAGAATGGACTTGGTAG
Source organism: Vulpes vulpes (assembly GCF_048418805.1). Lineage (NCBI taxonomy): Eukaryota > Metazoa > Chordata > Mammalia > Carnivora > Canidae > Vulpes > Vulpes vulpes. Next base: position 91,324,584 of record NC_132785.1, read on the forward strand.
CTCTAAGTTTCACATTCATAAACAAAATCATGAACTTTTCTCTAAATGACAAGATGGCTGCAATATCCACTTGGATTAAAAACTGATGTAACACACTGGTGAGAAAACAAATTATCAATAAGATTTCTGATCTATAGAGAAATATAAAAGGCAAAGGGCTCCTGAAAATAAAAGTTATTTGTTCCTAAGCCCTACTTCTTTGCTTGGAGCTATTTCTTAAGAAAGAAACTGCTTCCTTCCCTAACCATATAAAACAATCCCTGAAGTTATTTATAGTGTTCATGGCCCGGAGGCATCACTTGGTTCCCCCACCACAAGCCCAACCATGTGTTACTATATTAAAAAATGTGAAAAAGTAATTATGGGGTATGGAAGCCAGTGTCTGCAGACACAACCTGCCAAAGAGGAAGTGACAGGAAACTTATGCTCCTCGTTGCTGCTCAAGCACTGCCCAGGCTCCAGGCTCAGAAGAGAGCAATCTGTTCCAAGAAATAAGAGAGGAGCCTGCCCTGGTGAATCAGAAATATCCCTGTTTCTGAATATACAGTAAACTGGTTTCCATTCCCAGGTCCCCTTGGTTGGTCAGACTTTCCAGTCACGTGGAGAGACCACTCATGGCATCCTCCCTTGGCAACTTAGCCAGCTCCCTGCCTCAGCTCCCACTGGACTGGGCAGACTGGGATATGCAAGGTTCTAGACCTGGGAGAGAATTGGGAGACCACTAAAACTGGCCCCTAAAATCCTGTCCTCCTACTCTCAGATCCTGATTTCTGCCACCTTGCCCAAAATCAGCCTCATTGTTCCTCTCCCCACCTCCACCCTTGGTTCCTTGCCTTCATGTAGGATGGGATAATCCATCTAATACTGGTTTCTGGACTGGTGACCACACATTCACAACTCTCTCAGCTGTCCCCTTGGAAGATATGCTCTGTCACAATTAGAACACCCATGCATTCTAGGCCTGGAGGCAGAGAGGAAAAGTCTTCCAAATATCTGCTCCAGAGAACAGAAATTCATCAGGGAGAAAAGTCCATATTTCTGGTAGAAAGGCAGTGTTCCCACGAGGCCTCAGCTTAGGAAACATTTATTGAGAGAAATTACATTTCCTCCCTTGGACCTCCATCTGCCTCTGGTCTAATCTACATAAAGAGTTCCCTTCTGATGTCTCAGGAAACAAGAGACAAGTGTCAACCTTCACAAGAGAGCCTTGGAAAGTTCCTGCTATCAGGAAGGCTTCACTTGGAAGTAATTGTTTCTCTCTTTACTCCACTTGACTACCTAAATGCAGCACCACATAAACTTCCAAAGATGCAAAAATTTACACACGCCCAAAGTGTCTTCTAAAAACTGGTTTACAGAAATCTCTTTCAAATAAACTTTCAAAGGAAAGAAGAGTTATAGACAACTGAGAATGTAGAGGATAATGGATGTCAAGAAATGTCCTCACTAGCTCTTTAATATAACTAAATAAAATCCCATTAACATAGTTTCCCTAATGAATAATATTCTGAGAGCATGAAATGTAGTTTTATATTATAAACATACCAGGCTTGAGTTCCTAGTTCACATTCTGCAGTTTGAATATGAATAAATACTAATTTCTAAATTCCCTAAAAATCCTTCCTTAAAGTTTGTGTTTTGACCCTGGGCAATAGCATACATGTAGAATTTCAACAGGTTTCAATTGATGCAGCCTGAAGGCGGACTTTAAAAATCAGAGAGAATGTTCTTTAAAGGCTATTCTATGCAGCTTCCCACATTCAGAATTGGTTTATGGCTTTCTGAGATGCCCTGTGAAACTCCCTGAGAGCTGTGGAGGAGATCCTCATCTCATCATGCTGGGTTTCCCTCTTGCATCTCTGACTCCTAAATGCATTTCTTTACCACTGTAGTGTCCACAGCGCCACCTGCCGGTTGTAGGAAGTATCTCTACGGCTCTGCGCTCTCCCTCCTGGGGTTTGTTAATTCAAGTCAATCAATGATGGCTAGAAAACATACCCTTAAGAAATAAGGAACATACCCTTAGGAAATAATAAAAAAGATCTATAAGATGGGCAAGATACCAATTCTCAGATGCTTAACATGATCTAACGTTCTCCTGAGGCAAAGGTCTGACTCTTTTAAAGGTAATGTTTAAAAGGTTAAACCTAGTATTTGCAAATTTGCTTCATGCAGGTTGGCAACAGGGGTCTGTTTGAGAATATTTTTTAGAATATTAGACTAAATGCCTCAAAATTTTTCAAGATTCTATACTTTCTTGTACGCACCAACCCCAGACTTCTATACTTTCCCACTTTCTTAGATGAGTATCTTCTACTTTTAAAAGATATGAAAAAAAAAAAAAGATATGAAATTTATCATCATAATTGGTCAGATAGGAATAAAAGCTTTAACTCAATCCCTTGACTTTGATTCATAGCAGTTCCTTCTCCACCAAAAGTTATAGCACCCCCTACCACCCGCAATCTGGAATCTGTGAGCCTTCCATACAAATGATAGAGACCAAAGTATCTACAAGCATGTGTGAATGCAATGCCCCTCCTCCCATACTCAACCTTTCAGATGGTTCAACTATTTCCCATGTGACAACAATCTGCCATTTGCATCTCATGGCTTAGCTGGGCAAAAGATAAGAGAGGATAACCTTTAGCACCCACAACTGATGAATATGAATGAGGTCATTCTTGCGAGCTTTACTGGGGGGACAAAGTAACACAGAGGGAAAACATTTTTTGTTTCAAGGCTCCCGACAAGCATTAGCTAATCAAGATTCCTAACAATCCCCTGGAGTCTAGACTGGCAAAGGATCATTATCCCTCTAGCAGGTAGGAAAAACAAGAAACCCAAAGGTTACCATTTTGACATCATTCTGTGTCATCAATATCCTGAAATCACACTGGAAAAAAAAGTCTGCAGGATGCTTCTCGCTGACTGTAAGTGCAAGGTGAGAAATATGCCCAAACCGTGGAAGAGTACTGAACCCAACCAGGATTTGGTAATGATCGTATCAGAGCAGATGATTTCAGAAATGTAGATTTCTACCTAAAGGAAAAAACAGCTATAAGATCTAGGTTGCAACTGAGTAATACTTTTAAAGAAAACAAGAAAATCAAATAAGATTTATTTGAAGATTTGGTTGGGTTTCTTTCTTTCTCCCTACCCCTTCCTAATTAAAGACTAAATATGGAAACTAGTGATAGAGGATAACTATGACTATTGTGATCTTCAGCCTTCAGCTCTAGCATACTACTCCTTTTCAATTTTGTTTGCATTTTGCTTTGTTCTTTTTAAAAGGATAAACTGGACCCTAACATTTTCCTGTCTTCTACCAAGACAGAGATAGTTTAGGAACTATCACATTTTCTTGTTTTTTTCTAAGTCTATAAACTTCAAAATATTTTCTGCCAGGTTGGCAAAACTCTAATAAGCCCTTCACCACTGCAATTAAAGTGATGTTCCATCTAAATATAACCCTAAAAAGACATTATAAGAGCTCTATATAAATCTATTTTAATAAAGAATTTCCCTTACTGAGCATATTTTCATACTTATCACAAACATGTATACATCCTCACGATATTCAGATTATTCTAGGAATTGTGAGTCAAAAAAACAGCAGTGGTCAAAAAGGGAAGCTTAGGATCCTCCTTTGAAAGCAAACAGTACCTAGAAAGAAAAAAAGAAAAGAAGCAGGCTTTTATTTCTTTTAAAGTTGATATAACATAAAACAAACTAAACCCATGGTAGAGCCAGACAAAGTCAAACAATATATCAACTTCGAAGAGAAGATGCAGCAGGGAATGCTGTGTTACAAAGCATTATTCTTATGTCATCACCGTTTCCAGAAAATGCTCAAAGCTCCAACATTTGTTCACTTAGTGCAGGATTCACTTCTCAGCTGAGGAGGACCTTAGGAACAGTACACTTAGCACTCAGCAGTTATTTGACCTATTTTACTAATGTGTTTGGGAAGGAGGTTAATTAACAGTGGATGGCTATATCCTTAAGCTTAATTTTTCCAACAGCCCTGCTCATAAAAGGAAAAATTGAGTATGTATTGAAGGAAGCAAGCAATTAAGTTGCACAAATAGTGAGCTCATTGAACTGCAGCTGACTTCTATCATGTCAAAGAACAACTAAACACAGAAGCAATAAAAAGATTGTTGCCACGACCACCACTGAGAACCGACTGGCAATAAAGATGAATAACTTCCTACTTGAAGATTACTTGATTAAAGCTCTTTAGAAACCAAATGTTACACATAGGCATAAATGGAGCAAAATATTTTAATGCGTGTTTGGCAGGTTCAGAAACATTTTATAGTCAATTTTAAATGAAGGTTTATACAACAACAGTAAACTCCACTTAAAACAGCCTTTCCAACTGCTGTTCTTGCAAGCAAGCGGCTGTGTTCCTGGGGAAATCTTGAACTGTACTGTGGGATAAAAGTCCCATATCTAACAGAGTAAGGGGAGGGCGTTGGGGAGCCAAATTCCACAGGACCGAGTCCTCTGAAACCAAACCCAAGAGCAGAGCCAGAGAAGCCCATTCAGATGGCTGTGACCCTTGAAGGCAAGTAAACAGACTCCCTGGAGCAACAACCAGGAAATCTCTCTTTCCCCAACAACACTCTGCTCCCCTGCCCACCTCCCAAAGCTCTGAGAGGTCAAGTTTTAGCCCAAGCTGCCCTTCAAAAGAGTGTATTCACATCTAGGAGTTCAATACAGGTTGGCATCAGAACTGGCTCCCAGGACTATCAGTGTCAGCGAGGTGGGACAGGCATGATTTGACAAGGAAAATGTGTCTGGCAGAGGATTCTGCTCTCAACTTACAAGTGTCTATGGACGTGTCTGGAGAATATCAGCCTCTTTAAGGGCTAGACCCCAGCATTTACCTGCTGCCTTTAGGGGGAATACCAGGAAGAATTAGAAAAGACGAAAAGGATGAGGATTTTGCCATGAAAGTGGCTCATAAGCTAACATTAAAAACAAAAAGAGGCAGCAGCAGCTGCCCTTTGCTTTATTGCTCTCAAACCCACTACTGTAGAGAATTAAAGTCAGTCAGTCTATCACAAACTTGTCTGCCACCTCAACTTTATCCTTTCGCCCCTGCTACTCCATCTCTAAAATACTGAGGAGGGCTGACCTTCTTCTGAGCATTTCTCCCTGATTGTGCTTTAAGGGATTAGAGCCTTCAGATGATGATGAGCAGTTTTCCCCTCTCCTCAGCTCCAGTCCTCTCTTCCCTCACTCAGAAATTTTGCAGTGAGCACCTGTTGGGGCTTTTCTTTTTGTTCCACATGGCACCCTTCAGCATGCTGGGTATACGGTAAGTGTTTAATGCATGCTTTGGGGCTATAAACAGCAGGAAAGGCTCATCTTTATGTTCTTTTTGAAGATTTATTTTATTTTAACCATCTTGTTGAAATAATCAAGGAAATCAAAACTAGAGAAGCAATTTTATGCTACAACATGGGAAAAAAAAAGATACATTCTCAGTTCTCTTGGATAGAAAATGGGACCTAAAATGGCCTGAAGAAATGGTTAAGTACATGGTACCTTAATTCCACAATCTAGTCAGACAGATCCACCCTTTACACACTATTTTCGAGAGACTCAGAGCTGAATTTGATGCCTGGAATTTTTAAATGTTTGATTTAGGGGAATTCTCACTGCAAAGCAAATTTATACTGCCAACTCTGGAAGAGCTTTATCAATGAAAAGTAGATATTTATAATTTTAGTAACATTCTTCCTCGCCGTCTTTCAAGAGGACTAGTCATTGGATATGCATGCCAATCTAATAAAGAAATAAGTTAGGAAAGAGTTAGAATATTTATATAAATGATATTTTACTTGCAGAAAGAAAACTAGTGGTATACTCCTTTCCTTCCATTTCAGCATCTCCAACTTAAAGCCTTGCATGAGCTTTGAACTCCAGGTACTCCACTAAGACTTTCCACCCCTGCGCACTAAAGTTCTGGAGACAGAATGAATAGCACAGCACCGGAAGGGGGGTGGAAAAAGAAAGTAACAACTGTTCAGAGATGGCAACTGTCTGCTCTCAAGAAACCCCTCCAGGCTTAGGTTCACTATCCAAACTCCGAAGTCCAAGACTCTTCAGTCCCCCTGTGTTAAGAGAATGAGAAAAATGCCTAGGAAAGCCCACGGTTTCCTTCCTCATTGAGGAAAGGAAGCAGCAGAGGTAGCAGACGTCCATGTGCAGCCATCACTTCCTCGGGGGCTGGTGTTCATTTCCACCCACTGGGATGGAGTCTGGCAGCTTCATAACCGGAGGGAGATACATGATCCAAGAATCCATTTTGGCTCCAATTCTAGCCTTGTAAAGGCCAGTTCTGTCTAACTCTGAGAATCCTTATAAGCATTAGTAAGGATTTCAAATTGCCTCAAGTGTATGGCCAGAGAAAGGAGTTAGGTCAAAGAGTCTATCTTGAGTAAAGCTCAAGATACTCTTCAGAAATACCTTCAGATTAGGTAAAATAGAAAAATACATACAGAAGTGATAGAAAACATATATTTTCTCTTTTTCCATGGAGGAGTCAAAGAGTGTCAAGGTCCTAAATCAAAAGAAAAATAGAGTGTAATTCTAACAATGGAATCTAGAACAAATGGCTATAATAAGTTTGTTCTTCAAGAAACAAAAGAAATGCTGTGTATAATCAAAGTGCATTTAAATGTCAGCTTAACCATTCACTATCTTCTCCTTCAATTTTCCTCTCTTAAGAACCCTTATCTCAGTCCATGGTTTCTCCAATGACCAACCACCCTAAAGTAGAAATTTCTGCCATTTAAGTATCTCACCACATTCAATTCTCGACTTAGTATGTCACCTGGATTCTTCTCTTACTCCTACTTCTACTATCACTGTCCTACACCATGTCATCTATACCTGTATTATTATAATAGCCCCCCCCAAAGTAGTCCCCATTACCACTTGCTTTCTCCACTCCAAGTTCTTTGTCACATCCCTGACAGTTATCTTCCTAAGGTACAGTTATCGTTGTGGTGCACCCTCTCAGTCCAAAAGCTTTTACTAGTTTTCTGTTTTCTCTTAGAATGAAGTCCAAATGTCTGAGCATAGCATTCAAGGCTGTCAATAAATAAAGTGTTCTATACTTCAGTACTTACCTGCCTTTTCTCTTCACACACAGCTAATGCTCTACCCAGACCAGATTCAGCTCTTTTCTGTATCATGCCATGGGCTTTCATACTTCTAAAACTTTGTACTTTTCCTCTAGTTTTATTTCTTCAAACTCTGTTTCTGCTTTAAAGACTAATTCAAACATTACCACCTCTAGAAAGCCCTAGCCAATTCCAAGGCAAAATAAATTGCTCCCTATTCAGAACACATATACTCCTTTATTCTAATATTTCTCCCAATCTGACTTGTATTCATTATTGTAGAATTTTCCATTTCCTCTAAAGGACATAGACAGTAGTTAATCCCTCCAAAGATGTCTTGGGTGCCTATTAGTGCCTTAAATAAGGTATGCATTTCATGAATGGTTCTTGCACTGAACTGACCAGTATAGAAATCATTAATTTCCACTTAAAGCTGAACCATGGATAAAAGACCAAGCCAAGAATCATAATCAAGAAAGACTTGGAAGGAAGAAAGGAACCTTAGTAAATGCTACTCAAACCGAGCCCCATGAATAAGTCTTTCATAAAAGAATAGAGATGGCCTAATCCATTGCTTCTTGACATTTTTGTATTCACACATTATTGTGAAGCGTTTGACTATGGTTGAGAACTGCCCTGACCAAATGGGGAGGCCACCTCTTTTTCAGCAGTAGAGACTTAAAATCTACATTTTAAAGGGTTCAATCAAGGCTCAACAGATAAACAACACAATAAAATATTATATATATAAAATATATAAATATACAACATATAAATATACATCTAAGATTCTGTTTCATTTTCATATCTCTACACACAGAGACATAATGAGGTATCTTGATAAAACAATTATTTAGTTCATATTTTTGCCATCATTCCAAAGAGGGAAAAAAGCCAAGAACTAAAACCATCTCCTTAGCCTTATTGGCATTAAGTAGTCAAATTCCCTGATACTCAGAAATCTGAGACAGGCTTATTGCAGTACTTATTCTCGCCTGGAATGAAAAAATGAACTCAAACTTCCAAAAGAAAACCATAATTTTCCAACATCTTCTCATACAAGTCTTGCCTCTCCCCTGAAACTTTTGAGTCAACTCTTCCTGAGATGAATCACGTTAAGAAATGGATCTCTTAATTGCACCATATAAGCTAAACAGTAAGCCATGACCTCATCACCCTGGATGTAATAAAAGGGCAGAGACACTCAGGCATTTCAACAACATCTTAATTCCTGCACTGTTCTGGTTTATTATAAAGCAGGCCTGTGTGCAGGACGACATTTTTAAAAATGCTTTTATCTCCGGTTCGCATGTTAGCAGATCTCATGGTCTTATATCTCTGCAGATTCAGAGGTCTGAACTGTGCAAAAGCTAAGCAGGCAGGCCAATGAATTTACTTGAGAAAAAAAGAAATCTAATCCTGAAATGACACTTGGACTTGAGAGGAACAAGGAGTTGGAGAACCCCAAACTACACAATTATCCCCAGGCACAAGTCAAAAACACAAACAAACAAAACCTGGAACTGAACAAATGTCTGAATGCCACAGCCAGACTGAAGTAGAAGCAATAGGAGGCCAAAGAAGAAACAAGGGAGAAACACAATACTATACCCCTCGGCTGGCACATCACTTTCTGACCCTTGATTTACCATGAAGTTCTTCTGATGCGATTTGCTAGATGTAGCATTAGTAGGTTCCATTTATATATGGAGACCTCTATAGCGTGAATCCCATATAAGCACAAATATCTACCCACTCTGTATCTGGTAGAGAAGAAAAGTTCCTAAAATGATGGTCCAGTGAGGAAGAAAAAAAAAGTATTTGGGTCATTCTGCAAGAAAGTTCATCTTTGTGTATGGAAGAAAATGTATTTGTACCACATCTATAACTCCAAATATAGATATTTCAACAAGAGTTAACACTTTAGCCCATCAAATCACACACACACAAAAAAAAATACATTTAACTTGTTTAGGAGGATAGAAATTGCCCCCAGCACACAAAGGAAGTATTGAGAGGTACAGCCACCAGCAGAATTCGCAGTATTCAATAATTCCACAAGCTCAACCACTGATCTGGAGTGACTATTCTTCCTCTGTATCATTTCCTCACCATAGAACACATCATTCCAAGTGTTCTCAGATGGTGCTATCGATTACAAATAGCTGTGAGCTTGCTGTTTCGCATTCCATTGCTTATCACTGTTGGGAGCCTTGACCAATGGGCCTTCTGTTCTGAGTGTCCCACTTACAACTGAGTCTTTACCTTTAGACTGGGTTCATGGGAGAGAACAGCAAAGTTAAAAACTGACCTGGAAACACAGTCCGAGTTCATGGTGGCACTCGTGCTATAGCCCACAGAGCAGATAGGTGGCAGAACTTCAGTTTTACCATCTGTAAAAAGGGAATAGTCAGTTGAGTTCCAAGACTCAATTTAAAGTAGTGATTTACAAACAAAACAAAACAAAAACACCACCACCATCAACAAAAAGCATCTACAGACAGATGCTCTAGTAAAAATTAGGCATATATTTTATGAGAACTGTCCAGAAAGAGTTGAGCGGATTGTAGGCAGAGACCAGGAAGATTTTGCCTCATAATCAAGATTAAATCCCTTTCTATGACTGTCAACATTAAGCTACAGTGATTGTGATTAATGTGGCCTTGAAATTACTAAAATTAAGAAAGGTGCTTTGCTCTAATCATCTGTGGCATACACTATTTTCAACAACAACATTCTTTTTTTTTTTCTCAAATATTTTATTTATTTATTCGAGAGAGGGAACAAGCAGGGGGAGTGGCAGGCAGAGAGAGAGGGAGAAGCAGGCTCCCCGCCAAGCAAGGAGCCCAACTCTGGAGCTTGACCCCCCCAGGTCCCTAGAATCATGACCTGAGCTGAAGGCAGACACTTCACGGGGTGAGCCATCTAGGCACCCCCAGCAATGGCATTTCTGCAAAAAAAGGAGAAATGGGGGGAAAGCCTAGAGTAAAAATCTTTTATCCAAGTACCTTGAAACAGCTCCTTTCAGGGAAGAGTCTAGCATCTTCAGAATAAAATAGCATTGTCTCAATTCCAAAGAATTTAAGCAACCCAAACCCCATGTAGTTGGCAAAGTTATGATATACATCATTTAACAGAAGCATTGACCCTAGGGCAGCATAAACACATGAAACTTTCTTTTCTTCCTTTACCTGTTCAGCGCTGAAAGGCAGCACAAGGGAAAGAGGAAAGGGGTTTCAACTTCCCAGGATCCCCTTCCTGATAATAATGTTCCTCTTTACAGAGTAGTAGTGAGGAAAAGCATGTGCATTTGTACAATTTCCAAGAAACCTTGTGGTTCCTTAAATAGAAAAGGGCATGTGGAGAATATTTCAAAGCAAAACAGAACAATAACAAAACTGTTGAACTTAATCTAAGTACAACATCGGCTGCTACTTCTAGAGGAATGGAGGGATGCTAAGGTGAGGAAAAAAGTAAATATTCAGGACTATGATAACAGTCCCTGAACTCACTTTAATGCTAGATAGTCCAGGATGTTTTCTCATCAAACTTTAAGTACAGAAGAAAACTGTATGCATATAAAGAATCGGGGACTGAGATATTCTTGTTTCTCTTTCTGTTTTCACTGTTTATAAAGCGACCTTGAGGAGCCCTCGTTTATCTTTGCCGCTGTTTGCTGACTTGTGGTGTTTAGATCAAGTTTTGATACTTGTGTCTTTAGCTGGCCACGAAAAGACAGCTGGTCCAGAGGCCAGAATCAGGGAGAGAGAAATTGCAGGGCTTATCAAGTCATCCGAGAGGCCTTGTTGTGCTCATCCTTTGTAAACAATAAGACATGTCAGCGTCCCTGGTTGCTGTCATTGCTGACAGTTCTCTAAAGACCAGTATGTGTTGAATTCTTTAAAGTCGGATTGCACCCGGTGAGAGAAACGATAGTGTGAGATGAGGGGGACTTCATGGATATCTGAGTACCTTGGGAAAAGAGAGGAATTGAGGCTTTTCACTCAGCAACCTAATGAAAACTAGACAAATAGTCTTGCATTTAATATATAGTTTCCACCAATTCATGCTTCTTTTGTTAGGAACAATTCTACCCTCTATAGGAAAAGAGACAGTTCAAAATAAAGAAATAATTTCTCATTGACAAGGGAGCTTCAGGTAAAGCAATGCTTATGAAAGGCAAAGAAAGGATAAGAAATTGAGTTTATATTGGTAAATTTCCATTGCACAACCATTTCATTGCTTTAACTTCATAGACCCCAAAACTTTATGCCCTTGAACAAGTAATCAAATGCAAAAGAACAGAAATAAATAATCCATTTGGGATAGCCAGAACTGCATGCAAAACACAAAGAATACAAGCTTTAAGAAATATAAATGAGAAATTGTGGCAAAGAAGGGACGGACCTGAAAATAAGTTACTAAAGCCATATCTAATGTTTAAGGAATAAATAACTTCACACGCTCTGCCGAAAATCCATAAAGGTATATTTTGAACAAAGATATACTTGTATAAATTAATACAATCACACACACACACACACACACAGAAATCCCAATTCGCAGCATTATTCATCATTTCTAACCTGAGACTTTTAAAATGTATAAAATGAAGATTAAATTCTTTTCATAAAAAAGGATAGCACATGTTGAAGTAGAACAAAACCCACATGAGGTCTCAAAATCCCATTATTATAGCAACTGGTAATGTGTTATATTCAAGACTAATTTTGCCATAACATTTAAGTTATCGATTTTTGAGGTTAATAATGTTTCAGAGGAAAGAAAATTTCCAGTGTTTCTATTTTCTTCTTTCTAGGAAGATTTCCTAAAAGCGTTTGCTTCATTAAACGGTCTAAAATGTCTGAGAGGACAAAATGTCTTAGATTCATTTGTATAATATTAGGATCCAAAACTTTGAGAATATCCTTTTAATATCAAATTTATCCCTGAAATAAGGATCATCTCTACATACAAGGCCAGAACTGAAGTTTCCATTAATCTAATGGTATAGTTTTTAACGTGGAGTTTTACTTGTTCCTACATTATAAACACTATATGATGGTACAGAGTCATAAATGATTCTTCCCAAGTCTGTCCTTCTATCCTCTTCTTCCTTGAGACAGCCGGGCCATATCTTATACAGTTACAGACTAAGTATCAAGCCTGAGAGTCCGTCTGAACTATAAAATGCAGAGAGCAATTTAAGAAAAAGTTTTGCAAATTTCTGTTAACCAAATAAAGAGTCACCCCTGTTTACCTAATATTCCTACAAGCAGAAAAACTAAAGGCCTATTGGCATGACCTAGACAGACACTGCTGAGCAGCTTTCCAAAGAGCAAATGGTAAAAATAAAATAAAATGAAAAAGATTTGCCTGTCATGGGAGTTGGTCAATAAAATGCAACAGTGTTTATTACAACATTTAAAGTCTGTGATTAAGAACACCAAAAGGCCTAAACTAGAAAGGTTTTCAGCCTGTAATTTCCCTGCAGTCCTGGCCTGTACTTCCTTATGAGTTAGCTCAGCAGGGCTTTTTTTCCATGTCCATCATCAGCTTGTAATTATTGCCATTCTCAAAGCTATGCCAGATGGGCCTTTAGAAGCAGGCATGCAGCTTGTTTATGAGAGAAAGAGCTGTAATATTACTCTACACAGAGACCTATCTGGTCCCACTCAAAGAGCCCTGCTCCTCCCTCCCCAACCCCCAAACCCACCCCCACTACTATTCTGTCTTCCTCCCCTAGACAGCCCTCTCAGTTTCAGCTCCCTGTCCCAGCTGAATGGCCTGGTGAAGGGCTCTGACCATGGGAGCCAAGAGATATCTGTATCTTCAAGCATATGGCCTAATCGTCACCTTTCACCATTCACATATGGAAATGAGGCCAACATCCAAAGGAAAGATGCACTGTGGACTCTTTCCCCTACATATTCTTGTGCAGAGAGGCTCTATTTGAAACACCAGAGCTGCATGTCTACTTTTCAGAACACAGATCTCCCTAGTTACCACAACTGTGTCTTCCATTTCTCTTTTCTGGGAATTCCTCATTGGCTGAAAATGAAATTCCCAGCAAGATTCTCAAGGACAAATCTATACTCACTTTGTCTGGTAGAAGGATAAACATTCGTAAGAAGGTTGAGGTCAAGGAGCTGTGCAAAGCAACACAGGCGAAGGCAAAAGCGCCTAACCAGGGGTTCATCTGGTGATAGGCCTGGGGTGTTAGGTATCCCAGAGGGCCAAGCAGAGCTTCAATCAGCAGTTAATGAGGCAAGACCTGCAACAGATAGCCACTTTTAACTTACAAAAGCTTTTAGATGTCTCTGTTTACTTTGATCCATTTCAGTTCATTTGAGCCTGGTTAGGGTGCATTTTCCTTTCTTTCTTTCTTTTTTTTCCCCCCCTCCTTAGATAAACCCTCTGCTCCCACCCCCATCTCTATCCCACCTCCCAAACAATAGTATCATTTACCAACTTTATACCTAAGTTTTGAGATCTTCTGTCAAGGTCGGCAACAATTATATAAAACACAAGGAGAGGAAGACGGGCACCGCGGTCTGCCTATAGAACGGTAATTTCAAAATCCCACCAGTGAAAGATAAATGAAAAGGAGAACGGGACAGGAAAGGCTGCATTTTCAGACAGATTTAGTTATTTGTTTCTGATTAGGCCAAGTACACGTTCTTTTATCTCCTGTTATTTTAGCCATGGGATGACCAGAGAGCTTTCTTTGTTAAAATGTTTCGGAGCGGATAAAACTAATTTACTGGAATGTGAAATAATCCCGAAAGAAACTGTACCTGATGGTCACAGATGGGGGAGATCACTTTAACGGGCCGTTGTTCCCAGGCCCCGGGGCTGGGGCAGGGCTCCCCACACGCGAGGCAGAGATATCGCTTGCGCCGAGGGATTTGCACGTGGGACGCCCTCTTACCGGGGACGCTCCGGTGTAATGAGCTTTTAATTAGGTCGGCTTCGTGCCTGACCCCACTATACCGCGAGCCCGGGGGTGGGGGGGACCTCCCTGCCCCCCGCACAGGCGCAGATAAGTCCCGGAGCCCTTCCCGGCATGCCTCGGGCGAGCGCTGCATCCCAGCATGCCCCTGGCCACCCACCTTCCCAGCATTCCTTGAGCGGCCCCTCCTCCCACCTCGCCCGTTTCTCCCGTTTGTAGCCTCCCTCCGACCTGCACCCTCTCCTCGTTCTCGCTCTCCTTCCTGGGCCCCTTTCCAGTTCACCTTTCCTTCGTTCAGAATATCGTATTTGAGGCACACGTGTGTTTAAAAAGCAGGACAAAACAGACCTCGGGTCATCTAGGCAGCAAAATTTCATAAATACACAGGGGCAAGCACAAAATTAATTTCATAAATACAGAGGGGCAAGCTTGGTTTGACGTCGATATTGCTCAAAAATATGCTTTTCTCAAGTGAACCGCACTCCCTAGTCTCCACCCCTGTCCTGACGTCTACATTTCCAGGAAGTATTAGGAAGACGTAAAAGGTAGAAGAAGGAACAGGATGAAATCTTTCTGCGCTTCTACCCTTACATGAATTGCAACCACCTTTAAATGTTCTCTTTGAAATCCTGTCCAGTGAAGACCCTGAGGAGTCATCAGGGAAGTAGAAGTTAGGAAATCCAGTTTCTATTTTGAGTCCCTCTTGTTAAAAAGGGAAGGACTTGGGGCGCCTGGGTGGCTCAGTGGTTGGGCTTCTGCCTTTGGCTCAGGGAGTGATCCTGGGTCCACGGACTGAGTCCCACATCGGGCTCCCTGCGTGGAGCCTGCTTCTCCCTCTGCCTGTGTCTCTGCCGCTCTCGTGTCTGGTGAATAAATAAATAACCTGATTTAAAAAAAAAAAAAAAAAAAAGGAAAGAAAAGGACCAAGTATCCAACATTGACCTAATGTCACCTGCTGGGAAGAGTCTTGGGCATTGAAGGTGCCTTATCTGTGGCTGTCACGTTAGAGCCTCAACAGTAATGATTTACATTTGTTTTGCTCTTTACCAAGTCTTTAAAATGAAATTCAGATTAGTTTATCACTGAAGAATATTGAACCCTTTGGTTAAAAGGAGCATTAAGTTCAGAGAAAACAGATCCAGACATCTTAAAGTATATTCATGAGAACAATATTAGTAACAGCTAATATTTATTCAATGCTTATTAAGGGGCAACTGCTCTAACTGCTTTAGGATTCTGCATAATTTGTAAAATGTTTACCGTGTAAGCTTACCTAATTCTTGCAGTTAATGATGGTGGCAGTTGCTAAGCTGTAGGCCAAGTTATTCCTTTCATTCATGGTCTAGAGAGAGATGACACGGGCATGTTGAGTCACTCAAAACAGGCTCAAACCACCCCAAGGAGTTTGCCTGATGAAAGGTTTTCTTTTCCTTCAAAGCCACTTCCTGTGTCACATGACCTGTATCACTCCAAAGATAATAACACTGCATGCTTCCAGAACACTTTTATCCAAAGATCTCAAAGCATTTTCAAATGTTAATTAAGCCTTCACCATCCTGGAAGATAGCAATGCCAATCTTGCTGTTTAAATACTGTATTCCAGAACACAGGTTGTTCTAATCACTAAGAGGGAAAATGGAAGCCTCTCCGAGCAAATTCAGTGCATAAGCCACCACCCAAAAGCTTGCAACACCCCAAATTCTCCTACCTCTCCTGGGAAACCACAGGAGACACAGCATCTCTATTCGAAATTGTTCCCTGCTCCCCCTGATTGTTTCCACTGGAAGAACCACATCCAAAAGGAAGAAGAAGGAGAAGGAGAAGGAGAAGGAGAAGGAGAAGGAGAAGGAGAAGGAGAAGGAGAAGGAGAAAGAAGAAAGAAGAAGAAGAAGAAGAAGAAGAAGAAGAAGAAGAAGAAGAAGAAGAAGAAAGAAGAAAGAAGAAGAAGAAAATAAAGGCTTTATAATAGTTCTACTTTGATAGGGATAGAAATGATAGGACATAGAAATATGTGCAGTGTATATCTGCAAATATATACACATTCTCAACAAACAACTGGATTCCTTTGTTACATGTTTTTTCATTTATCATGATGACCAGAAGGGGGAAAAATTAACCAACTTTTCCCAAGGCTTCAATATGACTGTTCAGACCACAGTTAATCTGCCTTCCTATTTCACAGGGATCCTGGACTGCTCTGATACAGTCAGAGAGCAGTCAGATTTCAGGCACTTTATGTATCCTTTAGCCTGGATAAAGGAAGGCCATGCGGCAACCAACGTCCTTCAAGATCTGCCTTGTCTCCTTTCCAGTTTCCTCTCCCTCTACTCTGCCACACTGTTTTTTTCTCTGTCCTTCCAAGGGGCCAAAGTTTTTTTTTTTCCTACCCCAGGGCCTTTGCACAAGATTTTCCTGTGGCCCAGAATGCTTTTTCTCCTATTCTTTTTTTTTTTTTTTAAGATTTTATTTATTTATTCATGAGAGACACAGAGAGAGGGGCAGAGACATAGGCAGAGGGAGAAACAGGCTCCCTGTGGGGGGCCAATACAAGATTTGATCCCAGGACCTGGGATCATGGCCTGAGCCAAAGGCAGATACTCAATCGCTGAGCCACCCAGGCACCCCTCTCCCATTCTTAATAAAACTGCCACTCTTAGTTTCCAGATTAAAGGTCACTTCATCAGAGAAGACTTGCCTTTCTATTATTAAATTAGCCTCTGTTATTCTGATGACAGACTGTTTGGATTATAATATAATGATATTTTCTTTGTTTAGTGCCTCCTTTCTAGATGATAAACTCCATGAAAACAAGGACTGTGTCTTTTCTGTTCACCACTGCATAACTCATGCCTGGCACTTTGGATGCTCTCAGAAAATATCTGTTGAATAAACTTATGAATGATTCTTTTTTTAACTTGGTTTAAAAATCACATTTTTCTCTTGAAGTGATATGATATAGGATCTAGGGGACAAGAGAGAAATGGGTATCAGAAGTTTGGTTGTCATCATTTAAGTTCTTAGTTTCTTTCTATCAAAATTGGGAATAGCAAACAATCTTAGAACTATTTGAGTAAACATGATTTATAATATATACTAAGCAAAGTAGGTGTTTTATACCTATATAATCTTATTTACCACTCACAACAACCTTAATGGATGGTTGTTCCATTTTGTGGTCATGAGGACTAAGTAATTTGCCCATCTCTCTAAGTCTCCTCATTCCAAATATTCATTTATTGAGCACTCACTGTTTGCCAGGCACTGCAGGGGTAGAGTAGTGAACAACAAACACAGTAATGGTCTCCTAATTGGAGCTTTTGTCCTTGATCCTCCACAGCAATAGCACAGTGCATTCTGGCATTTAGTTGGTGCTCAATAAATATTTAAACAGTGTGAATCAGGTTTAAAAAAAAAATTCGAGAACTATGATTGAATCCCTTCAGTTTGAAAGGTCCCACAATACTGCTACAATACTGGTGCTCATTACATGACTTTCCCGGGGGAAATATGATTTGCTGTTCATTTGTAAAGATGTAAAGTGCAGAAAGAGGTCACAATCACTCCAATGTTCTAATAAAAAATACAATGATCGATGTTGAGAGTTTTAACTAATGGTGCCACATTGCAGCCAAAATGATCTTTCTCAAACACAAATTAGAAAATCAGATCGTGTCTCTCCTGTGATTTACTATCTTGTGGGGCTCCCCAATGGCCTTGGGATAGAGTCCAATCTCCCCATCTCCTTGATGTGGCTGACAAGAGCTTGACTCCCTCTTTGGAAACATGTCTCTTTACTGACTTCACTTGCTACTTTGCAGTCTTTGTAAGAAAAAAAACAAAACATTTAACTCCTCCAACACCTCCAGACCTTGAACATGCTGTTCCATCTTTTAGTAACACCTTCCTGTATTTGCACCATCACTACCACTCTTTGCCTCTGTCAAGGAGGTTTATTTGTGTGTGAGATTTTTACTGGGAATTGCTCTTAGGAACAATACCTGTGAAGAGGGAGGGATGCAGAATTGGGCAGAAGGATAAAGTGAACTGCACTACAAGTTCAGCTGAGGACTCCACTGATCCCAGGAGGAGCTCTGGAACAGAGATGGTCCTTCAGCAATGTCCAAATTAAGACAAGAAGGTTGACCTTTTACCCCAGTTGCCCCTGGAAATAGGAATAACCTTGAGCAAGAAGATTTCCTTCAGCAAAGGGCAATTTCTAGGATAGGATCTCAGCTGAGAACCGTCAAAAAATAACACTACTGCCAACAGGAAAATGAGTGTCCCAGTCCCTAAAGAGGTACCTAGACAGCACATCATGACATCCACTGCAGTCTGGCTAATTCTGGTCATCTTTCTGCTCTCAACTTAAATATCTCTTCCTCCAGGAAGCCTCTCCTGACTCCCTAAGACTGGGAGAGATACCCCTACAAAAGCACCTGTTGTTCCCCCTTGCAGCATGCTTTACATTATATTATAATCATTTGTTTAGAGGCACCTGGGTGGCTCAGTCGGTTAAGAGTCTGCCTTCAGCTCAGGTCATGATCTCAGGATCCTGGAATGGAGCCCTGTGTCAGGCACCCTGCTTACCGGGGAGTCTGCTTCTCCCTTTCCCTGTTCCTCCTCCCCACAACTCATGCTCTCTCTCTCAAATAAATAAATCTTTGAAAAATAATAATTTGTCTGTATTCCCCCAGGAAAGTATAAACCACATTTTAAAAAGACATAGGTGGATCCCTGGGTGGCTCAGCGGTTTGGCGCCTGCCTTTGGCCCAGGGCGCGATCCTGGAGTCCTAGGATCGAGTTCCGTGTCGGGCTCCTGGCATGGAGCCTGCTTCTCCCTCTGCCTGTATCTCTGCCTCTCTCTCTCTCTATGTCTATCGAGAATATATAAATAAAATCTTTTTTTTAAATAACAAATAAATAAAAATAAAAAATAAATAAAAATAAAAAGACATAGTGTTTATCTTATTAGCATTCTATCTACCAATATATAAATAATCACAAACAAATTTTAAAAATGAATGACAAAATAAAGATTCTATTTTGGTTTTTTAAAAATTGTTACACAAATACCAAAAAAGCCCGAAAGATCATTCACCAAAATATGATCCATTGTGGCAGGATGATGTGTGATTTTTATTTTCTCCACTATGTATCTAAATTTTTAAAAGCACATTGACCTTTTAAATTTTTTAAAAGGTCATAATCATTTTGAAGAAAAAAATGACTCTTACTATAATAATTAGTATCAATAGACTCATCCCATAAAGTCATTATTTTATACTATAATTTATAGTTCATAAAGCAATTTTACATAAATGATTTTGTTCAATATTGACCAAAAGTCAACAAGAGAAAAAAGGCCAGTATCAAATTCTGATTCCTACTGGATTGCAAAATAAAGACAACCCTCACAATCAGGAATGAGAGAATGTGCCCTCACAGCCTGGGAACCTAGCTATCTAACATTTCTTCTTCTCCAACATGTTCATTTTTGATGAGGTCTTGCCAGGCTTTGGGGAACACAGTGATATTGGAAGACCATATATAATGCATCCCTCCCTATCTTCCTTGAGTCTCACTGGCTACATTCTCTCTCCTCACTTTTCTCTCCCTCCCTAGTCCTATTCATAAAGGAGAATATAATGCCTCTCCCATGGCCTTATTTTCATCATTTGTTTCCACAAGCCTAATCTACAAGGCCAGCTAGAGTTGAAAGCCCTGTTTTCCCCTTCCATCTCATGTCCCTCTTCTCTCCTATAATGATAACACTTCACATATGTATAGCACTTTCCAGAAGGCTTCCGCATACATCACCTCCCTGGATCTTCCCAACAAACCTTTGAGGTCTGCACATCAGATACTGTTACCCCATTTTAGAGATAAGGAAACCAAAACACAGAGAGGTTACATGACTTGCCAAAAATCACAGTTAGTTACAGATAAATACAGGACTAGAATCTGGGTCCTTACAGAAAAACCCAGAACCCTTTGCATTTTTGCTTTGATCTTCTAGTCTAGTGTCTGACCCATTGATAGGGCCCTGCAGAATCTAACGCTGGTTACAAACTAACTGATGCGAGCAAGATTATGGGTTCAATTTCTGAGCAGGCCAGTTGTGATGCTTGCATTGGAGTGGGCTAATGCATGGAGACAACGTGCAAATGAAAGACCTAAGATACAAAAGTGACCAATGGAGAGTGTGTAGATGACTTAGCTCAATTCCATCACCATGGTGAGTTAAACACCTGAATTACCTATTCTTTTAAGCCCACATAAATATATAAAATAACTATTTCTATAAATAGACTATAGAAATCCATGTTTCTGTAATTGTCACTTTCTGTCATCACAGTTTTCTTGGGAGTGTCCCAATTTATACCTATTGCTATGGTGCAATTAGAGGCTCTCCCTTTCTCTTTAAGAAAAAATGTCCCAGAG